>NC_087441.1:33162119-35955453 GCF_036321535.1 Camelus dromedarius
CCTGATACTCTGACGTACTAGTGGGTGACCTCAGGGGCTGCTGAGTTGTAAACGGCCCTTTCATCCTTAAACAGAAAGCTCAGAAATGCTGACAGCGTAGAGTTGATGTTTCTTCCAGATCTTTCCCTGTTGTCAACTGCCGCTTAAAATGGCCTGTAAACCAGATGTTGCCAAGGGAAACCAAGAAGTCACACTCAACATTAATCATATAATTGAGTAAATACGCCTGAACTCCAAAGGTGGTCCCAGTCGGTTCTCAGGGACTAAAAGACATGAGGCCGTGTATTAGTTTTTAATTTTTTTTAACTTTTCAGAAAACTTTTCCACAGAATTCTCTCTAGCTGTCTAAATCAGGACGAACTAGAAGAGCTAATCTAGAAATTGAACTGTCACTATTATCCTCAAGAAAAACAAAAATCCTCTGGGTGGTGAGCTCCTTGAAGGCCTGGGCGACTCCCCGCTCCCTCCTGCTAGTCTCAAAGGAGGACTGCCACACAGGGACTGTGTAACAGCTCTGCACTTTGACTTATGCTGATGCTGGACTCGGGAGAGGCGGAAATACACACTCAGAGTCCAACACAGAAATAGCTATACCTAGATATACAGCGTCACACAGATTCATATACAAAATACATGTTATTAGAGCAGGCAGAGAGCTAGATGTGAGCAGAGAAAGGGGAATGCAGGCCTAATGGCAGGAACTGGGCAGAAAGGCAGGGGGCACAGGCCAAATGCAGGAAACCACACATCATGTAAGCACCAGGGGTCTGTGGTCAGAGAAGGACAAGCAGGAACCTTTGGGCTGAAAAGTGGTCACACTTTTTGGGGTGATGAGCAACCTGGAGGCTAACAAATGTGGGAAAAGGCAGGAATCTCCAGCATCCGAACGTAACCTTTTGCTCATTATGCCTTTATTTCAGTAAAATTAGTCTTGCAGATTAGAAGTACCATCATGCACTGACGCCATGACCCTTCCGATCCAGACTAAATAAGGACAAAAATCCCTCCTCCCTTTGGGAAGGTGGAGTTGGAATGAAACTTGGGGAATACGACCCCAGACCCTTCCCTCCCTAATGAATATTCTGCCCATTTATTTTTACATCCTACGTAAATAACTTACCAAACAAACTCGGGGCAGCTGCTCACCTGAGCCTGCCCGCTCTCTTCCCTTGAGAGTGTACCATCCACCCCTTAATAAATCCCCACTTTACTTTCTTAACCTCTGCATCCTGTCTCTGAATTCTTTCTGGGATGGGACAAAAACCTGGAAACCGGTTACATCTACCAACAACATCTATGTATATTTATATTCTCATATGTGTATATTTTTGTGTATGTATTTTTTCCACATATATATGCATTTTATGTATATGTTTCCTATTTTTTATATACATACGTTTCTCAAATACACAGAGGCTGCTCTCCAGCCTTCCTTAGCACTCTGCAGCTGCGTGCGGCCCCTGCTACGCCATCCCAGAGAGAACGCCTCACACAGGAAGTGACAGAAAAATTGCTTGGGGATTTGTCAGCCTTCCTTCAGCCACTGGTTCTCAGCGATGTTCCATTACCACCCTCTAAGGGCTGTGGCACACTCCTTAGGAACAGTGACTCAGTGCGGCCGGGGGAGTCAATGGTGACGACAGGCACCCCCACCCTGTCTACCCAGGGAAGCCTATCAGAATAGGAAGGAGGCAAGGAGGGAGGAGAGGCCCGGGAAAGGGGAATACAAACATAAGCAGCTTGAAACACAATCCCCCAAGTCCTGGTGCCTCACCCCGCTGGAGGCAGGTCTTAGCCTGTCTTCACTCTCTATATTGAGAATCACAGTGTGACTTAAGAATGTCTCCTCTGGAATAAGCTGGGCCTGAATCTAGTCCCAGCAACATAATTATTAGCTGAGCAATCCCGGCTAGTTCACTCAGCTTCTCTAAGCTCCATTTTCCTCACATGTAAAATAGAGAAAATAATAGTAACTATCTCAAAAAAGTTGTTTGGAGGATTGAATGAGATGAAATTATGTAAACTCTTGGGTACAATGTCTAACACATAAGGATAATGAATAGATGTTTGCAATGATTATTATAAACAACCAGCCAGGCAGAGCTGAAATGCACCATCAGGGCACTTATAATGAAATTTTTGCTGTGGAGGACATGGATGCTAATAAAATCTTTCAAGAAATCAGGTGGTACACTTCTGATGCAACCAGCTCTCACTGGAGTGGCCACACATGGGCCTGAATTGATCAGTAAGATATGTGTGCAAGTCAGGTTCAGAGCATGGGGGAGGCAAGTCCCACAGAGGTCAGTGCAGACTCAGGCCCACCACCAAAGCACAACACTGTTGGTTGGTCTTTGAAACGATGGTTAATATTCTGACTTCTTACTAACTCTCAGAAAAGTGGACTCAGCACTAGATGGCAAGTAAATAAAGGGGGAAAAAATCGATGCCTATTTCCTTAGAACTGAAGATGGACATCAGGAAGACTCACTGTCAGGTGCTGCTATGTGGGTGTGCACATACACACACACACAAACCCAACCCTTTCTTTTTCCCTATGAGGTGCTAGTAGCATGTCCCCTGGTAGCCAGGTGATGTCATAGTAGGTATTTTTCTGTGAAAAAGACTAAGCCTACAAGAGTCATCACATCAGGATGTTCATTTCTCCTCCCCTTAGACTATGTTTCAAGTTACAAGCATGTACATGTGGGGATCCTGCTGAGATACGGAAAAGGAATATTTTCTCTTTTTTTTTTTCAAAATTTTGACTGCTATGGATGAACCCAAAAGAACTTTGTAACGCTGGTTCTGAAACCCTTGGCATTAAAGGGCAGATGTTGGTCTGGGTGGGTGATAGTCATAGCCTAGAGCTAAATGTCTGATGTCCTGAGTGCCTGCCAAGTTCATCAGGAAAACAAAAATTTCCACTTGAAGTCAAGGACATCCTCAACTCTTCCTACCAATCTCCTTCAACAAAGGCTCTTAGGGAATAATGACAACTTTCGCTAACAGCATAGTCAGGAAAGCTTGGTGGCTATGCAGTAAGCTATTTCAAGTCCTTCATTCATAATTCTGTTCAAATCTTTAATGATTCAACTTTGTGCCAAGTTCTGTATGTTAATATACCATGTGAATATTGGTTCTTTTTTATTTTCCTTGAACCTACCTTGTTTAAAAAAAGTAACAGTTCATAAAGACAAGGTGTGTTGGTGTCCAGTGAACAGGAGGAAGAGAGAGAAAAATCAAGGATCTGAAGGCCAGGGAGGACTGTGACATCCCACAGATGTCATTTCTTCCTTTGCTCAGACCCTTCTCTCTCCTTAGATGACAGCGAGAGAGACAGGTTCAGAGTATGTCTGGCTTTATCCTTAGAATATCTGCATCCTGTTTCTCTATTTTGACAAACTGCATGTGAGAATAGCCAACCAAATGGAAAACAGTGCTGTTCTTGGGCATCTGCAATGCTGTGCAAATGATATTTGATAGTGAGTGGGTTCCTCTACACTGCCTCAGTTAGGAGAAATATTATTCACCCAGTTTTGATTACCTTCACCATTTCCTTCTATAATTAAAGAAAAAGAATTAAACCTGTATTTTGATGGAAACTGGAAAAGGACATATAGTCTCTTCTTCATTTAGAAATGCCTGTGCTCAGGGAAACACCTTAGGCAAGTAGATGATGGGTGAGATCCAAGCGTCAAAGGACAGTTTGCTCTCCTGCAAAATCATCCACTAGGAAATAAGGTCAGGAATATTACTGAGAATAAAGAGATGGAGAACATATAATTTGAACAAAATAATCAAACACACACACCAAGAACAAAACAAAATTCCCAGGTCACCAAGAAGTTATTCAGTTTTAGGGAAAATGCTGGTTATAGTTTGGAAGACAAGTACATTTAAAATCATGTTAAAACTCCATATAACATCATATGATATAATATGAACTACTGTAATCAGTAAGTAGAGTGGAGACAATAGTGATGGAAGGCTCCATACTGTTTCCTCACTATAGCAGAAGAGAATATATTGAGGACATCACAAAAATTCTAAAGCATGCTGATGTAATGTGGATGGCCCTCAGCCTCATCGATTTCCTGTCATCATCCTGGTTTTCGCAGTGGTTCCCTTGTGCCACCTATTCAGTACTGTTTTCAGAGAGAATGACCTAGGACTTACTCTGACAATGGAACACCAGAGACAACAGTCTATTTCACTTGGGACCGGTCACAAGTTTGATATCTTATTTTTCAACAGTCCTACAAGCCAAGAAAAGTGTATTAATTCTTGCTAGTCACAAAGTCACAGCTGGTCTGGTAGAAATAGTTCAAATTATGACCAATATAGTTCATAGGACCTATTTCCAGTCTGGCACTTGAGGTTGTCATCATCTATAGAAAGAAGTGGCACATGACTCAGGAGCAGAAAACTCTATCCATACCGCCTTTCTGTCCTAACCTCCAATACTTCAACACTGGTAGAGAATTAATTCTAGGAAGGGAAGGAAAATGGAAAGGGAAATTTGGGGAGTACCTATGATTTGATGTCCAATATCTCAGTGTACCCTTTTTGTTATGTCTTTTGTCAACTGTAAGTATTATTGCTATGGCTTTTACTTTGCATTCTTCTTTCTGTGATGCTCACTAAATATCTTGAAAACAAAAATGGCTCAATTTATTTCAAATACTCATGTAATAAGGAAACAAAATCAAGTTCCTACACTATCAGATTTGGAACTACTTTAGAGTAAAAAGGGAAGAACAATGAGGTCGTCGAGAGAAGTCTGATGGAAAAGTACCAAGAGGAAAGAGGCTGCCAATCCCTATCTCTGCTCTTTCCCCATGGGATGAACTGTCTTTTGACAACACCTGTAAAATCAAAGGCATCAGTGTTAATCACTAGGAAAAACACAAGTTAGATTAAAAAAAATAAAGTCGATGGTAGAATATAAAGTCTTTTTATCCAAATGAGTATCTAAAAATGTTAGTAATATACATCTTAAATTAATTAGGTAACTATAAGGGATGCCTTAGGCAGAGTCCATTTTCCACCTTCTTTTTGAAACTTCTTGCTCCCAATCCCAGTTAGATACAGCACACCTCATTTTCCTTTGCGGTAAAGTATGAGTCAGGTTTTTAAACACTTCCACTTTAAATGCCTGCATCAGCCACCTTATCAATTATGACCCACACAAACCCTGTGTTTGGAACGAAGTTCGCAACTGATCTCTACTGGTCCTAAGAAGACTTAACTTAGTGGTTTGCTCACCTGGGATATTACTATAAAAGAACATACTTAATTGTTAAGTTTGGTATGGAAATTCCTTCCAATTTGAGCGTATAATTTCAAAGTCTAAGTAAGAAAGATAATCCCAGAATGCTTACAGCAGAGGTGAAATCAACTGAGATGCCTCCTATTTAAACCAAGATGACCAGCCTTCTCATGACAGGTCCAACTGTTGGAGAAAAATCGTTACCTAAGGCATCTGTCACAGCAGTAAAAAAAAAAATAAATAAATAAAAATTGCTCCCATTTTAAGTTAATTCTCTAGAAGTATCACAATGCTTTGCCTAAGACTGAAAACTATCTTAAGGTACCTGCTCCCCAAATGTCTCCCACATTTGCTGGCCTTATTGGCATATACTCAGTGAGGCAAAGATGCCTAGGTCTGGATTTGCCCTCACTGGGTAACTGCCTTATCTGCTCAGTGGAAATCTTCTGACGGTGGAACTCCAAGCACTCAGCTTGATAGGAGTCTTTTGATGCAGTCTTTTTTTTCTTTTTTTTCCCAAACCTCAGGTCACTACCCCATTTAGTGAATCATTAAGTCAACTTTATGAGCTGTGAGCAGCATTTTTTAAATAAAATAGACTAGAATAGAGTAGAAACTATTAAGAATGCACAGAGTAAGGGAAAGTACTATTGCATGAAATTTTCAGTGATAGTATTTTACACATATATAAACATACACACACAAACATATACACATACACATATATGCATGCACATACCAATATAACAGTGCAACATAAAATGTATTTGTTACTCTGTACCAACATTTGAAAAGTTTGAAAATCATGTCTAAGAAGGATATTTAATTTTGTTTCATGCAATATCTAAATTTTCACACACTATCAGTATAATTCCCTCTTTGCAACAAGGAAAGGGAGGGAGTAAACTAGTACGAGTGAGGCCGCTTTTAGCAATACTGAGAACATAGCTGTGGGAGGAAGAATCAGCACTTACTACTGGAAGAAGACAGGTCCACTGAGGGATAAAAACGCGCCTTTCCACTTAGACAACAAGCTGATGACGCAGGTATCTTAACAGAGGAGGGAGGCACCATAAAGTTTCCACTGGAGTCATTCATTTTCTCAGCTCTGGTAGCTTGTTCTGAAACCTAACCAGCTGTGAAGGCGCTGGTGGAAGGTACTATATGCTTGGATAACTGTGGGATGTCTTTTTCAACAGGCAAGGCCATGAAACCTGGCCACCTTCTCAAAAGGAACTTTCAAAACAAGATGTCTCTTAACTATTCTTAAATGGGAAATGCTGCCCTCACTCACCTTCTGAACCCCAGTTAAAACCCTTTATGCCTCAACACCAGAAAAAACCTTGGTAGATGAAGAGATACAAAGATACAAGTGCATCTGATGGTTTCTGGCTTTAAGATAATACAAGACCCTGTTTATCCTTTAGCAATGTGTGTGTGTGTGTGTGTGTGAACATGCACTTTTTGCCACTCACAAAATATGGCATTATATTTATATACTCCTCTGTATCTTGCTATTCATACTTAACAATTCATGATGAATATACGTGCTAAATGGTACAGCTATAACTCACTGTTTGAAGTGACTGGTGAATATTCCATGATAAGCAAATACTGTACGTATGCAAACTTTGCCCCTTTGATGGACATTTGTTTACTCCACTATTTTTCTGGATGGAGAAGTGCCTACTATAATCAGTGCTGCAGTGAGTATCTCTGTGCATGCATAATTACATAAGGAAGTTTCAGTTCCGAAAAATTCCAAGAGCAAAATTTAAATTTTAGTAGATGTTGCCTGATTGTTTTCCAAAAGCTGAGAGCAGTTCACACTTCAACAAGCAACGTGTGGAAGTATTCATTTCCTCCCTCCTTCTCAGTTACGGAGTTAGCTTACTCTTAATTTGTTGCCTGTCCAAGATATACAGCACAGTATCATGTCATTACTCAAATCTGCATTTCCATAGCATAATTAATTGAAGCATCTTTTTATATGCCATGGCCAACTGCATCTGCTTGTCTATAAACTGTCCATTCAGATAATTTGCTTATTTTTCTATTGGCATATCAAAGTACTAGCTTTTTCATACTTCATTGATATTAATCCATTAACTGCTATATATGACCAAATTTTTCTCCCACCTATTGTTTGCTTATTGAATTTGATAATACTTTCTGCCATGCAAATATTTTTAAATTGATATAGGATAAAATGTCTATTATTTTTCTTTTGTACCATCTATATTTCTTTTCTTAGTTAAAACAGTCTCCCCAGCTATCACACTGTAAATAGTCATCTCATTTTTCTTTCAATATTTGCATTGTTTAATTTTTTACAGTAAAGATTTTAATCTATGTAGAATTAATTTTGTAAGACATAGAGTAAGAGACAGACTTTATTTTCTTCATAGTCGATTGTATTAACATTCTTTAATAAATAAAGCATATTCTCCACTAAATTGCTTATATTAAATTCCAGAAGATTCTAAGATCCATTCTGGACTCCATTTTCTGGTACTTTTCTACAGTGGCAATACCATGCTGTTTTGATGAGAGTGATTTTATGATATGGATTAATGGTCCATAAGGCAACTCTCCCCTACTTGGTTTTCTTTATCATAATGCCTGTCTAATCTCACACATTTATTCTTTAAAGCTACTCTAAGAGCACTTGCCCAATTCCAAAATATCTTCACTGGGACTTTAAACGGTCTTATATTAAATACAGTGATTGATTAATCTATTGACGTTTTAAATTCTCCTTGGATCAGTTTTGGTAGTTTATATTTTGCTATCCTTCCTCTGGTTCTAGGGTCAGCAAACTATAGCTTGCAGGCCAAATCTGGCTCATGGCCCATTTTTGTCAAGTCTTACTAAATTATAGCCATGCTCATTTGTTTCCATAATGTCTATGGCTCCTTTTGTGCTACAGTGACAGAACAGGGTAGTTGTGACAGAGACCATATGATCTGCAGAGCCTGAAACATTTACGATACGTTCCTTTATAGAAAAAGTCTGTGCACACACACAAAATAAATGAACAAAACAAAACAAACACACAGACACAGAGAACAGAGCAGTGGTTACCAGAGGAGAAGAGGGAGGGGTAGGGTGAAATGGATCAAGGAAGTCAACTGGACGGTGACGGAGAGAAATGAAATTTCGGTGGTGAGCACGCTGTCGTGTATACAGAAGTAGAAATAGAATGCTGTACACGTGAAACTTACATAATGTTATCAACCATTGTGACCTCAATAAAAAAGGAAAGAAAGAAAAAGAAAATGCTTGCAGAACCCTGCTCTAGGATTAAAATTTAGTTTCCAAAAACTTATACACGGTATTCTCCAGCTTCTAAAATTTCTTCAATATTTTAGTTTTCTTGTTTCACTTCTAACCTTTGCTCTCTTTTTTTTTCTGGAAATGGGCTCCCCAGGGGTTTGCATATTTCCAAAAACTAACTTCTGATTTACCTTTTCTACTCTTTGTGTGTTGCTGTTTTCATTAACTTCTGCTTCCATCTTTTAAAATTCTCTCTTCTTTTAGTGTGTTTTTTCCTAATTTCTTAAGTAGTGACTTTCACTGTTTGTAGTTCCTGTGTCTTACGGAGTTTGGAGCATTCTCCTTTTCACTGTTTTGTAGACAGTTCAGAATTTCACTTTGATTCTACCTTTGGTCCAAGTGTGTTTATTTCCAAGTTTTTAAAAATTTAGGGTTATATTTTAATATGTATTTCTAATTTTGTTGGACAATAAAGAATGTGGTTTGTAGACGCTTTTCTGAATTTTTCAGCTCTTTCTTGGGCCAAGCACTTCACTAATTTTCCTGTGTTTCATGACACCAAGGCAGTTAGGCTAAGAATATGAAGTTCTACAGAAAGTTCTATAATATATCTTATTAAGTGAATTTAACTGGATCGTTCAAGGCCCTTATGTCTTTACTTATTATCTACCATCTCCTTATTAAAATACATCACTAAAAACTGAATTACTAAATAGTTCTCCCTGCAATTGTGGTAGCTTTTGATTATGCATTTCTTGTTCTACGCCATTTGGGCATAGACATTTATGACTTCACAAATTGGGCCTCTTTTTATTGTTCTCTGCTTTCTTGCCAATATAAACATTGTTCCTCATGCTTTTATTTTGTTTGCTCTCTGCCATGTGTATTTCTGCCTATCCCTTTCTTCTCTCAACCTTTAAAAATATTGCTTAAGTATATGTTTTGTAGCAACTTTCCTCCATGTTTTTGTTTTTATCCCAACAGCTCTCTTTACGTAGGGGTATTTAGACCATTTACACTTTACTGTAACAATGGTATATTTGATTTTTTAAAAAATCTTATACTTACAATTTAGTTTATTATTACCTCCTCTTTTTCACTTTATTATTTTGCTTGGTAGACTTTCTGTTCATTCCTTTTTTCTCTTGCTAACTTGAAAGTTCTACTACTCTTTTCAATTCTGTAAGTTGTTGCCTTCTCTTCACAAATAGTTGTATTAAAATCTTCTGAAAACAAAATGCGTACTTCTAGCAATCAGACAAAAATCAAATGTTTGCTATCTTATACAACAAAATAACCTTTCTTCTAAATATTTCTTCCTTCCAGATACATTAATCCTAGATCGCTTCCCCCTTTGTCCCTACAAGTTGGGAGTTTGAGCTCTTCTCTCTGTAGATACACTACAAAGTCCCAGGAGCTGGACTCCTTAGAGCCAGAGGGCCATATGGGACTTTGATTTGGTCAGTCGGAGGTTTTCCCAGGAGATCTGTGACAGCAGAGAGGTAGAAGATGTGCTTCAACCACTTCTGCTGCTCCTGCAGCCAAGCATCGTTTTGGCATCCGCTTTTTGTGGCTGAGGTCCCAGTATCTACACCCCCACCCCCTACCTCAGGATATGACTGACCCATTTGCTGGTGCAGACAGGAGCAGGTACAGCACAGCTCTGGAGCTGATGGCAGGAGCAGCAGCTTGGGGAGGGGGCAGGTCCCGATGGCTGTGGCTTCCTGATCCCAACTGCTTCTTAATAGTAGCCACGGGGGCAGCAGCAGTAGCAGCATGGGAACTCAGTTTTGGGGAGTAGCTTTAAGAGTTGTTCCTGCTTTGCAGGCACTAACTAATATACATAAAATAGATAAACAACAAGTTTATACTGTGTAGCACAGGGAACTATACTCAGTATCTTATGCTAACTGTGGTGAAAAAGAATATGAAAATGAATATACGTATGTTCCTATATGGCTGAAGTATTGTGCTGTACACCAGAAATAGACACAACATTGTAAACTGACTATACTTCAATAAAAATAACAACAACAACAACAAAAGCAAAATAATGACTTGGGGATATAAGTAAAATTTTTATAAATAAGTTGGTTTCCTTTCAAATTAAATAACTATTAAGGAAAAAAAAAAAGAAATAAAAAGGGTTGTTCCTGAAAGCTGAGGAATCTATGACTACAGCCCCTCAATGATTCTGTGGCCATTTAACATGGCTCTGTAACAAATTCCTTCCTGTTTAAAACAGATGGATGGATTCTGTCCTCTGCAACTGGACTCTAAATGACACTCCTCCTTTCTCCCCATAGAACTCCCAGATTTTACTAGATGATAATAATTGAGTACATTTGGTTTTATACAAAGTTTCCCTTTCAGTTTGTCTCTTCCACATCAAGACTCCTTATTTAGCTCAGTACACACTCCCAATCACTACCATTATTTATCTACATTTAACTATCATTTGAGTGTCAACCAAGCTACCAGGGATTGGGCTTGGCGGAAAAATAGATAAAACCTGACCCCTGTCTCACTGCTCTACAGTCACCTTCACAAGTTTCTGGGGGTTCCTACACTTTTTCCAATTTTATTCTCATACAATCGAGCAATGCTTTGTTCATTGTTTTTATTAAACGTCCTTCCCTTAAGCAGAGTCATACAGATAAATATAAACTTCAACACGTGCTTCTGTTCAAGGCCCTCCACTAGGCACTCTTCATCTATTTATGCTTCTTTCAAATGTTTATATCCTAGCATTTGTAACTACAAAACCCAGCTCCAAGCTCATGCCTCCAAGAAGTTCTCCTATACAGCTCTGACGCAGGCTGGCCCCTGGGAAACTTCTGGAGGCTTCCGTGTTGTGTGTGCACCTTCACTGCTGCTGCTTTTCATCGCTATTTTTCATTTCTATTTCCTTTTCATTTTTATTCATTGTATAAGGACTGACTCTATTGGAAATTACTCAAAAAAGGGGAATTTGTCTCTCTGGCTGTCTCCATAGTGTACAACAGTGGTTGGCATGAAGTACTCAAAATAACATTCCTTGCATTCGTAATCCCCACTGTGTATGTGTGTGTGTGTGTGTGTGTATTCCTAGGTGATATATAAACATGTACACACATGCACAGTAATTTTTGAGTACTTGGTGCACAGGTTACTTAAATCCTCTAGGCCTCCATTTACTCATCTGCAAAATGGAGATGCTGTCACCTACTGCACAGCTATGTTCTGGAGAACATTAAATGGGATCCTACATGGCCATGCTCATGTTGCAGCGGTGCAGGGTCCTGAGGTGAGGAAGTGGTCGGGATGACACTGTGTGACGGCCAAGCCAGTCCTCTAACATCCTGACTCCCTCAGCTGTTCTCAGCCAAATTAACCGAGTCTCTTCTTTCCAAAAGCAAAGGCTGCTGTAAGAAGCTGTATCCAATGCCTAGAATGTCATCAGGCATCCAAGTGGCAGGTTCCCTCCGCTTCTACCTTCAACCAGCTCTCAGAACCACCCCCTCAGCAAGCCTCTCCAGCTGCCTGTACAGAGGCAGCCACTGCTCTCCACCTCATGCTCTAAAAATGCAACTCCTACAACACGTTGCTCACGACTTCAGCTCACGAATCCCAAAAAAGGCAGCCTGTGCTTATATGTGGTCAAAAGTGACATAGCACTGTGAGTTTATTCATGGCTTACATACTTCCCCTGCGCCTCCACGTGCTTTTGATGTTTGCACATCTGCCTTACAGAAGGCACAGTTGCTGTTTAAACTGATTTGTACAATGTCCAGCCAAGCAACACACACTTACAAATACTGGCTTAATAAAGGCCCCTGGCAGTCACTCAGCCTCTATGCCTCCCTGCCTTCCTAGGGACTCTTGGTCATTTATGCTGAACTGGTTTCCAGAAAGTTCAGCTGCAGAGGAGCACAGTCATGCCTCCCTAAAGCCAGACGTGTCCTGGAGGCAGCATTGCCCGTAGGAATGGCCCTGAAGGGAAGGGGTGATCTAGACGGGAGCCACCAGGAGAGGAGCAGTCCAAACTCAACTTTCCAAACGAAAGCCAACTGCCCCAGAGTCTCCCTAATGTCCTAGAGAATCCACATACCCTGCAGTCAGAGCACCACCCAATACCGACTTGCTCCAGCTGTCCCAGAGAATCTTGCCCTCTGACAACCTGAGAAGAGAGAAATTGTCCAGAGATCCAGAGCTCACACCACACCGAGGGAAGCAGATCAGGCCAGGATGCGCATAGTTACCTGTGCTGACACATTTTAGTGCACATTCTAGGCCATCACTGTATCCCCAGAGTCTCTGCATTGCCCCGCACACAGAAGATGTTCAGGAAATGCTTGTCAGTAAATAAATGTTATCATAAAATAACACATGCTTCTATCTAGTTCTGTCCTTGGCGCTACTGTAAAACACCCAAATTCTATAGCTCGTCATAGTCTAATATTTGTATCCCATGATGCTGGTTAAATCTCGGGTTGGTCTTCCTCTCTTTCTTTTTTCTCCAGAAAATAGACAGCACGTGCAAAATCAGGTAAAACAGCTAGTCTACCTCGATACTATCACCCAACTCCCCAACGACCTTAGTTCTTTTCTGTACCACGGCCAGCATGTTGAGGTCTGTTACGTAGTTCTCTTGGTTATTCCTAAATCCTCTTGAAGAGGTATCTTATATTACGACCTCTCAGTCTCTCTGAATTTTGCTCTTGGCACTGTTACTTAGGCTCGTTATTTAGATTATGTATTATCAGGTTTGCTACTTAACTGCTACAAATTAACCACTATGGGGTATTAATTAATTAATTTGACATCATATTCATTACCTGGTTCACTGCCATCAGATTCTTGACCTTTTAAATCTTAAAAAAAAAAAAAAAAAGTAGGCTTGAACCCAACTTCAAAGATTACTTTAAGCCATCATTTTTTTTCCCCTCTTCTGGTTCTAGTTTTGTAATCTATACAAGGGCAATGCCAGCCTCCTTCGCACCAGCAGAAAGCACTGTGAATACCCACAATTAAGCGTACTGAATAGCATTCAGCAAGTATAAAGGGCCACAGAAATAGCAAGTCATTTGGCTGCCATTCTGTGGGCCCCCAGAGCAGGAAGCTGTGTGATTCTGTTTCTTTACTTAAAAGAACTTTGAGCAAGTAAATAGAAAACATTTTTGATACCTGAATGTATCATTAGACAAACCAGGAAACAATGTTTTATATAGATGCTAAATAGTCCCACTTCACGGGTTCAATTACAAGTTGAACTCAACAGAATGGGGTAATTAACACTCTCCTTTGTGTTCTCTGATAAAGAAAAGCTGAATATATATATATATATATATATATATATACACATACACACACACACACACATATACATATGCCACATTGATTTATTTATTTTAAAATTATGTACCACATTTAATTTTCAAATTCTAATTTGTCAGTAATTTCAGGACCTACAAAGTTCAAGTGAAATTTTGCTCCAATTAACAAAAGTTATAAACCATGCTTGGCACTAACAGTCCAATTAATCATAGCAGGTGGTAGGTAACTCTGGGAAAAGACTCACTTTCTGTCTTTGAAAATGTAATAATACAAGCTTGCCTTTCTTTTCCTTCCTTCCCTCCCTTCCACCTTCACTCCATAACAGGCAGAGTCAACATGCCTTACAACATCATATAAGACGAAATAATAATTACACAAAAAAAAGACAGAGATGGCACAGCAGTTGTGAAAAGACAGAGGGAAACTGAGACGTCCAATGATTCTACCTCAGAACAATTACTCACATGATAAAGCACCGACAGACGAACAGCAAAACCACAGCTACCAGGTAATAAGAAGGTAGTGTCAAGGATGGTATCAGAGTTCTGCATGGTGATGGATTCCGGTGCACTCAGATTCCAGGTAGAAAGTGACTTTCCTTGTTGAAATGGCTTTCCCACACTCTCCCTTAACCAGGTTGCCTGTAAGATGCTGCTTCCCAGAGCAACACAGCCTTCTTAGAAACCATTTCCGATTTTTTTCTTAGAATGCTCAAACAGAGCTAACATGCATGAAAGCAGGAAAGACTCACTTCAAATAAGAGCTGCCGTCTCAGCATTTCCATCCATCAAAAGATTGCTGGCATTCAGAGTAATTCAGTAAATTGAAGGAATAGAAAAAAGAAGTTAGTACCACAAAGTGAAAAGAAAGAAATGAAAGATCTTTCTGCTGCATCAATGTTATCCTGTAGAAAAGGACTTGTGCCTTAAATACATACCAGATACAATAAAATTATCAGCACTGACAGTAGTACAACTCATATTATCCTAAAGCCTACACAGGAAGGGAAAAAGACGATCTGCTTGGGAAATGCTTTGAGTGATTTTTAAAACAAACATTCAACAACAAGGACCTACTGTATAGCACAGGGAACTATATTAAATTTCTTGTAATAAGCTGTGATAGAAAAGAAACTGAAAATATATGTATGTATGTATGTATGTATATGTATAACTGAATCACTTTGCTATACACCTGAAACTAACATAAATCAACCACACTTTAGTGAAATATTTTTTAAAAAGCAATCCCCGTATTCAAAAAAAGGAACAAACATTCAACCACTAATACTGTGGAAAGTTAGCATTCCTATAGGGGTTCTTAGTTAACAAAGTGCTCTGAGGCATGTGGGGCTTATTATAATTCCTACTCACATTTAGGGGAGTCCAGTCTCTGAGCAGTTGCTTGCAACCAAGAGGCTGAGTGGGACAGCCTGTCTCTGGGTAGCACTATACTGACTGCCTTAAACAACACTTCCTGAGGGTCTGCTTGAGTAACGCATCACGTTCTCTAGAATACATGGTAAATGAGGAACAGAACAGAGCTAAGGCACGGTGTTTTTCCTCTTGAAGTTCACTGACGTCTGGAGAGCTAAAGTTGATCAGGAAAGTGACTGGGGAAGCTGTGTTCAAACTTCAGGACAGAACCATGAAGGATGCCTGGAATTCAGTCAGACCTGTCTGTTGAGTGGTCTGAAGGAAATGAAGGAATTCAGAGGTGCATTCAAGGTCTTTAGAGTGGTCTGAAGGAAATGAAGGAATTCAGAGGTGCATTCAAGGTCTTTAGAGTTGGGTGGAGATTATGTTTATATTTTGCAAGAGGCAAAGAAATACAAAACCCAATCAAGTAATGTGGGGGCTGCAGGTTTCCCTTTAGAAGTCATGGGAGTTGTGGACACAGCAATGATAAGTTCAGAGCATCCACCGGGGTCACCAGTGGGAACGCCGGCAACGTCCCAACCCAAATCTCTAGTCCTTGTGCAATCTCAAGTGTACTCAGAAAGCCACCCTTCTCTTTGGAAAGTAAGCTCGGTTAACCGATAAAACCTCTGTACAGCTATCAGTCCCAGAGAGATGCAGAATCAACTGCAAATGCCACTCCACCTGCCACCCCTTTCAGACATCCCTGTTTCATCAATTTATTGTTTTCCTTAGCACTTACCAACATCTAGTATGCTACATCTTTTATTAATTTATGTTGTTTACTATTTGCCTCTTCCCTAGAACCATAGAACTGGGGTATTTGTGAGAAGGCATCTGACTATTTGGTATTTTGTATTACGTTTGAGAAAATTTTGCCTATTGAGAGACTATCAGGTTTATAATTACAATTTTAAATGTTCAGTTAGGTAATTGATTTAAATGTGATCTTTAAGTGGGAAGCCTACTAAATTTATAAGTAATATTAGAACATTTAAGAGAATTTTAGATTTGCTATATTTATATATTTAATTTTTAGATTCATAATATTTAAGTAATTGGGGAGGATAGTCAACTAGAAAATTGAAGTACTTAAATATGAAATTGACTATGTCAATTAAATTTGTGTATCAGTTAACATTATACTACTTGAATAGCCTTCACAGTGCCTCTGAGTAATTAGCATTTGCTAATTTTATAAACAGAATAAGATTTGCAAGCAGAACTTAAGAGGGTAAGTTTTCTGAATCTGACTATATAATGAAAAAAATGTTAATTTTTAAATGAAAAATAAATCTACAAATAGTCTTTTCAACAAGGCATAGGGACAAATCACCACAATGTGCTGCAGAAGGTAAAAGGCTGCCTGTGGAAGGATCACAGGGCAGCGAGGCAGGAAGGAAACTCAAGTTCAGGTCTAGTGTCCCCTGGGTCTGACCCCCACCCCACCGCCCAGATCTCTTGGAGAGCTTCCATCTACAAAACCAGGAGACTGGATGAGATCGTTTGCCGACCCCTCCCAACTCTCGATTCTGATGCTGCTCCTTAAGGACGTAAAACAGATTCAAAGCACTGTGGGAATCGAGAAAAGAGGGCGATTACTTCCAAGGAGAAAATCAGAAGTTCGTTAATAGTTGGATGGGCTCTCACAAGTCGAAATGAGAGGACCAGCATCCCAGGAGGACAAAAATCACCCTAGCAAATTCTTTAGGGTTTGGAAAATGGAGAGACAGGAGAATGTCCAATGATAAGCAAGCCACCCAGTCTGGTCAAGAGAGCACTTCCCCAGTGTGTTGATGACTATGTCTGATTGCTCAAAAGGCTACTGTGTGAGAAGCAGCCTTTACCACATCTGCTAGGATGTCAGAGATGTTTTAGCAGCACAGTGGTATTATTTACATAGGACCTAAACAAACATTTGATTTTCAAAACTATTACATTATTACATTATTAATCTATTTGCATTAAAATTAGATTTTGCAAGAAGGGTATGCTTTTATATTGCACGGTAATTTCTTGGGAGTTTATTTTAAGGTTTGTTTTTTGTTTAAATGGAGGTACTAGGGATTGAACACAGACCTCATGCATGCTAAGCACGTGCTCTGCCAATGAACTCCATTATTACCCTCCCTGGGAGCTTATTTTAAAGTGACCTTATACTGTACTGCTTTATTAGTATAAAGGCTAACCATGACTCAAATATTCATTTTCCAGAATCCATCTTGAATTCTATGAAACTGAAAGAAATTTCACATAATCTGATATTTCTGTAGGAGATTTCCTCTGCCCTACATTCTCAACAAAGCTGAAAATGCTCCCCAGTAAAAGGTCAGTGAAATTTGGAGATGAGTGGATTCACATTCATCAATATTTCAAAACTTCACAAGCTTTCAGCGAAGACTTGGGGGGGGTGGCACATTCAGGGAAGGAAATAAGTGTTTTTCAAGTTTAGTTCAATAACTTCTTGCAACGTGTAGAATAATGTTTTTAAGACTACAAGAACGGGGACTTTTTTTTCCTCACAAATCTCTACAAACTAGCAAGCAGAGCAGGCCACATGTGCTTTATAGAAGAAAGGGCTACCCAATTATCATAGCTTTTATTTATATAAATGAGACTTCCCTCTGTCCAGTTCAAATAATCTGAACAGGTGTTACTGATCCACGGTTTTCAACTGCACTGAAAGTCAGCCGCCTGGACAAAGCATTCCCCGTGGAAGCGGGCTGCTCATTCCCTCTCTCCCTCTGGACCCTCAGCCACCACATGGGACCCTCCATGTGGAGAGTTAGAAAAACCTGGGCACCCAAAGCACACAGTTCATTTGTACATCTCATCCTCAAGTCAGTACCTATTTGTTCAATGGAGATTGGGAGTAACTGAAAATCTATTTCTTTGTAAAATATGTGCCAGGTATACAGTGGCCTCTTTCCTTTTGAGCTGACCCACAAATGAAACTCTATTCCCACAAAAAAAAAATGTGAAATTCTACAATGAATAAAGATCTCATAGGGGAAATGAGGGGGTGATTGACAGCATTTCCCGGGAAAGCAGCATTAGGGGTATCTCTTTCCTGTTCCTCTCCTCGGGCCTCCAGGCATCTCTTCCTCCGACCCACCGCGGTATTCTTTTTACTCCCATTAAGGCTCACTCTCCTGGGTCCCTCCCTGCCCAATTCCCATGTTTCTCCCTCAACCTCTCCTTAGCTCCCTCGCTCGCCTTTTCTTAAGAAGAGTGACTTAGTTCTATCCCAGCTTCTATTTTTATGCCGACATCCCCCAACTCCTAAGCTTAATATGTCAGTTTCCATGCTGGAAACGACATTTCATGGTAATGACAGAAGACTGAGAATTCTTACTGTCACTCTGGCACTTCTTTCACTTGGAGAGCTTTTATAAGAAGTTATAATAAAAGTTTCTAAAAACCATTCATTTCTTATAAAAGTTGAAAGTCTATCCTCTGTTACACCCTGCCACGGTTATAAAAGATGTTATCCACTCAGCACTATTCATCCACTCATCCTTTTCCCCACAAGTATTTACAGGGTGCTTTCCATGAACCAGTCATTGTTCTAGGCACTGAGGACGGAGCAGTGGAGAAAACAGCCAAAGCCCCTGCCCTCAAGGAGTTTAAACGCTCGTTGGGAGAACATGAAAACAAACAGTTATGCGTAAGTATAAAATGCTACTCTGCTATGAAGAAAAATAAAGCAGAGTGAAAGGAATAGATCGTGATAGGGTTTTGTATATATACAGATAGTCTTCATTTGTGCCTTATTTATATTTTGAACCATCTGATACAGCAAGAGCAGAAATCTACACTTGTCATCAGGGGCTTTTCAGAGCACTCAGAAATCTCAAGCACGCTGCTAAGCTGCAGACACCAGGATCTTCAAAGGCCTGTGTCCGGCACACACACCCTGCTCTGCTGGCTCTGCGTTCCTTCAGCAAGGCTGCCCTGTAATAACCAACATCCAAGCCACAAGAGACCAGAAATAAGATCTGCTAACTGAAAAGATAAGCACTGCCAGCCCTTCCCCCGGTGATTTATTAAATTACTATGCGAGAAGCAACGGAAACGTAAGCAAAGAATTTAACCTGTTCCTTCTCAACATGTGTCCAAACAACAAGTGGTGCTTAGTCTGTGTGCGTATCACTAAGCTCTGATCCAAGTAAATAAGGACGGACCAAAAGAGCAATCATTTAAAATAGCCTCTTGTTAGCAAAACCACAGTGTGCTTTAGTAGGTAAAATGTACACTTCAGAAAAGATCTTTGCGTGCGGGCCAGATGTCCAAATTCCATCAAATTATATATTTATTTCTATTTTCAACCTACTCATCTTTCCTTAGCTCCAGAAAGCTATTTTTAATTGTGTGGTAGGTGGTTTATAAAATCCAAAGGATTTTCTAATAGAAGAATGCATTAGAGATAGTAGCTTGACATCTAAGTGTTACAACAAAAATAGGGTGATAAGCTCACAATGAAAGGACTTTGGTTCATTCACCTCTGTTTCCCTAACACCTAGTGCAAAGCCCAGCACAGGAGGCACTCAATGCATATTTCATGAGAAATTAATAAGTCATTCTCACTGTTCCTTTTAATTACCGTGACAGCATCCAAGCACCATCCTACGCACCTCACACAAACCATCTCACTCAGTCGTCACCAGATCCATGGGGTGGCCACCACTTCCACCATTTTGCAACTGAGACTTGGATAAGCGAAAGGTCACAGATCCAAAAAGCGACTGAACTGGGGCACGTATCCAAATTTCTGTGACAACATCCATGCTCTCCACCGCGAGGCTAGAGTCCCTTTATAGGACAGAACCTTTGTTTTCCTTCCTTCTATTTTCTTTCTCCTGACTTCTCCCCACGTGACCACACTCACCTCCTCAGCCTGGAGAAACAGCTTATGTGAGTACACAGTCATTCTCTAAATGAGAAGTTGCCAGCATCCAGAATAAACTTTCAGGAATTACACTAGGAAATGAAAATATCTAACTTGGCTACAAACTTTCCTTATATAAACAGAAGAAAGCATAGTTTCATTATGGTTGCTTTATATACATAGGAACAGCAGCTTTATATATAGATATACATACACACGTTTGTATGTGTGTATATATATATATATATATATAACACTTTTTTATTTTTTATTTTAAAAAAGGAACATATGATGAAAAAATTTGAATGAGCCTCTCAAGAACGAATTAGTCAGGGCCTCAAAGAGCATCTGATCCAATCCCCTCCAGGTAAGAGGTGAGCAAACAGATCCAGGAGGTGAGTAAGAGTGATAGCAAAGCCGAGACCAGGCAGGTCTCCGGGCTCTTGGGAAGGTGCTCTTTCTCTCCATCAGAGTTTGATCAAAGACAAATGACAGAAATAACAAAAAGCATCCACCCAGGGAAAAACAGCAATAGCAGTAGCCATAGCAACATCACTGCACTGGTTCCCTGAGCCCTAATTCCGCAAGGGTGATGTGATAAAGGCCAGGCGTTGCCTGTTTACACAGTGGGGTGTGTTTCTGAGAGTGACACTGAGATTCGGAGGCTCCGATTTGATACAGGGGCTGCCAGCAAATCTTCACGACGTCTGGACCAGAGGGACACCTGATCTTTATTATCTTGTACAGTAAATCTACCTGCCTCTAAGGGAGACAGTCTCTGTCTTCCAAGGCTCCCTGCGATGCAAAACCTCCTTGAGAAGACAATCCAGAGAAAATTAGCTGTGAATGCCTTTGCTCACAAGACCAGTTGTGCAGAAACTTGAGAGACCCACTTAAAACTGTCTCCTGATAACAGAGGTCCAGTTGCCAGGTCTAAGGGTAACACTGACCGGCAACGAAGATAAGGATGCAAGCCAGGAACGCAGCTGAGGGAGAGTTCTTCAGGCAGAGGGACTAGTAAATTGAAAGAGCATCAGGAGATGAGGTCAGGGAGGTAATGGGGAGGAAGGGGAACAGATCTCATAGCACCCTTGTGGCCTTTATTCTGCGTGAAACGAGGAGCTACTGCAGAGTTCTGAAGGGAGGCGCAGTGCGACGCTACATGTTTTGAGAGGCTCACTCTCATTACTATGTTGGGAACAGACTGAAGACAGGCCAGGGCCAAAGCAGGGAGACCAGCCAGGAAGCTCCTGCAGACACTCAGGTGAGAGATGATGGTGGCCTGGGCCAGGGCACTATCAGCAGAGGGGGTGGCAAGTTGTTCGACTCTAGATATATTTTGAAAGCAGAGTGGGCATGATGGACCGGAAATGGGACCTGATGAGGGGGGAGAACCCCAAAACAAAAACCTTTCGTGGGTAGGTTTGGGGCTTCTGTGTTTGAAATGGAGTTGCCATTAGCTGAGATGGGGGCAGCTTTGGGAGATCCTGGGACATTAGGGTTATTGTGGAGGAAGATCAGAAATTCAGCATTAGACATGTTAAGTTCAAGATGCTTCTTAGACATTCATGCAGACATATGAAGTGGGCAGGCTGACACTGAGGGGCCAGGTCCAGGTGGGGAAAATAAATGAGGGAGTTGTTGGTGTATGGATGGAATTTAAAAGCACGAAACACGAGGAGCTCAGCGAGAGAGTGAGTGCAGACGGGAAGCACAGCAGACTGAGGTGGGGCTTGTGAAGAAGGACGGGGAACCAGTGCTTGGCCTCCTGGAAACCAAGAGAACAAAGCGCTCCAAGGAGACGGGAGTGAGCAGCTGTGCCAAGAGACGCTGGTAGGTCAACCAAGATGAGGACTGAGGATGGACCACTGGATTTTTTTTTTTTTTAAAGAGGAAGAGCTCATTTTCTCTTTCATCAAAGAGAACCCAAGTTCAAAGCTATTACATGGGACCGTTGTAACTTCACCACATAGAACAGGTCCCATTACATTAATCCAAAATGTGTATTTTTCCCTCAGCTTTGGGGAAGGGATAAGAAGACCAGACAAAGATCTGGGGAGGGCAGCCTGCAGGGTCAGGCATAGGGCACCATGGGGAGGGGGGGCCACACAGAATGTTGACATCAAGTCTTTTTTTCCCCTGAGGTCAGGTCTCCACAGGAGAAAGTTTTTGTACTTCTAGATGTTGTGAATTCCCAGGTCATTGCAAACAAGCCCATTTAACTGTAAGTACACAACATGTGGGATGACGCTAAATATAAATGGGTTTTTTCCCTCCCTTAGCAAAGGTCATAACAAGTTATATTTATGTCTAATTTTAAGGCTTAGGATAGTAGATTACAAAATGTTATAGCTAATAGCACTGATCCACTATTTGCCCAGTTCTCTTTATGAAGGAAGTCAGCAACCCTATAACGTACACAATCAGAAGAATGTAAGTTGGTGGGCGGTGGGCAATATTGTGACTCTCATTCTTTTCAAACTTACATCTGAATCTCTTTTTAGATGTGTGCTTTCCCTCTGTTTACTGTTATTCAACCCAGCTCCTTCCCCCTACCTTTTTTTTTCCCAATGTAAGATTTGCTTTTCAAATGTATTAGATTTTTTATTTCTAAGTACAAGGGTCTTCCTCCCTTGTGGATGCCAAAACCATGTCTGGAAAGGAGGGGCCAGGGTCTCCAACTCAGCTCTCCCGCATGCCAGAGAATCTGTAAAGCCCACATGTTGAGCTCCGCCGTGAAGCAACGTCTGCCTTCTGGCTGGTGGGTACTCTCCTCACATCTTCACACGCAGTTTTTTCAAAATGGAAAGATCATCTTTCAAAGATTTTTTGCATGTGTTTTCATCTCTACACATTCTCTCAACTGTCACAGTGAAAAAAACCACAAGTCTTAATCCTCAGAATATGCTTCCTTCTTTTAGGGAGAGCATTATTGGTCTACAGGATGGAACCTGATGGAACATCTCATAAATGACTGGGACCATGCCTGGCACACAATAGGCCCACAATATACGGATATCTTCCTTGTTAGTAACACTTTTCATGGATTGGGGAAAATAGAAGAAAGAGATGAATTCATTATAGGAAACTTCCAATCATTTGAAATAAATTTTGCAGGAAGCATGAATATCTTGAAACTTCCAGATGGCGCCCTGCAGTATCTAAAGAGGAATAATGAGGACCAAGGAGTCCACTTTCCTCCAGGCCTGTCCTAACTCTTAAGTAAGAGAAACCATCTTTCCATGATGTCTTCATGTCGAAATGAATCTATTTTGAAACCGAAAATGTTGGAAATATTTGTAGACAATTTTCTTTTCAGCTCTCATTATTAACACTCTCAGCTCATTCATGTGCCTGGGAAAAATCAGTGAAAAACAAACAAATATCCAACAGCCAGAGACTATGAAACTGAGAGACCTGAAGAGATGCCCTCCCACATCCCCCATCCCTAGTTATCTTTCTTCTTTTGAATGAATCATTTCTACTTCCAGGATCCTTGACAAGGTGCTCTTGCTATTGATTGACATAAGAAATGTCTAATTATAAGAAAATTGCATTTTGTAATTTCAAGGGGTTGGAGGATTCTACATTTTTAGATACAAGTCAGGGAAAATGTAATTCGTGTAAGGTGCAAATAACCACAGATAAGTCTGGAGATGAGATGTAACATATATGCATATTTTTAGGGTGCAGTACATTATTTGGCTACAGCACAAATAGCCAAGTGTCAGATTCTTTGTCTTTTGAGAAAGCAGCAGTATATTGATGATGAAGGGGTATTCTTGGAAATCTGTGGTTTTATTCTGGGCATTTCACTACCTCTGTATCAAAACGCAACACTTATAAACAACTCACATGGTGAGAAACTATCTAAAACACATCTTTCCTTGAGGACCCAAAGCTCTCTTTTAGCCAATGCAAATTCATTACAATGTTCTGCTGTCTTCCCTGGTACATTAAAACTGATTCTTAATTTAATGCATATATTTTAAATAAATTATACTTCATTTCTTCAATATTCAATGACAAGTAGAATGACAGGCTTGAAAATCCAGTGTGGGGACATCCTTTATGTGTTCTTAACCGCATACTAGTTCAGTAAGTTTAAGAGGTGGCTTCAAGGTGTTGCTGGGGACGTTCCAGAACCTCAGTAAGGATGAACGTCCACACACACATAGAGCAAGCCAGGCTGATGACTGGGGCTGCTAGCCGCTTTTCTTCAATTGCCATTTTAGACCACAAAATTAACATAGAGATGGCTACAGTAGCTAGTAGTTTAAGGACAAATCCTCTGATCATTCATTTTTTTCCAGTAGGAATTTTTTTCTTCTTTTTTCCTGGTACATGTTGGTTGATATCACTTTTTGTTTTGTTTTGTTTGTTTTGGTCTTTTTTTGGAGGGTGGGGTAAGTAGGTTTATTTATTTATTTAATTCATCTTTTTAATGGAGGTACTGGGGATTGAACCCAGGACCTCATGCATGCTAAACAGGCACTCTACCACTGAGCTATACCCCTCCCCTCACCGTGGAACCTTCTTAAAGTAGGTATTATGCTAACATGCTTGGGAAATGGTTAAATTAAAACATATCTGTGTAAACAAGTAATTACAATACTCATGAGACTATAAACATCTTTCTTTTTGGGGTGTTCATTGAGATTGGTCCTTTTTGCCAGCATCTAGACAGTACAGATCCTACCTTCTGGAAACAAACATGCAGATCCTATGCCTTTCATTTATTTTAAAGTCCTAAGATGACAAGATATGGATGAACAGCAAGAGGAACAACGTATTTCAAACACTACACCTTTCAACTGGCTTCTCCTTGCAGCTACTAGTAAAATTCTATATAGGTTCTAAGAATTATATGTCGTGTGATTTTATAGGATTTCCCATCTTGAAAACAGAACTCAAACAGCAAACTGTTGCTGCCCTCCTCCAAAGGGCCATAATATGGGGCTTATTCTTGCAGACCTCAGCTATTCTGGTCATAGTCCCAGACTGAGATGCGGCCCACATATGGAACAGACAGTGTGATTAAATTCTGTCCCTTAAAGCCCCCTTGACTGTACAGAATGTAATACAAAATCTATTATTTTTAACTTGGCACACTGAATGCTTATACACACCAACTTAAGGAGATGGTATAGAATATTAATAAGATCCCAAGGTATGGAGTCAAATTCCCTGATTCCAAATCTGGATTCCAACCCATCCAAGCTCTATGAATTGGAGAAAATTGTGTAACTACTCTGTCATTCAGTTTCTTCATCTGTGAAATGAAAATAACATTACCTTCCTGGTGACTTTGTTACATTTATTAAAAAATATGGTTGTTTTAAAAAGTGCATAATAGGATGGTATCTGGCACTCAAAAACCCCACTAAAATATTACTGTTTTTTTTAATCACCCTCAATGTGAATTAGTTCTAATTAGTATTTTAATACTCAAAAATCCCATTGAGATGGAAATACATCATCTCATCACTTCCATGTGTCATCACACAGGGATGCCTCTTCTTTGACATCCTCCCTGGAAAGATGACCCATGTCGAACCCGTCTTTGTTCCCATCAGCACGTGCAGCCCAGCACATATAGAGAAGCAGTGCACTACAGCGCTGGAGCTCATGCTCTGCACTCAGATGGACTTGGAGTCGAAGTCTGCCTTCTCACAATTTTCTGACCTTCAGTTTTCCCTGTCTGTATACTAGTATCTATCCCGTGGGGTCATTAAAGGAATCAATAAGATGATGCAGGCAAAGTTCCTGGCATATGCTATTAAGGGCAACAGCAAATGTTTACAGAGCGCTTTCCAAGTGTCAGGCACTGTTTTAAGCACTTTGCATATATTAACTCGGTAAACCCTCATTACAATCCTATGATATAGATGCTATTATTAGCCTCACTTTATGTCTGGGGAAACCAAGGCCCAGAGAGATCAAGAAAGTTGTTCAGGGTCATGTTAGTGATAAGTGACAAAGGCAGAATTAAAATCCAGGCAGTTTGACTTGGATCTGGAATCTTAACCGCTATCCCCTAACTGTCTCTCAATAGTAAGTGCTTGTTGAATGTTTGCTATCACTATAGTAGTCGATAGATATTTGTTGAAATATTTATTTAACAAATCAGTATTTGCTAAAGTACTTATTTATTATTTACTATGGCTCCCTAAGTACCAAATCTTACAATTGACCAGAAAAATGGACTCTTGCCTATAAGTTTTTTGAAGCAACTTCTCAGATGCTGCCTACTGAGAGTATTAAGAAAACAAGGTGTATATTAGGGGAGGCAATTCAAAATAGGTTCCAATACACTGTAATATCTACGATTTGTATAATTTGATTTTATAAGAATTTTAATTGCAACAATGGTATATGATTTGTTGCAAATGACTGACTTTATCTTATGTATACATCACTACCTACTGTAAAACTTTTACTAGGAGGGAAAATATAAGAGAAGGTAGCTTTGAAGACAGTAAGAATGCTCTTCATAATATTTTAAAAAATTGTAAGCCAAAATGTATAACACCTAGCTTTGATAGTTTGAGGTTTTTAATTATATTGTCTGAAATTTGGAAAACAGATTTTTTCCTTGGATAATCTGATCCCTATAATACAAAAGACTTGACCTGTTGCTATTTGGGGGAGAAAGAATTATTTTACTGTTTTGTAAAAAAAAAAGGCTTTGTTTTCACAGCAAGAAATTTGTTTTCATGGAATGTTAATAAAAAGGATATAATTGTACTCATTTTTCTAGAGCTTCATTCCTCGCTTCATTTTCTGTTCTTATCCTTGTTTGTTTTCTTTCATGTATTTCTAATTTGCATTTTCTTGCTGTGTTTCATACACCTGTATAAACTACCCTGAGTTCTTCCTGGAACAAGATGAGTGCCAATAAATGACCTGTGAGCAAAGTATAAAGAAAGGTAAATAAGACATTTTCACTTTAATGGAATCTGCAAACAGGTAGGATTAATCTGACGTTTATTACTTTATGTCATTCAGGGACTTCTGGGAATCCTCCTGAGTTGAATGTCTGAATATAAAAAATAGTTACTGTAATTGGCTGAATAATGGCCCCCAAAGATATCAGGTCCTGATTCCTGGAACCTGTAAATGCCACCTTATATGAAGAAAGGGTCTTCATAGATGTGGTGAAGTTAAGGATCTTGGGATGAGGAGATGATCTTGGATTATCCCAGTGAGCTCTAAATGAACTCACAGGCATTCTTAAAAGAGAGATAGAGGGAGATTTGGCAGAAGAGAAGGCAAGGTGACCACAAGGGCAGATCGAGGAGATGCAGCCAAAGAATGCCAGCAGCCACAGCAGCTGGAAGAGGCAAGGAAATGGAAGAGGGTGCTTCTTGGAGCATCCAGAAGGGTGGAAGCCATGAAAGTGATCTTGAACTTCTAGCCTCCAGACCTATGAGAGAATACCATTCTGTTGTTTTAAGCTAACAAATTTATAGTAATTTGTTATAGCAATCATAGGACACTAATACAATTATTAATCTGAATATATACAAGTGTTAAGTGAAGAGAACTTTTTTCTTTTTAATATTAAAGACATTGGGAAAGACAAGTTATTTCCCAGAACAGTGAAATACTGCAAGATAGTTTAAAAAGGTCAGGAACTTTTTATTTTAAAGGACTGCCATATATTTCAGGAAAATGCTACATTCTTAACCAGTTTCTCTCTCTAATTTATAATTTTATTAAAGCAAAATTCTCTAGTAGCAGGAAGACAGCTGGTACCACTGGCCTCCTGCGGGCTTCGCACTGCACACTGTGCTCCAGCCCCTCACCGTCGAATCGCTCTGCTCCTAATCGCACTTCTGTGTTTCTGTTCTACCAACTTTCTGTAATAGGGAAGAACAAATCTGACTCCATGTTAGATCTGTTCCTTTAGCTCTAACCCTGTGCTCTGTTTCCTCGTCTTAGTCATGATGGTTCTGTACCTTTTGTAAAATAATACTGCCTGAAATATACAGGACAGCCCACTCTCAAGGCTCTGACTTTAAGGGTATAACACTTTTCCATGCATATAGAGTTCAAAAGTTGCAGAACAGAGAATAACATCTGTCTTGTTGGAGATTTACAGGAACATCATGACCTGCCTAGGTGGACAGCTGCAAGAACAGAGAATTTCCACATCAAGAAGTTTGCAACAACCAAGCACACCCCTTTCCCTTTTTAGTATAAAAGGAGCCTGAATTCTGACTTGGGGAAGATGGTTCTCAAGGACTTTAGTCCACTATCTTCTCGGTCTGCTGGCTTTCCAAACAAAGTCATTATTCCTTGCCTCAACACCTCATCTCCCGATTTATTGGCTGGTTGTGCAACTAGCAGAATGAGTTTGGACTTAGTAACCTTCCCAGAATGTCTTCCTGTTTTGCTGAAAGTAATCGGTCAAAGCATATTATTTGCAGCGTGTCACTTATGGAAAAGTTTCTAGGATCTGCTACTGCATTTATCGAATTATGTGTGCAAATCAGGTCCACAGCATGTGGGTGGCCCCCTGTAAAGTTCCGGGGGACATTTTACCAGCAGCTGCCCACTTAACCTCACTCATTTTTGCTTTTCTCTAGTTCAAGAGGCAGAAAGATAAGCCATCCCTACTCTAGACAATTCTAAAGTAAACCATGTTGATGACAGAAACTTGTACGGAGGAAACCACAGGACTCTCTTAGAATCTGAGGCAGTTCATTGAGCCAGAAAAACGTGCCAAGTGGAAAGATTTTCCCTTTAAGATAAACTATAAACATTTTGTGAAAAGTTTTATTGTTAAAGAACTTAATATGTCTGCTGCGTAAATTACCACAAAAGTCTGAAAATGAAGAACTTAAAGTACTGGGAAAATGCAGATTTAAAAGGCAAGTATCATCCACCTGATTGTAAAATATAAAGCTGAGGTCATCCTTGACACTACCATCCTTCATAGGCAATCCAAGTTATTTTGATTTTTTTTTCCTAAGTATTTCTTAAGTCTGTTCACTCTTCTCTTCCCAGGTGACTGTCACCCTAATCCAAGTCTCCCTAGGATGGCTTCACACCAGGTGGAAGAGGGGTGGTGGGGGAGATGGTGGGCAGGGGGGACTTAAGTTTTACCTTTCCTCTGAAAGTGGTAGGCTTTGAGGGGCGGGGTGAGGGAGCGGGAACTGGGCTCTCCCAGCGTCAACTCTGCTACTGGTTACTTGATGTCACAAGGAAGGTACATCTTTTGCTTCCTTTTTTTCTGGAGAATGGGAAGAACACTACCTACCTCATGAGACTATTGTGAAGAAGAAATGAGTCAACACACATAAAGCACAAAGAACAGAAACAGGGACACAGTAAACAAACTCCATTCGATGGATTATTACCCACTGGGCCAGATGTTTTTCAGGCTCTCCCTGCACTCTGGCCCTCTTTCATATCACTAAGATAGTTGCAATTCCACACTTTATCACATAACTATCAAGTTACTATCTGCCTTTTCCTCCACTGTAAATTTCCCAAAGCAGAAATCAAGGCTGTGTTGGTTCATCTTAGCACAGCGTTTAGCAAAGGAAAGCACTGGAATATTTGTTGAGTAAATCTCACAAGTAAAGCAAGGCAGTGACAGTGGGTCCAATCTGTAGTTTCAGAAATCTGATGAATGTTTCCTACTGGCTGCAGTTTTTCTCCAACCTCACTGAGTTATAGATTTACCTGGGAAGTTTTCAAAGATACGGATGCCCAGGCCCCAGGGATTCCAATCTGATTGGTCTGGGATCAGCCAGGGCCAGTATTTAAGATTCTGCAAATAATTCTACTCTGCAAAGCAGGTTGGAAAACTCCAGTGTTGCTCCCACCTGCTTCAGCTTAGGTCCAACCTGACCTCCGGTTTTGAAGTTGACCAATAACCCCCTACCCTTAACTGAATTCTCCTTTCCTATTTAGATAATGGGGAAAAAAATATACTGGAAGCGGCAGCTTTATGGACAGGATCTTGGCTGATGGAATGAACGAGGATGGTTTGGGCTGTTCAGACCATTGTAATTCTGGCAGCAAACCTATTGGGTGGCTCCAGGCCCAAGCACCCGCCGAGCTGCTGGCATTAAGGACGCTTCGGCCCCTAAAGGGCGAGCGCACAGGGTCATGAACCTCTTCTTTTTCCTTCTTTTCCCCCTTTTATTTCCCCCAGACGGGCTTTTATTTATTTTCAAAGCCATCACAGAATTTCCTGCAGTGTGGGAGAAAGGTGGTGATGACTGTTTTAAGGGCTGAAAAAGGCTGATCTCGCATCTCTTTCCTTCTTGGGGGCAATGTTGCTTGCTCCCAAGACTCCAGAGTCAGTGTCCAGCCTCGTGCTCCACATCCGCCCCCCTCTGCTTCTTTCCACCGTCCATTTACTTTCAATCTTGTCCCGATTCCACCGGGATTCCCTAACTCTGGTCGCAGAGTGACCCCAAGACACGAAGCTGCCCTTCGTCAATGTGTCTCGGGCTCCTCGAGCGGGCGACCCCAGAAGCTGGGAGCCGGGCGGCCAGACCGCGGCCAGTGACCCCGCGCGGGTGCGGAGGCAGAGGTCCCTCCCCGACCGTGGGGAACAGGGACGTACGCTTCGATGTGCTGGAGATCTGCGGGTGGGTAACACCCGAAAGGCAGGTCCCAGCGCTAGAAACCCCCCGCGTAGCCGGAGACCCGCGTCTCTGTGGAGCCAGCACCTCGGCGCGCGGCGCGCCCAGCCCCGACCTTGGGAGCTGCCGGACGCGAGCCCACCGCCCAGGGCGACAGGACCCGCGCTCCGCCACCGCTCCCCGCGGGCGAAAGGCGCGGAACGCGGACTCCGGAGCCTGCCCAACAGGTCCTCTGGGCACCCACGAGGCTCGGGAAGCGTGAGGGCGAGCGGCCGGGAGAGAGTAGAGGATCCCGCGGGCGCTCTCTTCCTGCGGAGGGTCGTCTCCCCGTAACGTCTCCTTCCTCGGTCCCAGCCCCACAGCACATCCTGAGTTTGGGGAGCAGGAATTCTCCCACAGGCGCGGGCAGGGGCAGAGCCGCGGGCGTGTGGAGACGTCGCCGGTCCGCTCTGCGAGCAAAGTTGGGTGCTGCTGGGAAAGGGCCTTTCCACGCGCCGGGGCCTGACCCTCAGGGCGGTCGGCGACCACTCACCTCGTGCCTGCGCCTCCATGGTGGCCGACTTCGGACTGAGCGCCGCGGGGACGCCTGGCGCTTGGCGGAGAAGCAGCTGCGGTGCCCGAGCTCGGAACGCAGCTGGCCCAGCCGCTCGCGTCCTCTCTCCGCACGCGTGTCGCGAGCTCAGCGTGGAGGGGGTGGGGACCGCGGGGCGGCCTCCTCAGGCCGCTGCTGGTTACCTCCGCCCCTTCCAGTCTACCTGGCCGAGACCTCGCGGGGACGGCGCCCGCCGCTTTGCGCCCCCTGCCGGCCCCTTCGCGCATTGGGTGGGGGGCGCCCGCCCCGGGCTCAGGGCGCGTGCTCAGCCCAAAGACGCCAGGAGTAGGTTGTGCCTTCATTGTTTTTTTCTTTCAGTAAATCCATTTGTTGATACCTATTGTATATGGTTCAATGAAGTAATCCATAAAGATAAAACATTTTTCTTTTGGATATCACCATGGTCTACGTAAATACTCAAAGTCAGAATCGTCTGCAGGAATCACTTCAAGTCACACGGTAAGGTTTACAGACCTGAATTCGTCTCTCATTAAACAGTGACACGTATGTATTCAAGCCCATTGGCTTTGGAATCTATGACTACTGGGAATGTGGAGTAAAAGTAATGCATAAATCTAAATCAAGGGAGAGAGTATCAACCATCAACAAAAAGAAACAAAGATGAACTAATATCCTAGATGAAGTACCACAGTTGATACTTGGAGACAGAATACTGGAGATGAAGTTTTGTGTTTGTTTTTAATGGGACAGTTCGTTGTGAAGCACCTCCCTATGCCAGGGGAGAGAGCCATGGACCACTGCCTAGTGGGCCATTGCCCTGGGGGAGAGGAAGGAGGGTGGACTTACAATAGGGAACCACTCCTCCTAGTGGAAATACTGTGTTAAGTTCCTCTGACCCTCTGTACCTGAGACTTTTGTCAACCGATCAATGTATAACTTTGTGTTCTGTACGCTTCTGTTTTAACATACCTCATTTAATACACACTGTTAACATTCATATTGTGCTCCCGGCCAACAGCACTGTAACTCACACCTGAATAAAACTTACTAAGCTTACTTAATATATGCATTTCTCCCTAAGGCACATACAGCCTTCTGGCACTGAGGTACTAGACAGCACTTTGGCACTATGCTTGGAGGCCATTTTAAGTAGCAAAGTCATCCTCCAAAACACGCAGACGTCTGTGAGTCTGCGGGAGGGGCACTTGTTTACACTCTGAGAGCTGACACAAAGAAGGTAGAGATCAGCCTTGTTGGGTGCTGTGCACCTGTCCACCCCAATTTTTTCAGGGCTCTGTGCATGTCTGGGAGGAACCATGAAGCACTGTGTTGACTCTGGTGTCACAAAGAAATTTTAGTGTGGAGGCAAATTCACTAATATGGAATCTGCAAGTAAAAAGCTGTGTATGTATTTTCTAATTCGAAACCTATGGGCCATACCTATAGGTTGATAAAGCAGTCCCATTTTCAGAGAAAGGACTAGAAACTCACAGTCCTCTGCCTGGCCTGGCAACGTGACTAGAGAACATGACAGGGACTGAGAAATCTCAGCCCTTGCCTCTCCTCTCAGGTCTTCAGCTGTCACAGAGCTCCCCTTTTCTTGCCAGCTACAGTCTTCATCTGCAAAACACTCTGTAGTATTTATTTACATTTGATCTTAAATGATTTGCTGTATTTCTCAGGGCTTTTTTTCTCCTTTCTTAGATGGTAAAGGCTGTCAGGGTCCAGTGTGGGTCTTAGGTTGAGCCTCTCATATTTCCTGTCAAAGAGCCTTATACAAATTCATAGAGCAAACAAGATTTACTGAATAAACAGTTAACTAACCAGTAGGTTCCATTTTATCTCTCAAAGCATAGTTACTCTCAGAGCACAGACTAATAAACATGAATGGGCTCTTACATTTTTGCTTGAAAGAAGGAACACTCATGATTTCCCGGCACGTGTATAAACATGGCAGTGTTTTTTTGTCATATTGAAGATACCCCTGGTTTGTAATCATTGCCATGAAAATTGCTGTACACAACACCAAGCATAGGGCTTTTAAATGGCTTTCGGTGATAGAGACGATGGGTGCGCCAAGTGACGAACCTGAATCAATGATTACATTGCTTTTAGAGTCTATTCAGTTGTTCTGGTCCTCTCTACCCTGGACATGAAACGCGAGGTCAGAGGTGACTCCTGGCTATTAAAAGGAACTAAAAATAGTTCATGACTTCGCAGCTTGAGTCATCTTCACCTTCTTCCAGACTCTGACTCATTTTTCTGATATTTGATGTTTTAAGGTACTGCCCCCTTAATGTCTTTTATCACAATTTATAATTATAAAATATTAATATTTATTCAGAAATAGCTACTGGATATCTTCAATGTGCCGGGAGTGTGCTAGATGCTGTGGATGCAGGTAGAGGCATTGTCCTTTTTACCCAGGGAGTTCATGGTCTGGTGAGAAGGAGGGAAGAGTAGATGCTTTATAAAGCAGGGCAATATCATGCATCTGTAAAGCCGAGTGTGCAAGTGAGCACACTAACTCAGACAAGGGAGGGGATAAAGGGAGGATGCTCTGAGGGTACTTGCCTCAGCTGGGTCTTGAAGGATGAAGGAATTGACCAGGTACATTTTGTTCGTCTCCACACAACGGCTTAGCCAAGGGAGGCGGTCCTTATGTCCTCTCTCTTTTCCTTGCCACGTAGGATGGTGAATTTCCTTCACTTCTTTAAAGCTTAGTGAAATATCTGTCTGCACCCTCTTGTTCTTCGTCTCTGTAATTGCTTCACATGGAAAACCATGGGTGGGTGTTTGGTTAAGTCAGCGAAAACCAGGTTCACTCCTCCTGAGTTGATCTTTCTGCAGAGGTGGGGATGAAGTGGAAATCTTAAACGTCCAAAGGGAAGGTGTGCCCAACAGTCCTGCCTAAGTCAGTTCTGGGTCACTTGTAACGTAAGGCACTGAGGGTGCCCTTGGGAGATGTGCAGGGCACAGAAATTTGAGAAAGGAGTAAGAAAGGACAGATGAAACTGCCGCTCTGTGATCGTTACTAATACACTTAAGGGGAATGTGGGCTCTGATTCCCACTCTGAAAATGACTAGCTGTGTAACCCAAGGCAAGTTTCTTCACCTCTCTGTGCCTGAGTTTCTGCATTTTGTAGCAGGATGCTCTATGAGGTATTAATTAATGTGTTCTTTCCCTCCTGTCCCACGGGGCTAGAGCAGTGTTTCCCGGCCCACTTGTATATCTGCACCACATGAGGGGCTTTTAAACATTTCTAATACCCAGACCCCATTTCCCAGGCATTTTGATTTGATTTATTTTTTTGAAAGCTCTCCAGGTAATATTAAGGTGCTTCTAAAATTGAGAATGACTGTTTTAGAAACTCTCCACAGCAATAGGGGGTGGGAGGCATAGCTCACTGGTAAAGCTGTGCTTGGCATGCATGAGGTCCTGCGTTCAATCCCCTGCACCTCTGTTAAGAAGGGAAAGAAAAAAGGAAACTATCCACAGCAATGATGAAGCTTTTACAAATTAAAAAATTGCCACCTACATAGACGGAAAATAATGAAGTAGAAAAGAAATGTGAGCAGGGCAAGGATTTTCTGCCCCTACGTCCAAGGGAGCTGGGGAGGGAAGAGAAGTTTGAAGGGGAGCTGAGACATTGGTCTGTCTGGATATCTTACCCTGTCCTTCCCTCTTCCCAGCAGACAAAGGGGACTCGGCCTTGACAGTGCCATAGGTCAGAAAGTTTTGAGAAATAGTAGGTCAGTGTGAATGTCACATTGAACTTCCCACCTTTCCAAGAAGTGTGGTTTCCTACACCACTGCACCTACACCTACATCTAGGTGTTCCCTTGAGCTGCGTGTGGGTTGTGGAAGTTAAGCAGAGAGAACCAGCGAGTGAGCCCACATTCCCAGGGGGCTGGAGAAAGGGACCCATGTGGCTTTGCCCTGTAACTCTGCACGAGGGAAGTGCTAGATGTTCATTCTTTTATTTGAGATTGCACAAGTCCATATCCATTCTGCCCAGGGAGACACTTGACTTTGCAGTGACAGCGTTCTTAGCCCAATCTCTTTTCTTGAGAGACAGGTAGCAAGGAGGTTGGGGAAGACTTCACTTACACGTTGGAATATGACCATCAGACACGAGGAATCTGAGATGCTGGGAGGAGGGAAGCCCCACCTACACCAGTCATTTTATGGTTAGCGTTTGGTTTTCTCAGATCCCAAAATCTGTGGTTTGCAAAATTGGCTATTTTCAGGCTGCTTATATTTCTTTTGTTTATTGCTTGGTATTTTTTTCCACTTAGAGTTTATTACATTTCCTTTCAAAAACGTTCAACTCTTTCAGGAGCCCTCAGGAAGAAAAAAAGGAGAGTGCTGTCAACTAGGGCTGGGCCACCAGGGGAGGTGGCGGGGGGGGGGGGGGGGGTGATAGAAACAGGAGAACTCCAAGAGAGAGACACAAAAGGACAGAATGAAAAGACAAGGCGTCTACCATGCAGTCAACTCCCTTCTTACTTGGTTTTTCTCATTCCTTAGAGGATTTCTGACTTGTTCATGCAGAGGTGCTATTTCTATACAAAAGCCTCTGGGATGGCTGGTTGCTGTTCGAGCGTCTGTGGTTAGTGCTGTTTCCAGGGTCGCCCTTGCCGGGGTTTGGCCTCTCCATAAATGGTCATTACCATGCATGCTTGTAAAACAAAAACAAAGAGGTGGATTTCATTCATTCCTTTTCAAACACAGCGCACACTTCTGGCTTCATTGTTTACAAGTGACATTGAAAAATTAGAGAAAGGTTAAGTAGAACATCACAAGGATTATTGGTAAGGTCTTTAGGGATCGTTTTACAGGAGCCAGGCGGCTCGTTTATTTGGGTAAGCAGAAATCGGGGTGATAGCTTAATGACAGTACTCACATCTATTGTCTACGGCCACAAGGTCGATCACAGACGACACTGCACTATGGCAAAGGTTTGTTTAGTGACTGCAGTTACTACTTTCTAAAGCTTCAAAGTGACTCTGACACTCTGAAATAATCTGACCTGGGTCTTAAATAAATGTGATAGGCAATACAAATTGTTCATAAAACCTGCAGTAGGTCAATAAGAGCGCACCAATGTAACCTCTGTTACACCAGGGAGCTGGCCTGGTAGGTAGGTTTGTCTCAGGTAAGGTCAAATCAGAATGTCAGCTCTGCTAGGGATGTAAGTGAATAATAGTAACTTCTGACTTCGCAAACTATAAAATGGAATAAAGCAATTTAAATTTGATTTGAAATACTGTATATTGCCCAATATATTATATATATATAAAATATATACTGTATAGTGCCAACATATTTGTGCAAGAAGAAAAAATAAACCCATAATTAATAGATTATTAAAAAGAATCATTTTGGAATTGAAAAATTCTTAAAAGCACTGTAAACCTCAATTCTTCAAATATTCTAATATTTTATATCTAATATTGTACTATTTAAACTTTTTAATAAAAACTAGTAGGGAAAATGCACTTACAGAATTGTTCAGAGAAAACTCTCATGAGCTTTCTCTCAGAAGTTGTTGTTTGGTAGGAAGTCTTCCTCATGAGTGAGGAGAAATCTGTTTCTACAGAGAACTTTTCTATAATAAGTTGATGAAGCAAAATATACAGGAAAAATTAGCAAGTCAAATATATCCCATGTAGTATTAAGTCATAATTAACTCAGGAATTATCTGCATTTTACCTTCACTAATTTCAATCAAACACATACTCTATGTAAAAAAAATTTGCAAATTTTCTTTTTTGCTCATGGATCCAGAGTTGTTATAAGTTAATTTCAGAACTTAAAAAAATTGTTTAAGCATAAAACAACCATGTTATATTGTGAAAATCTGTGAAATGATTTTACCAAGACTAAACAAGACGTTTTTTGAAGTTCATTTTTAAAATGGGAAAAAATTGAAAATTTTTGGAAAGAAGTGGAGAGATCTGAGAACTATTTGGAAGGTTAAACAGTAAGGCATGGTATTGGACTACGTGTGGGCGTGAGGGAAACGCAGATGTCACGAGTGTCTCCCAGATTTCAGACTTGCACAACCAGGTGGAAGGCGGTGTTATTCACCCAGATCAGAAACAACATCAGAGCTGTAATTTTGTGTTTTATGAGTATGATCCCACTTGCTAACCCAGTGCCAACGTCCCATGAACCGGGTAATGTGGGACAGTAAGTTGGCACAATTATTCTGATAAGTAACACTGGCCCTGTTATCCCACTTACGATCATCTCTCCTAAAATCATTTCTAAGCACAGAAAAAATATGCACAGAAATCCACTTGTGGAAAGTGATCATCATAAGAATTTTCAAAAACCCCAAAGTTCCAACTATGGGAAAATTATGAAATAAATTGAAAACATGAAATGTCCTTTAAAATTATGATTCCAAGGAGTAGATAATAAAACAAAAATGTATGGTACCATGGAAAAGAATATGATATAGGGTTCACAAAAGAAAATAAAAGATCAAGGTAGAAATATATAGAAAACTCCATTTCAATCATGTTTAAGGTCAGGCAACCTATGTTTTTAAAAGATGAAGGGAATACAACATGCCAATAATAGTTGTTTGAGTTACTGGACTACAAATGATTTGATTTCTGAGTTTTTCCAGTTGTGCTTTAATGAACATAGATTATTTTTCCATTGAATAAAATAAACATTTAAATTTTTAAAATTATTTTAGGGAAAGGAACACATATAATTTTTGTTGGGCTAAATACATAATGTAATTTATATAACCATTTTCCCTTCAAATATCATTTAAGTTGTTTCCTTTTTTTTTTTTTTTTTTTTTGCTATCATAAACCAGGGCTACTTTGCACATTTTTGTAAATATAATCTGGTGCAATTGTACAACATTTTTGTAAAAGTGTATACTTAGGAGTGAAATTGCTGGCTTGAATGGTATAAAATATTCAATTTTATGATATAACTAAATTATTTTTAAAATTTTCTTTCCCTCTCATGCTCTCAGTGTATGAGAATTCTACTTGTTCCATATCCTTGCCAATATGTAAAATGTGTTGCAAATTTTTAGGCTGTACAATGGAGTGGACTAATATGATCAGTATTAATCTTTATAATTATCTGCACAAATGTCATCAATAGGTTTTTCTTTATGAACCTTTTTACTTAAATAGAATGTTTCTGAACTGTTGCCAATCTAGTGGGTATAAAATTGTATTTCATTGTGGTCTTCATATGCATGTCCTAGAATAATGAGATTAAGTATATTTTCATATGATTATTTACCCTTCTGTTTCCTCTTTTGTAATGCACCTGTTCCTTTCTCTTGCCCCCTTCTCTACTGGGTTGTTTGCGCTATCTGGTTAACCTCTGGGAATTCTGTGCACGTTCTACGTACTAGTCGTTTGTCAGTTACGTAGATTGCAAACATTTTCTCCCAATTTGTAGTTTCTCTTCTCACTTGTTTTTTGTGTTTTATAATTGATTGGCATTCTGATTTTAATATGGTGAACTAACTGATCTGTTTTCACTTACTTTTTGTGCTTTCCTGTTTGGTAAAAGAAAATATGTATTACCCTGGAGTTATTAATATACCCCCACGCATTTTCTTCTAAAGGTCTAAATATTTAGTCTTTCATATTTAAGTAAAATTTTCTTTCAATTTAAGTGAATTTAACTTCACTTAGAGTGTAAAGAAGGGATCCAAGTGTATTTTCCCCCATACCATCTCAGGTCAATTATGAGTACATCTTTTTTTCCAATAAATTTGCAATGTCAACTCTATCATATATGATATTTCTATAAGTATATGATTTAATTTCTGGAATATCTATTCTGTTCTGCTGATCAATTTACCTATCCCTAGGCCCACACTGTAGTATCTTAATTAATACAATTTTATACTAAAATTTAAATCTACTCAGGGACGTCTTCTAGCTTATACTTCAAATGTGTCTTGGCTATACATAGCTCATTATTCTTTTGCATATATTGCAGAATTAGCAAGACAAATCCTACAAAAACTGCCATTAGAATTTTGATCAAAAATTCATAAAACCTATGGATCTCCCATCCATAATCATAGTAACTAACTCCATTCATTTACGTCTCCTTTAATAACTTCCAATAAAGTCTTATTATAGTCTTCCTAAAGACCTTAAACATCTTTTGTTATATTCATTCCTAGGTACCTTGTATTTTCTGTTGAGTTTCAACTTTATGAAGACTATTTTTCTATTTGCCCCTCTGTCCATTTTTTGTAGTTTCAAGACCTTTTTTCTTATTTCTCTCTGAATGGAAATAAGAATCTGAAATATGCCTCCAAGGTATCTCACTTCCCCAGATATTTGCTCATAATCCACTCCTGTCCTCATATCTCCCTTACTAGTTTTTAGCCTCATCTTGTCATTTAAAACTGCATTTAACGTTTTCAATAATTTAGGAATATTTATATTTTTACCTGTGGGATGGTATAAGGCTCTCTGATCTATCGTATTATGAGAGTTAGAAATTTGAAGTTTTCATTTGCCAAATGTAAATTTACTCGTGCAAGATTTTCTCATTCCTAGTTTTCCTTATTTTCTAGTCTTTGAAGAAGCAATAGACCTCACATTTAAATATTACCCTATTGATCTAGGATGAGTTTATATATGGGCAGAGTAGACAGGCAACCACTTGGAGGTGTCAGTACAGCTCTTTGCCAAAAATTACTCCTGACTCTTGATGCCTGAAATTCTCCCAGTAGGCAGTTTTCTAGATAACTTAAGGCAGCTGTTAAAAAAAACAAACGTGTTCTTACAAATGGGTACTCTAATGATTTATGATCATATATGGATACCATAGAAGAGAATTAGGGACCTGCCTTGAAAGGAAGATCCAGCTGGAATCCCTAGAAAATGGCAGTTATTTAAAGCAAGAAAGATAATTCCAAAGACTATCCAGAGAAATGTTAGAAACAAGCTTATCTTTCGTCATTTATAATACAGTAGTAATATGTGCAAAGAAACATGGAAACGTTCCATACCATGATTGGGATCAGAAAGTTTCAGAATCAGTGTGTTTACCAGCCAAATCAGGCAGGCATCCGAGGACAAGTAAGTAGAGCGTTGCACAGTCAGAAATGGTTGGTGGAGAGAAGGAAGGGCTCTCTAGGGAGAGGGAAACGCATGGCGACAGGTGTAAGGATGGTACAGGAGGAGAAGGCTGGTCAACAAGACCAGCCGCAGTACAGTGGAGGGTTAATTCTGGGAATTAGTTGTAGATAAGGTTGGATACATCAGCAGAACCAAAAGAAAACCTGGAATGCCTGATGGTTCATTATCTGTACTATTAGAGGTCACATTCTAATTTTCATTTAAAAAAAAAAAAACCCAAAGTAATAATACTGATATTAAGTCAAACATTAACAAGTTAATTTTAGACTATGCCAAAATAATAAAATAACCTCACACACATAAAATCTCCTTGGAGGGAGGTATTATTTTAACCCATCTTACAAACAAAGAAACTGAGTCTTAGATTGTTTAACTGGCTTAGGTCAGACAGCTGATGACAATGGAGCTGGTCTGTGAACCCAGATTAAATTCCTCAGCCTGTGCTCTTAACACAGATGCCAGACTGCCTCCAATTTCTAATTTTCTTTCCCTTCATTCCTGGGAACACTTAAAAAAATTACAATCAGAGTTCACCATGTAAACTTTTCAGTGAAAATATAGGGGATATTCAGTGAAAATATAAATTAAAAACCAAATTTAATTGACAAAATTCATCTGAAATAAATGTTGCATAACATCAGTGGAAGAATTTGAAAGAAAAGAAAAAATATGCTGACTTTCTCTTAAAAATATTGACTTACATCTATACCAGGATGCTTCACTTTCTGCATATCCAACGACATCTGTTAACCAATCATCTTTGTTCGGAGGAGGAAGAAAAGGGCTATTCTATTCATGAGCTGGGTTAACAGTTTAAAACATTCACTAGGAAAAATGAAGAGCATTAACATGATCTGACAAGCTGCAGGAACTCTCAAGCAGTGTGACATTCCAAACCAGTTCAGAACGGAAAATGAGTAATTATTCCCCATAACTGTCAAATGAGGAGAGCAGCCACTCTAAATGCTAGTTAATAAAATCAATTTGAGAGCAAACAGGATCCATCAAACTGCTTGAATAATTCAATATCTGCCGGAAAAAGGATTTTCCTCCCCTGTTCTCTTCATATATTCAAGGAGCTTTTCTTCCTACCTTATTAGATTTTTTCATTCCACCTCTCTTTATCTCCAGCTCACTTTTGTCAAAACACTGCCCTGCACAGACGTACACGCACTCACATGCCCTCTGGTTCTGATAACTCACAGCTAGGAGTCACAACTGATTTCTGCTTTTCATAAGCTGAAGTGTTCCACCTACATCTGTCATCTTCCATAAAAGCAGCAAAAGACTTTTGAAGTGCAAAATATAATTATTCAAATAAAAAGGAAATAATTTTTCTATAATTTGAGTGTTACTGTTGAGCATTTATGATACCTTTTATTCTATCATCGTGATTCTCTGTTTTCTGTTACTCGGATTTACTTGTTGTTGTACTAATTTCTGCTTGGCGTGTGATTTTTCTCTCTTGTCCTAAGAAGTCTCTCCTTCTATCTGTTCTTTTTATCTCTTAGGTTTTGTCATGTCTTTCAATAAGCTCTGTTACTTTATTTAATGAATTTCTTTTTACTTTTTTAAAGGCCTATGTTACTGACTTCAAACTGGTGTTGCCCTAGAACCATTTTTAGCTCTTATAGTTTAAAATTCATGACATATGCATATTATAATTCTCAGAATTTTACTGTGCTGTTACTATTTCTGCATTAAAAAAATACTGTGTAATTTGGTTTAACTCAGCGTTTTACAAACTTGACACACACACACACATTTTCAGGGGTGTGAGGAGAAGTATTTGCTAAAATCTTGGGAAACTCTATTCTTGGGAAAATGATGACTTTACATGAAACAAATCCACAGTCTTCTGCATGACACAGGAGGCCGTCCCTGGTATGGCCACGTCCATGCCAATTACTCACTGGTACCCTGGGGTCCAACCATCTGTAACCTTTTGCAGTTTCTGCAACGAGGCAAGTGCTTCCACAGATCTCTACATTTACACGTACTTTAATTTCTGTTGGGAGAGTCTTTCGTCCTCGTGTCCATCAAACTAATGTCTCATAATTCTTCAAGATTCAAGTTTTAAAAATTGCTCCCTCTTTGAAGACTCCCCTAACACTTCATATCATGAAATCTACTAATATAAAATAAGATTTCTCAAGTGTTGTATGAGATATAATTCTGGTTGGTACCCAAATTGCAATTTTCTCTGTTAGCAGTTATGTATTTAACAAATGTTAAAAAATACTGTTTTTCCATTTAACATGATAGAAAACTGGTTGGAAATATATTGATTTTCCCTTAATAAATGTCAGATTAAATAAAAATATTTTAAAAGTAGCTGCTCTTTTGGATATGGAAAAGTCTTATGTAAATGATACTTTGAGAAAATATGGACCTAAATTAGCTTAATTCTACCAATTCAAAATTGCAGTGTATAATATAAACGCCAGAGGGCTCCAAAGCTTATGTCTTGAAAACATAAGCTTGTAAAAGATGACCTTATTTCAGTGGCAACAAATGCAATGATGACAATAGCTATCATTTCTTGATTATCTATTTTGTTTTAAGCATTTTGCTAGGCAATTTACATATATAAATTCATTTACTCCTCACAATATCCCTTGAAAAGAGCTATTATTATCTCTATTTTATAGATGAGATTATTTCTGATAATAAAAATGCATTGTTTCGATTTGATCTTTTGAATTTGACATTGTTCCATACACTGTGCTTAGGCTTTGATATAGATCATCTGAGTTATAATTTACAAGAATTATAACTAAGATGTGAGTTCGGTTATATTGCATTCTTTGCATTCCTTGTTTATAGACAAAGAGACTGAGGCTTAGAGAGATTAATTTGCCCCAAATTACATGGTAAGGCAGTTATTAGTTGAGACAATTCTGTCTGAAACTAAAGCTTCCAATTTCACTGTCAACCAGCTTCTCAAGGACCTCACCATACATCTTTAAGTTCATCTCTTCTTCTCTTCATGTGCATTAAATACATCACATTTAGCATATTCATTACATCTGGCCTATAGCAGTGTAATATTATGCTAAAGTGTTAAAAGCAGTCATCACACAAGCAATAACAATGTCAATACAAGTGTTGGAAGTTTGTTACAATATTCTTTTGCTTATTTTTCAGAGAAAAATAAAGAAGCAAGAGAAGAAGCCACTTAAGTTCACCATTGTACACTGGATGCGTTTCATGATATAATAAAGTGACATGTAACAAGGTAGGAATAAATTCAAACCGAAAGTCGTTGTTGGCTATATGACTCTGCGTCATTTTGGAAGTAAGAGGACTGAATGCCTTTTTATCAGGACCAAGAGAGTACTCTATTAAAGAAAAGAGATAGAGATCCAAAGAGAGATTCCATTGTAATCACTATAATTATTATGGTTTTAATAATCATGTCTTCGTTCAGCTACTATATGCGGCTGACTGCATTTCACCAGAAGCTAAAGTGTTCCCCACAAGAAGCTTCCATTTTAAGTTTATATTGAAGTGGAATTATCACGAAAGAAATTTAAAATGTGGTAGTAGTCCTACATTAGAATATTTACTAAAAAATCGCTCGGTAAAAACGTGAATAGAATAGCCCTGGTTCCTGACAGCAAAGATAATCACAGAATTGAAGTAGTGGCTTTTGTCAAGTTTTTCCCCTTTTCGTATGTTCTGGCTCTTTGGACAGATACTTTTCTGTGACAAGCCTTGCTGCCTTTGGCCACCACATTGTCCTCTAAATTGATTGAAGCTTGTGGATCGTAAGTTTTAAGTAAAATCTTTCTAAGTGCCAGAAGTAATAAGCCATATGATGAGTTTAATACTTTGAATTTAGACCCCAAATGGCTATGTTTGAATGATAAAAGCACACTTGGTTTTAAATGAGAAACTTTGAAAGGATTAGAGGGCTACTGGTACCATGTGGCTCCGTCCTTGAATGTCTGATAAATTTCATGAGTGCATTGTTCAGGCCGTAACAGGTTGTCATGTGACTGTTACCTCAGCAGGGCCCTTTCTCTCCTCCTCCATTTAATCTGTGGGTTGGTAGGTGGTGGCATTAACATTTTACTCATGTTTTCAAGTTTATTCCTTCAAGGAAAGTCTCCTGTGATAGTTTCTATTTTCAAACCAACATGGTACTATTTAAAAATTTTAATTTATTTTTATTATTTTAGTAAAGTACAATTTTCAAATAAGTTATATGTCCTTATTATGTGTGTCTATGTGTCCACACGCACGTGCAAACATATACACACACATAGTAGTCGGGCACCAGCAAACCAGCTCTCTGCCCCACTCTCATCAAATAAACAAAAGTGCTCTGGTGTGTAGAGATCGCCAGTTTTTGTAGTGTAAACACTCTCATCTTGGCTGATTTGAAACTACTGACTTGATACTGAACAGGGGATCTGAAAGAGATGAACATAACTGACTCTCAAAATCTGATGGAAGCCAGCGTCAGGACGTGCACAAGCACGTGTACTTGTGTGTGTGTGTGTGTTTTGTGTGTGTGTGTGTGTGTGTGTGTGTGTATCGGAGGCTGATGTGATTTTTCTTGCCTAAAATGCCTAACAAATTGTCTTATTTCTCTTTTTGGCTGGTTTGTTTATCCCTACACCGTTACATTGCTGCCTCTTATGCTCTCACGTCTCCTTAGCCCATCCTTTGACTTCAGCCACACGGAAGCCATCAGTTGCTGGCAGGAGTAACCTGGCGGCAACTGCCTCAGATTTCCATCTTGGGAGTTCTCTACTTTTACTTCATTGGATGCCCTGAAGAGACTGTTGAGTCCTTGAGATTCGTGTACGTGGAAGCATAAGGGAGTTACTGTTCCATGGAGCAACCCTCAACTAGTGGGGATTAAAGCAGATGGATGAATATCAGAGCAGGTTGAATAAACTTCTGCCTTTGGGGTGGGCATCCCTGAGGCACATCTTACCTGGCTCTTCAGAGGGACCTGTAGATTGATGGAGGCTTGGTACTCACAGAGGCACCTGTGCCTGGATAAGGCATCCTTAAATAAGCCTGCCCTCCTTTCCTGTTTCATTCTCCCAGCTGCTCACTTCTCTTTTAAAAAAAAAATTTCTATATATATTTTTATTGAGTATAGTCAGTTTACAATGCTGTGTCAATTTCTGGTGTACAGCATGCATGAACATGCATATATTCTTTTCCATATTTTTCACTGTAAGTTACTATAAGATATTGAATATAGTTCCTTGTGCTATACAGTATGAACTTGCTGTTTATCTATTTTATATATAGTAGTTAGTGTGGGCAAATTCACTTCTCTTTCTTGAATTCATATCCCCAGAATAAACTATGACCTTCAAGCAAGATGGAATCTTGGGCTCTGCTTTTTTGGAGGGCATGGCCTGAGACCCTAGGCCTAGTACTAAGGCTAATATGATAGTGAGGTGAGGAAATGTAATCACCACCGGCAACACTGAATAGGTTATTGCTAAATTGTTGTCTAATACTTAATTTGCTTTCTCTTCAGTTTAACTGCAAATTAAGACCACTTGGCTTAGTCTGTAACTTCTAATAAAGAAAAAGATAGCTATGTGATAAAATCCAAATGGCCCCATATAAAGAAGAAAATACTTGCAATACAATGGTTTATAAAATCCGTTGCCTTGGGCTTCTTCTATTTAAGGTTTATATACCAGCCAATTGTCAAAGACAAAGAAATACACACTTCCTCAATAAGTGATCTATTCCTCCTGCCCACATTCACAAAGTGTGAGTTCTTATAGTTACATATGGAAACTAACAGTTTTAAGAACACACAGAATTCTTACGTAATGTTTAAAATGCCAGTGGAAACAACTGTCATAGTTTTATAATAGGAAAGCGTGGTGATTGTGCCGGTTTTCACATTGTAAGTAAAAAAAATTAATCGTTAACTTAGAAGGTAATTTTAACCCATACACATTTTGGGTTATAGATTGGGATATACTATTTTGGGCTTAGTTTGAACCCTTTACAAATGGTAAAACACTATTTTTGATTCATGCATTTTTGTGATTTTCTTCTCTTTCAGATACCACAAATCAAAACTTTATTCTAAGGCGTGCTAATTCAAGTAAACTAAAACAAAAAACACTAATCATGCAACATATCCAATAGATAAGACAAATATAAAATTTAAGTCTTCTTTAAAACGTTAATGGAAAGTACCCAAATTCATAGCCAGATGAATGATACTATATTTAACCTAACTCATTTATTTAGAATAAAATAGTTTTAATTTTTCCCAATTTTAAAACATAGAAACTGAATACAAAATAAGGACATGTATATAATGAGAATTTAGAAAATACAAAAAAGAATACACAAGAAAACAAAAATCACTCTAATCTTATTTGGGTGTAAGAACATTTATTTTTCTTCTTTCTTTCCATGTACATGTAATTTTAAACTTCTAAAACAACTTTATTGAAGTACAATTGACATTAAATTTTATATTCAAATTTAAAGGGTACTATTGAATGAGTTTCCACACATGCATAAATCATCACCACAATCAAGTTAATGTCCTCCAATCTCTGTCTTCTCTCTGTCTGGGGGTCCAAGTGCACATACATTAGAACTTTTGATATTGTCCCACAGATTCTTCAGATTCTATTCATTTTCCTCGAATCATTTTTCTTTCTGTTCTTCAGATAGAATAATTTTTATTGATCTATTTTCAAGTTTATCAACTTTTTACTCTGCTATCTCCATTATGAACTTTTGAATTCATCCAGTGAATTTTTCCAGATATTGCATCTTTCAATTCTAAAATTTTAGTTTGGTTCTTTAAAAAATAGTTTTTATTTCTCTGCTGAGATTTCCTCTCTTCATTTATTTCTCCTTCTCCACTTTTTCCCCTCCAGTCTCCGCTCCCGCCCTGTCTTATTTCTGTGGTTCTGAAGGCAGATAAAGAGGGCAGAGGGTTCTATGGGAATTTGAGCAGCTGTGTCCTCTACAACCATGCCTTTGGGGCAAAACATTAGAGCAGAACAATGGAAACCCTTACCACCTTGAGGGTTGCTTCTTCTTGTTTTGATTCCCCACCACAATCTGCTTGATCTTATTTATTCTGACCTTTTCAGGTAGCTGTTTTTTATTTTTGTTGTACTCAACAGGGAGGGGCCAGCACCAGCTATAAGGGATTTAAACCATCCTAGCAGAAACATTTATTTTTGCTTTATAAAGCAAATTTTAGATGAAACAAAAGCAAAGAGCTAGACTTTTATAATAAAAAATGGCTGCCTGTAGCTTTAAGCACATTTGTTCAGTTCCAAAGAATGTTTTGATGTAAAGACTTGGGGTCTTTTCTGGCTTATTTAATAGCAATAGCATCAAGTTAAAATAGTTGAAGTAAGTTTCAGATGGTCATTAGGTCACACTTGAGACTTCCTGGTTCTGCTCCTGGACCCGTGACTAATGAATTATATTACTGCAATTTTCCAGTCCTTTGTTAACTCATTTGTATAGAAAATAAGCAACAAGAATAGTGTTTTTAAGGGCTCTCAGCAAGGATATGAGAGATGTTTGATGCTGTTTCCTAATGACCTGCTAATTGTTTAGCAGCAATGTGTGAAGTGTCCATAATAACCTCTTATTGCCTCGAGTGGCCTTAAAAATCTGATTCATTTTTTAATCATTAGTGTTAGTCTAATACTGGGCAACGTTTGAATACAAAGTCATGGACAATAAGAACAATTGGATCAATCCTTTTTTTTTTTAACCCCTGCTTTTCTTTTAACAAAGCACCATCAGCATTTAACCGTATTGTAGATATTTGATGGTCGTTCTGAAGCAACTCTGAGAATAACGGAATGATTCTGAGTGCCCCTGGTGGTTCCAGGAAATGTTGCAGTGACGTGTGTGCTGTTGAGCTCACAGATTTCCTCCTCAGAGGACCAAATGGTTCTAGCAATGAGCTAGCCACATGACTCCAAAGGTTCTTTGAGCAGCCTTTATTCATGTCGCTGGGGACTCGGGCTTATGGCCTCCTGGAGTTAATTTCAGCAGCCAGGTTTTCCTGCAGGGCCAGCTGCTTTTTATGGTCAGAGGAGATAAACAGTGGCTCAATGGGAGAGCTATTTCTGGATGTTGAAAGGGCCTCTGTGCTGCTGGCTGAGGGGGGAAATCATCCAACCTCCCTCATGGAATGCCTGGATGATTTCTCGGGCTGTCCTCATCCTGGCACTTCCTGTACCCAATTTAAATAGCAGATAGGCTAAGAGAAACAGGCCTTAAAACGTCCTGAAGTATGCAATCATGTCTAACTTGGCAAACCAAAATTCTACTTCTTTAAGCCAATATGTGTGATTCAATGTTGAATTAATGACCAGGGTCATAAGCATGTTAATTTGGGGTCACTGTTACAACCCAGTGATTGTTAAGAATATTCCTTGGGTCAAGAGTGATTTGCTTGAGGGAAGGGAAAAAGGTGTTTCCATTCATTGAATACTACTTTGCGCCTCCTGTATGAACAGTATCCATGGTATATTTATTTACATTGTGAAGTTGTTCAAGCAAAATTGAACTTTGTAAAATTGTGAAAGAGGCTTTTTAATTGCTGTTCGATCTTATTATGTATTACTGTTTGTGTGATATGTGATCGTGTATTAGAGATCTAAGTACGCCCGTATTCAAGGAAGGGAACTTGGTTAGAGATTGAACAGCTGCTCCAAGGCCACAACACCCATGAGCAGGCAATGGAGGCCAGGACTTTGGACTCAAGACATGCTCTTTCACTACCCGAGACCACCTTATTCATGTGTTCCTTGGTTGGAGGAACTTAGTCAGCTGGGAGTTTGCACCTCTCTGCAAACTTCCAGTTGCAAAATAAGCGAGTCACAGGTGTGAAATGTACAGTATGGGCTATATACTCAGTAAATATGTAAGATCTTTGTCAACATATGGTAACTGGATTTAACAGTTGTGATCACTTTGAAGTATATAGAAATACTGAATTACTATGCTGTGAAATGGGAACTAACATAGTAGTTGTAGGTCAATTATACTTCAAAAGCAAACAAACGAACTCACAGAAAAAGAGATCAGATTTGTGGTTACCAGAGACAGGGAGTCAGGGGAAGGGGACTGGATGAAGGTGGTCAAAAGGTACAAGCTTCCAGTTATAAGATAAATAAGTACTAGGGATGTAATGTACAATATGATAAATATAATTAATACTGCTGCATCTCATATATGAAAGCTTAGGAAAATAAATCTTAAGAGTTCTCATCACAAAGAAAATTTTTTTTCTACTTTTAAACATTTTGTATCTATATGATGGATGTTCACTAAACTTATTGTGGTCATCATTTCATGATATATGTGAGTCAGATCACGATGTTAAACTTCTACAGCACCTTAAACTTACACAGTACCATATGTCAGTTATATCTCAATCAAACTGGAAGAAAAGTGATTAATGGAAATAGCTTCTGTAGAAATTGAAAAGAAAAAAGAAACTGTACTGATGCTACAAATCATACCTAAGTTGCCATTTGCACGTGGATCAGGGCTAGAAAGGATTAAAGTTCAGTAACAGTAGATTTATTAGAGCAAGTAAATCGAGAGTGATCTTTAAAATTTTTTATTACTGTTATGTTTACACACTGATATTTTATTTTATTATTATTATTTTTTTTTTTTGAAGTTTAGTTGATCTACAATGTTAGTTTCAGGTGTACAGCAAAGCAATTCAGTTATACATATATGTACAAATATATATATTTTCAGATTCTTTTCCATTATAGCTTATTATAAAAAATTGAATATAGTTCCTTGTGCTATACAGTAGGTCCTTGTTGTTCATCTACTTTACATATAGTAGTACACACTGATATTGTACAATAAATATAAATTTAAAAGCAAGATTATATATACATAAAAATTGGAATAGAAAATACACTAGGGGCTGGAACTATGGGTGATTTATATTTTTTCTCCTATGTTTCTGTAGTCTGAAATTTGCTATAATCAGCATACATTATTTTCTTAATAAAAATATACTATGAAAATAAATGATTTTTCAAAATAAAAAAATGCAAGTCAAGAGCAAAATTCCTAGTTGAAAGTAGCATTAAGAAAAAAATTCTTTTACAATGAATTTTATTTCTGAAAAAAACAACCTTATGTCTATAAATAATATAATTTTCTGGTAATTTTCACTGTTAATAATTGATCATACAAAAGTGCATCCTGTAAAGGGAAGCAGAAAAATTTGATCCCAGATCTAGAAAATAAATGATTTCTTTATGAAAGGGGGTTTGCCTGTATTGCTGTCTAACAACAGTTTAGGTTCATTTCAATTAGTTAGGATCATCTTCACAAGTAGGAGGGTGCTTTTAATTTCCATGCAACACACTTAGAAACAGGCCCTGAAAGGTTAGGTGGCTTTTTAATGTGAGATGTTGCTGCTTTTGTATGTAACAAGCAGTCACACATTTTGTAGAAGGAAATGCCTGTGTCCAACAGGTGGTAGTCTTAGGAAAGAATTCCCCTGCATCCTAGAGGTGGGCTATTCCGGGGAACAGAGGATGTGGAGTGGATTTTCCAGCAGAAGCCTGGGGTGCTCCCCAGATTGTGCTGTGGCCTGTCCTATGTTCTGTCTTAGGGGTGGCTGGAAACTCTCCCAGTCTTCCAGAGAGTTCCATATAGGGAAGAAGGGAAAGTGTTCTTTCACTCCTTCAGAAAGTATTTGTTCAGCCTTTGATTGCTATGTATCAATGTTCTAGTGACTGAGGCACCACATACCAGATGTTTTAATTCCATAACAACCCTTCCAGGTAAGTGTATTCTGATTTTACCGATGAAGAATTTGAGGTACAAAGAAGTTATGTAACTAGTCCCAGTTCCCTGAGCTAAAAAGCAACCCTAAATTTGTGACCTTGCCTGCCTGAGTCCAATGTCTGTCTATGCTCTTTCTATTAAGCCTGGCATAAATATATATATATATTATATATATTTATGATATAATATAGATATAATCTATATCTATCTATCTAATCTATAACTAGATACATATCTCCTATAAATATAAAATATTTGGAACATAGTTATATTAAAAATTGTTGGTTGATCTACAGTCAAAATTTAACTGAATGCCCTGTATTCAGTCTGGTAACCCTAGCAGAGTGTTCTCACTCCAGAAAGGAGGCAACAGGATGTCCTCTTGTTGCTCCCATTTTTTTTTTTTTCATATTGGATTAGGGCTCACGCATCTGATCTCATTTTACTTTAAAGACCCCATCTCCCAATATAGTCACATTCTGAGTTTCTGCTATTTAGAAATTCAACATATAAGTTTGCAGGGGACACAATACAGCCCATAGCAAGGTCATACTGGGTGAGAGTGGGACCTAAATCCAATGATTGCAGTGAAGAATCTACAAGAGACAGCACACCAAACACTGCTGGTAACCATCAGAAGCCGGGAGAGAGGCATGAAACACATTCTCCCTCAGAAACTCCAGAAGGAGCCAACCTTGTTGATACTTTGATTTTGAACTTCTGGCCTCCGGGACTTTGGGAAAACACAATTCTGTGATTATAAGCCACTGAGCTTGGAGTACTTCATCATGGCAGCCCTAGGGAATGAACACAAGGGCCTTGCTCAGTAGTGATTTGCAGAGTGCTTGTCCACAGAGGCTCGGGTGATATGCCTTGTGAGGTACGGGCAGGACGGCATCCTGCTGGGTAAGATGCTGGGCCTGAGGACGATGGAGCTGAGGGGGTTCGGTAAAGCAAGAGTAGGTAGAGAGCTGGTCTGTGCAAAAGCAATGGGGCTTGCCATCCACTGCCTGTCCAGGCTGGAGAAATACTAGAACTGAATAGTTTGAACTAACTTTAAAAATAGGTTGCCCAGATCCAAATTTAATCACCAAAAGAGAACTTAAAGATTGCCATTGCACTCCTTAATTTAGACTGAAGCCTGGAAAGGTATGTGGCTAACCAGATATCACAGAGCAAATGAAACAAAGAATTCAAGAATGGAATCCATTTGTCCTAAACATCTGGCTAACACTGTCTCCTCTAGACTAGTGTTGAGGCCTGGCCTTCTCCTAAATGCAAATACATTATATTTCTTAGAACACAGGAGGGGTTCAATACATCTTTATTAAAAAATAATTAACTGAATACAAATATTGCAAAGATTTTTTCAACAAATGAATAAATCAAAGAGAAAATAATTGGCTTTAGACTGTGTGCTTGCAGATACACTGTCTCAATGGGAGCCTCAACTCTTTATGTGTTTTTATTCCTTATTTTCCAAGTTTCCTTTGTAAAAACTGCAGACATTACAAGACATTTGGGTAACTTGCCTCCAATTCCCTGGGTAATATGAGGAGACTGAGAAGCGGTGCAGTGCTGTGGCTCAGGGGTCTCAGCCTGGATTCAGGTCTTAGCTCTGTCCTGGGCAGGCCGTGTGACAGGGCAAGTTGTTCAGACTCAGTCAACATTAGTAAGTATGTTAACAGTGGTAATTTTAACGTTTTGCTGGGGGTTGGGTCAGTACCTGTTGATGTACTGGAGAGAAAATTGCTTTTGGGATTGAAATCAGATGGGGTTTGCAACTATCCTGACTTCCCCTCAACCCCACCAGGATCTAGGCTCTTCCAGGTAACTCCTGGCTCCTCTTTCCTGGTCTAGCTTCTTAAATTTCCCATTCTTTCCTCTTTCCTTTCCCTTCTCCCTTTCATCCTGTTCTCCTTCTGTTCCTTTTCTTTTAAGTAACTTTTTAAATGAGATGTAGGAAATTAATCGGCCAGGTTGATGAGAAAGGATCTGGCAAATGGAAGATGCAACCAGGACACTTTCAGGCAAACGTCTTCTAGCCTCCCCAAGAATCAGCTTAATTTAATTTTAAAATTTACCTTCTCAATTAAAAAACAAACGAAACAACTTTCTTCCTTTAAACACTCAGGTAAAGGAGATAGCCTTAGGATGTGTTGCTGGAGCCCAGATGTCGTTCCGCTTGTGCACACGGAGACCCGCTTCTCCTGGGACCCTCGTCCAGATGAGGGAGCAACAGTGGAGACGAGCCGGGGGAGGGAGCGGCGAGCCCGACACCGGAGGAAGGTGGTCTCCGCCCTCTCGCACCCAACCCGACTGCCTGCGCTCGGGCAGCCGCTGGTCTCGTGCGGGGGTTGCTGGGGACCAAGGTGCCCCTGAGCACTGGCTCCGCCTCCCCAGAGGAAGGCTTTTGCCCCCCTGGATCCCAGGGCTGTACCGGTCCTCGGGGCGCCTCCCCCTGGACCGGGTGTGCCTGGCCCGGCCTGCTGGGCGCGCTGGGAGAGGATGCGCAGTGCGGGTCTCCGCGTGGAGACGCCTGCCCGGAGCCGCCGTCTCTGCTTTGGACAAAGGCAATCCCGATTAGTTTTTGTCAGGGACTGGGGAAAAGGATGTTGAAATTGTGAAAGAATATCTCCCCCTTCCTTCCTCCCTCCTTCCTCTTCCTGCCCTCTCTTTTCTTTTTTCTTTTCTTTCTTTCTCTCTCCCTTTCTCCCTCCTTCTCCTCCTTCCTTCCTTTCTTTCTTTCCTTTTTTCTTCTTAAAGGATGTCAGAATTTTCACAGGGGAACGCACTACCTACTGGCGGGCAGCAGCCCCGAGTATGAATGAAACCTTTGCCCCGTGACTTCAAACAGATCTCTGAATTTTTATTTTTCATTTCTTTTGTAAAGTTGGTAAAACGGGGATAATATACCACCACAGGGTGGCTGTAAGGACTGTATAAGAATACATGTGAACATACTATGTGAACACATATCCTATATGAACACATAGCAGGTGCATGTCAAGCATTATCCATTAAAATAATTTGCCTTTCTGCAAAAGACGGTGTCTATGAATGATACTAAGCTAGCATTTTCCACTACTTGTGACGGATATCAAAGAATCATTTGTGTTGGCCGACACGTTCATAATGAAATGGTCACTAACTCAGGTAACTTTCCAGATTTACATACATGTGATTTTGGCACTGCCAAATTTTACTGTTTAATTTCTTTAACTCCCAAGTCTATTGGGGGAAAAAAAAACCCCAAGAGTCTTCTCTTAAAAACTTTTATTAGGCATTGCTAGATGATGCAGCACATGTCTTGCACACATCATGCAAGTAAACAGCACTCCACAGGAATCCATACAACAGTTCATACAGTGACAACCAAAGTAGTTGATTCTCATCATAGTTTTCATCCAAGCAGAAAGAATGTTGTTATACCCCACCATGAGATCTAATCTCAGGATTAAGATTACTCTTCCATTCTAAAACAATCAACCAAAAACAATTAAACAAAGAAGCCCAACCACAACAAAAAGCCATAGAGACCTTACCGAAAGTTCAAAATTGAACTCGAAAACATCACAAGGTATCCATCTTTTGAAAGATTTGTCCTTAAAATTTGTGTGATCTGACACTTGGGTTGCTTTTACCGCCAGCAGCAGGTGAGATTGTATTTATGAAGAAGGAGCAGTACATGGATACATATCCATTGAAAATTCTTGAGGTAATAGATTTTTTAATTTCACTGCTTAAAAAAAAAAAGATCTGTAAATTTCCACGTCCTGTCCAGCAGGACTTATCTGTTGGCAGGAAGATTTGTTTCCTCTTTTTTCTTTGTCAAATATTTACACATATTTGCATATACAACCTGTGTCTTTGTCTTTTCTAAGCACATGATTTATTTTAATTATTCATTATACATTCATCAGGAAAAGTTGAGTTATATTCTATGCTACATAAAGAATACAACAAAATCAGCTTTTTGTATAAAACTAACACAAAAGACAAAGACCAAGAAGAGCAAGGTAATATATTGTACAAAATGTCTCAATGTCGATAAAGCCCACTGTGAATGAATAACTTTGTGTAAATAGCAAACACCATCATTCTTCAGCATCCGTGTGAAGTAGATTACAGATAAAATATTGCCACAGACAAAGGTAGGAAATGGGTCAAACTCTTGAAGTACCATATGATTACTTTTATTTCTAATACTTTTTGTAAAGTAATTTTGTCCTAATTGGAGCTATAAAGATTGATAGCCATTCTAACTCCCATTTTAAACTTTAATAATCAGCATTCTTTTTGGTGGTTTAAAAACACATTTCAATTATAATGGCTTCAATATTCTTTTAAAAAATACTTAGCTTAAAAATGAGCAATGAATTTAAGAAAAATATATCGGCTAACCTGCTGTTCTAGAGCTAATACAGTGAATGAAAGTAGCGAATGCAGTCTCTCTATATATATTCCTAAAGATACACTGTCTCATCAGCACTTTAAACAGAGGGATCAAGGAACACTCACAAAAAAATTATGGCTCTTTAGATAAGAAATAAAGTCAAGTGAAAAAAATAAGGCACTAATAATGTATATAAATGTTTTATACTCTCATCACACAAAGCACCATATGGAAGGTTAAAGGGACTATGTATTAGTGCTATTTTAAAATGGAAATAAACCTAGTTTCCCCTGACTTCTATTCACTAATTTCTTCTTTCCTTTTCAGTAATTAATGTAAAAACACTAAAATAGCAGGGGAAATTACGTATTATGCTAAAAGCATAATTCATGGAACCGGCAGCATTAAATAATCATTTGGAAATAAAATGTTGATTACTCTAAAAATGTAAGAAATTAAAGTCTTAAATACTCCTGATTTTTTTTAACATTTTCATCGCCACAGACTTTGTTTTTTCCTTTCCAATTTTCTTTTATGGATTTCTACATAAGGTATTAGTAATATTTTCTAATTTTAAAATTTTATTTCTACATGCTTCTTTCTTAAAATACATTCAAAATGGTTTCCTCCACATAGTTTTATGAATACCAAAGTTAATAGTATGACTAATGAAATGTAGAAAAAGTTAAAAAATAAAATTACATAAATATTTTCCAATATCATTGAAAAAGTAAAGAAAATCTCTTTTCAACCTGGCTTGTATATAAATATGGAAAATATTATGACATACTATTTAGAAAATGGCTACATATTTTACAGAAAATGAAAAACATGTAATGTAATGAAACTATGGACAAGATCTCGTACAAAGTACTAGTTAAAGTCATTCATCTTAAAATTAAGAAATTCTTCTCATTTGCAATTATTTGTCAGAATGTAATTAAAATGGGATATATTCTTGTAATTCAAACAGGAGATGACAATACTCTTTAGAACTGCAGTTTCTAAACATACAGTAATGAGATTAAACACCCAAACATTTTTCTTTTTAGCATTTTAAATTCTTTGTGGAAAAAGAGACTATGAATAATAGGCCCACAGTTTCTCAATATATATATACATATAAATATATTTGTTTCACGAATATATCTGATAATCAATTTGTTTAAAATAGAAACAAGACAACTAACTGTTGTGGCTTTTTAATAAATAATGTGTTAACATTTTTATGCTACTGTGTTCGTGTTCCTTCTACACAGTTATTCTGTGACCTCTCAGAATTTACTATTTATTAAGTTAAAAATTTCTTTCATAAGCAACAAGACTGTCAATTAATTTTCATATTAAAAATCTGTAAAAGATTGTCTTTGTCAAGGTAAATAGTTATATATGTGTATCAGTTAGTGTTCTAGGTTTCATATGAAATGTTTGGTTTACTTTTTTCACCATCATCTGTAGAATTTTAATTATGATGAAAATGATCAAATAACAAAATTAATCTGTTGCTGTACAGAACTTAAAAACATGGCCTTAGAAATAGGGTTTGGAATCAGCTGATATAAATTCATAATTTATCTAGAATTTTATTTATAAAGGAACATAAAGCATGCTAATTTTATATAAACTGAAAAAAATCAGATATTTCTATCAAATATTTAGAAACAATAAAAATGTAATATGTGGACACAGAGGAAGTAATATGTTAATGAAAAATATTCTTTTTAGGAACTTGGCTCTATCATTGAGACTACTTCTCCACCCAGGGCATGAGGTGACCGCCTAACTTTATATGGAACCAATGACCTCCAGCAGTCAATGACCTGCCAGATATAAGGAAGAAACTGAAGTGACATTATCCGAGCAATTTTTGAGGCTTTTTAACACCCAAGTTTGATTCTCGCTTGAACTTTTCCATATCATATAATAAACCTATACTAACTATATCTTGAGTGTGTTTTATATCTAAGTCATATGAAAAAGTAGAACATTTGCAAATGGCACATAGTTTCTCTAGAATAGGGCTGATTATCAGTTATAGCCAATGCCACCTACTTTAGATAATCAAAAAGTCTAATAATGTTTACGGAGTAAGAATCCATGGTCAAGTCTTACATACAAATGCTACACTATTATTAACCAGCCCTAAGCTAAGCTGTAGGACTTTCTGTTAAAACAAAAACCCCAAACCACACATCTGGCCATCCTGGATGCATCAAGAATGACTTGTGGTCAGAATGGATGATTGACCACAAATGCTTTCTGTCCAACCAATATGAAAACACAATATGGACCTTACAATATTCATGAATCAACTTCTGAAGCTTGGTTGTAGAGTACTTCTAGGCTCTTTGATCCAACTGACATCTTTTCATTCATTTTACTTCTTGTCAGAGGGCTAGGCAGGGTTCTCCAACCCCTATGAAGAAGAGGGACAGTGTTCCAGGTATCCTGAGATGCTTCAACTTACAGATGAAAGAAACCAAGATAAATTATGTTTACTATGCAGGCCAAATTACAGAGTCCTTTCAGTTTGAATGTTATTTCATTAGAGTCAAGAGTTAATGGTGAGACAGAATTCACCCCACACTTGGTCAAGATGGGATAGGGGATTGCAGATGAAAAAAGCAAGATAAATAGGAAATCTAAAAAGAAAACAGAAACTTGATGTTGAAGTATGTGTCATTTAACAAGCAGGGAAGAAAGTCATTTAATATGATGGAATAGAGTGACAAAAATGTGAGATACACCTGAAAAACAAACAAAAAATTTTCTATGCTATTAAGACTGTGCAATCTAAGTGATTCAGAGTTTAATACACCTACTAGAATTTCTTTTATAAGCTAAAAGGAAGTGGCAAAAAAAAAAAAAAAAAAGGCAGTAGCAATCTTCCATGGGTTTTTGTTTTTGATTTATTGCCTTTAAGTCTATATTGTTTTTCTCAAAATAGTCACTTCTTTAGCCAAAAAAAGAATATAGTTCAGAATATGCATAATTACATGCTGCTAAAATTAGCACTACGTATAGGGATATGTTAAGTATGTGATATACGGAGGCTTCAGCTAATGCTCCAAACAGACAGTTACAAGTCTCACACTACTGTGACTCTCTTGCTTCTTGGGTTTTGATAAAGGTGACTACAGTTCCAGCCCCAGAACAGTGATGTACAATAAAAGCCCCACATAACAGCTGGCTATGAAATGAGTATTAGTTCTACCCTCTAAACCAGAGCTACAAAGGAGTGCCTTTCTGTTTTAAAGGTTTATATCCTTGGTTTGCATTGAAAAGGTACCATTTCACAATCTTGAATACTCCCCAAACTGTGATTTTGTTCAGACTATTTTTTAATGAGAATATAACATTATTTCAGTTTTATTAAAGTAAGAATTATAAATATTCATACTAAAATGGGATTTGCAACTTATTTTCCAAAGGAGGAGGAAAATGTCAATTAAAATACAATGATCTGTAAAACAAAATATGCTCAAACTGGCAGTTAATGGTAGTGTTGATTACTAGTCAGCAGAATTTAGAGATTTCATTTTTTATTTTTATAGATTTTAATGTTATAGAGTTCATGAAAAATGAAAATGCCATTAAAACTTACAGTAAAAGTTAACATTTTAAACAAACATTCCAACTAGGTTATTAGGTAACATTTATTAATTACTTGCTATGTTTCAGCTCCTAATACCAATTTCTAGGCTTACTGTAATTTTAGAAACTTGGCCACATCTTTTTCAGGTATGTTTTACTGTTTAAAATTTTTAGCTTCTGATTCTACCCCTCCCCAGCAATTTAAAGAGGTGACATAAATTGGCTAACGGTTATTCTACTGTCTCTTCAAAATATCGTAATTAGTATCTTCAACTCTGTCAAATTATTCAAATGGCACAACTTTTTAAAGTGCATTATTGGATCTTAAGGCTATATTTGTAATAGACATTAACACAAAACAATAAAGCTGACTATGAGTAAGATTACTTTCAATAGCTGGGCTAGATTTCAGCCACAAGATTTGAGGACAAGCATCCAGTCCAATGGGAAGATTGACATTGAGGCATATGTGCAGCTTGCTTATAAAATTCAAATATAAAATGGCATTTGGCATGAATTTTTTTATTTTGGTACTTAATGAAATATACCAATTAATGTTATTTAGGCCACTAACTTTTTTATAATTATGAATTGAGCAGATAGCATGGAACAACTGCATTGTTGAACACAGGAGAAACTGGATCGATGTGTTGGGCTATGGGGGGATGTCCTCAAGTTTGAAAATGGTTGAGAAGGAATGCTAATGCTTTGCCTGTGCTGCAGTGAGTGTTTCACCCCCCCCTCCCCCGGTCTCTCCTCGTCTTTCCTAGTGCAGGAGCTGTTAGAGTCTCAGAGGAGTGTAGAAAAATGAAGTCGGGGATGAGTCACTAGGAACCGGAAGTGTAGTTTGAAGGTCTTTTAGGGGAGCGATGGGCCATACATTTGGGGGGTAGGATTGAAAAGTAAAGACTCATCTGGGGACTTAGGATTTAAGAGATCGGGGGTGGTGCAGGACAGGGAATTTCCTGACAGGCACCACTGAATCCTGATATCATGGCAGAGAATAGTACAATTAAAGATATCAGGTTGTAGCCTGATAGGTTGTAGCCTGTTTGATGATCTCTGATTGTTTTCCAGTCTGTTCTACCTTTAGGGTACAATAGCACCTATCAGAAAATCAAGGTGATGGCAACAGAATGCTGTTTGTGCCAAAAGATTTGACCCCTTTTTTTATTCCTAACTCCACATACAGAAGTTCTTAGGGAACTGATGAGATTCATTATAAAATAAATGTTTCATATTATTCCAAATTTATTAGCATCCCAACAAACCACCAAGCCTTACATATAGTCAAATTTATTTTTCTATGGATAACTGTGGTCATTCCTAATTGCCAACGTATTGCTTCCTACTTTTCACAACGGCATAATTAAGTTCCTTTGGGGAGCAACATGCATGAACATGGATAGTGTTTTTAAAAAATGTGACAAACATGATCACTTTGGCTATTTCATTTAAATCCCTCAAGTTTTAAAACTAGGCAATCCAAATATCAATGCATCTTTCTCACATTATCTTACAGACATCTCACTGCATTTTATTTTTATTAGAATAAGATGAATTTTCTTTTATGTGTTGGCAAGATATTTATTTGGCTAATCAAGCACAGGAAGAAATTATCCTGCACAAGATGCTTTTCTTTAAAAATTATGCCATTTTACACATTCTTTCTCCAAGAAAATTGTCTAAAGTATATTATCTCTATGATCTCGTTCACTGAAAATGCATTAAAATTTTATTACAAATATAAAAACCAAATTAAAAAGCTTACGGAAATGTTCACACAGTGACAAATACATATATAAAGGATCTTCACTAATGCTTTGTAACAGAGAAGGGAAAACGATACGGATGTCCATTCAATGGGGGACTAATTAAATAAATTAAAGTATAGCCCCACAACAGAATATGTAGTAATTTATAAAAGAATGAGGTAAATCTATTTAAGATTTTATGGAAGGGTGTCTACCAATACATCGTAAAATGAACAATAGTCACAGGGCAGTAAGAATATTATTATTCTCTTCATACAAAACCAACACACACAGATACACAACACACACACTTGTTTACTTACTTGTATATTTGTAAAAAGTATCTGGAAGGACACTTAGACCAAATCATTAACAGTGGTCACCCCTAGAAAATAAGGGGTGAGGAAAAGCAGAGGAATTTGTGTTTTATAATTCTCTACAGTTTGACTTTTTTAAAAGGAGCATATATTAAATTTACAGTGAAAACATATAAAAAAAAAATGACAAGCCTTGTATAAAAAAGGTCTTCATTGTAAGTGCATGCTTCTTTTTTTCTAAAGTCGTTTTTAGAATTTATCCCAAAAGGTACGATTGTTTTACCTTCAATGTTGGCACTAACATATAAATAATCTCTTTTATTTTTCTTCTCCCTTTTTAAGATCTTGATGATACTTAGTAAAAAAAAAAAATTCACAAATAACTGCTTTAAGTCACTAGCAGGGAAAGGCCTAATATATACCAACTTTGAAAGCAAAAATGGCTACGTTAATTTTATGCAATAGAAAAATGAAAATCCTGTGCAACACTGTGCACACTATTGCAAGCGTTGAGGAAAGAGCATTGGCTGATGACAGATGCCACTCTGTAACTGGAAAATTGGAACGTTTCCAAATAATATAAAAATACCTCCAAAAGATAAGTTATTCAAAGAAAGGAATAAAAATCCCTGAGTAGGCAAAAGACAACAGATACAATAACCTAAGAAAATAGATTATCCAGGACCAGAGAGTATATTATTTAGCCAGTTGGTATATATGTATTCATATGCAGCTATGTACATATATCTAAATATAGACACATACATATACCATACATAAACACACCCACTAGATTTAGAATTCATCATATGCACACATCATCAAACTAACACCTAAGTCCAGGAAAAGAGAGACCGATTTACAAAAATTAAGCACTCTTACAACAGAATTACATAGATTTAGGGCTAGAAATTCTATTCTCTCAGCTTTAATACTAGAGCACATAGAATAGGCACTCAATAAATATTTGTTGGATGGATAGATGGTTGGATGAATGGAAAGATGAATTTGTGAAGCCAAGGCATTGCTCCTTCTTGTTATCATACTATGCTTTAGAAATTGCTATTCCGGGACCATCAGTGGTACACCCTCCTCTAACTGGAAATAGACCCGTCGAGCAGTCTAGCTTTTCTGAGTGTCATTCAGAAAGAATGGAAGTGCTGGCTTGTTTATCCAAGCAAGTAATCTTCACAATCATGGACTTTTTAGATCAAATAAAAAAGATACATGTTCTTATATTCTGGAGCCCAACAAGAGAAACCATCCATGTTAATGCATGTTTTATCACATAATCTATTTCAATTCAGAAGAGGTTGCTGACAGATAAATGCTACATCTATGCCAATAGCTAATGCTAAGGATTTGGAGACAAGTGGGACAGGCTTCTTAGAGTCTTTACTTCCCTTCTGCTGATGAACATTCGTGACGAAAACAAACAAACCCCATAGTTTTGTTACTTGTTCTTTTCTTATTTTTAAAGACTTCTCAGCTTGGTAAAATGTCCTGAAAATATTTCCTTCATTTTTTATTTTTGTTTTCTTCTCCAAAAGCAGTTTATATTTTAGATAAGCCCAAAAACACAAAGTTTCGTTTCAAATCATCCCTCTGTAAGAAGATACCAACACATTTATTATGTGTTTAAGCAGTAAACATAGAAATCCTTCAAAAATAGTATTTGTTTTTATGAAAAACTTGGGGACAAATGAGAGAGACAAAGAGAGCAGAGGTAGAGGGTGGGGTTTTAAATAATATATGTTTAACCTAAAGCTTAATTATTGTAATTCTATGTTGGTTAAAAAATTAGCAGAATAGGGATTTGTTTAAAGGCTGCTTTCATCAGTTCTCTCTACAGCAAACTTGTTATTTAAATTAAATATAGAGTAAAGCAAGTATGCCAACAAATAAGAAATCTGAAAAGACTGATGGTCAGGTCCTGAGCATTTCCTAAAAGCAGTCTATCGGTTTTTTCAGTTTATAAAGTTTGATAATCCTTGAGGAGACATTGCACAAGTGTCTGTGTGTGTGTGAGACGGACAGAGAGAAGGAACAGAAAGGCTCAACATTGAAGTAACCTGTTGTCTATGTTGGCTTTAATTCAGTATGAGAGCAGATTATGCCCACAAAGGAACGAACGATCATCTTTAAATATTTCTATGAAAATGTGGAAAAATAGTGTAGAGGCATGGAACTTGACAAGTACAAGTTATTGGACCTAGTTTTAATATAGATACGGATACACACATTCACAGCCCTGCACATATACGCCTCAGTAACTCACGATTCTTCTCATTAATTTAGTTTCATTAGTTCCCTTTTGGGCATTGAGATTTTTTTTTTTAACAGAGATAGCATTTGAAGGATGAAGGAATTACACTGCTTGGGCCACAGATGGAAACAAGGGCATACGGTGAGCCTTCATCTTCTGAAAAATGGCCTTGCTTGTTCGTACAGGTGGGGCTTCAGTTATTCACACCAAGTCTCAGAAGAGGGCCTGGAGGGAAGTTCAGGTACAAAGACAGTCCAAGCAATGCTCAGGAGAGGCATGCTCAGACAGTGCTGAGGATAACTGGTTCTTAATGAAAATATTTTCTTCCAAGAACCATTAAGAAGATCAGAGTTATGATACAGATGTTTCTAGTCTACGAAAGTGACCATTTTGTAAAAGCAGCAATCTGTATAAGGAAAGGACAGGATACCATGGTGGGAATGCACCGGAGCTAGAGGCATTGTGGAGAAGAGATGGTGGAAGGGTCCTCTTGGCGGTTTTCAGGACGAGTGTACAATTCTGTGCAGCTCCTACCCGGCCCTGCTGACTTAGGTGAGGTCGTCTGCATTCACCAGTGCATTCCTGTCCGTGATCGTTTTCTCTGTTTTTTACAAAGGCAATAGATAGGAAATACAAATAAACCTGGGGATTAAAAAAACAAAAAAAAACAAAAAAAAACAAAAAAAAAAAAACAAGATTAAAGCTAATTCAGAGGACAGGCATTTAGTTTTACACATTTGAAAATTTTCTAGTTTTAAATTTTCACTTTGCAAAACTGTTTATAAATCATCATTATTTAGTAAGACAGGAAGACAAAAAGAGGGAAGATACCTTTGCTATGAAATGTACTTAATTCCTCAAGATTTCATTCTTTATTATTTTGTGTTAGGTCTCTCTCTCCCTTTTAACAACCTCTGTAACACCAGTGTGAATATGAAATAGTTTTTTTTTTTAAATCAAAATATCCAAAGTCAGGTCTAAGTCTTCTTTATCAGCCTTTGTCACGTCACTTGCACACTGGTATTCACATCTCAGTTTCAGGCAGTGTAGCACATTACTTAGAAATGTGCTGGGGAGCAAATGTCATGTTTGTTCCCCAGTTCTACCTCTTCTGAGGTCCTAGTCAGCCTTCATTTCCTTGACTGTAAAATGCAGATAGTAACAGTATCTACTTCAGAAAGTCTCATTTACTGTAAGAACTAAAGTATCAGTTACTTTATAATTCTAGCTGTTCTGCACATACAAATTACTTGCTAAATAGAACTTTATCTATAAAAATCACTGTATTTAGGACAAAAAAGAAATCCCATCAACCACGTGGAATAATCACCAAAACAGCCTGTAGGTATAGTGTTTAATTTAAAATTCTCTAAGGCAATGGTTCCCAAACTGTGGTCCCTGGACCATCACATGAGCATCACCTAACTCTTTAGAGTGAGAAATCATGTGCCCTGAACCTATACTGAGTCAGAAACTGTGGGTATGGAACCAGCAACCTGTTTTTTATCCAGCCCTCAAGGTTATTATGAAGTACTCTAGAGTCTGAGAACCATTCATTTAAAATACACATTTTAATATACTTGTATGAATAAAACTATATTTATCACTGATATATTTTCTATTTGTCAGTGCTCTAGCATATGTTGGGAATGTGTTTTTATACACATCAAAAGCATCTTTTTGACCCAGGGAACCCTTTTATCAGAACAAACCGAACACCTAAAGGTGCACCAAGGCCTCTTTTCTTTGATGCTCCAACCTGAACTCAGAATTGGAAAATCTGGGTTCTAGTTCACTGGACTCTTTTGCTAAAATACTAGTTTTGGAATTAAAAAGGGCTTAATAATGCTTTATAAGAAATATGAATCAAAGTGTTCATGAACTGAAAAATACAAATACATCCTATGTGATACAAGCTTCTCTGAAACTGTAAATCACAAGCTGATGTCTTATCTAGAGCAAGCATGGAGCAGGTACTGTGTCCACTTAATCACCGGCTCACACTGTTACATTTACACTCATATTCTGTCTGTGGCACTCAGAGAACTCTTATCTCAGATACGTTAAGTGCTTCTTACCGATTACAACTGCTATGGCCCCTAGTGCTAATCCCAAGACCAGGATTAGAGGTGCAACGAATAGTTTTCCAGCTGGAAAATAAAAGGCAAAACCATTTAGAGAGTTTTAAAACTAAAACTAAAAACAATTTCCGCAATGCTTTTTAATATCACAGCATATGTTATTTTAAGGAGTCTGTTTATTATTAAGGCAGTATTTCTCTAAGGAAACGTATCAGGGGTAGAACAAACATACACATGTAAGTTCAGTTACTTGACTCAAGTCCTGGGCACATGAGCCAGACATCTCATAGATCACTTATCCTTTATGACCAAAAAAATTCCAAAGCTACTGGCTCACTTTATTCTACCACGACCATTCATCTTTGTGTTTTTCCTTTAGATTCTTCCATTTTTAATTTTTAAGATTCTGAAAGATTCAAGAAAGGAGTGACACATTCTGAATTGGTAGCAGAAAATCTAATTAGTTTGCCAAATGGAGAGCTAGTAGGTAGGAGTCACAGAGGGCTCTGCCCAAGCTCACATCTGAGAAAGTGATTTATTTACTTCTTCCATCCAAAGGAAGCTAACACCATGAACACTTAATACACTGGCTTACAAAGGGGATGTTTCAACACCATTGTTTAAGAAAATTACCAATAAACATACATTATATTAAAGGTTATTCAGGTGAATCATTTCACAAACTTTAAATGGAAGCACTTTTTAGAGGGCTGGATGCTGGCTGATGCCATCTGGCATCCTAAGTGAATAACTGAGAGATGATTAGAAGAAACTCTAGTTCCAGCACAGAGTTCACAGCTGGAATCCCACTGATGCTGAAAGGCACTAGCACAACAGTGGAGGCTAGTAGTTAACATCTTGTCATTATGTAGTAGTCTTGCCCTTAAGGCATGTGATGCAACAGTACATCTGCACAACCCAAACACAACAAGAGGTGAGGAAGGGACGGAGGGACTTCACAGCAGATTACATAGCTGTTGAAGAATAAAGCAGTGACACCATTCAAAAGGACAGTAACTTGGAATAACCAATCACATTAAAAAATAGAAACAGAATGCAGTCGTTTGTTGGAAGTTTGTCGGAAAAATATTAACCTTTTTATTCTTAAGAAACAGTCTTTGAAACCATAAAAAACAGATAGAAAATACAGTTTTTAATAACTAATTTTGAAAAATTGCCATTCAGTTGACACAATGTCTGTGTTTTTACCTACATTTTTCAGCACGGACAGAATCAATCAAGTAATACGAAATCTCACTGAACTGTTACATTTCATACATTCTTAAAGCTATGCTTGAGTTTAGAAATATTGACTTGCATATTCTAAAAGAATCTGTTTTTTTCTGTACATGTAGCTCAGTATGTTCATTTATGCTTCCTTTTTAGGTAATTATCAATATATTTTCATAATAGTGATGGAACATGACTATAAAGTAATGGCACTGAATTTTTTTTTTCCCTCCAAATATCACAGAACTCAAAGAACCAGACATGCACACTCTCTCTTTGGGAAGTAATAAACTTACTACAATCATGTAATCAATGTTTGATACATGTTTGAGTCTACTTTTGAAACTGTCTTGAGGACAGTTAAGCGGACTCTCTTATTTGTAGATCAGTAACAATTCTTTTAAAATACCATTCTCAACAGCTGAAACAATGTTCTATCACATCCATATACCCTAACTCATGTAAATATTTTAGTCTTAATTTTTGTTCCCTTTTCTGCTATTTTAAATTATACTTGTGAATAAACTACTATCAGCCTAGATTTATCATGTTTTAAAATGTCCTTCATATTACTGTCACATTTCTTTCTTAAAGAATTGCACAAAATTTCCATTTCATTCAGTAGAGTATGGAAGGCCAGCATTTCGTATTAACTTGACAAAATATTTGCTAACCAATAGTCAAAAAAAAATTTCATTTTATTTTAATTTACATTTCTCTGAGTGGTAATAACATTCAACCTTTTAAAACATGTTTATTGGCTATTTGTATTTCTTCAACTTTGGTTCCTACTTCTTTTCTTTCTACAAAAATATTGATATTTATTTTTGGAGGGGTTTCCATTGCTTTTGTTCATCATATAAATTATTTGCCATCTAGAAATCAGTTAAAGACCTATATTTCCTTTACTATTTTATGATTTAATACTTTGAATATTTGTATGGAATAATAAGAGAATTCAGCATTTATTCTGTCACTTTTATCCCCAACAGTATTCACTGAATAACCTCCCTACTTCTTACCAGGGAGACACCTCCATGTCAGAAGCTGCTATGTATCCTCAAATCTCTCTTCTCCCTTATTCTCTAGGGGTAGAACCTCTGTAGTTGGGCACATGATCACATGGAATGTAGACCATTTTTCCATCCTCCAGCTGTGAGAGGAGGGCAGGCGGGCAGGCCCTTTCTCTGTCTCTGTCCAAGGACCTCTGGAGGCTGTGGTCCCAAACTGAGGAGCAAACTGGGTTACATCACACAAGGATGGTGGACAGGAGACTTTGCTATAATCCATCTTCTCTCTTACATGGCAGGGAAAAGGTAAAGCTTGAGACTTCCAGAGTGACTCCTTTCCCTGCCTTTTGTGGGGATGGGAGCAGTGGGGACCATCTGCTTGCAGCGGTGGTCCACCTGCAGTTGGAGGCAGCCAAGCTAGAGGCAGGCTAGTGTGTGCAGGACGAAGAGCTCATTGTAAGGCCAGCTGCTTCCTACTTTGTCAGGCTTGTCCTGACACACACAACTACACACACATACAGAGAAGAAAACAGGCCAAAAAGAGAACCATTTACAGAAAGCTGACCATAAAACATTTCAATAAAAACAGAAAAGACTGTACAAAGAAAATAGTTCCCTGCTGACAATGTTTATAGGCTGTCCATTCCACAGGCTATTCAATAACTGGCCTTTAATTTTTATTGACCCGAGAAGAGGATTCTAGTGGCATCTAGGCAAACAGTGAGAAGACTCAAAGAGAATGCATCCAAAATATTACTGGACAAACTGTGCAGGAAATAACTTTCCTTATTTAAGAATGACTAAACAGAAAAAACAAGAAGGGAAAAAAAGATGGTCAAATCAAAGACTATTTAAAATAAAAAATGGAAGGAAACATCTTGCCTCAAAGTGACATTGAACTAGGGAAGAAAATAACTAACAATGTAGGAAATTTAGGGTTTGGTGGTTGGGTTGCTCATAGTATATATAGGCTTACAAGTAGGTTACAGCTCAAAACTTAATTTGCAGTTAGTTTTCTCATTGGAGTACTGTTATAAATAGGGATTAGATTCCTTAGCTATTTCTCCAAAGTGTATTTAACTAATAAGTGCACATTGGTTGTATAATTATAATATATACCATCACAACAAATAAACAGAAAAGCACTGAAAATCATTAAAACCAATTTTGTCTATATTGAATGCTGTTGGCTGTGGAAAATTATGCTTAATTAAAGCTCAGAAATGGTGTTTTTATAGAGATCAGGAAAGACTTTAGAAAATGATGGCACTGGTTTCTACCCGACGAAGTGAAATCTAAAATATATGTTCTATCATTTATCTGACCGAAGTATATCATTACCACTAGCTTTGTTCCGATTTGCCATCACACGATTCTAGCGAGAGGAGTGGTTCACAACAGTAATGAAGTGATGGAGGATGAAAGAGAGATATAAAGAGAGCTTTATGAATTATAATTAGCACAAGCAAGTGGAAAGGGAGAAATGTGAAAAATGTTAGAAAGTATTGCCTATACATGAGAAAGACTGCCAGAGAAAGAAAGAATGAAGCTCTGCATGATGAAAAAGAAATGTGTGTCAGGTCTGTTCCAGAGGAGTAGGGAGCTATTGGGAGAACTATTAGGCCAGAAGAAAACTGCACTGCAAAGAGGTGGTGACATGAGGCCAGAGCAGGAATCTGTGTTTATGTCTGTGTATTTGTTTATAAGACTATATATTGCAGAGGATGAAGGCAGGGGTATAAAAGTCCATCCATAAAAGCATTGCACTTGGATGTTTAAACTTGAGTTTATATGCAATGTGGGCATTAGATGGTCACTTCACTAACTGTTAGCTATTACTATTAACTATTAATACAGTAGAAAATATACACAAATATATACAATGGCTTATCAACTATATAGATAAAATGGAACTTCATCACAGACTCTGAAACACAGGGATTTTTAAAATTGGACTACAAGTCTTCCATGGATGAACAGAGGACCTACTGCTAGATACTGCCACTAGAAAAATAAAAATAAAAATAAATGACACTGTCCTCTCCCATCAAGAGGTTTACAGTAGGGTTTCAGAAGATTAATGACTTCATATTTCTGCAGTGTAAATAGTTATTTGTTTCTCGATCAAAGTCTGCTTGCTCATGTAAGTAATGTCCTGCTAACAAACTTTTAAATTTTAAACTCAAAGGGACAGAAAATACCTCCCAACTATTGTGGGGGGTTAAGGTTCTACTAGGATACCTGGCAGGTGCCCAGATTTACCATGGCTACTCTGTTACATTCCTGAGTTCTGTTATCATCATTGCTCACTTCCCAGGGAAGAATCTTGCAAGTCATGTCCGACACTCACCACAGACTGACCCTCGCACTAGTCTCCTTAGATGAGGTCTCTCTGGGAGGTAGCGATATTTGCATCCAAATATACTGAGGTTTGATGTGTGGTCTCCAAAGAAACGGAGCTGGCGATATCTCTCCCCACATCGATAACAAAAATTAGTGTTACATTGTGAGCAGGTCATATGGTCACACCCTTCAGTTCTCTGGATGTGGATCTGTACCAGTGAAAGAGGGGAAGAAAACAAGTTATTAAATTTTTTAAAAAGCAAAATCTGGCAAATGTGTGGAACAACACTTTCAAGTTTCACCAAAATAAAAGCCTTACATTGTATTTCTGAGGCTGTTGGCTTGTCTCCAAGGCCATTTTTGTATCAAACCCTTTAACACATATAAAGCTCAATATTTCAGGTGGCTCAAGCTGTTGGCTTATTTTGACTAATACAGATATAAACAACCACTTCCCAAAGGAAACTCGATTATCTTTCTAGACGCAGACCTAACTCAATCATTGCAAGGCAATTTAAAATGCTGTGAAAGTATATTTTGTCGATGCCATGATCAGCAAGGAAAGGTGACTTGGGGAATAAGAAGAGATGAAGAGGATTCCTTAGAAGAAAGGATGATGTAAAACTTTTTGTGAAAATCAAGGAGCAGATGTCTCTTTTCGCGGGAGGAAATGACAGCAGGTGTAAGTGTATTCACAATACTATTTTAGATTCCAGCTCAAATACCATTTGCAGATGCCTTTACAGGACTGTGTAGACAAATGCCACCTGTGCAACTAAACACCTCCTGCTGCTGTTGCTATCAAGTTCCATGTGAATACAGCTTCACTCAGAGTGTAACAAGGATTTTCCTCTTGAATAGCCCACCTCAATGGGGTAGTCACCGTCTCAAAGCACTGAGGCCACATTACAATCAAGTTACTACCCGTTGAGGTATAACTGGATATTTGACTCAGAATCCTCACGGACACTGCGTATACACCAGAGACATCTTTCACTCAAGTATGTGTATGCTTTGTTTGTTAGGGGAATAATTATGAAACAAAACTTAACATTATTTCATTTAAAAAAAATTTGGTTACTTGGCCCAACTTTCCTGTGATTAAAACAGGATCTCCTGAAACAACAGTCTTCCCATTTCACCATAGAGTAGGTACTTACTACACTCAAGCCACATCTCATTCATCCTGATTTATTTATATACACATATATTTACTTGTAAGTTTTTCCCTTAGAAAATTTATTTAAAATGTTCCCAGTGCTATTTTGACTACTTTCAGTTTCTATCCATGACTTTGCTTTAGGACCAGTGTGTCAGGGAATATTTTAATGTGATTGGGAATGTCACAGGTAACCTGTGAGACAAACCCTTCAGTGGCTGCTTGATTCTTTCCAGTTAAGCCTTGGCCACAGTCCACACCTTTACAGATTTCATTTGAAATCAAGCTCTCCTTCCCCTGCTGCACAGTGTAGCTTCCTGAGCTTCTGCAGTAGAGCAGTTATATTTTTTCAAAAACTAGCCAATGATTATGGACATGGGATAAAAAGCATCCAGGAAAAAGACAAGATCTTTAATGTGAAAAGAGAAATTAAAAAGTTGAGAGTTAAAGAAAATTATCCATTTCAAAATACAGCCTTATTTTATAGGTTTTGTGAATAAAAATGTTGAAGTTGCTAACTCCAGATCATGAGCAATATTTAAGTTTTAGTGATTAACCAAAATTGCACACTTCAATTTAAAGGAACAATATCAATTTTAAAAGGACTTCTGAGGCTTTGAAAATAACAACAGATATCATAGTAAGTGTGAAATTTTCATTGGAGTAATATACATATTTGTGAATCCATCCATCCATCCATTCATTCATCCAACCATTCATTTACCTACTTACCTACCTACCAACCTGGAGAGTTTTTAAGTGATGATGACAAATTCTGAAGATGTAATAACTACATAAAGGGCAGCACATTGCAGGCAGAACAATCACTGGCACACAGCAGGCACTTAATAAATGATAGTTGAACAAACCAAAAAAGAAAAGTTTACTAAATGGCTGGCAGGATCTTAGGTATTCAAAATCTGGGTAGACTGTAGGTTAAATGTCCATTCCTTCCCACTGGCTGATTGATTCTTGGGCAGGTAAGCCTCAGCCCCACAGGGAGGCTGAAAGGACCTGAGCTTTGACTTCAAGAAGCCCTGTGTTTGAATTTTGGCTCCACTAGCTGTAAGAAAAAGAGGTTACTTCTTGTCTCCCAAGCTACAATTTAGATGATATTACTTATATGAGAATAAAAATGTGATAAATATGTACAGTGCCTAACCCACTGTTTAGCACATACTGAGTCGGATCAATATAATATTGGTTCCATCTATTTCTTCCCCTTTACCCACCTAAAAATGTCAGAAACCAAACACCTGGGCAATGTAACTGCACACCCCCTGATTGCCAGGTGGTCCCCTTTCTCACTTCTTCATATCGGTGGTTCTTAGGCTGACCCTGGACTAGACAGCGCCTTCCTGGATAGGCCAGGGCTAGCTTGTGGTCAAGGTCATATGAGCATCTATGGTCAAGGGTAATGACCAATCGTTATTTTGTCAATAGAAGCAAAACTTGCTTTTCCTGCCATTGGCCATTTCATCTTTTCAAATTACATTGAATTTTTTTTCTTTTACCTACAATCTGGTCAGAGTGGATCCAGATTTGAGGGGCTTGAAGGTTATCTAATTGGAGAGGTCCTCTTAAAGTAGAAGCATGCAAATTTACAAACATAAAGTAGACACAAGGTGTAAGAAGGGACCTGTGCAGGGGAAGGTCTCTGAAGCTGAAGCCCTGTAGCTTCCTGGTAATCTCTCCCCTGGTCCAGCACTTCTCCCCGTTGTGATGTGAGTGATTCTGAAGAATGATCCCTGTGACCATATCCACTTAGCACAGCAGACGGCATTAAGGAACACTTAGGCCAAGGCCCTACTGAATCCTTGAACTATTTCTCATCCTTTAGACCTCCCAAGCACTAGGGGAACACATGCTCAGAGGCAACCACTGAGCACCCAAAATAAAAGTTACTTCATCATGTGCTCAACGTTTTAACCGTATGTTGAATCAGATCTTAATAGGGAGATAACAAAGCTTAACAAATTTCCTGGTCACATAACATTGTGTTGTGTGTGACCTATAAATGGAAAAGGACTAATATTTGTTTAGAGCCCATTATATGCCAAGCATTGTACATAGATTAGCACCTTTAAGCCTCAAAACCGCACCACGAGACTGGCATTCTTATTCATAACCAGGGCTCAGAAAATTAATCTGCTTGAGTGAATGGAGAGGGGATTTTGACTTCTGTCTGTTTCTTTATTATGCTAAGCAGCCTCTTGTTATAAACTTACAGATAAAAGCAGAGGGTCAATGGCACTCTTTGCTAACTGACCGCACAATCATGCCCGCTCTCCGGCACAAGGCATGTCCGAGTCTTTCTGCTTATTTTAGTTGCTCTCTAGGCCAATTCACATTCTTCCTTAAAATAATATCAAAACTTTCTCTGACTGGAAATTTGTTCCAATAAGTTAAACTTGTCACGGACAGTTCATTTGCCTCAAAATTGCACATACAATTTTCAGTCTTTTTATATCTGCTTGTAATATTGTTTCATTGTGTTCTAAAATCTTTATGTGGTACACCTATTATTTAAATAGTGAAGACTGCAATTTCTAGCCTCTTTTAACAGCCTTTTCTTATTTCTAAAAGAATATTTGAAACGCGGCAGGCAACTAAAATACTGTTAGTCCAATAATATTTCTGCATAGGAAGTGATAAAATTCTAAGCCCTGACAATATAGGAACCTTGTACGTTGAAGGATTTTATGGTCCTATGGATTAACCTGAATATTTCACACACACAGTGGCTAATTTCTAGCTCTCAAGTACACAGTGCTTCCTTTAATATGACTGCAAATATATATCGATTATATATGAATATTTTATAACTACATGCTAAAAGAGAAATGAACTGACATAATGCAGGTTAACTTGTAACAGGAGATATTACTTTTCACATTTACTAAGTGAGTTGTAATTTTGAACTCCTAACACCCAGGGGATAACAAATTTCATATGCTAAATGAGTTCCCTGAGAATATCTTTAAAGGTCACACTTTGACAATGCCCTCTGTTTCCAAAACATAGAGCCTTAAAAAGTAGGTTTAAATTATACTTATGCAAAGTCCATTTTATTTCTCAGTGAAGCTTTAAAAAATGTTAATTATAGCTTCAAAACATTAATCACTTTAGCTCTTCTAAAAACACAAACGAATCACCCAAGTGGCTATAATTTAGTATCAAAATTCTGTTTTTACTTAAGAGATGGAGACAGAGCAGGATAGATGAGATATTTCTAATCCATTAGATTAAATTGACTACTCATAAACCACAAACATCATTTGATTTGTTATCACCCACAAGGTTTCTTCTCACCATCTATACTGAATAAGGATGGCTGGTATGCAAGGAGTTGAATATTTAAACACTAAATGCTGCTTATACCTCTCTACACTTATAAGTCATGAGATAAATTGTTAAGGATATGCCAGATATTTCTTTAATAAGAGTTTGATATTAAGTCCACATTGTAGTAGACAGAAATGACAATGTGGACCCTGTTTGAGCCTATGACAGCCTTCATAATTCATATCAATACCTGTAATAAGAGATTAATCAACATATGTACATGACTTCTTCAAGTTTACATTTAGTTTAATAAAATGACCACAAATTACTAAAAAGTACAACAACCCAAATGTCCATCAACAGAGGACTGGATAAAGAAGATGTGGAATACACACACACACACACACACACACACACACACACACACACACACACACTGGAATACTACTCAGCCATAAAAAAGAATAAAATAATGCTATTTGCAGCAACATGGATGAACCTGGAGATTATCATTCTAAGTGAAGTAAGCCAGAAAGAGAAAGAAAAATAACACATAATATCACTTATATGTGGAATCTAAAAAAAGGACATAATGAAGTTATGTACAAAACAGAAACAGACTCACAGACATAGAGAACAGCTTTATGGTTACCAGTGGGTAAAGGGGGTAGGAAGGCATAAATTGGGAATTCAAAATTTGCATCCCTTGGGGAGTGAATGGAAATGCTAGCTGTCTTGATTGTGGTGGTGGTTTCATTGGTGTACACATGTATCAAAATTCATCAAATTGTATATCTGAAATATGTGTAGTTCAGGGTACAGGAATCATACCACAATAAAGGTGTTTTTAAAAAAAGAATTCAGCTTGTTACTTTCATACAGATTCTACTTAATTATAAGGTGGAAGAATAACAATAAATGAACTGCTAAATATCCAATCCATTTTATAATTAAATCAGTACAGTCTGCCCATAAGTATTTATCTCCCCTTTCACGAAGAACTGAAGGCTTATTTTACTTTAAGCAGAAATTGGTAACTAAATTAATTGTTACGTATTATTGTCATCAACAAATAATTTACTATATGTTTAAAAGCCTTTTTTTTTTTTAACATATGTGCTTGCCTCAATGGCTCTGATATTTGGAGGAATTCATTAGAAGCAACAATTATGAGGAAAGTTAAAAAAAAAAAGTCCCATGAATAACTCTTGAGTTCTTTACTTGGGTCACTATACCAATTCTCCACAACACTGGGATTTTGAAAAAGCAAACATATACACAAAGCCTTTGAAAATCTGATTTAAAATATTATGAACCTAGAATTCTTGTCCACCTATAAAGTAAATAATAATGGGGGCAAAATTCAAACAGTTCCAGAGATGCTAAGACTTCTCTGTTCCTTTTCTGGGACCATGACATATGGAAGCACTTCATTATGTGAATGTGCAAGTCAAGAAAAGACAATGTTAGCACATACAAAAAACAGTGTAGAAATTTCAGAGAAAGAGCTAAAACACAATCAGTCCAGTTTAGAACAGGAAGTCAGCTGGTTTCAAGAACATCTTCAAAAAAATAACAATGGAATATACACCAGGCAATAAAGTTCCTGAGGAGCTAAATATTAAATAACATGAAAATGAAGTGCTTATTTCTGCCCCCAATAAGGAAGAAGGACGAACAATGAGAAGTTTCAGACAAAACAAAACAAAATGAAAAGCGTGTAAGTTCCAAATAAGAGGCATAAACAAATAAGGCATGATTGAGTAATTGACAGTGAGCAAGTGTACAAGGGGCATTTTTCCTAGAAATTTTGATCTTATAGAAAAAGAAATGTAATCCTTGTTCCATAATTACATGTTCTTGATTTTGTAAACACTCAATTGATTTTCAAATGTTAGACCTGTCCTTTAGAAAAGATGCAAGTATTAAAAATTACATTAGAAGAGAATATAATTAAATTTGACAATGTACAAACAAAGTTATGGCTTACAGAAAATGGGAAGAAATAGAGAAGCAGCGGAAAAGAACTGCAGAAGGGCTACACCCTCATACATCATCCAAAATTGTTAAATACTGAACAGGGGTTTCAGTATACTATTTAAAGGTAAAATATAATCAAAAGAAGAACTAAAATAATAAGTATCAAAAACTGGAAGGAGAAGAAAGGGAAGGGACAAATAAGTGGAATGAATCCTCATCTGTTGTGTCAAATTAAAAGTGGCTGCCTCTATTATGGTAAATCATATTGCAAAAAATAAATAAGGCATTGATTTCAAAACTATTCAGTGTCTCCTGCCATGTCAGTTTTTTAAAGCAAATACTCTGATTTTAATTGTCCTCCAAGGTACTGGCTTTCTTTGTAATAGGAAATTTCATACATATTTGTCTCATGATTGATTTATGACAAATTCTTTGAAGGAGACTGTACTGTGCAATTCTCATTTCTCAGGGTAGAGCTGTATTACAATTTAGCCCCTAAGTTTTTACCTTCTTCTTTACCATACTTCCCTTAACCCCATGCCCTGCCCTTTCTTTGAGAAGAAATCTTCAGATGCCAGTTTCCCCCTCCTTTCCGTTCATCCTCACCCTTTCCCCTCTGGGACTGTGACGGCTTAGCCGGCTAATAATTCAGGTATCTCCTCATCCTAGTAAATCCTTCCTTTGATTCCAAATGACCATATAGCCAATGTTTGCCCTCTCCTTTCCATTTTAACCAAGCTTCTTAAAACAATACTCGATACTCTCTGCTTTTCTTACTAATGTCTCAATTCTTCCTCAGTTGACTGCAACTCCATGTTACTGAAACATCCAGATCAGCTGTGTTTCTCCAGGAACCATTCATTCATTCATTCAGTCAATATTTATTTGTTCATTGATAAAAATCTGACACAGCTTCAGCCCTTAAAGAGCTTTTAGTCTAAGGAGTAGATGTAATCAATTGTACAAATAACTATACACTCAGAAGCCACGACAAATGCTATGAAAGAAAAGAACAAGGTATGAAGAGAGTACTTAGTAGGAGGAGCTTGATCTGGTCTAAGGGTCACAAGAGGCTCCTCTAAGGAAGTGACAGTTGATCTGAGAAATGAGGAACAAGTGGGTCTTCACTTCACTTGAAGACTCAGAGGGAGGGAGACTATTCCCAGCACAGCATACTTGGGAAACGAGAAACAAGCTGTACTAGACCGGTCACAGCATTCCTCGCTCTCCATTTTAACACTTTTTAATTATCTGTTTCTCTCTCTGCTCCAACCCTCTCCTCTCAGAGTTGATAAGATTTGAAAGGACACAGATCATGGACATCTTGTTCATTATTTTAGTAAAGAGACTTGTACAGAACCTATCAAATAGCATGTTCTTAGCAAATATTTATTAAAAGAACAAATGAGTATTATCCATGACCCTTTAATTGCCAAATCCAAAGACCATGTTTTAAATTCTTATCTTATTGTATCTCTCAGTGTCATTTAATCACTTGATCACTACTTCCTTCTGACCTCTGATATACTCTTGCTTCAATGACAACTTTTTTTCAGGTACTTCTCTTATCTCTCTTAGGTTCCTATTTCTTCACCTGTCTCTTCATTCTGTTCATCAGTCACCACTCTGCACATACTCTTTGGGTGAACTCTTCTATACTCAAATGGTTTCAACCTCCCTCCTCTAGATCTTATTTCTTAATTTCTACTGTGGATCTGGCTCCTGAGCCGCAGAATCATGTAGCAACTGTTTTGGGGTCACATAAACCTTATGCCTTACAACCATTTCAAAGTCAAATAAGCAAAACCAAACGCATCATCATTCCATGGCCTACTGGCCCAAAAACAACAAAACTAGGTCCATCTCCATCATTTTATCTCAGTTTATGGTATCACCATCCATTTAGATACTCAACCTAAATAGCCGGCTGCCATCCTCTTCTTACTTCCCACCTCCAGATACTCATCAAAATTAGACAGTTTTAGCCCCAGGATGTTGATCTAATCCTTCTCTTCTTCTCCAGCCTTTGATCACGACCTTAGCTCATACAGTCATCACTTCCTTCTAGATGTCTACAACTACCTTCGGATAACCAACACCAACCAACCTAAAATATAATTGGATACCACCATTTCCTTGTTTATAACTTTTCAGTCTGGAGGGTAAAATCCAAGTTTCTTAACATTGCGTGCAAAGCCCAGGCTTCTGTTCATTTCTATAGCCTCATCTTTCACCACTTCCTTCTGTGAACCTTACTCTAAGGGAACCGCAGAGTGCCCGTGGCTCCGGTATGCAGCACTCATTTCCTGGCTCTGTGCCCTGTACTTTCCAGGGCAATACTCCCATCCCTGGATATCTTTCATCCTGCCAAAATCCACCCAGTAATCTTCAACAGCCTAGCTCTCCCTGGTTTCCCCAAGATGAACTGAGATGTTCCCATTATCATAAACTTCCTTATAACACTTCATGCAAATCCCTACTGAAGTGCAACAGTGTTTTATCATTTTCAGTTTAAAGACTGTCTCCCCTTCTGTGAGTTTCAGGAGAAAAAGGACCATGTTGTACAGAGCACAAAATGGATTCTAAAAGCGCATACAAGGAGGAAAGAAAAGTGACATTCATTCATTCGACAATTTTCTATTTAGTGCTACACTGTGCCCAGCACTGCTTTAGATGCCAAAGGTATCTCAAGGATCAAAGCAGATCAAAAGATATTTTCCATTAAACGATCAGGGTCTTCACACAACTAAGGGCTAGACTTTGACACTCCAAGAAAACAGTAGCAGTGATAACCACTGCTTCAAATTTAGTGATTTCAAGCAATCTGGAGAGTTAAAATGGATAAATAATGGTCAAGAATAAGTTATTTTTTTCTTAATGGGCACTATTTAAAAAGTCACCAGCCCCTGACCGTGCTTTTGAAGTGGTGTGTAAAGTGCTAGAGACTTCCGGGATTAACTGTAAAATCCAACATCAATTCCCTAAATTCCTTCTTCAGCCACCGTAGGCGACATAGCTATAGCTCAGTTATAAGAGCCCACAGACATGGCTTTTTTGTGCTAATTTGATGTGAATAGGATCAAATCAATCATTTTCTCTGAATCAGTACATTCTTGCCCAAAGCATCCTACTACAGGATTGAAGAGAATGCAATACCTGAAGGGAAATACCATGAGAAGTAAATCCCTTTAATTCCAAATTCACAATAAATTATGGATGAATATAATTCACTTTCCCCTGCCTGCCCTTTGGTCCAGTTACTTAACCTCTCTGAAACTGTTTCTATATTTTGAAATGGTGGTAATTACCCCCTTTTCACAACTTTCTTTTGAGATTTAAATGAGACAGCAAATGTGACTTACGTACTCAAGCCTATCGTTTTATTATTACTGTGGAACACCTCAAAGTTTTACCGAAAGGCACTCAATAATTACGATCTGGATGGCACATTGGAACTGAGCATCTTAGTATCACATCTGAAGATCTGATGAGACGGCATATGTATATAACTACAATAGAGAGTGATATGTAGTAAACATAGGTATACGTTAGGTAGTATTGCTGTTATCATTACAAAGGAAGAACATTGTACAAAGGCATTTTCAGAAGAAAATAAAGATGGCATATCAGAACTCAGCACTCGCTTTTCATATCTTGGCATTTCTTTTAAAAAGAAATGTCCTGCCTCCTAAATATAAGAACTATGCTCACACTCTGAAATAAAACAAATGACTCAATGATCCATTAATTCATAAACCATATTACTTATAAATTAGCCTATGAAAATGTATAATTTCCTAATTATCTCTATGCAATGTCTTATAAAATGTCCAAAATAGAAATATGAGATCATTTATATAAGAGGAATAAAAGGGGGTCAGCTACATGTCATCTAGTTGGCTATGACTATATTTGTACCACATTATATAAATGTTTATATAAATACTTCTCTTATCTGACATTAAGGAATAAGGTAATTTGGGGAGGGAGGTTTGAGGAATTCCCCTTTAATTTTCCAAATTTTAAAAAAGCTAACTATTCTGAGAAATATTAACCCCAATTTTGCTTCAGTAAGCCCAGTATTCTGAGTAACATTTAACTTTTACCTAAGGAAGGGAACAAAATATAACAGCCAAATCTTTAGAGATTGCATAGGCAAACAGAGGCGTGTAAAGTAGCTCCAGAATGCTGTGATGTTCAAGTCCCTCTGTTCCTTGTTAGATTTTAATTTTATCATGAGCCATTTACAACATTTAAAAAATTAAAGATAATGACATACCAGACATGCATGGATTTGCCACCCATATTTAATTATGTTAACATATTATGATATTTCTTTTAGAAATATTCTTTGAAGAGATAACACTTTCTTTATATACTGCCTTTTTTAATATAGTTGTTTCTTAACTTTTAACTTCCTGCTTGCTTTAAATTGGCTTGCCTTAAATTATCCGGTAAAAGGGCCTGAAGGTGTGTCCACCTCTCTTTTGAAAGTACATACGTTAAAAAAATATACTCAGGCAGAAATCTGACCTTTGTGAAGTTTTGAATATTAAAACCCCATTTTTTTTTTTTAACATTTTAAACAGAAAAACATGATATAGCTAATATACGAAACCTGGTTAAGATAAGTAACACTAATTGACCAGTATTCAACCTTTTGAACATTGGAGGTTGGATCATTAACAATTGTTACAATTATTCACATTCTTGAAGGTTTCATGACTGGTTTTATCTTTAATGATGCTTGTTATAATATTAGATAATAATATTAGTGATTTCTAATTTTTCTAAAATCTAAAATTGTTCAGGCCTGTAGAAACATCCAGCTGGGGTTTTTCTACAACCTGACACATATTTATTAATAAATTAAAGTAAGTATTTATTTTAAAATTTCCTTTAAATAAAGAGACTTTTTAAAAAGTATGTGTTGAACAATAAAATCATAGGTAGCGGCTGCTTCTGGAAAAAAGGAAACAATAAAATAATTACTTTTTAAAAAATTTTAATTTAGTTAGTGGTGTATTACTCTACCATTTAAAGAACTATCAGTGTACTCTTTGGAATAGTTTAAGTATTTCAAACTTTCAAATAAAAACATAAATTTAATAAACATTCACACTTTAAAAAGGTTAAGGTGGTAAGTTTTATGTGTCTTTTTTACCGCAATATGAAAAAGCACTATCTGACTCAATACTGTTTCCAAAAATTTTCATAAAAAATTTAAATCTAAAGTGTACAAGTGGAAATGCTTACAACAGTGTTTACTTATTTGTTATATTTATAACCTCATGTTTGTTAATTTTTTAGGTATGCATCTCATTTTTCCCTTTCTTTGACTTAGCAATTATTTTCTTATTAACTAAGAGTTTAATATCTAATCTGTGCTATAAGACACTAGTATCAAAATAAATTGCATAATATTAAATATTCTAATACCTCCAACAAAATTTAAATCTGCTACTTGCTTTAAATATAATTTAAACTTAAAATGATCATAAACTAGATTTAGTTTTGTCATAATTATTTTCAAGAAAGACATTTTAAAATTAGCATGTATTTTTCTGTAGGTTAAGAATTTGAAAATAGAAAACATTTTTAGATAAAAAACGGTGTCTCACAAGTGATTGAAAAATACGATGACTTAAGAAGCAATGAGACTCAAATAAAAATGGCTAAGTAAAGTTGAGCTTACTATGGTGCTATTAACTTTTCATAAAAATACCCTATAAATAAATAACTTCCAGAAATGTTCATATACTTTTACCCTAGTATAAAGATATCACACTTAGGAATAAGTATCTTGATCATGTATGGGAGGAAAAAAATTTTAATATTCATACTGATTATCCGCCAAATTCATATGTAAATAAAAATTTTGATTTCTCAGCATAAGTCAAATCTCTTCATAATACTATACCATATATTAAACTGGTCTTTCCACTTGAGATAAAGATAAAAAGTCATTATGGGAGAAACAAGAATTATAAGTGAATGAAAGAAAAGTTGATTTATTTGGATTACTAATTAAAATAATGAATTGTTTATCAAACCTTGTATGGATGGGCAAATTTTACAAAAGCATAATCATTTAACTCTCACCACTAAAAGCACAAAATTTTCTTCAAAAATTAGCGATAGTAAGATTAGGGAGCTCAGAAAAGAGACTATTATATTTATTAATTTAACATGTTTTTTTGAGAAAAATCGCAAATCACTGAGTAGGGGGACACAATTATATTAGCTAGTTTTAATTTGAAAAAAATTAGTGTAGATATCCAATGCATAATAAGCATCAAAACAAGTAATGTGTGGATCAAAGAGCTAAAATATTTAGAAATAAAATAGATTTACAAAAAAGAAAAGAAATAGACCATTTATCAAACTTCTGGATGATAGATAATTTCTAAGCTTAGGAACAAAATATTCATAGAATAATGTAAACATATATATGTGTGTAAATACATATATGTGTGTGTTTGTGTTCTTTCTTTCCAAAAACAAAGAGTGATGTTTTTGGTCAAACAAAAATTTTTTTAAATTAAAAAAAAAATACACACACATATTAAGTTAGGAAAAAAAAAAAACAAACAAAAACCTGTACTGGCATAAAAGAAAGTAACAGAAGACCAGAGAAAATTGTCAGAAAAGGAATTAATATTTTCAAATAAAGAGCTCATATAATTTGATAATAAAAAATATCCACAACCTGACTGAAACAAATGGGCAAAGGATATGAACAGATACTCAAAAAGGGATATTTCAAACTCAAAAATACATGAACTTATACTCAATACAAAAGCAAATAAGACAATTCAAAATATAAGAACAAAATATTTTTAAACTATTAAATCAGTATTTTAAAAATGCTTGAATAAGGAACGATCATACAAAAATAGGTTCTCAGATTTTCTGGTGGAATTATAAAGTTTCAATCTTTTTAGAAAGCAAATTGGCAGTATGTGCCAAATGCTAAAAGCATTGATATTCCTTAGTCTAGGGATTCTACCTTTAGAAATATAAGCTTTTAAAGGCCCAAAATATGGAAAAATACATACTCAAGATGAATGTCATCAATACATTACTTATAAAAAATACAGATTTCAAAAATATCCCAAACTCAAAGCCAGCTTTAGTATCTAATAGCAGAAGGATATTTAAACAAATATTACATAGATAATAAATGTTACATGAAAACGACTAACATAAGAAAAGCTTGACATGTTAAGTGGAAAAACAAAGGATATCAGATTATCTTCATACTACAATTAAAACTTGTTTTTTTAAGTTACTTAAAAAGGGGAAAGATGGAGGAGACATTAAAATGTTATTAGTGAGTGTACTGGAGTGGCAGGATTCTGGATGAATTTTTTCCCTTTCTTCCAAATTTCTATCATATGTCATATGACCTTTGTAACCCAATCATTTAAAAATCAGAATAATTGTTAATATTATGAATCAATTTAAGCAAGTATACCTACCTATGTAGGGTACATAAATATACTTTGGTCACAACAAAATTTTAAACACATTTGATTATCATTATTGAAAACATATTCATATGAAAATTTATGATAATTGTTCACCTGGAAACATTGTGTGATTTTTTTTCATTAACGCCTAGCATATTCCTTTTTCATATTTATAAATTTTAAAGGATTATTTATGAAATAAAGCTTTGGAGTATAAAATAAATATTAATTCATCAAGTAACATCTCATGGATTTCTTTTATAAGAGTAGAAAGCCTTCTCATGGGAAAATACAATTTTATGGTCCAATTAAAAAAAAAATCACAATTAAGAAACTGTAAAACTTTAAAGTCATACGCTTAAAAAAATCCCTGAAACTATCTGTATTCAGAACAAATCATAAAATATGGCTTAAACCGACATAAATTTTATTGAACCTGAATCTTCCCAGAAAGTAGATTCTCTGCTACAAGGTAGTCATGTAAACTGATTCCATAGTTCCTTGGCTCCTTTCCCTTCAGCTTTTAAAAAGATAATTCCTTTTAAAAGCCTGACCTTTTGGCTATAATTTCAAAAAAGAACCAGCATGTATGTTTTCTTTAACTGCTTGTCCATGTTTGTAAAAACTGTGGGCAGCTGTTAGTGCATTCAGTAAATTCCTGACAATTGGGTGCTTTTTCTTTCAAAACATCAGAGTCCATTTAATGTCAGATTGTGGGATAACAGTAATAAATGTATATTTTTCTGTATTACCTCAACCTGTTCAGATTTTCCCTAACACAGAATGCTGCAGTATTCTTCATTTAGCACAGACGCGTAGAGCAGCCAGGCTAACTGGTAGTTGTTTCACAACTTTCCAGAGAGATATAAAGTATACTTCTGAGCAGTGTTAAAGCAGAATGGCTTAAACAGCAGGCCCGAATTCCTGCCAGCCTATATTTAGTATGAAACTGAGCAGTAGCTTTGAATAAACTGAGAAGGCAAGAGAAAGGGGGCAAGGCCTCATTTTCCCATTGTTCTTCAGTGGCTGAAAAATCAAAGTGTATAGAGCAATTGATGCAGTGATCTGAAGTAGCTCTAAAATCAAAAGGATAGCTGTGGATGCATTTGCCTTCTACAGGGAAAACAAAGGAAGCTTTAGCTCAAACATCTGTAGACATAATTTTTAAGAGAGCCAGGCCATCCAAACTATTTCAAAAATGTCTTCCAATTGTTAAGAATGCAGCGTGTTATTTCAGGCAATGCTCTGACTTACTATATATATAAACTGGTATGTGATTTTGGTATAGTGAATCTGTGCATTGTATTTATGCTCGTTTATAGACTTCAGAATACACTTTTACTAACTTCAAGTTGGGGGTCACATGATTAATTTAAAAAATTTTTTTCTAATAATTTAAATTTCATTTACCTTGGTGCTAAGTCTCCAGGAAGAAACTGCCGAATTGTTCTTGAAAGAAAACAGGCCCAGTTTAGACATGATTTCCAAAAATAAATTCGGCAAAAAATGGAAATCACATATGCTCGACTGCACATACACGTATACACACATATCATTTTCTAAAGTGAGCTTAAAAAAAAAAAAACTTCAAACTTCAGCAGATCCCTATCCTGTAAACATCAAATTCAAAGTTTTCTGGCTGGATTTACTTGCTGATTTCTCTATAGGCGACTATTCCCTGGCCGTCTGCGTGGTTGAATTTTAACATCTAGGTCTCTGCTCAAATGCCTGCTAACTCTTGACTACTTGCATAATTATCAAGAGAAAACTGAAAAATGAGATTCAGAAAGTCTTGATTTTAGCTATTAGCATCCACCTCACCAGAGTTGCAAAAAGGGAAATGACCAGTTTAATGTAATCCTAAAGCAATAAGCAATGGCAGAGGGAAAAACAAAAAAGCAAAGCATTGCAAGGATTCAGAGTCTATCCAACTCAAAAGTGATTTTAGTACATGTTGACAAACTAGAAATAATACTTTCATATCATTTTCATACTAGCTTTTTCCCGTATACACATCTCGATTTTTAAATGGGAAATAAGAATTCTGAAGTTTAAGGTCCATATTTATATGTAGCCTCCTTAAATTTGGAAATGTAATGCGAATAAGAATATACATTGTTTATATTAAAATCTTCAATTTTAGTTATGTAATATAATTACTCTTCTAAAATGAAACACCAAATATTCTTTTCTCCACACCTGCATTAAGAAAGTTACACGCAGAATCCACTTCAACATAGTACGCAGTATTGCTCAGTGATATCCACACGCACATGTTCCTTTCCTTTCCTCCTAAGGGTTGTCTCACCTTGCATTTTGGACACTTCTGGGCATTCCTCTGCCCATGTTCAATCTCGCTGGCCCAGTGGCGCAACAATTTGTCTCCTTTTTTGTATTCCTTGCAGCTAACTCCTTCATGCCAAGGAGAGTGGCACTTGAAACACCAGACGAATTGGCAAGTAGGGCACTGGATCTGCGTAAGGAAAAGTAATATTAAGTACTAGGAGATATAGTTGAAGTGGCTAAAAAGATAAGCATGGTGATGCACAGGGAAATTAGCTACAAGGCTATAATATGTCCAGATGTAAAATACCTCCCCCATTCAAGACCAAAACTACGATAAGATACGACTACTCTGTTATTAAAGGAGGAAAGAATTGTTTTCACATGGATAAGTGGCTGTTTGTAGACCACACGAGAATTAAACACTCAAGATATTCTGGAAATCAATTTGGCCTTAAGAAAACCTCCTAGATTGAAGGACAGAGTAAAATCTGAAGGCTCGTGACGCCCCAAATCCACACTCAGGCTGCGGCCCGTGAATTCACCTGTCCCTTGAACCAATTTCCCAGGCACTTTCATTACTCTTCTTACTAATGGCTTCATTTACTTTTATAAAATCAAAGCCCCACAGATGCTTCATCAAATGAAAACCATGCTGGCAAATAAACTGCTATACCAGCATTTGCTATGAAACACCATCTAAAATAATGCATGTCCCTGGCTTGCTATTAATCTAAGGAAGGTTAATTATAAAAATAATACAAAGAATCATATTAGAAACATATATGTATGGTGGTCCTGTGGCCTGTACCTAGGAAAACATCAGGAAGATGCCTTTGTACATTCACCACGTGGAGGTGTGTGTGAGCATGTGTATGTTCATGGAAAATACTTGTCTTCCACTTGACATGGAGGACATCTTATCTGACTTTCTTTTGAACAACAGCGGAGTGTCCCATTCTCACACAGTACTTCCCGCCCGCACTCTCTAAAAGCACACGGGCATCACTTGACCTTCCTAGCCCTATTTGTGAATTAATAAAATGTCTCACTACAAACAACAGGGATAACTGACTCTTCCCTGTGCTCCTGTTTATTACTTCACTGAGCCTGAGTGAACTGACTGACAGTATTTTGAAGATTAGTTAGAATTTCTTTTGGTAAACTGTGCACAATATCATTGCTTTCTTTTTCTGAAAACCACTTTTTTGACAATGGTGGTTCCAATCTATAGATTAACTTTGCGGCAGTTACAATCACAGCACTTCCGTTTGTAGCTCGAAGCACCACAGCATTCACCTATGTCAAGAATAGATGACAATGCAAATGTTCTTCCTATGCAAATGCGTGTGACAAAAGCAATTTTGCTTCTACTTTACATCAAAACACAATAGTATTTTGTCATAAAATTTTAAGAATCTTCCTGTTTATTGAAATTCTGTTACATGGTAATGTTTATACTGCTGTATTACATGCATTATTTATTTTTATCAACAAAATAATGCTGCAAAGTGAGTATGGACATTGTAGGTTTACAGACAAGGAAACTAATGCTCACAGAGATTAAATAACTTGCCCAAAGAAACATAGGAAGTATGTGTTAAGAAGAAATTTAAACATAAGTTTGTCTGACTCCAAGGCCAGCATTCTTTTCACTGTACTAAAACACTTCCTCATACTAAACAGCACTCTTGCCTTGACAGCTGAAAACCAAAATACAGAAGTCAAAGAAGGTCATGTGGTAAATCTATTCAGCGAGTCAGAATTCTACATGACTATCAACATAAGGTGAATTTTGAAAATCCTTTTCAAGATTTTACTCAGATAAATTAGGAGACTCCTGGTTTTTTTTTTTTAAAGGGACGATACTATTTAATCATTAAAATTGATCATTTCTGCCTCTTCTTATCATTAAAGTTAAAATAAGTTATTTCTAAGGTAGAAAGAATGTGATGAAGTGGGTATGCTCCAGATAATGAAACAATGGGAAATGATCATTCAAAAACAATGAAGAGCAGGTGTAAATATCACACAGGGCCTATATGAATGTAATTTTTGAATGTAATGACTGAAATGGAGAAAAAGTTAAAAAGATTCACTTTGCCTCATGCTTCTCCTATTAGGTCAGAAAGGCTTAGATATTTAATTCAGTTCTCTTCTGTTACACTTACACATAATTCAAAATCACTACTGAACTCTAGCACTGTTAACTTTTTTAAAAAGCCCTTTAGTTTTTAATCAGTCAGTCTTAGATTACATTTATGAAATGAATAGTAGGAGAATGACTGTAATGGGTGCTTTGAAACTGGAATTAACTCAAAAGACGTCTGACATTATAATGGTTCAAGGAGCTTCGTGACCGAGTTTCTGAGCTATCATATCCATGGATTTCTACTGAAGACAATCAGAGATGCATGATTCTCCAAAGGCACCAGAACGATAACGAAAAGGATACTCAGTGTCCACACCAGGGACTCTGGCTTCCAAGTTCACATAATAAACAACTAAGTCCCACTGTGGATCCTCCTGCCAATCCTGACACACAACACAGACTTTGGTGGCAAACTGAGAAAGGAGTTTTGCAGCAAGCTCTCAAGTGAAGATAAATAATTTAAATTCAGACTCACCTGCTTACTGTTTCTCACTGAAAACATTAAAATAACCACTGCCTTGCTTTAGATTCAAATAATATAAAGACTAATGACCCATCCCAACAATCGTGTTATTCCGAGACTACGCCTGAATTGTTTACATACTGACTTTTTGGTTTGAAGAGGCCTTACTCTTTCTGATCTTAACCATATTCAAAATTGGCCTTCTAATAAAACACGTGTAGACATTAACACTACATCTTCCTCTGCATGAACCGCACTCTCACAACCACAGACCTCCTGCCTGGAGTGCCTGCTTTCTGAGTAATTCTATTCATACAGTGGTCACCACACCCTGTACTTGCCACTCAAAGTGTAGCTGGAGGAGCAGCAACGTCAGCATCACTTGGGAGCTTGTTGGAGACAAAGAATTCACGTCACTCCCCAGACCTACGGAGCCAGAGTCTACATTTTCTCAAGGTCCCCACGTTAAAATTTGAGAAGCACTACTCTATACCATGTGACCCTATCACACTGGCCACAACTGGTTACACCAGGACATCGTAAGTTTACAGACAAGGAAACTAATGCTCACAAAGATTAAAGAGCTTGCTTTGAGTCTAAGCTAAAAGCATGTATCTACTGGACGGCAGGAGCTGTGTGTAGAGAGAGCTCCTTGTTGAACAGAGATTAGCCAAGACAGCTCTTCTGTCTTAAGGAGTGAAAAAGGGATACACAGGCACCCTATCCTTGCTGTGCAGGCAAACACAGAGAAAAGCTGAGTGAGCACAGTGCAGATCACTGGAGAAGGGAACAACAGACACTCACTCCTAGGAAGACAATGGGGGCCCTCATGCTACCAGAGCTAGTGTCCGACTCTCCGTGAGGCCCACCCGGGTGGCTGCTGAGACTGCTTTCCTGTTCTTCCTGCTTCCTGTGCAGCCTTATAGTAAAAGGCATTAAGTGAGGGAGCTTGAGAGAGCATAGCTCTGCTTCTTGTAATTGGAGAAAGTCCAAAGAACACACTCTGTCTATTGAAATCTTAACCAGATCAAATGCTACTTGCTTCAAGATGTCTTTCCTATTTCTCCCGACCACATTCAGTACCTGTCCTGTAGAACTTACCTTAGACACGTGGATGCCTAATCTCCCTAGCAGCCTGCAAGTTCACTGTATCTCACTCATTCTGCATTTCCTGAGTTAAGTAACACGGAACTTCTGGCACATGGTAGGCACTCAGTTAAGTTCTTTGTAATGTGAATTATTTTGCACAGAGTGAGTACTACATATGGCTAACATTATGTGAATTCTAAGAAAAACTAACACATCTAATTTATGACCAGCGGTTGAGATGGTATCATTACTTCTTAGATTACTAGCTGATGCTTACTAAATATTTTATCCACATGACACGTTACTGAACATCATGATGAATGTGCAACTCTTCTACAAGAGGCAAGGCTACAAGTATTTCAAAAATAAAGTTATTAGAGTTAGGAATCTTGATTAACTTGTTCCAGAACCCATGAAAGATAAAATAACTTCATATTACAGTTTTTACTTTTGAGTTCTTTTAGCTTTTTCTAATCCTGGGCTACAATGACACTCAGATGACCAATTAAACTAACCCACTTGCCCTAAGCGATTGGTACTTTCTCTTGACAGTTCATCATGCCAATTAAAAAATAACCTACAAAATAAAAACAGAATTCAAAGCCAAGGAACACCTCAGATAAGTCTTTTCTTGCCTAAATACCATACACTTATGTATATCTATCTATCTATCTACCTATAATTATTTTAAGTAAGTCACAAAATGGTTACTTATCAACTCAAAAAATTACACAATATCCCTGTATAAATGTAGCATTGACAATATGAACTAACTAATTCAGTTTTCCAAGAATATACACACCTACAGTCAATTAATCTTCAACAAAGTATACAAGAATATACAATGGAGAAAAGACAGTCTCTTCAGCAAGTGGTGTCAGGAAAGTTGGACAGCCACAGGTCAATCAATGAAGTCTGAACACTCCCTCACATCTACACAAAAATAAACTCTAAATGACTTAATGACTTAAACCTAAGTCAGGACATCATAAATCTCCTAGAAGAGAGTAGGCAAAACATTCTCTGAGATAAATCGTAGCAATGTTCTCCTAGGTCAGTCTACCAAGGCAATAGAATTAAGAGCAAAAATAAACAAATAATTGAACTTACAAGCTTTTGCACAGCAAAGGAAACCATAAACAAAATGAAAAGACAACCTATGAACTAGGAGAAAATATTTGCAAACAATGTGACTGACAAGGGTTTAACTTCCAAAATACACAAACAGCTCATATAACTCAATAACAGAAAAACAAACAACTCGATCAAAAAGTGGGCAGAAGACCTCAACAGACATTTCTCCAATGAAGACATGCAGATGGCCAACAGGCACATGAAAAGATGCTCAATACTGCTAATTATTAGAGAAATACAAACCAAAACTACAATGAGGTATCATTTCACACCAGTCAGAATGGACATTATCAAAAAATCTACAAGTAATAAATGTTGGAGAGGGTGTGGAGAAAAAGGAACCCTCCTAAACTGTTTGTGGGAATGTAAATTGGTGCAGCCAGTCTGGGGAAAAGCATGGAGTTTCCTCAAAAAACTAGAGTTACCATAGGATCCAGCAATCCCACTTCTACACATATATCCAGGGAAAACTCTAATTTGAAAAGATACAAGCACCACAATGTTCACAGCAGCATTATTTACAACGGCCAAGACACGGAAGCAACCTAAATATCCATCGACAGATAACTGGATAAAGATGTGGTATAAATATTCAAGGTTCCTAGACTCTTGATGTGTCTCTCAGAATATGCTGTGGTCCAGAAACTCCTTATATGAACCATGTAAAGTTTATGGCTGTTAGACTAGAGTGTGTCCTAAAGAAACTGATCTATATGTATGTAAATAGTAGAGACATATTGTAGTTATAAAAAGTTTTGTAACAACTTAAGGTGGTTTTCTTGAAGAAAAGATTATGAAGAAGGGCTGGGTATAACAGAGAGAAGAAAAGAAGTCTGAGTCATGGCTTTAAAAACTTTCAAGGAAGCATCATCTGCTCCCTAAGATTAAATCCCACAGCAAGAGTGGCAGTGGAGAAAGGTTCTCCACGTGGGAAAGATGACTTGACTTCTTGCCTTGATTTTTAGGCCCTCAGATTTTACCTCCTACTTGGGAATTTCTCCCCGAAGATAGTGCCAATAACACATGGGCTTCCAGGAGGCACTGCTCCCTGAACATAGTCCAAACATGGCCAAGTGACCCTTCCCTAAATTTCTCACAACATAGCTTCAACTAAACTGGAAATGAAAGGGAAACTTCCCTGAAGATTGAGGATCTAATGTGGACAAAAATGCAGAATTAACACATGGCAGAATAACCTATATGGACATAGAATGTTTATTCATATAAGTAATATTACTGACCACCTTCATACTGGTTTCCAGGCTCCTTTTACATATGCAACACACTATTTATTGTGCAATACAATCACTCCAATACTAGCTTTTATTCTCACCCAAGAGGCATGCTTGCTTCCTGGGCAGTATGTCCAGTCTTGGGAATGGGCACTTTGTCCTTTGAAAAGAGTCCTTCCTTGGTCTCCAATTTGAGAATCACTACTTTATACCAATCCATCTTGCTTCTACCGCCTGGAAACATCTTTAAATATTTATAGATTCTTTCTCTAAACCTAGAAAGCAAAGCCCAGAGAAGTATCTGAGTCTGTTTCTTACCTGAGGACCCCTTCATCAGAGATGAATATAAAGGGTACTGGAAGATTCTGCTCTGACTTGCATAACTCAAACTCACTAGCCAGAACAGTATAGCATCATCCTGTTTTCAAAAGGGTACCCTATGCTGAATACAACACAAAAGGCTAACATCTCACAGAGATACCAACGTAAAGAAGTACAAGGGCTGTATTAAGTATACAGCATACACGAGAAAATGGGAGTGTTCTCTGTGACCAGTAGGTGAAGCAGGAGAAAGATGTCTGCCTGAAGGTTACAATGAATCTTTCAAAGTGGAAGGGATCAATTCCCTAAGCAGCAAGTTCCTTAACAACGGAAGTGTTCAATCAGTGTCTGAATGGCCACTTGGTAGGCATTTTGTAGAGGATTTATGCACATGTAGACTGATGCATGAGGTTTCCTTACAGTTCTGAGAGGGTAAATATGGCAAGATAGGAATTCAGAGTACGGTAGGTGAGAAATGGACAGTTGTAACGTCTTCCAGCCCATTTTGAAATGAGCACCAGACTTGGCTTACTTTTACCCAGTCTTCACAGGTCATCAGAGACAAATGATTCTTCACTTGTCTCTTGTGCTGAAGATCCAAGGGATCACATGATGAAGTCAAAAAACCAAACACTTCTCAATGCCATGGAAGGTCAATTTATGGTACCTGTGAGCCTCTATTATTACAATTTTACACTTATTGTTGTTTTTTAAAAGTCAGATATAGACTCAAATTTCAAATGAATTCCAATATCTGGCTTTGGTTGTCAGAAGTTCCAAGCACAAATAAAGAGTCTATAAAATATTACGGCTAATTTATGCAACAAGAAAGAAAACACAGAGTAACTTTAGCAAAGCACCTCACTAGGAACAGAGGGAGAAATGCATCCTAATAAAATTCAGAGGGCCTGCATCGTAGGTGAGCGCTGCGTGTCTTTTCAAAGGTCGCGTGTATAACACAGCCTTTGTTTAAGCTGGCTTCTTTGAACTGGGCTTGACGACTTTATCTTTATCTCCCTCACAACTCTATGCTAGCAACAATCATTTAAGAAACTACACTTGTTTTCTGTCAGCTCCTGACGTCAATGATGTGTTACTGCCAAGAGCATTCAGTGAGTGTCACAAGCTAAACTGATCTTGTTGGGCTGATGCAGAATCTGATTCTCAGTTTGTAGACACTGTCAACTGAAAGTGATGGTGTCAAGGGAAAACTGAAAAGCAAAGCGGCATGCTTACTGCACTTTCATGGGAAAGCTCTCAATATTTTTATGGGTGGAAAAAAAATTCTCAAATCGTCTTTACTAGAAGGAAGCTAAAACTCATTTTATTTATTTACTTGGTATCTGTTTATTTATAAATGAAAATTGTTCACTGAAGTACAACTGAAGAGGAGCAGCTGGGCTTTGGACAAACAAGGACCCCCCAGAAGCAGAAATAGTGGGAAGCCATCAACACCCCTGGAGCCCAAGAGACAAGGGAAGGGAAGAAAGAAGCTTCCAGAGCCCGGTGAGAATTAGAAACATGGGGGAGGGACCACCTAGGGGAGCCACAGTCCTGGAAGGACACAGCTACTGCCAGAGCTTCGCACTGAATTAGGAAGGGAGTGAGGAAATAATGCATCTACTATGTCTCTTTTCATCCTCCGATTTCCTGCCAGTGCCAACCGCTGGCTGAACCCCAATAGAAACTGAGATGGTAAGGGAGTCTGGAGAAGCAGTTCAAAGAGGCGACTTTCTGGAGTACAAGACAGGTCATCGAGGGTTGACTAACAGACACAGAGAGTAAACTGGGTATTACCAGAATTCCAGCCTTTCACCTGAGCACATTCTAAAGTATACCAATTAGGAACAACAAACCTGTTGACTGAATTATATTATTAAAAAATAAATTCTTAGAAAAGTTCTTCTCTACATGAGAAAAGAATGCATTTGCATCGCTATAGAAAATGTGATTTCTACCCAGAGGATGTATGATTACAAGAGAGAAAAAGTAATGCATAAGATATAGGTAGGAACATGGAGTTTCCCCAGGACATTTTATTGAATTTTTTAACCTGATGATGAGTCAAAGCACCATTCTGTGAATTATCAGGGTTCTGCTTAATATTCATGGGGACAGTGGGGATTATTACTAGTTTTGCCTCAAGGAAACCATAAAGAGAATTACCTCCAACATGTTCCCTAAGTAGATACATGCCTGCTTTTCAACTCACTCCAAATCAGTATGAAAGGGGGATGGTTTCTTGATCTACTCTTGCAAATAAGAAGTTCAGATCACCCAGAACTACCCCTACCTCAGTTAAACTCCTAAGAGTAAAATAACTGCATTTAATTATTTGCAATCCTCTCCTCTCTTTCATGCAAAACTAACCTTTCCTACCTCCCCAAATATGTATTTTTTCATCTCTGTGAATTCAATGACTTCCTCCCCTCCTCAAATAATGGTTTCCATCAGATCACTCCTAGCATTAGATCCATGCTTCTTGGACATCTCTTTGATGCCCTAAGGGTTCTCCAAACGTGGTATTATCACACATGTCAAAATGAATTAGTTTTCCACTCCCCAAACCTGCTCCTCTCCCTCAAGACATAACCTGTTCCATCCCTCCTTTACTCTGACTATCCATCAGTCACCCAGTCTTTTATTCCACCTCTACTGACTCCTCCATCTGCTTCCTAACAACCCTGGGCTGTTCATCCTGCTGCCTTTGCCTAATAATGATAACAAGCACAATGATTCCCAGCGCTGTTGAGCACTTAGGATACGTTAGACACGGTGCTAAGCACTTTATACACGTGATCTTGTTTAATCCTTATTACACTCTTATGACAGGTACCATCACTACCACCAGTAAAAGATGCAGAAACTACTCAGGGCTATAGAGCTAGCATGTGGTGGGCTGAAAGTTTAAATCTGGTTTGAAGCATGTGTTCTGACTCACCTTTTCCAGCAAGGCAAATTCAACATTTCAAGGCTTAGTTTAATGTGTCTGCCCTTTAAGGAAGCCTTCCCAATCTCTCCTGGCCTTTATTCTATGCTCTCAGCCTTTTCCACCCACCTTTAATACAGTACACAGTATTATTTATGCGTTGCCCATTTATTATTTCCCTCAACAAATATGTTTTGAGAGAACACTCCACCAGACGCAGTGCTTGGCACAGGTTATCAGCAGTAAGCAAGCCTGGACCTGGCCTCCTAGAGACCAGTGGGAAGGAGAGACTTTAAGCAAACAACCACGCAAATACACCATAAAATCCCAGATGATAATGGCTATGCAGAAAACCTTCACGTGCTCGTGATGTGTCTGTCTCCAGGCATCACATGAGCACCATTACAGCCCAGCCATAACTTCAACATTTTTATTTTCTTGATGCTAACTTGTCCCCCGTATTGACATGTAGTTGGAACTGCATTAATAAATTATAGGAACTGTTTAGGTTAGAAATTAGATTTCTGATTGGAAATTGAAATCAAGCTTGTAGAAATGGAATGGTAAAACTTTTTGGCCTCATGAGTTGTAGGGACAAGAAGACAAATATTATGAATGGGAAAGACTGGATTTGACCAAAGGCAAGGTTGCCTTCAATATAAATTTCTCAGTTCAGGAATGCACTTGTTCTACTTCACATAGTATGAGTTTGACAGAATTTAGAACATAATGAAAAGCTCTATTTACTCAAGCTTTTGCCAGAAGGAGATGCTGAATGAGCACTTAGGAGGACAAACTGGTCCCTGAGATTTCTTGTTACTGCTTGTTGATATATTCTGTTTATCACTTTTCCATCTGTGGAGCACAAAAAAGTTACAAAAACCTATTCAAATGAAATCCCCAAATATAATATTTTATTTCTCAAATTTCATTCATGATACACTCAAAGGTATTTCCTGCTGAAAATAGCTATAATATTTGCATGTTAAGTGTTTCTGAATTGACAGCGGAAACCATAATTAATGCTCAAATAATGATATCTTGGATCAGGATATTGTAACTCAATGACTCAAAAAGTTTAATATTGAAATATACATTACAAGGATTTTATCAATTGATACAAAACCCAATTTAGGCTGTAAGTAGTATTATGAAGAGGTTTTAAATTGCTCAGACATGATAGACATTAGTAGTAAACTTTTTTTCTGTTTCTGTTTTTTTACGACTCAGTTTATTGCATTCAAGTACTTGAATTCACTGCTCTTAAAGTTATGACAAATTACTCCAATTTGGAAATGAGTACTATTATTGGGGAAACTAAATTTAAAAAAAATACAGCAAATCTAAAAAAAAAATCCATTTATTAACCACAAAGAATGAAGATACTACTCTCAGTTTAGGGTGCTATATTGTAATCACGAATGTCATGGTTGGTTTGCTGGAGTATCCACTTCGGCCCCCCACTCCCCTTACTCATAATATCCAGACACATATGGGCAGGTAGTTAATGGTAATGTGAGAGCTTGGAGATTAACGACAAAAATGTTGTGTAAACATTGTACTAAGTATTAAAAATCATTGCTTCGGAAATTGTTCACATTATCCCTGGAACTCCATAGAATACAGAAAGGGGGTTATTCGCCTTTTCTGTTACAGATCATCTTTTCTACAAGAGTAAAGAAGAAAACAGCAGTAACCATCCCCAAAGTCTGCGCTGGCTTTGTTTTTCTTGAAAATTGCTTAATAGATTCACTTTATATTATGATTTTCATCTCTCTCCCATTCTAAGGATTCTGCTACATAACCGATAACATTTAGTTTGAATTGAATTCCTCTTCTCCCAGAAGCAAATTTCCTATGACCTTGCTCATCAAAAAGTAAATAAAACACAAAAACAGAAGTACTGTTGTGTCCCTGCTTCTCTTCTCACCTACAACCCAACACCGGAGGAAGCCTGACGTTGAGAAATGCTATAAGAGTGCCCTAGGTTCACTCAAATTATACAAATACAGGAGCTTATATTTTTAAGTGTTCCCATTTCACTCTCAATACATGTGCATTGTGATAAATTATGCTCATCCCAACATAATTTGATGCTTTGAATGAAATGAGACCTGTAACATTTTACTATTGTGATAATTGCCCCTTCCAAAAAATTTTTTTCTTTTTTTAAAATTAAAGTTATGATTGCCCCTTAAATTATACTACCTTTCACCCATTAAGAACAATATATTTAAAAATTATTTCCACTTTGATTCAATTACATATACATGTTTTAATTACCACAAATTCCAGAATAGTATAGCCTGAGTTGTGTATATATGTGTTTGTATGTATGTATTAACTATGTATATATTTTATAAACATATAAATAATATAAACATATAAAATATAGCAGATAAAACTGTAAACATCATTTATAAAAAATCAAATGTTCTAAGTTATGGAATAACAAGTCCTTCTAAAACTAGCAATTTCTGATAACATCAGTAACATATAACTGGAATAAAAATAATTTAAAATTACCTAAGAATATACAGTCAAATAAAAGTATTCTATTGTTATTGTCAGCATTCAAAATCACTGTGAAGCTATGTATTATTTTAGTTACACAATTTTGTAACCTCATAAATACACTTTTTAGAGGAAAAAAAAATTTTTCCTAACAGTTATGCCTTGAAGTAACTAGCCTGCCCAGAAATAGTAGACAAAAAAATTAGTCGGCAGGTATAGTTCAGTGGTAGAGCACATGCGTAGCATGCAAGAGGTCCTGGGTTCACTCCCTAGTACTTCGTTTAAAAAAATTTAACTATGAGAGTCAAGCAGTTTCAAAGATCAATCACTCATTAAGAGGCTTTGACTAACTTACTCTACCAGTCCATCATTGCAAAAGTGCAGGAAGACACTTGCTAAATCATGGTCACCTCAAAGTGACAGAGTGAATAATGTAGCGACTACCACTTCCAAGACACCAAACAAGGGCAAAAACTTACCTTACAGAGCCTTTGAAACCACTTCATCTTGCCATTCTGCTGTAATGACAAGGATGAAAACTACCGCCACTGGCCTCATCATTTTTCTGCTTCATTCACTGCAAAGGTTTCCAATTCTGCGGCACATTAGAGTCACCTGGCGAGGTTAAAAAATGTGCAAGACGTTTGTCCAGGGGTGAGCCTGGGGGCTGGGCTCTGATGTGTCTCAAAGCTCTCCAGGTGATTCTAATGTGCAGTCAAGGCTGTGAATCAATGAGTTGCTCCCACAGTTGTTGCTGTGGTTTCCCTGCCTTCAGTCTTGCCTTCCTGTGACATCCTCTATTATGCTGCCAGAATGATCTTTCTGGGATGCCTACAAATGAAATTCAAACCTGAGCACAGTATAAAAGACTCAACATGATGTGCTCTTAAATACTTGACCAGCCTCCTCCCGCCTTCTCCCTCCCGCAGCTCTACCAAGCACTCATTTCCATCTTGGCTGCCTCAGCCTCTATGCCCGAAGCTTACTTATCCCTTGCTCTGAAATGCTCTCCACTGTTTATCTGCTTATCCGCCTGGAGAACAACATCTTCTCCACGACCCTTTCCTGACATGCTAGCTTCCCCTCCTCCGTCAGTGTTCTCAAGGCACAAGTGTGCTGGGTTTCACGTTTTTGTGTTTTGTTTAGAACATATGTCTCTCTCACCTTCATTAGACACTTCTGAGCAAGGACTATGTCACATTTGCTACTGTATGCCCCAGACTTAACACACTGCCTAGCATATACTGGCACTTCGCATTTGCTGAATAAATGAACGAATAGCACGTTATACTATTTTCACTTATTACAGACAGAACCAGGGGACTCACACTGGGTCCACTGAAAAAGTCAAGCTTGTACTAAGGTTTTTAAAAAGTCTTAGTATTTGTTTAATATTCAATAGTAGCAATGACAATTACTTTAAAGACTAGCCTTTCAGTTAGGCTCCTAGATGAATTTTAAACAGGCTAAAGTCAAAGAAAAACTTTAATTAAACCTCAAAAATATTCTCGTATCAGCAGCATCCCCAAACCACACATTTTCAGAATCACAGCCAGTATATACTCACCTTGGACTCCAATAAGAGAAGGAAGCCCACTTACTGCCTACCACCAGTTGGCCTAATTTGGCTGCTCCCATCATGTGACATCTAACCCACAACTCTGGTGAACATGCTTACTTTGTATTTGCTTTCTGATCTGGAAGGGGTGGGAATATGTCCTTTTTTCTTGAAGGTTGTAAAGTGCTTGCACTGAGGACATGGCTTGGTGCTGGAATCAATACGGCCAAGTTCCAGGAAGTACTTGTATTTGATGGAGTCTTCATGCGTTAAGTTATAGATAACTGTTGTTTCTTCCAGGAATTCAAAACATTCTGTGATGGGGCATTTGATTTCCACTTGGCCAAGTTGTACCTGTATGAAAGAGAAAAAAAGGCACTGGTTATTAAATTTCACTTTTTTTTCTTTTTTTTCATACGGTATTGCTTATTTCATGACTATAATAAAGGATTATCTGTCCTTTTTCATGATTCCTAACATAATAAATGATAATCATTTCAGTCCCTATCTCAGGTGGTACCAAAATAATTAATTACTATCTAATATTTCCAAAATGATTGATAGCATGTTTAAACATTCTCTATCATGAAATATAATGATAATCAAATATTAGAGCTTAAAAGGACCTAAGCCACAGGCTCACCAAAGCAGCAAATTATCATCCCATCCTCTGGAAACCACAGGGTGAGACAGCATTTAGACACTGAGCTAAATAAAGGAACAGCAGGATGAAAAGGTGTTTCAGATTTTTCAGCCTTACCACAACCTAACTCAGCACTAAACTTAGGGCACATTTAACTACTTTAAAAAGGCAGACAAAGAAAATTTTGAAAGTATTTATATAAACAGCATCCAGTAGTTTAAAAATCATCACTAAAAAAAACCCCTCTATTTTTCCTGATTCTTCCAGGTAAAGAACATATAACTGTTCCTATGTCATCAGAATCATAGGAGCAGGTAAGTAAGAACAAGGAAGAAAATTAAACCAATTTCATTTAAAAAAAATCCCTATGAGATCTGGCTAATTACTGAGGTAATTAATAAAATGAATTTCTTCAGATAATCACAGAGCTGGATAAGGAGAGAGGAGGAGGAATATACTGGAATACTACACTTACCATTCATTTGGTAGGGGATACTAGATGTGGCTAGCATTGAAAGTTACAGTATAAGATTCAGGTACAAAGTGTGGACACAATTAAGTTTTAAAATATGAAGAAAATAAACTACGTTGAAATAGGGAAGACCTAGAACTGTTTTCCATAAGCAGTGGGTGAGAACTCTTTACGTTCATGGCACCATAATCTCTTTTTGCCCAACTTAGTGTAGCAAAGGGAGGCAGTGAAGGCTGCAAATGGCAAACAATACTAAATAACTTATTTTTCACGTGGGTGACCTTGACATTCTGAGAAAGCAAAACACACTGACTTTAATGAGAAAAGCCCACTATGAAGACCAAGGGAGGAATGAGGAAAAGTCTCATGATCTGAGAAAAAAAAAAGCCTCTACTACAAGCAATTAACAAAAACCCTAAACTCATAGTGACTTTTTTTTCCCTCAACTTTGCTATTTATCTGGCACAGACTTGAGGAGACATAAGCTGCCTAGCGATGATATATTTAATACTAGTAAAGGACACAAGCCAGACAGATAATGAAATTAAAAAAAAAATCAGGCTTTGGATAAACCACCTTGCTATAGTACTGACCTGTTGAAATGGAAGATGCTACATCATTTTATGCTACTTTTGTACAGAATATGGCCCAGAGAGGTTTTTTAAATGTTAGCTCAAAACAATTTTTCTACTTTTTTGATGAGTCTGCTTATAATTACAATCATATTTTATTTAGTTAGTTTCTTATTTTAAGTATATTTTTTAAATGAGGGGACGTACTTTTAGGTTTATTTGTTTTTGTTTGTTTGTTTGTTTGTTTAAATAGAGGTACTAGGAATTGAACCCAGGACCTCGTGCATGCTAGGCATGCACTCTACCACTGAGCTATACCCTCCCTGTAGTTACAATCAGATTTTATTATTGCACTTATTGCATGGTTATTATAACCCACATTATGTTTTATAATAAATTATTTTCAGTTACAGCTTAAGGCAGAGGCTGTACAGATGAACTGGGGTCAGAGCAGGAGGGCAGAGCATGAAGACATCTTAGGAGTCTGTACTTTATTCCTATGAAAATAGAAAACTTCAATCTTTAGCACGTAAAAGACAATTTCTTTTTGTTCCACAAAGGAGTTCCCTTGAGCCTTGCGCCATCTCAAATGACTCTTGCTTATTGGTGAGCCACATACTTTGGGGTGCAAGAGCTGGAATATTTTACTTTCAGGTCAATGTTTTAATCTGGCCTCCCTTACCAATAAGTTTATTTACTTAAACTGTATAAATGAGAACAATGGAAGCAGTAATTTCACAGCCATCCAGAGAGACAGGTCTTATAGAAATGGAATGTAGTTTAGGGACCAGAGCAACCCAAGGAAGCTCAAGGGAGCAGGTAACTTATTACTCCTTCAGCAGCGGATGTAACCACACCACACCACACCACATTGGGATACCTACAGCTAACATCCAGGCAAGTCTCTTGTCGTCTTCCTCAGTGTTTCTCAAATCCGCCTGAAAATCTATTCCATTTCTATAGAAAACACAATTTTGTATGTTTTACACCCTCTGCATTCTGCCTATTCCACGCCTTCTCTTCTTTCTGAAATCTCCAAAATCCCTACTCCGCTGCCGTAAGCCAAAGGATCTCATGTTTTATTAAACAGATAGAAGCAATATGATCATATTTCCTTAGCCTCCCACGGCCAACTCTCCCAGTCTGTGTCTGTCCTCATCATCTCTGTCTTCCCTCCTTTTACAACATAGGGCCTGAATCTACTTCCAGGATGATTGTGTGAGTCTCTTGAACTGTCTGTTGAGAATTCAAGTTTCCTGGCCCACCTAGGGCCTATAAAATTTGAATCATTGCTGGTGAGCTAATAATTGGCAGTTTGGAACAATTACTCATACAAGCTTTTGAATTACTCATACTTCTTCATACTAATAATATCCCCTTTTTCATAGTAAAATGCTACTCACAACCTCTGTAATCTCTTGGCCTCTACATGTCTATCTTTTCAGAATAATTTCCTCAAAATATCACTAGAAAACAATAATCATGGTTAAGCCAAGTATATTCATTTATTTACTCAACAAGATACCTATTTCATTAATTCAAGGATCTATTTTCAGCGGATTAATATTTCAAAAGTCAAGACTGTCTTTCAATTGATGATAATCTTTCACATTGTGCCATAGTTTAATTTTGCAGTGTTTTTATTTTTTGTGACACATCATATGATACTGCATCCTACAACTGATCACATCTTAGATTTCAATGAAAGGTGGTTTTTATGGGTTAGGCTTTGTGATGGATTCTGGGGAGATGAGAAGAGAGAGACACGGGGCTTCTATTGGAGGAAATATATGCTAGAGAAGTAAATAAATCAGGCAGACTATAATCATTGTTATGAAGGAACTACACATTGGGGAAGGTATCTTCTGAGGATGGGGTAACTAAGAACAAAAAGGGTCTGTCATGCAGAGAACTTGGGGAAGGGACCACTTGGCAAAGGAAACAAGGACGATAGCTCCAGGGCAGAAAGTGCCTGATGCGCCTTGTGCTGGAAACAGAGTTGAGCGACTGAAACACATACTAAGTGAGCCAGAAGCACGGGCCTTGTTAGCTGTGATAGGAAGCGTGGATTTTATTCTAAGTTTACTATGAAACATTGATTTGGAGAGAAGGAGTGACATACCCTGACTTCCATTAAAAAAAAATCATTCAGGCTCTTCCTGGAGAATAGACTGAAGAAGGACAAAAGGGGATCTTAGGGAAATAGTAGACCTCCTCACCGCACCTGTTCTTCCTAGCAGTGCTTCTGACCGTGGCAGCTGTCTGCGCAGTAGACGACAGATGATTGAACTAGGCTGCAAGAGGTAGCCAGACATGGGGTGTACTGTGGAAGTGGAACCAGTGGGGTTTCGTGATGGACCAGATATGGGGGATGAAGTAAGGGGAGGAATCAAGGACGACTCTAGGCTTTGGGCTTGAATAATCTGATGATTGGTGGGTGATACTTACTGAGACATTTCTAATAAAATTCAGTTTACGTGGATATGTGATATTTGCTGGAAGTGATTCACTGCAAATTTAGTATAGTGAAGATGATTAATTCACCCCAAAACATATATTGAACTCCTACAATATTACACGTAAGGGATATAGAGTAGCTTATTAAGTCACGAATCCTACCCTAATGGAACTTGAAAATAGAGTAATTAGATTTGTGTTGATAGCCTCTTCTAGCAACTCAGGATTTAATGGTAATAACTTATTTTATATTCTACCCAAAATTTTAAAAATTATTATGAATAATCATAAACATATACAAAAGTTGGCAGATTGGTATTATGAATCCTTAAGTACCCCTTCTTCAGCTTTAACAATTATCAACTCTTGGCCAATTCTATTTTTTCTCTGCTCTGACCCATATGACCCTCCCATATTATTTTGAAGCAAATACCAGACATCATGTTATTTCACTCATAAATATTTCAGTTTGGGTCTAAACAAAATAAGAAGTGTTTTAAAAAAACAACCATGATACAAAGTATTTCCCAAAATGACAATAATTCTTTAATATCAATTTAACAGTTTAAAAAACATCATCTAACTTCTACTTATAGGATTTTATGTATTTTATATAGGTAAAACAAAGGCCTAAATTTCTGTTGTGTTCAATGCTAATATCACCATTTATATCACAGGAAAATATGCTCTCCAATTCTGAACAAAAACATGCCCACTCTTGTAAGGCAAAATTACTTAATTCTAAAAGAATCGCCAAGGGTATTAGTAAGAGACACTATTATCTACTTAATACTCAAGCTAGATGGCTAATTTGCCAACTGGGAGAACTCAAAAGTAATTTAGTGACACAGGTGAGGGAGACCTCTAGAAAAGTGACAGATTAATTAATAAAATCCTCCAAAGAAAAGGATAGAGAAAGCATAAACTTTGCACTTCGAAGCTCACTTTATCAAGTGTATGGTTTACAAGTCTGATCCTGGTTTTAAGAGTTGGTCATGATAGTTTAGAGAGAACCTTGGCCTTTGTTCACTTAATAACAAGAGATTTCAAATTTCCTCTAGCATTAAAAAGGAACACATTAATATGGCAGAGAAGAGAATATACCACAACAAAAGCAATAACAACAAACATGAAATGGATACAGCACCTCCTCCACGCCAGGCACTGTTAGAAACACTTCCTGTGCATCAATTACTTTGTGGAGCACCACAGAGGCAGGTTCATTTTCAGGTTCATGGATTTCCCCATAATTTTATCATTAGTGATTATAACAAGATGGCTGCTGTATTGATAAATATGCTTGTTTACTCAGCAGATATTACAGAGCATTGTGCTAGATGCCTTTATAACTAAAACAAAACAAAAAACCCAAAAAACTATGGAAAAACATCAAGACAAATATGCCAGAAGTTCTCTTAACCTCAAGCAAGAAAAATATAAAGAAAATCACTCTTAGGCACATCAAGTAAAAGTCCCAAGTACCAAAAACAAAGAAAGTATCTTAAAAGCAAGAGAAGAAAAGGGACATTCCCACATAGAAAACTTCAGCCTCAGGTGCCTAGCTCATAAATTCTACTGAGAATTTAAGAATGAAATAACACTGATATTATACAACTACTCTTAGTGACTAGTATAGAAAGAGGAGAGGATCACTACTCAAGTTTTATGAGGCCAGCATAATCATGATACCAAAACCTGAGAAGGACATTGGTAGAATGGAAAATTACTGACTGATCTTTTTGTAAATAGAGATGCAAAAGTCCTAAACAAAATATTAGCAAACCAAACTGGACAATGCATAAATATATATATATATATATATATATATATATATATATATATATATATATATATATATATATATCATAATCGAAACGGCTTTATTCCAAGAATGCAAGGTTGGTTTAACATTCAAAAATCAATTGCTATAACTCACATATTAATAAAATAAAGGAAAAACAGCATATGATTATCTCCATAGGAAGAGAAAAGGTTATTTATAATTTCAACATTGATTCATGTTAAAATCTTAGCAAACTAGGAAGAGATTAAAAACTTCCTTAATCTAATATAGAGTATATATAAGAAAACCTATAGTAAACATAATACTCAATGGTGAAATATTGATAGCTTTTTTCTTAAGACTGGAAATGGGGCAAGTATGCACTGCCACCATTATTAAATATTGACTAGAGTGCACAGCCAGTGTAAGAAGAGAAAAAGAGAAATGAAAATAAAATTATTAGAAACAAAGATATAAAATCCCCCATTTCTTGCAGACTGCATAATTGTATATACAGACAATTGAAAATAATCTACAGATAAACTATCGGGATAAATAAATGAATTTAGGAAATTTGCTGACAGGTCAATATACAAAAATCAAAAGTACTTGCATCCACTAATAGCAGGCAATTTCAAAATAATATTTAAGAAATAATATCATTTTTAATATTAAAATATCAAATATGAATAAATGCAACAAAAGATGTTCAATACTCTTAAATAGAAATATCTGAAATATTTTGGGGAAAATGAAAAGAAGAAAATGAATGGAGGAATATAAGAGGTTCTTGAATTGGAAGATTTAATATAGCAAAGATGTAAGTTCAGTCCAGATTGCCCTATAGATTCCAGAACCATTTCAATAAAATTTCCAGTAGTTTTCTCTCTCTCTCTCATTCTCTCTCTCTCTGTCTTTTATGAGGTGAAGGTGGATTTAAAATCATAGGCTGATTCTAAAATATATATGGATAGTCATGATATGCCTGATCTAGAAAAGCAAAGTAGTAAGATGTTCTACCAGATATAAAATGAATCATAAAGCTACACTAAGTACAACAGTGCAACACTGGTACAAGGATAGATAACAGAACAACAGAACGGAAAAGGGTACAGAACAGAGCCACTTACATATGGACACCTGATGTTTCAACACTATAGAGCAGTGAGGAGGATAGCTTTTTTCAATAAAGTGTGTTGGGTCACATAAATATCTATTTAAAAAAAATCTGTCTTGATTTCTACCCCAAACCAGGTAGACTGCAGCTATAATGATAAAAGGTGAAATAATGGCATTTCTAAAGATGATCAAGAAGAGTATTTTCATGACCTTAGGGAAGGGAAAGATTTCTTACACATTAAAAAAAAAACTCAACATTTTAAAAATTGATAAATTTGACTAAAAATAATTAAAAACCTCTGTTCATCAATAGATACTGTTAAGAGAATAAAGATGCAAATTATATTTGGAGAAGATATTTGCAATATATAAAGAACAAGATTTTGCTCATCCAGAATATATAAAGAGCCTCTCCAAATCCACAAGAAAGAGGCAGACAACCAACCCAGAAGAAAAATGGTCAAGGCATTCCACAAAAAAGGATGTTCAAATGACCAATAAACATATGAAAAAATGTTTCACTTCATGAGTTGTTAGAAACATGAATATTACAACCAAAATGACATATAATTTTGAAGGAATTGAGTTCTCAAAACTCTTAAAGATTCAGGAAAATAGTGTTAAAATAGTTAAAACAATAACTATACAATTGCAATATTAATTTTCTATTCAATCACTTCAAATGTATTTTTCTATGTATACTCATCCCTTTATGTTACCTAAACTTCTTTCCTCTTTCCTCTCTACCCAAACTTTCATGACGTCTTATCTGCTTAAGGAAATTCTTAAAATTTTAATTCAGTTTTTTGAATAAGATCACAAACTATGAGATAGTTCAAAAACCAAAAAGTGCAAAGTAGATCTAAATTAGCAAGTTTCTTACAACTGTACTCTTTTTCTATCCATCCCACCAAATGGTTGCTATTTAATTTTTTAAGGCTATATAAGAAATGTAAATAAATATATATATATATATATATAATTTGTCTCTTTCAACCCAAATGTTAGCAAATAATGTTCACCTTGTTTTCTTTATTTGACAATATACTGTGGAGATATTTCATATCACATATGAAGAGCTTCCTTGTTTTTTGTTTGTTTTTAATAACTGCCTAGTATTCCACTGTTCTATAGCCACTCTTATTATTTCCCTTATAGATGGACATTTAGATGGTTTCTAGCATATATTTTGCTATAGAAAATAATGCTGCAATGAATTATCTTATACGTAAATTATTCACATGTGTGCAAGTATATCAGTAAGACAAATCCCTTAAATTAGAATTGCGAATCAAAGGGAACATACTTGTATCTTTAATGGACAGTCCTAATTTGCTTTCAATTGGACAATTAAACAGATATAAAACTCACACTGAAGATAAAACAATGTAGCACAAAAGGAATAATTTGTGAATGCTTACAATAAAGTTTTATCCAATAGGTGAATTACACATTCAGACTTGGGAATTCAAAAGGCAATAAATGTTTCTTCCTTAATTTTTGGAAAGAATTATAAACTTAATCCAATTTTTCTCCTTGAAAAGTACACTTATATATATTGTTAGATTATAAGCAAATAATTTGGGGGGATTCAATAGCATATCTTGATTCTTTAAGAAGATAACAAATTCTAATCAGTCCCCAAAGAATATTAGTATGAATGGAATTTTCAATGCAAATTACTGAGTGGCTATTTAGACTGAAAGAGAAATGTATAATGTGTGCTCAGATAAACAGAATGAATATATATTCATTTAACTATGATAAAAGTTGCCTTTTGAAAGGCAGAAATTTTAAAACAGACTAGATATTTGGTTACTCTTTAGAGAGGGAAATATTTCTAAAAGAAAACATTTAGGCTTTCTTAAATCAACTCTTCTTTTCCATCATTACATTAATTTAAATCAGATATTCCAATTTATAACAATCAGAAAATACACTACACAGGTGACTTACGAAAAGAACCCCAAAAGGGGAATCAAACACAAGATTCTGGTGCTATTTATGTGGCTGCATGTCCTTGAGTTCCAAGGATACACGCAACCAAATCTCTTAGAGATGGACTAATTCCTTGAAGATTCCCTGCTGGCTCTAAGATTGTATAATTAGAATATGCGCTGTAACTTACAGAAAGACCGAAAGTGCATGTGAGCTCTGAAGGTTTAGCTCTAGCTTAAAAAGCTGTAGAGTGTAGTAGTTAAAAGTAGATTCCAGACTCAAAGGGGCTCTGCACCTCACTGCTAGTTCCTCAACTCTCCCTTGTGCAGCGTCTACGTCTGTAAATTGACCAAGCAAATTTGGTTGTTTAGAGGACTGTGTAAATTAATTTACATAAAATACCTGGAACTGTACCTGATAGGGAACACTCAATTAAGTCTGCTAACGTTTATCTTTGTTGACATTCAGAAAGCAGTATTTCACAAAATTAATTTCAGAGATTAAAAACTCTTCTATGCTTATTTCTTATGTAAGACCATTTCAAATTCTATAATCACTCGTAATTCATAATTCAGTATTCTCATTCATAATTCAGTGTTCCTCCTCCAAAGCAAATATTTAAAAGAAGGTAAATAAGAGTACAAACTACCTGAATATACTGTATTCTAATAAGTAGAACAGGATGCTGGGATACAGAAGAAAAACAAATCATATATGTTTACATCAAAAGTATAAAGTAAATTTAACCCAAAATGGAAATACAGATGCATAGTTATGGAAACGTAGATATGTCATTCATGGTAACAGACATGAAATAGCATTGGAAATATTTCAGTCGATCCAGTACCACAGAGTAATAATCAGCTTTACTCTAGTGGGAGAGGGAAATCTTAAATTTTGTGTTACCCAGAAGTTTAATTTCAGTTAAAAGGGGCAAGTGAAGATTTCAGAGACTAGAAACAACTTTAAGCTTTAAAAAAAGTTTACAGAGCTCACAAGAAACCTTTTATAACTTCTCTCTCCCTCTCTTCATTCATGTCTTTCCCTTGGCCTTCAAAATATGCTTAAATATCCGAAAAATGCCAAAAGCAAACAAAAGCAAAAGCCATTGGTGGTTTAGTTATGGAAAACTATTCTGCTCTTTCACAAATCATATTAAATTTGTTTAACAAGACTGAAAAGTGAAATAAGAAAGCAAAATTTTGCAAATACAGGTGATTTTGAGGATTTACAAGTATTAGTACCTAATTAGAGCCATTGACTCAAGTGTGGGCATATTTAAGGTAATTGATTAGAGGAAAATTATTGCAAAACAGACATGTTGGCCCAGAAGAGTAATGCAGTAGCTCCCATAGTTTTTCGTCTGTACACAACAAGGTAGTTTTAATTCCCTCTTGGGTCTTATAGAATGTGTTTAACCATTCTTCTTGGTAAGGGATTGTTAAGCACTTGCAGACAGCTATCATGTCCCTTTAGTCTTTTTTCCCAGGTAAACATCCCACTCCTTTAACTATTCCTCAACTATTGTTTGAAGACTTCCCTTCTTCCTACCTTGTTGGTTTGTAAAAATGTGATAACTCAGAAACCAAAGCCATCGTGCAGGTGTGGTCTGGCCACGAGGGAAACAGGATTATCCTTAACCACAGTAAAAACCGAAGGAAAGGAAAACCAAAAGGAAAATAGCTCCCAGGAATGATAAGTTACCAAAGTTAGCCTAAGAAGTGGAAAATCTGAACAGGCCAATTATAACAGAAGACATCTGGGTATGTCTCCTAGGAAAGCATCTATTTCCTAGATTTTCATCTTTGTTGCAACTGAATATTCTCTTACTGATATTCTTTCTTTCAGAGGGTTTAATCTTTCTCATCTTGTCTGTTTTTCTCACCTTGTCTCTTTCTCATTTTCATTACTTTTACTTTGGTCCTTAAATTAGGCTCCTAAAATAATCAGTCTTTTGTTTCTTAAAATAATTAGCTTTTGAGCTTGCTTATCCTTTATATTTTTTTCTTTTAGTTTTCCTTTCTTTTGATTTTTAATTCAATAAAAAAAACTTCCTGCTTTTATTGTTTCATTTTGTTGTCTTTTCCTAGTTTCTTAAGATCACTTTGTTTTTTGCTTTTTACTCTTTAGTAATGAATACGGTTTTTGTTACGTTCCAAAAATTCTGGTATGAAATGTTCTCTCTTCATTATTTTCTAGGCAGTTTATGATCTGTTTTTACTTTCTCTTTAAGTCTTTCTTAATTTCTATGAAGCTAAAACTTTTTGTGGTAACTGTTTCTAAAATTTATTTTCAACTACACTTGATTATGAATAGAGTAAGTGGACCGTAAAAATACTAATTTTGAAATATTAAGGTTCTTTTCTAGCCAATTACATAATCTTTAAAAAACGTTTCTGGGACATTAAAATATTTAACCTATATAAGATTCTACATAGGTTTCCATTAAGTCACTGCTTTGATGTTTAGTCAAATTTTTATAGGCTCATTAATTATTTACCTACTCAATCTGATTCTGAAAGAGGAATATTGAAATTGCTTACTATAACTTTTTCACATGATCTCTGCACTTCTAGTTTATATATTTGGGGTTTATATATTTGAGTACAACATTGCTTGGTGCATCCAGGCTTATGGCACCGCTTCACAAATAGCCTTCTCTCTATTTGGTGTTTTTACTTTTAAATTCTACCGCTACCTCATCAGAAATTAATACTACCACTTCTTCCCTCTTGTTATCGTCATTTTCCTCCTGTGGCTCTGCTCCTTTCTTCTCTCCTCAACTTCAGTTTAAATCACTTTTGCTGTCAATGATTCTGTGAGTTAATTCAGTACTCAAATATTTATTCAGTGCCTACTGTGGGCAAGGCACTGTACTAGCTACTGGGGGGAATTTACAGATGAATAAACTAGCTTCAGGTGACTTTCAGTTTATTAGGGGAGACAGACTTGAGCATGAATAACCATGGTTCAGGCAGAGAAGCACAAAGGAGTTTTGGTTTTGACCGCTCATGGAAAAGGAGATATTTTAGCTAAACCATGAAGAATGAAAAGGATCGCAATGAGTAGATTTAACTATGTCTTATTTCTTAAATAGAAAAAAATATAAAAAATAATATAAAATACAATCTGATAATATTAGGTAAGAAAACCTAGTAAACATTGTACTCATATATTATAAGTATGTAAAACGTATATGTGAAAAAACCAGAAACTGAGAGGGAAGAAGAAAAATCATTAAAAATTATTTTTTTTCCATGGAATTATTTTTTTCATATTTAATGTTCTAGTACTTTTGTTAAAACTTTTATTCAACAGTAAATTTTTTTTTGCAAAAGTGTTTTTTGAACTATAATAGATGACAGATCTGGAATTGATAGCAAAACCAGTAAACCCAAACTTTTTGCACTGGTCTTGAAAACAAGACAGAATACTGAGAATTATGGGTACAGGATTTTACTTATCAAAACTGAATTGTGAGCGTTACTCAAGTTTGCTTCTGAAAACACTTGGTAGTCTCAGTTCCTAGCCTAACCACTGCACTCATGAGTCCCAGGCTCTGTCCTGATCTTACGCGGCGTGCCAGGGAGAAAGCAGACATTGCCTAATAAACTAAGCCCTGGGGAATCTCACCGCACGCAGCTCTGCCATCATCTCGGCTCATTCACAGAAAGCAACATTCCTTTCATGGAGCTGATGTCAAAATAGTTTTTTTTTTTTTTTTAAATCCAGAAACCTTTTTTCTTGAAAACCGTTTAACAAATAGAACAACAAATCATTCCTTGCAATACTACTTGTAAACCTGGAGGTGGTCCAAGTTTGACACACTTTAAAAATATATGTTCTGTAGTTTTATTCACAAGCATTTGAATGTTTGGGGTTTTTTCCCCCTACAGGTTTTGCGCTTTCAATATTGGCAAGCATCAATACTTTCCTAGACATTAAACCAAGTTAACATAGTATTTAACTTAAAAAAGCAATTTCAACAGAGCCTTTTCATGCCAAAACAAAGTATCTTTGTGCACCATCTACCCAGTTCTAGGAATAGTCTGTTCACTACCTGGAGTTTTTAGATTCAATAAAGAAAAATATAATTCCCTTCCTGGCTTTTATTCATTATTTCCAGATATAAAACATTGTTTAGTGTAGAGTGGCCAAATTTTCCTTTCTATCTCCCAGGAACAAAGTTACAGTGTTCATAACTATGAAAAGAGAAAAAATGTATTTTAAAAAAAATTGGTCTCCTCTTTTGATGTTTGAATTTTAATACCTCCAAAGTAGGGAGAAATTTTATCCCAGGAGTATAGCAACCTCTTTTAAAAGTGTGATCAGGCAAGAGAGGCATCCCCGAGACCTGATGGTGAATGAATAGACTAACTATGCATGCTCTCTGAAAAGGTTTGTGATTAGACTGAAAAAGGCCTGGAATAGCTGGAACACCCACAGTGTTAAATGTCTTGATTTACTGCAAATACATTTTAGAAAATCCCACTCTGCTTCAACTGAGCATTTTCACTACTTTAGGTGCCTGCAATACACAGATGAGAAGCTACTGACTTTGCCAACAAGGTAAATACTGCTCATGCATTAGAATTGAGACAGCTCAAACGGGAGGTGTTTGACTGAAATAACAATTCACTTAAGAAAATTAGCTAAGATAAAGTAGATAGGAAGATGGAAACACAGAGCCCACATCAGAAGATGGTGCACTCTGGGAACAGTAGAACACACCGTGGCCTTCTAACACAGAAAGCAATTGGAGGAAAAGTGAAAATCAAGTTGTTTTTAAAAACTCTTACACCTTTCTCTTCTAAACCAAACACAGGAAAAAATGTAAAGGAAGAATAACTAATAACATGATTTTTTAAAAGTTTAGATAGAGTATTTAAATGCTATACATAAATTATACATAATTGTACTATTTTGTATTAGCATTTCCAGGTTTATTATATGTTCTTACCTCTTTTTTATATTGAATCACAATAAATTTTGCCATAATATATATTCTAGAAATTAAGTCTTCTTGGAACTACACAGAATGTATATAAATCAGGGGATCTTAACCTGGGGGCCTGAAATTACCTTTTTACTATTACCATTACTTTACCGTTACTCTTTGCATGTGAAAGCAATGCTACTGTACTATTAGCACATCATGGTTCTTTTGTATTCGTTTTAACTTTTTTTATCCAGCAAGGGAGATAATTTTGAACAGTTACATCATTCACACACCCATCCTGCTCTTCCATGAAATCAAGGGTCACTCAGGAAAGCAATGTACTTTCTAGAGAGTAGGGATTGGATATGGAAGCCTGTCTACCAAAAAGACTCATTTGATGAACATCTAACTTTGGTCTCTCTCTCTTTTTTTTCAAAGAAAGGTTTTTAATATTGTTTTAGTTTTGTCCTCTCAACACAGGAATGCACAGTCCCTTGTGTCATTCTTTCTACCACAGAAAAGTGAAGCATGGAGGACATGTTCCTGCTCTATAGTAAAGGTTTAAATTGTAAACCTTCCAGAAACTTCTGGTACTGTCACAGTGAACTGAATGATGGTGATGATGATATTAGCAGCTAACATTTATTGAAGCTTTAATCCAAACCTAATCACTGCCAGAGCCTGGATGCACTGTCACTAAACCCTGAAGATGCCTAGCCAGACTTGGCAAAATTAGTCACTTAGAATAATAATGCCATGTTGCTAGTGGCCACCGAGAATTCTTAAATGCTTAATCAAAAGCAGTACATGCCTTTCTAAACATGATACTTGGGCAAGCATAAGCAGCCTCGCCCTCATCTTCCTCCTCACACAGTCCTGCAGACAAGCAAAGGGTCTGCAAGCTCATCCGGGCTGTCAGCATCCAGCAGGAGCCCTTCTCTGGGTCCCTGTGGGTCACTCCTCCCTTTTTTATGAACCGTTTCCAATTTCCACCTCCTCCTCAAGGCTTCACCCTCAACCTTCCCTTTCTGCTGACTCATATACACGCAATCAATAACCTCACCTCCCACTTGACAGGGTAAATTCCAAGGTGGTCAGGTGAGAACCCCTTCAAATTTCTGTTCTCCATCCATAACAAGGTGCGTCCTCTTTCATCCTTCCTTCCTCTTTGGTAGAAAGCAGGACCTTCCAAGCTTCCTTAGATAAGTATTTCTACTCATCTTGTCAGAGATCTCAACTCTCTTTGGTAACTCCAGATGATCAAGCATATAAACATGCTCAAGTTTTTCCCATCATAAAAGCAAAACAAAATAAAAACTCATTCAGACCCCTATATGCCTTAGTCTCTATGTCTTAGTCTCCCTCCATTTTCAACCAAGCTAAATGAAAGATTATTTATGTTCTTGTCTCTGTCTACATTAAAAAACCCACTACTATCTGTCTCACCCCTCCACTTTGTCACTCTCTACAAAATTACCAATGATCTCCTTACTAAATGCCCTTGTGAATCCCTATCTTAACTCGCCTCCTCTGCAGCACTGACACTGCTGATCTCTGCTTTCTTGACTCTTCGGACATCATGATCTCTTGGTTCTCTGTATTTCCTTCTGTCCCCTTTGTGGATTCTTCCTATGTCTGTCTCATAACACTTCGTGAGTCTCCACGGCTCCATTTACAACAGATTGTTCTCTGAGTAACTGCTCTGAGTGTTACTCCTCCACACCCATGTTCAACTTCACACAGATGCTGAAGGCTTCCCCCTGTAAACCTCCGGCCCTGCTCTCTCTGCTTAGCTTCTGACACCAATGTGCAATTCCCTACTTGATATCTCCAGTCAAATAACTCAAACTCAGCCTAAAACCGAACTCACTGCCACCTCATCTCTCCCTGACAGCCCACTTTCCCTCCTGTTCCTTGTCACAGTGAATGGCCCAGAAACCAGAAAACAAAGTATTCTCTCTCCTGACTTTTCTTTGCCTCATCTCTCCCTCAACCAATCAGTCATCAAGACTACTTCATTCACACTTCAGAGAACCACTTACATCTTTTGATCTCCACGGCCACTAAGTTAGCCCAGGTTCTGGAGTACCCTTTCTAAAACACAAATCTGATTCTGACCCTCCACTAATTAAAACTTCAATAATGCCCTCTGGCTCAGGATTAAGTGAAAAACCCCTAGAATGTGAAATAAAGCTCCGATTAGTGATCTGACGACTTTTCTGGATTCCCTATTGCCACTTCCCCATTGTAGGGGCAGGCTTTGCCCCAGTCATACAGTGGTTTGCCTCTGGGACCTGCTGTTCCTTCCACCTGGGACATTAGTCATACACACTTGTGTTGCCTAAATTCTGCAGGTCTTAGCTTAGATGTCAAATCCTTTTGGAAGACTTTCCCAATCCCTCAAAACTGCATCCTTAATCACCTGTAGCAGCCTGTGCTCACTCCTGTCATTTTATTTATCCCACTCCAGAGTGACTGCTATTTTTCCTATTACCTTATAAAATCTGTGAGGGCAGGAACTGTGCCTTGTCTATTCTTGCATCTCAAATATCTCACTCACCCCCTGGAACGAGGTAGGTGCTTAATGAATATTTGCTGAAATTCAAAAAGAGCTAATATAACTAGTGTTGGTTTTCTATGTAATGTAATGGGTCTCCAGCCACAGAAGGCTACAGGTCAAGTAGGGAGATACAGATTTAGATACAAGGGAGCATGGAGCCACGTGCCCAAGGGCAGCATCAATCATAGGGGAGGAAATATGATTTGGTTTGTTTGTTTTGTCTGGTGTATAATGTAGCCTTGTGCGTAGAATAATTAATGTCCTGTTCTGAACCATTCTAACGGGTTCCAGGAATAAGGCGGGGAGGTGACAGTCAAATTAACCTCGATCAGCAGTTCTAAGAAGATAAAAATGATCAGTTGTAACTATCAGGGCAGAGAACTTCCACGGGCTAGAAGCCCAGCCTTCCTTAAGGGAAACAGACACATCCTTGGCCGGCCACAGGCTCAGCTGCTGCACTCAGTGTGTTAACGGAAAGAAAAAAGGTTGGGACGTAGGTAAGGACATGCTTCTCGGCCCCTCTGTTGGTCAACCCATCCTTCCTAATCCAGCTCCTCTAAAGTATTCCTAGGCTGCTTTGATTAAAGGACACCGATTTTTTTTTTTTTTTTGCTTTTGTTTTTGTTTTAATGCACCAGTTGCCAAAACTGCTACTGGCTGATCAGACTTTCACTGGGTCCTTACTATACATAATGGAACTACGTTAATTTTACCTGTTGAATAATCTCATCTTGAGGAAGAACAGAAACATATTTTCCCCCCTTAAACCAAATAGGTCTGGTTCGAGCCTCACTTACTAGAACTAGTTGGAAAACAGATACTAGTCTTACTGGGGGCCTGGAGTGTCGGGAAGTGTTTGCTGACAGTCTTGGGGGCTCTTGTGTTTATGCAGCTAATAAATGATTTTATAAATGAAATTTGGAAGACACAAAAAGGGAAAAAATTAGGACATGTCTTATCATCCACATGTGAACAATATTAACAGTTTCATATATTTCCTTCTAGAATATACTGTATTCCACACGCACTCAAAATTCATTTTGTATCTTGCCTTTCCACATAACACAACATGAGCATTTTCCACATTATTACCATTTATAATCACTGTTTCTGAATGTCATATAATATTTCAGAAAGTAGAGGCTCCAGTTAACCTGTGGAGGCTGTTTCCAATTGAATGCTATTATAAATAATGTGGTGCTGAATAACTGTATGCATGAAGCTTCTTCTGTATTTCAGATTATTTCCTTAGGAGAGGTTCCCAAAACTGGAATTACTGGGTCAAAGAACATGATTATTAAAAAGACTCGACACATAATGCCAAACTACTCTTCAAAAGCTGTATTTGTTTACAGTCCATGATAGTAACCACTTTACCACACTTGCTCTGGTGAGTGCCATCGTTAAAAAAAAAAAATGCATGCAAACGAAAACAGCATGAAAACCCTTCAAAACTTTTGCCTTTAATGCAATAAGCAAAAATGGCAAAATTTTTCTTTTAATGTGTGTGGTTTAAACATTTTTTTCACTAACTGTAAACTTCAGTATATATTTGTATATTTGTTTGTTGTTTTCTTCTGTGAATCTTTTAGCCATGTACTGACCTGTAAGAGCTTGATGATCTATACACGCTATGCATTATTCACGGAGATTATATAAAACTCCACGTGAAGTAAGAATAGTTTCCAGCAAGATGCGCCAAAGCAACAAGCCTGTATCCAGAATCCAACCCTGAACAGATGTCTGCTTGGCAGCCTACTTGGAATAATTAACATCAGAAAGCAGGGCAATTAAAAAAAAATACAACCAGATCTCACATCCATGCATCATGGTTCTGTAAATGTCTCCAACCATCTGGGTGACTGGGCTCCAAGCCTCCATTCTGAGCAAGACCCGCATGATAGTCCTAAAGACAAGGGACCTCTGACTACCAAATGCTCACAGGACATTGTCTGCCTCTTCAATCACTTCTCATTCTCCACCTTTTAATAAAAGATATTGATGTAACTGTCTCAAGCCCTCTTTCCCTGGATTATGTCTGTCTCACAGGCACACACCACATTTTATTTATCTTGGTATCCTAGGGAGCAGCAGGACCCTGCCTTGCATACAGAAAGCACTGTGTATTTGTTTATTGAAATAAATTGAAATAGAATAATCAAACCCTTGGCAGATGTCTGACCCCAAGCCAGAGGGTGTCTCTTAATTGCACTGGTAGTTGTTTATCATTAGGATAAACAGTTCTGTCTAAAGCCCTGCTGGTGGTGGGAAGTCTGGCACAGGAAGCGCACAGCAGCACACGCAAAGAGAGAATAGCGCTTGGCTCTGAGGCAGGTGGAGCGCCTTTGCAACACGCATAGTGCTTGGCCATGTGGTTCCCTATGTGGTTCTTGGTAAAGCTGACTGAGCTGGGAGGCAAATGGTGACTTCAATTTCATATGCCAACTGGCAATATATTATTATTTTAATATATATTATTTTAGCCAAGGTTTATTCATTTCCCCAATAAACAGATGGTGACAGGCAATTCTCTACAGGAAAGAGGGGAGTGTCCAACCTGCATTAGCAACATAGAGAGATTTACATTTTAATGTCTCAGTATTATTTGATCACATATTTTCAAAACATTTAGCTAACATCTATCCCACATTCTAGGAAATATGCTAACTACATCCAATCTATGCCATTTCTTTTGCAAAATCAAAATAGTCACTAAATCTGTACTGGCAAAGAATTTGCTAAAGTACTTTAAAAGAAAAAAAGAATGCATGGCATAATCTGTCCCTCAAATTATTTCTTTTCAGCTTTCAATTGTGAAGCATTTCAACTGTCTCTCTCTCTCACACACACTTTAACAATAAGTAAAACATTAACATGGTTCAGAAGTCAAAACACACACACTCTCACACACACACCTCTCATATTTTTCTTCTTTTTTGCTTTATCATTTAAGAGAATAGGGGCTTTATTTTACTTAATCACAATATAATCATCTCATCAAAAAACTCAGTGCACATAAAATTTTCCTATCCAATACACAACCTATCTTCATATTTCCCTAATTGTCCCCAAAATATTCTTCATAGCTGATTTTTAAAAATCATTCAGGATCCAGTCAGAGATCATTTAGTCCATTTGGTTGTCATTTCTCTTTCATCTATTTGAATCCTTGTTTTTTTAATAAGATAAAACAATTTTTTATTATCATTTTAAGAAATCGAGGCCAATTGTTTCATAGAATGTTTCACAATCTGGAACTGTTCATATTTCCCCATAAACAAATCTGACTTAAACATTTTAGGTGATGTGTACTTCCCATGGTGTCTGATCAAGAAGCCAAACTTTTGAGTCTACTCCATTACGCATGATGAAAATTTGATCACTTGGTTATGGTGATGCCTGCCAGCTTTCTCTATCGTGAAAGTACTTTCCCCCCTTGTAATTAATATGTAATCTGTGATTGATGCTTGACCATGTGACTGTATTTTGTTCCCCAACGACACTTTACACAGGGGTTTCACCATCCATTGATGATCCTTTCCTAAATCAGATATTGCTCCAGGGGCTGCAAAATGGTGATTTTTCTAGTTCTGTGACTCCTCCTGCACATATTAGCTGGCATTCTTCTTAAAGAGCATTTTTCACATCACATTTAAAAAAATCATTATAGACTTACAGATTTATGAGAATGATAGATTTTTTAATTCATTGTGTTACAATCCATTACCATCAAACTGTCCCAAATTTGGCCATTGGGGACGTCTTTTGAAAAGTCTGCATTAGTCTTGAATAATTCCTTGTTTTAGAGCTGGAATTAGCTGAGTCTCCAAAGAACACCTCTTCTTTTAATGGGAAATGATACCTCAAAATCCAGATCCAAACTTTAGATACTCTTATTTCTACTGGGGTATCGTTGTCTATAGGCCCTTTCAGTCATCAGTTATGAAATATGTGTATATGTATATGTATATATACACACACACATATAATTTTATAGATTTATATTATATACATGTAATATATTTTAAAATATAAATGTATATTATTAAATTTTTCATTTACTTTAAATCACCATTTCATACTGATGCTTCCACTTTTAACCCAATACTACAAGGGTTCTTTCTTACATTCCCATAGTCCATATTCATAATTCTTCTGCAGTGGTTAGAAAGCCGACATCAATATTTACTTTATCTTCCAACACATACATAAGAATTTCCTTATTACCATACCAACAAATTAGCAACAACAAACCACTGTAGAAAGATCAAAATTTATTTGAAATTTGTAAACTTAAAGAGTTCTCATAAATAACTCTGGCTTTAGGAGTAAACACTTTATTAGTGATATGTCCTTTAGCTGGAAATTGATTAAATATCTAGACACAATCATTTCTGGCTTTAAAGGTTAATTAAGTAAAGCCAAAGTGCTATTCAGATGTAATCTGATTTTCAATAGTTTATCAAAACCTTAATGGATTAGAGAGCCAAATACATCTGTATTAAAGTAGCATTAATACCCAACATTGATAATATGTACCAAGAACTAGACCAAATGCTTTGCATGCGTCATTTAGTTCTCTCTTTATAACACTCATATAAGGGTTTTTTTTATTGTTACAATTATTGTAATTGTCTCCATTTTGCAAATGATGGAAACTAAGGCTTCTCAAAAGTTAAGTAGCTTTCCCAAGGTCACAGAGCAACACAGTACTGTCTATGCAACTGAAAAATCAGGTAAGTCACCTATAGATGCCTGTTCACTCTATTTTATTAATATTATACTTGTGTATTATTTTAAAAAGTCAAATGATTCTTATAAGGTAGATCATAAAAACAGAGATCCAACTCTAACTCTGTTCTGAGAGGGAAACAGTTTTTGACACATCCATTTCTTTTGTTTCTACCTTTTTGGGTCTAAAGAATATGCTTATGCTCCTAATATTAGAAGATTAGAATTTAAAATTCTTATACTTTTCTCACCATTTTACTTATTTCCATCCTCCCTATAGTTATAGCATAAGTTTTTCTTAATTAAAAATTCACATTTAAAACATTGTGACTATCTCAGTCACATTTACTATGTACTGCTGAGCCTACTAGTATATAACAATGCTACTTCATTTCTCACATAACTCTTGCATTTCTAGGGCTTATAATTTATTTATTTTTAGTATTTAGTTTTCTATCTCCCTATTACTAACATTTCCTACAACTTTCCAGCTGAATTATAAGCGTCCCTTGAAGACTTTTTTGCACATGATCAGATGAACTAGTTTATCAGGCTCCATTTCTTCTTTCTCAGAGCACTTTCTGGAGGCTGTGTCCTGCTTCAGCATGGGCTGGTGCTAAGCTTGCTACTTTTCTCCTATATTGGAGCCCTTAGCTTTCTGGAGTCCATGCTACCCACTCTCTGGCTTCATTTTCACTGTTTTGTTGAAGAACATCTCCGTGGAGGAGTCCTGCAAACCACACTTCAGAGCAAGGCAGTAAGAAGTTGATGGGGACATCTGTGAGCCAGCCTCACTGGCTGATTGCACTGCTGTGATCAAGTGGCAAGCTGGCTTTTTTTTTTTTTTTTTTTTTTTCTGTGAAATCACCAAGTACCAGTAACCTTAGGTATTTTCCCTGGAGCTAAACTCTTTCTCCAGAGAAGAACCCTCTGGTATTATTATGCCTGGAAGCATATGTCCAACTGCCAGTGGTGGAGCATGTGGCCAAACAGGGTCTTGGGGGAGTCGCTGCTATTTATGTGGACTTGCCCACAGATCAGCTTTCAGTGCAGTGTCTCTATCTCATCACACTGGTCCTGCAGCATCCCTGCTAGACCTCTGAGGACGCTGGGAGAGGCGTAATCATCTTTCTGTACAGGGTTCAGAAAGGTCAGGGGAGGGGGGTTCCTACATTTGATTCAGATTTTCAGCTAATCCTACTACCTTCAGCCCCACAAATCACCATCATTTTAAAAGTAGTCTGATGCTTCCTATTCCAAAGACTTTCTGAGATTCATTGGTGCAGACTGACCTCTTTCCTTGTTTTAATCATCTAAGTTTCAACTAGCCCTAAGTCAGTTATCCCTCCATCCATTTTCTCCTTTTAAAAATGGGTTTGGATTTCTGGTCCAGTGTTGTCTTTCCCTTGTTCTCATGGTCCTTGTGAGTTAAAATCCAAGTTTTGTGAATGCTAATGTATTTGGAGAGCCTTCAACTAAAACAAACAAGATGTTATGTTTTCAATGAAAATTCTTGAACTCAAGGAGATGTGTCCTTGAAATAATCCAACGAGCTCATTCTATTGTATCAAAATGAGGTATGAATTCAGCCAAGTTTTGGGGAAAAAAAAGGTAAATAATCCTAATTTTTTACACAATACCAATGACCCCAATATTTCCAGCAAGTCACGTGTCTTATGAAAATAAAGATAATTGTAACTTCAAAGGTAAAATGGAAGGCTTGACTAAGAAATTATTAAAAATACTGTACAAAATACAGATACAAGGCAGTAGCACTTTTTGGTTCCATACTTAACTGTTTTGATGCGAATGCCAAAGAAGGGAGCTCTCCTACCATGCCTCTACAAAGAATATAAAACTTATCTTTAATACTTACATGTTACTCTATCACAAACTCTTGAATAGCCAGCATTAGAAATGGCCAATGGTTATACCATAAAAACTCTAATTTTACTGATTGTGTACTGTTAGAAGGCTGGGTATAAACAAATAGTTTAAATGTATCAGAAAGTCTAGTTTTAAGAAATAAGTGGTAACCTTTTTTGTAAAGTGAATATATGCTTCTATCAGTGGCTTTGTAATTCTGTATGTTTTATCTCAACCTTTCACCAGTGAAAATGATAAACCATTTACAATGCTATGCTTGTGCCAAAATACTACTGAATACAATCTGAATCGAAAGATTAAAGTGATTGGTGCCCACACTGTGAAAATATACACTCAGTTAAAATTTAATAATAATTTCCCAAAAAGTCAATGGCATTTAAATATACATAACTAAGGAAAGAATTTAACCCCATTTTAATCATAGGATTATATGCACGTGAGCTTAAAGGCCTAAAAAACATATGATCCTAGTACCATGTGGAGAGAAATATGTACATTTCCTAAAATAACATTACCTACTCAGAAATCTTTTTTACTCCATGTAGGTTGCTTTCATCATTTTATGACTCCGTGTATGTGTTCTATACCTAATTTAAATTCCACAGAATCCTAAAGCAGCTTATGATAAGACAGACAAATAAAATAAAGCTGCAAAATAAAGACAAAATATCCCCTGCCTGTTCATCAAAGAGCTATTACTATTTATTGGAACACCTTGCTCAGGACAACTCCAATTAATCTCCTAATTTAGTTCTGCTTCCCAGTGCAAAGACAAACGTGAAAAGCAATGGAGTAAGCATCTATTAGTGTCCAATAAAGAAAAGCATAACAACTTACTGGGAGAGAGGAAATATTTTTTTCTACATAAAATTCTAAGAAAACTTGTATGACTCTTCATATAAAACATCGACTACCATGAAAGGCAGAGTCATCAAAAACAGTTTTTGAAAGATGTTTCCAAATGGCATGTCTTTTTTTTCCTTTTTAGTTGTGCTCACAGCTAAAGCTTATTCCACCAAAAGGGGAAACAAGCAAAGGAAAAGGCACATGGAGTGAAGTCCAGGGGAAACCAGGTGCACGTGTCTGAGTGCTCTCCCAGTGCAGACACACAGAAGGTGTGGGATTCCTCCAGCAATTCCTCCAACAGACAATGTGTGTGAAGTAGTCCATCAGAGACTCAGTGCCCAAGGCTTTCCTGGGGACCGCTCATGCTAGCTCCCTCTGCCCAGCACGTACCAAAACTCCAGACTCTCAGAAGACAGGCAGGTTATCAGGAGAAACTGTCTTCTGTGCACAAACGATTTAGGAACAGTGACCCACTCTTACCATTTGAGGAAAGGTTTACATCAGTGTAAGAAAATGCTTCCCACTCAAGTTCCCGTATGTCAGCCAAGGGTCCAACTTGCAAGTAGAGCTTTCTAAGCTGATCGGACTCAAGCCTGCTATCTCAAATCCTTTCTGCACAGATTCCATGAAAATAATGCACTAATGACCCACTAAATTGACCCACAACCCATCAATGAGTCATGACAGTTTGAAAAATCCAGCTTTAATATTTTCCATCTTAAACAAACAAAAAATCCCTTTCTTGACACCACATTTCCTGAAAGCTTGTTTTTTACCCTCTGCTTTCACTGTAAAAATTTTAAAATCTAGAAAACTACAAAATAATAAAAGCAGCATATTCCTGTTACCCAGTAATAATAATCATTAAGTTATTACATTTGCTTAGACTTCATGTATGTGTTATGTATGACTGATTGGTTGACTTAAAGAAAGAAAATAGTACAAATACTGAAGTCACCCTAACTAGACTCATTACTCTCATTTCCTTATTTCTTTTCTCAGTAGTATCTCCTGTCATGAGACTGGCAGGCCTCCTTCAAGTCCTCTTTATACTTTTATGTAAAAGTACATCCATTTGACTGTATAGTTGACATACACTGTTCTATACTGTGCCTTTTTTCACTCAACATTTTTTGAGACCTACTTATGTTTGTAGATAAAGTTTTATTTTTGGTTGAAATGCTATATTTTATTACCCAAATTTGTCATATTTTATTAATCCAATATGTTTTTGGTGGACTTGAGGTTGTTTCCAAGGTTAGTTCTTCGAAACGGTACAACAGTGAAAATCCCTGTACATGTTAATACATGTGAGTGAGTATCTTCAGAAGTAAAATTCTTGGATCTTGGGGGAACAATGTCTCTTTCTACATTACTGTTGTCTTTAGGAAAATATGGAAAATACAAAAAAATCCAATATATAGTAGTAACTACATTTATAATTCTACTGTATCCATATTTATAACCCTATATGATTATATATGAATATATAATTTAAATAAATTAGGAATCACACTATATGTACTATTATAACTTGCATTTATATGTATTATATCATAACCATATTTTCTAAAATATTTTAAAGTGTCTGCATATATGGGTGTCCCATTACTTATTTAACCAATATCTACCATGCAGCACTTAGAGTTTTTCCATGTTTTCTCTATTATATAATATAGTGATGAATACCCTACGTGACAAGGATTTGTGTGTGTGTGTGTGCATTTCTGATTATTTTCTTAGCAAAATTCATAAAATTGCTGACTTTAAAAGTATGAATTTTTAAAGACATCTGATGCATCTAATATAGCTATTTTAAAAATCAACACCAGATCTATGAAGAGATTTTTTTTTACAAGGACATAAAGTAATGCAGTCCAGGTTTGTGGTTTTCTGAAGATGTGACTTCAGACAGGACACTTAACGGGTCCCTTTGCTTCCTCTTTTGGAGTATCAACATATTTTATTGACCCTCTAATAAAAACTAGATAGCACACACATTGATACCAAGAAAACTGCTAAGTGGCCACTAAGTGTTAGGTGAAAGTCTGTAAATTTAGGCAGTAGGTTTTAAATGGTAATGCCAGTGGCTTTCTGTGAAAATGAGAACATGCGGTTAATAAAGGTGTATAGTCGCAGGACCAGTCCATCTCAGGCAGCAGGTGGCCCAAACAATACCACAAGCAGGGTCAGTATGATTCATCAGGAAGCAATTTTGGATTTGCTCAAAAGTTCAATCAAGCAAATGACTAAGTTCCTATCAATACTAAACTATACTGCATATTAAGAGATCATCTTAACTTGAAATAGTATTAATTTTTAATTAAAAATGTAATTTCCCTTCATTAAAAAAAAAGGATTCTTCAGACAATTGTACCCCCAGGTAAATGAATGAGCCACTGGAGGAATGGGAGTCTTTATTACTGTTCATCAGAATGCCAAGCTTCTAACCAATATGAAAAGCTTGGTTTTGATGTGTTTGATTTTTGAACAGTTCCTGACAATAATTGGCTGGAAGATTCAGTTATCTCTTGAGGCTAGTTATCTTATCAATTGTTGGATGATGTAATCTGTATAGAGAAGAATCCACATCCTATTTCCAAGAAAGGATACTGTTCAGTTAATAGCTATACCAAATAATTCAATCATAATTTTAAATATGGGAAAGCAGAGCTCAATAGCAATTATAATTTTATGTTTTCTACCCATACCTTAGTTTTGTCATCTATATGTACCTCATAGAGTTTTTCCAAGGATTTAGTGAGTTAATCCATGCAAGGCATTTATAGCAGAGCCTGGAATGCAGTACAAACTCAATAAGAGTTAGTTATTATCGTCATTATTCAAAATCTCTTCCCATCTACTCCACAGTAGTACTTTGATAAAAGCACAGAAGAGCTTCCAATCTATTCTGGGATCACTTAGTTTAGTCAGGGCCATCATTCTGCCCAAAGCCAGGGAATACAATATGAATGGTACTACCTGGGGCTGTCTACCTAAACAGTGCCCTCTGGAGTTGTGTAACATATTAGCCCTGACTTTGGTCCAGTGACAGTTCCCACTTAGAGAATAACAAGCTGAAGAGTAAAAAGGGCTGGCTGATTCAGGATACATAACCTGCATGTGTAGCTTGGAGAGCATTATATGTCTCAGATTTACACTGATGTTTTACAAATTAATTTTCTATCTTACAGCAACAAATAACTGCATTTATTTCTTGGTGCTGTTGTATGTCATTTACCTTATAAACATTACTCAGTAGGTAAATAATGGCCAGGTGGTGATTTGGACCTTGATCTGCTAGATGAAAAATACAGTGCTTTTTCCGGCTGCCACTCAGTGAGATGGCACACTGAATGATTAAAATGCAATGAGTACACATGGAGTATTCTTGCTACGCCCTTTCTTTCAGAATCCGCATACTTCTCTTTTACTATTTTATCTAATATGAATTAGACATTATAGATGAATAAGAACTGTGCAGTGAATAAATGGGCATTAAACACAGCCAAAGCTTCTAGGCTTTTTTTAGCTCAAGTATACTCTGGCCTCAGCACTCTTGTTCCTGCTGACCCTTCTGCCTGGAAGGCTCCTCCTCCGGGTGTGCACATGTCTCATTCCCTTGCTTCACTCAGGGCTCTTCTGAACCATCCCACACCCATGAAGCCTTCCATGACCACACTCTCAAATACAGCACATGGGCACACACACACCTACCTGACCTACCTTTCTACCTTGGTCTTGTTCTTCTGCCAATAACCATTATCACCACTGTCCTGCTATCTGTATTTATTTATTACTAGAATGTAAACTCCAAAAACTGAGCAGGGACTCCTTTTGGTTACCTCCTGTATCCTTAGAACCATGACCAATTTATGTTATATATAGTAGGTGCTCAATAATATAATGATGCTGAATCAATAAAAACATCAAAATTAAATATCAATTATTTCAAATACTTTTCTATATTCTTTTTCTTATGGGTCTTTAAGAATAATCTTTAAGAAATGCTAAGTTTCAGGGAACAAACATTTAATATTCTATGTCTGAAAAACCACCCTGTCAAATTAATGTGTTGTTCAAAGATACTTTACTTGAAGCTCTGAATGCATACTTTCAACTTAAGGAGTTACAAAATAGGCATTCAAAAAGGACACAGTATATAGTCATCAAAATGTAACGAACATGAGTAGGAAATTCAAAGATGATCACAGATTTCTCAATAAAGCCAAAAATCAATTTAAACTGAACGATTATTTCTAATTTATTTAAATGCTAATGACACAAGGACATTACAAAAGTAAAATATAACTTTAAATCCCACAGGCTGTCTGTTGCCATATTTTGCTAAGAATTACCAAGGGAAAAAATGTGATAAATTCTTGGAAAATTTTGAATAGAAAAAATTTTGCTAAAACAAAAAAATTAATGTTTCTAAAAATATATAAAAATACCTGAGTTATAAATCCACCTTTATCAATAAAACTCATGTTAAATTATGATAACTATTAAAATCTATTTTAAATAGAAGCCCAAATGCAGTACACAAGATTGTGAACCACTAGGCATAATGGGTCTGTGTAATGTTAACACAACTAATATGGAAAAGCACACTCCGGATATAATGGAGTACATTTAAAATATTATATTTATTATAGCTACCTTATATTTATCAGTGAATGTTTATTTACAAAAACTTCCCAAATTCTGTCAGATGAGCTACTCAGACTTAGAAATCTTCATTCTGTCATGCTTACCAGGAAAAGTGTTTTTAATGCTTTCTATTTTAGTATTATATATACTTAAATATATTTTAAATATTTGGAAACATCTAGAATGCCTCACTTCCTTTTTATTTCTTGGAAATTTCTTATTGCTTCGTTTTAAGGATGTTTTCTCTTTTAAAGAACAAGATATCAAACTACTTCTATTATCTCTTTTATTTAATCAAGGCCTTTAATCAAATTCAGTATATTTGTTCAATGAGTGTCCTTTTAAAAGAAGAAAGTAGCTTTCGATTTAAAATGGACATCTGGCCAGCACCTCCTGATGTGACTCTTTCCCACTAAAATGCAAGTGAAGACAAAGGAAAAAAGATAAGAACTCAGCACCAAAAACTAGGGCTGGCAGTTCATATCCTACCAGGAAGAATTTCTTTAAATACCAGAGCTGATGGAAGTAGATACAGAAGAGGAAGAGTAAAGAAAAAACAAAATGCAATGGCAAATAGAGAACTATATGGAAAAATACCATGACAGAAATAATACTGGTTCCCATTAAACACTCATTTTTAAATTAAAAGTGACTTTTTCAGATCCTAACATTTCCTTGTTCTCTCATGTGAAACTTTTGGATCTAATTCAATGAAAGATGCATCCAAACTAATGAATGTTGGCAGATGTTTTAAGACATTACCTAACCAAGTGATTTTTGAGTAATTACATAAAGAAAACTGTTAACAAGGCTAAGATAATCAGATCGAGAAACTGAAAATCACAGACAGTGGCATCTGACACACAGCAGATCCTCAGTAAACAGTGGCTATTACTATCATCTGTATCATCGAAAGCGAGAGCCCACTTACACTTGGTATTTGCGTTTAGTCTCTAGCTTTCTACCATCCCTGAAGATTAAAATTTATGTGGAGAAAGACGTAGGCAAACTTTAAAATAAGAAAAATTTGTCTTACGTGTTCTGCTTCCTTCCCTTTTAACTTTTCCGTGTCATTTTTTGAGTCCTTGGTTCCCTTTTATCAGTACCATTGGTATCCCTTCAAAATCATTGCTTTCCAGAGTGATTTAAGACTGGGGGGGGGGGGTGGTTGCCAATGTGTCTGCATGCTATTAGCTTAGTGGGTGAAACTTCCAAGGTGATTACTGATTTTCACCCCCAATCTTTTTGAAGGCACATCTAAATTGAAATCATGAATTTAATAGCAGAATTTTAGGATCCATGGCAGACCAGAGAGGGTTGGACTTGGGAGCTGGCAGATCTTAAACCATTTCTCAGATCTCTAGTTTGCTTCACGGACCAAGCGTAGCAGCTAGGGAGATTACTAAACTTGAACCTCTGCGTCCCTGGTTTAACTGTGATGTCATGGGGTGGCTAGGAGCAAGGAAGCAGAAAAGTATTCTTTCTATAAAATTTTGCTTAAGGTATTAAACAGCTGGGTCTCAGGGCCATGTTATATTATAGAGTCTTTAAAAATGGTCAGATTCCTATGTTGCTCTAGTTATTTTAGACTAGTTTCAGTAAGTCGTTTTTTTTTTTTTTTTGGTTCATGCTTGTCTTCACTTGTTGTAGTGTGCTAATTAAGTATAATGGATGAGCTGATTTTATATTTAATATTTACTTAAATATCTGCATTACTGTAACTGCCTTTAAAATAAGCAGTTCATGAAGTAACTCAAGGGAGCATTGAATTTTGCAGATTCGAATGCCGATACCAATTTCTGTTCTGATAAACAAACTATTCCACATTGAATCTCTAGGAAATTTTGTTCAAAAATGCTTCAGTGAGGTTTTTGTTTAATTCAATAAAAAGTTTGTTGTGTAAAAAATGGTGTACCGTTTAGAATCTAAGGGGAAAAAAAAGCAAGTGCTTTTGTTTAAATATATACTGGCCCCGAGACACAGCTATTTAAGAAGAAAAAACATTTAAAATAATAACACTGAATGCTAATGTCAGAATGAAGAAACTAATAAATATTCTCATGTATTGCTAGTGGCATAGTAAATCATAAACCTTTTTTGGAAATAATTTAGTGACTTCAGCTCAATATGATGAACTGAGCTGACATGAAAAATCTATTACACATGAACACATAAAAATACTAAATAAAATAAAACATTTTAAATACTGAATTAAGCTTGAAACCAAGAGAGGGAAAACTCCAGGATCCAGAAGAAAGAGGGATCTCTAAGGAAAGGGCCAGATACAAGCTATCGGTGAGGGCATTCAAAGGAAGAGAAAGGAACCAGCCTCAAGAGACCTTGACCTGAGCTAAATGCACAGGGCCACAGAGGGCTGCTCCATTTGCAGGACTAGCCAACACCCCACCAAGGGCAAGAGGCTTCCCATCAGCCTTGAATAAGGGTAGAAAGAGAATCATTCAATTAAGTTGGAAACCAAGGTGTGAGCTGTGCTTAGGATAGAGATGTCCAGACTCAGTATTCTGTTAGACTCTGAGCAGAAACTGGATATGATGACTAGTCTGGGATTAGTTAATGCTTAACTTCTTTGTGAGTATGGCTCTCTGACCTGGAGTACTAGGGATGTCTATGGAACACAGTCCCAGTAATGACGCATGTAGCCATAAGAAAGTGCAAGGTTAAGCACAAGGAAATACACAAGCATGAAGCAAGTCACCACAAGCAAGAGATTTCTGCATCCCAAGTAATGGACACAGCAGAATGAATGAAAAAAGATTTTAAAATAAGTAAGTTTAAAACCTTCAAATTGAGTAAAGGAAGAACAGAAAGTACTAGGCAAGAATAAAGTTGCTGCAGGAAAAAAATAAAAGAAGTTAAAACAAAGCATATAGAAACTCTAGATGAAAAGTATAGTCATTGAAATAATTCAACCAACAAGTTGATTTATAGGCCCAACAGAGTTGAAGACAAAATCAGAGAATTAGAAGATAGATCTCAGAAAATTACCTAGAATTTAATTTTATATACACATTGAATATATATAGTATATGTATACATTCAATAACTATATGTAGCCAAACAGAATGAATCCAAAATATTGATAAAGCTATATATACAAAGATGTTCATCACCAAATTCTATATTAATAATAAAAATCAAACCCAAGAATGGGGGGTATAGTTCAGTGGTAGAGCATGTGCTTAGTATGTGTGAGGTCCTGGGTTCAATCCCCAGTAATTCCATTAAAAAAAAAAAAACAAGAATAATTTTAACATACATTGATAAAAGGCTATTAAATTGTTATAAATCCATTTAGTAGAATAGCATGCTTTCATTAAAATTAAAGTCTGTGGAGCAAATTGATAAATTCATATGAAATAAATCTAAGTGAAAAAAAAGGCTAGTAGTTTCTATACATTCATTAAACCTATATAACATACAGAAAAATAGCATATATAGTAAAACAACGTCATGCCAGTGACTATGCTAGGGAAGTGGGCTTACATACTTTCATCTTTTCTGTAGTCCTGTACTTAGGAGTTGAGTCTTACTGATCGCCTCTATTAAATAACTCCTTTAAAATTTCTCAACTCCCACATCACAGTTATCATGTAAATTTTGGAATCTCAAGAAAAATGTTCAGGCCTCTTTTCTCTTCATTAAGTACAACTTAACATCTCCAACATAAAGGGCTACTCTACTTCCATGCCCCATTCTTCCTTCACACTTTGAATGACACCAACGGGGGTGAAAGGCCTCTCTGAGGAAGCAGGAGCTCCCTAGGAAGTATTCTCAGGCCGCTGTTCATTTGCAGGAACTGCCAGAGATGGTGCCAACTTAGACAGTACTCTCCGAGGCCTGGCAGAGTGCCTCAAGTTATCTGCTGGAACAAGAGCCCATCACTGGGTCCTTAGAAATGGACACCTTTTCTTTTCTATTTTTCAAGGCTGTAGGACACAGTATAAATCATTTTTACGCGCAGCTTAAATATTACTCCTGGAAAGTGTGATATGAATCAAGCCTGAATTTGCTACATAAATAATAATTTCCCATAATTCCCAATTAAGCTTGAATGCCTTATGCTCTAGAGAAAACCATACGTAACTAATTAGCAATCTATACTTGAAAGCTTTCTACTGCATGTTACAATTCAAAGAAAATGGAGTGAAATTTGAATTTTTAGAATGTAACATGGTACATGAATTTCTACTGTTACCTCTTAAAAATTCTTGAAGATTGTTTCTTCAAGATTTCAAAGATTTGGATTTAAGGAAAAAATTCTTTCAAAAGATTTTCAAAGGAAACTTTGAAGATCTGTTATTGGAAGCTGAGGGGATGACTGGGTGATGACTGAAAACCCAACCCAGATATCTGCTTTTATCATGAAAAATTTTCCTGCAAAGATCAAGTTTCTTTGCCTGCAAAACAGCAAGTCTTTCTGCTTTCTCATCATCATTAAGACGGTTCCCCTTATACCCTTATGTTATGCAAGATCTATCTTTAAATTGCAGAGTCAACATTCTTGCACGGAATTTTTTATCCTTTGATGTCTCAATATGCTGATATTTCAATGTCAAAAAGCTTCAGATACTTCCCTCAATGACCTGAGGCACCACGTTTGAGGCTGAGTTTACAAACTCAGTCCTTTCCATTGCAGCTATAAATCCTACATACAGGCCTTCAAAAAAACAATCTTTTATTTGTCTTCCTTTTGTCACCTATTGAAAAAGCCTAAATATTCATGTGACTATGAAGTAGTAAGACCACTAGAGTGTATACAGAAGTTGAAATATAATACTGTACACATAGTCGTAATAAAATTGCATTGAAAAAACCCAAACAAACAGGGAAAGTCTGAAAAACTGTCACAGCCAAGAGGAACCTAAAGAGACATGATAACTAAGTGTAGGCTGGTAACCTGGATGGGATCTTGGAAGAGAAAAAAGGACATTAGGGACAAACTGAGGAAATCTGAGTCAAGTATGTACTTTGGTAAATAACAATGTATCAATATTGGTTCAAGTGACAAATGTACCATACTGATGTAAGATGTTAATAACAGGGGGCACTGAGTATGGGGTATACAGAAACTGCTATCTTTGCAATAATTCTGTAAATCTACAACTGTCCTAAAATAAAAAGCTATTTAAAAAATTAAAAATAACCTAGTGTGACTAACTTTCAAAGGAACAAGTCAGAATTAATATTTCAAAATGAGATGTGGCCCTTGTCCTTTGTACATATATTTTGCATTTATAATTTACCTCTACCTTTACACTAAAAGGCTTGTATGAACATGACAGAGGATCACTAAAAAAGATTCAGACCCTCTGAGAACCTCACTAAGAGCCTTGTTCTCTTTCCAAAGATGCTATCAGGATTCAGGATGCTTCTATACTTGCCTTTAGGGATAATTTCCTAGCCAGGCAAGAATATCATTCTCATTACCCTGAATCTGCCAGGCATTTATTCTCCCTCAGGCTGGGGCCTTATTGCTCTGCTTATCTCCCTTCAACTTCCACCCCCGTATCTCTTACCATGTGACTCACCGGCCACAGGAAAACCATCCTAGCTGGACGCTGGTGGGTGCTGTTTGAGGATGAAGGCAGAGGAAAAGGCTCAGATACAGGGCAGAACTGTCCCATGATGACAGCCATTCCTGCCCCAGCCGCCTCCTACTCTTAGGTACACAACTAGATGGTACCTCAGTAACAGGGTTAAGACAGGATGTGGACCCTTCGTCAAAAGAAAAATAATATCATTGGTATGCCTTGTTTCTTTTAATAATTGCTTTTGGAACTATTATTTATATATAGTCTCTAAAACATTCCTACTGGATTTTTTCCAAAACTACCTCTGAGAAAGGTAACCTTATTTGATTGCTGAATATTATAGAAAAAAACTTTAACTCACCAGTAAAGAGATCAGAAGCAACTCTGAAACATGCACTTCAAGTGCAGAGGTTTGCAGAGCCTGACGTCTGTCATTTGGCTGCTGGACAACAAGACTACACATAGAGGCTGGAATCAATTAGTTCTCAGTTCCCATCACAGGCTTTTGCTAACTTCTGTGAACCTCAATGTCTTTTCCCCAAACCACATACCTCACAAGGAGACTTCCAGGACTAAAAAGGACAGCATAAATGAAGGGGCACAGTGTGAGATCTGACAGCAGCTACTCTTAGACTCACAATGAATATTTGGCTTTGCCTTTGTTACAATTACCTTCTGATGATAATGACGATGATGCTGCTGACTACCAATCCTTGAGTGTTTATCATGCACTAGCTACTGTTTCTCCACTATAACATGAGGACCCTGGGACTTGGGGAAGTTAAATACCTTTTCCAAGGTCACAAGGCCACAAGCAGCAGTGCTGGGAGTTTAATCCATAACTGCCAGACTCCAGTCCTGCTGCCCCTAGGATATGCTTCCTCTCTTTACTTACCAGTTATTATAGAAACATGTAGCCTCCCCATCTGCTTCTCACTGACCTGAACCTGAATAAGCCTACCATGTATAACAATGCACTTCAGATTGATTTTAAAAGTACAAATCCTCGGTTGCCAATCACAGTTATGTATGCCACACTTTGATAACAAATACAGAAATATATTCAAATGGGAGAAAAAGATGAAAAAAATGAGATTTCTGTTTCATTCTGATCAGTGCATTCTAGACCAAATGCAAATGCTAATCACTATATCATATGATCACAACACTGCAAGTCAAGGCTTTAAACCTCATTGACTATTATCCACATATCTGAGTCTCAGCCACCTTAACATGTCTGAACACGAGTGTGCATGTGTATGTGCGCGTGTGTGTCTGTAAAATCACAGGAAGCTCGCTCTTCACCAGGGTAAACCACTCCATCTTTGGCCACCACTATTACTAAATCAATCTTTCCAATATACAACCACACATTCTCACTTTCTCCTTATCCTACAATAAAGTTTCCAGACTCCATGGCATGCTGGTTGCTCTTAATTATCTGACACATCTACCTGATACCTATGACTCCAGAACTGTAACAGTATAACAAGTAGCCTCCTCCAACTAATTGAGTCAGCAAGACTCCTCCAACTGCCTACAATAGAACCAAACAGGTTCTACACCCACCAGTGCCACGGCGGGTCAGCTATGCCAGGAGCACCACGAAGAAGACTTCTTTCTAAACATTGCCTCCAGTGATGAAAGTGTCTGTGATCTGTGAAGCTGTGGCCCCTGACGAGGGGTCCCATTCTACAAAGAGAGAAGTGGTCCCCCTTCCTTGACCTACTCCTCCTTGGGCCTCAGACACCACCTCCTTTCCTCAGGACCTGCATTTCTTAATTTTGAGACTCTCCTCTGGCCCCTCTTAACATGAGGGCTAATGGGGGAGACGGCCTCCAGCATGTCTCCTTCCTCCGCCCTTCCCCTTTCATTACCACCTTTCTCACTCTACTCCACATTCCTTGATTGTCAATCTCTGTCACATCAGTGATTGTTTTGATTTCTGTTCCCTTTCTAACTGCCCAAGGGGCTCAGAATCCCAACAATCCCTTCTTTTCACTACCTTATTTTTGGGATAGATGGAAGAGACTGAAATTGTCAGGGGGAAGGTAGCAAGCACACCAGTAAAGAGGAAACCACTCTACATATATACACATACCCCCCCACACACACATTCAGTACTTAGTTACAAAAATAACATAACAGGGAAGAGGCTACTATAATAAAGCTATGAAGTTTCACAGGCCAGCACAAAAGTCACAGGGACATTGCAGAGAGAGAGAAGAGGACGGAGGGCTCGGTGAGACTTCCAGCAGGGACACGCGGGGCCAGAGGTGTGAGCTGACGACGGAGAGCAACAGAGCAAAACAGGGGGCAGCAGTAGGTAGCAGTAAGTAATAGGGTCAAAAGAAATAATGACTTTGGGGATAAAATTCAGGGAGGATATCCAGACTGGAAGTAAATGAGGAAATGAAACCAAAACAAAGCACAGAGAAGCAAGCGATTCTTCTAAGTCCCACAGGCAGATGAGGAGCGGCCGGGAGAGCATTCAGACACTGAGCTGGAGGCCGAAGCAGGGCAGTCCCTCCCAGCCACCTGGGCAGCTAGAGACCATGAAGCCTGATGAACAGGATTAGAAGCCTTAAGGTCATGGTTTACTTAATCCACAAACGAGCACATTGTTCCAGTGCCTGGAAAGTGGCAGCTAAATTCCTCAGCAGCCGAGCAAGCTTCCTTACACTCAGTAGCAACAGACCAGACAGAAAGACACTTCATTTAGAAGCTAACCACTAGACAAAGACGTTCCAGTCACGATAACCAAAGTAGGCCACTGTGAAAATTGTTATTCCTTCCAGTGCTTCACTCTCTCATAATACCGAAATAATTCAAGGTGTGCCACCCTTAGGAGTTTGGAGCTTATAAAAATTTCTGTCACTTAAAATCCTATTTCATATTTAGAACACAAAAGCGCTTAAAATATGCCTGCACCCATTGTTTTAGTATACCCTGCCTGGATGGAAACACGGTAATTCTAGAAGTCCGCCTCACTCAGAACACCCCTCATCTGTCAGGGATAATTGATGCGCCAACATTTGTCCTTCAGCTGCTGCACATTTTTTCACTTATCGCTGCTCTGAATCGCACCACTCAGGATTAAAAGATAATCATTCTGTTTCCCTCTCTCAGCACAAATAATACAAAATCCATGCAGTGATACACGGAGGACTCCACCACGGTGCATTCCTATCACACAAGGAGAAATCCTACACTTCGTTCAAAATTTGTAAAATTAAAGGAGAAATCCAGGACAAGTGTGTGAATTCTGGACTCAGAAGCAAATAATCCCTCACATGAACAACCATGATTCAAGTTTTAGCCTCACATGTTAGCACTAAAAGAGTGTATGAAAGTGTATTTATAATTAAGATGAAACTAACTTATTTCAACTTATATCTATTGTCACATTTTAATTACCAGTTATTACATCTTTACCACATCATCAGATACTAATAGTTGGTAACAATCTGCATGGGACTTACGTACCTCAGCCTTTACCACATCCTTCATCCCATAGTTCTTAAATGAAGTCCCACAAGCCTAAAAGCACAATTCTGTTTATCACTGACCTCAAAGGCACATAGCCTCTAAAATAAATGGTAGCAAGAATCTCCGTTCTCAAAACACAGAAAGACCAGTCACAAGAAAAAAACACAGTGAGAATACTGGAAAATTAATTTAAAATTCCACATAAATATTGGACTCAGCACTCCCTAACAGAATTCAAAACTTCAGAATACTTTTGCCTTCTTTTATTTTCCTCATGAGAAAAATCTCATAAATAAACAGTAGGTGAACATTAATCAATAAGGAATCAGAAAGAGAAAGAAAAATACCATGAGATCGCTCATATGTGGAATCTAAAAAAGAAAACGTGAACATAAATACAAAACAGAAACAGACTCATGGACATAGAATACAAACTTGTGGTTGTCAGCGGGGAGCAGGGTGGGAAGGGACAGACTGGGAGTTCAAAATTTGTAGATACTGACAGGCATATGCAGAATAGATAAACAAGATTATACTGTATAGCACAGGGAAATATATACAAGATCTTGTGGTAGCTCACAGGGGAAAACTGTGACAATGAATATATGCATGTTCATATATAACTGAAAAATTGTGCTCTACACTGGAAATTGACACAACATTGTAAAATGACTATAGCTCAATAAAAAAAGTTAAAAAAATAAGGAATTCAAAGGACAATTTAAAAATTAATAGTTTTCAAAATGTCAAATCAATAAGTAAAAAGTAACCTCGAGTTGATGATTGAAAATTTGAGGCTCTACATTCCAAAGTCGTTTTGGAAGGTTTAAATTATGTGTAACTGAAATATAGTTCTCATATATTAAACCTGTATACATTTGAAACACCTTATAATATTAAAAATGAAAGAACAAAAAATGTTTGCTAAAAGTATGTTACTCTTCAAACTTAAGATTTAAGCTTACTCTATTTTTTAAAAATTCTTTTTACATAATCATTCAGAACTATCTCTTCCCACTAGTGAAACATGCTGCTGGACAATAAAGCCTGATTCATTTTCAAATAAGGAAAACTTCCTCAAAATGTATGGGGCCACAAAATTATTTCCATTCCTTTTAAAACATGCAGACGTGCCATATTTTTGTCAACATATTAAGATATAATACATTCTGGAGTGCCTATTTCTCTACTATGAATACAAATCTAAAATGCACCATGTTTTCCTAGAATACCTGATTAACATAGGACCAAACAAAGGAACAAAATTTTCTTAGGAAATCATGGAAGACCAATATTTAAGGATGAAAAAAATCAACAGTTGTGTTTTTTAAAAAATAGTAAGAAGTTTTCTTTACAGCATTTATATTGATACAAAAATGACAGTGAACAAATTGTAACTGCTGTCTGACACCTCTATCATGCCTTGCATTTATCCAGTGTGTGTTATACATAACACATCATGTGTTATAACATTATGTGTTAGTGTTTCTCAAATTGGAACCCAATAAACAGTGACCACCAATGTACTCAGAGTTTTTTTTTTTTTTTTTAAAGAAACAGTTTTAAAAACACAACTCCTTTTTGGGTGGTCATCCATGTCTTACCCCACTGAAATACACTTATGTTTTTAGCTTCCAGATTCTTAAAAAAATTAGAACACTGATTTAATATCAAGATAATGGTACCACATGGCAAGGTTTTGTATTACCAATTGCCGGGGCTAAAGAGAAAGGAACAGAGATGTTAATGCAGAAAGTAAATATTGATGATGAGACCCCATTATATAGACCAGGGTTTCTCAGTAGTCGGAGTGGAGAAAGGCTTGAGAGAACTGAGTCATCACACGACCAATGGCAGGATACTATGGCTAATATTCACCTGCACTGGTTTAGTTTCAGGAAAAAAAATATTCATTACATTAAACTGACCTGTTAATTCGCAGTTAGGTTACTGGCTGTGCAGCTGTGTTGGGACCTGTGTTATAATTCGTTTCAGGTGTACAGCTGTGGAGCTGTGTGGGAGGAGTCAGTGCGAAGTACGTGGAAAGTATACCTGGATGCTTGCGTGTATCATGGTGTTACGTCAACCGCAGGGAGCCCATGGTAATTTTTTCCTTTAAAGGTAGTCTGAATGTTTCTCAACTTTAAGAAATACTGCTGCATACTTTCCGAAGCAGCTTTATCACTTCGTCTGACCCTCGGAGCAGCCCTGCAGGGCTTATCTCCACATTTCAGGATCAGGAAGCGGGGCACAGCAGGGCCGGCTGCCCTGCCTGCAGGGGCACTCGGCTCTGGCTCCGTGCGGCGCTCTGTCCACAGTCCCACAGACATACCAGGGAGTCTGAAGCACACTTCTAAACCTTGGGAGGGAAAAAGAGAGAGACCATTTTTATTCGCTGTTTTTCTAAAAGAAGTGGGAGAAGCGAGAGAAGAGATACATTGGAGGGATGCACGTGGCACAAGGCGCCCCGTGAAACAGGAGAGGAGCTCCGCCGGGCCCGCCAGCTCCAGGGCCGGCCGCCCGAGCGCTGCGTGGGGCGCGGGGTCACGAGCAGGCTGAAGATGGAATGGCGTTCCTGCAAGAGGTAATTTAAAAAAAAATATCCCAAGACCAACCATGCTCAGGGCTCGATGAGGAGGCTGAGAACCAGAGCTCCCAGGAGCCGGCAGGCCCTGCTGGTCCTCACCAAACACGCAGTGCTCTCCCTGTGCGACCATCACAGGACCCGAGTCACCTTGACACATGAAGGTGTGCTTGATGTCAAACCCTGCTGTACATCAACTGCGGGTCTGGACCACAGGCAAAGGTGTAGGAAGATGTATTTATACTTGGAAACAAACAGTGGTGGTGAAACGCACTTACGAAGCACTAGTTCAAGGAGTGCTTATTTAGCGCCCATTGTGCGGAAGGTATTGTCTTCACCGAAATGGCGATGCGGTTCCTTGCCAACTACAAGCTTACACCTGATAGGTGCTTATAATCTTATGTTGACAAATGGTTACTATAAATTTGATAAGGGCTATGATCAATATAAACAATGTGTATGGAAAATGGTATTCACAGAATTCAGAATTTTGGGATGTTGTGCAAAGTAAAGATCTAGGTGAGCTTAGCAATTTACGTGGGCATTTATGAAACCTGTGGTCAAATTAGTCTTCACTCCCCCTTGTCCATATCCCACGGCATGGTGTACCTGTCAGAGTCCAAAACTGGGGAATGGAGCTGGGGGAAAAAGGCAGACATGAGTGACTCAGAAGGTGTTCTCCCTAGGATGGGATAACGAAGGGGCAGAGGGGGAAGTGAAGTATGAAGAAGTGAGGTAACAGAGATGACCAAGACTGGAGGCTAAGCGACTGGGAGAATGAAGATAACAGTAACTGAGAAAGGAATGGAGGAGGATGAAGTGGTGAATGTTCTAGAGAAAACATAAAAACTTCCTCTCTGGACGTATTTAATCTGCAATATGTGAGGAGGTGCTCTTAGGTAGGGCCCCCCCAGCTCTTGGTCAGGAAAGGGACTCTGGAGCATGCAAGACATATCAGGGCTGAACACAGAAATTGGGGAGACCCCCTGCATGAGGGCAGCTGAAGTGATGGGAACAATGAGGTCAAAGGAGTATGTACAGGGTGGAAAAACAAAAGTCTGGAGGCAGACCGTGGAGAGATAGATTAATTGAGAAGACAGGGTCAAGAGATGCCATCCAGAGGGAGACAACAGTCAAGCCAGAGGTAGAGAGAATGGAAAGACAGCAAAGACAGCAGTGTTCAGGGCTGCAGGGAGTGAGCAGACGGGAGACACCAACGCCAGGGTCTCTCATGTGCACAGGCTCCCTGCAGGGACCCAGGAGTGTACTCACATGGTCATGTTTTTGCAGAAATGTTTCAACTGCAGTTGGCTAACACCCCTGTCCCCTTCCACTCTGACTGCCCCTCCATCACTGGCTCTGCTGTCATTAATGCCCGAGTGAACGTTTCTCAGATGTGCCTGAGGAGAACTGAGCTGGGGATCTAATAAGTCTGAGTTTGGGGGATATGTCTATGTGATTTGCAGTCACTACTGAGAAGAGCTAACTAACTGGTAGGGCCGCGGGGTAGGAGCAACTGCCAGGAATGTCTTACTTCCTTCTGTAATGAATCACCTGGATCACGACATTAAGGTACAAGGACTGTATCACACACAGTCATGTCCTACAGAGCCCAGGGTAGGAAATAAGCATGCCGTGCAGGAGAAACAAAGTTTGAAGTATATGGAGACAGGAATTTATCTGTGGAAACCTCCTTCTCATCATCAAGCACAAAACATTTAAGGGATGCTGTTCCCTAAGCCTAGGTCAAAACAGAAGTTCTCTTCAACCAGCTTAACAAGTGAAAACACATCACACGTTTTCTTATTTTTCACAGAAATATGACATAGAATTTGTCAGCACGCCTGTGTCTGTCAGACACAAATTTGTAGGAGTCCACAGACAGGTCAGTATGAGGAGGTGCATGCTTCACGCAGCCCAACTATCAATTCTAGAAACCTATTACAGGTGTACGGAGCAGTTCATGCCATGTTACATTCCAAGTTGTGTGACTTGGTAGTAGTATTCAGCTTTTTGAGTTTGTAATTTTTTTCCCCAACCATTTTCTTTTGTACCTAATTTTATATTCACAACGTAGGGTTCCTTGTCTTAAAGAGTACACCCTCGTGGTGTAAGCTTCAGATTCCACAAAATCTGGATCTACCCCCTGGTTACGGACCTTATCTTTGAGAGGAGAGTATCAGTATCAGAATGATGGGGGCAGAACTCAGATTACAATGGATTAAAGAGAATTAAAGCTCTGTGTAAATAGAACATGATAAAAATAACAAAAAGAAAACCAGGAACTGGGGAAAGATATTTCTCAACACATAACTAACAAAGGATTAGTACTCTGAGTATAAAAATAGAACTGCTATGAATCAATAAAGAAAAGACAAATAACCCAAGAGACAAATAGAAAAATGTGCTAGATGTGAAAAGACACTTTAAAGAAAACATGAATGAACCATAATGTCCAGAATTCAAGAATGCTCAACCCTACTGTGATGGAAATCAAATTATGAGATGTGTTTCATACCCACCAGATCGGTCAAACCCAAAGTAGCATACTACAAGACCCTGCTGAGGTTATAGAGCAGCAGGACTTCCGTCAGCTGTGAGAGCAGGTATAAACCGGCACAATGACTTTGGGAAACAATCTGGCAATCCCAAGCCAAGCCAAAGATGTGCATTCTTGTGAAGCATCAGTACCTTTCCCAGACATAAACCCTGGAGAAATTCCTGTCCATGTGTGTTGTCCATAATAGAAACAGCAAATAATAACACCAGAAACAATTCAAACGTTTATCAACAGTATAATGTCTAAGTCCGTTGGGGTTTATTCATACAACAAACGACACAAAACAGCAGTGAGAATGAGCAGACTGCTGTCACACACTTCAACACGGATGAATCTCAGGAGTTTAACTTTGAATTTAAAAAGCCTGGCATAAAAGAATATACAACATATGTTTTCATTTATATAAAGGTGAAGTCAGGAGAAAACAAGCAACTCTGTTTAGTGATACATACATCTGGAGTGAAACCATATTAAAAAATGATGCAATAAAATCCAGGATACTAATTCTCTCTCAAGAAAGAGCACAGAATGTTTTGGATGGGAACCAAGATGAAGTGGACAGAACAGAGCATTATTGTTGTTCTGTTTCTTAGGCAGAGGGTGACTAGACAAGGATTCATTTTACCAGTTTTTTTAAGCTCTAACCATGTGTTATATACACTCCTTTCTATGTGTTTCATAGAGACAAAATTTCACAAGACAAAAACTGAAAAAGATCAGAGAAAGGCAATAAAGTATATTAACTTCAAAAAACAGAGTCAAGAAGGTAAGGGTAAACAAGCCATAAACATCTCCCTATTTGGGTTTATAAATACAGTCAAACCTTGCAGTAATCTTGTTTCAGTTCTTTCTTAATGGAAATATGTTTTCCTTAGGTAATATTTGAGTGCTTAACATCACGGTTTTGCACAATACTAGCAGCTTGGATTTACAAATGATGTTCTATATTCCTAGATCGTCAGAAATTCTTGTACTTTATCTTTGACTGTCTCGATGTTATCTCTTTCAGACAGTGAGCTCCAAATCCCTGAGGCTGCCAACAGTCAGCCACAGAGCTATAAAATTCAGACTCAAGTTAGCAGGTGTCAATTTTCAAGTACAATTATTATTCCAAAAAAGATGAAAGCATAGTTAGAAATATGATGCCACACAACTACCCACTGTAGTGCTATGAGCACTGAAGGAAACACGAGGCAGCTTACAATACGTTAGTTTCAAAACACATTCAAAAGTACACTGTAGAAATTTTTGTTACCGACTTTAAGTCATGCTAGTAACTAAACTTCCCCAAGTTAGAAGCAGCAATTGCAACTGAGTCAGAATTGGAGATTTGGAATCAGAAGTCTGGGTGATCTTAGTTATTTCACTGACAAGTCTGTGAATTATGGCACTTCTGAGGCAACTGAAAATGTGAACACTAACTAAATATACGATGATACTAAGAAATTATTGCTAATTGTTTGTGTAATAATAGATTTGGGGTTTGTTTTTTTAAAGTCCTTACTTTATAGAGAAAGATACTGAAATATTTGAAGATGAAATAATGTCAGGAAATGTGTTTCAAAATAATAAAGGGAGGGGAAGTGGGAATAGAGATGGAACAAAATTGGTCACAGGTCACGACTGCAGTTGGGTGATGGGCACATGGGGGTTACACTAAATCTGTTCATTTTTTATGTTGGAAATTTTCCATAATAAAAATATGCATACACATATTCATAACACACACATATCCCTTACATATTTTTTTCTCTAGGCTAACATTGAAAAATTACCATTTCTGCTAGCCTCACTTTTTCCTCCTCCTCCCATCATGACCCCCTCCCTTTCTCCCATCTCTGTACACTCCAGGGAGAGTAATTCATTTTCTAAAATGCAAAACACTGTGGCTTCAATGACTCCTCAGTGCCTGCAGGATAAAGGCCCTGCCCTCAATGACAGACAGAGCTCTCTGTGACTGAGTCCTCCTCACGTCTCCAGTTTCTCTTGTTTCTACTGGAGTCACTTCAGTTCATGGAAGAGCTATGTTCTTGCAGCCGTGATTCCCTCAGGCCTGGACACTCTTCGGTAGCCCCTTCCACACCTGGCTAATTTATTCTTACCCTCAGATCTCACCTGAGGCCTCACTGCTCTTTACAAAACCTTTCCTAACAAACAGCCTACCTATCCCTCCTGTGTGCCGTCCCAGCACCTGCACCCACCTCTCCCGCAGCACCTACTACACTGCAGGACAGGTACTTCCCCTTACAGGTCTACCTGTCTAGTCTGTAATTCCTCGACTGAAAAAACATGATATGATTGTTTTGCCGCCCAAGGACCTGCGCTAGTATATGTGGTATCTAGAAAGCACTCAGTGAATATTTGTGCAATTAGGGAATAATCTTATTCTCTCATATTTCCTTAGCCTTTTCATCAAAAAAGGAAGAACTAACCAAATGCTAGCCAACAGATGGACTAATGATAATAATTTTAATAATAACAAGAGAAAGGAGGGAGAGAAGAGATCGTATCGATTAGAGCTTACTACTTGCCAATCATTGGTCTAAGCATTCCATTTATATTAATTCATTTAACCAGAAAACCCAGGACACTTGTTAAAGATACAGATTCCTGGGCCTATCCCAGAATTACTGAATCAGAAGTTCTTAGGGCAGGGCTCAGGAATCTATTTTTAACAGGTGCCTCATGCATTTCTGATGTTAAGTCAGCTTTAGGAATAACTGGCCTAAGTAGTACAGAGCCAAAGAAAGCTCTTATGACACCATGTACATTTTTCCTTTCGTGGTGCACTGTTACATAGTATTTATTATTCCATGACATTCTATAAGTTTGTGACTAATACTAATGTAGACAGAGCCAATGACACTGGCTTCTTAGCCTATTAAATGGAAAAATATCCTATTAAATTGGAGAACTTAAGAGGCTTCATAGTGTTGCCTTTTTCTGATCTCTCTGATACCATCAGAGAAGCAAACTGCTTTAGGTAAAAGATGGCTGGTCAGCTTTGTGAACAAGGATAAGATCATTAAACTGTCAATTAGTTAGAATTCAATTAGAATCCAATAAAATCAGAATTTGACAACAAATTACATTGCAACAAAGAAAAATATCCTGTTGAATAATTTATAAAGATTTGGAATAGAAATCTCCAATGTTTTATCATTCAAAAGTTAATTTCCTACTTCTTGAAACCAAATACAAATTCTGAATAAAAACAACAAAAACAAATACAAAAAATGCCAATTTCAAAAAGAAAATGCCCCCCTCCTCCCACTATTCTAAACTTTCATTATTTTGCTCTAGGAATCAGCAAAGTGGCCATTATGTCACAGCTGCACACCATTAGAAATATACGCACCACGAAGCATCCTATCAAATGCATTCTTAAAATGAACGTGCTACAGCTCCCCAGTTTCTTGCTTGCTCCTGATTGACTATGTATTATTTACGAAGTTTTCATTTAAGAATAGGGAACATGTTTTAATATACGTAGCTGTCTGTGAGACCAGTGTTTAAGATACCAGCTAGTTTTTTTCGAGAAACATTATCCTAATTACAAAAGTACACCTTTCTGATAACAGTGAATAAGTGTCCTACTAAAATAATTTCAAAATGAAGTATTCCTCAATATTTATAGAGTGCTCTAACCTTGCTACTCAACGTGCGATGCCCCAGACCAGCAGCACTGGCATCACCTTGGAGCTTGGGAGAAATGTAGAGCTTGGGCCCCATCCCGGACCTACTGAATCAGAATCTGCAATGTGAACAAGATCCCCTGGGCCGTCACATGAGAAGCACTGCTTTAAAGATGTCATAAATCACTTGTGTCCCCTGAGTTCCATCCCAGTTCTGGACTGATGACCTCTGTGACCTTGGGGAAATCCATCTGACCCCGAAGGCCCTAAGCAGTGCTGTCCAATAGAACTTTCTGTGATGATGGGGATGTTCTATACGTGGGCTGTCAAACACAGCAGCCACTGATCACACAAGCACTTGAAATGCTATTGAGACAAAGGAAATGAATCTTCAATTTTACTGAAGTTTCAATTTATATTTAAATAGTGCCATGTGACTATTAGTGTCAACCTAGAGCCTACCGATAGTATAAAATCCCTTCCAGCTCTAAAATCTTACAAACTAGATCTAGAAAAATGATTTACAAAATCATATTCAGGACTGTATTTAAAACAAGTACCTGTCGAGTTCTTACTGTGTGTCAAGTGCTCGGGCTTCGTCAGTGAACAAAATGGAACAAAATCTTTGTCCTCATGTCTTATAATCTTGCTAGGAGAGAAAAACAATAAAAATGAATACAGTAGATAAAATGTAACATTATTAGAAGATAATAAGGCCATGGGAAAAAGGAGCAGATAACAAAGAGTGAAGAATGCTGGCGCAAGGATGAGGGCTGGTAGCATTTACATAGGAAGTGCTTGCTAAGACAAGGCCACCAGGAGAAGCTGACACTGGAGCATGGCCTGGAAGCAGACAAGACTTAAACACGTAACTTTCAGGAGGAAGAATGCATCCAGAGAGAGTAAAAGTCTCCTGCAAAGGTCACAATGTCAGTAAGAGCCTGATGTGAGTGAGGAACAGTAGAGTTCCAGGAAGCTGGATCTGAGTAAGACTCGGACAAACTAATGGGAGATGGAGTCGGAGATGACACAGCAGGGAGGAGGGTCATGGACCCTGCAGGGTGTTCGGGCCACTGTGAGTCTTTGACCTTGACTCTGAGGAGCCACTGTAAAGGAGTGATGTGTCAAATCACACACTGTTACATGACCTCTCTGGCTTCACTCTCGAAATCATTCCACAAAGATACCAGGGCAGAAGCAGGAGGAATAGTTAGGATCTTAATGCTGGATTCCTGGTCAGAAGAGATAGTGGCTTGGTTCACGGAAAGCAGGGGTAACGGTGAAAAGCGGCTGGATTCTGGATCTATTTTAAAGGTAGTGCTAACAACAGTGCATGAAATACAAGAATGTAGCAAGAGAGAAAGAGAATATTCAAAGCTGATTCCAGAGCTTTTGTCTAAACAACTAGGAAAGTGTAATGGCCGTCAACTGAAATGGGAAAAACTACGGGTGTAGCACAGTTAGAGGGAAATATAGAGAGGTGAGTTTTTAGGATGTTAAATTTGATGTGCCTGTTTCACATCCAAGTGGAGAGAAGTGTCACACAGAAGGATTAACCAGTCTGGATTTCAATGGAACAGCCTGAGCTGGAGATATAAATTAGAGAATTCAAGGCATACAGAGAATACCTGCCAGAAACTGGACAAGATGACAAGAGCAGTGAACACAAACAGAGAAGAGAAGAGGACCAAGACTGTTGGGAGTTAAAACAAAAGTTAAGAAGTAACTCAGAAGGGGAGGAATTTTAAAAAAATCATAAAAGAAATATCCAAAGTAGAAGGGAAAAAAGTCAAGAGACTACGGTGTCCTTGAAGCAAAGTGAAGATCGTTTCAAAAGGGAGAGAGAGAGTGATCGATTCCGTCAAGTAGTGTTGAGAAATTAAGTAATGTGAGAGCAAAAAAAGACCGTCAGATTAAGCAAATATCGAGGCCAATGGTGACTTTTACAAGAGCAGTTACAGTGGAGAGGTAGAGGCAAAGCTTGACTGAAGCGTGTTCAAGAGACGATGAAAAGAAAGGAAATAAGAGATGAGGAGCATAGAGATGAGGAGTGCACTTTTGCAAAGAACTGGCCTGTAAGGAGAGTGGAGAAAAGGAATACTAGCTGCAAGGAAAAATGGGGCCAGATGAGAGTTTTTGTTTTTATTTTGTTGTTGCTGTTTGTTTTTTTTTTTTTAAGAGAAAAGAGCAATAACAGAGTTTGTATGCTGATGAGAGATCCAATAAAGGGAAAAATCAATGATGTAGGACAGAGTTCAGCAAACTACTTGGCACATGGGCTCAATCTGACCTGTTAACTATTTTTACATCCCATGAGCTAAAAATGATTTCTACACTTCTAAGTGGTTGAAAAGAAAAATCAGGAGAAGAATAATATTTCATGAAATAAGAAAATGATGTCAAATTCAAATGTCGCTGTCCACAAATAGAGCTTTACTGCAACACAGCCATGCTCACTGTGCATTGTGTATGACTGCTTTTGCTCCATGATGGCCGAGCTGAGTTGTCGTGGTAAGAGATTACATGTAACGCTTTCATTGATCCCCACTGCTGCACCGTGCTCTGTGAATCATGATGGAGTTACAACTTGACGGCATTACAAGTGCCATGTGTATTGCCGTACACTGACCTTTACTTATTTATTTACTGATGCAAAAGGAGATAAAATGGACTTGCAATGTCATGCTTTGACGTCACAGGGGAGTGCGGATTATTTTGTTATTGAATTTGATGGGAAAGCATTTTGTTTGCTATGTAGTAACACCATAGCTATGCTAAAAGAATACAGTACATGTCAACATTACCAGCCTACGCACTCATCAAAATATTCCCAACTCACAGGAAAGTAACAGTCAGGAAAATTAGAAAATTTAGAATTTCCCATTACAGCAGAACTTCTTCACAAAATGTAAAAACTAAAATGAGACTGTATGTAACTAACCAAAGTTTTCAAATGGCACATCTGTTAGACAAGCAAAGAAAGCTGTTTACTAATTGTACATTAATCAAATTATATTATACTGCAGGTGTCAAATAAATGTTTCTAGAGAAAATAAAGACAATTAACCTTTTGATGAGGACACAACTCACAAAGAGTTGAGGAAATTGGAAGTGACATCAACAATCAATTTAAAAACAAGGCAAATGATTTCAAGTCATTTTCCTTAGCTCTTTCTGTGTCAATAGAGGTACAGATACCACTTAATTGCTATGTTTTTTTTTTAAGGAGTCAATGCAGAGTTTGAAGTGATAGGAAAATTAGCTTCTATAAACAGTCTGCATGAAATAACCTACAGGCAAGGATATTTTTAAAGAAATTGAGAAAACATAAATTCAGTACGACCTAAACAATCTGCTAAGATATGTTAAAATGGATTTGTGGTAAATTATGTGTAGAATAGAAAAAGGCTTAGTTTGACAAATTTATAAAAGCTAGTGAAAGTTTAAAGTTTTTACAGGCTAGGATTACTCATTGTATTACTCATCAACAGGTACTTTGTGAAACATATTTAAATCTATCATGTTATTGAACTAGTAGTGTTAACAGTAGAATTCATTTGCTTTCATAAAGTTAACTCTGATTAGCTCTGTGTATCTTGTCAGAAATATAAGCTGATTAACCTGACTCATCACACAGCAGTGTGATGGGCTCGCAGTGCAAATTTAACTGCAATTATTTTTTAGCTCAGATTAGGTTGAAATTTTTCTGAATGAGACAACCCACCTTCAACCATCAGATTTTGCTGAAAATTGTATGTTTATTAATGAATTCAACCCAAAATCACAGGAACTACAGCACTTGTTTGAAAAAGTTAGACTGCAGTAAAATCATTTTGACAACCACTGTCTGAATCACAAGTAATGTCGAGTTGTTCTATAAACTTCTTGTACTGTTAACAATTAAAACAAGTCGTGTGTTCCTGCACAAATTTGCAGCTGATACACTTTCTGAGCTCAAATGACGACTCCATCAGCATTTTTTGGACCCTGATTACAGTGCAAGGAAAATGTCGCATTTCAAAATTCATTTAAGTCAGTCATGAAAGACCCCATGTTGCATGATGCTACTCACACGAAATGTCCAGCATAAGCAAATCTATACAGACAGAAAGCAGATGAACAGCTCCTGAGGACTGGGAGGGATGCAGACCGCTAAAGGGTATGAGGTATCTTTAAGAGAGAACTCAACTGTTATAAAATCAGATAGTGGTAATGCTTTTACAATGCTGCCAATATATTAAATAATGTTTAGGTGAACTTCAGGTGAACTGTATGATACATGAAATACATTTCAATTAAGATGTCTTTAAAAATTCATTTAACTGTGCGTTGAGAAGCTTCCATCTAACCTTCAATGCGAGGTAATTAATATGCAATGTAATGACGTGCTGAAAGGCAAATAATCAAGAGAAAAATCTAATAAATCCCATAAAGGACTTACAAAGATGAGTATACATGCGTGCTGGCAGGCTAATACCAGCGTCTGACAATGCCTATCTGTGTGGAAAGACATTTTAAAGATGAAATACGTAAAATTTCAACACAGGTCAGCATTGTGAGAAAAATTATTTGCAATTAATATTGATGATAGATACCAGCAACTTTGAACCCCAATTAAGCAAAATGTTATCTCAAAAGAAAGATTCTACTCTTATTAGTGATCTGTATTACATGTAAAAATATCCTTTTTATTTTCAAGTTTGTCAACAAAAATATGTTGAAATTTGTTTTATTCTCCTAAGTTCTTCTATAATATTCTTTTTTTAAACTGAAGTACAATCAATTACAATGTGTCAATTTCTGGTGTACAGCACAGAAATATTCTTGATTTTGCCTCTTGGCCTGCAAAACCTAAAATATTTACTATCTAGCCCTTTAACTGAAAATGTCTTGTCAACCCATGATACAGAAGAAAGAAGATATAGATGTTAGAAAATTATTCTGAGTAAGCAAAAAAAAAAAGGAAGTTCAGGGAGTTCTTGAACCAATGGAGAGATTGGTTTAATTCAGACTTTAAAAAAATCTATTTGAAATGATTGGGCACAATGACTAGCATGCAGATAGGACTTACAATAACCAAAATAGACTGCAGCAAAGGCCAGAAACAACTAAGGGGAAGGAATCAGTGATGGAAGCCACACGTATAATATCTACGTAAAAACCCAGAGGATACTTGAGATCAGTATTCGAGAACAATATCAAAGGAAGTTTGTAGTCTGATGGTTGTCCTTCTTTTCCTCGAACCACAAAACTGCGTTTTCTAAATGTGAAAAAAAAAAAATGCCAACATGGCAATAACCAAAAACAAGGTCACAGAAGAAGGTAAGGCATTTATAGAAACAGTGATCTTTGGCTTTATAAATAGAAATAGTTTAAGATCAAGAATAATACCAACTTGACAGTGAAGACAGATGTGTACTTCCACTTGGAAGGGAAATTGAGAATTATGCTCATTTAATGGAGATGAGTATTGACACTTTAGTAATCTACTTAAAATTCATTTTTTAAAAACTGAAAGAACTGAAGGCAGAGAAAGGTGAAAGGTACGATTTTAATTAAAAACATGGTGAATAATTATGGACTATCATCCGTAACTTCCTTCAGAGACTTACTGGTCTACATGCAGGCTTACACTGGTAGCACAACAGACCCAGGAGGGTGAGTTTAAACCCAATTATCTCTACCGTGACATGCTGCATCATACTTTGCAGATGTGCACTAGCTAGTCAAAAATGCTAGTTTACTTCCAAGATAAACCTAGATTATCGTCACCAGGGATGCCATAAAAGGACAATGATTACAGAATGTTAGAGTTAGAAGAAATCCTGGAGATTGTAGCATTCATACCCCTGATTCTAGAAGGGTACCACAGAGAGGTTAAAATACACTTAAAAAATAAAAATACTTACTTTCCAAAAATCAAACACATTTTAAAAAGTAAATTAATGTAACATACATATGTTCACAACACTCACTATTAACATATGTTAACACTTCATCATTCTGCTCCCTATTTTTTATATAAAAAATAGAACATTACAGATAAAAAGTACAACTCCTTATCATTCTTCTCTTCCTTCCCAGAATTATTCACTTTTATAAATCTGGTTTATGTTTATTTTTTAATATTATAGTAGAAACATATATTTGAACAATACATCATGACTTTATATGTTCTTTAAAATTTTATTGCATTGAAACTGCTTAAATTCTGAAATTTGGTTGTTTTTACTTAATACTATATTTTAAGTATATATATTTACATTAATAAATATAGAGAGATTTAGTTAAGTTTTAGTGCAGTTTAATAGTCTACTTTATAATATACTAGAATTCACTTATCAATTTCCTAATGACAGAAATGTGTTTTGAATTTTTCAACTATTATAAATAATATTGCAATACATATTTCTCTCACACACAATGTGTAGGAGTTTTTTGGGGAATAAGCAGTGTCTAAACATCCATCCCTTTGCCCCACATCTTAACCAGCACTTGGTTTGTTTCAGACTTTTCGATCTTGCTACTTTTAAGAGTGAAATACTATCTTGTTTTGCTGTTGCTAATTTGCGTTTTTCCTCATTAGTATGACTCAAAATGTGACCTAATAATGAGTCTGAATTTTTGTATACACTTAATGGCCATTATGAAATTAAGCTTTACATTTTCCAATGAGTAGTTCATCTTTTCCTTATTCATTTGTAAGAGTTTTTATACACAGGATAATAATCCTTAATGACTTATATACTTTATAAAATGATTTTCCCAGAATGTGACTTAAAATTTAGAGTATGATTTTCCTCCCTCACAGATTTTTCACTTAGATGGAATCAAACAGCCATTTTCTTTTAGAGTTGTATTTCTCAGGTTTTACCTAAGAAATCTTTTCTTACACCAAGGTTACACAGACATCTGAAAATCTATTCTACTAACAGACTTTAAATTTGATTTACACATACAGACCTTTAATATACATGGACCTTATTTTTCTTCATGTGTTGAGATTAAAAAATCTTACTTACTTTTTATATGGAAAGCCAATCATCCTTGCACATTTACTGAATATCCACTCTATCCTCACTGATTTATGGGGCAATCTCCATTATGTCCCCAGTTCCCTTATACAACTAGGTTTCATTCTAAGCTCTTTCTTCTGTTTCATGGATTTGACTGTGTCTATAAAAATACTACACTGCCTTAGTTGACTTATCCTTAAAACATGTCTTGATATTCACTGGGGCAAATCTGCCCTTCCTCCTTACACAGAATCTTCTTTGTTAATCTTGTACCTTTATTCTTCAACACATATAAACCTCTTGACGTACATTAAATTTGTAGATTAATTCAGAAAAACTGACATCTTTATAATATTGCATCTTCCCAATGGGACATATCTATTAATTCACATATTCTTTTATTTCCCTCAGTGATTAATCATTTTCTCTGTAAAGATCATGTGTGTTTTCAGATTTACTTCTGGGAATCTATTTGAATGTAATTTGTTTCTCCTCTTGGTTCTGGCTGGTGAATAGTACACCAAGACTTCTGCGGGCTACTCCTATATCCAGCAAAAATAACCTTCTTGTTGTTTCTGATAGTTCATCTCTAGATTCTCCTGGATATTCCATGTAAGTAATCTTATCCTCTAAAAATAATGGCCATTTACTCTCTTCCTTTTCAAACTAAATGTCTGTCTTTTTTATATTATATTGGCTAAGCACTACACAGTAAAGATAAACAGTAACAGTGACAGCAAGAATCAGTGTCTCTTTTATAACTTAGTGGAAATACTTCTAAGGTTTCACCACTGAGTTTGATATTTACTGTAAGTTTTTGATACATCCTTAAAGGCCTAATGAAATTCTTACTTTTAATTTTAAAGAATGCTTTTTCTTCATCTATTGAAATTATTATTTGGTTTCTCTATTTCAATCTATTAATATGATAAATAATGTGAAATACATTTCTCAGTGTTAAATAAAGCATTTTGCATTCCTGAGATAAACTGTCCTTGATCATGATGTAACTGTGGTTTTTTAAAAACCATTTGCTAGATTTTATTTGCTGGCATTTTATTTAGGATTTTTAAAATTAATACTAATGATGGAAACGGGACTACAATATCCTTTCTCTTACTCTTATTTTTGTATTCTCCAAGTCCACCTGTATTTAACAAGCTCATACTAACTTCATAATATAAGCACTTTACCACGTGTAGAGGTTTCACGTATAGTCAAAGGATTATTACATGGCAAATATCGAAATTTAAATGTTCTAACTCCAAACCTCTTATTACTGGTCCAGTATGGAGGCACTACATTTGAAATAGGTCCACAAAGCACTGAAGGAAATTAATTAATTATTTTCCTAGGGGTGAAAGGTCACTATTATGCACCCTCCCTCCCTTTACAAAAGCAAAGGCTACCATAGGCTAAGGAATAGAATGACCCATATTAGTGTTAGTATTTCTTACTGGTCATCTCTGTCCACCTAAATGTATGACTGGAAAGAAAGTAGCTTTGATACCCCCAAATTAGATGACCTCTAAGGTTCTTTTCAGCTGTGCGAGGTTACAACATAAATCCACTGAACTGCCACTCCTGCTCTAAATTTACACTTTTCCTTGCCATATTCCATCCACTACCTGAATCTTCTAACTGTTGTGACTTCCTCTGTCCACCAAATAGACTGAATATTCAAAGTTCTAGCCCATATCTTGGTTATCATGAAAACCAACACCAAAATTTGATTGTCTTTAGTTCCTAAGACATGAAAACCTTTCAAAGGTCGTGGCTCTAAACCTTTTTTGGGTAATGTTCTGAAAACTCAGTAAATGACCTACTCACAAGAGACAATGGATTTTGCAGAAGATTTCAAGGCATTTATGACCCTTCTGAAGACAACCAATGAACTAACAAGACCACCAAGTTAAGAACCCCTATTTGGGAAGGCAGTTGTTGATGTTGAACAGGAAATACATAGAAAGGCTTTCTTTTCCTTTAAAACAAACTAAGGAGCCTGCAGAGTGTCCCTTCCACTCTGACAGTTATATCTGTGTCTTCCCTTTTCCCACCCAACAACAAACCTGCTAGCCAAGGAAAGATGAATGACTTCCCTTCACAGTTCTTCAGTCTTATTCAAAGAAAACATGCAAGTAATAAGAGCCCATTTTCATTCTTCTCACCAGGAACTGAGTAAATAACTTTCACAGACTATAAAGTCATCAACTTTTGATTTTTTTTTTTTTACAAATTTATCAATGGTGTAGACAGGTGATCTGGTAAACAAGTGTTTGCATATCATATAGAAATTTTTAAAGCCTTGAGAGAGTAGGTAGGTAGGTAAAACAATTTTAAAATTTGTTTTCAGGTAGAATCCACCATAGAATTTTATGTAAACAGATTATTAACGATGAATAGTCTACAAGATGACAATGGCTATAATTATTATGTAAAATGTGTTATTTATACAAAATACAATGCAGGAATACTTTTTTTGGTGGTTGGGGATGGAATTTAGACTATGGAATTTTTGAGGCATCAACCACATTTTTGCTATAGGAAACTCAAAGCATCTATAAAGTGAGAAAAACACTGAAAACATATCTTGTATCACTTTATGAATTAGCTTTTATTTTTCAATAAAAGAGGTATTTCTAACAAAAAATGTTAAAGTGTTGAGATCCAAAATTAAATCCCATTCATACTTATAGAAAAAAACAATGAATTCACTCTGAAATGAGTTGTTCTTGACAAGAAGATTAATACAGAGGAAAAAAGAGCTAAATTCTTTGCCAGGAATTGAAATGAGATATTACAAGCTTAATGGGTGTTCTAAACATAAAATATAAAGTCCATTTTTTCTAACTACTTAAATTTTTCTCAAATTGTTTTACAAAGATTAAAGTACTTCTAGATGCTACCTGGTATCTGTGATTGCTCACACTACCTGATCTGGAAATATTTTAAATGTAGTTAAGTGCTACTGGTCCTTAAATTACTTTTGTCCAGTGTAAGTGTTACATGGCAAGAGAACTGAAAAACCTGTCATGGTACAAATGTATTAGGTGTATAATCTTCTAAAATGTACACAGTCTACACGTGGAACAAATCTACTTGAGGTTTTCTCTTAAATATTAAAAAAAATCACATCGATATTTTATTACCTCCAACTGAAATATTACTGGTTTTATGACGAATAGTAGATGTAATTAGAAGAAACACTTCAGGACTTTGAAATAAAATGGAAGTTCATATAGGAGGGAGGGGGAACTCAGTTACACAGCATAAAATCAATGAAGCAAATCTTTGTTTAAGTAATTACTTTATCAGTGTATCCTTACTAAAACAAAGGACAGTCACCATCAAAACAAAACAGCCGTTGTACAGTTACACCATGACCCCAGGGCCTTTCCCATTAAAGGCAGAGGAAGTGGAACTGACCCCAAAAGAGAACACTGTTACAAAAACAAGAATTAGAAGAAAGAGGTGAATATGTGTAATTAGATAGATATTAATTGAGGAGGCAAAGGACAGCCCCTCAAAACAACTGAAAAATGTAAGGACAAAAACTCAACAGATTACAAAGAAGTTCTAACTTCCTCTCAGAACTTGTAGACCAGTAAGTCCCTTGTCATCTGTGAGAAGGGGAGAGTGGGAATTCCTATTTGTTTTAAGTAATGATGCAAGCAAACGGTTGAGAGTAAAATGACGAAAGACTGAAAACAGCAAATTGCAAAAAACTAGGTAGCAGAGGATAGGCTCAACTTCTCTGATAAAGTGATTCTGACAATCAATAAAATAACAACTATGGACACCTATTCAAAAGATGTCTTTATATTTTTCTGTCAGTGAATTTCTACACAGTCTCTCTGGAACCAAACAATTAAAATCAAACCAACAAACCCATTGCAGACAGGCAAAGTGCCAGAGGGAATCATGTCGGACAGAGGTTAATCCTACGCTGCGTGAAAAATAAAGATGGCAGCTGGTCCACGGAGCTACACAACAGGGACCTCTGAACAGTAAAAGCTGCAAGGACTGGCTGGACACAAGGCAAAGCCCTCTACACCTTTTAACACCAAAAGCCCAGTAAGTGACAGGACAGGAGACAGAACCACCTCCACGCCAACGCAGACCATAGACCTCTGCCCTGGACATCGCAGCTGCCCCCAGCCCACGTCCCCACTTCTCTTCCTGCCACCCTGCTCCTCAAACACAGTTTATTCTCCACACCGAAGCCAGACTCTTTCCAAAGCATTAATTTTCATTTACAGCTCTACTAAACCATCCAATGACTCCTTATCATAGTTGGAACAGAGATCAGCTCCACAGAGGGCAAGCCGGCTCTGCGTGTTCTGGCCCACACCCACCTCCGGGAGCCACCTCCAGCCAGGCTGCCTCTGCTCCCTGTTCCTAAGCACAGCACACCTGTGGTCCTGGCTTTGTAGACAGACTCTCGGTCCCGCTGCCTGTGATGCTCTGCTCTGTGCCCAGGCCTCTGTTCCACAGCCTCCAGCTGCTCACCATTCAGCTCCCACCTCTCCACCTGTATTGGTCACACTGTCCTGAGCCCCTTCTCTCTAGCCTGGGTCATCTGCGCACTCTCCCTCCTTATTTCCACTGATGTATTTTTGAGTGCATGTGTGTACCGGCTCACTCCACCTCACTTGGAGAGATGCCCCACCCTACCACCCTTCTCCTGCTCTCCCTGTGTGTGCATCAACAACCACTCAGACAATAGCCAAGTTCCAGTTTTTTCTACTCCCATAAACACAGCTTCTTCTTCTGAGATCCACTTAAGTCAACAATTCAGCAGTTATAACATTTCCCTAATCTTTGCCTGGAGAGCTTACTTTTCACCTATTCAATTTCAAAACTTGCTAAGAGGATGGATCATGGACTATACTGTCTCTTCACATAGTGATCAGCATAGTACTAGACAAATTCCATGCTCAGTAAATGTTTTTAATAGAATAAGAACGATCTTAGCTCCCCCTGTGCTTTGATTCCCTTAAGCCAGCTGAGTACTAGAGAATGGATATTCTACAGTGTGACTACAGAGAAAGAAAAGTCTTGACCAGTGGAAAAGATTTCTCTTTGCAAAAACCTCTGCAACTCACTAATTATCTATCAGAACCTGTGCTTCAATTTGTTTTTCCGGAAGTGGTGATGAGGTTACTAGTAATTCTTCCATCTTGTCGTAGCTACAGTTTTATGGTCAGAAGCAGACACGCTGTAATATGACTGTGTAGGGTTAGGGTAGTTTATGGCCCCAGATCAGCGTGTCGTTAGCCAGCCTGTGATGAGACTGCCAGCTTGACCTTGGCCGCAACAGCACCCTGAGCAAACCAACAGGGTTTTATCAGATCTGTGTAGATTATAACAAACCAAAAGAATCCAAAATTTCTGTGATTTTTTTAACATCTTAATTTTATTAATGATACAAAAACATCTTACCATCACTAATAACATTATAGCAATGTTTTAGAACCAGCTTCCTTCTTTTTAAAAATCTTCGTTCAGCATTTAGTGACACTGGGCCTCTGACGTCTATATTCAATTTATTTTGATACATGGTTTTAATGACTGTATATACTGAAAAAGCACCCACACAGACAGAGCTGCAAAAAGATACCTTGTTGCCTGTGCTTACTAAATCATTAAACTTATTTTTATGTCTCACCAACCAAGTATTCAAAAATTGTTGATGAAATTCAGCTAGTAGAAGTACATCTTCCCCAATGTCAGCTGTTCTTGCAGCTAATCATAAAGTGCTATTTTTTAAACAAATGGGGTCAAAAACTCTCTGAAGCAATTTATTTGGGTAATTTTTAAGCATGATTGAAAATTCTGCTTCCAAATTTTGTAAGTTTGTAGTGATTTTAAAGAGAAAAGTCATATCTGAACAAACAGTATTTTTCAGAAGTCCTAAAAACTAAAAAAAAAAAAAAAACCCAAAAAGCAGCAGCAGCAAATTCTTGGGAAAAGAATTACTATTGTTTCAAATGTTTTCTTTTCAAGCATTCCTCTAAGTTCTCCCTTTATCTTAAGGGTGAAGTCTCAGTGCCTCACAAAGTGACATATTAAAAACTAAGAACAACAACAAAAAAGCTACACCCAAGGGATATCTATTTTTGGTTGATTCCAACTAAACCTGAAATATATGAATTTACCTGGAAATGACTATACTTAGATTTATACAAAACAAGATCAGCAAATAATCTTCTTGTGACACACAAATAAATAACCTTGAGACTTTCACACACACACACACAGTTGCCACATAAAGCACCAACACACTGGCCACAAAGCGTATTTGTTTTTAGGAGCCTATTCATTTTGAAGTGTTTCTTTTGCAAACAAACAACCTTGAGAAGGAAAAATGGTAATTTAAGGAAAAAAAAAAAAAACACTGACGTTAATGGTGAGACTAGTTACAAGCAGGATTGAACTAGAACTCTTGGGATTGGACCTGTCACTTGCCACCAAGGGCACCTCTGGAAGAATAAAAACCCCCTACTCTCTATAGAACTAATGAAAGAATTTCACCTTCCCCACCAAGGTCTCACGTTCATACAAAAATGGCACAGCAAGATCCGGCCATCTCAAAGTCATTTCTGATTTGATCCAACAGCTCTACCTAGACACAAACTAATAACTAAACTGTAAACATTAGGGGAAATGGCATTATCAAAGGAAACAAAACACTAGTGAAACACGATGACCAACTGTCTTATTTTACCTGTTGTTTTAAGTTAAGCAACCAGGGGCAAAAGCTGTGGTGATTTAACTTGCCGCTGGCATCTCAGAGCCTCAGGAACACTGTGTATGGCCAATAATCATGTGAGGAAATAAGGCAAGAATCAACACCACAAAAGGGAAGTAATTTGCTAGATAGCCTACAATTAGCCTCTGAACCTTACAGTAGAGAATATTATTGAGGCAAATGGTTTAGGAAGATTTAAAAAGGGATTAGTCATTTACGTGAATGAATAAGCACAGAATTTAGTTACCTGAGCTGGGGACTAAGAAAAGGCACATCATAAAAGCAATACACCCCTTCTGTTTCAGGGTGCACGGATCCTGAACCAGGAAGAGATTTCTGAGCATAACATATACGCTCTGGAAACCCAAGCGGTTACCTATTTGAGAGGACACTAATCAAATGATAAAGTCACCCAAAGCAGAATATCATAAACCATAAAAATCCAACAGTGGACCAATTTAACAAATATTAGCTAGGGTCATTAATTCTAAGATGTCATTAGGTATAATGTAATTTCTGTATAGAATATCCCCTGATTACAAAACTGTTACATCAAGTCTTTTTATTCAGAAAACTATTCAAGTTTCCCAAATATTATTTTAACCACTACTGAAGCTGAAGTTTTGACATAATGGAAATGAAATTACATGACATAGAATAATTTTAAGTGGTGTCAATAATCAGAATAATTAAAAGCTGCCCCTGATCTCAAGATATTTCAGTTACAATGAAATTATGTAAAATATTTAATTTTAAATGGAGATAGCTTTTATGTAAGCTTTGCTTAAAACTAAGTGAAGCTTTATTACTAAATTATTCAAGGATAAAGCACCAAAAAACCTCCCACAACAGCAAAGTATATTAATCAATATAATAATATGAATAGGAAATACGCAATTAAATGGTTGACAAGACATGAAATATTAAAAATGTTGAAGTTCAGGTCAAAAGCTTTACTACCTAAATTCATAACATTCTTGATTTTTATTTGAGGTAGTGTAGTGGTTTAAAAATACGACCCCCAATCCTTTTATATGTTCACAAAAAAAGTTGGGGTCTAGGTCTCTTCACCTTGAATCTAGGCAGATTGTGACTCTTTGCCCAAGTGATGCTGAGTGACTTCCAAAGTTTAGGCAGAAGAGATCATGCAGCCTCTTCCTGGCTCCCTCGAGAACTTGCCCTGGGGAAGCCAGCCTCCATGTAAGAAGCCCGCTGCCCTGAGATTGCCATGCGATGCTGTCAAGGCCACGTGTCAGCACGTCTGCAGGCAGCCACAGCTGAGCATCCTGACAACAACCACATCAGCTGCCAGCCAAGTGAGCGAGCTCACATCTGACGACGGCCGCATGAGAGGCCCAAGTGTGAACTGACCAGCTGAGCCCTTCCCAAATTCCTGACCCACATGTCATGACCAAAATAAAATGGTTGTCTCAAGTCCCTAGGTTCTGGAGGAATCTGTTAAGCAGAAGGCGTAGTAACCAGATGGGTTTTGTAGTTAAAGAAGCATCTCAGGGATAGATGGGACGCCAGGACAGACTCAGGACACAGCATCCCACTGCATGAAAAATGTAAATATATTGCAAAGTAAGACATCAAAAATTCAGGTTCAAAAATCTACCTTAGTGTTTCTACCAACCTAAATACACTATAGTTTACTCTCAATCATTCACTCGGTCTTTTTAACAAACATTTATTGAGCACCTACTCTATTTTAGGCTCTGTGCTAAGTGCCAGTTTATAAAAGCAGCTCAAATAATGCTGGCAAGGGGGAGATAATTAATCAAACATCATATCATCACACAAACATATAATTACAAAAGGGGACACAAATACAATGGCTGCAGAGTAAAAAGGACTCTAAAAGCATTAACAGCAGGACTGGTTCAGTCTGGAGCCCAAAGGAAGGCTGAGATCTGAAGGATGAGGAGAAATGAACAGAGGGAAGGACACTACGCCTGGAGAGTAGCAAGCTGGAGTGACAGAGAAGAGACAACCGAGAGGAGCAGAGGCCAACCTCATCGGCCGTGTTATGAACTGGAATCTTTCTGTACAGAAATGGGAAAGTCTTGCAGGTTTTTAAGTAAGATAACAAAATGTTGAGATTTTCACTTTAAACACCATCCTGGCTATCTATTCGGATGCTTTATATTGACAACACTAGCCTCTGATTTATTATTTATAGAATAACTATATAAGTCCACTACACAAGTATTCATTTCATGCCTGCAACATGCCAAGGGCTAAGAAATAAATCAGGAAAAAAAAAATGAATAAGGGCTCTACACGCATCAAACTTTACAGTTTAGTGGGAACATACATGAGGCAGTTTAAAAATAGTGATATAAGAAGAATCTCATAGTGAGTCAAAAGGTTGTCAAAGAATATAGGAAGGATGCTTAATTCAGACCTAGGGGGTCAAGCAGAAATCTCAAAGGAAGAAATGTCTAAGCTGAGAGAAGAATGAGTGAGTGTGAAAGAAGCAAACAGAGGCAGGGGAGTAAAGAAACGAAAGTAGATCTCCCTAAGACAGAATCTCATGTCACTCAACTGAAGGCTCTTCATTAAGAGAGTCACAGAGTGTTCAATGAATAAAAAGAAGTTAAATATGGCTATAGCCTTGGGGTGGGCACTTGATAAGAAACAAAGTTAAGAGTGGTAAACGGGATTCAGCTCACTCAGGCACATGTAAACCATGTTTAGATTCTAATCTAAAAGCAAGAGTCAGACACTGAAAGGCAAACGAGGGGAGTGCCAAGATCAGTCTTGCATCTTATAAAGCAACTCTGGCTGTAGTGTGAAGAATAGGTTGGAAATGGTCAAGACTGGAGCACTAGGGCCAAGTAGGAAACCATGGTTATAATCCAGGAAATAGTGGAGACTTAAGCAAGGGTAATGCCAGCAGAAATGGAGAAAAGTAGAGGAGAATATAGAAATAATTTTAGGAGGTAGAATTGAAAAAAAAAAAATTGGTGATTAATTAGAGGTGGGAGGTAGGAAGAGGAAGAACTCCATGATGACTCCCAAGTTTCCAGCTTGGGTATAACTGATGGAAACAGGGAACCCCAAAGGGAGAGCAACACTTGAAGGGTATGGGAAGGAAGAGGAGGAAAGGGAGATTTAATTTTGAGAAGTGTAAGGTGGCTGTGGTGGAACCTGCAGGTGGGCATGTCGAGGGGAGGGACAACTATATGGTACCAGAGGTGAGAAGAGTGATCTCGGTTAGAGATAAAGATTTGGAAGACAAGAGCACATAGGTGTTACCTGAAACCATGGGAGTGGATGACATGGTCCCACTAATAATACCCAATGTGAGAAGAGAGAGGGTTCAGTAAGGAACATGCCGACACCAACATTAAGAGATGGTAACATAAGAGAGAGATCAAATGGAAACAAAAGGAACGGCCAAGGGAGTGAGGAAGAAAACAGGAGAGTGTGCTGCCGTTAAAACTTAACATTAGATCAAACCATAGCTCTTTTAAACTCAATCCCTCTTGACTTCTTAGGGATCTTTCTCTGGATCTAAATTTGGGCAAGAGCCTTCCACTTCCTCAAAACATGTAATTAAGTTCTTCTTTTTGGACTGGAAGACTTGGGATTTTTGTACAATATAGATATAAACTCAAAAGAGAAATAAAATAAACATATTTAACCTATAAATAAGATAATAAATACAAGACTGTAAAAAGGCCATGGGTTTTAGAGCCAAGTGGCCCTGAACTGAAATCCCACCTTTGCCTTCCTAGCTCTGTGATTTAGGGCAAGTTATTTAATCTCTCTAACCTTGAGTTTCCTCATGTAACATTCTACTACCTACAACACAGAAATTGAGCTGTTCCTGTTTTCTTGAACTCATTCTACTCAGAAGGCCAATCCCACCAGTGCCAATGAAAACAGCACTGTTCACAGTTACAAATAACCTCTCTGTGGGGAAATCTGATGGTCAATTTTAATCCACATCCTGCTGAAACTATCAGAAACATTAGACAAAAATGAATACTCTTTCCTTTTTAAAACATCAACTTTTTTTGGCCTTTGGGTAACTGCTCTACCTTGGTCTTCTTCTTGCCTAACCAGCCCATTCCCTTTCAGACTCCTTGGTGGTCCTTTCATATGCCCCAGGCTCTGCAGGTGTCAGCACTGGTATGCCCAGACTCAGTCCTCAACCCTCCTTCGCTGTCTGCTATCACGCCCCATCTGGCCTCATGGCTTTATCATCTTTCTGTCAAAAGCATTCAAATTTACATCTTTTGCTCAGATCTCTGCTGAATGCCACACACCAACTGCCTATTCGATATCTTTTTGTGAATGTCTAAACAGCTTTTCAAACTTAGCACGAACTCCTGATTTTCCTTAAAACTAGTCCTCCTACAGTATTCCTCACCTTATTAAATGGCAAACCCATTCTTCCGATTGCTTGGGCTCAAAGCCTGAGTCATCCTGGACTCTTCTTCTCTCAGCCCACACCCAGCCATCAGCGCACCCTGTCAGCCTGATTGTCACGATATATACAAAATTCAACAGGTTCAAACCATATTCACCTCTATCACCTTGGTCTGAACTATCACATCTCCCCTCTGAGTAACTGGCATAGTCTTCTAATGGATCTTTGTACTTCCATTCTTGACTCCCATAGATAATTCTCCAAAAAGAGCCAGAGTAATCGCTCTTAAAGCTTAAATCGTACCTGATTAGCTCAAAACCCTCTTCTACCTTCTCATTTCACTCAGAGGAAATGCAGATTCTCTACGGCCTTAAAGCCCTTTCTGATCAGCGTTCCCCTTCCTTCTGCTGTCTCCTTATCGCTCCCGCCTCATCCATTGTGCTCCAGCCACGTGGATCCCGCTACCATTCCTGGAACACCCCCAAGCATGCTCCTGGCTCTGGAACTTTATACTTGCTGTTCCCTTAGACAGCCTCATGGTTTGCTCTCTCACTGTTGCCATTGAAGATCTCTGCTCGAAAGTCACCTTGTGAAACAAACCCTCCCTGACAACTCCTAAAAACACTATACATATACAAAGAAAAACCTCCTCCCCAATACTTCTTATCACCCTTACCTTGTTTCTTTTTCTCTATAGCCCTTATTACCCCCTAAAGTACTAATTTACTTATTTTACTATCAATCACCCACCCCCCAGCCTAATATATAAACTCCGTGAAGTGAGGGGCTTTATCTGTTTCAGTTCTCTGTATCCCCAACACTGCTAACAGTGCCTCATATGTAATAAGTATTTACTATGTAAGGGAATCAAAATTAAATAATAAAATGTGTAAAAATGATTAGAATATAGATGTTCAATAAATGGTTATTATTTGTGAAAACTTAACAATTCAAGTATAATTACCCCAAAATTGATGGGGCAAATGGTACTGATAAAGTTGAAAGAGAATGTTATATTCTAGAAATTATTTTCCTCTAGACACTGAAATTTTATTTTAAGACAGAACTTGACTTGGGAAGGTTCATTTAGTTTATCACATAAAACCCTTCTGATAAAGTGAATTTGAAAAAAAAACAATTTTTTTAAAGTATCATAACTTTAAAGATTTGGCATGGTATCATGAACGATCCAAAACAATCTTAGCAAAATTATGTTTTCTTTTAAATAAAGGTAATAAATATTTTGAAAGAAGAAAATTATTTACTAACATTCTATTTCTAACAATTAGAAAGAGCTCTGAGACATATGTGTATTAAGAAAAAAGTAATGAACAGATTTATTACTTTGAAATAAACACCATAGGAGGAATTGTAATATTCCTACCAAAAGGTTAGCTGGTGTTCCAGAATTGCCTAGATAAAATCCTCCCAGAAAGAAAGCAGAAGAGAAAAAGAGACCCACAGCTGACTGGGTACTTAAAGGAAAGCTCATCTATGCCACCAGACAAAGCTTGAAAGAAATACTGCCAACCAGGCTGTAATGTGGCTCCTTAATACATTTATAGAGTATCTCAAGGTCCTTGACATGCAGGTAACCAATAAAGGTTTGTTAAATGGTCAATGGTACCTTAATAAATAAATAAGTTAATTATAAGAAATTATCACTCAAGTATCTGTCTACATGCCCAACACAAATTCTTAATAAAAAGTTAGGAGCTCAAGTTCTAATGTTCTCCTTTTTCTGTCTCTCACATGAGGAGTAAGGAAGAGCCTTCAAGTATGAAAGTTGAGCTCTACTCTAGGGAAAAAAAATCAGTACTCTAAAGGTTTCAGCTGACGCCTGAGGTAAGCAGTACTAGTCTTGTTATTTGAGATCTGGTAGGCAGTGGCCCACAACGCAGGGTTTTTCCACGTGGCACTGTCATCTCCAGATGTTGGAAGAGATGGGAAGGGAGACGCCCAGGCAGAGCCCGGATCAGGTCCTGCTGGCCCAGAGATCAGCCCTTGACAAGGGATTGATTCTTCTGTAGAAATCAAGTGGCATTCAAAATCAAATTTTGAAAAAGTAAGAAAAAAAAGAAAAAAATTATTAAAGAGAAATGAAGACATTATTAAAAGGGCTATCATAAAAGAGACAGAAGAGGAAAAAAAGTGCATGAGTCAGCAGGGGTGGGAGCAAATGTTACGCACACACACACTCCAAACACACGCACACACACACTCATTCTGTACACAGAAGAATAAACTTACATACGCCTTAATTCTCATTTTTCAAAGTGGTAGAGTGATTTAACAGTGTTCAGTCTCATTCCTCACATTTTCAGGACTACCAAAATCACACCTGGCATGACAGGATCTGTAAATTCACCTGTGTGAAGGAGCTGCGTGCAAACTCCATACTGAACATGACAGTTTCTAAAAATATGCAGGTAGCTTTAAGGTGTAAAGGGGGAAAAGTAGGTTACACTTTTACCCATAAAAGTCTGGATGACTCAGAGTGTAATAATAGGATAGAGAAGCCTTCACCCCTAGGTCACTGATTCTAGGGTAACTAGAGTAGACAGTCATTTTAGGACATTACCAGCTAGCAGCTGTTTTGTTCACAAACTGTAGAAGAAGTGTGTTGCTTGTCTCTATTAATACTCATCTGACAGGTGTGTACATTCCAATTCATATGCATCTGCCAATCGCGAGCACTTTGAAGCAGGGCGATGAAAACAGCAACAGCTGTTACCTTTAGAAAGCCCTGAGCATGCCCAACTCTCTCCTTCCTTCATGTAAACTACTAAATATTAATATTTCACATCCCAACAGATTTTACTGTCTAAAACCAAAATCATAAAGAAAAAGTACCTGTGGAGGATTTCTGAAATGACTGCAATATGATTCTATGAAACAAAGAAGGCAACAATCTTTCCTCCTGGAAAATGTGGTAAAGGCCAAACCAGCCAGGAAGGTCAGGACTCATAATGGTCAGTGACCTGCGAGGCTGCAGACATCCCTGGGGCTGCATGCTTTGGCCGCTGTCATACATGCATGCATGCATAGGTTACTGGGAAATGTACTTCTAAAATTTAGGTACCAAAGATTTACGTACCCAGGCAATATAAAACAATTAAATTCCCACTATCTCTGCCATGGTGCCTTAGGACCTTTAAGTCCACCTCTATGTAGTGCCAAAGATTATAAAGTGTCAGTACAACCCTTCACCATGGCAACTGGAAACTGGATGGTAGCTACTGGCCTGTAAGAATTTCCACTAAGAAGGGTTCTCCACAGCCCCAGTCACTGTGATAATGGGAGAAGAATTACATTTTGAAAAAAATAAAACTATTATTTTAAAACCACAGAATGGAGGTATTTAGGTCACCACCTAATCTGCTAGGTCTATACTGAAATAATGAAGACACACCCATCGGCCTTTGCCACATATTCAGTCCATGGCACTAGCACAAACAAAACATCATCTAAAAATCTGCATCCCTAGCTTCTAACTTCATACTTTCTCTCAAAGAACTCAGCATCTCCTTTTTGAAGAATATTAATTTAACTAGGCAATATTCCAACTCACATTTAGTATGCATTTTTAATGTTTGCATAAAACGCTTAATAGGGACTCTGATCTATTTTCTTAAATGATGTTAAATAATGCACTATTTGGCACAGACTCAAAAATGATGAAAAAAAAATCACCAAAGACTTTTTATTTCAAATATGTCATTTTACTTTAGAAGGTCTTAAGATCCCTGCAAGTTCAAGCCTGACAGATTTCCTTCTGTCAAACCCAAGAAACCTTATAAAATAAGAAGAGGGCTCTCACTATGCCCTTTTGATCTGATTCAGTAAGGCAAGAAAACAACTCTGCAGTTTGATTTTGTTCTGCTTTAGAATTGGTGTGTCATTACAGATCATGGTCTGTAATTCCATTTCATTGATGAAGAAATTAAGACACAGAGAAGTCAAGTGACATGGAAACACAGACCCTCTGAGTAGAAGAGACCTTAGAATTAACAAAGATCAGAATTACAAACACAAGCTTCGTTTTACCCAAGTGAAAAAAATAACATTTTCATATAAGCTAAAAGCTTGTTTAAAAGCTCTTTCATTCTAAGTTTAATAACAAACTTAGAGCAAACCTATTATTTTTGTCTACTTTAGGTCTTTGTCTCTTGTCTTAAACACCAGGAGTCTCAGAATAGAATTTAGTGCTTAAGCAGGACACCACTTTCTAGCCGTGGTTTCTGGGGCAATTTCATCCTCTCTTTGTCACTCAGCTCTTCACAAACTTGGTAACTATTAGTTGAGCATGTATTATGTGTCAGACAACACTCTAGGGGCTAAACACATGGTAGGGAAGAAGTCATGTGAAATCTCCTGTCTTCATGGAAATTAATTACGTAAGTAGAAGATATAGAGTATTTTTAGCACTGTGGAGAAAATAAAGAGCAGGAAAGGAGATCTGGAGCGCGGGGCTCAGCTTTAAGAAGGGTGGTCAGTGAAGGCCACACAGTGACATCAGCATACAGAACTAAAAGGGAGAAGGGGGAGGCGTAAGCAAGCAAAGGGGAGGCCCTCAAGGAGGATATTCCAGGCACAGGGAATAACACATGCAAAGCCCTGAAGTAGAAGCATGCCTGGCCTGAGTGACTCATCTTTCTGTTGTTGTTTATTATTTTAAATATATTTTTCTTTATTGGAAGTTCTGTCAAATACTTGGAAGAAGGTCAGGAACATACACACCGCCATCAATACTGCAGACAACCTTCAGATACTATGTCACTCCAGAGGAGGTTTTAGTGGTTGTGCATTGCAATGACACTTCACTCACCTTGCCATCCTCCCCTCACTCATTCCTCCTCCACTGGAGATCAAAACTCTGACTTCCTAAAACTAACTTATGGAGGTAAAAAAAAATTATTTTTGCTTTGGGGAAAGGGCCACCTTAAGGAAATCAAACTGCAAGGCAGAGTCCCCCAACCTACAATGACCTCACCTAAACTTCTAAACCCACTGAATTTGTACCCAGCATTTAAGAGTAAGTGCTACATAGTATTGTTTCTCTATCTGATTATATGCTACCTTGTATTGTTCTTACCTACACACACATCTTGTATACACACAAGGTGGCTACCCTGAAGCAGGGCCCACACCTTGGGAATGTCTGAATCCCACCACAGGGCTTTTCACACGGATGGCACTGATATCTGTTTGACAGTGATGTCATAGGAACTGCCACAATGAGCAGTGGGCTTTCCTCTTGTTTGAAGTATCTGTTTATGGATAAAGCATGAAAGAGACATAGTCCCTTAACTGGCGTTTGGATAAACTCAACCATCTTGGCCAAGCCACTGTTTGTGTAACATTCCATTCTGTCTAAATTCCCCTTTTCGTTTTCCGTTGGGCACAGGACGCACTTTCAGTCCAGACACAAGCATGGATTAGCCACAATACACAGAGGAACTGCACCTTGTGAAACCCTTCAGCCAATGTAATTAAACACTATTACGGGAATACCGACATGAAACTACCAGACACAGGGGCTATAAAACATTGTCCCATAGAGTTCAGCCAGACAAACAGACACATAAGGAACACCTCAGTGCATGCAAGACACGCAGAAGTTATTTTGAAAGTACACAAGCAGTGGCCTGGAGGGGGAGGTAAGGCTTCACAGAAAAGCTGGCACCTGAACAGCCTCAGGTTTTGAAAGATGAATAGGCCTGGGACAATCAGACATGGGATCAAAGGGCATTCCGGATTGTGCAAAACACTGGCAGAAACACAGCAGACTGAAAACTGCTGGAAGGACACATTCACCACCCGCAAAGGAAAGTCTGTCTACTGCACTCTTAAACTTTCCAAGAAAAAAAGAAAAAAACAGGCTTTCAAATAAGGAGCTGAGGGAGGAAAAGTCTGACCAGCGCTTGTTTTGTTAAACCTCTGAGCTTTGCTTAGCTTTGTTTTGCTCTTTCTGTTTTGTTCCCTCTTAAAGAAATAAGCACTCTGCTGGCGTAAACTTCAGTGAGAAAAAAATACTTCAACTTCACCGTGGAAAAAGAAACTGAAAAGTGGACCAGGTCTGAGGAATAAACAAATTAATAACACTTTTTTTTTCTGGACTATTTAGGTGGAACAAAACTTCAAATTCAGTTATCATGCATTGCAAACCTTCTCTTCATCAACTCAATACACATTTATTTTCCGTCCACTGTTTGTTAGTTTCTGGCATACCAGGCCTCTGAGGTACTCTTACTGCCCTCCTCTTTGAGCAAGCACTTGGCTGCAACCTAATAAAAGAAAGCAGCAGAGGGCAATTCACTTGTACCTGTTCCTTCTAAGGTTGCCAATCAAAGCCTGCAGCTCACGCAGAGTTAAATTCCAGTTTAGTTAACCGGTGAAGACAAACACACTTTTCTAAGGACAACAACTGAGAAACTGGTAGAGGTCCTGGGTAATGGTGTTCATCACCTCTTCCTGTGAGCAGGGAGCTGGCGAGCCGGACTTCCTGGCCAGCGATCTGGAACGCTGAACGGGGAACAGAGGAGGGACGGGGGGCTGAGGTTACCTGGGAGCTCAAGTAGACTCGGAGGCACTCCTCGCACACGGCCTTCTTGCAGCAGGGCAAGGGCTTGATGGGCTTGTCTTCCAGGCACACCCGGCACATCAGCACCATGAGGGGCGCATAGGGATCCCCAACCCCACCCAAGCCAGAGTAGGGTGGAGATCCCAGCAGGCTGGGCACGGAGAACGGCTCGGGCGCCAGGTAGAACTCCAGCTCGATGCTGCCACCGTCGGGGGACAGGGGGTCCGATGGGAGCGACAGCGCGGGGCTGGGGAAGGAGGAGGGCGTGCTGGGAGGGTTGGTCACCGGCGGAGCCCGAGGTGGCGACGCAGGCAGCGAGAGCCGCTCCGCAGAGGGGACCTCGGGCAGGTCGTTCTCCACGCAGAACACGGAGCAGAAGACTTGTTTCTTGGCGGGGGGCGGGCGCCGATGGCCCAGTACGTCCAGGACCAGTCCGTCCGGGGTCCCGCGGGTCCTGGGCTCCGGCTCCTCGCCGGGGGGCGCCTCCTGCTGTTCATCCTCTCCCTCGTTTCGGTCCCCTGCTTCCTCCACCTCCTTCACCAGCTGCTGTTGCAAAGCCTGGGGGTTGAGGGGCCCAAGGATGGCCAGTCCCGCGGGCCGCCCCGGTGCGTGGCTCTTCCTCCAGCTCTGTGTCCCCCGGCTTCTCGCGGGCTCCGGGGTGCTCGGGTCCCCGCACCCCGAGTCGCTTCCGCAGCTGCAGCCGCTCGGGTCGGAGGAGGCGGCGAGGGGCCCTGGAGCCCCGGGGCTGTCTCCCCGCGGCCTCGGGGGCTCGGGGTGGCCCGTGACGCCGCCAGCAGGGGCCCACGCCTCCTGGGGCCCGCCGTCGCCGCTCACGGTGCTCTGCTCCTCGCCCATCGCCGCCCGCGGCCCGCGCCGCCGCTGCCCATCCAGCCGCCGGGACCCCCACCCGGAGCCGGCGGGCAGCGGGGGCAGCGGCTCGGCTCGACTCGAGGCTCCGCTTCTGCTTCCGGGTCCCTCCTCCGGGGCTGGGACGCCCCGAGCTCCCTCCGGGGAGCCCGTGCTCCCGGGCGGCGGCGCGCTGGGAGCCCGGCCCGGCCCGCTGCTCCTCCTCCTCCTCCTTCTCGTCCTCCCGCGCGGCGGGGCACCGCCTCGGGGGCGCCGAGGGCCGCTCGCTCCGGTTGCCGGCGCGCCCGCCCCACATGCAGGTCCGGGCGGCGCCGCGGCCCCCGGGAGCCCCAGGCGGGACAGAAGGGTCTGGAGGGAGGCAGCCGTCAGTCCCGCGCCATGGCCAGTTCCCGCTGCGGGCCCAGCGGCCGGAGGGCGGTGGTCAGAGTCAAGGGGCCTGTGGCGTCGCCGCGGCGCGCACCGGGAGGGGCAGCCGGGGCGCGAGCCAGCTGCCGCGGCCCCTCGGGGAGAGGCCGGAGCGCGCCACCTCCCTCTCCCGCTCCCGGTGCTTCACCTAGAGCCTCCTCGCCGCCCCTCACCCCACCCTTTTGGCGCACACCTCCCCACACGTACACACGCGCGCGGCCACCGCGCACTCACTCACGCACACCCGGAGTGGGTGTGATCTCAGAGCCACGATGCGCTCTCGCGCCCAGAGTTCACACTCGGTCTCAACCAAACCGTCCAGAGGAGGCAGACGGCCCTCAGGGCTAGGCTGTGAGTAGAACTTCCTTCGAAACTCCTCTTTACTGAAAGCTGGAACTAGAAAACACTGGCTACTTAGGATTTTGGTTTCGCTTGTTTCTCTTGGGTTCGTCCAATTTTAAATCCTCCAAACAGGGAGTTCAGAGAAATGACGCTAGGAATTATTCAGAAAGCTGTATACACAACTGTTTTCTGCTTAATGAGATAGGAAGGATGTTTGAAACCCACAAATATACCAAAAAGTGCTTTTAACCTACCTAGGGGTTATCCAACTGGAATCTTTACGAGAGCTGATAAATAGCGAATTTAAGATTTATTCCTTTTTCCTTCTTTTCAGTATCCTCTTAGGAACTTTTTTTTTTTTTAATCCTTTGAATATTACAAAATGGGTAGCATAAATTAGTAAGATGGTCTGGCCTAATTAATAAACGAGATCATTGGTGGAAATCATGAAAAGTTTCATTAGCGTAACCATATTAATCTCCCAAACTGTTTCCAAGACAACAATTACATTTGAGCCAGAACTTAATTATGTGTTGATCTATCTTTATTTTACAGGAAGTGTTAGTCACCCAGACTGGTGCATTTTAGTTCCCCAAAGCCAATGAAAACATTTTTGGGAAGCCAACCTTTGTGTGTTTTCATCTTGAGAGGGAATTCAATTTACACATTCATGTAATAGGAAGGAACTGTGAAGTGTGTAGAATTTTTTTTATCTCGTGGTTGTTATTGGGTTGTTCTAAAATATTTTCCAAATCAGATACAAATTCTAGAAAGGTGACTAGCTATGCTGTACTAAGAAAGCAGAATAACACCAAAGAACCTTTCCATCATGTGTGTCTGATGTTCAGTGGCACCACAAAGGGATGAATCCAATCAGTCAGCCTAAATGCCACCTCATTTATCAGTCTGACCCAAGAATAAAGAATTCTTACTTGGAAGATTAAATGCTATCAGGGATTTTTGTCATCTTGGCTAATTGATTTCCTGGTAACTGCTGTTTTCTCCAAATGATCCCAGTGTTTATTGTTTTAAAGGCAGGGACAAGAAGCCCACATGTATCTGTATTTTGTGTATGGCATCTGATAACTACTTTTCTATTGTTTCTAAAGGGATATAAAAGTAATCTGTGTTTTCTGGGTGACAGAAGGCTGAGAGTAAGACCAGAGTGACAATAATGGATACAGAAAAGTATATCTACGTAGTGTCCATAGGAATCAAACCCCTCAAGGTCCTTCTATGGTTTTTGGATTCCCTCCCCAGCACATATTTGTCATAGGTGTTCCAAGAACTTGTTCTTGCAATGCTCACCATTTTGTTCCTTATCCCTCAGGTGCAGTTCACTGGCAGTGAGTGACTTTGCTTGACACTGAACCAAGTCACTGCTAGAATTCCTGAAGGCTGCCCATAGTTCTGTAGTCTTTCTCCGTGCCATGACTTCTTCCTGATGGAATTCATCCAGCCTTTGTGAAAATAGAACCATGGCAGGCCATATCTCCACCCTCCAGACAGACTCAGACTTGCCTCAGTCCTGAGCCCAGCACCCCTGGTGTTCAATCTGGCAACCTTGGGACACCAGTAGCTTGAAGTTAAAATGGTGATCCTATCATCAGTTTTCCCTGAAATGAAATACATGAAGCACCTATGATAATTGTGCTGATAGGATTCATTTAAAAACAAACAAAAAAAATATTGGTTGAAAATACAGTTTTCATAGTAAAATTTTCACTTATCTAACACAAGCTTAATATTCTCAAATCTGTATATGTATCAGGCTGTATATAGTTATTAGAACATTCTAAATGCTCTCACCAATATTCTGCCACTACTAGTTTCAACTTCCAATATTTTGTAATTTGCAGTGAGCCATGTACCTTCCCTAAAACCAAGACTTGAATATCAGGAGACAATGTCAAGTTTGAGAACTGACATAGACAACTGCAGTCAACTGTTTGTGACGGTTACTGAACAGTATTTTTTCTGTTACCACCTTTCCTATCCTGGTCTTCAAACATGACTTGATTTTGCTTCCCTGGAAATTTTTATTCAGACTTTAATTAGATCATTAAAGAGCCTAGATTTATTAATTTATTAGAAAACTTATAAAATATCAGAAAAGCTGTGAATCACTTTAATTTTACATATTAAAAGCAAAGTTAATTTCTTCACAACTGTTGTGGAGAAGAAATACATGATGTTTAAATAACGTGAAATAATTATACAGCAGATACCTGACTTGTTTTTCTATCCGTCCTTCAACTATCAAAACAGGTAAAAGACCGATATAATTTAATTTAAAAAATTCATCTTCCAAAGAGGAGTGAATGTGATGGAATAATTTTCTAGGTCTGCTTCTGAAAGACACAGCAGAATGTTGGTCTTCACTTTCTTATTTTCTCTCTTCTTCACTCATGGAGGAAGAGAACTTGGAATCATTAAGAAAAATAACATTTTGTACTAAATAGTACAAAAGAGGAAAACAATTGTTTTCACTTTCCACCTAAATTCCCTAAGGAAAATCCAAACAGCAGATTTTATGAGATAAAGTTGAAAATAAAACAAAATGGTATATTCATTCAAATTATAAAATAAAAGCCCAAATGCTTAGAAAACATGAAACCAGGACTAAGAAGGAGGATGAGGAGGGAAAAAGAGGACAAATGGAAGGGAGGAAGAAAAAGGAAGGGAAGAGAAAGGGAGAGAGAGAGGAGGGAAAGAAGAAGGGAAGGACTTTGTTATCCACTACCCAAAATAAGCACTTAGACTACCGTGACATATTGATAAATTTCATTCTAGTGTTTGCATCTATGTGTATAAAAGACAAACCAAATAGTATATGATTTTTATTTTTTTCCTTTTTTAACTTAATAATATATACTGACCATTTTTTCACAGTAAGACATCTGTACGTTATAATGATCTGTGACTATATAGAATTTTACCATACTGATGCACCACAATTTATTTAACCAATTCCATTTTATTTTTAAAAATAAGATTACTGTTTTTAGAAAACATATAAACACTATATACATTAATATGTATTGTAATCTTTGTGTATATTCCTAATACATCATAGCATAAAGTCCTAAAAATTAAATTGCTGCTGAAAAGGATGGATGTAATTTTGAGGTTTTTGGCACACAGTATCATAGAAATTTAGCACCAATTTATAATCCCACTAACAGTGAGGGTATGAAAATCTACTTCCCTAATCATTCTAAGGAGATTTTAAAAAATTAAAAATGCTGTAAATCATATCTTACTTTTTAAATAATTAGCACATTCTGTTAAATAAAAAGGGCAAAATCAAATATTAACTGTCAGTTCTCTATTCCTGAGGTTATGATGCTAACAGCTTTCTTTCCTCATCTTTTAAAAAATCTCCACATTACCTCTTCCAGTGACAGTGTGCTCTAAAATATTCAAAAATAACCTCAGTCATAGGTAATCCTTCTAAATCCATGATTCCATGATACCAATCCCTCATTTCCTGAATACAGGTACACTTATTTGAGTGCCCCAAACTCATTCCCAAATGAATACTGTGCCAAGGACATCCCATCCCTCAGCCCACACTGTAGAAGCTCTTTGAATTAAGACAAGAAGAGGTCTACTAACAGTGTAAGACTGACCCTTCCTGACCTGAGATAACCAGTTCCCTTCTCACAGAAGGAGTCATTGAGACCTTGCAGTTTAAAGGCAACTCAAAGTTTCCACTACAGTGGCTTTGGTTTACCAGAAAGATATCAGCCCTGGCTGTGCATCTAGGAATCTCTGGTCTCCTCTCCCCAAGGCACCGAGTGACATACAGAGAGAGGCACGTTTTCTCTGCTTCCCAGCTTCCCTTTCTGCAAGGGGTGTCAAGTCACAGCCTCCTCCTGACAAGCTTTGTTTATAGCAGGAGTCAGAAAAATTTACAGCCTGGTCCTCCCTGGCCCTAAGACTGGAATGCCTCTTTGGTTTGGTAAGCAAGAGTAAGATAAATCTCTTCTTGTACAACCCACAGTATGTAGTACCTCATTGCTGGGTGATTCACAGTGAAGGAAATCATTTTGTCCAAACTAAAGGATGATCAAATGTCAACATTACAGAGCTGAAGATGCACTTGTACAAAATGACACTTTAATTCTGAAAAGAGTAGAGATTTTCTTAACAAAAAGAAAAGTAAATCTCTTCTAAATTAGGGAAGAAGTAAAAGGTAATTTAGAGATTTATTAAGAATAATGGAGCAGTGCTTACAAAACTATGCTAAATAAAAAAGACAGAAACAAATCTAAAGTATAATATGATTACAACTGTGTAGGCATGTATAAGATAAAATAAGGACAAAAGTAATAAGAGTTATTGTTTGAGGGTGATGAGGTTATGATTTTCTTCTCCATTTCTTAAAATTTCTAAATTTTACAGTGAACAAAAGAGAAGAACCAGATTTTTTTTTTTTTAAAGAGTGAAACAGTTTCATCTTAATGAAGAGGGAAATTGATTTGGTGTTAATAGATGTTATTTGTATCCACACTCATGGCAGTTAAGATAAGCAAGACTTCCTATTTGTGTTACAATTCAATTCAACAGATAGTTCCTAAAAGTCTATTAGATACTGTGTCAAACTTGGGAAAATACAATTTACCAATTTGTTCAATGGAGAAAATAATACTTGCCCCAAATTTAAAAAAAAAATTTGACTTCATAACATCTATGAAACACTTTAAACTGTCCGGAGCCAAAGCATAGCTTAGCTATATATGGAAGCTCAGTTCCTAGCATTCTGCACGTATTTCATTCTCAACAGAACATTTTTTAAAGGAAAGAAACCACGAAAGAATAGTTTTTTGTAGTGACTTAAGCATTGTATAGAGCTGTGGTTCTTAAATTGTGTGCAAAGGGCCCCTGAGGCACAGCAGTAAACTCCTAGCTTTTAATTTATTAAAACTCTTGGGATATTTAAAATTCTTCAGGGAGCTAGAGCATCACCCTTTGGACATCACACAAACTACTACCGTTGAGCTTGGACCTAATCATGGCCAGGAATTTCTTTTGGACTCAAGGGCACCTTGAAAAATAACTGAGACACAAGGGTGCTGTCATCTGGGAAAGTTTGGAAACCCCAGGTATAGGGTAGAAGCAACAAGGTCGGGACCCTAATCTGTTAGAGATTTATATTTTAAATTTACGAGATACCGCTATTGTAAAGGATTAACCTTACCTAAGAAAAGATTTGGTCCTTGCTGCCAGCTCCTGGAAGGTAACTCTAGGCCCTGACTGCAGGAATGAGTCTTTCTGTTTACATGGGGACCTTAGGCCATGCCACATATTCTTGTTAACAATGTCAGGTATGGAGGTGGGGAGTGGGTGGGGCTTGGGCCACATGGTAGCTTGACCTCTGGAGGGGCTGGGAACTAAGGTGAGCCACGTGGGTAGTCTGCCACGTCTATATCATTGATCTCCCATAAAAACCCTGGACGCCAAGGCTTGGTAAGCTTCTGTGGTTGACAGTATTCCATGTATGTTGTCACACATCATTGCCGGGAGAAATAAACACTGTCCGCACAGCTCCCCTGGGAGGGGATGACTGGTGGCTCCATGTCCGATCTCCCCTGGACCCTGCCCTGTGTTCCTTCATCTGTTGCTGACTTTAATCTGTGTCCTTTCATTATAGTAAACCATAACTGTGAGTAACAGTTTTTGCTAAATTCTGAAAGCCCTTCTAGAGAATTATTGAGCCTGAGATGGTCTTGGGACTTTCCTGAACTAAATCACTACAAAAATGGAAGTTTGTTAACTTTCATGGGTTTTCATTTGCCCTGCTCTCCCCAGCAGAAAGATATTATGGGGAAGGTATGGTATTCACTAATACACTAATGCAAGAATAAGACAAGTCTACTATTAAAAAAAAAAAGCGTAAGAGAAAATGCATTACCTTGCTGTTGTCATACATGAAAGTTGATTTTCTCAGCAAATATAGATAAGTAACTGACCCTTTTTAATTTATAAACTGCTTGAAATTGGTTATGACAGTTTGCTTGACAAAATCTAGTGAAAGATTAAGTGATTCTGAAATTTTCTAAGATGACAGTTTAAGCCATTCAGTTATATTTATTTTTAAGTTATGGCAAATAATTTTATCTATTTATCTCTTAACACACTTGCTACCAAGTTGGCATGGGAGAACCCAGGTGCCTTTGGGGGATGTTAAATATCACAAGCTGTTTGTCAAACACTGTCAAAGCAAACAATAAAGCTCAAAATATTTTCTCGAATACTTGAAAAAAGTTCCTCAGCATGCAAGTATCTTAAAAAGCTTTCTATTCACAAATTCTTAGCTTATTTACATTTTATATTTTCTTATCTTTGTAAGACTTTGGAGTTGTTATTGTAAGCTTTATTAGAATGATGCCTTATTCCATAATGATATAACAGAAAGAGCACAAGACTGGACATATTAATATTTGCATCCTAGTCATATTTTGCCATTAATTGTCTAGTCCCGGGCCTCAGGTTTTCCTTCTATAAAATGGGCGGGTTGAACTGAAGGACTCATTTCAACATCATTTTCAATTTAACCAACAGATATTAATCTCTACTATTAATCCCTACTATGTGTTTCACAACTGCATTGTTGTGAAATGTATAGGGCTTATAAATGGTGACTATAACTCAATTTATGCCCTGAAGAATGTTGCAATTAAATAGAGAAGACAGAGGCCTAATGATAATGTCAGATGGCTTTTGGCAGATGCCATAGAACCATAAATTCAGGACTTGTGGGAGCTTTAATGCAGAGGGATTTCTGCCCTGGTGGTTCTTAGAAGGCCTGGAAGATAAATTAGATTCTTACAGATGGAGAAGCTGGTGAGAATAGTAAACATTTCAGCAGGGAGACTAGATGAGCAAACACTTGATGGCAGATCACATATGATGCCTCGAGTGGCAGCTTGTCGTCCTGGGTGTTTGATCATATGCAACGCAGAGAGGAAGGATGGGAGATGAAGCAGAAAAGATAAGCTGACACAAAGTTGTTTAGGGACTGTGAACTGCATAGTTCTATTTATTCTCTTAGATCCCTTTCCAGTTTTGTCTACCCTCTCTGCCTCTGGAGGCTGACCCATAGGGAACACATCAATGGCCTTAATTGTCCTTTGTCTTCCAATGCAAGTCAACCAAGGGAAGGCAGTGGGAGGTGATCAGAAGTTTGGCGTGTTTATGTTTCTGGCTCTCAATCTGCCAGGTCCCTGTATGCTGTCTGTGCCCCTCTATCAAAGGCCACAGGTGCTATCATCTGGGCTCTGAGAATTTCTCTTTTCAGCCCAAGGGGAGGTGTATTCATTTTCCGGGGCTGCTATAACAAAATATTGCAAATGGAAAGGCTTTAAACAGCAAAAATATATTGTCTCATAGTTTTAGAGGCTAAAAGCCTGCAACAAGATAACATTCTGAAGTGCTGAGGGTTGGGACTTCACATGTCTGTTTGGGGATGCAGTTCAACCCATAACAGGAGGGAAGGCTCTCCACAGTTGCTAATCCCCAGGCACTGTGCTGTCTTTCATGCAAGTCCTAAACCCTGTCCACACCTTCGTAATCAGTCCCATTACTAACCCCTGCTGTGTTACCCTGTGTGTTTGTACCGTCTCTTTTATTCAGAGATTCTGATTATATAGATTTGATTTCCATGACAATGATTGGACCAGGGGTTTTGTTTTGTTTTAGATAGTTGGATATATTCAGTAGAAAATGATCAGTTCAGGGCTTTAGAAAAATAGATATTGTAGCAAAGTAAAATGTGCATTAGAGGAAGGAGACACAGGAGGCAAGATATAAAGGAGTGGCCCATTGTTATGTTACGCTGCCATGTTGGGACATGATGGGGTCTCAGGTGGGAAGGGGCACCAGTGATTTCCTGTATCCCAGAGTAAAATCCAAAGTCTTCCTCAAGGCTTTGCTCATGATTTCACCTTTTTCCACCCCAGACCCTCATGTCCCCCTCACTTACCACACAGACTCTCACTGGCCCTTCGCTTTTCCTCAAATGCCCGCGTCATACTCTTACCCCAGGGCCTTGATCCATATTCCCTCTGCCAGGAGCGTTCTTGCTTCCTGGCATATGCCTGACCCCCTCTTACTGTCTTCTGCTCTCTGCTCCAGATGTTCCTTTGTAGAAGGTCTTTCTTAACCAACTTTGATAACATAAGACCACCTCATATGCCTCGTCCCCAGCCATCTCTAGCTCTTTATTTTTCATCACAATCATCACCAAGTGGCAGGGCCTTTATTTCTTTAAGCTCCATGAAGATCAGGGATACTTTCTGTTTGTCCGCCGGTCTGTCCCCAGTGGATAGAACTGTGTCTGGCATATAGGAGGCTCTCAACAAGCACTTATTAAATGGTGGTCACCATTAGAGGTGGAATCTGTGGGATGTGGTAATAGATGTAACATGGTGGAAAAGGTGACAAAAAGGAATTGATGTGGCTCCAAGGAGTTTTTTTCCTCTTAGGTAAATCTGATTTCATACAGGTTAATTTTTATGCCTTTCAAAACCAGGAATGTGTACTAACCCAATTTAGTTATTTTTTCATTTTGCATCTCAAGAAAATTTTTTTTTATCTTCAATGTCATTTTAAAAGTCTATGTTAGTCATAGAAATCAGTAATTCCTATGAGGAATGTGAGTAGCTTGTGACTCATAAATGCATTTTTAAGGTGATGCTTCTGATTCGTACGCTGTTATTCTGTTATCAGATTCTGTGGGTATGATTCTGTCTGTGGGTTGTGGTGGGGAGTTCTAGTGCTTTTTGTTGCCTTTCTTTCAACTTCATGTAACAGTCTTCTTATGCCTCATCAGCTGACTCACACTTCCCTCTGTACGTCAAATAGTTAAGTTAGAGAATCAGTCAATGTGTTTGACATGATTACTCAGCTTGTTCTGTGATGCATTTTTTTTCTTTTTGTGATGCATGATATTTGTTACTTAATTACTTGCCTTCAGATTTAGGTGTGACTAAGAGATATATTCTAAATCAAATTCACAATGATGCTGCTACTGACTTTAAATACATTTTTCTCCAAATATTTATTTCCTAAAAATTATTTAAATTGTATATTTTATTATTTATCAATAGAATCATGTTCTTAGTATTAGGGAAAGAAAAGTTTAATGTTTAAAGTTTATAATTGTCTCTTTAAGCAAAGTGTGCCCTCATTTTTCCTATTCTCTCTGGATTGATTTGAAGTTATCCTTGGATTGTATTGATATTCACTTTCACAGCAAAAAGATTACGACTTGCTGAAGACTCAGGTGATGGTTAGCATTTGTTAGCAGTAAAGTACTTTTTAGTTTAGGGAGGTACCTTCTTTAAGACATAATGCTATTGCACACTTAACAGACTGGATTGAGTATAGTGTAAACATAACTTTTATATGCACTGGGAAACCAAAAATTAGTGTGATTTGCTTTTTTGTGATATTGGCTTTACTGTGGAGTTGGCAGTATCTCCGAGGCATGCCTGGATGGCCTCCTCAGTAGTGAATGTGTGTTGATTGATGGAGGTCCGTGCAAGGGGAGGTGCCTGCAATCAGCTGGAAACATGAACCTACTCTGCAGTAAGGAACAGGGCATTCAGGTTGGGATTACAAACACAGGGATGAAACTAGGGGACGAAACTCTCAGGGACAGTTGAGTGCAGAGGGCAAAGAGCAGAGAATCTTAGCTGGGAAAGTAGGAGAGGTAAGAAGGAAAACAGGAGCATCCTGACTTGGTGGAAGAAAGATGTTGGGGGTGGGGCAGTAGAATGTAAAGGAAGGTAGTTCTATGGAGTAATTAATAGTGATTTGGCTAGAAGAAGTATTTTCTCCAAAGCTGCGGGGTCAATTCATGATTGCAAAGTGTTCTGGAACAGAGAGAGTGTTCAGCCATATATTTGACATTCAAAATTCCTTCTTTACTTCCTTAGCAAGCAAAATATTGACTAAATTATTATAAGTTAATGGACTAAGTTGTCTGACCTGATTTTCCAGAAGGAAAATCCACACAAAGTTCTTTCTCTTGCCTTAGATTTATTGGTTCCAACTGTAATGGTATCTGGATGTTCTCCATTTATCTCTGCTTTAAACATTTCCTTTTGTGATAGCCTTATAGTTTTTAACTGCTTTTTCTTTTTCTTTTTTTTTTTTTTCCTGCCTCTACACCACTCCTGAAGTCATTTTAAAATGCCAAGTGGGGTTGATGCTTCCTTGGGAAATATTAAAGAGATCTCAGAGAAGAGACTTCATGTCCACAGAGGAGGAGGTAAAATACAGTAGGTTACATTGCTCCACTCTCACTTCACCAAGGGAAGCATGCTATGCCCACTGGAGAGCTGCCCAGGGTATGCTGGGATGCCCTTGAGAAAGTGACTGGGAGGGGACAGAGCTTTCCAGGAATAATAGAACCTCAGAGCAAGTGTGAAAATATACACAGAATTGTGCTTCTTTCAAAGCAATTAATTTATCAATCCAATCAAGTTAGGGTTCTACTGCCAAATCTGTCATGGACTGGTTAGATGATTTAGACAAGTCATTAAACTTTCACATCTTCAGTTCTCATGTTTAAGTCAAGAGGGGTTGGACAAGGTGACCTTTAAGGTCTCATTGAAACCTAACATTTGCTGATTCCTTGGAGAAGAAACTTGGAATATGCCAAAATAAATAATAAATAAATAAATGGAAAAATCAGCCTATTAGCTTTCCTGTGTGGTTATAGAACCCACTGAATGATCTTTCTTTCTCTTTTTTTTTTTTTCTTTTAGTTTCCACATTTCTAGATCCCTTAATCATTTCTTAACTTCTGAATTATTTTCATTGAGAAATTTCATATTTCTTCTCTTTTCTGCCAGAAAAATAAAACATGTAGTACACTAAGAATTCTCAAAAATAAAAGAAGATAAAATGCCAAATAAAATTTCCCAACTAAGTTTATTCCTAAGTTATATTTACTATTAAAGACCAAAAATGTATAGTCAAAGCAAAAGAGAGAAATGAGGCAAGAATTGATTTTGATTGCTACAAGGAAAAGAAGGGGAAAAAATCCACAAATGACATGACATAGTACAAAGAGACACATTTCTTCCATCTAAGCCCACAGACAGTGAGAGATTGACCTGCTTGCCTTTTTAATTTACTGAACCCCTCCTCCCTTTCCTAGGTAAATTGTAATTCTTTGTTTGCTAGTAACATTGAATGTCTTAGCATATCTTTATTCACTAATTGTAGTTCTCCTGTCATAATCTCTGGCCATTTTTCTATGTACTGATTTATATATATTAAAGATATTAAACTGTTGTCTACTATAAATATGTTAATTTGCTTTGGAGATCAGCAATGTAATGACAGATAACCACAATTTATTTCATTTAACAATTATTTCTTATAGGTACCCATGGTTTTATTAATGCAACAAATCAGACATCAGTCTATAGGTCAGTAGTCATAGGAAATATCTCTAAAGATCTCATATGCACTATCTAATTGGGTACATTTTTCAAAGCTCACCATTGCTAACGTGGACCAGTAGGATTATAGCACAGTGCTTTCACTGTGAATCCACTTAAACTGGCCACTCCTGCCTCTCTATGTCTCATGGCCCCCTCCCAAATAATCATGTTTGATGTGTTATAGTTACTCTGTGAATGCTTTCCTGCATGCAGAAATTTTTCAAGAATTTAGAAGTTTAATAGTGCCAGAATTGCAACAGGGACCTGAGAAAAGTAAGTGAAAGAGAGGAACCTTTGTTGGCAATGATGGCAAAGACATGGAAGACTCTGTTATCGTTGCATTACTTGACTTTATGTCCTCCCTAAAATAGTCCAATAAAGAGAGAGCATAGAACTAGAATTGTAAAATCAGGATGAATAGAGTTGCTTGACTTTATGTTTTTTGGAAAAGCTTTTAGAGAAATCTAAAATGATAATCTAATTTGCTGAGAGTTGCCGTCACACGGAGAATCTGTACACTAAGAGTGATTTTTTGTTCCATAAAGAGAGAAACACTGGGAATAGTTTTTTATGCTGTATTAAAATTAAGAAATATTTTCATAATATTACATGGCAAATAAGGGGCAGATGAAAACTATAACCAAGAAGCAAGTAAATTATAGCAGACATTATTAAATTAACCAGCTGTTCACTCTAATATACAAGTGAATGTTGGAATAAATTAAGACTAAGTCACTGTATTATCCAAATTAGATCATGTATAATTCTCAGCAGAACAGCTTATCATTTCCCTCTTTTATTCCTTTTTTTCTTACTTGAAGCCTTATTAAGCACTGAACATTGGTAAGAAAATCATTTAGAGTGGTAATATTACAAAAACTTCATTTTGTCATTCAGAATATATTTCCTAATATTAGTAATTGTAAACTATTCTAGAAGATAATCAAACTAAGCAGTTAAATATGATCAATCTGTATGGATACATGGGATGGCTCAAATTGTATTCCTATTCTGTTTCAGGCAAAAATTTCAGAATTAGATGTTTTTTAAAGCCTTTATACTTACATGAAGAGATAAAATAAAACTTCCTTTATCACTTGACTTTATATAATCTATTTGTTTCCTAGAACTTATTCTGCAAAGCTTTTCTGCTAATTACAGTGCACATCTTCAAATAACAATAGCTAAATTTCAATAAATTTAAAGTTAATTCCCCATGTTATACAAATCCAAAAATAAAATTATCTTTGATTAATAAGGAAAAAATTGTAGTTTATGTAGTTATGTAGTTTATGTAGCTACTTCTTATGAATAGCTTAATCCCCCGGATATATTATCTACGTATCTTTTTACATTTCATTTAAAATAATCCAATGATGTCTTAAAAAACTGACCAGGTAATCACAATCAGATTGATCACAATGTTAGAAATAGTTTTTAGATCAGATTCCCCCCCTTCCCCTAGATTTTTGTTTTCATCAGCACATGTAAACAATTTAGGGAGGGTCTTGGTGGCCTGGTCCACTGGGGAATGTGTCAGAAACTGCGCCTGGGGTGATGCATATCTCTGTCACCTCAAATTAAAATTACTCTTCTAGGTCATTGCTTTACACACTTTTTGCACTTGAGACATCCTTTTGAATACAAAAATGTTGAAAATTTGGAACAATTAAAAGTCTCAAAACAAATCAGCAAAATGTACAATAAAAACATCCTGCATATAACAAGATCCCACAGTGCTTAGAAAAACATCTGTAGAACCACATTATTTATTTGATGGTTTTCTGAAACATGCTTCTGAGAAACATTCTTTACTGCTATGAACTCTGCCATACACCCACAAAGCTAATTTCATGACTATCCTTGTAAATACATGATGTTTCTTTAAAACCAGAAAGCATTATAATATGCTTTCTTCCCTTAGAGCCAGCTTTATCATCTAAGTTACTCATCCAAGTGTTCACACAGTAATATTTATGTAGCTTCATTTCTAACAGAAATGATTTTCCACGGTATAAAAAATCTCACAGTGCCCTTCAGAGCACTTTGAAGTCCCCAGGGAGACCACGGAACACAGCACGAGAAACACTCTTCTGGATTTAGTCTTTCGTGTCCATTTCCTTTCCTTCTGCTTTATGCTTTTGTACTCTCTCTGAATTTCCTATTGTTCTGCATCATTTAATGTTTTCCAGACATGCAGTGAGCTTGGCTTCATTTCCTCATTTTTGTTGCTGTCGAGAAGGAGCCCTTCTAATTCTCTTTTTTTCTGAATCCACTACCAATGATTACTTTTCTTTGGACTCACTCCAACTCTTGTAGTCGATTTATAATAGAGCTAGAAGGAAAATTAAGAAATCTTTGGATTTAGGCTCCTAGGATGGGGCAGAAAAACATAGCAGTGTCTGGGTTGCGCGTTTCTCTTCCATTCTTAACATGGTCTAAAATCTAGACCGTTCGAGTGGCTCTGGAGGCAGTTCCAGTTTGAGGCTGGGAGGCTTGGAGGGGGTCCAAAACCACAGTGCTTAGGAGCATCCCAAGTCATAAGCATGACTCATCACGACAGTGAAACTGCTCCACTGTACAAACACCAGCAGTATCTGGGCTCTAATCCTTTCGCTCAAGCACAGGCAATATTGTACCTTGTGCACTGACTGTCTGGAAAAAACAGTGTGAACAGCTTGAGGTCTGGATGATGGCCAACCTTCAACCTTTCTAAAACTGCCAAAGAGCTCACTGTTTTTTTGCAGAATTGTGTCTGTGGACCCACATTTCCATTAGACTGGAGGACCTCCAGGTGTTTGCTTAAGGAAGTCATTGAAATTCAATGTAAATTAAGGCCAGATTTCCAGAAGAAGAAATTTAGCAGTAAGAATTTTCCAAGCACAAGATTTCAAGAAACATATTATTTAGATGTTCAATATGTGCTTATAATATGAGGAGTTAAAATAAGTTTTAACTTTCAGAATTACAAGCTACTTTGCAGTTTAATATGAGGAACACTTAGGTTGGGGAATATAATCAGCATAGAAAGAAATTTTTAGGTTCAGGAGGAACTTGTTTATTTAATGGTAATACAGTACCATTACATCATTTCCCAGGGATTTGTTCAAGATACATTTTTCCATTGAGATTTGAAAGCAGTATATTATCATATAGAAAAATCAAGAAGGTTAACTTTAGTAGAATGTAATACAGATCAACAAATAATATTTATTTAAAAATTTCATTTTCACCCTACAGAAAGCTACTCAGGTGTTACCTATGAAAGAATGCCCTATATAAAAAGTTTGAAAACAATAAGTTAAGGGATATATTAGAGAAAGTCAGACTAAATGATAAAAATAAATGAGTAATTGACATGCTGTATATGTTAAGTTGAATGTTTGAAACTTGTCTAGATATAACATTCATAGGAAAAAACCGATCATTTTCTATCTGGCATCCTCGTTTTGAAGATGAGGAAACCCAGGCAGTAAAAGAGTAAGAGACACTTGCTGCCACACAGCCGGTATGGTTGAATGGTTGGATTGATTTCTTGGCTCCTGATCTAATGCTTAGTAGAGCAGATAATAAAAAGTTACACATTGAAAAACAAACCTTTAACCAATAATGTCGAAAACAGTTATAAATTCCAGCATTTTGATTAAAGAATATATTTTTCACGTGTATAGAATAATTAGCTTCCAATAACATCCTAACTGATACATTATATGAGTATTTGAGCAAACTTGTAAATATTAATAATAATGTGGAGAAAACACACAAAACACTTTATTAGCCTAACTAAAATGATCAGTTTCATTTTAAAATGTTAATGTAGCATATTCGATTGCAAAAAATGCCATTTCGTCCCAAGACATCCTGAAGCCAAGAATATTTCCCCATCAGAAATATGAAAAGAAAATTTATTTTCTCTTGAAATTGTTTTCAGACAGAAACAGAAGTCTTTTTGGAAAGAAAATGGGTGCTTGGGAAAAGATACATAAAGGCACAGGAAAGAGAGAAAGAAAGAAAACAAACAAACAAAAACATGATACAGTTATCCTTTAGTTTAAAGAAGCCCTGGGGAAAGAGTGTTGGGAGGGATAAATTGGAGTTCAGGATTTGCAGATACTAACTATTACATATAAAATAGATATACAAAAAGGACCTACTGTATATCACAGGGAACTATATTCAATACTTTGTAACAGCCTGTAGTGAAAAAAATATGAAAAGGAGTATATATGTAAATGAATCACTAGACTGTACACCAGAAGTTAATGCAACATTGTAAATCAACTACACTTCAATGAAAAGTAATAATAATTAAAAGCATTAAATAGTGATTAAAAAAAGCCACAGAATGATTTTTAAATACAAAACAGATCAAGTCTTGCTCTTGCTCAAAACTGTTCATTAGCTTTTCAAAGCTGAGTAAACAAAAAGCCTTTCTCGTGGCCTACAAGGTCAGCCTGCCTCCACTGAGATGGCCCTTCTCTCCTCCTCTCCTGTGAATAACTTGGCTTTTTTCCCCAAAGTCATTTCCTCCTCAGGGCCTATGTACTTCCCTTCCTGCTGCCTTTCTTGCTTTGCGCCCAGATAACAGCATGGCTGACTTCTGGCACGCCACTTAGATCTCTCTGCAGATCTCCCCCTTGCAGAGCAGACTTCCCTATCTAGAACATCCTCCCACACAACTCTATCACTCTGGAATCTTTATCCTGTTTTATTTCCTACCCAGCACTTACCACCACCTGGAATTAAGTTATCTACTGCTATATATTTGGGACAGGATTCAAACTTTGGTCTTTTGGGTTTTAGACCTTGAACTGAAAGCAGTAAGGAAACTGGGGTTTCAAAGCAGGTAAGTGACATAATCACTCTTGTATATACAGTGATAGGACTAAAGCGATATGTGTATATAGTGATTTTCAGAGAATAGAATCACGAAGAGAATTTTAACACAGACCACACAAAAAAAATATATTATGTCGTCTAAGATAAGCAAAGCTGAAAACACAGTAAGCTCCTAAAAATATTTGCTTACTTGATGCAAAAAAAATTTTTATGCTATTATCAAATCCAGTGTACTGTCATGTCTGAATATAGAATTATGGATCCTTAGAAGTGGACAAAAGATCTCCTCATGCTTGGGCTTCCTGCCTCAGTGAGGCTAGTATCTAAAATAGCGGAGAGAGACTCTTCGTGTATTAAATATTCCTGGAGTAGATTTTTCTTTTCTTTCTTTTTATCAAATAAATCCTTCCCTCTTTTTACCTGTACTTAATTTTTCTGAATGAAGTTTCTTTCTTTTGGTGAATGTATTTGTGGAGTTGGGAGAACAATTGATCTATGTTTTCTTATCATAACTCATCTTAATTACAGATGTCTTCTATTTACTAGAACTTCTATCCTCTAGAACTTCTATCCAATTCTATTGGCAGTAAAGAGACCCTTTGTTTCTTAGTAACCAGTTCCTCTCTTTCCTTGAACCATGAAGCTTAAGAGCTGGCTGCAAGGTGTGAAAGAATTTCTCTTGTCTCTGGAGCAGTTGGGAAATTACTAACTGGTTTCTGGCGTGAGTACGTTTTCTTGGTTATCCCTTTGGGATCCTCATGGATTCTGGAGTACATCTTCAGAAGACTTAAGTCCTGGCAACACTAGACTGCAGCATCAACTGCCAAAGTCACCAAATTAGAGGACTGGGACGGAAGTTCAATCCATTTTGGCTAAATAAGCCTGATTAAAGCGAGTTCCCCCAAGTCTGCCTTCTGTTTTAATGCACAGATTGCAAGCTAATTATTCTACATGAAACGCAATTGGCTCATTTGCCTTTTGATGCTTAAATAGAAAATCAATAGTATAGATGGGCTCAAATTAACTTCAGTGAATCGAGCTTCCTATGGAATGAATCAGACAACGATACCTAGTCCTGGCCCAAACATGCTCTCAGGGGATTTGGATAGAGGATGCAGTGATTAAGAGTGGGTGCTATGGCACTAGACCATACAAGCACATCTACACTAACCACAAATATTTTTTTTCTTAGGGCACAAAGTGATTCTTGTCTTTAAAATCTCTAATGAAATCCCTAAAAACATGGAGTATAATTAAATTCAGAGTTATTCAGGTGATTGAGGTTGTCTGTGTGAATAGACATGCGGTTCAATTGGATCCACACAGAAATTCCTTGGTTGGCTTGTCTGTATTTGCTTTTGCTGCTCACGGTGCTTTAAAATGGTCCAGTCAGATCAGACTGTCAAAACGGCGAGTTTCCCTGTTTGATTTACGCATGCCACCCAAACCCACGCAGACTGTTATGAACGCCACATTTGAGAAAATCTCCCATTTGTGAAAACACATTGGGTCACATTAAAAAGGAGATTAAATGAATCCCTTTTTCAAAAAGTTTTCGGTAGGTAGAAAGGAATGCTGAGGTGACGCCTGTGTGACGGCAGAACTACAGATGTCTCTTTCTCGTGGAAATATTCTCTAAGGGCTAAATTTCATCATATTGGGTGAGGGGGGGAGCTCTAAAAAAGCATGAAATGGAAGGCTGGCAAATTAAATCCCGACCTTCTGCAGGGCATTCAGAGTGCAGAGCAGAAACAGCCCACACGTTTTCAAAAGAAACCCCATTGTGAGGTTTGCTATACCTCAGCCCTGCAAGGAATGCCCTCCTTCACCGTTCTACAGTGTAGAATGCTGGCAGTTCTGTGTATGACCTACTGGTTTTACTTCTACAGCATTTATAGCGGGCGCACTTTGTTTAAACATTCTCAATGCCATTGCTTGTAAGTGGAATTATATAAGCCAGTGGATTGAAATGCTTACGTAGGTGCAGGACATAGATGTGCCCTAAGGTAGATGAGACGGGTTTTTACAGAAGCTGGAGTGTCTTCCAGAGTGGAGTGGGCAGCAGTGTCCAGCAAGGTGCATGGGGGAGGATGGGAAGACTAATGACTCCTCCTGGGGGCCTTAATCCATGGGGAGCAATGGGGATGCAGAAAGGGATGGGATGATTGGCCACACCCTTCAGTTCAGTAACCCTCCAAGTCGGACTGGAGTCCGGCCCATGAGGAGTGATTCTCAACACTACCAGCTCTGCTGTAAGTGATAGTGATTGGAGAAATAGCTTCAATTCTCTTGAAATAATTGCTAATAATCCTCGAACTGAAGGATTTTAGATTGAAGGTTGATAAACAGCATTGCTGTGTTTGAAAGCAGAGGGGCAAGCAAAATTGCCGTGCATTTTGGTTATAATTTTGCTGCTTCAAGACGAATTTCACAAGCAATGAAAAGGTTTAAAGGATATACTGTTTACTGAAGGCACTTGTTGGTGTCCTTTAACATAATTTGCTCATCATTTGAGTCCTCTTAGAGTCATAGCACAACCACAGTTCCAAGCCGTCACCCAGTCACTGCACCGTTGGAGTTTAATGGGATAAGATGCCCAGGCTGCGCTTTAGGAGCTCTGTTTAGTACCTCCTCACCCTTAATTTTGCTTCTGCCACTTTAATATTATGAATCAAGCTATTTTCCATCGGACTAACGTGTCGTTCAAGGCTGATATTTCCTTATTGATTTTCTGTTTGGATGAGCTATCCACTGAAATGAACGGGGGTATTAGAGTCCCCTATTATTACTGTATTGCTGCCCACTTCTCCCTTTAGGTCTATGAATAGTTGCTTTATACGTTTAGGTGTTCCTATGTTAGATACATAAATATTTACAAGCGCTATATCCTCCTGTTGGGTTGACCCCTTTATCATTATGTAATGCCCTTCTTTGTTATTACAATCTTTGTCTTAAAGTCTATTTTGTCTGACATAAAGTATAGCTACTCTGGCTTTCTTTTGGTTTTCCTTTGCATAGAATACCTTTGTCCATTTCTTCGTTTTCAGTCTGTATGTGTCCTTACATCTAAAGTGAGTCTCTTGGAAGCAGTATATAGCAATATATATATTTTTTTCATTTAGCCACTCTGTGTCTTTTGATTGAAGCATTTAGTCTATTTACATATTTTGTTACTTGTTTTCTGGCTGTTTTGTAGTTTCTCTGTTCTTCTCTTCTTCTCCTGCTCTCTTCCTTTGTGGTTTGGTGATTTTCTTTAGCGGTATGCTGAGATGCTTTCTCATTATCTTCTGTGTATCTGCTGTAGGTTTTTGCTTTGTGGTTACTATCACGTTTACATATAACACCTTGTATCTCTAAGGGTCTATTTTAATTTGATGACAACTTAAGTTTGAACACATTCTAAAACTCTACATTTTTACTTCCCCTGCCATGTTTTAGGTTTTTGATGTCACATTTTACATCTTTTTATCATTTGTATCCCTTAGCAATTATTGTAGTTTTAGTTATTTTTACTAGTTTTGTCTTTTAACCTTCATACTAGCTTATAAGTGATTCATCCACTACATTTGCAGTATATTTAGCTTTACCAGTAAGACTTAGACTTTCATATGCTTTCTTGTTACTAATTAACATCCTTTCTTTCCAGCTTAAAAAAAAAATACCTGTAACATTTCTTGTAAGATCAGTTTAGTGATAATGGACTCCTTTAGCTTTTGCTTGTCTGGAAAACTTTTAATCTCTCCTTCAATTCTGAATGATAACTTTCCTGGGTAGAGTACAGTAACCCCCCCGTATCCACAAGGGAAACATTCTAAGACCCCCAGTGGATGCCTGGAGCTTCAGATAGTACTGAACCCTAAATACACACACACACACACACACACACACACACACACATACATATACACACCATGTTTTTTCCTGCACATACATACCTATGATAGAGTTTAATTTATAAAACAGGCACAGTAAGAATTAACAACAATAACTGATAATAAAATAGAACAATTAAAACAATATGATGTAATAAAGGTTATGTGAAAGTGGTTCTCTCTGTCTCTAGAATATCTTATTGTACTGTGCTCACCCTTCTTCTTGTGATGATAAGAGATGATGCAATACCTACATGATAAAATGAAGTGAGGTGAATGACGCTGACATTCCGATGTAATGTTAGGCTACTACAGACCTCCTGACAGGGTGTCAGAAGGAGGGTCATCTGCTTTGGATGATCCCAGATCATAGAGCTGTGACAATGCCGGTGGTGGATGTCAGAAGCAGACCAGGTCAGTGGTTGGGGATCCCAGGCGAAACAGAGAGGGATGATGTGAGATTTCATCTCACTGCATAGATGGTGCACAATTTAAAACTTATGAGTTGTTTATTTCTGAAATTTTCCATCTAATATTTTTGGACTGCGGTTGACCATGAGTAACTGAAACTATGGCAAGTGTGACTATGGATAAGGGAAGACCTCTGTTTTCTTGGTTGGAGCCATGATATATTCAAAGTTCTTTCAGCACTTTGACTATAACATGCAACTCCCTCTGACCTGCAACATTTCTGCTCAAAAATCTCCTCATGCTCTTATGGGGGTTCCCTAGTATGTATCAAGTTGTTTTTCTCTTGCCGCTTTTAAGATTCTCTCCTTGTCTTTAACTTTTGATTATAATGTACCTTGGTGTGGTTCTGTGTAGTTTCATCTTTTTTGGAACTCTGCAGGCTTCCTGGATCTGTATATCGGTTTCCTTTTCCAGGTTAGGGAAGTTTTCAGCCATTATTTCTTTAAATAAATCTTCTGCCCCTTTTTCTTTCTCTTTTCCTTCTGAGACTCCTATAATGTGAATGTTAGTCCACCCGGTGTTGTACCATAAGTCCCTTAAACTAGTTTTTTTATTCTCTTCTCTTTTTCTGCTCTGACTGGGTTAGTCTCTCTGCCCTGTCTTTGAGTTCACTGATCCTCCCTCTGCCTCATCTAGTCTGCTCTTGAATGACTCTAATATGCTTTTCAGTCCAGTTATTGTATTCTTTAGCTGTGTGACTTCTATGTGGTACTTTCCTATGTTTTCTGTCTCTCTTTCTCACTGTGTTCATCCATTTGTCTCCCAAATTCAGTGAACATCTATATGACCATTACTTTGTCAGGTGAATTGCTTATCTCTGTTTGATTCAGGTTTATTTATTTTTTCCTGAAGTTTTATCTGGTTCTTCTGTTTGGAACATATTCTTCTGTTTCTTCACATTGCTTGACTCTCTGTGTTGGTTTCTATGCATTAGATGAAACAGCCACTACTCCCAGCCTTGAAGGTGTGACCTTGTGTGGGAAATGAAACATATCCTTCAACCCTGCCCTAGTTCTTGGTTGTCTTGCAGACCTTTGTGATTGTCCAAGCAGCCTGTTTTATTTTTAATAGCTCCCAGGAGTTGAAGGTGTGCCAAGACCAGTCAGTGTCCCAAACAGGAGGATCTCAGTCAGCACCTAGAGTCAGGCTGGTTGGAAGCCAGACCTGGGCAGCAGCTTTTAAAGAATGCAAATGTATGCACTTCTCTGGTGCCACAAGGGTAAGCCCTGCTGGCCTCCAGATCTAGGCAATCTGGAGGCGTCCCCTGGGTAGCAGCTGCACAAACTGGGACTCCAGACAAAAGTATGAATTCTTTTCTGAGAGATACTAGTGAGCTGTAGTGAGGTAGGGGACAGTGCAAAGACAGCACCCCCGGTCTGTGTTCCCTGAGAGTGGCCCAGTAGCGTCTGATCATGTGCCAGACCTGAAGCCTGCCCCTAAGGCCGAAGCTCCAGGACAAGCAAGAAGGCATCTTTCACAGCAAGGCTGAGGTGTGTTTCATTCTGCTGGCTGTGCAGTGCCCTGGGGTGGTAACCTTCCAAAATCTCTTTCCAACTGTTACTGTCCTGTGAGACCCAGGAATACAAGGACCACTGGCACCAGAGCCAGCCAATCACGGGGTATCTCTTGGGCAGCAGCCGCAAAAACCAGGGCACCAGGTATAAAGTCTGGGACACCAGACACATAGAAGAACTCCCTTCTGAGAGATGCTGGTGCTCTGGAGGGCGACAGAGGAAGAGTGTGACAATAATGCCCATCCTCCAAGGTCTCAGAAAAGGTTTACAGTCAGTCCTTAGTTGTGTGTTTAATTGGGAGCCTGCCCCTCAGGCTGTAGTTATGATAATAAGCTAATGGGCTTCTTCCACAGAAGGACTGAGCTCCTGGGTCTGTCGCCCGTTACTGTTGCCTCTGGTGCACTAGGGGTGGTCACTGTTTAAGGGTGCTTTCTCCCTGTGGGACCCATAAGCATAAGCCCGACTGGCCACCAGAACCAGGCAGGGTAGAGGCGCCAGCTGCTTGGTTGCGGTTTCCTTCTTGTTTGCCCAGTGTGAAGGGGTTGCTCTGCCAGGTTTCAGGGTTTTTTTCCCCAGAGGAAATTATGCCATATATAGCTGTAAAATCAGTACGTCTGTGGGAGGAAGTGAGTTCAGAATCATATGTCACCATCTTGAACCGGAATGATCAAACTGTTATAAACCAAAATACTCAGTGTTTGAAACACTTATTTTGGAGATTAAAAAAGACCTAAGTAAAGTGAACATCCTTAACTTTGTTTATTGCTATATATTTTCCCTCTCAGACAGGAAGAGAGTGGAAGACTCTACCTAGAACTGGAAAGAAAACTGTTCTTCATGATCCATTTGTAAAATCCTTCACACTATTGCTGTAAAGCCTAGTGGAGTGGAGAATCAAATATATATGAAGACTATATTTCATTTGCAAAGTCTTTGGGGTTGTGTCTACAGGCCCCTAAACATGAAGGAATGTATGCAGATGAGAGTGGGCATTATAATTTGAAGATGTGTCTGGAGGGTGGTTAAACATAGCAAAAAACAAGATTGGCCACGGGCTGCTTTAACACTAAGGGCTGCTAGCCAGGCAGATCCCCTTAGCAGGGCCGGGAGCATGGCCGAAGCGGGACTGTCCTGAACTCGGCATTGTATTTCCAAAGGAGACACCAGGACCTCGTGGTGACACTCCTTCCTAAGAACAGACTTTGGTTTCACTCCAATCAATACTGGACCTTATCCAGGAAAGTACTATGTAAATGTACCAAAGAGATTAATTTGGTTTTTAAGTGATTTCTCCCAGAAGGGAGACACATTGCAAAGACTTAAAGATCAGCATGATTACACATCTACTGTTTTATTTTATTATTTGGGAATGTACAGTTTAGCTCCATAACCAGCTGCCATAAGACTGTGTTTTCAGTATTGACTTAACATCTTTGAGAAGTGGTGAAGGCCTTTCCACCAAGAGAAGATTTTGGTGAGTTCTTGGCATGTGGGGGTGTAAAAAGATAATAATTACCTTATTTTCAAATTCCAAGATCACAACCAGATTTTTCAGCCAAACAGATGGGACCTAATTCACTGTTCCTTAAAGGTTGCATAACTTTAAAAACAGACAAGCAGAACATCTTGGCAAGAGAACATATAGCAGAAGCAGAACTTACCCAATTATATTTTGTCATGGTAGCACAATGACTTAAATATATTGAAGAATAAATTTAGTCAAACAAATTTTAAAGTTTACCACATCAATTATAAGCAGCATCTGGAAAATAATAGAAGTGTTCAAAGGAATTTCTATTAATGTATGCTTTATTTAGAGTTTACAATCATAACTCAAAAAAAATTTGTTTAAGTATCAGGACTTAGGGACAGTTTAGTAAAAAATCACCCATATGCCATCAATCTTTCATTGATAGAAAATTTGAAGATGTGCATAAATTAATTGTTTAAAAAGTGGCAATGTTTAGACAAATACACTTATAGTAGCTAATGTTCTGTGTCGTAATTTTTTTTAAGCAAAACTAGTAAATGCTCTCTGAATTCATGGGCAAAGTTTGATAATACAGGACAAGCTGATGAGCTGATTTTTTTTTTCTTTTTAAGGAACTAAAAATTCTTAATAATATGAGACAATGTGCAAGTGTTAGATGCGGGAAATGTGGTAGGTCTCCAGTAGAGGGAAGATCTGGTTTTAGAACAGTTGGGAAAAACTTCAGAAAGGAATTAGGGTTCCATTTGGATCTTGAATTGACTGAGGGGCCCTCTTCCTGCAGGAATTTCAGTGAGATGTGTGGACAAGACTGCATAGGGGCTGCAAATAGAAACAAAAGCAATAGAGATGATTTCTGCCCTCATAAAATTTGCATATTAATGAAAGACTATTTGCAGAGAAAAAAAATCCCATGAAATATTTAAAAGAACCCAATTTTGTGGACAGTGCAAATTAATATTGTGGACTATCTCTCTACAATGCTGAAGAAGCATTAGAACGGCAGTACTACTCTGCGTTAAATTAGAGGAGGATTGTGGAGAAAGTGGGTTTAGAGTTACAGTTTAAAGAGAGCCTTTGGCATGAGTTTCTTAGACTTAATTCAACATTCTCACTGCATATTTGATTGCCCAGTAAATATATCTTGACTGCTCGTTCTGTCTCAGGTTTCCAAAGCCTGACAAACTGAATTTGAAAGGTTTTTTTCCTTTTATTGTTCATTATAAATGTAACTTGTAATTGCGACAATGAACCGTAATTACCTAAAGCCAGATTAGATGAAATCTAAGTGCCATTACTATCTCCCTTAATTAGAGAAGGCAAGCTTCAGGGAAAGGGAAAGTGGATTGGTGATGCTGGCTTTTACTTCAGAGCGAGGACGCTCAAGGGAGGTTACACTACAAAATTCTAATTCTAAATTTATTAATGCATTACAAAGTTTACCATTTAAAACCTGTTATTACTGTGATGCTGGAGTCATATCTCAATTCCCTGAAACCTCTAGTTTTACTTTTTCTGTTAAAAAGTTCTTTTTATGTGAATGCAATGAAAATCTCTCTTCTGACAACTAAATGTAGAAAGAGAATGACTTTAGGGTTGGAATCATAACCGGCTTCCCATACTTAATATTCACATATTCATTGTTCTCTTTAACTGTATGCCAATTGTTTAATTTTTTTTTTTCCCCAGTATTTTGTTTTCTAAGGGAAGATAATTCTAACCCAGCTTAGACGGAGGAGACTAGAGAATCAACCTTCTGCTTTTGTGCAGAGAAAATAGTTCTGCAAATGTAAAGACTTGCCATCTTTTTCTGTTTTTCTAGGTCTCTTTTGTTACTGAGATGGTAAGTAAATCTCAGAGAATTATATAGATAAAGTGCTTCCAACTGTCAAGAAAATAAATTCAAAACCAAGCAAAGAACGGACGAATGATGCAGACCTTCCACTGGCGCTCTCTCAGAGCATCATTTCCCCGCTGTGTCACGAGGCAAGGTCTTTCCATTGGCTCCTGGGGGACTGCGAGAGCCAGTCTCAGAAGGCTCAGCAGGAGCATTTTCACGTGTTTTAATAACATTAGGGATTTCTTACATATCTTTCAGTAAACAGCACTTCGTTATGGTCAGACAGGAGCTCAAGAACTTTGATGAATGAGTCAAAAAGAAGGGAGTAAAGATTTGTCTTCTACATATTTTATACTGGAGTTGGGACTCAGTATGATGCCTAAGGGTATAACATTTGCAGTAAGAGAATTCACAGTTTGAATTACTCTTGCTGTGTGACCTTGGAGAACTTTTTTTTTTTTTAAGCAAAACACTTTTGCTATAAAACAACGCATGATAGTTGTAATAAAATTATTCAAACCATATCTAACAAATACAGGGTGAAGACTGATCATTTCTTTTTCTCTTTCACTCTGACTGCCCAGAGAAAACCACATTTGCAATATGCCCACAGGGACCTGATTCTATACACATCCTTTTTGCTGTCATGTGGATGCTACTTTTTTAAGCAACAAAAACAAAAAGGATTTTATTTCTTTTACAGAAATACTTCTACTGAAAATTATGTCATTGGCTGGTTGAATTACTTAGCCTCACTAAGCCTTAGAGTTCTCAACTTTAAAATAAGGATGTTAATTCTTATTTCAAAGAAATGTGATGAGGAGTCAATGAATTAACAAAAGCCAAGTGCTTAGGGGAGAGACTGAAATATGGAAAGGGCTCAGTAATGCTGAACATTATCCCCAGGTGAGCTCACTTTCCCTTCTCTGGTTGCCCTTCATCTCTAGGGCTCCAGGATGGCATAAGCCATGGGACCGATCTGTATCCTTCCAAATCTTAGAGCTGGTCGTGGCTCCTGGAAGGTGCTCAATCAGTGACTACTGAGTGCATGAAAAGACCGTAGAGCCAATACATATGGAGCTGCCTTGCAAAGGCATGTCAAGTTCCTTTTGTGCTAAAAGCTTCTTGAAGACAGTGGCCTCCTTGTCCTGTCCATTTTCTTCCCTTCAGCACACAAAGTTTTGGTCTTAACCAAAACTTGGTAAATATATAAGCATGCTCCTAATCTAGTCAAGCCCAGAGCTAATCTTTACTTCAGTGGGAAGGAATCAGAAGGAGCAACTTCTTTAAAAAAAAAAACAAAAAAACACTATTTAAATGTATTTATTTTAAATTTATTTTTAGAGATTTATTGAAGAATTTTGACCTACCTTAAACTGTACATACTTAAGTAGAGTATAATACAGTGGCATTAAGTACTCATAATGTCATGTAACCATCACCACTATTCCCAGAACTTTTTTGTGATCCTAAACAGAAACTTACAATGGGGCTTTTTATTTTGAGGAGGGATAGTAATTAGGTTTATTTATTTATTTTTAAATGGAGGTACTGGGGATTGAACCCAGGACCTCATGCATGCTACGCAGACACTCTACCGCGGAGCTATACCCTCTCCCCAGGACTGTTTTGTTTTAAACAGACTTTATTTTATAGAGCAGTTTTAGATTCACAGCAAAACTGTGTGGAAAGTACAGAGATTTCCCACAGACTTACATATACCCCCTCACATGCCTAGCTTCTCTCATTGTCAACATTTCCCACCAGAGGGGTACATTTTTTACACTTGATGAACCTACATTGATGCATCATAATCACCCAAAGTCCACAGTCTACATTGGGGTTCACTCTTGGTGGTGTACATTCTATGGGTTTGGACAAAAGTATAATAACATGTGTCCATCTTTATGATAACATCTGGAGTATTTTCACTGCCCTAAATACCCTCTGTGCTCCACCTATTCATTCCTCCTCCCCCAGTCCCTGGAAAACACTGATCTTTTCACTGTCTCCATAGGTTTGCCTCTTCCAGAGTGTCATATAGTTGAAGTCATACAGTATGTAGCCTTTCCAGATTAGCTTCTTCAGATTTATTTCTTTTTAGTACAGAATAATCTATTGTCTGGATATACCACAGTTTATTTATCCATTCACCTATTGAAGGACATCTTAATTGCTTCTAAGTATTGGTAATTGTGAACAAAGTTTCTATAAATCCATGTGTAAGTTTTTGTGTAGACGGAAGTTTTTAGCTCCTTTGGGTAAATACCGAGGAGCATGATTGTTGAGTCATATGGTAAGAATATAGGCTTGTAAGAAACCATCAAACTGTTTCCAAGGTGGCAGTACTATTTTGTGTTTTTATTGGCAATGAATGAGCATTCCTGTTGCTCCATATCCTTGCCAGCATTTGGTGTTGTCAGTGTTTGGGATTCGGGCCATTCTAATAGGTATGTAGCAGTATCTCATTGCTTAAATTTACATTTCCCTGATGACATGTGATTCACAGCATCTTTTCATTTGCTTATTTGCCATCTGTATATTTTCTTTGATGATGTGTTAAAAAAGGATTTTTAAATAAGCTTTAAAAAATCATTAATTCAGAAAGCATGTTGAAATACTTACACAGTTTTTCCTTAAAGTTGGCAAAGTACATGAGGAGGCAAAGTATAGAACATTATCTAAGCAGTTATTTGTGTTTTCTTTTTTAACCACAGCTTTTAAAATAATATAAGGACAAATTGGAAACATCTTACACTGCATGTAGACCCAAGGTAAAAATAGAAGTAGACGAACCGGTTAATCAAAAAACATACCTTTCCTCAACTTGGTCTCCTATTTTTTTAGACCTAGTTCAAATTGTACTTCCTTAAAGAAGTCTTCCTTGTTAATTTTCACCAGAAATACTTTCTTATGTCTGTGAAATGGGCTTAGTTATTAGGTTTTTTTTTTATTACACTTTTATTTTGTATCTTATTTGGAATATATCTCTCCCACCAGAGAGCTAGCTCCTTGAGAACAAGTTCTTGTTCATGAATAGAATATTTTATTGTATGCCTATGATAAAATGCTTATCTTAATCTTACTTCTAAGTGCGTTTGCTTTTCCATTAAAAAAATCAGTTTTTCCAAAATAGCCAAAAGAATCTTTTAAAAAAAGAACAATCAGTCTCACACTTCCTGATTTCAAAATTTACTGCAAAGCCACAGTAGTCAAAACAGTGTGGTACTGGCATAAAGACAGACATTAGACCAACGAAATAAAGTAGAGAGCCCAGAAGTAAACCCTCATGTACACAGTCAAAAGATTTTAGACAAGAGTGCCAAGGTCTCTTAAGGGACAAAGGACACTCTTTTCAACAAATGATAGTAGAAAAGCTGGATATACACATGCAGCAAAATGAAGCTGTACTTTTACCTTTTGCCATATACAAAAATTAACTCAAAATGGATCGAAGACTTAAGCATAACAGCTACAATTATTAATTTCTAAAAAGAAAACATAGGGGAAAACTTCATGACATTGAATTTGGCCATGGTTTCTTGGATATAACATTAAAATCCTAAGAAACAAAAGAAAAAATAGATACATTGGACCTCATTAAAATTAAGAACTTTTGTGGATCAGAGGACAATAACAACAGAGTGAAAACATAGCTCACAGAATGGGAGACAAAAATTGCAAATCCTATAGTTGATAAGGGATTGATATCAGAACATATAAAGAACTACAACAACAGCAAAAACCCTAAAAAACCTGATTAAAAAATGGGCAAAAGATTTGAATTGACATTTCTCCGAAGAAGGTAAACAAATAGTCAACAAGCCCGTAAAGAAATGCTCAACATCACTAGTCATTAGGGACAAGCAAATCAAAACCACAGTGAGCTAGCACTTCACACCCATTATAAAGCTTTTATGAAAACACCCAGAAAAATGCTAAGTGTTGGGGAGTATGTGGAAAAATTAAAAACTTTGTGTATTGCTAAGGGGAATATGAAATGGTGCAGCCACTGGCATTCCTCAGGAAATTAATCATAGAATTACCATATGATCCAACAATTTCACTTCTGGGTATATACCCCAAAGAAGTGAAAGCAGGAACTCAAATTGATATTTGCACACTCATATTCACAGCAGCATTATTCACAATGGCCAAAAGTTGGAAGCAACTCATGTATTTGGTGACAAATGGATAAACAAACTGTGGAATATACATACAATAGTATATCATTCAGTCTTAAAGTGGAAGGACATTCTGACATCCTACAACATGGATGAATTTTGCAAACATTATAAGTGATAAAGCCAATCACTAAAAGACAAATATTGTATGATTTCACTTACATGAAGTTCCTAGTGTAGTCAGATTCATAGAGACAAATAGTAGAATGATTGTTGCCAGGGGCTGGGGAAAGAGGAATGAGGAGTTAATGTTTAAAGCACTTCAGTTCGGGAAGAAGATGGGAAAAGATGGGTGGTGGTAGTGATTGCATAACCATCTGAATGTACTGAATGCCACAGAACTGCACACTTAAAAATGGTCAAAACGTCAATGTTATGTTAATTTTACCACAAAAATTTAATTTTTGCTGTTCAGCCTTTTATTTATTTTTCTAGCTGTCTAAAAGTAGACAGTACTTTTAGATGATGAGAAATCAAGAGAAATTTTTTCTTTTTATGTTTACTAGCATCTTTCTGGACCTTGCTCTTGAACAAAAATGACCTAGTGAGATTTAATCAATTATACTCTGGAAGCATCTGTGACGTAGATAATTTTTCCCAGAATGGAAAATCAGCAACAGAACCCTTGAGCTCAAAGTTAGATAATCTAATCAATCTAATCTAACTCCTGTGTTTTACAGACAAAGATGCTGAGACCGGAGGGGGATTTCGTGACTTGGGGAGATAACACAGTTGCTCTTTGATGATGTGGGTCCACTGGCATCACTGCTCTAACAGAAGCCAGGTTTACAGGCTGTACACTTCTTACGGTGCAAATCATATCAGCCAGGAAAATAAAGTACTGACAAATGCAGTAAACAAAACAGCCATTAGGAAAACAGGATTAGGGAAGGGCTCAAAGAAGCCTCAGGGCAGTACATTTTAAGATGTTCAAGGCTTTGATCCCCAGTCACAATACTCAACAGTTGCATGACCAGGGACACGCAACTGCTCACTTCCTTCTGCGGCAAATTGAGTTTAATTGCAGGGCATCTGTCACAGAGCTCCTGTGAGACTAAATGAGATCATGCTTTTAGATGAGATTGTGCTTTTAGATGGCTCTGTGGAATGGTCTAGTATTGTTGTTTCTGCTTCTTTTGTTCTGAAAATGGAGCAACCCAAATTCATAAAATGGGTATGATTTCACAACCTCCAAACCATAAAATGATTGTGCTATAATCTTGGTGGGTTTTTTCTTATTTATGGATTTTGTTTACCAATTTGCTGCCTTAAATGTCTGTGAAATAGTGCTAAGAGATATTATTCTTAGATATTTTCTACAGAATTTGAAAGACTTAAGAAGTATTAAATAGTCAGCTTATTCGCAATTATTTAAGCCTGCTGGAAATGTATTAAACTTATTATCTGTGGTAGTAAGGTTTGCAGGTACAACCAGATACTAGACTGTAAAATCTTTAAGGAAAAGAACATTATCTCATCTATGCTTCTCTAATAGTAGTTGTAAGCTATGCTAGGTGATTGTTGAGTGGTCAGATAAGTAAAAGAATGAATAGAGAAATATTGAGCTGCCTGTTCATTGTTCGTAACATCAGTATAGCCCTGATTATTTTTTCTCATGTGTATTTCCCATTCATCTTTTATGTACTATCATTTTGATTAAGGTCTTTCATTAAAAAATTAGTTAAGGCAATAATGCCGCAATGCTGGGCATTCTTTAACCCAGGCCTCAGTATCTCTGTTCTACAAAACATATTCATCCTGGCCACAACCCCAAATCCTGTGTTCATTAAGAACATGCAGCATCCCAGAGACTGGAGTAGGGAAAAAAGCAGTTGGAGGACATCCCAGAGAGAGTTGAAGCAATGAACTTACAAAATACATAGAAATAGATCTCAAGTTTAAGGTGAATCAATGAGTATCAGACAGCCATGGGGACTGGTCTGAAAAAGCTGCCACTTGCCTATTGTGAACTTGCTTTCTTTCTTTCTTTAGCCATCTTAATTGATAAACTTTTTACATTAATTTATATTTGTCTGATTATTGATTTTTTTTTCTTTTGCCCCCCACTTTCTGTTTTTGGCTTTTTCTTGTATCATAAATAAGATAAAAGTTTCTTCTGGCATTGTTTTCTGACCCTCAAAGCCTATAAAAATATTCACAAAATGCAATTACTTTGTGAAGAAAATGTTGCAGATATCTGACATGATTTACAATCATTTTGGAGCTGGAGTAGAACCAATAATTACTCTTGTATAGAAAAAAAATAATTGTTTGCTTTTGTCTGGGAAATAACTTTTAAGTCTACTCTTCTGTGTGACTTTTCCAAGAAAAGGATTACAATTATCACAGAAATTAAAGGTATAGTCATATATTACTTCTAGAAAAAATAATTACAAACTCCATTTGACAGAAGGATATATAAACGTTTGGGAAATATAGAAGCATAATTAAATAAAAAATTTCTAAAAGCCTAGTTGGTCAAACAATTTAACATTTAAACGCTAAGCTATTTTTAAAATAAGAAGAACTTGAAGAATTCGGTTGATGTTAAGGAAAAGGTAGAGAGTCAGCACCTCTGTGACCCTGGTCACATGTCTTTCTCTAGCACCATTTTATTGATAAACTCATGGATCTCTCCTAATTAAGACATGGATTAATTTACTGAAATTACTTCCTTGAAATACTGATTTGTATTTCTGTTTTCTAATTTTCCTATTTCTATTGTCTAACTTCCCTATTGTCTATTTTAGATCCGGCCCATTTGAAAAAATTTGCTTTTTATCCAGAAAATGTTATTTGAGTTATTACTGAATTTGTCGTTACCTCAGTTAAGCTTCCCTTTGGTTCATGTTGACATCGGATTTCTGGGCAATCGCCAGAAGCAAGGGCTGCTAATTTCTCAACGGCTTTCTGCCAGGCTCTCATTAGCATTTAGTTAAGGTAATTCAGTGACATGCCTGGGCATTACCATTTACTCAGCACTAAGACGATGAGTGCAATTGGCAACACAGAGTTCAAGGGAATAGTGGAACAACTCATGCAAAGATATGGAAAATGTGATGTGGGGAAGCAGGTGGCGAAAGGCAACTACGGAGGGGGTGGTAATTGATTGTCCTCGATGCAAACAGAGAATTTATGATAATGAAATCTAAGTCCCATTGAGAGGCCTGCATGTTCTAGGAACAAGCTGAAGGGGAAGAGCAAAGAGCAGGAATAATAGGAGATGACATCAGAGATAGGTAACAGGATCATTGTGGGGTCTGTGTTAAGAGCAGACTCTGGGCGACAAAGTTGAGTCAAGGATGAACAAATGGGAGGCCACTGCAATACTGCAGGGTGGAAATGCGAGTGGCATTGATTTAGTGACAAGTGGTTAAATACTAGGTAGGTTTTGAAGGCAAAGCCAACAGGATTTGCTGATACTTAAGGTGTGGAAATTAAGAGAAAGTGAGGATCCATTCTATATTTATTGAGTCAGTATTTGTGTCAGACATTGTGCTAAGTATTTTGGCCCAGAAAGATAAAAAAGCACAGTCCCTGCTCTTAAGAAACAGATGACCTAATACATTGTTTTCCCTGAACTTTTTGACTGCAGCAGTGAAAAGTAAATTTTTCCTTGTAGCCCAGTATGCACATACATATATCTGCATAACTTAAAAATTAATGTAAAATATGATTTTAGTAATTACAAAATAAAAAATTTTTAATATTCTATTTCATGAAAAAATACTGGTCACAATCCATTAAATCAGTGGTTCTCAAACATTTTGATTTCAAGAACTCTTTACACTCCTAAAAATTAGTAAGACTCTAAAGATCTTTTGTTTATCTGGGCTATACCTATTGATTTACCACATCATAAATTAAAAGGGGTAACTAAAAATATTTAATTGACCTAAAAATGACAATAATAAACCCATTATATGTTAACATAACTGATTTTTTTAATGAAAAATGTTCTTAAGGAAAGCTATAAAAAATTAGGAAAAATGAGACATTGTTTTACATTTTTGAAAATCCCTTTGATGTATAAGACAGCTAGATTTTCATACCCATTTCTGAGTTCAGTTGGTTGAGATGTGCTATTTAAATTGAAGTGCATTTGACCCTTCAACAATGCAGAGTTTAATCTGCATTTAATTTAGAGTCAGCCCTCCTCATTTGCAGTTCCTCTACATCCATGTATTCAACCAACCACGGACTATGTAGTACTGCAGCATTTACTGTTGAAAAATATCCATGTGTAAGTGGACCCTTGAAGTTCCAACTTGTGTTGTTCAAGGATAGACTGTATATGAAGAAAGTCTGGCTTTATACAGATACTAGTTAGAAAAGGAAGGAGCATTCTAACGGTCTTTTGAAGGTAATTAGCATATACTTTGTTACTACATCACAATTCAATGAGTGGTAGTTTCTTAAACGTCACTTGCATCATAAAATCTGAAACTGTGTCTATGAACTTTTAGTACATTTTAATTTAAATCCACTGGCCTGTCTTGCACTTTAGATGAATCTTTTACTCATGCATGATATTGGAATATCATGCATTGGTCATTAGGAAACTGGTTCACTGAGTTATGAAGATTTTCCAGATGTTTATACATTTTATTATATAATATCAAAAAAATTACATTTGTTAGTAGCACCATCTATTTAATCAGAAAAGTAGTTTTGACCTCATGGATCTCCTGAAAATATCTTGGGACCCACCTCCAACCCCCACCAGCCCTGGGTTCCACAGATCACACTTTGGGAACTGCAATGCTAAATTGGTTTGGCAACCCACTAACAGGTGGCAAACCACAGTTTGACATAGAGAGCATGCTAAGGCAGGAAAATTTAAAAAAGAAAGAAATTTGAAGAAAATGAAATAAATATCACTGAACTAGATTTTAATTTTATCCCCACCAACCAAGGTCATGACTAATATTTGGAAGAGAGGAAATTTAATTTAAGTTTATCCAATTTCAAAAGATCGTATTTTTTCTGATATAAATGCCATCCTTTCACAGGAAATTGCTGTGAAAAAATGATCATTTATTTTTTCAACAAATATCTGTTGGGTATCTGCTATAAGCCAGAAGCTATTTATCATCAGGATTCCTGTTATTCTAGGTCTTATAAGAGGCAAAATCTGCTATTAGTCCAATGGTAGCATTATTTTTTAAAAAGTAGATAAAAAAGCAAGCAAAATAATTTTTCATATAGCATTAACGCCTACGATAGTATATAGAAAGGGAAGAGTAGTACCATGCAGGCCTCACATTTTAAAGGACTCCACGGTGGTTCTTTAGCCTCTGCCCACAAAGCAAGGAGTCCACGCAGCCAGGCCACCCCAAGTCAGCAGTCCCAGAATGCCCCACTCCCAGCACCTCCTAATGGTGTTTGTGTTCTAAAGGGAAGAATGAGCCACAACTGTGGACATTCCTAAGGTGATTTTGAGGCAAAGAGTCTGGACTGAGCTGTCTGTTAGTGTATGCGTTCTTTCTTGGTGCAGGATGAAGTGGAATGGGGAAGGAATGGGGTCATGGGGCAAGAAAACCCATTTATATTCTGCCTTGTCCTATAAATGTTAAGGATGAGCCTGAGTAAAGGGACAAAGAGACTGGGTGCATAGTTTGGAAACTGCTTTTAGTTAGGTGGCTTAGTCGTTACTTTTGAACATAAACTAGGCACACTTGCAGACGCCCCACCTCATATCATATCAAACATATAAAAAGGTACCTGTTAAATACTAATTTTTGCTATAAAAATTCTAGAGTTCTGTTTTTCATAGAATTTGGCCATGGGGGACTCATTTAATTTACCATTGGCTATGATTTGATTTCTTGGCAATTATTATGTATACTTGGGATTCTTGTGACGGGGAAAGAATAAACAATAAATTATTTGGCGATATAATGCTATTTTCTTGAGTCCTTAAATGATTGTTTAAAACTAACATAGTATGTTTTGTAATATTTAAACATTTATTAATTTTGAATTTGAGGTTTACTGTTATTTTGTAAGAATATTTTCTTAAGGTCTCATGTATTTTCCCAGATCCTTGAAGAGCTTATTGTGTTTAATGGGTTGAACTCTCATAGAATCATTTGATAGCTTAGGGCCTAGAATTAGACTGCTGTCCAGTAGTAACCACTTGGCACATGTGGCTATTTAAATTAAAATTATTTAAAATTAAGTAAAATTTAAAATTCAGTTCCTTAGATGCACTAGCTATATTTCAAGTGTCCATTAGCTACGTGTGTTTAATGGCTACCATATTGAAGAATGCTGGTATAGAACATTTCCATCATCATAGAAAGTTTTATTGGACAGTGCTGATCCAGGCCAGTGTTAGCCCTAGAAGTACAGACATTGACGCTATGTGCAGACTACAAATTAAGTTAGTTATGAAGTACTGAAAATTCTCTCAACTGGATTGCAAAGGAAAGGAGTGTGAAGAAGACAGATAATGTCTGCAGAATGCTTTGAAAGAAGGTCTCCAAACCAAGTACAAATGAAATAGAACTGAATGAAAGGGGAAAAGAAAGGCTGGAGGAAAATGTGAACAAATAAGTGGGTGGAAAATGTGCTACAGACTGATAATTAAAAAAATTCAAAACTTCGAAAGTGAGAACTTGTGGCTCAGGAAAAAGCCAATTTAGTCAAAGACAAGAAAATCTGATTCAGGTATCTGTCTGCTCTGTTGAGAGGAAGGAACAGATCTCCAAGATAATACAGAGGAAATAACAGTAGAATCTGGCAACTGATAAAGTGTAATAGAAAAATAAAAGCTTCTAGGAGACAGAAGAGAATGGAGAGATGATTCTACAGAGTCAGCATAATTGAGAAGTGTTCTCTTGTGAGACTGGACAAAACTTGGGAGGAAACGGAGACTTCGATGTTTATTTTTTTCAACTGAGAGGATAGTTAGAGGGTGTCAGCATCAGAAAGCAGGAAGAAATGTGGGGCTGGATGGGGTCAGGGGTCAGTGGGTACATCATTCACACACAGACACGTGCACGCGCGCACACACACACGCGCACACACACACAAACACACACACACACACACACACACACACACAAAACGATGGCTACAGACCTGAAACAGATAGACTTTCTCAAGAAAGGAAGAAAATAATCAGTAATCCTTGATTTGAGGGCACTCAGCTCAGTGAAAGGAAGGAAAAGCCGTGCAGAAAGGAATGTGTAAGAAACGGTCAGGAAAGGTGAACAGTTCGGAAGAGAAACAGTTGGGAAAGTGGGTAGGAGGGTCTTAAGAGAAAGGAATGACGTGGAGACCCACAGGTAGAAAAAACTTTGAGATTAGAATAGCAAATAAATAGGCCTATACCTGTAACTGAAAACCTTTCTCATAGTGCTTGAATATGAGGGGAAGAAAATGCCTTGACCCCAGGGCATGATCACATAGAAAATTCTGGAAGCAGGACTTTTCCTTGCAAAAAGGACATACACACTGATTCACAGGGTGACAGCAGAAGAGATATGAGTCTGTAAGCCAATGTTTAAAAGGCAGAGGCATATGTTTACATGTAGTGAGAACAACCCAAAGTTGTAAAACACGGTCTTATTTCCAGAGTGCTTTTCTTGAGCATATTACCTCCTTTATGCTCCAACATGTGTCACGTAAAGAAGACTCTCCTCTTACTCTCATTTCATGCATTGACAATGAAGTAACTGAAATAAAAAGATGATTACTTTTCTGGGGCTCTCAGTTCTATGTTTTGTGGCCCTTCAACTTTGTCTTTCCATGTTCTTAAAGCTGCATGTAAGAGTTTGCAACATAGTTCCCTTCCAGTTATAACCAGGTTCCACCTCCCTGTTTTTTTTAAACCCATCATCAAATTTTGCTGAATTGAATTCAGTTGCCCTAGGACTATGTGATGCTTTAAAAATTCACCCTTGGCCAAGAAAGAATAGAAAGAAAGAGTTTTCAAAGCTGCTTTCCTGACCATGTTCCCAAGTCAGAAAATTATATTTTGGGTCAAATCTTATGCCTTATTCCTAGTGTAGATTTTGTGTCTCTCTGATCTTAAAGAGGCTATTTTGTCACTGAAGGAGAGGAAGAATTTGGAACCCTATTGATAGCAGCAGATTTTGGAATAATAAGGGAAACTTACATGTAGATGAAGCTATACCTTACTGGTAGCTTCCACATAAAAACTGTTGAGAAAAGTATGTTTCTTTTTCATGAAAGTATAGTTGACTTACAACATTATATCAATTTCAGGTGCACAACATAGTGATTCAATATTTTGATAGATTATACTTCATTTAAAGTTCTTATAAAATTTTGGCTATATTCCCTGTGCTGTACACTATATCCTTGTATCTTTTTTATTTTATATATAATAGTTTGTACTTCTTAATCCCCACCCCATCTTACCCTTCCCCTCATCCCTCTCCCCACTGGTAACCACTGCTTTGGTCTCTATATTTATGAGTCTGCTTCTGTTTTGTTTTATTTTCTAGATTCCACATGTAAGTGATAATGTGCAGTATTTGTCTTTCTCTGACTTATTTCACCAAGCATAATATCTTCCAGATCCATTTGTGTTCCGGCAAATGGCAAAGTTTCATTCTTTTTTATGGCTGAGTAATATTCTACTATATCTATATCTCCACATCTTCTTTATCCATGCTTCTATTGATGGGCACTTATGCTGCTTTCATATCTTGGCTATTGTAAGTAATGCTGCTATTGGGAAAGTATATTTATTTAAGAGTGAAATAGGGCAGTAATTTTTATTTGAGTGCTTTAATCAAGAGCAGTTCTCTCCCATTAGAAACATGGGTGAGAGATTTGTCTTTTATTGTTTTTCACTGTGTTCCTAAGAGAATGTAAAGGAGACTCAGAGGCAATGCATCTGATCAAAACTTTTTAAAAAAGGCAAACAAAAAGAATACCTTTAATTATCATGAGCTGTTTAAAGAAGATGGTTAAAACTTCCCTGAAGCTTTTATCTCCTTTGGGGAAGAGTCTAGATCTCCTAGCTTGGCAGATGGATGGTCTTATCTGTTAACCCCAACATACCTCTTGCATCAAATTTAACCCATACTCTCTATCTCAACTACACAGAAAACCCCAAATACACAATCATGTTTTATGCCTCTGTCTTCATGGTCCACATCACACTTCATCTCCTCTGTAAATCTCCCGGAGTTCCCCGAGGCTGAATTACTCTCCACTGTACTGACAAGGAGCTTCCTACAGACCCTCACTACAGGGCTGATTACACTGCTCAGTCATTATCTGTTTATGCATTTTCTCCATCTCTAGTTTTTAAGCTCATTGAGGCAAAAGAGCCTACCTCAATAATCTTTGTAGTTAAGTGACAGCGCCCACATATTTTCACATCGAACATCATTTAATTTATGAACTAGGTGTCCACTGGAGAGAAATATGACTGTGTGATAGGAGTTGAGTGAATTAAAAAGGGGCTAAAATCTGAGGATAGCTAGTAAATTTATATATATATTCAGTAAATATATAGGAGCAATGGAGAAGGAGCAGTGTTGATGTCTCAGAAAAATTTGCTCTAGTATATCCATAGTTTTAAAATAGTTCTTATAGAGCTTGACTTAATAAACAGTTCAGTTTAACAGAGATATTAATTGGTGGCTTATTCTCTGATAAGACATGGGACTTGCGTTTTGGATCACTTGAAGAATGCTCTTGTGGTTGTGATGGAATCCTTCAGTCATTTCAGTAGAAGAACATGCATAAAAGCACAATAAAATTTCTTGGGTTGAACTTGAAAGAATAATTTAAAATGATGGCAAGTGTCCTAGCAGCCACAGCATGGCAGCCCAATGCAGTGAGCTAACCAGGAAAAAATATGTAATTTTTAATCTTGAATATTAAAGCCAACTGATTTTATGATAAGAATTTTTCAAGCACAGTTTACATATGTTCCAAGTTCATTATTATTAAAAGGTATTTTAAAGAACACAGACTCTGTAGAGTATTCATAAGCATTTTTTTTAAGTTTCATTGTCAACTTAAGAAACATTGGATTAAAAAGGAATGAAAGTAATTTCTCTATTATTGTTTTTAACACTGGGTGATGCATTATAAATCTCCAAGAGATGTATGTGGTGTAGAGAAGTTTTAAATTTTCTTCGCAATAGATATCTCACTCTCTCTTGCTTTCTTTGTGTGTGTGTGTGTGTGTATTTACTGAAGTATAGTCAGTTTACAATGTGGTGTCAGTTTCTGGTGTAATGCTTCAGTCATACATATATTCATTTTCATCATAAGTTACTACAAGATATTGAATATAGTTCCCTGTACTATACAGTATGAACTTGCTGTTTACCTATTTTATGTATATTAGTTAGTATCTGCAAATCACGAACTTCCAATTTATCCCTTCCCACCCCCTTTCCCACCAGTAACCATTGGTTTGTTTTCCATGTCTGTGAGTCTGTTTCTGTTTTGTAAATAAGTTCATTTGTCTTTTTGTTTGTTTGTTTGTTTGTTTTTTAGATTCCACATATAAGTGGTATCATATGGTATTTTTCTTTCTCTTTCTGGCTTACTCCACTTAGAATGACAGGTCCATCCATATTGCAGCAAAAATCATTATTTTATTCTTTTTTTTTTTATGAATGAGTAGTATTCCATTGTGTAAATATGCCACAACTTCTTTATCCAGTCATCTGTCGATAGACATTTAGGTTGCTTCCATGTCTTGGCTATTGTAAACAGTGCTGCTATGAACATTGGAGTGCATGTATCTTTTTGAATTAAAGTTCCCTCTGGATATATGCCCAGGAGTGTGATTGCTGGATCGTATGATAAGTCAGTTTTTAGTTTTTTGAGGAAATTTCATGCTGTTTTCCATAATGGCTGCACCAAACTATATTCCCATTAGCAGTGTAGTGTAGGAGGGTTCCATTTTCTCCATACCCTCTCCAGCATTTATCTTTTGTGGAGTTTTGAATGATGGCCATTCTGACTGGTGTGAGGTGGTACCTCATTATAGTTTTGATTTGCATTTCTCTGATAATTAGCAGTGCTGAGAATTTTTTCATGTGCCCTTTGGCCATTTGTATGTATTCATTGGAGAATTGCTTGTTTAGGTCTTCTGCCCAGTTTTGGATTGGGTTGCTTGTTTTTTTATTATTAAATTGCATGAGCTGTTTATATATTCTGGAAATTAAGCCCCTCTCAGTCTCCTCTTTTGCCAATATATTCCCCCATTCTGTAGGTTGTCTTTTTGTTTTGCTTATGGTTTCCTTTGCTGTGAGAAAGCTTGTAAGTTTAATTAGGTTCCATTTGTTTAGTTTTGATTTTATTTTTCTATTGCCTGACTAGACTGCCCTAGGAGAACATTGCTAAGATTTATGTCAGATAATGTTTTGCCTATGTTTTCTTCTAAGAGATTTATAGTGTCTTGTCTTATATTTAAGTTTTTAAGCCATTTTGAGTTTATTTGTAAGTATGGTGTGAGGGAGTGTTCTAACTTCATTGATTTACATGCAGCTGTCCAGTTAGCCCAACGCCATTTGCTGAAGAAACTGTCTTTACTCCATTGTATGTTCTTGCTTCCTTTGTCAAAGATTAATTAACCAAAAGTTTGTGAGTTATTTCTGGCTCTCTGTTCTGTTACATTGGTCTATATGTCAATTTTTGTAACAATATCATTCTGCTTTGATTACTGTAGCTCTGTAGTATTACTGTCTGAAGTCTGGGAGGGTTGTTCCTCCAGCTTCATTCTTTTTCTTCAGTATTGCTTTGGCAATTCTGAGTCTTTTGTGATTCCATATAAATTCCATAGGATTATTTGTTCTAGCTCTGTGAAAAATGTCCTGGGTAATTTGATAGGGATTGAATTAAATCCATAGATGGCTTTGGGCAGTATGGCCATTTTAACAACATTCATTCTTCCAATCCAAGAACATGAGATATCTTTCCATTTCTTCAAGTCATCTTTAATGTTCTCAGTCAATGTTTTGTAGTTCTCCATGTAGAAGTCTTTCACTTCCTTGGTCAGATTTATTCCTAAGTATTTTTTTTTTTGGATGCAATTTTTAAAGGGACTGTTTCCTTCTTTTTCTGATATTTAATTGTTAATGTAAAGAAATGCAACTGATTTCTGCATGTTAATCTTGTGTCCTGCTACCTTGCTGAATTCTTTTATCAGCTCTAGTCGTTTTTGTATGCTGCCTTTAGAGTTTTCTGTACAAAAAATCATAAGAGAATACTATGAGCAACTATATGGTAATAAATTGGACAACTTAGAAGAAATGGAAACGTTTCTAGAAACATACAGTCCACCAAAACTGAATCAAGAAGAAATAGATTATTTGAACAGACCAATCACTAGAAGTGAAATAGAATCAACAATAAAAGACCTCCTTGCAAACAAAAATCCAGGACCAGATGACTTCACTGGGGAATTCTGTCAAACATACCAAGAAGAGCTCATACTGATCCTTTTCAAACTCTTCCAAATGATTGAAGAGGTGGGAATACTCCCAAACTCATTCTATGAAGCCACCATCACCCTGATACCAAAGCCAGACAAAGACATCACCAAAAAAGAAAACTATAGTCCAATATTGTTGATGAACATAGATGCAAAAATTCTCAACAAAATATTAGCAAACAGAATCCAAAAACACACAAGAAATTATACACCGTGATCAAGTTGGGTTCATCCCGGGGACACAAGGATGGTTCAACATACACAAATCAATCAATGTGATACACCACATCAACAAGAGAAAGGACAAAAATCACATGATCATCTCAATAGTTGCAGGAAAAGCATTTGATAAAATTCAACATCCATTTATGATAAAAACTCTAACCAAAGTGGGTATAGGGGGAATATATCTCAACATAGTAAAAGCTATATATGACAAACCTACAGCCAGCATAATATTCAATGTAAAAAGCTAAAAACCTTTCTGCTAAAATCTGGAACAAGACAAGGATGCCCACTCTCACTATTTCTCTTCAATATAGTATTAAAAGTCCTAGCCACAGCAATTAGACAAAAATAAATAAGTAAATAAAAGGGATCCAAATGGGAAGAGAAGAGGTAAAATGGTCATTATATGCAGATGACATGATACTATAGATAGAAAACTCTCTTGCTTTCTTTAACTGTGACTTGATACCTTAGTCTATTCAGCTGCTGTAACAACAACAATAAAAAAAAAAAAAACCCACAGACTAGGTGGTTTATAAACAACAGAAATGTATTTACCACTGCTCTGGAGGTGGAGAAATCTAAGATTAAGATGCCAGCATGGTTGCACTCTCATGAGGGATCTCTTCCTTTTCTAAAGCTAGTACCTTCTTACTGCATCCTCACATAGTGGAGGGGGCTAGGGATCTCTCTGGAGCTTCTTTTATAAGGGCACTAATTCTTTTATAAGGGCACTAATTCCCTTCATGAGGGCCCCACCCTCATAGCCTAAGCACCTCCCAAGTTCCCATCTTATTAAAGATAATATTGCTATCTTTGGGGATTAGGATTTTAACATATGAATTTGAGAGGAACAAACATTCAGACCATAGCACCTGAGCATCAGAGAAAGCTATCTCGTATGTTGATGTTCATCTGGATATAAATTGTACAGGCAATTACTATTCTGTCTTCGCCTGATTTAAAAGAAAAAACAAAAAAATGTAAGCAAGCTGACATGACATGATGCTGTTAGATTTAATCTTGGTTTAGCTAGCAAAAGTGGGAAGCTAGTGGATACTTAGTGTTTATACACATATTTGCTTGAGACAAAATGTTACAACTGGTATAATATGGGTGTGGTGTAGTTATAAGGAATTAAATTCTTCTAAAGCTCTTTAGAACAGCTTTTCCCAAAGAGTGTTTCATTTTACAGTAGTACCTCCTAGATATACTGAGAGAGAGAGAGAGAGAGTGGCAGTGAACAACTCAGCAACTGTAATGAATTTTTGAGCTAGGGAAATGCCAAGAACACTTCAAGTAAGCAGAAATGGCTGAGACCTTCAGGCTACTGCTTAAAGGATTTGAATGGCACTGATGTGGAAGTATTAAATATTGTACGTCAGAGATCGAGTAAAAGAGAGAGAGAGAATCATCTAGGTAAGAAGGCAAATGACCCACCTAGTTCCATGAATTTATTTATTTATTTTTTTCTTGGTGTGGAAAAACATTTTGGAAAATTTTTCTTTCTTAAACTAAATACCCACATCTGTGTCAACTGAAGATTTCCTACTTTCACAATGAACAAAAACAAGACAGGGATGAGATTGGAGAGAGACAGTGTTTTTAACAGTAAGTCACCCAGGGTTTGATATAAAGCCTAAACTTTTTAATAAGTGAAATTTATTTTGAGCAATGATTACAAGATGGAAATACCAGTTCATAACAATGTAAGTAGTATAGTTGACCAAAGGATCAATACAAAACACAACAGAACAAAAGCAACCAAGTTAAAGAGCAAACTATAGAATAGTGCTTATCTCTCTTAAAAATTATTTTCCTGATAAGATTTTATGTGACAATTTGAACATTTCTATTTTGGGCTGTTTCGGGGGTCTGGTCTTTTTTCTTCCTTGAAAGACCCTGACAGGAAATGATTCTTGCCACCAAGTCAAAGGAGGCATATTTACATAGTTCCTCATGATGTGATCAGGAAATCCTGTTGTAGAAAAAAGTTGCAGAAAAAGGAAGGGGGAAAATGTAGCCCGTTATGTTTTCTTAAACTTCCCCTGCCCCACCCAGGGAGACATTTAAAATAAGGTCTTACTTTTTTTTTTTTTTTTAACCACAGATGTTAGCACCAAAGTTCGTATTTCTCTTGTTGATGAAAAGCTAAGAAGGTAAAGATTTCAGATGCATTTTCCCCTCATTTCTAGGTCTATCCAGTCTCAAGAGGGGTGGCTGAATCCCCATGTGCTGGAGAAGGCATCACAGCTTTGCAGGTTTCTAATCTCTTGCCTGACATGCCATCAGGTCTCCCGTTGACCTCTGTGAGCTGTGCGTCAATGGCAGAAAGGATCAGGGCTCTGTGATCTCTCTCCTGACTGACAGCGACGCTGCCAGCCAGGAGGGGGCTGTCACTTCAGATTCCACCGCAACGTGAGCAGCTGCAGCTGCCGCCTGAGGGAAAACCAGATGCACCAATATTTTGAACGTGCTGTCAGGTTTGCTAGGAATGTACGGACTTGTTGCAGTTGTTTTGCAGGATTCTGGTATTTGAAATCTGTCACAAAGCCAATTCCAATTTGAGTAAGAATATAACTCTGAGCACTAGGCGCCGTTGTAGTCAGTTTTACATGAGGGTTCACACATTCCTACTGACAAGTTCTATGAACCCCGCGTTATAAATAGGGAAACTCCCCAGCCCGTCTAAGGACACATGGTGAGTCAGTCCTATAAATGGTAATCTGGCGGCACATCTATTCTCCAGTAACTGTCAACCATTAGCGTTCTGCGTGTAACATATTCTGTCCTGGGGAGGATGGGAGTCACTTGTTACTACCTGGGAATGAAGAATTAGCAAGTCAAGCCAACTGCTTTAAAGAAATTTTACTTGGAAGGAAGCATTGTTGTTGTAATCTAGAGACAGAAAATCACACTTTTCCTATTATATATATGTTTGTCTATGATTGTTACTGGGTATTTAAATGGCACTCAGTCTCAAATTCCTTTTTTTTTTTTCTGTAAAGAAGGCAGACTTTGCAGTCTCCTGATCTGATTTTCTCTTTCTATAGCTGCTTCCCAAATTTGCTGTTTTTGTCACTTGAGAAAGTGTGAGCATGACAATATAAGATCATAGCACAGAGTTCACAATTTCAAAAGCTGTATTTCTCCCTTGTTTTGTTGACTGTGTATCTTGACTCTCAACCTAAATGGTATTTCATACTTTTGGAACTTTGCGGAATTCTGGGACCATTAAGGATTTTCATTAAGCGAAAGCACAAGCAGGAGAAACTGAGGTCCTAATGTGATGAACTTCCTCTACAGGGATTTTCCTTCCAAGGAAGAGGACATGGGCCCACTGCATAAGCAAAGATGATTTGCCTTGTCTTCCCCATGTCTCTGACACATAGAACAGTGCCTGGCATGAGACAGGAACTATGTCATATTTATGGAAGGAAAGCATGAATGAATGAATAAGCAAATAAATTGTAGATTTTCAGGAGGAGCTTTTGGTTTTATTCTGGGAAGAAAAAGGAAGAAGACTGGGCAAACTCTCCCAGTAATTTCTTTTTTCCTCACCTTTAATAACAGAAATGTATATTGCATGCAGTAGAGGGACGAAGGTAAAGTCTCTGTCCTCAAGCCATTTCATAACAGCTACTGACTGTGGTGGTTAGCGTCAGGTCCTCAGGTCCTCCTGATGTCAGAGACAGACCACTATTCCTCGGTAAATGTTCTTATATGCTGTTCCCACAGATCAGAAAACGTGAACTTTGTGGTCTGCATCATCATTTTTATTTGAGGTTGCCTTCAGCTCTAATTCCTTATACATCCTTGGTATTCTACTAGTATTATTGTTGAACTGAATTATTAAATTTCAGAAGCATAATTTTAAAGACAATTTGAATAATATTTCCAGATTGTAAATAGCTTTTTGATTACTTTTTGCTCAGTAGGGATGGTTAGAGCATTCCAAAAAATTTTCTTATCACTGAGCTTCTTTTGCATGGACACTAATAATTTTTTCGCATCTGTATTCATTTTTTCTCTCCAGTTTGTTGTGTATCTTTTCTGATCTTCAGGTTTCTCATGTATAAAATGGGGATAATATTTACCTTTGGAAGAGTTAATAATATTCAAGAGAGCCTATAAAAAGCACTGAAAATTTCTGCACTTTGTAAGTACTCTACTCAAACTTGTCAATTATTAGTATTGGATTATTAACTTGGGAGTTAAGTGACAGAGACACTAAAAATGAATAATACATTGACTTTACCGTCAAACACCAACAGTCACAGCACTTAAATAAACGAATATAAAGCAACTGCGTGATAATGATAAATGAATAAAGTGCTTAGGAACATGGTGATTAACTTCCTCCAAGGATACTCCAGGAAGACATCCTAGAGAATGGAATTTTGATATCAGACTTGAAGAATGGGTATAAGTGTACCAGGCTTAAAACTAAGAAGGTCATTTTAGGCAGTGGATATTCATGAAACAGAAGTTCAGAGTGACCAGAAGCTTTGATGGGGGTTGAGTAAAAGTGGAGGTGGGAGAGAAGAGGCTGAAGAAGTGGGGAAAATTTTGAAGACAAATGTGAGGGAACTTGTATGGTAAGCCAAGGAATTTGATTTAATTTTCTGTAATTAGACCCAAGTTTTAGGAAATCAGCTTGGGAAGGAGTGTGAATAATAGCATAGTGGTTAAAAGGATGGACTCGAGAGCTAGAAGGCTTGCGTTAAAATCTTGCTTCTGCTATTTACTAGTTTATGACTTTCAGGCAAGTTACCGCATCTCTCTGTGGCTCAGTTTTCCCAGCTGTAAAATGGGGATAGTAAAGATACATCATAGAGTTATTATGAGGTTTAAATGAGTTAACCTATGATTAGAATGGTGCCTGGCACACAAGAAGTATCTAAGTAAGTGTTGGTTAAATCATAATACAAAATAGAAAGTGGATGGCGTAGAGGCAGGTGAGGATCAGGTCTCAGAATTAGACAGTCATGTTAGTGGACTATAGTAATGCAGAAGGAAATTCCTCTGGTCCAAAACACAGAGAAATCTGAGCAAGACAACAGTGTTTCTTAAAACATAGGTGAGCATGAAACGATCAGTGAGAGGGTGCAAATACACCAGAACACATAGTAGATGCAAACCAGATCTAGGTCCTGTTGTTGGGGACTGGGACCAGCAAGAGGTGGAGAGGTCAAACTTCAAGACATAAGCACACAGACAGCTGAATTAACCTATCTATATAAAGCTAGAAGCATTGAAGAGCTGCTCAAGCTATGAAAGTGGGGCCAGAAAATCTTTATCTACTGGCCTGGGGAATGTGACAAGAACATTTTTATCCTATACAGTTCCATAGATGGAAAAAGTGTCATCTGCCAAAAAAAAAAAAAAAAAAAAAAGCTGTGCAAAGCAGTTACGGTGTTCTAATGAATATTACCTGTGATGTATGGAGATTTTAAGCCAATGAAATGAACATAAAAAGCATTCTTGAACAACTCAACTATGTGCTGTATGAGAAACACACTTCAAATTCAATGCTGTGAGTAGGTTGAAAGTAAAAAGATAGAAAAAGTTATACCATGCCAATGTTAATTTTTTCAAAAGCAGTGGTTCTGTTCATATCTGACAAAGTAGACTTCAGAACAATCAAAATTACTCTGGACAGGACTGACATTACATTATGATAAAAGGACAAATTCACCAGGGAAACGTAACAAACCAAATTGTGTACATATGAAACAACATATATGAAGGGAAAAAAATGAAGCAAAGAAAGATATAGCTGAAAAGGGAAGCAGATAAATTATATTTATCTAGAATATGGATGAGCTGAACAATGCAATCAGCGAATGAATCTAACTGACACTGTAGAGCACTTCGCTCAGCAACAGCAGAAAACACTTTAAAAATCTCCCATGGAAGAGTATCCAAGATAGACCATACCTTGGGCTATAACACAACAAACTGAAATCACGTAGAGTGTATTTTCTCATCGTAAAGAAATCAAACTAGAGATCAACAATAGAAAGTCAATAGGAATATTTTCAGACACATATAAATAAAACAACACACTTCTAACAATTCCATGGGCCAAAGAGCAAGTCCAGATGAAAACAACAACAAAAAAGAACAGAATGAAAACGAAAACACAGTGTATCTAAACACTATGTGGGATGTCGTTAAGGAGTTCTGAGAGAGAAATTTAAAGCATTAAGTGCTTACACGAGGAATGAAGAAAGTTTTCAAATCATTAATTTAGGTTTCTACATCAAGAAACTAGAAAAAGAAAAGCAAAATAAATCCAAAGCAGTGGAAGAAATAAGTTAATACAGAGCAGAAATCGGTAAAATTGAAAATAGGTAGAAAATAGAGAAAATTAAACCAAAAGCTAGTTTTTCAAAACAAAACCAATAAATTGATAAACTTCTAGTAGGACTGATGAAAACAGAAAGTGAAAAAGAGATACCAACAATATCAAGAATAAAACAGGTGGCATCACTCCTTATGCAGCAGCCATTAAAAGGATAATAAACAAATATTACAGACAATGTTATGCTCACTAACTTTACAGTTTGGAAGAAATTGACTAATTCTTTGAAAAACTCAAACTAGTGCAACTCTGCCATATAGAAACAGTTAATTCAATTAGTCTTATAATCAGTAAAGAAATGAAATTCATAATTAAAAATCTCTTAGAAAAAGATCTCTAGGCCCAGATGGTTTCAGTGGTGAATGCTACCAAACATTTAAAGAAGAATTAACATCAGTTTTACACAATCTCTTTCAGAAAATAGAAGAGGAAAAATACTTTCCAATTCATTTTGTGAGGCCAGTATAACTCTGGCACCAAACCAGTCAAATATAGTACAGAAAAATCAAACAAAAAACTACGGACCAATTTCTCCCATGAACCTAGGTGCAAAACTCTCCAGCAAAACATTAGCAAATGAAATCTAACAATGTGTCAAAAATAATAAGCCATGTCTGAGTGGGATTTGTTCCAGATTTGCAAGGCTAGTTCCGCGTTTGAGAATTACTCCACATAACCTGCCGTATGAACAGGTAGAGGAGAAAACGCATATAATCACATCAGTCGACACAGAAAAAAAGCATTTGACAAAATCTAACACTTATTTGTGATCAATGAAATAAAAACAAAGAAACAAAGAAAAACTTGGCCATTAGGAATAGACGGAAATGACCTCAACTTGTTAAAGAACAAATACAAAAAATCCACATCTAACTTCATACTTGGTTTGAATAACTAAATAAGATAGAAAGTGAGGCAGGGGTGTGCCCCATCGCCACTCTGAATTCAACATAGTACTGGTTGAAAGCAATAATGTAAGAAAAAGAAATAAAATGCATGCAGGTTAGAAATGAAGAAATAAAACTGCCCCAATTTGGACATAAAATTATTGTCTATGTAGAAAATGCCAGAGGACCCCCGCCCCCCGCAGCCTACACACACACACAATGCCCTTCCTATAACTAACAAGGCAGTTCAGCAAGGTTGTACAATATAGGAATAACAAAGAAAACTTAACAGTATTTCTATATCCTAACAATGCAGATATGGAAGCAGAAATTAGACACAATAACATTTATAAACATTCAAAACAAAATTAAATACTTAGGTATCTACTTGAAACATGTAGTCTCCATTTGCAGAAAATTAAAAAATGCTGATGAGAGAAATCAAAGAAGACCTGAAAGAAATCAAAGAAGACCTGAAAGAAATCAAAGAAGACCTGAAAGAAATCAAAGAAGACCTAAATAAATGGACACATCTTAATTCATGGATTGAAAGATTCATTGTAGTAAAAATGTTAATTCTCCTCAAATTGATATATTGATTCAACACAATTTCAATCAAAATCGTAATAGTATTATTTATTACACATAGACAAATTTATTTGAAAAATTATATGGAACGGTGCAGGACTTACAGTAGTTAAAGCAACCTTTACAAAGAAGAAGAACACAAGAGGAATGACTCAACCTGATGACCAGGCTCCCCACATAGTAATCTGGACAATGTGGTTGGCAGAGGGCCAGACACAGGCCTATAGGACAAAAGAGAGAAACCAGAAACTGACTCACTCAAATATGCTCAACTGATTTTTAACAAAGGTACAAAACAGTTCAACGGAGGAAAGATGGTCTTCTCTACAAAAGATGCTGGAGCAACTGAACATCCACAGGCAAAGAAATGAACCTCCACCTCAACCTCACACTTCGTATAAAATGCAAACTAAAATCTAGTTTAATGTAAAAGATAAAACTATAGAGCTAAGTACATATTTTTCTATGCAGATACATGTAAATAATATACCAAACAAACACAGAGGTATACAATAACGGCGGGGGGTGGGGTGGCCGGGAATCTCAGTCAACTGGGTGGATTGTATCAACGTCAGTATTTTGGTTATGACCCTCTATTATCATTTTGCAAGATGTTACCTTTGGGAGAAATCAAGGAGAGGGCACGTGAAATCTCTCAGTATTATTTCTTACAACTGCATGTGAATGTACAATTATCTCTAAAAATTGGTCCTGAAATTGTGAAACCATTAGAGTCTTGGCAGAGAATAATGAGAAGTGATTCCATAGAAATGTTTCCACAAAGTAGGCCCCTTGAGACTTCCGGTTCATGAAAACAACATCATTGAAAAGGAGCTTATAGTCAAAAATTTCCAGTCACTGGGGGGAGGGTATAGCTGCGGGGAGGGTAGAGCTCAGTGGTAGAGTGCATGCCTAGCATGCATGAGGTCCTGGCTTCAATCCCCAGTACCACCATTAAAAAAAATAAATAAAAACTTAATTACCCACCCCAAAATTTAAAAAAATTTCCAATCACATGAGAAAATGAACTACTATGAAAAAGCCAGCAGATATAATAAATGTAAAATGCATATCTAACAATTTGAAATAGAGCAGTCTGAAAAGAAGCTTTTAAGAATTCTAGCTTTTGTGGTCAAACATATCTGCTCTGTTGATCACTAGTTGTGTGGTTTTGAGTCAATTAAAGTAGCCTTTTCATGGCTTCATGGGTACAAGGATGACAGAGGACTTAGCTCAAAAAATTCTGATGACTGAATTAACTCCAGCTTGGGACATGCAGTGCCTGATAAACTGCTCAAAAAAAATGTTAGGTTTTATTAGAATTTGACATTGACTTACCATTATCATGATATAAACAACTCTCTGTTTTTAGTATATGTGCTGCTGAAGTGTGCATAAAACAATCAACTATCAATTCTACGTTTGAGAAAGTTTTGATATGGACATCTGATTAATAGAGTTTTCAGTATGTGGTTGGTATGAAAATGCAAACTTTAATGATGAAAGTCTCATAACATTAGAAAATAAGAAAGCCGTTTATATTGAGCTGTTGTGTGACAGGCACTGTGTGAAGAACTTTCACATACTTTATCTCATTATTATCTCAGATTTCACATGTATTATGCCACTTTGTATGCACAAGTGTCACGTGGGATAGCACTGTTGTTTTCATGACAGAACTGAGATAAGAGAAATCCTGTTTCAAGAGCCACACAGATACACAGTGGTAGAATCATATTCAAATCCCCCAAGCCTCTATTTTTACTTCCTTGTAGAAAATGTGATTAAGCCATAATTTTGATTGGAGATTAACTTTTCCTCCTTTTCATGCTTCCACTAGTTTAACTGATTGAAGCAGTTCATGATATGATCTTCTGCTCCTGTTGTTGTGTATGTAACTATGCTGGAAATAAGTCAGAAATAATTATTGTTTCCATAGTTCCGGTTGATTTCATAAATTGTCAATATATAGGTTACAAGGTTTGACTTATGAAATTATAGTTAGATAGATAGATAGATAGATAGATAGATAGATAGATAGATAGACAGACAAATAGATACATATAGCTTCTAGGAAAAGTAAGAACCAGTCTAGTTTGACCATAAATGGATAAAAGACTAATTTTGCTGAGAATCACAGAGCTTGGGCATTTGTAAAGCCTTAGGAATGTGCCCCTACACTTTAGCAACCAGAAGTTAAACTAGCAGAAGGATGCAACAGAGGGGAAAATGACCCCACCCTCCACAATTCCCAAACATTTTAAACATCAAAAATGACATATCACAATAAGCTCGGAAAACTTTTAAATACTTGTACATTCAAACAGTAGACATGCTGTTTTATAAGCATGCATCGAAGAAATACTTTGATGTTAATAAAATTAGAGTTTATATTGCATTTGAAAAAATAAATTATTCAATACTTAAATATTGGATGAAGACAGATTTTTTATGTTTTTCTGAGTTTATTATAAATTTAGGTGTTTTGAGTTCAGAGTTTGCTTATATTGAAAATTTGATGAAGTTTCAGCTTTAAGAAGGCTGGAGTTTGTATCCCAATCTTAGTGCTCCCTCTTCTGGTTACTGATAAGTATAAACATTTTAAAATTTGATCAGTGGATTTCAAGATTTGTGTCAACATTCCTATTCACTATTTTTATAGTTAAGCTTCTGAAATGTGACTGTAAATCACCACTTTTGATAGTTGGTGATTGACCAGTTTACCTGAAATACAGTGTGTGATGATCAGGAACCATTTGTATGCACTGGAATCTCTAAGTAGCTTACATCTTGGAGCCAAGATGCTTTGACTCTTAGGGATCAAATGGGGACACCATAAGGGAAGAAGAAGGAAGAAAACAGATATAACTCAGCAGTTGATATATATTAAGTGAAGTGCTAGGTATTCCCCAGCCATCATCTCAAAAAGGTCAACGGTTGCTGATTTGACAAAAAAGGAAATTGAGGTGCAAAGAGTTTAAGTGAATTCCCCAAGATCACATAACTGGTAGAGCCAGGCGTCTGAGGTTTTCTTGACTCCAAATCCTGATCTGTCTCCATTAATACATAATAAGAGGTAGAGAAGCAGAAAAAGAGTGATGTATGACAGAGAACAGTTTGTGATTCATTTACTCACTCATTTAACAAGCATGATTCGATTTGTGAATTGTAGAGAATATATTGTTAAAAATAATTTAAATGTCTTTTAATTTACACTATTTTAGTAGGCTGATAGATTTAGCTATAAATATTGCCAGAAGTCAGATAATCTCTTCATTACACAATAATAACACAAAGTAACAAATAAGAACAACTAAGAACAAATTGCATTCTTCTTATTTCTTTGTAACACTAAAAATTGTCTTTTTCTTTTTTCCCAGAGGAAGGGGGGAAAAAAAGAGATGGATAGAAATACAATGCTGTTTACCTAGTGCTGACTAGATGCTAAGTGTTTTATTTATGTTATTTTTATTAATTGTCGCAACAACCCTGTGATGTGCAGCACTGATTTTTAATCATCCCAATAAGATAACCATACATCCTGGCTTGCTGGACAGTCTTGGTTTACTCCTATTGTCCTGGGATAATTATTAATAGTGCCTCCTTTCATTCTCCAAAATATCCCCATTTGGACAATGTATTGTATGTCCTTCCAATTATCTATGTTTTTAACTTGTGGAAACCAGGACCCAGAGAAGTTAAACAACTTGTCCAAAGTGACCAGTTTGCAAGCTGCCACGTGAGGCCTGGGGGAAAATTCTGCCTGACCTTAAAGCACATACACACGCTTCTTGCCGAGCCAAGGTTGTGTCTGTCACGTCTTCAGAATTTCTTCAGGGCCTTTTTGACTCTCCCTTGCCTCCTGAGGCATATGCTTTCATTCTTGTCTTGTAGCTTTATAGGCCAAGTCATAACTGTGATTAAATTTCTCACGTAAAATATAATTCCGTTTTCAAAAGGAAACCCAGATCTTGCTGATAGGACCACCCGCGAATGCTGACAGCCTTTGTAACTGCTGCCTTGAGTTCTTTGTAAAGCGATCACCATACAGTGCTTAAACAGTTCATATCAAAAGGTTCTTGTGATACTGAAAGGTTGTGCTTGCTTTATTTGATATTCTGCCCTTTCTGCAGTGCTCTCTTGGATCAAAGTGTTAACCTTGTTGAATAAAAATTTTACTAATGAGTTCCTGGTAAAATCATGTCATTGTTAGAGGGGAGAGAATCCTTTGTGTTAAAACCTTCAGTGCTGGGATCGTCAAGTGTCAAGTAAGTCGGATCCTTGCAATTCATCCTCAGGACACTGGGCTGCAGGTGAAGCATGCTGTGTGAACGCAGAGTCGGAGGTGGAGGGTGGGGAGTAAATTGAAGCCAAAACGTTGAAGCCAAAATGCAGCAAGGACACCCTTGGGGGAAGAACTTACAGAAAGTCATCGTAGGGCCTGTATAGAAGGTGTGTACCTCTTTTGCTTCAAGATAGCTGAGGGAGGGGGCTCTGAACAGCCAGAGAGTAAAATACTATACTTATAAAACTCATCAACTTTAATGTGACTTAACACATTTCTTCTCCCAGGAATATTTTAAAAACTGAGAATATAAACAGAAATTTCAACTTCGGTTGACAGCCTAGACATATTTCAGTGAGGGGTCTACCTGGAAAATCTCAGTTCAGAGGTGAAGGCTGTCTACACTGACAGTTGGTAGCATGCCTCTCAGGGCAGCAGCATGCATTTGGATGGGCTAAAAGAAACACCGTGAATGACGATTTTTAAAAGCTCCCTTTCAGGGCACTGTTCCTGACATAAAATTCTCAATTATATATGCCTTTTCTTTTCTCTCTCTTGACTTAACATAACATATACATAATGTAAGTGTATCATAAGCTTTCTCCCTTTTGTGTGAGAAACAATTTGTGTTTTATGTAGGGAGAAAAGGATTTTTTGGGTGGATAATGAAGGAGAAGGAGAGAGAAATATTTCAAAATCTGTGCTTTGTACAGAGAAAAACCATCCTGGATTTCTCAAAAGCACAGTTACAATGTCAGCAAGCTGAGATGCTCTCCAATTTTTGCAAAATCCAACTGGAAGAATTATTTATCAGCATCTTCTTTCTTATCTTGGCTTGTTAGGGATTGCCAAAAATGTATTCCAAAATACATTTTAAAATGCCTCCTTTTCTTTTTCTGCTCACATGTCCTTGTGTCTAACCCTTAATAGCCCATAATCAGGTGAATTGTTTATGCTGCTGTTAAGTGAAGATGGTCTTATGCTGAAAGTTCCCTGGTGTGTTGCCATGGAAATGCCAGGAGCACTGATTCAGCATTAGGATTTTTGGCCATACTGTGAAGATAAGCATAGAGAGCAAGCAAGTTGAGATTTTCTTTAAAAGGATCCCAAATAACCTCAGTGATACTTGTCCCTTGCTTATGCAACAGACATGTCCTTCAAAAAGTTTATTTTTCATATATAACTTAAAAAAATAAAATCCTGTTATAGGTATGTTAAAGTAGCCTGATAGTTATAGTCAGCTATTCTGGAAACAAATAAAATGTGGTTTTTTTATTGTTACTATTGTTGTCAATGATAACAGTACCTATTTCCTGGTTATATTATTTTAGAATAATTAAATACTATAATATATGCCAAGCATTCATGGTGTAGTAGGAAGATTTCTAAAACTTCCCCTTAGGACTTCCATCCCCTGGTTATTCAACTAGAGACTAACCTAGACATTGCTCTATAAAGCAGTCTAGAAGAGGCTTTACAGATGTAATTAAGGTTACTAATCAGCTGACCCTAATATAGATTGTTCTGGATTACCTGGATGGGCCCGCTGTAATCATCTGAGCCCTTAAAAGCAGAAGAGGAAGGCAGAAACATCAGAGATGTGGCAGAAGAAGTCGGAGCTATCTGAAGTGTGAGAAAAACTCAGTCCAATGTTTATGAGCCAAGGAATGTGGGCTGCTTCCAGAAGCTGCCTCTGGACAGCAGACAGCATGGAAATAGGTTCTCCAGTCCTACAACTGTGTGAAGCTGAGTTCCACCAACCACCAAGGGAGCTTGGAAGCAGATGTCTCTCCAGGGCTTTCAGAAAGGAATGCAGCCCTGCTAAACCTTAATTTCAGCCTTGTGGGACCCAGAAAAATGATCTGACTTCCAGAACTATGAGATAATAAACTCGTATTGTTTTAAATAGCTGAAATTTGTGGTAATTTGTTATGGCATCAATAGAAAACTAATACAGGCACAAAGGAAAGATCAATAGATGTCTTCCCTTTTCTTCCCCCCAACCCAATCCATCCACTGATTCATCATTGTCCTCTTCCTCCCTTATTGGTAACCTTAATTTGTTGTTACATGCAATCAGAAGAAGTAAGAGAAAACAAATCTTACTCTATTTTTAGAGTCTTTTTCTGCCCCTGCCCTTTTCAGAGTGCTCATTTCTCCCACACTCCTTTTTCTTCCTCTCCCTAGTTTTGTTGATCCTTGTCCCCTCTTTCTCTGGCAGGTTCAAAGTGATAGGTAGGCTGTGATGAGCAGAAGTATGACCACGATTATTTAGGGCATGAGGGAAGAAACATTTTACTTGTTTCTTCTCGCAGCCCCCTTCCCTGACCCCCATACTCTGTTCTTAGGTTAAAGTAAGCTTGAATTAAAACAAAGGAAAAAGGTGAAAGTCTCTTAAGAATAACTCGTTTCTAATGTAGCACTTGCTTATTTTCGTAAAACATAGCAGAGGTGATTTGCAATCATCAGTTTGTAAGAAAGATGGAAATCTATGAATGTCCTCATCAAGGTCAGAGTCATTAGTGCCCAATGTCTGCATTTGCCGTCGAGATTTCCTCATCTTAATGGGTTGATGTTCAACATGTGAAGTCCCCAGCTCGACTGCAGTACTGTAGTGTAGATGACATCCTCAGAAGACAAATGCCTCCCTTAGATAAAAACAGCTGATGATAGAAGGATTTTGATATGTTTAAGTGGGAGGTGAAATGGATCTGGAGAGTTAGACCATATCCTGCAAGACCCTAGTAGATGTCTCAGTGTTGGGGCCTCTCTGGAAACCAATCTGTCTTGGTTGTGTTTTCTCTTCAGCATATTCAGCAGCTCAAATTTAAATAAGCAGAGGTTTTTCCAGATGAGCATTTTGGGAGTAGAGGATATTTGCAAAACATCGAGCACAATTTTGCACCATAAAGTCTAAGCTGATCATAGAGGAAGGAGACTCCTATGCTGGAAATTATCGCACTGGGGTAATAAAAGTTTACACTTGATACACGAAAGGGTGATCGAAGGACAATAGTGTATAATGCGAGAATGTACAGCTTAGAATAAAGAATTTCCTGGAGCTGGACTTTTAATCACTGTTATTAATGATACTAAAAATACTTAGTGAATGTAGAGAGCTTTAGAATTTATTTTTAAAATTCTCACATATAAAACTGTATTTCTCATAAGAGCACTGTTAGGGAGATATCATTATTATTTCCATGTTACAAATTGAAAGAAGCCAAGTCTCAGATAGTTACATCACTTGCCAAAGGTCCCTCATTAAGAAGTGGTGAAGATGAGACATTAATGCTTTCTGACTCCAAGGTGGATGCCGTTTTCTTCTGAGTTCTCAACTGCCCCCCACAAAGGTACTTGGGGAAGACTAGTGCATAGTTTTTTCTCCTCCTCCATTTAAAAAAACTGTTGTAAAATATATATATATAAAACATAAAACTTACCTTTAACCATTTTTAATTGTACAATTTGGTGTTATTAAGTATATTGATATTGTTGTGCAACCATCACCATCATCCATCTCCAGAGTTCTTTTCATCTCCCAAAACTGAAACTCTGTACCCATTAAGTAATAAATCTCCATTGTCCCCTCCTCAGCTCCTGGCAACTACCATTCTATTTTTTGTCTCCATGAATTTGAGGTACCTCATATAAGTGGAAATATATAGCATTTATCTTTTTGTGACTATATAGTTCTTTTTTATTGAAGTACAGTCAGTTTCAATGTGTTAATTTCTAGTGTACAGCACAATGTCCCAGTCATGCATACAGTGCATATATTCATTTTCATATTCTTTTTTATTAAAGGTTATTACAAGATATTAAATATAGTTCCCTGTGCTATACAGCAGAAACTTTTTTAAAATCTATTTTTATATATAGTGGCTAACATTTCTTGCAGACAAAGTAAACAATCTATGGTTGCTGGGGAAAGGGGGTGGGAAGGGATAAATTTGGGAGTTTGAGATTTGCAGATTAACTACTATATGTAAAATAGATAGACAACAGGCTGCTACTGTACAGCACAGTGAACTATACTCAATATCTTGTAGTGACCTATAAGGAAACAGAATGTGAAAAGGAATATATGTATGTACATGTATGACTGAAACATTATGTTGTACACCAGAAACTGACACAGCATTGTAAACTGACTATATTTCAATTTAAAAAGACAGAAGACAAATCCATTTCCCCAAATGGAACATTTTAGAAAACAACCATAAACAGACAATTTTTGCTGTGCTATTAAAAAAAAATGCTTTAAAAAAATACATGTATATGTGACTCAAGATAAGGTGGCTACTTACCACTTGTTAAGCAATTACTTTTTACTGGGTATTTTCTCATAACTGCCTTATAAACTAGGTGGATATTAACTTCTAGGTTGATTTCTATGAAGATAATATGCTTTAGAAAAAGTAAATTCCTTTCCCAAGATCACACAGATGTTGGATGGCTCGAACAGGATTTAAATCTAGGCATTTTTATCTCCAGTGTCCATGCTCTTACTATTATATCTTAAAAAAATTTACTAGGAAACTCTGAAATAATACCCAGAGTAGATATAATCAGACCTCATATTTGCTAACATAATCAGAGCAACTATTGAAACAAAATTTTGGATATGAATAAGAATAAGAGGTCATTAAATTGTTTAATCTTTACCAGATATTTGAGGGTATTAAAATATTAATAACCAGATATTAGCTAATAAAAGTATATATTAATGTTAAGTAATATTTTAAAATTTTACAGTCAGTGATATAAAAAAATATTGCAGATATGATAACTAAGATAGAGAAATGGTAAATAAATGGTAGACTTTCATCCAAAGATGAGTCATAAATCTTGAGCAACAGGTCACCTAGAATTGTCACTTACATTAAAATTAAAAAAAAAAACAAACCTCAACATCCTGCTTTCTGATTTTATTTGATTTAATGAATCAAGTCAAAAGATGGAAACCAGTGAGTTAAAGATAGACCCACCATTCCTAAGAATTTAAAGTCAAATAACCACAAAAATAAACATAAAATTTTCCTTGAAGAGAGAGGTATATAGAGTTCTGAAAGAAGGTTTTGCACCAGCTAGAGGAGGCTATGGGAACTTTGAGTGAGATACCTTTGTCTGCTGTTAGGTAAAAAATTGGCCCAGTTTGATGACATGAGACAACCATTTATTTTGCTCATAAATTCTGTGGGTCATGAATTTGGTCAGGACATAGCAGAATTTGATTGTTCCTGCTCCGTAAAGTCTGGAGGCTCAAATGAAAGATCCAAAGACCTGCTCTGTGTGTGTCTGTGGGTGTGTAGGGTGGATTCTAAGGCTGGAAGTCGAAGTGTCCTGAGTACTCAGTCACCCACTGGCTATAGGCTGGGACTTCTGTCGAGGCTTTTGACCAGAGTACCCACAGGTAGTCTCTCCATAAAGCCTGGACTTCCCCTGCATAATGGCTGGGTTCCAGGTGCCAGCGTCCTGAGAGAGAATGAGCCAGACAGAAGCTGTATCACGCACGGCGTTCCTTCTCCTACATCCTGTTCTCAAGGCAGCCACAATGGCCAGCCTAGGAACAAGGGAAGGGGAAATCGACTCTGCCTCTTTACAGAGAAAGGTGAGGTTCTGGGGAAGCCCACAGGGGGCACGAAGTATTATTATGACCATATTTGTAAAAGAACCTATTACAGATCTGAAGAATGAGTAGAAGTTTCACCTCATCAAGAGATTTTTTTCTCCACGATGCTTCTTGGTCTCTTAAGCCAAAAGTCCCTGCTGACCCCATCCCTCTGCTCTCCAGGCAGTAGTGGATGTGTCCTGTAGGGGCACTACCCAATGTCAGCCTGCTCCCCCCGGAGTCCCTGAGGAAGCGTGGGCAAGAGAACGTTGAGAATCTTTGGGGGACAGTTATCCATAAGCTCCGGAATACCAGTTAATGATTTTCACCATTGCAGGAATCTTAGAACTTTAAAAAATGAAACTGACTTTTGGTGAATTGTACACTAAGATTCACTGTCTTATATCTGAAGGCATTTTTTCCTCCTTTTATAATGACACATTTATTTAATATTTAAATATTTATTTACCTTTGTCATCCTTTATACTTTGTCCTAAAAATTGTCCTTTAAATCTGTAAAATGCCTCAAGCTCTTTTGTAATGAAGAAAGGATTTCAATGTTACATGAATGAACAAATGAATGAATATTTAAGTAGGTAAAACACTTTGTCTTGGAGAGTTTGCAGTGAAGACCTAGAAAAAAGAAACAATTATTTACATTATAGAGGAAATCTTTATGAGGCATCTTGAAGTTTATTTTTATGTGTATGAAAGGGAATGATGAAATAATATTGAATTTCTTTGAATACAGGGCCTCAGAAAATGATCTTGGATATTTCTTCAAACTGAAATATATTTGACATAAAACACTGTATAAATTTAAAGTGTACAACATGTTAACTTGATATTTTTATATATTGTAACATGATTGCATTGTAGCGATAATTAGCACCTGTATGATCTTGAGAAAAATCATAAATACCCAAGAATAGAATATGTACTTATTAGGAATAATTTTTGTACAAAGAAAATTGTGAAATATTGGAAAGAATTAATGAAAGTAGTTGTGATTTGGTCTTTTTAGATGATTCTTTAAAATAATGTGTTTTCTTCTGCCTGAGACTTGCAATTCTATGTGGAAAGGAAGATAGAATAGATTGGTCAAACAAAAATAATTTTTACAAATAAAAGATACAAATAATATGTGACTTTCCAATAAATTTATTTGGGGAAAATTTTTTTTATAATAGCATTTGGTTTTAAAGATAAAACTTTTGGTTATATAATAGCATCGTATCACAGTTGAAGCAATTTTTAATGGGATATTTAAAAGAAAAAATCATGAATTATGAGCAAAACAGAATAACAAGTCAAATTTATGAGTTTTTTTCTTGCTTCTGTCTCTATAGTCAGCTTGAAGACTAGTGTTCTAACTGATTATAAGTTAGACTTGCAAGACCAGATTCAACCATCCACTAAAACCAGAATGCATATTAGAGTTAAAGATGTAAAATTAAAAGAAATATTTGGGGGAAGTTCTTTTCATGTTGCAACTCTAATCAGCAGGTGGAATGTAATAGCACCTGGATTAAGCAGAAACTAATGAAGTAAAAATTGCTTCCTTTCTACGTACAAATTTTTTCTCATTTGCGCTAGGAATGTTTAAAGGGAGAAATCATTCAGAGTATATTTTTTGAGTACCTAGAAGGTATAGCAAATTAGGTGAGAGCCTCCCACATGACACAAAATATAAATGCTTTTGGATCAGAGATGAATTCACAACAAAATGTATTCTGTGGTGCCACTAGTCAGAGGCTTATCTGTGTTGCTTGTCACTTAATACACACAGATTCTCATACACCCATGCCTACTGCTGCTGCTGCTCCCCAAGATTCGGTTTCAATCAAGGGAATTTCCAGCCAGGCCTGCTCACTTGCCATGCTCTCCTGTTCTCCTCCCTTGGGACTGACCAGCTTTCAGTATGTCACACTCTTGATTGATAACTTCTTGAAGTAACTTATCTGCTGTTTCCGTAACTTCCTGGGGGACCATAAACATTAAGTCCTGTAATACCTGGTATAGTGGTTCCTGGCATGTGCAGGCTTGGACTAGACCGAGCAGTCTGGGAGTGGCTGCCTCTGCTGAGACAGGCAAACTGAGACGTGTGACTGTGTGACTGAGGACTGAAGAGGGAGTAACCACCTCCACTTAAAGCACCAACTTCCATCCAGTGGGAGCCATTGCTGGGTCACACTGCGGCATCCTTACCAATGCCTTTGTGAGCTTAGGGGAGTGCCGTTTGCTACTCTGAATTAATAAAAAAAAATTAGTCTAGGGTAAAATTAGAATATTTTCTGGATCTTGTGGTATTTATAGCTTTCAAAAATTTGTAATTTGCTTTGACTTTGTTTCTCAGTCTGAATCGTCTGATTCTAAGAGCAATATGAATTGAATAGCCTGTAAATTCAGCTGTTTTATGTGGTCAACAAATTAATAGTAAAAGGAAGAGAAAGACTCTGTTGCCTATCCCTTGAGATTTCTCATGGTGACTGTAGAACTTTTTAAAAAATTTTTAGTTTAATGTTTCACACATCATAATAACATAGTTTAAATACATTTGTTTTGTTAAGCTAGTGTTTTCTGTTATAAGATAAAAATAGTAAAACCAAGCAAGCTATGTTGTTGTGATAAAATTAAAGAACTTAAACATTTGGTTTTGGTGATGGTGATCACAGATCTTCTGATTTGCTAAATAAAACCTTTTGCTTTTAATAGATCTATAAAAATCATATACAGCTTATTTTCAGCTTAGTTTGAATCAAACATAACCTTCTAGACCTAAGAGTCTATAAAAAAATGTGCATTTCAGTAGGAACTAGTCCCTTTGTCTTATGGCAGGTGAGGTCCTGACTGACATGTCCTGTAAGAATGATGAAGGAATGATTTCACACTTTTCACTGCATAATAATTAATTTAATTTCTAGACGCTCATATGACCTTACAATCAATTGTTTTATTGTCAGCATTTAATATAAAATTTTAGATGGAATGACTGGGATGTAGAATCAAAGAATATATGTTGACAAAAAATTTAAAAGTAAGTTGTTTGCTTATTTATTTACATCTATGGAGTCTTTTAAACACTAGATGGCACTAAAATATGTCATGATAAATTCTGTTATTCATCAGGAGGAAATATTAATTTTATGACCTAAGTTGACGCATTTCTTTGCTTATACTTTTTAAACATTTAAAACAACTTAAGTGCTACTAGTGCAATTGATTATTGAAATAGGTAACAAAAATCACCAAACTGTAGAAATATATAATTTGTAATTAAAATTGTTCAAAGTATTACTTCAGTGCCCCATAAATACTGCCTTACAGCAAGCTTCTTCATCACTGGAGGTTTCTCCTCTCCCTATGCACTAATAGGAAAAAATACTTTACAAATGGAAATAATGAATAGGTTCTTGAACTGTTTGATAATCTGATTAATGATGAGGCATGATGTATGAACACATTGGTAAGAGATTTTAAGTATTGACACATAATACTCCCACCAACAAAGACAACATAAAACTAATGACATGCCACTACAGGAGGACATCATGAGTGACTCATGATTGATTTGTCATCAATCCTAGGAATATTTACAATTAGTCACTGCACAGAAGGCTTTGAAATGACCCGAAATATCACACAATTTAAAGGGTTTCCTAAATTTGACAGTGTTCCTAACATTTTATCCGTTATTAATAGATATTTTGTAAAGCTGAAAGAAACTTTTATGTCCTATTGCTAATGAACACATTTTGATTAGCTGTGCTAGAGGAAAGCCTGAGTTATCTTCCTGGTCATATGGAGGCAGGATTGAAGATTGTAGCCAGTCACTGGGGAGAGGTGCATTAGACAGTAACATAATTCAAGTGTTTCATAGTTTCTGGATCTTGTGATATTTGAAGTATTTGCCTGCTTTTAAAAGTTTCTCATTTGTTGTGATTTCTTTTCTCATTACAAATATGCATTCGTTTTTGTATGCAATTTTGTATTCTTTTTTTAAATAGGGCTCAAAAACTACGTGAGCTTCAGATCACACAAAGTAATTATGCATTTTTATTCCATTAGTCTATCTTTTTTTTTTCCACTATTGGACTTTTGTGTATATTCTTTCTGTTTTTTATGCCCTTTCTCTCAGTATTGCCTTTCTAATTTCTACTTGCTTAGGTCTACAGGATCTGGTACATATATCATTTTCTTCAAAAAAGGGTTCTGCTCTCTCTCCCAAACTTCCACAATTCCTCCAGTCAGTCAAGAGTAATTTCTCTCTCATCTAGAAAAATGTATTTTTATTTCCCTGTGACATATTTCCTTGTATATCTTGTATTATGTTTATTTATGAATATGTGTTATTTTCCCTATTGGGCTCTTAACTTCCGGATGAAAGAGTACTAAATCTTACCCATATTTGCATCCTATGTAGTACCTAGCACAGTAATTTAATACATCATAGGCAACCCGCAAGCATGTGCAGAATAAATTAATGAAAGCATGAACATTGTTTGATCTGAGGGTCACAGCATAAATTTTTCTCTCTGTTTTTGAACTCTGAATATTCTTGTCTTAGGTGTATGCTTATATTTAAAATAACATATGCAACAACCAGAGACTCTTGGAGAAAATAAAGCAGGGTATTTTCTTTTATTTTTATAAGGAATCATGGTCCTATCTTGATATCTCTATAGACAGGCAACATTACAAGACCCCAGATCCTTTTTCCTGCATATTTTTAGTCTATATCAGAAGACAGCAAACTACAGTCCTTGGGCTAAATTCAGCCAGCTGCCTGTTTCTGTAAATAAAGTTTTACTGAAACACAGCTACACTCATTCATTTTTCTCATGTCTGTGGCTGTTTTCAAGCCACAACAGCAAAGTTGAATAGTTGCGACAGAGACTATTCAGTGAGCAAAACCTAAAATTTTTACCATCTGGCCTTTTAATTTAAAAAGTTTTGCTGACCTCTAATCTAAATCTTGTTGGTAGCTACGTAGGTGGCTGACTAGAAAAGAGAGTCCAAAGCTTTTCTTTTTCAAAATGAGGTGGGAATAAGAGAACTACTAACACTTCAGTTTTAGCGCTATCACTTTTTCAGAGTGAGTGAGAGGTTAGTGTCCTCTTGGAGCGTGCTCATCTCACTGGGTAGTGGGAACTGCTCCACCGAGGGACGGGAAGGACAGAGGGTGCTTTGTAGCATTTTTGTTTCTCTTTGCTTAAGTTTGGTATGGAAGTAGGGTTAATTTTTCTTAGTGGAACCTTTGTAAACCCCAAAATAACTCAATGGATTTTACTTAGGTCTGTGCAAAGGAATAAAGTCACATTATCTCCCTTCCAATAGGTGATATATTAATAGCCAAAACATTAGTACATTAACAGGAAATGCACCATTTCCTATAGTGTTACTGTATTAGTGTGTTATAAGTTTATATGTATTTGTAATAGAAATTTATGAGTATGTGCAATAGAAAGATGACATCAGATTATAACATATATCCTGAAAGAATCTATTTCCTCTTATATAGCTTAACTTAGTGCATTAAAAATTGACTCCCAAACATTAAGTGCAAACTCCAACCAGCTGTTGGTCTCCCTACACTGTTGACCATCTCCACCTTCTTCAAACACTGCCTTGGCTTCTTACTAAGTCAACATACAAAAACTAATTTTACTCCTATGTATTAATTTCTATATATTTAATTTTTGTATTTTTATTTGTATACACACACCTATGTAAATTAGCACACATCACCATCAAATATCTTGGAATAAATCTAAAGAGAGATGTATAGATGTCTACATTGAGGAAAATGAGTTTCTGAGACAAATTACAGAAACTCCAAATAAACAGGGAGATGTTCATATTCATTGATAGAAAGGCTCAACTTTCCCCAAATTCATATATAGATGCAATGTAATTATAATTAGCATCAAGTGGATTTTATTTTAATATTTTTAAGACATTGGTATGCTGCTTCTAAATTTTATATGGAAATGAAAAGGACCCAGAACAGTTTAGGTAACCTTAATGAATAACAAAGGTGTAGGTCACTACCGAATATTAAGTTGTATTATAAACGTGGAATATTTAGGACAATGTGATATTGCTGTGAAGATAGACAGATAGACCAATGGAACAGAATACAGAGCTCAGAAGTAGACCCTCACATATACAGATACCAGATACCTGGTTTAAAACAAAAGTGCGACTGCAACTTACTGGGAGAAGAATGGCCTTTTTATAAATTGGTACCAGATCGACAGGATATTCACTTGGAAAAAATGATCCCTTGTTCCTACCTTAACTATACAAAAAAAAAAAGCAATTCAAAATACATCATAAACCTAAATGATAAAGGAAGAACAATGAAGCTTTGGAAGAAAACATAGGAGAATATCTTCATGAAACTGGGGTAGGCAAAGATTTCTTAAACAGGACTCAAAAGGCACCATCCTTAAAAGGAAAGTTTGATAGATTGGACTTCCTTTAATTTAAGAAGCTGTGTTCATCAAAAGACAATACAAAAAGAGAAAAAGCCAAGCCAAACCAAGCCACAGATTAGGACAAGATATTTACAACATATATGTCAAAAAAACTTTGTACACAGAAATATAACCAACTCATTCAAATCAATTAGATAAGAACACAAAACAAAATTAAAAAGCAAAGACTTTTCCAAAGAAGATATCCAGATTACCAATCAACAAATGAAAAGGTGCCCAACGTCACTAGTCATGAGAGAAATAGTATAAAAACCAGATTGAGACACGACTACATACCCACTGCAGTGACAAACTAGAAGAACTTGTGAACAATAATAACTGTTGGGGAAGATGTGGAGCATCTTTGCTGGTCAGAAAGTAAATTGGTACAAAAGATTGGAAAACCACTTGGCAATATCTTCTAAAATAGATGACAGATAGATAGATAGATAGGCAGTCGGACACGCAGACAGACAGACAGATACTACCAAGCAGTTTTCAAAAGAACCAATTTGTAATTGAATGTGTATCCAATACTTACTATCTATTCATCTATTTATCTACTTACCTACCTACCTGTCTCCAATAACTGAGCAACTCTACTCCTGAATATATAGCAGTTACTCTTAACAGCTTCAATCCTGACACTACCCAAATATCTTCAGTAGCAGAATGAATAATGATGTTGTGGTATATTCACACAATGGTGTATTAAGTAGCAAGAAAAATAATCAAATACAGCCTATGGAAACAACCTGAGTAATCACAGACGTAATACTGAACAAAAGAATGCTGGCACAAAAGAATACGTGCTGTGTCATTCCATTTACATGAAGTCCAAGAATAGGCAAAACTAGTTTATGATCACTGAGATCAGAGTAGTGGTTTATTTGGAAGGATAGGGAAAGGGTGTACGACTAAACAGGGACATGAGGAAATCCTGATGGAAATGTGGTGCTGGAAATGTACATTTTAATTTGGGAGGCAATTACATAGGTGTAATCAGCATAAAAACCTTTTGAGCTATACACTGCAGATTCATAGTTACTCTAGGTAAGTTATGCTTTAAAAGATCATCTGCTGAGAATGAGAAGGGATTAGCAAGTAGGAGTTTTGTGACATGTGCGGTGTATTTGACGTTGTTACTGAGGGAGAATGAGAGAATAAGCTAGCCAAAACAACAACAACAACAACACACACACACACACAAAAGGGTCATTCAGAGACCAATGCGACTGAAAATCATAGATTTTCACAATAGTTTTCTCAGTGCCTTTGATATAAGCCTAGAGATGGAGCATAGCTGAATCTCAGACAGATTTAGTAGAAATACAGTACGGAGTGAATATCAGGTATTTGCAAGAGAAGGGTTAGAATTCTTCACCTTAGAATTGCACCTGGACAAGAAAGGCATTAAAAACAGGAAGAGAATGATGGGCAGAATAGTCAAGAAATGAGTGATTTATGCAGTCAGTAAACAAATGTAAGGGGAATATCTTACTGAGAGTGCTGAAGGGAGAACGCTGTAGTTAGAGATTTGACTAAAGTGACATTTTAGACATGCAACAATTTTAGTCATTGATATTGCCACAGCTTATGTTTCCTGGGAATCAGTGCCTGAGAAAGAGATTAGAGTGCAGGAAATTTACTGGAGAGAGCTCTGGGAATTAATACCTGAGGGAGAGGGATGGAAGCAGGACTGGGCAGCCAGAGAAGCTGAACTGTGATGAAATCAAAACAAAAGCCTCAGTTAATTCTACAGGGAGCTTTGGGGTTGGGATGGAGCTTCAAAGTTGAGGCAAGGGGGCTGGGCTATTATGTCTCCATGTTGTGCAGTCATTGATTGTGGGCTTTGGTGACGGGAAGGTGGTATGATCGTGGATTAAGTGGCTCTCTTTAGCCAAGGAGATGTCCAAGGGAAGGTCATGGTAGAAAGCTTCCAGCCACTGATGCTCTCAGAAGCTAGAGTAATCATTGTTTCAGTCCTGAAGGGGGATCCTAGATAGTTCATGATATCCCCCCTCTGCTGATATATTCTAGGATTGGCCATGGGCTGGATAGCTAAAGAGAAGGGTAGGAAAGGTCCCTAAATATGGGGCAATCAGGGAACCAAGAGGCCAGAGGGTTGGGTGGATTATTCACATGGTTGGAGGTCATCAAAGATGATGTCAAGACGGGAATGTCAGGAGGAAGACTATGAGTAAGTGCCAGGTTCTCCTACATCACATTTGTCTCAGGTCTGAGATGTGGTTAAGTGCCCTCCCTATTTCCCAAGAAATGTTGCTTCACTGATCTTGCCTTCTCCAACTCCAGCTCCAGTTTTATGCTAATCTGCTAGGCTCACATCAGTTCCTCCTCATCACTGATGACCTCTGGGTCACGATCAACCTTAACACACAGAGTCCTCAGGTCATCCTTAATGACTTAAACTTCCATGTAAGTATCCCATAAAATAACCTAGCTGCTTGATTCTTTGATTTCTTCGTCTTGGATAACTTCCTTCTCCACCTCATTCTACTTTAGCCAACCATACTGCCATGGCCATATAGATGCAACAGTGACATCAGCATGCAGGTAATACAGATGATGGTCAAAAACAGACCCATCTGAGAATAAAGAGTGTGAGTTTTTAGCGGCACCACATTATTAAATCTCCTGGAATTTTTTTCTTATTCTTTTAAATAGAACTTTTGGTAGTATTCAACAAAAAGTCGTAGAGAGAAGTTTTGCTCCATGAGAGTGACTGGAAGCTAGTCATGCTAAATATTTCAAGGAACTACTGATGATCTCAGAGCCCATGATAACCAGGGACTTAAGAGAGCTGAACAAGGAACTGATAGATTGGAATAAAATGGAAGGACCCGTGGACTAGAGATCTCTTTGAGGTCAAAGGCTGCATAGAAGTCTTGGGGGCATGAGAGGGCAGTAATGACAAGACAGTATGGTCAGAGAGTGGACAACTGAAGCTTAATGTTTCTGAGATGGAGCAAATCCTGGTTATGAGAAGAACTAGGAGGCAGCCTGAGAATCACTGGAGTGGAAATGGGGGTGACAGCCCTCCTCTTAGGTAGGGCCATCTCTTCTGGTGTTTGGATACAAAAATATGAGCTCTGATTGCTGTCAGGACTTCCCTGAGACATGAATGTGTGCATTTCAGTGGTGAGAGCTCTCTACCCAAAGAAGATGAGTAGCTAATTTGAAAGCTAATCCATCTTAATAGTTTAAGAAATAAATTCTTTATGAGAGCTGTTAAATTTGTTGTTCTTTCTTTCTAAAAGTCCTGAAAATTTTATATAACTTTAATTTAGCATTTAATTATATATATATATATATATATATATTTCTAGCTGTTTTTAAACTGTTTCTTGTTATTTAATTCTTATACACTCAAATGGCAGGAAGTTTTATTTTTATTCCCAAAGACAACTTTTTTTTTTCTTTAATATCTTCTGTAATAAGCCCAAAAAAGAATACGGAGTAGGTACACAAGAAATATGGCACTTTTTTGGTGATTCCTATTCTATGATTTCTGAACTTATGTGTTTTTATAATTGTTAATCTTCTTTCATCTCTAATCCTAGAGTAGAGATGGGGACGACTGTCCTAATTGGGTCTCCTGGGTCAGCTTTACTTTGTCATGAGGTTCAGAGAAGTGATCAGGTTAACTTGGAGAACTTTGTTCTCACTGCACACTTGCTACTCCATGGACAACACTTTATTCGGAATTTACCTTCTCTAAGAAAGTATTATTGACAACATTCACCTAATGCTGATTGCTCCTTTGCTCTGGTTGTATTTGTTCTTGTGTAATGCTTCCTATAAAATTAAATATTTTTATTGTCTATTTATAAATGTATTTTTTATTTGTTTTCTTCTTTGGACTGTAAGTTGTAGGGGTGTAGCTTGATTCTTCTTCTTAAGCTTGGGAATCAATACCAAATGATTTATGCTGGAACTTGGAGCAACATGAGAGATAATGTAATTCATATTATCCACCCCTTTATTTTATAAATATGGAAACTGACACAGAGAATAAATAAATGATTCAAAGACTTGTTTATGATCACACAACCTGTTATTGTGTAATCTCATTTGTACAGTGCATATTCTAGGAAATCCCCAAAATCATTCTGTACAGTAAATGCTGTCAGAGCTAGCCCTTAGCAAAAGATGGGGGTGGGGTTAGGGTACATTGCAGCAAGTGGCTGCATTGAAGCAAGAGGGAGATCAGTTTAGAGAAGCTGAATCAGAAGGGACCCAGCAGGAATATAGGAAATGAACCCTGGATTGTAGTACAGTGGGCCAGGCTCTCCAGTCTGAGAGCTAGCCTTGGCAGAGGAATGGCTCAGCCAGTACGTTATCTGACTGGGTGTCAAAGATCAAGGTTGGATCCCATAAAGAAGTTGTGATACATATATATACATATATATGTGTGTGTGTGTGTGTGTGTGTGTATACACATACCTAAGTAATACTACTCAGCCATAAAAAAGAATAAAATAATGCCATTTGCAGCAATGTGGATGGACCTGGAGATCGTCATTCTAAGTGAAGTGAGCCAGAAAGGGAAAGAAAAATATCATGGAAATACGTAGAATCTGAGAAAAATGAGACAAATGAACTTATTTACAAAACAGAAACAGATTCACAGACATAGAAAACCAACTTACGGTTACCAAAGGGAAAAGAGGTGGGAAGGGATAAATTGGGAGTTTGGGGTTTGCAGATACTAATTAATATATATAAAATAGATAAATGACAAGTTTCTTCTGTATAGCACAGGGAATTGTATTCAATATCCTATAGTAACCCATAATGAAAAAGAATATGAAAATGAATATATGTATGTATATGTATGACTGAAACTTTATGCTGTGCACCAGAAATCAACATTGTAAATTGACTATACTTCAATTGGAAAAAAAAAAAAAAAAAAAACTCTATGCAAAGGGATAAAGCCTTGGGGGAAAAAAAAAAGATTGGGTCCCAAGGCAACCAGCAGGAGTATGACCTTGGTAGTGCAGAACAGAGACGCCAAGGGCATCTGGAGTCAATACAAGAGGAAACCAGGTTGTTGGGTGGATCGTCTACCTGGATGTTGAAGTCTGCAGGAGTAAGGATGGAGTTGGGCTGGAGAGAGATGCTGAAGTCAGCACCAAAAGAGGGAGACAGACTAGGAGATACAAGATGATAACCAGGAAGAATGGTTCCATGGTAAAGCTGACATACACTGCAGATGATCTGGGATTTTTAATAAGAATGGTTAAGTGCTATTGGTGAGAAAGGATACACCCAACCAGCATGCCTTAAGAAATGTAAGGTATGGGAATGCAAAGTCTTCACACACGAAGGGAAAGAGAGCCCTCAGAGATTTTCATAGAGGAGTGGTTTTTAAAATGTGGCTCTTGGGTAAGTGAAGAGGGTATGGTAGAAGTCAAAAAAAACGGTTGAAAATAGGAAATAGGGGAAGGGGAACACAAATGAAAGAATGCTTTAAGACCCCTACTTTGAGAAGAGGAGCCCCTGAGCTTACATTTCAGTTCCTCTTCCTGGTGCAGAGACTATTGTCAAAGATGCTTTAGCTATTTTTCTCTCAATCCAAAAAAGAAGTTTGTAAACAATAAAACCTCAAAAGGACATGGAGAAAGACCAACACATTATATTTCCACAAAGTAGGCCAACTAGCAATCGCCAAGTCAGTAACTTGTGAAGTCCTACAAAGCCCAGACAAATGCCTCAACTAGAGGGGGCAGCGGTTAATCCGGGGTCAGACACACAGCACCCAACGCGCTGTTACATTCGCCCCTTTCAACACAGTGAGGCAGGTTTGCGGTGATCTCGCAGCATGTGAACGAAACCCCTTTTCTCCCTGAGCTACCAGCACTGTTAGCTGCTGCAGCAGGGCAGGCCGCTGGCTCCTGGCCCCACGAAGAAGCCATCGCTGTCAGCTCTCTGGAAGCCAAGGAGAAAAAGTCCAGAATTTTTAAAGGGTAAGGATTTCAGTCCTTACTTCGTATATCCATCCCCGGGCAGCACCAGAGGGTGTTGTTCTTCAAACCCATCCTTATCAGGTCGCATTTTTTGGTGGGGAGAGGAGGTAATTATGTCTGTTTGTTTGTTTGTTTATTTAATGGAGGCACTGGGGATTGAACTCAGGACCTTGTGCATGCTAAGCACGCATTCTACCACTGAGCTATACCTTCCCTCAACTCTCTCTCCCTCTATATATATATTTTAACAAACGCACACACATATTCCCTGGTGTGCTTGGTAGGCCTGGCCCAGTCCAGCGAAGGATGGCTCTGGTATGTAGAGTGAGTGCTGTGCCCTGAGATGAGAGTTCTGGAACGAGAGACCTTTATCACATAGACAACCTGCAGCTATGCTTGGCTTCCCCTTGGTGCCTGGCACCTGGCCCAGACTCTCCTAACCTCTCTGCACCACCTGTTCCTGTTCAGACCAATTTCCAATCTTCCAGGAAGAGAATCAAGTCCAGTTAAAACCTACTCTCCCAGGAAACATCAAAGGTGGAGGGGTTTCAGGAGGACACTATAGCAGAAAAGCCAGCTCTCACTGGCAAAAATGAGGCAGTTCAATAGGCTATGCACTCCAGATAGTTGTTCTCCACGGTGACGGAATGACAACAAAAAGTCAAAAAGCATCCCTGCTGTGCTGACCCGGAGCTGCTGCCTACTCATGCCTGAGGTTTCTCACATACCTGAGAACGCCATGCAGGAATGAGGGTGTTAGATTAAAACACAAATCAGAATATTAATATTAAGAAAACAAGATAAAATGCTCAAGATATGCCATTTGCACACAACTAGTGCAGTTGGCATCCTGAGACAGCAGGACCCAAGGAGGTGCAGTTTATCCAAGGGAGCAAATAAATGCAAGCATACTGGCCCAGTGTGCCATGTGGGTGGGAGAGGGCACGGGACAGTAGGTCTGCAGATGCTCCCTCAGCCACCCCTTTGGCTTATCATCACAACCCGTTTCTTGGGACAGTTCCTGGCACCGTATCCCAAGAGTGGTTTATGAAGAGACAAGACGTGGAAAAATCTGGCCTTACTCCTAGGATATTCCCTCCTACAGAATGTAGTGGCTGGGGGGTTGGACCCATCAACCTGGTCGCATGCTTACTCTTTTCACTCTGGCAAAGCAAACATTATTGTTACATAGCCTTCTTTAAAAGGAAAACAACTTCTCTACTCAGGCCACTTTCAAAAGCAGGAGATTCGGAGAGTAGAGACTCTGATAAAACAGGCAGCCTCTAGAGGGGCTTCCCCCGAAGCCCTCCTGTGCGTTTGGACAGAGCGGGGTTGGAGTTCTTTGCCTGAGTACTACCCTAACCCGAGTGGGAGGAGGGGGCGATGGTGTGGACCTGACCTGTCCTGAGAGATGGGACAGTGCCAGCTGCCCCTACCCACCCTGTCCCCACTTTCTCCACTCAGCAGATGGATGGATGCCTGCTCCTCAACACCCTCCCGATGGCAAAAGGATCACCCCCACACTGAGGCTCAAATCTCCGCCTCTGGAAACAGGAAAGGGCAGTGGATCTCTTCTTCCCCCAGGAAGTAGGCTGGTCTCCCCTGTGAGCTGGGGGCTTTCAGTGGACAGGAGACCAGCACATGGCTGATTCTCTGGCAGATGTGGCACATCTGGGCCAGGGGTGGCAGTGTGCACTCCCAAGCCTGATAGTCTCAACCTCCACAGTTGGAACATCTGTCTCCCTTTGACTTTCCTCTGCATGTTCCTCCTGTTTGGCCACCTCTCACTCCCAACACCGAACACGCATCAGGGCCACTGACACTGAGAGATTCCAGTTCTTAAGGAAACTCCTTAAGAACTGCCTCACCACTGCCTCACCCTCCTTCAGGTTCCAGAAGCCCTCCAGGTGCAGTTTATTCTGGGGCACAAAGTACAGTGCAACCTTGGTGCTGGTGGTGACAAACAGGAAGCACAACCCAGGCGTCTGGTGGGACCACTTACAGGGCTGGCCCCAGGCTGCAGCAGCAGCTCTCTGCTGCCAGTACCGCGTCCTCCATGCCTCCTCGGGCGCCTTGGCGCTGCCACCTACGAACTGTTGGCCAGACACTAAGTCCATGGGAGTTGGTTGAGCCCCTGATAGGGTGGTTGCTGGCCCCTGAGAAGTCTGGGGGCAAATGAGGGGCAGGAGGAGAGGCTCCTACAGCTTCTCCAGCACTCCAGGCGATGCTTACCACATCAAGGTTTGAAAATTGTGATGTAGGTAGCGCAAGAGGGTGAGGAGCATGTTTAGAGAAGTAAATTTATAAGCATGGAAGAGAGCTTGCTGATGGCAGACCTGCCACTTCCAAAGCGCACACTGGGCAGGTTTAAGAGAGTGGAGGGAGAGTGGGATTTGAGAAAGGACTGGGTTATGGGCAAGATATCAGGTGTCAACTAAAATAAATGCGCAGCCTAGAAGTTGAGAGTTATGTTTTATTTGGCGGGAGGACTCGATCCAGGATGACAGCCTCTCAGACCGCTCTGAGGGACTTCTCCGAAGAGGTAGGGGAGGAGCTAGGATATACAGGAGCTTTAGAACAAAGACCAAGTTGTTGGAACAATAAAAGCTTACTTGTTATCTAAAGAAAACCAGGCATCTCAAGTTAAAGAATTTAGTGTTTTTCTATGCATGGGAGGAAGCAAACATTTGGGGTCATTGAATTCATTCCTTTGACAAGCACCTGGCTACCTAGGGCCAGTATCCTGTCCTTTCTTATTCTGAGGCCCCTCAGGGTGCACCATTGTGAGTGGCTGTAGAGGCCAGGCTGAGGCTTGTTTTCACTGGGGGGTGGCAGCAGCCGCTGATGACTTGATGGTTTCAGCATTCTTTGTTTACTGATACTGTTAGCAGTATTTTTCGTTCACACAGGCGTCTAGCATCTGGACTCTGATGGGCTCTGGGAGGGTGAACTTGGGTCTGGGGTGTTTAGGAAGAATCTCAGTAACAAGTATTAGAGGTGATGTGTCTGAAATAATTGAAATGAGAATAAAATTGCACTTAGCTGTGAAAAACACTCTATTGAAGATCCAGTCATAATTGTAGATCTACTAGCTCCCACCAGGTCTAACTGTGGTCGCACCAAAATTGAAGTTATTGCTCTTACTATTCAAAGAACACACACTTCAGCTTCCTCGAGTCTCGTGTTTCAAGTGTGTCTAACATGAAAACGAATGTATTTTTCTCAATACCTATGTGAACGAAAATACTGCAATGTGAATGAAAACACTGCAACCATATCAGTAAACAAATGCTGAAACTAAGTCATCAGCGGCTGCCGCCACCCCCCAGTGAGGACAGGCCTGCAGCCCAGCCTCTGCAGCCACTCACAAGGGTGCACTCTGAGCAGACTCAGAATAAGTAAGGACAGTATACTGCCCCTAGATAGCCAGGTGCTTGTCAAAGGAATGAGTTCAGTGAGCCCAAATGTTTGCTTCCTCCCATACATAGAAAAACACTAAATTCTTTAACTTGAGATGCCTGGTTTTCTTTAGATAACAAGTAATCTTTTATTGTTCCAACAACTTGGTCTTTGTTGTAAAGCTCCTATATATCCTAGCTCCTCCCCTACCTTTGGGGAGCAGTCCCTCAGAGCCATCTGAGAGGCTGTCATCCTGGCTCGAGTCCTCCCACTAAATAAAACATAACTCTTAACTTTTAGGCTATGCATTTATTTCAGTCAACACCTGGAATAGGGAACTTTTTTTTTTCCATTTTTAATTTTGAGCCCCCTTTGGTCTAAATCCTCTAGAACTAGTTAGCCAACACATAACACATGCTTGAGTCAAGCCCTCTGGCACCATCTAACCAGAACCAGGATAGAGGTTTCTGATTCTTCAACTATTCTGAAAGTAAGACAAGACAATACAAAAAGATAGAAACCTTTGCATAATTGCAAGTTATTTTGGTCTCCGCTCCCTCATCTCCTGGCCACCCTGTAGTAGCGTTAGAGCAGGCAGATAGCTAGATGGGACAAGAACCTGGAACAGCAGTTGTATCTATCGGCAACAGTAGGCTTGGAGGAAAGATACAAGATGGGATAGAAGGAGAAAAAAAAAGAGAGCAAAATGAATTTTACATTTTCTTCATTTGACTGCTTTGTTCTTTCTACTGCTTACTGATACCAGATTATGAACAGTTTGAAAGTTTTTCTATAAGTGCCTATCATCATCAAAGCTATTCTGTTTTCCCTCACTAAGACCATTCACTCTTACTTGCTTAGTGACATTGAAGGAGAATTAATAAAATGGCCACATGTAGGCTAACAGATCGCTTATTCTTATGCTTGCCCTTGCAACAGTCAACTGACGTTGACTGACCGGTTGCCACTCACAGCTCCAGGCCCATTGTGAAAACTATAAGCTATTGATCTTACTGCTTCTACTTTATTCCATTAATCAAAAGCTATAATCATGCTTGGTCTCTGAGTCTCCAGGGAGAAGGTCAGAGAACTGTAACCTTACAAAGTAGGCTAAATACCAGGAAGACCACACCTTGAGTGCTTAGGAGATAAAGAGATTGAAAAAGTGACAACCACTAGCCTCTATAGAATTGGTCACCTGGAGGCATCATGATGCCATTCTAAGTATTCTGATGAGAAAATGATTCTGTTGATTGTTATCGATGCTTTGTTGTTTGAGCTCTGGCTATATAACCACCCCACCCCATCCCCAAGTTGGGTTCACAGTTTTGCAGGCACTAGCCGGCTGTGAGTCCCCTTTGCCCGGCAAAGCAATAAAGCTGCTTCTTTTCTTCTAAGCTCCAAGACCCGGTCTCTGAGTTATTTGGCTCATCAGGGACGGGGGCTGATCTTTCGACAACAAAATTGCAGTAACATGCAAAAATCATTGAAATTTAGACTATTTGTTTTTAGCCATGAGTGGTTCTGACCAGCACGCGCATCGGTAGCACTGCATATTTACCACACATTATTAATTCTTTTGTTCACCAAGGCAGGTATCTCAGTCTTAGTATTCCTTTGTATCCCATTAGATTTACGGTATATATTGAATCCTCAATACTTATGAGTTAATGTATACAGCTGTGAAAGAGGAATAGTTTCAAATTCATTGATAATCCCACTGGGAAAAAAGGAGGGCTGTGCAATTGCACATGGATGAACATTTATAAGTGGAGTTTCTGGTGGGGAATATGAGACTAGTCTAGCAAAAATTATTTCTGAAAATTGGGCAATGAGAAATTTACAAAAGAATAGTGCTGTATTTCAAAGCTTGTCTTTATAAGATTTGTATTCTTAAGCATTTTCCCAAGTTAGAGAAAAAGATATATGTTATAAATCCTTTTTGGAATCAAACACGGTGTTTCACCGCAATCTTTGCTGCCGTTTTCTTACACAGATACTCTCCAGAGAACTTTGGTTATCAATTTCTTCTTATTGATGGAGACACAGCGATTGTTGCCTCCCTTGCCGACCACACCTTAGACATAGACGGCGTCTGTCAGTAACACTGTTCGTCTTCTGTGTGCTCCGTCCTAGGCAGTACCCACATAGGATTTTCTTTGCTTTGTTTCTGGATATAAATGTTTCTCTTTCTGAGTTGTTACATTAAACATTGGGACTATTTTGAAATATTAAGAAACAAATGGAAACCCCTTTGGCAGAGATTTTTTTAAAGACATGTTTATTACCGTTATGGGAATGATAAGAAGCTATTCTGTCTTCACTGAGGACAAAGTAATTGTCCATATGTTTAAACTGCGGAAAGTGTACCTAGAATGGACACGAGGACGCATTTCTCTGTAGGGAGAGTCATTAGGCTCTTGAATGGGTGACACAGGAGGTAAGTCACCCCAGAATAGATTTTTATTAATAAATCTTGAGTGTCTTACTTGATAAGATATGAATGATTATAGACAAATGTGCATGTCTCATATTTTAAAAATAAAACCAAAATTTCTCACCAAAATGTCCTTCCTCAAAGGCCTCAAATCTTCCCAGAACTAGTGATAATCAAAGGCAGTGGACTAGATTTCACTGAAGACCCATGAGTGCTGCTCTGGAAAGATCTTCAAGGAATTTTGTTAAGTGAAAAAAAGCAAGGTGCCCTCAGGGCATGTATAACTGGCTACCTTCAGAAAAGGGAAGTCGAGCATTAGAGGACAGGGGTGTGGGAGAGACTTTTTGATTCTGAACCAGGTGCATGTATTGCCTATTCTGAAATGAAAAGAATCAAATGTAAAAAGCCCTTCGTTACTAAACAACAATAACAAAACACCCTGAATCCATCTAATGTTGACCAATAGGGAAGTTGTTAGAAATGCTCCATCTACTGGAATAAACTCTTTATCTATTAAAAAGAGTGCGGTAGCTAGGCACAGATGAAGTAGTAAGTGAACAAAAGCAAAGTGAGGTTTGTGCAAAGTCTCATTTCTGTACATTTTTAAGAATCACTCAAAGAACATTATGTACATATGCTATCCCCTATGCCAGTGTTCTTTTCTAGAAGGACACACATGAAAGGATGAATAGGGATTAACTGTGGGGAGAGGATATAGGGTCTGCATATGAGGAGGATGATTTTATTGTCATCTTATAAATTTTTGAGTATTTCTAGTATATGTGTATATTATTTTTATTTAATGAACACTTATAAGTTGATTTATGTTTTGCTTCTGTGAAAAATGTTCGGTGACCTGTTCCATATTTTCTAAACTGATAAGAATCCAAGTGGGTGTGTTATATAATATCATAGAAAATGCCTGTAAAATTTTCACAAGGAAATAGTAGCTAATCCTTTCTGGACACTTTCATTTTCTTTTCTTTTTTTCAGTCACACAGACTTTAGAAGTGATTTATTAAAAATGATTGGATTTCCCAAATTATTAGCAACAAAATGATGCAGTGGAAATAGCAGGAGACTGAAAGTCTCACTGTGACTTTCACTTGGGCATCTTCAGCCTAAGATGCAGCAATCTTCCATGCTAAAAAGACGAGATGACTGGTTCATCTTTAAGATTCCGTTGCACCTTTGAATTTCAGGATTCTAACTTGTTGCTAGAAAGCAGAGGATTCGATGCTGATTTAAGTAGTTCAATGAACTCTGTAAAATTTTTTAATATCCTAGATTATATTACAAATCAGCAGTTAAGAATGCTGGCTCTTTCCCCAGGGTGTGTGGGGCAGTGCCTAGGCGGAGAGGTAGGTGATCATGGCTGGTAGGATAATGGCTTTCCAAAGACGACCATGCTTCACTCCCTGAAGCCCATGAGCACATTTCCTTACACAGCATTTTGTAGTCCCTTTTGCAGATGAGATTACTTGAAGGATTTTGAGATGGGAAGATTATCCTGGAATATCATAATCACAAGCATCTTTGTAAGGGGGAGGAGGTAGGATGGTCAGTGTCAGAGCAGGGAATGTGAAGGTGAAATCACAGGTCATAGAGTCAGAGAGAAATTTGAAGATGCTACACTTCAGACTTTGAAGCTAGAAGAAAGGACTTCCAGCCAAGGAATGCAGGAAGCCTCTAGAAGCTGGAAAAGGCAAAGAAACAGATTCTTCTCTTGAGCCTCCAGAAGGAACAAAAGCCTGCTGACAACTTGATTTTAGCCCAGTGAAACCTATTTTGGACTTCTGATTTCCAGAAGGGTGTCTTAATATCTTAATACGTTTATATTGTTGTAAATCACTAAGTTGTAGTAATTTGTGATAGCAGCAGTAGGAAACTAACACAGGGATTTACATCTAGAATTACAATTTGAGGGTCATAGCAATTGTGTGTTTCCACTGCCTTTTGCTACAAATAGAAATTGCCAACCAAAGCAAGACTGAAGAAGATGTGTGACCACTTACTAACAATCAATAATACATATAAAATGCTGTTGACTTTTATGGATAAAATATAAGAAAAGATAAATCAATAGGTAAGTTTTTAAAGGAACTTGCTTGGCTTTTCATTGTAAATGTACACTATTTCAGGAGGAGAAATTGCTGACAGCTATTTGATGAGAGAAAGAATGAGGGACTACCATTAAGCTGGGGATGGATGGTGGAAAATTGTAGCAGATGGTTTCAATTTTTTCCTAGCTTTCTAATGTAAATAGTCATTTAGGAAGCTGTGACTTTTTGTAGTGGTACTAAATCCTGCCTGTAAGAATGAATGACACTGGTACCAAATACTTAACAAGTCCTGGTTTACTGTCCATCCATATCCCTTTCTACTGTAGCTCAGTACTGCTCAGTTAGTTTCAAATTTAAATGTCAAGCATAACCCAAGTGGGACTTATGGAGAAGGGAATTTATAAACATATTACAAGTGTCTTGTTTTCTTTCAGGATTGACTGTGTTTACCAAGATTTATTGTGCTTTTCTTTCTCACTGTGCTTCCCCCCACCCCTCTCCCTCTACAGACAGTGAAAGAATATTGATGAGAAAGGTCCTATGGTCAAGACACTTTTAAGCCATGGAGGTCCTTGGGGAAGGATAATTCCAGAGTTTTCCTCTGAAGTCTACCCTCTGCCTAGTGTCAAAAAATCTCATTTCATTTCATGTTCCAATGAAACGTATTTGAAGGGGTAGGGTGGGTGGAAGGAAGTGAGTTCCTTGTTTAGGGTCAGGACCACAAACTCTGTGAATGAATGAATACGAATCAACTACAATCAGAGAGAGAGATCTTCTTGGATGTCAAAGGAAAACCTGGCTACTCACATCTGCCTACTGCTCTCAGGAGACTTTATTAGAGGTTAGAACTGTGGACTCTGTGGACAGGCTCTCTGTCTAAAATTTGCATTTGTCACTTAGATGCTGTGACGATGTAGAATATTGTGTGGTGCTTAGCATATCCTTAATATTATCTTACACTGCAGACTGTTGACCATAGAAAAAAGAGTAAGAGAGGTAAACTTGCTACTCTAACACTTCCGATATGTGCCCACATAGGGAACTGTGATGGAAGAAAATGCTACATCTCTCAATTACATAAAATGTATCATCTCAATTTACTCTTTTGATGCATAGTGTCTTGATTCATGATGCATTATAATTAGGTACATGTTCCATTTCTAAATTCATTTTAACAAGAAATCCGTCTGATTTTAAATGTAGTGGGCATATCCTATCACTAACTGCAAAAATTCTTATTTTGGAATTTTACTGGGAGGGACTGAGAAACAACCCTTGCTGTTATTCCTGTAACTTATTCTTAAACTCATGTTACCAGGTTGAATTAGAGCCATGAATCGTTGTCAGTGCCCAGGCACGGCACTGGATTTCAGTTATCCAAACAAAATCTCTTTCTTAATTAGAAGTGTAATAAAAACCCAACTAATCATACAAATAAACAGTATTTGATCCAATTCATTTGAAGTTCTCAAAATACACACCAGCTTTGGTATCCAAGGTATCCAATCTATTTTTTTTTAAACCATAATCATTCTTTCACTCAAAAAAATACCAAGGATATTTTTAATAATAAATGAAATATGTCTTTATTCTGTCTATCTCAGTAGCAAAATGGGGATAAGTGTGAAATGGGGGTAGAGACAGAAGAAATTTTTACTCTCAGCTTTTATAGCCAATGGGGCTAGCTTTATGGGGACACAGTGTGTATCACACATGATCCTCACTCTCGGAGTCTGGTGCTTGGTATAACGCTCTACTATTCTCCCCATGAAATTCTTACTATATAATTTTTGAGCATGTGGTGAGCAGAGGAGATACCCTAGGGGGCAGCCCACATGAATGTTTGTGATCTAGCATGAGTGCCCGGTGGCTCTGACTCAGGCCCCTGGGCACAGCAAGATACAGGCACAGCAATTGGCCTGGCCAGCCTCAGGGCAATCTCAGGAGCCACTGGGCTGAATGGGTGACTGGGAAGGGTCCTGGGACCTGAGTGTCAGTGGTGACAGTGGCAGCAGCAGCAGAAGTGACTACCGTACCCCAGGGGAAAGCAGAGGCCCCAGGCAGCCCTGGGAACTGTGGGAGGCCGGCTTGCCAGGTAATTCCCCCAGAGAGCCGGCCCCTGTAGCTTCTGCACGAATATTAACTATGCTTTCGTGCTGGGACAGGAACTGCTGGTGCTCAGGCCGTAGACTTTGTCAATAAATCATCACAAAAGAAAAGCATACACATGGATGTTGCAATAAAGCATATCAGAGCATTATTAGAATTATTCAAGGAGTTTAGAATCTCTGGGTTTGAAAACTGCTGCAACATTATAAAACAAGTATCTGCAGGCTTATACATAGAAATTAAAAAGTTTGTAGCTAGCAGTAAACAGAAGTGAGCTCTATTTTCCTATGAATGAACAAATTACTAACTAGGAAGACAGTTTCAAAATTATTTTTCTTGTAATTGAAGATATAGCATTGATAACATAAGTAGGTGTTTTCAATTATATAGAAATTATGAAGCTATTTTCAGCTTCTTGAACAACCTCTACAAGTTACAGGAAATGTCAGAGAAAATAATAAAATGTCACTGTATAATTTTTATGTAAAATTAAATTTAAATTCCCTGAAACTGATTTTATGAAAAGTTAAATCTTTTAAAAAAAATTGTCCTGTGAACCATTAGCTTAAATAAGTAAAATTTGTATTTCAAAATAATTTGTCAGAAATATATCTAGTGCTGTCACTGTTTATAAAATATTCTTCACAGCTCCAGTAATAGCTGTATCAGTAGAAAGATTCTTTTCAAAATTAAAAAATTATAAAAAATCAGTTGTGGTCCATTGGCCAAGAGTGACTGATACCATATTTATTTATATCAATTAAAAATGAATTGGTTAAAATCATACATTTTGATGACAATAAATATAGTTGTAGAAAGATGAGTCAAAAATATTATGATCCATCAAGATACCCACTTAATAGACTAATACATTTATTGTATTATTTAAAATTATAATACCAGAATATTATTTTTTATGATTTATATTTTATATTGTTATTTGTGTGACTATTACCTTTATTATATTTTATAAGTAGGAAAATCTTTTAAGGAAAAATCTTTATATTTTTAGTACCTTTAGCAGCTCTTTTTTCCTACTCTTTGAACAAGGGAACCCACATTTTTATTTTGCACTGAGCCCCACAAACTATGTAGTCAACCCTGATAGCAAGATTTAGCATTGATGCTCCCCTGCAGATGTCTTCTCCTTGAGTTCTTATTCTTTACAACTGGAACTGACAGATAACTTTGCCCATTAGAAATAGAAATGTTTCATGTTTAGGAATATTTGCCTTTTAACACTCAAAAAACACATTCACAGAATTTGCTTTGTTTTTCTATGAGTTATCAGCCTAGGCCTCAGCATCTCAGCCCTCTGGCTCTTCTTTACCTGCCCACTTTTGGAGACAGGAAGGCTAGTTTCGTGGTGTGTGGAACACAAGATTGTTGCCTCCTTACCAATGGAGGATTTTTCATAGATTTCACTCATTTTGATACTTCCCCATTGACCCCCTCATTCACAATTCCATGTCCATGTGTTTGACTTCCTCCTGAGAGTCTTGGCCAGCCTGACATAAGGATGACAAGCTCAGGTGTTCTGGTGGTCTCCAGTGTGAGGCTTGGAAGATTTATGTCTAGACAGCTGTGTGCAAAAACCTCTCTGCACATGAAGATCAACATATCCCCAAAGGATATGACGAGTAAAACTGGGAGAATAATGAAGAAAAATGACAGGTGCATGGAGGGGGAACAAACAGGGTATGCCTCTGGTAAATAACTCCCTGAAGGACTCTTAGAAAAGACTTACTGATTAATTGAATCAATCCATCATCCTTGGGGTGACAGCATCAATTTGCAATCTTTTTTGGGAGTTGTTTTATTCCATTGCTGTTACAGCTTAAATTCTTATGAGGGCAGAATGAGAGGTTAAAAATATACACCTGTTTTATTATTAAGGTACCATAATTCTGTGCTCTCATTGTAGAAAAGGCTTATAGTGATTTTAATAATGGTGTAAACTGTGTCAGAACATCAACATGTGGATTATTTCCTCTCTGAATTTGTCTTACAGAAATCAACTTTCAGTACCCATCAAAATTTTAAGCTCATTTGCTTCCAAACTCCATAATGTTTAAGGATTTTTGAAAAACAATCTTCTTTATAATTCTAGAGAATATGAAAAGATCTGTCTTTATCCCCTTTAGGAGGGACTCAGCCCCGTTTTCTTTCTGGTCACTGGCAGTCGTAGCTCATGATGCTTGTGCAGATTTCAGCAGTTAATGAGGCCCTTGAATATATTCTCTAGTTCAAGCTTTTATTGAATTAAAAGGCATAGAGTATATGCATGTCTTGGAGATTTTGCTGTCATTGCTATTACAAGTGATTGTTTCAAGACATTAGCATGTTTTAAGTTGGACATAATATATCAATCACAGATTTTGTTCTCTCCTTCCTTGGGAGTGGGTGGAAGGTAGATGTAATACAAGGAAAAGAAGACTGAACATGGATCCTAGTAAAGATTCACACATCATGAGAATGATTTTGTTAGGTAGTTTAGATAGAAATGAGCATGGGGCAGGGGGAGGGGAAGGGGAAAGGAATAATCCAGAACACAAGGAACCTGAGCTGTCAATCAACCAGAGCGTGGGGAACCTGAGTTGTCAATCAATCAATCAATCAATCAACCATGAAACCAGGATATATAAAAACAGGAAAAACAAAGGAAAGACGCCATTTTTCCTCTCTTGGAGTGGCCTGCTCCCAGTTCTCGGGAGGGTACTAGCTTTCACTATATTTTTTTATTTCACTAATAAAAATCTTGCTTATATCATGCATTTTGTCTCTTGTCAAAAATTCTTTTTTGGGGGGGTGACTAAGAACCAAGGTAATTCTTATTTCCCTTTTCTCAGTAGCATTAATTTTGGTGCCATGACTTGATGGCATGCTTAAACCTAATCTTTCCTCCTTCATCCCCCACCCCCACCCCAAGACCAGCAGAGCACAAGCTCCTGGGCGATTGGGGAGGCTGGAGGAGGGCCCCAGCGGGCTCTGCACCCCCAGACCCGCCCGCCAGGGAGCTCCAAGTGGAGATGACCAGGCTTACTCCAGAGCCACAGTAAACTGACCACTCCTGGCCTTACACTGGTCTGGCCTATAGAGAAGACTACTGACCACCTTAAACAATGTTCAAACAAAGGAGAAGCTACCAAACCAGGAAGAGAAGGAAGATGACATTTGGGGTGGGCAGCTGACCCCGGGTGCCAGACCAGGCCCATATACCAATTACTTCATCACTCACACATTTATGTTCTGGCCTCCATCCTTTGCTGAGGATCCTTACTTCTGCTTTCTGACCTCTGCTATGGAGTTCTCAAAAAAACATCCTCCTTCAATCTCTCTCTTTCTCCCACTGGTCACCACAGGGTCCTATGGCTCTGACAAGGGTTCCTCCCTCTTGGGCTATTTCTAACTTACTCTGCAACCTAAGAGGAAACTCTCAGTTCCCTGAGGCGGCTGGGGCCATGCCCCTGTTACCACTATTTCAACCTGTGGTGCCCTGGGAACTCTTATAACCATACCATTTGTCTTATTCAATGGGCCAGTAAGTATTTGGCCACCTCTCTCATACGTGGCTTGAGTAACATTGTCCCTGGTGGCCTTTTCTAGAAAACACCACTGAGGACAGTAATCATGGGCTGTAATGTCTGACTCCTTTCTGGCTTCATATCCCTCTAGGGACACTTGCTCAGGCAAGAAAACATCTCTGCCTTAGAAAACTGAGCTGCTGGAGTTCTAGCTCAAGTTCTCCTCTCCTGCTGCCTTCCCCGTTCAGGAGCTTCCATGTGGACCCTCTAAGCCTAACTCACTCTATTTTGGCTCCCCTTTCTCTGGCTGTCCCGGTAGAGCAGCTCTCCTGCTCCTGGATCACTGACCACCTGCGGGATTAAAACTATTTCCTTGGGCTGTGGAGACTCCCAGCTCATAGTAAGACTGCGGCCGCTTTCCCCATTCAGAGAGAACGCCAGGATGCCTGGTCCTCCTTCCATGGGCCAATGACCCTGGGACGCCAGGCCTTTTTCAGTCCATGGCTTCAGGGTACTCTTGGCTACAGGCAGAAGACTGAGGTGTCAGACTATAGCCTGTGGACATCACCTCGGGATGCTGAGCTCTGAAGACCCTCCTTCCCCGCAGTATCCTGCCCTTCAGAGGGAAAGCCAACAGTTGATCCCTGCTGGGACTCCCCTGGGCTGCATCTCAGCCAAAAGCATGGCCCATAAATAGGAGCATAAATTCAACCACTTTGCTCCAGATTAATCTCTTCTACAATACACAAGGCAAATGGTCTAAAATACTGTATATCCAGATTTTTTATTTGCTGAGGGACAGCAATTATCTCCTAAAGAAATGCAAATAACCACCTTGGCCATGGTTACTATCAGTGACCTGCTGTCCCCAACACCTCCTTGAGGGGGGGACTCTCTTAAACGTATGTCCTCCCCTGCTCTCCCTACCATATACCCCTCATTTAAAGGATAAATTTCTCACCCAATCTGCCCCCAATATTAGACAAGAACTCTAAAAGGCAATCCAGGAACCCAGAGTAACTCTTGATAAATGCTAACCATTGCTGCCACAGATTTGTTTGTTTGTTTTGTTTTTTCAGGAGAAGGAAAGAAGGAAAGGGGCCAGGCATGCCCAAGTGATTACAACCCTTCAAGGGCAGCCACCGTCCCTAAACCCCTGGCCCCCAGCAGCCTCAGACAAGCCTGATGATCAATACAACATCTGCCACTGACCTGGTCAGTGGGCCAAGAAATGTCCCCATAAGGACATACCTTCAAGATCTACCTGTTTTTGGTGTAACAAACAAGGTCATTGGGTGGCCCTCTGTCCCTCCAGCCAGATGGCCCATGAAGGAGAACTGGCCTGCGATCTGCAGGTGGTTGTCTGGGACTGGAGAAGCCACCTCCAAGGACCCCTGGCCTGGGGGCTTCCAGATCCCACAAGGCCCTTCCAGTTCTATGTTCATGAGAGAGGAGGAATAGCCTTGGGGGTCCTCACCCAACGGCTAGGTCCTACCCAACAGCCCATGGGATACCTCTCCAAGCAGCTAGATCCCACTGCTTGAGGCTGGCCTTCCTGCCTGAGTGTTGGGAGCCCTCTCCAGTCTCCTGGAGGAAGCTTTTAAACTAAATCTGGGGCCCCTATACGGACATATGCTAACCACCAAGTTTCTGATCTTTTAAAGGCAAGGGACATTTCTGGCTCTCAGATGCTCAGCTTCTTAAATATCAGGCATTATTATTGGAAAACCCAGATGTCACTGTCTCCGTTTGTGGGACACTCAATCCTGCTACACTATTACCATCACCAGATGAGTCTCTTCCTTTTCACCTATGTCATGAGACCCTATCCATTTCTCTAGGAGCTAGAACAGATCTCACCAACCAACCCCTGGAAAACCCTGATGAGATCTGATTCACCGATGGGAGCCACATATTCTTGTGAATCTCCTAGCAACACTCCGGTGAGACTGTTACATCGCCCTAGGGGATTATGGATCCCTGTTAGATAAATCTCTTTCTTAAATGTCTACTGGCTCTAATCTTTTCTCTTTTAGGGATCCCATCAAAGTGTTTTAATACTAATTTAAAATGTCTCTGACATAAGGGTCCCTCTTTTTACTCCTCCTTTAGTTCACTGGACTAACATTCCAACATCTGCTTTCTAAAACCTAAACCAACAAAAAGCACAGAAATTAATCTTTTAAAGACAATTTTTCCATTTAAGTAGGTGTGACCCTTGTTTGCCTCCTTCATTCCTTGGCTAGGATTAGCTCTATATATTTGACCTCTATCTTTTCAACCTTCCTATGAAATGTGTTTCTTGTCTAGAGATCAACTTCAAATGGCTATACAACAAGGTAATCAACCAATCAGCCAAGACATCTTTTATACAAGCCCCTCGATGGACACTGACCCTTCACTCACCACCTGCCCAGTGACAGCCAGCAATTCTGGGACCCCAACAAGCTCCATCATAGCCCCAGATCACCTGGAAGCTAGAGTGGTCATCACCCTATATGTCCCAAAGATTTGGGGTCCTATGACTAGAGGGGGGAATGTTAGGTAGTTTAGATAGAAATGAGCATGGGGCAGGGGGAGAGGAAGGGAAAAGGAACAATCCAGAGCACAAGGAACCTGAGCTGTCAGTCAACCAGAGTGCAGGGAACCTGAGTTGTCAATCAATCAACCAACCAACCAATCATTCAATCAATCAGTCATGAAACCAGGATATAAAAACAGGAAAAACAAAGGAATGGCACCATTTTCCTCTCCTGGAGTGGCCCACTCCCAGTTCTCTCAGGAGGGTACTATCTTTCACTATTTCTTTACTTCACAAATAAAAATCTTTCTTATATCATGCTTTTTGTCTCTTGTCAAAATTTCTTTTTTTTCGTGTGACTAAGAATTGAGGTAATTCTTATTTCCCCTTTCCCAGTAACAATTTGGGCTTCATCATTTTTTTTTTTTTTTTTTGGTAATGTAAGGATTTTAATATCAAAGCTTCCTAATTACAGGCATTGAGTGCAGTAATTTTACCCAAGACTGATAAAATGTCTGAAGAAAGATTATCTTGACAATCATAGAAAGTATTGAAGATGGAAGAGTTTAAGTAATCTTAATCTTTCTAATATTAGCTATTCATAAATGTGTTATAAAAGAAATAGAAAAACTTCTAACCCCAAAACTGAACAAAATTGGTTGACTAATATGTAAGAACATATCATATATGCATGTTTACATATGGATATGTGTTATTTGTATTTAAAAGAACTATAACATAAAAAGCATATTTAACATTGAGACTATACTGAACTTAATGCACAATGATTGACAAGCATTTCCTCATCTTACACTGCCTTAGAGTTTTCCTTATCAGGGTCCATTGTGATTTCCACAGTCCAGAGTCACTTGGCAAATCTGTTTTCTGGGATCTAGTTTATTCTATTCTGACCAGAGTACACACACTAGGATGTGTTGTAGATGATGAGGTATTTGCATTTTCATGATAAATGGTAATCTTGAGTAATCTCTTAACCTCTGTGGGCCTTAGTCTAATGTTTTTTGTAGTGAATGGGTTTATATCTCAGAAGTTTGTTCTACAAAGTGATCTATTTAAAATGAGTTTTTATTTCTGAGTTTAAATAGTCCACTTGTTATACTACAGTGGAGTGTTGAATATTTGCTTCACTGTATCAGAGATTATGTTTTTTAATAGTTACCAGATGAAGATCCAGGTGCCACATGGTATTTACCAAATACACTCCTTATTTAATGGAGAACTCCAGAATAAAGAATATTTCCTTTAGATCATATATACATATGTGCATATCCTGTGTATATATATGTACATATGGTCTATTCTTAAGAGTTGATCTATTAACTGTTGTCTCTTTTTACATAACTGAGATCTTGCATGCATTTGCCCTTGCAGCAGGAAGCACCATCCTGAAGTCATCCGCACCTCCTGCCATGAACCTGCATCAGCATCCTTTTCACATGGGGAACAAAAGTGAAAACAGGCTTGATCATTTACAAGGCTCTCACCATGTGAACTGCTCCAAGTTGATCTTCAGCTTCTTGGAATGCTGCCTCAAAGTCTTATTCTCAATCATTTCTGGCATTTCAGCTTCTGGGGGCTGGTGTGTGTCTGTGTGCTGTGAGAGGAAGGATGCAACCTCATCAGCTGGGGACAGCCCAGCCCTCGGTCCCTTGAGCACATGCAGTAACCTCAGCAGAAATTGCAGCTATTCTATCACAAATGCCAAGGGTTAAGCTTTTCTCCTTGCCTATCCTACCCCTACATGCTTCACCATAGCTGTCATCAAAGGGGTAATAAATGAATAGTTTAAATGATTTGATTTTAAGTAAGTTGGCATCCCCAAAATGAGAAACTCTACCTATGTTAACCAAAGGTTTTGAATATAGTGCCTTCTGTCAGCTATTAGCCCAATGCTAACTCTGAATTCCAGGCAGAAGAGGAAAGAAAAGTTCTCCAAATGTCAGCAAGTCTATTCCAGATAGTCTTGTAAAAGAACCCTTAGTGTCAGGAGATAATGAAAGTACGCGTTACCTATGACAGAGCTAAAATGGTGCCATGACCTGGCAATTCCTTTTTACGGCAGACACATCCCCGCACAGCATCGAACAGCAGCACCACCTCCACGTAAATGGAATAGGGTTTCCCTGTCAGTGACACTATCAAATACACTTTGAGAAGGAACAAGGGCTTTCAGGGATGGCTCAGAAACTTGATTGGTTTTTCCATTTATTTTTAAAATGCAAATTACACTAGTAAGTCAAAAAAATCACTCTGTTAAAAATACATTCAGAATTAACAAACGCAAAAAAAAAAAAAAGACACATCAGGATTGTTAACTCTTGCCTTCTGAATATTAGGTTTATAACAAAAGCTCAGCCTAGAAAAATAGCATTCTTCACCAGATTTTGAGGAGGATATAGCTGTACAACTTAGATGTTTTTTCCAGATAGAATCACACTACTGTGCTCCCTGTCCACTGATTCCTTTTTAGTAGTCAACAACTGTTTTTGAAAATTTTGGTAGTGATGAGTAGTGATTAGATGGTGACTTGGCTGCAACTTAAAGCAGGACTATGAGGGTTTATTTCTCTGTGCATTTGAATCTCTATCCATATACATGTCTTCTAAGGTGGAATCTCATCACAGCACGAATGTACAGTGAAACCTCATTCTAATAGTCACATTAATAGTCACATTAGGATAGTTTCTGGCATGTATAGTATTTATATTTTAAGACTCAAAGGACGATATATTGGTAAATATTTTTCTCATACATTAAACATGCATGTCACTATAAAATCATTATTTGAGGTTTCACTGACATGTTTGCAATTGTGTATTTTATACATGTATATATGGACAAACATATACAAACCACCGAGAAAATTCAAGCACAAGTGCTGGAACCTTTTTTTTTTTTTTTTTGTAGCTTATGTTCTAGTAGTAACCTTTGTTACTTTATCATTTTCAAATGTATATGTGTGGAGATCACAGACATCATGCAGACACAGGAATGGGACAGATTTATGTAGATTTGGATGGGTTAATATCCAAAGTAGGCTAATCCAATGACTGAAACTTCATAGAAACAAAGAGAAAAAGTTGTTTCATGCCAATTTATAACTTTTCAAGTCTGAATTTCACTGCATTTAAGGATGGTGTATTAGTTAAAAAACTTGATTTTAGTGTCTCAGGTGGATCAAAAACAAAACAAAACAAAACAAAAAACCATGACTCATCTGAGTTACTGACAAGCCTGAGCTAATTATGTTTTCCACTAATGAAAACCAAATAATGCTTGAATATATAGAACAAAATTTCCTAGGAATTCAGAATATTCCATAAACACATTGACCTACTATTAAGTTTCCAAAGGCATCTTGTTGCCAACTACTTTAACAGCACAGTTTTTTCTGCCACAATAATACAGGAGGATTAAAATACACTCTAACACACAACAGATCCCCCAAATACCACAAAGAGATCTCAAATATTTCACCAAGGTAACTATTGCTCCCCCCCCCGCCCACCCCAAAAATAATCTCGTACGCTGAAGTTAGGAAAAAAAGTTCACCTACATAGGGTCTTTGATTTGAATTAGATATAAAAGAGTAAACATAGCTAATACATAATCAGTTGGCCTCTGTTGATAGAAATCCACAGCTGTTTCTGTGTTAATAAAAGACATTTGTAGATACTTATAAAAGCACCTAGAGTGCAATAAATAAAATCAGTGAGTCAAGACATTTCTGCTCTCTGCTTCCAGTAGATTAATGAGTTTAGTAGATTAATATGTTTTACGTTGTCCCACCCAACCCCTTCAAGAAGACCTTATGGAAGAATTATAAAGATGAAGATTATTACTGTTGTTGTTATTGTCACTTGTCTCTTTTTGGCCACCATGGAGGCTCAATGGTAAAAGCACTTGGCTGACAGCTGGCAGTTTTCATACACAGACACACTGGAGCTGCTGAGCTATGCAGTCTTGTTTCTTGACGTGAGACACACAGACTTGAACTCATTCGGAATTAACAGCAGTGTGTTAGCCTAAAGGAAGTGACTGGGGGATGTCTGCACTGAGATTCTCAGGCGCACAACTTAGGTGGGTTAAGGCAAGTATGGACGGTACAGCCTTTAGGGCAAACAATCTGCCATTTGGAATACAAGGTCGTCATGGCATGTTTTGTTTGTTTGTTTTTGCAATTACATTGCCTACATAGCTGTGGTGCTGTTGAGACTTATGGAGTGCAGAAGACAGGGCTCTCAAACTAACGTGCCCCGGATGAATTTGCAGCTGGCAGAGGCCGACTGGCTGGGCTGCTGAGGAGTGAGTGACGGCCAGCAGAGGGCACCAACACGTCTCCTTATGAACTTTCCAAAGGCCTGGGAGAAAGCAGCCTGCTTTCACGAAATCCACCATGGGCGTGTCCTGCATATTTGTCTGTTTCAGTTAGAAAGAGGAGGCCAAGTAGAATTGATGTGTGCCGGCCTGGGTGTGTGTGTGCGTGTGTGTGCATGTGTATGTGTGTGTGTCCTAGTGTATGTGGAGGCTTTATGTTTTGTTTTGTTAATATGTATATATTTAAACTCAGTTGCTTCTTGCGCTTCAAAAAAATGCAGGAGGCCACTGCGAAACAAGTTCTTTGAAAGGTCCAGGAGCTGATATACGGAAGCCATTTGTATTATTTCGACCTAAGAGAGAGACAGAAAAGATATTTTTAGTCAAGAGGGAGAGCTCAGCCTCTTTCCTCACCTCTCCAAGCACAAGAGTAAGCCAAAAAAAAAAAAAAAAAAAGTCTTAAGCCCAAATTGTGCTTTAAATAGACAATTTTCCTCTCCTTTTTTCTCAGTGCAACCTTCTGGATAGAGAGGCCACTTATGGTCATATGAAATCCATTTTCTGGGGTCAAATGAATATGTATGGCTGTACAATTAGGCTACCAAAAAGAATGCAATGTTTTCAAATGTGGTCAGATGTGGTCTGATATCCCATGGGATAGCCTTACACTTACACTGCAGGGAGCCCAAACAGATCGCGGCCTGCTTTGGCACATAGGTTAGTGGTGGTCAAAGCACCTACTTTGTTAGAAAATTACCCTGTGGATGTGGGCATGTTTCTGTGCAGCAACTTCATAGTCATTATTTGTTTCAAAAAGCTTTACCAAACTAAGAAAAAATCAACAAAACCTTTTTCCTTTTTAGGTGGATTAGAGACAATCAGAAGAATTATAGGCCAAGAACATTCATTCAACTTAACTTAAAAAAGAGGATTGTCTATTCATTGACTCCAGGAACAGAAAGAGGGCTGAACGGAAGTCAGGGCAGTTTTCAAAGCTTCATCCAGGCTCTCAGCCACAGAAGATTTACTGGGTATAATGGAAACCCTACAGCTAAAACTGTGCATTGCTTTTAAGCATTTGCTTTCCTTCTAGGGAACTGCTTTTATTTCCAGTTTCTATATAATATCATTGGGGTGCTTGCAGTGGCCCATGATGCTAGATTACTCTCGCTTTATGAGAGTTCTTTATGGCAGGTTGACAGGAGAAGTTCCACCCCAAAGGACAAAGACACAGGAGATGCTCAGGTCTCTGCCTTCCAGCAGGGAATGAAGTTTATGCAGGAATCAGTTTTGGTTTTGCATAGGACTTTAATAGGCAGTGGCTCTCCCATGACTGTTTCTGAGGATTACACAGTTGAAAAAGCTCTTCAACACCACATAATGTGAAATCAAAAGGGAATAAAGGGAATGCAGGAGAAGGGGAGGGTGCAGGCACGTATGGAAGTATGACAGCTAAGTTACTGTGAGCAAGTAAAGATAAGTAGTTTTAAAATCAGGGGTTGGGGAGAGGGTATAGCTGAAGCAGTAGAGGGCATGCTTAGCATGCACGAGGTCCTGGGTTCAATCCCCAGTGCCTCCTCCAAATAGAAATAAATGAATAAACCTAATTACCGCCCCCTCATAAAATAAAAGAAAGCAAAACAAAAAACAAAAATAAATAAGATGCTAGAGCAAACTCACAGTCCATCCAGGAATTTGAAAAAAAATTTAGGGGTCAGGAAAACTGGCTGATAATCAGGGCTGCTCAACTGACAAGTTGCATGACCTGTGTTTTCCTTTCCTTTCATCCAGTTTCCTCATCTCGACGTGAAATCCTAGTGTCCTAGTACTTGAGGTCCCCTGGGGGATGTTTTGTAGAAGGGATGGTAGTAGTATTTTGACTGGTGGTTTGTTAAACACCTTAAGTATTGTGAAATTTTTAAATTTGAATTCTGTTAAACATTTAGCTTAATTCATGCGACTTGAAAGCTTTTATATAATTTTACCATTCCCAGGCAGTAAGGAGGCAAATAATATTTTTATTATCTTTGGTTTGGCATTTAAAGTGCCCTATTTAATAAACATGAGAAGTTTTGTCTCCAAGGAATTTCATGCTGGATATTAAATTTGAAGAATCCTTTCTTTAAAGATGATATTAGGATGATAAATGCCTGATTGGAAACTATATACTTGATTATGTATAATTAGAATTCTTACATTATAATCATAGCTGGGCCTTACATAGTGGTTATAGCTGATTTATTCTATTTTGATCATATGTATTGATCATTCATATTGACCGCCACAATGGAATGTTATGTGATAAAAACAGTACGCGATATTGTCAGAAGCAAGAAATTCCAGGACTCACAGGTATTCTGGTCTCTACTCTTGAGCACAGACATATTGCTACATGTTAACTTGGGCTGATATATGTGATATGTTGTTTACAGAAATCTTTTGGGAATGAAATATAGTATATGCTGATTTCTGACTTGGGAAAGTCTTTTCATGAGTAACGTCAGTTAACATAAGCATTGTTACTACAACTAATAAATTATGTTTATTAAGGTTTCGTATGTGACATGTCATACATCATACATGGTCTACAAGCATTATTTTATACAAATTCAGAACAATTACATGAAGTACAAAAACTACCATCTCTATTTTGCAGGTGAGGAAACTTAGGCTTGGTGAGAATACATAAAGTTATTCAAATAAAGTTATATGTCCAAGGTCACAAAGAATTTTATCTTATGCCGTCTGCCTTCAGTAGGTTATCTTAACCACTACTCCTTACTGCTGTGCCCTTATATTGTAATAGAACACTTTATACAAGGCTATATTACAATATTGAGAAGAATGGTAAATAGTTGAAAGGATTTATCATTTTAATTTTTGTTTGAGCTATCAAGTCCTTTTGGGAAGATAGGAAAGGTATGGCAATAAATTGAAAACAACTATAATATGGGACAAAAGAAAGAAGAAATATCAAAGGAGAAAGAGATTAAGAAATGTTTCATAAAGGAAGTACAACTTAAGATACAATTTGAAGGGTCATAGGATTCGAAAGAATGGAATTTGAAAAAAAAAAGAAATTTAGTGTCAAGAGAACTGCATGGGCAATTGGAAAAATACACGTCATATTTGCAGAAGGCAAGAGTTTTAGTTTGGTTGGAAAAAAATATATCAAGGGCGATATCAGACTACGTGTGCCCTCAATAGATGACAAGCTTCAAGAAGCAGGGGACCGTTCTTATTCATCATTACATTTCCCCAGTGTCCCCCAGCAAGACGGTTTTGGGGCAGGGGCCTAATGTAATCAGAGTGGTACCTTAAGAAGATTAATTTGGCAGTTACATGGAAGATGGGCGGGAGTTCTAAAATAAGAAAGAGACTGGAAAACTGAAAGTAATAAATGCCTGAATTAGGGCAGTGGTTGTATGGATGTAAAAGAGAGGATGTGTGCTATACTGTTTACAGAAAGGATGCTTTGAATGATGTATAGTATTGGCTGATTTCTGAACTGATAGAGCCTTTTTTTATGCGTGGTGTTACCCAATGCTTTTAGGGAACTACAAGACAGACACACACAAAATGCAGGCATGACGCATAGATCATTCTCTTTGTAAAGAGAAGCTTAAACGGGGATGTATAAGGATTACTTTCATCTCTGTGGAGGAGAAATATGCCCCCAAATCCTATATTTATTATCCTATACACTAACAATACTGAAAGGTAAAATGATTCAATGGTGGAGGACGACGACGACAAACACATATCTTCAAAGAGAGAAGCTCACATTTCAAAATGAATTGGAATCTTACTTTCTATTTTGCTCTTCGCTTGCAATTCAGCATATCACGTGATGCTGATATATAGAATTTGTTATCAGTTGTTATCCAAGGGAATTTGCCTAAACACAGATATAAAAATCAGGCTCTGATTGTATGTCTGCTGTCTTGAGTGCTAGAGTTAAGGGTCTGGTAAGTTTCAGTGTTAATATTCTGGTTTCATTTTCACTTTTCACTCTAGAACAAGGATAAAGAGTATTATTGCTCAGTTCTTCACTTTTTAAACACTACACAGAATGAAAGTGATAAGCTGTCATTTATCATCCAAATGAGAACACTTTTGTGAGTAGTAGGGAGTGCTGGTAATAATGCCACCAGGACAACCCGTGTAAACTGAGACTATACTGGGAAAACCAGAATATATGGTTTATATATCATTACGTATAACTACCTAGCATGTTATATCATTTTCAAAATACACAACTTTTGGGTAATTCAAAGAAGTTGTACATTATATTGGAGTTTTAGCTATGTAGTTGATACTTATGTAAGACTATAGGTAACTTTAGAGATGGCTTTTCTGGTAAGTTAATTTAAAAAAAGTTATGAATAAAATGTTATCAGAATTAGCTCAGTCAAAACAATATTAACAGAAGAGAAACTACTGGAAGGATATGAGGGAGCTACACGCCATCTAGCTTGTGCCACAGTCACATTTACTGAGTCAATGTTAGTATCCCAGAAGAGCATCTCCGCAGTGGGGTACTTACATGTACATAGGCTGTAGTTGTAAATGAGATGTCTTCTGAGGCCCCTGATAGCCATAAGAGTCAAAGCCACCTATGAAATCAACTGGAAAGGGACAATTGCCTTAGTTAGTTAATGTTTCCAAAGAGATAAACATTCACGATCAAGGTCTTATACAAATTACTAATATAAACCTTTTAATAATCTATTAAACCAGAAGTAGCTAATTGTGGAGGAAAAAAAGATAGTTCCTTCAAGGCAGTGATGTTTTTAGTCCCCTCAACTGTGAGATTCAAATACTGCTTTACAAGAATGTATCCACTTGGAAGAAGACATTATGTACTCCTTTGAAGCAACCAAGACCTAATTGGAGTCATAAAATTCACTTGCACCGTAAGGATGCTCTATGTCTTTTTGGTTAGCGTGAAGATTTTCTGCAACACATGACAATATAAAAAATAACGATCGCTCAAGTGCATGTATCTATCAGCAATTGCGGCACTAGTAATAATATCATGTGCTGTGAATGTCAAGTGCAAGATGCTGTGGCGGAGCTCATGTAAATTAACCCAACATGGCTGTCCCTGCCATTATGTGGTTCATGATCTCAGACAGACAATCAGAAATAAAGATGTGGAGCAAAGTCTAACCAAACATTCAAATGCAATACACACCTAGATATTTAAGATACAATGAGCTATATAACAAGAGTTACTATAGTAGGTTATCTTATCCAGAATGGCTGCAACAATATCTCCTATTCCGTATCTGCTCATAATGTGACCTTGACACTCATCTTATCCTGTGGTTTGGGTCTCTGTCCCTTCTTCTCAAACCTGGGTAGAGCTTTGTGGCCACTGTGACCAATAGAGTGTGGTGGAATTGACACTATGTGACTTCCAAAGCTAGATCAAAAAAGGTCTTGCACGTCCCTTTACTCTTGTGGGATGCTCTCTTCTGGAACACAGTCACCACGCCCGAACTAGAAGTCCAAACCGGCTGGCGTGGAGAGATCAACGGAGGGCCTCTGGGTATGATTTTGGCTGACAGGCTAGCTGAGGTCCCAGCTGATAGTCAGCATCAACCTCTGGTCACGTGAGAAAAGCTGCCTCCAAATGATTCCAGCCCCAAGCCATTGAGTCAACCCAGTGTTGGAGTCTTCCCAGCTGAGGCCCCTGACATCAGGGCTAGGAGACAAGCCAGCATCACTGTGCCCTGTCTGAATTCTTAACCCACAGAATCCATGAGCATAATAATGGTTATTTTAAACCACTATGCTTTGGACGTGATAGTAACTGGAACGGTAATTAGTGAGAGTACTGCGCAAAGTTTTGTGTTTGTTTTTTCTTTTCCATTCCTGGATGTGGAGGTTGTATGGTGGGGCTACAAGAGGCAAAACAACCAAAAGCTGACAAGATAGATGACAGGAAGGAGAAAGAAGGGGAACTATAGACTTTAGGATGCTGGAGGATATCTTTACTTTTTTCTAAAACCGTATTCTATTGGCTTAGCTTTGACTAGTTTTTGTTCTCTTTTTGGTATCCTAAGTGCTACAGGTAGAAATTGGAGCAACTAACATAAAGTCCATGATGTCTGTTGGGTGGGGAAATCTTTTTTTTTTTTAATATTTTATTTTTTAGAGCAGTTCCAGGTTGACAGCAAAATTGAGAAGACAGTATTGAGAGGTTTATTTACCCCCATCCTCATCCCCACATGCGCACAACCTCCCCTACTGTCAACATCCCACACCAGAGAGGTGCATTTGTTACAACTTATGAAACCGACACTGACACATTGTTATCACCCAAAGACCAGAGTTTGCATTAAGATGCACTTTTGGTATTTTATATTCTATAGGTTTCAACAAATATGTAATGACATTTTTGTATCCACAATTGTATCCACAATTTTAGTATCACCCAGAATAGTTTCACTGCCCTAAAAATCCTCTGTGTTCTGCCTTTTTATCCTTCCATCTCCCCTGGTCTCTAGCAACCACTGATCTTTTTACTGTCTCCATAATTTTGCCTTTATCAGAATGTCATAGAGTTGGACTCCTACATGATCTAGCCTTTTCTGATTGGCCTCTTTAACTTAGCAATATGAATTTAAGTTGCCTCCAAGTCTTATAATTTAAAATCTCATTTCTTATTTATTTATTTATTGAAGTATATTCAGTTACATTGTGTCAATTTCTGGTATACAGCATAATGTCCCAGTCATGCATATATATATATACATATATTTGTTTTCATATTCTCTTTCATTAAAGGTTATTTCAAGATACTGAATATAGCTCCCTGTGCTATACAGAAGAAATTTGTATTTTTGTCTATTTTATATATAGTGGTTAACATTTGCAAATCTCAACCCCCCAAATTTATCCCTTTCCAACCCCTTTCCCCCAGTAACCATGATTGTTTACTATGTCTGCAAGTCTGTTTCTGTTTTGTAGGTGAGTTCATTAATGTCTTCTTTTTTCCTTTTTTTCTTTTTTTTTTTTTTTTTAGATTCTACATATGAGTGATATCATTTCTTTTTATCATAAAAACCCTTTTACCAAGGAAGAATTTGTCTTCTGGTCAAAAGTGGTATAGCACAGCAGTCCCCTGTTATCTGCAGGGGGTACATTCCAAGACCCTTAGTGGACACTTGAATCATGAATAGTACCAAACCCTATATGTACACATACTATATTTTTTCCCATGCTTATGGATGGGTAGCAAACACAGCATGAATGTGCTGGACAGAGAGATGATTTATGTCCCTGGAAGGACAAAGCAGAATGGTATGAGATTTCATCGCACTACTCAGAATGGCTCACAATTTAAAACTTATGAATTGTTTACTCCATTTAATCTTTCCATACTGCAGTTGACCACAGGTAACTGGAACCCTGGAAAAGGAAACTACAGATAAGGAGGGACTATGGTATAATGAAAAGAACAGTGACCCCGATGCTAGAAGGATCAGGGTTCAAAACTGCTTTGACCACTTGTCAGCTGTGGGACCTTAGAAAAATCACGTAACTTCTTATACTTAGTAATACTTATACTATTAGTATGAGGATAAAGTAAGGAGTGTAGAGTCCTGGGTGAGACCAGGTGTGGAAGAAGAAAATTAAAAGCCCTTGAAAAAAATTCAGTGTTTTCTTTATAATTCTTCTAAGCCATGCAGGGTAGGAGAAAGAAAGACAGAAAGCATTTAATTTGGGACTATAGAACTCTACCAAGTATTTTTATCAAAAATGAGTTAAAAAGGAGAAAACTTCTTTCATTTTCTGAATTGCCCACATATGCACATTAGCTAATATAAATGATATTGGAAGAGTTGTACAATAATTGAGTGGCAACTATATTTAAAGTTTGCATTTTGAGATATTATTTTCCATGACTGGGGACTCATTGCAGATAGTGCCTAAATTCCTGTTCATTAGGGTTCACTCTTGTCAACATTGAGACTTAGTTTCCTCAGAGTTATTCACAGCATGAGAGTTTCCTCGTTCTGAGGTTCCCTTAGTAAGACGGTCCCCACCCTGGTACTAGAGAACTTGAGTGGGTTAGAGCAAGCCAAGTTCAGGGCAGATGCAACTACCATGGTCTCCTCCACTCTAAGCGAGATCCAAGTCAAGCTGAGGGTTATTAGCGTTGCTATTGTTGTTTTGAAATATTTCCTTAGCCCGATTCTAGAGATTTGAAATGGATGGCAGAAAAAGCGAGATGGTAATTATGAGTCAGAAATTGTGGAGCGAACCAAGTGATAACTTGAAGAAGGCAAGACTGAAAGCAATCTTCAGGTCCAACAGACAGAATCAGGACAAAAATGGGAAACAAAACTTGGGTCCAGAGCAATGTAGACCTTCTGAGACACAAGAAAAGGCCAGAGGGAACTGAGATGTGTCTGAGAATGTGCTGCTAAATGGAGCTTGAGTTGTCTGGGTCTTGCTCTTATTAGCCACTTGTCTGGTGGGTGGGTTGACTGGTAGATCTGGTTTACAACTACCCCACCAGGGAAGGTAGGATGAGAGCTTTGGTGGAAGGACTGCTATCATTCTGATCATTCTGATCACTCAGATCAGCTGGGGCCAGGAAGGGGCTGCCACAGCGGGTGACTCAGAACCAAGACGAGAAAAGAAGAGGATCTGAGTGTAACCAGGATGGATTTTTACCATTTCACTCACGAGGGGGCTTCACATTTCAACCAGAATCAAAGGGTGTATTTTCTGTAGTGTATTTTATATGCATGCCTGAGTTCACAGCCAAGGAACTTATGTAAGGTCAACTTCCACATATTCTCCTTCTCAGTAACTGTTTGGATGCTTTCCTAAAGACCTGAAGGAGAGGAATAAGAAGAGCTGGGTCTAACTGACCACTGGAATTAAGAGTATGGTGGTCAGGGTAGGTAGACTTGATTTTTGGTATTGTTTACAAAATGATGCGTCAACTACATCAGGAACTCTTTGGGGGATGCCATGTGGGTAGAGATCATAAGTAGAAGAAATTATGTTGTTCTCTATCCAAAAATTGAATGACTGGGTTAGCTTACATTTTTAAAACACCCTTAACACCACTTTGGTCTGTTTTCTGTTTCTTTTATATAATTACATTAATTTAGGCTCTAAAGAGGCTACTGAATATTGTGAACCTTTTCTGAGCAGTAGGAGTCATAGAACATCTAACAGGTACTCCTCCAAGTGATTGCGATGAACCTAGACATTTGGCTCATGGCTTATCTCTGCATCATTTAGAAAAGAAGATCTTTTATTAGTCAGGAATCTCCTTAATTCCTGAAAATGAAAATGAATTCCCTACAAATGCAAAATACTTGATTGTCCCTAGAGCGCCTTTAGGTGATATCATTTATCTTTACAGTATTACAGTAAGGTAGGTGGGAATAATTATCCTCACTTTACAGACAAACACAGATTTACTTGACTAGTTCTGGGGGGCACACAGCAGCTGAGGGTGGAAGTAGAAGCCAGGCGGTCTCTTTTCTTCCTAAGTATACTGAAAAGTGATTTCTTTTCACTTATGCCCTTCCAGTAAGCTCCTGGAAGTTTATCAAAGGTTTTGCATCACATTTTGGATTATATCTAAAATCTTAAGTCTATTGTTTTCTTTTCTGGGGGATAATTAGGTGTATTAATTTATACATACATATATATATTTTAATGGTGGTACTGGGGATTGAACCTAGGACTTCACGCATGTTAAGCACGTGCTCTATCACTGAGCCATACACTCCCCTCTCTTGTTTCCTCTTTATATGATTCATTTAGTGAAAGTTCTGAGCGCTTGCTTTGAGTCTTCTATTGGTTGTAGATGCCTCTCATGTTTATTCTCCAGTATCTTTCCTCTGTTCTTTCTAGAAAATTTGCTCTTTCATCTTCTTCTCATCTCCAATCTAATGTTCTAGGAACATTTTGATGTGAACAATAACTGAAGAAAAAAACAGCTGTATTAGATTTTGCCAGTAATAGCTGCTAATGAGATGCCTTGGTTTTCCGTAACAGATCTTTCAGATGAGATAAGGTGAACATCCCTCAAGTCTTACTTCATTTCCTTTGTGCCTGATAACTGATGAGGGCACCACATAAACATTCAAACAATCCTTTCTTCTGAAATCTATATGCTCAGCCCTCTCTTGCAATACTGCTGATTACAATGATGTTTTTTCAAAGTGAGAGAGGATGTTTTCTTTATAGCCCTCTGGCATAATGTATAGTTATTTCAATATTTATCAGAAAATGTGAAAGACAGAAGAATTATTGAAGGAGTGAATTAGAATTTCAAGAATGAGAAAGAAAAGGTGACAATCAGTGTGAGATCAATGGATAAAGAGGTAGAAAAAATAGGACATGCCAAGTATTTTAATTTGACAGAAGGGGAGGAAAAGGCAAGATTCAAAATCAACTCAGAAGTGTGTTGTCTAGGAGAATGTTGCTGCCTTTAACAGAACAAAAAGGAGTGACAGGAGGGACTTGGCTGTTGGCTTCATTGGGAAATGCAGCATGCAAGCTGTCAGTGGCACATACAAATGGCAAAGCCCAGGAAACACTTGGAAAAGGGAAATGTAATTGTAATTGCTGCAAGGTGACTTGGACACTTGCTGGGATTTTAGAGATGAATTTCTTTTTCTTCACCCAGCTTTATTGTGCTTCATTGAAACCTGTCTCCACCTGACATATTATGAATCTACTTTTTTGTGTGTGGTTGATTCCATCACTATAATAAAAGCTGCATGGGATTTACTGTTTACTACAGTAGGCCCAGAACCCAGAACAGTGTTTGTCTCATAGAAGACCCTCAATACATATTTACTGAACAAACCCTTTAAGCCCATTAAGCTGTAAAAAAAAAGAAAAAAGAAAAAAGAAAAAAATAAGGCAATTGATTGAAGCATGGAAGATGCTGGTAAAATTTCTAGGTGAAATTTGACTGAGTGCATTGACCCTCAATAAGGTCTTGAATGAAAGGGAAGACCTTTCACAGAAAATCTAGAACGTCAGTGATTGCTTGGGTCCTATGAGATAAAAGAAACCTTTTGGACACAAATGGGAAGGAGCCACCACTGTAGTCTCTTTGGTCTAGAGAAGTAGAAGGAAAGAGGCTGGGACATCCTTTGGCATCAAAATGGCTAGGGGGAGAGAGGCATCCACTGATGAATGCTATCGAGTGTTGCAAATGTCAATCACTGGTAGGAAAAACATTGTTTTCTTTCTGGCCAGTTCATAGCATCCTAAACAGAGGTACATGACTGAGTCGATGGTGACAAAATGAAATAAAATTGGTACTTGCTTAATCTTTGCCTCATTGGAGCGATTTGTCTTTGGTCCTTTGAAGACAACTCAGGAATGTTATCACTTTCTCTGCAATTGTTACTGCACTTTCTCTTTGCCTTAGTTTTCCTGTCTGCAATATGGGTGTGTTTGTATCTACTGACCTATGGAGGCAAGGGGAGGTCCAATTATTTTAAATGACTAAAGTGCCATATCAGTTTAATAACTATGATTTAATAACATTAATAATAGTGGAATTTAGAAATTACCAAGTAAGAGAAAAATGCTTCTGGAATAAATATTCTTCACTCTAATATGTTCCCCTGTGGTGAGCTTCCCTTCTATTTAAACCTTTTAATCGTGAACACAGAGTTCAGCAAATCAAACTGTTTTTTTTTTTTCAATACATGTTGGCAGTGAGGTATTGTAATATAAAATTGGAACTTGGTTATTAACGACAAAGCCACTAGTCAACATAACTCTCTTTTGGAGGCAGAGCTGGAAAAGACCATGAAGGGGAGTTTAAAAAAGCAGGTCACAGTAAGCCAAACCTCAATATTTGGAAGAACTCACTGAAAGACATGAAAGAATTTGTGTGGGCCTAGGAAAATAGAGTGTAAATCCATTAGCTCTGCAGGTGAGCATTTCAAGGGTACTAATCTCCAGCTGCACAAAAGGCATTTAGAGCATAACCAACCATGGGCCAGATTCAAAAGACCCAGCTTTCTCCCGCGCAGACTGATTTGGTAGCAGCATTGCAGCTTCCATGTGAGCCTGGCGTGTTCAGCCTGGACTAATATCTCTGAGTGGACTCAGAGCCTTTTTCTTTTTTTCTGATTAGGAAAACACAACCCTTGGTAGGGGTACTTTGTTCTTTGTTGCCTGAAAGGTCACTCAAGTGTGATGCTACAGAGAGCTCCTGGCAGGCGAAGCACACGTGGAATGGAATGAGACTGATTAGCTAAATCACTGCAGATGCTTCCCGTCCTAACCTTGTTCAGCAAATAACATTTTCTTGGGGTCTTAGGGTCCTACTTTCCATGCTTCCCTCTTAGTTGTATCAGAGCCAGATCTTCAATCTTCTATACGTGGTTACACATTTTACATATGCTAAAAAACGAAACTGGAAAGCAATGACCACAATGGTGTAAGAATGAAATATTTCTTTAGTTAGACAACATTTGAGTAACCACTTTAAGCTGTTGGTTTTAAAAACTTAAAAAACTAAAAAGTGAAGTATCAGTTTCCATTTGAGAAACTGTTTTGTCTTTTTGCTCTTGTCTCTTTCTGCCAATTCTCTGTGAGGCTGGTACCTTAGGTGAAATTTGAAGAAACACATGCTGGTTTTCTGCTGAGACCGGGGTCTTGCTATTGAATCATGTTCTAGTAATCTGCTGCCGTCGCTGGTACACCACAGGGAAGCCGCGAAGTAGTGTCAAGATCCAGGGCTTGGGAGTCAGAAAGCCTGGGCTCAGGAGTGCTTTCTCGTCTTACTAACATCAAACCCACAGGCAGGTCGCAGTTGCTCTGAGCCTTAATTTCTTCCTCTGTGAAGTGGGGGTAAAAAACAATTCCAACTCCACAGAGTTATACGTGTGTAATACTTAGATGTGTGTATTTTATGGACTCGCTGTAGATTTCATCTCTTTTAGCAAGGGATTTATCTAAAGAGAGTGATTCGAATTATGCTTTAAAATGCATATTTAGGTTCTTTACTGAGAGAATGAGAACTTTTCAGGCCAGGAGAGCAGGTGGAGATAAGGTACAACGAAGGGAACCTGATATTCGAAGGTCCTGGAATTTTGTGTGGAACGACGGAAGCGTGGAAGTCATCAGCAGAAGCTGAGGAGAGCGAGGTGGGTTTAAGGAAACCCTTCAGGTGCCCACTCAGTTAACTGTGGCCTGACAAGCAGCAGGAATGGCCTGTGTGACATGAGGTAGGAAAAAGGGAAGATCTTTTGTGTTTTTAAAAAACTCCACTGAACTGAGTTTCCATATTTCACATGTTTTTGGAAATCACTTTGTATATTATCTGACAGGCTGGGGAGAGGCTCGGCCTGGCCTGGTTTGTGGTCAACGAGGCTTTGGCCCAGAGGCAGGGAAAAGGAACTAGCCGATGGGGTGGGCGAAGGTGAAGACGCCGAGAGCCCACGGCCGGGCTCAGCAGAGGGGTGAGGCCAACGCTCGGCGGAAGGGTTCTCTGGACAGGAAAAGCTTAACGCGCCTCTCAGGCTGGGGCAGGGTTTCAAGACGACAAAAGGGTACTTGCCAGCATAGAGAAATGTTGAGGGTCTGAGGGAAAAAGGGAAGGCGTTTATGTTTGATGGCTTTGGTTTTCTCAGGTTTGGCTCCTGGGCTTAAGGAACCTGGAAGGATTTGGAACAGGCCCTGTGGTGAATACGGCCCACGGTCCGTGGGAGAGAGCGAAAGCCTCGCTGAGCAGGAGCGGGCCTCCGCTGGGCCTGGGCGCTCTCTCCCGCCGTGTGCGGCAGCCCAGGACTGGGAGAGGACAACTGCACCTGAGCCGTGTCAGGCAAGGCTGTTGAAACTCCAAGCATGAGGGAGGAGACCGCAAGGAAGGAAACCAAGGGTGCGCGGGAGAGCGTCACTGCCGCTGCGGACCCGGGAGCCGGATGATGAGTAGAAGGAGAAACGACGTTCCCAGTGGAGGGGAGCTCCTAAACAAAGGCGAAGAGACACGCCTCCAGGAGGCAGGCAGGAGAACACGGAGGGAGGAAAACGGGCGTTTACAGTCAGGCGGAGAACTTCAGAACCGGCGATTTTAGAGCAGCCTTCTTCCTCCGTAACGAAGGCGACCCAATCAGCCCCCTTGATGAAGGGAACCAAGCGGCCGGTGGGGTGAGCGGCGGCAGAGCTGAGAAGGTCAAGCAGTGGTAAAGCTGGAGACGGGAAATGGTGCATCCAGGTATCTTTAATACTTTCAACAGATGTGGGGGTGCGTGCAGAATATGATGAAATGACTAAGCAGAAGTGACTTTAAAGGTGCCATGCCATTTGGCTGGATGAGAGTCACCATAGATTCATCTCTATTTCGTGCTCCCCTGTTAGAACGGCTTTCAATTACAGGTGACATGCCTTTCAGTTGAAATTGGAGAGCACAGTTATTACAAGCTAAAGGCGAGCTGGTGAGACATGATAGGGCATATCTTCTCTGCTGGCATCCAGGATATATCTAGAGTGCACAGCCCATGGAAATGCGGTGGTTTTAATTAGGGTGTGGGCATATCAATGTATATATATTAAGGAAAATAAAAAATCAAGCATGTATGCTAAAATCACCCAATAGAGAACTATTCCTCCCCTTGTAATTTTTGCTAACATGATCTTCGCATCGTTTTGCAGCCTCCAGAAAGGACTGAACTTAAATGAATCATCTTTATAGAAGGACAATAGCGGTTTGAAGTAAGAGAATGTGCAGGGGCTACTCTAACATCTTGACTGATATTTGGGAAAGTTGGAACTAGATTTGCTATATGGGGTTCATTAAAAACACGTAAGATTATTATTGTGTGGATTACGGTATCCATTTGGTTAATATGGATGGAAAAAGTAGTTGTCTTTAAAAAAGACACTTATTTTTGTTAAATTCTACATCTCCCTCCGATTTAGCCTTTAGGTTTCAGTGGAAACGTCATTCCTTCAGTGAAGAATCTCCTGGTCTTCTTAACTGGATGAGGCACACCTGGGGTGTGCATTCCCACCGCCCCCTCTAGTCTCCTTGTCTGAACGTCATCACACTTTGGTGTGTTTCCTTGTGTGAACTGTGTGCTGGACTGTAAGCATCAGGAAGGCACACAGTGTCTGCTGCATCCCTAGTGACTAACACACAGGCTGCTCAACAAATACGTGTTGGAAGACTCTATCTCGAGTCTCACAGTGAAATGATGTGGGACATAGACCTGGCACCGGGAGACTTAAGTTCTGCTCCCAGCACTGCCTCCAAATGATTGACTTGGAGCAAGTCAATTTCAGTGTTCCTTTCCTCAGCTGTAGAATTAGAAGATTAAAGCAGGTAATTGCTAATATTGTTCATCGCTCTGCGATCTGCACAATTCCGTATTTGTGGGATTGGTTTACATACCGATAATAGCAGTCAAATATTTAGAATGAACAAATCTGCAAAGGCATAATGAATGGAAAAAATTAGTGTAAAGGAGTTGTTTCCCCTCTGGCTGTTACTACTATTATGCAGTGGCTTCCCTAAGCAAGTTTCCAGGGAGCTGAACTGCTGAATAGAGTATTGGAACCTGCGACATGAGACCTGACAATTCCCAAATGGAAAACAGAGTGATGAAAAAGGTGGGACCTGGGAGAGGAGAATAGGATTGACAGGTTTGGAGCCAACAGCAATACTGTTGCCCCCCATTCAATTTCCTGCCGAGACGAAGGTGTATGGATGAGTGACTATGTGCGTCATTTTGCCTCTCTGCTCTTGGGAATTCCTTTAACATCAGCTTCATTAGTTACAAAGGCAGCAATCCATATCCAATTTTCTTTTCGTGTCAGGGTTGTTCATGTATAAACTAGCCTCCTTTGTTGGAAACCTTTGCAATTAATCCCATAAACAAACAGACAAAAAATGCAAATCTTGCACTGCCCTAGCCAACCCCACTGACTCTGAGGCCGGACCACCATCTATTATACACAAAAATGAATTGAAATTTCCACTTTGGGTCTAACCTAATTTTCCAGCGATAATAGGATTCCCAGAAGCACTCGTCGCCTCTTGATAGTAACATCCTCATTTCCTTTCCTGGTAAATGTTTTAAATAAGATTTTAGCACCAAAGGAAATTAACCTTTAAATTAATTGTAATTATAAAATGCCATCACTGATTTTTGTCTTCAGCCTAATTACTTTCTATTATTTAAACAAACCTTACCTCCTGTGAGCTTTAAGTTTGTTTCTCCTTCCCTCCCTGCCACAATGCCAGCCCATCCTCACGGAGGCCTCCCTGATGCTCTGCGACTGGAACGGCCTCATTTAAATGTCACACAGGATTGAGGGCTCGCCCTACGCTGCCTATTTACAAGGCATTCTTTCGGCGCTCTGTGTTAGGCTGCTCCGCTCAGATGTTTTCGTTCCACCTACCTGGTGGCCATCCTTAGAGATGCAGTGATTTGCAGTCCTCCTGCTGTTAAGGAGATAACTAAGCCTGGCCTTCTGTTTCTATTAGATGCCATTTCCACCACGACAGCACAACTGGTTGTAATGAAGTTGGCAATGGCCAGCGTCATTTATCAAAAGACTAAGTTTGAATATACAGTCCTCTGTCTCAGCACGGCTCAGCTGTGGAGGGCGTTTCGAGTTGTTTCCTGTGCCGGCTCTTTGTCTTGTTCTCATTTGTTCTTTCAAGGTAGGACTAAGGGATCCCAGCAGCTTGACTTTGTGAGCATGCACATAGGCACTAAAGGCATCCGACTTTTTCTGCAACTTAGCTGCTTTCCATTATCGACAGGGGCCCAGGGAGAGATGGTGAGGAAACGCGTGCAGGACACCCAATGCCAGTGGACTAGGTGCTTCAGAACTGGAGGAAGCAGAATAATCAAAATGGAAGAGGTTTCTTTGAATCATTTCTGTAAATGTCACCACTTCTCCCTTTCACGTGATCCGGCTTTCTTTTCCACTGAGGCTGATTAAAACAACTTGGATATTATTCATCTACTGGATCATTTCAGTCTTCTGCATAACACACCCTCTTCACGACACCCCAGTTAAAGGTCTTCCTTTGCTAGTCTTAGTACTGTTACTTCAACATTGATTCTTCAGAAACAGGGTCCTGATTGTTTCAAATCAGCAAAGGATAGAGAATGAATCAATTTCCTTCCCTGGTATTTTTAATTTTGGAACACTGGATTTATTTAAAGACAATCATTTATTTTTAAAGATGATAATCACGTATGCACATGAGTAGGGGTGTGTGTGTGTGTGTGTGTGTGTGTGTGTGTGTGTGTGAGTGAATGTATGTGATAAGCAGTAGAGTATAATGGACGAGACATAAAGAGAGAAGGGAGAAAATACGTTGTGATTGTTAAAGAAGCAGACTCAACTCAGACCTGAATGTCCAGTTTTAAAAATAAAGGGCATATGTTTTCTCTTTAGTGACCACAAGAGGGAGCAATTTAACAGGAGGCTGAAAAAGAGACCAGCACTAATTTTGGGAGACTTACTGTAAAAATTATATCTCACTGTTAGGAAATGCTACTGTCACCAATAGAAACTCACACGTGACTGACAGGAGGCACACAAATAGGCAGGCATTGGTTTCAGGGGTTGATCGTCTCTTCTGCCTTTTATTTCTACATATGACAGCATATCTTGTTTTCTCCATTTGTTTAAAAAATGACAAAAGGTGCTTTAGTCTAATTGGTTATTCATTTACTTAGAATAAACTGGGGTCTAAGAAAATGTCACATTTCCTTAGCAGTTTCCATGTAGTCCAGGAAATGGCTGTGAAGAGCTGATTTGTTGATTCATTTACTTCCCAGATACTTACTGAGTCCTACTCCAGGCTGGGGATGCTAAATGCTGAGGATACAGCAATGGTCATGACCGGTGTGGTCCCCAATGGCATCCCCTGACACTCTGCTCTCCTGAGGGAGTCACTATGTGCTGTGTTATGTTAGAAGTTCACCGGTAAGCTCAGTGACCTTGGGCAAGTCATCAAATCTCTATGAATCTTTAAAATTCAACTGTTGAAATAGAGTGGTAGGCAGTAGTCTTCCATCCTTTCTCAACTCTGCAGTATTCTTAGTTCAAAAGAAATCTTAAGCAGAATCAAACGTTGTAAAATAAAATAAACACAGAGCTCCTGTGCTTCTGGGGTCTGGGGCAGGAGCAAGGGGACACCTTCTATGTTGGTCCCACCATGATGCTGCAGAGCATTAGCTAGAGATGAGCAGCATCTGAAGTCTGGGGCTCCAGACTCTAATAATACGTGATTCTGTCCAGAGATGGAGAATAAGAAATGGCAAATTTTGGTTTTGTGGGAGGCAGGCAGATATGGACACAATCATTTCAGTCAGTCACCTTCAGAAAAAAGCAAATGTTATATAAAGAAAACAATAATATACTGTTCTTTCATTTGCTTGAGGAGGAGACTTGAAAACTGACATAGACACATCATTCTCATAACTCTGCTTGTCAACCTCGCGCTTAAGAACTTGGCACCTTTTCTGAACTGCTAATTGCCCGCCCCTTAGGTTATGTTTGAAGAGTGATTTATAAATAACAAGAAAGCAAGCTCAGGTCACCGAAAAGAATGTTTAGTATGGCTCTAACAACCAGATAGAAAAAAGAGAGAGAAAGAAAGCAAGCAAACTAGGGAGGAAGGACAGAAGGAAGTGGGGAAGGAAGGAAGACCAGGAGACATATACCCAAATGTTAACTGAGAACCAGAATTCAAAATTGTGAAATCATTCTATTTTTCTTTTCTGTTTGTTTATCTGTATTTTCTACACATTCTGCAGTAAACTTACATTCCTTTATAAATAGAAAGAACCAAATACTTTTTAATGGCTGAGTACTCCTCCTTGCCCACCTCCACCCTTCCCCATAGGTGGGAGAGAGTGGCCATGTGCTCAAAGAATTGCATCCAAACTCAATGATCCTGTTAAACTGGAAAAATGATCAAAACATACAGAATGGAGTTCAATACACAGAAGTGTGGGCCAGCAGGCTTTAGAAGAAAAATCAAACAAAAATAACAGAAAATTATTAGCCTCAGAGAAGTGAATAATTTCCTCCAGTTTGCTTTTCAAATGAAAGGTTCTGTAAATTGATTACGACTTTTATCCCAAGGCCAGTTTATTTTGGAGAATTCAGGACATGATTTTATGCATTCGCACTTGGTTGGTGGGTTCATGCATGTGTGCATCTACAAGTTTAAACATCTAGAATTAATTTTTCAATATTTTCTTCCAAAATAAGTCCCCTTAAGATATTTTTTAAATGGCATTCTGCATATTTTCCTGGGATATTTGAATATTTAATAACATTTGCAAACACATTGGATCTGTTTTAGAAAAGACAGTGACTGCTTAGAAAAATGGATCCATTTTCTCAAGGACTGATGTTTAGTTTTAGTTTAACTGCTAAGGCAAAGGTTTATAAGAAAACATAGTAAAAATTGAGACATCATATGATGGCTTTTGTTCCTATGATGGATTAGCCATATTTTCCACAGCTGCACATCTTCCTTTTAATTGTCACATGTAACAGCACTAATGAAGCAGAAGGATAGGTTCTTAGTTCTATCTCTGTAAGCGGAGGTTGGATTCTGGTGCAGAATTGCTGAGGATTAAGGGAGAAGAGAGCTACACACCAGATGATAAATCCTGGAACATTTGATTTCCTTCACAGAATATCGTCCGAAAGAGCAAGCAGAGGGGAACAGAGAAGACTGGAGGGCATAAGGAGAACTCAGCGTGGCTGGCGACAGATGATACAGGGGAGAGCCCGACCACAGAGACAGCTCCGCCAGGCGTGCCCGCTCTCCTGGAGGAAGCCTTTTCCCCTAAGACATATCGCTGCCTTTTCATGCACAAATACAGAAAAGTATGTTGTGAGGGTTGCCCCACTCAAATAAAGTTCAAGTATCAAGGCACACCCTCTGGAGCAGGTCCCAGCTGTTTTTCTGGTGAGGAGCCTCTCATCTGAAGGCAGATCACCCCAGCCCACAACAGGAGATGCTGACCAGAACGCCTGCATCTTGGCAGGGAGCCTGGATCCGGGAGGTGGGTCTTATTACAGATTGGAGCTTCTTACCCCCAGGCGTTTGATGGGCCAGTGAGCTGAAGCTAGTCCCACTCTGTTCCCCTTAGGTATTTTCAAATAGCCAGGAGCCCCATGGGGTGTGTGTGTGTGTGTGTGTGTGTGTGTGTGTGTGTGTCTACAGATATGGGATGTTATGGACTGAATTGTGTCCCCTTCCAAATTTATGTCTTCAAGACCCAACTCCTCATGTGATTGTATTTGGAGATGGGGCCTTTAAAGATGGAATTAAGGTTAAAGAGGACATAAAAGTGGGACCCTAATTCAGTAGGACTGATGTCCTTAGAAGAAGAGGAAGAGGCCCAAGGGCACTCACAGACAGAGAAAAAAGGGCAAAGTGAGAACTCAGCCTTCTACAAGCCAGAGAGAGAGGTTTCAGAAGAAGCCAAACCTGCCGACACCTTGATCTTGGACTTCCAGCCCCCAGAGCTGTGAGAAGATACACATGTATGGTGTAAGCTACCCACTCTATGACATGCTGTCATTGCAGCCCTAGGCGACCGATACAAGGGAGCAGGAGGGCCCACATCTTCCTGGTTGAGATCTCTGGTCGAAGGGTGGATGTCACCCCCCGGGAGGCACAGCAGAGGGCAGTGGTGCCCTGTGACTGTGCACAGCCGGCCTCTGGTCAGCCTGGGGCTCCGGCTTAGTTAAAGGAAGGGTCAGAACCGTAAACTCCAAGGTCCAGGCTTTTCATTGGGAAAATAACAACTTTGCTTTGAAGTGTCTGTATAAATATCAATCAAACTGGCCTCTAGAAAAGTAAATGAGATACTATTTAAAAGGAGAAATCAGGGGAAGAAATCAGGCATTTGATGTGCCTGACGTCTAACTCCCTCTAGTTCAATGCTGATTTATGGTTATTTTGTGGAGTCTAAGTTTGAGAGTTCGCTCATGGAGCCTGGACCCTCGCCTTAGCTGTCAGGAGGCTTGAGCCCCTAAGGCTTTCTGGCCACACTTGCCAGCGAGCCTGAGATAATGCAGCTGAGCACAGAGCTGGTCTGTTTCCTACTGACGTCAAGGATACTTCAGTCTTCCAAGAGCCACGATTAGGACCTTATCTCCACAGACCATTCTCAGCACAGTTATGGAACCCAAACTATCCGCTGTTCCTCGCGAGGCTCTTAGGAATGGAAACTTAACTAATATGGCGAGTGGGGAGCTGGTCCCTCCTCCTGCACTGCACCCTCATTAGGATGCTTCACTGCAAATCCGTAGCAGATAAGGATAGTCCCACAGAGGCTCCTTTCCCTGTTTGTATATTCATTAAACTTTTCTCATATTTCAGGGTTTCCTTTCTGAGAACCTCTGTGTGTGTGTGTGTGTGTGTGTGTTTTACTTTCATCAAACCAGAACACCTTTAAAGGATCAAAATAATTTTCTTTATAATTACCAAATATTAGATAGAAATTGCAACCTTTTTTTACTCTTGAGCGTTGGAAGTCATATGTTCCACAAGGTCTGGAGGTGAACATACAGGCAAGTGATTAAAATAATGATAAAAAAGGGTAAATGTGAATCTAAAACATTTCACTGAACAAATATTCATAAATGTCTGTGTGTGACCACACACAGTGACCACAAGTAAACGAACCTAACTGGACAGAACCAGCCCAAACGAGCATCTCCTCCGGGCTATGTAGTAGTCTACTTGACTCATAAGAAAAATAAGAAAGTAGCTCATACCTCACCCACTAAGCAAAATGACAAGAATTAGAAAAATTATCTGTGAAACGTCTGCTTGTATTTTATATTAATAAAGGCAGATAAGGGGTTGTGGTCAAAATACATATAAAGACATAAGCATTATTTTTTCGAGTTTTTTGGAACATAGTTTATAAGATGCTTGAAAGGTAAACCTGATCTTCAAAAAGCTATTTGTGAGTTCATATTCCCTTGGACTTACATGGCTTTGACCAACATTTGACCTAGGGCAGAATTTCCTAAAATGAGTTCCCTGGAAGTCTAATTCTCTGGAATACTCAGATTTCTTATGAAAAAAGGTTTGATGTTCAAATGTTTGTGATATTAAGCATACTTTTAATTTCTGTAAAATGCCTTAACAGCTACAAAATGACCACTGGCTGCTCCCAAGTGAACCCTGGCTCACTGAAAAGCCCCAAACCTTATTCTCTGACAGTCACAGTGAAAAAGAATTTCATGGGGACCGCTTTCAAATTTAGCCAATCCTAAACGCGCCAGCCTGCCTCGCCTGTTCCTGTCCCTGGGAACCACAGTAAAAGTACTTGCCCAGAGTTCTGCTCTCTCTCTCTGCCTCGTGACCCACCTGGTGCTTCCCTTGAGTGGCCCGGTGTGGCACGCTGTGTTCTCCCCAGGGAACCGTGAGTATAGTAAAACCCTTTCTGGTTTCTCTCTTCCATCTGCTTCTGGCCTCACTATCTCTCACCCAATGTAATATGGTTAAAACAAAGTGTAGATTAGGACAAATTGGACATACTTCTTTATTGAAATACTCTCAGAAATGTTAATATGTAAACGTGCATTCTAAATGTTCAGTGTCAAACTTACTTGGCTTTGGAATTTTTTTTTTTTTTTTTTTTTTGAGCAGTATATTTTACAGACTAGCATTTCTGGGATCCCCTTAGGGAGGCACTAGTCTGGAGAGATACCGATTATCTGTCTAGGCAACTTGACGTGTCAGTATTTTCTGATGATAAAAATGCAGACATCATTGTGAAATAAAATCAAACATTATAGTTTAGGGAAAGCTCAACTCCCACATGAAATTTAACCTATAGACTCATCAAGGACCTGGCACAATGACGCTGAATGGTAATATCTGAGTAAACTCACATAGTTTGTGGAGTCCATACATTTTAAAATTCATGTATCTTTTATGCTTCCTAATCTTTGAATAAAACTTTTGGGGATAGGACAGGTGGCTACTTAGTGTCTTCTCATGCATCTTCATTAAACACCTCAAACTCAGTCTCCCCAAGCTGAACCAGCTGTTGCATCTCCATTCTACTTTCCCCAAGTGACATTTCCATCTGCCCATTCACTCATATCAGAAACCCAGAAATCCATCCATCCCTTCCTTGTCCTTTACAGAGTACCCACCCATGGCCCATTAGCCACTACTGTTTTTACGTTTAATAACGCATCTATCCTCTCCATCTCCAGCACTGGTCCTAGTCCAGACCCTCATCCTCTCATAGCACAGTCCTCCTCATGGTGTCCCGATCGCTCTCCCTTTCCCTAATCTTGCCCCTCCCATCCAAATCTGTCCTTCGTACTGATACCATTGTGTTTTTTTCTAAAGTGCATTTCTGATTATGTTATTCTCTTTCTGTTAACTACCTGCCAATTGATTTGCCGTCATGCTCTACAAAATAACCTCCAAACTCTTTACTCTGTCGTAATCTTTTTTCTATGATCTCATCTGTGCTTGCTTGCAGTCTTCTCTGGGCACAAACCTCTAGCACAGAGAATAATTCAGTCACATTAACCTGACTGCCCAGCCCCCAACACGGCAAGCTGTGATACGTCGTGGCGTTTGTTACCTCTGGCCTGGGATTCCCTTGCTCGCACATCAGCTATCCAACAAATACCTCCTCATCTTTCAAGACCAAGCTCAAGAGCCTCTTTGTCAACGAAACCTGTCCTGATTCCTTTCTTACCCCCAACATTATACATTCTACAGGGTTTTATTATACTTCTTTGTTCACATTTTCCCCTACAAAATGGTTAATTCCTAGAGGTAAGACTGCATATTACTCATCTTCAAATATCCAGAGTCTGACATGGCACCTGATACACTGAGGAGTGTTTACAAATGCTTATTTGTAAAGGACTATCATTTCCTTTTGCACACAACATAATACAAATTATACACTATATGTTCCTGACTTTACACCACGTGTGAGGATGGCTGAGAGGCTGCTTCCTCTAAACGAATCACAGGGTACTGCCTCCTCCTTTCCAGTATGACTGGAAAGTAAAGAAGAAACACATATTTCTCTTTGGATATTTTCCTCAAATCATCCTATAACAGAGCAGTGGATTCTCATCTTTCCCTCACTGTCTCAAAATCCCAATCATTATGAATATTTTTGGCAACCAAGAAAAATGATCTCCGACCCTGACTTTTCCTCAGAGGAAATACAGCTGCATGGGCAAGTTCCCAGAGAGCACAGAAGTACTGTTGCCTGACCTCCTGTTTCAGATCCTTAGGGGGCAAGGAAAGAGTGAAACCTCCTACCTGCCATTTTTTAAGAAGAGCAGAGGACAAGGGACTCACCCAGAGGCTTGTGGGAGGGCACTGCTGTCTAAACTCTGGATCAAGCAACGGCACTGACTGCCGAGAATCTGACATAAAGGTCCAGCCATTTGTATCAAATTGTAAGAACAAAAAGGAAATATGAACATTTGGTTTTATGAAGACTAATTTCTTGAATTAATCTGAAGTCGGTTCTTGTGAGAGTTTTAGGAACTATCGTGAATTGTCAATTGTTGGGATTTGTAGTCCTGGGTGAGACTGATTCGTGACCTATATGCTGGATACTTTTATGAAAAACACTTTAGCCTGGTGAGCACAAAGGGCTTAGTCCCTGTTCTAATGATGTGTTAGGGGATGTGGTCTGAGAGGTAGCAAGGCTAGGTAGGAGGCAGTAAAGAAGATGCTCTGAACTTGAAAGAAACAGAATAGAGCTTTAATACTTACAGCTGTCCTCTTCTTCAGTTATACATTTCACAACATAACAGGCGTAGATGAACCCTGCCAGCTGAAACAAAACAAAGATGCTTTAGACACGAGGCAAAGGCAACACGACTGGAACTCACTGGGGAGTGACTTTTTGAAGGCGGGCAGTCTGTGACTAGATTCAGTGTTCCAAAATGGTTCATCAGGCTGGATCTGGACTCCAGTGTGGATTCTTGATTCATGTAATGTCTACCTGCCTTACACATGAATACAGTGCTCTGTTTTCCTCCGCTCTGCTTTTATGTGTAAGATTTGTTAATTGCCAGGCAATCTATAACGAATTATTTTAGGTCTTGAGAAAAGAAAAGAAATACGGCCATTCATTAATGGATTAACATTTCTATTTGTGCCAATCAACTTCTAATTCTCTTTTCATTATCCCAGAACCTAAGATTCAAAAATTGGACTCCTGCTGACTACCAGAAAGAAATGGTTTGAGAGAAAAATATTAAGAGGATTCCATGGAATGTTGCATGAACACTTTGGAAGTAAGGGAAACTCTTATTTAGACCAGTAACAAGAAGCGGGACATGCCAAGTATGATTAAGATGACATGACATGTTACAGAGGAGCAACGGGCCAGGCACCTTCCCGGGTGAGGAGCCTCACAGTGCACGGGACTGGGACTGCACACATCACATCGTCTCTCTGAAACATGCAACAGGGAGGTCCCTGTGCTCAGGGAAGCCTTTGCTCACTGAAATCAGGACCTGGGAAGGAGCACGCAAAGCCCTTTGACATCTACCCCTCAGATGGTGTGGTTTTGTATCCCTCATGTACTGTAATTACTTAGTCATATTAATGAGCACTGGTGGAGGGAGCAAACTAATATAATTTCCTGATATGTAGAAAACATTTTTTCCCCAGAATAATCTAGTTTGGGGGAATCCTTCAAGGTATGTCCTCACGACAGTGATGAAAATTATTCACGATGATATTTCAGACAGGCATTGATCTAAGTATTAACCCTTCATGATAATATTTGGCAGTGAGGAAGAGAATCTTAGGAAAAAGGCTACAATTTTCAACCAGGAAGCTAAGGCACAGGGCAAAAAAATTGCTGTTGTGATAAGCCTAAGAATTGTTTTCCATGAGCTGACAGAGAGCAGTCTTTCTGGAAGATGTGAATGGGACATTTTAAGTCAGAGCATAAACTGATAGGTCTTTAATCAGCAGAACTCTTTGGCGACAAAGAGAGGTCCAGGGAAAAGGAACTTTAGAAAGTCTCTGATTTGGGTTTGAGAAAGAAGCATGCTCTGGCAGGCGCTAGCTCTCTGCCAAAGAGAACTGGCACGTGGCAAAACCGTGGTTTTCCTGGCACAGAAGCAGTGACCCTGCTTGAGAGAGAAATGGATGAGGAAGAAGACCTGTGCAACCTTTCTTCATGGGCTTTTGTTTTCAGATTCCGGATGAGAGAGACTGGGGACCCCCTCCCTCCCATCCGCCAAGTGTAGTATCTGAACCATTACACAAATAATAGACAGATAGAGTACGTACTATTGATGCTACAATAGCCCTTAGGTTTTTAAAAAAATATATTAGAAAAGTCATCAAGTGAGCATTTTTCTCTTAGAATTATATGTTGTATTGGCAATAAAATTGTGATAATAAAAACTATTTTCTTATATAATAGAATCTCCAGGGTCACTATTTTTATGGGACGTGTTTTTACAGTACAGGGTACTATGTGTATGTCTCCTATGTGGCTCTAGCAAAGGTTTTGATTTGACCAAAAAAATCATACCGTGATTTGGGCATTTTCATGGGTAATGGAAAAATAGATGATGTTAACACTTTTTAATCCTTTATCTACCAGGGCCCATGAAAATGCTCTAATCACCTAGTGACCCCGGTCCCGTGGGTACTCTGCTGTGGGTACTGGATCTGACTGGCTAGGTAAAGAGGCTATGGGTTTGATTAAATCCCCTGGGTTCTGCATTTATCTCTTCCTCCACATGAAGTCCTTACCACTGTGGTTAAGTGCCATCGATTTATCCGTAATCTCTTCTTTTCAGTTTAAAATACTTACTCCTTGAATTATCTACAAAGCAACTTTTCTCCTAATCACAAACTTTCCTTTTGATTTTCACTCATCACTTAACTACTTTGAAATGAAAATCTAGGTAAATAACAAATTTACCTAGGTTGATAAATTCTGAGATTCAGGTCCAATGGGTTTAAACTTCTCATTAAAGTGTCACTAGAATCTACATTATTAACTGCACTCCTCTCCCAGAATGCAGCCAAGGTACTGTATTCTGCTTACCAGTGATCTTTTAATTGTATTCGGTGGCATTCTCTAACTATCAGGGGAGCTGCTTTGATATAAAAGTAAATCCTGCTGCATTTCATTACAAAAGCTTGCTGATTAAGAGAACTTCAGCTTTTAAATTGTTCACCTCTAAAAACAAATGGAAATTGGTTTCCCCCCAATTAATCAAGATTCATAAACCCCTGTTATGTTTCAATTTTCCTACAACAAGTAAATTTCTAATTTAATTTTTTATTCCCTTACAGCAATTTATAAATTTACCTACGGAAAAGTGGTTTCAAATATAGCTCTGAATACTTTCTATGATGTGCAACTCTGCTAACTGCTACCCAGGCTACAAAGATGAATCAACCCAGGGTTTCTCAACCTCTGCACCACTGACATTTTGGGGTTGAGTAATTTTTTGTGGGCTCTGTGGTGCATTATAGCATATTTAACTACCAACATCCTACAATTAAGAAAATTGGTAACTGAGATAATCCAAAAATGTCTCCAGACATTGCCATACATCCCTTAAAAGGCAAAATTGCCCCCCCTTAGAGCCATTGTTTTAGATACAGTCTAAAGGATTTTGCAGTCCTGTAACAGGGATACACATATAATTGTAATTCAAAGTAGATTAAGATAAGTGTCAGGAGGAAGGAAGGAAATTGATTGTCTCCTGACTGACCAACAGTAAACTGGGTTCTTTCTTGGTTAGCTCATTAATCCTAACAACCACCTTTGGAAGAACATTGTAGGTGTTTTTGCAAAGGAGAGGTAAAATGCGACTTGTTTTTCCTGAGGGACTTCATCAAGCAGGCAAATTATAGGTTGTGTTCAAGGAAGAGTCAGTAGTTCCATCTGATGAGTTTGTGGACTTCATATTAGAGCACTGGAAATAAAAGCTGGGAAGGCAGATTAGAGCCAGAATCAGAGGGCTTTCAGTGTGTATCAAATTGAAATTCTAACTATGTCATTTCTACACAATACACTTAAGGAGCATCCCATCTTCTACTGAAAAAGTGTCAATTTTTTTATAAAATACCATCTCTTCCTAATGTGATACATAGCTCCCTTTCTAGCCTCATTTCCCACCACTCCTAGTCTCAGAATTGATGCCAATATTATTAAGAGGTTAGTAGTTGGCTGACATATATCAGGTGGTTGCCCTCTGTTCTTTCACTCATTAATAGTCCTGCCAACAAAACATGCAAATGCCCTACATCTCCTCCCTTCCTTCTCCACTCAGCCTTGCACCTTGGGATAATTCGAACTCATCCTTTGAGACTGGATTAAAGTGTTGCCTTTCCAAAGAACTGGTAATCCATTCCCAGGGTAGGTGGTAGGGTGGCATTGTGGAGATAGACATGGAGAGATGGGGATGGGGGACTTTGAGAGGGAATAACAAGGGGAAAGGTGAGATTATCTTCCAAGCAGAGCTCAGGCAACCTCTGCCAAGATGTGGATTATGTTCAGGGAGGAACAAATGGCCCCAGTTCAGAGCGTTTGGGCAACGTTAAGGGGAGTAATGGTACCCAAAGCAGGAAAAAGTGACCCACGTTGTCATGAGGAATACCTACAAATAAGTGGAATTAAAAAAATATTTTATTTTGTTCCTTATTTAAGGATTGAAAAGATACATACACCCCAATGTTCAAAGCAGCACTATATACAATAGCCAAGACATGGACACAACCTAAATGGCCATTGACAGATGACTGGATAAAGAAGCTGTGGTATATTTATACAATGGAATACTATTTCACCATATAAAAGAATAAAATATTGCCATTTACAGCAACATAGATGTTCCTGGAGAATGTCATTCTAAGTGAAGTAAGTCAGAAAGAGAAAGAAAAATACCATATGATATGACTCATACATGGAATCTAAAGAAAAAAAAAAAAGAAAAAACAAGACACTAATGAACTTATCTACAAAGCAGAAACAGACTCACAGACATAGTAAACAAACTTATGGTTACTGGGTGTGGGGAAGGAGATGGGAAAGGATAAATTGGGAGTTCAAGATGTGCAAATACTAGCTACTATATATAAAATAGATAAAAAACAAATTTCTTCTGTATAGCACAGGGAACTATATTTAATACCTTGTAATAACTTAAAATAAAAAAGAATATGAAAAAATATATGTATGTATATGTATGGCAAACATTATGCTGCTCACCAGAAACTGACATATTGTAACTGATTATACTTCAATTAAAAAAAAATGGCTAGAGTAATAACAAAAGATACCAGTGGAATTACACGGGCAAACATACAATTATCCACTTGTAAAAATCCAGAATATTCCAGTTATTTTAGTCTTTGGCATTTAAAGCAGAGCTAAGCCTACATGTTTTTATTTTTATTCATCTTTTCACCTTGATACATCTAATTTGATTTATTCACTTCTAATTCACCTGATAGGGAATTACATGTATCATCTTGATATCATTACTGGCTGAAAGGAAATATTATTTTCTCTCTATGACTAAATCAGATTAAAATTCTTTTTTGTATCTACAAACCAAATTATGATTGTATGTCCCAGAAATTCACTTAGAAGCTAATAGATAAGAGGAAACTGAAGCCTTTTGGTAAGTATTTTAAAAAGATTCAATTGTGGTAATTGAAAATGTAACAACCTTAGTGCTTAACATACTATCTTTTGGACTTCTGTTTTCAGGAAGTTGGAGACAGATACTTTTCCCTATCCCCACCCGCCAAAGTACAGCTGAAAACCCTGGACATTACATACATGAAACAAACATTCTACCACTCTGAAAGGTGGAAAGAAGGTAGACTTGCTAGGAACCTTGGGAACCCAAGGAAGGACAGGGGAGTAAGTTCCCCATTTTTCTTTTGTCTCATACGTACCATTCTTGAAGTTGAAGGAGCCTACAGCCCAGAAATGCCAAGGGACACAGATTAGAAAGCCTGCTCTCTCTAACCAAAGGACCAGGAAAGGGAAACACTAATAAAACAAAACAAAACAAAAATTAAGACAATAGAGCCCTTCTTTAGCCAACATCACAGAAAAAACTGCAGCCCTACTCCCCAGCCACAGATCTTCCCACCTGGCCAGGCTGTGGTGTCTGAGAAGCCAGGCAGGGAGCCTGGTCTTTACTCCTGTCAGGAAGGAGGAAGCCCCCCTCCCTAGTGTCTGTAGAGACCACAAAGGGGGTCTAGACTTCTAACCTCACAATGCAGACAGAAGGCACCCCTCCCTTCCCGACTAGGCTGTGCCAGAGGAGGCTTAGTGAAGAATCAGGACTCTTACCAATGCTCAGCAGTAATGAGTTCAATGCCCTGCCCCCACAGTATCAGATGAGGCCAAGTGGGAGCCACAACAAGGTACTCCTACCCACCCCCTCAGCCATGGAAATACCAGTGAAGGCTGAGTAGAGAGCAGGAACTTCCATTGCCTCTGAACCTTAATGCGAAGCCCTTTCTTTCTTGGGTTTCAACAGAGTCTGAGAGGGGAACCTGGACTTCTAAACCCTACTCAGAAGTAATGAGTCAGTGTCTCTCCTTCCCCTGCCACTATCAGAGGAGCCAGCCAAACAGAAAGTTTAAGAAAGATCTAGAGTCTCATAACATAATATCCAAAATGTCCATGTTTCAATTTAAAATTCCTTATCATACCAATAAGGATAAGGTTCTCAACATGTATGAAAAAAGACAATCAACAGAAGCCAATACAGAGCTGAATGACAGAGATGTTAGAATTACCTAGTAAATATCTTAAAGTAGCTGTCACAAAATGCTTCAATAAACAATTATGAGCACATTTAAGATAAATGAAAAAGTCTCAGCAAAGAAATAGAAGATATAGAGAACTAAACTAAAAAGTTAGAACTGAAAAAAAAATGCAAATAACCAAAAAAAAAAAACCCCCAAAACCCAAAAAAACCTCAACCACAGAATGGAGGAGTCAGAGGACAGAATCAATGAACTTGAAGACAGAACAAAAGAAATTACCCGACGTGGATAAGAGAAAAAGTAGAAAAAAATGAATAGAGTCTGAGGGACCCATGGGACTATAATAAAACATCTGATGTTTGTGTCACTGGAGTACTGAAAGGAAAGGAAAAAGCAGTATTAAAAAAATACTTGAAGAAATAGTGACTATAAACCTCCTAAACTTGACAAAAGATCTAAACTTATATATTCAAGAAGTTGAGTGAAGCCCAAACAGGACAAATTCAAAGAAATTCATTCCAAGATCCATGACAGTCAAATTTTGGAAAACCAATGACAGAAATCTTGAAAGTAGAAAGATGGAAACATTCATGTATAGCTACTCTAGAAAACAGGTGGAAGGTTTCTTAAGAAAACTAAACACACAACTACAATATGACCCAGCAATGCTCTCCTGGCCATTTATCCCAGAGAAAGGAAGACATGCTCACCCAAAAACATGTACACTAAAGTTTACAGCAGCTTTATTCATAATAGCCCCAAACTGGACACAATGCAGATGTCCTTCAGTGGGTGAATTGTTAAACAAACTGGTATATATCATGGAACACTACTCAGGAATACAAGAAAGGACTATTGATATATGCAACAACCTGCATAAATTTCCATAGAATTATGCTAAGTGAAAAAAGTCAATTCCCTTATATATTCCATTTGGTTGAAATTCTTGAAATGACAAAATTATAGAAATGAAGAACAGATTAGTGGTTGTCAGGATTAAGGTGGGTAGAGAGTCACAGGATGTGGCCATAAAACAAAGCAACATGAGGGATCCTTGAGGTGATGAAACTGTTCAATACCTTGACTGCATCAGTGTCAGCACCTCAATAGTGATATTGTACTGAAGTTTTGCAAGATATTACCAGTGGGGGAAACTAGATAAAGGGTACATAAGATTTCTCTGTATTATTTCATATAATTGCATTATATATCTCACAATTATTTTCTGTGTATTTCTATAATTATTTCCCAATGAAAACTTAATTTAAAATACTATATTTTAGGCAACTGTCATTTATGTTAAAAAGGCCTTTTGTATTATAATTTCTAAATTTGCAAATGTATTTAACAAGAGGAGTGTACTTGTTTTCTTAAGTACAAAGACGCATTTTAATTCTGGGCACTTATATCAACAAAGAAGTCCATAATAGTTTTTGATGCTGATACAATATAAAATTATTATTCAACACTCTTTTCTGACTGAGAGTGGAGATGAGGGTAGCAAACATTAGTTTTTTATCTGCAGTTATCCCGTTCTCAAATAGATTAGCTCTATGTTTCAAATAAAATCACCTATTTTTGTTTAGAATTCATAATTCAGATTCTATCATCCCGTGCTTTTTGTACTATGAATTTGAACAGGATATTATGCCCTCACAAAATATACTTTTAAGTTGCAAATGATCTTACTGATTCTTTTGCATCTTATTCCGTTTATATATTTTGAGATTGCTTTTGTGACGTGTTCTAATATGATTATGTCAGTTTTATTAATGAAAGTTTTTTATATGAAGTATTTTTTATGAGGGCTGGTGTATCATTTCAGTCGTTCACTAGTAATTCTTCTCCCAAACTACTGCACTGGCTGGACTATTAAGGATCATGTTGCAAATTTTCTTTGCTACGAATAATCCAGGTGCAGTTATCAACCTGCAGTAACTCTTGGAGGATTGCCTTTAGGGCTATTGTGAATGTTCACAGCCTACTGAGTCAGAAAAGCTTTTCAGAGGATCAGAAACATACCTTAATACCAGCCTTTAGGTATTGTGCTGCATCATCAAGCATGACCGTATTAAACACTTTCTAAAAGATTAAATAAAAGTAGATGTCCATGCAAACTTGTATTATCTACTTAAGGCTGGGAAACAGACTGAGCCAAATGCCAACACTGGCTTAACCAGTAATTCCCGTTGTACATTGGTCTCTGGAGCCTGGTAGATTTCTTCAGGCCAATCTTATCAAAAAGTTACCCGAGTTCACAAGAGCCTAATGTATTAGCAACATTGGCAGAGCAAGAGAGATTCAGGCAGGGTAAAAGATGACTGATAAAATTCAAATGTCAGCATGGTTAATACCTCTCTCAGAGTTTAAATATCACATTAGTTTAAAAAATTGTGTTGAGAGCAGTGGCTCTACCACTCTGTGCAGATGCCAGCTGGGAGGTGATCAAGGCAATGGCCGATCTAGTGCAGCAGAGCTGCCACAAGATGCCTTCAGTCTTTGAGGCAGGACCCATAATGGGAGTGTGTAACCAAAACTGTTCGTTAAAAATAACCGGCATTATGTTATACACTTAAAACTGATAATATGTTATATATCCCTTACATCTCAGTTGGAAAAAAAAATGATTGGGAAATGCAAAAAAGCAATCTATCCACAACACCCTGCTATTCTGTTAATAAAACTTTAATATTGTGTATGTGTCACATGTAATAGGGACCCTGATTTATTTACAGTGAAGCATTTGAGAAAGTGCAATTTTACAGTATTTTGTACAATGTAAACAATCGATACTGTCCAACAGCAACTTTGAACAAATAAGTACATAATTCTCTTGTGAGCAAATGGTACAAATAGCATAATTTTTGCTCAGAGATAATAAGGAACCTAAAGCAAAATTAATTGTACAACAAGTGAGACATATGCCAAAATAAATTAGCCCATCTTAGGTCTGTCAACATTAACAGACAAGGCTAAATATGTTCATTGGAGAGGGTGTGATGTTCCAGTGATGACAGTGGGAGTATAAGGCCAGATTCTTCTGAAGAGACTGGGAGAACTGTACTGGAATACCAGTTGCAAAAATAACCTATATTTTTTAAAAAGGTGCTAAAACTATGCTAACATTTCTCTCTTTTTCAGAGGTGCTAGATAGAAGATAAGGAAAATGTGGAATATAAAACTCACCTGGGACTTAACATTACATATTTTTATATCATACCACCATATTTCAAGAAATCCTCAATAAGATGACATCATGAGAATATGTATATGTAAGTGTATAGAATATGCATGGAGACTGTACACGGGATCTGTACCTGGTTAAAGATCTAGACCCTGAAAAGGGCCATGATGAAGAGATCAGTTTAGAACTGGAGGACAGTTTTAAGAAGCATGCTTTAGGTGTCTCACTTTAAGTCTTGTTCTGCATGTCATTTAAAAATTCTTGAGAAAGAACAACAATGATCTGATGATCAAATTCTCTAAAATATGAAGGATGCCTGAACCAGCAGTTTGGTCCTAAGTTATCTGAAGAGAATGACTGCATGTAGAACAAGAGAGGTGACTAGCCCCACTTCCTTCGGGTCTTGTCAGTCAAAATGCTGACAGTGTTCAATGCTGGTGCCACAGCTGAAGAGATACTCAACAGAATTGTAACCACACAATGAAGGGAGACAGAGGAATGAGATATGATGAGTAAACTTCCCAGTTCATAGGAAGTTATCAATAAACATTGTGATGATGGTGATGATGTTGATGATGATGATAGAGAATTCCCCATGCAACCGATGGTTGCCTGCTTCCTGGGAACATCACTGAAAACCACATGACCCTGTGATCACTTCCTCCAGAGATTTTAAAAATAAGGAATGAGTAAATTATCATTGTTTAGAAATAAAAATTTAGAAATAGTCCATTCATATGTTTTCTGTATAGATGATGTTAAATTAACATTTAACAAAGAGAAAAGTGAACATTTCTACCCATTTTAATTTAGTAAATATACTGTATTTTTCCATGTTAAAGTAAATGTGATGAAATACAGTAGGCCAGTTAATATTTGGGTGATGGTGAATCAGACATTGTCTCTGTCTGTAAGATTCTGTCTTATCCACGTTTCCAGGGGAGTCTAGGATCCTTAGAATAACACAGCTGTATTTACGTGGGCACAAGTCCTCTGTTTAGGCAGAAGTCATTCCTTCCAATTTCATCTGAGGATACTAAGCAGATTGGACTCCACTGGAGAACTTTCTGGAAATGACCAGTTATCATCTTCCAGACTGGAAGCTGACTTCCCTTTGAGTGTTTTTTTTTTTTTTTTTTTTTTTTAACTAAAACAGGAGTTGAGTCAAGAAATACAGCTGAGACTCATAAACCTCATTGGACAAACTGCAAGTCTGACCTCAAACTCCTTGCTGGCTCTGTGGATGCTTTGTCATGGCCAGCTGGAACGTCCCCATGGCTTGCAAGCACATACTATCTTCTCATAGACCAGAATTTTAGTCCAGCCTGGCTGGTTATGTGGTGGGGGGTAAGAAAGAGCTAATGGTACCCAACTTTGATGAATCCTCATAAATCATTTCCTCTTTTGGCAGATAATGAGTGTCAGAAGAAGTGTTAAATGACAAATTCATCATTATGAAAGATATTGATTAACATTATATCAACACGATGTCAATAAGAACAGTATTCTCACTGTACTAAAAAAGAAAAAAGAAACTAAATAAAAAGGAAACATCAATGTATACTAGCTAGAGAGAAAACTTGCTTCAAAATGTTATAGTAAACTTAGATGTATTGTTAAGGTTTTGAAAATATGGTTAAATAGGACGCTTAGAGCAACTGGTCCCTTTACCATGACGTCTGTGGGAATAAGCTTTATGCTTATGAAAAGGTATTTTATGGAGCATTCAATGAAGCTTCCTTCTGAAGCCAAGTTGTTGCTGTAATATGTGGCAGGGGAGGATGAATGGGAGTGAAGGTAGTAACAGAAAAAGAACCCCCCAAGGGGAGCAATTTTGAAAGGCACAAAACTGAATTAAAGTGTCACTTAAAAGGCCTGTCAGCTCTGTCCACGGGTGGCAGGGCAATCTAGTTGGATTGAATAACTTTGGAGTCAGAACTCAGCTATGAATGGTGTTCTTCACTGTCCTCTCTTCTTTTCTCAGTTGCCTTCTTTTCAGGATAAATCCTAGATTACCTCCTTTCTACAGATCACACAGCCAATATGAGGGTGAAAGATACAGCGTCAACACCCTCAGAATAAAAGGATTTCATTAATTAACGTAACAAGATCGTTGCCATCTTGGGAATATATAAACTAGGAAAAACTGCAGCACTATTTGTGTGTTTTACTTTTTCATTTTCCAATGTTTAAACTTCAAGCAACCAATCATCTAACTAGCCCCTCACATCCTGGGAGGTAGAAAAGGAAAGGCTAGTTATTACTCTGCAGGGTAATAGCTGGCATTGTTGAAGTGCTCACTGTATTCTGGGCATAAGCTCATATCTTTACAGATTTGTCCTACCTATTCTTTCCAAAACCAAGGAGAGATTTTTCTGTCATCACCCATAATTTATAAATGAGAAAGCTGAGGCTTAGGGGAATTAAGTGATGCTCCAAGATTAAGAGAGAGTAAGGAAAGGACTTCAGTCCAGGTCTGTAAACCTGAAATCCTGTTTTTCACTCTTACATGGTATTGTTAATTTCTCTAACAGGCAAAACTGACAATACTCTCACGTGAGGGGAAAATAAGATTCTAAAACCCTAAGTGAATTCACACTCAGAAAGGAAAATCATAAAATTAAGTTCACCTACTTTCCCAAGTTGGAAATTTGAACAGAGAGGATAGTATTGAGATTTGCATTAGCAGAGCTTGGAAATCAGGAAGAAAAAACCCAGCTCAGCTAGCAGACAAACCACAGAGGAGTTTAATGCCACTCGTGGGGAACCTGGAGTATACAGGAGAACTGGAGTGTCCCTCCTACTCATTTAATTACCATTTCAGTTCTCTTACGGTGGTTCCAACTCATCATGATTTTATAGTCCTCCTCTGAATTGTTTATATACGCTCCTACACACCAGAGTGGGCTTCTTATATTAGAATATATTGGTGAGCCACTAATTACCGTCAGTTTACTGCTGGTGAGCAAGGCAAGCCTCACATTAGCTGGATGGTTATAGGGGTGGTATGGTTTTAAAAGCCTGAAAAATCTAATCAATGGCTCTCCTTGCTCATAAGATTAAGACTTGACACCAAAGCATTCAAGAACATGCACGACTGGTTCCATCTTATGATTCCAGCCCCAACTCTTGTGACTTCCCTTTATTCTTCATATTAAATCTCTGGGCAGTTACCCCCACATATATCTCATACTGTTTGATACCTTCATGCTTTTGATTATGGCATCTCCCTATCCAACAAATAAAATGTAACACTATATAGTGAGTGCCTACATGCAGCATGGGCTACTTGAAGGCTGCTTTTCAGGGAGGTATTCCTAAAATGTCAAAAGGCACAGATGGGTACTCTTTGCTCTCTACTCATATAGCACCTTGTTAAATACTGTTATACAACTTAATTCACTTTATTTTAATTTTTTTTTGCATATTAACTCTTAAACTGGGCTATGAGCATCCTCAAAATTCCCCATGAATATTTCTATTATCCCAGAAAGTTCCCTCTGGACCCTTTCTTGCCACCATTCCTCCCATTCCTACACCACCCACCAGGCAACCAGTGTTTGGATTGCAATGGCCATATAATAATTTTTCATACAAATAGAATCTCACTGCTTTGTGTCTAGCTTTTTCCATTGAACATATCATTTTTGAGATTAATTCAAGATATTGCATGTGTCAGTAATTTATTCTCTTTTAGTTTCAACTGGCATTCCATCATATGAATATTCATATATCAGTTAACTTTTGCTACATAACAAACCACCCCAAAATTTAGGGTTTGAAACAGCAACTATTCATTTTTTGCTCATTGTTCTGTGGGTTGGCAATTTGGGCTGAGTTCAGATGGACAGTCCTTTTGCTAGACTTGGTTGAGTTCACTCATGCATCTGTGGTTGACTGTCAATCATCTAGGTAGCTCTTTCCTTGGAGTTGGCTGATTGTTAGTTGAGATGATGAGAACAAATGGACCACATATTTGTGGTCTCACATATTTAATCATCCATCAGGGAAATCTGGCTTGTTCAAGTTGATATGGCAGATTCTCAGAGCAGTTAATAGTAGGCTGAACTTTCCAAATTTCTGTTTGTATTATTTTTGCTATCATCCCAATGTCAAAATGAATGGATTGTCATTACAGAAAAAAATCTCCCATGTTACCACAATTTACTTATCTATTTATCTGTTGAAGGAAATTAGTGTTGCCTCCAGGTTTGGGGGGTACTATGCCCTAAATATTTTCTAAAGATCTCTTTGTGAACATATATTTTCTTTCACCTTAAAGGGATACCCATTAGTGAAATTGCTGGGTCATTTCAGGGTAAGGACCTTGGCTGGACAGAAGAGGTCTGGACTTTTGGAAATAATTAGCAGAGAGAATTAACAGTAGATTCTTCAAGAATATAGATTACTGTTATCCAAATTTTATCTTTATTTTAAATTTTTGGTATGTTTGTACAATGTGATCATCTTCTCAACATCTCATTATGCCCTAAACCTCAGTAAAATTTTGCTCTGCGTTCTTACATTAGCAGTACTTTGGGGAACTAAAGGAATCAAGGTGACAATGTACAAAGAAGAGATGTAAAGAGATGACTGAGAATTCAATTGAAAGAGTGGAACTAGGAGTGTCAAGAAAGGCCCTAAGATTCCCCCCGGGATATTGCAGAATGCACTGTGTCTGGGATGGGAGTTTGGACTACTTTTTAATCCCAGAGAACAAGTTTATCCCAGCAGATGGAAGGCTCTCATTGGCAAACGAACAAGCATAATGCCTAGCACTTAGTAAACTCTCCAGGATTGACTAGGTTCTGTTCCCATCTAGTTCCAATCTTGCATCTTGGGCTAACTCACATAATTATACTTTAAGATTTTCTGATTAAATAGCAATAGGAAGATATGTTTCATACAGTTTACAGGTCAACGTGAAGACAAATGAAGTCATAACTATGAATGTACTTTGAGCTCCTAGGAGAATATCCTATGATTTAATCATTCACATCATCTCATCAGACTTAGACTCTATTCAACCATTCTCCCCAAGAAGGAAGGAGGTCTTTTTATTTATTTTTTTCTTGTCCCCAGATGTATTGTTTCAAGTGGTTTCTGTTTCTTTCCCCTCTTTTGTTGAACTTAAAGGATGCAGAAGTTGAAAACTGTCAGCTAATTTAGATTTGTGGAAATATCTTCTAAAATTGAAGTATAAGCATAAGGATTAGAATTGTTTCTCTTACTTCCCCAAATTTTAAAAGGACTTTGAAAGATATCTACTTATTCTTTATTAGTAAATGTCATTCATATTTCTGAGCTCAAGTATTACTATATTTATATCAAACTAATTCTATCTGGATTACTAGTTTTTATTTTCTCCCTCTAAATATTATATCATTAAAACTTTCTCATTATACACTTGTCAAAAATTATCAAAGAGAGTACAACATTGATGACTCCATTAAAGAAACAAGAGGGGAAAAGAAAACAAAAGAGAAAAAAATAGGATTTGGTAAGTTTGTAAAGATAAAAAAAAAAAGAGACTGCTGAGAATGGCCCCCATGCAACAATTTAAAAAAAAATCATTATTTAAAAATTGTGATCCAGATGCTGTAAGAATCAAGTTTTTGTTTCTTTAATTCAGCATATTCACATTTACATTGACTTGTAGCTCTTTCCCTCTAATCTGGGGAAAATGTTTTTCATTCCATCATATTATTTATTATATTTGAAAATACATAAAGGAGCGTGCTCTTCACGGCCACAGCCTCAGCTCAGAGGGAGAGAGAGCCGTCTGCTTTTTCTTACCTTTAAAGATGCTACCATTATCAGTTGTTCTCGCAGAAAAGTGAGGCTTGATGACAGTCTGTCTTCTCAATTTACCTTAATGACTTCAACATTGTTGAAACCTCATTACTGAATGTCATGGCTGCACGTGTGTATATACGTGCATATGAGTATGAATGTGGGTCTTAAGAGAGCAAAAAATACTGAGTAAGAGATGACATTCTGTTGATTTTCATGGTCTTTATGAAGGTTGACTGAGTTCTAAAATTAAGCCCCGTCTGCTTCTGCAGATCAACTTGCTAAAATTAAGACAATTTAAGAGGTACATTTTCTACCCCTAACTTCCCTCATCCAATTCAAAAGTGCCCATCTAGAATTTGTTGGTGACTAAGTACGATGCCTTCTAAATCCCCTTCTTTAGATAGCTGATTCCAATTGTTTGCAACTTCACTAGCCCCATGGGATACCATCCTCAATTTTCACAGCTTCCTGAAAAAGAAGGCAGACCTTGCTGCTCCTCATCTCTGATGAACATCTTCAATCTGAGAGTATTAATAAATAACAAAATTAACATCTTTCAATCTCCTCACAATCTTTATGAGGTAGGCATAATTATTACATCTTCTTTGTGTTCGGGTTATAGAGAAGTTAAATGACTTCCTTGCAGTCACTTGGTATCAAGGCGTAGAGCTGAGATTCAAACCCAAGCTAGCTGGCCCCAAAATACCCACTCTTAACAGCTACTCTGTGCTGCCATTCCAACCTAGGACACAAAAGACTGCGTTCTCCAGGCACTGCGGCTTTGTAGAATACTCACTTCATGAATGAAATCTGTCCTTTGAAATGTGGCCGGTTAAGAAAGGAAGCATAAATAAGTACCCACAAGCATGACATTCTTTCTGGGCTTCAACATTATTTATTAAAAACCTGAATTATTTCTTATATTTAAATGCTTAGGCAATTAAAAAAATCTGACCGCATGGCAATATATTTCCTGATTACATTTTATTTTGCTGAGGTAAAAATTTCAGGCTCAAATCAACTATTTCTATTTATTAGTCACAATCAACAAATCAAACACACACCGAAACCTCTAACTTAAGTTGCATATCTACATGTAAGAGGAAACAAACTGTGGTGAAGATGAAATATAGACACCTAGCAGTAGAAAGAAAGGAAACTTTCAATTTTCCTGAAGGCAAAGTCACTGAAAAAAAAAAAGGCACAAAAATACATGAAAATTGTCAATATAGAGTTCCTGTAATTTGACGTACTCCGCCTATTGTTGGAGAAAGTTATTGTAAATATGAATATGCTGAATTAAAGAAACAAAAACTTGATTCTTAGAGCACCTGGATCACAATTTTTAAATAATTAATTTTTAAAATTGCTACATGGGGGCCATTCTCAGTATCAGTGCTGGGGAACACAAGGCAATCATAGGACTAAAACACACGGCCACAGACTCAAAAGCTTACACTACTTGGGAGGCAAGGGAAACACACGGATATACAGACACACATACATCACATACTACTTGAATCAGGCGGAACAAAGGACTGGAGGGATGGTGCACTTTTTCACTACCTCTCTGTGGCTATGGTTCCTTTTCCCACCGTAAAGGGGTGTATTGAGTGATTGGAGGATGGATGAAAAAGAGAGCTGAAAAAATCTACTTCCTGTTCTCAGCTCTTCTAGCCTCGAATTTCTGCTCTTTTTCAAATGCAATAACGTCAGTCTCAAGCATGGTGTGTTCAGTAGAAACCGAGTGTAGTGTGCAATAAACCCCAGGGTTTCTCTGGCATTACCAGAGAAAATCCAACACTATACTATTGGGTAGAGATATGAAGTCCGAAGTTATGCAGATGCACCTGTGGAGGGTTAATGAACAACCAAGGCAAGCTAGGTTCAGTCATCTCTCACAGGGTGGAATGACTGTGAGCAGAGATCCCTGCACACCGTCTCAGGACGGAAATTCCCCCAAACCAACTACAAACAGACTCAGGAGGATGAGAGCTGATTTTCTTTTCTGCCAGAAATGTCAGCTTTAATCAAAAGGAGCCGGGTATTGAAGCTGGCACGGCAACCGGGGCACTTCCACGTCAGTTACTCAACCTTCCCAGGCTGGACCACTTCAGATTTCTTTCTGGTCCTCCTGGCCCTGACTCTTTGGATATTCTCAGTATTTCAGCAGTTTGACCTTTTTAAGAGAACAGAAATGTTCAGGATAGTAAAAGAAAAAAAAATCTTTATTTCAATTAAACCAGTGTCAGGCTGCTCATTGCAATAACCTTGACTGATACAGCCTGATGCCTCCCAGTGTTATCTTAGGATGGCAGGGTCACTGCTCAAGATGAATGAAGGACTGGAGCTACGAGCATTTTCACACTTCAGGGATAATGTTCTCTTTATGGTCACATGGAATTATAACACATTTTTTCATGATAAATTGCAAAGTTTTACCTGTATAAAACTATCCTATTCAAAGAGATTTTGGCGGGGGTTGGGGGCCGGGTACTGGGAATGAAATGGGATTAAATGAACAAAAGTGATGCAATGTTTTCTGGGCGGTCAAAGTTTCCTAAATACTTTAGAACTTGAATATATTGTTTGGAGATGATCTCCATTTATAATGTAGGTTTTAAAACCTGTCCTCTATCAATTTCTTATTTAAACCGTTAATCCAATGGGTGAAAATAGGAATTCCCTTTGAGAAGATTAAAGGCTGTCTTCATACCAAGAACGCTGCAAAAGAAATTTTGGGGTGACTTGGCCCAATTAGTCTCCTGGAACACTGTCAGATACAGAACTGGCTTCTGAGTTCCATTTTTGTCTGTCTCAAAACTGTCGCATACCTGCTCTTGCCTTTACCGTTCAGTCCATCGAATACTTAATATTCCAAAACCCTGTAGTTGAAAGAGAGGAAGCATTTTCTCTTCATGGAAGTAAAAAAAAAATGTGCTTGAGTTACTTGTTTACAAAATACAGACTGAGCCCTTTCCACATGCTATGCCCTAGAGCAGTGGGAGTACTAAGAGTTGAGAGATTGGGAAATTAACGTTTTCTCTCCTGTTCCTTTTAGAGTTGGTAAATTTGCTTTTTAAAAATAATCATCAGGTTCCTTGACAGAATCTCTAGAGCCTCATACTTGTCTTTCCAACTGCCTACCAGGCACCTCCCCTCGGGTGACCCAGTAGACATTACAAACTTCCCATGCCCCAGACTAAATTCCTCCTGCTCTTCTCCCTAATACCGGAGTGTAACCACAGCAGTTTTGTTTCAGGAGATGACATGCCATCCTTCCAGATGTTAAGCCCCAAAGCCAGTGGATTCCTCCTGAACTCTTCTGTCAGACCACAGGACCGATCTGTCAGGAAACACTGTAGGATCTGCCTCCAAAGGATCTCTAGATTCTGAACACTTTTAGCCCCTGTTGTCTCCCAGGTCCGAATTGCCATTTCTCTCACCTGGACTGCTGCAGTGGTCTCCTAATTCATCTCCCCACCTCTACCCATGATCTACTTGTAACACACAGCAGCCAGCATGACCATTATAGGATGTAAGTCAGATCATGTCACTTCTTTGATCAAAACCCTCCCTGCTCTCCAGTTTGTTCAGGGTAAAGAACAAAGTTATTACAATGGGGCCCAAATAGAACATAATCTGTCCCCTCATTACCTCTCTGACCCGATCCTTTCCTCCTGTTCCCTTTGTTCACTCTTCTCTTGCCACCATGAGCTTTCTGGCTATCGCTTGAAGAAACAGGCCAATGGTAGCCTTTAAGCACTGCATGTTCTCTCTGTACCTCTTTCAAGTTTTGTACAAATGTCACCTTCTCAGTGTCACCTTCTTATCTTAGCTGCCTATTTTCAATTGCACTTCCTTGGCACTTTCAATACCTCTAACCCTGCTCTATTATTTTTCCATGGTGATTTCATCTGATGCATGAACAAGTCCTTTTTATTCTATTTCCAAATTTAATTGTGTGGTTGACCTGGGTTATTTTGGCACTAATGATCTAGATGGAAATTGTTGGGTCTGGTTCCTCTTGGGGAAACTGAATGTAAGCTATAATTGGTCCTAGAGTCCTACTTTGAGAAAATTCCACCAAATCTCTTCTGTGTTCAAACCTACCTCCATCCCTATCCTATCCATCCTGAAGGCCTATGATTCCCTAAAGGTGGAGCCTTCATCCTCTGGGCCATAACTGATCCTTCCACCATGGTTTAGATGCTGGATCCCCCTGCTTCCTTTTTTCTTCACCTACTTTTACCTCCACCTCTACCCTTAAATGTTCCCACTCCATTGTTTTTTCCCCTCTCAGGAAAAAGCCACTGAAAATTTAAAAAGCCTTCCATTGATCTATGTCTGCCTCTGTCTATCTCTCTTTCCCATTTGCAACCAGGTTTTTTAAGGATTATTTCATACTTGCTCTTTATGTCTTTCACCCCACAATCTAGAGAAATCGGGCTTCTATCTTCTCCTCTATTAAAACTCTTCTCACTAAGACTGAAATGGAGAAGGACCCTATGGGTACTTCCCAGGACAGACCTCACCCTCCATGTCCTCTGCCTGTCTCTTGTCTGTAGAAAAACTTTAGTCACAGAATAAATTTAATCAGAGAAATAATAAAACACAGAAACAAAGGGAAATAGTCAAGCAAAACAAAGTAATAACAGTTTAGTCATCAAGCAAAGGCAAGGACCTTTAGTTTCTCCTCAAGGGCCATACATAATATTCTGAGCCATATCCTTTGGCTAGTCTTAGAGATACTGAAACCCTCACAAGATGGAAGAAGTTAACTACACGATGACCAGACTGTAGCCATGACATAAGCTGCCACAGGGCTGAGAACTGTCCTCAAAGAAATGGGAACAAACTGATGCTAGAACTGAATATTAACTGTACTTTAAAAAATTAAGATGCCATTGTTCAGGCTGCCACATAACTAATTTCAAGATGATTTTTAGAGCTGTCTCTGCTGTCTTAGGTAGCCCCCTCCCTCTGCCTATACATCCCTGGAATGCCCCTTTAAAAGCTCTTGCCCACTGATCAGTAGAGGGGTGTTGGCCTTTGGACATGAGTTCACCCTCTCTCCCAGTTGCCAGCCTCTAGAATAAAGAAAACTTTCCTTTCCACCAACACTTGCCTCTTGACTATTGGCTTTCGTGTGGTGAGCAGCTGGACCTGAGTTTCGGTAACAAGATGATATCCGATGACTTTCAGGATGCTGAGACCATGGACAATATTTAATATTTGTCATGGGCAAATCACGATTACTTGGCTTGGCTTCAGTTCCAACACCACTGAAAAATGCCTAGTGTCTTGAAATTCTCACATCCCTTCACCTTAGTGATGACAGTCACTTCTGGTTTTTCTCCCACCTTTTGATAAATTTCAGTCTTCTTTCCGAGTTCTTTTTCTATTAACAGAACATTAAGTAATTGTGATTCCAAAGTTGCCTCCTGGGCCTTCTTTTCTTCTCACTTCACATACTTCTGTATTCATTTTTACATTTTGTACTGTCTATGAACTTTGGATACAATTTCAATGAGAACAGTATTACACATAGAGAAGAAGGTGAAAATCTGATTGCTCTGGTTTGTGGTATGAAAGTCATATGAAGACACAAGTACAGAATAATCCATCAGAAACATGGCTGCAAATGGGAAGACTTCCAAACTCATATCTGCTGCCCGATCTCCCTCCAGTACTCCAGACTCTAGTGTGCAGCAGCCTATGGGCATCTTCCCTTGGGTGAGCTGGGGGTATCTCAAATGCATCTTGTTCAGTCTTGAGTCCTCTTTGCCTTCAACTCCTGCCCTCCTCTTGTACTCCCTGTCTCAGCAAATTGCACTGTTATCTATTCCATGGCATTCGCCTGAATTTCAAGCTTTACTGCTGACACCTGCAGCCTTACTTCCAGTTTACTAAGTCCTAAGTTTCTACTTACTCAGTATCTATAAGCTCTGTTCTCTTTTTTCCAAACACATTGCCACTGCTTCAGTCTGGGACTTTGCCATTTCTTGCAGAGTTTACTGCAATAAGTTGCCAATTCATTTTTCACAGTGCTGCCGGAGTGATCTTTCTGCAAATGCAATCTCATCATGTCAGTCTTCTTTCGAAAGAAGCGTTCATATTCTCTCAGGACTAAATTCAAACTCTTTCACTGGCACATATGGTATTTCAAGATTTGCCTCCTGCTTACCATACCAACTTGATTTCCTTTGCACTGTACGTTCTAGCCACACTGAGCAACTTGAGTTGTTCATAAATGCCATTCTCTCCTACAGCTCCCTCCACCTCTAACAGCCCTTGTCCCTGCTCTTCCTTCGGCCTGAAAGGGAACTCTTGTGTTCAACTTGAGAACTCCTCCTGTTTCTTCAACACTCAGCTTAGACATCAGCTCTTCAGTCTTTGTTTGGGGTCCTTACTTTATGAGAGAAAACCTTCTTTTTAAAATTTGGATTTAAATTTCATTAAGTTCATAATTAAGCTAGTTTCATTACACATAAACTAGAAAAATAGAAATTACTGATACTTCAGCCATATACTTACTCTGTCAACATACTCTTACCTATTTTATTTATTTATCTATTAACCTATCTATCCATTAAAATGTATCTATAATATACATATAAACCTATAATTTTGAAAAATGTTACATACTGTATTATATATGCTGCTGGGAGCCCACTCTTTCCTCTAAGCAAAAATGTCATGAAACTCTTTCAATGACAATAAATAGAACTCTTGATCATTTTTGGGGTAATGGTTATATTTTCTCCATTATATATATCAGTATAATTCACTCAATCCCCTATCATTTTCAGGTAGCTTCAATTTTTTTCCATTAAAGACAGCCTATTAAAACATACCTGTTGGTTAAATTATCTAATTATTTCTTTAGGACATATTTAGAATGGAATTGCTGGCATGGACACTTTAAAAATTTCACATCTTTTGCAAATTTTCATTTAATCCTTCTATAAACAATTTCAAACTGTATTTTAAACATAGCCTAAACTAGATAAATCATATCAGAATACTTTTTGAACTACTTTAAAGGTACAGGTTCTTCAAAATGTCTTATAGTAAAGAAGCTGTCTTAGACAACACCCATTTTTCTGTTGGTTCTGGATGCAATTAGACACAAGGGCTGCTGGACTGGCCAACATGCTCGTGGGACTTCAGGGAAGCCGTGGAGGGGTGTGAGAAGTTTTAAAAACTGAAACTTGGACTAACCAGTGGTTGTTAAGTAATGGTGAGGAGGGCTATTCCTAGATTTCCTCTTGTTCTGTTTGTTTTTTCACAACGTAGTGGTTCTCCTGATGTGGCAAAAGGAAGAACTGTGGATAATTTATTTATTTTTTTTTTGGATATTATTTTAGTCAAGGAGGGACAAGGGTACACGTGGAAAGAAAGCCCCAATGAGGGCATCAGACAGAAAACAAGTGAGAATCATTGGCCTAATGAGAGAGTGCCACTCAGTCCTCTGGAGGTTTAATAGTCTTTTAAGTAGCCTCTGGTAGACTCAGATGATAGGAGATGAAATAATGAATCAGAGGGCAGTTAAGAAGCAAAGGCAAATTTTAGGCAGTAAAGAGAAAACGGGAAAAAATAAAAGAAAGAGAAGAAAGGAAATTAAATGTGTAAACTACACAATGAAATCTGGAAATGGATGACCTGCAGAGGCAGCTAAAATAAAAGACATTGTCATCCTTAAAAAAAATGGAAGCCAAATCCCTTAATACCTCACTCCAGGAGGTCCAATTCTGTGCGGAAATCCAGATGGGATTTTAAGGTGTTTATCAGCACATTGTCCGCAAATACACAGCTAGAATTTTGCTAAGAGATTAGTGAAGTTTTATTACCTCCTTTCTCAGAAAGACTGAAATTAGTTTGAGAGTGTGAATGGAGACCAATAAGCGGCAAGTAGGACATTCCCAGGGGCCGGACTGTCTGGCAGGAGGGAAGCAGAGCCCGGCCGGAGGAGGGCTGAGCTTGCTCGAGGTACGGGGGAACCAGCACCAGATTGCAGATGGAGGTAGGCATTTTGAACTTTAAAACTTGGTGCTTCCATATGTTTAAAGGAGCAGTTTAGTTTGTTAATGTCTTCCTCTTCTCCTGTTAAAGCAAATATGTTCCCTGTTTTCTCTAACCCCTATTGAACGTGACTCCTCTCATCTGAGGGAGTTATTGAAGTGCTGACAGAATGCGTCTCTAGAGAGGACTGCAGCCTGCCTTCCACGGGGGGAAGACACTGAAGGAAAGGACTTAACTCCTGAATTTCCAGCAGCAGGTGAGAATTAAGCCTGCATGGACCATTCCTCCTTCTTCCCTGCTCCTAAGTGTAAAACAGGAGTGTCATTTAGAGTGTGCTCCACGGACCGAGAATGGTCTCCCCAAGGTGTGACTCTTCATGTTAGATTTAGGATTAAGGGCTTTCTTTTTAAAAAAGCAAATAGGTCTTGAAGTTGCCAGGTAAAACCATCAGTCCCTTGTAATTAATCCAGCAATCTCAACAGCCTTGAATATAATTTCAGTTCGTTTTCTGCTTTCATGCGCCTGAATTAGAACAATAGATAAGAAAAAACCAAGAAAATGAATGAGTGTATCTCTTAGGCGGGTGACTTGAAAGCGGGAAAACAGTCTCCCTCATGGGAAGACATGGGAAACTCTGAGCCCTTTTACATTCTTTTGAAGTTAATCTGGTTGATCTTCCCACACAACAGATGAAGACACGAATTCCCAGGAAGCAGACACTTAAAAAGTGATCATTTCTCCCTTTCTGAATTCTTTATTAATGTAATAGCAGGAACGACAGAGGCAGAGGATGGGAGTTGGAGGGACAGAAGCACATACAGAATGTGTGAGTTCTGTTCTGGAGAGTTTTTTTTTTTTAGCACTAAGTATTCTAAACATTTTTTTTTTTTTTTTTACTGCTTTGTCTTTGGGGAATTACAACAGAATGGTTTAATCATCTGGCTTTGGTATCTGACGGCCTAGGGCAGCTGTAGCCTTTCTTGTCACTATGTTTCGCCGTGTGTCACCTTTCCCAGACAGCTATAGGATCAGGGTAAGAAAAATTGTTTCTTTATGCTGTAGATCTAACAAAACCACAGGCTGCTCGCAGCCCATCACATGAATGCCTAGCATTTAAAATCGACCTTAATTAAATGAAGCAGTTGATTATAAATGCTAGACACTCAATTTAGAAACTGTGGCTTAAAGAAAGAAACAACATATGACTGTGGACTGTTTCTTTTGCTTGAGAGGAAAAATGTGATGTTATGACCAGAATGAAATATTTCCTGAGGGGGTGAGTGAATTCCAATAATTTTTGTGACCCAAAAACATCTTCATAAATGTGAAGCCAAAAAATGGGTATTTAAATGACATTTATATCAATATTTCCATCTCTGAAAGAAGCACAGCCCATTTGAGGACAAGGGCTGCATTTGTAATTCATATACCATTTCGATTATTAAAATACTGCAAATAAGGCAGAGAAAATCAAACCGAAGAGTTTTTTTTTTTTTTTTTAACCCTAGATAGAAAAATTTGAAGTATGAGTAGACGATTCCTCTATCTAGGAAGCGATTGAGAAGATGTATTTGGTGATTGAAATCTGTTTGTAATTACCTCAAACATGTTGTATATGAAGGTTTTGATACCACTTTTTTGGCTTAAGAAGCTCTGTAGGATCAGACTACCCTGATCTGTTATTTTTCTGATAGTGAAGGTTGGAAGCTACGTTGGAAGGATGCTTCACAGAATGGCCAGTGAGTGCTGCTATGATGACAGATTAAACTGATGTCTAGATGGAGAGGAAAGAAGTTAGCTGAGGGGCTGTGCAGCATTATCGCAGGGAAAATTTATTACTTCTCCACACTGACAGAAATGCAGAGTTTGTACATGCTTCCTTTGCAATATAATTGGATGCGGAACCTTAATAAAGGGTTCATTAGTTCCATCCTGGTCTGTTATATTCAATACTTCCGCAGATTACAGTGGTATACAAGTTAAAAATAATATAAATTTACATGCAATTTTTAAAGACATCTTCTTTAAATAGTTAGCATTTTTATTTTAAATGTCTTGGACACAAAGATTTACTTTGAATAGTATTGCAAAGATTAACATGATTATGATTTTAACTAACATAAAGCCTTTGTCATATGGTGTGATGTAAGATATTAATAGTCAGGTCAGGTAATTATTTCTTGAATATCTACTAGGTATTATACATGACATCATGTGCTGAAATATAGTAGTGCCAGGTAGAGAAATCTGTTCTTCTAGAGATTATACTTTAGTAGAAGAAGCCAGACAAAAATACAAATAAAATATGAATGGTCCAATAAATAAATGGGCAAGAGAAAGGTGCACCACCTAAAACTGACATAGGAAACCACAGCCTTATTTGCTTCAGGGGTCAGAGGATGAGTTCAGGATCTCCAGAGTGTTGGAAAGGAGAGAGCAACAGTGAAAGATAACAAAATTTACCTACAAAATTCTTTCCAGTCCTTGGTTTACCCTTTCACTGCACATATGCATATGATGTTCCAAGTTGCCCAGGGAGAAAACAATAGCTGGAAGGCTAAAAGAACTGAGAAGATATTTTAAAAACAAAGGTAAGGAAATTTGGAGTTCAAATCTAGCCAAGCTTAAGGGGCTTGGTAAATACTCAGATGTTCCACATGAAGATTACATCAAGGACTAAGTAATTTCCTTGGATTAGGAGATAAATCAACATAGTCCCACACATAAGATCAACCCCTACAAACTGAAAATAATCTGGTAGTCATTTTAACTCCCTGGTAGAAAAGAACTCAGTAATCTTCAGGTGAAATTACAAAATCTTAAGAGTTGACAACATATTATTTACAGTGTCTAGAATACATCAGGAATTAATAGGCATGTGAAGAAATAGGAAAATGTGAGAAAGAGGAAAATAGAAACAGAGTAGAATATGACCCAGATTTTGGAATTTTGTAATAAAGAATTAAAACTATTAATAATGTGTTAAAGACACTATACAGAAAGAATTTTATAATAGATGATGAGATGGGAGAATTTCAGGAGAGATTTGTAAAAAGAACCAAATAGAAACCTTAGGACCAAAAAATACAAATCTGAAATAAAATATTTATTGGATGGGATCAACACACTCTATGTAACAACAGAAGAAAGGATCATTAAACTTGTAGTTTAATAACATACATAAACAGCACAATATATATGCTATCCAAGTTGAAGCACAGAGAGAATAAAATGGAAAACAATTAAAGAAAGATTCAATAATGTTTGGGAGAGTATCACAGACATAGAAAACAAACTTATGGTTACCCAAGAGGAAGAGGGGGAAGTGATACATTAAGAATTTGACATTAATAGACACACACTACTATATATAAAATAGATGAACAACAAGGACCTACTGTGTAGCACAGGGAACTATATTCAATACGTTGTAATAACCTATAATGGAAACAAATCTGAAAATTAATATATATGTATATATATATAAAACTAAATCACTTTGCTGTACACCTGAAACTAAACACAATATTATAAATCAATTATACTTCAATAACAAAAAAGAGCGAGAAAAACTGTATTTGAGTTGGATATTATTAAAGACTCTCCTGAGAGGGTAACATTTAAACTGTGACCTAACTGGCAACAAGGAACCGGCAATGTGTAAATCTGGCGACAGTGCTTTCTGGGTATAGGGCTCAGCATATGCAAAGGCCCCAAGGTAGGAAAAAGTCTGGCATCATTTGAGCACCAGAGAGAAAAATCAGTGGGGTTAGAACTCCTTGAGTCAGTGTGTGGTGGGAGCAGGGTTTGAAAGGGAAGGCAGGAACCAGTTAGGAATTTGAAAGAAAACATGCAAGCCTTCTATTAGAATATGAATTTAACCTATAGAAGGATATTAGTGCTTGGTTCTATTAGTCATTGGTAATTTAATTTTTACATATCTGAACATAGCTGTGATTTCACTTTATTTTTAGCTAGCATAATTAAAACTAGCAAGTAAACTATTGGGACCTGTATCACTAAGCATTTTGTAAAGTTGTCTGGTTGCCTAGAATGGCAGGATATAGAGAAAAGATATGGAGAAAGCAAGGAAAGGGAGCACATGACAGAAAGACAGGGCTTGAGAAGACCTGGGTGGGAAGCAAAGCCCTGCAGAATCTTTACAAGTTGTGTGTGCGTGTGCGTGCGTGTATGAGAGAAGGAGTCGGGGGGAGCCGGCAAGGGGAAAAAGGAAGCATTTTTGAGCATCTGACATCTCACATACCCCTTCTCCAAGATTTAAAAGTAAAACATACAGAACATTCATGTGGAATTTGAATATGACAATGTCCTTAACCATGAAAGCAAAAGCACATCCTGTTGCCTCCTTCCCTGAGTATTTCTTCATGGAATACGATCTTATGGAATTGCAAAGCAAAATCTATATTCCATCGAGAAGTGTCTTGAAACAGCAGTGCCAAAAAATCAGGAACGCGAACAGTGTTGCGCCTTTTCCTTCCCCTTCTCCCTCATTAACACCCGAAGTAACATGGGAAGTGGGCATGAAGCACAGTTTGAGACGTGTGAAGCACCAAGTGTGTCCTTTGGAGTGAGAGTACTTAATAAAGGGAGACAATTCTGGAAAAGCATGTAATCTAGAGCCTGTCTTTCCTTCGTGACAACATTCCACCATGCCGGAAATTGTGTAAGTAAACATTTAAGCGAGAACTGCCGTATGGGCAGCATGTCCCCAATGTAAGGACGCTCCCTCAGGGGTGCTGGAACAGAGCACTAAGGGTCTGAATGTCTCAGCAGAAACAGAGTGTAATCTAGGCAGATACATGACCCATGATTGCGGTTTTATTAGTAGGTGGCGGAGGGGAGGGGGAGGGACAAGTGTCAGAGAACGATTAGGTTTCAGCAGTTGGAATATTTGTGAGTGGAATCAAGCACCACACCCCCAGGGCTTCTTGTCTCTGTGTCTACTATTACGAGGCAACTTGGGAGCCTTTTCCTCTCATTTTGGGCAACAAAAGTAAAGTTCATCTTGACAATCTCAAAAGTCTTAAGAGGTACTTTGGGCAAGTGTCTTAGAGAAGGCTGTCTGGTCTCCTGAGAGTCCAGAGCTTAGAAAGCTAGCACCCTGGTGATAATGTGAAATCAGCTAAAAGCTCAGTTATCATACCCTCATTCTCTTTTAAAATAACACCCATTATTTTAGTTGTGTCTTCACGAAACATTCTGATGGGGAAAGAAGAAGTTGAGGTCAAGGGCAGGATGCAAAACACAAAGCAGCAAATATCTAGATAGCTCACAAAAATTTAATTTTGTTTTAGACGTGTAGCAGGATAGGGACGGCTTCATAAAGACACAAGGTAGAATCAATTATTGATTTCCCCAGAGCCCCGTAAGAAGACCAATTTAAGAGCTCCCTTTCAGCTCCTGGCCTGATGTGTAATTCAGTTGGAGCAGCAATCGTAAATCCCACATTTACCACATGTTTTTTTGGTAGCACTATAATTTAATTTAATAACATTAAAGAGAACACTTCAGTTTTTAGAGATTCAAGTGGTGGTACAGAAGAGGAGGAACTTCTGCAAAGAAATTCGGTTGTCGACCACGGAGGCTGGGATGACCAGGCATGAAGGCTTGTGTATGTTCATATTCGCCAGCAGGCCTTCCACAGTCTTTCACAGAACATCTTAAGAGGAGTGTGACCTAATCTCAGCCTGGACCTCTTTGGCAGGAATAAAGGCTGGGGAAGATAATTTAACTGGCGAGACATCAGCGGGTCCTGTGTGACTATATGAAATGGTATCCAAGTCACACAGGCATCTTTTAGGACAGAAGGGCTGTGCAGCAGCTTGATAAAACCAGGTGCTAAAGTGAGCCAAGAAACAGCAAAACACACATTTCCCCCTTGACTGTTGAGGTGTCTCTGTAAACGCAGTGAAATCACTAAGGGAAGCTTTAAATATTGTTGAACAAACTGGTCAGGGTCTCATTGGTTAAAGCCACTGGGATTTCAGCACGCTATTTACTGAGCCTCTATTCCTTCTCACAGAAAGGAAGAGGAGCAGGTTATTTCTACTGCAACCTGCCTTGATTGCATTTTCCTATGCTCAGGTCATTTGCAAAGAATGGTAAATGTTTCCGTGAGATCCGAATATCCAAATATTTATGAAAATAATAATGATTGTAGTTTGTACTTCTACAGCAGCTGCCATCTGAGGTACTCAGACATTATTTCATTACCTTTAAAAATATTATCTGGAGGTTGGTTAAGTGGAAACTATATATTTACATTTTATCCCTCGTGGAACTCAGTTAAAGGATATGCCAGAAAGTTGCAAGCATTTAGGCAAACTTGTGATAAGTGTCTTTAATGCTGAATTTCACCTTGAAGTAATAAAAATCAAGAGAATAAATAAAGTTTTTTTGCATTAACATTTAATTGATAGAATTTTTCCTTAGTCTGCTTTACTCCTCTCAACCCGATTTCCTCCTGCCTGTTTGACTCCAGGGTAAACGAAATAAAAGAATCCATTTGCAGTCAACTTTCAAGTGATAAGAAGCTGTCTAGGAAGGCTCAGAGGCATCGACTCAAAGAAGTCTGATAAATACAGAAATAGATGGTTTAGTAGGCAAAGCACAAGCCTAAATACAGGTTTCTTACAGCAAGGAGAAGCAGTAATACAAGGCAGTTCTCTCTGCCTCCCCCTCTGTACTTGAGTAATTTATAGACTCCTTCTAAAGCATGGATTCTTAACCATTTTTAACTCATAGAATCCTTTGGCAGTCTGGTGGAGCTTATGGACCTTCTCAGAATAATGTTTTTAAAAGCATAAAAATTAAACTGAAAGACTTACAGAGAAAATCAATTATACAGAATTATAATAATCAAAATATTAAAAAGTCATCGTGGTTAGTAGAGGTGCACATTTACTAACACAATAAATAACAAGATCTAGACAATAATTGTAATGCCCTATGAAAATCTTTTTGTGTCACCCATATTTATTGTAGAAAGAAATGTTATGTTTCAGTTACAAGCTAGTGAAAGCAAAACATGGAATCATTTTCTTCTCAGTCTTCAAGAACCCCATGTTAAGAACCTATCAGTTAAAGAAAAATTATTTTCTTCAACTCCTGAGAATATTTAGTTGAATAAAGTATAAAGGGTACCTTGTGAACCTTTCACAAAGTACATGTATTTTGGAAAATTGGGGAAGAAATGAAAACAGATATTCCAGTAGATTTCAATATGAATCAATATATGACAGTGACAGGAATGTTGAGGTGTGCAGAGCAATATCATGGCAAAGCAAATAAGGTGTCAAAAACCACGAACAAGTCTATACTCTGTTGAACAAAAAGAAATGCAGGAAAAACAAATGTGGAAAACGAGAGGATGATCGCATCAGAGGCCACCTAAATAAATGATGCTTCAAATACATATTTTAAACCTAGTGGAATAAAATGACCTCTAGTATAAAATTCCAGTTTGTTAGCAGCAGAGTTCTTCTTTGCCAATAAAAAGAGGATAGTGGACAGAATTAAAAAAAGATTACAAATGAATACACAGAGTTCTGACAATTCACTAAATTTTCTTTCACACTGATTTCATGAAAAATATAGATACAAAGTAGAAAAAAACAAAAGTGAAGCAAATGATTTTTGAACATCTGTAGAAAAAGATCGAAAACTCTATGAGAGCCAAAATAAAATTTAAAAACAAAGCAACGATTTTAAAATACTTAAACGTGTTTTGCAACCACAGAGCAAAGAAACAAAACTAAATGACAGTTCTATAATACATAATATGAAGGAGACCAATGACATGAAAGGAACCAAAAGTAAAGAAAAAAGGAGCGGCTTTCAACAGTCTGAAAATCACCAGAGCTCACAGTCGAATCAATGCCACCATTCTAATCTACTGTACATTCCGTCATTGCACGTCTTGATTTTCCTTACTGTAAGTTGCCCTTCTGCCATATAAATATTCTTTTAGTATCCACTCGTATAGAGGGCTAGCATTCTTGACTTTGGGAATTTGCAGAGCTGGTCGTAGTGGCAGGATAGGTTAAGTCCTAGGTCCTAATCTTTCCCCGCTTCTCCAAAGAAATACAAATGAGTTTACTCCAGTGACTTTAAAATATCCCGTGTTAAAAGTGGAGGAAAGAACTTTTCCTGACCCTACTGCCTCACTGTCACACTAACAATGAGGAAAGGGCCTCAGGCAGCCAGCCCTGGCTTTTCTATTATTTTGGGTCTTCTAATCCAGAAATTTTGGAATAAAAAGAGGTGGAAGATCTTGGGTAACACACCTAAGCCATCACTTCTTTTGTTTGGTTGCTTAATTAATTAAAAAAAAATACAGTTGATCCTTGAACAATGGCTGGAGGTTAGAGATGCTTAACCCCGTTCCCCCCACCCCTCCACCCCGCCAGCCCCACAGTTGAAAATCCGCATATGATGTATAATCGGCCCTCTGTATTTGCAATTTCTCCCTATCCACGGTTCCGCACTTGAATTCAAACAACCACGTGTAGTATCCTAGATTTACTACTGAAAAAAGTCCGCCTATAAGTGGACCCTCACAGTTCAAATTCCTGTCCTTCAAGGGTCAACTGTATATCTTTTCTAATGAGTACATTGACAAAGAGGCACAAAATGAGTTTCGTTACGCAAATTAAGGTAATTCTCCAAATGTGTTAGTCTCAAGTGTGGGTATTAATTAACTCAATAAATATATATGTGCCAGACACTGGCTTAGGTATCAGAGCAGGAAATGGCAGGAGAGACATAATCTGTAGCCAGAAAGCATTTCAAAGTGGATGGAAGAATCAAATAAGGAACACCTTATTTAATATTTTCAGTTTTTATGCCCAGCATTTACTCAGTGACCAGCAGATAGGAGATTCTGAATAAATTCCAATTTAATGAATTAAAGGATGTGATGAGAAATCAAGTGAGACAAGGAATTCAGTGTGCCAATTAGTTCAGTTTGCTGGTGGCGTTCTTCAGAACTTTGTTTGTTATACTGAGTTTTACATTAACTACATTTACCACCGTAAATACTGGCTGAGGTCATCCCAACTGACTTCAGGTTTCCAAGGCTCCCTGGCAAATCTCTCAATAGCTTCGGTGCAGAATTTGCAAGCTCAGTTACTTGGAACCTGCTACTGAGGCAAGTGCACAGGAGAAGCAATCGAACAAGTGTTTTGAAAATTAAGCCTTTGAGGGATTTACTGAGTCATGGAAATTAGCGCTAAGGAAGATCTGATTGTGCTCTGTAATCCATCCCCTGAGGACTGGTATGAGATTGTCTTTTACTGCCTATTTTTCCATATATTTTTCTACTTGAAGTTTGAATGACTCAAACAAAAGGGCTTCTAATACTTCCAGTGGGACAATATTATAAAAGACCTCATTATTAAGAAGTGTTTCCTGATATACATCCTGAATTTTTCTTTGTTGAATATCATCCCATTAACCCCAATTACACCTCCCTGGGGCAACACTAAACAATTTCAGCTTCTCCTCTGACATTGCACTCTTCAGAGATCCCCTACTCTTCACCGGCATGATGGAGCCCGGCTGTGCAACTGAGTTCCTTTAGTCGTGTTCAAGGGCCAATCGTGGCCTTCTAATCATTTTTATCTCCTTTCTTGGACTACTCTGTAATCTCTAGGAATTGTGACTCTTGATATAAATCCTCATATGCTTTATACTCATTGTGGTCCATGCATGTGAACCCTGATCAGAACCTAAGCCATTTTTCTCCAGGTTGAACTGGCAATAGGAATGTGAAAAAAATCTTAGTGGAAATGGCACGTATGAAAAGCTAACCCGATAGAAATCACACTCTCGTTAGGATTTTCGTCTTGCTGAATACAATTTTGTGCTAAAGAGATTATCTTAGGAGGTTGTGTCTGCAGTACTGTTATTGTACTAGTTGATTTATAATCAGAGTGTGCAGTTTAGCAAAGCTGCGTCCTTCATTCAGAAAGAGATTCCGCTCTATAGACAAGGTGACATGAAACACTTGCCCTTCTAAAAGAGGATTAGAGCCTTTTACATTTTAAAGCCCATTTTGGTACAATCACTAACATGAAGCCAGTTTCCAATTTCACATGAGAAAGATCTCTAAGGCGATATCTGGCTTAATTAACCGAGAAATGACGAATAGGACACAATTTCACACTGATAGAGTGTGACTTACTATAAAGACCCTAACCTCACCTGACCTCTTCAGTGAAAACTGGCTAAAAAATAGTGTTTAAAAATTATGGCTGAATATGGGCATTAAGAGCCAAGAGGACAAGAGAGCGAGGATGAGTAATTTGGATATTTTCTTGTTCATTCTGTTGATGCGTAGTCTAGGAGACACAGAAAATGTATATATGCATGTGTATGTATAACTGAATCACTTTGCTGGACACTTGAAACTAACATTGTAAATCAACTACACTTCAATAAACATTTAAAAAAATATCAATTAGACAAAAAGAATTCATCTCATAAGTATAATTTCATAAGTAGATTTTTTTCATAAATAGAATTCACTTGTTTCATCAACAGAATTCATTTCTACCTTTATAGAATGTGTGCTTACATATATATTTTTTGTCTAACCCATCATTGTTTTATGAGCATAGGGAGATGTGCATGAGTTCTGCTGACCCAACCAGAACTCTGGCCAAGCTCTGCCAAGCAGTCATTAAGTAGTAGTGAGATAACTGTGGAATTGCTTCTCTACAAAATTGGTTGGTTAATATAAACCATCACATTCTCCAAACAGACAGGCATGCACACACACTATATCATTAATCAATATCATTTTGATAATAGGAAAGTTGATCATGTTCAGAATAGAGGAAATAATAAGGAGTGAATGGGTGTAAGAATAAAGAGAAAAAGAAAAGAAAATCTGAAGAAATTAAAAGAATATAAACTGGGAAGAAGAGAAGCAAATAACTGTTTTCCCCTCAGTCTCCACTTTTCATTTAATGCCTAGAGTATGTTTTAGGGAACTGCAGAATCAGCAGCTCTGAGTAAGTGTAACTGTGAAGAGTAGAGGGGAAAGCTGCCTAAGATACTAGGATTTAAAAATTCTTCCAGAAGATGCCTGAGGTCAATCACAATCTCTCCCAAGAGTGCTACCCTGGCTTCCTCTTCTATCTCATCTCTTCCTGCCATTAGAAGAACAGGAACGAACTGAGGATGTGGGCCAGATAGAGGGTTGTGCCCTCCGCTGCCTTTTAATTGAGAAAATGGGAGTTGAAAAACAAAACTATGTAACATTTTCTGAAGCAATAATATTTTCTGAAATATAGACACTTTTGTATATATGTTCACATGATGTCAAGTTTAAAAATCTATTTTTTAACCCTAGTATTCCTTTGCACCTAAGGGTTTGGGCATATACCTGCTCCACCTCAGCCAAGGGCTTGCTAGGTTCAGTTTGCATGTCAATAGACTGCCGAGGTGAACCAAGATGGATAGATCCCATTAAGGAATTCACTCACCCATGCTTCACCTGTTTTTCAAGGGACATTTCTAACTCATCCCTCCTGAAATACACACTTAGGTTCCCACTAACCAAGAGGGCCTTTACATTCCCCTCGGCTTGACTCAACTTTAGACACACTTCTTCCAGACTCTATGCCCCTGACCACTTACTTGAGAAAACTTACATTTGTAAATTCTTTCTCTGTCCCTTTGGGATATAAATCTTTTTTAAAAGCTTCTTGACAATTTTATAGCATAGGAATGTCTTTCTCAAGGTCCTGGGAGCCATCCCTTTGAAAAGTAATGATCAAGGAAGACAGCACCTCTATCTTCTAGTTTCTGTGGGAAGATACGAGCTTAACTTCACAGGGCACCTTCCTGAACATTGTAAAACCTTCTCCTGTCTAAAGTTACTAGAAAGTTTACTTTTTCTCTGGCTAAGGCCAATTAACAAACACTGGTGGCTTTGATGACACCAAATACCCAAATATTTCTCATTGTATTTAGGTCAGCCCTTAGTAAGTGCACCACCAAGAGCGTCAGCTCTTGTCTACCTAGAAAGCCTAAATATTAGTTTAAAAAAAATTGTAGTATCTTTTTTGACCACTCTGAACACTCACTAAGTATAGAATACATAGGCTTGTATGAATGAAGGTAACAGAGAAATGAAAGACACAACCTTTTAGGAATTTACTATTGTTACAGGGATAAAAATACAAACAGACAAGAATTGCCACTGAGTAAGCAAGGCAGTGAAAAAGATAAAAAGATAAAATAACACATAGTCAGAATAGTATGCCTACAAAACAGATATATTTAATTTAAATTCAGCATATATTTATTAAGTATGTGCTGTGTGTTAGTTACCACTCTAGGTTCTACATTAACTCCTTCATCCATCCATCCTTCCATCCATCCAAATCTTTCATGGATGACTAACTTGTACCTTTGGTTAAGTGTTATGAATAAAGTGATAAACAAGACATTCTTGCATTCAGGATGTTCGTAATATACTAGACGGCGTGGAGAGGTATAGACTTCACCCTAAAAATGACAGAACTAAATACACACAGTTATGGACGAGCCAAGGCTGAAGCTTGACTCGAGGGATCAGGGACTACTTGACAGAAGACATGGTGAGCCGAGGCCTGAAGGAAGAATGAGGTTCTCTAGGGCAAAAGAATAACATTTAATTAAGGTCTATCGTATGACATCTGTTATATGCTTTTATGTATATTATTTGAAAGCCTCAAAATATCCCTGCAAAGTAGGTTTTAATCACATTGTACTCCCCAGGCCAAGGAGGCATCTGGCAGCTTCAGGTCTAGTAAGTAACAGGGTGAGTAGTTTACATTCAAACCAAAGTGACTTCCAGGCTTGTTCTATTTCAATTACACCACATGTCCCCAAAAAGGAGAGCAGAGAAAGTTCCATCCAGGCAGGAAGAAGAGCACATGCAAAGAGGAGCAGGGAACAGAATTTTGCAAGAGTTTTGGTGGATTGGAGGCCATGAATTAGAAATCGTGAGAATAGGGGCTCAAGAGTGGGATGGGCCCAATTTATCAATTATCAGGTTTGCCAGACAAAATAAGTTGGATTTTATACTGCAGAATTTGTATCTACAATAAAGAATTTTAGACAGAGGACTAGGGTGTGGGTTATCTATGGTGGCTATCTGGAGGCTGCATTGGAACTGGAAGAGTATTTGGAGAACAATCCAAAAAGGTCGGCGTACCAGGATGATCCCAGCAGAGACCCCACCCACCATAAGGGCTCTTTGACCTTTCTGGGGAGTCCTCATATAATTAGGATCTCATCCAAAAATGTAAAGGTACTGATGTATGTTTTTAAGTTTTTATCCAGCATAAATTCATGGATTTCCTGTCGTGGTAGGCAGAATAAGGCTCCTAAATGTGCCACCTCCCATTTCCTGGAACCTGTGAACATGTTACATTATGTGCCAAAAGGATCTTTGTAGATATGATTGCAGTTACACACCTGGAGCTGGGGAAATTATCTTGTATTGTCCAGGTGAGCCCGGTGTGATCGCACAATCCCTTAAAAGCAGAGCACCTTTTTCAGTGATGGCCAGAAAGATGCAGCATGAGAAGGACTCCACCCATCATTGCTAGATTTGACAATGTAGAAGGAAGCCACAAGCCAAGGGAACCGGTGGCCTTTAGAAGCTGGGGATAGCCCTCAGATGACAGCAAGGGAACGGGGACCTCAGGCATGCCACCTCTAAGACCTGAATTCTTCCAATCACCTGAATAAGAAAAGACACAAATTGTTCCTGAAAGCCTCGAGATGCAGCCCTGTTGATGCTATGATTTCAGCTCAGTGAGACTGTGTGTTAGACTTCTGACCTACAGAAGTTGTGACATAATACATTTTTGTTGTTTTAAACCATTAAGTTTATGGTAATTTGTTACTGCAGTAACAGAAAACTGACACACTTGTATCCTTAATGTCAGCGCTGAGGGAAGCATTAAATGGTGCCAAGAAGAGATATGAAATATTTTCACAGAGGTGCAGTAAACCAAACAGGGAAAAGAGAGAAACCCAAAAATAAAAGTGCAAGAGTCCAGCATTTTTAAGATCTCGGAACAGCAGGAACCAAAAGGCCACGTCTGCTATATTCTGGAATCTTTTGAAGGAAGTGAGGAGAGCATACCAGCTACCCTAGGGGGTAGAAAGGTGTGATACATATTAGCAGAAATGTTTGTGTTCCTTATTCATTCATTCATTCATTCAATAAATACTTGCCCGGCACCTCCCAGTCTAATGAGGGTGTGCCAAACTATAAACAGTTGCAATGTGGAAAAAGCTGAGTTAAGTTTTTACTGTAATTGCTGATGACAGTGCTGTTCAAAAGCGCCTGTCTGGGAGTTGAGTGTTACTGGTCTGTTGTAATAGTGTGCAGAGCTAAATGTTAAGAAACTTTATAGCAAATCGACAGAGTGATTTTATGGCTGTTGAAGACAGTAATAAAAATGGGCTTATTTTAATGTTTTTTAAATTTAATATTCGTAGTAATTTATTTTTCTTCCACTTTATAAAAACATCTGCTGTGATGGATTGGGAAAATGAAAAAAAAAAAAAAAAAAAAAAAAAAAAAGAGAGAGAGAGAGAGTTTGAGAAGCCCTGGTCTAGAATTTAAGTTATCAAGACTAGACCAGGTGAAAATAGAGGGAAGGAGGGGAAGTCGGGGTTGTCCTCTCTCAGCTCTTGATTTGGTCTGAGTTTTTTATACTTTCAGGAAGCCACATTATAGAAAAATATAAGGAATATCCTTGCAGCAGCCAATGACTCTCTGTTTGTATGTAGGTCCTCCTCCACCATTTCTTCTGTGGGCTCAATTCTTTGGAGAAACTTGCACATTGCAAAAATGCATGCAACTATTCATCCTATCAATTAAAGTTTTTGAAATAGTTCCTGTTTAAGTAACACTCACCCAGTAGCTGAGCACGTTTCCCTCTTCACCCTCTGTCCTAGGAGCTTGTGCTAATTTTTCTGGCATTTCTGCAGCTCTGGCTTCAGCATAACTTCTCTCCTTTACACTAAGCTGTTCTCTGATAAGGTGCAGCTGGGGAAAACCATTCCTCTTTGGACCAGTCAGGTTTTCACATCAGTTAAGTTAATTGACAGAAGGCTTAACATATTTCTTAATTATGGCTACAAAGTCATTACTGGAAGAATCCTCCAAATCATAGAAAAACAGTGTTTTCTGAAACACTGGTTATGAAAATGGCACAATGAAGAAAGCAACACACGATTTGATGGGATTCTGGGAACTGAGAGTCCTGTTGGAGGTCACCATCAGGTAACTGTGTCCCCCAGCTCTGATCTTATGCCACATGTCTCCACCTTGGGTGCCTTTGTCCTACAAATCTTATGAGCTATTATATAAAAGTATTGACTATTGCTGTTAAAATTATTTTGGAAATGTAATATTATTATAAATTGATTGAAGATATTATTCATAGAGAGAAGTAGCCACTGAGTTGTGGTTTGCTAAAAATGCCTACTAGGCTTACTGCATATGAGATAACTTTTGTTGCTACTAATACTTCAATTAGTCTTTATTTTCTTTGGCTATCACACAGTTAGGAATACATTATAGATTCATAAAATTATTCAAGTGAAAGCATCCTTAGGAGGTGATCAAGTTCAATTTTCTCATTTTATAGATAAGGAAGCTGAGACTCTGTGAGATTAAGTGACTTCCCCTAGGTCACTTAGCTTATTAATGGTAGAACCAAGTCTAGAAGTTTTCTTATTTCATGGCCTGAAAATTTCTTTCTATGATTTAAAAAGTAATAAATGCTTATTGTAGAAAACTTGGGACATGCAGAAGGTGTAGAAATAAATTAAATCTGGTATAGTCCCACAATTCAGAGCTCTGCATTCTTAAAAATTTCTTACTGTACATAGATATAGATATAAAATTTTCCTCTGAAATTAGGATTTAATTCCATAGTTTTTTATCCTCCTCTTTCGTTCAACATTAATATGTCAAAAACTTTTTTCACTGTCATTAAAAAATTCTCTAGGCTATGTTTTTAATAACTGAATAATATTTATTGTCAACATGGCACAATAAGTATAAATACGTTGGTCACTGGTGAAGGGGAAGACTGTTAGCTCCCTATACTTCTTTTTAAACTAGTCTTATTACTTTCCTTTTTCCATTTTTTCCCCATTTTGGATCATATCATTATTTTCAGTGACTTAAATGTTCTCTACCTATCAAGGACAGTAATTCTCTTTTCTCCTACCTTCATAAATAGAGGATTAGAAAATTTTAATTTTTTCTTATGATTCTGGGTCACCATTTTGAATTTCAGCTCTTACCATAAGCTATATTATGGGTTAAATAACTTGCCAAGATCACACAGCTGTAAGAGGCAGACCTGTCATTGAAAAAGCAAGTGTGTCATACCAAAACCTAGCTCTTTCCTAGTATGCGACACTGCTTTCCTGTATAGCAGAGATCTGAAAAGTAGGGCTTATACCCAATTGCTGGACAGCCAATGAGAGATTTACAATACAATTGGTAAACCATTCTGACAAGAAGTAACTAGCAATTCAATAACCTATATCTTTTACTTTTCATTTTGATTCTCTTCGATACCTGGAACTGAAAAGATCCCCATATTGTTCAACATTAAGAGTGACATTTGTCTAATAACTCAACTTTTCTTTTCCATTTATGCCACAGGATGTCTCAAGATTAATGAATAACTCCATAACCTATTTTTATATTATTATTATTATTATTATTATTATTATTATTATTATTATTATTATCATTTTGATAATTGGGGAATCTAAGAGAGAATGTTTATATGGATTTATGGACTAATGATTTGTCTGATCTTTGGAACACAGCAATGTCTAAGTAAAGAATATACATAAATACAATTGAGAAATAAGTGAATCATTCATATCCTTTTTGGAGATACGTGTGTTCTTATTTCAGTATCTATGATTGTTCTAAATTTGATATTACCACAGATCTCAGTAAACAGTTTTTAAAATAATTTTTAAAAGCAAGAAAGAAACTTGAAAATTTGTAATATTATCATGTTTTTAATTCTACAATAATTTTTGTTTTGAAAAACAAGGACAATTTAAAAAGTATTAGAAATTCATAGTTCAAAATACAAGATTTTAGTAAATTTCTGATACCTATAAAATTTCCACTAATGACAAATATCCTAAATATTAGATTCATCTTTAAATTTAAGTCTCAGAAATTTTGTCACATTAAACGTTTGTTAAAATCCCACGAGGTGATGGACAAATTGAATGCCTCTATGTGTTTGTACATCTACTTTGATATTTTCATTTTTAAGCCTTTTTGTCAAATCATCTTTAACTTTATGTGAGAATATTTACATATTCTGTCATTCACTTTCCCATTTCAATCTAGTTTTGATTAAATTCCTTCCTTTGGGACCTGGCCATATCTTTTGCAGTAATTGAACATTTTACAGTATCCTGCATTAGACTAATTTATCTTCTCCACTATAGTAATAGGTGTCTGAAGAAAATTAATTGGGGAAAAAAAATCAGAAGTGCATCCAAAGATCTCGCAGCAATCTGAAAGTGGTTGGCATCCAAGCCAGGCATTTTATGAGTTGATAGAATCTTTGTTAATTGTGAGGGACTTTTGCCCTTTACTGGAAAATGGAGTTAACATGTAGCCAAGGACGACATCTCCCCTGTTTGAACTTCACCATCTTGAAGACACTTCTTGGAAAACATTTTAGTTTTATGTTTCTAAATGGATAGCATCTATCTCTTTAGTGCCAATAGGAAAGTGCTGATAAGAAGATGTTGAAAAACATCTCTGCTGAAATCTCTGTGTTCCCTAATCATCACCATTGTTAACTTAATAGAAAGGATGTGCATCACCATTTAATCAGTTGACGGGGCCCCTCTGTGACCCCAAATGCATAAAATGGACTATGCGTTATGTTATTTGGTTTCGAGATGGTTGAGAGTTAATTATTAAATTACAAGCTTTCTGGAAATGTCTGATGGCCATTACATGGGTATAAAGTAGGACCTCTCCATACCCCCAAAGTTTGAGAGAAAACAGAAAAAAATAAACAGATGTAGACCTACTAGTTTTTTTTTTAACAGAGTAGCAGAGGAAATTTAGAAAGTCACAAGTTCAATCAAAGTCATTTGGATGAAATATGATGGAGGCATTACTACAATGTAACCAGGAAAGTTATATATACTCACCATCTTAAGTGACTCAAATGGTCTTCCTGTAATCCAGATCCACCCCTCTTCCCACCAAATTAATAAAAATAAAAGTCCAGAGGGTAAGAATTTGTCTGTATTCCTCTAGCACAAAAGTACATAAGACAGGAAAATTTGTGTGCAGTGGCACCAAAAATATTATTCTGATTTATCCCTGCAGTACAAAGGGATGAATCAGGCCACCCTGTTACAATTCCATCAGCCATTAATCAGAATAATCACTGTGCTCTGTTTCCAAGCTCATCTTCAAAGAAAAGAGAAAAGCAGAAAAAAAAAGAAATAAAAATTTTTCTTGCTGTAACTTGCTTTTTAATGTATATTTTCCCAATAATTTTCCTAATAAAACCAACTGGTCACAATTACCTTGTCTGCTGGGTAGTTTTATTTTTCACTAGAAGTGGATAAATGAGTCATTATTAACATTTTTATAAGTTAATAAATACCATTGACTCTGCAAACACATTCTTCTGGCTGTGATCTTTGTCTGTGAATTTAGTGAGTCCACCGCCCCTCATCTCCTCTGGCTGCCTTGAATGTCTGAGAATCTTGAACAGTAAGCTAAATAGACTGACAGGAATGGATAATATCCCCTTCTTTGGGTTGGGGAACAGAGAGCTTACCAATACAATACCTCTAACTTCTCTAACGTCAACACGGCCTCTCAAGGGTCAAGGAATTCACAGAAGGGGAGAAACAGGAAAGAGAACAGAAACAGCTGGCTACATCTTTCCACACATGGCACAACTTTAAAAGGTGGAATAGACTGGAATTTCAAAATTGTAGAATAGATAAACAGGATTATACTGTATAGCACAGGGAAATATATACAGGATCTTATGGTAGCCCAAGGAGAAAAAAATGTGACAATGAATATATATATGTTCATGTATAACAAGCATTGGAATTTGATACAACATTGTAAAATGATTATAAATCAATAAAAAATGTTAAAAAATAAATAAAAGCTGGAATAAATGGGGAGGCAGGGATTTTTAACTCATCACACACACATTGTTCTCAAATCTTAAATAATTCATCTTCAATATTTACAACACGTTGAGGGCTTATGGCATTCTAAGTTTTATTTGTGTCGTGGTTTACTGAATCTGACAAAAATCTTTTGGGGCAGGTGCTCTTTGCTTTCACAGACTAGGATGTTTCCGTACAGCGAGGTTAGGTAGTTTGCCAAGGTCACATGGCCAGGAAGGGGCAGAGCTACGGTTTGTCCCACTGGATCTGACACCAGAGTCTGCACGATGCCTGCCTCTGAGATGCCACGGTGCCTGTTATCAATGGCCCACAACGGGCCGGGCATAATGCCGGAAGCCAAGTATGAAGCAGTGAAAAACACTCACACGGTCCCTCCTCTTGGAGGCTCAGACCAACGCTTCTGAATTCTGAAGGAATTGACTTTTTGAATGAGTTATATTTTTAATATTTTGATCATGTTATAAAATCTCCATCGTCTCTTTTGAAAGAAATAGCTCTGTGCTTTTAAAATCTGACCTTCTTCCAGGGAGCAGAACCCCAGGCACACAGAGGCCCATGGCTGGGGTGGTGTTCTGGGGTCAGGGTGTGATGGAGGGCTGAAAAGGCACACGTCAGGGGACTGCAGTGGAAGCTGCTGGGGAGGGGAGGACCCAGTGTATTTGTGACTGAAGGAGTCAGGTAAAGGCAATCTGTCTAAGTGATAAAATCAGAGCCAGGGGCGCACAGGATCCCAAGGAGGTCTTGTTTGCTGCATTTGAGAGCCTAGCTACGGCGTGGCTTACAGGAAGTCAGGAGTCAGCGAGGGCAGCATCCCAGCCCTGATGCTGACCCTGTGGGGATACGAGGGCTCCACGCTTGCTGCTGGCTTGCTGGCGGCACAAGGCAAGTCAGTGAACCTCCCGAGGCCTCTACCCTTCACCGATCAAGTTAAACTTGTACTGCTTACCCACTAACTGACTCAACTTGCTTATTACAAAACATTTGTTTCTGTGATTTGTATTCTAAGGAGGATCACAGTGGCTTACATGATAAAATAGACATGAATTAGGACAATCAAAGAGACCAAAAAGCACACAAAGAGAGTAGGCTGTGATGGATTAGTAAAATCAATTATAAAGCAGTGTGCCTTCGCAGATTGCAAGAAGAAGGTGCAACACGGAATCATAATCATGATACATAATGACAATAGCCGTCCTCAGCTGCTTTTGCCCTGAGGTTCAGTGCAAGTTCAGCCCCTCGTTTTTGGTTCTCACCTGACTTAGCGTTTCTAGTCAGAGATAAGCACGCATTGCGCTCCTGTCTGAGGGGCCTTGTACTTCAGTAGCGGATAAGTCAGAGCCTGGGTAGCGTAGTATTTGTGATTCATGCTGGTCTTATTTTCAGCATTCATCTCTATTACTTAAATATCCTGAGTTGTAGCTCCTGTAACACCAGCGAACAATTTCAGCCATATTTCTACTTCTTCTTTGAATGAATTTTAACGGCAAAACTGAGTCATTATCTTTTAATATTTAATCTTTTGGATCTAAATGCTGATGAACCCCAATTTTCTTTTTTCCAGCACCGACCTCTCCATTGAGCTCAGATTGATACGTCCACCTGCCTGCTGAGCATCTGTGCTGGCCTGTGTGGTAGACATCTAACTTGCTGTGTTCAGTCCAGAATTACTGACTCGGCTCCTTCACATCTCTCCCATCTAAATAAATACCATCACTATTTGACTGTTATCTATTTAGGAGTTATCTGTGATTTCTCTTCTTCTCATGTGGCCATTGGGGGCAAATCCCAAAATATAGCCAGAATCTGAACATTTTTTTTTTGCTGCTCCTCTGCTTTACCACTGTGGTTTAAGACATCATCTTTTCTCAGCTAACTTAAATTTGACTGCATCCAAACTGGTATCCCTTTGGAATTCCACTCTTCGCATAATGAATTCTTTACACTGTGGTTCAAAATCTTAAAAAAAAAAATCTTCCTATTATATAATTAGATCCAATCTAGTGGGTCTTTATCACAGCCTTCACCATCTCACTTGATCTGGCTTCTTCCCCAGATCTATCGCCTACGGGCTTGCTTCTCACTCACAGCTCTTCACAGACACTGGCCATCTTGCAGTTTCCTGAGAATGACAAACTCCTGTTCTTCTTTGGACTTTACTCTTGCTTTCCTCTTAGCTTGGAATTTCCTTTCCGTAGATATTAACATGGTTCACTGCCACTTTATTCAGGTCCTGACTCCAGTGTCATCAGAGATGTCTTCCCTGCCCTTCCAGATCAAACCCCTCCCAACATTTTTCATTTGTTTCTGTACATTTCTCTATTTGTCTGCAAAGCACCTGTCACTGCCTGACATTGTATTATGTATATGTTCATTTTCTGTCTCCTTCATTGAAATGTGAGCTCCAGAGGGTATGATCTTTGTCTGTCTTGTTCTCTAATGTATTCTTTGGCCCTCAGTGATTAGTACTAATTAGGCACTCAGGAAATATTTGGTGGAATAAATAAATACTTACACACATCGATTCTCTGGGTGTAGACTATGCGGGCTATGAACTAACCATGCCTTCACTACCGGCTCCTTACTACTACTTTTCCTTCCCTAGCTATTATAATACACTGCACACTTCAGTCACACTGAGATGATGGAAAGGGAAGAAGAGGGGTAACCAACCTTTGGTTATTTTGAATGGGAACCTTTAAGGGAACACTAGAGGAAATATAATTGACGTCTGGGCACGAATGGAAGCACCAGCCATTAACCAGGTGCCTCTCTCGGCCCCTTTGTCTCAGACAAAACTAAGCTGGAGGAGCGCCCCCAAGACCACAGGGCACTCACAGCTGTCCCAGGCTTTCCTTGATGACTGGAGCAGCCTGTCTCCCACCCACCTTCCTTCTGCCATTACACACTAATTGTGAGGGGGCTACTCAGACACCATGAGGTCCCTTTAGGAGAACCGACCATCTCCCACAGAGGCAGCAGGAACACCCAGGCTCTTTTGGAGTCATGAAGTGTGTTGTTCTTCTGCTGGCCTGGGAGTCAGGGTGCTGCTGGTGCTAAGCCTTTGATTCCATTCGTGGCCTGGTTGAAAAGATCATAAACTCAACCCATCTTCAAGTTGTGTATGGTGCCCCTACATTTCTTCTCAGGCCCTCAACACAGTCAACTAAGCCTTCATGCCTTCCACCTCCCCCAGTACCCTCAGAGATATGCCTCAATGACAGTGGAATGTGTAGGCCTATGCTGGCCCCAAACATCACCAGGGATGCCTCTCAATGATCACAGTATGAAAGGGCCTCTGGCCACAATGCTCTGTAAGCCACCACTGTAAGTCACTTCCCAGTTACCTGTGAAGGGTGATACACACAGACACACACACAGGGAAGAAAACAGAACTTCTAAATGGCTTAAGATCAAATTCGGTCCATGCTTGGCTGCCAATACCTCAAGAATCAAAATATGAACAGATGATGATAAGTTTTTACACATTTTTCAGTAATTGTTTTTGGTAGTCATAAGCATTATGTAAAAATAAAAATTTAAGAATTAATGAACATAATTTTGAGTTGAAAGTCACTGGGAATCATTGTGAAAAAAATCCATTAAAAAACCCAAAGATATAAATAATCACTAATGTGTGCAATACATTGCAAGTTGCAGATCATTTTCTCATACAATTTATCTGTTAATTCTTGTAACAATGTTATAATAGAGATGTTGAGCTGTATTTTGTTACGACAAAAATGAGACTGAAAGAGATTAAGTGATTTTCCCCAAATGACTCTCAGAATCAGGATGCCAATTAAGGTCTTCTGGTAACTGCTCTTCATAGATGCACAGTCTAGGTGAAGAGAAGTTGCAAAATTTGTGATTGATAAGAACAGTATGACATATTGCTAAATTGTGTGACAATATAATTTCCATTGTTTTTCCACTTTTAGACCCCAAAATATTGCATTTACAAGATAATACTATGATTTTGCTTTGTGGACTAAAAATAGGGAATGCATTTTTTGAAGCCATACATTATCGAACCACTCTTGGAGATTAAAAATGATTTTATTTCACAGCAAAAGAGAATTTGACAATGAATGTAAGTATGTTCATGTATAACTGAAAAATTGTGCTCTACACTGGAATTTGACACAACATTGTAAAATGACTATAAGTCAATAAAAAATGTTTAAAAATTATTTTATTTTAAAAGGTATTTTCATTTTTCCCTTGTTATATTTTATTACCCAAGGGGAAGAACTGTGTTCATACTATCTTGACTTATTTAATTAGACTGCTTACGTAACAACTTTTAAAATGGCAGGCATTATGCCTAGCATAGCAAAAATTTTAAAAAATAGTTGAGCTTACTGTTTATCATAGCCAATATTTCTGCAACTTTTTTAATACTCAAGGTTTAATGCTAATTGATCTAATGCCAATATCAAATAGGATATGGATGGAGATAAATACAGTACCAAGATTATTCTTCTACAGGATCTAGGCTCAGGGTTAGACCACATTCATTAGCCCTCACAGACCATTTGAACCTTAAATCACATTTTATTTTACTGTTCCTCTTTCCCTTGAAGTATTTATGTCCTCATATATTTCCATTACCCTGAACTTCCTCTGTGTTTGTGCATATTGTTACTTATTATGTTATCATAATGCCATTGGGATTTGATCTGTGGAATGGCTTCTTTAACTCAATTAAATACAGCTGACAAACTGTATGAAGTTCTAAATTCCAAGGGTTTATTTTTAACCGTGACAAGATGACATATTCTAATCGTTCCCTAGCTAAGCCAGATTGGAAGATACTGACAGAGCAGCTATCACTGGCTGATGTGTGTGGATAACTGTAACTGAGAATGTATCATGCTGTTAAGCCCAAGCAATTGGTTTGCTGCTGTTATAAATGTGGGCTATAGGTAAAAATAAGAATTCTTTTCTCAGAAGGGCTCCTCTTACCTCTTCTTCCTTATACATTTTCACACAGTTCTAACCATCTTGGAATTTTTGAGAAAAGGTAGCTGTGAATGTGTTGGTATACAGTTTGGGCTGTTTCTTACCAAGGTTAATGTTGTGCTTGGTTAACTTCCATCAAGATCAGAAGGCAGCAATTTCTTAGGACTCGAAAATTAGAAATCTACACTATAGAATCCTTTATTATTGAATGTTTTATAATTCTGCTTTCTTGAAAAGATTTTGATTTATTTCAGTCCTTCACTTCACTTGTTTTGCAAAATACATGTAAGCCTAATGGGAGAAAAACACCAAACAGCTCCACTGTCAATTGAACAATCATGCTAACTGGTCTCAAGGCCCCTAATCCTGTAGTTAGCCCCTCCCCACCACCTTGATGTGTACTTCCCGTTATTTGGGAGTCCAGAAGGTCCTCCCCAGTCCATCTCCCCTCATTCACCCTCCCTCATCAGTGGACCCCTGTAATTTTCTCTAACAAACATTTGGCAGGCAATTATCTCCTGCCTTCCAGGGCTACTTAGCTGCTTCATGGCTACATTACGCTTCTGAGTATCACGAGCCCTTTTGATATTTTCTCGTGGGCTTATGCCATCCCTTAGTGTAATGCCTAGTAATTGCTCACTTACGACTTGCTGAGTAAAGAAAATTATAGTGTTTGCTTCTTTATGTTTAAGATAGTCAGGTAATAATGGAGAAGAAAATAAGTATATCATACTTCCAAGCAGAACAGGTTTAAAACTGGGATAAGAAAACTTCCAGCACAGCATCAAGGAGGAACAGAATTCCCTGAAGGCGAGCATTTGGCAAAAGGAAAGAGAAATGGTGGGTGGGGTGAGCTGTGTCAGGAATTCTTTGTGATTTTGAGCATCTTAATCTATGATTCAGCGATTCAGATACAGATTCTAGAGGATCTGCTTCTCTGGAAAATGAGGAGGCTGGTTTAGGTCCCTCTCTTATCTGTCTATGAATCTGTGAGTATTTTAATGAAAAGTCATACTGAGTATCTCTTCGATGCCAAGGACTGTGTTAGAGAGTTTCACGGATATTATCTCAAGGTCAACAAAAATCAGAAGAAAGGTAATCGAGTTGAAAAGCACATGGAATTATTCAGGCAACTTCAGTTCTGGCCCCGGAGATTCCTATGTGGAAATGCACAAGAAACAGCCAAAGAGCAATACCCCAGATGGCAGGGCAGCAGGGGGGATGCGCAGTAAGGCGAGATGGGAAGCATCATTCAGTCAATGGCTTCTGCACAGTAGGCTGTATTTAGCTTGGAAGCAATTCTATTCTTGCCAAAAGCCATAACAGCACTCCAACCCTTTTGTGCACCCTTGCAGGCAGGGCTGGCTTCATGGGCATGAGATCCAGGCAGTCACACAAGGCCTCATGCTCAGAAGGACCCAATACTTGGCTTACACTGCTTTTCTGTCTTGAAATTCTTCATAATTTTTAAACAAGGATCTCTGCCTTTGCATTTTACATGGGGCTTTCCAAATTAGGTAGCTGGTCCCCCTTACAGGTCAGAGTGAGACTGAGCAGGGATGTCCGAGCACAGAGAGCAGACATAGATCAGCTCGAGAAGGCTGTCCAGGCCACAGCAGGTGCAGGCATTCTGCAGCGTATGCCCTGCACAGTCGAGCATCTGCAGCAGCCGCCTGACAGCAGCCGTGGGAAGGGCTGACCAGAAGCACTGAAGCACAGGTGGGGAAGGACCTGGACTTCATGCCTTCAACTCTGAGCTACTGTAGAAGGCAGGACAGAGAATGTAGGACAATCAAAATAAAATCCAAGTTTCAAGGAAATAATTATTTTAATGCAGGATGATATGGTATGTACACAGATAGGACACAAATAATAAGTGAGAGAGACAGAACTACAATGGATAAAAAAAGATAAGGATTATGTACGTGTATGACTGAAACATTTTGCTATACACCGTAAATTAACACATTGTAAACTGACTATATACGTCAATAAAAAAATAAAAAAGATATGATTTAGATATGACAATATATATCTCCACTGTTTTTCTAATGAATGAAGCATATAAGCCACATTATGTAATTGTATATTAGCTCTGCTTTGTGTTATTTATATTTATTTTCTCATATACCTGTTTGTTCAGTATATGTATGCATATATCCATATGTACACACAAAGTTAAGGTAACTAGCTCCTCTCTCTCTCTCACACACACACACACACACACACACAGTGGATTCAGTCATCACATCACTCTTTCAGGCAAGTCACCTGACTTTCTTGGGCCTCCCTTTCCTCATCTATATTTTGAGAAAATTAAATTAGACCTGTTTGGTTCTTTATATATGTAAAGGTTTGTGTTTCTTTTTTTTTTTTTTTTAATCTGAGGAAGAGAAAAAAATAATAATCTAATCTCTTTCAAAATGTGGGTATTGTTAAAAATAAGAATTTCTCTACAGGGAGTACAGAAAGCTGTCAGCTTAAGGCCAACCTGCCTAAGTTTTTGGCTGGTGATAAGAGAAATATGAACTTGACTCCTGGCCTCATGTTCCTCATGTTGGCCAGTCCTCTCCATGAATTTATGTACAGAGCACATGGGTGTTGAAGGCTTGTATACTGCAGATGTCTTTTCTGTTTTGACTTTGCTGTCCTATGATCTTTTCAAAATACAATGCCCTGTATAACTTCCACATTTACACCACTGTTAAGTTTCTGCAGCAAAGTATATTTTATGTTCTGTGAATACTTCCTGTACAGTACATTTGCACTTTTATAATCTTTTTGTTCACTTTTAATAACCTCTCTGTGGTTCTAGCCTGAATTATGCCCTCTAAAATATGTTCCTATCGTGCTTTAGGAGTTTTTCTTGGCCCATTACAAAGAAATCTCATGCTTTACTTTCATTTTGCTTGTGAATTTAAACTATTTTCAACATGAATGGAATATTTTTCTCTGAAGAACGATAAAATGTTTGTGGATTTTTCCTACAGGGGGGAACAAATAGAATATGAATCTCATGAGTCTGAATAGTGCAGCTCCTATCTGATTTGACTCTTTGTAAAATTTTATTTGCATATATTTCAAAGAGTGCTATATAGCAAGTGCATTGGCTATACAAGAGAGAGCAGTGTAACTATTCCTCCTTCCTTGAAAAGTTAGTAAAAAAACTCTCTCTCTGTGTCTGTGTGTATATACACATGCATACATGCATATAAACACATTTATATATATATATATTTATAAATATCTTGTATGTGCATATGTAAATTCTGATCTTCTCTGTAGATAGGGAGATAACTGAAGGAAGAATGCTGTATTCCTGCTGTTTAATACAGCACCAGGCCCATAGTAGGGAAAATAAACCCTTAGTGAATGCATAATGAGTGATTAGCTATGATTAGCTACTTTCTCATCTTTAAAAATTTACTACATATGGTATTTCAGCAATTCTTAGACTTGTCATTTTGAAGTAGTTGTGATGTCCCATAAGATCATTTAATATTTTGACCCTAAGGTCACCCATTTAACCTCCCGCTAACGCCCTCACTGACAACAATCTTGATACAGAACCAAATAGCATCTACAGATGTCTACCAGCAGCAAGGAAGGATGCCTGGGTGGGGGAACAAAGTCTTTGCCTTAAAGTTCCTACAGCTTTGGGTGAGGAATGGGGGCGTAAACGGCACAGAATAAATAATCAAATTGTTCTATGTCACATGAGCCAAGTGAATGAATTGGAAAATAAGTCCTATGCATATTCAGAGTAAAAGGTTTGCGGGCTTTGGTGAAGGGTCATGGAAGAAGTCCAGCACTTTTTACTGAAAAGCAGGATGCCTTGAGTGAATCTGAAAAACTGTGACTAAGAAACATAAACCAAGGCTTCGGTGTAGAGAGCTTTTCAAACCAGCCTATGGCATTCAAATGTTATATGGTGGGCACTAAAATGCTTTGAAAAGGATGGGTGGTAAAAATGCAGTGCAGTTTGGCTTGGGAGGAAAGATAGATGGCAGTAGATGCAAAGACCTTGAGGGAATTATTGCGATAGTTAAAGCACTAGCATAGTATGCACACTACAAAGAATCTGATGAGTGGGTGCAGACAATGGAGAACCAGGAACATGAAGATTTCAGAAAGGTCACCAACATGTATAACCTGGAAGAACTGAGTAAATCTAGAAGAGATTATTTGATTGAAAGTCTGGTTTTAGCCATTGTTTTAGGTTGAATTTTGTCCCCTCAACAGATAGGTTGAAATCCCAACCCCCAGTACCAGTGAATGTGACCTTATTAGGAAATAAGGTCTTGCATAAACAATCAAGACAAGATGAGGTCAGTAGGGTGAGTCCTAATCCAATATGACTGATGTCCTTAAAAGAAGAAGGAAGTTTGGACACAGAGAGGGAAATGCCACGTAACAAAGAAGCAGAGAGTGGAGTGAGGCAGCTCTAAGCCAAAGAATGCAAAGACTTGTTGGCCACCACCAGCAGCTAGGAAGAAACAAGGGAGGATTCTCGCCTTCAGGTTTCAGAGGGAGCGTGGCTAAATTCCAGATTTTGGCCTCCAGAACTATGGGATAATATATTTTTTGTTGTTTTGAGCCAACCAGTTTGTGACACTTTGTTATGGCAGCCCTAAGAAACAAAAACAGTAATGCTGAGCCCGAGCGGGATGTCTATGTGGAAATATTTACCAGGTTGTTAAACACAACAGTGGAGGTAAGAGGTGAGTTTAAGGCTAAGTTTTTTTTAACCACTTCACTGAGATATGATTAACGTTTAAAAAGGCTATACACATTTAATGTATACAGCTCAGTAACTTTGTAGATATACACCCACGAAACCATCACCACCATCGAGGTCATAGATAAAACTATCACTTCCCAAAATTTCCTCCCACCCTCATTATTATTATTTTTTAGCATTAGCATTAGTATGTATACGTGGTAAGAACACAATGTAAGATCTACTGACTTAGAGAATTTTAAGTATATGATATAGTATAGAAAGCTGTAGGCACTGTACTGTATAGTAAATCTTCAGAACTTATTTACTTGGACAACTGAAACTTTGTACACTTTGATCATCACCTCCCAATTTTCCCCTCCCCCCAGCCTCTGGTAACCATCATTCTACTCTCTGCTTCTCTGAATTTGACTATTTTTGATATCACATATAAATAAGATCACGGAGTATTTATCTTCCTATGTCTGGCTTACTTCACTTAGCATGATGCCCTCCATTCCATCCATGCCATCACAAATGACAGAACTTCCTGCTTTTTAAAGGATGAATAATATCCAATTTTGTGTGTGTGTGTATCACATATTCTTTATCCACTAATCTGTCTATAGATATTTAGGTTGTTTCATATTGTAGCTATTGTCAGTAATGCTGCAATGGACATGAGAGTGTAGGTCTCTCTTTGAGATCCTGATTTCAGTTCCTTCATGTATATTCAGTAGCAGGATTACTGGATCATATGGTAGTTCTATTTTTAACTTTGTAAGAACCCTCTATACTGTTGTCCATAATGGCTATACCAGTCTACATTTCCACCAGCAGTGTACAAGGGTTCCTTTGTCGCCACATCCTTGCCAGCACTTATCTTCTTTTCTTTCTAAAATAATAGCCATGTAACAGGTATGAGGTGATATCTCATTGTGCTTTTGATTTGTATTTTCCTGATGATTGGTGTCATTGAACACTTTTTAATAAAGCTGTTGGCTATTTGTATGTATTCTTTGGAGAAATGTTAATTCAGGTCCTTTGCCCATTTTTTAATTGGATCATCATCATCATTTGCTATTGAGTTGTGAGTTCCTTGTATATTTTGAAAATTAATTCTTATCAGATATATAGTTTGCAAATATTTTCTCTCATTCTGTATGTAGGTTGTCATCTCATTTTGTTGATTGTTTCCTTTGTCGTGCGGAAGCTTTTTAGTCTGAGATGTGGGAGAAGTCTGAATTTAAGTGAGAGTTGAAACCATGAGGATGAAAGGATTTCTTAAGGGAGGAAACTTACATAAAACCACAGTTAAGACTTCGGTCAGTGGTGTGCTGATAAATGTTTAACCACACTCTCCAAGAAAAAAAAAAGTCCTAATATCCAGCATTTGCTCATTCCATGGTATAAATAACCCCATCATGGCTGATGTCACTGGGTTGCAAAATTCACAAAAATTTAACAAGTGACTCTTTATGAGCTGGTTTGCATTGTTTTCAGCATACCATGACTGTGGTATATTCATATTTAGGGCACACATGGAGGAAATGGTAACATCAAATGAGACAACAAAGTGACTAGCCAGGCATTAGGACCAGGATAGTGAGTAATTATGAAGGAAATCATAAAAACGGTTTTTAAGAGGATGATTTAGGATTTCGGTCCTTTATTCCAAATTTACGTCTAATATTAATAGCACAACCATGCTCCCTAGGAAAACTAATCTGCAGTTTGTTTCTTCCAACGTTCTATTACTTTTATTTTTAATTCTATACCTTTGTTAGTAATGACAAAACAAAAGGACAGTGGCATTGTTTTTAAGTAACTAAAGTTTCTAGAGTGATTACTGTATGCTAAAATTCTTTACAGAAACCATTTCACTTATTCATCACAAAAATGACACTATTTTTGAGAGATGATTATCCCAACTTTACAGCTGAGGACAGTAGGGTACAGAGAGCTCATATAATACACCTAGGTCCACCCTGTTGGTACCTGGTAGAATCAAGACTCATGAAAGTCTGTCTGACTCAAACTCAAAAGTCTACAGAAGCGAGAGAGGTAAGTATTTGAGAGGATTTGGCCAGCTGCAAGTACCACTCTCTTCTCACAGAATGTTGCTGTGCATAAATATAATCTCTGAATCATAGATCTTCACATTTTTCAAAGGAAGCCAGAAATCCAGATTTAAATGTGAATTCTCCATTTTTAAAATGGTTGCTCAAATTTTTATTACTTAAACATTGTGGTGGCCAAGAAACTATAAGTATATGCCATCAGATTCCGTTCTGTCCTATAATGGTCGTGCCAGTCAGCCTTTCTAGAACAGTAGAGAAGGCAAGAGGAATAAGGATGGGGGAAACTTCACAGATATTCTAAACACATCATGTAAAGTATTTTCAAAAGTCTGAAAGAGAATTTCCATGCAAAATGTATAAAGCACATGCTCTGTGTAAAGTACATTGTTACCATCTTTTCCCATGAATCATGACGTAAGCAGAAATGTTCTTATTTCTATTTTCCACCTTTTTGAACTGATTTCAGTTCTTTTCAATAAATACTTATGGAACATTACCCATTTACTCTGTGCCTTGAACTAGATGGTGTCTATCATTTGCCTGCTACTAATTTTTCAGACATTCCACCAATTTTCCTCATTACTTTCTACTATCTACTCTTGGAGTGTCAGTCAAGATCTGTTAGAAAGTCTCTTCTGGAAGCTCTCTTTGGATGTAAACTGCTTTTGTCCTGGATTATAGGATGTCTGTGTTCTGTCAGGGAGAAAGGGAGGAAAACACTGATAAGGTAATCTGGGGTCAGATTGTAAATGGCTACATTAAGGAATTTGGGTAGGGAGGAGCCATTGAAGGGTTTTAAGTGAAGGAGCAACATAGTGAGAGCTATAGTTAAAGAGGTGATTCTGGCTCACTTTGCAAAATACAGCAAATTGTAGACAAGGCTAAAGGCAGGGGGCCCAGTTCTGAGGCTGTGATAGTAGTTCAAGGGGAGATAATAAAACCCAGCAGAGATAATAGCAAATAGGGTCAAGATCCAAGAGAGAGAAATTTAGAGTGGAATTGACATACCTGTTGGATATGGGAAATGAGGATTAAAATCCAACACTGTTATTATGGACTGAATGGCTGAATGTTTGTGTCTGCTCTCCCCGCCCCTGGCCCCCAAATTTATATGTTGAAACTCCAATGCTTTTGGGAGGCAATTAGGGTTAGATGAAGTAGTGAGGTTGGGAACCTTGTTTGATGGCATTAGTGCCTTTGTAGGAAGAGACACCAGAGAGTTTCTCTCTCTAATGTGTGCACACGCTGAGTAAAGGCCATGAGAGTACGCAGCAAGAAGGCAGCCATCTGCAAGCCAGGAAAAGAGCTCTCACCAGAGCTCGACCATGCTGGCAGCCTGATCTCAGACATCCAGCCTCCAGAACTGTGAGAGAACAAGTGCCTGTTTTTAAGCCTCCTAATCTATGATACTTTATTATGGCAGCCAGACCAGATTAATACAACTACTTTATTTTATTGTGTAAATTGTTCCAACGTTGGCCATTAATAGTTGGTGCTTGCATTTTTAACATGCCCCCAATTGTTGGTTTTAAACATATGTATACATTTCCTTACTTTGGTATTACACAGTATTCCAGGCTCACTTAATATCTCCTGTCCCAGTCCTAGAATCACTTATTTTTTCAAGGAACCCTGGTTTTTCTTAGTGGGGAATGGATTAGAAGCTAGTGTCTTGGCATAAGATGTACTCATTTCTATGGGCATGTCATTTCTTTAGGTCCTCTTAGCTAACAGCAAGGAAATATATGTGTATATACTAACATGTGTATATGTATGTATGTATACATGTGTGTATATGCATAACTGAATATATATTTATATATATAACTATACGTATCTATATTAAGCTAAACAGGGGTTTGTACTGATATCGCCAACGCTAATAGATTAGATCATTCTAATGATCTTCTCTTCTCTTTTATCTGTAACCTCCCGCTACTGCAGTGAGAAATCTCACTCCTATTATCTACAGCCATTTTCTTAATTGTTCAATTTCAGTACACATGTGTAGCAATATCAGAATTATTAAACTTTGCCCCCTCAGGAAGCAACTTTATCAACTAGAGTACAATGCTTATGCACAGTTTCTTTTTTTTTTCAGTCTCACAGACTCATTTCCAAAGTTACTTAGCACCTTTCCCCCATTCCCTTCAGTGAAGTTGTTTCATACATTTGTAATGGTTCAATTCTCTCCTCGCAGGCTGCATTTCTTCCTGGCATTGCTGAACCTTCAAAACATTTTTTCATACATTAAGGTTTACTCTTTATGCTGCAATATGGTATGGGTTTTAACAAATGTATAATTTCATGTATCCTCCATTACTATATCATAAAGAATAGTCTCACCAACCTCAAGTAGCCCTTGAAATTTACCCATTCAGTTTTACCCCCTATATCCACTCTCTCTTGGCAATTACTGATATTTTTCACTGTGCTATAGTTTTGTCTTTTCTGGAATGCAATATAATCGGAATCATACAGTACACAGCCTTTCTAAATGGCTCTTTCATTTAGTATATGCATTTAAGATCCATCCATGCCTTTTGTGGCTCATTTTCTTTTAATTCTGAATAATATTCAATAGTTTGGACATATCACTGTTTGTTTATCCATTCTCCATTGAAGGACATGTTGGCTGCTTCCAATTTTTAGCAATGTTGAATAAGGCATCTATAAACAGTGTGTAGGTTTTGTGCGGACATAAGTTTTCAAATCAGGTGGGTAAATGCCTAGTAGAATGACTACTGGATGATACGGCAAGACTGTTTAGTTTTGTGAGAAATTGTCAACTGTTTTCCAAAGTAGCCATGCCAGTTTGCATTCTCACCAGCAAATTTTTCCTGTTTTTCAGATCCATGTTGGAATTTGGTTTGCCTGTTTAAAAATTTTCTTAGCCACTCTCTTCTGTGTGTAGTAGTTATCTTAACTTTTAAAATAATTGTTATAATAAATAGAAATAATACCCATTTTAAAGGTGGCAAAATCCTTGCATTCCAGTTAATCAGATATTGGGTTATTTTCCAAATAGAAAGTTGTTATCAAAATATTTAATTTTATAGCACTTTAACTTATACCCAAGGATCAATTAAACACATTTATATAAGGGGATCAGTAGTATAAATAATCCAAAGGGAGATAATCTAAATATGAATTGTGTTAACCTTTTGAATGCATTTTATGATCCATTTTGTAATGTCAAAATTACTCTTGTAATTATGGTAACTTTGAAAATCATCATAGCTATATATTGCCAAAATAGCTAGTTTCTTACTAATTGGTTTGCATAATTAATTAAATTTAACTTACTACATTTATCTTTAACGTTCTGATCTGAGAATGTGTAGCTTCAAGTTTAGGCAAAATTAACGTAGTTTTTGCATTCTTTCTACACACCAACCAACAGGTGGAGATGGAATGATAGTTCCAGGAACTACCTTGGATTAAACAGCTCCAAAGATACTACAATATGCAAAAAGCAAGAGTTGGCTACATTGGATTTCTTATGGAAATATACTCATAAAAAGTTAAAGTTGAACTGGATGCTGAAGAAATTAAGTTCCTCTTGTGCGTATTGGTGATTTGTAAGAGCCACCTCTGTTTGTGATACAAATAATTCTACAATATACTGTTCTAATCCTAGTTGATGATAAAAGTGTTTTGACTTCAATAATTCATTATAATTATTGCTATAGTCTTAAAATTTATGATAGTGGAAATTTAAGATTCTGTTGAATATTTTATATCTATGTATATGTTTATTTTTTATGAAAATACTTCCTGTAACAGTTTTCATTGTTATACAATGTAAATTTCAAAAGAACAGCAAAATAAATATAAAGATTTCCCTGTATTTAGCTCTATTCACTGGGAAAGCAAATTAGATATTAAAGTTGGAAGATTCCCAAATGATCCATTAGAAATTGAAATTGATTTTAACTTACTTTATGCTGTTATTTATGGTGTTTTATTTCTACTTCAGCTCAGTCCCTTATCTCAACCTCATTATATTGCTGTTCTTTATGAGAGAGGTATGACTTAAATAATGGCAATTTGCTAATGATGTGTGGATTGCCACATCTACTGCCCTAACTACTAAGCGTTGTTCTGCAACATCTAGAAGTGGTGATAAGTAATATGCAATATATTTCTTAAAATAAATGCTGTACATAATGTAGTAATATACGTAGAGCAGAAATCAGTACTTGGGGTGAGAAGTTGCTAGCAAAATACTGACTTCTCATCCAAGGTGAGCTGAATGCTTACCAGGTGCCCACAAAGCTCTTGACTTTATGATCTACTTTGCCATGACTATTGTCTTCCTCTTACCAAGCCAAACCCCCAAAACAGCCACAGATAATATAATCCATACTTCCAGTGTAGAAATTCCTCAAGATTTTTTAAAAGGAGCCAGTTGATAACCTCTTTGTCTGCATTAGAAATTCATGTGAATTTAAAACCACATTCTAATCCAGACAGCTCTGACAAAGATCCCATGAGTCTAGGGAACTAATGATAATTTTACTGGTCATTGAAAGTTTGTTCCTGATTGCATTCTTTCTGTGGAAGGCCTGCAGGAGCAATAATCAAATACCATTAGTTATCTGGTACTGATCATGCAGGGAAAAAATGTGCGTAGATCAATGTGCTAAGAAAACCTTTCATGACTAATGAGTAAAAAATGTCATCTCGAAACCTCTCAGCAGTTTTCCTAAGAGACTGAACTTGCACTATATCCTGAGAACGGATGGATGTAGGTATCTAAATGTAAGCAATGAAACCACACAGGTACCAAAGACAACGTGGGTAAACTGCTCTTTAACACTGGTGTAGGGAAGGGCTTTCTATGACTCAAAATTCCAGGCATAATAATTAAAAACTCTTAATAATTTTGGCCACAGAAAATTAAATTTTTTTCCATCACCAAGAACACCATAAACAAGGAGAAAAGACCGATGAAAAACTGGGTAAAAATATTCACAACATATATGACAAAGGGCTAATATTTATAACATAAATAGATATTCCTAAAATAAATGAAGAATTCCTAAAAATAGAGGGTGCATTGTTTTACATGGTTTACCCCAAAGGTAATATCTTGCAAAACTGCAGTAAACTATCACAACCAGGATACTGACATTGATGCAATCTACCGATCCTATTCAGATTTCATTAGCACGGTTTTACTGGTACTCACCTGTGCCATTATTTTTTTAATGGGAACTACAGAAAAGGGATATTTTTCAGTCACAGTCTCTTCATCTATATAATAGGGAGTAATAATACAAATTTGCTAGACTCCTATAGGGACTAAATGAGCTAATCATTTAGCATGCTTATCTCAGTCTTGGCACGTAGTGACCATGCAAATATCCCCTCTTCCATCCATCACCATGATCCAACCTTCTGTTCTTATTTCCCTCCCAGCCCTAGCCCTGTGCTTAACTTCCCTCCTGTTTCTCATGTCACCAAACTCTGTCCTATTCCTCATCTCCCTGTAAAAACCTAAATCTCCACTCCTTGCTCTTTTTTTCTGCGGTACCTAGTATGTTCTAATGATCTCTTCCTGTCTGGAATGCCCAGAGGTTCAGTAGGATTGAGGGAGGCTATTTCCACTCAAGAGATAAAGGGAGAGATAGAGACAGTAAAGGGAGAGCTGGACATTGTGCTAAAATTGTAGCAGAGAAAGATGCATGTCTTTTATACTTATTTTGAAGTTCTATAGACTTTTCATGAGAAATACGTTGATAAATGGAGGTTACAGTGTATGACACTATTAGAATGATGATGCACCTGCATGTAGGCTAAGTAGAGTAGGCCTTTAAAGCATTGCCTGAGATTCATTTATTATAGTCAATCTAACAACCAACGTTAATTCAGTACTTCTTGTGTGTTTATTGTATGTGGACTTTACAGACACTGTTATGTAGACACTGCTTATAGTTCCATAGACGCGATCTAGTGTTATATTGTTATATAGACACAGAGGAAGCAGTGATTCAAGATCTCTTCTTGCATGTAAGGCAGGTAGATGATTAGCTCTAGCTGTAATAAAGAAAGTAAAAGAAGTCCCTGCCCCCACAAAGCTTCCGTCTTAGTTTTTATTTGGAGTAGTGTTCTAGCGTGTAAAGACCTGCTTAGACTTTCAGAACACAACCCCCTTGTACCCTGTGGAATACTCTTGCTTTAAAGGAACTGTCACAGCCAGGGATGGGTGATAAAGGAAAATCAACTTGGCATATGATATTCAGGGAAAGCTAGGAAACACCAGAAGTCCTCTTTTTGAAAAGGAACTATAAACAGAACAGGGAACAGAAATATTCTGGGGTGGTGAGAGCCCTCAAACATAGCTCAAAGCAAACACCCGAGTCAGTTTGCCAGCATCCAAATTGTGACCTAAGAGTGGGATATTTGTGGGTGATGGGAGGCACAGTGGGTAATTCAAGACAGCTAGTGAACATAATGGCTCATTTGGAAAAATGCAGAAAGTGGGTCTAAGCCAAAAGCTATAGAGAGAAGAAAGGGAGAAGACAGAATTCCTAGTAGACTTTAGGCAAATTGTAGCGGAGTTTGTGAGAGAGTTGCACCAAAAATCATTTCAGTTTTATAAGTGATTCTTCCATTCTAAGAGGATAAAATAGCTATTAAAAGAGAGTATCTCAACCTGGGACTGCAGGAATTTAGGGAAGATTATTCAGAAGAACAAGAAAGTGAAGGCCAAGGTCTGTGAAAGGATTTATGGACCAAAGAGGACTATTAAAACCAAGACAAAACTAACCCAGCAAACTCTGCTTAATTAATTCATGCATTTAGAGTTTGATTCTTTATTACATGTAACAAACTGTGCCAAACACCGAGAGGTATGCATATAAATAAAACATAATCTCTATCCTTAATTCTTATATTATTAATGAATTGCTCCCTATCTTTGTAATGATGTTGAGACAGTAACTATATTAAACTGAACTAGAGCAAATGGAAGAAGCAATGAAGAAAGGCAGGGACACCCAGTAGAAGGAGAAATAACTTTGATTTTACCCTTGGGTGAAGGCACTGAACCGAGAATGTGAATTATATCCTAGTAAAGATAATCATCACCTCTAATATCTGTTCTTTAAATACCCCTGAGAGCAAAGTTTTCCGCACTGAATTGGCAACTGCACTTGTTAAGCTATGACAGACAAGTCGTGGGGCCATCCCTTGCTGTGTTCTGGTATAGCTCAGTGGTTGCTTTGGTCAGAAAATTATTCATCAATTTCTAAAAGCCACATAGGGGCTTAGCATTTAAAACCTCCTAGAAGAGCAGACTGTTTAGCTGGAATGATATAAACTGGAACAAAAGACAGCCACTCTTCCTGGCTGCCTTGGTGTTGGCTCATTGGATTCCACGGTTCAGTGACTCATAGCTGAACAGTATGAAACTTTATCACAAAGAGTTCTATTCTGCTTTAAACCTGCAGATGAAAAGTAATTTAGTTCATATGCTGCAGTGATGCAAATCAAAACCCATAACATTTTTATTAATTGCTGAAAGCAGACCGGATTTCAGAAGCACAAAAGTACCAGCAAAGAACTACAGAAACACAATAAATTTGAAGACTAGGTTTGGAAAGATGCCCAGTATTTTGGAAGTGAAGGGCCTGCTTATACACGATTTCACAAATCTAATTTTGCTGATGCAAAATCAGTATAAGTAGTCTGAATTTTTAAAAATCCTTTGGCCTAAACTAAAGCTTCTTAATTCAAATCTTGACATTAAGCACCTTTTAGCTTATTCTTCATACACAGTGGAAACTGATTTTATTCCTGTTCGGCTCATGTCCCTACCTGCTGTCACTTTGGACACAATTTCATTTTGGTTCCTAAGGTATTCTCTCATAATAACAAGCACCTTCCCAAAAAGCTAAGGTCTAAGGCACTGTGTACTCTGTTTATAGAAAATGAACAGCGCCTAGCGTGGTAGTCAGTGTGAGGGACTCAAAACATCGGAAAAGAGCCAAAATTTCAACTCTGACTTGTACTGTTCAAAAGAAAGGAAATAGATACAAATAAAAATCATTGCCAGTGCAGAAGTAAGTCAGAGCTCATTATATGTCTCACTCACACACACACGCTCATGAAATGAACATAATGAAAGTGCTTATAATTTTCCATCAATTCAGTGGTGATAACAGTAACATTCAACAAGCACTGTAAAGTGTCCCCATGTGGCTCAAGGACTTAGTTATATTTGCAAAATTACACATCAAGAGGTTGACAAATTATTAGTTATTTCCATGGATTCTCTATTTATCCAGATTAAAAGTGAGTTTTGATAGCAAGTGTTCTATTCAACACAGTATCTATAGGACTGGCGAGGTGTTTTCTTTATTAACTTGAATTGCTTTAACACCACATCCATCCAATGAACTGAGTTCAATGTCAAAACTCCTCAAGAGAATCATCTGAGGAACTTGTTAAAATATGTTGAGATCCAGTTTCCAGATATTTAATTCAGGAATCGGAATGTTTCTAATATGTTAATTAAGTGATTCTGATGTATGGCATTTGCAAACCACACTTTGAAAGGCTGTCTAAAATCATAGGTTTAAAAATGAACTGCTACTTCATAGCTATTAGGATGGCTACTATAAAAAAAGAAAGAAAATAAGTGTTGGTAAGGATGTGGAGAAACCCTGGTGCACAGTTGGGAATGTAAAATGGTGCAGCTAGCATGGAAAACAGTATGGTAATTACTTAAAAATTAAAACTAGGATTACCATATGATCCAGAAATTTCATTTTGGATATATATTCGAAAGTATTGAAAACAGAGTCTTAAAGACATATCTGTATACCTATGTTCACAGTAGCATTATTCACAATAGCCAAGAGGTGGAAGCAACACCAGTATTCATTGACGATGAAATGGATGAATGGAAAAGCAAACTGTGGTATATACATATGATGAAATATTATTCAATCTTAAAAAGAAGGGAAATTCTGACACATGCTACAACTTAGATGACCCTTGGGGATGTTATACTAAATAAAACAAGCCACACAAATGGACAAATATTTTATGATCCCACTAATAGGACCTAAAGTAGTCAAATTCATGGAGACAGAAAGTAGAATGATGTTTGTCAGGAGCCAACTGGGGAAGAGGAATGGGGGAGTTGTTTATTTGGTACAGGTGAAAAGAGTTCTGGAGGCTGGTTGCACATTGATGTGAATGTACTTAACACTCCTGAACTGTACACTTAAAAGCAGTTAAGACAGTAAATTTTATCTTATATTGGCTGTGAAGGGGAAGTGGGGATGGACAGTGGTTGGAAGGAGAACAAAGATAAAAGGATTTCTTTTTTTGAAAGGAAATGTCTTGTAAAAGACTAAACTGAAGGAAAGGACTCAGTGAAGAGAGAAATGTTGATAACCCAAGAGAATTGAATGTAACATAACATATGTAAAACATATTTGTAATTCACAGGTAAAACTTGGCACCTGGTAGGTTTGCGATATCCTTAATCTTTTCATGTGCACTTTGCATCAGAGAGTGAATTAGGTAAAATGTCTGAGAGACATTCCAACTTTCCATACTCCCAAGACCTAAGAGAAAATGGGTGGGTATCATAGTCAAAATCCTCTCATGTGACTGGACCTGTGCTAGCACTGAAATGCTGAATGTTTTATTATCAGTTTCAGAAATGCCAAATGTAAAACGAGGTTCATGTCATTGCTCTTGCCCTGCACACTCTTATTCATAAAATGAGTTAATGATAATGATTTTATGAACAAAAAGGTGACTAATATTTCTTGACATAGTAACTTTGGCAATCTCACTATACTGCTGAGGATAAAGAACACAAATTCCAATACTGGGAGAGAGTCTAGAAATGTTCTCATATTGAAGCTTCTAGATCATCCCATTCTTTCCTCCAAATGGAACAGTCTCTCTCCCGAGCTTCTCTGGGCTCTGGGGAGGGGAGGTCATCTAGAGCCAAGGTGCTTCTTTGCACGCACAAAGCAGGACTAAAGCATTCATCTTGGCCAGCCTCCTAGGTCTCTAGAGAAAATGTAAAGAGTATTCTACACCTAGTGCACCACTGGAACACTAGGAAGTAGATGTTATTTTCAGAAGGGCACACATTGCCACTAGAAATTTCAAAATGTGCTTGACACAGGGCTGAGGAGTATTTGAAAGGTAGCAATTTAGATATTTCAAGATCCTAAATAAACCTATTTTTGCATATATTTACATCATTTAAACCATGCATATATCTTTTTCCCATTATAATTTGTTCCACTTAATTTGCCAGAGCTTACAATTAATCGATCTACTCTCCTATATTTAGTGAAAAACAACAACAACTAACTTGTCAGTTGCTGACTGAGGTGTGAAGTCCTCAAGGAGTCCAGGGAATCATAAAGAGGACTAAAATTTCCTGACAGCTATGTTGGTCTTTGCAAAAAGTCTAAGTTCTCCACCCATCTATTACTATAGAAGAATCTGACATGTGGTCCTTGTACTGCTTAATTACACATTTCTTTTCCACTCGTTAACATATTTCACTTATTTGTCATTTCTAATATTTTAGCTAAAATGATGCCATTTTCTTTCTTTCAGTTTGACTGATAGCAGGAATTCTGATTGCTGGGGAAAAATAATTCAGTCCTCTAAAGAGAAAAAATGAAGATCTAATCAACATAACGTCCTAAAAGAACCTGACATTCTCTTTAGGGGATGATTGGCTGCCCATAAATGAGAGAGCGTGTGTGGGAAACTTCCTTAAGTCTCTGTTATTTGATTAACTTGTAAAGGCTAAGATCAACTGACAAATTCAATTATACATTCAAATTATATTTCTAAATTGGCTTAATTTTTTAAAGTGATGAATGAACCATGGGGGAACAATTCCATTATAATGCGAACGAGAAAGAATAAGTCTCAATATTAATAGTGTGCCAGTGCACACAAACTTCCCTATTTCTCTTGATTAGCAGGATAGGTTTAATGAACAGAAATATCTGGTTTATAGGTCTGCTGTGGTGTTTACGTTCCAGGAAGAGAAAGCTCTCTTTAGGGTACAAACGGGAGGAAAAAATGATGGTGTCCTTGGAAAGTAATAAAAGTCCTCTTGGGCTGACTTTACCTTAGTAAAGCAGATCATAAATAAAGAAAATTATTTGTCTACAGATTGTCTCAAAAGGTACAGAATTTGCTTATGACTGCCTGGTAGGAGCAATTCAGGAAGAAGTCATTGCTGATTGTAAAAGACATTTCTGAGTTAGATTCTAATACAGTCACATAGTGATAAGTAACATGTTGCTAAACATTTGCCCCCTCTGGAGACTTAATGTACCATAGTCAGGAAAAAAAAAAAAAGAAAGAAAAACATTTCCCATATATTCTCCTATTAAAATTTGAATCATTGTCATCAGCACTTGAATATAGTAAATTTCAGTTTTATGGAATAGGTTGAGACCAAGTCTGCTACATAAAAATTGATTTTGACACAAAATAGAAATTAGCAATTTATCCTAAGAATGTTACTGAAAAAAAGTCTATGTGACTAAGATAGATGATAAAACACACCACAATTTCTCCTTTTTCCTTCTACATTGATAAATTAGTACACACAAAAAATGCAATAAAATTACATTTAAACTCATATTTAAATCTTTACTAGTCAGTCATTTTCATTTGTCAAAAATGGCATGTTAAATTGAATTTTTACAGTATTAACAAACATTATGGACTGCAGCTTTTTAGTTCTTCAAATTTTACCACAAAATTTAGGTTATTTGTTTTGACTAAGAGAAGTCCTTCTCAACCAGCCATCTTGTAAGATAGCTGTGAAGACAGACAGGATAAAATGTTCGTAAGTTTTTTGAATCTCCTACATAAACATCATTTTCTTAGCACTTATTTACTGCTAGGACATGTTGCAGATGAGGAAACAGAGCCACAGAGAAGTTAAACATTGTATGCAAAACCATACAGCAAATTGGGGTTTGAGTGCTAGATGGCATAGTTGCAAAGTTTATGATTTTTCTCATAGTACCTGATATTAAAAGACAATGAACAAAAAGTCACGCACAAATGTTCCCAGCTGCATTATTCAGAGTGGCCAAGAAGTAGGAACACCCAAATGTCTATCAACTGATGAATGAATAAACAAAATGTGGCACATTCTGCAACGGAACATATTTGCTGATAAAAATTAATGAAGTACTGATATAGTACAACATGGATGAACCTTAAAAACTTTATGCTAAATAAAAGGAGTCAGTCACAAAAGATCACATACTGTATGATTACACTTACATGAAATATCCAGAGTAGGCAAACCTATAGAGCTAGAATGCAGATTTATGGTTTCCAGGGGCTGGGGAGGCAGAGATGGGGGTGGGGGCGACTGCTAATGGGCACAGACCTCTATTTGGAGTGATAAAAATGTTCCAAACTTAAACTATTGTTATGGTTGTACAACTGTGATTACATTAAAAGTCATTGAATTGTACCCTTGAAATGGATGAATTTTATGGTATGTGAATTATGTCTCAATAAGTTGTTAAAAAATAATTTGGTTATTAAATGTCACAATAATCCCAGGATTCTTCTTCCTTCTACAATATTAAGTAGATATGTCCTCAGAGATAAAATGTAACTCAGAGATCATTTGTGAACATGCCTGGGAGTCACATCTCTACTAGAATTCTGAACAGTCAGCTTCCCTCCTCACTCCCCTTTACTCTTTTATTTTACAGAAAAAAATCCAACGTTGACCTTCCTCCTATAGAGCAGGCAGAGTGCTTTACTGATGGTCAGAATGGGAGTGCGCCACCCTCTCATGTTTATGAATCCCAGAACACACGATTAATTCATAAATACAGGCTTTTAATTGTAGCGTCCCAATCATCCTGCTGGGAGAGATATACTTGCTAATATAATGTGGCTGAATTAGTGCTATTCCTTTCAAGGTCGTTACCCAGGGTGGATCTATACATGCTCTAAATATGTCTATTGATTGTAGTGCTTATTATTATTACAATGATTGTTACTTTCACTCTGGAATTGTTTTAGAAAGTTTTGATATTTTCTCTTGAACAGTGGAAATAACTTCTTTAGGGGCTGAATTTTATTTTTGAGGGGTTTCAAAAGTTATTAGAATTCAAAGCAAATGAATATGACTAGTAATCACAGTGAGTAATGCCCTTTGGGTTCAAAAATCAATATCTGGCTTCTCCAAAGGAGGAATTCCAAATTATTTTGAGTAATTGCTGTGCCATTCACTTGATACATCACATGTATTTATTGGGTCTCAACAATATCCTTAAACACTGGGAAAATGTATTGTTATATAAGGTGACATCAGTGGAGAGAAGACTAATGAACATTTACTAGCAGTACAATTTATAAAACAATTTTCATAATTTATCTCAAAAATTCTTAGAAAAGCTGCAAGCTTTTTATATCCCACTTTAATTGTGAGTAAATTAAACAATAATGAGAGAGTAACAGAGCAGGGCTCAAAACTAGATGTGTGTACAACAGTTCTGCACCTTTCTCTTTGATTAAGATGTTACCTTGCACTACAATTTTACAAGATAACACTTGTTTAGCTACACCTACACATATATGATGGCATTCATTCATTCATTCATTCACTCAACAAATATTTACTGAAGGCCTACTATGTGCCAGGCACTGTTCCAGATGCTAGGAATACAGCAGAGAATCAAAGTATTTTGTATTTTGTATTCCTGCCTTCATGGAGTTTATCACCCAGCAGAGAAGATGACCATAAACAAGGCAAATTAGCAAAATATATAGTATGTTAGACAGCACAAGTGCTATGGAGAAAAAGAAAGCAAGAGGTGAGGGAATCTATACTAACTACTGTATATAAAACAGATAAACAGCAAGGTCCTACTGTATAGCACAGGGAACTATATTCAATACCTTGTAATAGCCTATGATGAAAAAGAATACAGAAAGACATATGTATATATGTGTATAACTGGATCACTATGCTGTACACCAGAAATTAATACAACATTGTAAACTGGCTACACTTCAATTAAAAAAAAATATAAAGTCTTAAAAAAATAAACAAAGAGGTGAGGGAAAAGGCCATGGGGAATAATCGAGGGGGAGAGTTCCAGGCAGAGGGAAGAGCCCAGGCCAAGCCCTAAGACTGGCATGCTCCTGGCACATTCCAGGAGAAGTGGGCACGGAGATAACAGAACCAGATAATGAAGGTGATGTAGACACCACACTGAATTTGGCTTCGGCTGTAACGAAATAACATGGGGGAGCCACTGCAGGCTTTTAAGGAGAGGAGCGATACAATAAAACTCATGTTTTAAAGGGATCAGCATTCAGTTGTGTTTAGACTGAAGTGGGGCAACGGCATGTTTCCTAAGGAACCATCTCTTTATTCCAGGATCACAGCTGATATTCTCAGACTCGGCAGTTTTAGTGCTCCTCACACCACAGTTTGGACTCAAGTGTCTCTGGCTCTGCCCATTCATAAAGCTCCCCCCAGCTTCCCTGCTTTAGGGAGTAATATATAAAAGTTTACATGGGAACCCAAGGTGGAAACTACCCTGTAATTCCTGTACCTTGTGGGTGCAGTAGATATGCGCAGAAGTCAAAAGAATGTCCATTACCTAAATATTATGTCCTGAACCTTGAACTATAATCACAAAGCAAGATGAAGTCTTAAATATACAAGTGTCTAGCTTCTTTTAGCATCTTAGGTTATCCCCATGTGTGTGTTTTAAAAAATAACCTTTGTTTACCAATAGACCTCAAATCCTTGATTTCAGAGCCTATTGCCATGAAAAGAGGAAACAAAAAGAAACTTTATCAAGTTGACAGGAAAATATCAAGGAATAGCCCAAACAAGGGCTCTACTTGTAGACATTGCTCTTATTCTGGGCAAAAAAATGTGCAGTGAAATTATTTCAGGGCATATCTCCTTTAACAGCCATATTTCCTTAACCTAGCCATATACAGAGCACCAGACACCTCTTCCTCAAAGAGGTGGCCGAGCAACCATGTTAGGGCTGGCAGGCCATGTGACCTCCCTGACCCCTTCACCCCACCCCAAGCCTGCTGCACCTTGTTCTGGAGGGTGGAGAGAGACTCTACAGCTGATTCTCATTCTATTATTATTATTATTATTATTATTGAAGTATAGTTGGTTTACAATGTTGTGTTAATTTCTGGTGTACAGCATGGTGATTCAGTTATATATATATATTCCTTTTCATATTCTTTTTTCATTATAGGCTATTACGAGATATTGAATATTGTTCCCTGTGCTATACGTTAGGACCTTGTTGTTTATCTATTTTATATATAGTAGTTAAAGCTACAAATTAGGGAAAGTAGCAGGCGTGACCCAGCTAGGAGAAAAGAAAACGGAAACTGTCTGTCCTGGAGAGAGCTTCAAGGGTGAAGGGCACCGGGTATAATGGAATGAAACCCACTTTTTCAGAGCATTTGCAGGAAGTGGATGGCATTAACAGGGTGAAACTGCCTAATGAATTCCGTAGCCTGGGTGCTCAGCACCCTGAACCATTCTGTTTTCTCAAGGGTCCTGGGATACTGGCATTGCTCCTCTGACATGAATAAATGCCGCCTGCCACAGCTGGGCTCTGGCTCTCCCAGTTCAAATGAGGAGACTCCCATTACTCAGTCAGGCATACCTGCTTCCTGCTTCGGAGCCTCCGTTTCTTGGAAATAACCTGTCAGGTCCCATCTGCTTCATGAAGCTGCCAGTCCCTGGAGAGGAGGACCTCCACTCTGATCTCCTGTCAGATGCTGGAAACCCAGAAGGGAATAATCCTTCCAATCTGCCAGAAACTGCTTTTGTGATATCAAGGCCTGCCTCAGGGAGCCACAATATACTACACGCAGATGGAAATTAGATTTGTAAGTACACCACTCTCTTCCCTGGGTGCCCTGCAAAACTTCTTCTCACCTTTGTTTGTAGAAAGGACTGCAAGGGCTTTAAATTTATAGCCATTGATAAGCAGGAGTCTGCTGAACACACATATTGTTTTTCTATATCAGGCAGGTGTGGAGAAAGCCGCAGCATAGACAAAGGTCTTTTCGCCAGTGAAAAATGAACGTTCAACTCCATGCCAGCTCCAAGCATGAAGTGGATTCTAGCAGGTGCAATTAATTGCCATTACATTTATTGGAACCTTGAAAACAATTAGCAAGTGTCCTAGTTGATATGACAGATTCATTAATCATTTAATATATTCCTGAAAATTGATTTATCAATCAAAGAGCTACCTCTGGTTGAATAACTCATGACTGTGCTTATGGCTCTATTCATAACTCTGGGCTGTTTTTTAAAGGAAACCAAGAGGCTTTAGCTTGATTTAGCTCCCTCAGCTTCAGCAGTTATACAGATTACATCTCAATCCCTTGAAGGTAGAGCAATTGAAGGGGTTCACAAAGCAGACATTTGAAAGGGCTGGAAATGACGTGTCAGGGTCAGGTATACGATCTTCAGGAGGAAAAGTTACATTGACAGAAAGGACTCATTCAGGAGAAGCTCTTGAGGATGATGTAGTTGGGCCTCAGGAACAGCTAGACCTTGTCCAAGTCAATTTCAAATTTGCTAAATGAGCAAAAAGGCTTCTTGGAGATAAAACTCCTCCAGGTCCCTTGCTTATCCTCCTCATAGTCATCTCTGGCAGGTGACCAGATGTTTCCTTGAATCTTGATAATGATGGAGTGCTCACTTGCATTATATTTTGAAGTGGTTTTGATGATCAGAATTATTTTTCATTCAGCGTAAAATTTTGCCTCCTACCCCTGGAACTACACAGAGTAAACCTTACACCTCTTCCGGGTGACAGCCTTTCGAATATTCGAAGACAGTCAACCTAATCTCTTGAGTTTACTCGGCTCAAGGATATGATTTTTCATGCACGATGGCTCTGAAAATCTCTTCCACATCTCCATCTTTAAGTTGTATTTCCATTTCCTAATGTTCCACCTAACATGTGATGTTCAGAAGTGACCACAGTACTCCAAATGTGAGGGGTGAGTGCTAACCACCTCTATTGTTTGAAATTCTGAAAGATTTCAATGCACTTAAACTTGTTTTGTCTTTATTTGAAACCTTCAGCACATGTTGACCCCTATTAGACTGGCTGTCAACTAAAAATCTATGAGGCATTTTATTTGATCTCTATTAAACCATATCAATCCTATCCCATACTCTGAGGCTATTCTTACAGGCTTTCTTAGGAGGGAACAAAGCTTAATACCAGTTTATTATTATTAGGGTGATTAAGAGTTTTCTGGATTTGAAAGTTTGCTTCTCTGCTTAATAGCCACGACCAAATACAAGGAATTTAATCTTGCTGAGCCTCAATTTCCTTATCTATATAAGAGGGATCATAATAACACCTATATCTGAGGATTGCTGTGAGGATTAAATGAGCTTTGTGAAGTGTTGCTTTGGAGTGTTTGATTCATAGCATCCATAAATGTACACTAATGTTATTATTTTAAATGTTCACTCTGTCATGTATATATTGGAGTTTTTTCCCCTATCTCTACTATTTCTTTACATAAGGCAGAGATAAATATTTCAAGTATAACTAAGACAAAAAACCCTCAAACACTGTAACTTAAGATCTAAGCCTCTTTTTCACTACCTACCGTGAAACTTGATCTCTTTTCTTATATAGTTAGATGTGATGCTATTCCATTTAACAGTAGAGTTTCTTAAAACAAGGTATAAAAAGAGAAAACTCCCTTTAACAAGTTCAGTCATTTTATTAATTTAATTTAGTTTAATTTAATTTAACCCTATTTTTTTTTTTTTTCATTTGGGCATTCATTATCCCAAATAAAGTGTTAGGGTCAAGTGACGATCTGGTGCCACGTGGTTGTGGTGGCCACACTGAGTGCCTTCATGCTCTTTGGCCTCTTATTTACAGTGACAGTTTTCTACCTGTTTCCACTAGCCTTGATTCCTGCATCCAGCTCCTTGAGTCTGAATTTCTTTGAACCTGTCAGTTTATTCATTTTGTTCTCTAGAATTTCCAGATTTTCTGGTACCTCTCTACCTGGATTTCCTGTCATTTACTCTTTTTTCCCTCCAGTCTTTTATAGAGCAAAGAAAACTATCTCAGCTGCTATAGAATCAGGCAGGATAGAATGTTGCTCAGTAGCATAAAAGATATAATAACAGTGGGCAGCTTAAGCCTTTGAATCAGAAAGCCTTGGATTTGAATTAGAACTTCCCCACTTAATTGGGGGTGACCTTGACTAAGGATATGGCTAAGCCTTATTTTCTCATCTGTAAAATAGAGGTAATAATATTACCTTGATCTTAAAGGCATGTGATGAAGTGAAATAAAGCATTGTAAGATATTTAGAAACTTCTTGAACAGAGTTATTATTAGTTATTATGTAATTAAATTAAAACATATTGATGTCCTACTAAGTACTAAACACTGAACCATGACAATGGACAAAACAAAAATGGCTCCTGTTCTCAGGGGCTCATGGATCCTTGGCCCTATCACCATCACCATCATCACCAACACCATCATCACCACCACCATCATCACCACCACCATCATCATCATCGCCAAGTCATCATTGCCTTGTTTTTGTTGTCATTATCATCAATTTCTTTAAAGACCCAAAGGCTGTCAACAATACATGTAGAGGAATTTGTAGGTACCTCAGTTTAGTGAGTCCACATTCTCACTAAGCTTAGCTCTTTTGCTTCATAGCTTTTAATGCTATCTTTGACTTTTTCTCTTTTTTTCTTATATATAATACATGCTTAATTAAGTTATTTCCATGAACTCTTTTCCAGCCCTACTATTTTCAGCCTTAGTTATCACCATCTCCATTAGGTGTTCAAAATTCTAGGTTTAATAGTATGTCTTATGATTTTACTGTGACTCTAAAAAGCTTATTTGTCTTTTTTTCCCTGAAAAATCTTGTTATAGCTTCTGAAAATTAGTACATAGTTTGCCTGTTTCTAATCTCCCAATGCCTATATCCTAGTAATTCCCCAGAAGTTACTGATAGCATCTCAGCAATCTCATTCACAAAGTTTTTCAATACCCTAGGATGCAATTCACTAAGCAAGAGACTTGAATCTATTTAGAGTTTCTAGATATTCTTTTATCCACCCAGGGTTCAATTCTTTTTTACCAAGGTTCTCTCTCCTCACATCAGTCTATAACAAAGAAGACAAGAACAAGAAAGTGGCTTGGAATTTCTTGCATTTTCCATGTCATCTGATACCACTTTGTCAACCATCTTAACAGCAGATTTCTCTTATTTGTATCTTGTTCTGAACATACTAAAAAGTCATTTTTATTATTCTATTTATTTTTCAAAGGCTGTAGCTTGTTCTACTTAATAATAACTAAAGTACTTCCAATCTTTTATATGTATTCCTTTTCAGTGAGACTTCACAGAGAACTCTTCGCATCCAGATCATTCATCTACTAAGCTAACTCTCCCTAGTATTATCAAATATGTCTTAGTATGATCAAGATTTTGTTCTGGGGTGCATCTAGTTTCTTTCTGAGCAATATTTGTGTAAGAGCTTTTGGCCATTGGCTCCTATCTGTCTTTCAGCAGAAACATTTTTAAGAGCAGAGGATGTATTTGTGACTCAATCACACATTTCTTTCCATAGCTGTTACGAATATTAAGATAATATTATCACATTCGCAGAGAGTTGCCATGCTTCCATTTTACTGTTAATTGGTTCCTCTTGGGTGGCCAGAATTGAGTGCAGATAACACTCCCCCTGTTGTTTCCTCTTTCTGTTGACAAGCAAAATCATCAGGAAGGTAAGTAGCGAATTTTTTAGATCCTCCAGTTCTATCAGGATATAAATTATCATAGCTATCCAGATAATGAAAGTCTGTCAGGATTAAGATATTTTGTTTCATAACTGGTATTAGGAGAATCTAACCACATAACCAGAAGGATTGTGGGGTCACTTATTTCTCAGTCTCTCTCTCTCGCTCGCTCTCACGCTTGTCTTGTGTTCCTAATCAAATGATATCCATTATTCTCCCACAGTAAGATGATTATGGTCTCCCCTTATAGTTATATATTGGAATATACACTCCTTCTTCATTATGATGTTTTGAGGAAAAAATTAGCCTTCCATTGCTATTCACTAGTCATAGACTATTCTGGTCAGTTGTGGTTACCTATTTCAACTTACATTGTTTATTTAAATTCCATGAATTGGAATACAGATATTGTAGTTAGAGCATTTATGACCAGTGAGCTTCATCTCTTCTAATTTTTTTCTAATGTTTTTCTAGGAAGTTCCTAACACTGTCTCTATTACATAGGATTATTTCAGCAAATGTTTGAATAAATACATTAATTTTATGCTTTAATCTCTGTCACATTTCTTATTGGTTTTAATTCAGAGAGGTGGTGAATTTTTCTCCCTCAAAATCTCTTCCATGCTTTAGTGAGCATCATCCCAAAAGGAATATTGGACCATCCTTGTGATTGACACAAATATTTTCTAGGAATTCCCATTTTGTTATCTGTAATCATGGTCCAGAAAAACAAATATACTGCTTTCTAGCACCAAATATGTGTATCTATATAGTCAGTTCTTTGTTTCTCTCCCTCTTCTTTAAAATTTTTTTTTTTTTTTTTTTTGGTCCAGAGGTAAAACTCAAATGGTAGAGATAAAAATCGCACTTATATGCTCCAAAGTATTTTTCTTCCCTATATGACACTGAATTTACTAAACATATATCCATATCTCTTTTGGCATATTTCCGATTTACCCACAAACTATCAGAAGTAAATATTTGTTAGTACGTTTTATATTCTCGGTAGGTTCTCAATTATGTCTCACATTTGTATTCTGGCAAGATAGCTTATCTCAACAGACGTGTCAGAGCTCGTGTGGGGTCACTTTCTTACTCCTCAGCTAAAGGCACAAACCCTGATGACTAGTCTTGCGCTCCTGGGACTAACAGCTATTTTCTGCACACTTGTCAGAGCTGCCAGTTTAAGGCATGTATAATCTTCTAGTGTTACTTTTCTCTTGCTTATAGTACCACAGCTTAAGGTACAGCATTCAACTGAATGCAGGAATTAATGTTATTAAAACACCATGTGAAAATCAAAGAAATGTGTGCATTAAGTAACTCAAGAAAATAGAATTTTCTGCTATACAAAGTCATCCTAGGCAAACAGGTTCCAAAGTTGCCCAAGAAAGGAAAGGATGATAAAGAGTGATTATTGCTCATGTTTCAAAAATTATGCTGACTTTTTGAGATCTGGAAGGAATTCTCCCACACAGTAATTTTTTCCCCCTCTTTCAGTTGTTCTCACTTTGGAGAGTTATACCCACCTCTGAAGATTCCCACAGTCTTGAAGGATCATTGGTTTGTTTGAGAAAGCAGTTTTTATTTTTTCATGACAATACATTTATAAAAAAGCTTATGACTTTCCTGACAGGCACAGTACTGGCTGAATCTGAATTTAAATATACCCAGTAGAATGATGGAAACCAGTAGTAATGCCTTTTTCTTGCATGCAATATTTACCCTATTCAGCACATGAGCTCGAGATGACTTCTAACCCACAGAGCTTATTTTTAATTCTTTTTTAAATAAAAATGTTATCATGTCAGTAGAGCAGTGAGCCAAATTTAACTTTATGAAACCATGCATTTAAGGAATAGATTCGATTTGGAAAATTACCCACATAGCACTGAAATAATCTCACGTATTTTCAATGCCATGTTTGCATTTTTAATGACCAGAGACTCTGACTGTCGCTGGGGCACAGAGATATAATGACCAGTACCAGGGCATTTGTGCTGTCAGTTTATCTTTTGACATTTTACATTTTGCAGCTCCCAGAAAGCTAATAAACATTGCTGATTTAACAGGAAAAGGACAATACTAGCATCAAGGCAGGTGAATCGGGAGTTTGATGAATTGAATACGAAAGTTGGAAAGTGTCATGAGTCTATTTTTTTTCTCCCTCTTCTCCACATTTTCTTGGCTACAAACTGCCTTTTTCTGACACTTTGCTTAAACTCTGGAATGTATCTAAAGAAGCCCTATTGTGAAAGAAAATGAAAACAATGTTGGCAAGAATTTTCTGGCTCTTCATGTTAGCTAGATACGAGATTCATGAAGACAATTCACAATGCTTACTAAACACTAATGATTCAAGTCAACAAAGGTCTTTTTGTTGTCTGTCCTTATACATTTAAGTACAAATATGTCACTTCCATAAATTTGAACTTTCATATCTAAGGTGAAGATTTTCATGAAATTTAAAACATACATTTTTTGTTTATCTATAGAGAAAATAAATATTAAATATTCAGAAAGGATTCTAAAGCGGTTCAGAATGCTATGTGTGTCTGATTTGGATATTTTATGGCATTTTTATCATGTATATTTGGTATACAGGCAGATATGTATATTTAGCAGTACTTGCATTTATTTGTATCTGTCAGTTAAATGTAACCTAATATTTCTTTTCTCTCCTTTTTAAAGGAGGCACTGGGGATTAAACACAGGACCTCGTGCATGCTAAGTACATACTCTACCACTAAGCTATACTCCCGACTCCCCCATCAACCCAATTTTAAACTATTCTCTAAGTGGGACTGTTTTAAACATCCAAACGGATCAAACTATAGCGACGTTCAAGGTCTTTGACTCTCCAGAGCCATACTGGGTGGGCTCATGTAATTCCAGAGGTCAGCATGAATCCATAGTCCAATTTGGGATGGAGAGACAGAGCTAATCTCATTCACAAAGCATCCTAAAATGGTGTGACATCTTTATTTAGATATTTTTTATTGGGTTATGCAATAATCCTGATAAATATATAAAGTAAATGGTCCTCATGGCAGAACTGGTGATGGCCAAAAGCAATTCCAAAAGCTACCAGATTCTTAATGTGAAAAATACAAAAAACTCAAACTTTGGTAATGACACAAAGAAAATCAACATATATTAAAATACGTTGACTCAAAAAAGAATATTTTGTTCACACTTATTATCATGTTCCTTTTTCCCCTCAGAAACTATTGTTAAATCAATGTTATAGGTAATAGATTCCAGTTAAGCAATTATATCTGCTTAACTTCTGTTTCTTTTAATTACTTGCTTTTCCATTTATTTTTTGATGGTATTATGTGGTGGTGTTTGGTTTTTATAAAGTTTTCTTAGATTTTCAGTAGGCAGAGAACAAATCATAAATAAATATATACATAACTAATCTGACTATTTTTCAACAATAGATATAAAACCCATATTATGGACAGATGTTTGAGGTGAAGCAGCTCAAACAAAAGAAGTCATGGTCAATGAAATGTCCCTAGGAAAGAATTTATAAGATGACACAGTTTACTTTCCTTTTCTATCATTAAAATATTACAACAGAAATGAATAAAGGAAAACAAAGATAAGACATTATAAAAAAGGAATAAAATTCCAAACTTACAGTCCAGATTTTTTTTATAGGTATGTGGTCTGGCTTATAGATGTATATATATTTAATTTTATTAACCAGGTTTTTACTTTCTATGCTAAAATTTCTAGATGACCGTACTCCATGAGTAAATAAAATAATTTACAATAAGCTTAGTTTTGAAGCTGTACAGAATTCAGTCTTCACAGTTTCAAAATTGTAAAGCACTATCTAAAAAATGTTCTAATTTCAGTATTTACATATCAGGAAGGTGATTTCTGCAGGAAGAGCCTGAGAATTTCTTTTCCTTGGAATCCAAGGAAAGTACCCTAATATTATGTTATCTGAGCTTGGGAAATGAGGTGCGTCTTTTTCCTTTAGTTTAGTCTCTGTAAAGTATCATACGTGTCACTTATTCTAAATGTCTGTAAGCCAGCTTCTAGGTAAACGTCACTAAGCTGACTTATATTGGTTTTGGGGGACACCCTTTCACATCTTTGGTCAGTGGTGGCTTCTATCATTTAGCTTAATTATTAGTTTATCTTTGAAGAAGTCTGGTAAAAAGAAAATTGTGCTAACAATTTGCAAATTGGGGCCCTAGTCAATTATCTGACATTCACAAGAGGCTGAACTGTGTTTTAGACATAAAGTGCTCCATCTTGTGACTATAATTTAATTTCTCAGTTGTGATGAATCATTTGCTTTTAGCAGAGTTACTGATGTAACTCAACACCTTGGGTTTCTATTAATGAGATTCTGAGAGAACAAAAGTAATACTAATCAATTCAGAGGGAAGTATATTTTTAAATGCTCTTTCCCACATCTTGGTGAGGTCCTATTAAAATATTTAATGCATGGGTTATTTTCCCTTGTGACTTCCATGATTTTGCCTGATTTTTCATCTAACTCCCATAATGTTCATCTGTAGAACAATGATTAGAGTAACTTACTCAAAGAGTGAAAATAGGTTATTCTGAATAATAGTAATGAGATGTGTTGGAAGTCATCAAAATGTGAAATTAAAAATATATCAGTGAATCATTTTTATAGACACATATTCCTTTTTCTATTTGCTATGGGCAAAGAATTCTGGTGGATTCTAAGTCTTACTTAAATAGCACAGTTTAAGAAAAAGAAAGCTTAATTTTCCCTTTATTTGTTTTTAGATCTAACACCAATAAGATTGTACCAATGTAGTTTATCAACATTGTTTATCTTTATTATATTTTTGGCAGTATTTTTGACTATAAGAATAAGATTTTGCATATTAAATCGAGTTCTTTTTCCAGCAACGTGAAGTTCAAATAAAAATACTATGCTTTGGCCTGAGAGCTGTTTCAATTTTTTAAAATATGATCACCTTTTCATCACTTAAGTAAGATTTGATAAACTACTGGCATTGACCCATTACAGAACAGAGACTCCCCATGCCATCATCAGTCCTCACAGCTAGAGGCGACAGAGTGCTGGAAAAGGGCACAGAGGAATGTATTGTGACTCAGCAATACGGAAAGCTGCTCAAGAGGAAAATTTACACCACTGATAGGCTATGAAGAATATGAACAGAGTGAATGATTACATATTCACCCAAGCCTGAAAAATCAGTAAATGTTTCTTTTCCCCTGTCTGCAAGAGTCGGTACAGGTTGAAAATGTTAATTTCAAAATATTGGAAAAAATGATCAGAGTTACAAATAGCACAGAGGATAAAGAGACCAGGACACAGTGACAAATATTCCAGGCTTTAGAGGGCAATATTAATATGCACCATTTATTGAGAGCTCAAGATACGTCAGGCTCTGCTCTAAATATTGGCCTGGTATTGCTAACTCATCTAATCCTCCCCCAAGCCTTATGAGGTAGATGCTGTAATTATTAGCCTGCGGCAGATTTTATTTCCCAAATTTGATTGCAATGACCTCTCCCAGCCCACATGCTCTTCTACAAAGTGATCTTGCCACTCCCTCTGTCAGGGTGTGGAGTCTAATTCTTCACCCCATGAATCTGGGGCTTAGAAGCCTAGGTCATAAAAGATTTGCAGCTTCCTCTCGAGTCTCTAAGAAGGCACCCACTTGAAATACTCTTGCCCTCCAAACTAAGCTGCCATGCTGAGAAGTTCAAGGTATGCGGAGTAGGTGAGTAGGCAGGCACTCTGGTTCACCTCCTGGCTGTGCCCCAGTGGCAGCTGGCCTCAACTGCCACCCTTCTGGGATGCCCAGTCCAGACTACTGCAGCCCCAGCCCCACCCTTCATCTGACCGAGCTCCATCAACCCACAGAACCCTCAGAGATAATACATTATTGCTTTAAACCACTAATCTTTGGGGTCCATATATAACTACAAGCAACTAGATTGCTTTCCCATTTCACAGACAGGAAAGCTGAAACACCAAAAGGTTAAAAAGTGTACGCAATGTCCCACAGCTAATAATTGGGGTTGCTAGGACTGGAACACAGGTAACAACTCTCCAGTGTTACCCTACACTCCCCTTACACCATTCTAGAAAATATTCTGTGTTGTTACTGGCAGTGACAGCACTGTAGACTGCATGGATGACTCGGATGACCTTCTGGGGCAATTCTTCTGTTCTTAAAGAGCGTCCCTTCCTTTTTTTCTATTGACAGTGACTTGTTTTTTTGCTGCTGAAACATTGGAGTTGGACAGGGAAATGAAAATGGCAAATCTGATACAGCTCTGAAAAATACAGTACATAAATTACTATCACATTAAGATGATTACAGCATAGAAGTGACAGTCAAAAGTAATGAGAAAAGGACCTCTTCCTAGAGAGCAAAGCAATTATCCTGCACGATTGTAAGTTGGCTGTAAATCTAAGACCCACTGCCTGCCTGCTTCTTACACAGACCTGGTGTTTCTATGTCATTGTTATGTTACTTAATGATACCAATTATTTAAAAATTAAGCACAGGGTACTTCATGACATGGTATTTATTATATCCAAGTGGAGATGGTTTCAGCTTTTCCTCAGGGTAGCACAGCCGTTCATGATTCCTTCCCATGTCTTTCTTATTTTCCCTGAAGCTGTACTTTTTTTTTACGCTAACACGTTTAGTGGAAATTTCTGACATAAAAAATTAAAAAGGTCAATTTTACGAGGTAGCACAGTAGCTTAGATATTCTAAATGGCACCCTAGCCTCAAGAAGCTAATTGCTTTTTCACAGCACAACTCTCTCAAGTGCCCACACAGCAAACTGGCCTAGACAAAACCCAGGAAGCATCTCTCTTCTGTCTCAAGGTCCACTGGGACTTCCTGAGCCGAGTGAAGCCATAAAAATATAGAAATCACCTGGAACCTGGGAAAATGATAATCAAGTAAAACTTACAATTGTGACAATCTTAATCCATCTGTCTCTGTGTATTCACTTCATGTTTCATCACCTGTATGGTCACAGGTGTACTTTTAATCAAATCAGAGACGGCACAACCCCTCCTCACTAAGACTTCTGAGTGTAGGACACACAGATGTCATTTCCGGACCATTGAGATTGACCAGATGCACAGCTTACAAGTCCATGTACTGCCAGCTTGTGAGATATAAGAATTTAAAGAGCAGGACAGACTGAGGCCTGGGTTCTTTCTAGAGGAAGTGTTAGAGCAGGCAGATAGCTACATATGAGCAGAGAAAGGGGGACACAGACCAAATGGCACGAATTGGGCAGAAAGGAGGGGCACAAGCCAAATGCAGGAAACCACACATCATGTAAGCAGCAGTGGTCCTTGGGCAGAGAAAGAAAAGCAGGAACCTTTGGGCTGATAAGGGATCATGGTTTTTGGGGTGACAAGTGGCCTGGAGAAGAACAAAGTAAGGTGAGAAAAGACAGGAATTTCCAGTGTCCGAATGCAACCTTTTGCTCATTATGCCCTCGTTTCAATAAAATTAGCCTTGCAGATCAGAAGTACCCATCATGTACTGACGCCATGACACTTCTGATCCAGACTAAATAAGGACAAAATTCCCTCCCCCTTAGGGAAGGTGGAGTTGGGATGATAATCAGAGAATACGACCCCAAACCCTTCCCTCCCCAGTGAATATTCTGCTCATTCATTTTTACACCCTATGTAACTAACTTGCCAATGAAACTCAGGGCAGCCGCTCACCTGAGCCTGCCCGCTCTCCCTTTGTACTATCCATCCTTTAATAAATCCTCACTTTACCTTTTTTTAACCACTACGTCTTGTCTCTGAATTCTTTCTGGGACGGGACAAGAACCTGGAACACCTGTTTAATCTATCGGCAACAGAAGTGTTTCCTGAAATAATCCTGTATTGATTTCTGTTAGTTCACAACAGAAATAGTACTATCCGTAGCTTGATAGGAATGATAACATTTAGCAATTTGGCGTAGAAACAATACAGGTAGGAAATGTTAGCTTAAGTGCTCTGAGTAACAAATGCCTGTTAACCTACATTTATTTTGCCTGAGATCCTGTGTTAGTTTCTACCGTGTTTCACAAAAGCGCTGCTTATGCAGACTAAGTATTAAAGTGTCATGATGTTTGTCATTTAGGAGAGCTCTAGTGTAATAGACACACATAAGTGTACTTATAGCTGTAATATAAAAACAATAAATATTTCATATAACGGAACAAACGATGAGCTAAGAACTCAGGATCTATGTTAGGTGTTAGGTAGTTAATGAGCCATTAGATTAAAAATCTATTGAGTAACCAAGTAGTAAGCCAGAAACATTATCTAATTAATTTAATTACCTTTATCAACACAAAACATTTTCTCCTTATTTTTCTTCTGAGTCCCACACATTCTGCCACCGTTCTTGTCCTGTGTGTTACCTTTGGCCAGTCACTTCCATTTGCATTCTGAAATCTAGTTGATTTGCTTTGGCCACGATAAAGCCGAGGGATTCTGCAGAAGCTAAGGCTATGTGTTCTGACTATTAGACTTTTAGTGATTTTACTGCACTTTAATTTTTAAAAAAAGCTTTTCAAGGCTTAAGAAGGCCCTAGGAGAAAACTGATTAATATTATGATTTCTAGTTTATAATGGAGGTGATGTGAAAATAACTCACTAAGGGTCATGCAATGAGTCAACAGACAAGAAAAGATTCCTTTTTTTTTTTAGCCTTGTTTGCTGACTGAGACACTTACTTACTATGTCCTGAGTGAGTCTGTTTAGAGCCCACACGCACCAAAGTGACAAAGGAAGAACAATGGCCTAAATGAGTCCTGGTTTTGCCAACTGTTGAACAAATTACCTAAATTGTTTTATTTCAGTCTTTTTGATCTATACAGACACTGCTAGATTTTTTCCTACATGAAATAGACCCTCTTACTTCTTTTTGTATATATATATATATATTTATACACACACACACACACTCACTCAGGCTCATGAGATAACATGTCAGTTTCTTTGATTCTCCAAAAAAGACTTAAAAGTGGTTGCAGTTTCAGTAATTTAGCTTGTTGGGGTGACAAAGAGAGTTAAGTGTTTGCTGCTGTTACAGGGGATTTGTTTGGCGTCCCATGATGATGGCCCAAGAAAAGCCTGCCATGTAACACTATTGGGCGGGAGAGGGGAATGCCCATTATCCACCTGGGGGCACATTTTCAATCCCACAGGCCTCCGGGCACTGGGGTGCGTGGCTAGGACACAGGGCAGGGAGAGAACTCTGCCTTTGGCTCCCTTTCTTCTATGAGCCAGGTGTTCTTTGAGTCCTCCCACGTTAGCAAAATTTGCCTTCCATTTTCATTTTCTCTTAATGTGATTCTAAAATGGGGTAATTTTTATGCACCATAGTCTTCTGGAAGTAAATTCCCTCTTAAGTCACAGGGAAGGTTGCCCAGAGTCCTCTAGGAGTCTTGGCTTAGGATGGACATGGTCTAGAATTTGGTTGTTTCGGCCACTGGTATCAAGACGGGACTAGTGACTTCATAAATGCACAGAACAAGAATATTGAATCCCCTTGAAGTTCTCACAAATCAAGTCAATAGGTGGGACTGCATTAAAAATATTTATAACAAAGTAGTGGAATGTTTATATTTACCTGAGATTCATTCTATTGTGCAGGGAAGACTAGACTTGCCCCAGGAAACCCCTCAGTGAGTTTAGGAAGCTGGGATTCTAGGCTGGTTCACCTCTCTGACATCTGTATGTATCTAAATCTTCTGCGGAATAAGTTATTTTCAGAAGCAGGGTAGAGAGGGCAGTTTATTAATTCCTGACAGACCACAAGGTGTTGTCCATATTGACAATCTGTTTTTCCTGGGCAGGCTATAGTAGCAGTAAATCTTATTAACCTGGTCAAAGTCAAATGAAGACATTAAGAGAACAGAGAACAGTCTTTCCATGCACTGCTGAAAAAGCACTCTCCAAAAAAAGGGGGTGGGGCAGAGAGGTTCAAAGGCATGCATTGCATATCATAAAAGTACTACTAGAAATGAAAACAAAATAAACAAATCCAACTCAAAAAAAGAAGATGAAACTTTTAGTCACCTACTTATATATTTCAGGTAAAACAAAATTCAAACATTTTTATTAAAGTTATTGGCACATTTAGCTGACTGTGCAAATGTAATCTTCATTTCTGTCAATAAATATTCATGTTAATTTTCTGGATAAAAAATCAATTTCATGCTAGCCAGATAATGTGGAAAGTGGTTGGATTAAACTATGGCTCCCGGCTACACGTTTCCAGCACCAAAAATAACCATATGGCACTGAATGTGTGCAGGTCACTGTGGGGATTTACGGTAATTATGTCATGATGTGCCTATTGTTATGGATTCAGCAGCCTTTCTTGCCTCTCTACCTGCTTTGTTCAACAGCAGCTGCTGGCTTCAAGCTGTTGTCTGTTTCCAGCACAGAGGCTGAATGAAGAAATGCTTTCTAGGGAAGTCATGTTCCAAAGCAGGAATAGCAACAATAAGCGGATTCAATGGGGGAAGATAAAGTTCACTGGACAAAAGTCTAGTAATCAGCCGGTGCTAATTTAATGCTGCCAGTTCCAATTGGTAAATAACACTGCCTATGCAATTTATGCAGAGTTGAAAGGGATGAGCTATGTATTTAATGGACAGAAGAATGAAATGCTGCTTTGCAGAGTGCCTGATTGTGATGGTTTCATTAAAATGACTGCATGAGTGACCCTCCACTACTATTCCTACTAACCATGTGTGCCAAGACAGCAGAACTGTGGATGCCGGGGTGCAGGACATTCCATTATTTTTTTGCTAAAGATTATATATATACACAAACACATATATATACACACACACATATACTTGTTTAACTACATTTCATCTATTAAGTGTTCATATACACAAACAGAAGTGCTTTTAAGCAAATGCCTAAAACACTTGATATAACGGTGTGTGTGTATGAGATGCAGATTTATGCTAATCACTTCGGATAACCGACTTCATGGCAATAGTATCTGCTTCCCTTCCTTTTTTTCTTTAATATGTTTTAAAAATTGTTTTAAAAATGGACCTTTATTCATCTTACAATTTGCAAGAAGGTAGGTCGGACTGAAACAGATGCAACTTAGGAACTTTATTTCTCACGCCAGGTCCCCCTGGATTCTTAGGGTACTTTCCCCACAAGTCCTTAGACATGAAGTGTACAAATAGTGGGGGTTGGAAAGAAGGATGTGCTCATGCATCCATGTCCAGTGTGTCTGGACCCTTTTGGCTTCTCGTGGCACGTGTCCCACAGAGCAGTCCCTATGTGCCAGCCACACAAACACTGGCTTTTCTCTTTTCTCCTTTACCTGCTGCTCCTGGACAGCTACTTCTCATCTTCAAGGCTGAGTCAGAGGGACCTTCACCCTTGTTTTCCTAATCTCAAGTGAGTTAAGTGTTCCTTATCTGAGTTCCCTTATTTTCTGAGCCTTTTCCTGTAATACTACATACAACACCTTGTAATATTGCCTTTGAAGATGCTCCCAAGGGCAGCCGGTTGTATATTTGTACACAAAATGATGCTCTCCTGACCTTGGTGACTTCCAAATGAATGCTTTTCTAAGAATGTGACTTGAGAGAGACATACAGGGTAAAGCACAGGCTAGATCATGATTTCCTAACACCTGCATTGTGATGTGGCCCCCTCATTGTAATGAGTCCAAATTATACTAATTGCTCCAACGAGCATGTTGGGTGTTTAAAACCATGAAACAATTATGTTTCCCATATCAAATGCATAGTTTATCTTGGGTTAATACTGGAGTCTGCCCCCCATAACTGACTTTTTCATAGTAAGTGATATTAATACATGGGGTCCTCAGGGCCTTCATTATATTCATTAAAAAAAAATCTTAGTTTCTATGAGAGAAACAACTACCTTATTTTTTAAAAGTAATTTTATTTCATGCCCACTTAACTCAGTTAACTTTATTTTTATTTTATGATATGGGGGAGGGTCAAATAGCACCTTTTTGAGAATATGAATACTTTAACTCAGTGACTGTTACATCATCTACAAATTTGAAGTTGTTCACATAAAAATCTGAGAAAAAATAGAAAAGATATTTTTGCTTATTCCTTCCACCCTATTTTTATGGTTCATGAAAATATTAAAAAGTAGAGCTGGCATGGAATATTACTTCTCTGATGTATTAGTGAATTATGATTTACTAGTTATAATAGGAGTTAAACCACTATTTCAAAGAAGGGCAAGTGTATTAGTAAATGTAGTACATTTTATAATACAGGTGGTTTTAGGTCCCTTTAATAAGAGATAGCTAAACATTCAGTTTTGTCCAGATAACACATTCCCGATTTTTATCCTGTACCTTTAAGTACCAAAAGATAACTAACTACATTTTGATCATCTGATGACTATAGGGCAATCATAGTACACCAGACATAGGAAAGAGGTTAGAAAGCAGTGATCTGAGTTCTTTAAGACTTATATTCAAAAGAGAAACTATAAAGCACATTAAAATTTGTCACTATGTGCCTTTTTCCACTGTGTGTTTCCTGACTGTGGTTGTTTGGTTGTTCTGTATTACAAGAGGTGGTGAATCTTTCAGAGTTGAAAAATCAAATAGATCAAATTTTTCCATGGATAATTCTGGGTATATAATTTTTCTCTAGGCTTATGTGGTCAGGATGGAGTTCCTAAAGGGTCAGCATAAAAAGGAGTCCTGCATAATGCAGAAGGGAAAAGAGAAATGTCAAGCTAGTGAATTGATGTAGGAACCAGTGGCTACACAACCTGAAGATAAGGGACAGAGATGGAAACAACATAAGAGGCCATGGACTTGGGTTTCCCTGAACTCCCAGTAAAGCCACTCATCTGAAGGGCCAGAAAAATCAATTGTGAAGAATTTGAATTTTATACAGGAGTGATAGGGAGCAAACAGAATTTGGGGACTGGCAGGCAATAAAGCTGGTTTTGGCAGCAGTATTTTGTGCTGATTGGAAATGAGATAAATTGAGAGCAGGGAGGTTAAATGAAAATTAAGTTGAAGTGGTCCAGGAGTGTAGTGATGAGAGTGGAGATCACCATCTGTTCAATGGGGATGGAGAGGCTATTTCTACCTTTTGGTAGAGGTGATCGGGGATTTTTGAACAATCTGAATGAGGCATAACAAATATGGAGGTAAAGACAAGCTTAATTCCATGCTTGGAATAAAAGTAAAATTTCCTATAGTGCAATTTGGAAAAGGGGGATGTTAAAGGGAAATATAAAAAGTTACCAGTTAATCTGCAGCCTTTTGTTTTGTATCCTTTTCCTTTGCAAGAAGTTGAGAGAGTAGCATAAGGTAAATAGACAGTGGGGCTTAAATATTTGATTCTGAAATGACAGGCAAAAGGAAGTTATGTGACAATATGAACACAGTTCTTAGGAGGAAAAGTATGACTAAGATGTATAGAATGACAGAACAGAAGAGGGAGGAAGTGGAATCAGTATCGTGGAAAAGAACGCTGTTAAAACCACCCAAGTGAGACGAGATGAGAGAGCAAGGATGGCGAAAGGGAGGAAGGCTCAACCTGAGATGCATCGTAGATGAAGGATAGGTAGGAAGAATCAACAGGAGCATAAAGGGGCTGGGAAGAATTCTCTTAATGTTAAGAAGACCTGAGGAATCAAAAAAACATGTGGCTCAAAAAGACACATTCAAACTTAAAGACAGAGTAAAAGGATGTAAATGTAAAATCTGCTGAGGTAAAGCACTGAATGGGCCAAAAGAATGACAGTCAGCTATATTGTTATTTTTGTTAACACTTGGAAAACAGCAAAACAGAAGAAAGTTAACAGAAAATCAGTGACATCATTAAACTGGAGACATTAGAAATGTTTTGTATCCAGAGGACACTCATTCTCAAGGTAGAGGACAACTGACCTGTGCTGAATGAAGTTGGCTATCAAACCGTTTTCCAGAAAAGTAATAGTCAGTTGACTGCTAGAAACAAGAAAAGAATTAGTCAGTATTGAAGGAGCAGGAGTATTGAATAAACTGAAGCTCTATAAGCTCTTGTAGCAGAGACTCCAGGCCGGCCCCAGTTTACGGTCTTACATAGGGTTTGAGTGTGGCCTGTGGCTTGCTTCTAACCAACAGAACATAGTGAAGGTGATGAGACGTATGGGATTGCATATTCACAATTATCTACATCAGATTTTAGGGCCTGCCTTGCAGGATTCTCTCTCTTTTCTTGCTGGCTTTAAGAAGCAAGCCACCATGTTGTGGACTGCCTACACAAAGATGTATCTTCGCCAGTTTGCACTTCTATAACAAAATTCCATAGACTAGGGGGCTTATAACCAACAGAAGTTTATATCTCACAGCTCTGGATGTTGGAACTCCTAGATCAAGGTCCCAGCATGGTTGGGTTCTAGTGAGTGCCCTCTTCTGTGTTGCAGATGACCAACTTCTTGTATCCTCACATGGCTGAGAGCACACAGAGCTAAAGCAAGCTCTCGTGTCTCTTCTTATAAGGGCACTAGACCCATTCACAAGGACTCCACCTTCATGACTTAAGTACCTCTTAAAGACCCTACCTTCTAATTCTATCAAATTGGGGATTAGGAACTCAACATGAATTTTGAGGGGAACACAATTAGTCCATCAACAGGAGACCCACAGGACAATGGATTGCATGCGGGCAGCCTCTGAGGCTGAGACCACTGACAGCCAGCCAGCAAGAAACAGAAGCCCTCAGTCCTATATCCCCACAGAACTGCCTCACTGAGCTTGTAAGTGAATCCTTCCTCAACCAATCCTCAGAAGAGACCACTGCCCTTGGTTATCACTGTGTGAGAAACTCTGAAGTGGAGGACAAACCCAACATATGCTAGAATTCTTTCCCACAGAAACTGTTAGATAATAAGTGTGTGTTGTTTTAAGCTGCTTCATTTCTGGGAAGGTGATACAGTAGCAGTAGATAATTATTGCAGACACCATGGTATGATGAAATTTCTGGCCTAATAAGAAAAAAAAAAAACTGTATTTTAGTAGTCAAGGTACATTACCTGTCCCAGTCATGGTTTGCCTTATTCATAATGTGAGGGAGTTGGACTAGAATATCTCTCATGTCCTTTCTAGCCTGAATTTGACCTAAATGAAGTTTTCTAGTTAAGAAGCTTTGATAATATTGTCTATATAGAGATTTTAAAATATTGTGTATTTGTATATTTTGCTAGGCACCTCTTTATATATATTTTCATTTTGATTTCTCCAAATTTTTTTATTATTACCCTCATTCTAAAAGATGAGATGGAAAGCCCAGAAATAAACCCACACACTTATGGTAAATTAATCTATGACAAAGGAAGCAAGAATATACAATGGAGAAAAGACAACCTCTTCAATAAGTGGTGCTGGGAAAACTGGACAGCTGTCTGTAAAAGAATGAGATTAAAATGATCTCTAACAACATATACAAAAATAAACTCAAAATGGATTAAAGACCTAAATGTTAGATCAGATACTCTAAAACAACTAGAAAGAAACATAGGCAGAACACTCTTTGACATAAATTGCAGCAATATTTTTTTGGAGTAATCACAACATGACTCTCCTAGAGTAATGGAAATAAAAGCAAAAATAAGAAAATGGGGCCTGATTAAGCTTAAAAGCTTTTACACAGTGAATGAAACCATAAACAAAATGAAAAGACAACCTACAAAATGGGAGAAATTTACAAACAATGAGACTGACAAAGGATTAATTTCCAAAATATACAAACAGCTCATATAGCTTAATATCAAAAAACAAACACCCTAATCAAAAAAATGGGCAGAAGATCTAAATAGACATTTTTCCAAAGAAGACATCAAGATGGCCAACAGGCACGTGAAAAGATGCTCAATATCACTAATTATTTGAGAAATGAAAATCAAAACTACAATGAGGTATCACCTCACACTGGTCAGAATGGCCACCACTAAAAAGTCTACAAATAATAAATGCTGAAGAGGGTGTGAAGAAAAGGGAATCCTCCTACGCTGTTGGTGGGAATGCAAATTGGTGCATCCACTATGGAGAACAGTACACAGGTTCCTTAAAAAACTAAAAATAGAGTTGCCATATGATCCAGCAATCCCACTCCTGGGCATATATCTGGAGGAAATTCTAATTCGAAAAGATACATACACCCCAATGTTCATAGCAGCACTATTTACAATAGCCAGGACATGGAAACAACCTAAATGACCATTGACAGTTGACTGGGTAAAGAAGCTGTAGTATATTTATACAGTGGAATACTACTCAACCATAAAAAAGAATAAAATAATGCCATTTGCAGCGACATGGATGGACCTCGAGATCATCATTCTAAGTGGAGTAAGCTAGAAAGAGAAAGAAAAATACCTTATGATATCACTTATATGTGGAGTCTAAAGAAAATGATACAAATGAACTTATTTACAAACCAAAAATAGATTCATAGACATAGAAAAACAAACTATGGTTACCAAAGTGGAACGGGGTATGGGGGAGGGATAAATTAGGAGTTTGGGATTAACATATGCACACTACAATATAAAAAATAGATAAACAACAAGATCTCACTATATAGCACAGGGAACTATATTCAATATCTTGTAATAAGCTAAAATGATTTGAAAAGAAATACATTTATACATATATATATATCTGAATCACTTTGCTATACACCTGAAACTAACACAACATTGTAAATCAACTATACTTTAAAAATAAATAAATAAATAAAACCATGAGAATGCTAACATCAGAGGATATACATATTTAACAAATGCACAGAGCTAATGTGTATCAGAGCTATGATTTGCATGCAGATCTATACAATCATCAAGTCCATGCTATTAACTGACCCCCTCTATGAGAAGATATAATGATTGGAGGATAGTTCAGACTAGAAATAAACTTTGCCTTTATGGATTCCTGAGGAAGCCAGGGCCAAGTAGATTCTGGAAGAGAATCTATGAATTTTACATGTGATCAATATGATTATTGAAATTCCTAGAGGAGCCTAAAAATCTTTAGGGTTTTTTCTCCATATTTTGGCTTTCTTCTTTGAAAAGCATCCTTTTGAAGTCACTTCACTGCCATCACGGGTTGACCAGAAAAATTCTGGAAAATGTCTTCCAGTTTCCATGTCCTCTGTGGTATGACTCAGATGACTTGTTTTGTACAACTTCTTGCGAACAATTTCATATATAATATGGTTTACAATTCTTTTGTGTTCCATTTTGAACAATGACAGATTGATCATACTTTGAGAAATACTTTGCCTTAAACAACTACATTTCATAGTTAATGTATATTTTACTATTTATTGTAATTATTCTGTATCTTTTAGCTTAAAGTAGAATCCTTCCCCTCTCCACAGGGATTGAAATAGGCAGAACTTTCATGCTGCTCAGGTCTCTGTAGTAGCCTTCCATATGTTTACTTCAAATTTCTTGTGTGATATGAGAAATATTCCAAGCACCTAATTATTTATTTAATTTGCCAGTTTCTTAACTTCAGAAGCCCCCAACCTAGTGGATTTTAAACCTCTAAACAGATGTGTCCAAATGTATCGGGAGCTCAGAAATATGATGAAGTGACTGGCTTCCTAAAGAAAAAGGCTAGAGACATAGATAGGGACCGTATTGTGAAGAACCTCATGTATCAGACTAAGCAACTTGTATTTTCACCCTCTTGGCTAGCAGAAACCCATTGCAATGATTAATCAAATTTTCATTCTGGTTTCTGTTTGATGGGTTCTTTATATGTGTTATGAAATTTCTTTCTATTCACGGTCCCCCTAAAATGTTTCAAAATAACATACGATGGGAACTGTTCGTTAACATTTCGCATTTGCTAAGGCAGGGTTGTCAAACTTTAGTGTGCAGCAGAGTTGTCTGGAGGAGTTGTTAAAGCAGATTGCTGGGCCCATCACACCATTTCTGACTTAGTGGTCTGGGGTGGGGTCTGAGAATTTGCATTTTTAATAAGTTCCCAGGTGCTGCTAATGCTCCTTGATCCAGAGGCCACATTTTGATAGACCCAGTGCTAAGAAATCTCCACTACAAGTCATTAGGCTCCTAACTGCAGTTCTATTATTTTTTAAAATGCAAAATATTTTCAGTAGATTTGTATAAATGCAAAACTTCAAGCAGACATATAGTTATTTTCTTATTGCCTTTGAAGATACCAGATTGCAAGTATAATCAATTTTGTGGAATTGGTACATTGCTGAAACTTTATTCATATGTTGAATTCCACTTTACATCACTAAGGAAACAAACTTTGGTTGAATTATCAAGAGAGAAAAAAAATTTTATGATAGAAGCACTCCTCCCTAATTCGCTGGTTTGTATGTTTTTATTGTTTTGAAACTTAATTGCTTCTTATATGGGGACTCACATGTAAAGAGCCCATTCTTCTTTAGAAATGCAGTGATTTTTCCTGGATCACAGGGGGCCCCAACTTTCTACGATACTCTCAGAGTCCCATGTAAAGGAGCCAGAGACATGTGGGTTTCATGATTTAGTGCCAAGTCCCAGATCTCTCTGAATAGTGACTGTTTTTCCCACTTGCTGGGAATAAGAACAGCTGCCCCTTTTGTCTTTGCTTTTGAAGCCAGTGCATATGCTTGAGTGACTGAGCAGAGGCTGGTGTCAGTTCTTCATGTGCTAAAGCAGGAGGGAGATCAAATCTAGTGCTTGCACTCTGGTCAAGTACCCACCCACGGAGCTGATGACAGTGTGTGACGTGCTGGTGCCCAGTTCTCACACACTGTCCTCTAGATGGGGTTCCTATCTCTCTGAGCCTTTCATGTGGAATCTGCTTGGTAGATGCATTATTAAACTCCTGGGGGAAATTTTGACATGTGGGCAGCACAGGAATGACAAAGGGATTCGGATTTAGATAAAGAGGTTATTCAGATGAACATAGGCACTTTAAAGTATATGGAGATACAGACATAGAAATCAAAGCTTTGGTTACCAGAGAGGAAAGGGGGAGGTGGAGGGATGAATTGGTATTTGGGATTTGCAGATACTAACGAGTATATATAAAACAGATAAATAACAAGGTTCTACTGTGTAGCACAGGGAGCTGTATTCTATACCTTGTTATAGCCTATAATGAAAAAGAATATGAAAAGGAATGTGTGTATATATATACATATATATATAATATGTGTGTGTGTGTATATATATATGTATATATATATATATGAATCATTATGCTGTACACCAGAAATTAACACAACATTGTAAACAGACTATACTTCAATAATAAAAAATAGTATGTGGAGATGTGAAGAAGTCTCATTAAAGAGTCCCCATTGAGTCCACACTGAAATATCTAACTTACCCTGTCACCCAGAGCAACAGAAAAGTTCCTGCTTCCCATGGTGACATCAAAAGGGACGGGAATAGGTGATCCTTTTCCTGCCAATGGGATGTGACTGCAGTAGTGAATTAACACTTTCTACTTACAGCTCATCCTGATTCAGCGCATGGCCCAGGTGACATTTCACCTGTCAAGAGTTTACTTACGTTTGTTCTAAAATGTGTTTGAGGGAAGAGGGTGGGTGGGAAATCAAGTCTGATCGTGATCAGAGAACAGGGTGCATTCTTCACGTAGAGCTGAAAATTTAGCCTGACATATGCTGACTGCACAGTCAACACTTCTCACCGCCCACAGCTTCCAAAGCACGACAGGATCACTCTGTGGGGGCTGCTGCCTCGGCAGGTGCAGTTTGCTGTGCCAAGTACAGGACTTGAGTAAGGTGGAGGTAATGCTTTGAGCTGGGCCTTCCCCGTGTAGAGTGATTAGGGAGGTTTTTTTTTTCTTAATCTCAGTTCACAAAATATTTTTTAAAAAGCATTGTTTTATCCAGTTTATAGCTCTTTAATGAGAATTGGTCATAATTTTAAGTTGGAATATGTCAACCTTTTTATTAGCGAACATGGATTTATACTACCCTTAAAATGGAGATCGAGAGGAAAAATTTTCAGTCAAGTCAGCAAATTGTGTTTGTGCTTTATCACAGGTGCTGGGAGTAGTTTCCTCTCTGGGCTGAAGTGACTTTAAATATTAGTTTGTTTACACAATTCTTTGTGAGACAATACCGAGCTGATACAATAATGCCCTATAGTTGTGAGTTCTTACAAAGATATTGGCCTCTACTATAGGGACTTTATGTCACATAGTCTTAAAGTTTCAGCTAATAGAAGATTTTTAATGTTTTTGCCCCTCGTCAAATAGTGTGACCCTTTTACAGGCCATAAACAAATTAATACTGTGACTATTTTCAAGTGTATGGTATCAGCATCTCTTTCAAATAGCCGTTTTAAAGTTTTCTAACTTATGACTCTAACTTTCTCCATTCTACACGGGATGCTAGTGATTAAAATCTGCTGTGTCTCTGGTCATAGTCCTCTGGCTATTTCACGATTAGCCATTTCATGATCATTTGTCCTCTGAATCTGCTCACCATTTTACTTAAATGTGCCACTGAAAAATTTTATTCCTAAGAGAAAAGCTTGGATGACTCCATGTATATACATGCTTTGGGGGTTTGAAGTAAATCTTCGCTTTCTGGAAGGACGTGCACGTTGCATTCTTTGCCAGTGTCTGCCCTCCTCTTTCCCTTTCTCTGACATCTCCCCCGCCTTTCTCATCACTGTGCCCCTCCCTCCATTCCTTTCTTTCACTGTGTTTCTCTTTCCTGCAAGTTTGTCTGCTTCACCGGTGCTCAAGATATCGAGTCTGAATTTCAATGATCTCTCAAGCCTTTATTTCTATTTCTGGTTTCTCACTTGTTTATAGGTGAGGGTGCTTAAAAGATAGAATTGTAAGAAACACAGAAGTTTTTCTCACATGGAAAGGAAACCAGAGGGATTCTAAATTATATCCAATTATAGATTTCCCAAGCATTCATTTTCTCTATCCCCATATGTCTCCATCTCCTCTCTTCAGTCCTATCTATAGCAGCAGAGCACATACACTACGCATATACCTTGGCCATATGCAAAGTAACCAGGATGGAACAACAATCACAACATAATTAACCCCTCCGGAAAAGACATCATCCCATAGCAAGCATCAGCCAAAGGCAGCAAAGACAGTTATCTGAAAACACCAATTAAATTGCTAGATTAACAATATACCAACATGATGCATCAAACTATTATTCTATGAACTTAGATGATTCGAACATGTAATCTATATTCATTCAGAGGTGTTTTCCTAAATAACATTTTCCCAAAAAGATGGTAGAAGGCAGTTAAGTGGTGTGATCGCTATTAAACAAGATGATATTCTTAGTGGAAAGTAGAAAAGATGGGAAAAAGATGTTAAAACAAATTTCTACTGCTTTATAGTTGGCCTTGAAAATAAATAATATGTAAATAGACCCCTAGGTCATATTTCTTACAGTGCTAACAAGATAGTAGGTGAATAATAGAAACAATACAAGGATTTGGAAAGAATATAGGGCTGTAGAATATAACTGGATTCCAGTGCAATCTCAGCCACTAATTGTTGGGCCAGCAAAATGGAGATTTTCACAGATCTGTAACAAGGAAATATGTACTGTTGGGGTCTTATTTCTATACATAAACACTTTACTTACTCTTAAATTGCTTCTTAATCAAGGGCGTTAACTAGAATACAGTCACAAGTTAGGAAATGTGCAAAAACACCTTCAGCATCTGAAACACTTCACCAATCCTATGCATTTTCTTCTTTGGGATGGCCCTCATTCTGTGACCTAAAAATGAATCATTGTTTTTTAAAAATAATTCTGATAATCTTAGTTTTCCTGTTCACAGAAGACTAAAAATAGGAAACATATAGAAGCTGGATAAGCAGAAAAAAGATGATTTTGGTCAAATGAGACAGACATAACTCAAATGACAAAAAGTGAATTATGACAGATCTATTGGAAAATGACAGACAAAAATATAGCTACCATATATAAGGACACAAAAATTCCTATCTATAGCCATGTGATTCAAGAAAAGCATTCCAACACATTTTCAATAGGCCTTGAACATGCTGTCGTATTTCAAAACAGTTCATTAAATAACTGATGTCTTTACTGAAAGTCTACTACGTAGTATCTTAATTGCTTAAAAGATGTTACTTTTAATTTAAAAAAAAACTTTAAAAACCTTTTAAATAATATTTGTAATAGCATGCAAAATATTTTAAGGTTAATATTATAATGTTCATTTTGCAGATGGAGAAACTGGAAACTGTACTGTTATTTGCTCAAGTGGCAAGAGCGAAATAGCAGTGCCTAATATTAGACAGGACCTAATTGTCTCTGAAGACAGCACTCTTTTCTCTTATATCTGGCTGGAAAACAATTTTTTTTTTAAAAGATAGAATTATATCCACTTTCCTCTGTTTAAAAAATCATGAAAATACGTCACATATTTTAGGACAATTCCTACCAAAATCATTGTAGTCATTTATAAGATGTTTCTAGTCAATATAGTGAATGGAACACAAATAGGAATTCCCTCAGGTGATATGGAATTAAAAGAAAGTCATGGCTAAGTTTAAAAGGAAAAAAAAGGAAAGCTTCAAGACTAGTGAACAATGGAATTAAAACCATCACAATGAATGGAGCTAAAGTTTTAATCTTTGGGGGTATGGAGATTAAATATGCACCCTAAGAAAAAGAGTTTCACTGCACTACGGGAACTGGGATCAAAAGACTCCAGTACAGTGAAGAGATGGAAGTGTGCTTTGTTTCAAAAAGAGAGGAGATGGAATATGGCAGTTCTGACCATGACTGGGGACTAATTTAAGGAGTGGCCTTGGATTATAGGTGGATAGGGCCAGCTGCAACAGAAAAGAACAAATCTGACTCCATAGTAGATCTGTTTCTTTGGCTTTAACCCTGTGCCCTGTTTTCTAGGCTTAGTCTTGTTAGCTCTGCATCTTTTGTAAAAGAATATTGCCTTTAGCCTGAAATATACAGGAAAGCCTATTTTCAAGGCTCTGACCTTTAAGGATATTAACACTTTTGCACTTACGTAAAGATAACAAGTTGCAGAATGGAAAATAATATTTGTTTTGTGAGGTTTTACAGGTGCACCATGATCTGATCTACATGGACAGCTACAAGAACAAAGAATTCCTACATCATGAAGTTTGCAACAACCAACCACACCCCCTCCTCTTTTTAGTATAATAGGAGCCTGAATTCTGACTTGAGTAAGACGGTCCTCCAAGACATTAGTCTGCCATCTTCTCAGTCTGCCAGCATTCTGAATAAAGTCACTATTCCTTGCTCCAACACCTTGCCTCCCGATTTACTGGCCTGTCGCGTGGCGAGCAGAATGAGTTTGGACTCGGTAACACAATCACCATGAAAACTGAAGCCCTATACTGCAGCTATGCATAAAGAGGGGGGCTAGATTTGAACCGCACACATAGCTGTAGGACACTAGGCTAGGTAAACACAAAACTGCCTTCCCACGTCAAAGCAATGGTAGAGTCTTACTCAAGACAACTCCTGATAATGAGATGCTAACAGCAATTAATTACAAAGTGTGTAAGGTACCCCCAGCTGTGGAACAGATAGCAGATACAACAAGGATCCTCAGCCTAGTGTCTAGATCTATTACCTAAAGATAACAGAGCAAATAAAGTATGCTTTAAAATGAATACATTGAAAATATGCAAAAAAGGAAGAAAAACCAAAAGAAGAATATTTAACAAATGGAGCAGATTTTTAAAAGAATTTATATAAATTTATTTAAAGGAAATTATATAAAAGAAAAATACACCTACTAAAACAAAAAGTCCATCACAGAGAGAAAAATGTTAAAAAATATGAAATAAAAGTTAAGTACAAGAAGCACCAACACACAAATGAATTTTCTGGAGGAAAATATAAAACAATATTTGAAAAGAAAATGATGTAGCATTTTCCTGAATTAAAGGAGGACGTGAAAAGGCAAGTTCTGAGTATCAAGCAGAAAATAAGTTTTAAAAATCCGTGTCTAATTATGTCCTTCAGTGATATTTCAGAATATCAAAGATAAAGACAACATTTTTAAAGCTTCTGAAGGAAATAGACACATTACCTATAATGCAATGACAAGTGGATTCAGAGCCAACTGCTTCTTTGAAACAACTAATGCCAGACAACAATAGAATAATTGTTTTAAGTGCTTAGGAAAAATAGCTATCAACCTAGAATACTACACCAAACAAATTATCATTAAGAAGTGAGGATAAAATAGACAATGGTTTTGATATATGAAGACTGAACATTCATTACCCACAGAAGCTTGTTAGAGACAGAAAAATGATATACTAGCAACAAGAAAATTGATTATAGATGAATGGAGTGTGACACTAAGAAGCAATACAAGACAGAGTTCTTCAAAACATGCAGGAAAACATAAAGAATTAAAAATAATAAAAGTAACAGTGAATTAGAAAAGTTGTAGAAATAAAGTAGATATAAAATAACAGACAGCAAATCAAAGGATACAGAAGGTTAGAGTGTTTGGGGGAACTTAGAGCATTATAAATGCATTGTATTATTCAGGAAGATGCTACTCCTGAATGTATATGTACTGTTTATAAACAGCTTTGCTGAGGACGCAGGGTAAAATATAGTGCTAACCACTAATAAAAGCAAGTTAGAAAATATAACTCCCTAAGTACAGAACAGAAGAAGAATGTAAAATTCAAAAAATCCAAATAAGGCACTCAAAAAAAGTAAAAACAACAAAAGAAAATCATAGTAAATCAAAAACACAAAAGGAGATGTTAAATATGATAAATATCTCAGTAACTCCTAAGACTTTTAAAATCCTGCTGTATACTGTTTATATAATGCCAATGATATTGAAATTAATGTAATAGATTTAGATTTGTAAGCAAATATTAAGAAAAAGGTGATGTGGTAATACTAAATCTAGACCCAAAGGAATTCAATATGAAAACATTAATAGTTAAGGAACCACTTCATAATGATAAAATAAATAATCCATGAAGAAATTATCATTATGTTACATGTTTAGAATTTTAAAATAAATTAAAAACATATAAAGCAAATATTACTGAATTGTAAAGAAAAACAATCTGTTCATAAACACAGTATAAGCTTTTAGCAAATTATCAACACCTGATATATTAAGCAAACTAAAAAAAAATTTAGGGTGTATCAAAGGTTTAAACAATAGAATAAGTAAATGTATATGATAGTGATGATATAGAAACCTGCATCCAATCTAAAAAGAATACACATTATCTAAAAAAAAAATACACACATATGGTACATTTATAAGAATTGACCATGTTGTAGGGTCATGTAGGCTGAACAGAAATATCAAAGAAAAAATTATCTGACCAAAATAAAATAAAAGTTTTGAAATAAAAAAAAACCTCCCTTATGTTTGAAAACCCAAAGCACAAACTCCAAATTAAGGCATAAACTAAGGGATAGTTTTAATGTAAATTATAAATTGCTTAGAACTGAATGACAAAACATTATTATATAACACATCTTTGGTAAAGCAGCTAATATTATCCTTAAAATTTTTAAATTAGAAAAATATGAAGATAATAGGACACAATAACACCTCAAGGAACTGGAAAAATAATGGCAGAAAAGATACAATAAAAGTTAAAGTAAATAATAAAGCTAAAAGCAAATTTTATGAAGCTTAAAAATATACATAATTAAGAAAACAAAAGGTGAGAATTTAGAAAAAATAATAGACCTCTGGAAAGACTGATACAAATAAATTGTATTAATGAAGAAAAATACACAGTAATAGTAAAAAACATCACGTATGAGCTACATATTTAAAAAATAAGATAGTATAAAATATTTTTCCAAATATTTTCAGAATTTCAATAAAATAAAAAAATTTTAGAACAACATAAATTACCAATTTCTGTAGTCTCAAGAAGTGATAGAAAATATGAAGATATATATATAACAATTAGATATATGAAATTCATAGTAAGAAGTCTGCATTTTTATTTCATTTCTAACAGAAGTAGCAGGCCAAATTTTCTTCAGGTGATTTTAATAAATTTCAAATATACAGAAAATGTCTATGTGACATGAGTTCTTTTAGGTTTTTGAAAAAGAGGAAGTGAAATCTAATGCTTTTTGAGACTCCACTATGACCTTAATACTAATACAGTGACAGATTGTACAATAGAAAATCATAGATAATTTAATCTATAAACATAGATTAAATATGTCAATTAAAACATCATAGTTAATCTATTTATTTATAACAAAACAACAACAAAATGAAAATACCTGATTTTTCTGAGGAATGCAAAGATAGTTCAATTTAGAAAATTTATCATAATTAACCACATTAAAGATTCAAAGATAAAAAATTATATGATCATCAAGGTAAATGGAAATGTACAATAATTTCACAACTATTTTTAACAAAGAAGAGAAGGAAACTTGACTTGATAAAGAGTATAATACCAGAAAAAAAACCCCAGTAAATACCATCCTTAATACTAAATTTTAGAGCACTTACAATAAAAGCCAAAAATGAGACAAACATGCCAGATTCCTGCTATTAAGTCTACAGTTCATTATCACGCTGGCAAATACAAGAATACCACACAGAGACGTAAGTCAAAGGAAAAGAGAGGAAGGAAACCTATTATCATTACTTGCTATGTCCACCTACATTGAAAATCCAAGAAAATGTTTGGCATGCTTTTAGAACATGACAGAGTTCATGAAGGTTGCTGAGCATAAAATCAAAATTATTTCTAAATCCCAATATGTACAGTTGTAAGAAGTAATAGAATTAAAAAAATCAAATTCATAGTTCTAATAACATTTCAGATACCTATTGATGTCTGCTAGATACAATAAAAGCTGTGCTAGTCTTTAGTGGAGATTATTATTAAATTTGTTGCTATATAAAAGACCTGAAAATTACAGAGATATGACATTCATAGTTGGAATAATCAATAATAACACAAAGAATTTGTCTCTACTTAACATCATAAGATATTATTTATTTCTTAATCAGTCTGGAAAGTTAGTGCAACTTCCAATACTGTTTTTCACAGAACTTGATGCACTAATCTAAAATTCATATGGAGGAATGAAAGCCTATGAAGAGCTACATGATTCTGAAGGAGAAACAAGGAATGAGGAGTTCTCCTATCAGATATCAAAACATACTACAAAGCTATAATAATTAAAGAAGTCAGGCGTAAATACAGACGTAGTCAGAGCAGCAGAACAGAGTAGAGAGCCTGGAAACAAACCCAAGCACATAGCTAAATGAAAATAATAGAATTAGCAATCAGCAGGGAAACAAAAATTGTTCACTAAACGATGTTAGGACAACTGTCTATTCTTATGGGAAAAAAAATCAACTGGGTGTTATTCAAGCATCACACTAAAAACGGAAAGTAAATTCAAGATAAATTAAAAGGGTAAGTGTGAAAAGCAAATGTTTAGAATATTTGTTTAGAATAAATAGGAGTGTATTTTTAAGATATCTAGGTGGGTAAAATATTCCTTAAGTAAGGTTTAAAAAAACACATGCCTTAAAGGAATATATTTGATAAATTTGACCACATCAAGATAAAATATTTGGCATGATGGAAGAAAACATAAAGCTAAAAGATAAGGGAAAGACTGGAATAATAATGACCTCAAAAAGATTTTTTTTTAGAATATATGCTTTAAAACTAACGAATATTTTTTTAATCTGAAAAATGGACAGAGTATGCCTAGAGAGCTCACAGAAAGTAAAACCCGAATTTCTGCAAAGTGTATGGAAAGATTCTTATGTTTCCTATTAACTAAGGGAATAGACTGAAACAGGCTAACAATGTCCATTCTGAGATTATGGAGAAACTTTTCAGTTTTACTTCTCTTAGCTTTTAAGGTCTTAGAGAGGAGAGCTACATTAGGATTTGTTGTCGTTTTGATCATTTCCTGATTGACCTGTGGGCATTTGGGGGCATCAGCAAGCTGCACTGCGGGGTGGGTAGTTAACAGGAAAGGACAAAGGGAGAAAGGAGGCTGTACCATGATGCTGAGGATGAGCCCGGAGCCTAGGAAAGAAAAATGCCAGTGCTAGCCTACTTTTTAGGTAAATCTCCAAATGGGACCTGATATAAAGCTGGCACTAGATGTGTAAAGGTTTTTTTTTCCCTTCTGAAAGGATCTGAAGAATGACCAACATTTTTAATAAAGGTAATTAAATCTTGCTGAACTCTTCCCAAGATCCCTATGCACTGAACATAAATGACTAATACAGAGAGCATCTAGTTGGAGGTCACTTTATTTAATCTCCTTTGACTCATGTTTCTTATCTACTTAAAGACTTGCCCTTTGATTACAAAATAAAGCAAAATAAAAGTGAAATGAGATTACATCATGGGTGTAATTTGTGATCAAATTGCATCATGGGCCTGCTATCTTATCCCAGACAGAGGATACGAAGGGTCATTGCAGGTTTCTCTTTTGCTGAATTGGAGTCTGGGCAAACTTGCTGAGATAGGAGTTTGAGGATATGATTTTCCATCTTTTTTTCAGCCAGAGTGAACAATGCCATTTGTGGAATACAGGAGCAAATCCCTCAGCGAATTGGAGATTCCCAGCTTTGGCCTGAGTTGTTATGGGGGCAAAATTAATCATTGAATTTGTTGAACTCTTCATCCACTCTCTGGTCTTGGTGTTATGAAATGTCCATATATTTTCAATTAAATAATCAAAGTACATTTTGGCTCAGAGAGAACTTTCCAAGATTGGCAGACTAAAAATCAGTTAGTTGGACATTCTTGCAGAGTTGTGTTTGTTATTGGACAAGGCTCTCATTTTTAAGTTAGACTCTACAGGGACAAGATTTGCAGTCATGAAGGCTTATGCTCTCTCTTTTGTTTTACTATTTGCCAGAGAGCCCCAAAAGATTCCATATACTGTAATTACTCATTCAAGATCAATCTGATGTTCAGTTTTGTGTAACATAAACATGCTACAATTAAAGATCCTCTTCTGTTCTTTGGAACTGGAGATATTTCTTTTCCTTCTTCCAAAGTTTCAAGAACATACAGTGAAAAGCACTGCCCCATTGTTGTAAACTAGAAAGACAACTGGTGAGGATTCAGAAGCAAACATACTTTAGCAAAACCTAGTTTCGGAATTTTTTTCCAGAAAATTCCTTTTAATATGTTAGAAATAGATGGAAGCAGTGCCTACATAAACATTCTTGGAGACACTTTGGCAGGAATTTATTTTGTGCCCAATACTCTCAAAAGTCATCATCTTAATGATGACCGTGATGATAATGAAGGTAACTTAAGTTTCCTGGCTCACAAGATTTGATTTCTGCTATTAGCTAAAATCATGCCTCATTGCCGATTTGTAATTCCTTCATCTAATCTCTCTGAGTCCTAGAGCAATATCTACAAGTCCTACCAAAGATGTTAATGAGGCACAAAAAATGTATAACAAACTTTTCCTTCTACATTTAAGAAACGAATCAGTGGTGGGAGACGTAAGAATGGTATTCTAGTTCACCTCTCAAATATTCAGAGGAGTTTTCTCTTTCTCTTTAAAATGTGCTCATTGTCAAGAAAAAAGAAAAGTTATTATATAGTTCTTGGTGGACAACCTAATATTAAAAGTAACTATTTCTGTACTTAAAATGACCTCAGTTTGTAACTACCTGGATTGCCTCCAGAATCATCTATAATTTAATTATGTTTATCCCAGCTCACCTAGAACTCAAAATGAAATGGTGACTTTGGTTTCTGAGGTCAGAATCAATAGCCATTAAGAGAATGAGGAGATTTCTAAATCTGGGGGGAAAGCAAGTACTTAAAAATATCCCTTGCATCAGCCTCAAAGTTCTAGGTACTCAGACAATGCAGACATGATAGAATTTTATCATGATGCACTATGTCTGGAGAGAGAGGAGTTAATACAAAGACTGATTGTCAATTATAATATGAGCTAGAAGTTCAGCTTTCAGAGTGTTCTGGACTTGTGTGGCATGTTTAGAGAGGCAGACAGATCCCAAAGACGGACTGAAATAGATGAAACCTATAGATAAGAAGAAAATTCTATGTAAGCCAAGTGTCTGAGTTAATCTAATCATGTCATTGGCATCATGTAAATGCCAGACACCATTCTGTATACAGCTTAGATACAGCAGATGTTGGCATTTAAGTATAGGTTGCTCTGAGAGAAAATTGCCCTTGAATGGAAGAGGAAGTTTACTGGCAGAGAAAAATGATTTTCTCAGTTAACAGTTATAACCCCAATAATAGAATTGTTTTCAACCAGAGGTTGCCGGGTGAGGAAGGGGGAGAGATATAATGATACCTCAATTCCTATCTAAAAGAGAAAATCAGCTTCAGTTTAAATTGCAGATGTGTGGGTTGTATACATAGAACCTTCTCCTCCCTTTCTTCTCAAACCTCAAGGCTTCACGTTAAATGGAACAAATCACATCCTTCGTGGTTCTGCTCTGTTTGGTACAGCTGCTTGCTGCAGGTGGTGCCCTAAAAATATATTGTTTGTTTATTTTGCAATATAGCAGTCTGCAGAGTGGCACCTAAAAGTGCAACAGCTCCCTTCTCCTTCTGTCAGTGAACCGCATGATGAAAGACTGAGACCTCTGCCAAGCTAGCATGGAAGGGCCCAAACAGAGGCACCGGCAGTGCTCAAGGCTCATCTTCTGATAAGTTCCATATTCTTTGGATTCATGAAGCAAAGCTGACAAGCAGACTATCTGTCATCAAAGCCTCTGACTGGGTTTCAGCCAAGCAAAGCCAAGCAACAAACTGCCTTTGTTGGGAGAATCATTATGCTTCTCTGGAGATTAACATCTGTAAGCATATGGGGTTTAAAGGGGAAAAAAAAACTGTAATGGATCACAAAAGGAAAATAAATGTGAAGATTCATTTCAGGTAAATGTTCAAGTAGATACATTTAAATAGGGCTTTCAAAGGTTTTTTTATTTGTAACTTAAATGATCAAGTAATCATTAGAGACACATTGGCAGGGCATTCAGAGTTAATCCTGTTTATTTTATTATTGGTGAATATAATAGAATAATTTGTATGTGAAAATACACACTGTAGTTAAAATAATGATACACAAATTTATATTTTCATTAATATTACTCTAGACTTTTCCCATTGAATGAAACTTTAAAAAACACTCTGCAAATTTCAAGATTTATATGAACTAATTGGGACAAAGGGATCACTGATGACAGAGTCAGGACGATTAACCTTTGGCAAGGCATTGCTTACTGTAAATCTTACTTAACATCAATGGGCTTGTGAGGAACAGATTTTATAATCTAATAGATGAACAAGTAAAATATAACACTAGAAAGGGTTTTCTAAAGAAAATTTGAAAAAAATATTGACTTACAGCCATCAAATAACTAATATTTTTCTAAAATTCAGTGATACAGAAATGCACTGGGTTATTAACATGGATGGAGCCATATTTGCAGTTAGCATTAATCAAAATAATCATGTGAGAAAGAACCATCTTATTAAGTACAATAAAATAAAATATTGTGAATTGTTAGGAGAAGAAGACAAGGGAAAAACATACGTATATGGAAAGATGTGATGTTGACTCGAAGATTTGCTGTTTGCGAGGAATTTGACAATGGGTGGGAGTCGGGACAAATGGCAGAGGGGAACAAATAGAGTCAGGACAAATGCAGCCATGGAGCCACAAGGACAGGAATAGGCAAGAGAAACAGAGAACTGGGAATCATAGACTCGGTTGTTTGGGAGGATGTGTGGGTTGAGAACAACAGGTTTAAATCTAATTTGTAGGATAGGTAAAAGCAAAGCGTACAGAAGGAACATTACAGTTGGCTCTTTTTTTTCCTACTGTGTAAACAATATTTAGCTTAAGTGTGCTTGCCCATATTTTTGTTCTTTTTCACTCAAGTATAACATGCTAAACAATAAATTATCCCTCATATTATATCTGTCATTATAAATCATCTTTACATCCTACTTTTGAGAATGCCTTGCTGTTATTTGAAAACATTAACACATTCTACTATTATTCTATCTATCACTGTGTGTAGATGTTTCTGTGAAGAGGGAATGGTCATCAAAGACTTCTTTCTTAAAAATTTTTTTTGTCATAATAATTGATCATGACCGGGAAGACATTTTAAAAGCAATAATATTATATATGATAAAGGAAGATGGTAATCTTTGTTCAAAAGCTTGTCATGCTTTTCAAAAAATACTCTATTTTATTATATTTTATATACTTATTTTGTTCTGAAATAATTTTATGATTATAAAATTAAATGTAAGAAATAGGATCATACATGGTTCAATGCACAATATTTTATGGAGATAATTTTGACTTAAATCTAATATTATTCAAGAAAATCCAATTAATGGTGATTTGCAACAGGCTATAATCCTCACTACCACTGGTATTTTTATTCCATGATGTTTCTAAGCATTGTCATAGATCAAGAGATTTTATGCGTTAGGGGTAAGCAAGTGCTTCAGACATGACATACAGAAGCAGATATTGCACATGGATGATGATGGTTGATATGGGATAAAATTTGCCACTATGTAGACCAGTGTGTCAGGACAATAAATAGCATCACAATAGCTTTAAGAATCACAGTTGTATCTGGGGAGTAAGTAAACTTAGTAGGATTTTGTTCATTTTTGCACATCACTGTGAGTTAGCCTGAAAAAATAAAGGTATGTTCCATGAGCAGTGGAAGAAACTGAGCTAAGGAGAAAATAAATAATACCACCCTTATTGTTTTAAGGCAGTTTCTTAGACATTATCTCATTTAGTTCATAATTACAAAATAGTTTATTATACAGCTGGGTGTAAGATTTAAGGATTGTTATTCCCAGACTGTGAATATTTTACCCGATATTTCTGAATTTGCCTGTAGGGAATACCAGTGAATATTAAAGGCAAAAAAAAAAAAAACAAACTTAGATTTAATTTGACTTTAGAGGCTGTTCAAGTTCTTGCGTTCTGCTTGTTCACAGACTCACAGAACTACTCACCAATTTACAAGGTCACCTTTCAGGAATAAAGTAAAATAAAATAAAGGGCATGATAACTGATTGTTCAGGGTTTATTTTTACCAAAACTTGATTGACATCTGTGGCTGAGACATTAAGGTGTTACGCTCTGAAGGGAGTGTTCAAATGAATTTGTTATTGTCTAGAGGAATTGAGAATAGATTAGAAATGTAAACATGTGCCCATTTCAAAAGTATCAATTAGTCTTGATATTTCTTACTATTTAGGGATAAATCCAGTTGGAGTTTTAAACTTACTCTGTGGAACACTGTCTATATGTTTTGCAGCATTCAACTGTGCCAAGAAAAGTCCTTTCCTGAATCTATTTAACACCTTCATTCTCCTAATTAAGCAATTTTGTCCCTTGGAAAAATCCCTTGTTTACAATTGTGATGTGGTTCTCTTTTCCTTATTTTTGTGAACATTTGTATAAACTCTTCTGATGTTACAGAAAGACAAATCACATTTTTTTTTTATTGACAAGTAGATTTGTATATCTGGTTACCCAAGTGAATAAGATTTGGAGCAGAGCATATTAATATTTGAAGCCAAGTAGCAAAGTTGTTGACCCATCCTAGGAGCTAGGAAAGATGATGAGTGCTTAACATTCTGTCCATTTCCACGGCAGGCAGCAAGCAGTTTTACCCTAAGCAGAAAACTGTTGTACAGTCTTTGACATTGGACCAGAATCAGAAGACTCAGTTTGTTTAAGAGAATAAACATGGAGATCTAAAGGAGGAAATCAAAATCATAAAATTTGGGAGAAAGGAGTAAGAAAATGTAGATTTTCTTTTTGTTCTTCTTAGGATGTGTATAAACCTGTATGATTACCAGTCTAAAGCAAATAGATATAGTAATGGGTTAAATACTTGAAAAACAGGGTAACTACAAATCAAAAGCCTACAACAGAGTCACAAAAACCAAAAAGAAAAGAAACCAAGTTAATACAAAACAAAACTATCAAATCACAAAAGGAAAAGCAAAAAGAAAAAGAAAGGAACAAAAAAGAAATACAAAATCAACTGGAAAATAAAGTTTAAAATGGCAATACAGACACATCTATCAGTAATTACTGTAAATGTCAGTGAACTAAATGCTCCAATCAAAAGACACAGAGTGGCAGATTTGATAATAAAATAAAAGCCTACAAATATGTTGCCTATAAGAGACCCACTTTAGGGTAAAGAACACACATAGACGAAAGTAAGAGGATGGAAAAAAATATTTCATGCAAATGAAAATGACAAGAAAGCAGGGTAGAAATACTCATATCAGACAAAATAGACTTTAAAACAAAGGCCATAAAAAAGATAAAGGACACCATACAATGATAAAAGGAGCAATACAAGAAGAGGATATTACACTCCTTAATATATGTGCACCCAATATGGAAGCACCTAAATATAAAATGGGAGAAATTGATGGCAACACAATAAGAGTAGGAGACTTTAACACCCTACTAACATCATTAGACAGATATTTCAGACAGAAAATCAATAAGGCAATGGAGATACTAAATGACACAATAGAACAGTTGAACTTAAGTTGATATTTTTAGGACATTACATACCCCAAAACCAGGATATACATTCTTTTCAAGTGCACGTGGAACATTCTCTAACATAGACCACATACTCGGGCACAAAAGGAGCCTCAACAAATTTAAGAGGATAGAAATGATTTTAAGCAACTTTTCTGACCACAATGACATGAAACTAGAAATCAACCTAGTTGAAACACGAGAAAAAAACGACTGCATGGAGACTAAACAACATGCTACTAATGAGCCACTGGGTCAACAATGAAATCAAAGAAATTAAAAAATACCTTGGGACAAATGACAATGAAAACATAGCCATACAAAATCTATGGGAGGCAGCAAAAGCAGTCCTAAGAAGGAATTTCACAGTAATAGAGGCCTTCCTCAAAAAAACAAGAACAATCTCAAATGACAACCTAACCTACTACCTAAAAGAATTAGAAAAAGAAGAACAAACAAATCCTAAAGCAAGCAGAAAGTAAGAAATAATAAAGATCAGGGAGGAAATAAATAAAATAGAGATAAAAAATAGAAAAATCAATTAAATCAAAAGCTGTTTTTGGAAAGAGTAAACAAAATGGACAAACCTCTGACCAGGCTTGCCAAGAAGAAAAGAGAGAGGACACAATAAATAAAATAAGGAAGTAAAATGGAGAAATTACAACCAACACCACAGAAATATAAAAAAAAAAAATAAGAGAATGCTATGAACAAATATATGGCAACAAACTGGACAATCTAGAAGAAATGGACAGACTTCTAGAAATACATTGTCCACCAAGACTGACTCAAGAAGAAATAGATAATTTGAAGAGATCAATCACTAGAAGTGAATAGAATCAGCAATAAAAAACTTCCCTGCAAACAAAAGTCCAGGACCAGATGGCTTCACTGGGGAATTCTACCAAATATACAAAGAACTCATACCGATCCTTTTCAAACTCTTCCAAAAGATTGAAAAGGAGGGAGTACTCCCAAACTCATTCTATGAAGCCACCATCACCCTTATACCAAAACCAGACAAAGACACCACCAAAAAAATAAAATTACAAGCCAATATCGTTGATGAACACAGATGCAAAAATTCTCAACAAAATGTTAGCAAACAGAATCAACAACATATAAGATAGATCATACACTATGATCAAGTTGGATTCATCCCAGGGACACATGGATGGTTCAATATATGCAAATTAATCAACGGGATACACTACATCAACAAAAGATCACATGATCATCTCCATAGATGTAGAAAAAGCATTTGATAAAATTCAACACACATTTATGGTAAAAACTCTTATCAAAGTGGGTATAGAGGGAACATACCTCAACATAATAAAAGCTATTTATGACAAATACACAGCCAGTGTAACATGCAGTGAGGAAAGGCTGAAAGCCTTCTCACTAAAATCTGGAACAAGACAAGGATGCCCACTTTCATCACTTCTACTCAACACAGTAATGGACGTCCTAGCCATAGAAATCAGACAAGGAAAAGAAATAAAAGGGATCCAAATTGGAAGAGAAAAGGTAAAATTGTCACTATATGCAAATTATATGATACTGTATATAAAAATCCCTAAACGCTCCACACACAAATTACTAGAGCTGATAAAAAAAAAATGGCAAGGTAACAGTATACAAGATTAACATATACAAATCAGTTGCATTTCTTTACACTAACAATGAAATGTCAAAAAAGGATAGTAAAAAAAAAAAAAATCCCTTTTAAAATCACATCCAAAACTATAAAATACTTAGGAATAACTCTGATCAAGGAAGTGAAAGACTTATACATGGAAAACTACAAAATGTTGAGTAAGGAAATTAAAGATGACCTAAATAAATGGAAAGATTTCCCATGCTCTTGGATTGGAAGAATTAATATTGTTAAAATGGCCATACTACCCAAAGCAATCTACAGATTTATTGCGATCCCTATCAAATTATCCAGGTCATTCTTCACAGAACTAGAACAAATAATCCTAAAATTTATATGGAATCACAAAAGACCCAGAACTGCCAAAGCAATACTGAAGAAAAAGAATGAAGCTGGAGGAATAACCCTCCTAGACTTTAGACAATACTACAGAGCTACAGTAATCAAAACAACATGGTATTGAGACAAAACCAGACACATGGATCAATGGAACAGAATAGAGAGCCCAGAAATAAACCCACAGACTTATGGTCAATTGATCTTTGACAAAGGAGACAAGAATATACAATGGAGCAAAGACAGTCTTTTCAGCAAGTGGTGTTGGAAGAACTGGACAGCTGCATGTAAATCAATGAAGTTAGAACACTCCCTCACACCATACACAAAAATAAAGCCAAAATGGCTTAAAGACTTAAACATAAGACAAGATACTATAAACTTCATAGAAAAAAACATAGGCAAAACATTTTCTGACATAAATCTTAGCAATGTTCTCCTAGGGCAGTCTACCCAAGCAATAGAAATAAAACCAAAAATAGACAAATGAGAGGCCTAATTAAAATTATAAGCTTTTGCATAGCAAAAGAAACCATAAACAAAACAGACAATCTATGGAATGGGAGAAAATATTTGCAAATGATGCAACTTAGAAGGGTTTAATTTCCAGAATATATAAACAGCTCATACAACTTAATAACAAAAAAACAAATAACCCAATCTAAGAATGGGTAGAAGTCCTAAACAAGCAATTCTCCAATGAAGACATACAAATGGCCAATAGACACAAGAAAAAATGCTCAATATCACTAATGCCACTCTTGAGCATATCTGGAGGGAACTCTAATTCAAAAAGATACATGGATTCCAAAGCTCATAGCAGCATTATTTTCATTAGCCAAGACGTGGAAACAACCAAAATGAGAATTGACAGATGACTGGATAAAGAAGTTGTGGTATATTTATACAATGGAATACTACTCATCCATTTAAAAAAAGAATAAAATAATGCCATTTGCTGCAATATGGATGGACTTCGAGATTGTCATTCCAAGTAAAGTAAGCCAGAAAGAGAGAGAAAAATACCGTATGATATCACTTACATGTGGAATCTAAAAAAATAAATAAATAAATAAACAAACAAATAAATAAACTTATTTACAAAATAGAAATAGACTTTACAAAGTAGAAAACAAACTTATAGTTACCAGAGGAAAAGAGGGTGGGAAGGGATAAACTGGGAGTTCATGATTTGTAGATACCAACTACTATATATAAAATAGATAAGTAAGTTTCTACTGTATAGTACAGGGAACTATGTTCAATATCTTGCAGTAACCTATAATGAAAAACAGTATGAAAAGGAATAAATGTATATACATGTATGACTGAAACATTATGCTGTACACCAGAAATTGACACAACATTGTAAACTGACGATAATTCAATTTTAAAAAAAGAGAGAATGAAAATAAAGATCAACTGCTGCTTCTAAAAAAAAAAAGACTCAGTTTGCAGTCCTAGCTCTACAGTGTGGAGACATAGTAGACACAGTGTAGTTACACAGATTCACAGGTTACCAATGTGATGGGCTTGGCCCTGCAGCACTGGAAAGGAAAGGACTCTGAAAGCCCAGAAAGGAGATGATGGAACAGCCAGAGCTGTGGTACCACATTAGCATATAGAATCATCTTCCTGACCAAACACATTGTGTTTCTGTGCAATTCAGGACGTTAGACGAATCAGTACTGAAAAGAAAGGTCTGGGACTAATATTTCTGGTAAAATTTTGAAAAAATATACCCATCTAGGCCCTACCCAATGCCTGAGGACAAAACTTTCTAGAAGTACGTTATGTTATGGTAATTCTTTAAACAACTGGGCAGGTAATTCCTATTCTCAGCCAGTGTTAGAACCACTGTTTTAGGGGGACGGGTAGGAGCTCTAAGGGGACAGGGGACAGGGCTGTTAGCCCTCCCTAATGATTAAATGCCTATTCCCCACTCCGTGGCTCTGTCTTTGGGGACTGTGGGGGAAAGAAGAAAGAAAGAACGAAAGAAAGAGAAAGAGTGAGCCCCTGCTTCAGAATAATTATCTTGGAACATTTCTGCTCCCATATATCCTGAAAGAAATTTTTAAATATTCACTTGAAACTATGTACATTTGAGACTCATGTTTGATATTTTTCATCATTAGTTTAAATGGCTTCAAAAGCGCTATTTATTTTGGCATATTATCAATATTAATATATTTTAAAGAGAGATATTATTTACTCATAAAGACATCCAATGGAATTTAAATACCACTATGATTTGGAGTTCACTTACTTTCATTTAAAAACATCTGTACATACTTTTCTATAATGATCATAAATTTTATGTAGTTCTATTTCTTTTTGAAATTGTATTTCCACACCACTGCTTCCATAGATTTATCACCTAATGTAGTATGTTTATTTACTTGAAAGTTTTATATTGATCATTCTACCATACTTCTCTAGACAACTATATATATAATATATATATAAATTTACATGTGTAAAATCGAATATGTATAAATTTAAATTTGATCATTCTTTCCCATGTCCATAAGGCATTAAGTGTTAAAAATGGGATTTTTTGACATTTAAATTTTTTTCAGCTTTATTGAGGTATACCTGACAAATAAAATTATGATATTTAAAGTGTACATTGTGGTGATTTGATATTCATATACATTATGAAAGGATTCCCACTATCTAGTTAACTAACACATTCATCATCTCACATATTTACCTTTTTTTGAAGGAGTGAGAACATAAAAGTATATTCTTATTTGAGCCATCACCACAATTATTATTTTACAGAATAGATCAAAACACTGTAGTCTATGAAAAATGTTGATCAAAATCATTACATAAAGGATACAAATTTATTTGAAATGCATTTCTTATTGATACTAGAATGAGGAAGAGTTCAGCATGAATTCTATTCTAGTTTGTTTTTGTTTTAGATTTAAGTATGGAAAAGTCTTGTTCTCTCAAAAACAGACAAGTATTGAAGGCCTTTTGTTATAATGACATCACCCAACTTCTGCAAATCCTTCTGAATTGGGTCCCACATTTACATATTTATCTATCATAAAAATTATTTCACATAATTTAACAACTGACAAATCTATTAGGTTTTCTTTCCATTTTAATGAAAGCAAAGAATTGGAAATTGCCCAATTTGCAAGAGTAACTTCTGGGCAATATACAAAAAATATCACCAAGACATAAAACAACCATTACACTCCTAACTCCTCTTAGAGGCATCTAGATTAACATGATGTATATAAAAAGTGTGTGGGAAATATTATTTAATTTCAGTATATTTGTTGATATAATACTTTATGTCAATTTAAAAAAATATGTGCTTTGAGTGTACTTTTATCAAACTATGGAGCTATAGGTCTGGCTAATTTAGTTTATGAAAAATGGCAAAAACCAGTAACATAACCTTAATGGCTAAATCATTTTTCACTGTGAAATAAATCAACCACATCAAACTTACTTTTTGTCTTAAGAAATCTATCTTAGTTTTTCAACTCAAATAAATATAACAAAGAATATCCACTTTGCAACCACTGCATTTCTGAATGCAGCAATAGCTGGGCAGCAGCTCATACCATTGCCCCACCTAGCCCTTTAAAAGGAGTCACAGCTTAGATTTAATATTTACCACTTTAATAACAATATTCTAGGCTACATGAAGACCTGAACCCAAATCTTTGACAATCAAACCTCTAAGAATAAGTGCTTCCAGATTGTAGGAGTAAAATTTAGCGTGAGCAATTAGACCCTTCACCCTCATGCGTGCGTAACACACTTCAGCAACATCCAGAGAAACACCGTGTGCCATGCTCACACAACCTCAAGGCAACTTGGATAAAGGCATTTGAAATTTTGCAAATTTCTTTACCAATGGTATTCCGAGGCAAGTCTTAGAAACCAAATGGCAAACGTGTATCATTAACTGGGAATAAGTGGAAACATCAGTGACTCCATCCTTCTGAAAGGCACATATTTTACCTTCAAAATCTTTTACCACAATATGTTGAACAATGATTTCCATCATTTTATGCACTTTACAAAGTACAAAGAGTTATGAGTAGGGAATAGAAATAACTGAAGCATAAACTTGACAGTGAATCTACTTTTAGCTACGAACAGCAAACCAGAACCTTTTCTAAAGTCTTCCATGACTCCTCTGATAACTTGTATACAATCCCTAAGCCAATTTTAATGGCTGTGGGAAATAGTCAGATTATTTATATTTTTACCAATATCCTCCACTGGTCTCCTAAAAAAAAATAATAGTCCATCTGCTATGAACTTAGAAGTGCGTCAGAAGTAAAGGAAATAAAGGAAAACAGAGCCCCGCAATTTTGATTGGAGAGATTCATATTCTATTTAGAGATACTGGTCCTCTGGAGGTAGCTTGAGAAAAAGGGATTAAGTATTTGCTTTTGTTTTCCGACGAGTTATTTGGAATTTTAATATATGTTTCAAAATATAGTTATTTCAATTATTGTAATAAAAGTTCACTTTAATGGTTCACTTATTATATTTTTTTGTAAAACAGACTCCCTCTTCATTTTGTTGGTTACAGGAGGTGAGGTATAATGTGTGCTTAATAAATATCAGGTATCTACACGCCTTCTTCCCCTCACTTGTGGCAGACATAGCTAATCAATCATGGCATCCTTTGCTACTGAAGAAGTCTGCATTTCTGGGTTTCAGGAATCTGTTGTCCATCAGCTGATGCTGGCATGCAAGTCTAAGCCTATTTCCTTTCATTTGTACCAGAGAAAAACTTAGCTTAGTATATCCATCCTCCCTATTGACTAGCTAAGAAATCTTGAGGAAGGCTTTTAATCTGTCCTGCTGCCCTCACAGGACTGTTACACAAGTCAAAAGATTTAATTCCTTTGAATGCATTTGTAAACCGTGCAGTTGCCATTACACACTGTTTGAAGAAATCGGATTAATTTTTTTATAATATGAACAGCACCATCTCTCTAGTTAATCTCCTCCCTGGCTCTCCCCAAACATATTTATTTTATCTATTTTGTAAGTACGAATTTTTTTTTAATTTTTGGTTTATTAAAACTGCACACCTGTATTCCTTTTGAATGCGATATTTGATCCTAACTAGAAGAAAATGCTCCTGGAGGAGGAGAAACTCGAAATTTCACACCTGGCTCGTCATTATGGTGTTCTGGCAGTCCTTTCTGCTCGGTCAGATGCTGTGTGATTAATGGCCCTTCTTCCCAATTATATGGATATTATACTCGTCTTCCTTTGGCTGGAGATAGGAGATATCTTATGCATGTGTGATGCAAATTTGGGCTTTGTAAATGCTAATTTCAAAATCAGCTAGCAGTTGATTGGCAGAAAACAGAACAATGGGGTGACAGGCTTGCTGGGGGTCAGGAAGCTGTGAAAGAGAGGCTGAGTGAAGGTGGAGAAAAAGAGCTAGAGAGATTTGGAGTTAACCAAAAGCAGTGGCTGGGACTGCAGCAGTTTACGAAAGCAGATCTAAGCCAGTTATCCTAGAAGAGGGAGGGCAGCTTTAAAGACTGGTGAAACAGAGAGGCGAGAGTTTGGCTGACGTTACAAAGTCAGGATGCAACTAAGAAGCCACGATTATGCCAGCAACGGCACCAACAGTATTCTCTGTCTACTGCATTCCCGAAATGTGTCTGTTTGCACCTGGTTTGTACCCTGAGGAACCATGCCCATTTCTGACTATGACATACTCAAGGTCAGAGATCCTGTTATCTTTTCTTCTAGATGCCAGCAGGGGCCAGGCACTCAGGAAGTGTCCACTGGATGGAACAAAATATTGGATTGTCAGGAAGATGACTTGGGTAACACATAAAGGGGAGATGTAGAGAATCAAGCCGTATTTCAGCCCTTAAACAGGATAGCAGAAGTGATCACAATGACTATAGGAACGTTGAATTGGGACGCTTCCAATCACTAGGTGGAGCAAATTGTTCAAGACAAGCCCCATTTTGGTTTGCATTTCCAAAATTCTAGTTAAGATTAGCTAAGTTTTCTGCATGGCAGATGCTTCCAGCCCAAGGCTGGTTAGACAATAGCAAACCCAGAGACAGAAAATGTGTTGAAACGTCTCCAAGAAGTTGGCTTGGGCATGCTGTCACTAACGTACTCTTTCAGGTTATCCAGTCAGCATAGCAAAAGAACGCCCCTAGAAGGCAGACCAGGTGGAAAGGGGAGAGGTGAAGGTGCCACATCCTGTGATGGCCTCTCAGACTGTTTCTCCACTCAGCTGGGGGCCATGTAGACAGGAAAAGTGAGTGCCAGCAGCTTGATATATTGGTCACATCTGCTCATAGGGACATGCCATCCATCTTCTTTGTACTCTAGCCTCTATGTCTTTACAGATGGTTTTTACTTATGTAAAAATATTTTTTCCTGGGACAGTATGTCAGCCTTAACATATGCTTCTGTGTCCAAATGTATTTTTTTTTAGATTACCTGTAAGCCAAAACTTTATGTGGGGTTCATTAAGTCTGTGAATATAGCTTATACATACACACATTAATTCAAATAACTCTCCAAAACAGTCACATATAGCCAGCTATGCAAACAAACTATATGTTTACAGCATCCCTGACACATGAGTGGAAGTTTTCCAAAAAGTGTGGGTACAGCAAAAAAGGGAGTTCCAAGGAGGGGATCATTTACCTAAGACTCCTCTCTGACACATGCATGAAGACATTTTATCTGTCGCCAAATACCAGAAATATTTTACTTTTCCTATATGAGAATGAATACTTCATGTAAATGAATTTTAAATAATGAAATGACTACTTCCATCCCGTCAAATCTAACTTATCTTTACTTTAAGAGAATCAAAATGAACAGTTTTAGAGTTTAAAACTATTTTGGAAGGTTTTTTTAAAAAAAATATTATGAAGAAGTGCTTCAGGTTGGACAGATTCAAGAGAGATCATTCATTGCTTTAGCCAAGAACATAATTCATATATTGTAGAATTTATGCTGCTCTCCAAATATTTACAGTTCTCCCTCCTTCCTGGCCAATTTGTGATTGGGTGGGGCTGGGTGCCTAGTTCTAGAAAATGAGCTATAAACAATGAGCTTCTCCCAAGGAGGAGCTGTTTCGTGCCAATGTAGGCACTCCAGATCTGCCTTTGCTCTCTGGCATGGCAACCCCATGACGATTGAGATGATGGCTTTACCACCAGCCTTGTTTCCTTAGTGACAGTGATTCTTCTTGACCCATGAGAATAAACAGTTGTGATTTTTGGTCATAGAGATTTTGGAAGTGTTTACTAGCAATAGCATACATAGCCTATTGTAATTATATATGTGTGTGTGTATAAATGTTACATAGATATTTATCATTTTAAAAAATCTAAAAACTATATATTAGTTACATAATCTAACATACACACACCCCCATATAGTTTTTTTTAATTCCAGAAGAATTTTACATGAACCAATTTATACTATTCTACCCAGAACCTTTTATGTCTTATTATTTAAGAATTGTGAGTTAATATCATTCTCAAAGTAATTAACTAAAGGCAGAAGTAAAAAGCAGATTCCACTTGTATTATTTGTTGTTAACAGTTGTAAGACTGTGCACATCAATTGCAGGTCTACATGGAGTCTAAGAAAAATTACATAGATCTACACATACACAATCTGTAATAAATAAATGGAGACATGTATAATAAAGTTGCCTTATGAATCCCACAAAATTATGCATTTAGTCTTAGTGGAAGTTCTTGAGAAGGGGGTATGTTTATTTATATTCTTTCCATAGTGATGCAGGGTAAATAATATGTTTCATGTAACACAGAAATAAACAAATATGTTCTATAAATATATAAATACAAAGGAGCTATTTCTAACTTCTGTTGCCTTCTTGTAGAGGAAGGGTTTTTTTATCAGCATAATACTATGGAAAATGGGGGCATGATGGTCTAGAAGTAGAATTTATGGAAAAGATGAATTGTTTTGTAAAAAGAAGGGAGGTCAGAAAAGGTGATGGGTAGTACCTGGGGGAAATCTAGGAAGAAGATGGAGGAAAGGGAGAAGAAAATTCAAAGGACTAGCAGCACAGCCAGAAAGAAATACCGAGGAAGAAGATATCCATTGAATCCTGTAAGTTAGGGTATGGTACCGTGTTAGTTGTGAAAACTCTCTGATCTTCCCTCCAGCATCTTTGGAAGTCTACGAAAAGCCAAATAATAGAACCTTGACTGATTGGAGTTTTTACACAAAATGCTGTGTTGATACTAAAGTCTACTTACTGATCGTTGAAGAAAATCGGCACATTCAGTCCAGGGCACGGGCTGGTCTAACCTGACAAATTCTTATTAAAGGTGGCACTAGTTAGGAAAAGCAAACAGCCACATTTTACCCACAGGTTCCGACTGTGTGCACTGACTTTGCGCAGAAGGGAAACAATTCCAGAAGCACTAGAAGGAATGGTTGGCTGTCAACACTTACTGCGAGGACAATCTGGAGGGAACTGTGAGCCACTTCTATGTACTGGTACTCCAGAAAACACCCTGACACCGTGATGTAGCGATGGTCTTCTGGGGCCCAGTCGGGGGCAGGTGTCACTGATGTCACCGTACATCCTGGTCCATTCTCCATCCACCAAGATCGGTGCATTGAAATATTAAAAGTCAGGATTAGGTCTGTTTCCTGCAAAAAGGCAATTTATAAGGAATGAGAATTATTTTATAAATGTTAGTTAGCTTATTTGGACTGACTGGCTTTGAGTTTCCCATTTTGAAATATGTTTTTTCCCCTTCCCTTTGCTATATTTTATAGGCAGAAAGAAAGCATCTAAGGTAAAACTATCAGTCCCACCTGAAAATTATGTCTATTGACTTCATTTATGAAGGTCTGCCTCACTACAATAATATAAATAAACATATTTATTAGTAAAATTATCAATGACTTACATTAATTGTAACACTGGAGAGTCAGTTTTTAGGACTTGTAAATATTACAAAGGGAGTGATTTAAACTATTTTATCAAGTGAAGTTCATCTTATTTTAAATCTGCTATTTTCTTTTTTCTCAGAATATTTACCTTTTGCTCATTTTAAATATTAAAATTATACATCAGTTTGGCAAAATTGAACACAATATTGTGGCTAGTGTTAAAATATGTAAGACCTTTACTTAATAAAACACAGTATTACTTTTCCCTCATTTTTTTTTTTTTAGAAAATCAGGATCTTTCCAATCTTGCCAACTCTTACTGCAAAGTTGGTCAGAATATTTCTTAGAAAATATCATTAGCAGATTATTAAAGGATGAAGACAGTAAATCAGCAACTTGTTAGATGAGGTTCAGGTGATGTGCAGCTTCAAATGGAAGGAAAGGAAGTTTCTGCAGTAGAGACCTGAAATCACATGCACAGATGTGGAGCTATCAGCAGGACATGGACAAGTGCTGTCTTCCGGGAAGAGAACGGCTAAAAAGAACGCATCAAACACATTCTATTATTCAGCAAGTCATGAGGGAAGATGAATCCTAACAGAGAGGAATGGTGGAAAAGGAGTTATTCAGTCTCAGTGGTAGAGCCACCAGATAATAGATGCCAACTACTCTCACTCCCAAACGAGGTGCTAGATTGACCAGGCAGATCCTGCATAGAAAATATTGATGTTTACTTACACCAGACATAGGAAAGGGCTGAGCAGAAGTGGTCAGCGAATTTGGAAATGGGAAAGGGTATTCCTTTGGAGAAAGCTGTTATGAGTCTCATTGTCTCCATAAAGTGGTGGTGGGGAGAGGGTAATTTCTTTTCTCTTCAAGCTCATTGAGAAAGGCTTCAAATATCCCTTGGGATGTGGGAGATACAGTAGACTAGTTTCTGACTCAGGACTGATAAATCTTGTGGCTGAAGCTACCTACTAAGTGGCCAAAAAAAATTGTCTGTTAATTGATTGTGTTAGTTGATTTTTGAATGGTGAACTAGTCTTGCATAAATCCCACTTGGTTGAGGCATGTAATTATTTTTGTATATTGATGAATTCATTTTGTTAGCATTTTATTGGGGATATTTGGATCTGTATTTACAGAAGTTATCAATAGATAGTTTTCTTTTCCTGTAATGTCTTTGGTTTTGGTATTAGGTTAATGCTGCCTCATAGAATGAGTTAAGAAGTTTTCCATCTTCTTCTATCCTCTGGAAGAGAGTGCAGAAAATTGGAATAATTTCTCTTTTAAATGCTCGATAGAATTCACCAATGACCCCGTCTGGGCTTGGTGCTTTCTGTTTTGAAAAGTTATTAATTTAATAATATGCATATATATATATTTTCAATTTATTTAACAGATGTAAGGTTATTCAAATTTCTTCTTGTGTGAATTTTGGAGGATTGTGACTTTAAAGAAATGTGCCTGTTTCATCTAGGTTAGCAAATCTGTAGACATAGAGTTGTTAATATTCTTTTATTATCCTTTCAGTGTCCATGGGATCTGTAGTGTTGCCCCTGCTTTCATTTCTGATATTAGTAATTTGTGTCTTCTCTAATTTTCTCCTAGTTACGCTGGCTAAAGGCTTATTGATTTTATTGATCTTTTCAAAGATCTTTTCAAAAATCTTTTCATTTGACTTTCTCTATTGATTTTTTGTTTTCAATTATATTTATTTATTTTCTAATTTATATTTTTCTTTTCTTTCGCTTATTTTCAATTTAATTTGCTCTTCTTTTCAAGTATCTTAAGGTAGAAGCTTAAGTTATTGATTTTAAATCTTTCTTCTTTTCTAAAACATGCAATCAATTCTATAAATTTCCCTTATGCACTTTCACTGCATCCCACAAAATTTGATATTTCATTACATTTAGTTCAAAATAATTTTGTTTCTCTTGAGATTTTTTCTCTGACTGATGTGTTATTTAGAAATTTGTTGTTTAATCTTCAAATATTTGGGGATTTTTATAATTATATTTCTATTTTTGATTCCTTTCCATTTTTTGTGGCATATTTTTCACTGTCACTAGTATTTTTAAATTGACCTATAGAACTGTATGTACTCATTCAATATGAATTTCTACATGATCTAACACTTCAGAATCAATCAATTCCTTTTTCATTTGTTTGCTCTCTTGCTGGATAGATATTTCTCCATTATCTTCTAGTTTTACAATTAAGATATCTGATAAATTTTGTTTCCTGCAATTTTTTATGTGACCTCTTTTCTTTCTTCTGGTCCCTTGTGTCTTTTGTTTAAACTGAAATATTTCAAAAACATCAAAAAAGTGTAGAGCATATTATAATAATATCATTATACCCACCACTCAGTCTCATTAAATCTTATGCTATTTTTGCTTAGTCATTTTCTAAACAAAATTTTACACATATAGATGATGTAATCCTCCTAAATATGATTTCTGTCTCTCTCTCCACAGAAAATTACTATCATGATTTTGGTATTATTACTTTCATGAGAGAGTTTTGTAGTTTTACTGAATATTTACACATTCATTAATAATATAAAATGCTGAATTTTAGGTTTTACAATGTATATATACTCTATGACTTATTTTGGTTTATATTATATTTTTGAGGTTTATCAATGTTGAAGATCTTTTCAGCTCCAAGTTCTGAAATTCTGCAAGACAATACCTTGATGAGTTTCTTTTTCACTTAGTTTATAGAGCATCTGGAAGGCCTTTCCATCCAAGAGCCCTTTCCTTAAATTCTAGAAAATAACTGCATTATATCTTTCATTGTTCCTTCCACTCTACTTTTTCTGTTACTATAGGAACTCCTAATAGTCCAACATTTGACTTCCAGGATTAATCTCTTACATTCTTATTTTTTTCTTTTCTATTGTTCATATCTTACATTTCTTTTTACCAAAATTTTCTTTTACTTGGAAAGTAATTTTCTTTATCTATTTTCCCACACTTAAATTGAACTATATCTTTAATTTGTAATATTTTGAACTTTTAAGAGTTAATTCTTCTCTAATTGTTGCTTTTGTATAGTTAATATTTTTGAATTGTTTCTGGGCTATAACTTTTCTTAGTTCTCTGAATATGTAGTCTTTTAAAATTATGTTTCTTACATTGTTTTTGCTTCATGCAAGTTACTTATTTTACTAAATAATTAAGCAGATAAATAAACAATATTTACCAAGGATCTACTATGTGTCATAGGCAAAGTCCTTACCCTTATGAGTGTTCATTTTGGGGTGTGGGAAATGTACAACAAATACATAAATATATCAAAATATCTATAGTGATTAATTTATTGAGAAATATAAACTTAAGTAAAGAAATTAGAATGACCAAGAATTGGGTGTGAGGGAGAGTGTAACACCATATTAGAGATAATAATTTAAGAAAAGATATCACGTTATTTTGCATTTGCACAGATTTCTGAATGATGTGTTGGAGTAAAGAGAGCAGACATTGGGAAGAGCACTCCAAGCAGAGGGAATAGCTAGTGGGAATGTCCTGAGAAATTTTCTATTTCCTATTTTCCTGTTAGAGCTGCTCTTTAGAAGTCCTTCATAAATGTTGTCCTTTCATACCAAAGAGAAACTAAGACTTGATTGGCAGTTTGTAATGCATTAGTGGTCAGCTGGTTTCCTTCACATATGATGACTGGGGAGTGCCTTCCAATTGCTTAGTCTGTAGGAATCAGTAGGACTTCATTCTGGGACCTCCAGTTTACATATGGGGTAGACACCAGACTACAGCATCCTTAGTCTGAACTGGGAAGGAGCTGATGGTCTGTCTACATAACATGTTGACTTTTTTTTCAGTATGCAGTCTTTAACTTAAAGCTCATGTAGTCAAAAACTTAGCTCAAGCGACTTGAACTTCAAGAGTCTTCCTTGTTCAGAGGAGAAGCCTGGTTGCACAGACTAAAGGGAGAGCCTGGGCCAGTCTAACTGCCCCTTGAACAGATTATTCAATTCATTACCATTTTCAATCCTGTACCTCACATACTCCTTCAACCTCTAAATCTTGACTTTCCAAGGGTTTTATAGGTCAAATCTGTACAGTGGAACCCACTGCATAATCAAAACTTTAAGGTTTTTCCACTTTGCTAAGTCACTTGCTAATCCTCTGTCTATGTTCTATCTTCCAAAAACTGTTGACAATTCTTGTCCTTTTTACTATGTGTTTTTCATTTTTTTATTCTTTAATATCACTTGGTGGAATTTCAGGATGAAATGTAAGTACATATATTCAACCAGAAATCATTAACGGAAGGTTTCTGGCATTATCTTATATCCTTATTTATTACCTTGTAGACGTTTAAACAAAAAGTCTCTGTGGGTATGTGTGCATTATTTTAACCACAAAATATAAATTCCTGCTTGTAAAATAGACAGTAGAAAGGCTTCCTTGAAGTCCTCTTTTAAATGTAAAAGAAATTCCTGAGTGTGATATGCTCCACGCATAATCAATAGATTATTTAATTCCCATATATTTTGTAAGTTTGAGTTCAAAATTATAAGGACTTCTGAGACAAAGAATGAGTCTTGATGGCACAAAATAAGGCAGAAAACCACAAACTAAATCTTGTACATTATGAATTCCTAATTCAAAACAGATAGGCTCAGAATCGCAAGATTCAAAAAATTTTATATCTAAAAAATCCTTAATAATTGTATGTCCAGATCAGTGTAATGACAAAAAGCACCTTTGTATCAATGTATTTATTCATCTCTCTTAGTAAATCTTCAAAAAGTTCAGATTAAAGGGCCCCATCATTGGTCCTGTCATTTTCCAAAATAGCAGGGTCTGATGTGTTGCATGAAAGCTTCTATTAGCACTAAAAGTTTCTGATGGGGTTGTACATATTCAGGTCAACACAAGAAGCTTAATTACTCACCAAATAATAAGCATTTGATAAAAAAAAAAAAGGTCAGCAAGTAAATGAGAAAATGATACTACTAACAACTAAGAACTTCAACAAAAAACTAAAATTTACTTTCACAGTTTATGGCATTTGAAACATATATCTGCTCTACTAGTAAGATATGGAGGATCTGTGCAGAGATTAGAAGGTGAAACTAAGAGTGAGAAGCTCTGAGTTGCAGTTTAAGAAATCTGAAATATTTTCTTTCATTTCCAGAGTTTTCTATTACTTTGTTCTTCTTTTGGAACAATATTGAAAATTGATATTTTCCTATTTATAGATTACTTAGTTACTATCTAAAGGCAAGAAATCACACTTCTTAGTAAATGACAATTAGGTTATAGTGATCAGTACAGTTACTAAGAAATATTAATTAGTCATATACCATATGCAAAGCACTCTACCAGGCCATAACTATGTGGAGAGACCTAAAGTGCAATCCCTAACATTGTGGGGCTGTTGTCGCTTTTGAGGAACAAGATGTGGAGACAAAACATAACAATACAAGGAAGCATTTGGTAGGTACCTAATGAGAGATGGGGACAATCTGTGTACAGGAACTCGGAGGGTGTAATGCCTGTGGACTCTGGTGGGACAGCCTCTTAGAGATGGGAATTCTAGCTGGGGCCTAAAGTAAGTCACGTTAGATAGGTCCACAGTCTGGGGGAAAAGACCATTTTAAGTAGAGTGGACCAAATAATCAAAATTGTAGAGCTAAGGATACTTGTATATTTAAGGGCAAGTAAGTAGGTCTTAATTTTATGAGATGAAAGTTTGAAAGAAGGAGTAGTATCAAATGCTTTGGAAAGAAAAGCTGGGGACAGATTGGGGGTGATTTAAGTGCCAGACCAAGCATCCTAGCTTATTGAAAGATTTTTGATTAGTGACAGGACATTGGCACTATCAATCATGAACCAGGAGATACTATAATAAACCATCAAGTCTCCTGCAGGACTGGACTGGACAGTGCAGGAAACACATGGTGAGACCAGTTTAGGTGCTGTATTACACAACAGTCACGATGGAGGTGATGACACAGATCCTGTGACCAATGCTTGACCTTGATCACCCCAGACTATTCTGCTGAGTTCCCTAAGAGTCCCGGGGTGTAGGACCAGGACCGTTTAGCTTTAATACTCTCAGAGAAGGAATGGGAACTAGTCAGCATTTGCCTTTCCTTAAACCACAATTCTGATGATGATATTAGAGGAATGCGAAGCAAGCAAATTTAATGGTAAGAAGCAAACTTTAACAACCACTAACATACTTTGGAAGGTCAATATATTTGTATTAATAAAAGGATATATATTTAGTCACTGGGACTAAGAGAAGTAGTTAGAAGACCTTGTGATTGAGTGACACCTATAATTAGCTCAGGATGCAGGAGTTGGGATAGTGAGGAGGGCTGCACTTGACATTAAGAATTGTTTTTTTCTCAGTGAACTCTTATTTATTTACAACCAATAAACACTGGATTAAAGTTTAAAATATCATCAGAAAGCACTGTGTTACATCTCATTGCCAATATCTACATGTAGATACTAATTCATGGGAAATCCTAAATAATTCTTCAAAATTATCATCATTTGTGGCTTATTTCCAGCTGGTGAACTTAACATTCTAAACCTGAATATAGATGTTTTCCTCTGTTAACACATGCACACATCTATGCAAACCTGCTCATACGTATAAAAACCCTAACACTGAGTTTATCCTGGTAACACATGAGAATCAGGGACAGCAAATCATAGTTTTCAAGATGCCAGGAAGTAGGAACTGAGAAAATATGGTTTTGAGGAGATAAGCAAAAGTACAAATACACTTTATTTAACATGTTGAATGAATGTTGCAGCTATAGGAATGTGGCTCAGAACAGAAGGAAGTTTCCATCTACAACTCCAAAATCCAAAGATGTGATTCATCCTATTATATGATGAACTTAAGAAAAGTAGATGGAATATCAGCTATGCATTTGTGCCCCTACTTTCTTCTGGCATCCTCAGCTATAGATAATTTTGGGATTTGGCTGACTGTGGATCATAATTCAATATGACACCATAGTTAGTGTTAACTCCAGTTCCTGGTTCCTGTCATTAGTTATTCAAGAAAGGGTTAAGAAAATATTTCTGTGAGCATGAAAAACATTATAACCATTGCTCTAAAATCAGATGAGAAAAGTCTGATGATATTAGGATTTCTAAAATCTAGAGTCTTAAAAACAAAACATGTTTCGCCCCACTATGTAGAAATATTCATAAAAGATTTAGTGTAGTAAAATGCTTAAATATCATTATTATTATACGGTTTCATTGTTTTATATATATAAAGAGCAAAATTATCTTGGTCCATTGCTTTCTTCTTGAGGGTCAAGGGGTATGTTAAACTCCAATGTAGTCACAGTGCCTGTTCGAGAAATGCATATTAGCTCTGCATCTATAATAAGAAGAGTTTTGTTTTAAGGTGGTCCTTGTAATATTCTGAAAGAGCTGGAAGGGAGGGAGGAAGGAAGGAAGGAAGGAAGGGAGAGAGGGAAGGAAAGGAAAGGAAAAGATGAAGAGGAAAAGAAAGAATTCAATAAGAAGCTGCCAAGCTATGCTGAAGGTAATAGAACCTCCAGGCTCAAAAGTCTTGATTATTTTTTTACTTCTAAAGTTAGGACTCATCAGCTATGAGTGGAAACTGAGTTTGGCAAAATGAGTCTTCTCCCTTCTCTTTCACACCCTTACTAGCAGATGCTAGAGGCAGAATTTTCTCAGCTGGTTGCAATAATGAAAGATCAACTTCTCACTGACTTTATCGTCTTCGATGTACTGAAACCTCTTCAGGCAGCTTTTCCTGCTGTTTTCTCACTTTCTCGTTTGTTCCCACCCTGTAGGTAACTTTTCCTATCTTGCGAGTGTTCCTTTCCTGTCTAAGAGCTTTGGAAAGTGATCTGCATTCACTCTAGGGGCTTAGGGAGGCAAAGACCAGGATAGCTATCTCAAGTGAAGATGTTACTGCCATTTTGGCACTCACCTGAAGGCCACCATTTCCTTTGTTTTAGAAGCACATTTATGTGGATTTTTTTTAATCCACATGGAGGCACAGTGGTGCTAATGATACTGAAGGCTTGGTAACATTTCAGGAACACTGCAGTGTCCTCAATTGTTCCCCACCATTACTGCCATCATTACCCCACCTACACGTGCAGCCCACCCCTGGTACTGACACTCATTTTCCTAGCACTGGAAATTCTGGCTTGGATAATATCTGAGCTTGCCTCCAAAGACTTTAACTTGTCAACAGAATTGAATTGGGAGACCAATCATATTTTGATACATAGTTCAAAATGTCTCAGTTAAATTTATTACCAGGAATGCTAATAAAGTTTTATGTCCTTTCACTTCTTCATTCATTCTCTGGGAGAGAACAATTCATGGGAAATGTGCAAAAATGGTAGCAAGAGGGACATGAGTCAAGCCTTAATGTTATTTATGCAGGACTTCATAGAGTCATTTTTCCATTACTGAGACTGACCATAACTAGAGATGAAATGACACTAATAAACAGAAAATTTCTCTGTAAAGTCTCTGTAAATGTTTTCATTTTGAAGATAAATACATCTCTTACTCCATCATAAATTCTTTAGCTTATTGTTAAATAGGATACAACATATACTGCAAAAAAGAAAGGAAATAAAACTTACGCATCTATTACCTAGTATATACCTCAACAACATTTAGAAATTGAGAGATTATCATCCTTATCTAACAAAAGAAAAAATGAGGCTGAGAGTGCATATATACCTGCATCAAGTTATTTTTATTAAGGATGAAACTAGGTTTCAAACCTATTTTGTCTGATTTCATGCTTTCCCACTGGGCTTTGTTGCCTCTTAAGGAAATTCTCTTGGCCACCTAATCAATCATTGCCAAAACACCATATTTGGTGTTCTTTAGGAGAATGTTCCAGAAAAAAAAAAAGATGGATTCATAATTCATACAATTTATTTAAAAATTTTCCAAGTGCTATTCAGAAACCGACACGGCACTCTACAAGACCTTGACATGTCCTCTTAGGTGGTTTATCAACACTGATCCAAAATTCATTGCACTCGGCATTTACAGTAGAGTTATATTAGTCATGCATTTGGAATGAAGAAGCTTTTACAGATATTTTAGTTGTTCTTTATTCTCATGAGAGAATTTTTTTTTTAAGTAGTAAGATTTGTCTCTTGTCTTGTTTTATCCTGGCAAGTACATAGATCAATACTGCTTAGAATTTGTGGAGACAAATATAAATAAACCTCTAAGTCTAAACAAAACACCTGTAAGTGTATGTATCTATTTCATTTGGACTGCTTCCAAAGAGCTCTTTGTAGCTTTTGTAGCACACAAGGCCAAGAGGCTACTGGTGGAAAAGTCACTGTGTAGAAAAAACATTGAGAAACAGAAAAATATTCATCCTTACTTTTATAGAGAGAGCATTTAGTTCCTTAGTCTCCTTTACAAAGAGGGGATATTCTTCCCAGAAGTATAAGGGGACATCAAAGTAGAAGCTGGGGACACAACTATGGGGAAAGAAACAATTCAATAATTTTGCTGCAGTGGTGAGAAGACGAGCATGAAGTGGGTGGATGGTGCTGTCACTGCAGCAGCATTGGTCACAACTTGGTCCCTCTTATTTAAAAAAATGTGATTCCTTCCAACTCTTTTCTTTCTTCACTTTGCCTACAGAAAGGCATTATCATTTATCAAAATGGCCTTTTCTATTTATTGATGACTATCTTCTTAAGAGGACCAAAAAATGAGAAGTCTTGTGAAAAGAGAAATAGCTTAATAATTCCCCATCCGAATGTTCATAGCCATAAGCAAAGGGGCCATTTGAATTTACATCATACATGTTAGCATGTCCAAAGCAAGGCAGGAAATCTCATAAAGAAAAACATCATGGTATAATTTTAAGTCACGGGTGGATTTTGTTAAGCTACTTCAATGAAGTGTGATATCTAATCTTCTCATTCACCTAATGGATTATTTACAGCCTCCTGGTCAGACTGTTTCAGAGTTTGCATCTGAAAACAGACACAAAACTGCACCCTGACTTTGTCCAAGGTAGTTGTAGGGTCTTTAAAAAACCATGTCATATGAGGAATTTTGAGAGAATTTGTGTTGAATTGTCTGGAAAAGACTGAAAGGATCCTTATAATTGCATTCAACTATTTTAAAAATATATAAAAAATCAGAGGGATCAGACTCATTTATAGTTAATTTATGGGAGGAGCCAATGATTCAAGCTGATGAATTTATCTGGACATAAGGCAGATAATCCTTTGAGGATTGGAAGTGCTCCCAAATAGAATGGGTGGTGTTCTGAGTAATGAATTCCTGTGGCTAGTGGTATCCAAGCATAGACTGGATGGTCCTTTATAAGTGAAGGCTGCACTCAAAACTTACAGTCTCCTCCCTCAAAATGATTCTGTAATTATGAGAGCAGAGAGAAACTAAAGATCGTATATGATATGATTATCTGTTGCCTAGGTTTATTCAGTACCACTGAAATAGACAGGCGAATGTAAACTTCTGAGTGTATCACTCTATCTAGCTCATATGAAGTAACTTACAAAAATAAACTATAGTTTTAAGTCGACAAATGACTAGTTTATGCCCAACCTGTTAATAATCTGCCTTTATTGACAACTACTCCTTTTAGCTCTTAAATATACTGGACTGTGCTGTACTTGACAATGATTACATATAAATTCTCAGCATCAGACACTTGGAGAATCTCTTTAGGAGCATAAAATCATTTAAACACTCTTATGAAAAGGAATACTTTTGATAATTTCTCACCAGTGATTGGTCACAATTGGGACCAAGGGGATGACTTGAATTTACACACTGAATCTGAAAAGAGTCCTACAAAACTCAAGCAATTTAAGAATTTAACCTAGTTAGAATATCATAAAGGTTACTTGCCATTTTAGAACATAGCTACATGGTTTTGAGTAACTTTGCACTTTAAAAAATCCAGTCACAAAAGAACTGAAATTTATTGTAGATCCTAAGGCTAAATTCAAACCTGACATATCTGACTCCTTTCACTCTGAAATGCAGTAATTAATTTTTCCTGGTAATACATTGTCACTTAGCACGGATTGAAGCTTTAGTTTTTATTAACTGTATCATTTGATTTCTCCCTAGTTGAGTCCATGTTAATCGTTCTCCATAAAGAAAGATGTATGCGCCTGTCTGAGATCACTGAGAATAAGAGAAAAGAAAAGATTAAAAATATTTCATGTCCAGGAAAATTTTGAAAGAGCTCATGTAATTCATGGCAATCATGTGTTTTCTTTTCCTGGCCTAAATTATCCAGATAATTGTGCACTTTCTCTGCTCTGTTCACCAGTGGAAACTAAGATAGCAGGACTGGTGGGAAAAGTAAGACTATGAATGAGAAAATTTGAGCTCACGGCCTCGGCCATCATTCTCTACGTTGCTCTCTCACTCCGTTATACAGAGGAGATAATGATCACTTTCCAGATAACTGAGAACAAGACAAGTGTAATAGGAATTGTTACCTTGAATTAGGATGAATTTGGTCTCAGTGGTAAAATTCTGCAGGATATGGAAATAAGGAGACTTCTGGCAATTTGTAATAATTAACCATTTTAAACTGAAGAATCCTACCTATAAATGGAAATTTGCACAAAGCTGAGAAACTTTTCCCATCACTTTGAGACACTTCCCTCTATAGCAAAGAACAGTCTTGACATGCTTTTACAGGATTAGTGCCCAGATCCTGTTCCCCTGCTACTCCACTTTGTCACTTTGTCCACGGGGCGGCGCCTGGGAGTTCAGGCCGAGCCTGGGCTACAGGAGGGGGTTTGGTGCGGGCACAGTCCGCGCCTGGGTTCCTCTGAGGAGAAACTCCAGAACATGCAACGTTTCCCCTCTCAGTCTCAGCCAGAGGAGATGCAAGAGGACTCTCCCCCATCACCCACTCTATCCTGACCTCTGCCTGAGTGCAAGGAGCCTACATTTACCTCTACACGTCTCTAAACACAATATTGGCTTACCTACCCCGCTCGAAACCTTCTCCTCTCCACTCTAACCCAACACTCCAGACTCCGTACACGGAGTCACAGTACCTACACGACACCTTCCCAGGCTAGCTGTATTCCTACTTGTAACTTCTGGCCAGCGTGATCTGGATTCCAATCCTGGGCCTATAGTCCTTCTGCGCTCCACTGCTTTCCAAGACCCCATGCGCATCAGCATAGAACCTGGTCTAATATATTCAATAACTAATTACCAGCATAAATGTCTCTAGGACACTGCAATTGTCTAGTGTACATTCTGAGTTGACATTTATTGAGTCAATAGGTTTCATGTACTCAGAATGAATATTTAATTGTCATGTGAGTGCTGTCTCTTTATAACTTGGTTTAACCTTTCCTTTTGACTAAAATGGATTGCTGGAAAACATATAACTTTTTTGCTATATCTTAATGATGAAAAAGGTTTCAAAGATTTAAACCACAAACAAAGCAGCTAAAGGAAATGAATAAGAAACTTGTGCTGAATTAAGGGAACTATATTCAATATCTTGTAATACCATTTAATGAAAAATATGAAAATGAATGTATGCACATGTATGCATGACTGGGACATTGTGCTGTACACTAGAAATTGATACATTGTAACTGACTGTATTTCAATTTAAAGAAAAATAAACTTTTGTTCAGTTAGATTAATGATCCCAAGTAAGTACAGCTTTACTTCTCTTAAGCTCCAAGGTACTTATTTTCTTCCTCAATGTAAACAGAAAACAACATTTCTCTTGTTCACATGGGTAAATTATCCCTTCCCATGGGCCAAAATAAATAAGAAAAACATCTTGATACACTAGTTTTTTGGGGGCATCCTTTGATATGGGAAATAGGACTGAGTATGCATTTGGGGGCTAGTGGAGTCTGATAGAAATCATTTCAGAACCTTCTAGACATAAAAGATAAACTGTTTATCAGTATCTGAGGAAAATGCCTAAATTTTCAAAAGTTAGTTTTTGGGACAAAAGTGAAAGCAGAAGGACTGTTCCAGTTGACTTCTGATCCCCTCCCCTGGAATGATTATTTCCCTGGGGCTTAACTTCCTAGAACTCAATAAATTAGGAGGAAAGAAAATGTACTCATTTGCCACTCTTCAGTTTTCAGAGATGAAAGAAATTCCGTTCCATTCTTCCTCAGGGAGACTCATGGGAGACGTGTCCCTTGCATGTCTGTCTCTCCTCTCACTTAGCCCTACCAGCTCCATGAAGAGTGCCTTATTTGATGGAGAAGTTTGGCAAAGGGCCTGAGCATGTGTGGCTCGGTCACACCTCTCTTATCCGGAGCTGCCCATCTGCAGGATGCACACAGTTTTTATAACTCCACAGGATGAAATCAAAGGCACATGCTACATCTTCTCTGTAGTACTATCCACATGGATATTTCATAAAAATAAGAACAGTTTTATATTGTTACCCTTTGTAAAGATATGCAAGTCAGCTGAATTTACGCCTGCAAGCTGAGTGATACTGAAATGCAGGTTGGGGCATGGAAACAGGAGGGCCAGTTTTCACAAGTATTGACCAGAAGTCTAAAACACTCCAAGGGCCCACCATGCCTGTGGCCCACTTTTGATGAATCCTGAGTGTGAGACCCAAAATCCATAACCTATACAAATGGAAATCTTATACTAGACAAGGATCAACAGAATCGGTTAGATTCTGTCTCTTGCCCAGGCTGAACATAGTACATTCAGGTAAAATTAGCTGCGTATTACTAAAACATCCATCCCCACATCATTAGGATTCTAAATATGTCTTGGTTCCTGGGAACTTGAAAGGACCTCACAATTTTATGAAAATTAACTGAGATTACAGTTCTTCTAGATAATGAAGGCCATCACTAGGAAAGATAAAATATAAATAAGACATGATTATAGCCTTCAAAGACTGTGCAATCTGATATGCAGTCAAACAGCACAAGCAATTACATCATCAGGGAGACCATGGCTGTAACCTTAGGAAAGATGAAAAAAACAAAACAAAACCACTTTTGAAGATAAGGTCACATCTGGTTGAGTTATCATGAAAGGCGTAATAAGGAGTTGATATTTTAAACTAGGCCTTAAAGAACAGAGAAGATTTAAGTAAGAAGGGAACTGTGGGCGAAGGTACAAAGGGAACAAAGTAATTCAGAAAGAAAGTAAGAAATGGTGAGTTGGGGCTACAGTGGTTTGCTTTTGCATGTGTGTGTATGTGTGGGCACAAGTGTGTAAATATGTGTGAGTGGGCACATGCAAGCATGTATATATGAGTGTGTGTGTGAGTGTGTGTGTAAATGTGTGAGTGTGAGTGTGTGAGTATGCACACGGCCCCTGGGGCATCACTGTGGCGGTAATAAGCCAGTGAGTGGGGTGTGCTATAGGAGAGATGTGAATCACAGGACAAAAGCAGAAATGGCCAAGAGGACTGCCTGCCTTGGAACCAATAAGGAAGGCATCCTTCTGAATATGATTCCCACATGTAACTGGGATTTTGAGTTGACACAGTCTAGGAATCCAGCTTGGAGGACTGAGGATTTAGACTTGCCCTGCATAAGGAAAGGTGATGGATGGAAATGACATCTGTTGACATTATCTCATCTCATTCTCACTACAGTGCTTTGGAGAGAACATTCTTACAAGGAATGAGAGAACACTGAAGCTAAGTGATCAAGTGACTTTCTAAAGGACAACCAGGACCTGATGAATGCACACTTGTCTTACTCCAAAGTTCATAGTATCCCGGCAGTACCAGTGATTTCCCAGTTTTAATTACTTGCAAAATATCTTCCTTGGTTTGCCTTATTACTATTTGCACTAGTTTCTTAATATTTTTCTTGTAATTAACATATACTTATACTTTAATTAATTTATTTTGAAAAGTAAATTCATATCACTATTTGATGTGTTGGTTATGCTTTTTCACTGCAAATGAGCGTTCTTCTATAACATAGCATCCTCTAGCCAGCACACAGGGATCACTGTAATAACCCGACGATGCCCCCTGGCCCCAAGGATACTGGCTTAGCTTAGCTCTGATTAAAGATGGGGCTTGGTGAGCAAAACTAAGACTGTATTTCAGCCTCCACTTACCCCTTCAGGCAGGTGCCTTGGGGGCAGGTCTGTATGCACAGTTGTATGTAGCGGCCCTTATTAAACCTATTAAATTGAAAACAAAAAAACCTGCCTGGCCAATGGTCCCCAATATAATCTAGCACTCTTAAGGAAGTACTGCATTTCACAGAATAAGATGGGTCTGGTCATTTGTTTTGATATCTGTGAATTCCTCTTTCAGACCACTACTTACAAAAGGGAAGCATTTAAGGAGGTATGAACCGTTTCACAGAATGGATGTCCTAGATGTTAGCACATCTTTCAATTTTGTGTGTGAAATACATGGATCTGTAAATGCTGCCTCTTTGGTCCATGAATCTCCATTGTATAAAGTTGATAATAACAGCTCAGGTATCCTTGGACCTGCTTCTTCATATGGTCATATTGTGACTCAGTGATTCATTTGCTGCATATTTTGTCAGAAATTTCAGAAATTCGTTAATTCAGAGCTGATCACAACACAATGGGACTTTTCGAATCTGGTCCTTCACCTCTGCGTTTAGTTCGCTATATTTCTTCTTAGCTCAGATCCTGGCAATTACTTCCACTTTAGAAATTCATGCAAAAAGCAAAAAATATTCTTTTTCCCATTTTCAAGTGGTAACACAAAGTAAATCTGGTGATTCTGGATATGTATTTAAAGAAGACAGTGTGTCACAGTAAAAAGAGTAGGGGCTTTGGAATGAGACTTGAATCTGGCATTTGATGGTTCCTATGTAACCTTAGCCAAGTTAATTAACCTTTCTGTCTTCCTCTTTAAAATGTGGATAATATTTTTAAGTTTTTCTGTGAGACCAAAGTAGGTGCTCAATGAAAATAAATTTTCTCCTTTCACAGTAACTTCAAATTGTACAAAGTGAAGTGAGATAAGCTATCAAAGAATTCTGAAAAACACTTTTGATGTATGGCTGGTTCACACCCAACGACTTGGTATTATTAAATGAACAAGAAATTTCCAGCCTGCTATCATTTCAAGCAACTACCTCTCACCAGATAAAAAATAAAACAAGGGACTATGATTTCACATGCCTGAATCATAAGATCCAGCATTTTCTTTCCCTGGTCACTAGGGTCACAACCTTCGGGAAGAGCAGAATCTGCTGCAGGCACCCAGCCCCCTGCTGTGGCAGTGAGGGGAACTTGACTTAAGAGACTCACATGTTGTCCAATCTCCCATAGAACTTGCGTGGTTTAAAAATTAGATTTTTAAGAGAGGATATGTCCCAGGGAATGAAAGAAATTATGCTCAACTATGATTTTGCGATTTACGTTTAGACATTCTGATGATTGTATTTACTGCCTAAGCGGAATGAAGGAAACTTTAGTGTCAGGAAGATGGAGGAGGCCAACACAGATCAATATTACGGGGGATGCTCAAGGAAATGACTTTTCTTCCTACCTGGTATTTTTAATATGTGAATGATGCATCTTAGTGATTTCATTCTTTTCATTTATAACAAAATAAATATAGAAAAGCCATATTTGAGAAACCAAGACGTTAAGATGGAACATTTTAAGTCACTAAGCAATAGAAATGAGCCACTTTAGTCTATTTAAAAGAACTAATGAGGAAATACGATGATGGATTTCATTTTTTAATTTAAATAACCTATAACCATTTGCTCTAGTGATCTTTTCAGAATTCAAATCTCTAATTTTAATAAATATGACAAACACATACCACAAATAGGATCAAACTTCTTGAGGACAACATATTGCCAGAATTAGAAGTCCTGTCTTAAAAAGGGCAATTCTGTTCCCTGCTTCTGGAAAAGTTTAGAGAATAAACAATCTTCTGACCATAATTTGTAAGGCCTCCCCATGGTTGGGATTAAAAAAAAAAGTATGCCTATGAGAAGACCTTTTGCTAAACTTATTCCTCTCATTTCAAATCATCCCACCATCTCATGATAAGTAAATTAATACTTAAGCATCAGAACTGAGCTGACTCTATTCCTATCTTCTCTGATTTGTGTAGCCCTTAGAGTCTTAACGCCACAGAGATTACAGTATCTCCTGGTAAGGAGCACAACCAGATGGAAGTCCCAAATCTCCTAAATCTTATTCCCATGTTCCTTTTCATTCTTCTAGACCAAATAAACCATGCACTCATCCTATCAACCTTACAGGGAGCATCATTTAAGCAAAATGCCCTCCTTTTTCTCTTCTTTTCTCCAACATCTGGAATTTGCTATCTGTAAGTCAGCTCGCTAACTACTTCTATTGATCCCTTACACTGATGTCTTCACTTCACACAAGTCCAAGGAGGTTTTCTCTTCTTAAGAGCATGTAACAAGGTATTTGTTTATATTTACCTGTCTGACACCCCTTTTTCCTTTTTCTGATAACAGGGTTACTACTTTTGCTTTGGTAACTGCCTTGCCACATGATGTTAAGTTGACCAATCACAGTACTTCATCCTCCTAAACACAGGGATTTGTGAAAAAGGAAAGGCCCTGTTTCAAGTAGAAACTATCAGAGCCCATTCTGGTGGGCTGAGGTGGACCTCAGAAGAGTGAGTGTCTCTTTTTCCAAAACTGAATATACTGAAGATTGTGAAAACCTGCAGAGAAAACCTAGTGCCATCTCTCCTACCATACCAGGGAGCATGTCTAAGAGTGAAGCAGCAACACAGAAGGAAACAAATCAGGACAACAAATGAAGAGAAGGAAAGACAAATTCCTGATAAGTCCATATCTTGTGTCATTGGATTCTGCCGATCCTGCAGACAGCACCAGCTCGTTACATTTTCCAGTTCATGAGCCAATGCCTTCCCTCTTTTCCTCTTAAACCATCTTGGGTTGAATTCCTGACACTCGGACTTAAAAAGTTTTAATACGATTGCATTCTTTATTTGCATCTTCAAATTTTCTATAACTAACTGTTAATACACACAGTCATTATCCTCTACAACTCTAAGATCTAAGGAACTAAGCCTCCTTTTGTTTTTCCTTTTCTACTAACATTTTTAAGTTCAGTGCTGTGTGTTAAGCCCTGAGGAACTTGTTTTTGTCTTCTGCTGATAAGCTCTGCCTGCGTAGGGAGTTTCCTCTTCTCACAAGTGAGTGTTCCCTTTCCCTGCAGATGAGGTGTCCAACCTACCCCTTCCCTTGCAGCACACTGAGGCATGTGGCGAGCCAAGAACAGTTCTCAAGTGAAAACCTATAACATGTTTTACTTCCCAGCATAAAATAAGCTGAAGGGCAAGGAGCATTGTGATGGGTTGAATGGTGGACTCCTGAAATATATCCATATCTGAATCTCCAGAACCTATAAATACGACCTTTTTTGGGGGGGGAAAGGGTCTTTTCAGATGTAATTAAGTTCAAGATCTCAAGGTGAGATCGTTCTGAATTACTTGGGCACATTCTACATCCAGTGACAAATGCCCTTGTAAGAGCCAGAAGGGAAGACACGAGATACAGAGGAGAAGACCACATGAAGATGGAAGCAGAGATGGGAGCTGTAGCTCTACAAGCCAAGGAAGCCTGGAGCTAGCAGAGAGGGAGGAAGAGCCAGGGAAGCCAGGGAAGCCAGGGCCCTGCCCGTGCCTTGATTTCAGACTTCTGACCTCCAGAACTGTGAGAGAACACTTCCGTTGTTTGTGATTTTTTTCTTTTTTTTTTGTCAGAGCCACAGGAAATGAATATGGGCATTATAAAACATAAATGTAGAAATGATTACTTTAGGACCAAAGAATATGTAGGTTGTTATTTTTGTCCCTGAGGTTCTCAGCCTAGGACACAGCCGTGGCCTGTTTTTGGACAGAATCAGGTCTGGAGCAAGGAGAGGGAAGAAAAATAAATGCAGAGCAGTGAGGAGGGGAAGTGCCTCCAGCTACAGAGTGGGGAGAGGTTTTCAGATATAAGCAGGGGCTTATTAATTCTCAAATTCTTCATTAGGTGAGAAGTATTCCCCTGCAATCGAGCCGATAACCCTTTCCTGAGACAGTGATGTGTGGTAACAGGTGCCCTATCATCAGACAGGCCTGGGTGTAAAGTACAGCGCCAGCCTCCGCTCTGAATAGTCTCTGATCCCGCAGAGCAAACGGGACTTCTGCTCAGAGTCTGGGAAAGAAACCCTTGCTCTTCTTTTACAGATTCCAGTGAGAGAAGAAGGTAGGACTGAGAGTCGCTGATTTATCTCCGGGCTCTGAAGGGACACCTCGTCTTAGAATGGAGACAACCAGAAAATTGAAACCAAGACTGAGACAGAAGTGAGACATTAGTTACACGATCTAAGATTTTGAATTCAGCTCTGCTGTAACCCCCTCTAGAGTTTTTTAGTTACAATTGCTAAAATCATATTTTGTCCAAGACACTTAGCCCAAAGAGTGTTAGTATACTATGTAAAGCCACTTAAGACAGTTCCTAAAATGAAGTGTATACATTATAAATATCAGTGTCCTGGAATTCCACCAATGTTTTTCCAAAGAAATTGCCTTGGAGTAGTGATTTTTCAGCCTTGGTTCCACATTAGAACCACCTGACCAGCTCTTAGGAAGTCCCCACACTCAGTAGCCTCCCAGATGGATAAGTCTGAGTGAGATTCAGGCCTCACTATATTCTTAAAACTCCCTAGGTGATTCAAATATGCAGTCAAAGTTTAGAACCACTGTTTTACAGCTACCTCATAAACAGGATTTGTAGGGAAAGGAAAAAAACAAAAAACAAAGAAGGCTTTTACTTTAAATAGCAACCCTAAGTATTGCCTATTTATTGTGTCAAGATTTTGAAGTTCACTACCTCTGTGGAGACAGCTTCTAATCTTGTTTTTGTTCCTCTGGCAAACTGTTACTAGTTTTCTTTAGCAGGAGTTAGGAGAATACCTTTTTAGCCTTACTAGGCTATGCTCATTTATTTTTGTTCTGTGAAAACCCCTCCAAGCTTTCGAGCTCGTTATTTTATTAGAGACTAATAAATTTAACTTGCCCATCCACACTGCCAAAAGACACAGTCTTCCAGATGAGGCAGGCCAACGGACTGTGTTATCCTTAAACCCTCCAGCTTAGTTTATGGACGGTATTAGTGCTACATTAATAGCTGATGTTAAACTGTGTGCAAATTATACATTTTTTAGGTCCCAGCCCCTATGGCACACACAATACTGGAGATCCTTATGATGACCCTAGACACGTCTAGAACAGTAGGAATCTGAAGCTCGTGTGCGGCACAAGAGCAAGCAATGGATTTCAAGTTATAAGACAGTTCTTTCTACCACTGAGTAGCTGTGTTTGCTACTTTGAGCTTCAGCTTTTTTCATCTTTAAAACAAAGTGAGTAATACTTCATCTATAACTCTTACAGGATAAATAAGCTACAGTTATTTGGATGGATAAAGTTTGTAAACCAAAAATAAAGATAAAATATGTCAGAAATTTTGGAAAAATAGAATCACCATATATGTGGGTTGTACCTGTATGGTTTGAAGAATAAAGATGCTTCAATAAATACTAAACTAATACTTGTCCCAAAGGTCATGTCTTGTGGGTCAGAGAAGAATCGAAGTCTGCAGAAATTATCTGGGTCTATGGTATCGTGTCATTTGTTTCTGTTCATTGTCAGTCACATCAAAGGGAAAGGCCTGATATTCGTAGGCATCTATAATGAGCCAGGCAGTTTTAAAACATCATTAATTTAACATTATTTATTTGAGGGCCTGATAGGTACCAGGCACTGTCTCATTTAATCCTCCTAGCAAGTAGGCGAGGAACCCAAGGGATGTTAGGAAATGTAAGGCTATATTAGAAATAAATGGCAGAATCAGAATTTAAAATCAGGTTTTAAATCTATAGCCATTTGTTGGCAATGATGTCACCCTGATTCCCAGTTCTAGCACAAAGACAGTTTTTCATCTAAAAAGAGATAGGATACACTGGCAATTATCACACATTTTTCCTAGCAATTATTTTTCATACTGCGGGTTTGGAAGGTACAATTCAATGCAGGGGATGTACTGGTGAAGATTCCTTGTTCCCCAGGACAAACTGTTTGTCGGATTTTAGTTTGTCATCTTAGCATCTCACTGAAGCTCTCATCACCAAAGAAGTAGTGCTTTTCAGAGATACTTGCCTCTGTAAAAGTAAGAGGATTTTGCAAAATGTATGCATTCTGGTTTCTAACCAAAAATACTTCTTTTAGGCATTTTGGATTTCTTTCCCGTAAGTGAAGTGGAATGACCAGGTCAAAGAATTGAATGCTTCTCTTATCTATTAAATTTGTTTCAGAGATTATACTGTGAAAATGAAATATTCTATCTCAGTTTCAAAAGAAAGATATTTGAAGCTTAGGAATTTGCAGCAATGGAAGAAACATATCTCTTAATTTGGTAAAACCTTTTCTTTACCCACAATCTTCAAAAAGTCCCACTGGCTTCCAAGGAGTATAAAAAAATGACTTACTTGGTAATAAACCTTCTCTTCCATTTTAACAGGAAGAGAATTATAATTGTTAACAGGGCACAGGTTGAGAATCTTTGCAAACCTGAGGAAATGGGACCCCACCACCCCAGCTCAGGTACCTGTCATATCTCCTTGATCCTCAGGTAATGAATCAAAAGTAAAAATAACTTTGTATTCATGTTCTAATTATGCATTGTAATTCTCTTCTTTAAATGTGATGATTAATGTGAAAACCTTTTCGGGAAATTCTGGGAGGAGAGGAAGTGTTTTGTATTAAAAAAATTTGTAGAAATCTTAGATTCAGTGCCTTTTAATTTTAAATTCACCAAAAGGAAACCGGTATTTTATTTTAAAAAACTCATTTACACAGAAACATCTGGCCCAGAAAATGATTAATGTATTAACAATGTTGCAATGAACTATTCAGAAAAAATGCTTTATGGGCATACTATATCAACCAGTTTTATCTCTGACTCCTTCGCATTTAGTGGGCCCACAATCTTGCCCTGCCACAGTCTCAAAACCATTTTTTCATCAGCTGTTTCCCCACAACCTCATCAAGTTATTTAAATAACCTATGACAATTGCTTCTCATAGCCACCTGCTTATAACTATCTTTGTCTTTTGGAATTGTAGTATGTTTTGTTCCTTTCAAAATTTAGATTCATTATTAAGAGGATTTCAGATTTATTGGCTTTTGTCTTATTTGGAGAACAACCTTATAAAGCAAAATATACTGGCAGGAACATCTAAGTATCTAACCATGGACATAAGAAAGCAATTTGTAGGGAAATGCCAAAAAAAAAAAAAAAAAAAAAAGGAAAAAGAATTTGTTTTCTTATTCAAACAATTTGCAACAAGATAATATAATATCTTACTACCAGAGTCATTCAATGAGAATTACTAAAGAATTAGTGACTTTTGAACAGGTGCTATTGATGATAGAAACCTGCACAGGAACTGTGCCCTATTATGCACTACATTCATTATTATGAATAAAGTATTTGCTTCTGTATTCATTTATCAAACTGCAAGAAACAAATACTTCATTCTCTGCCTTACCCACTCCAAAGTTGCCTTAATTAGACTCTTCCTGGAGCCCAGGTATACCTTAGAATTCTCCATTTGAATGTCTAGGTTCAGCTGGAGATTTGAATTATCCACAGATAGTTATAAATACAAAGAAAATTTAATCTTTTATTAAGCCCATATATATTAGTAAGTCCCCTCAATACAATTCTTCTAATACATGGCACTCAAATCATGGAGAGTTATAATAGTTGCCATTTGTATGACCACACTAAGGTTTTTGAATTTACAATCCCAGTTATGACTTTTATAAGCAGCGTATATCCTCTTTGTTCACTCATCTAGCAAAAGTACTGGACACGAGTGAGTCCTTGTACTGAAGGAGCTAATAATTCAGCAGATAAGGCAGCTAACATATGTCTATGAAGTACTATAATATGAGCTAGAACCTGAAAGATACATAAGGAATGTAAAATTCTGCTGAAGAGATTTCCAAGAAAGGAAGATTATAGAGGGTTCCAGTGTAGATATTATATTTAAGCTAGCCCTTAAGGGATATTTAGGAATACATCAAGTAGAAATGAGAAAAGAAAAGAAAAAAAAAACATGGTTTTGAACAATGTTATTGTACTGGGCAAGCATGAGACATGTTTGGGTTAAAGAGAACAGTGTGGTTTGAATTGTGTAGATGAATTTTTTTTTTTAATGTGAGAATAGATGGGAAACTACTTTGGAATGAGATCACAAAAGAACTTGAATCCAGAAGGAAGAAGTTTTGTTTTATGTCTTTTATTTTAAAGTAGCTACCAGTCACTGATCACTGACTATGTACCAAGCACTAAGAGAGAGATTTTATTTGTAACATATCTATCAATTCTCATAACAATTCTTTGAGATAGATATTATTCTCCCTGTTTAAAGTGATGAAACTAATATTCAGATAAATATTTTGCCTAGGGTTATATGGACAGTGACAGATCTTGAACTCAAACCCAGATTTACATGACTCAAAAGACTGTGTCCTATCCATCACATCACATTATTGGCCTTTATTCTTTAGGAAATTAAAAGATTTTGAACACTTCTGAAGAAGGGCATATCGCAACCAGAGTCATTCTCTTGCACAATCTTTAGGAAGTAACATGGCCACAGTGGTGTACCAAGGAGGATAATCTGCCAGTGGTGTGTAGGGTAAAAAGCAAGATTTCTAAATATAGATATGAGGCAAGAAGAGTTTTACCCAAAAAAGATACAGCAGAGAATAGGATATAGAAGTAATAAGAATTTACCAAAAATAGGACTTATGTGTTGAATACTTTCAATGAAAACAACAGGGATATATTTTGGTTTCCAAAATAGTTGAGTAAGCTGCTGCCAGACCAACACTTTTGCAAATAAATAAACTTTAAGCAAAATACAAAAAGCCTGAAGGCACTAGGGAGTGAAAAAAACACAGTCAAAAGTGGAGAAGAGTTGACACTTGGACGAAGGGAATGGCATATTGCATGCAATATATAAAACTCTAATAAAATTCAGAGTTTCTGGCCAGAAGAACCAGAGGACAAAGTACAGGACAACCACAGATGCTGGGAAATAGGGAGAGAATACAAAAAAAGAAGCTAACCCAAGAGGGAAACCCCCAAATTCCATGTATAAATCTGCCAAAATCTCTTGGCTGTGCCCTGAAACACAAAGGCACAGGGCAGACTCCAAGCTGTATAATGAAGAATTAAAGAACAAAATAGAGATTTGAGACACTTCTCAAGAGATGGGATTTGATTTGCAGTTTGAATCCAATCAAATTAATTGACTATTAAAACTAATACATAAATGAGATGTCAACACTCTTCAGAGTAAGATAACAAAATTCTGAGACTCCGCAATATAAAAATGACAATAGCCAGGTTAAAGTCCACAATAAATTTACATGTGAAGATTCAAGAAAATATTACTCATTCTGGGGAGAAAATCAACTGAAATCAATTCTGTGATAACTCAAATTTTGGAACTAACAGACAGAATTTTAAAATAGCCTTTATAACCATGCTTAATGATGGGAATGAAAATATGTTCATAATGAATGAAAATATAGGAAATCTCAGTAGAGAAGGAAAAGCTATATATATATATAAATTCTGGAACTAAAATATACAATATATGGGAAAAACACCCACTGGACAGGCTTAATATCAGAATAAAGATGGCAGATGAATGAGTCAGGGAACTGAAGAACAGAAAAAGCTAAAAGAGAAAAAACGACCAGAAAGAACTTTAGGAATTTGTGTTATAATAACAAAAAGTAATATCCACATAATTGCAATCCCAAGAGGAGAGGAAAGAGACTGCACTGGAAGAAAAATATTTGAAGAAATTATGGCTGAAAATTTCCCAAGTCTGGGGAAAGACATACCAATTCAAATAGGAAAGATACAAAGAAAACCACATCTAGGCATTTCATAGATAAGCTGCTAAAAAGCAAAAATAAAGAGATTTCCGATGACATACTTTGCATCAGAAACAACGGAATTGAGATTACCTGCTTAAAACTGGTGTAGCAATAAAGCTGAAAGACTGAAATAGTAGCCAGTGTGAATAGCCCCATTTGTTTATTCCACAGGTATTCAATGGCATATTCTGTGTTTCAGGCACTGCTTTAAGTACCAAACAAAGGATGATGAACAAAACCAAGCCTTTCCTCTTACATTCTTGTGGGGAATTAAAAACAAAGAAATTAAATATTTATTATTTCGTAATTCTGCTTGAAGTCTTTACATATATTGGGTCAGTATAGCCTGAAAGATATTGAATGTGCCCTCCTATTTGGGCATCCTCCTACTCCAAAATTAACTGGGTGCTGACATACATAAAATCAGATTATTTAGATTCTCTTGGTGGATCTTCTCTCTGTATTTAAAAAAAAGAACGGTTGATGAATGCAGTGCCATCTAAACAAAAGCCAACCAGGTCTGGGTAAGAATTCCCTGGGTAGTGCCTTGATTAACTGCCTCATCCTAAAATCTGGCTTTCTGCTTTGGATGACCAGACATTTCTTGGCATCTATGACTTTTCGTGCTCTAAGTGTCAGTTTATGTTAACTAAATGTCATATAAGAATGGAGTGCTTGTTTATTAATTTATAATGAGACATACACTTATATAGACAAGAATAGTCGCACTGGCATTATCTCTTCCCTGTGATCAAGCACATGAGAAGTCAAATAATAATCAGAAACTCATTTTAATTTTCCACAAGAAATCACTGATAGGCACAGGAAATATTCAAAGTGCGAATCCTCAGTATGCTTTCTTCCAGAAGGCAGACATGCATGAAATACTAGCTTATAATCAGAAGGCAGCTTGGTGAGCAGAAGTCAGAACAAAGGGAGTCCGATGAATGGAAGGTCTAAGAGCACCAGGGTAAGATAACCTGATGTATTTATCTCACAATGATCTTGTTATTGACATGGAAATACTTAAAGTGCTCATTCTCACTCCCCACTGGATTATGCTTGCAGGGGCTCTGCCACCATTTGTGCACTAACTCTCCTTTTTTCTATTCTTTGAAGGCTGATTAATTCCACTACTGCACATTCATGCTTTGGATATACTGAAACATTCAAAAAGTTACATTCCAGTCCTGCTGGTGTGAGAACCACCTGCTCCCTGTTGGGTGACTTTTGTATTTTTCAGCTCCTAAACATGTCACTTTGACAGTGTAATTCCCCAAAGATTATCCTCTTTCTCTCATTTTTGTGGTTGATTCTCCCAAAACTCAGATGTTCCTCCAGACTCTCCCATGCAGATAACAGATAATAACCACATCAGTCCTTATCATCAGAGATACATAGTTGGAAATGATTTGAAACCAAATACTCTTTAAGATTTCTACTTACTTTTGGGTAATGTGATTATATCTTTCCCAGGCTTTTTATTTTTCCTTTTAATCCATATACTCATAAAAGTGACATTAGAGATCATCTAACTCAATAGCTTCTCTTTATAGGAGAGAAAAGTTCTGCTTCAGAAATTTTGAGTACAATATATAAATTATACATACTGGAAAGTAAAGTCAGGGTCCACTGACTTTTAGCCTCCCCTATTCTCTGCTACCTTAGGGGCATAAGACCTCAAGAATTAGATTTCCCTAGAGATTTACCCTGTATTCTTCAGGCTGGTAAATCTATCTTTTGAATATTTTTGTTTTTTAATATTTCTCACCCAGCTTGAGCACATTAAACAGATCAAACCAGGCAATACTGCTGTTAGTTATATGAATTTAGTTTATCTAAAATAAATTGCTGCTACATCACAAATAATAAGGAAGAAATTTTTTTCCTTCTTTGATTAATGCAGAGAAACCTTTAGTACTTGATCCTGATTTTTTTTTTTTCCTAGCAGTTTTCAGATAAAAACTGTGTTTCTTTAAATAAGACCTTCATCTATTACAATGACATGGGTTGACTCAAATGAAAACTCAGCGCGAATTATATAATCAAACCAAAACACCTATAAATTATGGGAAGGAGGTGAATATTTACTGAAAAGTATAAACAACAGTCTTCATACGAACTTTGAGAATGGATGGCAGTTCCAAGAAGTGAGAAAAAATTCCAGTGGAAATACCCACTGCTTGTTTCTTCACCTGCGAGACTGAAATCCACTGATGCCTACACATCCTGTAGAGATTGAAGTTGATAAATAATTTACCTTCTAAACTGTACTGACAGTAATGCACTCAAAACACCCCCCATCTTGAGTCCCAGTCAGATTATGGGGATCGCAGGAGAGAATGGCAGGTGCAGTTTGGCCTCAAGAGGGAGCCACACGCAAGCTGTCTTAGCAAAGCTCTTTATATTATAAACATCCAAGGGAAAGGAGACCAGAATTTCTGCTAGTGTGTATTATATATAAATACAGCCCTTGTTATCTGTGGGGGATTGGTTTCAGGACTCCTACAGATACCAAAATCCTTATATAAAGCAGTGTGGCACAATGAACAGAGTGGCCCTCCTTGCCTACCAGTTTCACATCTGTGGATTCAACCAACCAAATGCAAAATCATGAAATTTCAATCCATGATTGGTTGAACCTGCAGGTGTGAAACCTGTGGACAGGTGGGGCCAACTGTATCTCCTTGGTGAGACATATCTACACAGATGATTGTTGCATTCTACCCTATCTATTCTGTCTACAATTTAAAACAGAATGTTCACCTCTGAACCTGTTTTTCATATTATTTATTTTCTTTATCTCTTTCTTCTCAAAGGTTAATAATTCATAATTCTTTAATGTCATTAAAGAAGATAAACAACTAATCACAACAAACTAGTGAAAATTTATTTAAAAAGAAGTAGAATTTGGATCATATTAAATGAGTTATTTCTAATTAAGAAACAGTTAAAGATGCTTGGTTGAAATATTTTCAGGCATAAAATAGTGTTCTCTAAATTTTTCTAAATGGCCTTTGATTTAATGCAAGTAAGAGTTTTTTAGACTGAAGTCAGGAATTCAAAAATGGTAAGAAAAGTCTATCCTTTATGTGTATACTTATTAAAATAGGCCAATGGTGATGTATAATATTACAGTGTAACTTATTCTGAGTCATCTTTTCTGAATTATAAATATTCTATTGATGGCCAAGCACCTTCCTTGCAGAAAAGACATAAAATATACTGCATCAGGAGAAGTACCACTTAGAATTTTATTCATTTTTAATCTCACCTACAGTGTGGTCACATTTACTGATCTCAGGGAAGTAAAGTACGTAAAGTTGTTACCTGCTTCCTCTTTCAGTGTGAACTGAGACAGAGCAAGGTTGTGTTTGGGAGATAAGGCTCCAATGATCCTCTTGCACTCTAGAAAACTAAAGTCAACAGCATTGATATTATGAACTTAGAGCAAAATGCGGGATAAAATTGTATTCAAAATTGGGAGAGTCAGTTTACTAGCGAGAGTGTGTGAAATGGTGACGTGAACCAACATTTTACCCAGTAAAGATAATGTCTCCCTGGAAAAGCTGTTAGGGCACCCCGTGCTGTGACACTTATGAAGTCAGAACTCACAGAAACACAGTATTCATTCCGATGTATATTTAATCCGAATGCAAGATGTGAAAAATGGTGAGGATCCAGCTGATCTTTTGTGAGTGTCTGTTAAGTGTTAGGCACTGGGATGAGTACTGGATAATATAACAAAAGCATAAAATCTTGTTTGTGCCCTGAGTAGCCCACAGCTTAGGATGATATGTAAGTAGATAGTACAGTACATCGTCTTAAGCATTTGTTAGTAAAAGGTCAAACATAGCAGTTTGTTTTAGAAAGCAGCTGCCTGACAGTGCTGTGAACTTCCTTTGGCCTGGGGCTCAGGCGAGCTTCATGGAGGAGGAGATGCGAGAGAGAAGGACAACAGTTAGCCCTACTCTGTGTTTCCTGCGTGGCTAGAATGCCCCCAAGTACTTCACAGCTACTACGTAATTTAAACTTCCAAGCTGCCCTGTGAGGTAGGTTCTACTATTATCGTCTTTATTGTAAAGACAGGAAACTGAGGCACGAGGTCACACAGTGCAAAGGATGCAGACAGAGAAAAATCTCAGGCAGTCTAACCCCAGAGTCTGAACTCTCAACCACCATTCTGTCTCTTTCCAGTGCTTTTAGGAGATGGGTTTTGAAAGGTGAAGAAAGGCGTGTCCAGATAGAGGAGAGTCTTAGCCACATGGATGCAAAGTATGTGAGTTCAAAAGGGATGGGCTATGTCATGGAAAAGTAAGACATGTGGGGTGTCTGGAGGCTGGGTACCCACCGGTGATGGAGGCAAGGGAGGAATCAGAAGGCCAGGAGGGGACAGAACTGGAGACTCCAGGTCATCCATCTTCCCTTCCTCCTATCCCACATGCCAAGTTCTCCAGGTGTCTTTTTAAACTTCCCCTGTATCATGACTTCTAGCAGCCCAACAACTGAATGAGTTTTAGAAATATTCTATTAAACAGTTTTTAACCATTGGAGAGTCTATGATTTCTCTTCATCACAGATTCTTTCAAAACCTCCTAAAAAACCATTCTAGAGTGAATGATGAAAGAATAAAGTAAAACTGACTTTAGCCTCAAGCTCTGCAGTGATTATTTTGGCAATCTTTCTTTTCCTTTTTTATTTTCCCTCTCTCAATATGGCCATAAGAGGATTTTTGCCTTTTCTTGGAGGTGTGAGAAACAGTATTTTTTCTTCATCAAATCATTGAAATTGAGCAGAAATATTGGTCAGGTAAGTAGAAGCATTGTTCGCATTCCAGACAAGTGAAATTAGAGGCGGCATCCCGGTTTCCTGCCTCACTCGTACATCTCCTCCCCAAGTAGCTCCTATGTTCACTTACACTGAGGTTTCCCAGCTCTTAAACCACAGACATTCCCCAACCCAGTGTCTCGCCAGACAAACCACAACAGCAAATAAGAGACAGCTGATTTTCAGCCATTATGAGACTACACACAGATTGACAAATCTTCATGGACATATGCATTTCCTTGCTCAGATGTCCTTAACGCTACCATCCTGCAGCCAGGTGACAGTGAGGTGAAGAATTACCATCTCTGGGCACCTGCCTGTGTCCAGCAGTGCTGCTTAATGAACATTTTGATCCTCTGGGTCAGGCTTTTTCCGCTTCCCTGAGCGAGAGCGAAAATTGTCAGGTCCAGGGTAGGATGTAAGCCACAGAACTACTTTATCTTTTATTTTTTCCTATTAAAATCAAGATTTATTGTCTTAGTGAATAAATGAAGAGACATTTACAAGTAAAACGTCTTTAAGTTTCTCTAGAAAACTTAAAACACATAAAACTTCCCAGGCTAAAACTTCAGTACTTCTAAGACCCAGCGGTCATGGCGCAGGGGTTCAAAAGCAGCAGTTAAAAAAAATATTTTAAATTGTTAGCCAATATTTAAAAATTAGAAGTTTCCACATAAATATTGGAATAGCTAGCTTCTTTGCAAAACTTGGAAGATTTGGCAGCATAGGGTTCTGTAGGAAATCAGCTGGAACTGAATGTCCACAGCCCACTTTAGGGAAGACACATTCCTTTCACTCTAATCACCGTCCCTTTTCGTGACTACGTTGCCTGCCTAGCCCTAGAAGATATTTGAATTATTGCCCTCTGTTGCTTCTGCTACTTCAGATGGTTACACTTTTCTCCCCTCAATATATTACCATTTATTACCTCCATCTTGTGGAGGGGAAAGATAAGGAAGGCAATTGAGTTTAATCCATGAAATACTTCCCTAGTGCCTGGTTCGTGCCAATAATATATTAAGCACTGAGGGTAGGGAGACGCTGACATGGGTAAAATATTTTTTACCTTTAAGGAACTTACAGACTAATGGTAGAAGGAAAACAAACAACGTTGACAGAAGATCATAGTAAAGCAAAAAGCTTTGATTCAATTGGTAATGAAAACATAAAGTTATCACAGTCAGTTCCCTCTTTAGCTCATGATTGTGAGAAAGACATCTATATCCATACATCTACCTATCTCCATACACATAGACATCTACTTATTCACATACAGACACACGCACATGTATGTGTGCGTAACAAAGATTATGCTTTGCCATCAAGCGGGGCAGCAGTTAAGCTGAAGGTCATAGGTATATAGTAAAATCATGCTCTACAATCATTTACAATGAGCATTAGAGTCTAGTATCTTTATAGAGACACTGAACTATTGTAAAACTGATCTAAATTATAAGTGACAGTGGGTTTTCACGGCATCCCAAGTTCACTTCTCTCTCTCTTTATCCCATTTAATTTGTGTTTTTCAGAAACAACTTGAAGTCCAAGGAGCTTCAGACTTTCCCCTCCATTTCACTTTTCTCTGCTGCTGACAGTTCAACCTTACCTTGATGGATGACCTGACAGTGCCATCTGCTTAGCAGCCTAGGAAACGATAGTTAATTCCCCATTTATGTGAGCCGATGGTTGCCCTACTTAATTGTTAACCAATTTAACTGAGGTCCTTTATTGAAATGTCATTCAAAAGTATGGATCCTAAACCCTTTCTTTCGAAGGAGCAAGAACAGAGCTGGTGATTCACTGATTCACTTTTATGACTGCTGTTTACTATTACCATTACTGACTTACTTCATGAGGATAAAACTACCGTAAGTTCTCTTTCCTTTTACTTCTCCACTTTTCCTCATTCCATCTATCTAAACTACTAGAGTATGTTTTAGGATATATTATTATTATGCATTTATCACCTACTTTAAATGCTAGAAATTGTGAAATTTTCACTTTCTTCCTCACTGAAAAGTTCTCTTCTTTTTCGATATCTCTTATAGGTGTACAACTAAAGACACTGTTGAAAAATTTTATGAAACTGTTCAGTAATGCAAAACTCTTTTAATAGTTACATTTTTTAAAAAGCTACAGTATTGAAAACTACAGCACTGAGATATTACTAATGAAATGAACAGAGCAAGTAGAGATATGATTTTGAACTTATTCAACTTTCTGCTTCTGCTCTTTCCCCCTGTAAAAAAATGTCTCCTTTGGATAGAAAATGAAGTTGGCATGAAATTAAAAAAAAAAAAAAAAGCAGAAGTCTTCTGGGAAAAGTCAGCCCTGGGATGTTATCTCCTTTTCTTTGCTCCGAGATCAAGGCATTTCCAAGAAATAGAATATTTATGAATACATAGTTGTAAGAGGTGAGAAGAGGTACTGCCACTTTGGGAGGATTTATAATACAGGACAAATGGAAATTTCAAATCTGTATAAAACCTAAATGATGAAAAAAAATAGCACCAACCTAACGTGAGACTTTTACTTTTAAAAATTCTTTCCTAAAATCCAGACTCTTATCTTTCAAAACCTTGTGTATCCCTAAAACATTTATCTCAGGAAAAAGACGTGGACATTAGGATCATCACACAGAAAACAACTGTTGGAGGCACAGGTTACCTGGCACTTCCTGCTATAGCAACTCCACCAAAAAGACTGGTCTCTGTTCTGTAAACTAAAGGCATTCAGAACAAGCATTGTCAGCAAACACAGACATTTTTAAAGAAAATCAGATTTGTTTTGTTTGTTTTTAGGTAGCTGCGGTAGCCTGTCCTAAATTCATGAAATAGGGGGTTCTTTAAAATAATACGCAGAGAAAGACTATGATATAGAAGCACATTTTCTCATCATTTTACATGGAACGCTTGAGATAAAAATTTTACTGGGGAAATACCCCCCATTATCTTCCCCATAATACCGTTTGAAATCCCGTGTCTTCCACCTTTAATTGATTTTGGCATGCTTCACTATATTGGCAGCCAGCATCAGTCTCTCCCCCTCTGACTTCTTTTCTTTCAGAATTATTAAGGAAAAATGTGCTTAATTACATACAATTTAGCACTTAGTCGTACACAGTCTTACACTGTTCTTTAATTATGCTCTGAATCTTGCCTCCCATCAAGGTTGCACACTACAGAGGAAGGAAATATGTCATGTACTTCATCTCTTTTAAATTAGCTAATGTCATTTAAAAATTTTTTAAATAGTACCTTGCTAACAGTAAGGATTCAGTAAGTACTCTCAAAGTTCCCTAACTGTATCCTACCAACCTTCTCTGAGATTCAGGGAATAAAAATAACAACCACCAGTCCATACGTTTCCTGGCAATATTTCAAATTATTTGTTTCTTCAAAACATTCTGTTCTGTTTTCCAAGTCATAACACTTACAAAGATTAAACTTTCCTGTTAAAAATATTGTCAGAAATCCACACAGAGCAGGGGTGATTATTCTGATTTATGCCATGAAAGAGTTTCTTTATGTGTTGGATTCACTCCTGAGGCCAGTGTGACACGTTAAGAAAAAGCCCAGGTTTTTCTTTTCCTCTGTTCATTCATCTGACAAATATTAATGGGTGTCTTCCCTGTACAAGACATTCTGCTAAGAGCTATTCAGGATACAAGATGAATCATCAGAGTTCTTGCCCTGAAGTCTTATGATGCTTTGTTGTACGGAACACTGTCAAAGCCAGGTGGTAAGGCCACTGAGACTAGAGTCCTGAAATCTGTAACCAACAGATTTCTTAGAGCGTTACATGCAAATGAGTAAAGTAACTGCAAGAGTGGATTTCATTGTTCAACTCAAATAGATAAAATGCTTAGAGGAGTACCTTTCAGTTGGGGAAAGGAGTGTGTATTGTCACTTTTCCATTTTATATTTTTATTAATATTTATTAAAAACACATTTTATCTTTTTCTGGTGGAAATAATGAGGAGAAATGATCAGGCATGGAAAGAAAGAGCTAATAATGACCTATTTAATTCTTATTAAAAGAGAAAGAAGGCAGGAAAAGAAATAAAAGAAAAGAAAGAAGGAAAGGGAGAGGGAAAGACAGAGACGCTGGGAAAGAAAGAATTTTAGAAAGCCTGAAAATGCTTTAATTTAATCTGAATTTATGGATTAAATGCAAATTAGTGGAGAGTTTTGATACTAAGATTGCAAATAAACGAAGGAAAGGATTAAGAACGTAGCAATTAGGGATTACATCACATTTTAGTATTTGTATTCAATATAAATCAGTGGTTCTCAAAATGTAGTGTGACTATGAATCACTTATGGATTTGGTTAAAATTTCAGGTTCTTGGGCCTTTTCCTAGAATTTATAACTCAGTGGGTGTGGGGTGGGGTCTAAAAATCATCCAGTAGTCCTGAGCTAGGAGGAGTACGAGAAATACTGCTTAAGGCTTTGCTCTGGTCTAGCCCTTGGGAGAAAGCTACGACCTTGATCCTCAAAGAAAAATGTATTTTATACACTGTTTATATCTCAGACCTACAGCTATGACATTGCTGTCCTCCAATGACAGCAAAACCCCATTAGCTGAGACTATTTTGAGAAAGTGATTAAGGCCCCTGTGAAGTTAAAGCTTGATGACACTTTATTTCCTGAGACCAGCATTGCTGAGAATGATCTTGGATTGATCCTCTTGAGTTTAGGTAAAGGGAAACAATCATATTCATTGCTGTAATGTGACTTCAGTCTCAGGTGACCATGCACCTTGGTTTTCTCCGGAGAGTCTATTTAGCCCTATTGTCCCATTTCCTTGTTCCTTCTTTTGCTCTTAAAATGTACCAGATCAGACAATAAATTATATGGTCACTTTATGTAAATATAATAAATGGGAAGAGGGAAGTGAAACTATGAAAACCCTGATTTGTGGAATAACTCAATGAGGAAAAGTGAATTTTGATGTACCTTGGTTTATCAAATATTCTATCAATTTATAACCTTAAATCATTTTGAGCTGACATACAGACACAGAATTAAAGCTAAACTGATGAAGTAATTTCTGAATTTTATATACATGAGACAGTTGAACAAGTAATTCTTGATTTATTTCTCTGAAGAGAATTATATACTGTTAGCTAAAATATATGTAATGAAAATGGAGATGCAGAAACTTGAGGGAAATTAATATAAAAATTGACTATAAACAAAACCATTTCAAATGACAGTAGTAATATGAATATATTCATGTATATTTGATAAGAGCACCATTTTCCTTTGAAATTGCCATGCAGAATCATTTTCAGAAGCAGGGAAGGGAAAGTAACAGGATACATGGAGTTACGAGATCTTATAAAGTTATGGGGCTTTTGTGAATTTGGGCTCATTTTTGGGGGGGGCGCTCTTTTTTTAAACATTTTTTATAATTTGGGCTCATTTAATCTTCGTGACTGTCCTTTTGTCTTCCGCAAAGTGGGGATCATATCTTCTATGAGGGTTTTTGTGATGATTAAATTACAAAGGTGAAATCAAGTAGTACATATCATAAATACTCTGTAAATCCTGGTTACAAAGCACAAGCTTGTCTAATCTTCATGCTCTTCATTTCCATTGCTCAGTGTTTTTGTCACTAGATGGGACCCTTTCATGATGTATGATGGTAGCTGAAGACTTCCTAGGTGTGCTGACTTTGGATTAAATATCAAGAGCAGCAAGCACATGTGACATAAGGACCCTGCAGAGATGGGGGGGGGGGTGCAGAAGGACTTGGTTTCAGGGAGGTTATGGACAATGAAAGTTCTACATAGCAGATTGTGAGTGATGCAGGTAAAGAAGTATTTAGGACATTTGAATCCTAAAATACATGTATTAGAAAAAGAAAAGTGAGTCAACAATGCCTGAGTTTAATCCCAAAGAAAATAAAATTAAATCAAAACTTCCTTCACTGTCATAGTTTCTGGCCTCTTCCTTAGCGTTTTCTTTTCTTTTCCCTTCTCATAATCTTGCCTTCCTTTCTCTTTTTCTTATGCAGAGCACTTTATAAAGGCCTTTATTTCAATCCTCAAAGTTTTTCTAAAAATGGCTTATGATGTGTTACCTAAAAAGATATTGCTCAGAGAACCCTGGTAGTAGCTGTTAGGTATTTATCATTTATACCTGTTACAAATAGAAAACTACCTCAGTAAACCAGAGTAAAAAGATGTTAAATACAAAATATAAACACAAGTTGTACGTGAAGAAATCGTAAAGGCTATTTAATCTTTACCCTATCAAAAAGGATTTTTTTCTCAAATGCAGTTTGTATGAAACATGTACTGATATAGATTCAGTTTTAAAATTGCAAGCACATGAGACCACATAAAACCTTAGAGCCACTGCACTCCATTCATTCATTTAGTCATTCATTCATCCAATGTATATTCAGATTTAGTGAGTCCTGATCATATGCCAGGGATAAAGGTAGAGGACCCCAAATGGCAGCCCATGGGCAGATTTAGCCTCCAGACAATTTCTCTGATGCCTACACAATGGTCCTAATACCTAGAAGTTGGGAGATTCACATCAGTATCCAAATGTGGGGCTTATTTTGTAGTTGGAAGGAATGACAGCACTAGTTCTAAACTCCTGCTTGGGAATAAATGGCTGAACCTGAGTTGTTGCTGCCTCCATGGGTGGGGTGCTCCAGTTTGCTACATGGCCCGCCAGTCCTCGTTATCTGACTGTCAGTGATGCCCTTTTCACTCAGTTGCTTTACAAGCCTGGACCATGTCAATTCTACAACCTAAGCATCACTGGAATTCCTTCATTTTCCCTGCATCTCCAATACCTAGATCCCAGTCCACTGCCATTATCTGCAGCCTGGATATCTTCAGTAACCTTCCAGCTGGTACCTCTGCTTTGTATCTTGCCCTGACACCCACATTTACTAATCAAACAGCTACTGTTCAGACATACTGCACTTCCTACAATAAAAACGTGACCATGTCACTATGGTTCCCTCATCCTGAGCTAAGCTTTCCATTTACTTTTGCAAAACCCATGGCTGGCACTTCTGAACTGTATACATTAACTATGGGAAATAAGCTTGAAATGTGGCATGTCTAAGAGTATTAAGATAAAAACATTTGTCTCAGATGGACAAGCTGATTAATTTGAAAAAGTAGCTTACTTGCTAATCCAGCACTTCAGTAGCACAGAATCTTGTAAGAACTAGGCAGGGTAGTTGTCAATGGACACAGGCATCAGAGCTTGAGTTCAAAAGATCAAAATCAATAGCATTAGAGAGCATTCTTTCCAAAGTATGGTAATGGTATAACTCCCTTTGGCTTTAATGGAAGTCATGAAGCTAACATGCCATGTAACCTTTTTAAAATGGAAGGATTAGCATTCAACTGGAGCTGCCACATGGCGTGTCTATTGACAGAGCATTATGCGTAGAACTTGCATTGATCAGAGTGACTTAAATTTCTTCTCTTTCCTCTTTTGTAAACTGAATGCCATATTATCCTCCCTACCTATATGATCATGATTTGAACCTTCAAAATGGAACTCACTGGGGACTCAAAAACTGCCATCTGCAGTGGGAGCTCAATTCTTTCAGTGTGTGATTCATATACTAGTAATAATACCATTTGTGATTTTTTTTTTTAGATTATCATTTGTCTGATGGTTCTTCTCCTTTGCTGATTCATTTAAGAAAAATATAGAGAAGGCTTATGAAATGCAGGGCACTGTTATTTACTGACAAAAATATTTCTAGTCAAAACTGAGAGAATTCTCTTACTCTTCTACCCATAAAAATGTTTGTTTTGCCAAAATATGTGACTGAATTATTATCTACAGGTTTACATGGAATTTCTTCTGTGACAAATAAAAATAAAAGGGGTTCATCAAAATATTCTGCAACTGTAAAAATTCAAATATCCAATATAGGCTAGACAGATTTCATCCTTTGAATCCTATTTGCTGCTACCCATGGATTCCTCAAGTACTGAAATAATTTCAAAGTAAATTATCTTGTTTTAAAGGACTAAACATAAAAATGAGGATACAAAAAATGAATTGTAAACATGGATTCCTGAAAATAAATATCTTTAGTAGGGTTCTGGAGCAGCTCACTGTCACATAAAGTGTTTAATACAAGATAAATCATGATTGAAAAATAAATTTCCTTCGTAAAAATAAAATTTAGGTTCAATAAGGTTGACTGAACTTATATTATAAGAGCACATAAATATGCCATTGGTTTCATATGCTTTTATGGGTTGCCTTGAAAAATAGTTGTTTCCACTTGAAAAAGCTACATACATGGATGGCATTTAAAACTTAGCCGGATGGTAACCTCTAAATGTTCACTAATCTGTGGGTGTCCATAAGCAGTCACTTATTACAGCCTCCTATAAACAACACCCATTACTGCAGTGATGGTGTGCAGTCCCTCCACAGCTGCTTGGTTTGCTGAAGTGAATGTTAAGACTCTTTTGCTCACTGTAAAGGTTCTCACTCAAACAGTGGCTCAATCCTTCTGCTTTCACATATATTCCCCAGGATAATGAAATCCATCCGGGAGCTCTGGAAACCTTAACCAGCAAAGATTCAAGAAGTCATGCTGCCAGACCCTGTAACAGGCTATTTGATGCTCTGCACCACTTTGATTTAGACAGAGCCTCTGACACAAACAAAGCTTGTCTCATATATTCCAGAGCCTTATATTCTACATTTCCTCATACCCCAAGGATGTCACTTATCATCATGCAGAGCTGAAAGGACAGGAGAGGTAGATGGGCTCTGCCATTCACAGCTGGGCTTCTCTTTGGCTGCAAAAGAAAGCTGCTTGGTGCCTTGTGGGCTATTTCTTAGCCATTTAATGATATTCAGAGAAGAGCAAAGAGCAGCTTTTATAAAAATGGCATCTCAACTACTCTGCCTATTTTTATTTCTAACCCTCGCCCAAGAGGTATTCACCATCCTAAGACATAAAATATTGATTCATGAAGTGATGGAGAGCTGACAATTTTATGGATCCTGATAAAACCAAAGAAGTGTTAGGCTCCTGATTCCTTATGAAAAAAAAAAGATGAAAATTATCATATGAAACATTCCATTATTTACAAAGATATAACCAATAAACATAGAGCCATTCCATTCAGCAAGATTCACAACTACTTTTTCCTGGAAATGTAATAATTAAAATGGTTTCATCTGTAGTTTCTCAGAAGTACTTTTTAAAGAAGAAGTCACTATCTAGGTAATTTTTCATAAAACGAACGTATGCTTTGAATTTTCCCAGGGAAAGTTAGACAGCTTCAAAGTTAGATGTTTTAAGAAGGGAGAACTAATGACTGTTTGACAGGTTTAAAAAGTCATACTTGACAGCATGGTTAGAGCTGTTTGATAGTAAGACACAGACGCTCTGCTCTATTGAATGTCAGACAGCAGAGCTGAAAGATCATCTGAATAACTTCTCCTCTGTAAAACCAGCAATTTTTCATTTAAAAGCACAAGAGTCCTTTTAATCAAATGATGATTCCTAATATCCCTTATAGCTCTAAAACGTTATGATTTTATGAGTTCAAACCATTTGTTCAAGGTTAGAGGAAGTCAGAATTTCACTTCTGTTATTTCTCTCTGAACTGGAAATCTGGATATCAAAAGTCCCTTAGAATTCCGGGGGTCACTCTGAGGTGGACAATTAAATGGTCTCACATAAATGTTAACTCATTAACCACAAGCATTAAATGGCTGCTATTCCCAATGCATTTCCACCACAACACAGAGTACAACTATAATTTATTTTTCCTATACAGGCTATCAAAAGAATGAAATCAGCATACCTGTCTAATTTCCTGACTCAAATTATCATTCATTCTGGTATACGAGAAAGTAGTAAGGTTGCCAGAAACAACAGGGGATGCTCATTTAAATTTGAATTTCAGGGAAATCATAAATAATACTTTAATGTAAGTAGGTCCCAAATATTGCATAGCTCCCTTAACATCATGGTCTCATTAAAGAGGTTTTTAGTCATTGTCAGCCTTTAAAAGAGTTTTAACTAATTATGAAGACAAATTATGTTCATTTTTAAACTTCTGGAATTGGAATGGTGTGGTGGTTAATTTTATGTGTCAGCTTACTGGGCCACAGGGTGTCCAGATATTTGGTTAAACATTATTTCTGGCTGTGTCCATAAGGGTGATTCTGGATGAGATTAACATTAGAATTATAGAGTAAGCAGACAGCCCTTTCTAGTGTAGGTGGGCTTCTTCCAGTCTGCTGAGGGCCTGAACAGAACCAAAAAGCTGAGTAAGGAGTATTTGCTCTCTCTGCTGGATTGCCTTCAAGGATGGTCATCAGTCTACTCCTGCCTTTGGACTAGGACTCAAACAGGAATTTACACCACTGGCTCTCCAGGACTCTGGACTCAGACTGAAACTGTACCACCTAGGTCTGGACTTCTCAGCCTCCACATTTGTGTGAGCCAATTCTCTATAATAATCTCTTTTTATATACACACTCTATTGGCTCTGTTTCCCTGGAGAACCCTGCCTAATACTAATAGGAAGAAGAAAGAAGAAATACACTCTTAGTATAACCGAAGATAGCAGATTCGCCGTGCCCTCTGTCGGTCTGCTCTGCTAATCCTGCGTATTGTACGTGGGTTTGTTGTGGGGGAGGGCAGGGACCTCAGTACGCTCTGCTCCTGGGGGGACCCAGTCTCAGGCAACTTTCCTGAGCATAGGTTGTCTCTTCTGACATTCAGCCACAACAAGCAGCCACTACCACTTGGGGTTCTAACCCAGCATACTGCTCACACAGAAAAGTGTAAACCTTTCTATTTACCCTGTAAATCTGCAATTCCTAATCCCATCCACAGTCTAGGACCCAATGCTGAGAAAACATATCAATTTTCACTTCACATACACTTGGGGCACTGGGACCTCTAGAGGGTAATATTTGATGACCTCTACCTTCCTTACCAACATTCCTCCACAAATTTAGATAGTAACTGGGCAAGTCATTAAAGCCAAGGTTAAGCAGACATCATCTGGAAGGCCAAGACATCAGTCTTTCTCTCTTGCAGGCAAGCAAACATGCCCAGTAATTCTGCTGGGGTTCCCATGCGCTTTCCCAAGGACAACAACTGGCCCAGCCTCTGGGAGGGCATGAGATGAGAGCCACTTTGGATACTGCACTTTCCCAACTGGACAGCTCTTCAAACTCCCCTTCCTCCCCTCCCAGCCTCCCCACCCAGCCCCACCCCTGCTTTAAATATCTGATGGCCAAATCAGTTTGATCTCTCTAGTTGCTGGGAACCTTGGCAGTTGTACATTAAGGAATGGACCTTCTGTGAAACTGACTCTGGAGAAGTCAGTAACATCATCCTTCCATCATTCTCAAAGCTCTGCTGTAATCTCTGCACTACTCACTACTTACCTGGGTGGGAAAGATGTCAATAAGGAACACACAACATCCTATTATCAAAAAGAGGCTAAATTTTATTAGAAGTTGCATTCCTTATCATGTTTAATTTGGTTTTTATTTTTCCTTCTCTTTTCCCTAAGTGTAGATATTAAAGTGAATTTAACATTGTACTGAAAAAAAAAATAATTTCAAGAAGTTCCCTGATATATCTAGAAATGCCCTGGGGCTTCATCAGACCAACATTGGTGATCACTTGCTCAAGAAAGGGTTGCTCTTTCAGATTCTCAGGAGGGGCTTGGCTGGGAGCCTGTCTTCAGGCAAGAGTTAGCCTGCAGTTAGTTGTCAGGACATCAGGTGGATCAGAAGTCAGGTCCTGCAGTGTTAACACGCACGACCAGGAGAGGGCAGGCAGGGTCTGTGGACAAGGCTAGATCAGCGATCTGGAGCCCCAGACTGAAGCAGTGTTGAGAAGGAGTTGACTTGGGAGACTGAGATCAAAGATGAGTGGTCCAGGTAAAGTGGAAAAGCATAGAGATCAGAATCTAGGCAAGGAGTCGGAGCAACAATCCTAGGCATCTGCAGTAAGAAGAAAGCTGCACGGTGAAAACAACAGACCTCGTGAAAAGCAGCCACCAGAAACTGATGATTTCTAACCTCAGTTGGGTCTTTAGGGCTGTCCCCAAATCTTCTTCCATCAACTTAGATAGCTCTTCTTTTATTCTGCGTTTATTTCCAACTTTTAGATTTCTCTTCAAACTTCCAACACTCTTCACCTGTCTCTCAGTCGATGACTCTGGTTCTCACTTCACTGAGCCCGTCAGGAGAAAAGTATCTCAATTTTCTCCCTTAGCAACAGTATTTATGTCACTACCTGTGTTTATCTTTTCACCTTCCCTCCTGGGACGGGGCGGAGGTGCTCTTCTTCCTGTCTAATGTCATTCCTCTTCCCTTTCTCTGAATCTCCATCCTGTCCTCTGTCCCCAGTCTCCCCTGCTCTCCTCTGCCTTACTCTTTCACACACACATACACAAATAAAAACAGGAGAGTTAAAATCCTTCCAGTTAAAAAAAAAAAAAAAAAAGAACTAACATTTCCCTCTAGCCACACTCATCTCTCTTTCTTTTTTCTCTCAACCAAAATTTGGAGAAAGAAGTCTCATTCTCTTGTTGCCTCTCTTCCACAGACCTCAACGTGCCTAAATCAGGCACCGCATCCCGTTACTCCATGGAAATAACCCCAGGTGTACTGATCAGCATCCCCCTTTTGACCGAATTCGTTACACACACTTCAGTTCTTATTCTCATTAAATTTCTGCAGCACTTTGCAGTGCTGACATTCCCTCCTTTTCTGAACTCTTCTCTCTCAATGTTTGCGGTTATCCTCTGAACGTCTGTCTACCACGTTTCACCTGTCTTAGGTTCCTCTGGCTCTGCCTCCTCCCTAAACATTGATTTGCTCAGGGCTTTGTTCTTAGTTCAATCATCATTTCACTCTATTTATACTTAGGTAGATTTAATGATTTAAATTAATGATTTTCACTGTACTTAAGACTCTTCAATACATAGCCCCAGACTAACTTGTTTAGTCGAGTGTTAGGTTCTGCACATCTGACCGAGCATCCTAGAGGGGGCCCACTTCTAACTCAAAAAGACTGAAACTCAGTTGATCATGGGTTCTTACCTTCCCTCTTCTCCCTCACACTAACCTTAACCTCCTCTTTATAGTCAGCATCTCTGCACATAAAAGTCTTCATGCCAAGAATGGTTTAAGGCACTTTAACTGTACTAGCTCATTTAATCCTTTCAATAACCCCATATATTAGGAACTCTAATTATGACAAAATATAATAGCATTAGTATTTACCTTCTTGCTCAAAACAGAAACCCTGAGGTTACTTCAGGCTTCCTTCCCACTAATACCCTAAGCTTTCCCCATGTCTTCCTTAATCTACTTCCATAACACCTCTCGAATTCTCCATTTATCTCCAGCCTAATTGGGTAGAGCCGTTAAGTCATATGCAGCAATAGTTTCTGTAACAACTTCCACAGTGTAGTCACAGGAATTTAAAATTCAAATCTGATTACTTCACCTTGATGTTCAAAACTCTTGAGTAGCTCCTTATACCTTTTAGAATAAAGTTCAAATTTCTTAGCTTAGAAAATTGTTTAAGAACTGATTCTATTTTTCTATCAATTTTCTCACTTTGGAAGGAAGTGCCTCCTTGTCTTTGGAAGGACGATGAACTTCAGCCCTTTGGAAGGTGATGTAAAGACAGTTTCTTCCTTCTGTGTCCACTGCTCCCTTCCTTTCCCCTTCTCAAACTAATGGATAAGATTGGGAAAAAGATCAGCAGAGGTTCACACTTTGGATATTTATGCAGAGTGATACATACAGAGGGCAAAAATCTTGGAGAAAACAAAGGTTTTAGGGAAGAGGGTGAAAGACCAAGGTCATGAGGAATAAGAATGCTGAGAATCCCTTACTCCTTTCCTCACCTTTTTGGCCTTTTGCTAGGTGAGGCACAGAAAAGCCCCCTCCTTTGGATGGCTGAACAGAAAGTATAGCCATTAGAAATAAAGCTCAATTTCAGTTAAGAATTCTCTGGGGAAGAAACTAAGGGTTTAGAAGAATTTGTATACAATCAAAGTGAAGTTCCAGAGGGCACAGGCATAGGATGCAGAGAACAAATGGGCAATAGTGAGAAGATGTTGCCAGAGGGAACAGTACAATGGTTTGTTGATAGAAAAAAGAAAATAAAGATCCTTGGAGGAAATTTTATTTGGATTTTGGGGGAGGAATGGCTAGTAGTTATTTCTGAGTTCTTACTATATGCCCAGAATTTGTCCAAGCACTTTACCTGGAATATTCTGCTTTCACGTTTCAGGTGACAAAAACTAAAACAGAGAAACATGCTTAAACTGGCATAGCTACAAAGTGGCAACTGCAGGAGCAAACCTAACCACTGTACGGTAAGAGAACCGCATTGTTAGGTGGGCATTTTGCTAGCATGGCTTGGGACCAAGTATTGGAATAAATATTTTCATTGCTTCTGCAACTTAGCTCTGGGTGAAAGGAGAATGTGAATTAGATCTCTTTAAAATTCCCTAAAGCAGAGCTTTCCAAAGCTTTATAGCTCAGGCAAACTTTGGCTTCCCTTATAGTCAATTTATGCCCTTTCCACAGTTAAGTGTTAGGAATCAAAATAATTATGGAAAAGATCATGCAGAACAACTCTATTATGGTTTAAATGGTGACCTGTGTATTTCCAGGGTTCAGAGGGTCCTCAATTCCTGCATTTCACCAACGACATTAACCATGTATTAATGTAAACCCTCACTGAAGTATTTTCTGGCCTGTAACAGATACCAGTGAAGAAAATATTATGTATGTTAGACTGTGATCATGTAAAAACAACTATCTAAAATTCTAAAATCTGGCCAATTCCTAAAGTATTTTTGTTGTTGGTCACATTGTTTTCTTCTGCCATCAAGCCTAATGAATACAATGTTTAGCAGACTCCAAACTTAGCTCAAACTCTAAGTTAAGGACATTTTCATTAAAGTGACCTTGCTTCATCCTCATCAAAGTTGAGCAGGCATGAATTCTTGACTCTTTTGGGTCTATTCTCTGCAGAAGAAAGATTGGTGTGGGGGAAAGTGTATTTTCTTTTTCTTATTCATCAAGTTCTACCCTTGGTTTTTACTCTTTATTAACTATGTGACCTTAGGCAGGTCACTAAAATTCTAAGCTGGTTAGGGCTTTACCTGAGACCACATCCTTGCTCACTCTTCATCCATTCCCTCTCCTGCTTCACTCACTCTGTGATAGGCATTTCTTGAAGTGTACTTCCCCAATAAATCCCACAAATCAAATCCTTGTCCCAAACTCGACTTCTAGGGAACCTGACCTAAGACACTTGGTGTACTTCCATTCTTGTTTTGTTGTTCACGTCGGTGATGGTTGTGGTGGGGATTTTTGTTTGTTTGTTCTGATTTGGTTTTCAGCTAAGAATTTCCTTTTCTGTGACCAGTTTGCTGATACTATGACCTCGACCAGTGCTTTTTCTTCTAGATTTCTGATGTACTTAGAATGCACTTAATATTGTAACAACTAGGCATTTCATTGTGATTCTGTGCACTTCTCTCTTCTAGACTGTATGTTTCAAGAGGACACTGCAATCATTTTCCCTTTTTTTAGCCTCAGAGCTTGGCAGAGTTCCTTTATTCACAGGATATGTGAAATGACAGTGGAACATACAGTGACAATGGGGAAAAGAAAGCAGAGAAAAATAGTTATTACGTATCTGGTTCTCTATTTGTTTTATTAATATCCTTAACACAACAGTATCAAAAACAGGAACAACAAAAATCTTTTCAAATTGCTTTGGTAACAGAAGAGAGGCAGAAAATTGTATGAGCAATGAGCAGCGGTAAGTAGAGACAGGGAAAGGAGCAGACAAACCAGTCTCAGTGGACCAAAAGGCAGAGTATGGGTGCAAATGACTAAAGGATGTGGAACATCCTCAAAAGAATATACTGGCTGGAGGGCTTGGCTCCCACAGTTCTTCATTCCTTCATCTTTCCATCTTTTCCATATTCAATCTCATACTCTCCCGAGAGTTTTCCTCTCTACCCTTCACACCCAGTGAGGTAAGTTCCTTCCCTACCTGTCATATGGGCATTTCTGTCTGCCTTCCCTCAAGAGTTTCTTGCCCCGGACCAGGAGTAGAACTTTGGTTACTCCGTGTTTTCCCTCACAACGATGGTACATTCCAGTTTGGGACACCATAAACTTTGAAAACTATCACATGTTTGTCATTTCTTGACTTCTCTAGAATTTTCCAAGTTCTCACAAGGAAGGTCTGGTACAAGTGTCCGTGACCTTCAAGTTCCGACTGACCTGCTCCTGAACAAAAAGCAGATCAGGGCCCCACACCCAGACCCCCACCCCGACCGCTCATCCTCATTGGTGATGGCTGGGTTTGCTCTCTGTTGCTGACACACCTGGTGTCTGTCTCACAGAAGAGAGAAATCCCAGCGTAAGTGATTATATTCTCTACTCTTATCTTGTTGATGCAGTTAGAAAAACTGGGACTTTCCAGAGTTTCCCTTCAGGGATTCTAATCACAGCTGGAACCTAGCCACCTAAGTGGAACCACGGCCTGCTTCTGTGGAGCTTAAAGACCTTGGCCAGCTTTGTTATCTACTGTCCCTGGGGTGATAGAAGTTGTTCCCTCCTTTCTTCAACTTCCAAGAAGCTACTGGCTCAAGTCCTGCTATAAAGAACTCATGCCAATGCTTCCTTCATGACTTTGAGAGTCACCCAAGACTTGCATTTCCCCTCTGACTTAAGTTCTCATTCTCTTCCACCCTCTGGAAACATCACCATAATGCTTGCCACAGATATAAGGCACAGTGCCAGGGGCCTCAAGGCCACTGGTCCTTACAGCAAGGTGAAGGTGGCACCCCTCCACCCCACGTACCCTTGTCCCTGAGATCCCAGCATACCTCCTGATAGAGTCAGCTCTGAAATGCACACCTATAGTGTTGACACTTTATAAATTTCTTTCAAGTGATGAGAGCACGGGATTGTACAAACTTCAGTAGTCTATATAAAAATTATTCCAAAATTCCTAATGCAGTTAACACGCTCTTCCTCCAAAGTGCAAGTTCGTGGTCACTGGAACATAGTCCTGACACTGGACATGACACGAAATCTCTAAGCACAGAAGCAATTGTCCCAAAACTTCAGCACTAAAGTATGGCCTTAAAGTCTCCTGGAAGAAACTGACTGCTACAATTAGCACATAATCATTGATTAATTTGTGATCTGGGTTTCTCAACTCATAGCCAGCAGCTCAGGGTAGCAGCAAAATAGGAGGAAATGGACAGGCATTTACCCCTGGAGGCAATGAAGGTGAGACGTGACAACTGAGCATCTGGTGAGGAGTGAGAGGAGGACCAAAAGCAAGAGCATTTTGCTGCATGTTGGGGAGCATTTTAAGAATTCATAGTCTGCAACTGAAGATGTAATTTCCTCCATGTCTTAATGTTTGAAATTGACATGCATGCATCTTGTCAATTAGTGTATTTAATATCAGTTTATTTCTTTAGGAAGACCTGTTTTGGCTGCAATGGTATTCCCTAGTATGAAGAAGTCTTAAAATTGAGGAAATGGGATATTTAATAGTGACCCCAAATTATTAAAAAAGTTTAAATTGTGGCCAATGTTTTTTGTTTGTTTGTTTGTTTTACTAGGGATGATCTTACAATATTTAATGAATATTAGAACATTTCCCACAGGGGAAAAGAGCTTAAGCAAGTAGTTTTGAAGATTATTGAAATTCTAGTTCAGTTATCTGGGAAATTCACTTACAGAATTCTCCAGCAGCAGCTGAAAAGGTTTATGCTGAATAAAATCTAGTGCTTCAGAAACTAGTGCCCTCCTTTAACAAGTGAAAAGAAGACATTCTGCAAAATGACCTATATTCTGTTAAAGCATTTTTGCTCAATTTCTGTTCCTTTTATATTGATTTATAAAAGATTAGCATGCTATATTTAACTGTATAAATATATATATTTCTCTGATTCGTGAGTATATCTTTTGCCTTTTGCTTTTAAATGATTGTACGGTAGAGAGATGTATCTATTCTATATACAGATGAATAAGGAACGTAATAGCACCATTATAAGAAGACATTAAAGAAGTATAATATTTTATTTACCATAATGAGAAAATACCCAAAATAGGTCACCAAAGTCGTTTCTCCCAATTGTGAACAATACTTTTTTATTATAAGTGAAGATAGGAAATATTTTCCAGAGGTTGCACAAACAGACTAAACCACAGAAACAACATTATTTCAGATATATGATCAATCTCTCTATGGTCCCCGAGGCTTATTTTAAAGGAGCTTTCAGCCGGGGGTACACTAGAAAGTCTGTGATGCATGTAATAGAATCAGGAGCTCCATCACAATCCCAAATTGGTAGCACCTCTGAGCATCTCTGGGCTCACTTTCTTGAGAAGGATATATGGGCCCAAAGTCCCAAATAACTTACCATAGCTCACCCAGTTATTAGTCTACATAACTGAAAGTGAATTTCATTTATTGAGCTGACCCGTCCTACTGGTTCATTTGAAAACCTGATGTATCATTTAAAATGGAGGCAAAAATTCAGAAATAGTGAATTCAAAGAAAACATAAAAGTGTTCAATAAATTAAGTGCATGATGATTACCATAACAATGATTAACACAGGCCTTATATTTTACAATTCTTGTATTTTCCAATTTCTAATTGTCCGTGAATATTTTTAACATAAAAATTTTCTTAAATTATGAGAATCTTAGTAAAGAATCTTAACAAATTCTTGGGAGCAGAGGGAGGTGATGGATGAAGGAAACTAAATTATAGGAGATACATATTTGTAGCTATACCATCCTTTTAACAGAAGTAATTTTTAATTAATTATATTATGTCCATGATGCTGTATTAGGCACTATTCATTGATAATTACACAGATGTATCCTGGGCTGCTGTAAAATCTGAGACCATGAGAAGTCACTGAGACTTAAATGACATGTAGTCAAGGGGATATTACAGTGGAACCTACATAATTTACTTGGGCTACATGTAAGCAATAGAGAAAGCTCATTTAGTGATTTCTTGCAGGAAAAGGAGTTTTCTAGAGATAGTGCTATTAGGAGGATTGGGCACTTGCTGCAAAAATCCTCTTTTTATAAGCCCTGCTAGTTATGGTTTGTTAGGTTCCAATATATTTAAATTTTTCATTAAAAAAAAGTGTTTGGCAATATGAGCAGAGAAATTTTCTTTCCCATTTTTGTTTCCTACAAAGAGAGATTTTCCCTGGAACAATCCAGACTCATTCCCTACCTCCTACTCCTCCAATGGAAGTGAAGCAAGTTACCTGATTGGAGGTCTGGGAGAAGACCATGGTACCTGAAGGTCAGCTTCTGCCCCAGCCTTCTCTTTGGAGTCTACTTGCAGACAGCATGTGTTCTGATCGGCATGAGTCATTCAATGGGCTTAAACTCAGCAGCCTGGCCCTGCAGTAAGGTCTGGCTCTTGCTGACCAAAGTCTGTGACTTCAGTAACTTGCCTACAGATGGACACTGCATTCTCTGCTATTAGCCTTAGCAGTAATAAAAGAGGAATTGGGATTGGGGTCTTCCCTCTACCTTGCCCCTTCCTCCTTCCTTTGTATTTTTTACTTTTCCTTCCAGTATTATTATTATTATTATTATTATTATTATTATTATTATTATTACTACATAATTTACATGCAGCAAAATTTGCTCTTTTCAGTGTAATTCTGTGAATTTTGACAAGTCAATAGATAGCAGAGTTCCATCACTCTCCACCCTCCAGTTCAAAATCCCCCTGTGCCCCTTTGTGGTCACCTCCTCCTCCTACCCGAGGGAACAACAGGTGTGTTCTCTGCCTCTGCAGTTGTGCCTTTTCCAGAATGTCATATAAATGGAGTCATATCAACGGGACTGAACCCTTTGCAGTGTGGCTTCTTTCACTCGGCATCAGACATTTGAGAGCTATCCATGTTGTAGTTTGTCCCATTTTATTGCTAAGTAATATTCCACTGTATGGAAGTAGTATGGTTAAAAGAAATACGTTTTTTTTTCAGTTATTGATGATTATGAATACAGCTGCTATTAACATTCACAGATTTTTGTGTGATCATAAGTTTTTATTTCACTTAGACAAATATTTAGGCATGAGATTGCTGGGTCACATTGAGACAGGAGGGAAGGGGCAGGGCACAACCACTGAAGAAATGACACAGCCATTGAGGACAGGACAAATTGGTTAGAACCAAGACAGCAGAAGATTCAACTTCCAGTAGACCCTGAGCCTCATAGCACCCTACAGGTGCCATGACAGTTTCTAGGCTGACCGTAAAGGGTTAAAAAGTAGGCAGGGGCCCAGTTCCTGGAAACCTCTGCCCCTTGCCCAAAGTAGTTGGAATAGCTCTCCTACTCATTAGTATATAAAATTACTGAGTCCATAAAACCTAACAACTCCACGCCTCGTGGTCACTCTCTCTCTTGCCTTCTGGGACTGCCCGCACTGTCTATGGAGTGTGTATCTCTCTAAATAAACTTGCTTTCACTTTCCTATGCCGTGAATTCTTTCCCGTGTGAGGCAAGTACCTATTTTCCAACAACAACATGGTAACTGCATATTGAACTTTGCTAGACACCGACAAACTGCGTTCCAAACTGGCTGTGCCAACCTGCATTTCGCCCGGCAGTGTAAGAGAGTTTCATTCCCTTTGCACAGTTGCCAGTGCTTGTCATTGTTGGTTTTCTTTTTCATTTTAAACAGTTTAGCCTTTTCACTAAGTCTGTAGTGATAGCTCACTGACTGTGCTTTTAATTTGCATTTCTCCAATGATTAATAATTTTGGACATCTTTCATATGATGATCTGCCATGTGTTCATCTTCTTTGATAAAGTGGCTGATCAAATATTTTGTTCATTTTTTTAACTGGGTATTTACTTTCTTAATTTTTGGCTTTGAGAATTCTTGTTACTGTCTGGCTAAAGTCTTTTATCATATATATAATTTGAAAATATTTCTCTTTATTTGCTTCTCCATATTTGAAGGTTTAAATTTTGACAAAGTTCAATTTTCACAGTTTTTTTTTTTTTAAATAGATTGTACTTTTGGTGTCTTCTCTAAGAAACCTTTGCCTAAATAAAGCTCATGAAGACTTTCTCCTATGTTGTCTTCTAGAAATTTTATATTTAAAGTCATGTAGGTTTTACATTTAGGCCTAAAATCCATTTTGACTTCACTTCTATATATGGTTTGAGGAATGGCTCTTTTTTGACTCAATACTATAGTCAATAATTATTAGTTTCTTAAAGGTTAGTTGCAATGTACAAATATTTGCAACCCTAACAGTGAACTTCCCAATGTTTGTTACAGTACAATTTACTGGTCTATCTTGCATGTTACATGGGTCTTTTACCCAATGCACAATTTTGTGAAATCATATATTGCTCATTTGGGACATACTGATTTACTGAATTCTTCAGATTTTCAAAAATCTTGACACACTTCGTTATAAGATATCAAAAAGTCATACATTTTTGGATCGCATCAAAATCTCTATATCTCTATAAATCTCTGTCATGCTCACTGTGGTTGATGTAAGTTTCAAAAGAAAAAGTCTACTTCTTGCTTGAAAGTTCAGATATTATCATTGGCATCAGATTTAAGATTTTTGCCTTCAAGTGACAGGTATTTTTGTTCTTTTTTAAAAAATGTCTGCACAACATAAGTTTGTATAACCATATTTCATCAGTTAGTTTTTTAAAGTAAATATCATTTTCTACGAAAAAAGTGGCTAGTTCAGCTTGTAGTTCAATCAGACAAATACTTTTCCTTCCAGAAAGCCACCATACTTCAGTACATGGTAGGAATGTTTTATGCATACTTCCCATTTTGTGACACAGAACACTAAAAGGATGTGTCATCCAGGGTTGAAATTTTATAAAATTAATAATTTTCACTGCTTGATCCAAGGTATCACTAAGTGGAATTGGCCTTTTCTTTTCTGTAAATGCAGGTTGGTGAAGACGCCAGTACTTACCAGGACACTTAGTGCCACTGTCTGTCTGGGCCAGCAGTTTAATTTACCACTGCTTTTGCACTTCCAATGCACATATCAACACTGTGCAAAAGGTAAATAACATCTTAGCACTCAAAAGAAAATAATTTTTACCTCAGGGGCCCCCAAAAGGAGTCTTGGGGACCTGCAGGGGTTCACGGACCACACTGAGAAACACTGGCCTCGGATATTGAAAAGGCGAGAAGAATAAAAGAGAAGCAGTACCAGCTTTAGAAACATCCACGAAAGCCCCATTTCAGGACTCTACCCAAACATAGATGAAAAAAAGAACCTTCCTTAGAAGGCAACGTTCACAGGCACAAGCGGTTCCCTAGCAGGAGGCATGGGAAACCGGCCTAGTGGCACAAGACTGGAAATGTCTGCTCACAAGAGATAGCAGAGCTGTGTCAGCTGACAGGGTGCACATTCACTGCAGAGGCAGGTGACAGAAAGTCATGGCTCAAAGGGAAAACGGAAAGTCAGGAGGTTTCAGAAGGCAAGACACACACCTTAGAAGCGGTCAAGGCCTGGGGCTCCCACGGCTGCTGGTGTCTAAGCGTTGCACCATGACAGCAACTTTGCAGCTGCCACCTTCAGAGAGAGGACAGTTTGGATGGAGGCATTTACATTTTTATCCAAGCTATGATGATTGTACACACCTGAAATAACACACAATGGAAAGGATTTTCACAGATCTAAGAAAATCCATCGCAGAAGGGCTGGGGTTTACAAGTACCTCCTGGGACCATGGCGGTCCCTAGGTCGTGGAGGCCAGGATGAATTAGGCACTGCCATCTTCCCCAGGGTTTAGAAGTCCAGGCTTAAGCAACAAGCTTACAAAAGGAAGTTGTTTGCTTTCCTTCTTTTCAGAAAAATAACTTTGCAGTGTAACTCTTGATGAGTTGGGCATAGAAATATTTTGGCATTTACATCTTGTATCTCAAGGACAGGCCTATGGCAGATTTTTATACACTGATACTGCGGTATCCCGACCCTGTGGTGCTCACAGAGCAAACGCTAATCCTTCTGCCCTTCAGAGACACCGTGAATGGATGTGTGACTCAGCATGTCTTACAATGGTGACTGGTAGATAAATAGTGAAAACTAACTAATCGACCCTTCACCAGGCACTAGGCATTTTGTGTACTTAAAAAAAAAATTAGTCACTCCAATAACCCCATGAGATCAGTGTCAAATTTTATAGATGAGGGAATTCTGGTTGAGAAAGGTTAAGGAGCCCAAGATGACACTTGCCAGTTAAAGCCTGGAATTAAACCCAGGTCAGTCAGACTCTAAAGCCCATAAATTTTCCATTTTCACCAGTATATTTTTTAAACCACAGTTTTATTTTGTTTTAGCAGAATTAAAAAAAAAAACACAAACTTGAAACAGAACACTAAAATGTTAAAGCTCCTTATATGGCATCAACATCCATGAAATCCTAATCAAATATTTGAAGAACCTCAAAAGCACTTCCAAAGGGCTCTCCAGACAGAAAGCAGCTGCCCCGCAGCTGCCTGCTCGACGTGCCGTCTCTGGTTTGACATCTGCTACTTGATTTTTCGCCTCTCTCTCGCTCGCTTTTTTAAATTGCCCTCAATGCCTAAGATTGTTCATGCCAATGCATGGAGCGTTTCCAATTTATACCCAAGCTGAAGGAACTGCTTCTGGTTATATCTAACTGCACACGAGTGGAAAAGCCTCCGTTAGCAGAGCAAATAGGCCTCGACCACTTTGTTATCCAAGCTGGAAGGCACAAGTGGCTTTTCCACCCAGCCTGGCTCTGAATAAAGTTAGCTGCACTGACAGAAGGATCTGAGTGGCGCACTTTATCTAGAAGGAGAAGTTAACATCACTGCAACATCCATGAATCTCACACTGTGCGGTCTGTCGTCTGCAGATTTGGCATTTGTTACATGATGCTGGGTACTCTGTCTATGTCATGCCAGGCCTCAGCTTCAGATCTGACAGGGATCCCACTGGGTTGTTCTGTCTTAAAATCAACCTTAAAATTTCCTTGCCACGAAGCAATAAAAAGATTAAAAACAGGAAGAAAACTATGAACAGCTTTGCCTTTGAGAAGTATTACTTTGTCAAGAATTTACATTAGCAGTTAGATGGAGATAAGGCTAGAGGGAAGAAGGCCATTTCAAAAGCCCAGAAAAAAAGGTGAGATATGAGGAGTCAGTTTCAACATTTTGACAAGAGGGCAGAAGCGGGAAGTGAATCGCGGAAAGTCAGGAAAGAGGGAATCATAGGTCTCAGTGCATGGAACACGGGAGAAATAACGGGGTAAGATATCCTTCTGGTCTTTTAGATCTTGGTTCCAACTCCAACAGGAAACACTGAGGAAGGGCATACGCTGGGGCTAGAACTTCCCAAACAATATTACGGCAAGAGTAAAAGCCCGTGCAATATATTGTTTCACCTCTTTGTGACTATACCATGCTATTGAGGTTTTAAAATATAAAATCTTTAGGTCTTAAATTCTTTGTTGTTAGATAGGACTTTTCCTAGCCCCTTTTTGTTCATGTTTCTTTGAAATACAATTTCCTATGTTGTATATAGAACTTGTATGTATTTTTATTTATTATATCTCTTGTAAAGAATAGACTGGATTAAAACCAAAATGTTAAAATCTGAGATTTCTTACCCTCTCATAAAGAAGTTTAAATTGCTTATGCTTACTGTAAAAATATGATCTGACTGTCCTTCTTTGTTTTGTGCTTTAAAGCATGTTTTAGTGCCTTTTCCCCCCTATTTTTGTCTTTTTATAAAGAAAAGAGTTTTATTTTCTATCTGTTCTGCAATGATATGGAAAAGTAGATGGTCATTTTAAAATTACTAGTTATAAACTTGTTTTGTTCATGAATCTTCTTAAATCCATATTTATTTAATTCTAAAATTTGAAAGCCAAACAATAACTTAAGCACTCCACTTATGGAAGATGAAGGGTTTAAATATTTTGCCTTCTCTATTCCATTTCCCTTATTCTGGTCCCTAATTTGGGATCAGAAATCTGATTTGAAAAACTAAACCTTCATTTTCTAGATTTCTCCAACTATTTTTGTTTCCAAAGTTAGAGTGGTCATTTAGTCTTTGTGAGATCAAGAGTTGCCTCCGCTATCTGATACCGTTTGGTTCCAATAAAGCTCATCCTGGCAAGGAGGATGGAAAGCTGCCAACATAAGAAAGTCTAAATGTATATCCTGAGAGCCAGAAAGTTCAGGCCACAAGGTAAATAAGGAGAATGTCACTGGGTAAACACCTCAGCTGGGACTGCGTCTCTGTGGCACATCCTTATGTAACAAAGCAGGATCGGGGGGGGGGCTTTTGGGGCAGACCCTTCTGCCATGGTCTCTGCTTTATCTCCTCTCTGAAGTACCAAGATAATAGATCTGATGCACAATTCCTGGCTTGTTTTACAGATGCGAAACCCTCCACCAAGTGGAAAATGTTAACAACTCGATGACCATGAGCACAGAGCCCCCAGGCTTCCTGGAGTCCAAGGATTGATATGACCCCTGTGACACTGCCCTGTTACCTCGCCACCAACCAATCAGAGAACTGTGCAGAAGATGATCACACACCCTGCAATGCCCCTCCCTCACCCGACCTTTAAAAATGCTTTCCTGAAACCCTTCAGGGAGCTCAGGCTTTTTCAGCACTGGCTGTCCCAGACCACTTATATGACCCCTTACAATAAACTACACTTTCCATCGCCACAACCTGGTTTCAGTAGATTGGCTTTACTGTGCGAGGGTGAGCAGACTGAGGCTTGATTCAGTAATACTTGAGGGGCCTGTCTTCTGAGACAGGAATGGGACAGAGAGACACAGTTAGATTTTAGACTCCATTCCTCTTGCACAGCCACATTATGAACTTTGAACTTTGACTCATTTCTTGGCGATCTTTTGGGAAACTTTCCCTGGACATTCTTCACTTTGAACTGCTCTTTTTCTACCCCTGCTACACCCATCCCCTGCAGGCACCAGGTGAGCCATTACTTCCCTGTACCTCCTCCACACTTCGTGGGATATATATATATATATATTCCTTTACTACAGATACCAAGTGGAATTCAGTGATTGTTTACTTTCAGTCACTGTGAGTCTGCCATGGTTGGGTAACATTCTGTTTAATCACTGTATCCAGTGACTGGCACGCAGTAGGTCCTCAGCAAATGGTGCTGTATTGAAAAATCACTACACATTGCTGAAAGAAAAGGTACAGGAGAAGAAAGGAGAAAATGCTCGTATGCTGGGAGAAAGACAAGAATCCATTGAACACACAGCAAACAGTCCTGAAAGGTAACAAAAGAACCAGCATAGTATAAGAATCAAGAGAGAAAAAACACACAGGGTGAGTGTTTCAACAACAAGTGTTGTAGGAGGATGAAGATTAGGAAAATGTCACTGGTCTTGGCAGTGGTGGTCACCGATCACTCTCAAAACAGAAGATTAAATCAAATGAGGGAATTGGAAACCAAATTGCAAGGGTGGAGTGAGTAGGAGAAGGGGCGGGCAATAAGCAGTAGATAAACTATCTATGAAAAGATTTCAAATACATATTAGTGCGTTATATCCTAAGAAGTCCTGCAGTAAAGAGTCTTGTAAAACTTTAACTCAGGGTTTCACAGCCATTTTTGACCACCAAAACCTTCCATTGCTTAATTCTATTATCCTGCTGAGGAAAACACTTTAGCCAACAGTGATGTCAGCTAATCAATTGTATTAATGTATCTGAGGAAATACTGTGTCAACAGGAGGAAAAAGGGATTCATTGAGTCAAAAAAGAGGAGCCCCAGAGCAATTAATTCACTGATTCATGCCTTTGACAGTTTCTGAGCACCTGCTACCTGCCCCCGCAGAACACAGCAAGTACAGCACTGCCTCTACCCACAAGCTAATCAGAGAGACAGGCACAAACTGACAAAATGAAGAGCTCCCACTCAGAACGGTGAGTGCTAATAAAGGTCTATACTGAGTTCTTTCCAGGAAGAGGAACCTGCCTCTCTACTGGACTTGGGGTAGGGCGGGGCTGAGTGAAAAAGGGAAGAAAATGCTTTATAGGAGGAGGTAGGACTTGAACTGGGCTGCCTTATCTGTAATTTACTTTAAAATTTTTGCACACAGACAGGTTGATACTAATTGCTGGTTGGTTTAAGTTTCAGGTTGGGGGGCAATCAGGATTGGAGAGAATCCTCACTCCAGTGGTAGAGTTTTATTAGAAAAGCCGTACTCCAGAGGTGGTACTGAAAGTCTTCCATTAATCAGATCTTGATCAGGACTACAGGCTTAGCAGAACTAATATATTTTTATTGCTGAATTGACTGTGTTTTATTTATCGTAAGGAATATGAGACAGAAGCACTCATTGGTGAGATTAAATATATTCAAGATTGGCTAAAACATGTTAGAGACATATCCTATCCTATGAATGGGATCTGAAGCATTTACCCTTTGGAATCAAGCTTTTAATACGCTTCCATGGAAATCCTGGATGCAGCCATTGTTAGAAAGATTTCCCGTCTCACTCATCTCAGGCCTCTTCATCCACCACCCACACCCACCAAAAGGAAACCTATGCAAGGGCAAATCATATGAGGTCAGTGTCTAACAAACTCTGGAAAGATGCAGGGATGGCATGAAACAGCCTTATAAATTCAGGGAATTCTAAGTGGTTTCACACAGGATGAAGGGAGAAGTGAATTGAAAGAGGAAGATTAAATCTTTAGCACTACCCAGGGAAAACTGGGCCTTAATCACATATTGAGATACAATATCTTTTTAGAGTGGCAACAGACACATCAGATTACAGTAGTCTGATAAAAAACACCCATTTAGACAATCCCACTGATTTCCTTTGCTTTGATTATATGCTGGCATCTCATAGAGATTGTATTAAAGTGAGTGAATGAACCAGCTAATGCAATGATTGAAGTCTCTTTGGAAATCATATTGCTCAGTAAAATGTAATGCATTGGCATTCTGGTGTAGGTTCAGTCTCTTTGGGAAGGTTAATATTGAACATTCCACTGAGTCTGGTCAATTCTACCTGCACTCAAAAAATCAAGTTCCTATACATGCAAAGCAGAGGGTCAGAACCTTGGCTCTTGTGCCTCTACTGCCCTGTGAGACTCTCCCTGAGTTCAGCGACCCTCCAACCCCCGATCCCAGAAAAATCTCCTGCTCTTATGGGAACCGTTGGAAAAATGGGAAATGTGGGAGCTTTTATATAAACTGTTGAGATTTGGGTGGTGAAATGTGAGAAGCTGGTATAGTCTGTAAGCAATAAGAGTCAGTATGAGAAAACTGGGGGAGATAGTAACTGGAATGAAAACATGTGGGTCCTGTGTACTTCGTGTATATTTAATGTGGAGAATCAGTTTCTAACAAGATGCACATCTTTCCCTTTTGCAACCATTTTGCTACTTATAAATACGCCAACCGTGTTTCTATCCTGCAAAGGGTGAGAGGAGGGTATGAACTAGAGCAGACGCAATCTGAGAGGAGGTTCAGAGAGGTGACGTACAAAGACAGGAGCAGTGGAAAACTGAATGCAAATTTATTTTAAAAATAGAAAGATTACCTTGAAATATTTTATTCTTGATTAGTGCTACTGTTGCTTTAGGTCTCAGTTTACAGCTAATCAAAATAATACTAATGTTCACAAATTATCCAGGGATTCAAATCTTTTTAGAAATCTCTAGAGTCTAGTGTAGAGGTCTCAAAGTGTGATCCAGGGACCCTTTCTGCAAAACTATTTTCATTAAAATACTTAGACTTCATTTGCCCTTTTTTTGTTGTTGTTCTCTGCTAAAAGGACAGTAGAGTCTTGCAAAAACTACCTGATATATGATATTGCAACAGAGTAAATGCAGAAGCAGATATTAAAATGAACAATTTTCTACTAAAGCGAGCAGTAAAGAGATTTGCAAAGGATGAAACAATGCCACTCTTTTCATGATTTTTTTTTTTTGCTTTGGATAATAATTATTTTTCATGAAAATATGTTTCTTATAAGAAAGTCTAATAGGCTTATTTTTATTCTTTAAAATGAATTGATAAAAATTTTAAACATTCTGCATTTTAATTTTTAATATGGTAATCAATACCAAAACCACAGCTCTTTGTGGTCCTCCATAATTTTTAAGAGGATAAAAAGGTCTTGAGACCAAAAAAGTTTGAGAACATCCAGTCCAGTCAGATAATTTGACACTACGCATTTATTTTCTTCTGTTTGAATTAAACTAAGCCATGGAGGAAAGTCAGTTTCATGTGTGCCTCTTCCATTGCAGGCTGAGACTGTTGCTCTAAGGGGGTCTGAAGGTACTGGCGAATTTGCACTTCATTTTTTATTTGAATGAGATGGTGTCTCAATGGCACTAGACTGGAGGGAAAAACCTTTTTACTCTTTCTACAGTGGTAAACTTCTCTTTTTGATGACTTAGCATATCCAGCATTCATTCCACAGTATTATGTGTATTTCCAAATGCTGAAATTTAAAGGAATTTATGTTGATTGTTAGACTCTCAGAAGTAACTTGAAAAGTCACTACACATTTACATAACTATGAACTGAGCTTTCAGAAAACTCCCAAAGGCACCAGATCCCAGAGACTTAAATCTTAATGGCAAATTTCTCTACAATGGCAGACACTAAAACAGCACAGAGATAAAATATGAGATCTGCCCAGATTGAGGTCCTTTCACTCGAATGGAAGGCGCCATGTGCATCACTTTGACTTATTATGGGAAGAATTCATGGCCATGAATTTGTTGACTGCTTTCCAGAGAGCTGACAGCTGCGGATGGATCTGCTTGTTGTTAATAGTCCAAAGTACAAAAGAGGCACCCAGTATATTTTTAAAAACATGGGCTATTTCAGCAGAAAATAATGTAAGACTTGTCTCCTTTCAGAATACATTTAGCATTAAAATAATGCAACGGCTTTACACAAAAACTGCCTCCCACTTGCTCTAGCTTGTGGGGTAAATCTTACTTTTTTTTTTCCAGCTAGAGATTAAGAAAAATAAAAAATAGTACATCTTAACCACTGTGATCCTTCTCTCATTAAGCCTTGTTACATAGAGAATTGTACTGAGACAGAGGGAGACAAAGAGAGAGAGGGAGAGGAGAGAGAGACACACAGCTAAACAACAAAAACAAATTTAATGTTTTTTAAATTTTTTTTTTCCCGCAGACCAGATTGCAATTTACAATCGTGCCATTACATCAAATGCTGCGACACTTCACAATGCCGCCTAAACGCAAAATTGGCCAGGTTTAACATAATAGCTGGCTGCGTAAAACATGAGATTGCAAATGTCACCGGAAAGAAATGATGAATGGCTGTGGGATATTTATATACACTCTATAGATATGTTGGCTAAACTGCTGAAGGAAAATCTGTTAAAACTGATTATTTCAGTTACAGATTTGGGCCCCCAACAGCTTCTTGTATTGCAGGCATCTGGGGTCCTAAGGTCTCTCCTAGGGTAGCGTAGTTTGTCTTGCTCCAGACTTTCCTCCAGTCATCACTCTGCTTGCGTCAATGTTGCTCTGTGCCCCGAAGCAAGACAATGACTCACATCAAGGCTGATGAGGGCACAACAGATAATTTAGCCTCTGCTTCTAGGTGACCTGCCTAGAAATTCTTGCCTTCGCATCACCTCTGGGTCTAGAAGGTTGCTGGGTCTGCCTGATGCCTCCTTAATCATCTGCCTACTTCTGAGGCATCTTCTAAAAAGCAGAGTCACATTCAGGACGTGGAAAGTTTCAAATGATCGTGGCATTAAATGATATACACATTCTATGTCATTTTTCAGGTCTTGATTCCAAGAAAGAACAATACTGCGTAGACTATTCCAGTGTTTCCTTTGAGATATGATGTGATAAAAACCAAAAATCACTATAGTTTACACCTCTGAATTTGAAGGTGAGATTTTTTTTCATATGAATTTAGTGTTACAACAATAATAGCCAACTCTTATATTGTGATTACTATGTGCCAAGCCTTGTTCTCATTTAATCCTTGTAACATACACATGGGTGGCCTCATTGTTATATTCATTTTAAACATGAGGAAACTGAGACACAGAGAAGTTATATAACTTTACCAAGGCCACACAGCTAACAAGTATGAGATTCAGGATTCAAATTCACAATGGCAAAGAGTTCATGCTTTTAATGATGATGATATATTGCCCTGCTAGTAAATAATACAATACTCAAAAACACAATGCCACGTTTGTAAAACCATATATAGTCATTAATCTCAACTTCTGACCTAAAGGTCCTTTGACTGGGTACTGGTGCTGAGCTAGAGGACTTGAGACAGCACACACTGAAATGTGGGCAGATGTATCAGTCAGACTGGGCTAGGTTATGTTGTGGTAACAGACAGCCTTATTATCTCGGTGGCTTAAGGCAACAAAGGTTTATTACTCACTCCTGTTTCCTGTCCGTCATAGGCTAGCCGGGGGCTCTGCTCCAAATTGGCATTGTCCTCACACCAAAACCCAGGAAGACCCAGGACTTGGTATCCACTCCATGGTAACAAGGTTGGAGGAAGAAAGAATGTGACAAAGCATTTGCCAACCATTAAAGCTTCTGCCTGGAGCTGATCTATGTCATTTTCCCTCACATTTTATTGGCCTAACAGAATCATATCACCCCATCTAGCTCCGAGAGGAAGTACAGCCCTCTCATGTGCCCTGAAGGAGAGAAAGTTGGGCTATCTGTAAACAATCCTAGGGACAATCTCAGCACGATCATGTTGAGAAGGGGTTAGTTGAGACAGCACCTGAGAGTCATCTTAGTTTCAGTGTGTCACGTCTTTGGGACAACATTTATTTATGACCACTCAACCCTAGGCTAGAGGCCCTGCTATACACTCCCGTAACACCTGCTTTTTTTTTTTCATATCACTCATCATATTTGTCATTATTTATTCTCTGCATAAGATTTTGTATAAAATCCATGAAGGCAGAGACTAAATTTGTATTGGTCATTGCCATAGTCAGCCATCCTCCACTCTACTTTGGTACTTTCTGATTCAAATCAGCTCAATAAATATTAAGCCAGTAAATATGTGTTAAGCTAGGGAGAGAAATAAGGAAAAGAATCTGTACCTGGCACCCGCTGCCTTTTTGAGCCAGTTTCACTTAAGGACCTTACCTGATGAAACAGAACCATCCCCAGCCAGCAAGTTTACACCCTAGCACAATTTTTGAGACAACCAGAAAGTTCTCCAGTTCCTGCCCACCACCACTTAGGATATCTTGAACAAGAGACCAGGTCTTTCATTCCACAAAGAGAGCTTAAAGGAATAAAAATGTAAATATCTGGGTGAGTTGTCCCATCAACATGAATTACAATCAAAGTAATTATTTTCCTGGTTTAATAGGGATATCAACTTAGAAAGCCAGAAGACTAGACTTTTTAAAGGGAAGGAAGGCCAATGTGGGGGAAAAATGGAGTAGAAAGAAGAGTCTGGAGGTGAGGTGACTAATTTGGAATTTTAAATGTTGCTATGAGCCTCAGCTTATATATATCTTTTCAACCAAGGATCTTCTGTTACATCTAGATTTTGGATTTCATGCCCACGGTGGTCTGAATACGTTCGTGGGACCCATGAGAAATGCACCAAAATCATGAACAGGACGAACCTGATGCAAAGACATAAAAGCAATATGTATGGCTATCTTTAAGTAGCATCATCATCTGTTGCTTTTCCCCCACCCAGACCCCATCACCATCATAAACTGCATGGAGAAAGATTTGGATTTAGACTACATTCTCCTGGGATAGAAGAGCTAATGGAGTTAATGGATTCTGAAGCACAAGGATACTACACTGACTTTTTTGTTTGATCTAAAAAGCAATGCATTCTATGTCATGTAATGTGTGAGTTACTAGGTCATGTGCAAATTTGGGATAATTACTAATACTTAAACTCACATTTCTATGATAATTTAAAATCACAGCACCTTCATTTTTCATCAGAACAAGTCACTTCAGAAATCTAGTAGTATTAAGTCAAAGGGATACACTGTTAATAATGGAGGGAAAAGCGTTTCTAATAAGAAAGCCTTTTCCTTAAACAATCGTACATAAAAGAACTATGTAGGAAGCTTTTAGTTTTCTTAAAGCAGTCAGGCATCATAAATTAGGCTTTATGTCTGACCTCAAATAGAGCAGGATTATCTCAGAGGAGAAGCAAAATAAACATTAAAAAGCTCAGATTACACAGGATCCTGCAGAAAGTCCCACGGTGGGAACTCGTCACTGAGAGTGCTACTTAATTCTTCTCTCTTTTCCTATCAAGGTTCATATTGTCTGTAGGGATAGTTAGAATTTGTTTAAAAAACTCAGTTGATAGAAGTTTGGGCCTTTTGTTTTGTTTTGTTTTGCTTTCCTTAATCAGCACAATTACTGGAATCAAAAGGGAGCCTTTGTGCACAGACACAATTGGAAAAGTAGGGTTACCTTGATAAAGGAAAATTGTGCCTTTTTAGTGTGGGACTCTAAAGCAAAATGTAACCACAGGAGATTTTCCTAGGGAAAGGCAAGCCATCTTTAGAAAAAAATCTCTACCTCTTTGTACTCTGGGTATTAAAGTTTCAAATGTTAAGTCTACATTTCCATTCTGTACTGTTCTATGAAACACGTTGTAGAGGCTTTCCTCTGTAATGGGACTGCTGTCACCGTGATTAACTGGAGACAATCTATGCCAACACAAGAAAAGTCATCAACATTTGCCTATATTAATGTTATGTATGAATCTTCTCCATCTTAAATTGTCAATAATATGCATGTGGTATCTGTGTCTGAAGCTTTACATCATGAAAGTTACTTTGAAATAAGGGTAAAGAAAAAAGAATATGATTTTTCAAACATTTATAAGCACGTTTTCAAAATTATTTCTCAATTTTTTTTTTTACACTACAAATTGAACAGTTAAGATTTGGTGGAGTTTTGTTTGTTTTAAAATGGAAACATTCTTGGTAGAGCTTCAGGAGCACTTGATAAAGAGTCTGAAAGCCAGATTCTTAACCCAGCCTTACCAATTACCAGTGACAAGATCTTAACAAGCTATGAAATTTTATAAATTACAGTTTCCTCCTCTGTAAAACATATAATACATATCTCCTGGAGTTTTTTATAGGTTAATTTTACACACAAATTTACATTTTATAGGTAATTTTACATTCATTATATCCTACCTACACCTCAAGAGTTTGCAATGGCTAAGAAGAACGTTTATGGAATAATGTTAATAGGTCTTCCTAAGGAAAAAATATGGAATGATTAAATGCCACATTCATCTTTGAGTTTCCTGCAAGTCAAGAGAAAAGTGGAAATAGGAAGTAATACACAGACTCATTAACAGAACGAGGAGGAAGTCAGGTAAAAGTAAACTAATTTCTCAAAAGATACAGATGTTTTCCTATTATTAGATTCTACACGTTCACATAGCAAACTCAATAATATAATGGATGAAACAACAGAAGCAAAATTGTAAAAAGTCTGTTTATGACTTTCCTACTGATAAAAGTCAAGAGCACCAGTTAAACAACTCACTAAAGGTCAAACAGTATGCGATTTAACTAGCTGATGATTTAACTTATCACATAGATAAAAGTCTGGAGGTATGGTGACACAACCTTTAGTTAACTTTGATAAGTAATTTCTTGGTCTGCTTTTAAAAGGACCTAAGTAGGAGATAATTTGTGTTTCTTATTTCCTTTTGTTCCTTTAGTGACAGCAGATTGGTCCGTATAATTTCATAATTTGGAAAGCAGTTTAGATAGGTTTTTCTGAATTATCGAGTGTAACATTTTTAAACACCTTTAAAAAATTTATTTATTTATTAGAAACATTTTTGAGGGGAGGTAATCTTTCTCTCTTTCTCTCTTTCCTTCCTTCTTTCTTTAATGGAGCTACTGGGGATTGAACCCAGTACATTGTACTTCCTAAGCACACACTCTACCACTGAGTTATACCCTCCCTGACTAAACACCTTAATATATTTTTTGTTTTTAAACTTATTTGCCTTCTATTAAACAAGGATCATTCATTTGCCTTTGGGAAAATAAGGCTACTTGAAACAAAAACACAAAGGAGAACAAAGAGATGGAACTATGAGTTAGATACACAGAAGAGAATTCCTGAGTTACAGGAATACATGGCTTTAAAATCCATGATCAAGGGAAAGAGAATATGATTTTCTATTTTTTTCACCATCTGTTTCTACATTAAGAGCTAACCACATGGTAGAATTTTACATGGCAGAGGCAGAGAGCATATCATAGAATTTTATTGCCTGTCAGAGGTAGATAGAACCTTGGTTAAGTCCTTGTCACATAGTATAGGCGGGGAGGTCCACTTCTTCAGCTCTGGGGACTGTAAGACACAGGCAGGAGAGACACAGGCAGCAGTGTCCACAGTCCCAGAGGCTTAGCTGTGTGACTGGCTTAACAGAAAGCTAAAAGCAGGAGGAACTTTCATCTTATTCTCTTTGGCATCTGGAGACTAAGTACCATGCCACCCGAGGTAGCCTGCACCAACAGCTTGTGTACACTGTGGAAGTGATCTAGAGGTTCCTCTGTAGCCTCCCTCCCCCCTAAAAAAAAAAAAATCCCTAGAAAGAAACTGGGATTCCAGGTGGGGAACATGATAGGGGTTTCACAAGAGAAGTCACCCCAAGTCCGAAGGTTTCACTGTGGGATGTCCAAGGAGCCGAATAAGAATCAGACCTACTGTGTGCAGGTAACAAGAGGTGATGGCCAAAGTCCCTGAAGGAAGAGATGACATCAACCTGAGGGATTCAAAAGTAGAGGCCAGCAGGATGCACAGAAAGACTACGCCTCCGCCTTACAGAGCAGACCAGCACACAGACCAGGGCAAAACCAGAGACTCTCCACTCACCTGCCTCTATGCCTAAGAGCTTTGTACTGTTTCTCCCTAAAGTGCAGAAATCATCTTGGGAAGTGGGAAGAAGAGAGGAGAAATAGTGCCAGTCTTGAGTTGAACTTTGAATTGGCAAACATTGTACCAAATTTAAACCCTTGTTAACCAAAAAGGGATACCGTTCACTGCCAATTTTGCAATGTGTCTTTTCTTCCCACTATGGTGAGGCTCATGAGGAAAAGCTAGCACCAGCTACGGAAAGTAAGTTTACCGTTCCACACAAGATCTGGGCTGCACGGAAAAAATACTGACTCAGAGTAAGTCAAGGAGAGTTTTCAATTCTGGTGGTCCCCTGTGCAGAAGCACAGAGAGCCAGGCTACTTGGAGTCAGCCTAGGGTCCTTCTCCAGGAGAAAGTTTAGATTGGTTTGGGCCCTTAGATAAACATTTGACTGGAACACCACACTCACATCAGAGAACACGGCAGAAACGCTCCTGGCTCAAAGCCGCTTCACGCTGGGAGAAGGGTCCCCCACACCAGCAGCAGAAAAGCTGCTGCCGGGCTTCGATGCAACGTCTGATTTAGAGCAGCACTGCTTCTTGGTGGGCCTGCCGGGAGGAGTTAGCCATGAAATGTACCCCCGGGGAAGAGAATGAGTTCACAAGCTTGATAGAGTGATTTGGTACTGACCAACTGAATTCTGAAGAGAGTTTAGCAAAGACAATAATTGTAGTTTTTGACATGACTAAAGTTGAGCTATTATTTCTGCCTATAGCGATACACCAAGATGACCTGTCTCTGGGGAATCCTCTTGGCTCATGATAGTAAAATTTTGTCATTGGCATAAAGGAGAACACTTATCTTTCCATTTTCCTCTGGTAGAATGGCACACTCCAGTCTCACAAAGAAATATCAGCGTATTTATTAAATATCTGACAGAGAAGATGGGATTCTGGTGATTTAATGAAATAGTGTTTTAAGAAGCACCTGTCAAGTTATGCCTCCTCCCCAGGCTCCCGCAGGAAAACAGTGTTTGCTGAATCTAAATACTTTCTACCAGGTAAAACCTTTGCAGTTGGACAGACTAATGATTAAATTCAATCCTGCTTTACGTATGGCATTAGTCAAGCCACGTCTCTGATGTAAACACAGCTGAAAAACAGGGCTAATGTTCCAGAATATATTCTTCATTGGATTTCTGTGAGGATCAAGTGAGGTAAGTTTATAAAACCCCCAAGTGTTTGGCACATAGTAGAAATTCAATAAACATTAGTTCTGTCCCTCTTGTTATAATTTAGGGATCATAACAGAATCCTGGACTAAATTCTGAAAACAAATCTGAAATCACTTGAGGTTCTGCCCAAAGACTCATGTTGAATTTCAAGATATTTTGCCAAAGGAATTCTGATTTTGAAATTTCTCTTCCACTTGTTATTAAACATTTTTGAGCACAAAGAAAGGACTTGGAACTCTATAGACATTCTTGTTTCCTTAAAAAAAAATTGCATAGGAAACTTTTTGTTTTTGTCTTTCAATCAAGGAGAGGAAAGAAACAGGGTTTTGTTGTTTTCTTTTTTTTTTTATCTTTCTCTTCTCCTTCTAAAGCACAGTCTTTGAGAAGTTTGAAGTAAATGACAATGAAATATAAAATTATGCAAATAATGGCACCAAAGTAGCATCTCTTTTAAATTGTTAGGGATTCCTAGTTTTGTAAATACATTCTGGGACTCAGTATGATGCCTAACCTTAAACCACTGAGATGTTAAGGTCTGAGCTATCGATTGGGAAATAAGTAATTTTTTTTTTCAAAATCTGCTTTTTGTTGGCCAAGTGAGCATCAGTATTTTTCCCCTATATAGTCAGCTCAGTGGCTTCACTGGCTTGATTACACTAGCTGTGTAATATTGGGAAACTCATTTAACTCTTTTGGATAATTTTTTATTCCTTTATGTAAAAGAATATGCCAGGATAGATGGGCTTTGATGTTTCTTCTGCATCTAAAATACTGTGACCCTATGTGCACCTAGTTGTGTGTAGAAAGAAATGGTATGAGTTGTTGAGTGACTTAGATTTAAAGCACCTGAGCTTAAGAGTGCCCCAGCTCCTCTAACTTCGGATATGAGAGAAGTGCTTGCCTGCCTTATTCCAATTTAAGTGGCTGCTGTGCATCCAGCATTACCCAGACTCTAGAATCCAAGGAAGTCTCCACCCTCACAGACTTTGAAGTTCAGATGAGAGGGGCAGATATAAAACTACTGCATACCCTAAAGTACATATAGGATTTAGAACAAAGAGAGAACGTGAGAATAATACCAGTAGTATCAATAGTAAACAACTGAAATTGAAGCTTCTGCACACCAATGTTTATTTTAGCAAACGTTCTCTCTTCAGAGCTATTAATAGTGTTTTCGGGTCAGAACCGAGTCCAGTGAGCAGAGGCTGGGCGTATCTGAGACTTCTGTTGTGCAACGGGTCACGCTCAGTTTCTAACGACCGTCAACTGGAAACCAACTTCATTAACCACTGAGTAATTACCAACACTCTCATGAATAATGGTCAAGGTAATTTTAGAAACAGCCATTTAGCTGACACATCAAAGGTGACCAAACATGTCTCACAAAGTAATGACTCTGACTAGTGAAAAATTAAACCACATCCTCTCATCAATTTGTTTTCAGATCAGTTAATGGAGTCTCCTACAGAATAGGTTTTATTTTTATTTTTCTGGCTTCATGTATATGACCTTGATTGGGATGGAGGAAATGCTTTCAGATAGAATATTGGCAATGATGCTGTCAGTAATTCTCAGGTTTGTTATTGTAGTGACCTTGTGGAAGAGCACTGTGATTCCCAAGCTAAATATCGTGTCACCTGACAGAAACTTGGGTGAGATGTCTGTGACTTTGAAAGCAGTATCTTTTTGTGTGTGCTTTAACTGTTCAGGAAATGATTGTGTTCTCACTGGAGAAATGGTCTTGTAATGCCGAGATTTGGTAGAAAAGGAGGATGATGAGAAAAAAAGACTCAAAGACTAAGACGGATAAGAGATAGGAGGTCGACTGACAAGGTCAAGGGATAAAGTCTTAGAGAGGATGGTAGCACTGCTGGTGTGGACTCTATTTAAAAAGAAAGGAAAGATCCTGATACATATTTCAGTTACACAGTCATCAACTAAATTATGTAAATGAATTCATAGCTATAAACAAAACTAATTTTTTTTCCCATGACAACAGACTGATAACACTAACATCATTTTATCCTTTTTATTCCCTTATCTAGTTTAATGCCATGGCTCACCATTACAACACTGGAACACTGACTTACAAAAACCTTCACCTCCTTTGCCCACTTCCCTTTCAATTATAGTCACCTGGAAAAAGCTCAGTTCTAGGTTAATCAAATTTATCTGCTGACTCCATGCCTGCATCGGACAACCATGCTGTGACATTTTATATTCATGCACAAATCCCAAAATGGCAATCCACGATGCTCTGCAATTCTACTTTAATTATTTAATATATTAGATTTCATATTCTCCAGCACCTTCTCTCTCCTCAATCTTCCATCACTTCCTACTTTACTTTTTTTTTTATTGAAGTAGTCAGTTTACAATATTGTGCCAATTTCTGGTGTACAGCATAATGTTTCAGTCATACATGTACATACATATATTCCTTTTCATATTCTTTTTCATTATAGGCCATTACAAGGTATTGAATATAACAATTCCCTGTGCTAAACAATAGAAACTTGTTTATTTTATATATATATATATCTCAAATCTCAAATATATATATATATATATCTATTTTATATATATCTGCAAATCTCAAACTCCCAGTCTATCCCTTCCCACCCCCTTCCCCTACTCTGGAAACCATAAGTTTATTTTCCATGTCTGTGAGTCTGTTTATGCTTTGTAAATAAGTTCATTTGTGTCCTCCTTTACTTTTAACTAAAGATCTTGCCCAATACATCACTAGCAACACCAGGAAATAGGAATTTTCTTATTTTCTACCAAAATAAAAATCTATTTGAATCTGAACCCATGTTCTCTCTTCTATTCTTTACAATGAATAGTGTCCCAGTTTCTATCAAAGGCCAACCCCTCCACCTATGCTCTGAAGCTCATCACCATTTCCTTCTCAAGGACTTTGTTCCTAAAAGTATTACCAGTCCTGCATAGTCAATTTCTTGCTTGCTTTTGGATCAAAAAGATACATATAAAAACTCTTTTATCTTTCATCTTAAAAGTCATCCTTGAGGCTAGAAGCAATGACACTCCAGTAACAATGAGCACACCTAGGGCCAGACAGTATTTTCTCAATACCATTCTTCAATAAAAAGAACTGGAGCTCCTTGGAGAACTGGTTAATCATAGGCCTAAATTAGTGAAAATACAGGCTGAACATCGTGTGGTGCCAGAAGATGAGTAAATGTACACATATACAAGTACACACGTACACACACACACACACACACACACACACACACACACACACAGAAAAGAAAATAAATTTTAAAAAGAAAAGAAAAATGAAAAGGATTGGGACAAATGAAAAAGTCCTAAGAGGCAACCTGAAAAAGCCTTCAATGGCTAAAGTAAAAACAAAGGGGGTAACAGAATAAATGACAGGATTGGATTATAAGCCAAAGAATACAGTCAATACTCTGGAGTTCATACTGATATATATAAATACTGGAGTAACTAATGAGCTACCTGGGTAAATGGGAAGTGACATCTCTTTCCTACGGAAGAATTCCAAGTAATAAATGTAGGATGAATGAGGAAAACAAAAAGTACCACTAGGACTCTTCAGTAATATTTGTCACAGGCAAGATCCACCGATGAGGCTAAAACTTACACACAAACGTTTAAGGAGAAACAGCATCCCTGCATGGTTCCCAAAGTGTCTCCCCCAAAACATTCAGTAATTACAAAGTAAAAAATAGTAACGTTACAGAGGAAGGCCGTGGCGAAGACACCACCTTAGCTGAGTAATCATGGTCAGAATAACCAGAAATAAAGTTCAACATCATGTATTCCCTGATTAGAAGCTCTGAGAAGGGCATATCATCTTTGTGGTACCCTTTTCAATAATACACACCCTCAATCTAATGAGAAAACAGCAAACAAACCCAAACTGAGGGATGCTCTCTAGTTCTATCAGATATTAACATAAGAGGGAGATGGATGAAGGGCGTATGGGAACTCTGTACTATTTTGTAATTCTTCTCTAAGCCTAAAATTATTTCAAAATACACATTTTAAAAGCCACCTTTGTCCTAATATCTTCTTCCAGCTACAACACAGCAAAGCTGCTTGAAAGAGTGGCCTGGGGCTCCTGACTCCACCTCCTCACCTTCAGTCAGACTTTGGATGGACCCATCGTCTGAAATGGTCACCAGTGACAATCTTCGATTGCCTGAAGGATCTTGGCTTTCTTCTTCAGCAATAAGGGCTGGATGAAGACAGAGGGGGCACCTGAGTTTTGTGGCTACATTTCTGGAATATTCATCATTTCCTTTTCAGTAAAAGGGAAGTCAAGATACGATCATTTCAGTATTTTCTAGGGTGATGATCATACGCCACTGGAAGAACATAATTACATTCCCTGCCCAATCCAGTCCTGTTACTGCTTCCTGTTACTGTTACTTTATTGGTAATTCCAAGACATATTTTTCTTCCTAATATATTTAGCAGGCCACACATGATAATAGGATAAGTTAGTAAGAACCCTATACAAATAAACTATTTCAAGGATGAGATTATTTCTATATTATTCCCTAACAAGTGATTCCACAGATATAATACATACTGGACTGGATCAATTCTTTGGCATATTTTGCTTAGGAAACATGGCAAATATGTTAATAATATCCTCTGCTTCCTTAAGAAAGAGGAAGTATCACATGGCTAGCATCATGAACCTCTGATGGCTCATTTTGAGACTTTCATTGCAAATTTCATATAAGAATAATGCTGAATCCAAGAAACATTAGGAGATCTGTGACATTATCAAAAAGAAATTTGTGGTTTTTCACTGACCTAAATAAATGGCTCTCAGTTTGCTTGTTATTGATGTGTGTAGAGAAAGCAGGGGTGGGGCCGTGTGGAAAGGGAGTGGGAAGCAATTAATTAAGTTCCTGTGCTTTAGTTCAGGCAGCAGTGTTAGAGTTAAACTGGCAGCACTATAAATGGAAAGAGAGGGATGGGGGCTGCAGGTACATTAGAACTTGCTCTTGCTGCCTGAGATCAAGAACACAAACTGACTTCCACCCCTTGCTTGATTCTTAAAGAACATTTTTAAACTATATTTTCAGGAGACAAAAACATATAACAAATAGTATACCACAGGGCTTTAAGTACAATTTTTAAACAACTGCCTCTGTGTATTACAATGTCAGTTATAGGCTCCAGCTGTTACAAATAGCTTTGTTCTTAAGCTCCTGGCTGAGCAAATGCAGAAGATAGATGTTTTGCAATGTCCCAGACTTTAAAGTACTTTCTATATGTATTTATAATCGAATGGTCAAGTCTTGCAAATGTTATTACATTAACATCTAAAATGCTATAGTAAAACATAACTTAGAATAATACTCCATAGTATTCAATTAGTTCGAGTATGTTAGATACTTCCACCAAAAAGCAATAGAATGTTCTCTTCCTACTTTACTTGAACTATGAATAAATCAAGAATTATAGCAAAGCCGAAAAAAAAAAAAAGGTGATACGCTAACAGTTTCTGGTATTCTTGTCCAAATGCATTTTAGGCATTTCTCTAATACCATTACAATGAATAACCATTCCTTATTTTGTTTCTCTTCAAAATTAAAAAAAAACTTTTTTCTTCACATGATCAGTTCTAAAAAGAACCACATTTTCTATATCCAAACAAAAATGTGAAAAAGGTCTTGATGTTCATATGCAATAGTCCTGTAACTTGCCAGGGATGCATTTCTATTCAGGTATAATTCCGTGTACTGAGCTGGCCTGACTTGTCCACCAGGCAAGGGAAGATTGCTGTGCACTTCACACTCAGAAGCTTCAGGGCTCCACGTACCCGGTCTGTGAGGCTGAGAATGTGCCTTCGGATGTTTTGCAATGAGTTATCCACTTTCTCTTTGCTCACTTCTCCGCCTGGAATTTTCTTCTCCTACTCACTATTGCCTCTCTTGTTTCCATCCCCACTATCTCAACCAAAAGCACCACTTTAAAGCCTACTTTCACTATTTCCTGCTCACTGATGACTTATCTGAGTTCTCAAAGTCACGGTGAGTTCCTCTCTTCTACCCGTAATTAGAATTTGGCTGCAAATATCTTGACGGTGTGCTGTGGACGGAATGTTTGCGTGCTCCCAAAATTCGCATGCTGAAGCCTAATCCCTAAATGTGACGGTATCTGGAGGTGGGGGCTTTTGAGGAGGCGATTCCCTCATGAGGGTGAAGCCCTCATAAATGAGTGCCTTAGATAAGAAGAAACACAAGGGACCTTGATGCCACCCGCTCTGCTCTCTGCCAGGTGAGGATACAAGAGTCTAACATTGCAAACCAGGAAGCAGGTTCTCTCCAGACACCAGCTCTGCCAACACCTTGATCTTGGACTTCTCAGCTCCCATAACTGTGAAGTATTAATGTGTGTTGTTTAAACCACCCAACTGTGGGATATTTGTTATAGCAGCCTGAACTGCCAAAGACAGGACAGAATTATATTTACTTCTATTGAGCCTCCCAATGAGTTCAATAAATAAAGACATGCTCAAAATACATTAAGTGAGATAGGATGGATACACACACACACACACACACACACACACACACACGTCCTAGATAACTTGAGATCTTGTTCAGGGATACCTGAGTACTGAGTTTGAGAACATGTCCTTGCTGGTGACATAAAAAGCAGTTTCTCAACAAGTCAGCAGTTGTCAGAACTCTCAGCAGACAATGTCTGTATGGAGACTATCACCTGTAATCGCCTGCCGAGTCTGGAAACTCAAGAACCCTGGTGGGGCACCAAGGGACCACACTAAAGGGGCAAAAACCACACTTACACTCTCCTCTATTCCTGTTCTATTAAGTTTGCTTGTGCTAAGTTCTGTATTCTTGGCTCATAAATCTGAAATTGGCTGTGTGTATGAGATTAACAGTATCGCTTGCACCTTGATGCACATGTTATTCTTTACCCATAATACTGTTTCATTCTATGTATAAAGCAGAACTGTGATCAGAAATAAAGATGAAGAAATCAGAAAGCAACAAATTGGTGTTTTTCTGCACTGTTGTTATTTTTTTTCTGAGAAACCTTGTTCAAAACAAAACATTAAAAATAGCTGGAGAGAGCAGTCTTTAAATGATGCTATTTACTTCTAACGTGTCACTAGAATATACAGTAACTGTCACTAACACAGAATCAAATAATCAAATTTCATGGCAGAATTCCTGAGACTAATGTTTGTGTCATTTCATTTTGTAGTTGTTCTGCGGGTAAGTGAAAGCCAATTTTACCAATTACATTACCATCATTTAGTACATTGCACATAAACAACTATATCAGTGTCATTGGGTAAAGTAGTTAGCATTTGATGGGTGCACTCAAAGGTAAGGAATCAGCTTTAATAATAAATTATAATACAAAAGAATATAGTAAATACACGTATATCCTAGAGATGTACTCTTTCCAGGTTATTTACTGTAAACTTGAAAATGGAGGAAAAGATAGTTAAATAAGTTGATGTTTGTCAAAGAGCAAACACTTAGAAAAGACAAAATAACCCATGCTATAAGCTGTCTCAGTCATGTTAAGAACCTCACCATAAGACTTGGCTGACAGAAACTAGCTGTGTTGCTGAAATATATCTGATGTTATCCCAACAGTGATCTTGTCTCTTGCAGAGATTTAATCCACTGTGTGTCTTTATGGGAAGGGGCTACAGTTTTAGCAGGGAGAAGAGAATAGCATTCTGTTATTTCCATCATTTCTAATGAAAGGAAGCTAGCTCTCCTTTCTAAGAGTTAGAGATTATTTCCAAGTCAAACAGCTTCTAGCTTTCATTTAAAGAGCAAGCGACTCAAAGTTTTAGCTATTTTCAGGGCAGGCATTGGAGCAACTCTGCATACACAAGATGTGCCACAGTAAGTGTTCAGTCGCAAATCTCTGTAGGCAATTTATTTGATGTAAAATTTGAGCATTCCCCCTCTCCTTTTTAAAGGAAGTGAGAAGACCTTACTGCATCCAAATAGAAGGGTTTTATGTCACTGCCCAGAGTAGGAGAAATATTGATTTCTCCATGATTTGCTTGATTTGTCATTTACAGCTTTAAAAGGATCTACCTATAGAACTTTTTGTCATCACATTATGTTCATCTTTATCTAGCAATACAATAAAGAATTTCTGGAGAGTACTAGGATTTCAAGTGTACTTAAAAATGTTGGTTCTTTAACCTCATAGTTCTCAATTTAAAAGCTAGGAAATACAAGTTTTAGAAAGTTTTCAAAATATCAGTAAATTATTTTTATTTAAATACAACAATTGTAATGGGTATGTTGAACAGGCAGGTGTCACTGAATTTAATCAGATACCATCTAAGTTTTTCTTCCTACTGTCACTCCGAATTTATTGAGGTGAGGAAAACATTCCCTGCCTCTGGATTAGAACACAGGCTCTTCTGTGACATTTCTGCTCTCTGTTAGTCACTAAAAAGCTCACGCTAAGTGGTAAAACCCAAATTAAATTCCACAATTAGAATGCCCAGTTCCATGTAATTTTCGAAAGCTTCATATTCATGCAAAACTGCTGTTGCTTACAAGTTCCACAGTTGTGCCTGCTAGTGGGGAGAGTCTGGGGCTGGCAAGGTCGGGAAGTGGAGTGGCTGGTCATTCTTTACTTCACAGCTCCTCATCCTTCATCTTGAAACAAGAGATTTCTGACCCTCCTGCAGCTGGAGATGAGGGGTGAGAAGTAGGGAGGCTAAGAAGTTCTTACTTGACTGACACATCACTGGCTGGTTCCCTGGTCTCAGGGTCTGAGAGCTATTTGGAGCTGAGTCTCTGCGAGTTATTCAAGGACCCCAATCCATGGTGGGTCTCTCACAATGCAGTTTACTTGACCAGTGCAAATGTACTCTCTTCCACTCCGGGATTCTAAGGCTCTACTAGCGGCTTCTTCTCTACCAAGAGCCGTTAACCCCTAGGAGACCTCATTTGGTAGAATCTAATGTGACCTGCAGCTGGTTCTCTCTGAAGACTGGCCTGCATCTTCTCCTGGGAAGACAAGGGTGCATTTTTGCCTCAACAAACACTGGGAGCAGGTTGATACCAATGTAGTAGCAACTCTTCTCACTCTTTGGTCAGTGCTACCTGACTTGTCTTCCTCTTAGAGATTTCTGGGCAGGGCTAGATGCTAGTCCAATGTGCCCACTGATAGCAGAGCTCACAGCTCGAATTCTCCAAGTCTCCAGCTGAAGGCCTTTCTGTCTTCAAGGGCACCACACCCTTTTCCGTTGGAGGAGTGGGACTGTCCTCCTACTCCACTCATATCTCCTTTACTACCTCCTCTCAAATCCCATCATCTCACCCCCTATCCACTTAGCATGGTTTTGTACCACTTCTATAAATCCAACATACAGAATTGTACCATTTCAGAACTCAACATCTTTTGTGTTTGGCTCATCAGCTAAATTTTCTACTTTAATGTTCTATTACACAATATTTATTTAAGTCATCTAACACTAGTCAATGGCAAGATTTTCTCCTTGAAAATTCTTATTAAATGTCAAATTGGGTCATAGATTGGCAAAGTGTGTTTTGTTTTGAAGTTATATCTAATAAAAATAAACATCAGTTTCCTTATTACAATGAAGGAGCTCATTAAGCCTGCAGGCAATTGGTATTGAGATTAAGTACATAATGAGTTATTTACTAATCTATATTTTATGATGTTCTTGTAAACGTATTAATTATTTGGCTAGGTAGTGAAAAGATTAGTTGTATAACAGCATGTAGAGTTTCCCAAGGAAAATGGAATACAAATTTTGATTAAGATGTCAAAACATCTACGACATTTCCTAATTTTTAGAACAGTTGGTATGCAGTGTCTACCATTTAAGTTCTATTAAAATTGTGAACATGGGGGAAATAGCTAGTAAAAAGAAATATTCTTTTGACTTCACAGTGGTATTTTGATTATTTTTATTATTATTTAATATTCACCAAGCAGCCATGCTGAGCAAAGCTCTAATTTAATGTTTATCAAGTGCTATGAAGTACTTAGATAAAGGAGACCAATCTAGGATTATTGTATTTAGAAATTCAGACTATCTATTCATCAAAATGTCTGGTGAACACATGTTTTCTTTTTTTATTACTTCTTATTTTATTCTTCTTTTAAAAGTTTAGTTCTTATAAATATTATGGATTTTTACAGCCAGATTTTTCTTTAGTATCATAGATCAGTTTAGTATGATTAGTCAAATAAGAATTCAATAACTATTGCATTATATTGATGACCATGAACATATGACAAAGTCAAAGCTGAGGGGCTCTTGCACTTGACTTGGGTCTGTGAAGACCCTTTTGAGGTCATCCAATCTTTTCTCCTGCCTTTAGCATTTTAGACAAGCAATGTCGTTATTTCGCTGAGGATTTTAAGACTGAGAAGTGCCTTTTTCTAATCTAACCCCATAGTGTGACCTGTTTTTTTAATTTTTTGTTAGACAGTAGTGAAGGTCTTTAAACAGAACTTGGGACCAGATTTGAGTATATTTGTCTGCTCCATCTTTTACAAGTTGGCCAAAACACCTATCCAAGCCTCTATTTCTTCACTTAAGTGAGGCTACAAATATCAAACTTTCAGAGGCATGAAATAATTTATACGAAAACTACAAAATTGTACACCAGTGTTAAGTATTTTTATTTTTTCACACTTGCCTACCACCATACGTTATCCTCCTTGAACCTAAAAGATAACAGGAGATGCTAGAGTATTTTGACTTTTAAATCCTAGTTTTATTTAACCTAAAATGAATGGTGTAGCTATGACTACACCATTAAATTAAGAAAATAAGGCTGCCCCTTAAAGATAAATAGTATATTTTTGGAAAGCATTCCATTTTCCTTTTACCTTAAATTTACAACACTGTGTTTATCTGTATTCCTTATTTTTTGAAAATCATGGTCACTTTTATTTATATCTAAAATTTAATCCTGAAATAAATTTCTTATTCCCAGATGGTAAATTGTTAAATATATAATTATCTCTTTTCTAGATAGTCAATATACTTAGTCATCATGGTTGTATCATTTTAAGAATGGGTATATACCTAGTGAAGCATTTATTTATTACAAACAAGCTTAAAGATAGAATGAAAAGCAAATGTTATACTGTCTGTCAATGAAATGTAGCAAGAGGCTGATCACATATCGGTCCTATCCAGATGCAACTTGAAAGATGTGAACACAAGTCTCTGACGGATGCCTCCAAGGAGACGGATGCCAGTGTTAGGAAAATGACTTCAGCAACTGCTAACTGGGGTCTCCTAATGTGTGTCACAGATGGGATTGGCAGAAAATACTGGTGTGTGTTTTAGAAACATGACCTAATCTCTCCCTAATTGAGGAGGTTTCTAATTGTGTAATAATTGGTTTTCACAGTTGAATGTCACAGTATTTAAGACATTTGCCAATGTATTAGCTCTAACACCAAGCAAAGCACGTACTTTCTCCCAAATGCATCTTTCTGTATACATTTTCCAAAATATGTTTTATAGGCTATATACACACCCACACCCACACCCACACACACACACACACATTATATATTTTATTATATTGGTCATAATTTGAGAAAGTTATGTTAAATGAATACTTACTATGTTCCCTTTACATTAATTAATCCACTCAGCAACTTATATAGTTCCATTATCTTTTTCATTGTAAAAATGAGGAAATTGGGGCTTAAAGAAGTTAAATTCGTTGCTCATGCTGTCCTCTATCTCAGTCTTCTATGTCTGACTGAAATGCTCAAGATGTCAACCTCTAAAATACACTGCCTGACGTGCTAAAATGTTGCATAGTTCTCCTCTGGAGAAGATTTTTAAAGTCAGTAAGACAATGTTTTTTTAAATAGTCTTTGGTAATAGTATCCATATTTTAGAAATACAGGCTAGTACAAAGGTGTCTAGGTGTGTGTGTGTAGAAGTGGAAATAACTAGAAAGAGCAGGGTAAAATTTATTGAGTTCTAAATACTTGATAACACATTATTTCATTTTCTCTTCATAAAAACACTGTGGCGTATATATTCTTATCCCGATTTCACAGACTTGTAAATGGAGGCTTAAAGAAGTTGTGTAACTTACATGCCACCATATAGCCAGCATATGGCTAAGCTAGGATTGAAGCTTAGGTCTGCCTGAATGCAGTAATTTTGTTCTCCATCACTCTAGTGAAAAATATTTCCTTAAAAGAAAAGGAACGGGAATCATTACAGATGTGCAAAAATCACCAGTGATAACAGGGAAGAAAAAGATTGATAAGTGCTGGCATATTTAATTGAAGGAAACTGTTTTCAAAGAAAAGAGCAAATTGCAAAATTGGCTGATTTAGACCTATGAACGTTAATTTCTTAATTTGAATTTTTAAATTGCCTATCTGTACATCAAAATGACTGGAGCTGTGCTCTGTGAGGAAGTTGCCTTGTCATAGGAAATTTGTCTGAAATTTAATTCATAAAACTTTTAAGTATTTGCACAAATTACTTAAATTGGTTTCTTTATAGCCCACTATATTCTGCTATGCTTTCTGGGTTACATCATTAATTTGCTTAGAAATCAAATGTAAAATCCACATCCTTTCTGCTACAGAAGACACTGAGCATATTTAATGCATAAATATTTTAAACCTTGGTGTTTAAACAACAAATTTAAGATTGACTAGAATATGGCTTGAAAATCCATAATGGGTTTTGTCATTTTCTTTCTTTAATCACTATTAAATATATTTATTAAAACAACTGAATAAATTAATTAAAACATAATTTAAAGTGTTCTGGCGTAATTTTAACAAGCTATTTATTTTAAAGTAACAAATACATTATCTAGATTTAATTTATATTATAAAATATAATGCTAAGTGGATAATTTATTCCAGATAATTAATTTGATTAATCTGTATACACGTAAAAGAAAGATCCTAAAAATGAATGAAAGCGTACATGCATGCTTGAATAAATAAATGACTGAACGAAAAAAGAGTATCTTGAGGCAGAACAGGATAAAGGCAGAGGGAGTGACATTTGCTTCACTCACGGCTCTGACTCAGGAGTGTTTGTTTAACTGAGAAAAGTGATGCAATGATCCTAAATCACAGTTCTCTTAGCACTGAACAAGAGTAGTAGTGAACTATGTATGCCCTAAACTCTGGACGAACATTAAATATCTCCGATTACACAAAAATAGGACGTTGATAACTTTATTCATTGAACGTTTTTCTGAATCACTACTAAGTGTCTAACTTACGCGATGCATCAGGAATGTAGACGTTTAAAATAGGACCCTGGCCTTACCATTCATTCCAAGTGAATAAAGTTCATGGAAAAGGCTGACAGAGATTATGTAAAGGAATATATTACAAGAACTCTGATGTGACAAATGAATATGTCACTTCCAGTAGCATAGAGCAATATTAAAAAACAAACACAAGCAGAAATAAAACAGGAACAATTGATTATAAAATACGAAATGAAATATTTTGAAAAAATATTCTCATGGAGTAAATAGGAACTAAATATAAATAAATATAGTTTAACTAAGCAAACAAGAAGATAAATGTATCAGAATATAGCCCAGCAGAATTAATTCTGAACACAGCACGGAAAGACACAATCATTAAAATTACACTAGAAAGCAGCTGAGACACAATTAACGTTATGAGCATATTTTCAAAGGCAAAAATGAGTTTTCAATCAAGAGAATGGAGGCAGTGGTAGAGAAACAACATCTGAAGAATAAAAACTGTGGATTTTCCAAATGGATGTGTTTTTGAATTGCGTTTGAAAAGTGTTTTTCAAACAGTAGGTGGATGCTACATCTAAATATAACAAAATGACCTTCAGCATTAAAAAAAAAAAAAGAAAATGAAAGAAAGCCGTAGACGAAAAGGAAAGATTATTTGCAAAGAGGCAACAATCAGACCAAAAACAGATTTTTTTTTCACATGCTAGAAGAAAAGAGTAATGTCTCCGTACTGCTAAGTAACTTCAGATATTTTTGCCCTGCTAAACTATCATTGGAATGAAGGCAAATTAAAGCTATCTCAGAAAATATCTAAGGTAGTCATCCCTACAGACCATTCCTCTGCAAAAAAAAAAAAAAAAAAAAAAAATATATATATATATATATATATATATATATATATATATATATAAAATATTCACTTATCCAGAGGAAACATAGACACAGAAGAAAAGATGGTCTTTAAGAAAGCACAGGGCACATACAAAATTAAACTTACATAACGTGTTAAATTTAATTAGCCATAGTCTGCAAAAGGGTGGGGAAAAGATAGCATTAAATAAACCATTTGAAATAAGTGAAAATATAGCCATAATGACAACAAATATAAGCAGATTTGACTCCCCTTTAAAAGCAGAGAATATAAAAGTGAATAAATAAAAAAGATATTATTTATCATTCCACTCACTGCTTAAAAAACACATCTCTAAAAAGATAAAATTACATAAAAATACTAAAAATACAGTAATTAAAAAGACTCACCAGGTAAATACTAGTAACAAGAGCATTAGTTACCACCAAAATGTAGCTGTATTATTCTCAATCAATACAGAATTTAAGCGAAAAGCACCAACAGGGGTAAAATGACACAGTACATATGAATAAAAGGGAATATTTACAAGGCAGATACAATGATCATGAACTTGTGTCTAACACATGGCTAAATACAGAGACAGAGAGATAAACAGGAAGAAAGAATCTGGCAGAATTTGACAAAGCAATTGACAAATCAACAGTTAATAGAGTCAGAAACTGAAAAATCAGGCACACTCAAAAGACAGTAAATATAGAGATTTGAACAACACACCTGTTTTAATGCCCATGGAGATACACATGCATACACCTGTGTGTGTATAAAAACTATTGTGCCCAATAAAGTGAAAAATGTGTATTTTTTAAAATATAAATACAACATTTACTAAAGCAAGCAACAGAGTTCATGGAAGAAAGAAAATCTGTGGGGCTACACCTAGGGGCACTACAACCAGATTTCACCAAGAAGGGGACAGTAATGAGTTTGTGGATGTTCATTATTTAAGTCAATTTTATCACATGTTAAACAAGCTAAATCAAGGTCAAAAGAGGAACACTCCAGCTACTCAGTATGATTTGAGGAAATTTAATTTCTTCTTCTCAATTTAGGAGAATTTTCCTACATTCTTTCTGAAACACTTTGTTAACAGGAATGAAGTAGCAGTGAGCTTGTAGTGTCTACTTGTGGGTACACAGCAGCGCAGTGGCTTTGTAGACAAAGATGTAAAAGTGACCACCTTTTGCTTTTGCCCCTGTTTTATAGAAACTGCTTTTTCCCTTCCCTGTGGTCACAGAGGTGGTGGCTGAGTTTGGCATTTGGAGTCGGGGCGAGGGCAGCCTTTATGATTATAGCTCACCCATCCTTTTCTCATAAAGCTGAAGTTTCAAATGAGTGAACCCTGCCCCTGGTTGCTAGCTGTGTAATGTGTACTTGGCTGTGAGTCATGCTTATTGGCTTCTGTTTCCCACTTGTTCTGCCTGTGTGTTTATTTGTTTGTTTGCCACATGGATTCCACAGAGGACAGTATTTCACAGAGACAGAGAGGAAAAAAAAAAAAAAAGGAACTGAAATCCTATGAGATGCAGCAAAAGAGCCTGAGAGAGAGCCTGATAATCTGCAATTCCAGTCTTTGAAGCCTGGCAGCTCCCCAGCCCTTGAAGTGCATGAAACATCCCTGCATCCTTATGATAAATTCTCCTTTCGGGTTAGCTAGCTCATGCATTTTTCTGTTAGTAGCAATTGGGAGAGTCCTAACTAATTCTGGCAGGGCTCGAAAGGAATAGGGACAATGTACGTGGAAGGGGTCAAAGAGGTGGCAAATGTTCAGGGCATGAATCACCCGCACACCTCTGGAGCATCCCTGGACAGGACACAGGACCTGGGCATTCAGGGGGCAGCACGAGGTCACAGAGGAGGCTTAAGATGACCCCGGCTAGAGGACCTGGGGAGGATGCTGCAGTGATGATTTCTACTTTAGGAGCTTTGCCCAGGGCTGGCCAGCTGAAGGTGTAAACAAATGAATAAATCATACACAGTAAAGACTCAGTGGAAGAGCTCCAGGGTAGAAAATACTTAGGGAGCCCTGCTAAAGAGAAACCATTTCATGTCTCCAGTTCTACCATTCTTTCTCATTTCCCTTGTTTCTTATGTGTTTCTGGCGTTCGATAGTCATTACTTGGGAGTTTGAATGTTTTATTGAGCGATTTCCAGTTCAGTGGTTCTCTTCCACTCGTAAAGTCCAGCGTCGCCCTCTGCTGTGTCGCTCCGTGGAAGGGCAGTCCCCCCCAGACCTGCCCTCTGACCGGCCGGGACCAGCTGCCCATCACTAGGTGGTGCGTCAGCATCCTCTGCCTTATCACAAAGTAGAATCATGGTTCATTACTTCCTTAAGCCAGAACTGTTGCTTCAGGCCGGAGGCAAGCGGTGAGGAGGGCAGGAGGGCGTTCACAGGCCTGTCTTCCTGAGCTGCTCCCATTCCTTCTTCACGAGGCCAGAAAAAGAGAGACTCGCAGGCTGCTGTCAGTGCAGCAGTTGGAGCTCCAGGCATCCTTTAGCAAAAATTGAACTTTCATCAGAAGCAAACTTCCACGGCAATTATTTCAGGTCACTGGTGTTATCATTGTATTCTTCGGTGTAAACAGGCACATGGAAGTGACAGTAAGTCTAATGAACTATTGGGTTCAGAGCATTTAAACGGCAAAAATCCAGTATTTCTGAAGGGCAACCTGGTGATTCATGCACTGTAATTTCAAAGGCTTTCTCATTAAAGGAAGTCGTTGGCTTTGTTTACTTTTTCATTCCAATAAATGATTCAGAGATTCCACACCACTAACACTCTGTAGCACAACCGTCACGCTTTAAAGGCCAGTGGTGCAGCATTTCGAAATAGAACTACTGACTCGAGTACTGACTACAAATAAACTAGTAAGTTGAACTACAAATTTAGACATTCAGTGTGATTTAATTAGTGAAACACTCAGCCAGTCTTTTCTGAGTCTCTGGTGGACTCAGTGGTGTCCTCACTCTTGCCCTAGATAAAGCATGGATTGGATGTGATCCTTGCCCTGGGGCAGCTTAAAATCTAGCTGGAAAAATATAATTAGTACAGATAAAGCCTTAGAGAAAAAGGTAAGAGCCAAATACTATGGCAAGACTGTCAAATGCAGTAAGAGGTGGGAGATGACAATGTGGGCTGGGGAAAAGAATAAGCTTCCTGAAGGAGGTGGCCATGAAAGGACTGATGAAATGGGACAAGTGAAGGAAAGCAGATAGGGGACTCTGGGCAGAAGGAATCATGTGAATGAAGTCCAAGCGTCTTTCTTACATATTCCAATCTTTGTGTCCTGGCACAAAACACTAAGGTATCCTGAAATCTAAACCAACATACATATCATTCTCAAAAATAGCTATCAATTCTTGGCTTCACATGCATTTCATAATCAGCTATTAATCTCCATGAAGCAATAGGCTAATTTGGCTAATTTCAACCTAATTAGTTAGGGGGAAAAAAAAACCCAAACACATGCACCACAGAAGCGCCGGTGGTTATTATTTAAGGGCAATTATAATAGCCCATAAATGCAGGACCAAACATCTCTGTGCTGAACACCAGGCTAAGTACTTCACATACATTATTTATTTTCCACACTCTGAGTCAAGTACTCTTATTAGATCCACTTACAGATAAAGAACCTGAGATACTGATAAAATGCCATCAGTCACTTAGTGGTGGAAGAAGATATAAATTCTCGCCACTAACCTAGCCTCCCCCATTCATGGAAGCAATATCAACTAATCAGCAGAAACTTTAAAATTGCCATAATCTGCTCAACACTGACCAAGGTGTTCAAGTGAATACAAAATATATTGTGCTTTACTATGCCTCGAGCCCTTATGATTTACCTGAGTTAAAATGAACATATGAGAAAGCTAGTGATAAGTATGTATTACTAATGGAAGCAGGCAAGAAATTTTGAAGGAACTATAACAGAAGCAATGTGGATTCCAGTGAGAAAAAAGACTCAGATGACTTAAACTTTGAAGGATGTGGATCATTTAGAGAGTTGGTGGAGACAGGTATTTAAGTGGGAAGACCAATAGGAGCAGAAGAGAATACGAGCATAGAATACGCATATGACCTTTTCTTAGAATAATGATTATAACCAGGAGACTACAGGTAACCCACACTAGTCAAAGTGGCGGGGATTTGTTCGCCTGGGACACATCACGTCTTTCAGGAGCAGCATCAAATTAAGTGCAAGGGATTGGCTAAGCCAGGAGAGACTACGAAAAGATAAGCAAAAAAAGGCAAAAGAGCCAGGAGCAGGCCAGTCGCTAAAGAGCTAAGTGTCCAGGTGAGGGACGTGTTAAAGTGTAGCAGACAATCGGCATTAGACCTTCATGCATGGGATGGAGCTTTCAAAACCCAGGGAGCAAGGCTGGTGTACTGGAAAACTGGTCTCCACCTCACATTCTCTTGGCCTCATTTCTGACTCCAGCCCTGGTGGCAGCAGACAGTTCCAATAAGGCTTCACTGTATGCTGACATCATCTTGTCTCAGATGTGCATTCCTGTCTTTTATTTTCTGACCTGGAATCTTTTGTGTGAGCAGGAATGTCTGTGCCCCAAAGGAAAACCCTCTATGTTCACGGCGAGACCCACAGGGACATGCTTCTCCCTGTCACTCTCAGGCAGTCTATAGTTTCCTCAGAAGGTCCTGGTAAGATCTAGCCCCAGTTACCCTGAGAACTCAATAATTCACCCTCTTATTAGCTTTTCTCCTTCTTTATTTCATTTTCCTGGCTCCTTATTCCTGCTCCCTGGGGTCTCTTCCCAGATAGCTAACTGCATATATGTCTTTGTTCATTTTCTGCATTTGAGGAAGACCCAGCCTGAGCATTAAGCAAGAAGAGACCATAGAAGGGGGGTTCACGTATTAGGGGACTAGTCAGGCCATGGGGAAGGAAGAAGAAACCTGATGTGGTTCTAACTCTTATATTGTAGACACACACCTATTTTCTTTGCAGGAATCATGAAACATTAGAGCTGAAAGAGATCATTGTGATCCCAGTATCCTCACTATGGACAAGAGGAACCCCATGGTGGTGAATACTAGAACTAGCACCTTGGTCTCTGGAATCTGAATCAGCGCACTGGCCATGACCTCACCATGCCTCTCCACTCTCTCATGCTGTCTCTAATAACCTCCAGCTCTGGCCACCCAAGGATTTGGGGATTGCATGTAGAACGAGATAGAAGTACCTGTCTGGATTAGGACAACAGGGGCATTTCCTCATCAGGAACAAGTTTTGGTCTGAAAAAAGCCCTAACTCGATAAAGCTGATTTTGATGTTTGTAAGAGTTGGCACAGAGACAAGGAAAAAATCATGAATGATAAAGACAAGGAAGGAGGAGAATCACAAAATGGCAGTGTAGAGGACATCTGATGTTTCTACCAGACCATTAGCTGTCGCTCCTTCTCTTTCTGCTAAGGCCACCAGTGCTTTTCTTGGGGAACCACCAAGTCTCATTCCAGGTGGTGCTAGTCTGCTGACCAGGAGTACGCGTGTGCTCTGCACCTGGCCAGTCAGAGCTTTCCTTCCCTCAGACAGCGCCGCTCTGCAGGGCGGCCTGAGTAGAGCCTTCGAGGGAAAGTAAATCTGGCTCTGGTGGCCCCAGGTGGTTCAAGGAGACCAAATTCTTAGTGTTCCGCCACTACTGGGCAAGAGAAGCTGGTTTCAATTTCCTGAGTTATTTTGCTGATTGATTGAAAGGAAAACCTGCCTGAGAGAGAAGCCAACGCAGAGGGATAAAAAGAGAGGTGAAGCCTTGGTGACACTGCTTGAGCGCCTAGATCCAGCTGGGCCCTGGGCTTTCTGGTAACATGAGCATCCCCTACACTACCCTGCCCGCAACTTTGTTTGATGGCTTATCCTAGTTTGAGGTGAGTTTCTGTTACATATGCCTAAACAGCAAATGTGAAGGCAGAAGCTGATGCTAGGCACTAAGATTAGTACCAAAGGTGTAACAGATGATTTCTTTATCTAAAAAGAACATATAATTTGCTATTGCCATGGTAGTCAATCATTTAATTGAGTCAAACATGAATATAATTTTATAGTGAAATATGCCCCAAACTACATTTTTCAGCATAGAGGGTATGTTTTCCAAGTTGTCTGGACTCTTTAAATTCACAAAAGCTCTAGCTTTATCCCTAACTAAATATTTCTGTATGAACACTTGATTTCAGGGATCCCTTCTAACTCTAAAATTCTATGGGTCTGTAATCTTAGTTTATCCTAATGGTATCTCTTAATTTAAAAAAAGATAATCTTTGTTGGTCATTGATTTTTATTGCTAGGTTCTGCAGCGTGAATAACAGCTCATCTTTTTACTTGATTAAATAGTCAGTACAGTTGAAAAGACATTTTTTCTAATTTATTGTTTTCCTTTGAGGATTTCTACATACTTGGTTTCTTTAAAGGATATAGAAAGTTATTAATCCTCCAAAAATTTGATGGTTTCATATCCCCCCAGGCACAGATCTTAGAGAAAATTACGACCCCAAGGACTTGATCATATTTTTCTATGTGTGATAATCCCAGTTGAAACTATTACAGGGTAGCAGATTTTTTTAGGACAATGGGCTAAAATAATCCAGTGACATTTATATTTAAGTCAATTATATTTAAGGAACTACCTTGAGGGAGCAAATGCTTAGCACATTTTTGCAAGGTATCAAGCTTCTGGTAAATGTTTCCTTAAAAAGACAAAATACTGTACCACGGCATTTGACCCATTGTTTAATAAAAACAGAAAAAATATCCATCAGCATATATAAAAGAATCTCAGGTAAATAGAGGACAAAGCAAGGTGTCGAGATAGAATGAAGAATTTAATACTTTCTGTAGCAGAAACACCTAGATTCCCTTTGATTCTCATTTCTTCACAGCTGTTGAACACGTCTTTCCGTCTCCGTCCCACTGGTACTGTCTCTGCTCGGGCCATCAGCATCTCTCTGTGCGCTGCTTTAACAGCCTCTTAATGGATCCCACTACTCCAGTCTATTCCCTCCAAGCAGATCTCACATTGCCACTGATCTTCCCCAGCGTGAAGCTAATCATGCCACACTCCTCACGCTCCTCCCCTCCAAGTCCCTTTCGGGTGGAGTGTAAACTTCTTGGCCTGGGATGTAAGATAGTTCATAATCTGGTGGCTGTTGAACTCACCAACTTCACCATTTGCTTGTAAATACCGTCCAGCTCCCTTGCCCTGTGCAGCCTCCAGTTTAGGGGTATGTTATGCCTTCCCCGGCATATTCCTGTCCACCCTACTACACTCAGACTGGGTGATTTGTGTCACTTTAGTGGCCCAATGGCTCTCTATTGATGCAAAATCATACCACTCATCATGCTTTATAATGTTTGCCTTTCCCACATGATTGCAGGACTCTGTGCTATGGGTTACTGTATGCAATCAACATAGCTAAATTTATGATTAAATGAATAGTTTTATTTAAGTAAGTTGTCCATATAACAGATGAATGCGGAATCCATCATTTAACCCCCACAATGAAAAAATACGTATATAATGTGAAACAAACATCAGGAGCAAATTCTAGTGTTAATGATATGCCTTAGAAATGCTGGTCATTTAGAGAAGTTCGGGAACAGTACACGGTGTTGCTGTAAGAGAGACAGTGACGCTTTAGGCACTTTGAGTATTTCAGAGCAGTTGTTTTGAACAGGGCTGAGAATAAGAACACAATGGCAAGGAGAAAATCACATTTTTTCTGACATTCTTAAATGTCATGTGACACTTTCGCCAGAATAAGCACAAAAGAATAATAATTCAAGTTATACCCTACCCCTCCAAAAAAAACCCAACTAAAACTTCATTGTGGCTTGCTTTATTCCACATGGAACTGTATTGACCATGCATTCAGTGATTCTGTAAATACAAGACCCTGTATTGATTTGCCTGTTTGTTCTAATTACATTAGACTGTGGGTTATGTAACAGATAGCTCTGGGTAGGGTACTTACTTCCAGTTTTCTACAGGAAGGAAGGAATGCTATAGTAGTAACTTCCAGGTTTCTAGATGACCATGGTTGCTAAGCGCTGTGGTACTTAATTCAAGACACAAAGTACACAAAACCTATTCTTACAACAGCTGAAGTTAATAAGGAATAAAAAATCAGACCGGAAGACTAGTACTGAGGTTCTATCTTTGTGGCTACTGTGTTGATAGTTGAGTATCACACATTAACATATAACTCCTTACACACACACACCCCTCCCACCTCTCCATCAGTCATGAAGAAAATGATATTTGCCCTACCTTTCTTTGACTCAGGCATAATGCTTACATATTGCCTTCTAAAGATGGTGCTTAATAAATTAGTTGACAGAGTCATAATTTCTGATTATTTGCAGTTGCAGCTTCCTCCTAGTTTCCTGGCCTCAAAGATCACAGATTCATTTTTTAACCATTCTCTTGTCTCTGACTCTATCAGACATAACCTATTATTGGCTTCTATTATCCTTTTCCTGGATGTGTATCTCCTTCTATTTATTTTAAGTCCTCTAATACTCAGCTTCAATTATCATGTAAAAGGCCTAAAGTCATTCTCCACTTCCATTTGGCAGAAAGAAAGAACCTCACATGGTACTCAGTTTATCAAGTACCCTTTTCTTTTCATCAGTAAGATGTATTTAACCCATGTAATTGTCATGTTCAAGGCTTTTCAAGGGCTCCCTTTGCCTACCATATTAACTCTAAACTCCTAACCATATTAACCTAACCTCCTATGTTGTCTGCTGTTAATTCTGCCCATCTCCTGTCCTGCTAATTGCACTTGCCTTACAGGTTTATAACTTCGTTTTCAGAACCACTCCTCTATCCTAGCTTCTCCTGACGATCTCGTTCACATGGCTCACCATGCCCTGCTCTTGCACCTTTATGTATATCATCGTTCCTTCTATCTAGAACGCACCCACTCCACGTTCTACTTCACATGCAACACCTACCTCAAAATTTGAATTGAAATTCACCTCTCTGGTTAAGCCTGATCCATCACTTTATCAATCACTCCTTTTTTCCTTTTTTTTTTTTTCAAGTACTGCTGTATCTCTGCATGCTCTGAACATCCTGGAGCTATGTTGCCTTGCATGTGCTGATACAGAACTTGGTAAGTTCTCCTAAGCCATTTCTTCTTCATTTATTTCATTTTCCCAATATAACTTTTTTGAAAGCTGCTCAGGTTGGGAATCACAGATTCCAGATTCTTAGCATCTTTTACCCTCAGAGAACCTCTAATAATGTAGTGTTTAATAAAGTCCTCACTCTTAACCCTGTATTTTCTGCATATATAGCTTAATATTTTAAAACAAAACAACAAAAAAACCCCTCTGAATTATATTCCTTCAATGCCTATACATTTATAGTAGAGAAATTAAAACTAACCTCTGTTTATACATTATTATAACAGAGGACAACATTCTAATCCATGTTTAAAAAAGGAGAATGTCATGGTCACATACGTCTCTTTCCACCTCTCATCAAATTATTATAACGCACATGAAGATGCTAGAATCACTAAATTAAAAGTTGTACAAAGAGCTAATTTCACTTTCTGGCTAGGTTCTAGTTTTGTTTTACTTACTATGTTACATGAAAAAAGCAACTCATAAACCATTTCTGCCATTAATAATAGATATGAATTTTATCAGAAAATATCTCATTTGGGGTTTTTTTACATAGTGTAAAAAAAGGTTAAAACTCACTCCCTATGTGAAATAAACAGACAATTCTAATTAATAGAAAAATCAATTCTGAGCCCAGAGAGACACACACATACAGTGTATAAGGTCCTGGTGGTGACCTTTCAGATATTCCCTCACATTCTCCTTCTGTCTCTCTCTAAGCTGTTGTCTCATTTTCTGTCAATGGTTCACTGGGTTACAAAAGATTCCCACAGAGCATAAAAAGAAACCCATCCTTTTTCTTCAGAAACCAGTTGTGTCACTTAACTGCAATTCTCATCTTCCAAGTCTAGAAAGCTTGCAAGTCTCACCCTGAGGAATGCTTGCCGGCTGGGCTGTTGTTCACTAGTGCAGCCTCGCCGCGGTGGGGCTTTTCCTGTCCAGGTACAGAAAATGCGTGGACTGGGGAGAGACCTAATGCCTCTGAAAGTTCCTCAGCCTTGGAGCTTCAGACGCTAGCTCCTTTGCATCTTACACTACAGACAGCCAGTGATAATGTCAAAATTGCCTACGGTAATCACTACGACGTGAAAAAAGTACACTTATTCAATTAAGCAGAGAGAGACGTCATGGGGAAAAGGGGGATGTAAAAAGCTAGGGAGTCTGACAAGCACATGCAAATTTAAGAAAGTGGATCAGGAGTCTACGTCTGTCACCAACTGGCTCGGTCAGTTTAAGAAATTCCCTTGAATTTTTGTCACTCAAATGTACTCATCAAACAAGAGGCTAATGATACCCTACTTTTTCTGGAGGTTTTTCTGGGACACAAATCAACAGTGCTTGTGAAAATATTGGAAAAACATTTGCGGATAGAGATATGTATGTACAGTGTGAGCTTTACATAAAAAGGTAGTATTACTACATTCCTATTTTCATTACTTTTGGTAAAATGGCAGAGTGAAATTTGATACATTAAGCAGTATTGTAACAGTAAATTATATAAAGTTGTCTTATGTAGACCAACAACATTTCTCCAAGCACATACATAATTGTAGTGTTTGATAAAAAAAGTTTACAACATTAGGAAAGGCTTATTTGTATTTTGAAATGAACAATAAATACACTGTAATGTATAAACAAATTTGAGCTTTTCTTGAAAAATTTGTGCTTATTTGCTGGTAGAATAAATCCAAATTTATTTTTCTAATAACCTAGTCACTGAGTAACTGTAATACCTATTGATCTTGTTTCAGCCAAATCAATACCACCTTGTCAAGACGGACTCAGTTTTTCTATATACAACATCTGAAAAAAAATAGTAACTGCTGAGTGAAAATATTATTAAGCTCTTTTAAATAAGTAGTCATTTATGGAACATTCTAAACAAAGCATGCCATTCCCAGACTTTCTCTACATACAGCTCTCTTTGTTCCACTCATGCAGAACTAGATTACTACAGAGCTAAGAAATTAATTCACCGATTAATCCACAGAGTGTTGTTTGCTATGGCTTTACAATATTACAGATACACTACAGTAGGAATATTTTTTAAACACATGTAATAAGTGAAGATTTGTGTCTTCTCTGAAGACCTTCTGATCAGGGTAATACTTCTATAATCCATGCTTCAAACCCTTATGAATACTGTTCTTCCCCCCCACTTTCTTTCCTGTCCTCTTCTGGTCTATGTTTTCTGTCAGTTGGCCAGAGTTTGTGTAGAGAGAACAGAGCATAGTTTCGCTTCTTCACATATGTCTCAGGAGATAATCTCCTTTTTATACATCAAACTGATAAAATTTTATTAAAGTGTTTTTAATTCTGCCAGCTTTCAAATCACAGTAAGTAACTTACACTAATAAAGTGATTAGATGGTGTCATTGTATCCACCATATTTATTTCATTTCTACCCTAACTTTTCATTACGACTCTCGTTTGTTTCTCATTACCAGTGAATCCTCGGGGAAAAGTGTGAAAATGGTATTTCTTATAGAAAAATTCTGTATGGGTATAGTCATACTCTATGGCTCCTAAAGACAATGATATTGCCCAAAACAAACAAACAAACAAACATGGTAAGAAAGAAGCACAAAGGAGTAGAATGATAATCATTTTCTTGTACCAGACAGTATGAAAGGACCTATTCCATTCATTTCTATGAGGCAGGTAAAACATATGAACATAATCCTGAACTTGTTTTGTGATATGGAATATGGCTATTGTTAACCAAAAAGAGGATTATGGAAATGAATAGTGAGATTGTAAGAAAACAATACTTATAAGTAATTCTCTGTTAACCTACAAAAATCCGTCATAAAACTGACATGCCCTTTCTCCCCTGAAATAGTAACAGGAAACGAGTTTTATTGAAATAGATTTTCCATCTTGATTTAAACGGAAGCATTTATTTTAAACTAATGAACTAAAAGAAAACCCTGCACAGGGATCAATCAGAGGGTTCCTACAGAATCGCAAATTCATATACAAGACAAAACCTGTGGATAGTTTGCATCTTTCTAGGCTTCCATTTGTAATAGAAAATAAGAGGAAACCACAGGTTTCCTGTCACTTAAGTAGGTGACACTATAAGCTGACAAGAAAATCATAGTACCCAGCTGGAGAATAAACTCAGTGGTAACACTCCATTCACCGAAGCATTTTATATTTATTCATGTGCACAGCCACATCCCAAGCCATATTATTAATGCGTCTACCCCCGAAAGAATGCTCACCACTTCAGGACATGTATTTCATCACACTCTCCTGTGAGAAGCCCTCACAACTACACTAAATGTCATGCTGTGTGTAATGAAGAGCATATATGAGATTGAGTAGTAACATTTTATATCCTAGATCACATGAAAGCAGTTTTACATTACTTCCACACTATTCTTACTAGAGAATATAACATAACTTTATAGATACTCCATTATATATGTTAGTGACTTTATACACTGAACTCTGGGTCAGAAAAATATCATTTAATGGTTTACAGCAATTCAGCAAAACAATCCATCATTCCTAATAAAAGATATCATAAGCAAGTGAGTTGTATAGGAGAGGAAAATAAATAGAGAGCAGAAAGCCAAGAAGCAGTAGAAATATCCGGTGGGTTGTTACTGAGAAAGGTTCACTAAGCAAGATATGGTTTCATTTTCCATTGGTGATTAGGAAACCAAACTGAAGGTGGCTCATTGAAGAGGGAAAAAAAAAAAATGATTTTAAGGGCAGGAAAATGTATATATACACACTGAGATATAAACATATACACATGCCTCTAAATAATTAATTTGCTAAAAAAGAGCATTATATCTCTGTGCTTGTGTAGTTTTTAGTACAGACACATGAACTGTGTCTACTATTCACTTCTTATACTTGAGAATTTCAAGGGAATAATTGGGCCTGTATACAAAATATTTTACCTAGGCTTGATTTCAGAGTTATAAGGAGAAAATCATATTCTCAATTACTTATGAATATAATTAATTTAAATTAGTTTTCATATATTTGCAGAAACAAGAGCTGTACTTAAGAGATGGGAAACAAAGCATGTAGCCTAGGGAACTGTGAGCACTTAGCACAGTGACCAGCATTCATGTATTAGTCATGGAATAGGTATCCATTAATTTCCTACTATATTCCAGGTACTATGCTAAATACCAAGGTATATGGTAAAGGAACATTTAGGGAGATGAATGCAAATTAATAGTCAAAATATTAAAGAATATAAACCACATGATCATCCCAATAAATGCAGAAAAAAGCATTTAGCAAAATTCATATCCCTTTATAAAACCAATTCACTGCAAACTAGTAATAAATGGAAACTTCCTAATAAAGAATATCTAGAAAAAACCCACAGCCAACATCATATTTAATGGCAAAACACTGAGTGCTTTTCTCTTAAGATGAGGAACAAGGCAAGGATGTCTGCTCTCACCACTACTATTTGGCATTGCACGAGCAGTCCTAGCCAGTGCAATAAGGCAAGGAAAATAAATAAATGTAATAGAGATTGGGAGGGAGAAATAAAACTATTTGTAGACCCCATGATTTCTCTACAAAGAAAAGCCTTAAGAATCTACAAAAAGCACACTACTAGAAATAATCAGTTATTTTAGCAAAAACCTAGAATACAAGTTTAACATAAAAATCAATTGTTTTTCACATGGCAGCAATGAACAACTGGAAACTGACTATTTAGGGGTCCGGGTTTAAAGATTCTGTTTATCTTCTCCTCAGAAATTGAAATGATTTTGTTCAGGTCAAATCAACAAAAGGTGTATCTTCATTGCTCAAATTATTTAATTTCCAGTTTCTTCTTTGTGGAAATATGATAACCAAGTCACAGAAATTGGAACAGGAAGTGATTTCCCTTTATGTAAATAATGAATAAGAATTCAGAGAAGTAAAGTGACTTAGCAAACCCACAAAACTAGTTCCAAAGCTTAGACTACAATTTTGTCATTTTAAGTCACTGTCTTATTTGAGATGTTTCTCTTTCTTATGGTACTTGCTAATGTTGGCAAATATGCTGATGCATAAGTCGAGTGGCAATACATTTCAAGTCTTCTTCTCCTCTGTAATCTTTTAAAAATAACTGCGAAAGTGGTTAGGGTTACTAGAGTTGATAAAAGTACTGCAATTTTAAAATAAACTCGGTGTTAATGTTAAACAATTTAAAAATTACTAGAAATTATTAGTAGTCTACTCATAGTTCTTGGTAAGAAAACTCTCTATACAGTAATTTTTGGGACCTCACAGAGGTCAATGGAAGGAAATTTATCTTTCATCGAAGACAAACAACCTAGATCTTAACAACAAACATCTTAATCGAGAATGACATTAACAGGATCACAAGCATCACTGAGGAAAAACAAATAAACAGAAATGAGAAAGGGCTCACTCCGCCTTTTAGCCTCTTGTTCCATTCCTTCCTAAAAAATACATTGCGCATTTTGAGAATACATAGGGAGGGCTCCTTTTCTTGTTGGCCTTTCTGGTTTTCTGTCTGGCTAGGCAGTTTAGTAAAGCAGTTAAAAGTGCTTGCAGCAGCTGTGCTCTGACACTCACCAGCCTGTGACCTTGCTCGAACCCTCTAGCCTCAGTTTTCTTATCTCTGAAATGTGTAGTCATAGTCACCCCAATTGAGATGTTTTACAGATTAAATGAGACCATGCCTATAAACAACCTGATATGGCACTGGGTACCTGATTAAAGCACACAAATATTTTATATATTATTTCTCTTCTTTTGGGGGTCTATATGTAAGTAGTAAGATATAAATATAGATTTCTTCTTCTATGTCCTCCATAAACTAGAATTGCTGACTTTCAAATTTACTACTTACATTCTTTTAAAATACTTAAGCACTATTGCAGATACGGGATTCATCTTCTCTATAGGTACTTATTAATTCTTCAACATTGTAGTGATTCTTAATTTAATTCAGACTCTGGAAACTTGAATTAAGCTTTCAAAATCTGTAGAGATCATTATGTTTATGCAGAAATTTTGAGTTGCTTAGCTACAGTGACGTTGTTCTCAGTAGGCTGGAGAAAGTAAGAGTGTGATTTCTATATCTCAGATATGAGATTCTGACTTCATACTTTTTACACCTACAAATTACACAGATTCTCTTTAACAGTGTAATATTTTTGTGCTGTTTTTATTATCCTAGAATGCTCAGTCCAACTGTTAACCCACACATATTTCCATCAATTCACGGTCAGTTTCTCTTGACTGCCAGCTGGGGACTACATCCTGCTAAGAGACATTCTAGGCAAGTTTTTTTTCCTTAATTCACCCATCAAAACCCATATAACTCCTGTACTTATTTACTTATTTGGGTTTTGGTTTTTTTTTTTGTAGTACCTTCGTTTGCCTTTTTTTTTCCCTCCATCTCTGTGTCATTTTGGTTAAGACATTGACTTAGTTTCTGGATTTTGTTTCACTGATCTCACAACCCGTATCCTTTCTTCAATCACTTTCTGCTTTGTATTTCTTGGTCTGATTTTGAGGGAATTGTCTGTCCACACCTGTCTTGATGACCTCTCCCCCTCATCCACTAATTCCATCCTGGTTCTTCTAATTCTTCTGGGTCCAAGAAGAATTCACCTTCTTTTAGGAATTCCTAAACGTTTGCTGGATGAACAGTGTTCTATACAGAACATGGTCTAAGGTACCGAAGACCACAAAGATGTACGTGTCAGTATATCAGCTGAATCAAGTGATGATCTCTCAGTGTCCCCTCACTCTGTGTGTCTCTCTTCACGTGCTCAGTACTGTCAGGATGATCCTGGCAGGAAGAAGCATATGTGCACAACACTGCAGGGAATGTCCTCCATTTCATTCACACTAGAATCTGAAGCCCTGAGCCTCTTTTTTCCTTTTCTTTCTTTCTTTTTAACTAGAGTCTACACTGCTTACTATAGCAATGACCTAGGCTTTATGAATTCTTATATTGCCAATTATCCAAATATGGTCACCTCAACGAAATGTGCAGAGAGAATTTCTGCCCAAGTTCACGTAATTAGTATCATGATATAATTAACTGCTCCTTGAAAACAAACAAACAAAGGACTTACCCTTCACGATACAATAAAATTTGTAAAGAAATAAAAATCTAAACTATGCATTTTAGAACATATTCATTGGAAATCTAAAATAAATTTTGTCTGAGTAGATTTTCTCTGTAGTCCTCCTGGAAATTTTTAACAACATAAAAATGTCGCCAATTTAACATGAATGTTTAAATTAATTCAAATCAAGTGTTATCTGAATCTCCTAGAAAGCTTCATGTAAAAAAAAAAAAGTTTAAATGGAGAATGGTAAATATTAGAATTCTCTCTCTCTTGTAAATACAACAAAATAATAAGTAGAAATAATTTAACACTTATTTGTATTTGAAATCCAAAATCAAATATAATGATTATATTTCTTCTGAATAGTTGCTTTATAGAAATTTGCAGTTGAATAATCACTTTGGGTGAACATTGCAAAATAAGTCAGAGCTGTCTAGGAGGCAAAAGGCAGGACGGCCGAGGGGCAAGGAGCAGAGCCTCGGCCTTGCTTTCCCAGTTGACTCTGCCAGCAGTCAATTTCCCTCAAAGCCTGAGTAACAAAACTGATCAGTACTGTTGATGAAGGGCATTGCTATGGGAGTGCCGTTTGGAGTACTTTGGGAATAAATCTGGGAAACAAAAAATAAGTCAGTTCTGGGACTACACATCATATTTTTTTTTGCACACGCAATCTGAAGCCTATCAGTTACTGTACCAAATAAAGATAGAACTATAAATTAAACTACTCTTCTGCCCTAAAGAAGGTTTTATATTACTGCTCCCTCTTTAGTTTCTGAGTGACTCCCTAAAGGACCACTTCTAATTACTGAAGATAAAACAAGATTTATTTCCAATGTTATATATACACTCATGACCAATAATTTAGCTGCATCACCTGTGACTTCTGTGAATTTCACTTGAACTTAAGGGCTTTAAGATATAATTACCAGAAAAATGTAATGTGAAAATCTAATCACAATAAGCTTCCCAAGGTACCTCTAAAACTGAGGGTGGGGGCTGTTCCTTAGAGCGCATGGGAAGTAATGCTAACTCAGAGTGTATCCTCTGTGCTGGCAAAAGCTAGCCAAAATGCTCCTTATAGAGTAGATTCAGTATAAATTTATGAGATTAATTAATTAATTGAATTTTATGTCTGAAGATATTTTTATGTACCCAATGTTTACAAAAATCAGTTTGAGCCAAAAAGTAAAGCCCCATGCAACTCCAAGATTCTAGTCAAAAGCCACATTGACTTGATTTAGGTGATTTGGTTTGAACTCTAAGGAGCAGAGGAAAAGAGCATTTGGGGACATGGTATGACTCTACCACAGGTGTCTAACTGGTTGTGATACAGGTCTCATTAGGGTACTCTGTGTGTGACTAAAACCTACACACACAGAGAGACACATACACACAACCTTGGGCTGCTGAAAACTGTTAATGTGTTTGGTGAAAGACAATGTAAATGCCTGCTGAGACGCTGCCGATGACAACACAGTAATAACATGAACTTTGTGATTTCCAGGTGCACCACGGAAAATGAACAAAAATGAACATCCTAAGGCAGGAATTAATCATTAGCTTAAAAAAATCTAGTAACATGGAACAGGTTGAAAGATGGGAGCAGAGCAGTCTAGAGTGATCAGGGAAGCATTGCTATTTTCTTTACTGTAATAAACAAAACATTAAAAAGTATTTGTTGTCCAATCTTTCATGAAACATACTACCTGATATGTTCTTCCCTCAAATAATTGTACTTCCTTCAAGTCTTGACTCAGATTTTCCCTTCTCTATGTGACCTTCCCTAAACACCCCGTGTAAAATTCCCATTCCTCACCCCTGTACTATCCATCTTCTTTAATCTATTCTGTTCTCTCTTTTGATAGCATTTATCATAGTCTATATTTTCTATCATGCTCTATACTGTCTTGCATGTTGCTTATTGATTGCCCCTTGGTTCATCAGAGTTAAGCTCCCTCAAAGGCAAGATTTTGGGATCTTTTGTTTCCTAAGTACCTACAGCAGTGCCTGGAATGTAATAGGAACGCAAAAAAACTTTCAAAGAAATTTGAAGAGATCATCATATGACTATGAAAATCACCATGACCCTCAAAAGAGTTGCTCAGTAAATATTTAATAGTGTGATCATAGAATACTGAAGCTTCCGAAAGAAATCATTCTGTGATGGCAGAATAAGATTATCAGGTGCTAAAGGTAGAGCAGGGGACAACCAACGGTTGGAAAATGAGGAAAAAGGGGAAAAGTGAAGAAATAGGAAGTAGGAATGCCTCGAAGAAAAGAGAACAGTTTATTCAGATGCCTCAAGGTTTTGATAAACGTGAGTATAATGTCAATAATGATCCTAGATAGACCCTTAATCTTCCTGAAATATTTATGCTGCTCAGTCATTACAGAGTAAGATTCTTTAGGGATATCTCTAGATAGAAGTCTCAAAAATGCTACATAACCCAGGAAAAAAATTCAATATATTTTAAATATATATTTCCCTTTGTTTCTTTTTGCTGTCAAAAATTGTGTCCTTTGCCAGCTCCCATAGGATCTTCGTGGGAAGAGGTTGGTGAACCACTTTCTTGCAGTGGTATCAAGTTTGACTGCAGATTAGGATGATCTGGGGAGCTTCTAAAAGTTCTGAAACTGTTAAGTGAGAACTCCAGGGGTGAGATCCAGGGTGTTTTTTCTTAAGCCACCCAACACACAGCCAACTTGGACAACGACAGTCATCCCTCGATATCTGTGGGGGATTAGCTCCAGGATTCCCACCCAAGTTCCTGGTATAAAATGTCCTGGTACAGTCGACCCTCTGTATTCATGGGTTGAATTTATGGATGTGGAACCCACAGATATAGGGGATGACTATACTGAAAATTCCATATTTACTAACTTACTGCATGAATCCTTCAAACTCCCTTTACTGGAGAAACTTTTGAATCTGGTGGCTATCAGCCATCTACCCCGAACTCAGGCTGAAAAACAAACACTGAAGTGTTTAGCCTGCCCTAGAGTTACCTAGAGAGCTTATGAGAGTGAGGATTCCTGTGTCTTCTAGAAATTCTGATTCAGTAGGTCTGGGGTGGGACTTGAAAATTTTCTTTCTAATGATCTTCCAGGTGATCCATTTACAAACTTAAGTTTGAAAGCCATTGCCCTAAAGAAAGGGCCCTGTGGGACAGAGGTCATCAGCCTGCTCTGGTGGCTCTGGGGGAACTCCAGGGGTGGGTGATCATATTTCCATTCCAACCTTCCCATTATGAATCTCCAGTGAACCTCAACAGCTGATTTCTCAGAATCCTAGCTGACTCAAATCTTCAAGGATGGCCCAGTTCTAAAATGGATTATTTGTAAGAACCATAGGCTGGACAGTATACATTCTCCCATGTGTAATTAACAGAGCCATCCCCCACATCAGTTACATGCCCATGTGTGATGTGTTTCCAATTCCTGTGATATGTTTCTGATTGCTAGTCCTCTCTATGTGCCAGTAACATTTGGCTCATGGATGTCTCCGTTCAGGCACTTCAGGAATGAAGCCTAATTCGCATCTCTCACCCTTGCTAGATTCTGCACTGCTTGGAGCAGGGCCTGCCATCTTCATCTTCAAAATCGCACTTAACAGAATATTAAGCACACATTATAGGTCTAAAGAATCCTTCATGGAAATGTCCATGATTCCCACATTTTGAATTATGATTCCATATAGAAGCTAGTAAGATAAAAGGATATAGAATTAGCACTGATTAAAACAGTAACTATTTATATAACCAGCTCAATAGCTCATCAAGGCAAAAATGGTTCTCAGCTTTCCATGTGCCTCTCAAATAGACACTTTGTGATTCTCTTCCTATTAAATATTTCTTTTATTGCCTTTAGAGCTTTAATTAACCCACATAAAATTATTAGGGAGTGCAAAGTGGTTTTCCTAAATGTATTCATTGGTAAGCATGGTCCTGGTAAGCATGATTACAACCCATATGGGATGACATTTCTGCTTGGAATGGTCTTGAACAAGATCATTGCTTCAAACAGAAAAAAAGGGAGTCTCTATTTGAGGCTAAACTAAGGAATTAAAAGAAGTCCCCAATGACACCAAGAAAATAGCCTCTTGATATAATCACTAAATTGCCACTAAATGCTAATACGTGTAAGGGGAGGCTTTGTCTTTTGCTGTGTACTTTTTGCACTTGCCAAATTAGGCACCTTCTTACACAGATGTGTTTGAAAGGAAAAATTAAGGACAGGATTTTTGCCTAGTAGAAATTCTAATGTTTCTAATACTAGGGTATAAGTAATATTAATACGAGATGAAAATTCCAAATATCTCTGAAAGTGTGAATCAACATACCTTAGTCATATATTAGAAACTCTTCACATCATTGCAGTTTAATATTTTTTTATAATACTTAGGCTATTGACAAGATGTTTCTGTGGCCACAACACCAGACTAAAGACTTTGCGATTCTTTTCATCTGATACATAATGCTTTTATCTCCTGGAGAACATTTCTGCATTTTCAGGTGATGAACTCTGACTGGAAAAACACCTGTCATTGTGCTGGTTTTCTTAAGAGACTCAGGATGCCATAAATATTGTCTTTCTTTCAATTTTGAGTCTTTTATAAAATCTTGATTTTTTTTTTAACATCTTGTAGATTTAGAAGCCTGGGACTACCATCTATCCGCACTCCTAACTAAATGTCCCTCTGGCCAGTAACAACAAAACAACATACAAACTGCAGCAAAATTCTTGGAGTGACCCACCAACTTTCACCCATTGTTGACAGTCCTCCCACAGGTTTCCACCATCCCCCCACCAAAATGAGACACAGACCACATTTGCTTGTAGGGGTCTGGGTGCAGGCGGCTGTGTCTGCGTCGCGGGGCGCTGGTTAGACCGGCTGTGGCTGTAAATGGAGACCGTATGGCAGCAGGCTGACTTCTGCATTGAGTCCTGCTCCTGTTGCTCAGTGGGAGGATGCTCTTCCAGTGTTTATGTTCTTAGAGCTATTTTAATTTTCTTCATGGCTACTTCTCTGTGACTCACTGTTGGCTTCCTGTTCTCTCTGACTACTTTCTAAAATTCAGATAATTTAAGCAACTGAGAGTCGTTCAACATAAGTTTATTCGGGCCTCGCCTCTCATCCATTTACATTTATTTTTAGTCTTAGTGGAACATAAAGCACACGCGTTCTTGGTTAAACTCTTCTCTGGTCTGTCAATGAGAGATGAAGTTGAAAAATCTGTGGAAGGAAGTGGAGCCTCTCGGAGAGATGAAATAGGAAGATGACCACCCCATGGCATGTTTGGGGGCCATTCTGCTTCCTGTGAAGCTGCAATTTGTGACACGACTTGTGCATATTGTCAAATCACGTCCTTTCCATTATTCTCCAAAGGATGACTACTGTAATCGATCTGTATACAAATGCTTTTACGTAGCTGTGTTAGCCAAGGGATCAGTTAGGCCATATTTAAATTAAAGTAGAACTTGGCATAAATCATCCCTAAGGCAAATTCAAGAATAAAATCAGTAGAGAGAGCAAAAGGAAATTACTTTTGAACTTCTCGCTTTTTCACACACATGAATGGTTTTATAAATACATTTGGAGAATTACTTCAAAAGTAGTGAGCCCTTTTGAGGGTCAGCAAGGGTGCAGGTTTGACATACTGCATTTGTCAAATTGAGGAAATAATTGCTCCCCTCTCCTTAAGCGTACTTGGCTGCTGCGTTACAAGGGACAACAGCTTGGAAAGGGGGTTCAGCAAAATGAGGTTTGGTGACCATTTCCTTGCTTGTTTGTTGTTGCTGATTGACTCAGTGGAATCTGGGGAGCACAAGGATGACCCCTTAATCACCCCAAGTATTTCCTCCCTTGGCTTGCTCATGCCTGAAGTCTCTCAAGACCCAGAGGATGGACACTTATTAAAGTACCACCTAGAAAAGTGATGACTCATTCACATATTAGTTTGAATTACTTTCAGTTGTTTGTATTCATATTATTATTATTGTGAATTATTTTTGTCAGGTATTTTCTGAGAACAGTATTTGGAAAAATGGTACTTAAAGAAAATAGGAAGGCAGGATTCACTGGGGTAGTATTAGAGATGCACAGAAAGGAGAAACTGAGTAAACCACACACAAACCGGACGGAGGGAATCACTTTTTCTATTTTTAATTGCCTTGGGCTCTCGTGTGTGGGCAGTCTTTAGAAGAAGGTACAAAGGGACATGATTTTCTGTCCTATTTGAAGAAAAACACCCTAAACTCAGGGCACAGTCAGCTCTCAGAACGGCTCTAGGGTAGAACTCATCATGTTTTTACCAGACTTAAGGTTAAAAATGGCTTTAGCCTATTTTTCTCTCTACTTGATCTAAAGTTGCATTTATAATCTCTAAACTAAGATACTCAAGATATGTCATAGATATAAGTTTGCAGATTTTAAAAACCAGTCTCTGGTCAGGAAATAAACTGTAAGTCAATTACATTTATCCTGCTGAGGACCTAGGATGCATTATTGGGCTTTGTTTTTTTCAATCTCAGCACTGCTGGTGTGACTCATTGAAACTGGTACCATTGATTCTGTCCTCGGCAGCACATAGTTATCAGAATATATGCAGAACCTTGTTTCCAGGTCTTCTAAGAACATATATGTGTATTGAGATGAAGTTATTGTCTTATCATCAAACAAATATGTATATTTTAAAAACTCATTTTACATATATTTAATAGGTAATGCTGAAAATATGCATCTAGAATTTTCCCTCAATATTTTGTGGGAAGGAGTTACCTGAAATATTTTCTAGATATGGGTAAAAATAGAACTGTTGTTCAACAAAATTCAGTTTTTGAGGAGTCAGATAAAAAAACAATTATGACAAGAAAAGCTGTTAATTAAAATATCATGCATAGCCTCTATACCCACCATTTAATTCATAATTAGCTGAAAATAAGCTGAAAGGACTGACAACTCAAATGTCCATACTTTATAAAATGTCAAGTTAAACGCCTAACTGTGAACCAGACTGCTTACGATACAGGCCTTTCAACTGTAAATATCAAATGCGTAAAGGACAGCATGAATCTTTTAAACTCCATAAAGATGGCATGCAGACTCTAACATTTTGGGAAAATTAAGTCACTAGCATTTATGAGGAAGAGTGCATTTAAGCATTACACTGGATCCCTCTTGATCAATTATATATAGGTCAAAATGTCATACAGATTCTACCATGATGTTAAAGGTCCTGGTTAAAGAAAAGACTCAGATAACTTCTCGAAGTAATTTAAAACAGTATTGAATATAACATCTTATTCAAATTCCCTTAGACAACAAGTGAAATTCTGTCTTTAAAAATAGATTGAAGGAACTTGAAAAAAAAATTAACTGTTAGACTTGGTCATTTCTAAAGTTCTATGAGATCCAGCATTCCATATAATTATAAATGTTATCATTTCTTTTACCAAAGCTCTAAGATTTTACTAAATTTCAAAAACCACGGTAATTATTGCTCTGAGGGAGTTGTCCTTAGTCAGGGAACAATGGGAAAATGACAGAGATTAAATGAATTGTTCATGTGTTAAAGTTTTTTTTTTGGTTTGAATAGATTTAGAATAACATGCCTTTGTGTACGTCTCGGTGGTTAGGTAATGTTTCTTCCGACACTTGTTCTAAAGAACAACTCCAAATCCCAAATCGCCATTTACTTGGATCTTCATTTCGAAAGAGCTTAAAATTAATGTCTATATTTATTCGGTTATAGCTTCTTTAAGTCTAATTTTTATGATGCAGCCCTTTAATATGCTGCTTTTTAGAAATGTATTCAATCACATGATTAGAACAACAAAATAACTGAGGGTAGACTTAGAAGACATCAGCCAAACCACCTGGCTCTGCATCTTGCCCATTTTAAGGATGATGTGAGAAAATTAATTGCTTTAATCAAGCACCTTGGCATCTTACTCACAAATTACTGGGTGGATATACGTGTAAATGTGGTAATTTCCTGAGTGAGTGGCAGATAGTTAGACAAGTCATGGGCTTAGAAAACACTTTTGTTCAGAAATGCAAGTGTACTGGAACAAAATATAGAGTTTTAACTAGCCAGATAAGCCACAGGAAAAGGAATTAACAATAACTAACAATGACCTATAAAATGGCAGTCTGTTAATTATATTGATAGAAGAACAAAACAAAGCGTATATCCCCAAAGCCTTGGGTAAAGTTTACTACCCATCCATAGAATTGGCATTGCCTTCTTTCAGTTCTCCAGGATCATAACCTTTGCAGTTATTCATTAACTCTTTCCTTCCTCCACCATTTCTAACTCCTGTTGATAATAGCATATTCTCCTGAATTTTAACCACCAATGGAACTGTCTTCATGCTGATTGCTCAGTGAGACATATCCCCTCGATCATTAAGTTGAATTTGTATTTATCTGCTGGGGTGAGGAAGGGTGTGGAAATCCTTCTTATGTGGTTTCTATTGTCTTATTTACCAGTGGTAAGACTGTGTGATTCTCCTGTTAGGGAATCCAAAGCAATCAACAACTTCAGTCTCATCTGGGTCATCCTTTTGCCTTAAAGAACTCTGTTTGGGGTTGGATTTTGTCTTCTGAAAATAAACCTGGAAGTACTAACCCCTAGTAGCTGAGAATGTGACCTGACTTAGAAACAGAGTCATTGAAGATGGAATCAATTAAGATGGGGTCATATTTGTGCAGGGTGTGCCCTTAATCTAGTAAGAGAAGAGACACAGGGAGGAGAATGCCACATGGAGACAGATACACAGAGAGAAGACAGTCATGTGACGATGGAGACAGAGACAGAAATGGTGCAGCTGGAGGCCAAGGGACACCAGGGGTTGCCTGTAACACCCAGAAGCTAAGAGAGATAACACAGCTCGCCTGACACCTTAATTCAGACTTCTGGTTTCTAAAACTGTGTAAGAATAATCTTCTGTTGTTTAGATTGCTGATCTTTTGTTACAGAAGCCTTAGAAAATTAATACAAGTTCATTTAGTTTCCTCTAATTGGGTACTTTCACATGTAGCTGAATCTGTGTCTTAAATCTAACTTAAATTTTTGGTTATATTGCAACCTCCCTAAAAGCAGAGCCCCTAAATTCTATTTCCTTATTTTTTCCTCACTTTGAATCCCTTTTTTACCATGCCACTCGGCTTGGTGTCATGTTCAATGCAGGGATTCAGCAGATTTTGTTGTCTCACTGAACCTCATATGACAAATGCGGTAAAGAGAAATCAGAATGTAGTGGAATAATAGAAAAAATGCTAATATTTTGAGTGTTATGATCAAATCCTCTTTCTTTACTGTGTGTTTATAAAATAAGTGATATTGAAAGCTGAACCCCTTTTATATCTCTACTCATTATAAAAATATACATAGAATGCTATAGGGATTCATATTATAGCTGAGAATATGAGAAATATTTAGACACAGTACAATATGGATAAGATAACTACCAAAAAGCATATATTTAAACCTGGCATAAAATCACCATAATTAAAATATCATGGTACTGATGTCAGAATAGAAAGACATATCCATGGAAAAAAATTCAAAATTTAAAACTCTATATCAAAAATATAACAAAGGCAGCATTTCAATTCCATACAAAAAGAGATTTATTCATTTACTGATTCTGGGGAAACCAATTAACAATTTAAGAATTATGAAAGCTAGATCCTTACCTCATCATACACCATATGGATTAAAATTGCAACTTTCACAACTAAAATAGTAATAATGCCCAACACCGACAAGAATTAAATTGAAACGGACTCTTTCATACTCTGCTGGTGTAAATAAATACCAGTTAGCCCTTCTGATTTTGCACTACCAGGTGAAATCTGGTAACGTGTGCAAAGAACTTTTAAAATGCTTGTTCTTTCTTCTTCAGTTATTTTATCCTTGCAGCAATTAACTTTAGCAAGTATTGTAGTAGCAGGATAGCAATGTCATTTCCACCACAGCTTTGGAGGCTTCAATGTGCACATGAGTCCCCTAGAGATCTTAAGACTGCAGATCCTGATTCAGGAGCCTTGGAGGGGGAGCCGAGATTCTGCATTTCTGCCTAGCTCCCAGGTAATGTCTATGCATCTGGTCAGCGGGGTCACATCTTGAGTAGCGATGCCTTCTAGACCATCGCCAAAATTACCCTGCAAAAGCCCCAGTAACATCTTCAGACACACACATATGAAGTCTAAATAGTTAGTGAAGTACATGTATTTCTTAACCTTGTCCCTCTTTCTTCCTCCCACATGGAACTCTGATATCAGTGGTTTACAGAGAAAATAGTTCTGCTAAAACAATGTCTCCTGGGCTTTGGAGCTCATTATTTCTTTGCCCTGGGAAAGTTTCCACTTGCAACTGCCCTAAAAACATTCTTAAACTTGACTGCCATCATTGAGTTAAACTCTACTGTCTGTGAGGGAAGAAAGGCATGAAAAGCTCAATTGGGGCCATTCTGGCAAATTTAACAGCTCTTCAATTCACTGACCCTTTTGGGATGTGCCAAATCCACTCTCACTCCTGCGGAGAGACTGCACATTAAGGTGCACTTGATCAGCCCTGACTGCTTTGCACTCTCAACAGCAAAGCTTCATGGAACACTTCCTTTGACCACCTCCAAATTTGAACTTGACAAGGATGCAGTTCAGATATAAGGTAATATAAAAAAGCAAGAATAACTTTTGAATATATCTTCCATACTAGAAAAATGAAAGGTTCTGTTTTATACCTGAACATACCAGAGGGTAACAATCCTCAGAGTGGCTCACTAAAGCTGTCATTAGAGGTGCTGAGTGTCAGGGCAGGCAGTTAGCTAAAGGAAGAGCCTACAGAAATTCTGGGGAAGGCCAAAATAATTTGAAAAATACCTCTGGTGATTTGAACACATGCTCCACTCACTTGAACCCAGAATGCTTCCCTGTGGGTCCAGAGCCACTATCCCAGAAAGTGATGACAGAATGAAAATTTCACTGTGTTAAAAGAGCATCTGAACTTATGTCCCTCCTTTTTTGGATTTAAAAATATTTGACAGATTTAATATGGTGATAGAACTTAGTCATTTACAAAAAGGCAGGTCATTTACCATCCTGAATCTCATGCTGGCCTTGAACATAATCTCTAGACTAGTAGTAGTTCTCAATTAAAGAGCTGTCTCAGTATGGAATTATTTCAACAAAAGCTTCTTCTTTCTACACAAAAGTAAAAGTCTGTGCCACAATTATGAGTGGCAATTTGGTGGAAGAGGTTCTGATATTAAGAGACACTTGACGTCTTTTCCCTGGTTGGCTTTATAACATATTTTCATTTAAATACATTGAATTTGCTAGACCAGCTATGCAGAGCTCTCTCAATTGAAGAAGGCCAAATGCTACTTGAACTTCAAGGATACATTAGGAAAGTGAAATAAAGCAGAGTATTCCACACTACACTCACTGAATATAAAATACAGATAAGCATGAGCATTTTTTTTTTCACCTCAAATGTGGAATGGGACTTCATTTAGTTTTTATTTCTCTAATACATATGTCAGAACCTGTTGGCATAGGTTTAATTTTCAGTTTAGATCTAACTGTCACCTTGTATGAGTTATATTCTGATATGTAATGATACAGTTTTGGGATGACTTTATAAAGACTTCCCTTCTGTTTCCATGATCAGGGCATCATAAGTACCAGAGTTGGAAAGCAGAGTTGATGAGCAAGTCCTTCAGTAAAATGCTCATCCTATAGGACAATGTGTCCACATAAAGGACATGCAAGGATGTAGGCAGAAAGCACAGCTTCCTTAGCTGCTACCCCGGCCCCTCTGAGTCCTCTGATGTTAAACGAGGCATGATTATTCAGTTCATACTTTCCAGAGTCGACTCATATGCCTAAAATCACTTATCTTGTAATGGTCTGCAGCAAAGGATGTTTAAACCACTGGCTTTTAAACTCTTTTGATTGTAACCCCACTACAAAAGAGCTAATGCACACTCTAGACATATAGCCTTACTCTTGCTGTGTGCAATGCCTGTGGATACTTTCAACTCAGCTCACTTCAATTTTGTATTTTTTATTCTAATATGATGGGGCATAGTTGATTATATGAAAACTGACTAGCTTGTGCTCAAAATAATTTAAAATGTTCTCATTTTAAAATTTAGAATTCAGTGTTGAGAAACAATAACATGAGTGTGCTATCGATGAGTTATTCTTCCTCCATCTATTTGTGTTCAAAAAGCAGTGAAAGAATTTTAAAGGATTTTATAATCATTATAAAGCAAAAGTTAATGTCAAGATTTCTTAAATAACATGCTGTCATTCTTTTGCAGTGGTACTGGAAATCAGCCCAAGTATAAAAAAGAAAAAAGTAAATGAAGCTTTATCAATGTTGTTAAAGTATAATTCTAATAAAGTTCAAAACATCATTCTCATGCAAAAATATAGTCAGCATACATCAATGGTTATTTAGTGTATTAATGATGGAACCAACAGAACAGTAAAGCTGGCTCAAAGGAGGGTACAAGAAACTGGAAGTGACTCATACAATCATACACATTGTTTATACATATACATATTGGTTTTATATATATGTATATGTGTGTATATATATATTCTCTCAGTGGTGAAAAATAAAGAATGCTGGGACAGTAATAAAACAATCTCTGTGATTTCCTATTAGAAATCATTTATAGCTCTACTGCACAAAAAAAAATCACTTACTATTTATCAATCTTCTCAGATTAACACATAATTTATTAGAATCTATGCCCTTATCAATAGTACACAGCAAATCAAACAAAATTATCTTCCCATTTAGAATGTCAAATTTTCCTCAGAATGCTCTGCTATGATATTGAAAAGGCAAACAGAAATATTTTATTCTAATTTCGAAGACTTAGACTATTGTTCTTAAAAATATGAAATGTTCATTGGCAATGACTGAATCAGATTTTCTTCTTGTATCTTCAGGACCTAGGACAGCTACTGCTATATGGTGGATATTTGATATATACTTCTGTTTTAAGGGAAGAACTACTAATTCATACAGAAACTAAGGGGCCTTCTGATTGACATAAAGCTCTACAGAAGGACATTTGAATGTTACTGTACGTCTTCCTTACCTAATACCATTTTTTATCTATACAAACTGCTTCACTCACCTAGTTTTTATTTTGTGAAAATTTTTGTTTGACTCAATATTGTGTAAGTAGAAAATATTTTGGGGTAATTTTGGGCTCTTTTCACCTCAGCACAAGTAACCTTATCACTATTATTTACATTACAAAACTAAGAGTGTGCCAAATAGAAATCATAGCCTGGGGACACCTGTGAATGTATCCAGAGGATCTTTTCCCAAGGCAATTTCTGAAAGTGGCAGTCTTTGATAAAATCCCTATAATGTTTGTTTTAGACTTGGCTTGACTGGTTGCATTTTGGGCAGGGGTAGAGAGCTCAATGTAATGTACAAACACTAGTTAAAGGTTATAATTGATTAAATGCTTCATTAAAATCGGTAACAAGACAAACTAGGAATGTGCAATATTCCATGTAAAAATCCTTAAATGAACAATGAAAAAATAAGAAGATATACTATTTCCTTGGACAAGAAGCTCAGGGTTATGAAGGTGTTAACTATCTATCTAAAAATTAATGCCTACATTTAATGCCATTCTAATAACACCATGAATTTTCTTCTAATCCTGGATACTAGATACTAGTATTCGCTTAGAAATGAAGATACTGGAATTCATCTAGAAAAATAAGAAGTGAGAATTGCAGGAAAATTCTGGAAAAGGCTGGCAAAAATAAGTGACTATCCTTAGCAGATGGTAAAACATTTTATAAGGCATAACTCATTGAAAGAATGGTGATGCACATGAATAGATTAAACAGATCAATGTAACAGCAAAGAAAGTCCATGTAAGACTGCAGTTTGAGATTCAGGGAACATTTCAAATCAGTAGCAAAATAATGGATTTATTAAAGAAATAGTAAAACTTCTGAAAAAGTCAGGTTAGATCAACATCTTACATCTTATACAACAAGCATCAAAAATTTAAATATAAAAATAACCCATAAATGTACTAGCTTGGATGAGAATATTTTCCTACAATCTTAGAGTAAGTAAAGTCCAACCATGGACTTCTTAATTCAAAAAACATTGACAGATTTGATGGCATAACAAGTTACACATTTCTGTAAGTGGGGGATTTGCATATGTATATAGTTCTCTCAAAATGCACAAAGTTTATCTAGAAGAATTCACAATAAACTGACAGTGAATCACTGCAGGAAGGACCCTCAATGGGTGGCAGGGGGACTTTTCATCATACATCGATTTATCGTCTGAATATACATCACTTATTATTTAAGAGGACTGTAGCATAAGGGAAAATGCACATATAACTCTGAGACAGCGTGAAATGATCCCACATTTAATCTGCAGTGTAACCAAGACAACCCACATCTGAAAGAAAAGCTTCCTTCTTGGCATGCTGCTACGCACCACCCTCTTTCAAGTCATTTCTTGGTATCTTTACACACAACTGCAAAAGGTCTCCATGTCTCTAAATTTATAGTATATGCCCCGTGCTAATATGTACAACCAGACAAAGGAAGAAAGGGGAATATTCCTTCATGGGGGCTATCCCTCCAGTAGGAGTTCATGGCACTTTCAGGCATGAAGATTGTAGGGAAGGGAGTGGTGGGAGAAAAAAATAGAGAGGTGGGTCAGGACAAACAGGACTCTGAGATCTATGTCAAGGGGTTAGACTTGATCTTGGGGGCTGCAGAGAACCACTGAAGTGGGGAATAGAGTCATCCCATTTGCATTTTAGAAAGGTAACTCTGGCTGAGAGTAGAAAACTGATTGTATGGAGGGGGCGGGGAGGTAGCAACATCAGAGGAGTAAGGGGCTGCCAGACGGTAGACTGGACTATCTCCCATACTACAGTAGTTCACATACTCTATTTAATTAACACCTTGAAGTGTTTCTCCTTTCTTTCCCTTCCATCACATTTAATCGGAGCTAAATTATTTGTGGCACATTAATTATGTGGCATACACTGTTCTAACACTGCTTCACATACTTCATTTATACCTTGCAATGACCTTATGGCATAGATAACATCCTTATCCCCATTCAGCTGATGGAAAACTGTCACTGAAGGTTCACAAATGAGCCAAGGTTCATGCAGTAAGTGATGGAAGGAGCGTGTGGACCAGCACATGTGTCCAGAACCACTCCTCTCCCCCTCTAGGCTGCAGTGGTTCTTCATGGGCCAGGACTTCTTTGATGACAACTTGAAGGTCTTCTGTGTCTCTTATGACTGCCAATTTCAGCTCAACCAATCAGCCTCTTTTGAAGGAATCTGCATGAAGCCTTGCTTCATCACTTCACTTTTCTGCTTTATGTTATAGGAAGCAATACTGCTCATCACTGAAGTTTTCTTAGTTATTTAGCATCCCTGTGTCCAAACCTTTGCGTATAGTGGAACTCCCAGTCCTTTAGACGCACTCAAATTCAATCTCTCCTTCAAGGCCCCCATTTTGATAAATCATGACAATCAGACTTTTACTCTAAAATCCTTTCTCCTATCTCCCACAAGCTAATGCACTCAGTATTAAACACTCCAGCATGTATTATCTTAATTTTATTTTGTGTGCATAAGTCCTATTTTCCCATTTTACATTTTTTTAAAATTAGCATCTCTGTCTCATTTCTTTGCTGCAGCCCCGACATGTAGCAGGAAGTCAGTACATACACAAGTAACTGAAATGTTTTTACTCAAGAGCTTTTGCTAGATCGATGTTTCCCAAACTTGGCTCTCAACTCATCCCTTGAAAACAAGACTGTTCACATTTGAGGAAAAAAAATAGTTAAAAAATGTAAACAAGTTTTTCAGAAACTTTCATATGCTAACAATGAAGTGGGAGACAGAATAAATTGTATTTGATTTCACTACAAAGCTCCCTCACTTCTTTTAAAAGCACAATATAACAACAGCAATAAAGATTAGTAACATTTATTGAATGTAGACTATATTTCTGATACTGTGTTAAGCCTTTGCCATTCATCACCTCATTCAGGACTGTTTTGTAACTCTTGGAATACTACCACTTTCAGAAAGATAGCTTAGAAAAAGCTCATCCAGATATATTCATAAAGACACTCAGGTAATGACTTCTATTTGCATACTCTTTTTCTGTCCAACTAAGTGAATGTGGAGAATAATTAGGGACCTAAACTTGAAAGCAGAGTATATTTTTAAACAAATTACAGTAGTGGGAATTCTTGGCTTAGAGAGTCTTTCTTTCTTCCATATACATAATGCTATATAAATCCTTCACAGAGCTTTGGATATGATCACAAAGACTCATAAATCTAACTGAGACCAAGGGTCCTTCCATTTTTGACCTTTTTTATCCCCTGGAATCCCAAAGCCTTGTGAAGGGGTGCAAAGGTTTTCTTCCAGCTTTAGCTGAGTTACCCATCTTTCACCTACAGAGAAAAATACTGGCTGTAATAAGTTGGCCTATGTGTCTGAGATGAGCTGTCTAAACAGTAATATGGTCTTCATTTCAGCCAGAAACACAAGAGGAATAAGATAGCTGGGATAATAATAAAGAAAATTATTTAAATGACTTGGTAATTTAATAATTTGTTAACTTTTGACTTTTCTTAAGCCCACTTTGGATATGGAACTCTCTTAACTTGTGGGGTTTTTTGTTTCTGTTTTATCTTTGCATGGACTACAAGAGCCACAATTTCCAATAAGACTTGTCTACAAGTATTTGGGGTATATATATATTTATGCCTATAAAAATGGAAAGCCAAAAGTTATTTTAAAATGTTCAGAATTTATGACTAGGATTACAAAATATTACACCTAAAAAGACTTGTAACAATCATCTAATCCAGTCTCTCTTTATGTGAAGACTTTACTTAATGACATGGTAAGTTAGTAGATGAGCCAGGTATAAATCCTGTTATCCTTGTTTATCCAATGCCCTTTTAATAACAATCTGTTTTAGCAGTACTTTAATGAAAAAAATTATTTTAAAATATACATTAATTACCATAAATGTCCGAAGTACCACCCATAGCATTTAAAATAAGAGACTATCAGACAGTGAGTAACACTGACATACAGCGAAAAGGAGAATAGTAAGAATGGCTAAGATAATCTCAGACATGATAGAAAAATCTTTCCCCAAGAAGACATTCCGATTTTCTTTGATTTTTATCTTGACAAAAATTTATGTTTTCACTATCAGAACACTAATACAACTGTGATTATGTGTTTTGCAATGTATGTATCTGGCTCCATGCACTTCTGAGAGCTCTACCATATTTCAGCCAATATAATTATCCCCTATTCTGGGTCGTTATGTTGAGACGCTGTGTAGTTTCTATCATTCAGGACAACCCTACCTCTGCCCTCCTAGGAAAGAGATGTTTCTGAGAATTTGTGATGTGTGACTTCAGTGGAAGTCCTATTAGACTTCTCACTTGCTTTCTTCTTTTGCCTATTTTTGTTTCAATTGGTATAATTTAGTAGTAATTTAGTATAACTCATTTACAGTTGGTAATAATTACTATCAAATGCAGTACAATGAATGTTTAACAAGGAATTCAAAATGTTTCTGTAAGACATTTTTAAAAAGCTTCAGAATGACTATTAGCCAATTATCAACTTGAGAGTTGGGGCAGTCAATACATAAGAAGCACCTACTGTGTGCCAGATCTCCATGTGCTTCACTGGGAGGAGGGCAACAGTAAATGAAACAGACACAGCCCCTATCCTGTGAAATTCCCAGTCTCTCCGTCGGCTAACAATCGCATGCTAAGTGCTCACTGAGCTCTGCACCTCAGTTTTGCTAGTTTCTACAGCATATCCATGCTTATATCTGCCCCTCCTTTCCTGCCAAGTCCTTCCCTTCACAAACAGTCAAGGGCATTTCTCTGTGCCCCATTACTCTAAAGCTTCCAGACTGAGAATACAATTCAATCTGCTTTCTTGGCTTCCAGGCCCTTCTAGCAGGGCCTCTGCCAAGCTTTGCACTGCCCCTCTGCCACACATCACCTGATACACAGTACTGCCACCTGGCACACTCATCACTGTGTGAATGAATGAATGACTTTTTTTGTAACTTTCTCCTACTTCAAACATTCTTGCCTTTCTTCCTCATTTAGGCTATTTAAAAAATGGGAAGGTATATTACCCATCCTGTCCTTCTTTACTGTATATTTTCTTCCTGAACAGTTTATATGGCCACTTGGTGGGGTTGGAGAGGGGGAAAAAAACAAAAAGTGGAAATCGACATTTTTAGGATTTCTTATATGTACATACTGAGATGCTCACGTTTCCCTTAGTGTGGAGACAAACCTCTTTAGAACAGAACAGTGAAGATTTTTAAATCTTTGCCTATTTTCTTCTTCTAGAGATAAATCTAATACCTTAAAATTTGAAATGTTTTTTCATTAAAATTTCATAAAAGTATATTCATTAAAACTTGCCTGACAATTATTCGTTTTATCTATTAATTTTATTTTATTTTTTAACTTTAAGGCTGGGTATCAATAAGGAAAAAAAAAAAACCCAGAAGAAATAGTACATAGCATGCAGTAAATGTTGAGAATATTACTTTACATACATTGAATGTTCTATCTCAAGACAATTATTTTTCCAACTTCTTTTGCATTGTGTTTCAAATCAAACTCCTTCCACTTTTTTGTTACTGAATTCTAGAAAAAAGTGCCAGACATTAATATCTCAGCTGGAACAAGCAAGACCACGTATTATTGAGGTTTCTTATTAAAAGTGGCATTTTCATTAAAATCTCCCTCTTTGCTGTGAAAAGCCGTGATGATGTATTATCTATTTTGAACAAACGTGCTGCAGAAAGTGCCTAGGAGGTAATAACACAGTTTAAGAAAAAAATTAAATATGATGGCTAGCCAAATGCAATTTACACATTTGTGTTTTTTTGGTGGCAAGTCATGTATCTTGTAAAAAGGAATGCACCTGAAGCAGGAGGAGAGGAAAAAAAAAGCTTGTAGTTTTACAAAAATAAAAATACATCAAAAAGGGCTGCATGAAATCCAGCTATTTTAGAACAAAAAGTTCCTAAGGCAAACCAAATGAGTGTTAAATGATACTTTTTTTTTTTTTTCAGATAAAAACCTGTTGCCTTTTACCCACTTTCCCTGGAGTGTGAAGTGACTGTCTTTCCCTCCCTCCTCTGAGCCTCCAGGATTGGGAAGGGGCCTTCAGGCTGCAGTGAAGGGGCAGAGTTAGGCTCTACCACAGCACTATTCTTGAGGGCAGAACTGGGAGCCCCAGTACTGGGTTGAAGATACAGCACTGCCCTTTATAAGCCTTCTGACCCTACTCCAGTTCTCTCCTCTTCTGGGCCCTCACTTTACTCAGCTGTTAAAGAAGACTTTTAGGGCTGTGAGTACAAGTGTAAGCCCTCCTCTTTCCAGCATCACCCATCTATGTTCCAGTGTCAACCCGCTTTCTTCATGCTTCAAATACAACAGCCGTAGCCACGATAAAAATAGATGGCATTCTACTTACTCCTCAAGCAGCAGCCCTAGTTCCCCAGCTCCATAATGTGTAGCTCCTGCCCCTACCCCCAGCTCTAAATTCTACTCATTTTCAAAGTCCAGCTATGAAGCTACCGTGCTATCGGGACTTCTACCCTCCCACAGACTGCTCTGGGCTGGAAATCATCACACGCTTTGATAAATTCTCCTAGTATGTGATATGTAACTCACTGAAGCACTTATCCCTTTCTACCTTTCAATTCACATGCATGCTTTTCTCTCTCTGCTACATTATAGGTTCTCTGAGGGCAGTGCCATGACTTACTCATTTTTATATCTTCCTTGGTACTGATCATAGCCTAGCCTGTAGCAGGAATTTAATTACTGCTTATTGTGTCACTGAATGTAAAAAAGGGTTATCTATACTATTTTATTCCGTAGGAAGATAAGAAGATATAAGATCAGAGTCGTGAAAGCCTTGGGAAAGTAAAAGTTTTATTGAGACGAAAGGGATGATGGCTGGAATACTATACAGGCACGTTTGACAAGGAAATAAAAATCCTTGAGGGTTATTCACAACTTGACAGAACTCTGAGGTGTGACTTGGCTACTAAAGGAATTCCTGGGCTGTAAGTATAGCTTTACAAGAAATTGAGATAACATGCTCGGAGAACATTGGAAGAAGCAAAATGCCAAGAAGAACAGCTTTTTCAGAGCTGTCAAGGCGTCTTAATTTGTTTTCATGCAGAGAGACTTGTCAAACTGCCACTAACTATCTTGCCTTCTCGTCATAGAAAAGTTTCTATACATTGTGCCAACTGCACTTTCTTGGTAGCTACAAAATGTCACCAAAGTTTGAAAAAGCCGCTGCTGCAGGCCAGTGTGTTAGAGGGTCACTGCTCAAGTTGTCTGTGCTTTGGCACCATCCCTGGTGGAAAGGCAAAGGAATCAGAAATGAAATGCTGATGCTGAACAACTGCTAAGAGGTCCAAGTCAGGGAGAACGTCACAGTAACTCTGCAGAGGCATCATCCCTTGAAATCATTCAAAAGTTCCCTTATTTGGAAAGAATTCATGTAAAGACTAAGTCTGGGTCTGCAAAGGATAAGCAACTCAGACCTGTCTCCTCGAGTGTGGTCTGCAGACCAGCAGCCTTGCCGCCACCCCGGGGCTACTTAGAAATGCAGACTCTCAAGCCACCATCCACATTTACTCAGTAAGATTCTGCATTTTAACAGGATCCTATGTGATTCATACTCACATTAGACTTTGAGAGACACCACTCGAAGGCAGGGGATGGCCAAGAAAAAGCAAACAAACAAAACACCAAAAGTTTTTGTACCGCATTTTGATTATAAAAATTTTTGAAAATATAGAAGCACAATTTCTCAGTCAATTTATCTAATGAAGATATTTTTAATTGAAGAATACTTTTCAAACCTAAAGAAAATAAAGCTGTATAATTAAAAGAGAAACAAAGGAGAAAATAAACCTGTACCCTAAGATATTGCTTGTGATAATCAGTGTACTTCATTTCCTTTCAGAAATATTGTCATCTGAGTACAGAATTACTGAAAATATATAAGTGCTTGTTCAGAACACCCCAAATTAGCCATTAGACATGCTGGTTTCCTGTTCCTTTCTAGTCAATTATAGTTAATAGGCATTTATTATACATCATCATAATGCATAGAGTTAACCAATCACTATAGAATATTAATTCCATTGCAATTACAGAGAGATATTTAAAATCCTAAATACAGTATTTTTTATAATAGTGAGAACAAAATGACTTTGGAAAAGTATTTATATAATGAGTTTCCTACTTTCCTAGTTTGCTAAGGCTAATGCCTGTTTTTATTTTTTTCCTAAAGAAATATGGATTTCAGAATCAGGTTTTCCCTCAATCAAAGCAACACTCATAAAAACAAACATGTACTCACTTAAAATATACAAAAGAATTTTAGATGGCAATCAAATGACTTTTAGGTACTCACATTATGTTGTTTGGAGTTCAGTTCAAAATTAAATATATTTTGGCCTCTTATTGTATTTCAACCTAAATGGAATTCACTATTCACTTCAATAAGATTTATTTGCCACTATATAATAATAAAAATAATATATACATATATACTTACACAATATTGTTTATCAAACTGCATATGTGGTATTCTCCCATTAAGTGTTATATTAAGTTCATGAGAATCCTGATTAAAAGGTCACAGGTTTAATAAAAGCCAAACACTCAGATTTTAAGGAGCAGTGTAAGATTTGTTTTGAAAATTAGAATCTTAATTATACTTGAAATACTTCTGTTTATATTTAAAGGCATTTGTGAATATTCTTGTGCATGTGAATAAATATATTTTAAAATGATGCAATCTTAGTGCTACCATAGAGGAGCATATTTTGAGTTATTCACTCAACAAACATTTACTTAGCAACTGTGTGCCAGGCACTATGCAAAACTTTAAGAATCCAAAGACAATATGACACAGTTCCTTCTCTCAAGGAGTTCAGTCTTGTAAGTAAAGGAAGGCAGTTAAATCAGTGCATTTTGCATTACAATAGAGGTGTTGAAACAGGCACATCCATGATGGAGTCTGCTGTCTAAGGAGTGGTCTAGAGAAGTCAGAAAGTTGTCTTGGGTTACATTTTCTAGAAGCAGAGCCTGAGAGATTCTTGAGAAAGTGATTTCTAGAAAGAATGCGCTCCGGGGAGGAGGAATGGAGAAAGCGGAATAGGAGTGGGGATAGCTACGCACGGATGTGGTCTCATCTGAAGAAAAGTTCTAGCCTGGTCTCCAGGGAGGCTCTTACCTTAGTTCCCACCGTAGCAAGGGGCTGTGTCAACCGACAGGCTATGGACTACTGGTGGAGGCGGGGGGCAGTGACAAGGTTCTCTCTAGAAAGATTCATGGGACTAGTCATATTGGAATTTATCAGAGTGGGAAAAAGAAGACACATCTAGCATAGCAGATTGTATAAATAAGGTGAAGATGTAGAAATAGGAAATAATAGTCCCTATATGTAATGGTCAAGGAATTTTCAAGAAATACAGGGAAAAAGTCATTTCAACTGACAATTAGCTATTAACCATAGAAATTAGTTCATGTAACGTTAGCAGAAGAAACCCAGAGGACATGCTTCCTGATCATTATCAGTCAATTATATGATAGCACATCTAATACGGTTTGGATGTTCAAGACAAAACCTATTTCAATTTATATTATCCTGAACCCACAGGAGTATTTCCCAACAGAGATAATGCTTAAAGTGTACTTCTTCTTATTATCATTTCTATAATGGAGAAATAGTTCTATGACATTTCTATAGGTTAGGGGTGTCAAATTCACTAACTGTCAATAAACTGACATATTCATCTGAAGCCTTAATATGTGCCAAGCACAATACTCAGGCTAAATAAGCTCTTATGTGCTTCTGATCTAGCTCATTATGCTTTAATAAAGCTCCATTGTAATAAAATAATGTGTGATTGATTCAATTTTCCCTCAAATAGTCTCAAGAATAATAATAACAGCTAATATTTTACAAGCATACTTACTGTGTGCTGGGTATAGTGCTAAATCCTTCATATTTATGTTCTAATTTAATCACTGTAACAACCCTATTAATACATACCATACTTAACTCCATCTTACTGATGAAAAAGTAAGCTTACAGAGGTTAGCGTCTTCCCTGAACTCATCCCTTTGGTGTGCAAGTCTGTCTGTTGACCATCACAGTGTGCTGTTCCCAAGAAACTAAAGGGACAGGAAATGACTGGAGGCAAAAATTTTCAGTATGTTCATTTTCATTCAAGTTGATCTTGGATGATTCAAGTTACATTTGACATATGTGTGTGCATGTTAAAAATTATGTCTTAAATTATTTGAATATGGCATCTGTGAAATAAGGTTATTTTACACTGAATATCCCACAGGTTGTAAGGACAGCCTATTGTAAGGATCAAAGGAATGGCATATAGTAAATTAATTAAAACTCTAGGATATAGACTAAAACATAATACCAAGACACGCAAAAATATATTACTTATCAATTTAAATTATCTGCCCACTCCTCAGAAATCTGGCTTCTGTCCCAGTGACACTAATGAAACTATTCTTTTAGAGATAATACATACTGCACAAAGTTGTGTGAAGATCATGAAAATATATTAAAAGGTTTTGTAAGCTATACATGCCAGTAACAGGTTAGCTATTACAATCAAATTCAAAGGCTTTTCCTCTACTTTATTCTCTTGTTTTTACTGACGTTAATCTCGTTCTTTTTTAATCTGTCATCATTATCGGCTTTCATGTTCTCCACGCACCATGACTGTTGGTCCTAATTTTCCATTTTAAATTTAATCTAAGCTCCGGAGGACTTCCCCAGACAAATGTGAACATGTCCTTATGCAGATGCTACTCTCTGGTTTTTGTTCTTTAAAACAACACTTTACGTTTCCTAGAGACAACCAATCAAAGCAGTCAACTGGTTGTGACTTTCATACGTTGTCACGAATCTCAGGTACAAACTTCATTACTTGAGCTTTTTGGAATGGATGACATTCTCTGTCATATCAACTTATCTAGTAACTTATAAATCTTAAATTTATTTCAACATATTATTGAACATTCTCTTCAAAGATGGTTATAGGATACACATAAATCATTTATGTGATTATTCCTTTGGGATACGTTACCAGCTACGGAAGTGCAAAGTTAAAAAAGAAAAGGATACAAAAACTATTAGGGCCCTTGATTCATATTTCCAAATTGCCCTTAGAAAAGATTATGGCCATTTGCATGCCAAATGTAGGACACAATAGTGTCTTTCTCATAGCAACCTCAACAACATTCCACAGCATTTCTTTTCAGTAGTGCTAAGCTACCCATCTTATCAGAGAATTGAATTTCATAAAGATTACTGTCCAATGAATAAATTAGTAGATTTGAGAACAAAACATAGAATTCAGGGCTAAAGGACAGCATAATACAACACAGCTCAAGCTCTTGAGTCACACTAGTGACTAGTGAGTCATACTAGTGTCATACAGTGAGTTCTAATCCCTTCCCTCCCATTCACTGGCCTGTGACTCTGATCTTCTCATCTGTAAAATGGACATAACAGTAACTATTTATAAGTTATTTTTGAAAAATAAATAGATAACACATGTCTAGCATTTATCAAATGCTTGGCTTACTAATGAGGGCTCACCATTTTCTAAAAATTGGTATTTATTTTCTCTGAAGATATTAATTTTAAGGAATTTTAACCTAAACATTGCAGTAAGAATTTTCTAAATGTAGAAAATAACGTATTGCAACTTGGCATATATACTCATGATAATAAGAGAAAATAAGTAAGTTGTTTCTAAAAAAAAATGAACTCTTTCCAGAAAATATCTTCCCTCCTAGAGCTTCAGTTGAATATCAAATATAATCTCCAGGTCTTAGAAAACATCATCAATTTTGAATAATATAGTAATTAGACAAAATGGTCTCCAGCTCGTTGCTCTGATTTACAGGAAGATAAATACAAGAACAATTTTTTCCTAATGGCATGGCACTGAGTTCTCTTTTACTAAACACTGTCAATTTCCATGCATAGGGATTATAAAGTAGAAGATATTCTAAATGAGATTTTCAAACTAATTAGCCTCCTGTCTGACATACTCAATGACAAGAAAAATAAATAGTACATCATGATTTATTTAAACTCACACGACTGAAATTAATGGTATTACTATCTGCTATTTTACCACTTGGGAGAATAATGTACAAAGCAACATAATCCCACTACTGAACATTTGATTATTTGTGTTTAAATACAATTTTTTTCACATTTTAAACTATTAGCTATTAATGTGATAACAATCAACAGTGAACATGATCAAGCATTATTAAAAAAACAAATGTATGATTCTATATATTCTTTATCCTTTGAGAGAAATTCCACAATCCCTTGGCACATGCATATAACTCCATTTAGAAACAACTCATTTGGCCTTACTCTTTTCATTAATGATGATAAAATATCAACTCATATTCTACTGGGAACTGACCTGTTTTCTTTCTTGTTTTGTTTTTGTTTCTTTCAGGATGTTCCAAGAACCGTGATTGACTCACAAGCACTCTTGCTGAATTTTTTTTTTTTTTTTACAACTAATACTATGCATTTGAAGTTCTGCTGAACAAGGTCAAAGTGTAACCAGGTCCAAGTAACAATCTAACTTTGGCCTTAAGATTATAACTAGTCAAAACATAGCTCAGTCCCAGAGACAGACATTCAATATTTCTAGAAATATCTGTTCACCTCCTGTTTTCTGTTGTCAAATCCAGTTCTTGTGTGACTGTAACACTACATATAACTTTAAAAGGTGAAGTGCAAAGACAATGAGGTCATGAAAGATCTCAACTGTGCCCTACTTGGTATCCGTCATGGGAAAGAGGGGTCAGGAACACAGTACGGTAATTTTCTTAGAGATCAATATTCTTTACCGTGATAAAGAAATGTGAATATGTTGTGAATATATATGTTGACTCCTCCATCCATAGTTTTTCAATACCCTGAGTGAATTAGACAAGGCAACAGTTGTGATCAGAAACCAGGACTTAAAAGCAAAAATTTGCGGTCCTAATTTTCTCAACACTAAAAGTGGTGGTGGAAGGTACAAATTACATGACTGTTCAGTTCCCACTACTAAGACTTTTAACCCACACAAGGAAGTTTTCCAGAACTTAAAAGTGAAAAAATAAGGTTTAGAGTTTGTAAACCATAATATCTGAAAAAAATCTCATTTCTTTCCTTAACTTTTATCCTTTTGATAGATATTTATTGAGAGCTTATTTTGTACTGTGTACTGCACTAGCCACTTAGTCGTGAAGTAAATTATAGTTCCAACTTCAAAGAACTTACTCGCTAGTGGGAAGTCAGACCTGAATATATTACTGGTTATAATATATGACAAATGCTATCAGATGTTACAAACAATCCAAACAATAGAGAGGAGAAAATAATTAATCCTTTTTCCCCATTTTATTAACAAGCACCCCCTTCTAACTCTAATTACTGTGCCCAGGGGAAAACAGCACATACCCAGTAAAATAATCCATGCAAAAGTCCCAGCACAACACAAATTTTATGAAAACTATAATGAAGTAGTAATCAAAAAAAGCTAATTTCATTATATTGCTTCCAGGATTCATAGCTGTCTCTCAGAATCTCTACCATCCCATGAAATCAAACTAGTAATCTCTCTCCATCTGCCTATAATCTTAAAATGAGATTGGAAAAAAACCAAAAGGCATGCAGATATGCTTATTTGAGGCAAGCATTTTTATCCCACACTGTGCTCTGCTTTTAAATTTAACAACCAGTTAACAGAGATGCATTAAATGGTAATTGCTTACATCAAGAGATTTGTGATGGACATACCTGGAAAATGGATTGATAATCCCAAGCAACTTTATTTTCCTTTTGAAAACTTATAAATGACATGGTTGATTGAGCTGTTTGATTTTTTTATTCCACTGTGGTTTCTGTTCTGAGCAGATAATATGGTTACAGAAACAAAGTACGAATACCTCATATTGCCTGGATAAGGTTATGGCTTAATTTAATTATAGTAATTTACAGCCCCATTGCACAAGGTTGTTAAAAAAATGTGCTGCTTGCAATGGGCAGTAGGTTGACACAAACTAACAATGTACATTTAAACTAAACTACCTCATTAAATTTTAGGATGCCATTATTCCTTGTCTTATTATTATTCTAAATACAGTATTGTGGCTTCTATGACTCACACACAGCAGTTCATGACAGAATTAATTTTGACGCATGCTGCATTAGTCATACTTTTTTCTCAATTTAATGATGTACAATGTCACATAGATGGCTGTTAACTTACTTAAGGAAATTTCCAGTGTATTAGCTGACATTGTCATTAACACCAAGAATATAAACAAACACCATTCTGAATAACTCTTGGAAGAGAGGAAAACAAAATCACATGAAGGGAATCACAGGGTAAAGGGCAGAGCACTGGACGTGGCAAGAGGTCCGATGCTTTCACATTGTTAATTTCCTCTGCAACCTTGGGCAAGTACACTTTCTGGGGCTTAATACCCTGGGAATAGATATTCTCTGAGCTCTCTTATAGTCTTGTTACTTCAAAACACCACGAAGGCATTATAAGAACCTTATAAAAGAAACCTCTTGTTTACCTCTAAATATGAAATAGAAACATTAAGGTACGAAGAGCATGATCTCCAATATGCAAGGATCCTGTCATTTCTCTTTTATAAGGAGATATATTAAATCTCTAACAATTACTGCTGGAAAAGAGAAATCCAACTGTTCAAACAGATATTCCTCATGGACTTGCCACATGCTCTGCAATTCTCCTATTAGTCACTCCTTGGAAATCCCTTGTTAAAAGGTCATGTCATTTGCGAAGATTAATATATTAAAATTCTTAGTAAATTAAACTGTTGGAATTTTAAGAGTGGGCATATTTGCATAGTTCAGAAATTTTCTAAAAGGAAGAGTTTCTTGGACCAAATGGCTGTCTCCATAACCAGATAATTGCTATTCTCATAAGGCTGGAGTCTCATCTTCTTGCATGGTATGATCGGTTTTGTGCATTGAAAGGACCTTGGTAAATCAGAAGACTATAAGCTTCTAGAGTAGAGACCCTCAATGGACAGAATCATTGGAAACAAAGAATATAAACATATCAAGAACGTAAGTGAGAAATTTAGAGACCTCTGGGCACAATGACTAATAATACTGTTTATGAATGGGAGGGGATATCAGTTTTTTTCTATGATGATTTGTTTTATTAAATAATTTAGCATAAACTCCTTAAATTCCCAAGTTATAATAAAGCACACTGCTTGAAAGTTACTGGGAGGGGCCCAGTAAACCTCCCCGTGCTTCCTTTGATTCCTGTCTTGAGCTGACTTTATGCATTAACTACTGAAGACTTATCTATCACCTTGGGAAAATATACATTTAAACCGCTATCTGAGCTTAAATTAGATTATCATAGTAGTCAGAAATAGGATTTGTGAAGAAATATACATATGATGAAAAATCGCAATTCAGGTGGTAGGCAAACAAGAGCTGGACTTGGTCACATCCAGTGAGGTATCCCAGTTGGTTCTCTGAGGAACTAAGCAACCGCATGAAGGGGATGGGTACGTGGGGAAATAGAAAAGATGATAAAACTAAGAATAAACTTTTTTTTTTTAAATTTTGTAAAGGATAGGTCCTAAAATCTTTCAAAAAGTTTACTGACTATAGTAATGAAAAACATCAGGAATTCCTGGAATGTTAGACAACATTAAGAATGGGTGGCACACAACCTATAGACTTGTAGCTCATATCATGGTGTTGTATGGCTTTTAAAAATGTTATCTTAGTATAAAGCAGGAGAGAAAATTGGTAAAGCCAAGATCAATAGTCAAACGTAAAGGAGAAGAGCAAATAAATGTGAAAAAATAATCTTACTAAAAACAAACAAAAAGAAATACATTGCACACATTCAAAATAGAAGAGTAAGAGGTTTTCTATTTTATTTTTTTTCTCTTTCAGTATTTCCCTGTTGGAGACATTTATCTACTTCTCATTTCTATTTCTACTTTATAACCTGTCCTTTTTTATTACACCAAATATTTCACAAATGCATTATGAAATTCTGCTGTCGTAACATTCTGATGTTGAGGAGACAAACTTCATATTTCTTTCAGCTGACTAGCAAAGGAGTTTTAGGAAATATTCAGCACACTTCCTTTGTTTCAATCTATTTCATTTTGTTTTATTGAAGTCCCTACTCTCTTATTACTCTCTACTCCTTATAATAAGCAAGGGAGGAGTGAGAAGAGCCCTGGGTTAAGAGCTAACACCAACACTGAGAATGGAAACTCAGCAATCTTTAGAGTTAGCTTGTTAAAGATGAAGGTGGGTCAGAGACAATAAGTAAGATATCACACTTCCCCTCAACTCTAGGAAAGAAATCCACACTTGTTAGACTTAAGAGGCAGAGTTCTCATCCAGGTCACTGTACTTCTTTCGGGTTTCACAGCACCAACCTAGTTGCCTGTACAACTCATAGGACCCCAGACAGAAAGCAAGAGCTTTGATATTGACTTGAAGATATGCTCCTGCCCAAATGCTTCACTCTACAGATGGGGATTTGAGTTACTGACCAGCTCATAGGCAGGGCTTTCTTAGAAGAGGGTTCAGGCAGAGACAAATGGAGATCAGAGAGCCAGGAGGTTACCTGAGGGAACCCCATGAGAACATAACCAGGTGTCTGATGTAGGAGAGGCAACATGTAGAAGAAATAAAATGTATAACACCAGGCTGAAGAAACTTTTATTCTTTAGAATACACAGATGCCCTCATAGCTCCTCAGCATGGCATGGTAAATCCTCTTTGGTTGAGAAGTACAGAGAAGAGGAGAAGGAACAGAAGGACGAGTAGGAGGAGGTCTGCTCTCTCAAACTACTTATCACTTGTGGGTGTAATGGGGAGTGGAACCTGGTGTACGGCAGTGATTCTCAAACTTTACCAAGCATCTGAATCACTTGGAGGGCTGATGAAACACTGATTGCTGGCCTCATCCAAGGGTTTCTGACTCAGAAAGTGGAGTCAAAAGTGGAGTCTGAGAATGTGTATTTCTAACAAGTTTCCAAGTGATGCTGCTCTGCTCTTGGGACCATCCTTTGAGAGTTAGTGGTGTATGGCATACAAGAGGTAGAGCGAGAGAAGCTTAATATCTAGCAGAGCCATTTCTGATGCCCAGCTTAAGGCATGAATAATGGCTGAAACCCAGTAGCCCTGGGGACTGGCTTATATATATAAGCCAGGAGGCAATGGCATCTTTTGATAATGTACTCATTCAGAAGGAGCTTTATTTTGTTACGTACACACGGTGCTTTATATGCTACCAGAGGCCTTACTGAGAACAGTATAAGCTATCTTGTTTAGGGCATTTTTATATGCTGGGCACATTGCTAGAACATATACACAGAGCACATGTTCACATGTATGTACATATTCAAGTATACTTGTCTATTCATAGACACACCTATGTATACTCATTCAGACATGTATGCATGTACATATATATTTTTGTATATATTCTTTTATCTCTGAAAAACTCTGCCTCGGAAGATTTTTATACATATGTATATATGTGTGTGTGCATGTATGTACAAGCATATGTCAGAGATATCGAAGGTTCAGTTCCAGACTATTGCAATAAAGTGAATATCGAAATAAAGCAAGTCATTTTTTGGTTTCCCAGGGCAGAAAAGTTTATGTTTAACCATTGACAAAATGAAAAGACAACCTACTGAGTAGGAGAAAAAAATTGCAAATGATATGACTGAAAAAGAGTTAATACCCTTAGTATATAAATAACACATACAACTTAATATAAAAAAAAAAGTTAACAGAAGACCTGAACAGACATTTTTCCAAAGAAGATACACAGATTGTCATCAAGGATGTCAAAAGATACTCATCATTGCTAATCAGAGAAATGAAAATCAAAACCACAATGAGATATCACCTCACACTTAGAATGGCTATCATCAAAAAGACCACAAATAACAAATGGTGGTGAGGATGAAGAGAAAAGGGAACCCTAGTACACGGTTGGTGGGAATGTAAATTAGTGCAGCCACTATGGAAAATATTAGGAAGGTTCCTCAAAAAACTAAAAATAGAACAAAAATATGATCCAGCAATTTCACTCCTGGGTATATAGCCAAAGAAACCAAAAACACTAACAGGAAGATACATGTACCACCTTGTTTATAGGAGCATTATTTACAATAGCCAAGATATGGAAGCAACTTAAGTGTCCATCATCTGACGAATGGATACAGAAGACGTAATGTATATATATAATGGAGTATTACTAAGCCACAAAAAGAATGAAATTCTGCCATATGCAACAACATGGATGAACCTGGAGTGTACTATGCTCAATGAAGTAAGTCAGACAGAGAAATAAAGATACTATATATTATAACTTATATATGGATTCTAAAAAAAAAATAAAAAGGAATAAATATAACAAAACAGAAACAGACTCACAGATTTAGAGAACAAACTGGTGGTTGCCAGTGAGAACAGGAAAGGGGGAGGGGCAAGATAGAGATGGGGAAATATGAGATACAAACTATTTTATATAAAATAAATTAGCTACAAGGAAATATAGCACAGGGAAATATAGTCATTATTTTATAATAATTTTAAATGGAGTATAATCTATAAAAACATTGGATCACTATGTTAAACACCTGAAACCAATATATTGTAAATCAAATATATTCAATAAGAAAATAAGAAGTAAATGTTATGTTTGCACTGTACTGTAGTCTATCAAGTGTACAATAAAATATGCCTAAAAATGTACACACTATAATTATAAAATACTTTATTACAAAAAAAGCGCTAACCATCATCTGACACTGCAGGGTTGCCACAAACTTTCAATTTGTAAAAATGCAATACCTGTGAAATGCAATAAAGAAAAGGACAATAAAACAAGGTATGCCTGTAATCTGTTATCTCATAGAAACCTGCCTTGGAGGTTTATACTCTATTTTACAGTAAAGAAAATGACAGTTTGGAGGCAGAAATTAAATCGCCATAGTTACCCAACCATCAAAAGAAAGCAGTGGAATTCTGACTCAAGTCTATAACTGCCACAGAATCTTTTTTCTTACTACCGTCTAAGGTGTTGATGCCAGATATTAGTAACTTGTCTTTTTCACCTCCACATGGGGTTGGAAGCCCAGAAATTCTGATTGAGGGATAGAAACAATAATTAAAAAAAAAAAAAAAACTAAACAATAACCTGGCCTTCTGATTGGAGCAGAGAATGATTTAGGAACGGACTTGTGATTCTGGATCACTCAGAGAGTTTCAGAGTTTAACCAATTACATATGTAAGATTCCCCTTGAATTTAGGTGGTTGACTTCTCCTTGAGTAATCTTGGATCCACATGTATTGTATATCATAAAGGTAATAAAGTAAAAAGATTCCATTTGATTTCTGGTTCAAAATACAAGTTTAGACAATCCATGGTACTTGGAATAAACTTGGTTTAGAAACACAGATCATAAATATCATAGATGAAAGAAATCTTTAAAGTAATTCCAATTCAAGGTCCTTGAATCCTTTGTCCATGAAACTAATGGGTCCTGAAGTTTCCACAAAGTGGCTCCAGGGACACACAGAAACTTTTTGAAATGAAAATATTTTTGAGCATGTGGATTTTTCTGAGGAACCATCCCACAGCTAATACCATTTTTTCAGACCTGGCCATGATCTAATGATTTCAGAAACATGCATTAGTCCAACTACCTCCTTTTAAAAAAAAAAAGGGAAACTTACCAAGAGATGTCACTCTGGCAGTTAGCTAGTGCGCCAGTGACTCTAGTCTAGGATTCTTGACGTGTCCTGCGTTGACTTCTAATGTAAAACTGTCGAAAATGTCCTAAGCTCTAGAGCTGTTGAAGATGTCATAGCAAAATGCTGGGAAGTTATCTGTAGTTTTAATCAATATTTTGGTTTTGTAAACATACCTATTGGTTGTAAAATATTAAAAAGCCATCTCATCTAATTTTATTTGATTTATATAAAATATTATTTACACCATTTAATAAAATTATTTATTTATGATCCTGGCTGTTACTTCTTTTTGCTACTCTACATAATTTTCATTTCCTTAGAGAGTCTAAAATATCAAGATTCCGATATGGTTTCCACTTCTGTCCTTACACAGACTTAAAATCCAATTTTATGAACTGTGATGGATTATAGAATCTATATTCTTATTCATAGTTTATCTCATTATTCATATTTGTTTTCTTTTTTCTATTGCATGACATGTTTCTAGTCATAAGTACAGACTAAGCAGGTTTCTCTCTTTTCCCAGGTCTGAATTAGGAAGTCAAAAGTTTAAAATATATTTACCTTCATTTAGGTGGAAAATATGAGTGCTAAGAGATATAAGTCTTAATGCTCAGAGTTGGAAAGATAAGCTGTAATGCTATTTTCACCCTATTTTCTGACTTGATTTGCTCTATTACCCGCACTTACTGTTTTGTGACTCAATTCCCACTTTCTTGGATGTGATTATGTCTTAGTGAAATGCATATGACACCTAGATGCAAAACGTATTTTCTTTCCTTTCTCTCTTTCATGGCTATGGCATATGAAGTGATGCTGGCAAAAAACAAAATTCACATGATCAGAACTTGACAGACCCACTGCGATAGAAGCATTTTGCAATGATGCGGTTCTGATTGATGCTTTGTTAGTATGACTGGTATTACAGAGTGCATACTGCATTTCTGATAGAGTAGAGCTGATTGCCATTGTTACCGGCAAAAATGCTTAACCTAAATAACATAAAAGGAAAATTGCTGTCATACGAAACCATTTGGTCATACACCACCTGTATGTATTTTCAACAGAATCAAATATATCAGAATTGCACATCTTCCTTGATAATGATGCACCAACAGAAGCAAGTCTTTAAGTATAAGAAAATTCTTAATTTTCTCAAATATACCTACAAAATGAAATAAGTTATGAAGATGGAAACTGTTACTTTCCCTTAGGTTTTGCTTAAAAACAGAATTAAAGGAAAAGATCCTCTCAAAGAGTTCACCTGTCAGAAAGTAAAACTCCCAGGAGTTCACTAGTCCACACAGACACCCAGTGGAGATGGAGAAGCGTGACTTGTGTGTCGCAGAGTTTGGTTTAGTTCCTGCTTGTGTTTCAAAAGGCAGCTGGACACACTGTTAGAAATCCAACGTTGTAGACATCCTATTGCTATTAAATTATAAAGGATTTTTTTTGCATACTTTAGAAATACACCAGACTAAACCTGTTTTTAGAGCCAAAAAGAGATCATTTAAACTAAAGTCAATGATGAAGTGCCAACCATACTCAGTTCCTATCAGGTTCCTGTTAGTGTGGTTCAGTCCTTGAAGGGAATGCGAGAGTTAAAGGTCTGTCTGCATGCTCATTATAAGTCTAATTTTTGAAAGTTTTGTAACTCAGGCAGTTTAATTTGCTTTGGGAAGAGACTTGGCCCTCTGCTTTCTAACCCAGATACATTTTGGAGGGTTTAAAAATATATATTTAAATTGCTTTGGCTTTTCAGTGATATGACTTTTTCTTCCTTATTGTCCCCCTCACAAACCATCGAGACTTTTTTTTTCTAATCAGTCTCCATAAAATTGTAATACTACTGATATACTTATATCTGTTTATGTATGAAGGCTCTTTGAAAGTCTTTAAACAACCATAATAGCTAAATTATTTTTTTATCTTTCCTCAATAAACCAATCTTTGCTGTCTTCAGAGAAAACAGCACCCCTCCTTGAGAACACGCATGATCTATGAAAACATTACGGGTCGCTGGGGATACACAGATTTCAAGATTTCTCTATTTATTAGTGAATATGTAAAGGAATTTTTTAAAGTCAGAGAAAATGATTTAAGAATGAAGTTCAGTTATGACTTGCTTTGATATAAAGTTACCTGGTAATAAGAACCTTTCAAAATAATATTTCATTAAATCTTTGAAATAGAAAACACTTCTGTACTTAAATTTCCCTACTGATAAAAGTCGGTATCAAAGATTTGGGAAATAGAATTTAGAACAATTGATTTATTAGTAGCTGATTAAAATACTGTCATAGATTAAAGTGAATTGCAACTTTCTATTCGATAATGGCAGATGTGATTCAACTACTCTTAAGCAGATTTCACAAAATGATATATAGCACTAATTATTTTGTAGAGAACAAACCTATCTGCGTTTATAGAATAAAACATTTTTACAGCTGGAACAGATCTAACAGCGCATTCTTCCCCAATTCTTTAAAAATGATGTAGAATTTGAGACCCAAGGGTATTATGAGTCATACAATGCCAGTGCGAGGCTGGGAGTAAGATTTTCTTCTTCACAGTCCAGAGTACTTGTCATAATTCTTAAGATAATTTCTTTCCTTTGGAGTGTCCCACCTGACAAAAATTTGGTAACTCTTAACTTGCCAGGAAATAAATCACTTATAAACAATTTTCTTCTAAGTGTCCAGTGTCACCTCCCATAAGGGTTTACAAGCATCTGTGAACACTCTTTGGGTTGCAAAGTCTCTTCTTTGATGTGTATAAGTCTTACATTAACTGACCATTCATAAAGGAACTTAAAGCGTCATTCTTGTTAGATTCCCTAAAGTTACTGGGTTTCAGAAATTTGTCATTGACAGGCACTTCACACTATCAAGCAGTGTCAGAAATTACAGTTTTCTAGTAACATATCTATAATAATAAGTTAAAGAACACCAAAGAGTTTAAGAATAAAAATATCCCTAGAGACAATTTTTCAAAGCAAATTCAAGGGCAGGAATTTAAGGTCCTACCTCTAATAAAGTTGATGATAAAAATAAACCATTAATAATTATGATGAGATGATAATAATAATACTACAACATCTTGGAGGGAGAGCAAGCCTAGAGTTGCATTTTCAGTTAGAAAATACTATAAATTCTAGTAATCATCGAGAATAGAGAGGTATGAGCTGAAAGGTCAAACACTGGCATCTCTCTGAACAATCTCTGCTCCTTCTGTTTCACATACTCTTGTCTTTTCACACACTATAGGCTTTTCTTAATGTACTTGCAAACCTACAAACCTCGGCCTTGAAGGGGCTGTAAGAGCAGCCGATGTTGAACTTGAGTTTTTTTCTCTTTAGAGCTGATGAGTGGTAAATTGTAGCTGGCAGTAAGCCACCTGTTCACTAAATATTTTAAGTCCTGAAACGAAAAAGCCTCTCAATATGTTGCGCAGACATTCAAAAACAAAAACAAACAAAAAACCCCAAAACCTTCATTACCTCACTTACACTGAACGGGCATTTAACAAGGTATGAGCAAAGTCTACGCGTTGTAACGCACAAAAAAGCGAGTGGCCTCAAAAGGTGAGAGACGGTGCCAAATTCTGAACTGCATCCAAAATAAGAGTGTCTTTTCCTCTGTAATCTGTTTGATGCAGAATGCATTAGTGTCCCAGCACTGCACAGCTGTGATTCCATCTAAGGAGAAGAATGCTTGCTCTTTTTTTTTTTTCTTTTTTTGGTTTTTGTTCTTGGTTTTTAATGTTTTGTCTAATTGGGTTTAGTACCTTTATCAGTATTCAATCTACTACGGGTTTTGTTGTTTGTTTGTTTTTCTTTCTTTAAAAAAAAGAAGACAAAATGCACACTAGTATTCCTTTACATGCCTGAATAGGAAAAAAGTAACTTTAACAGTAGTTATAATTTCTCCATAAGCTCTCAAATTATATTCTATGACAGACCGTCAAACAAAAGAAGCCAAACTACCATTAAAGAAAACATGCTGCTTGAAGATTTTCTTTTTTACTTTCTTGCCATATATTGATTTAAGCACATAAGTGATTCAATAAGAAACATTACAATTTAAAGCTTTTCATTTTAATCCTCTCCCAGGCCATGCTTTTTGCCAGTGACAGAATTCTTTGCACCACACCAGTGTGTGAGGGCCTGTCTGGGGGGCTCACCTTTGCTGAGACAACATGGTGGGGCGAGCTTAGTGAGGTGCCCCATTCCACCCCATATGTTGTTTGGTTAGATTGTTTGGTTACCATTTGGACTCTTAAAATAAATCTTTTATTTTAGGAAAGCCTTAAGTGTACAGAAAGGTTGTGAAGATAGTGCAGACAGGTGCTGTATACCTCACAACCAGGTCCCCTGTTACTAACATCTTACATCAATCAGCATGGTTCATTCGTCACAACTACTGAATACATACCAATATGTTCTTATAACCAATATCCACACTCTATTCAGATATCCTTAGTTTTCACCTAATTTCCTTTTTCTGTTCCAGGATCCCATCAGAGAACCAAGTCACATTTAGCTGTCATATCTCTACATAATCCTCTGGACTGCGACAGTTTCTTAGCCTTTCCTTGCTTCGGATGACCTTGACAGCTCTGAGTACACTGGTCAGACAATTTGCAGCATGGCCCTCAATTTGTGTGTATCTGTCAACCTTATGATGAGACTGAGGTAATGTGGTTTCTGGGGGGAAGACCACAAAGGGAAAGCACCCTTCTTATCACATCATGTCAAGAATACACGCTCCCAGCACGATGTATGGCTGTTGATAGCAACCTTGATCACCTGGCTGAGATGGTATTTGTCAGGTGTCTTCACTGTATAGTTACTTTTTCCCGCATTTCCATACCATACTCTCTGGAAGGGAGTCACTGTGGACAGAAGTCACTGTGGACGGCCTATGCTCTGAGAACAGACAGTTTTGTTCCACCTCCTGGAGGGCATAGTATCCACAAATGTTATTTGCGGTTCTTCTGCTCAGGAGACAGGTCTGTTCTCTCTAACCTGTCTACTTAATCACTTATTTAAATTGGTACAGACTCATCAATATTTACTTCATACTTTGGGTTATAATCCAATATTTATTTTGTTGCTTAAATTGTTCCAGCTTTGGCCATTTGGAGCTCTTTCTGTTAGCTCCTATATCCCTCTGACATGCCCTCACTGGGGTGTGTGTGTGTGTGTGTGTGTGTGTGTGTATGTAACACTTTCTTACTTCCTGCGTACTCGGTGTTTCAGGCTCATCTCGCATGTTCTTGCTGTAACCCAAGAATCAGCCATTTCTTCAAGGAACCCTTGGCTCCTTTCATGTGAGAGTGGTATTTTAAAAAGACAGATCTGTATGCCAAATGTTATCACCTACTTTTTATTTGATAAATACAGTAATTTTTTTCAAACACTGTTTTCTGATCTAACAGTGAAACTAGTATTAGGATAAATACCCTTCTGTTAAAAGACCTTTTCTTAAACCCGTGAATACAACATATATGAAACTTAACTTCTAAAAGCTGGGCTTTAGAAAAAAATGTTCTTTGTGCTTTCTTTAAGAGAAGGGCAATCATTCTGAGATGAGTATAATATTTGTAGAAGGAAACTTACACGCTTGGGCTAGAATTTTCCTCTTCACTTTTCACCCATGTTAGCAGATAAATTGGCTTTGTGCTCATTGCCTCAAGGAAGAAATTGTAGCAGGGCAGAAGCTCAAAATAACTTGTCAGTCTCCCTGGATTGTGTTCAAAGCAATGAAGGTCTTTGTAAACGGGTAATTATTGGCATCTTTCAGAAAGTTCTGAGCAGATCATGGGAGAAAACACTGGAATTCTCTCCCAAACATCAAAAGAGAAAGGGAGACAGAGAGAGGGAGAGAGAAACTGTTTGAGAAGACTAGGCAGGCGTAGCACTACTGGGGAAATGCGCGACAGACACCCCCAAGCAGGCAGCCTGGCAAAGGATTCTTGGCTCTTGCAGGCATCACTAAGCAGCAGAAAACCCACAGGCTCTTAGAACTGGAAAAACAGGCATCTCATTGATAACCTGTATGGGTTAAGAGCAGATGGTCCAACTCCCTCCTCCTCCCCAACAACTCGACACTGTGGAAGACTCCAGGGATAGAGCAGAAACCTGGTGTGGACCCTGAAAGGGAGGGTCCGAGTTAGAAGCTAAGTTGGGCTTTGGAGCGCTAAGGCATACTGCTAGCTTATTAGCCCTTGTGGACTCAGACTTATACCCACAGTAGCTCTTACATTCTTCTTACTTTGGTTAAGGATTAAAGCAAATCTATCACCCCTTGAAAGAGCTTTATAAGGCATGCCTTTTAAGTAGCTGGGATGTTTGGCAGAAAGAATTAATGCAGAGTGGTATAGCTTTCTCCTTTCTTTTTCAGGATTATTTAATTTTGGTTGGAAGTTCCAGGCCCAGAATTTATAAAGTGCTTTCAGCTCAAAGGGTGACAGTGATTAAGGAGGTTAAGTATGTAGTTAAGAATAAAGATTTTGATGTTGTCAGAATAATTGCAATAAACAGAAGGTTGCTTAAATTCCTATCTGAGGTCCAGAATTTCATGAACTGTAGGAACTTGGGTTGTCTGTGTTTCAATGTCATGTGCCTAAAAGAAATAAAATAGGGGTGCAAATAGTCTTCACCTCATTGTATTAAGAGGATTGAGTGAGTTCATGTTTGCAAAGAATTAGAGTATAGTAAGCAAGATTTAAGTGATTGTTAAGTAAAAATAAGTGACTTGAACTATGATGATTTGATGCTGTCTTCACATATACTTCCTTTGTTATCACAATGCACATAGCATTGCTTTAAGAAAGGAAATTCTTTTCTGAGCAATGTAAAGTCCTAACACTGACCAATATTTAATTGGTTTCTAACTTGGTATCTGAGAATTTTGATTAGATTTTTGCTTCTGATTGCTTTAGCACATTAGAGCATGCCTTAAACGTGCCTGTCAAAAATCAGAAGAGTCTATTTTTTCCTTATGTTCTCAAACATGTGCATACACACACACACACACACACACACACACACACGTGCATGTACGGGTGCCTGAGTTCAGTAAAAGAAACAGATTTGATTGATTTAAAGCTTCCTTCAAGCCTTGTAAATGAAATTCACATACCTCAGAATTTGACCAAGAGGAAGATGCTAGTCAAAGCTTAGCTTACTTGTAAGATGTAAACACCAAAGAGATATAGTGTTAACTTCTTGGCTGAAATGATTTCCACATCTTGCCAATTAGGAGAAGCTTTATTTTAAAGTCCAAGGATGAGAAATTCTTTTTCTATGCATTCTTTACACACGCACACACACTTCAGGTCTGGGAGCTCTATGAACAGGTGTCTTCATATTCCGGAATTAGAAAAAGCTATCTTCACATAAATGTCTGAGAAGCCCTTTAAAAATCAGTGCTTTAAGTTTTTCAAAGTTTTATTTATTTATTTATCTGCTTGCTTGCTTGCTTATTTATTTATTTATGTAAGAAAGCAAGTGTCTCATCAGTTCTCTCACAAAAATCTTCAAATGCTTTTGGGAAAGAAATGAATTTTAAAGTGTGTTCAGTCATACTCTATTCAAGTAAAGCAGTGAAAAAAAAAAAAGTCTTTGAATCAGAACTACAGCTCGCCATAATCTGGTTAAAATTATCTCCAGCACCACCTGTCATTATTAATATGCAGGAGAAGGAAAACTACGTTGAGCCTGAGAACGTGGTCCACCATCAGTACTCAGTCTTATCACAATGGCAGTGCATTTTCAGTCCTTCTTGAACTTTCATATATTTGTGGAAGGCAGCTCATGGTTTCATTTAAATGTGTTTTAAGGAACATTTCATTAGCATTTACATCTACTCATGGAAGAAAATCCACAGGTCTTTTACATTTTCTATCTTTAGGTGCTGTTAAATTTGCAAGCTTCACCATTTTGCTTGGCTTAAAAAAAACTGTTAGGTTGTTTTAGAAAGTGATATTATGCTGTAGCATAAGTATTAAGTGTTAGACTGATTCTTAGCAGAAGCCAGACACATGTGCTCTAGATGCCTGGTACTGAAAATAATTCATAATTAGAAAAAGACAGATACAGTGAGGCCATCCTGCTCAGGCCCACACAAGAGAGATGCACGTGTTAACTGAAATCCATCTTTTAATTTTGGTGATTTCTCTTCATGTCAAAATCAGTTGTGTGGCATATCTAATATCCAGTTCTTATGACTTGAGAAGTTTGTCCACAAACTTTCAAAGAACTTATTTTGGGATAGCTCTAGAATGTTCTAGTCTAGACCAATGTATTCCTTGATGTCGATTGGATCAAAAGAACTATGGATCTACTCTTGAACAGATTACCTATATGTAAGGAATAATAAAATCTTCCTCTAGCTATGTATAGGAAACATATGTCACAGAGAGGCCCCAAAATAGTTCTGTCACTTACAACTTGTAAACACAGTTATTGACAAAATTTATGTCAAAGAAAGTTACTTAGACACCAACATTTATCAAATATTTAATACCTAGTATGTGTTAGCCATACTTTTTTTGGCCTTCTTTAAAATATCTATATTTTTTCATTTTTAATTGAAAATATCTATGTGCATATAAAGAAGGTTTTGCACACACATGCATACACACAATCACATATATACTGCTGCAACAAACATCCTGAGGACAAATATCACAGGTATTTTTTAATGCTGTGGGTGTCTCTGAAGAATCACTTAATTCTCCCAAATGGGACAAAGAGATGCATTAATCAGCTTGTATGGCCTGCTCATGGGAAATAGAGCCCAACCCCAGGAGAAGCAAGCTCAGGGGGTGTTTGTTTTAATTTAGTTTGTGTTGATTTTGCTCAATTTGTTTATTTCCTTTCCCTTCTTTGTGATAAAGAACTTAAAATGCTCACAAAGGGGAAAGGGCACCACTGAAATAATGAAATTTGACAGGTACTACCTTGAACAATTTTTTTCTTTTTTCAACTCTAAGAAAACCTAAAGCATAAATATTTACTGATACTATACTTTGGCTCCCACTGATGGGCAACAGTGATTTGTATTAATAGATGATAATGCTGACTTTGATGATTTCTCATACATGTGCGTGTAGTTGAAAAGAGCTGTTACAGGTTAGTACCTGAAGATTGTTCTTTTATCTGTGGCTATAACTGCTGCTTTTAATGACTCTATTTACCAACTGTGTCTTAAGAACTTTTTGTTTTCTTTTGCTCTTTCCCAGGTTTTCACACAAAGTTTAGCATAACTGATAATGGTACATTCTGTGAGTTCTACATGAATGGTTGGATATGGGAATGAGGGTGGACTGGTACCTCACAAGTCCACAGCCTTAGACAAAAGGTCCACAGAGTTTCTTTTCAGGACAGCCACCTAATTCCTCTGCAATGAGGCATACGGAAGAACACAAAATTCTCACAGGACGTTTCCAACAGCATTTTACATGTTCTATTTAGTCTAGTGTATTTGTAGAGCATTAATATAAGGAAAAGTACCAGCAAACATGAACATTTACTCTTTAAGAATTTGCCCTAAATCTCAAAAAATGATTACTACAATGAATGAAATAAATAGCAAAGCCATAAATGTTTTTGAATTTAGGAACTGCATTTTGTGTATCTTATTAGATAGTGCAGTGCTTTCTCAAATTCTAAAGCGAAGGAGCACTTTGTTTCAAAGTCAATCTTACTAAGAACCGTACTTGTAACAGTTTTTCCTGTGGAAACTGCTCTAATGGTAATCTGGCCATCTCATCCTTCTCACCTCCTGGTCAGCTCCCAACTCTCTATATCTATATATTTGTGCCTAAATTATTAAACAGAAGTTCTCACTGAGTTCCTTGGATCCACAGACTATCAGAGTACTTAGCATAAAAGGTAGACTCTCAGCAGTGTCGATGCTCTGTTTTTACCTTTGGGAGGACAGCTTTTATTTATTCCTCACTGAATCACTTAGCCTCAGAATACATTTTGGAGTACAAATATTCTACAAATATTTTAATAAGCCAGCTAATGCATTAATATGAAATGTGTACTATAAAAATTGAGAGTTACATACACGCAGTTGTCTTGGGACTAGGCCCGCCTCTGAATGTGTCAGAGATTGATTAATGAGTTATATATTAGAAAAAGAGAAAAACAACAGAAAGCATAATTTAAGAATGGTGGACTAGAAGGATAGTTATTCCAGGGCCCCCAAAATATATACAAAATTATGTTTGTTCTAAGGAAACAAGAAATTCATATTAAGGCAGAAAATATAGTTTTTCAAAAATACACTTTGTTATTATGTATTTAAAATTTAGTGTTTTGAGGTCCCATGCACAGCCAAATATTTTAAACTTCATAGGCCACATAGTCTCTGTTGCAACTCTTCCATTGTGCCTTTGCGGCCTAAAAGAAGCCACAGACAAGAGGTAAACGAATGCGTCTGGTGTGTTTCAATAAAACTTTGTTTACAAAAACAGACTGAGGGCCAGATTTGACCTTGGGCAGTATTTCATCAACCCTTGTTTTAAATAGGAAAGAGTGAATAAAGGACAAAAAATATTATTTTAGTAAAGCTAAGTGAGTTTAAAATGGTTTAACTGAGGGATTGTGTTTTACAATAACAGAGTTCACCTATCTTTTCACTCGACTAATATTATCCCAATCATTTAAAATTATGAGAATATTTGCTACATAGCGTGGAGAACATCTTCACGTTTGGGACTCGTTGAGTTTCTCTTCTCCCAATTACAAATATAATGATGACTGGGTAGCCATTCTCTAACCAGAGAAAAGATTTTCTGTTTCTCTTTGCATGCCCATGTGTGTTCAATATATTGACCTACCATATCTCTTCTGATTGCAATCACAGTTATGCGTCACACCTCTTTCAACTTTCTTACACAGTTTAGTCTTTCTCTTGATTCACTTCCTAAAGAGCCCTTGCTGTATCCAACATCACTATTTTTTGTCTAGACTCCTGCAAGTCCCCCTTGATTGGAACCCAACCCCATGCTTCCTGGACACTCCAGCTTCAGTGGTAACTTTCAAAAGATAGAGCTACTCTGCCTAAGTTCTTTCCCTTTAATTAATATAAAAAGTGACACCCTTCATGAGGCTCCACAGCTCTGCTTGACTGGGTTCCTGCAATCCTCTCCTGTCTGATCTCTCACATGTACAGAGAATGCTCTGTCCTTTGGTCACAGTGGCTTATACTTGGTTCCTCATACTTGTCATCCTCGCTGCCACCAAAGGACCTTTGCACATTCTACTTTACCTAGAACAGTCTCCCTCCATCCCCTTACCTAGATAATTTCTACTCATCCTTCAGAGCTTATCCTAAGTTCCACTTCCCCAGTGAATCCTTCCCTGACCTCACTGACTAGTTCAAGCCTTTCCTATTTGGAATCTTTGCACCATTAGAGCCTGGACGAAGGTGGGACACCTGAAGCACTAAGGATGCACTCACTCTCAGGGCCATGGGAGTTCAGGGTTATTGTCTTCAGAGAGATAAGAAGAGGGGACCGAGAGCAGAACACCTAATCATGTGTAATTCCAGACCAGTTCAGGATCCACAGTATGGAGATGAGAAATAGGTATCACTCCTCTCCCTCATGTTAAGCCCACATTTTATATTCTGTTGTGGAGTCTCTGGGATCCTTATTGTAAAAAGCTGCCCCTGTAAAACTGACAAAATAAGATCTAGAAGGAGGGCTCTGCACGGAGTTTGGGTGAAGCGTGACTTTTCTATTTTAAAATGAAACGCTGCTCAATTTTAAACACACTTCTAAGCAGGTACACAGCACAAGAATATATTATATCACTGTTTCCATTAGCAAAAATATTAAAAAGGACCAGAATAGGCCTTTGTTATGTGCAGTGATTGTCGTGATCACCCTGAATAAAACTGGTACGATTTAGAACCACAGAGATTACTTTTCATTCCCTGAATATGTACAGATTGAATATATTCATCCACACACACTCACACATGTAACTTAGACCCTTATATTTTGGCTGCAATGACAAAGTTCACCATCTGGTTTTGGAGGGAAGAGTACAAAGATACAAGGAGATAACATGCATTAATCAATTAAAATGTACTATTTGGAAGAGATGACTTGATTTCTTTAAAGGGTCATATGATTATATTGACCATGGGTCTATTAATATATATCCATTCCATCACGAAGATCTTGGATATCTTGAAAAAGAAAACCTCACCAAGCAGAATTATATTTCATAGACTAGTTGAGTTTTAAGTTGTTTTATCTTTTTGTTCTAAAATTTATTGCCAAAATACTATAACTTTGTAACACCACAACTTTGCACACTGCTCCACAGGAAGGAAGAAAGGGAGGGAGGGAGGAAGGAAGAAAGGGAGAGAGGGAAGAAGGAAGGGAGGAATCACCCAAGGGAACGTTTGTAGGCAATAGCTACTCTGAGAAAAAACTAAGATCTTGGAAACAATTCAAATATTCAGAGCACATGGACACGAGCAGGGCGGCTACACTGAGCAATTCCAGAAACACCATCCAGTGGTATCCAGTCATCTCCTCTTATCTGTGGTTTAGCTTTCTGCAGTTTCAGTTACCTGTGGTCAACTGCAGTCCGAAAATATTAAATGCAAAATTCCAGAAATAAACAATTCATAAGTCTTAAATTGCTCACCATGCTGAGTAGCATGGCGAGAGTTTGCACCCTCCTGCTCTGTCCAGCCCAGGCCGTGGATGTGAATCATCCCTTGGTCTGGCGTATCCTGCCCACTAGTCACTTAGTAATCGTCCTGGGTGTCTGACTCGTTGCTGCAGCATCACGGTGCTTGTGTTTAAGTAAACTTTATTCTACTTAATAACGGCTCCAAGGCACAGTGATGCTGGCAGTTTAGATATTTTTTTACTGTGCTAATTTATAAATTGAACTTTATCACAGGTATGTATAGGGAAAAATATAGCACATACCCTTGACCCTTGAACAACATGGATTTGAATTGCACAAGCCCACTTATACAGAGCTTTTTTCAATAAACATTTTGGAAAATCTTGGCAGATTTGTGACAATTTGAAAAAAACTTGCAGACAAAAAACTGCATGACCTAGAAATATGGGAAAAATTAAGAAAACGTTAGCTATGTCATGAATGTATAAAAAACATATATAGATAATAGTCTATCCTTATGAAGGCATAAGGTGAGTGATATTTAATATACAATTAATAATGTGTTAGTTTTCTTACTGTTTTATAACTTTGCTTTCAAAGAATTACATTACTGTATTGTACGCCTCTCTAACTGGAGGAACTGTTTATCAGCCTATCATCACAGGCAGGTGACTGCTTTTTAAAAATGTAACAATGTTTCCAATATTGTATTATGAATATGGCTATAATAATATATGCCATAAAATTTTATAATGATTTACTCATTAGTGTGTAACTGGAATACTGTGGAAGAATTGTATCAGCTACACCAGGCACCAAAAAGCAATCATACTGCTGCTTCTTCATTATCAATTCCTGAATCATTATATCTGTAAATAAATATGAATTTCTTTTTCACATTATCTTTTCATTTTTGATGTCTAGTGTTAGTATATGTGTAACATCTACAGCGTTTTATATCATGTAAGACAGTATTGATGTAGGCACTGGCAGATAATTCACCTTGTAAACAGATGTTGTAAACCTATGGAATCAATAAATACAGTACTGTAAATGTCTCTCTCTTATGATTTTCTTAATAACATTTTATTTTCTCTAGCTAACTTTATTGTAAGAATACAGTATATAATACATACAACACACAAATTATGTGTTAATGGACCATTTGTTATAGGTAAGACTTCTGGTCAACAGTAAACTATTATTTAAATTTTGGGAGAGTGAAAAGTTATACATGGATTTTTGACTGTGCAGGGCAATTGATGACTCAGTGTTGTTCAGGGGTCAACCGTATAGGATTTGGGTACCATCCATGGTTTCAGGCATCAACTGGGGGTCTTGGAACATATTTCCTGGGGATAAGGGGAAACTACTATAATCTGGGAATATTGGTCTTTGTAGTTATATGATGTGGGTGGGTGGCCCTGAAGGGCAGAATTGTTATAAATAGGTTAGATCTTGTTGGAAAGTAAGACAGAAATTTATCTTGAGCTTTTACATAATTAAAAGATAAAAATTAAATTATCAAAAGGATAAGCCACCTCTCAGTTTTACTAAAACTACCTGCTCCTACGTCATAACATTTTCTAGTCTCATACATAGTTTGGTTCAAAATGCCAGTTTATTTATTTGCTACAGTATAATTGCACTCTGCCTCAGGATGCAAGCTCCACGCTCCAAAAGCAACCTCACCCATACAAGTTTCATTAGTCAGTGTTTCTTATATACTGTTTTTCAGTATCTGATAGAACTAAATGCATAATGGAAATAATTAGTAGAGTTATCATGTTTTTATTTTTCTTTCAAATTATGAAATCAGTGGAGCAGAAGTCTAAATATATGTGCATCCTATAAACACAAAGATTAAGAGAGTAGAGTAATAACTGTTATTTTTATGCAATTTGAGCTAAAACAGTTTAGGTAAAGACATTTCCCACCGTAGAACAAAACATCAGAAGAGTTTGAATTGCAAACTTTAGCTAAGATAAACAATACTATTATGGACATCAGTTTGAGAGCTGGATAGTCAGTGCCACCCTAACATCTAACTGGGCATCTGGCACATATTAGGCTCTCAATAAATGATGAATTAATCAGCATAAGAATTCTTGAGTTGTCTTCCTGTCTTGGCTATTGTAAATTACGCTGCAGTAAACATAGGAGTGCAGATATCTAGTTGATACCCTATTTTCATTTTTGAGGATATATATCCAGGAGTGAAATTGCTGAATTATATGGTAGATTTATTTTTAATTGTTTTCCATAATGGTTGAAACTTGAACAGTGTACAAGGACTGTCTTTTCTCCACATCCTCACCAGTACTTTAAATCTCTTATCCTCTTGATGGTTGCTGTTCTAACAGGTGTGACTTGATAGCTTACTGCGGTTTTGATTTGTATCTCCTGATCTTCAGATATTCACATCTTTTCATGCATATATTCGCCATTTGATATAAATGTCTATTTAGTTCCTCTACTCACTTTTAATTGGATTTTTTTCTTGTTGTTATTTAATTTTGTGAGTCCTTTTTATATTCTGGATATTAACCCTTTATCTGATATATGCTCTGTAAAAATTTTCTTCCATTCTGTAGATTGTCTTTTCATTTTGTAAATTGTTTCTTTTGCTGTGCGAAAGCTTTTATACAACAGAATATTTTCCATCCATAAGGAAGAAGAACATCCTGCCATTTGCAACAACACAGATGAAAGTTGAGCACATTATGTTGAGTGAGACAAATCAGACAGAGAAAGACAAGTATTGGTAACTTTATAATCTATATGAGAAACCTAATAAACCAGGTCTGTAAAAACAGAATGAAACAGTGGTTACCAGGGACTAGGGTGGGGCAGGGGTGGAGGATGGGTAGGACAGATGTTGTATAAGAGCCAAACTTACACTGAGTAGTAAATAAACCCTAGAAATCTAATTCACAGCATAGCAAATACAGACAACAATATTGTATTATAATCATCAAACTTGCTAAGAGACTAGAACTTAATTATTCCAACCACTATAACGAAAGGATAGTTATGTAATGTGATAGAGATGACAAGTATCACTACAATGGCAGTCATATTACATTACATAAATGTATCAAATTAACATGTTGCACACCCTAAATTTACAGTGTTATATATCAAATATACTTCAATTAAAAAAAGAATTCTCCTTGAAAAGTGTAATCTAAATATCTAAAGTTATTTCCTCTGAAATAAAGGGTAGGATTATTAGAAGAGTTAAATAAGAGAATACGTGTAAGGCATTTACTATAATTTTGCTGGAGCATGACATAAATGTTCAATAAATTTAGCTATTTATATTTTTATCATTTCCTCAATTCTAGATTATAATGCTCACTACTATCCTCCCCCTTTCTTTCCTTTCACTATCAGCATAATCTCTGCTCATTGAGGAATCTTCTAAATCAAGATTTCAGAATTTTGCTATCCTTTTATTTCCTTTGGTTGATATTTATAACACTTAATTGGTCTGGGCTATGAGATCACTCATATCTACATCACCCTGCTCAAGTTTATCTTAAAAATCCTACTGAGGCTTTAAGTAGTTTAAAATAGGTTGCTTCCTTTATCAATATTGGAAGATATAAAATCTGTGCATTGGATTCTTAAGACATACTCATATTATTCCATGTGAGTGTCAAAATAAAGTTAGAACAATTTTGAATTACATTTATTGAACACTTACTATGTACTTAGCGCTACATTCTTTACTTTAACCAAGTAGCATTTCACATTTAATCTTTACAACAGTCTGATGAGTAGGTTCTATTATCACAAGCTTATACATGAGGACACTGAAGTTTAAAGAGATTAAGTAATTTTCCCAAGGCCACCAGCCAGAAAGTAGTGAAACTGGAATATGGATTTTTTCTGAGTTGACCCAGTCTGAGTTTTGACTGATTAAATTTCCAATAATATTTTCACAGTAAACACTTTCTTTTAAAATGAATAAAGCATAAATGTTATAATTACTATCCTTTTGATGTTTTATTTGGACCAGATGTTAAGAATATACTTGCTCTTCCCAGATAATTTTATAGTTAATAATAAATCGGTGTATGTGAGATTGGTTATTGCAATGTTAACGGAAAGATAATCTTGCATTGGATTATCATTAAATTTCCCTAGACCCTGAGTCATTTTTGGAGAGCACTGTCTGGCTTTTCCTTGTAAATGGAGCAACTTGTAAATAGACAACAACACTGGCTTTGGAGATGTGGGGATGCACATGTACGGCTTTAGTTACAGGAAGCATGGAGAACACCTGCCTGTAGTGGAGTCTTATTCACAGATAATGGTCTCACATAAAGCTGCTATTAAATAAAATTACAATAATACTGTTTTTCTTTTAATTTAGTCAGACTAAATCTCTGTAGGCCTCAATTGTATCAAAAGCCCTTTAGTCTTAAATTCATGAAACTCATTCTTAGTCCTGATACATATATATATACACACACACACACACACGCACGCACGCACACACACACACATATACACGATTTTTTTTTGGTTGGATAATTCTAGAAGGGGAATAAGAATTTACCTGGTGAACATTATGCACTTCTACAGGTTGCTTATTGTGAAATCAAATGATACTTTCATAAATTTTCCATAGTGTTCTGGGATCATGTGAATTTTCCTTAATACACTGAAAACAGTGAAATAATGTTGATTCTTAGACATTCAATACTGCTGCTACGGCAGTGCTCATTATATACTTATTATAATTGTACATTTATTATCATAAAAGCAGTCCTCCCTGGGGTTACTTAGAAATGTCCACTTACCTTTTAATATTTTTTAAATTACAATAATGAAAATTACATCATTACTCACACCTTTTGCTAATATCTCTATTATCCTTTTGGGGATTCTTTCTAGAAAGTCAGAGTTTAAAATACTTCATACCCTGAGATGTAAAATTTTTATAAGACTAGAAAAGAAACAAATTACAAAATTGTTGACTTACATTAAAAATTTTCTCAGACGATTTTAGTTGATTTTTAGAAGATTTAACATCTTTTACTTTTTTTTTTACTATGAGATGAAATGAATTCTCATTTTGACTCCATATGTTACTTTGACAAATATTACAGAATGTCTGCAGTGATAGGATCTTTTTTTACATGTCTTATTACATGTTGCTATGGGTCTCCACTGAGAAGCCCTATTTTAATTCTCATTTTCAGACTCTCTCTTGAGAAGGAGAGCTGGCATCTTCTTTCAAGGTCACAAGATTTGATGGATGAGGAGTACTAAAAGAGATCCTAGTTTCATTCCAACTTGTAAGAACAGAAAAGAGGATTAACCTGTCCCAATTAAGTGGGAATGAGGCCAAGGGCAGGCGACCTTTTAACAACTGAACACTATAGTTTTAAGCCTGAATTACTGGTGTTTATTTTTCAAGCTCCTTGTGACGGCAATTTAAAAGTAGCTTATAATTTTATATAAAAGTCTTCAGTTTTCAACACTTTGCCACTTGGAGTAGCCTGTTCTCTCACTGAGCACCGTATTATAAGAGTTATAATATCATGGTTAGCTATAAGTGACTCCCTTTTACAAAACTTGGAGAATTTAGTTGCCTTAGATCAAGGACCAGGGATTCCTGGTGCTGTCCAGGGATTTGTGCTTGAGTTGGGATTCTTAATGAAATTGCCAATTACTGTCAGCCAAACGTGTAAAACGTTACACTTATCCCATTAACAAAGATGGCAACCTGTTAAAGAAGTATGATTCATGATTTAGAAATAAAGAGGATGTACAGGAAACGTTGATATGTGTCTTTATCTGTGAGTTTGTTTTCAGAGAAGTCTTTTTCTTGTACGGGGAATCATCACTCCGCTAGCTGATTTTCTTTGCTGACAGCCTTCAATCACTATATTTTCTTCCATTCCTGGCTCAGAGGTTCAGCGTAGAAATGTTTTGCAGAGTTGTGGGATAAAGGCTCAGGATTTTCTTCTTAAGATTCACTTTACTTCCATTAGGCAGATTTCAATCATAAGTCAGAGTATTTTCTGATCCCTGCAAGTTATAATATTCATATGCTACATCTTCTCCAATATAGTTCTCAGTAGAGATATGCAGAAATGTACGGATTAAAATACGGCAAACATTTTGCAAGAAATGTTTTGTAGATGAAGTCCTCTTCTCTAAAATCCTAAATAAGCACACTGCGTAACAAAGTCAAAGAAGTACTTCAAAAATTTGATGTGAAAGAAGGTTATAATATTGAACTATCAGGATGCTTGTTCTAGATTAGTGCAGCCAGCCAACCTGAGTTAAATAGAAGTGGTATTTCCTATTGAACGCTGGTACCTACTTCCAGTTTGGGAAGCGCCAATACGAAGGTTGAACAGGAAGTAAAAATCAGGGATCTTACATGGGGAGTGTGATGCTTTTTGTCCTACGGGGGGAGGTCAGTACTTGGGGAAAAGGATGAAGAGGTCTATACTCTGAAGTAAATGCATATAGCCTATTAAATATTTTTTTCTAAATGCTTATTAAATGTACTGGTTTAAAAAATGCTCAGATTAACAACAAAGTAAGACTACCCTCTGAAGTTAAGCTTAACTGATTAAAACTGAGAGTTTTGGATTATGATATTTTCAGTCTCTTTGGACAGTATATTGTCTGTCATCACATGCACTCTCTTACTTTCTCTTTCCTTCCTTCTCTTCCCTTCCACCGTTCTCTCAATTTCTTTGAAAGTCATTTTTTAGAAGCCAGAATGTACCTTCTCAGGGAACTAAGACTGTAAATGACAGATTTCTCCCAAGATAAGCATACTGAAAACATTTGGAATTTATGCTGTGGCTGAAATATTATGTCTTTTTGATAGAATTCAGTATTGCTATTGTATCAGCACTTAGACAAAACAAAACAAGAAAGAAAGAAAAAGAAAATCTCAAAGTCTCTAATTCAGAGGATTGAGGTTAATGAAGCATAAAGAAGCAAACAAAAACACTGGGAACCAGAGGAGATTTATGAGTATGTTCTAAGTGATTAAAAGTAGATGACAGCTATATAATTTTTCCTTTAATTTCAAACTTTCTGTTTTAATTTTCAATGTTCCTTTTCCTATTAGTATAAAGCCCTAGATGGCAGGTAGCAGATCAAATTTACCTTTACTTCTCCCAAAGCTCCTGATAAAAATACGGTAGTGAAATTAAGCCCTCCCTCTCTAAGTACACTGGCCAATTAACTCCTGTCAATACTCCAATGATCAAGGCATTCTCAAGGGTTTTCATGATGACAGTATTGCTTTTCATTATTCTAATTCAAAAATTACAGTTTAAAAATGTATATATAATTTTTGAAGTACAAAAAGCCATCATTTTGGAGACACTTTTCTTATAAATTGAATGGAGAGGTCAAAATAGGGAGTGAGGAAGAGAATTTTCTAAAAGTAATGCAGGAGGAGCTAAAACACAAAACAGATTAAGAAGAAGGTTGTCTAGTATTAAATCAAAAGTTCTCTATCAAATTTAGGGGAGGAGGAAAACATGCACAAGAAAGAAGTAGAAAGATGGAACAGCATAGCCTGCATCTCCTCAACTGATGGGAAATTTGGAAGGAAAGGAACCTTTTCGTATATATGCATGTATCTACACACACACACACATGCACGTGCACAGTTCTCAAAGAGTTATAATTAGGCTACACTAAAGAGAAAATCCTGTACGTGCCCAATAATTTTGTTGAGTCATCTTATACTTTCAGCACTTTCCTAAGTCAGGGTGATTTTGATGGATCGAGGAATTGGCAGAGTTTTGCAGTTTCAGAAGCTTTTGACATCTGGGCGTAGCATGAAATCACATCCTGTGTGACTACTTAGTGTAAAGAATTCAGCTAAATCTAGCATCATGGCATACTGAATTAATACAAATGGCCCCTCTCTTATTACCAGTACCTAGAAATGTTGAATAAAATTTGACTTTAAAAGTTTAAAAAAACCATATTTCTGAGAAGGAAAGGAAAAGTTCTAGGTATTAGAAACCCAAAGGAACCACCCAGAATGCAGCAAGGACAATTAAAGGGAGGGAAAATACGAAAGTGTGGTTAAGTGAAATAGAAGCTGAAGTGACACACATCTAATAGGAATTCCAGATGGTGAGAACAGACGGAATAAAAGGGAGGCAATAATCATTCAGAAAATGCGCAATTAATTTTTAGAGTTGAAGAAAGGCAAGTGACTTCAAGTTGAAGTAGCATGCCAAGTTTCAAGTATAACAAAACAAATCACTTTTAGGAAACCACGGTGAGATTTTAGAACACAAACAAAAAATCCTTTAAAAGCAAAACAAATAAAAATACATCATCATAATATCATGATGAAGAAACAGACAGCAGCAGTAGCATCTCATCAGCAACCATAAGGGAAAAACAGAATGAAATATGTGAATAGTTCTGAGTAAAGATAATTGTTAGCCTATCAGTTCTGAATTCCATACCCTGCACAGCTAGCTAGCATTGAAAAGGATGAAGGCTAACTAAAGACATTTTTAGAGGCAAAAGTGTATTACCATTTACAAACCCTCATGTAAGGAACTTTCTAAAGGATGTACTTTAGTAACAAGAAAACTGAACTCAGAATGAAGAAATAGGATGAAAGAAGCAATTGTGAGCAATTTAATCATTCAACTTATTGATTAGTGCAAAAAAAATACATTGGTAAAAGCAAATGACTAATTTGGAGAGCTTTTAAAAAGTGAAACTAGAAAACAAAAAAGATAACATTGAGTGGGGTGTGTGAAAGTTAAGGTTAGAGAAATTTCATTCCTCGTATTACTTGGAAAGAACACAGTGATAACGATCAACCATAGGCCTATTAAGTAAGTACTCACATTAAGTGTAAACCTGGAAAAAGAAATAGAATACATAGCTTCCAAACCACCGGAAGAAGGAAAAGGGAAATTAAAAAAACTCACAAATCCAGTATAAAGTGGGACTAGATAAAAGAAAATTAAAAAAGAACATAATGCATAAACACATACATCTACATAAAGATTCACATAAATTGTCATCTATATCAATAATAATAAAAAATATAAATATAAATATTAGACTTGTCTCTTAAAAGATGGAAACTGTTTAAAATGATAATAAAATAAAATCCAGCTGTACACTGCTTATAGTACACAAACTTTAGCAAAATGATCTAGGACATTTTACATTAAAGGTAAGAAAATGAGTTGTATTATACCAATTAAATGAAAGCTGATGAAGCAATATTAGCATCAGGGTAAACAAATCCTAAGGAACATGAATGCTCTCTCTTCATAATGAAAATATGGATCATAAGACAAATTTACAGAACAATACCTGTTATAAGTAAAATTATTCAGAACACAGATAATATCATCACTTAGGTGGCAAGATTTTTTTAATCCTCTTTAAGTTGTCATTTGTGATTACTACTCCACTTATAGTAGTGAGAGAACGAGATTTTTAACATGACACTTATCCTCAGTTTTTTTCCAGATAGTATGCCAAAGATTTGCAATCTTATAATCTTTTCATATCATGTCACATTTTAATGGAAATGTGCTAATGCAATTCACATTACAATGCATCAGCAAGATGCTTTGTTCAAGGACAAGTAAGCCGCAGGAGCCAAGCACTGGCTTTTTTGTGGACTTTGTTCAGGCTACTGAAGTCACAAACATAGGACTGAATGAGCCAATCAGTCTCCCAAGGCCTAGGTTAATTTGTTCTTTTATTTGTCCCTGAGGACTTTTTCTTTCTACATCTCAGTGGCCAAAAAAGTTGTAATGTTTAGAATAAATTTTCTAAGATACAATATCAGGAGGATATTAATGTTTCCACTTTATACTTGCCTTTGGTGATCAAAAACTAGAAAGTCAGTCAACATTCACTATAGATCATTAAATTTCAGGGACCATTAATCTGGTGGCCTGACCCACAGGTCTGAGTCAGAAGTCATGAGGACTTATGGAAGGAATTTATTCAGTCCCTGCAATGGTTGTTTCTTTATGGTAGGGATCAAGGGTCTGCTTGGCCCCTTTTCTGCATTTGATCACTTGAAACTGTGCTAAGACTTCAAAACATGTTGCCAGTAGGCAGCTGTGAGGGTCAAGGATGACATATTTCTTTCTGGTCCTCAGCTTTCAGAGTAGGATAACTATCTTTTGCAAATCTCTAGATGTGTATTGTTTAGGAATAGTCTTAAAAGCAGATACCTCAGAACATTATAGCCCTATAGTTTTTCTTATTATATCTGACACTATCAAGATTCTAGATTGTATTTTTCTCTATATATGTATTTTTTAATTTTGCTTCTTGCAGAGTAGCTCATTTTAAATGTAAGCATAGCGAGTCTCATTAATGATAATGAGGATGGTACAGAATGAACAGATATGTACCGTGTTCTTTCAGTGGGTCATAGTGTTTGCAGTGAGTGATGTACAGACCCCACAGCAGATTAAAAGCTACAGTCCTACAGTTGCTCCTTTCATCCAATACACTGCTGTAGTTTCCTTTAAGAGTGCACAAAACAATGGTACACTTTTCAGTTCCTACTACTATTAAATATCCTGTCAGAGTTTCAACAAAAAAAGAATGTTAAGTCTGCTGCTACCGATTTATTTAGATTTGCGTTGAGTTTATGTTCTCCCTTAAAATATTTAAGTCACAAAACAGCTCTACAGAATGGCTCCTTGATCATATGGCTTATTTACTTTTTAAATGACTCTGTAATATTTCAATAAATTGCATGCTTTATTTTTGCCATAAACTTCCATAGAAATGTAGGCAGTAAATCTACATAAACCATACTAAATACAGAGCTCTGAAAATAGAATTCTTTTAAGCAAATATGATACGGAAACAACTTAGGTCCCAATTTAAAGGCTATCAAAAGACAAAGCATAAATACTTCTTACACTGCAAAAAAGGTAATTTTCTAAAAACCAACAAAATTCATCCCTTTAGCATCTTGCGGTATTAAAACACTATGCACCATTCACTCACAAAGGTTACTGAATAACTGATTCAATTAAGTGGATTTGGCTCTAAAATTAAGAAGTGAATTGTGCTCCCCACACAATGCTGAGGTACTCGGGGTCCTAAAGGAAGGCACCTGGTCTTATGTGTCTGTATGCTTAGCACCTTCCTTGGCAGCTGGCAATGGAAGCAATTAACACTGTTAACTACTACATGTGTATCTGGAGCCAAAGCAAGAAATACTGTCATTGTTGAAAATGGGTGTTAATAGTATATACATCCTGTGGAATAACTTGAGAAATCAAGATCTGCATATCATAGCATGGCTTGGCCTCAGAATATGATATTTCCTGAACATTAGAGAAGAAAGGAGATTCAGAGATCATTTAATTCAGCCTTTCACAAGTTACTATTTTTTGTGGGATTTTCTGAGGGGAAAAAAAGGGTAGGTGGTTAGATAAGTTTAAAAAATTCTGTACAATACACGTCGATTCACAACACATATAATTGTAATGGCTTCGAGAAGGCACATTGTTAAAAGCAAATAAAACTCTCTCATACACACCTGTCTCTCTTTCTTTAATCCAGCATTTCTATCACTTATTTCACTTTCATTGTCTTAAAATAAACACCCAACACAATCAGTGCCTGGGAGAAGACAGTTTGAGAAACGACAGGGAGATTGATTCTTGACTTCTCAGGAAAGAAACTGAGGCCTAGACACTAAGTTACTTTAGCAGGGTTACTAACTAGTAACTGGCTGAGAAAGATCTAGAATCTAGACAATTTTCTGCCAGCATTCATTCTAATAAATAGCCCTACTTCCTATGAAAGCAGTACACAGAGCAGATCCTACAAGGAGTTGCAACTTAACCTAATCCAAAAGGTAAATAATACAAATTAAAATACACTCACTGAGAGCTTCCAATGTCCCAGGTACTTATCTAAATGTTTTAAACATACTGACCCAAGTAAATCCCTATTTTATACCATATACCACAACAGATAAGAGAGATTAAGGACCCAGGAATTAACCAACAAACCAGTTAAGTACTACAAACACACAGGAGAAATTTGTCTGTAGTATGTGAGTAAAGAGGATATTTCTAAGCATAAGTCATAGCTGCAGCTACACTGGCAGATGAGAAAACCTCATACTTCTGTGAAATACCTTTTTATCTCATATTAATAATGTGGCTATTATGTGGGTGCAGGATTGCTATAAGAAAGGCTACCTACAGACTTTCATATGATATGAGAAAAGGCAAAGTCATTATATGACACCTTAAAGCAAAAGGAAGGTGAAGGAGCTAAAGCTGGAGAACTTAAAGCCAGCATAGGATGGTTTGATCATTTTAGAAAGAAGTTTGGCTTTAAAAATGTCAAGATAAAAGAAGCAGCTTCTGCTGACTAAGAAGCAGCAGACACGTTCCCAGAGCCATTAAGAAAATTACTGAGGAGAAAGGATATCTGACCAGACAGGTTTTTAATGCAGATTAAGGTGTATTTTCTAGGAAAAAAAAAAAACAAAACTGCTACAAAGGACATTTGTTAGTAAGAAAGAGAAGTGAGCACCAGCACTGAAGGCAGGAAGGGACAGGATAACCCGACTGTTTGTGGAAATACAGTCAGGTTTATGAACAGGACTGCTCTTATCTATAAAGTTGCTAACTCCAAGCCTTGAAGGGAAAGAGAATCACCAGCTGCCAGTTTCTGATTATTTAACAAGGAAGCGTGGACAGCAAGAATGCTTTTTCTGAATTGGTTCTATCCATGCCTTGTCCCTGAAGTTGAGAAGTACCATGCCAGTAATAAACTACCTCTTAAAGCTTTTTGGTATCGGACAATGCCCCTGGCCACCCAGAACCCTGTGAGTTCCGAAGGTGTCGAAATGGTCTGCCTCCCCTCAAACATAGTATCTCTAATTCAGCCTCTAGATCTAAGGGTCATAAGAATCTTTAAGGCTCATTACACCCAGTACTGTTCACGTCATTGTTGAGGTCTCCAGTCAACAGCAGGCTATCAGCAGTTAAGTTGTGGGGAGTCAGAAGCAATGTGTGAACTTTCAGTTGTATGGGAGAACAACCCCAAGCTGTTCAACGGTCAACTGTATATTCACATAAAAGTAGATTTTTTTTAAAGTTGTATCCAATAACAAAAATCCAGGAATAATGGAATGATCACTAAAAAGGGAAAATGAAAATAAACTTTGGTACATTGTAGTTAATGAAATACTATCCATTGGTGAGACAGAGAGAAAGAGTTTTACATGTTTTGACAATGAAACTGTCCAAAATGTATTAAGGGCAATAAGCAACAAGCAGAAACAGATATGCACTATTATTTTAAAAGTTTGCGTGTATGTCTGGTGACACTTGTGTGTGTGTATGTATATATATATATATATATATATATATATATATATATATATATATATATATGCATATGGGTATACCAGAAAGAAAAAACAACTTAAAATAACCCCTGATGCTGTTTCCACTGCAGTGTCTCCACCCCTTCACCACCTCCATCACTCTGCCAAGCAGCCCTTCACTTTAAAAAAAAGAAAAGAGAAGAAAAGAAAATCTGGGGAGGAATCTGTCCAGACTGCACTGAAGGAGATAGGGCTTTTTAATTTTATTTTTAGACTATTAAGCAATCTCAGAGGGCTTTCAGCCATGGGGCTAATCAGCCTGAAGGGACAGCTGTTACATTATATGTTTGTTTATGTTTGTGTACTTATATGGATGTACACAAATGTCTACAAGGATGCATGCCAACCTAACATTATTAACGTGGAGGGCTGGGGTAAGCAGTATTTTTTCCATCATTTTTTAATACTAAACTTATTGCTATTATAATTAGAAGAAATATTATTTTATTTCTAAAAGAAATAAAATCAAAAATGCAAATGGGAACTCTTAGGCTTTTCTCTAACGTCATCATAGTGGTTTCCCATCCATACGTTTCCTTGATGAACACTGTTTACAGCTGAGGGCTGAATTACAAATTCAGGGCTTCTCTGAAGAATAAACTATTCACTTTCCACTTGCTCATTTTCTCTAAGTGTTCAATACTGTTTAATAAACTAGAACAACATTATTTGTATTTCCTAAGTGTGTTTGTACTTCAGCCAGTAGTACTTTTGTTTTCAAGTGTTTCATCTTAAATTCTTTAACTGACAAGGGGCTGCACCCATCTGTGAGGGCCGGGCAGCTCATGTTCAAGGGCCAGCCTATTCGCAGGCACCCACCATCTTCATAGTGACTATTTCCAGACAGTAGGTACATTTGTATTTATCAAAAGTGAAATATTCATTGTCTCTCAGTGATGCCCGACATGAACACTGTATGCACTTGTCTCAGAACATGACTGAGTAACCTGTGCAGGTAAAGTTCAAAACTTCATAAACCTGATTTCAACACACATGACAGTGCTAAGATGACTGTATGTGTTTGATTTTAATATTTTAAAAGTCTAAATAGTTACAGGTTGACAGAAATAGAGTGTAGAATAGACAAAATCAGATTGCCTATGCTTCATTCTCCTTTTCTGGTAACTTGTGTGTTATCAGGGTGGGGTGGTGATATCTATGGACATACTTAGATGCAATGTCCAATGAGTAAAGAGAATATCATTTATTTTGTGTTATTAAATTGTCCTGAAAGAAACTGAATGGTAATAGAATTCTAGGTTTTACTCATATACATTCCAATTCATGACAAGACACCACCACCCACTGTCCACTCATGCCATTTGTCCTACAACACAATGACAATCATTCAGTCATTCTCTGAGCAAGTTTTCAGAAAATAAAATCCTCATGGCTCTCCTCAATTTGTTTACCTATGTGCTATCATTCACCTCAAGCAATACAAAAATTATCACTTACATCAGTATAAGGCATTGCATCTGTCACTTCACCTTACACTCTAAAATTTTATTTATACTGTAATCACCAGAGAACTTAAGTATACATGAAGAGCACAAGTAAATAAACATTATTTTTATGATGAAAACTAGATACAAACATCCTTTTAATATAATCACCATCCATGTTACGCACAGGTCTCAAAGTGGTCTAGATCTAAGTCATAGTCTGGTCTACATGTACCCAAGAAAGTCAGCATGTAAACCAGTAATTCTGAAAGAGGGAAACATACTGAGTTAAATATATTGACATAAGTAGGCTCTTTTGGTTTAGTTAGGAACAATCTTTGGCACAGCCACTGGATAACATATTTACTAGATAGTGTTGATCCTGATTTTCTGGCTTTGAAGTTGTTTTGGTCTTTTTTTTTTCTCAGCGTAGTCCCAATACATTTACTTTTATATACTTAATATTAGTGTTTTGTCTTACATACACCTGAAAGAGAAATCAACACTTTCTTCAACTATGGTGGTGCTAGATCTCTTAATCAATGTGTGACTTAAAAAAACTGTATCCTTGTAGATGAGGAAAATCCACTGCCCTCATCCAATAATTTGTTTCATTGATTTCTCTTGATTTTAAGTACTTCAGAAACACTTGATCATAAAGATGATATAAAATTCCAATGTCATTTGTACTGTAGGTAACAGTACTTCTAACAACTCTGCCAAGAGCTCTCAATATTAAAAACTAAAAATGATTGTTTTTTCCTCTCTTTTAATAGTCTTTGGGTGAAGAATGCTGAATAATGGAAAGGATGTTTTTGAAACATTTAGCCAAAAATGTTCACTTTTTTGTCCTCATCATGTAGAAAATCTTTCCATATTCAATATAAAAGCAAGAGTGACATTTATTTACGTAAATTGCATATCACACAGTTACAGTCATATTCTTTCTTGTATATTCATTGCTTGATTGGAGTCTCCTGATTGACTTTGGAAACTGTGTATGTGTGTGCACGTGTGCGTGTGCGTGTGTGTGTGAGAAGGAAAGAGAGAGAGAGACAGAGGTGGGGGAGGAAGAGAGGGGTTAAGGAAGGAAAGAGGAAGAGAGAGAGAGAGAATGCAAGTGAAGAGATGAGGGAGAAAAGAAGTTGGAGCAAGAAAAAATAAAGTAAATAACTCTCAGGAAGACAAAATTAAATATGGTATTGTAAGATGTGAATGCCCTCTGAATACTTGAGAGTGAAATTCGACCATATCCATCACTGAACTTGGCAGGAAATGACCTAAAACTGTCCTTTTTGGGTTCTGAGATGAGAATTGTTGTCCAAGCTGTCTCTGTTCTTGGCATCTACTGAACAAAGACTAAGATAGCCAATTAAGCCTAATTGTGATAAATTATGTGCTTTATATTCATTTTGATGGAGAATTACTGCCTAGCAGGTAATAACCCCAAACCACTAAACTAATTGTGGTTAAAACCTTGGGTTAGATGTAGAATGACCCCAGATGTGAGAGGGTAGTGCTTCATCTACGATGCCATTATTACTGCATCCCAATTTACATACACAATTAATTTTGTGACAGTGTATGAACCTATTAACATTAATACGGCTAACAAGACCTGTCCTTCCACTGTACTCTCAGTTTTTCATCCTAGCATAGTCTTAGTGGCATGAACTTGAAAACTTTAAAAATCTGAAGGTTAAGTTGTCTATGAGTCGTACTCTATTTCTGTCATTAGATACATGAAATTCCAGTGCAATTATTCCAAACTAACTTCCCTCTACTTCGTATCTTCATTTGTGTGGTCCCCAAATTATTTCTTTATTTTATATCACATCCTTATCAATGAAAACACTTTGGCTATTTATACATTTTAAACATTTACAAATCTTAATCATGTGTACCTGTACTAATGGTCTACTGATCATTAAAACATATAGAAGTAGAAAAGTAGATAAAATAAATCCTAATTGGAGTTTTAATGCTTTCATGCTCCATCCCAAAGGGTTGTCTTGCACACACTATGGGGTGGGCTCACTTCTCTTTGTAGAGGGAAGCTCTGGTCAACAGATTGAGGTTTGCAAAGGAGAAATTCAGCACCCGCTGATCCTTTTATCTCAATACAATTCAGATGCATAAAATTAAGAGTTGGAAGGGATCTCAAGGGTTCACCCAGTACATCTCTTCTACCACCTCCATGACAGATGGAAAATCAGTACAAGAAATACTGTATTTTATACTTGAATTTTCCTAAGAGAACAGATTATAAATATTCTCACTACACACACACAAATGGTAACTGTCAGGTGATGGATATGCTAATTAACTAGATGGTAGAATTTCACAATGTGTATGTATATCAAGACATCATATTGCATATCATAAATATAAATAATGGTTGTTTGTCAATTTTATCCCAATAAAGCTGGGGAAAAGATTTAAACAAACAAAAATAAATCCATCCCTTCCCCTGAAACCCTCTTCTTGTTGGACACCACTGTTAGGATGTCCACCATTAGACTGATGAACTTAGGGTCCATTTAGAAATTCCACTGTCTGTTTAGCAGTCATAGGTTTGGTCATCTATAAAGAAACCAATCTAGTCACTCTTTTTCATGGTAGCCTGTCACATATTTGAAGAAACCAGCATAAGGCTCCTCTTACTGATCTGCCTCCAAGTTGCACATATTCACTTGCTTCAACTGTCCTTTATGAGCTATATTTTCTAAACCACAATTGCTCTCTCTCCCATTTTTCTCTGAGCATCACTTGCTTATGAATATCTGAAAATGGGAAACCAAGAAATGCAAACATCACTCTAGATAGGGTCTGATCACCTCAAAATTAGAGGCTTATAACCTCCATTTATCAATAATCCATTTTATACAGCTAAATTAAATGAATAGTTTTTTTGGAAATGCAATTATTTGTCTTCATGAGTCTCAAAGGCAAACAGCAAATTTATTACATCACAATGTTGCATCTTAAACATCTACTGTGGCATGTTATTAAAAAAATAAATAAAACACTTGCAAGGAGCAAAAATCAATGGACCTAAAATAAAATGGAAAAGTAAATATGAATCCACTAGGGCCCTACAGATAATGCAGTTGACTTTTCTTTCAATGAATATAGATAAGTTATTTCATGTGGAAGGACCTAGAATAATCACAATAAAATTACTTTATAGAAAGTGTGCCTGGGCTAAAATGTTGTATTATTTCAACAGATTTTTTTTTTTCTATTTCTGGTTTTATTGCTGTATGTCTTAGCCTTTTTTTTTTTTTTTTTTTGGTATTCCTGCATAGCTAGGTTAAATAGTTTTTATGAATCATTACTGACTTTTTATATTATCTTCCTAGGTTGCAAATTTACAAACCTTAAGTAATTTGAATCATACATATTTAAATATTTAAATTACATGGAGGTAAGCAATTGATGGAATTCAAACAAACAAAAAAATCATTCCTTGAGTAGAAATGTTAAGTTATTTTGGTCAAAATTAACTTAAAATTATGCTTTGTGAAAAAAATGCTCAATCGTCTTAACAACCTCAGGTTCAAATGTGAGGAAGAAATTGATAGCTTGGTATTTCCACTGTATATTTAAATGTTTAACCAGTCTCAGAATCAATTAATACTTCTATGAAGATATGCAGAATCTATTAAGTGAAATTGTCTCTTCTTTTGCTCTCAATTGTGAAGAACTTATTTTCGTTATGGGAAAAAAAGTCATCATCCTTACAGAATTGAGAGTGACAATTATAACTGTAGGCTTACATTATTAATAAGAATGTCTTATTATATGGCAGTGTTGATGTGGATTATTAATGTTTAGATTAATATCTTTAATCATACAAAACTTGGATATCAAAAATTTATCATACATGCACACACACAAGAAGGAAGTTTTCATACTAAAATAAGCAAAGTTTTAAGAATTGCAAATAGCCTACTTTTAACACTTAGAAAACATACAAAATTATATCTATGTACAGGCACATTCTAAAGTTTTTCCTGTGATATAAGATGACGTAGAAAATAGAAAATAAAAATAGGTCAAAAATTTATTCTATTAATATTTGGTAGTCTTCAAACTGGTTGGTTTAGTGGATCATAAAATCTAAATGTTGTATTTTGAGAGAAGTGGTAACGAGGATAAACATGAAAGGGAGAAAACAAGTACAACTGAGTGAAGAGTTGATATTGAAAACATCTGTTTCTTCCCACGTGAAAGCAATTCTTCCCTTCAATTACAATAAGAAAATCCAAAATTAGCATCGCAAGCTGAAGATTCATTCTGGAGATTATAATTTACCGATTGTACCTATTTAAAGTCAAATTTATTCAGTTTAAATTACTTCAATCTTTGTATATAAAGCAAATAAAACAATCTAACCAAAAATCAACACCATACAGTCAATCTGGCACTTGCAGCTAATTTATAACCCAAATCCAAATATCATTTCTTGATATGATCTACAGTGCCACGTATTTGGTCATCTAAGTATTCTAAACTATCAGGACTATTTTAACAGTTATTTTACATTACACTGGATATCCTCTTTAAAACTTCATAATAATTCACAAGTTTGAAATTTGATGTGTAACTGTACGTGTAAAAGTTTCTTGAAGTTGAGGGATGTATTACTCACAAGGTCTAAGCATAAAACTGTCCTTTCTAGCACCACAATACTTAATCTTCCTCTGCACTAATTTATGTCCATCTTTTCCTGGCTTGAAAAATAACTCGTTGACTTTTCAATCTCTAGATTTGTCATTTATCTATATTGTTGGTCACGTGCAAAAATGGTGCATGCTTCTCTACTGCTTTCTACTTACAATATTGGCTGGTTACATCTGAAAGATATCCTGGGCTCTGGCTGGAGCACGTTGTTCAGCCCTAAGGCTACTGATTCCTGCTTAGATATGGCTTTGTTTTGCACATCGTTCTTTTCCAAAATATAGCCATTATAGAAACAGAAAATCATTGAAACCAGATTAAATTATATTTTATGGAAACAATTTTGGAAGCACACCGTAGGTAGACAGCTACTTTATAAAACTATGAATTACCACTAAAAAACACTAAAACACTGAATATTTCTTATATTAAAACTAGGTTTCTTATCTGAATTCTTGTGAGTTTTTTAAAAGGCTTAACCTGAATGTAAAAATATTCCTTAAGAGAGTCCCCTACATATTTATGTGGATGCCTCTGAGTATTATGGAATGTATTCAGTAAGGTAGCCTTATGTATCTATTTCCATTTATTTAAGATTTATTTAATTAATAATTCCTTCTCCTTCAAAAGTGGTTACATATGTATTTTCCCCCATATATATATAAAAAGCTTGATCAGGCATGAGTTAAGGCATAAACAATCAATCTTTAAATTTAAAGAGGCCAGATGTCTTTTTGTACAAGTCAGTAGAGCAGGTAGGGACAGGGATTGATGTTTTAAATTCTGATCAAGAATTCTATTCACTCTACACAGAGACAATTAGCAGGCATTTGCTTTTTTAAAAAAAGTTAACATCAGATTTGGATCTATGCCTCAGGGCCCCAATTCTGCTCTCAGGATTCACTGTTTCTTCAAGTCAGGACAGCCAGTAGAGACTAAATGGTTAATGATGCATTAAAAACATCCCAGTAAAGGAAATCTGTAGCTTCCTATATATTCAGCTCAATATTTCCTGATTCTATGCTGTGGAAGTATAACCAAACCCCAAAATAAGCTTATCTAGAAGTTGAATTTATTAACTTGCCAGGCAAAAGAGGGCAGTGTCCCTCTGTTGGTTACTCACTCCCCCTGAATGTGGATTGTAGGGACTAGATACAGGGTAAGAAGGAGTAAATTCCCCCCAAATAGAAGAAGGCATTTTTTGATTGGTTATTATAGCGGACTGGTAAGTCTTTCTTAGTATGAATCCCTATTTGAGTGCAAATTCATTTGGGTGGGCAATAAATTAACCTAGTTCTCAGAAAGGTCCGATGATGAATTGTTTGAAGATCAACTAGGCTTAGCGTCAAGCCATGACCAAGCCCTCATGTGCACATGCAAAATTTGAGCAGAGATTTCCTTTATCAATACTTATCACAGAATTAAAGGAAGTTGGACCTATGAGTAATCTTAGAGAACATTTAATCCAATGCCTCATTTTTCAGATAAACTGAAGCACAAGGTAGCAAGTGACATGCAAAGAGTCATTCAGTGGACAAACAGCAGAGCCTGAACTCAGACCGGGTGTTTGACAAGTGGGGCGTACACAGCATTGCAATGGAAATGGAAAATAGATGCCAGCACTAGAGAAACTGGAGAGCCTGATGCACTGCATCGCTTCACACGTCATATGAGTGAATTTACTCAGTGCAAAGGGCACCCTAATGGCTTGAAGGGGTGATGGCCCCTTACAGAGCAATGCGGAAACAGCGGGTCACAGTGTTAATGTGTGCCATGGGGGTGAGAAACGAAAAGAATGAGTTTCAGTTACATGTCCACAAACTCATTGGAATGTAAAAACTTACAGTCCTAGAGAAGCTCCCAGAGTTACTGTGCCTGGCAGAAATGGGAGGCTATTAAGCAGAAGTCAGGGTGGAATGACCTCAGGATAGGAGAATGCTTAAAAGAGTTGAAGGCAATTAAGATTCTACGACCTACTCTTGTGTCATCTCTGGGCTACCAGAGTGCCATCCAATCACTGTATTTTACATCTTCTGCATAATGAAAACACCTGCAACTGCAGAGGCTCTGATTTAACTTGCAAACAGAGCACTTCTTTGTCGTGATTGGAATTTTATTTCCTGTAATAGGTCATCTCCCTCACTGCTACCGATTTCATAATAGTCACCTCCTAGATCCATTACAAGAATAACTGTCAAAAACATTACCCTTCTTTCATGAAAACATCAATCAAAATTCGAATATATTTTAACCTTTAAAATTTTGTCTTTATTCTGTTACGGGTCAACAAATAGTTATTGAGTGGTTACCATCTGCCAGGCACTAGGGTTTCAGTATCCCTGAAAGAGCTCAAGGCCTGGTAGGCAAGATATATATGCTAGTAAATATTACAATACAGCATTACATCGAGGCATTCACACAAGAGTTCTATGCAAACACTGACGAGGGGTCACGTGAAAGGAAATACTTTAAACATAAGTGACTATGTGGTCAAGGGGGAAGGGCATTGTAGAAAGAGGGCATTTTCATGAGAATGGCAAGTGGTCTGTGTGATTTAGGGGCTGAGCAAGATATGGAAAATAGCAGGAGTTAAAGCAGTCCAGTAAGTATATCTCAGCCTTGGTACTACTGACTTTTTAGACCTGATAATTTTGTTTTTGAGACTGACCTGTGTATTTTTAGCAGAGTTTAGCAGACATTCTGGGGTCTACCCACTAACTGCCGGTTGAACATCTTCCCTCTCACCCCCATCACCACCATAGTTAAGAAAATAAAATGTCTCCAGACCTTTCCATAGGTCCCCTGGTGGACAGAAATGTCCTTAGCTGAAACCATTGGACAACTGGTAGAAGCTAGGTCACCAAAGGTCGTACACGCCATGAAAAGGAGTCTAGGTGTCATCCCATACATAGTAAATGAGGAGACGAGATGTCACAGAGACCCCACTGCCTTTCCAGTCCAAGTTCATACAGCACTTGACATTTTATGAAATTTTACAAAACATGTATATTTTGAATATACAGTTCTGGAGAGGGAGGCTTGAGCTTTGCCCTTGTCAAAGGGGATCTAAATTTCTCAATTATCATGAACCACTAGAAATGTTGGTGATTACCAAATACTCCCCACAAATGCAACCTTCTTATGGAAGCAAATGTTAAGCAACAAAATAACAACTTTCAAGACAATGGGAATAAAATAATAAGCAAGATGTGAGTCCTGCCGCTTCTCAGTAAGCAGCACTCCAGATAGAGCAAGACACCCAAAAAGACCAAAGCTGTGCAGTTATTTCACATTAAAGTAAGCAATTTATTGTACAAAGATTCTTGCCCCACCTTATTTTGAATGCATATAAAATTAAATGAAAATGACACTTCTTTGTTTTGATATTGATGAATTCTTACAAAGCAAAAAATGTTCTAATACGAACAGCAAGAATTAGCCAAATGAGTGGCCCACTGGCAATCTTTTATATATATATATATATATGTGTATATATATATATATATATATATATTTTTTTTTTTTTTGCAAAGACAGCAAGGAGGCCACATAGCACCCTTTGATGGCATGCCAAACATGGGTAGTAGCTCCTGGCTTTTTGTTTCTGGTTTTGTTTTTCTTTTTAATGTCCCAACACTTGGCAATAATCCTTGGTTTTCAGTCAATGCTTCCTTTGGCATTTATTATGTCATTGTTGCTATGGGAAAAAATTAGAGGTGTTAAACACAAACAAAATGTTGTTGCATGAGATTCTGAAATCTGACCCAACAGCGGTATGAGAATTGAGGAAAATTTTGGTTGCATGTATAACACTGAAACAATGGTAGAGTCTTATTAATTCTTTTAGAAAGCTGCTCTTTCAGAGAAAATCAAATATTGAATGATCTGATAAATAAAATATAAAGTATTTTTAGATAACACTTTAGAACTTCATTCCTTAACACAAATTGGAATGTTTATGTTAATTTTTTTGTTTTCTGAGGTAATGGAATGATAAAGTGTTTAAACATTAAAGTAATTTTTTACAGTAAAAGTAGTATATGTACAACATAAAAGCTCAAACAGTAAAGAGAGGCAAAAAAATTCTTAAAAAGTGAATGGTATCCTCCCTTTTCCAACTCCAAATCTTTTCCCCAGGAAGTATTAGCAAATTTTATATACCTTTCCAGAAAATTTTGTTCTCACAGAAAGGACAAATCTACATAGTGTTGCTCTGCACCTTGCTTTTTCACTTAAAAAACATGTTGCAGAATTTTCATATTGTAACTCATTTATCTACTCTACTCTTTATAATGACCTCATCATCTGCAAAATATAAAATGTGGTATATATTCTATTGCATGTGTGTAGTATTTGTTTTTAACAACTCCTTTTACAGAAAGTTACAGATTTCAGTTTCTTTGTGTATGTATAATTTTTGCTATAAATTTTGTACATACATCCTTAAGCTGTTCTCTAAAAATATTTATAGAATTTATTCCAAATATGAAATTTATTCAATTTCTTCAATATCCAAAATGCTCTTTGAATTAGACACTTCTTACAATAAGAAATTATTCCTTTTTGTCTAATTTGGGTTTGGAATTTCACTGGGATGCAAAAATCTTAGGAGCTAGAAATTCATGTTCTTACATTTAATATGTCCTAGAATGTTATATAATATACCACATATAGAATGAAGACCTAATTCAATAATATAATGTTTAATATAAGAAATTCAATGATATAATGTTTAAATAAGAAAGTTTTATAGTTTAGATTAGAATAGTTATTATTGAACATAAGTGAATACACTGACCAAATAAACGATTTAAAACACATAGAACATGCTTGCTCTGATTTCCTTCAAATAATCTTATATGTGTGTCCTATGGTTAAAGATAGTTTGAAAGCATCAGCCATTACAGCACAATCATTCAGTTAAGCATTTAAAGTGACTTTGAGCTATTCAAGCTAGTTAAACATGAGTTTGGCAAAAATATGTGGAATATTTCAAATCTGGACACCATTCATTGTCAAAAATATTTGTGCCATCGATACTATGTACCAGGCACTAATTAATTTCTTTTTTCATTTTGAGGTCTTATAAATCAATTTTTGTGAGACAGAATTTGAAGTTTCTAATCAAAATTCTAGTGCACCTCCTGATACATTAATATTTTCATGTTTTTCTTTTATATAAACTATATAAATGCTGACATTAAATACCGATTGCATGCCAGGTACTACAGTAGATGCTGTAAATACAAACATTCTCCCTGCGTTTCAGTGAAATTACAGTTTAGTCAGCAAAATAAATATTACTCAAATAATTATGCAAATAATGATAAAATCAAAACTCTGCTATACACTGAAAAGGAGAGTTACAGGCCATATAAGAGAACATGATGTGAGAATTTACCTATTCAGGAAGATTTCTCTCACTTGAGGTTTAAAGTATAAATAAGAATTAAAGAAGCAAAAAGGGCAATGGACAGCATCCCTAGAGAACAAATAGCATCTGCAAAGACCTTGTGAGGGTCGTTTACCCAGTCCCTGAATGTACAGCTGGGATGGACAGTCTTTGTCGTTGGGAAATTCCAAACACGCTCCATGGTATGTGGGGCGAGAACTACTGTAGAGGAAGTCCAAGTGGACACCTCTATCAAGAACATAAATGAAAAACAGCAGCACCTCCTGCAGGAAATAGCAAAGATTAGAGCCACCCTTCTGATGGCTCTATCACACCTCCATATGATTCATGAGTTTGGATTCTAGGAAAGCCATAAGGGCCAAGTGGTAGCCCCAGTTGCAGCCACCATCTCAAACATGGTATCTTTGCTAGAGCAGTTAACACTGCCTCTGGAAGGTCATATATATTCTTCTCTACCCCAATCAAAAATGAGAATCAGAAATAGCATATTATATATCTATTCTCTTGCTCCAGAGCTATGTGAATTCTTCCTGCTTTTGTCAAAATATAGTCTGAAGGGAACTGGTTTGTTGGAGATTCCAAAAGAATATCACATTGATCCACTACACTGACGGAACCATATCAATAATATGCTAACCAAAACAGATGAGGAAAAACAGCAAATACAATGGATGCTTGGGAAGTTACATGTGGTATGATAAGAAATAAGCCCTAGAAAGATTGAGCGGCCCAACACATAAATGAAGTTTTAGAACTCCAATGGTCTATGGCTAAATGGGACATTCCCCGAAAGTAAGGAGCAAATTATTTCATCTTGCAACCATCACTACCAAGAAGAGAGAGACACCTTGTGGCCCTCGTCATCCTCTAAACGTCACATATCTCATACTTGGAAATACAACTCAAACCCACTTACCATATGACAAAAAAAGGCTTCCAGCTTTGAGTGGGACCTAAAGCAGATTCAGGCAGTAATGTAGATGGTCTTGTCCCTAGGACCATAGGATCCAGAAGACTTTATAATACCAGAGATATCTGGCAAACTCAAAAAAAAAAAAAAAAATCATAACATACATCTTTAGGGTCCTGGAGCAAAACTATACCATTTACAAGACCATGCCAAAAATGTAAGACTATGCCTCTGAGATGCTCCTGGGACCTGGAAGAGATGAAGTGCCTGAACAGGGAACACAACATGACTATGCTGTCAGAAGTGCCTACCATGATCGGGTTCCATCAGAACTGCTAAGTCATAAATTAGGTAGGGGCCCAGTGACAACCCACTGTACGGTGAAAGCAGTACTTCAGGGGCATGAATAAGACTAGAGGTTACCAGATGCATGAGCAGGCATCCCACACCCCATGGCCATCCACAGGTTTTGCACCAGTACCTCTCAGCTGATATGGCTAAATGGGAGGCCCCTTATAATCAGCTGAAAGAGGAAGAAAAAGGTCAAACTTGGACCATGAATGGATTGGCTCATTCATTTGTGAGTACAAAACAAAAACAAGCACTAACTACACTGAGCCCGTGCCTGGAAAACACAGCAGTAGGAGGAAATTCTCCAGTCATTAGCACGTTTGCAGTACGTGGTTGATCGCTCTGGAAATGCAAGTGGCTCGAGGTGAGAGCACATACTGATTCACGCGCAGTGGCGAATGGTCTGCCTGGTTCGTTAGGGGTCTGGAACAGAAAAGCTGGACGGTGAGGGATAAGGAGGTCAAGGACAGAGGGATGTGGATGGGCGAACGAGAATAGGCGCAATGTATAAAGATCGTTGTGCTAACATTAATATCACCAGAAAGCATCTGCCAAGCAGACAGAATGTCTCAGTACAAACACCCCAAGTGCCAGCTTTATGCGCTAAGACTCGGAGCAGGGTCTTGACGGCCGAGGCAGAAGCTACTCATGGGTCCAGGAGCACAGGCTTTTATTCACAAAGACTTATTTAGCTACTGCCACTGTCAAATATTCAATCTACTAGAAATAGAAAATACTCAGCCCCTAATATAGCACCATCCCTTGAAAAGACATTCTGTGAATATGGTAGAAGGGTGGCAACATTGGACCCTTTCCACCTAGAATGGGCAGTAATTCAATATTTTGGTTATCCACTGTCTCACAGAAAATCATCCCAAAACTAGTAGCTTAAACAATACCAACATTGATTTTTCTCATATATCAGCAGCTATTCTCTGTTCCACTACACATCAGCTAGGGCAACTCAGAGGCTGGGGGATGCAATCACCTGAAAGCTCACTCACTCACTCGCGGTGGTTGATGCTGACTGTTAGCTGAAACTTCAGCTAAGGCTGTAGCTGAAACTTCTTCATGCGATCTTTCCATGAAGCTGCTTGGCCTCCTCAGAGCATACTGATGGGTTCCAAAGACAAATGTCCCAAAAGCAAAAAAATATCATCTTTTCTAACCTAGCTCTGGAAGTCACTCAACTTCACTTTGCCACATTCTATTCATTAGGAGCAGGTGACTAAAGCCATATCATATTCAAGAGAAGGTATATTAGATTCTACTTTTAGATGGAGGAATATCAAAGAATTTGTGGACATGTTTTAAATTCTCACATTCACCTTGATTGGAATTCAGGCATATTCTGAAAATAGATTATTCTTTCCCATCTGCAGGAACTTAGCACCACTATCTGAATATTTCTAGGGTTTGATTCTTGACACAGGATCCTGCATAAAATCACACTGGATGAACTGATCCACTGTATAGGAAACGAGTGACAGTAGTAGGTATAAACCCTAAGATACACTGGCTATATCCTATACTAGCCATTCAGAAGCTGCCAGGTTTACAGAGGGAAGCAATGACTTGTTAAACATGATCTTGGAGATGACACCCTGAAAGAATGACAATGTATACTCTGGATCAATTTATGGTATATGTATAAGTGTATGGTACTGTGTGTCCCCTTTAACTGGAATTCATGTGTCTGGAAACTAGAGAGCTGAAGCCGGAATGGTCCCACGTACCATCATTCCCAGTGAACAACTGGGGGTGTGGGGATTTGTGTTTCTCACCCTCACAACTCTAGACTGCATGGATTTCCAGGTCTCGATTCTCAGAGAGGGTACACTTACACCACAGGACACAATAAAATTCCCATTAGGTCTCAAGCTTTAGGTTTTGCCCAGTTACTTAGGACTCCTTGTTCTAAAAAACAAACAAACAAACAGAACAAAAAACTAGCAAGCAAAGAGAGAAATCCATGTCCTAGAAAGGCTAAATGACACTGATCATCAGGAAAAGGTCAACTGATGATACACAATGGATCTAGGACAATATACTGGGAAGTCAGGTGATCCAGACGAGCATTTCATGGTATTCAACTGCCCAGTTTTGATAGCAAATTGAAATGTGCAGCAGGTATGGCTTGAGAATAATATGGTAGTCACGAGTTCAGACATCTCATCGGGCAAGCTGAGGATGAGAACATATCACCCAAAATATGCTGCTTTGGCATACTGATTATTTTCAGCCGAAGGCACTTAAGAACAAGCATACACATGAAGGACTTTCTGACCTCCCCCTTTCTACCTAAAAGCAGGTCGTAAAATTTCCTGTGAGAAAAGTGCCCTTCTTGTACCATGAAAAGAAGAACATTCTTATCACAGAGACTGATAGTCCATGCCAAAATGGATCTGCACAAACAAACCCTTTAAAATAATCCTTATCTTCCATTAGTTCTCCTCATGTATTTTCCACTGTCCCACAATTTATTGCCCCTAGCCCAAACCACTTTGGTTATTTCTCTACAAATTTATTACTTCTTTGTCTAAAAGGTATAAAACCTCTTGGTCTTAACTGCTTCTTTAGTCTTCATTTTCCTTATGAAGAATCTCATATGCATGTAAAAATATTTAATACAATTTGTATGTTTTTCTCCTGTTAATCTGCGTTATGTCAGTTTAATTCTCAGGCCAGGCCAAAGAATTTAAGAGAGTAAAAGAAAGTTTTTCCTTCCCTCCACAACCCATTAATTAACAATGTGTCTTATATCCAAAACATAGTAGATTTGACTAAAGAAAAAATAAAGCAAGGGAAGAAGAATTTAGAATCCAGACTTGCTGGAGTTTGGAGGATTTTTAAAGGGTTTCATACTGATTCTAATAATAAGATAATAAGATAAGGCAAAAACATTTCAACTATCATAGGACGAAGTAAGGACTGATAAACTCATGTGCAGGCCTCATGTAGTCCATGCCAAAAAAAGAGAGAGAAGGTAGTGATTAAAGACAAGCAGACAGATAAATCTGAGAGATAGATATTTAGCAAGTGAAAACTGTAGCAAGATTTAGAATAAACATGAGGAGCAGGCAGTGAATCCTGTTCTTAGATTAGCAACCAGGTGACTGGTGGTTCCATTCATAAAATAAGGAACATTGGATGCAAACCACGTCAGGTTTCTTCAGAGGGGAAGCATATATTTGAAAATCGGGAGCTGTTTAACACTGTAACTTTGGAGATGTCATTAGCTATTTGAGAAGAAATGGCAAGTAAAATGTTTTTTATGTCATTCTAAGGTTCAGCAAAGAAGTACGTGCTAGAGATACAGTTTTGGAAATCATCTGAGCAGATCAGTAAGAGGCAGCTGAAGCTCCAGATGTGGATGAGATCACACAGGATAGCATGAAGGAAAACAAAACAAAACAAAAAAAACAGAGAAAAAAAGGAGGCAGCCTAGGACCAAGCCTCTCCTAAGCCCAGGATTTAGCATCTATTTGATTTAGAGAGTCAGCCAGGCTTATTTCCTAGAGGAAAGACATCCCCAAGATGAGGGAACAGTAAGTGGAAAAGTCCTTAGTCTGTGAGTCCAGGGTGTGCTTGGAGGGCTGGAGGCCAGGTGATTAAGTGGAGTGAGAAGAGGAGAGAGTAAGGTGTACACGGGTTGGGGAGATGCAGCAGATCAAGGAAGGACTGCAGACTTCTCCTTGAGGCAGTTGGAAGCCATATGAGGGTGTTTAGCAGAGGAGTGGCATGATCTGGTCTAGACTTAAAATAAAGTAACAGCTCTGGCTGCTGCATTGTGAATAGAAGCAAGGGACCAGTGAGAGGACAGGAAAGAGATAACAGTAGCTGGGACCAGGGTGGCAGCAGCAGGGGTGGGGGAAGTGGTGGGGACTCTGGACACACCTTGAGGGCAGAGTGGAGTCAGCTGTAGGGAAGAGGCACCAGGAGAAATCTCCTTCTATCTAAATTCCAATACTGGGAATGGAAGTTTTATTCAAGTATGTTTCCGTTTCTGAAAAGCAGTCATTTATTTGTATGAATGGACACAAACTTGAAACTCTTTTTATTGCCGCCTATTACTGATTATTATGAATTGGATCAGCACTGAATTTGATAAGTAAAAAACCATACTGTATTTTAAGATATTTTAATGGTAGAAAAACTAACATTTATGGATTTGGAAGACTGATTCTAATTGGAAAATCCTCATTTCTGACTTAAACTTCTTCTAAGAAGGGGCTAAGAGGAGCATCTCAAATGATCTTATGCAAAGGAACATTTGAGGGTCTTTTTTGGGACTAGTTTTAACAAACGAAATTTTGTCATCAAATAAAAGTATGTAGACTATAACAACACTCAGCACATCATTTACATCAATGTACCAAATGGAAGCACTTAAGGCATAAAATATTTTAATTGTTGATAAAGCAAAAAGATAAAATTTCATGGATTAAAAATAAAAATAAAATTTTGCCAGTTTAATGCCTATCATTTGAATCAATTTTGTGGTTGGCTTAAGTTTAAATAAGTGATAAAATCCAGTAATTCTTCCACTGAGAACTTTACACTGGGAATTTTGAATTAAAGAACTATAAAGAAATTACTCAGATGCAACCCAGTGTTTTCATTTTATAATTTGTATTTCTGAAGACCAGACTTCCCACTGGATCTCTCTGGTCGTCTCTTAAAAAGGTTAGGTTTTGAAATTTTTTAATACAAAGGATTCATTAAGCCTATGAAAGATGCATTTGAGAAAAACGTAACACTTTATTACTGTTTGATCTCAGTGGCAAAGTTGTACAGTCACATGCCGTTCAGAAAAAAAAAAAAAACAATCCAGGAAAAACTTCCTCTCAGTCTGTGACAAATCTTCCAGTAAGGACATGGGCTTTGGCGTCAAAACACCGAGGTTCAAATTCCAGCTCAGCCATTTACTGACTGTGAGGCTGGAAAGTCCATTTAAACTCTTTGATTCTCTTTCCTCCTGTATCGTAAGACGGTTAATAAAAATACTGACATCATAGGGCTGTTGTGAGAATGTAAAGATTTACTGTATAAATAAAGCACTTAGAACCATATTTGACACGTCATAAACACTCATTTCACATTAGCTATAATGGTTGTTCAGAGTACTTATCAAAAAAACATTCCTTTTCCTTTTTAAGGAAGCTTATTAAACATATCTGACTCCCAGGGGTCAGAAAGAGAACTTGAGGGCTTCGGCTCTAGACCAACTTAATGGCTTACTGAGACCTCCACGGTCTGACCTCAAACTTTCTTTTGATTTCTCAAACATGCTAATCAGTTCCTACCCTAGGGCACTGTGCTAGCGATCCCTCCCCTGGGAATGCCTTTCCTGGAGAGCTTGGGATGCCATATTCCTTCTAGTCATTCAATTTTCAGTTTAAGTCACAGCCTCAGGGAAACGTCCTTGACTCCCAGATGGAAGTCAACAGCCAGTCACTCCTTCACCTCGCTTTCATTCATTCTGGCCCAGTGTCTGTGACTTTCTGAAACTTTTCTTGATAATTTGTTTTTATTTCTGTCCCTCTTGATTAACTTATAAGCTACAAAACTGAAAACTCTATTCAGATGAGCAAGAACAGTGATGTACACAATATTTCTTGAATAACTGTTTGTTGAACAAATGAACAAACGAGTTAAAACTCAAAACTTTTATTTTCTTAGCTTCGACTTTTCGGTCCGCCCTTTGCCTCCTTGACTCTGCGTGTCTCACAACATCGCCCCATGTAAGCACCCGGCTCTGGCAGCCTTAAACGTGTACTGCTCGTAGATGAAAGAACTCACAGTGCAGAAACAATGGGTGGTCAGCGGCCAGCAGCGTACTCACATAGGGGAACATATTTTTGTTCAAAATTTCACTAGACTGAATTTTAATTTCTCAAGAGAAGCTAAAATTTCATGATTCAATGATGCAATCTGCTTATGTAGTGCCAGTAGAAAGGCAAACAAAATATCCAGTAGCTCAAAAATTTCCCCCTTATTGTATGCCTTAAATTTCCCATATGTTCCCAAAGCACCTCTCATTATCTTTTTGAACTAGTACGCCAAAGATTACAATTGGGGAAAGAATGAAATAGATAAGGCTTATTTGAAGTCAACTAGAGATGATTTTGAAAGCAAAAGAAACACTAAACTTCCCCCTAGAGATTTTAGAAATACATTTTCCTAGCTCCAGAGAGCAAAGTTTAACGTGCTTTCTTTTAAAAATAACCCAACCCATATGAAATGCCAAGGTAGGCTCGTCTCCCACTGAAAACAAATGTCTCAGGCAAGAGGCCTATAACAGTTTAGAATTTACAAAATTATATATTTTGACTTCAAAGAAAATCAACAGGAACTATTTTTAGGCCTGATCTAAATCTATCTCCACCTCTCCACCTTTTGTTTTCCTTGGGAACACAGCAAATGCCATAGATCAAAGTCTGTTTTCTCTGAGCACACAGGGGCTTGAAGGCTGTCCCCTCACTGCCACCGTATCAGATGGATAATGACAGATGTGATGTAGATAGCATCTCGGTAGATGAGGGATTTTTCACTTCATCCATTGAGGACGGCAGACAATGAATTAGAGTACCGCCTGCACAGGCTGCCAAGAGGAGCACGCCACCAGCTGGAGCAGCAAAAACAAACAATCCCAAATGCCTTTGTGGTTTACAAGTGGTCATTTTTCAAAAAAAAAAGCACGTGGGTAGAGTGGAGAGGCTCTTGGCAAATGGAAAAAAAGTAATGCTGTGTTTCACAAGCATTTCTGGGAAGACACTACCATCAAATATTCATGGTAGCGTCACGTCTCTATGAGCCTGGCTGATAGAATAATAGTGCCGATTCACCTGGCACCAAATCTCAGCCCCCTTCCCATTCTCCAGCTAGTAAATCTTGGCTGTCAGTGATGGGAGCTGATGGGAAATGATAGCCTTATTGAGCTGCCTCATGAACTGTAACTCATTTGTTCTCAAGACCCAGACTGACAGCCCTTGCATTTTTTCCTTCCAGCAAAATTGAGCATAAATCACTTTATCGTTTTTCCACATGACAGTTTATCAGAATTCTGGAATTCTATATGAAGTCGTAGAGGCTGGTGATAGAAAATGAGACAAGTTCTATCCTGTAGCTGAAGAGGACTGTCCCTCCAAAGACATTAATGCCACCATAAAAATACAATCGCGACTCAACTAAAAACAAATTCTCTCCCCTTTGACAGACCCCCATCAGCTTTATTTTTTTTTCCTCCAGAGCAAGACAAAGATGAGGAGAATGGAGTTATGGAATATAATTATGCCTTTGTTCTAACATACCCCATCCAGTTTAATGCTGCTTCTACCTGCTTCCAGCCCTGTTGTCTTCAGAGTGAGAAGGGTCAGAGCATTGGGAGCTGATACTGAGGCCTCACCAGGTTTACTGTGAAGAAAATCTGTTAAACTTATTTAGAACAACCTACCAGTGTGCCTTCCTTACTTCAAAACTATTTTACAAGTGCGTCACTCTGCTGCCAAATAGGGATAGCAAAACAACGGAGATGTTGGACTATTTAGGGGCTCCCAGGTTCATTGGTCTGGAGTGGGGAGTTGGGAAGGTATATCTACAAGGAGGATGCACGCAAAGGGCATCTGGTACATTTGAGACACAGGAGGGATGGTCAGTTGTTGGGGTGAGGGAAGAAGGGGTCAGGAGACTCCTCGAAGTGGAGTGAGTTTAAGTCCAATCTGGGATGATAATTCAGTCTTTCCACCAGGCAGACCAGTGACTCTCCTAGTGGTGGCCACAGGAACTGGAAGTCTAGTGAGTTTATTTTACCTTCATTGTAATCTAAACTTAAACCTTTCTCTAGTCAATGGTTCATTCAAACTGCATAATTTTGAAGAGAGTCCTCTAAAAATGCTCAACACAATGTAAGGTTACACAAACTTGTATTCAAGATATACACTGAAAATCTATAATATCACACAACTGAACACCCTAGTAACGAGACAGAAAACACTGCACGTGTGGTGTGACAATCACATTCCAGGACTCACGATCCTAGCATTAAACTCTCCTTTATGGCTAATGGTATGTCATGAACATTCTGACCTGAATGTTCTACTTGACCATCTAATCTGGAACTTGACTCCATACGACTGTACCATTAGATTAAAGATATACCTATAGGGCATGCATTTCACCAGAGGTGACCTCACCCCTAAAGAGGAAAAATCAGTTCTTGGGGAGGGGATATTATTACTCACCTTTACGTATGAAGCACAAATATGCATATAACACAAACAGACATAAGGACACCTGCAGTATTAAACTTCATAGAAGAGGGAATCCTTAGGGGACAAAAATGGGGAAAATAAGATTGACAACACTGCCATGGGTCATCTGTAGCGGTCTCAATGAATAGTGAGTAATTATCTTTTTTAATAAAATAATCCTGGTGACTGTTCTGGCTTTCATGGTTTTATTTTGATTTTCAGTGGAGTGATAGTAGCTCCAGTCATTTTTCTGAAGAGAGCCAAAAATAAGGCATAAATATAAAATCTACACGTGGAAATCTGGCCAGAGATACTGCAGTGAGTAAGTAGAGAACAGGGACCGGGAAAAATCAGTTATCCCATCAAACCAGCCCCTGGATGCAAAACAGTTGGCAGTTTCTGTTTCCCAAGCAACCTTTGCCTGTGATAAAGTGTCAGAGTGAGTCTCAATCCCATTGCAATCGTATGCACTTTATAAAATCTCTCTAGGAATTAGTCTCTCTAAAAATAGGCAATAAAGAAGTTATTATCTCATTCTAATTTATTGTCATTTTCACTTGATAAAGTTCCATTTAAATGCCTAAGGAGGTCATGCACATAAGCAAGACATGAGCAGTTCTAAAAGCATGTCTGAATCATATTGAAAATCCATGACACCCAAGTAACTGAACGTTTGGAATGAATTGTGTGTGGGTGTGTGCGCATGTTTTGATCTGTACTTAAAACCAGCATATGATGGTTTTAAATGTCTGCCCATCAAGAGAAGGATTCTGTCACTTCCCCTTGAACTTGAGAGGGTTTTTGTGAAGGTTGATAAACAGATATGGTGGAAGTGACACTGCATGACTTCTGAAGCCATAAGGGAAATGCACCTCCACTTTTTGGGGGATACACACCTTTGGAGCTCCAAGCCACTATGTCAGAATTACTCCTGGAGCTGCCATGTGGGAGAAACCGCACGGAGATACTCCAAGGAGACAGAAAGAGATGCCCAGGTGGTGCCCGCTCGCAGCTGAAGTGCCAGACGGGAACGCGCCTTAGGCGACTGCCACCTGACTCACCCTCAGACTGCAGTCACGTGAAGGACCCAAGTGAGAAGAGCCAACCTGAGTCCGGCCAATCTCCATAAGAGGTAATGATAAAACACCTGCTGTTGTAAATCAACAAACTATAGAATTTGGGGGTAGGCTGCTATACAGTGGTAGATACTGGGAACAGGTGATCTCACATACCAAGTGAGAGTGATTCTATGATGCTCATACATTTCCAGAGAAACTTTTTTTTAAAAAAATAACTTGAGCTATTTTCTGGAATATTATTGCATAAATGAAGATTTTTTTTTAACCTGAATGGATCAATCCTCTATATTGTAAATTGCATCAAAGAATTATTCCAAAAGTTTATTTTCCTTAAAAAATAACTGAACTTGGTAACTTACATTATATATTTTATCTAAAGTATTTCAAAACTTTAAAATATTTGTCTTCATTTCATAGTCTTTTCTTTTCTTTTTACATTTTCCACCTTGGACTTTTTCATTTCCTGATTTCATCTACCTGACTTCAATGTCTCTTCGACCATGCAGATCATCTTATTTTAGCTCAGTTCCTGCTGCTGATTCTTTCCAACATCAAGCACTTTTTGAAAAAAAAACATATTCACATGATGGCAAAGCCAGACTCCGCAATAATTCAGGATTGGCTGAGGGACACGAGGAGCCCTGGCAGCAAGGACAGGAGTAGCTGCCAGAGACCAGCACGGTAAACTAATGTCTGTGTCACCAGTGCCAGCATCAGCTCATTAAAGTCCCCCAGAGTACTGCACTTGTTTTCTGCCTCTTGAGGTCCCACGTTCCAGGGCTGTTCATCTATTTACTTAGTCATTCATTCATTCATTCCACAAGCCTATAAAGAACACTAACCACAATGCCAAATCCTGGCTTAGCACCAACAGTAAAAAGAAAGATAAAATGTTACTCCTGTCTGTGAAAGCTTCCTTCTGAAAGAGCCAACTCCAGTGATTCTGGTGAATGGCGGGGCGCAACAGAAGTACGCATGGAATGCTGTGGGAACACAGAGGAGGGAGTTCCCACGTCAGCCTAGAGAGACTGGAGAAGATATTGCAGATAAAGCAACACCGGAACTGATAATCAAAGAATGGAAATGGAAATTCAAAAAAAAAAAAGAACATGAGTTCACATGCATGAGAACAAGATGGATACCAAAAGTTCACGTTTAGGGAATAAACAAGTAACTGGGTCTGCTGAAACCGGAGGGCTTCTGAGGGGTACAGGAGAGAGTAAGTTTGAGCCATGCTCTGGGAGAACAAGTGAGTAAGGGCTGGATGGTAAAAGCCTTGCACACTCCGCAAATTCTCTGTTCTTTGTATATAATACACAATTCCACATAGGCACACGGGCACATGCATGCGCACTCACAGATGCACATATGGGTACGGCTGAGGTGTCATTCAGTGTTAAAACTGATGTAGTAATGCCAGAGACTCACGTTATAACATACTGGTTCTAACTTAGAAACGATGTATCTCTTTCTTTCTATCTCTTCCAAAGACAAGATATTATCCTTAGCCTTAAGTATTTCCTCAGGTTCCCTGAGAATATCCTCTGAATGATTAACTCACTCTACAATTATGAAGGATTTCCGAATATTTTGCCTCTATTCTTCCCTCCTGCAGCTTTCACTTGGGCTGCCCTCCCTGACAAATGAGGATCATCAACTCCTAACTTATTTATAACATCCTTTTATATATTTGCAGGAGAACTCAGGGAGCAATTCAAACAGAAATGCAGCTGCTTCCATCGACTAAATAAAAATCCAAGCCTACTTCGTTTGGTCCCTCAGATATGGCATCTCAGCCCAGTGACACTGTTAATGAAACGCTGTATGTAGTGTGGAAGAATCTTTGTTACTGCCAGAAATCTGGGGTTGGAGGGAAACATGTCTCCAGCTCTTTGATGCTATTTTCTGTTTTATAAGAAGTACTGACTGCATGGAAATTTATCTTTACAAACTTAGTTTATGGTACTTAAGAGATGGTATGAGTGGAAGGAATTCCAGAATAAACAATTCTTAACAACAAAAAAATCGCTGAATGGTAACTGGCAATGGAACAACCGCTGGCTCCACTATTTGTAGGGATATAGAAGAGGCATTCTGTTGAGCTAAGGAATGTTATACTGCCATAGAATCTAGACAGAAAGTAAATGAGGAGATATGGAAAATGTCTTTAGAAAGTTCAGGAAAATATGTTTTTAGCATTCTGTCCTCTTGAAACAAAACCTCATTTCAAAGTCCAGGTCATTCTCAAATAAAATTAAAAAAAAAAAGAAAAAAAAAAGAAGAAAAACAAAAAAACAAAAACAAGGTCTAGGTTTTTCTGAGTCCAGAGTCCCCTCTTTTCCTGCTATGCTTGACTGGCTGTAAGATCAATGATTGCAAATTCTTCTTCTCCTTATTATTTATCAATTAATACTCAAAGTAATAGTCCACCCAAACATTTAATAGGTTTCATCACTAAAAAGTGAAAAAAATGGAAAATGCAGTTTTTAGTATTGCTTCATCTCTCTGAAGGCTCACAGGAAAGAGCCCAGGTGGCATCTGTACTTGACCATCAGTGTCAGCAACAGAAATGTTTAAACTGTTTGGACCTGCAAAAAAAAATTGCACTTAAATCCAAATATTTTCTCGACTAGTTTGTTAAAATGTATGTGTGTTCTCACATATACCTCGGGAATTATTTGTTATTTTGGAAATAATTTTCTTTTGTATGACAGGAAGTTGAGGGTTTGGGGATTTTCTCAACCATTTATAATAGGATCCTGAGGAACTCATAGCAAATACTGAAACAGCCTCAGACACATCCTATCTGTGGGAAAGGTCAGAACCTCACAGGATTTTCACTGAACCTTAAAAGACAAACAATTTCAACACAGGCACTGCTACGTCTTGTCTCAACGCAATCCCAACACAGTTGAAAACTGTAAAATAAAGAGGATATCTGATCCAGGTTGCAAGTGAGCTACTTTTGTTGTTATGGTTTTGGTTTTGGTTTTCTTCACAGGCTAAAGCCAAAGACAAAATTCAGTTCGTTCATTAGTTAGGCATGAATAACCTACTAAGCTTAATTTGAGTGTGCTAATCTCACTTTTAAATTCAAAACAAAGACCCTCCCAAAATAGTCTTTCTGATGTAGCACATAGTAATAACTTAAACAAGGGAATTAGTAGCTAAATAAACCCTGGTTATGTTAGAGCAGGCAGGTAGCTAGATATGAGCAGAGAAAAGGGGACACAGATCAAATGGCAGAAATTGGGCAGAAAGGAGGGGCACAAGCCAAATGCAAAAATACACACATTGTGTAAGCACCAGGGGTCCCTGGGCAGAGAGAAAAGCAGGAAACTTTGGGCTGATAAAGGGTCACACCTTTTGGGGTGATGGGTGGCCTGGAGACCAACAAAGAAAGGTGAGAAAAGGCAGGAATTTCCAGTGTCCGAATGTAACCTTTTGCTCATTATGCCCTCGTTTCAATAAAATTAGCCTTGCAGATCAGAAGTACCCATCATGCACCGACGCCATGACACCTCTGATCCAGACTAAATAAGGACAAAAATCCCTCCTCCCTTTGGGAAGGTGGAGTTGGGATGAAACTCAGGGAATACGACCCCAGATCCTTCCCTCCTCAATGAATATTCTGCCCATTCATTTTTACACCCTATGTAACTCACTTGCCAAAAAAACACAGGGCAGCCACTCACCTGAGTTTGCCCGCTCTCCCCTTGAGAGTGTAACATTCATCCTTCAATAAATTCTCACTTTACTTTTTTTAACCACTACATCTTGTCTCTGAATTCTTTCTGGGACGGGACAAGACCCTGGAACACTGGTTGCATCCACCAGCAACAGGCGATGCCGGCAATGAGATACATCTTTCTTTGTATGTTCTATCTTTATAAATGCCTCCCAGGTTTTCGCAGTCCTTCTCTTTTGGCCCTTACAAGTATGTGGATTATCTACTGTTGTCTTTTCAATTTGGTAAAATAAAATTAAGACAGTTCCCAAAGAAGCCAGTCATCAGTGTGTCCTATTCAGCTGCCACTCAAATAACAAGTTCAGTTTAAGTGTGTGTTTTGGGCCAAATGGCAGAGCAAATGAAACTAATAATAAATCACAATAATATCATTTAATGTTGATATTATAAACTATTTAATCCTACCACACCAAGTCATACTTTTGCTTTTCCTGTCACTCTACAGGGCTATTTCACTTGTATCTTGTTTCAAACTCTCCCCTTAAATTCAATTCATTAATTTATTTAGAATGATTTACAATTCAGTGCCAGGCATGTGTTAATAATAATTAACAGTTCCCATTATGTAGTAAACACTTCTGTTTGACTACTATTAGCATATTGTCATTTGCTCTATGGAGTCCATCTCTGTAACTGAGAAATGTCTTCTGAGTTGCATGTATAGAAGCAGTGGGCACTGATGAATAAATCTGATAATGCACAACAGCTCAGCCTTAGTATTACAAAAGAAAAGAGTTTTTTTGTGAAGGATGACAGGCGATAGTCCATATAAAGTGAACTCATGTTGCCTGTTCACTGTTGTACTTTAACCCTGGTATGAGTTACAACACTGAATCCCAAAAGATTATCCCTACTAGTCCAGAACAATGAACAGGAGATAATCCATTTACTGAAGCACTTATTAGAAATGTTACAGTTAAGTCCATGTCAGAGTTACTGTGATAAATGCTGCTGGATTCAACACAAAGGATTTTGTAAGAGAAGTCAGCATATTTCTAATGTGCATGGATGGCATGCAAAGACATGCCCCACAGAAGCAGCTTCACAGGAATAGATTTTAGGTAACTCTCAGAAGTCATCTGCATGTTCAGTTACTACTAATGCCCCAGGTGGGTCTTAATACATACCATTTGTTAGAAGTAAAAACCATCTCCTTCTCCAAAATTTGAGGGCAGTTACAAGATTCAGTAGTCTTTTGAATGCCAGTAATAGCCAAGCCCTCCATGTGAACAGCAGTTGGAAGAAGTAGGCAGCCCTTGCTTTCTGAAGAAAAAACCAAGGTTGATTAACCACTCACAACATTTTGTCAAGCATAATGGGACCAACTGAAAGAGAGTATATATCTTTTCAAGTTTTCACAGTGGCAGCACTGTCTGGTCCTCTAAAGTTTTTTTCAAAATGCTATTTATTGCCTAAAACTCTGATAGGGGATAAATACAGGAAGTGAATATAATATTATGTATGTGTGTCATGAAATACTTGTTGTAGGCAGTTACTTTTTTTCTGCTTGGAAACCCCAGACAGCAGAATGTGTAATTATAATTTTATTTTCACAGTGCTTTATTAGTAATTCTATACTATTAGAAAAAATATAAAGCTATGTAAAAGCCAAATGAAGCAGAAACAATATAAGATAATCCACATACAAACAGAACCTCATCATTTGTCCAGATTCTTTGGATGTCTTTGTTGTGATTCCAGAAAGCAATTGGATTAAGCAATATAGTTGGCCAATCTGAACCAATCTGGGGCAGTCTTGGAATATTCAAAGAGAAAGTGCTTGGCACACAGTCAATTGCTAATTGTTTTACTGTGCAGATAATAAGCTTCTACACATGGTTCCTTAACAATTTTAACTACTGTGAAGCTTATATTTTTGTTCTCTTAGGAAAGAAATTACCCTATAGCTTTATTCTTTTCTTTGTAATTCTACTCAGTTCTTCTGTATTTGTACTCAAGTATTGTGAGCAAATTTAGACTCTACCTACACATAAACAAAAAACTCATTTTGTTTAACCTACCCTCACTCCACTTCTTTCTATAATTATCTCTTATCTGAAAACCAAATATGTTACCTTAACTGCACTTTGATGGGCAAATGCCTCTAGGAGACTCGGTTTCTAGGCAACGATGGAGAGACTAAGGGCAAGATAAAGCAAATAGTTCCCTATTTCAACTGTCAGAACAAAAGGGATTCCTTCATAATGCATTAATGCCCACAGAGCTGGTGGACTATTTGATTTAATTTTTCATAAGCTGTCATCAAAACCTGTCTTTTCGAATAACTATTTTTCTAAAATTATTGTTTGATTTGTCTTTTCTTTAAACTGTATTTTACAGAGTTTAATGATCTTTAATTCACCCTGGCTAATTTAATTGTAGTATTTTTTAAATTCTTCTTCATCAATTCATCTTCCCTTTATAAGAACACTCTGTTCAAATGATCATATTCCAGAATAACCAGGACATAAAGGGAGAAATCTTGCTGACAAGACAGTTTGCAACCTCTTCACACTATCAGCAGGCTTCAGAATCTTGTATTTGCAATTAAAGGTATTATAAATACAATGAGATCACAATTAAGGTCATTTTCTGCTCCTCTCTGTAGTAAGATGAGGGACTTTTAAAAACTAACCTGTGCAACAGAAAGGTTAAAGCACTGCCAGACCTGGAAAGTAATTCAGGCAGGAAGAAATAGCAGATGTAGACTATTTATTTGCAATGAAGTATTATCTTACGTCTTCTATTGTTTCTGAATGAATGGGTCATTTCAAGACTAGGAACTTGTTGCTTTCTGAGTAACAACAATGGTTAATCCACATCATAGGAAAAGATAGGAGTCTCCTTAACCAAATTGTATGTGCATGTTTCTGGCATAAAATTTGGGATTCAGTAACCGTCAGTCTTAGGTAACTGTGCATTTGCAAATTTTAACATGTGTTTAACTGAACCAAATCAAAGTCCTAGCTCCCTAGCAGCAATGGGTGTACATTGCTTGGCTAATAACAGCCCCACCAAACTACAATGAACAAAGCCCCTTAGCTAATGAGTTTCATTTCACAATGAATTTTACGGAATTTGTCATGACTGATGAGGGATCAGAATATGCCACCCTAAAATATGCCGCTTTAGCATAAGGATTATTTTTAAGATGAAGGCAATTCAAGATTAAAAGATGTAGGAATAGGTCTCAGCTCTTCCCCTTATCTGCCTAAAAGCAGGGCATAAATTTCCCTTTAAAGAAGGTGCCCCACCTCATACCAGGCAGAGGAGAGTGACTCTCACTGTGAAAGACAGAGAGTCAACACTGAGGTAAGTTGGCATAAACAAAATCTACTACAATAGCCTTATCTTCCACTAGATCCCCCATACTTCCTAGTCATTTCCCCACAATGTAGCCTCCTTTGAAACTCAACCTCTTTTCCTTTTTAAAGGAGTATATAATCACTGAATTAACCACTTCATTGAGTTGCACTTCTTTTCTGTAAAGTCCCATACACATAAGTATTAATAAAGATTGCGTGCTTTTTCTCCTCTTAAACTGTATTTCGTTAGTTTAATTTGCATGGAATCTAAGAGGGTAGAGAAAAGTTCCTCCTCCCCAACACTAATCTGGTATTAGAGGCGTAAAATGGTACAGCAGGTGATCAGGTGTGACTTCAGAGTCATTGTTTATACACAGACAGTGCTTCTAACAAAGCTAACTTTAATAGATTAGTGGAGGAACTTTACAAGTAACAGAGCTCTGGAGTTTGGGGTACGCAGAATGGCAAAGGATAATCAAGTAGATGCACACAGAAAAGCCGAGAAGATGGAGAGAAAGTGTGATGATTGGCTGTATTCCTTCATGAGGCATAGCTGCTTTTAAAGGTAACATTAAACTTATTTGGTCCCAATTTGTCTCAGAAAAAAAAATGTTAAATGGTCAGAGTGAATGCCAATCACAGTATGGAATATGGGTACACAGATAATGGATTCTCATTCACAGAGAATCATTTTAGTTAAACAAAAATACAGAGGAAGAATTTTGAGAAGCATATGGGAAAGACGTAAAGCCGTTTCATCAATAGTTTGATGTAGATTATATATAACATAAATCATTCACATATGCAAAAGATTAAGCACTAGTAAGAGAACCAAATCAAATAATCCATCATTCAAGCCCAGGACAAAGTGGGATAAGAATGCTAAGGGCACATCAATGAGCAACACTGGGATAACATATTGTCCTGGGAATCCAAAGAAACAGAATACCTTGTTCTCTTGGATTCAAGGGATGAGAAAATGTTTTTGGTTTCTGAACAAGGAAAAAGTGCACATTATTATTAGCATGCATTACAAAATATTTTTAATTTGTTGTATATTAGATGCTCAACAATATAGTAATGCATGTACTTCCCATTTGAAAGTTACTCTAACAAAATGATAAAACTCTAGTAATACGTTTAGTTACTCTAACAAAATGCTGTATTGTCCTCAGAGAGTCCCATGGTATTGATGTGTAAAAACAGCCTTGAAAGATTCTACCTATTTTTTATAATAAAGTACAATTTCATGTTCAAGAAAGAAAGAAAGACTAGGTATGTAGTTGCCTTACAGAATTTTGTCTTAACCTGGTTTCAAAGTAGTTTTGCTTTACAAGTTACTCTGGTTCTTCAAATTTGTAAGATTTTTCTTAGTTGTTTTCCATGAAATAGAAAATGGAACTGACATTTATTAAATGACTAATATTGCCTCTCACTTTGCTAGACTTTTACACATGGGAGACTGGGTCATGAGCAAGTGGTTAAGCACCTTGTCCAGTATTACACATTCAGGAAGTGAGAGTGGTGGAATTTAAACTCTGACTGATTCGGAATCTTATTCCCCTCACTACCACTTTGTACTTTCTCCAAAAACAATGGACATAAAGAAAAGGAAATCGGGCAATTGTCTGTCTTTTAATTCCCTGCTACCTCAGATTATCATATAGCAGCATTTGAAGAGGGAGTAAAACAGAGAATGTGAAAGAGTCTCTGGAATTTCTGCTCAACAATTCTGGGCCAAAGAAATCCTGAGATGGATGAGCAACCTTTGTCCACTCTGATTACCTTCAAGTAAGGTGATATAAGCAAAGAAAGCTACATACAATTATCCCTCATGAATATACATAGAAAAATTCTAAACAAAACTTAGCACATAGAGTCCAACACTATATACAATGGACAATTTCCTAGGAACGCAGCATTTGTTTAGAATTTTAAATAAAAATCAATGTAATTTATGATATTATCAAACCAAAAACGAAAAGTCATTTGATCATCTCAATAGATGAAGAGAAAGCTTTTGATAAAGTCTATTTACCCATTTTGATAAAAAGTCTTGGCAAAGAAGAAATGGAAAGAAACTTTCTCAACCAGATAAAGAATATTTAACAAAAGCCTATAGCTAACATCAAATTTAACAATAAAGGAATGAATACTTTCCCCCTAAGTTCAGGAATAAGATAAGGATATTTACTCTCAGCACTTTAATTCAACATGGTACTGAGGTTCTATCCAGTGCAGTGCAATAAAACACACAAGCAATACAACAAAGCACGCAGGCTGGAGAGGAAGAAGTGAAATCCTAAAGGATTTGTAAAAAATAAATCACCAGATCTAATCTTATGAGATGGTATGATTGTAGAATACGAATTAAATATTAAAAATCAACTGAATTTCTATATATTAGCAATGGACAACCAGATAGTGAAGTAAGAATATCATTTACAATATGGTCAAAAATACAAAATACTTAGGTATAATATGATAAATGATGTGAAGACTTTGCATGCTTAGAGGTACAAAACGCTACTGAGGGAAACTGAAAGTAACCCACGTAAATGGAAAGACTTATGGCTTTTGTAGTTCAGAATACACAATATTATTAGAATGTCAATTCCCACAAATTTTACCTATGGATTTAGCATAATCACCACAATGGAAAAATGCAGACTAATTTATAGTAATAGAAAAACGAATGACAGTTGCTTTGGGATAACTTAGGTGTGTGTGGAGCTATAAGAGTGAAGATTACAAAGGGATATGTAGATACCTTTTAGTTGTGATGGATATATCCATTACCTTGATTGTGGTGATGGCTTCTCAGGTATGTACGTATGTCAAAACTTACCAAATTGTACATTTAAATATGGACATTTATTGTATGTTAATTATGCCTCAAGCTTTTAAAAAAACTATATAGATTTACACATACACACACACAGTGGCAGTAATTAATGGATGGGGTAAAAGGAACAGGCTTACAATGAATCCAGTTAAGTTGAGGCTAGCCTATCTTAAACTTAATTTAAGAAAAATTCTACTTTTAGACAGGTAGGACTTCTTTCAAAGGCCTAGTAATGAAGTCATGTTACCTGATATTTTTCTGCTGTTGTTTTATACTACTTTGTCCTAGAAGTCTCAGGTCTGGCACTGAAATATGCATTAATCTTTATATTATTTGAATTTAAATAATATTTTCAGGGGTATTCTGTACTGTTTCACTAATAAAAGAATCAATCTGTGTCTCCTAATATTTTAGAATAATAAAAAAGTTTCTATATTTATCTTGGTGAAACAACTTCACTACTAAGGCTTTAAAAATAAATACTCCTTCTTACATATCTGGATAAAGAAGAGAATACGTTTTAAGGTCTGAAAATTGTCCCACAAAAACTGTGTACCATTTCCATGGGTTCCTCAGACTTATGATAAGAACCCATGAATTCTCTAGCAACATATTTATTATTTTCTGTCAAGAATCCAAGTATCATTGAGATTATCTGTGGTTTTTACCATACTTTGTAAAACTTAAGCTAAAAAAGATATATATTTGCATATATTTAGAACCCAATAAATCGTGAAAAATGGCCTTCCACTCAACTATGCCTATAATTTACGTTAGAAAATTCTTCCAGTATGATCATCAACCATTTTTATTGAGCATGCAACCTGTCAAAAACTGTTGCAGTAGGCATAATTATAGAAACAAATAGTTTGAACAACAGCATTCATTTACTTAACAAATATTCATTTGAGTTTCCCATGTGGACCAGGGTAGATACCACTATGCACTGGGACATAAGGGTCAACAAAAAAAGACATAATCCGGGACTTCATGGTGTTAACACTGCAATGGAAGGATGAAGACCAAATAATTTTTCCCTACTAAGTATATTTCATTAAGAATGAAATTAATTAAAAGACTCTCTTGATATACTGGATACAGGATTTACATCTTAATTATATAGTAAAAAATTAAACATATCTTAAATTCTAATGTAATCAATATGAATTTAATGTGGTTAAAATATGTATAGGGCATAGTTACTGTATAACTTTTGAAAGTATATATAAAGTATTAAAAAATAAGCTTTTTGAGAAAATTTAATTCTAGTACTCTTTCATCTTTTATACAAACAAATAATTCTTGAAGACTTCCCTTCCAGTAACAGTGAACTAGGTAACTCTGACCAACTCTCCTACTGAGTACTTCCAGAAAAACAGAACAAGTTATAAAAGCACCTGAAGGGATCTGAGATCTGACAAGGTCAGGAAGGATTACTGAGTAAGGATTTAGAAAAGAAAAACATGTCAGGGACTTGGTGGCACCACTCCTTTGCAGGCATTTGCTGATCCCTGAGATGGGTGCTGAGAGGAGATGTTAGCAGCCTCTCTTGGCTTGGGCACAGTGATGTTGTTCAGGGGTCACCAAGAAGTGTTCCGTAGTGAACCCTCCATCCTTTGGATTAAGATCTCAAATAATCCCCCCTCTCACCCTACCCCACAAAGATAAAAGTTAACCAGAAGTAGAGTTCTTTTCAGGAACAGTCATTTACCTTCCAATCATCTTCATTTCTAAAAACGGGTAAAGGTGATCCAGGATTGCTAGTGCCCAGAAAACTAACAGAAACAAATGTAAATCCTCTATAAATGATGATAAAACCATCCTAGACTCTAATTTACTTCTACAAATATTTTCAGATACAATATCTGGTACATATTTTAAAACAACCATATATGATTTCATAATGATGGGTACATGTCATCATACATTTATCCAAAATCACAGCATGTATAACACCAAGAAAGAACCATAGTGTAAACTATAGACCTTGGGTGACTATGTCATTATAGGTTCATCAATTGTAACAAATGTACCAACTCTGGTTGGGGATTTTGATAATGGGGGAAGGTATGCACATTTGGGGGCTCAGCGATTTGAGGAGTCTCTATACCTTCTCCTCAATTTTGCTCTGAACCTAAAACTGCTCTAAAAAAATGTAGTCTTAATAAAAATGTAAAAACACACACACACACAGATATACAAGGAGGCAAACATGAATTAACAGAAACAGTAGAAAATAAAAACACACCCAATATTCTCAATATTTAGGTGCCTTAAATGTTAAAGTTTTATATATAAATATATATAAGAAATAAAATGCAAATTTAAGAATTTTGACACAGAAATAGAGATAATAAAGGAAAGGACAAAATAAATTTGAAAAGAACCAAACTGAAATCCTAGAACTGAAAAGTACAGTTATCAAAATTAAGAACTCAAAGGATATGTTTAATAGCAGATTACACACAATGGAAACGAAAATGAGTAAACTAAAAGCTGACATAGAAGAATATATACAGAATAAAGCAATTTATTTTCTCCATTTATTTGTTTTTAGTTATTTCCTCCTACCAAAGTGTAAATTCCCTGAGTCCTAGGATCATGTCTTGCTCACTGTGGTTTCACTGGTGCCTAGTAGAATTCTTAGCATGTAGTGAATATTCATTAAATGATTGTTGATAAAAGAAGTATTTGGTTAGGAAATTTCACTTCTATCCTAACTGTCAAGGCAATAATCTTGACAGAGAGTGTGTTGACTAAATATGGTTGACTATACTGAAATAATTTTACAGAATAATTCTTAAGTGGTGAAGGAAGGGGGAAAAGGAAATAAAAGGTACTGAGCAGGGAGGAAGAGAGGAAGACAAGACTGATGTTATTCACACATTATATCATTGTGAATGTATGATAACCAACGTGGCCTGCACGTAAGTTATTAGAATTAGTGGATTTAGAAATGTTGCTGGATTTAAGATCAATGCACATGAAAAATCCAAATTCATAAACCTATGCTAGAAATAAATAATTAGAAAATGGAATTTAAAGAGATGTATAAGAGTATCAAAATGTGAAACACCTGCAAAAATATTAAAATACAATGTGTATGCTACCCAACAGAAAAGCATTAAAATGGAAATAAATTACATAAATTCTTAACGAGGAAGAATGTATAAAGGTACTACTTATACTACTAGAGGGACTTTAGCTAAACTGTAAATTTAAGAGAGGGCGTTTTAGTACAAGGACAGAAGGCCAGACAAGTAGACTACTGGAATAGCATGGAAAACCCAGGGAAATTTGTATACATGAACACTTGACTTATCACAAAGCAGATGTGACAGGAAAGGGCAGTCATTTTAGTAATTCATTCTAGGACAATCAGAAATGCATACGGAAAAAAGTGAAACCTGAATACTACTTCACTCCATTCATAAAATTCTTTATCAGACTACAGATAATGTAAGTAAAGGAAAGTGAATACATCTTTTAGGATTGGGTTTCTCAACAGCAGACTGTTGCCACTTGGGCCAGATAATTCTTCATTGAAAAGCTGTCCTGTGCCTTATGGTATGTCTGGCAGCATCCCTGGACTCTAAGCACTCAATGCCAGTAGTACATCCTCAGTCGTGACAACCAAAAACGTCTCCAGACATTGACAAATGTCCCCTGGTGCAAAACTGCCTTCAGTTAAAAACTACTGTTCTAGGAGAGTATGTCAAAGAATACTTATTATTTGGGATAAAGAACAACTTCTTAAAAAGGACACAAAATACTCTAACCAAATGTAAAAAATTCTCAGTGTGGCTACTTTAAAATAGAAGAAATTCTGGTCACTGAAAACATCTTCAGGAGAGTGAATAGGCAAACCATAGAGAGGGAGAAAGTAAGAGCTGTCTAACTGGCAAGGGGCTCACAACCAGATTTTATAAAGAACTCAATGAGAAAATGATGAAAACAATAGAAAAATGATCAAGAGACCTTCACAAAATGAAGATATCCAAACAACCAAGAAAGATACGGAAAAGTGTTCAGAATCACTAGTGATGACGCTCACAGAGAAAAAAAAAATGTGACAATGAATATATGTATGTTCACGTATAACTGAAAAATTGTGCTCTACACTGGAATTTGACACAACATTGTAAAATGATTATTACTCAATTAAAAAAATGTTAAAAAAAAGAATCACTAGTGATGAGGAAAATGCAAATAAATCAAAAGGAAATTCTACATCTCCATCAGAAATGGCAAAATGAAAAGCCAACAACACCGAGAGTGACTGAGGACGTAGTGCAGGGGTCAATGCACTTTAACTGTCAAGAGATGGATGGTATTTTAGGCATTGCAGGCTATATGGTCTTTGTCAAAATTACCTAATGAGGTATCACTTCACAGTGGTGAGAATGGTCATCATCAAAAAGTCTACAAATAATAAATACTGGAGAGGGTGTGGAGTAAAGGGAACCCTCTTACACTATTGGTGGGAAGGTAAATTGGTGCAGCCACTATGGAAAACAGTATAGAGGTTCCTTAAAAAACTAAAGCTATACTTGCCACTTGATCCATCAACCCCACTCCTGGACATATATCTGGAAAAGATGAAAACTCTAAGTCAAAAAGATACATGCACACCAATGTTCATAGCAGCATTATGTACAATAGCCAAGACATGGAAGCAACCTAAGTGGCCATTAACACAGGAATGTATAAAGGTGATGTGGTGTGTATACATATATACACATACATATAATGGAATATTATTCAGCCATAAAAATGAATGAAATAAAGCAGTTCTCAGCAATGTGGATGGACCTAGAGATTATACTAGATAAAGTAAGTCACACAGAGAAAGACAAATATCATATGATATCATTTATATGTGGGATTTTTTAAAAAAAATCATACAAGTGAACTTGTTTACAAAACAGAAGCAGACTCACAGACGTAGAAAACAAACTTATGGTTACCAAAGGGGAAAGGGGGATGGAGGGATAAATTAGGGGTTTGGGATTAACATATATACACTACTATGTATAAAATAGATGAACAACAAGGACCTACTGTACATACAGGGAACTATATTCAATATCTTGTAATAATCTATAATGGAAAAAATTTGAAAAAGAGTATATATGTATAGCTGAATCACTTCACTGTACACCTGAAAAGAACACAACATTGTTAATCAACTATATTTCAATTTAAAGAAAAGTACTCAATTCTGCTGTGTACCACAAAAGCAGCCAAAGAGAATGTGTAAATGAATGAGCATCGCTGTGTTCCAAAAAAACTCTTATTCTTAAATATCAGTGGCAGGACAGATTTGGCCAGCAAGCCATAGTTTGCAGACTTCTGGTGTAGAACAACCAGAATGCTCATATGTTGCTTGTGGGAGTGTAAATTGGTACAAGAAATTTGGAAAACAGTTTGTCATTATCTTCTAAATTAGATATCCTTCTACCTCATCCAGGCCCTCTCAGCAATTTCCCTCTTAAGTTATATACTTGTCAGAAGTGTAAGCAACCTATGTACTGAGAGAAAGGTACAAGAAATTATTGGCAGTATTTTTGTCAGTGAAAAGGAATAGAAGTATCTCATACATCTATTGATGATGTCCCTTTGGTCAAAGGGACACATATACTGTAATGCACTAAAAGTGAAATATTTTACAGCAACAAAAAAAGACTAAACCAATGAGTTAACTCAAACAACCATAATGATATTTGAAAGAAGCCAGACAGAAAAGAGTAATTTCTCATAAACTGTTATCAAAAACCTGTCTTTTATTCTTTAAAAAAAAATACATGAATGTGTTCAGTAATAGTATAGAGTTTAGCAATGCTTACTTAGTCCATAAAAAGCATTCATAAAAGGAAATATATATTACCATTAATGTCAGGATATCATTGTAAGTTTGGGGGAAGGAACACTGAAGAGTTGTGAGATGTTATCTTTTTCCTGTTTCTTGACCTGGATGATGCTTGCACAAGAATTTGCTTTGTTTCATGCACATACTCACATTTTTGCTTGAGCGCTAACTTTTCAAATAAAAATAGTTTTTAAACACAATTTACTGACATTGTATGATTTCCTTCTTCTTTGTTGTTAAGGTGAAAGCAGTATGAGTATCCATGTAAGGCAGACTTGGATTACAGCAGACCTCGAATAAGAAAGTTTCCTCTCCTACAAGGATGTTGGATGCAGCAGCCTGGGCCAAATTCACGGCATGCCAAGTATTTCTCTTCTCCTGTGATTATATCAAGCCAAGTAGCAGAATCTTACAAACAAATAAAAAATTGGTAATATAGTTGATTTTTCCAATTTTTCCATCCTTACTGTGTGCATTTTGCTCAATGCTTTGAGTCACTGGTCCTATGAAAAAATATGGTTTTGTACTAGTTAGCGCTGAAGTGCTGACATTTATCCATCTCATTGGTTCTCAGCATATTAAAATCAACTGGCAACTTAAGGGAAAAAAAAAAAATCTATGGCCTAAATCTAGCTCAGACTAATTAAATCAGGCTCTCTTGGGGTGTGGCCCAGGTGTTTTTAAAATTCCCCAGAAAGATTCTAATGTGTAGCAGGTTTGAGAATCACTGATCTGTCCGATGGCCCCCTCTGAAGTATGCATAATTAAGTCAGAAATGTTCAGTTTGCCTCAGTGTAGAATTAGGCAGAAAAAAATAATGATTCTGATAAAGGCCAATATTTCTCACATAGCAGCTAGTTTATTTTTATCAATGATGAGAAGGCATTTTTTTAAAGCTTACAAATTAAAAAATACATATATATGTCTCCCCTTTCAGAATATTTAGCATTTATCCACAAAAGTTGTTAAAAAAAAAAAAAAAAAGATTAACTGATCCATGCTATCAGTTTCTTATTCCTTTGGCCCCAGCATGCTACTTGCGTCTTTCCAATGGTCTCCTTTACCTGCATTTGTCAGGAATAGTTTTCATAAAGAGGAGACCATTCATTGTGCCTAATAACTTGGCCAAAGCTGTCCTTCCTTTAATTTTGCCCTCTGCTTCACTAAGGAATTCCCGTCTGTTGGTTGCACTTAGATACCATGAGAGGTAGTTTGCCAAGACTTGCAGTATAGTTTTGGTACGTCGTGCTTCCCTGATCCTTCTTCCCCACAACCTAAACCCTTTCTCTACCCTCTGAATACCCATCTTGCTGACCTCATGAGAGCTTTCACCCATCTGAAACCTAAATGGCCTCACCCAAGTTTAACATCACAGGAAGGCTCTATGGGTTGCTGAAACTTTCTCTGCAAACCCTATGACCCTATTCCTTAATGCATCCTGTAGAATTGGATACTGCCACTTGGCCCTAGAGGAATCCAGTAAAAAAGATTCAAGAATCCCAAATAATTGACCTTCAACTCTTAAAAGAGATTCCAAAAACACTAGGTAGATCCCACCCATTGTAAGTTGGAGAGCTGCCAGGACTGACAAACATCATAAACATAAAGATACATGCAACTTAAAACAACATTTAAAAACTACATACACACACACGAAGAGCACTTAAATTCTGACTCTACAACTTAAAAACAGTGGTTTTGACAATTCATTAATCTTCTTGAATCAAGTTTTTGTGTTTGAAGGGAGATAATAGCACCTGTCTACCTGACATGCTTGTCATATGGATCGATAAAAAAAATTCCATGAGAATAATATTTGACATATATATAAGTTGAGTTTTTTAAGTTCCTTTTCCCCCCAACCTCATTTCAGCACCACTGGTGCAAATTCTTGGGTTCAAAACCTGGTTCCAATGGAAACCTAATCAGAATAAATAAATACATAAATAAATAAACTGTCCATGCCTCAGTATCTCAATCCATAAAACAGGGACAAAACCAACATCTATTATGAAATGAGACAAAGCACTTAGCCCAATGGCAGGTACACAATAAATGCTCAACAGCTGTTAGCCATTAAGAGCCATTTTTATCACTGTTACTCTTAGAGATCATTACTATTGGTAAGCACTGAATAATGTTTGAATTGATTTCTACCATAAAGCACTTTAGAAAACAGTAAAGAACTATCATTAGTTGCTGAAAAAGTATAATTATATTTATCTGTATTATTTAAATTATAATGCAATTTATTCAAATTCTAAGTTAATTCCCTTGAACGAAATTTCAAAGGAGGGACACTATGCTGTAAATGTTCAAATCATCAGCATAATTCATCTTACTGTGATTACTTAGAATTATATTGAGGGATATGTTACATAATTATCCCACAGACATGAATAGAAAACAAAAGACCATACTTATTTGATGAGACCTGCTGAAATGTCAACCAGTACTGTCAGTGGTTTGGTCAACTGCTCCTGTTCTAGCTAAAGAATGAAATTATTTTATAATGCATTTCAGTATCTTCACAATTTATAAAAAACATAAAGTTCTAATGTTCCAATGACAACTAACACTTCTGCATAAAGAAGTCTCAATGATGCCTGTTGTAGAGTTAAAAATAAATTGTAAAAAATTAAGTTCCTCTCTTTTCTATGTAACATTTCCATCACAGTGGGATGTACTCATCTAAGATGAGTAACTCTGTAAGACATCTTTGATTCTTCGTACTCGTACTCCTCCCACATATAATTTTCATTCAACAACATCTCTAACCGTTATTTCTTCCTTTCCGTCTCTACACATTCTTAATGATCTCTGGCCTGAATCGCTGAAACATATTCTGAATCAGCAGCTCTGCTTCTAAGCCTTCTCCCCTCTAATTAAACCAAAATGACATAGCTAAAATCACATTTTTCTGATTCACTATTGTATTTCACTAAAATGACTCCCCTGAAGTCTCTCCACTAGTCAGCTGATACCCTTCTATCAAATTTGGGTAATAAAGCTTACTCAAACCTCCATGCATTTCCCTGCATTATTTTTCTCCAGTTCCTTTCTCATTCCTCAGACACCCTCTCTGCTCCAAAAATTATTCTTCATCTCTTGGTACTACCTTTCCCTTTTTAACATTCCAGCCTTATTTGCAATTTATTTTAAATATTCCCCTTGCCTCCTACATGGTGTAAATGGCATGTCCAACAAAGTACTGTGAGGCATACATTGTTTTCTTTAGAATGGAGAAGTACCTCTAACCTCCGGTGCTTAATAAGATGGAGTTCTAGAGGGCAAAACAAGAGTGCCTTCTGGCCGCACCTGGGGCATGGGAAGGTGTATGCAAGTACAGAGCACCATGAAATCCAAGTAGAACATAAGCTCCTGAGGGCAGGAGTTTTGCCTGTTGTGTTCACTGCTGTAGCTCCAGAACCTAGAGTCTTAGCATATAGTAGTCACTCAGTAAATATTTGTTGAGCACATGGAGTGAATAAATGAACACATATACCCCCGCAAGATTGATCTATACTCCCCATACAGAGACTCTGTACAGAGCATGTGGTAATATTCTCAGCATGAAATGTAACTACACCTACTTGCCTGTGATGCAAGGTCAGCAGCTATTCATTCAAATACTTAACACATTCCACATATCATGCTGTATGAGAAAGCAGTGATCTTAGTATGTTTGGTCTGCTCTAACAGGATGACATAGAGACTGGGTGGCTTATACCCAACAGAAATGTATTTCTCACTGTTCTGGAGGGTGGAAAGTCCAAGATCAAGGCTGTGGCAGATTCTACGTCTGGTGAAGGTCTACCTTCTGATTCAAGAGAGCTGATTTTTTTTTTTTTTTCCTGCATCCTCACATAGTGCAAGGGACCAAATAATTCTCTGGAGTCTCTTTAAGGGCACCAATACCATTCTTGAGGGCTCTACCTTCGTGGTTTAACCATTTCCCAAAGGACCCACTGCCAAATACCATTACATTAGGGATTAGATTTCAACATGTAGATGTTGGAGAGACAAACTCAGCAGTAGTCAAGGGACTAATCAAATGAAAATTTAAAAATCACTGATGTCGCTTCACCTAGAAATGGAATGGGGGTAATTATCTTTTAAAATTTGAGGGAGGGATTTAATTCTACATTCCTGTAAGTCTCATGCCAAATTATCAGTTGTGGCCAAGATATTTATCTTTCCAAGTCAGGCAGTATTAGAAATATCCATGAGCATCATACTTTTATTAATCTTTTTTTTCTCTTTTGGAATATTAGAATGCAACATTACATGTTTGCTACTGCATCTGGTGAATTTGTAGTGTTGTTAGTCACTTATTAGAAATAAATTGTTAGATATATCAGTTACAAATAAAGCATACACTCTGTTAAATAAAAAGAAAGATTTTTTTTTCAAAAAAATTTTTAAAAATCTAAAATTCAACAAATGACAGATGAAAGCATTTCACACAAGATTTCTGCCTTCGGTTGCCTAAGACTCAAATTGGGTCTGGATGGTCATTCTGTAGGAACAGAGGACAGTGCTGACTATCAAAAGAACAGATTAAGCATTTTGAGAATATCAGCAAAATAGGGGCACACCCTCAAAACTTAAGCATTGAAATAATCTTCATGAGAAGATCAGACTTCTTTCCATTTCTTTGTACCTATTTTTTGTTTTAGTGTTTTTTTTTTAATTTTAAATTATACACCAAAAAAAATATTATAAATTGTCTCTAATGGTAGCCCACTGAAAGGTCTTATTCTGGCCCTCTGTGGCGGGGGGAGGGGTTGGAGAAATCAAACTGCCGTTCAGGAAGTCTAAGCCCATATTGTTACTCATCTTCCTGATGTCTTCAAAGCCATGGACAGAGACAGTGTCTCTGAACAATTAAGCGCTGTATTCTGGGGGGTGGGGGGGTGATGGTTAATTTTATGCGTTAACTTGACTAAGCCATGAGGTATCTGGGCATTTGGTCAAACATCATTCTGAGCATCTCTGTGAGAGTGTTTCTGGAGAGAAGTAGCATCTGAATCAGGAACCTGAGTACAGCAGACTGTCCTCCTTAATGTGAGGGGGCACCATCCAATCAGCTGAAGGTCCAAATTGAACAAAAAGGCTGAATTAGAGGAAACTCCTCCTGCCTGATGGTTGAGCTGAGACACTCTTTTCTGGCCTTTGGACTTGGATTGAAACATTGGCTCTGCTTGAGCTTTGAGCTTGCTGGCACTTGGACTAGAACTTACACCCTAAGTTCCCCTGGTTTTCAGCCTCTGGACTCGAACTGAAACTACACATCAGCTCTCCTGGTTCTCCAGTTTGCCAGCTGCAGATGTTGGGATTTCAACTTCCATAACTGCATAAGCCAATTAATTATAATAAATATTCTTTTAGACAGATAGATATAGCTATAGTGGTTAAACAAAGGTATATTTCCTCTTGGTTCTGTTTCTCTGGAAAACCCTGATGAATACAAGGGGCATTTTTATATTAAGAGGTCATGTTTTATTTTATTTTTTTGATCCTATAATATTGTTAAAGGAAGCCAAGAAAAAGTGAAGAAATTGACTGAGAAAGTATGCTTATAAAATTCCCTTACCAGAATTATAGAACGAGAAAAGCTAGAGAGAACAGAACTAAGTCATTTTACAGATGAGCTCATGGAGCCCAATTTCTTCATATGATTTTCCAAAGTCACTTGTGCAGAGTAATGAATCATTAGAATAAAGCAAAAATAAACAAGACATCTACACATTAAAGATATGGCTCTTGAAATATTAGGCAATATAAGTGCTATGCCCAGAACATAATATCTAGGTTGGCATCCTTAAGGTGTTTAGGCCCTGAGTATACCAGGAAATAGCATAGATTTTAGACTTAAGAAGATTGGATTTCATTCTTTCGCTGATGCAAAGAAATTGTCTAACCTTAGTCAACTGATTTTACCTCTTCTGGCCTTCATTCCCTCATTTATAAAGTGGGGAGATGACATTTACTTTTTATGTGTATAGTGAGGGTTAAATGAGACAATATCAAAATTCTCACTGAGTGGCACATAATGGACACATGTGCTTATTACAGTTGTACAACTATATTTTACAGCCATTACATATGTGTGATGAATACTGGGCTCCAGTTGGAATTTACAGGTGCTCTTTGCTGGGTATGGAGTGTTTGCAGGCAGGTGAGGTTTGAAGACTTAACTTCTCACCAGTTCTACCAGTACCTGGCATTTCATTATGATTCATTCCTTTAATTATTTACAGTAATGGAATTCTTTTCAACAATCACTCAGTTTCATATTTGAAATTTCAGAAGTGCTCTGAGTATTATGTTTGTCTTAATTTTATAAAAGAAATTAGAGGAAAATGATTTGTCCATATCATAAACCTAGCAAATGTTTTAGCTTAGAAACCAGATCTTTGGATTCTAATTCTTTCCATTACCCATAGTCTTGTTAATATATAAATATATCATGTAAGGGAGATTGCATGAGATATTTCCACAAAGAAATAAAACATAGTGTATTAAGTGCCATAAAAATTATTCTCATCAGCTGACAGTTGCATCTCATGTATTGGACCATTTTGTAACAAACAGTAATGCCAATAAATGAGTAACTGTGTAGGGCTTTATAAGTTAATTAGAGGTGTGTTGATTTCACATGCCTGACGGTTTTTCCCTGTTGCTCAAGTAAGAGAGTCAAACTAACCTGGTTTTCATTACTTTTAACCCCAACAATGCTCTATTGAGTCACAGCTGTTTCCAACTTCTCAGTTTTATTTACTTAATGACAGTCTGACAGGGAGCAAGGTCCAAAAAAAAAGGCACAAAGAGCAAACTTTCTAGAGAAGGAGGACATAACAAAAGACTAGGAGCTTGGCGTCCCAGCTAATGACTAACCATAGACCAGAGAACCTATTTTTCATAAGACCTCCAGGCTTTCATTGAATAATTTTAAAATTCTGCTAAGTTTCTGACATTTCTGTCAAATGTAACATCTTTTAAATTGTTCCGCCCTTCAAAAATCAATAGAAGGAAGAACTGTATTCTCTTCTATCATAAATATACTTTTTCTATGTGATTGGGGCAAAGCCATGAAAAATCCAAGTACAGTGAGTATGCTTTGACAGCCCTTCTGATGGTGACTGCCACCATCAAGCTGTCTTAAACTCTTCAGCTCAGAGCAACAGAAGTACTCCTCACTATGCCTTCTGCTAGAAAAGTTCTCACCTGATCTTTCGAGGACTGAAAAACCAACCTCTGCTTTGCATATGATTTAAAACCTTAAGGAGTCATTTCTGTTCAGTTTATTCTTCTGTGTCCATAGCTAAGAAGCAATGGAGGAAACAGAAGCATCACAAAAGGCATTCATTTGTTAATTTAGCAATTACTTACTGAGTATCTACTACGTACACAGCGTTAGAGTTGGTACTAGATACTACGGTAAACCAGAGCAGAGGGTCCTTACAAAGCTTACAGTCTGTGTGAACTATTATTCTAAGAACCCAGTTGCCCTGAATGAAGTCTAACTGTCTTAAAGTAATTAGAAATTTAAAATATATCAGAATGTATTTTCCAGTTTTTAAAGTGCTTTCAATATGGGGGTGGGGTAACGGTGTCAGAAAAGAAGACATAAATACCACTCACATAATAGACAGACACACTGCCCTGAGTCCTGCCCTATGTAAAGAAGCACAGATGTTCAGTGTACTTGATGGACCTTTTATTGGTTGCCTGGCATCAAGGAACCAGATAAATCAGTTTTTACTTCGAGGCTCTAGTTTCAAAGAAACGATCACAAGGGCCGGATTGCTAAACAGAGATTAGTAACAACAGAATCTATCAGACCCTCTCCCTGAGGTAGGGAGGTGGAGGGTTAAAAACACGGCTGTTGAGGGTTCATAAGACCACAACAAGTTCCAGTTTTGACCACATTCTGTGCAGCCCCACAAGTGATTTATAAATAGACTCAGTCTTATCACATTTTTTTTCCCTGTTCTTTGAGCTTCCTCTGGGACCACTGAGCTGAAACTAAGAACTCTGAATCCTGGAAGACAACTTGAAAAAGTTATATTTAACCTTAGGCTCTACAGTCACTGGGGAATTTTGACTGGATGGAGTGTTCCCTCTCTGTGTTCTGACTCTCGGATTTCAAGAGGCAAGAAAGCAGAAGTGATTTCAGAACGTTCAGAGTCTATTGCTCTGCAGAGGTATATGCTCCCAGCTGTTAAAGGGATCCTTGTTCACTGAACAAATATTTGTTGAGTAGCTACCCTGTGTCAGGACTTGGTGAACACGAGAGGCAGAGTCCTGGACTTCAAAAGGTTATGTCATGCCAAACTGCCAATGACAGATTAAGAAAACAAAAAGCCAGAAGGCCAGAATGATTACAGATCCCTGCTAACCCCTTTTGCCCACACATATAAACACATCGCCTCATCAGCCGACAGGTATGTGTGCGACAAGAATAATTATCAGAACATCAGCCCTCACTGCAGTCTGCGTCTATCTGGGAGCTTTAACCGCTGCTTCTCGGTGAGCATTGGCATTTGCACGGTTTTATGCTGGGTGGCATGGCTTTCATTGCTCAGTGTGCATGTATTGATTGTCTACCCCTGTGCACAGCACAGTGCTGCAGTGCCATTATTCATCTCATAGAAACCAGGGCCAGAAAGTGAAAATTTCCTTCAAACATATTGTATCAACTAAGAAGAATTTTTCATCATAATACCCAACAGTTCCTTAAGTTTGTCTTTTTAACATATTTTTCAGATGCTTCTATGTTTCTTTTTCACTAGTTCCCCTTAGTACTTGCAATGACCTTGTGCCACATGCCCTAACTTCCTAGAGTCTATGATAATAGACCCAGGAGCAGACTAGTCCCTTCCTTAATCAATAGACAAATTCTGGACTTGCCCCTCTCATGCTTTCATCCACGACCTCAGTTCCGTGCACGTGGCCACGCCCACCAGTTCACAGACAGGCCCTGAGACAGAGAAGCACATGGCCGCCTTCTGGGGAAGGTGCAATGAAAAGCCGCCTCAGTGATTCTACTACGTTTAACTTCCCTGCAAATTACAGTGCTGAGCCCTTCCAAATCTCTTCCATCGTGAATAGTTCTTAAACTTCTGTTCTTAGAGTTTTGTTCACTTAACCTTGGGACTGGAATGGAAAACATGAAGCAGGCTTCTGTCTGCATTAAACAGTTTTCATCTGCAGATGGCATTTCTCCCACTGGAAAAGGCAGATGCCAACTCTAGTGTTCAGATAGCATCCTAAAGGATACAAGCCAGTTTTCTTCTGGTTAGCACTTCTCAGACAGAATAATGCTCTGATTTGGTAAACCTGTCCTCATAGCTGATCTCCAGCCTGCTCGCTTCAGTCTGTCTAATTGATACAATATTGAAATACTTCCCAAACGGTTAGTAAGCAGCACTGTGCAAAGCTGTCCCGCGCTCCCTGCGTGCTGTGCCGCTGTCCTGGCTCCTCTTCTCAGACGCCTCCCCCACACCCTCCTAAGGATCCAGAGACTACAATCCATGCTTAGCACAACACAGGGCTTCTGGGATCCTGCTCGCTCTGTGGTTGGCATCAGCTCTGACTGCTTTGTGCTCCAGCAGTATTCATGTGTTTTGTTCATGTTTGGAATATTAACCCTGTTTATCTCAATAAGAAAAATTCATTAAAATCTTCTGCTTCAGTCTTAGGTGAGAATAAGCTCACGAAAGCTACATCCCCCCCAACCCAGCCGCCTCTGAGTTTTTGATATGAGCTCTTTTGAGGGAAATCACTAAAGGGAAAAAAGAATTTTGCAATGATGGTAAAGATGAAAGAACATTATACATTTTCAGAGCTGTGGGAAGTCTACCAGGTATACTGCAGTTGGCCCTACATCATCCTGTCTGGCTGACACTGTCAGCATAACCTAAGCCTTCCAGTGTCTTCAGAGGGTGAAAGATGGTGACCCCCCATGCAGTTTTTCCACAGCCCAGGAATAACCATTACCATGACCTCTTCCGTAAGCAATATCCACCTATGGGAGGTTTCTACTCCGAGGCCAAATGTCCAGCTCCAACTAAATCTAGAATCCAGAAATGCACAGGGAAGGAAAATGAGTACACTGTTTGGCAATTAGTGTCATGTTGATTTGTTCCCCTTTTCTGACATGCCAATAAGGTTCACTGCTGCAAAAGCACTTAATTCAGTTGAACCATATAATTGTTTCAAACCCATACAGAGAAAGAGAGAGAAGGGAGGGAGGGAGGGAAGAGGGAGAGAGAAGAGGGAAGAAAGAAATAGGATTTAAGGACTTAACCTTTTGCCAAAGGGGGAAAAATACATTCTGTTATTTATCCTTTAACACTGACTTGTGAGGTGGCCTCTTTCCTCAGGGCTTTATTTGATTCCGTGGAATAAGCAAACTAATCCATGCTAACACTGTGAAGTCTCTCTACAGAGACAACGTATTTGCATTTGAATTAATTTATCTAGTGGTATTTAGTAAACACCCATTAAGTACCCAGCACTATGCTTAACAAAGGAGAGAACGAAAGAATATAAAACACAAACCCAGCTCTGCAGGGCATTACAAAGTCACAAGTCACCACTCCTATTCAACATAGTCCTGGAAGTCCTAGCCACAGCAGTCAGGCAAGAGAAAGAAATAAAAGGGATCCAAATTGGAAAAGAAGAGGTAAAAGTGTCATTATATGCTGATGACATGTTACTATATATAGAAAACCCTAAAAGGTCCACACAAAAGCTACTAGAGCTGATTGAAGAATTCAGCAAGGTAGCAGGTTACAAAATTAACGTTCAAAAATCAGTTGCATTTCTTTTCACTAACGATAAATCAACAGAAGAAGAAAGTAAAGAAACAATCCCCTTTAAAATAGCACCCAAAGTAATAAAATATCTGGGAATAAATCTAACCAAGGAGGTGAAAGAATTATACACAGAAAACTATAAACCATTGATGAAGGAAATTAAAGAAGACTTTAAAAAATGGAAAGATATTCCATGCTCTTGGATTGGAAGAATCAATATTGTTAAAATGGTCACACTGCCCAAGGCAATCTACAGATTTAATGCAATCCCTATCAAATTACCCAGGACATATTTCACAGAACTAGAACAAATCATAATAAAATTCATATGGAACCATCAAAGACCTAGAATTGCCAAAGCATTACTGAAGAGAAAGAAAGAGGCTGGAGGAATAACTCTCCCAGACTTCAGACAATACTATAGAGCTACAGTCATCAAGACAGCATGGTATTGGTACCAAAACAGACATATAGACCAATGGAACAGAATAGAGAGCCCAGAAATGAACCCACAAACTTTTGGTCAACTCATCTTCGACAAAGGAGGCAAAAATATACAATGGAATAAAGACAGTCTCTTCAGCAAATGGTGTTGGGAAAACTGGACAGCAGCATGTAAAACAATGAAGGTAGAACACTCCCTTACACCATATACAAAAATCAACTCAAAATGGATTAAAGACTTAAACATAAGACAAGATACAATAAACCTCCTAGAGGAAAACATAGGCAAAACATTATCTGACATACATTTAAAAAATTTTCTCCTAGAAGAAATAAAAGCAAGAATAAACAAATGGGACCTAATGAAACTTACAAGCTTCTGCACAGCAAAGGAAACCAGAAGTAAAACAAGAAGAAAACCTACGGAATGGGAGAAACTTTTTGCAAGTGAAACCGACAAAGGCTTGATCTCCAGAATATATATAAGCAGCTCATACGACTCAATAAGAAAAAAATAAACAACCCAATCCAAAAATGGTCAGAAGACCTAAACAAGCAATTCTCCAAGGAAGACATACAAATGATCAAAAAGCACATGAAAAAATGCTCAATATCACTAATTATCAGAGAAATGCAAATCAAAACTACAATGAGGTATCACCTCACACCAGTCAGAATGGCTGTCATTCAAAAATCCACAAATGACAAATGCTGGAGAGGCTGTGGAGAAAGGGGAACCCTCCGACACTGCTGGTGGGAATGCAGTTTGGTGCAGCCACTATGGAAAACAGTGTGGAGATTCCTCAAAAGACTAGGAATAGACTTACCATATGACCCAGGAATCCCACTCCTGGGCTTGTATCCAGAAGGAAATCTACTTCAGGATGACACCTGCACCCCAATGTTCATAGCAGCACTATTTACAATAGCCAAAACATGGAAACAGCCTAAATGGCCATCAACAGGTGACTGGATAAAGAAGAGGTGGTATATTTATACAATGGAATACTACTCAGCCATAAAAACCGACAACATAATGCCATTTGCAGCAACATGGATGCTCCTGGAGAATGTCATTCTAAGTGAAGTAAGCCAGAAAGAGAAAGAAAAATACCATATGAGATCGCTCATATGTGGAATCTAAAAAACAAAAACAAACAAACAAAAACAAAGTGTAAATAAAGGAGAGAAATAGACTCACAGACAGAGAATACAGACTTGTGGTTACCAGGGGGGTGGAGGGTGGGAAGGGATAGACTGGGATTTCAAAATTGTAGAATAGACTACACTGTATAGCACAGGGAAATATACACAAAATGTTATGATAACTCACAGAGAAAAAAATGTGACAATGAGTGTGTATATGTCCATGAATAACTGAAAAATTGTGCTGAACACTGGAATTTGACACAACATTGTAAAATGATTATAAATCAATAAAAAATGTTAAAAAAAAAATACAAAGTGACAAGTGCATTGCTGCAGGGGAGTCCTTGATTGCTTAAAGAATCCTGCAGGTGGGAAGGAGCTTTTTAAGCATAAAGAAAGGAAGCTTTTTGTGTACAGGGCAGTTGGAAAAAGTAATGGGGAAGGTGGATGAGAAAGTTTTATTTACAGTTGATTTGTTACTTTGTACTTGCAGTAGTTATGTTCTATAAAGTCCCTTAAAGCACTGAATTAGTGAATACTGAATCATTGCTCCTACAGGAAAAACAGGCTTAGGTTCCTATGAGCCCCTGTCACATTTTCATTAATCTTGTTTTATGTGTGTTTCTGTTTAAAAACATCTTATTATATATACATATAATATATATATATCATTATATATGATAATAATATAACATATTTAATATATAATAATTATATATTCATTAACATTGAACTCATGGCCAACAGCACTATAACTCATGCCTGAAGGAAACTTATCTAACACAAGCATTTTTTCCATAAGGCACATCAGAGTCTTCATGTGCTTAGAAACACTAGTCAGCACTTCTGTAATATGCTTGGGGGGTATTTTAACCAGAAAAATCACCAACGAAAAGCACACAAATGTAGAAATACATGGCACTAAACAGACTGTAAAAAAAAGGGCACATGTTTTCAGTATGAGAAGCAAAAGCAGAGCATTGCCTTGTTCAACCTCAGCTAAGAACATGTACATTGGATGACTCATTTTTTTTCAGTGATCTGCACATTTCCATGAATAACCATGAAAGCACCATGAGTATCAATTCTGGGGTCATAAAAAAATTTTAGTGGGTAGGCAAATTTGGAAATACAGAATCCACTAATAATGAAGACTGGTTGTATTTACAAAGGGAAGCCAGCAGTCTTCATCAAAAATAATTGGAAAGATGGAGAGAGGCACGGTAATTTGAGGACTTTGTGAAGAAGTGGATCATCTTGCTGTAGATCAGTGTTTTTGAAAGAGTGATACCTGGATCAGCAGCATCCGCTGAGGAGACTCCTTAGAAATGCAAATTCTTAGGTCCCACCCCAGACCTGCTAAACTCTCTAGGGAAGAAACTCAGCAGTCTATGGTTTAACAAGTCTTCCAGGTGTGTGTGGTTCAGAGAACCACCACTACGGATGGATCTAGTTGAAGAGTTATAATAGGAAATAAGGGCAGTAGGTTAGGGTGTAATAAAATTCTCAGTGTCCTGATGGCCAAGTCAATGAAACTAGTCTTTATCCAGTAGTAATCAGATTGTGAGCAGTTTTTGGTTTTGCTTTACAGAAGGAAAACAAGTTTGTAAAATTGATAATTAAAGTTGAAAAATCAGAAGTAATCCAGATCCAGAGTAGCGATCTAGAGCAGGAGCTCTCCACAAAGGCACTACTGACATCTTGGGTTGGACATTTTTATGTTGTGAGAGACTGTTCTGTGCCTTGTAGGGTATTTAGAAGCATCCCAGGACTCCACTCACTAGATGCTAATAGTACCTCCCCTGGATATGACAACCAAAAATGTCTCCAGTTACTACCAAATATCCCCTTGGATGAAAAATTGCTCCTGGTTGAGAACTACTGACTTAGAGCAGTGCTTTTTCGTTTATTAATTTACTCAATTTAATTCAGCTAGCATTTATTAACCACCAATTAGGTCTCAAACGGGGCTGAGGTTAGAGATGCAGAGATAAACAAGGCACAGTTTGTTTTGACTTTTTTCCCGGAGGTTTTCAATCTTAGAAACCAATTAACCCATCTTTAAAAGGTGGGAAATAAGTGGCCTTACTCAAATTGTATATAGATTAAGCCATCAACCTATAGATTTAGTTGTTGGCACTGTAGATGTGAGAAAAATCCAATTTTGAAACCACAGAGCTGTCCACAGATGTTAGACTGGCACTCTGTTACTGAGACGCTTCAGTTTTTGTGTGGCCTGTTTTGTCATTTCAAGCTTCATCTAATCTTTGCCATCACTGAACACAAAGCAGTGGGTAAACAGGATGAGGTAATCAGCCAGACATTAGCATACTATTCCTTGCCCTTTGGGTCTGATGCTTCGTTCAAATGACTAGGCGCTGGTGCTAAACATTCTGAAGCAGTTCCGTTCATGAATTCAGTTTCAAGCAAGGGGGCAGGGGAGTCCTTTCGTTCACTCTGCAAGAATTGTAGTGATTGAAGAAAACTTTAATTAGGCCAAAACTTCATTTTATAGAATAAAATAGTGAGGAACCAAAACAACATCACTGCCTGCTTATCATTTCTCTACTGTGAAATCGGAGTCAAAATATGCATATATATGCAGTTATGCATGCATATGTCTATGTGTATATATATGTATATGTATGTGTGTGTGTGTGTATATATATATATATGTATATATATATATATGACATATCAAAGGAAGTTTTTAGCAAGAGTGCCATAAACATAGAGCATATAAATGAGAAACAGTAGTTGAGAGGAAGTCTTGATCTTGGCCTCTCAACAGAATTGCCTGTAGATAAGGTGGACAAAGAATTTATTTCCAAACCAGGTCATGTTTAGAGTGAATTACAGTAGAAAAAAAAGGGAAGATGAAGACTGAGCAGGGCAAACAGAATTTATGATCACTTTAGTTACAGAGAATTAAAAATTCAATTTCGTAGTTTTGGGAGATACTGATTCAATGAGTCTGGCCAGGACTCTGGGAATCTTTATCCTTAAAAAGATCTATCAGCAGTTATAACCGTGCATTGCTGAGAGACAAAGTCTGGCTGCGTGGGTACAGAGAGACACTAGAGGAGGGAAGCCTCCCAGCAGATCATTAAACAGACTCAAGGAATTGTGAGAGGGCTGTCAGTGGGGAAGGGACTCCTGTTTCTCCTTTCAAAGCACCCTGACATGCCCAGTCCTGCTGATGGTCTTGTCCTACACCTAGCCTTCAAAAACATCCAGCAGAGCAATACTGGGTGGACCTGGAGATTGTCATTCTAAGTGTAGTAAGCCAGAAAAAGAAAGAAAAATACCATATGATACCACTTATATGTAGAATCTAAAAAAAAAAAAAAAGACACAAATATACTTATTTACAAAACCGAAACAGACTCACAGACATAGCAAACAAACTTATGGTTGGTTACCAGCAGGGAAGAGCGTAGGGAGGAATAAATTGGGAATTCAGGATTTGCAGATACTAACTATTATATATAAAATAGACAAAGAGAAAGGTCCTACTGTTTAGCACAGGGAACTATATTATTGAATCCCTTGTAATAGCCTATAATGAAAAAGAATATGATAAGTAATATATGTATGTACATGTATGACTGAAACATTATGCTGTATACTGGAAATTGACATTGCATTGTAAACTATACTTCAATTAAATTTTTTTTTAATTTTTAAAAATGTCCAGCAGAAACTTTTATACCTTGTACCCAGGTGTGGAGCCTTTTCCACTTGAGACACAAGTCTCACTTGGCCAGATACTTGGTACCATGATGTTATTTTCTCCTTTGGATGCTATCCTTACAATTTCAGGGATGTTACTTTTAAACAGTCAGCAAAAGTGGAATTAATGAGTCTTGGCCATTCACCAACATCAATGGCTTATAGCTAGAAGTCAAGTTAAAAGGAATTTAAAAAGTGAGTAAAAGAGTCAAGCCACTGTAAGCAACTGTGTATCACAAGCAAACACTGCCCTTAAAACATTAGCCCTTGTTCACCTCAATACTTTTTGTGATTCATGTGGGCTATCGATTGGACCTGACAAAGAGGCACACAATTTAATTATCAAGTGACATCAAATTATCAATAATTTAATTATTAAGTGACATTAAGTTATCAATATAATCTTATACACTCTTATATAGCACTATTTATTCTTGGTGAAGATAATCCAGAGTAACTTTGTACAATATTTTAATGTGTCTTTAATCCAATTTAATACTTCTCAATTCCCTGCCCATGTCAGATATTTTAAGTTGCTGCCATATTCTACTTTTTTTTTCATTTATTCAAATGACATATATTGATTTCCCATGACATGCGAGGTGATGAGATTATAATAGTGAATATGTTTACCAAGTTCACTGTTCTATGAATTTTAGTTTCTGGGTCTAGGGAGACAGATATTTAATACATACAGACAAGACAATTTCAGAGAATGATAAGTACTATGAAGACAGCTCATTGGGATAAAACTATTTCTATCATGTTCTCAGAGAATAGGTAATACTAATAATTCATGTTTATTGAATCACTATATGAGCCCATAACTAAGAATGTTACTCCCATAAAACTATGTCAGATTTACATAAACTTTTTGAAGTTAGTATAATCAATATTTTTTTTTTTTTTACTAATGGTGAGCCTAAGAGAGAAAAGAGCAACTAAAGTCTCATTCATATATTAAGGGGAAGAGCCAAGGTTTAAAGACAAGCCAGATAATGGTCCAAGCTTCTCATGCAAGTCCATGTACAGAAGATAGAGTGATGAAAACAAAACAGCTGAGCAGTAAATTTATGACAAGTATAGACTGGAATGGGGTGGAAACATAAGAGAGGAGCATCAGAAAAACTTCCCTGGAGATTGACACTGGAGCCAAGTGAGCGGTTAAACAGAGTTTAGCCAAGAGAAGTAAGGATGAAGGGACACTGCAGGCAGAGGGAACAGCATGTGTGTGGCGGCAAGAGCCTGTCCATCCCTCCGGTGAGACAGGAGTGTAAGCACAGGAGCTGCAGGAGGTGGGGAGGTCAGGGAGGGTTGAAAGTAGACACAGGCAGAGGTCAAACTGTGGAGGGTCTTGTATGCCATGTTAGAGAGTTTGATTTTACTCTGTAGCTAACAGGGAGCCACTGAAGTGTTTCAAGCTGGTAAATGACCTTATACGATTTGTCCTTTTAGAAAGATCACCCTCTTCCTAGTGTCCAAAGTAGACTGGAGGCAGACAGGCAGCCAGAAAAAAGTTTGGGAAAGTTTATCTGTGGGTCAGTAAAGGGTTGATGATTTATGCTGTACACCAGAAACTGACAACATTATACACTGACTATACTACAATTTGAAAAAAAAAAAGAATGATAACTTACTATCTGGTCAAATGAATAACTCTTTTGAACCATTAAAAGAAAGAAGAGTTGGTGATTTATGTCAGCCAGCAACTGTGGAGATGGTCATCATCTCTGGTAATGCTATGAGGGAAGCAGAAGCATTACAACTTAATGCCTGCGGTGGGAAGGGGGTGTGGGGGAGCAGTCACGGTGGATTCCCCAGTTTCTGGCTTGAGGGACTGGTTGAATGGCAGTAACTAATGGAGGAACAACAGAATCGGGTGAAGGAGATCAGGCAGATTGCTAACTGCTAGGTTTTGGTTTCCTCATCTGGAAGATGAGAAATACCACATTTACCTCACGGATTGTGGTGAAGACCAACGCGTTGTAAAATATCTCAGCCATTTAGGATAATTCTGGGCCTCAGCCAGAAAAACCATTAACTCTATCAAAGACACAAGCAACAGATTGTACATAATTTTGCTGCATGCTCTTTCCCTCACAATGGTTAAGGATCACTTACATTCATGATTAAGTTATCGCCCCCAAATAAAGTTGACAATATGAAATCTGAAACTTATAAGAGGAAATCACTGTTGTTGCTTTCCTGGGACATTACATTATATAGCATGTTTTAGTCCCTTTAATAGCTATGAGAGGATTATTCTGTTTACTCTGCATGTGGGACACAGTTGAGGACAGAGAAATTCCATAGCTCCACCAAACCTGCCTGCTTTACATTCTCTGTCATTAGCTCTGAGCTTCTGACAGAGAATCTTATGACATGAACCACCTCAATACTGTGTAGCTCGAGCAGATTTGAAAAGACCTATCAGAGCATATCCTCAAGATAAATCTTCCAAGCCATGAGCACTTTATCCAGAGCTGTCCCGGAATGGGACTGAACCCATCAGACAGAGGCGTTTTAGCCCACATTTGTTTCAATTTGGCTAGGCGCCTATCTGCTGATGACTTCAGTTACAACTGACAGAAAGAGAAAAGTTGGAAAATGAATAAAATATAGATTACCCATAAATTAATTTTTCCCTTTTTTCCTCTTGGAGAAGATGCATCCATCAAAGATATAAACAATATAAACTGCACTTTCTTCTTCCCACAGTCAGTAGTCTTTTAAATAATATATTGATTGGATATAGGATTACAGTAAAGCAATTGTCTTATACCTTTTACATGAATGCAAAAAGAATTAGGTATCTGCATTACCTCAATCATAAATCTGACAAAGAGATCAAAGGAAATACTGTTCCTAAAAACTACCTACAGCCTAAGATACCTCTAAATGCAAACACACCATTTTGGTTCCACCATTTACAACTGTAAATAAGGTGATCGATTAATTTGAAGTGTCTGAAAACAAAGAGAAGACATACTTTACCTTACAGTGAGGGGATAAGGACAAAATATGTGTGCTCATACGAAAGCACTGAGAAGCTTAGGCTGGAACAATGCATATGTTATAGTATGCAAATACATATGTCTGGCTTAAAAGTAACATTTACAGATGAAAATTCCTGACCAGCATTAAGTGGAAATTAAATTACTTTTTGTCCCTAAAGAACACAAGTATTTAGTATTTTTAAAAGTTCTCAAGACCTTTTCTTTCTGCTGATTTTTATTATTCAGCAACATCAATCGATTTTCCTTACTGGTAGACATGAAGATATTCAAGTCTGTATCAACTAGGTGCTACAGACAAGTTCAATGTATGATATCTCACTCTTGGATATGCAGTGGGGACCCCAAGGGTGTGCCTTAGTTAGAATATAGTTAAATGATGTAACATGTAGACCCCAAAATATACAATGCCTCAAACTCGAGTTTATTTCTTGTACCGTTAACAGTTCCCGAGCTACAAGTGGTTTTCTTCCACAGCAGTGGGTCTCAAAATTTTTTATCTCAAACCTCCCAAACAGTTATATGGTGAGAAGACTGATGTTGTTTTACATTTTTGTGAATTTCTTTAATTTCCGGCTTAATAGAAGAAGCTGGACTTCATGCGTGTTTCTTCATTTAATCTCTTGTAATATATGCTGTTTTATCACATTACAAATAGAGTCTCACAATGAAAGCTACTGAACAAGGGAAGAGAAATTTCACAGCCCTTTCAGATATTTATGAATATATCAAACACAAGTGGATATTCTTCTCTGATACTATACCCAAACTTGACAGGTGGTAGTTTTTAAAGGTTAGTTGCAATGTGGAATCTGGACCATATCAATGAGCATTCATACTCTTTTATATTAATATCTGTTGGTGTTTTGCACTTTGAATGGATCTTTTACCCCTGGTTGATTTGTAACATCCTGTGTGGGTCATTTGGAAATTACTGGTTTGTTGAGTTATGCAATCTCCCAAATATTAACTTATTACACAATATCAAAAAGTCACATTTACTAATATCACTGATTTTTTTTTCCAGTGTTATTAAGAACATAGTTTTGAGTTTGCAAACTTCCTGAAAGGATCTCTGAAACCCCCAGGTGTTCTCAAATAACACTTAATGCACCACCACCCCATATGATGACTCAGAGACCTTGGCTCCTAGATTGTGGCTTCACTGTTCTCTGCTAAGACCTCATCATTTTGTCTATATCCAGCCAGTTGAAGAAAGAGGCTAGATAGCACACTTGATTCTAAAAAAAAAAAAAAAAAAAAAAAAATTCATTTCCCTGAAATGACACACATTATTTCTGCTTGTATTCCATTAGTGTAAACTATTTATATCATCACATGCAGGTGTAAGGGAGTGGGGCCAGAAATGTAGCCCCTGGGAAATATCTTATCATCTTGTTGCTAGAATGCTCTCATATCACAGCTGTACGTGCGTAGGGCAACAGGAGGAATTCTTCAGCCTTAGCTTCTTGATAAGCCCAGAGTTACTTCTTAAGGAAGTTCTAAATGTGAGTGAACAAAGAGAAGGTAGGTCTTCACAAATGAGATGTGGCCATAGACCTGCCTCTTCACTGAATCCCCGGGACACAAGTAGCCTCGTTTCTGTTCATTCTTACATTAAACATCCAACCATGCAGCAGATTTCTCAGGGTTTCTTTCTTGCAATTTTATGAGAAAAGTAATAAGTGCATGGAGTAAAAATGTGTAAAAATAGTTTCAAAAATATACTAAGTTGAAAAGTAAAATTCTCCCTCCCCTTTAGTAATTCATCCTTTACCCATCCCTTTGGTAAGCTCAGTGAAACTTCTGGCAGCTTCTCCTAGAAGTTCTGTTTATTTCCTTAAAACTTAAAAAGTCACACTAACAGAAATTACTACCAGAGATAGGGAACATTGGGATCTTACAAGATAATGGGGCTAGAATAATATTTCACAAAGATAAGGCAGGTTCCTTTCATAATGTCTTTCCAATGCATAAGTGACATTGTTGCTCTTGATAACTTTTAAATGGATATCTGGTACACTTCCTTCTGTTAGGAGTCTTTTCTTATTATAGAAATAAGCAAGTACAGCATTGATTCTGCAGTCAGAGAGTTAAGCTTCTGCACTCCCAGACTTCTTTCAAAGCTACAGGTAATATCCTGCCTTTTTTCTGCTTTGAACTGCTGTGCCATAATCTTTACTATATCTAAAACCTGTATCAGTTAGGGTCCAATCAGAAAAAGAGAAAGTACTCTAGGAGTTTTGTAAACTGAATTTATAAAGAAGGGAACTGATTACATACATGATGGCAGAATGGAGAAGTGGCACCGGAAATGTTGAGGACGAGCAAAAACTAGCAGGAACAGAAAACCACTCCCAGTTCCAGACTGGAGACAGAGAACAGAGGCAGTGCTGATGGAACCCCGACCGGAGGCTTCTGCTAGAACCTGCAACCACAGTTAAGTACAACCAGCAGGACACAGAGGAGATGGGGTCATGCCTAGGATCGCTGGCATTCGGGGAGAGGAAATGAGATATATGGATTCTCATTTTTTTTTTTTTTTTTGCCAATTTTCCACCAATCAGAAGAGCACCACTGGCTAAACTTAGAGAGAAGCCAGGTGATATGGAGCCTGAAAAGGTCAGGTCTCTTGAGATTTAAAGCAGAACACTAATATCCCAGGGTCCTATTCCCGGTTCACAGAGATCCAATGACAGGAGACCCGGCAGGGTAGACCAGCATGAGCCTAGCCAATGCCCAATGGTCAGAGAAGGGCACAGGGCCATTGACGTAAAAATCTGAGGATGGAAAGAGGACACAGAGTGAAAAGAAAAAAAAAAAAAAGACGATGGAGGAAGTGGATCTGAGTATCAGAGGTGGTAGGATCTAGACCTCCTGCGTTTAGCCTCCACTAGCAAAAACGATGTTTGATAGATGCCACATTGTTTGGGTCTTGCACCTATCAGAGCATGAGGAATTTCCATCAGGCATAGCTGAGACACTGCTTTCCCTGTGGAATCAGCGTGTCTACTCCAGCACCCAAGCTGGCAGCTAGACCAGAGGCTTCAGCCTTCCCACTACACGACAGAACTGACCTTGAGGATAGCCCCGGCAGTTCAGGTAACACATTCCTTCTCTGCAGCTTGTGCAAAATCAGTGACTCTGCTGCAGCCGGGTTCATGAAGGGTTTCACGTTTCCCAGGGAAGGACTTGCACAAGCCCTGTTACCTCATGAGGAGGCCTTACTTCGCCACCCCTGCTTGGACAGGCTCATGACTACCTCGGTCTTTAACGGAACAGAAATTTAAAACCACACAGCTGTGTAGTGCCACAAATCCAAACTGCAGCTGCCTCGCCATCTCCATCCCCACCAACCAGGAGGGCATCAGTGCTGGTGCAAGGGGCATGGTTGACACACGTGCAGAGTTCAGATAAGCCCAGCTTTTCTCTCTGATTCTAGAAGGCACAGACACCCCAGACATGTAAACGAAAGGAGGCTGGGGTCTAATGCGAGCTCTTAGAGTCCTTCTCTGAACTTCAGTGAGGTCCTAAAGTCATTTCCATCTTAAAAAATGCTCTATTATGGTACTCATCACACAGCACTGCAATTACATTTTAATTACTCATCTTCCCTGCTAGACTAGAAAATATGAGCAGAAGACCTGGGTCTGATTTGCTTGTTGCCATGACCCTTGGGCCTAGGTACAGGATTAATGCTCAAAAATATTTATTGACAAAAAGAAAGGAACTGAGGATTGCCATGATAGAATATTGGTGAATGACATGATATGAAGATTTTTGAAACATTGTTTCAAAGCATCCAATGTCAAAGACGATGCTGACATTGAATGACACCTGTTTTTAGTGATAGTTTATGTCTTCCATCTATAAGGCTTGACTAAACTTCTTGCTAAAGCAACATTTTGCTGGCTCCATGGATCAGGAAACTTTATTTGTAATCCAAAACCCATATTAAATGAATGACATAATATAATATTGTTTACCAAGCATCCATCAACAGTGCTGACAATACCAAAGTTCCTTCACTGAGAAGGATTTGTTGATTAAGAAGTTAATTTGTAGGGAAGTAAGGTCAAATTTAACCAATAGATCCATTTTAAAGGCAACATGTCTTCTTTTATAAATTAGAACACCTCTAGATAAAAACAAACATCATTAATAGCCTGGATTTTTATGTCATTTTCCCATAAAACACTAAACATCAAAGATAAATTATACTTAATATTAGACAAATACTTCTTAAAAAACGTGGCTCTAAGAGGCATCTTATTATTTATCTTGTATTGTGTTGGGAAGAATGGAGCTGGTTGTGAGGAGGGCATTTAAATGTGCGGCAAGCTTATAGGCACTGACATAAGAACATTTATCCCTGTCGTATGTTCTTGGATTTAATAAAGAGAAAAAAACCTTCAAATTTGAAAATATGGATCAAATTAAATTTGCTTTGAGGAAATATATAGTGCACACATTCGAGACTAATTCTCCTTGTAAGGAGGTATTTAATACAATCTTTTAATGTACGAATGTATTTCACACTGTGGGGTTCTATCTGCTTAGCATTTGCCCATTTTTTTATAAAAACATTTTGCATTATTCAAACCAAAAAATAAACAGTAGATCAAAAACAACTTATGTTCTTTGCTGTAAAAATTGTTGACTCAAATGTATTACAATAATCTCACTGAGAAGCCATTTTCCGAATCTCATTTAATCATACTTGGATAAAAGGAAATCATTTTGTATGTCTTTGCATGTATGCATGTGGCTCAAAGGAAGTGAATATGGTATGTGATTTGTGTTTTAGCAGGGCCTGGTTTTTGTCAGAGTTGTGAATTTGTAACTTTTTTTGTTTAAGCAGTATTATATCTCCAGTTAGGGGGCTCTGAAATATCTTCAAATTCCTCCCCAAATCTTAAAACTGTTCACTGTTCCTATGGCCTTTCCTGCTACCTACAATCAGAATTCTTCCTTACATTCTACATTCAGACTCCAGTATAAGCCACGCACAGGCACCCGTAGATGCGATGTCTCTCGGGGGGTCTATATTTGAACCAAGAGCAAAGGCTTAACCTAGAGATTAAGTTCTAGATAAAATGCAAGGCAGCCCTGAAGCTTTTGAGCCATTAGGTTCCTGATGGAGGCCTTGGAGTCATGCTCTGAGGAAAGAGGTGCTTCCTCTGACTAGAGAGTTCTCTGCTTCTTCATTCAGAAAATGTCCTTCTCCCCTTTCTTCCTGAATTCTGCATTTCTTTCACTTCCTAAGATGATGATGGTATCAACCATATCGTCTCACGAACTGATGGAAGCTAACAGAGAATATCATTACCCTGGCTGAATGAGAAACAGCTTTTCCAATTATCATCTGCTCTACCTCAATATTTTTTTCTGGTTTGATTCTTCATCTGTTATGTAGAATCTGTGACGGTTCTTTTTGGAATAGGTACTGATACCTAAATGAGATGAAATCCATCTGGCTGAGCAAAAGCAGATGTCAGAGCACAGTAATACCTTTATTGAGCTTATTAAAGTGTTACCACTTCATTAATTCACGTTAATGCAATATTCATTTAATTAATGCATATAATTGATCAATTTGTTAGCCTGTTTATGTAACAAATATATAGAGAGCACCTACTGGCACTGTTCTCAGTGCTTAGAAGACTCAAATGAAAAAGAAAAGCCCCTTTTTTAAAGGGAGAAATAGACATTACACAAGTCAACAAATAAATGTAAGAAGTAATGCCAGACTACGGTAAGTGCTATCATTAGAAGTAAAGATAGATAACAGAAGTGAGAGCTGGAGGAGCCATTTTTGACCCAATAGTCTAAGAAGATCTTTTTGAAGAGGGGACCCTTTACTGGAGGCCTAAATGAAGCGTCCTCGGGCATGAAAAGGTCTGAGAACAAGGCTCTGGGCTGAGGAAATTACCCATAATAAGGACCTGAGACAAGAATGTTCACGGAGGGTTGAGGAACAGCAGAAGGGAGCAGGCTGGAGAGGAGGCTGCAAGGTGCACAGGGGCAGGAAGAAGCAGCGGAGCCCAGCAGGAGTCATTTCAGATGGTGCCTTGCATGCCATTGTGTTAAATGCTTTCCTACAGAAGAATCTTCCTTATTATAGCTTTAGAACTATTTTTCTGATTTTAAAAGGACGGTAAATTAAGCCACATATGGGTAACTCATATCTTACTAAAACATACTCTAACTGTTGGATATTTAGGTTGTTACCAGATATCCCCCCCAATATATATGTGTAAGGCTTTTACAACTTTGCACATAACACTCTGTCCCAGTTTCTAATTATAGCTATGGCAGGACACTTTAAAGTTGCTTCTTAATTACCAATAACTTGTTTAAAAACAAACATGACTTAAAACCTCATTGTAGAGAAATAATATAGAAAGCTGACGCTAAATAAGCTTATTCAAAGTCAGTTCTCTGAGTCTAATTTGCTTAATTGGTTCAAAAGAACATGGTGCTAAAGCAGTAACAGTTACAGGCGAATGGCTGTGTTGGCTTACAGCACTGCGGCTCAGCCTAACCAGCAGGCATCTCTAAGTTTCATAGGTCATAAGTAACACTTGTCAACCATGCTGATGGCTCAGCATGTCCCTATCACTATTATTAGAAAATCAATGTTAAGTCCATTCTCCTGGCTCAATCCATCCATAGACACTTCCTCTCCGCACCCCCCCCCCCCAATCCCTGACTCCTTACCCCTTTACCACCCAGATGGATGATTCATGCCTTTTATTTTACTGGAGCACATTGAAACAACTGAAAGAGTTTGTTTATTGTCTCACCACCAAGTCTACCAGATTGCCTGCATCTATACCCATCAGCTCTGAATTTTCTCCTTGCAGTAGATGCACTGCCCTGTCCCTGTTCCTATCTAAGGTCAAACCCTCCACCTTAGCACTGGACCCTGTCTTCTCTCAGCTACTCAAGAACTTAGTTCTTACACCAATCATTTCTCCCCCTCATTAGATTGTTTCCATCAGCATGCAAACGTGCTACAATATCTGCACTCAACAAAGCATATGAACACAAGCAAACCTCCCTAGACGTCCCTCCGTCTCTCGCTGCAGCCCTATTTCTCTACTCCTTACAGTCCTTGAAGAAGCTGGCTGTACTTACTGTCTTCATTTTCTCACCTCAGCTCCTTTAATAAAGCTTTTGTTAGTATTCCTCTGCCAAATTCACTGTTTGCAAAGTCAAGGATAACTTCCACTTTGCCATATTTAATATTCAGTTTCCAATCCTCGTTCTTCTCACAATTTATCATCCCTCTCTCTAGGAAGGGCACCTCCTCCAGCAAGTGGAGAGCTTCAGGAAAAACAATTGCAGATCCAACAGACTCTGGAGATCTAAGAGGTGATAGATGTCACAGACAGACTGCCTGCCTATGCTCCAAGTCTTTCCTCTCCATGTTGTTTTTCCTTCAAACACATTCTGGGAGAATATAATTTGAAATTCGGTCCAAAACATGATCAAATAATGATTTGGATTACAGAATATTCTGTGAGAATGTGAAATTCCAAGGCTAAATTTCTTTCATTAACAATATTTTGTATGATCATTTACATTACTTTGTCGTGAGAGTTTTTTGTAGCACCAGTGAATTCCAGTTTCTTCTTTTTTCTGAATATGCAATTTTATTTTCCTCCTTTTTCAAACTACCTATGTCTTCAGATTGAGTAATTCCAGAGTTGTCAGGGAAAATACTAGGGTTTTCATTTCATTTGCATTTTAGTTTGACTGTTTGATAATCTTTTCCAAATGGGATCATGTCCCTTCTGCCCCCGTAGAGAGATTTTGATCTTATGCAATACTCAAGAGAATGGAATCATTCAGAAAATAAAATACTTACAACCAGGAAAGTGATCTAAACCTGGAAAATATTATAACCCTTATAAATCACATTTATGATGTCTTTCTTTCTTTCTTTCTTTTTTTTTTTTTTCTCGCATGACCTGGACTGGCTTTTTTTTTGGTTGGGGGGAAGGAATTAGGGTTGTTTATCTTTTTTTAAGTAGGGATTGAACCTAAGACCTTGTGCATGCTAAGCACACACTCCACCACTGAGCTATACACTCTCCTCTCTTTTTTTCACTTTTCTAAAAGAAACCTATAAAACTGCTACAACTCTCATTTTTAATAAATGATGTAATTAGTCACAGACGGGGGGCCCATCTTTCCAAGGTTAGAAGATTGCAGCAAAACACTCTTTTCTTATCATTGCATAAGCAATTATGAATTTTTTTACATTGTACATTCACATCCATTATGCCTATTAGATAACATGTTTATTAGATAATATTCTATTAGATCATATTCTGCTATCTTTCATTATGCTGATTAGATAATATTCTGCTATCTTTGTTTTGAAAATGGTGCTTCTGGCTTTACAACTTTTGAGGAATATCTTAAAGAGAAAAAAATTCCCAGTAGTTCTGATTATTTGGTTGTTTGGCAATATTAAACTCAGCTTTTTTTTTCCCCCATTGAGAAGAAGGAAACAGGAAGCAAAAGGACAAGAAGAATTGGACTCATTACGCCTCACGCTATGATGCCACAGTTAACATACTATATAAATGCGTTAAAAAGTCAGCAGTAGGGGATCTGGATGTACAGAAAGTTTAATGGATTAATTTTTGCGCTCATGAAGTTGGAGTGCAAAAGCTCCAATCCATCCATTTCGCAGGCTGCCTGACAAATCTAGTGCATGGGGCGCACCCTCATGGGGACCTCAGCCCTTCTGAGGGCCTCGCCAGCTACAGCTCTCTTCAGGAGCAACTGCGGAGTGTGCCAAATTGTGTGACATTGGTTCCCCTCTCGGGACTAACTGAGAGCACCAAACTCATTCTCACTTGTGATTCAAATAAAAGATTTGAGGACCTGTCACTGGAGATTTTTCGGGCAGAGTGGAAGAGGGACAGAGTGTCTCTATGGTATCAATGCAGCTCCTTCACTATAAGATGCCTAGTTTTTACACCATGAGAAAGGATGACATTTCTTGAAATACCTCCTAATTACTTCAGTTTTATATATTATACTACCTGTGAGTGTGAAAACCCTAGAGTCCTGCAATTACCATTAGACTCGTTCCTCTAGCAGGTTACATGTGCTAATGAAGGAAAAAACCTAATTATAATTCTATAAATGGCTGTTTATCAGTGAGTCACCCTCCTCCTTTTACCCTTCTAAGCTACTTTTCTGGCTGCATCAGGCTGTATACACATTCTGCTTTTTTAAATGTTGAAAACGAATCTTTAAAGAGGAGAAGGGGGAGTAACACTTCGAATGCTACTTTGGAATGTAGAGCAACGTCAATATTTTAAAATTTCTTCATACAGTTCTCAATCAGGAAAGAGATTCAAAGAGCCTCATTTTCTTTGTATTGCTTTACATCTAATCGCGGTATTTACTAAACATTGCTCCCTGGTTACCTATAGTGAAATGAACTACTGATCCAAATGTTTAATTGCATTTTCCATGTAAATTTTAAATATAGGACAGAATAGAGGAGGTTTGTTACCGTATCAAAGGCATGGAACTTATTTGCTCTTTTTGGCCAAATAACCCTGGCTGCTAGAAGCAGAAAAAATTGATTTATTTCACTATTTAATATCCCTTGAGTTGTATTTTTCTATAATTTCCCACAGTTCATCAAAGCATCAATTGTCCCTGAGTGAATTCACAGACAAAGAGATTGACATTCTGCCCTCCAAAGCTAATCTGGCAACTGTCAATCCCAATTTAGTTGCCAAATGAGTTCCAGGGGTCATGTTAGGATGATGCTTTACATTGAAGACGGGGATTTTGATAAGGTTATCCCAGCCTGAAAACACACTCAGGGCTGGGGTGGACCATCCTGAATTGGACATAATTCTTTAGTAAATTCTGTCACTATTTCAGGATCTAAGAGCCCACTTAATACAAGATCATTCTAATCTAGACAAATTATTTCATAGTTTTTAAAAAAAATTATAGTGGTTTTCAGTTTCTTTTTTAAATCCAAATATTTCTAAATTTAAAGCCATGGAATTCTTAATGCAAACAAATGCTTTACTTTTACACGGCTTTCTGAATGATAAACCCAGAAACAGCATAGCTGTTTTAATGTGGCACAGAATAAAAAATTGCTGTTCTAGGTGATCCCTGACTAGGCTTTGAAGACAAAAGGGATGGCAATTACTTAGACCACATTTGTATCTGTTTTCTTTTTATTTCCAGCAGGATGCTATCTTTGAATATTTATCTCTGTGCTTTTATTTTCCGTACTTAACTTTTGCAAACTTTACCTGTTGAGTCAGTGACATCCTTCTTGCTTCAAAGAGAATTAAACCATTGTTTTAATAAGAATGCAAAAAGAAAAAAAGTGGTTGATGCTTAATCATTTGTTTTGACCTCCAAAAGAAACTCTCAAAGCCCACATCAGAAATAAAAGCTTTGAAACCAAAGCTTTTGATTTATAAGAGAAAATAAAAGGTTAACTGAAAAAAGTTTGGGTAAGGAAAACTGCACGTAGTGTACTTATTAAGAATGAATTAGAAAGAGAACAGATAAGGCCAAAAAAGCCCAAATCTAGGGAGAACAGATTAGGAGGAGCTGGAGTAGCGGGGAGAGGATGTGCCTTTGAATGAGTAGAAGCTCTTCAACGTGGAGAGCAGCAGAGTCAACATTCTGAGGCTGTCACGTTGAACTCTGCCAGCAGCATGGAGACCCAGAGGAGTCAAGTCAATACCTGGAGACCATTCTGCTATTCCAGGGAGCACAGGTTGACTGTTCTCATTGCTCTGCGGGAAGACCTTCTACCAACATCTTACATGCATGGCGCCTGTGAATCACCCAATAGAAACAGTGCCTGCTCACGCCCCAAGACTCTACTAATACTCACGGAGATTCTACCGTGTGGAAGGTTCATTCTCCTTTCAATACCCAAGATGCTTTTAAGCCCCACAAAAGAAAGGATGAGATTCTTAACACCCACAGGGGCCTTTGACGGGGGAATTACCAAGAGGGAAAGACATCAAAGTAAGAAAGTACAAATTAGGGCAGCTAATTTACCAGAGTCACAGACACTGTGTATGCCATCTAGCTCTTGTGGAGAAAGAGAAAGCAAATCAAGTATTAGAGGAAATAGTAGGAATGTGAAATGGTTTACACTGTTTTAACCACAAGAGTAAGAAGGCAGAAATCCAAGCGAGAATTCTCAGTACCTTTGTGACTCTCAATGAGGGCTTCATGGAGTATATATAAGACTTCTGTAACACTGGGAATAGGTGTCCTCAGCTTCTGGAAATTCAATTATAATTTTTAGAAAAGTATGCACATAAAATAAAATCAGAGGCATGGCCATTCATGGTCTAGTCAGCTATACTGTGTACAAAGGTATGGGGAGGTTTCTGGAAAGGATTCTGCCACATAAATGAAGAATATGTATGATTTGGGTATTAAAAGATGAATTGAAGCACAAATTCTCCCCAGAGCTCTGGACAATCCAGTTTCTTGCTTCACTTGACACCTGGGTTAGAGTCAGTGTTAAGTAATAGAAAGAAGCCAGAAACCAGGAACATTCTTTGTGCTCTGTCTAAAGGTCCCAGGTAATTTAATCCTTACAAAGCAAAGAATATTCAATGAACAAATAAGAACGTCATCACGCGGGAGTTTGTTAGGGGTAAAACAACTCAGGCCTCACGCCAAAGGAGTCAGCACCTGTACTTTAAAAAGACCTCTAAATGATTCATATGATCGTTACTCTGGAGAAGTACTGACCAGCTGCTCAGCTTTTTCCTTGCCCTCCTACCATAGAGCGCTGGGCACAGCCCTGACAGATGCAGATTCCATGCAACAGTGCAGTAGGAGGGAGCAATTCCAGCAGCTTTATTTGGGGGAGCTAGACAGTTACTGAAATCTACTTTACTACAATTTGATTTCATCCCAGTGAACACTGTTCATATATCTGGCATTTCCCTTTGTCTTGAGGATGAATGAAACATGTTCCCTACATTGAAGAAGGGACAGTTAAGCAAACAGGTCATTAGAATACATTGATAAGAGCAACCTGTTAACATTTGTTTTATGATGTATCAAATGGGCTTATTTAGAAACATCTAAAAACATTTAATCCAGTAATCTGTAAGTTATTTGACAATCACATATGTCTCCAATAAATGTTATATTGGATTCATAAGATGAGATGGGAGACATTCCCATCTCATTCTTTGAAAAAGTTTGTGTAAATTTACTATAACAATTTTACATGTTTTTAGGAATTCACTAGTGAAGCTATGTGGACATGATTTTTTTTTCTGTCAAAGGGTTTTGATTAATGATTCAGCCCCTTAATGGATAAAAGAGTATTCAGGTTCATAATTTATTTTAAGTTGTATTTTTCAAAAAATGTGTCCACTTCATTCTGATTGTCAGATATATTGGCTTAATCTTTTTCATAATATACTCTCTCACTACCTAATCTATATGGTCCTTTGTAATATTAGTAAAATATGGTTTTACTTAATTTTCCCTTGATCTTTCTTGATAGGGTTTTTAAAAATCAATTTTATGAACATTTTTAAAGAAATAATTTGGCTTTACTAATTTTTTTCCTGCTGTATGTTCATTGAGCTCTTCTCTAATCTTCATTATTTCAATCCTTCTACTTTGGGGGGAGTTCATTTGCTGTTCCTGTACTAACTTCTGGATAGGGAAGCTTAGATCATTAATTATTCAGCATTTCTTCTCTTTTAATATCTACATAGAAGGCCATACAGTTTACTCTAAGTAACTCTTTAGCTTCATGTCCCCAAGATTTGATCTGTTCAAAACATTTTTTAATCTTCATTATAACCTATTGGGCCCATAATTTATTTGAGAGTGTACTGCTTAATTTCTAAGCAATCAGGTTTTCTAGCTTAATTCCACAGTGGTCAGGGAATGCTGGCTAAATAATGGTAAATCGTCCTGTATTTTGACAATTCTATGTTTTGAATCATTTTATAACTGAATATTCTATATGCCTTTGAAAATAATATATTCATATTTATTTTTTGGTATAGCATTCTATGTATGCCAATTAAGTCTGCTGGGTTATGTATATATATTTCACATCCTCTGAATTTTGATCTGATTGATGTATTCAGAGAGGAGTTTTAAAATCTCCCACTGTGATTGTGGATATGGCTATTTCTCCTTTTAATTCTGTCAATTTTTGCTGTATATATTTTGAAGCTATTTTATTCACGTAATTCTGATGGCAATTATCTTCATGTGGATTGACCTTTTTATGACGTACCCTCTTTTTAGTTTTTAGTAATGCTTCTTGCCTTAAACACTACTATGTGTAATATGAAAATTATTACACTTTTTGTGTGTGTTCCCATGGTATATATTTTCTAAACTTTTTAATTTAAATACTTATATTCAAGGTTTATCTCTTATAGACAACATATACACAGGTTTTGTATCTTCATCTAGATTGACAATCTTAGTCTTTTAACTGGAGTATTTTATTTATTTACATTTAATATAATTATAGATATATTGGGATTATTTCATCTATCTTGGTATTTTTCTCTTGTTGAACTGCCCTTTTTTTGTGAGCTTCTCTCCTTAGTTCCACTTGTTAATCAGTTATTTCTATTTAATTTTTTCACCCATAGTTGGTCTTTGGTACCTATGCTTTCTTTTAGTCACTCTAGAAATTATTAATCTTTGAAATATTATAATCTAATATAAACATTACCTTTACCGTTTCTATAATGCTAGAAACTTAGAACACTTTCACTCCTTTCAACCTTTTGTATTATTGTTGTCACCCATTTTAGTTCTACAAAATATGAATTCTGAAAGATTTTACTAGTAAGATTTTGTGTTTTTTTACTCACATATTTATCCTTTCTATTATCTTTTTTCTTTCCTGAAAATTCATTTATCTCTCTAGGATGTTTTCCCTTCTGTCTGAAGAACTTCTTTTAGTATTTCTTTTAGTGCATGTTCGCTACTAATGAATTATCTTAGTTCTTGTTGTCTGAAAATGCTTTTATTTCGCTTTTATTATTGAAGAATATTTTTGCAGAGTATTGGATTCTAGGCTGTCACTTTTAAAGCACATTACAGGTGCCATTCAATTGCCTTCTGGAGTCACTATTTCCGTTGAAAAGTCAATTGTCGGTCGGTCTCTTTGTAGTTCCTTTGAAGGTAATACGTATTTTATCTTTGGTGGCTTTTAAGATTTTTTTCTTCGACTTTAATTTTCAACAGTGCTACGAGTCTATACCTGGATGTGATTTTCTTCATATTTATTCCACTTGAGATCTGAAATTCTTCAATCTGTGGGTTGATGTAATCAGTTTTGGAAAACTCTGTCGTTATCACTTCAGATGTTGCTTCTGTCCAATTCTATCCTCTCCTTCAAGTGATTCAACTATTTGTATATTGCATCTTTAGCTGAGTCCCATATGTTTCTGACATCCTTTTAATAGTTTTATTCTTACCTTTTTGTGTTTATCAACCTCTCTCAGGGCTTCAGTTGGATACTTTCTATTGACCCATCATCCTCCAGTTCACCTATCTTGTCCTCCACCATTTTAAATCTACTATCAAACACAGCTAATGTGTTCTTAATTTTAAATATTACATTTTTTCAGTTATGGAATTTCCATTTTATTCTTTCTTTAGATTCCAATCCTCTTAGGGTAAATTCTTCACCTTTCAATATATTAGTTCTAGTTTTTCCCATTTTTTCCTTCAACATTTTAAGAACTTACCAGGTAATTACAATGTCTGAGTCACCTGTTGGTCTGTTTCCATTGTCTATTTTTTTCTTCACTCTTAGTACTGAGGTTCTCTCTTTTAGCATGTGTAGGAACTTTCAGTTACCTGATATCATCCATATAAATAAATTATAAGATGATGCTATCTTTCTAGTAGGGTATTTTTCCCTTTCCCTATGCTAGACAGAAAAAGTGATGGCTGATTAGCTTTATTTCACTCAAGGACTGTGCTGAGTTGAGCCTGGATTTTAGCCCTGGTAATGTTTAGTGTACCTCTCCTTTCTGCCTGACTTGTTACCCAGGATTTCTCAACTGTAACTCTAGTTTATTCTGCATAGCCCCTCTCTGATCTTCAATCTCCATTTTGTAAGATTGTCAAAAAATTTTAACTCTGCTTTTCAATCTTTCCATTTAGACTTTCAGCCTTATACAGAATTCATCAAACGCCCTAACAAGAAAATCGTCTGTGTGTTGGAGGCCCTTTCCCTTAAAGCTATGCTGATTTATACATAGCCCAGAAATAACCTTCTGTGGGTTTCAAGCTGGGATTCTTAGCCTCCTTCTCCAACCAGAATCAGCAAATGCCCCCAGAGTATAGCACCTTCTAAAGGTTACCTTGTCTTTTCCCCAAGTATCATTACTTCAGCACATCTCTACTGTTTTTGATTTGTTGTTGTCCAAGGTTTACAACACACACACATACACACACACACAAACACTATGTAAATAATAAAAACATGTGCTTCTTGCTTCATCTCATGGTCAATTTGTAAAGATTTCTGTAGCCTCTCCAACACAAAAATTTTTTTCTTCTTTTATTTATTTTTTGAAATGAATTTTGCATTTTTTTTCTCTTCTTCTCTGAGTAAGAAGTGAATTAAGGCAGTTGGATTCTTTGGGGATGATGATAAATCTTTTTGGACATGTTGAATTTAAGGTGACAATGGAATTGACATGACACAAGCAGAAAGTTGGAGATGTGTGATTTTAACTTAGCAACAAGGTCAGGACTGAAGATACAAATCTGGTAGATACATGTGTAGAGATGATAGTTTAAATTATGGCAGTGAATTGCATTTTCAAGTAAAAGACTGTAAACAGAGAAACAGAAATGTCCAAAGACCCTATTCCTCATTTTAGGGGTCTTAAAAGGAAGTGGAAAAAAGTAAGCAAACAAAAGAGACCTGAAGAAGAAAATGAGCAGTTTAAGTCAATGCACTATTAACAGAAACAAGAGAATAGAGGCAGTTACAGTTTGGCCAAATTATCATAAGTTGGTTCGTTTCTATTTTGGGGGGAAATTATATCATATTTAATTGTTAATAACATGTAGTACACTTACCCTACATCCGAAAGAAAAATCAATATTGATGATTGGAAAATAAATTTTTTCTAATTTATTTAGAGATAGTTAATTGAAGTTTTCTTAGACTACCTGCATTTTATAGTAAGAAAAGTAAAATATTTTAAAAAATGAATCTAATTAATTACCTCTTTTAGCCTTAAATCAATTATCAGAGGTATTCTTCATTAGTAATTGCAAAGATTTTTTACTTTTTGAAGAACAGCATCAATTCAAATAAAAAAATGACTATAACAGATGTCTCTCCCTACCACCTTTTTCCATATGAAATCATAACAGCAAATTTTGATACAAGCATTGATTTCATTGAGAAGAAAATATCCAAACAGCAGATGCCTCTCAAATGAATAATTCATTTTTTATACAAGGAATAAAACTGGGATTGTTGCAATAGTACATTGTTCCACACAGCACTCGCATGTGGTTTTAAGGATTTATTTCCTATTTCCTACACTGTATGACAGGTTTTTTCCTCTTCCTGTCTCTTACATTTGCAAGACTTTCATTCCTCAAAGCTTAAATAGGCCACATTCTTACATGGCCTTTTTATATACCAATTTTTTTAAATAAAAATTTATATCTAGATCTCAGAAGCAACTATCAAAATTATTAAAACATGACAGCTTCCCCGACGTTGCTATTAAAAGCATTCATTAGGTTTAATTGATTGCTTTAGGCTATGTTTAACAAGATAAGTTCCTGACAATATAATGAAGCCTGAGAGATATATACCTGCATCCCTAGTATCAAAGGGTTAAATACCAACAAATTGGGTTGTTTTAAGTGTAAAATAATCCCTTGGTTACTCCTTCATGATCTGTAAGTTAATTGCCTTATTTCTAAAGATAGGCAGTACATCATTTATTAACCGTGCCCATGACTTACAAAAGTAGAAACCTAGATCTCAAAAGAGTCATATAAAAAAAAGTGTTAGGGTAGAATCTCAGCCTATGAGTAATTTACAATTGTAATACCAATTTCAACAGAATACAGTTTTTTCAGATACCACAAGAGCACTCATTTTATCCTGTGTATAACTATTCAAAAACTATTTCATAAATTTCATTTTCCCAACTGATGTACCTAATAGGTGAGTTGCCGTGTTCTATGTGTTTTCCTTCTAACAATGTACTTTGACGTTAACTACAGAACAAATAGCAGATCTCTTCTATTTTCAAAATTACTCAACTAAGTAGATAGTTGGAATTAGTTCCTATTTCTCTCTATTTGATTTGTGAGCAAGAGAATCACGACTAACCAGAATAATACCACAGAACAATAAGACTATTTACATGAGGAGTTCTCAAAACTATTAACCCAATAGAGCAGGTCACATTCAATACTCAAAGGCAGCTGCCTACAAAGTTAGCAAACACTTTGGGTTATAAATTATGCCATCTCTGTTTCATTAACAGAACATCTATTAAAATATCATCCCAGAAAGTAACACACTGTAGAATGTTTTAAGATATTTGGTTACAACACTAATATCTAAACCATTAATGGAAATAATGTGGAAATAATTATTATGCAATATATATGCTTATTTGTTGCTGTCATATTATGTACTAACTTATGATATTCCAAAATTTTTTTGATATCACTGAGATAAAATTTTTTAAAAGCAGTTTCTCGAGTTGATTTGTTTTACTTTTTCTTAAATCTCATGGGTATAATAATTAAAATGTATTAATTGATAATTTAATAGTAATGCTGGATTCACATAGAATTTTTGATGAACAAAATGTATTATCTATACAGTTATGTGTACGAAGAGAACTGAAGGTCAGCCAGGTCAGTCCTGTGTATCATATTATTGTAATTAAGTCATTTTCATTCCTAACCAGGTTGGTTAATGACGCTAACACCCGTCCCTCTTATAAGTACATGGCAGGCAGTTTATCAGTAAAAGCAGAAAGACACTGGAAAATGACAGCACAAAATTCTAACCTTTAAGGGATGACTAAAGTTTGCCTTACTGTTTTACCTCTTTTCATCACTTCTTGCCAATACTTATTATGAAGGAATCACCTCTTTACAAAATGTTTTACGGAAATAAATACACTTCTTTCGCCTATATAAAAACCACAGAATTTCCTCCCTGATTCTACTTCCCATATTTCTCTTTTAGCCTCAAACAAACTGACCCATTCATATGGTCAAACGATTTTATTTTTTTGGTGAGGTGAGGGAAAAAAAAGCAGTTTATATTCTGTAATCTAAGTATTATCAGCAGTTTCAGAACTCCCATTTTTGAGCTTTCATATATTGGTACATTTTTCAATCACCACTGCTTCCTTCTGGCACTGTATTACTTGAAGAATGTGAGGCAGTTGCAGAAGCTAAAGAATTAAACGGCATAAATACACCTTTCTCAAACCCTCTGAGTAGGAAAGGGAGGAAAAACCGGTAAAGATAACAATATAACTTTGCCCTTTATGGTTTTCCTTTAGATTATTTGTTAAAAGGAAATTACTAAATTTTCACGTGCTCTGCAGAGCCTAGCCTTGGTTTATAAGATGAAAAGTAAAGGAACTATTATTAACTGCTTCATTGCCACGGGAGAGTCATTACCTGCCTATGTGCATCAGAAGAATTCTTACTCGTTTGGGTTGTAACTGTCTTGAACCCTAATGTTTAGGATGTGCCCTCACTGTGGTTTCAATGCCCATGTCCAAGGTCACGAGATCGCAAGCTTTATTCTGTGCCTGCAGTCATCGTGTGGAACAATAAGCAAAATCACAGAACATTTGTGCAGCCAGGTTAGCTCAAATCTCTCTCCATTTTTTTTTAATATTAAACAAACTCTCTGGTCTGCTGGATCATTTTACTCAGCCAATAAGCCTGAATACCTGTCTTCCAATTATTGAGGTGATTATTTAAAATCAAAAATGTCATTATAAGTCATTTTAGTGAGGAATCTCTTTGAACAAAGTGGATTATACAGCAGAGATGTATAAATTGGGTAAAGGAATTCAAGTCTCGGGAAGCACGTTTGCTTTCCTGGCATAGAGGGAATATGAGTTTGAAGTAGGAAATTAAGTGTCCTTCCTAGATCTGCTTGAACAATTCCTTTTTATTGTTCACGGCATCTTTGGGAAAGGACTACCTGCTGCTAAGAGCGTGCAACACGATGCCCAGCAAGAATCGCAGAAAGGCCATCCACCAGGGCAGATTTTGCAGGAGGCCACAGTGAGGACTTGTCCAAAATCTTATTATAAAACTATAGGTTCCAAAAACGTTGGGTCTATCTCATACTATAACATTAACCTCTTATTTTATCCCTCATCATTTTCCATTGAAAAGAAAAAAAAAAGTTAAGATTATTTATATTCAGTATTGCAGTTGAATAATAAATACACATACCTGAAAATGCTCAGTGTGATTTTTGAAACTCCTGGATGCTAGATTATAAATGTGTATTACCATTATCCCCACCCCCTTCCCCACAAGATACATAGTCCTGCAAAGGTAGTTTCTGGCAACTTTTTAGCTGTTTTAGCCTTTTAAAGCAGATTATCATCTCTGGGCTTTAAAAATGTCAACATCTTCACAGGGTCTTCCTGCTCTAAGGGACAGAGAGGTAAAAGAACATTTTACAATATGTATCTTTGAAAGTCAGTATGAAGTAGTACAAGTCTACAACTCTCTCAAGTGTCTCAAACAAGATTAATTACTATTCTGAATGGATTATCTCATTTGATTTATATGCAGTCAATGGCGTTCCGACAGAAGGATGTTGGTTTTAGAACTCTACAAACGGCATTATTTCAGTAGGAAAGCCACCGATGTTAGAAATATAAAAGCAACACACTCATTCAAATACAAAAACACACTCACATGAGGACAGCACAAAATAAAGAAACCTAAACGAAAAAGTATTTTAAGTCTTTCCTAGACTATTTTATATCATTTATGTAAATAAATTACATCCCTCTGGTAATATTTTATTCAAATAAAACCCATTAATTGTTTGAATTATTATGCTACTATTTGGGTCCAATCAGGAAAAATTTTTTAGAGTAATAAGCAAACTAAGTGATTTCAAAAACCTTCAAGATTTTATCTCTGAAAAAATTCCTATTCTGCTTCAGAAATCTCTCATCAGTCAATATCTTAAAAGTACACAGCATGGTCATTGTAATAATCAATATTTCACATTAGTTTTGTGTAAGATAATAAAAACACTTTTTAATGACACACTGAAACATGTCTTGGATGGGAGAAATGCAGAGAGGTAGAGGAAGACACCTTTCAATTTACCTTCATTCGAGGTGCATCTAAGTGACAAGAGCAGGGTGAGACTCTGCCTTACTTAGGAAGAGGCTTGTTAACACACAACTGATGACTCAGGCAAATCAGATGGCAAATTACCTTTGAGAGGTCCCCAGCCTCCAAATAGAAGCAGATAACAAACACGTTCCATGTAACCCAGAGGACCAGCCAGACAGCATACTGCAGAAAAGCAAGAGTGAAATAACGTATAATTAATTTTGAATCAGCTGAGTAAGATTTAAATAGAACTTGAACTTTTGAACACCAGATCTTAAGATGAGTGGGAAATACTAGATATTGCTTCTTTCTAGGGAATAGGATGAGATGTACATTTATCTCTAGTTTGATTTTTTTTTCTTCACTGTTATGAACGCTTACAATATTACAGCTCAAATTTGCTTAGGGACAATTATTTTGGGGGGGTTAGACAAAAGAAACAGTATCCCACATTTCTGTTTTAAGGAGGAATGCTTATGGTTTCCACACATCTACAAACATGATGCCCCAACAGATATACCAACCACAATTTGTCAGAAAGAGAACCCTTATCTTCCTTTAGCAAGATCAGCCCCATGTGCGATAACATAGAATCTTTCCACAAGTTATCTAGGGTCATCTTCAAATCAGTCTTCATACCTCTGTCCCATCTAATCAGCTTTCCCTCTCTGGCATCTTCTTTTCATTGATCTCTTCGCCTTCTTATTTTTTTCTCTCATGATCTCCCATTACATTGATCATCTAGTTTTTATTCCTGATTTTATTCTGTTGTCTATTCAGTGTGCTTTCTTCACCAATAACAGATTTTTCTTACCAAGACATAGTCCTGAGCATTCAATTAACTAAAACTTATTAAGCCCCTAGAAGGAAACATGCTAGACAGACACTGAAGACACAAAAACCAATGATAAATTCTCTGTGAATTCAAGTCAAGTGAAAAGACAAGAAAAGAGACGATTCTTACACAAGAATTATAAAAAAAGGTATGTAGTCTGAGCTCAAGGAAGGAAGACAGGGAGGAGTGGTTAACCTATCCTGAGAGAAGGTAGTCCTGCAAAGTTTAACAGAACTTTCCACTTTCCATAAGAGGTGGACCAAGTTGACTTACGAATTTTACCAAATAAAAATGTAAGGGGTCAGAAGGGCTACAGTGGTGGGGGTGCCGTAAAGAAAGAAAGCTGCAAGTGTAAATTTTTAAAAAACGGGACAAGAGGCTACCATGTCAGTCCTCTGCTAAATGAATATCAATGGTGCCCATTCTTTATATGGTGAGATCCAAAGTTTTTATTTTATAGTTCAAGGACCTCCATGATCTTGTGCCATGTTATCTTTCCAGACACGTGTTTTAGTTCATCTCTCAAATCATTATGGATTACATATACATTGGATTACTTGCTGCTCCATGCACATGGAAAGATATTTCTCACCTCTGTGCCATTTTGTATGTTATTCTTTATCCTTTAATAATTTTTCTTTTCCCAAGGTACTCCTCTTACCACCCATCAATATTTCATTTTTCTTCAGAGGTCAATATAAATATCATCTCATGAGTGATATCCAACTGGAAACAGCATACTCCTACTACAATAAGATCTTGCTTCCTCAAATTTCATTCCAAATGTCTTATATCTAATTGTGTATTTTCTTCCAGTGCACAATGATAAGCTCCTTGAGGGAAAACAATTATTTCAATTTATGTTTATATCCCCACGTTGCTAACTTAGTACTTTGCACAAAAAAGGTACCCAGAAAACACTTTGTTAGTCAATAATTGAATGAGGCACAGCCTGGAGAAAATCTTAACTATTTTCAGAAGCAAAACTCCTTCCACCCCTCCCAGATCAGGCTTTTATGAGAACACTAAGATCATTTATGTAGTGTGAAGACTGAGAGCCCTAAATGATGAGTTTATGTAATAATAAATTGTGACTCAGCTGTTTTCCAGGTGATGCGTTCATCTGACTGCTGAATATGTGCATTGCTCAGTGAGAATAAAGTAAGGGCAAAATTAAATGGTCCAAGACAAAAGAAGGGGTTTGGGAGGTGAGGGCTGTGGACTGGAAATAGGGTCAAGAAGCTGAACAGGCTGTGGTAAGGAACTTCAGTTCTAGAACAGAGATCTCATGAGACATCTAAGTTTGCTCAGCATTATAAAGTGTGAATTCACCTCACAAAATTTTTTTAAATGCTAAAATCTAAACTTATTGGACTGTTTTTCAGATTTTGATATTAGTTTTAGAATATAATGGAGCGCTGTGTCCTACTTTAAGAGTAAATAGGTGAAGGGGGAAAAAGTGCCCATAAGTTCCTGTGATTTGGTTTAAGTGTTTGTAAGAAAGAAAGAAAACATGATTGGTCGAAGTGTTTTATCATGTTCTTTGTTCCTCGTGACACACTTTCCCTACCTTACTTTTAAATGGAGAGCTAAATAAGCACAATTTACTAAAAGCCAAAGTAGCAGGATAAGTAAAATACTTGGTAAGGGTGGTTGAAACAGACTGTATTACATACATTAAATATTCCTGAAAACTTGTCATTGGTAGGCAGGTTTCCTAATGAGGCATTAAAGAATGTCAATAGAAAAGGTATAGCTTTTCTATTTTGCAACTGAAATTATATTCTAAGATCGTAAAATGCTGAAAATATTCTCTGTATCCATGTAGTACCCACGGCTATAATCACTACTTCACTATATATTAAATACATAATGAGAATTTGGAATTTTCATTCAGATTAATTTAAATATCACTCGTACGAAGTTACTTATAGCCATATGTATGTGTATGTGCAAATGTAAATTATACTTAGTTTTGTTAAAAATTTGAGCTGAAAAATTTATGCTGTAGTCACCAAAGTTAATAATTTTATGGAAAGATAGGTAAGATAATAGGTTACATGCAAATAAATTGCGTGTAGAGATTAAGAAGAACTTGGGACCAAAAGTCTGGGTCACTTAGGAGCTCTGTGGCTACATTCGAGTCTCACTACAGTTTACTTTCCTCAAATGTAAAACAGTCTTAGTAATAGTAGCAAACTCATGTGGTTTGTATGGAGATGGATTGACAGAATGTTTGAAAGTACTCAACGTTTGAGTTCTTACTACATGTTGCTATTTTATTATGATAATTACATTACATCATCTCCTCTCCTTATTTCAGTAATACGTCAGTAATCTCCAAATTTTTATTTCTTTAGAATACTAAAAAATATACTTTTTACATTAATTTATGCAAAATATTTTTCCATCTAAATGAACTTGCATGAAACATATTCTTCCCTAGAATAAGTTTCTTTTTTGATACATTAATGCTAATATTGATGGATGAAACAAATCTTTTTTCATTTGGCTTCATTAAAACAATAATTTATTATTTCTGATTAGCCACACTGCATAATTATAAAGCATTTTCTATATCATACTTTATGAGTTGCTCTGTCACGGCATTTACTAGTAACAGTTTTGTTCTTTTTTGTCCCATTTGTCCTACAGTAATCCAGCATTTACTTGCATTATTTTCATTTTATTGCATACTTCATTACCAACCAGTTAGCCTGCAATACACTCTACTTCATTAGAGATTTACAAAAGAGAATTAGCACCTTTAGTGGTGTGGCACTTTAATAACACACAGATGCCCATACCAATGCTATAGAGGGTAGTCCTGCATTTGGATCATTATCCAAAGGAAGGGTTTTACCTAATTTAACTTTATCTCACTTAACTTGACTCATTAACTTTCTCTCATTTAACTTTCTTATACTTCCTTTGTTCATTCCCTTTTCTTTTTATTATCCTTTTCTGTACTTGCTTTTCTCATTTTAGTAGTGGCATTTATGTAAATAAAATCTTTTCTAATTGGATGGTGCTTAGTTGTCTAAATATCGATGAGGAGTTTGCATTCCCTTGTAATTTGGCCTATGAATGACTTTTGTCAATGAACTCTGTCATTCACACTGTTCTTAAAATTGCTCAGCATAATTATTTAAGCGTAAAGATTCAGTACTAACTTCCCAGGTGCTACAGCTAGTTGATGTGATATAATTGACAATTGCTCAGTTTGAATATAATTGAAAATGATGTCCTGCCTAGGAGAGATCAGCTAACATGATAACAAAGTACCACACTTGCCAGACAGCACGTAACTTGTTTTCTGCTATAAGACTATGTTTTTTTTAGCTTAAACTTTTCTTGTAAAAAAAATGACATTTTATGTTTAAGCTATGAGATATTATCTGTGATGATAGACTAATTCATTGTATGATGAAATTCACTTTTTAAGGGTTGATTTCTGTAGGACTAAGTAGACCAGGCGAGAGGTTGATTCAACTTGAGTCTCCAGCTAAATGGCTAAAATCACCAGCTGAAAAAGGTTGAAGTGAATCATCATGGATTCCTTGTTGTATTTGGGGCTCCAGTTGTAACTGAGCAGGTCCCTCTGGGGCCTTCAGTGCAGACCCTTGTGCCATGGTCTCTGCTTTATCTCCTCTCTGAAGTATCTGATGCACATTTCCTGACTTGTTTTACAGAAGCGAAAGCCTCCACCAAGTGGAAGATGTTAACTACATGGTGACCATGTGCACAGAGCCCCCAGGCCTCCTGGAGTCCAAGGGTTGATATAACCCCCGTGACACTGCCCTGTTACCTCGCTACCAACCAACCAGAGATCTGTGCACAAGCTGATCACACAGGCGACCGCTCTCCCTCACCTGGCCTTTAAAAATCTTGCTGAAACCCTTCAGGGAATTTGGGAGCACAGGCTACCTGTCCTTGTGCTGGTGCCTTTACAATAAATGCTGCATTTCCCTTCACCACAGCCTGGTGTCTGCAGATTGGCTTTGCTGTGCCCAGGTGAGCGGCCCCAAGTTTGGTTAAGTAACACAATGACAAAGTCAAATTAGCTGTATAACATGAAAGTTAGTTAAGGCTGTCAATCATGATAGGCCAAAATATTGGCCAGGTCCAGAAACAAGGTATAGTAACCATTGTATGACTTTATGTCGTTATTACATAATAATCAGAAGGATGGTGCCTCAAACTGAAAGCCTGATAAACATTTTATTGGAAAGTAATGAGTCACATCTTAATGACAGTGCCACCGTTTTCCATCTCTCTCTCTCTTAAAATAAAGCTGCCTGAAGTCCGTATTTATTTTTATTTTTAAAGCATATTTAACATACACAAAACATAAGTTTTAGCATCAATTTTTCAAATTTTCTTGTACACACATACACAGATACAGTTTTTCCATTTTTATTTGAATTACATTCAATTTATAAACCACTTTGAGAAAAACTGGAATTTTTATGGCATTGTATTTCAAATAATTCCTTCTTCGAAAAGATTCTGGTAAAATGAGGCTATTATTTAAAACAAATGATTTTTCCTATCTTTCTCACTAATTCATACTAATTCTAAAATCAATTTCTGGAGAAACCAGAGTTGCCTTTATAACTTTAATGGTTCAGAAGCAAGCATTACTTGAAATGGAAATTTAAAATTAAATTTTTGGTGTATCTGGCTTTTAAAATTTATAATCTGTTTTTCCTTTATGTCTGGAGATGGAGAAATATTGGAATAATGTATTAATAGAAAATATTACTTTTTTCAAAGGAAATTCTTTTTTTATTTAGGCATTTTTTTGATACCAGAGAACTTCTCATGCAAAACGTTACTAAGTTAAATACTGAATAATAACTATATTATTATTCTAATTAAGTTTAACTTGCACCTTTAAAAATGTTTCTGCATGAAAATGATTTTTCTTGGATTCTCAAAGAAGTATCTTTCTTACAAATTTCTCTTTTTTATTATTTGTTTTCTTTCTCCTTCATTTCCTCCTTCCTTTTTTCCATTCTTTTTTTTTTTTCCTATAATACATTTAGGCTGCAGTTGGACTGCAAACTTCTTGAGGGTAGAGATTCTATTTTTGTTAGCATACACACACAAAAAGCCTAGTATAACATATGTATGAGAGAGTGAGAGAGGATGAGAGAAAGAGAGAGAGAGAGAGAAAGAATGAAACATGTAAATATATATAAACAGTTAAATTATATTAGTGACTTTCTCTTAAAAACTACTACAGTTTAGAAAACTATTATTCAATAATATTATCATAATTACTAGAAGATACAAATGGCTAGTACAATTCAAGCATCAGTCACGTTATTTAATAAATGCTTAAAGTAGAAAAGGAGTTGTGGCATTGAATCAGTTCATATTTATTAAGCACCAACTGGAGGTAAGTGACTACAACTGATGCTGGAGAGAAATATTACAGGATGTAACTGAGTGACTTAACTTCCCTAAAACAACTTGTGTTTATCATCAATGTGCAGTTGGTGCGATCTATGGAAATGGTTTCAGGTATGATTATTTTTACCGGGAAATAACACTCACATCAGCTCACCAATATCACTGATATTTTGCTGATAGTACAAAAGTGTAAAGGTAATCAGGTCTAATGAACTGTGATAGAAGCACTTCTAAGGAGCACTGTATTAGCAAATTATGTCTTAAAAAAACAACTCCTTTAAGCAACAGTTTAGAATTATTAACAATCAAGTGTTTTAATATTTTACCATGAAAATATTTTAATAGATATAAATGTATGCTCACAAAACAAATATCCCTGGTGAAAATGATTGGACTATATTCATCTTTTGCTCAAAGTTAATTCTATTTTCGCTTTATTTCCTCATCTTCAACAGCAGCATCATTTAACCTGCTGAGGCATTCTCGTAACTTTCTCATCTATTGTTAGGATAAAAAAGAACACAAGTGGCCCCCCAAAAGCAGCTTATTTTCTAATTTTTGATGATCTTATGACCAATGACTGTCTGCTTCATGATGTAAATACTGTCTCCTAATTCATAAATCCTGTTACATCAGCTTCATGCTATAAAGATCTTCACTTAAGTGAGATAACTAAATAAAGTAAAATACTCTTATAATTATTTGTTTGACCAAGGATGAAGGCTCTGATCAAGCAATCAGTCAGAATCTGATAAAATTCCAATTCTAATTATACATCATGCTGCAGATCATAGAGGAAGACAGATTTCTACCTTCTTATTTTACCAATACTGCTATAATATGTGTTCAAGCGTGCTTGTGATTTTTTGTTTACGTACATATTTTAAAACATATAGCTTTTAGTTCATTTTATAATAATTTATTAAATTTTCCTTCAGTTATAGAAATTTGTTTTTTTAATTTTTAAGAAAATCTTATGGTTTGGGGGGAGGTAATTATGTTTATTTATTTATTATTATTTTTTAGTGGAGGGTAGGGGATTGAATCCAGGACCTCATGCATGCAAGGCATGTACTCTACCATTCAGCTATATCCTCTTGCCCCAGAAATTTCTTACTGTAGAAAATATTTAAAATTTTGAGCATCAGAAATGAGAAGCTAAGAAAATTCTATACTTAGATATAATCACTGGTATCATTTTAGTGTACATGTTTCCATTCTTTTTTCTATGAATATATGTTTAAATTACATATGTTTAAATTAAATAGGTATCCCTTGCTCTATATTCTGTTACCTGATTTTTTTACACATGATTAAAATGTCTCTGAGTATTCCGCAACATATGTTGCAGTTCAACAATGTGCTAGGAAACATTCAACTAATTCCCTATTATTTAAGTTCTTGTGCTTTTCTTATTGTTCTATTTTGTTCAATTCCCATAAATTTGGATTTTGCTTAAAAAATGTTTAGTTTACTTTGACATATTAAATCATACCTGAAAAGATTTTGCTTAAATGGGCTATTTCTAAGACAGATTATAAATGTTAGAATATCCAACAGGCATTATTTTAATGAACATATAAACATGGCTATTAAATTTTACACAACTCCAAATAAAAACAGAATCCCCAAAGGCATTCTATTCTTCTTGAAGCAAAAAGTAGAAAAATAATTCCCTTTGATTGAAAAAACAATGATACTCATTCAGCATGAAGACACCTGTATATAACTAATTTCCTTCCTTTTAAATCATGCAAAATATTTCAAAGATATTTACAGCCCTACACCCCTAAGGCTAGAAGAACTCCACTGAAAGAACTTTTGATACTAAATAATAATAAATCAAGTTATATTGGAATATTCTAATTGACATACGCAAATAAGAGATTTGAAGGGCTAATAAAACATAAGAACTAGTGAGAAAATACCAGTCTACACTTTTAAAAGCTGAAATTTGTGCAGCTTAAGAATAATATTAATTTTATTTATGTATATTTGTTCATATAGCAGGGTTTTAAGATGTAGACATGTAATACATAGATCTTAAAATGATACGTGAGAGAAAAAGATCTCCTTCAATCTACTGAAAAATATTGTCACATTTTCACACCTCATGCTTAGAAGTGACATCAAACAGCAGTATTCATTTTTTTCCAATCAGCAAATAATTTAGAAGTCATATTTATTGATCGTGATTTTTGAAATCTCAGTTAAAGAACTCTAAAGAGTGGTTTTTCCTGGGTTGAAGCTTCTTGAGCTAGCCCAGCAACACTAAAGGAAATGAAATTGCCCCTGGTTCTCGTTATCTAGGAATCTGAAGATCACAGTCAAGGCGATAATATAATTCATTAAAAAAAATTATCATGTGAATTCAACAATTTTTATATATCTAATACTGTTTTTATTCCATTACTTTGATGTCCCCAACTTTCTGTGCACAAAATGGCAGACTGAAAAATGGCCTTCCCAAGGGTATTCACATTCAAATTCCTGGGACTTGTGAATGTTACTTTACATAGCAAAACAAACAAACAAAAACTTAGTAGATGTGATTGCTAAAGATTTTGTGAGGGGAGATTATCCTGGATTAGCTGGGTAGCCCCAAGGTAATCATGTATATCTTGTAGGTGGGAGGCAGATGAAAAGCTTACACACATAAATAGAAAATATGAAGAGAGCAGACACATTTAAAGATTGTAGTGATGTGGCCACAAGCCAAGGCATCCTATAGCTACCAGAAGCTGGAAGAGGCAAGAACCAGATTTCTCCTTAGAGCCTCTGGAGGTATTGAGCCTTGAGTCGGGCTCAGTGATAATGACTTCAGCCTTTTGGACTCCAGAAATGTGAGAGAATGAATTTCTGCTGTTTTAAGTCACCAAGTCTGTGTGAATTTGTTATAGCAGCACAGGAAACTAATACACCCATCCAAATCTTCCCTTCCTTCTTCCATTGACCTATCAATGAAATGCAACCCTAAATACTTGTGGAGAAATGCAATTATCTTCAAAATTAAGATCCACTCTTTTGGAGCAATTATATCACAGCTTCAGCAGTAGTCTATTGCTAATCTCTGAATATCATGCAAATATAAATACCTTGTTTTACTTACATGCCTTATGCAATTCCTGTAACAAGCCTCTGATGGGAAATGAAGTATTTTGGCTTTATGAGTTTCAAACTGTTTGTAGTATATTTCCAACATTCTAACAATATAAAGTTGTTTTATGTTTTCAGAAATTATTGCATAAAGTTTTAAGATGCAGTAATCAATATACTTAGAGTCCTGAATATTTACAGACTTTAAAAAAAATTGTCAAAATGAGTTTAATACCTGGAGAAAGATACAATTCAAGTAACTGTTTATTACAACTAACTTTGGAAGCAAGGAAAGAGAAAAGCAGGTGATAATCAATATCAATTTCAATAGATTGATAATACTTAGTTGGAAAAATGAACTGCATGATATCATTAAGATATTAAAAATTCTAATAAACAAGTAGCAGCCCTAAATTTATCAGCCATCATAATTACCTTGAAAATTTAAAAAGGTGTTAAATTACTAATTACTTAATATATGTCAATCCAAATACTCTTCAGTAGCACTTTTTAGCAATTTAACAATTATTAGCATTTAACCCTGAGTGAATATGGCCATATCTGACCCAGTAGATTGAGTGGAATGTATTACTTTTAGCTACATGCATATATTTTTATGACTATTTTGACCACTTTGAAGCCATCTATGATTCTAGTCGATTAATGTACCCTAGGATACTTCAAAATGTTGACTTCCCTCTCCTTATAACAAATAATTGATTCAAAATCATGAATTATCATCCATATATTGAATTACAGGCTTTCAACTGTGCTTTATCAGAGAATTCATGGCACACATAGACGATGGTCCTACTTGCAAGGCCAGATGATATAAACAAAGGCGGTGGCTTGCAACTGAAAGTCACTGACTCACGGGCTCTGGACACCCTACTTTCCTGAAGAGCTCAACATACCAGCACATCTGCCAACTATTAGTTGCAACACTGTTGAGAAGTTCTGCCCAGAAAAAAAAAGTATACACTACATATTTTCTTTTCAAAAAGATGGTCTTGTTCATGCATCAAAAATAAACTCTGCCTGATTCACCTGCTCAGTATGGTATAAGTCTTTACACTCCATACAGTCATCTAAAAGGTGGTTCTGAATATCACACTGGTGATCCAATAAATTGTGTAGCAATTGTAGAAAATCAGGACAAATCAATGAGACAATGTTCAACTCAGTAGCCACCTGCAAACATAAATGTATATTTATAGTACCGTATTCTGAACTAGGTGTTTAGCTACTATTTTTTAGATTGCAATATTTATGTGGAGAATGAAGTTCCAAAGTTATAGATACTAATATATCTGTACATGGATCCTTATGAAAAACTACATAGTTTTTTTTCCCATCTTAAAAGCACTTTTTTTTTTCAATTTGTCAAAAAGCTTTCCATTTACTATCTCAAAAGCAGGGCTCAAGTCTATCAGCTTCAGGATCACTTTGGTAAGATGGATAAAAGTGAAAGCAAAACAAAAATCACATCAGTTAGAAATGCTTTAGGTTGCAAGTAACAGAACAGTAAACTACAGGTGGTTTAAATACTAGGGTTTTCAAAATCTTTTTTTTTCCCATATGTGAAGTCTGGAAGTGGGCTGCTGTTACCTCCATGCTTCCATGGCTCTTGAGCTATACCTTTGGGATTTTCTTTTAAATTCTCACGTAGTTAATGCACCTTGCAAGCAGAAGGGTACTGAGCAGAAAATATCCCTTCCTCTGCAACACTTTGCTCTTTCAGGAAAGAGAAAACTTCCCAGGTACACTAAGCAGACTTCCTCACATCCCATTAAGTGGAACTATGTCACAAGCCTACTTTCCTGAGCCCAATCACTGGCAAAGAGGATTAGGATTATCATATTTGTTTTATACCAATTATATTTCATCCTCTTGACCTAAGAGAAAATCAGACCCCACTGAGATCTCTGCCCATCCAAATATCTGGACAATATTGGGATTCTTTTAGCAGAGAATGGGGAGAATGCAGAGTTGTCTGCTACTATAACCTATGCACAACCTAATTTTTTGTTTCCTTTATATACAGAAGTGAATAATTACTATTTAACATTTCTTATGTGTCTCTTGTTTCCTAGAGAAGTACTCAACCCTTTGCTTCACTAAGACTCTATATATTAAACTAAATAGAGAAGTAATTTAGTATTACACCCAAAGAAAGTAAAGATTTCAGAGCATGCATGGAGGAAACACATAAATCAAATGGAGTGTTTTATAAACAATGTACAAGATTCAACTTAAGAAATATGCAATGAGAAAAAGTAGCACACAGAATGTTAGTTGTTTCATTGGACATGTAAAACATCTATGATTTGAGAAAGAAGAAAATATTATGGAAATATTAAGAATTTTAAATCAAGGAAAACAGGACCCTGTAAAGAATTAAAAGTAGCAAGTTAACAATGGCATTTTTAAAATTGATATAAATGTGCTTCACTAAGATGTGGTAGCTATGTGGCAGTTAAGAATTTTGATTGAGTAAGCATACTCTACCACTTTTCTTCCTTTTAAAATTAGAAAATATCTTGTCTCCTTCAACCAGAAAGGTTTTAATCTCTTCTTAGCTTTTCTGTCCCCTTTGCCTTCATCTCAAATTCAAAGCAAGTCTAATAGTCAAGTAAACAACTGTCTAAAATATGTAAATTGTCCTAATTGAGGTATGGTAAATCTATTAATATAACCTTTAAAAATGTCTAGTTGCTATGCTTGGTTTAAAAACATTCAAACAGATACCTGTATATATTATACAGCTCAAAAATAATATAGATATTATATTTGGTCTTATTTTAGGCTGACACATTAAGGAAACTTCATCCCTCTTGGGTCCTTTGTATGACATTAGGTTGTAAGTGTAGGATAAGTATAAAGATCTTCCAAGCATTTAAAATTGATACAATAATACAACATCCTAACTTGCTTTTGGATAAAAAGATTTCTATCAAAATTTTTTGGGAAATTTTTTTTCTGCCTACATAAGTGACAAGATAGTCATTTACCAATATGTCATGTGGTATGTATCTTATGAATAACTGTCTTCCCGTGGTTGGATATTATCAATAGTAAAAGCTTAGTCATGCCATATCTGGTGAATACTACTTGCTATACTGGTATTTTGGGATCAAGAGTTCCAATGTGCTAAGAAGCCCAGAGAAATGAAGCTTCTTAAAGAGATAACCATATATTCAAATCTAAATGTTAGTAACTGAATGTTAGAAAGAAGGCTTAAAATCACTAGACTTTTAATTAGTTAAATATCTATATTTAAATATACACTATTTAAGACAGAAGCATTAAATATTATAAAACACTTACCCTCATAACAGCTAAAATGAATCATCATGGTGATAGGAATTTTTTTTTTAAATCAGTTGGTTTAAAAGGGAAAAGTCTGTTACAAGCACTTGGTCCGATGAAGATCATAATTTAGTTTTAAATTATGCATCTTTTCACTGTGTAAAAGATATTCTGAAAATAACAGTAATAGTGTCCAGTACGTCCTTTTGATTTCATTTCTGGCTTTTAAGAACATAAAGGTAAAGTTATAGGCTTACCTTCTTCATTAAGTCTTTAATTCTAAGAGCAAACTTTGATTCATAAATGGAATACTAATTCACAAAGTGCGTTTTTAAAAATTAATTGAGCCGTTTTCTTCAATTCGTTTCTTTTTTACTTCTTATTTTAACTGCGGTGGGCAGAATGATGGCCCCTCAAATATGTCCCACCCTACTCCCCAGAACCCGTGAATACGATGAACTATCACTCCCATGACTGTTTTGCCATAGGCAGTGTTGACTGACATGAGGAGGTTATCTTGGTGAGCCTAATCTAATCCCACGAGTCTTGCGAAGCAGATAGCTTTCTCTGGCTGGTGGCAGGAGAAGACAAAGATACAAAGCACGTGAAGCTGAAAACAATCCCTGGCAAATAGTCAAGAAGGAAATGAGGACCTCATTCCTGCAAACAAACAAATTGAATTCTACCCCAAACCTGAATGAGCTGGAGGAAAACTGAACCCCAGGGGCCCCAGACAGGAGCCCAGGACAGTCACTATCTTGATTTCTGTCCCCTTAGACTCTAGGCACAGAAATCAGCCGAGCCCACCTGGACTTCTGACTTAGAGAACTGTGACAGAATAAATGAACGGGTGTTACCTGAAGTTGCTAAGTTTGTGGTAATTTTTTTTGCAGCAAAAGGAACCTGACGCATTAATACTGGGGTTTTCACTTTTTAAAAAACTATTTTTAACTGTCAAGTAATTTCCCGCAAGGGCTAAGTGCTATAAACCCATTGTATGTTAAATACACTGGATTTAACAGCATCTTTCAGGCTGACTTTTGACACATGTATTTTGTTTTGAATTTTCAGATATTTTGATATGCTACATTAATTTGCCTATACTGATTTACAGAAATAAAATTGTTATGATTATTTATTTAAATCAGCTTTTTATAGAGAGGTATATGTAGAAGTTAGGAGACCTGGGTTTAAACCCTAACCCCATAATGAATCTACCTCTATAATCTGGACAATATTGGTATTTCAATCTAATTTGGAAACTAATATTACTGGATGAATGCAAGGTGATTTTATTGTTATTTTTTCCAGAGAAATATATCCTTTCTCACCTAACAAGTGTTAGCTGCAGTGCCCATGGGCTAGTCCAACAATGGCGATAGCAATAAACAGAATGTTTCACCCCTTATGTCAACCGCTTAAGACAGTCAATCATTTTTATTGGATATAATGATTGCAAAGTGGTATCAACCAAAAGCATTAGCACTGGCAAGCACTTTTTGTAGCATTATACAAGAACTCTTTTGTAAAGAATGCATTCACCATTTCTTAAGGAGTATGTCTTAAAAAAAAAAAATCAGCCTTCTTAATGGCCATCAAGTAGATACATTCTTTGCAAGACTGATATTATTTGATCAACTATGTTGTTGTTGGTAGATAGTGCCTTGGAGAATATGTTAAAATGATTCCCCCAAATGTGTATATTTTAATGTACATGTAATACTAAGATGCCCTTTGAATGAGGGCTTAATATAGATTAACTTTTCAGAAAGATGAAAACAAGGTCAAATAATCTGCGAGTCTCAACAATGGACAATTATGTCTCATTATACATATGAGTTTCTTTCAATCTTGTGTTTGTTTTTTAAAATCACCCTATGGCTAAAATGACTAATTGTCAGCTTAAACATGGGACTCAACGATAAAATTTTAAAAACTATGCTCTTCTTAAAAATGTTTTCTCCTCCTCTAGGGTAAAGTTGAGTTTGGTCCAAATCAATCTAACAAATCAAGTTTTATATTTGGCTCAGAAATAGTTATTGTATCTTCATCAAATTAGTATGCAAATCTATGACTATTTAGCCCAAGTGTTTAGAGTACTTTACTAATAAGGCCATGGTCTTGCATTGAATGCACACATAGACTCCTTAGAGTTTTTTCTGCTCATTGTTTATGGAACATAAATCTTAGCAGAGACACATGCTTTGTAAATGTAAGGACACAATGTGTTACAAGGTAAGTGAATGTGAAGAATGGTGAAAATCCATCTGAATTACTTGTAAAACCATGTGCCCTATTTATAGTTGGTTCATTAATAGTGTTGCATTCATATAGAAATGATACTATTCTAATAGATCATATATGTAGATTGAAAAACTTTTCATCAATGTATTTCAGGACAAACTTATTTCTGTATAAAATTTCAGGGTAACAAACATGTATCTGAAACAAATAGAATTCAAATAAAGCATTTTAGAACTCACTGAGGTGGATACTGTCTGGTGGGTGGGCACTGCCCGGGTGACCCTTTAGGAGTGAAGCACTAATCATTGTCCAGCTGCCAGAATTTTATAGCTCACACCCAAGCCCTTCTCAGTAATTACCCTTGGTCAAAATGAGCTACTTTACTTATGATTTATGCTCACCTCCAGGAGTAATCTTCAACTCATGAGTGGTTACTGCTAAAGTTCAAAGCTCCCAGGCTTTGTCTCAATTCTGGACATTTATGAAAGACCAGTGCAGCTTCAGGGCTCTACGTGGGATCAGCTGAGGCTTCTGATGCTGCTGTACTGAAGATCAACTTCGTCGGACCGGCCTTACTTCCCTCACTCCATTACAGGTGTTGTCCCTGAGAACACTCCCCTATAAATGACCTGCAAGTGAATCCCCACGTCAGAGTTTACTACCAGAAAACCTTGACTAACAATGATTGAAAACTGGAGTGGTCCTGGAAAGCAGATGTTAAAGGAGAATTTTGGACCTAGATCCTGATGGCTGGCAATGAGGACCTCACGATTGGAATAGATGGTGCAATGATAGCTCTTGGAATACAGTAGTACTGAAACTATTAACTTTTGTACTAGTGGTGAACTGGAATGACTTATTTAGCCACCAATGAATAACTAACCTGTCAGCAACAGGGCAATGCTGAGTCCCTACTGTGTTACTACTCCTTGAGAAGACCAAAAGCCAGTCTGTAACAGATGGTTACATTGGACCCCTTCTACCCTAGAAGTGGGAGGGATTTATCTGGCATAAACTGAAACATTCTAAGCATGGATTGTCTTTCCTTCTTATAGGCTTTGGAAGGACCACTTACTAACTGAGCTCTTAAAGGATGTTTGATTCACCAGCACAGGATCCCCAAAAGCACTGCATTGGTACAAAGGACACACTTTATAGTTAAGAAAGGTGAAAGTCAACAAATGCCTATGGGATCTACTGGTGTCATAGCACCCAGAATTTGTCAGTATAACAGACAGACCCATCTTGCTTTTGAATATGCAGATGAGGTGCTAACTTGGAGATGATACTGTACAAGGCTAAGTGTCTTCCTTCAGGATGTAGTAAATGCTCTATTTGAATGACTATTATATGGTGTTGGGTGTCCAATAGGTAGACTACATGAGTCTGGGAGTGGAGGAGTAAAAGCAGGAGTGCCTCTGCTGACTGTCACTCACAGTGATGTATTTAGAGAATTTCTGCTTCCTGTCCCCACAAGTTAGCCTTTGTGGATCTATATGTCTTGGCTTCCAAAGGGAAATGCTCCGACTCAATGAAAAAGCAAAATTTCCACTAAATGTAAGCTACGGCTGCCACCCAATCACTTTTGATTCTCTGATTCAAGAGACCAGCAGCGATGAAAAGAGTCATCATCCTGACAGGGGCAGTAGATGCTGGTTATCAGTGGGGCCAGGGAATAATATGTTTGGCACCCTGGCAAAACAGTGGGGCATCTCTTACTAATTCCCTACCCAGTTTTGATGGCAATGTATCAGAGAAGCAGCCATGGCTTGACAAGCATTGTGAACAGTGACTTGTATCCCTTAGGGCTGAGGGTCTGGATTACACCAGTAGGTAAGCCACCTAGACAGAAAGATCCTTGAGAGTCCAGAGAATTTAGACAAAATGAATAGTAAAGAATGCTCCAAGGCCAACTCCAGAAGTTTGTCCCACTCATCTTATAAGCTTACCTTGGAAAAAGAACCAACTAGTAGAGGGGATGTTTCTAGATGGGATGACAGTATTATTTGAAGCAGGGGATGGATCTGTGGAGTGCAAGAAATTCATGGTATTGTACCTAGATCACTCCCTTTAGCATTAAGTGCTTATTCTTTCAGAGTGATTAGTTAATGTCTCACAGCTAAGTCCCTCTAGAGTAATCACCCCCTGGTTAAATGGAGTTGCCTAACTCAAGGTCCTGTCCCCACTCCTATAGGCAGCATATATCCAATGACAGGTCCACAGGGGAATCCAAAGGTCTGCTCATCATGCTCCCAAATTTGGACATATATGAAAGATCATCATGGCTTTAGAGTACCCCATAACACAAAAGGGTTGCAACTGCATTGCAGTTCTAATTTTTCAACTCAGTCCTGTTCTTAAGAGCACACTCCCATAAACTTGCAGCATATAAACCTCTGCCTCTGAGTTGGTATCCCAGGGAAGCTGACCTATGTGCTGAAATCACTACAGGTTATAGAAAAACAAAAAGCCCTCTGAATTTCTTCAGCAAAAAAATGTGACTTCATAAATCACTTTGATGAAAATACCATAAGCATAAATGAAATACTAATGACACCATAAGAAATAAGCAAGAATAGGGCTCAACTACATGTGAAAATTTAAAAGCCATGATCAATATCTAAAACACCCTATTATTTTACAAATATATTACAGATATTTTAGAAAATCACACAGTTTATGACCATTTAAAGGTTATACCGTCCAAATGTCCAATAACATATTAATAACATCTGTACCATAATCTCAATAAGCTGCCCCCAGTGTGTGGTACACACAGCCTGTTCCTAAACAATATTTTTTTCCATTCCCTTTTGGCTTCTTCAGCTGGGTCTTCCTTTCCATTTAGATTTTTTTCCCTTTCCTGTCCTTTCACTTCCCATACACACCTATAAAATCATATGCTCACCCCATACTGTAAGGGAAGTGATAATATCCTGTACTTTAAAATTAGTTATTATTTTAAATATTTAAAAGTGACTAGTTCTATTTTTGAAGATAATAATATGAAAAACCACAATTCATTAAATAAATCACTATATATCTATTTTTTTATTCCAAACATATTCTCTTTCTCAGTGCAGAGTAGCCCAAAGTAATATGGTTGTTTGTGAAGGCATCCACATACATATTCTAATTATTATTTCCTAAGCCCTTTAATTTATCTCTTCCACTTTATACTTTAATGAGTATAATATACAATGCTTGTATTGATGCTTAAAGATACAAATAGCTATCATTTATTACCAATTCAATATGTACTAAATACTGATAAAATAATTTTACATGATTGCCTTGTTCAATCCTCAAACAATCCTATCAAGCAGGTACCATTATGATTCACATTACAAAATTGAGTGAATAGATACAATACTAGAATGCTTGCTACTACTTTTCCTGTTCAACATTATACTATATAACCTAGGCAGCACAAAAGAACAAGAAATAAATAAAAAGTTAAGAAGAAAAAAAACTAAACTTTCATTATTCACAGATGATATGATTACTTACAAGAGAATTGGCAGAAAAAAATTATTAGAACTAATTAAGAGTTAAACAATGAAGGATGATCAATATAAAAAATCAATTGTGTTCATATAAACAAGGAAAAATAGCAGGAACATTGTCATTTTAAAAGCTATTGGTTCTGGATTTCTGGCTTATACATGAGATGTAACTATGCAGTTTTTTATTCTTTCCAACATTTCTTTAGAAACCAAACATATCAACCAGGGTAGGGAAAGAAAATACATAGCATCTTCAACAAGACTTGCTGACAAAGATTCACCATATATAAACCTCAAACTATGGGTGGATGTGGCCAAACCATTAACAGAGCAGAGCAATGGAAGTTACAGGAAATGAAAAGGAATGTCTGATAAATCCCATGGGCCACAGAACCTCTAAATCATAAATAAAACCTATCTCTAGAAGTCAAGGACCTCACACTGAACATAATCCTGGGCTTCAGGTTTTTGGAAACGTCAACCAAATATGGGGAGTCATGTGTGGGTGCAAAAACTGAGTGGCTAAGGTAATTTAGTGGGGGAAGGGAGGTAGATGGGGAACATGGATATAGCTGTGGCCATATATATCCTCCAGAGAGAATTACCTGATTCTGCAAATAAAACATTGTATGGAACATCTTTACACTCAAAAAATTGTTTTCTATTGGAAAATCAAATTAAACCAGGCATCTATATTTTATCTGGTAACTCTACCTCCAGAGTATCAGAAATGTCTAGAAGTACAGAACCTCACACTGAGTTAACATCACTGGAAGTCAAACAAAAATGAGCAGAGAAAGAATACTGGAACTGAGAGAGATAAATACTAGAGGGAGTAAGTCAAGAGATAGGAGATCTCCCAAAAGCTTGTAACTACAATATCTACCATCCAAAGATTGGACCTCTGTCTTCAATCACAAGGTTATCTTAAAAAGTTAACCTTCCTGAATTAGGCATAGCTCAGAGACAGAGACATGGTTACACAGAAAGACCATAATTTGAGGAGAGGCACTCCTAGAGTGGTAAAGCATTAAAAGCTATTTTTGATCCAACTCTGCATTCTTCACAGAAGCCTCTTCCTAAAAGTCTTGGAAATTCTATTTTATTCAAGCTAGAGGGAAAAAAGGATGAAAATAAAATCACCACCAAAACATGTAGCCACAAAAGGAAAAGCTAAATTCTAATTGTCCACAATAAAATAAAAGAAATTAAGAAAATAGACCAGAGAAAGAATGGGAATCAAAGAAATAGAAAAGCTCAGAAAATGGATGATTATAGAAGAAAACACTTGCAAAATAAAAGAACTGACAGTTCTCAAGGAAGATTAAGAAAAAAACCTTCGGAAAGGACGATAGACTTGAAGGATGCATAGTCAAAAATAAAATTGACTATAAAGTAAACAAGTGATGTATAGAAAAGTGTAAAGGATAAAATACAAAAAAGAAGGAGTTCAAAATGATTTAAGTAAATTATACACACACAGAGAGAAAACAGGAGTCACCAAAGAATGAAATCAAAGAAAGGAATAGAAGAATATTTAAATCCTTAATTCAATAAACACTTTCTTGAAATAAAATAAAACTGAATTCCACATGTTGAAAACCAAAATCAACTTAAACATAAAGGAGAAATACACCAGTAAAAGTATTACTTTTGTAAATTGAGATAAAATTTATATGTGACAAAATGTATACATTTTAAGCATGCAGTTGTATTAATTTTGGCAATTGTATAAGCCCATGTAAGCAGCACCCCTAATAATCACCCCCAACATAAGATTCTACTTTTTTGATTTTATCAGTATAGCTCAGTTTTCCTTTTTCTAGAACGTAATGTAAATGGAATCATAAGGGGTACAATGTCTGCCTTCTTTGGTTTCACAAAGTGTTTCTGAGATTAATCAGTGTTATTGCATGTGTCAGTAGCTTGTTCTCTTTTATTGCATTACATTTTATGAATACATCCAATATGTTTACCCATTAATCTGTTGATAGATATTTGTTTTCTTTCCTGCTTTTTAGGTATTATGCATAAAGCTGCTATCCATATTCATGCACAAGACTTTTTGGTGACATAAATTTTCTATTTCTCTTGGATAAATACTTAGGAGTGGGATTACTGGGTCATAGAGTATGCCATTTAAAAACAATTGCCAAACTATTTTCTACAGTGTTTTCTACAATGTTTGAACCATTTTATATTCTTACAAGCAAGGCATGAGAATTCTATTCGCTGCAGATCCTCTCCAGCAATTGGTATTGCCAGTATTTTTAATTTTAGTTATTCCAGTTTGTGAAGAATATTTAAAGTTCTTCACAAATAAAATTCTTCAGAACATTTAAAGAAGACTTTAAAGAAGATTTAACACTGATTCCACAAAATTTCTTCCAGAAAATATAAGATATAGAAACACTTTCCAATTCATACTATGAAGTCACTATTACCCTGATAACAAAACCCCAGACTACAGTGCTAAAAAACAAACACACTAACAAAGATGAAAAAACAAAGGAACAGAAACAAAGAAAATTGCATAAAACTGTATAAAATCCTTATAAATACAGATGTAAAAATCCTACAAAATATTAGTCCATGAAATTCAGCAATATGGAAATATAATAATCAACTATGACCAACTAGTGTTTATTCAAGGGATGTAAGGCTATTTCAAAAAGTGATCAATGTAATCCATTACATTAATGGGTAAAAATAACATGATTATACAAATTAATACAAAAAGGCATTTGACAAAATTCAACACTAATTTATGATTTAAAAAACAGGAATAGAAGTTAACTTCCTCAGTGTGATAAAGACCATCTAAAAAATGCCTACAACTAAAATTGTACTTTATGGTGAACTACTGAATGTTTTCTCTCTAAGAGTGGTAATATGCCAAGAATGTTTGTTCCCACCATTCCTATTAAACAAAGTATTGAAATTTCTAGCCAAAAGAATAATATAAGAAAAGTTAATTAAAAAATAAGATCAGAAAGGAAGATAATTGCCCCTACTTGTAGATGACATGATGGCGTATGCAGAACTCAGAAAGACTCTACAAAAATCCTCCTAGAATAATGAGTGAGTTATGGTAGATAAAAGGGCTACAAAATAAACATTTTGTATTTCTGTATACTAGCAGTAAACATAAAAATTTAAAATATAAACCATTTATAATCACTCAAAAACCCCAAAATATTCAGGTGTAAGTCTATAAAAACATGTACAGAATTTATATGATGAAAATTATAAAATGCTGATGAAAGAAATCAAAGATGATCTAAATGAATGGAGAGATATACCATATTCATGAATTGGAAGATTCCAAATTATCCTCGTTACAGATTTAATGCAGTTGAAATAATTACTGTCCAAATCCCAGCAAGATCTTTTTGTACATATAGACAAGATTATTATACAATTTATATGGAAAATTAAATAAAATAACTAAAGCAAACTTGAAAAAGAAGAATAAAGTGAGAGGAATGACGATACTGATATATTTACAGTAATCAAGACAATGTAGTCCTGTCAGAGAGATGAACACAAAGATCAATGGATCATAACAATGAACTCACAAAAAGCACCACACAAATATATCCAACTAATTTTTGACAAAGGTACAAAAGCAATTAAGTTGGGGAAGGAAAGTCTTTTCACAAATGTTATGAGAGCAAATAAATTATCCATAGGCAATAAATGAGCTTGAACCTAAACCTTACACATTTACACAAATACATTCAAAATGGATCATGGACTTATATGCAAAGCATAAATCTATAAAACTTTTAGAAGACAGGGTAGGAGAGAGATCCTTGGGAATAAGGACTCGGTAGGGAGTTCTTAGATGATACCACAAGCATGATTCAAAAAAAAAAGGATAAATTGGACGTCATCTGATTTAGAAACTTTCTTCTGTGAAAGACTGTGCTGAAAGGATGAAAAGATTAGACGCACAGTGGGAGAAAATATTTTCAAACCACATATCTGACAAAGAACTTATATTTAGGATATATAAATAACCATTAAAATTCCGTAGTATAAAAGCAAACAACACGATTAGAATATGGGCAAAAGATATAAGAGACATTTCACCAAAGAGGATATACAGATAGGGGAAAAAAACACAAGAATAACATTACTAACATCACTAGACATTAGGAAAGTACAAATTAAGAACATGATGAGATATTACATGATGAGATATTACTACATTATCTTAGAATAGATAAGCTTAAAAAAATCATAACACAAAATGCTTGTGAGGGTGTGGAAAAATTGGATCTCTCACACATTTCTGGTAGGGTTGTGAAATTGGACTGCAACTTTGAAAGTAACTTGGCAATTTCTTAAAAAACAAAAACAAAAGAAAACAAAAAAACTACTTAGTATCTGATATAGTAATCACACTTCTGAGTCTTTATCCCAAGAAATAAAAATCATGTCCACACAAAAACCTGTATATGATTGTCCATAGCAACTTTATATGTTAACAGCCTGTAAGTGGAATCAAACTAAATGTCCTAACAATGGGTGAACGGCTAAACAAACTAAGGTACACACATATCATGAAATACATATGGTACATACATATCATGAAATAAAAAGGAACAAATTACTGATACACACAACTACTTGAATAGATCTCGAAGGCCTTATGCTGAATGAAAAAAATGTCAATATCAAAAGGTGACAAATGATTCTATTTACACAATATACTAGAAATGACACAATTACAAAGATGAACAAATTAGTGATTGCTAGGGTTAAGGGATGGTGAAGAAGAGGAAGGTGGGTGTGAGCATAAAGTATCAGCATGACAGGGATTTCTATGGTGATGGAATTGTTTGGCATCTTGATTACAGTGGTAGGTACACAAATCTGCAGAGGTAACACAATGGTATGGAACCACACAGTGTGCCAATGTCAATTTCTCATTTCTGATATTGTACTGTCTCATTTTATAGGCTATAACCATTAGGGAAAACTGAGTGAAAGATGCAGGAGATCCCCAGACTATCTTTGCAACCTCTGGGAACCTACAATTAATTCAAAATGTTAAGTTAAAATCTATTTTATTATCTTTTTTAGTCAGTAATTGATGCTTACTAATTTGAGCCAATTTACAAAATGAACAAACTCAAGTGTAATGCTTTCTAATTTTCTTTTTAAATAAATATTTTCATCTTAAGAAGCAAAGAATATATTCTAATGAACCTGGTTTATAAAGATTTTTAGCACAATATGTCTATTCAAATATAAGGTGCTTATATTTTGGCTGGAATTTTATTAATATGTGGCTCTATGATCTTTTTTGAGACTCTCTGTGCTTCTGGGACCTGGATGTCTGTTTCGTTTCCCAAATTAGGGAATTTTTCAGCAATTATTTCTTCAAATAAGTTTTCTGCACTCCCCTCCTCTTACTGGGACCCTTATAATTGACTGTTAATACACTTGATATTGTCTCGGAGGTCTCTCAAACTATCCTTTTTTTTTTTTTTCTTTTTTCTTTTTACTCTTTTCTGTTCAGTTTGGGTGATTTCTCCTACTCTGTCTTCTAATTCACTGATTCATTCCCATGTATCATCTAATCTACTGTTGATTCCTTTTAATGTGTTTTTTATTTCAGTTATTGTATTCCTCAGCCCTGTTAACTCTATATATTTTCTCTTTGTTAAAATTCTCACTGTGTTCATACATTCTTCTCTCAATTTCTTTGATCATTTTTATGATCATGATCATTACATTGAACTCCTTACCCTGAAGACTTCAGATCTCCATTTCATTTAGTTCTTTTTCTAAGGTTTTTGTCTTGTTTCTTTGTTTGGAACATATTACTCCGTCTCCTCATTTTGTTTAATTCCCTGTGTTTATTTTGATGTATTAGGTAACACTGGTTACATTTCTCAGTCTTGGAGAAATAGCCTTATGTAGGAGACATCCTATGGGACTGAGCAGAACACCCTCCTCTAGCCACCAGAGCTACATGCTCTAGGGGTGCCCCTATGTAGGGGCTGCATGGGACCTCCTGTTGTTGGTGGGCTGACTACTGTGGGTGCCTTGGGCAGTGTCTGACAGCTTGCTAGTTGGTGGGGCTGGGTCCCCACATGGCCTAGGAGTTCCTGGGACTGGTGTGGGCCTCCTGGTGGGTGAGTAATCCTTGGACACGAATAGGCTTGAGGGAGGACTCCAAAATAGCAACTGCAGGGCCAGTGTCCTTAAGACAGAATAAGCTCCCAGAAATGGCTGCTGCCAGCATCTGTGTTCCCAGGGGGAGGCCCGGTTGCCTCTGGCCTCTCTGGGAAGCTCGCGAAGATCAGCAAGTAGGTCTGATCTATGCTCCATTCAAATTACTGCCTCTGTGCTGGGACTTGGGAGTGTGTGAGGTTTTTGCACATACCCTGTAAGAGAGGAGTCTCTATTTCCTCCAGCTCTCCCACACAGAAGCCCAACTGGCCTTCAAAGCCAGATGTTCTGGGGGCTCATCTTCCTTTTGTGTGACCCTTAGGCTGTGGGGCTCAATGTGGGGCTCAGACCCCTCACTTCTACAATTGTGATTATCCTCCCATTTTCGGGTTACCTACCCAGAGGTGTGGGTCTTCACTATGTCACATCTCTGCCCCCAAATGCCTATCTACTGCAGTCCTTCTTTATAGCTTTAATTATGGAAAATCTTTTCTGGTAATCATGAGGTTATTCTTCTGAAGAGTTGCTACAATTGTAATTTTAATGTGCCTGTGGGACGGGGTAAACCCAGGGTCTTCCTACTCCACCATCTTGGCCATCAACCTATCCCTGATGAGTTTCTTAGGAAAACAGTAAAAGGGTCATGGAAAATTTTAAAGTAATCAGTGAAAGAAGAGACCAAAAAAAGTGATAAAAGGAAGGCAAGACTGACATGGTTTGGATGATTTCAGTGAAAATATGTATTCCAGCCATTCTGCAGTTCACCAAGTGCCCAAGAAATACTGAATTATTGATCACTTGTTTCAGGCACTCTGGTAGGTGCTAACTCTGAGACAAAACCTCATACACTGCCTGCTCTCACGTGGCTCATAGTCCATACTCAGCATGGAAATGCTGGATAGTTACAGATTATTTAGTAATTAGTATGTTATTTAGATCAGGTGATAGAAGTTAGCTCAGGAGGCACTGGAAACACTTAGGGCCCTAACAATGTATTGCTGTCAATGTGAAGACTCACTCAGGTCGCCTCCAAATTCAGTGAGCCAACAAGTCTCTATTTCCTAGCTAAAGCTGCCTTTAATGTCCTCATTTGTCATCCTCTGCACAAAAGCAGTTCTGGTTTAGAGTAGAAACTATTAGCTGTTTGAGAACCCACAAGCACCCTAAAAGTCTTCACAGCTCCATCAAGTTCACCACTTCAAACAATGGATAAGGCAGTCATTGGACCTCAGGGTATTCACTGACTATCATGGATGAAATGTTTTAAATCAAAATGGTCAACTATTTTTGCTACATTCTCACCATTATGGCTAAATATTTATTCTCATAACAAACATTTATTGAGTCCATAAATTGGGCTGAGAGCTGCAGCTACAGCAATAAACAATAAGCATTTTGCCTTCAAAGAGCTCAGTCTATTGGGGGAGGTGCAGGCAAGTGAATGGGTGATTTTCATATGTGGAAACATGTTACGAGGAATAAAGGGAGTAGCTTTTTTTGGTTTAGAATAAATCTTATCCTTAGGAATGTGTAGAGGATTGCAGAATGTCATTACTCAACTGCTTTTTATCTCTTCTTAATTTAAAGACCTTCCAAAGAAGAAACATTTCAAAAATTCTCTCATTTGAACTAGGCTCTCGGTTTTGTGGAACTGGACAGCAATTACAAGAATGTTTTTCTTATGACATTAGAGATAAGTGCCATTTTGGATAAAAATTTAACTCAAAAACCTGATAGGGCAAGAGGCAACTAAATATGAGAGCAAACAGCTGACGCTTTAAATAAAATGGGAATATATCCAAATGTCAAGACAGTATTGATGATTTTAGCAATTAAAAGAGCAGTAGCCTTGCACATATTTTGCAAAAGAGCAAGTTCAGCTTTGCTTCAATTAACCCAGATTTCTATTCAAGGGCATAAGGCTCATGAGCCAAATGGATCCTCCACAAATCCCATAGTGAAAGTGCAGTGTATTGGAGCTGATCACCTTTTTTTTTTTTTTTTTTTAAAGGTCTGGTCATAATTTTTAAAGCCTTCTTTTTAAACTGTTAGTTTATTGCTGCTGATTTCACTATCGAATGATCTGGCTGCCACTAATTAAAAAGCTTAAAACTAAACATGAAAAATACAGAATTAGAAATCCATAAAAAAGGAAGATAAAAAGAGTTGACTTTGATTTTTCAAAATAACAAAGGGCAGAATGAAAATGAGTTTGTTCTGCCCTTGTACCCTGATGCATAATAAGAGATTGAGGGGACAAACTCAATGAAATTAAAGGGCAAGATACTTAAAATGAATGGACATATTTATTTGCCCAGCACGTATAATAATATTTTAGCACCCTCAGTTACTGGAGGTCATGGAAAACAAATAAAAAATACTTGGGATTCAAAAAGAATAGAATAATTTTCTAAGTAATGAAAACATTTATAGCAAAGATAATGGCATAGTTAATTATATTGCCATACTTCAGGGAACATTAAATAAATCATCTAACAAAAATCACCCTGTCAGCAATGAAATGCAATATGGGTTCTCTACATGTCTTCGACGTCTTCAGGATTTTCTGTTGCTGAAAGTGAGGAGGTAACTAGACCTCTCTGATTTGTTAGCTGATAAAATATGTCCCCATATTTTTTGGCAAAATGGGTATGGAATCAGCCGTTGAATACCGAAAGGAAACAAGCTGAAATTTTGGCTATGACTGGAAATACAAGTAGGCATGAAGTTTGATTTTGATTTAAATGTGTGCTTTTCTATGTACTGTTTTTATAATTTTCAGAGAGTCACAGATTCTCTGGGCCATAGTGTTCCTATTCGTAAAATGGGTTGATGGAGGCTTATCACTTCCTTCTGGGGACTGGGCGGACAGACTGCAGTTTGGTCTACACAGTGTATGCTAACTCAACAGGGCACGTTGACCTTAATAGGACCTGTAGCCCAGAAATAGCCTGGATAGCCCACCACTGCTCAAGGTAAACAAGCAAAGCACCTCTAACAAAATTCTGTGCTAAATACCTACAATTATAGTAAACAAGAAAAACTCCAATAAAGCAAATGTTCACTAATGCCTCTCGGTTCAGTATAAACTCCAGAGTTGTGCACTCAGTGAGCTTTACGATCTCTTTTCCTTGGGGTCAGAGTATGAAATGCAATAATTTGCCTTTTTACGTGAGGGTCAGGCTTTGACCAAAATAAGTTAAACTACTTGCTCCTGTAACTGGGCTACACCCTGTTTTTCTACATTGAGCATTATGATTCTGTCATTTTAGTCTCAGTACAACTTTCCTATTTGATTTAAAAAGACATTTTTATTTCTTTTGATTGGGTCATCAGATTCTTAGTTAAGTTGAAAAGTTGAAAGTCAAAGAAAAATAAATTGAAGTGGAGAAAATAAATGTGAAGGGACAGGGGAAATTTTAAAATCAACAATAAAGGATAAACAATCAGGTTAAGACACTATCTTAAATATCTTAAATATTCATTAAATGTAAAAAAAAGAAACACTCCAAAGTCTATCAAGAGGCTATCCCTATGTTAAGAATTATTGGGAACAATTTATTGGTAGATGAGGAAAATGTTGCTAAAGTGAAAACCCATATTTTTTTCACTCTCTCCAAAGATGATTTAGAGTAAATGTCAGAAACAGACATAACAGTCAACAAACAAGATAAGTAATTATTTGAATGGCTGAGGGAAATCATGGAAAATCTGACAAAATTTCAGAATTGGTGGGGTCTAAACCTATAACAAGAATAAAAGAACAAAATATCAGTATTCATTTCTACTACATTTATGATGTCTTCAGGTCCTGGATAATATTTCTTTTACAAGGAGAAGCATTGCTCACATTTACTATGCAATCTATGAAAAACTCTATAAATGCCAAAACTATTTCATGAGGCTTTAGCAGAGGAGATGGTACTGAAATTCTGAATAGAAATGATTTTTACTTAGCATTTCTCTGGCATTACAGAGATGATTGGAATTTTTTCTTTTAATTAAAACTGTCAGCATGGAAGGATTTAAGGATGATCAGAACAAATCCAACCAGCAAACTTCATTAAACAAGAAAGTTACAGAAAAAGTAAAAGGCACCATTTACTAGTGTTATAAAAAAATGGGCCTACGTATCAGACATATTTGGAAAAGTGCTCATAAGTATATTGAGTCAATCTTGAGAGACTGTTGGTGAATTTGTCAACTAAAGTTCCACAAGCTGTGAATAGCCCAGTAACTTAATGATCAAAATATATGAAAGAATATTTTGCTCTATTATTTCTCTGAATGTGACCTGCAACTTATGAAAATCAGATATTTTTCTTCTCTCCTATCTAGTTGGTGTAAAAATATTACCTATGAAATGACAAAGAATGATTTTTATCATAACCTAACTCAATGACCCCAGTAAAAATCATAGGATGGGAAAATGGTGATGAATTCACAGATCAGCACACATGTTCAAAGCCATGAGAACAGCCCGCTTCGTACAGCACTAGCCATATCTCCTGTCATGTTGTTAATGTCATCTAAGTAGTAGAAATGCAAGCAGTCCTTTAGAAACACTGAATTAGTACCTAGTGTCCAAACTGGTCTCTCTGAAATTAAACAACAACAACAAAATAAACCCCAAAATCGAAGAAGAAGTTCTTCCTTATATCGTATAAGAGTTTGTTCAGGATAGACTTCAGTTCAAAGACTTGCGTGGAGTTACACCTCAAGAGGTGCTTGATGCGTCAATATGAAAATCAGAATTCAAACTTGAGACAAGACAACAGTGCCTTGTTCTAATAAGCTTGGAAATAATGCTAACCAGGGCTTGCCTTCTCTAAGTTGCAGGCACCTCTCCTGAACTCTGCCTCCGCAAGAGCTCAGCACAAGTCTCCTTAAATTTACTTCAGTTAGAGCCCTGCTGCTGGTGAACCACAGCTGCTCCTTCCCATCCACGATCGCCAGTGGGAAAACATGGAGCAACATAGCGCATGTCAAATATAATGCTGCTTCCCCAGCCCACCTGACTCCTTAAATTCTGCAAGGTACTCAGAGTGGAATGAGTCACTCTATTGCACTTTAACTGATCTCTCTAGTAGCATATCTGCTACTAACAACTAGAGACTTTTCTAGAATGTTATAATTGCACTGGGAAATTTTACCTGATATCCCTAACTTTTCTTTTTCTTAACTTTCTCTTGTGATTTTTATAAAACTATCAATATCCCTCTTTTCCACTTTCACTTATCTTTATAGTTTTCATGAATAGCAACTCAAAGACCTACTTCTCTAACCTTATAACTTTCAGAGACTCAGTATATAAAATTTGACTGTGAAGATTATTGCATGTCTTAATGAATCAGATGTGGATATAACATACAGCCTGCTTTATTTACATTAATTACACTTACTCTATCCACCCACCTATCAATCATCTCTTTCTATATGTTGATGTTTGTTTCTGTCTCCTACAAATATACCTACAGTAATTGAGATTGAATACAAAATTTAATGGCTAGTTGATTACAATTCAGTCTGTTGACTTTTCTTTCTTGATACGGAGCCTTCCAGATGCAATATTTAAGGAAAAAAAATCACCCATCTTGTGACAGAAATATTTTAAGTTAGGTTGACCCCATCAATTTTGAGTTTCAAATAACTGTTTTAATTTTAACAGGAAAATAAGATCTGTTTTGAATAAGAAGACATACAAGCAAATAAGAGTTAATGGTAATACATCTGTACATTCTCCATTTCTTCCCAGAATACAAAAAAGGACTGGACATTGCACTAAATGTGTTATTTTGGGAGGCAAACCAAGGACATCTAACAGGATAGTGTCTTTTCTCTACTGAAATCAGCGGAAAAGGGCCGGTGCAGTATAATTTATATTTGGAGATTCAGCACTTCGGAACATTAATCCTCCGCCAATTCTATTCATATGCTAAGCCCTTACAATTGAAGTCATGTCTTCAATATGTTGATTCTCTAGAAACCAGAAAAGATTTTAGGCTCTTAGCAACTTTTGATCCATGAATAATTTTACACATGTCAATTGCTTCCAAAACTGTAAGAGTTTCTTCAGTTTTATGAGGTTTTCTTTTTGTGCTGCTATCCTGAGAGAAATCAGCTTTTAGTGTTTTCACTACCTTCTCTAACACTGTAACTATTTCTTTCTATAAACGGTATCTGCTCATTTGCTTTCTGTAACATCCTATTGGAAAAACTCCATAGCTTTATCTCCGAATTCTTGTCACTTTGTCACCATGTGCCAGGGAAGCCTGGATGGCTTTGTTGATTAGTTAACAAGCACAAGATGCCAGACATGCTGATTCTGGATGCCCTGAAGGTCTTACAAATGTAGATGCATCAACCTTATCATCTATAAGAGAAATTCAGCCCTTCCCAAAACACAAACTCTAGGGATTTTCATTAATAATTGTATTCTGAAAATACTATGTTATGCCCGTTACCACTTCAAGCTTATATTAATCATGTTCTATATAAAGAACTAATATGATCGTTATATTAAATATCCCAGTGAGAATTTTCATTTTATAGTTGGAGAAACTGAGGCGAGGCCTCCTTACATAAAATGATATATTCACACTATGTCCCAGGCACTCATGTGATAGGATATCTGATTAATGTATGTTCAAACAGAAGCAACTTATTCCAATGGAAAATTAGAATGAGTTCATCACTCTCTGTACCATTGGACACGGATGTGGTGTCCTTCTGCGTCCCCTCTGTAGGTAAAGGCACTCGCCCAGCTCCTGGGAATACTGTCTGTGGGAGGCTCATGGCTAAGTCTCTCACTGAGCATGGACCCTGGCCTCAGGGAACTGCCTTGCCCAAGGCTGCATCCCTTTCATGGGGACAGGACTCAGCGCCTGACTGGCTGAACTGGGCAAAGAAAGGCTTCAGCCTTGCCTTGCCTCAATGTGGCACAATTCTGAAGGGCTATGGCTGCTCCAGAAATCCTCATAAGATGAGCATTGCAGCTTCTCCCTCTGCCCTGTCCTGCCTCCCTGACTTCCCTGTAGGCGTGTCTCCACAGCACCTCCCAGTCAGCGCTCTGCACCTCGAGTATGTTTCCCTGTAACACAATCAAAGAAAACTTCTAACCCTTGTCATCTGCCAAACTTCCCAGGAGTAATATTTAGGGGCAATTTGTTCAAAGAAAGCACCAAACACAAAGTGTCAAACAAAAAGTCCTGCACGTTTGACTCATTTTCCATGAATGACTTACTCTGCTTTAAAAGGCAAAGCAAATCATTCTGTGATTTTCTTTAATTTCTGCTTATGTAATGGATGCTGAGGAAGACTTTTCCAGTAGTCTGCACTATCTGACAATGCTAGGAAACAAAGACAGGGAGAAAGTACCTCCCATTCTAAAAAAGGCAAAAGCAATGGGTTTCTATACCCCTGGCAGCCCATCCACCTCTACTCCCTCAATCTTCACCTCAGTCCTCTCCTCCAGCCTCTTTAAGCAGAAGCTGAAGGTCTGAAGAGGAAGCCTTGGTCTAGGTAGAGACTGCCCTAGCTTTCCCCAAACTTCTACCTCCCCTGGGAGGTCCAAGAGAATCCCTTGCAGAGATTGAGATAATCACAACAAAGAGAGGCTGGCATCTCATTCAACAGGACATTTTGGCAGGCAACCTGCTGATGGCCCTCAGTCCCTTGAAGTTGGAGTTGGGAGAAGAGGTTAAAAGACTTGGACCCAGAGTGGATTTTCTGCCATGAAGGCTGATTTTGCCACGGTGAGATTGCTGAAATGACACAAATAAAAAGTGCATAATTCTGTGTTTCTGTGTGTTTTCTGTATTTCTCTCTCTAAGTTTAAAACTAGAAGTAAACCGTGGCTAAGAGTGGTTATCAGGCTTACTTGGGTGGGAGCGAAGGGAGACTAAGTTTTTGCTTTATTTATGCCATTTCCATTTTTTGATAACACGTATGTTTAACTTCTGAAAGTAAAAAATAGTACATATTTTTAAAAAACATGAAAATAGATCAAAGGAATAGATTCATCAGGCAGGCAGGGGTCTGTTGTCTGCATGCAGGTCTCTTCAGACATTGGTGAACATGTCATGACTCTATAATCACTAGAGATACCAATTAAGATGGGGCTCTACCGAGCACATAAAAGAAAATCCAATAACAAAACATGCCTGACACCTTATTAACTCCATGGTTCCTTCCTATTTGCTTCTAGCTTTCTGCTTACATTTGGTTTCACATAAATTAATGTAGGAGGTATGGACTTTGGAAATGGGCTAATCTGCCATTCCCTATTTTAAAAAACATGAAAACAAATCTATACTTCTCGATGGTGGCAGTGGACATACAAATGCTTCCAGGGCGGCCCAGAAATGTTACCACACTGGGTGCAGGTGAGCACCACATGACAGCAGTGAGGCTGGATGACTGGGGAGTCTTCTTGCTACACCTTTAATTCTATTAAAATGGATTTCTAATGGGAGTTTGTGGCATTTTCTTCTCCGCATATTTTTGAAATAGGATATAGTTTTATCCATCTGTCAGTGTTACTATAAGATCCTGTCCAAAATCAGGGTTTCTCAGTATTTCCAGACCCCACGGAGGTGTCCTGAAGCCACTGCTATGTGCCCCTGAGGCATCTCACAATGTAGGGGGGGTCTCTTGTGCCCTCCTTCTGTTTTCACCTGAATATCTCCACTTTTCTTGGCTCTCTATATTAAAATCTTTTAATAAGTTGATGAAAAAGGGAATCGGCTGTTCAAACTTTCATAGAAGGAAATTTGAAAACCTTATACCTGCACAACTTCATATTTGAGGAAACACAGTTTTTGTTTGAGTGTTTTGTTCAAAGGATTCAATGCCAGACACTGTGATGTAATCCCAGGGCCGTGGCATTTCACCCTCAGGTCAGTGAGTTCCACCTGATTCTGCTGCCTCCCTTTTGCCTCTCATTTCATTGTTAGTATCACTTCTATCTTCCAAGGACACTTCTATCTTCTGAATATTTTTGGTCAAAATGATTGCGAGAAGTGGGCCCCGAGAATCTAGGAGTCAAGACCGTAGTTGCTCACTAAAACCACCTCTGACTGCAGTAGAGATTTTAGTCATATTTCATAGAATAGCTACTTTCAGATTTAAGTCCACTTCCTAATGAATGTATTCATCCTGTGAAAACTGTATGGTCATGTTCCAGTTGCTCTGTATGTTTCTTGGCTTCCAAGAAACAATCATATTTTGTAGTCAATTCTAATGAACATAACTCAGGGAGATATATTTGGTGTTTCTGTGAATTGTAAGTATAACAACAACAACAAAAAAGAATCTGCAGCCCCCATTCTGTTTGGTAACACATCAAATGTATTTCAAATATTAACTTTCTAATCACAGCTTCAAAACAGAGTATAAAGTAGTTGCCTTATAAAGTTTAAAAGTCAGCACTAGTGACATGTCAGCAATGCCATTATAAGCAGGGATGGCAATTCAAGGCCCTCCCAGTGCCCCTGCACAAATAGTAAAACTAAAATCACAACAAAACTTATCTGTGTAAGTGAACGTGCTAGCTTAGTCATGTAAATCACCTTCTACCCCACGTCAACCCTAGCAAAATGGATATGATCCTTTCAATGCACTTTTCTCCGTTTGGCTTAGTGGTTTGATCTCATTTTAGCGTTTAATTGGTTGCATGCTTCTGTAATGAACCCAATGTCTTTTCACCAAGCCCTATTAACCTGACGAATGTAAAGTTTCTATGAAGAACAGGTATTTTAAAACGACCCATGTATCCAAAAAAGGTTACCTACGTAGTGTGACCTTTTTTACTACTGTTTGAGATTGTAAATCCCAGGAGTGAGAAGGAAAGTGAGAAGAGACCAAAAGTAAACGCTGAGAAGAGAGGAAAGACATGTAAGTAACAAAGGAGAAAAAGTCAGAGAGAAGGAATGTCATTTGACCAACATCCTGGGGTAGAGTGCATGGATCAAGGAAGGCTGGAATGTGTCATTAAAAGGGTCCAATAAAAATGCCAAAGAATTATAAAATACTATGTCAATTCCTGTGGCTGTAATAAGTCTATAGAATCACACTCTTCAACTCAATCCATTCACAACTGAGAAAAAAAAGACCTTGAGAATGTGGTTTTGCCTGAGATCATACACTTATTTTGTAGCAGAGCTCTAAACTCTAAACTCCTAGTGTCTAGTTCAGGATTCTGGGTAGAAAATCAAGAAATATAAAGAGAGAAATTGCAAATAATAATGAATTGTTTAAATAAATATATGCAAAGTAAGCTGTCAGAATGATAGTTGGAAGACTTAATAAAATAAAATAAAAAAATTTAGCAGGTATAGACAATGAAAAACCTCAATAAGAGAAGTGAACATAAAGTTATAGTTTCATTAGTCATTAGAATGCCAACTTGATCTCAGAGATAAACATGTTGTTATTGCAAAGTAATAAGTTAGCCAAACAGATTTTTAATTTAGAAAACGCTCTTGGTGTGACTTACAACTTCAAATAGCCTGGTATACTTGAAAAACTACCAGAGAACAAATTCTAGGCTTGAGTCTTTTATAAGCTCTGTACAGTTTCAGCAAAATGATCTACCCTTTTTCAGCTTCCAATAATTCATCTAAAATTAATGGTTTGGAATTGAGGACTCTTAAGTTCCCTGCCCACTTTAACTTTCTATAAATTAAATTAGTATAAACTTTTTTTTTTAATTGAAGTATAGTCAGTTACAATGTGTCAGTTTCTGGTGTACAGCACAATGTCCTAGTCATGCATATGCATACTTATATTCATTTCCATATTCTTTTCCATTAACGGTTACTACAAGATATTGAATATAGTTCCCTGTGCTATACAGAAGAAATCTGTTTCTTTTATACATAGGGGCTAACATTTGCAAATCTCAAAACTCCCAAATTTATCCCCTCCCACCTCCTTTCCCCAGTAACAATAAGATTGTTTACTATGTCTGCTAGTCTGTTTCTGTTTTGTAGATGAGTTCACTAGTGTCCTCTTTTTTTCTTTTTATTAGAGTCCACATATGTTTGATACACATGGTATTTTTCTTTCTCTTTCTGACTTACTTCACTTAGAATTACAATCTCTAGGTCCATCCATGTTGCTGCAAATGGCATTATTTTATTCTTTTTTATGGCTGAGTAGGATTCGATTATATAAATGTACCACAACTTCTTTATCCAGTAACCCAGATGGACATTTAGGTTGCTTCCATGTCTTGACTATTGTATTTAGTATAAACTTTTGATTCTTCTAGATTTAATACATTTCTTCTTTCCAGAAAAAAAAAAAAAAAAGCCAGACTTCTAAGCTAAAATCTACCATGAAGGGTACTTTTCCTCAGTTTCTCTAATCTCATCTGTTTTTTAAGTCAAAAGGTATTACTATTCTGTAGTAGTGTGTAATAGTTCAAATTTTCAAATAAAAGGCTATGTTGGCATAATGGATTCAACTACACCATCTGTTAAATCCTCTGTGATTTGAATGGAAGACTCAAGTGTTGTCCTTTCCTTGTTAGGAGATTTTGGCCCTGAATTCATTTGCCCACATCCCACATGAATGAGTATAAATGTGAAAATGAAATAGGTAAGATATCACTCTAATATCCAGCTATGACCATAAGATGGGTGAAAACGTTTAAGAAGAGAATGTCGATCTATTTTCCTAAAATAGGCAAGAGAATGCTAAGATTAAATAATTGAATCTGAACCTTTTTCTAAAGTAGAGCAAACCTTTGTTTTTCACTCCAACATTCACTGTTGTGGGGAATAACAGACTCGGGTCAATAATTACTCAGGAAACATTTCAGTTTTGAACTTTATATCTGTTTACTAAATATTAACTTTGATTATATTTAGATCTCATGTAAACTTGGTGTATATTTAGCAGATGAATATTATTCCTTAGGTGTGTAAGCATTGTGGTTATGGGGTTTGATGAATCCTCTATCAAGTAACACAACAGTCTATAACTCATGGTGGACTAGTTGCTTATAGTTTTCATTTAAAGCTATAAATACATTTTCTACCATGCTTCACATATTATATGTTGAAATGACAAGTTCTGATACTTTACTATTATATTTAGAAAGAATACCTATATTTAGTTTCAACAAACTTGTTAAATTTGTTAAAGATTAATATGAAATTTCTGAGAAATGCTCACTTTGAATAACTTGTTATCTGACACATTCAGTTTTAAAAGTACAAAAACTGCAGCATATTTTAGTAGATAATTTCAAAACATAGTAATTTGCATTGCTGTAAGAAGATATTTTCCTATGGATTATGGTAATAAAGAACAAGAAATTCAATTATAATTGTCAACCTTTATGTATATTAAAAGCTTTCCACTTCCATCAGTGACGACCACAGGATACATATGGTTATTGATTGTAAGCTATTTGTACAGGATGGATTAATGGTTTCTTCTCCCGTAAATATAAATATTTCAACCTGAGCTCATCAAACCCTCAAACTGTTAAACATCCATTAACAATATCCAATCCCATTCACCCACCTACCACTTTTCCCTAGAGGTTTCTTGAAATAGTTCCTTGTGGAATAAGAAATAAACTGATGAACAATAATTTAAACAAAAGCACATTAATTACACATCCTGATACCTGAGCTGTTCAAGAAATCATATTTTTCTAAACCTTTATTTAGCCAGGACATTTGACAGCTTATTTTTATTAGTGAATTGTTAAAATGTCTGCTGGCTGCCTTAAAATAAGCATGGGCAAATCCAACTCATTTGCCTTTTCTCCTATTCAATATATAATCTGCTATCAGAGGAATCATCTGATCCATATTAACTAAGATATGTACTGAATTTATGTCAGAAAAACAATTTTCATATAGAGGTCCTCCACATTTTATAGCAAAAATTAAATTATTGATTTTTATTTTCTATTTAGTGATAAAGATTAGATTAAATTAAATTAGCAGCAAAAGTTTGACATATACATACATGTATGTTATGTATATAACTATGTGCATGTATATAGTTTTTTAAATGGAAAAATCACAAGCCCAAAATTGTGTCACTTGTACTAAAGCCCATGATACCAAACTTAGATTAATACCTAACCCAACTGCAGTTTTGACCTTTCCCAGAAATATAATCTTAACCAGTTTGGAATTTTCTGGTCAGCACCAACGAAGTAGTCAGTCAGTCACCTGTACCCTCTCCAGCCCCCGGGGGGGCGGGGGGAAACAAGCCATCTGTATGATTAAAAACCAAACAAACAAGGGAAGAGTGTAGTTCAGTGGCAGAGCACAAGCTTAGTATGCAAGAGGTCCAGGGTTTAATCCCCAGCACTTCCATTAAATAAATAAATAAATAAACCTAATTACTCCCTCTTTCCCCTGCCCCAAGAAAAGCAAAACAACAACAAAAATTTTAAAAACAAACAAACGAAAACAAAAAAACCCCACCCATTCCCTCTTCCCCTAAAAGATGTCCTGACCCAAAATAACCTTTTCTTTTCCTTTGCTGATGTGACTTCCTCACCCCACACCCCTTTCTATAAAAGCCTTCCATTTTGCACTGGTCCTCTGAGCACCCTTCTAGTTACTAGACGGGGTGCTGCCTGATTCAAGAATCATTTTATAAAGCCAATTAGATTCCCACATTTACTCGACTGAATTTTTGTTTTTTGACATACTCATATGTTAATATATGTAATATATTCACTAATATTTAAACAATATAAACTGATATCCAATGATGAACAAGAAAAACAAAAGTACTTCCCATAAAGGTTCACATACATCAAGGACTTGACCTTGGGTTGAGATCTGTGTGCATTCCTGGTATCAGGATACTCAAAATAATCTCATGTGTCCATCAAGTTCCCTGACACTAGACAAAACTTTATTTGAATAATGTCAGAACTATGGGCCTCTGATTTTCACCAATATCTTGAGAAACAATGACTTGTTCTAGTATCTGTAATCATAATCAGTACTAGTTAATCCTGTGACTTTGAGCCAGTTAAGATTAAGGCGTGTCCATTTCCTCACTGTGATAACAGAACCCACTTAGTATATTGGAAAGATAAGCATGGCTTGTGTAAAACTCCTGACAATTGTTAGACATGGAATGAATGGAAGTTGCAATAATATAATAATAATAAAGAATACATATGCCATGGCTCCATGGCTAAGCATTAGGGTGATCTGGTACCTATTTCATTTGCACATTTAAACCCTCAGCATATAAATTTCAAAGGCAGGTATTATATTGATCAGTAAAAGTGCTGAGTCATGGCAGATTTGTTTTTCTTTAATCATAAATTGTTTAGATTGGAATGACACTTGTTCACATTAAAATTCCTGACAGATCTACCTTATGCATGAGGAGTTATGGTCCATACTTTGTTTTTTAAATGGTAAAAGCTTCTTGCTTTCATTTTCACAATGCTTCTCCTATACACATCAAATATACATATTCACATAGGAGTACGTTATATAGGTTATAAAGGCTATTTGCAGTTTACAGATGTAAAGGCTAGTGAGATGTTACCTAGCCACCTAGTCTTTCCTGTGCCTGTGAAAGCTGAAAATTGGAATCCAATGTAGAACATTTATTTTCCAAAGCTCCGCTCCCTAATTTTCTTGCCTGTCAACTCTTGAGTTATAAGAAGTGATTTACCATACCAGAAAAGTAAAGAGACCTCCTTCCTTAAAACATATAATACTTTATTTCAAAATGCGTTTGCTCAATAAATGCTTGTGGATTTTGATTGTGAAAATCAAGTAAACTAATTTGGAGTTCCAGCAGTGTTGGTGTTGGGGGTAGGAGTAGTGATTGTAGAAATCATCTATTAGTACCCTGAAGAGCAAGGACGGTTGGCAGGAACTAAATAAAAATCAGAAGCCCAAGATTCCTGAAGGGATAAGAAGAAGGGAAGGGGGAAGGGAGAAGAAAGAGCCCAAATGACTCCTGCTACTTTAATTCAGAAGCCCTGGGCAGGAGTCCTTTTAATCTTATGACAAGTTCTTTCTTTCCTCTTTGCCTCTGCATAATCTGATTTCCTTCTTAGATTCTTTCCTGACTGGCCAAAATACTACGCATTCTGCTAGTTACAGCCCAAATTTGACCTTCTCTACAGAATCTTTGTTAGCTCCCTAAGAGAAGCGTGGATATTTCTTCTTCTTATGTTTCTCTAATATGGTACCTGACATTACTGTTTATTTGTTGTGTGAGCCTTTTGAAGTTGAAAAAGATATTTTAGATATTGTATACCTTGTATGTAGTAAAGTATATGCCTGGAATATGATAGATAATCATTTTTTGTGTATGTTGCTTTAATTAATTTTCACCTGATGATAACAGTGAAGACTTAACTATGCAAAAATCATAGAGTTTCTTAGTTTGAATGACAACGCTATTCCACGTATAAGATGACTTTAAAGCATCACCCATATTGACATGTTAGTATATTCAAAAAATCATAAAAACAATATAATCAATAAATAATGATTAGCAGACAAATCTTCATTAAAATATTTGCAATCTATTGTCTGTGTCACAGAAGAAAACTTTGTAAAAAGTCATTATAACATCCAGAAATACAGGAATCAGAGGATTTGCAGGTGGAAGGAATTCTAAATATCATTTCTTCCAAGCATGCTGCCAGTGTGTGAATCCTCTATCCTACATTTCTGCCAAGTGAACATCCAGCCAATGCTAGGTCTCTCAGCTATGCCCCTTGAAGGCTGAGCTGAGCAATGCCACAGTCATAGAGCAACATCAGAAAAGGTTTTGAAATCTTCCTCTTACTGTGAAAGAAATGTGAAACTTTTCACTTAACGAAGTACAACACTCTTAATTGGTGAGTTATACTTTTAAATTAAGCATTTTTATAGATTTTAGTAAACAACTTTAAGAAACTTTTCACTGAATAATTAATTTTAACAGAATTAACGTCAGTCCTTATTCAGAATAGAAAAAAATAGAGGATAACAGAAAAGAGAACTAGAACTAGAAATAAGTGGTGTGAAAAATTAACAGGATCTTCAACTAAATAGAGTCAGGAGACCAGAAGGGGGAGCTCTCACACACTTTGACAATAGCCAAGACCAACAGGAAGAAGAAAGACTCCTCTTCTTTCCTGGCAAGTACTCAGCCAATGAAAACTCCTGGACTCCTTTTTACCATAGCCCCCCACCCCCAACTTCCTTTCCTCTCTATAAAAGTGTCCTCCTTCCCTTGCCATGCAGGAAGTTAAAGTGGCTCACCATGGTTGCAGACCACAAATTGTAATTTCTCTGCCAATGCCCACTGACTCATCTTTACTGGAGAAGTAACAGGCAGTCTATATATTTCAGGTCAACAGTGGTAGTGTATGCTTGTGGGGGAAATGTTGAAGAAAGGTTATGGAATTCGGAATATATGCACACTGATATCTATGATGGTCTCTTTTTTTATGACATAAAAACAACGCTTTCCTTACTATTTCAAACAAATTTGCTTGTCTTCACTACTGTCAAAACACAATGTACATTGTGAAAGATCCCTGGAAATGCTACATTTAGGAAGATCAGCTTTTTAAAACTGCCATTTTTCTTTTCAGAGCAATGGTCTGATTTAGAGAAAATATAGGAAAAATATATCTAAATGGAAAAATATCACTCTGGAATCTAGTAATATTTAAAAGGTTCACATTTTATCAGTTTCAATACTCAAATTATAGGTGATGGGAAATTCATAGAAATCTATGTGATTCCTAAAGAGAATTTTAGAAATCATATTTACTACAATTCTGTTTCCCTAATTTTCTCATTTATGTCTTGTAGGGACTGCTATTCTGAGCTCTCCTGTGCTTACTATTCTTGTTGCTATTAATGCAGTTAAAGCCCTTCCCAAAGAAGCCTTGTATTCTCCCGGTGGTGGCCGACTCTCCGTAGGTGTTTTCTAAACTTAATAGAGTGTCAACACCTCTTTGCGCCTGGCACAGGGCCCCCATTGCCTCCATACTCAATTAGATCTAAAAATATTTAAGTGGATTAAGATGCTTATTCACTCAATTCAGCAACTTGGAAGACTTTCTTTAGTGATCACAAGGCCCCTCCAAAAACTACCACACATGATTACTCTGGAGAGACACTTGATACACCCTTAGCCCCGGGCATACTAAAACCACAAGACTCTCTGAGGACTCCACTAAATTCCTGTGGCACTCACCACAGCACTACATGCAACCATTGGCTGTGTTATTCTAAAATGGTTTAACAACGCATCTCTACTGATAGCTCGTTCACTGTACAATGGTCTTCGATACTTCCAAGCATTACCAATTCACGCATTATCTGCTGAGTTCACAAAAAAGGAGATGCTGCTTTTCTGGGATCTTTATTGTTTTACAGTTAAAATTATATATTATTTTTGGTTCTGTCATCCCAGATGATTGCATGTGGCCTTATCATCTATGCCTGAGTGTAGACAATAACCCATAAAAATAATCCTCAAATAAATAGAGTTGTTGATAGGTAAATTATGGAAATGGTGAGCAATGGACATTTTGGAACAACTTTAGTACCACAGTTTACAACCATACGTGTTATTTATCTTGCTTTTCAGTGTCAGATTGAAAATGTTTCATTCCTGCTAATGGTACCCATGACAAGAAGCAAGGTCTGAAAAAGCAGTGGTCCTTTTTCTGCTAAGCCCTGAAAGTTGGAAATCATAATGGAAACATTAAAAATGGAAAGAGATAAAGAGGGGGAGGAAAGCTCGTCTATTACTACTCAAAGTTTTGTTATAAAATCGTGACTAGGAGATACGTAAAGAACATTTTTAAATAAAGGTCTGGAAGAAGAGTATTGGAACCCTATTCAGAAAAGGACTTAATTTTGAATTTTGATTATCTCTTAGTTCAACGACTTTCTGATTCCTAGATGATACGTCTCTGCTACTCTCTAAGTCTCAGCAAAGCATGGTCAAGGGTGGTGCTGAAACAGACAAAGAAATGAAACTTTTTAATGTGATACATAATCATTTGAGAGCCTACCTGTGCCAGGCACATGGTCAAAATTTAATATTAATCTTTCATTCCATACTCACAACAACTAATAACTGGTATGAAGAAGAAGGCAAAGCTTAAAGAGTTTATCTGTTTTGGATAGGAATGGGCAAGCCAACACACTGCAGAAATAAGAGCCAGATCCTTATTTTCACACTGCAAAAAATCATGACTCTTATCACATTTTATGATTTTTACGGAAAAATATGTTAAGTGAACTGGCAATTTCAGACAAATGTCCAATATTTTCCCATATGGAGAGAAAGTCATAAAAATTACTGACCAATACCATTCTATTCAGGAGGCATGTGGTTAGTGTTCAGATGCTCTGCTGGATCACCTCCCTGGCTTATAGACTGCGCAGGGGAGGCTGGGCATTAAAATTATTGAAGAATAAAAATGGCTATCTGGCTAGAGGGAAGGTCTCTGTACTATTGGGGCAGACACTCCATTAATTCTGTGAATACAATCTTTTAGTTATATGAGCCAAGCACACACTTAAATTCATTTAAAGTCAGTGGAGAAAGTGAAATTATAACAAGATCTAGTTTGGTCAAACAAAGGCAAATACTTATATGCTATTGGCTAGTATGTAAATTATTCAATATCCCCCCACCACCGCCAGGAATCTATAAGAGTCACTGTATTGACAGGCTAAAGTCATTCCTGAGAGGATGGAGACTGAAAGGGTCTCCATCCACTTCCTTTCCATTTGAGAATCAATATCCTTTGAATCTGCCTGATGTACTACGGTAGCTCCAGGTAACAATAAATGAGAGGAAGGAAAACAGGGGTCCTAAGAGGAAACTCAACATAAGAAAAATGTGGACTAGTGACCCAAGTGCAATGCTAGGGCTGAAGAAATCAGAGGGAAGTGCTGGGTCTAAGTAGAAGCTCTAACTGCCCTGATTCTAACCCTCCTCCCTGAGGCACTCTGGAGGAGCCTTAGGGAGCTGAGTGAATGGTGACAGTCACAATACTTGGCACAGGCAACTGACATGTCCAGGGCAGACTGGGCATGGTAGAGCTGGATGGGGCTCTTTGAGGACCGATTGGCATCAAAACCTGAATCACTCGGCAGGGACCTACCCTAGTGACTGAGGAGGCTTGGAGTAATTCTGTGACAGCAGGTATTGGGGACACTAATCTCTGTCCCCTAGTAGCTATGGCAGCAGCACAGATGGAAAAGGGCAGATTAACTGGACTGTCTGGGTGCAGTCATCCTGCTGCAGCGGGTCGTGGTACTGAATGGCACACCCATTGTTCCTGGTAGAGACTGTGTGGTCCTTCAGCCATGCTGTAGTGTATTTGAGTACCGACATCATCAGTGAGGTAAAATAATCAGGATAACTTCTGGGACACGGGTAAGCAGCCCTGGGCATGCTGGGATATAACATGAGAGGGCATGATGGAGTGGAAGAAATTGCACCTTGCTCTAATCTAGGTGGATGTGAATTTGGAGTCCTTATAATATGGATATTAAAAAACCTATAATTTTATTTTGTTGCACACTGATGAGATCAAGAGGCACCTAATTTCAAGTAAGTAAGTACATGTAAAACCATGGCAATTCTGTTCCTCGGCAGGTAGCAGAGTTCCCATGAGCATTCCATATTTAAAGGATTATGATTTAACAGCACAAGCTGCATTGTTATATCAGCTAGACTTGGTTCAGCAATATTTGTTTTGAGGGCAAGTTAATACGTAACCGGGACTTTTTTTTAACCAAGTTCAAAATACTGTCAACAGAGGTGTGCATTTAACAGATTCTTCTTCACTAACATTTTAGAGGTGAGATTAGTAGACAGAATTAAGACAAATATACACCATCACTTTTAGTTAAATCCCCACAACCTGGATCAAGTTTAGGGACATATCAAATGTATTGAATATTTTTATGTAAACTTTGACATGAATTATTTTTTCTGATGTGTTCATAGCTCAATGAAGTAATCATCTGTAATGCCAGTTACAAATCACTGTTCCTGTGCCAAAGGTAAAGAGAAAAGTCATGGAGACCTGCCTTTCAATATGACAGTAAACTGTCTACTTCTCAGAATATTCACTTTATGATTTAAATGACAAATCCTACTGACAAAAGAGCAAATAAGAATATCAACGGGAGTCAATTTAAATAATGAAACAAATATCAGCTGATTGCTATGGGAATATTAATAGTCACAATACTTAAATTTCATATATCCATTCTCACTAAAACAGAAAATACCCTTGTCTGACTGTGGAGTCAGAGTCAGAGGATTTGTCACAGATGATAAGGTGGAGCTCTTGGGAAAAAAAAAAAGCAGAAAGTAAATTATTGAAGTCAGGGTAACCATGACCTGACCGACTGAAGTCTGCTAAATTGTAGCTGAAATCCTAAACGCAGGAGCCAAAGCCTGTCACCAGGGCCTGGCAGCCCGCAGCCTGTGGGGCTGAGAGTAAAACACAGGAAGGCTTTGAGCCCTAAATGGGTAGTAACGACTGCCTTCATCTGAAGGCTTTCCCTTTGGTAATTCAACATTGCCAAAAGCTGTCTTCACTTTTATATAATTTGCATTTCCGAGACTGAACATTTTTCTCTGATGACACTAAGTTTTTAAATAGCAAAACCAAGTAAAATCCAAGTTAGTTTAGGTATAAACTGCTCCGAAGGCTGTGACTCTAGAGGAGGTTCCTACAGGACAACAGTGAGACAGTCTCTTCCTCTCCCTTCTTAGGAAAGCAGAGAAAATATTCAGTACCTGAATTATAAAAAAGTAAGCCAGAGCCTTACTTTTAGCTAAGACACCTAAAAGAGTATAATCATAAATAAAAATAATGAAGTGACTGATCAATTTACAGATTAATTTAAAAAATCTATTTTCCTGAAATATATTGCAGGAAAACAAAACAAGCAAAGCAAACAAACTAAAAACCTCTTCTAAGTCAGCCCTCAAAAAAGATGTCATAAATCATTACATTACAGATTTACCTGGAGGGCTTTGTTTCAAAGCTGCAGGCTGGCCTCCCGCTTCCAGCTACTAACTCAGCAGGTGGGGCTTATAGGTAATTTGCATTGCTAACAGTTGCCTGGGGATGCTCTAAGAACCACTGTTTTAAGGAGTCTTAACTCTTTCATCTGAGGGATGGTAATTCTGTCCAGCAACTTGAAGAGTTAGGGAAATCTGTGACAGAAAAACACTTACATACTGACTCATTGTTTGTTAGCCAGATGCCTGAGATCTCATCACTTAAAAACAGCTCAGTCTTTCATGGTCTACACAAGCTCCGAGTCTTGGAAGAATTCAAAGAGGAGAAGTTAATTGAAAAGATTAGTTTGTACTGTGAAAGTCCTCTTAATTAATTTTGGAACAAAGTAAGGATATTAGTAAACCAATTTATAACATACATAGATAGATCCAAAAACAATGCTGGAATTGGAAGGAATTAAAAGTATATTAAAAAATATCTCTGAAGAAAGTGAACCTATAAAGACAAAAGGAAAAAAAAATGGTATACTGTTAAATCATCTTACTCAGAACGGAGCTTAATTTTTTTCCTTTATTAAAAAAAATTGTGTTTCATTTATTTGCAGTCAACTTCCACACCACAAATTTAACATCCTCTTGCTTTACCAAGAAATTAAGAAAGGTACAAACCTATTATCTTCAAAAGCTAAAGAAAAAAGAACACAAGTAATCCTGAAACAACATGAACACTGTTGACTAGAGAATTACCTGTCCTGAACTTACTTTGGTATCATGGTTATAATGGACCCACTAGACGATGATGATATTAACCAGCAGGCTTGAGAGTATCTGTAAGGAAGAAAGGGGAGCAAAAAACAGGAAGAACTAAAGATGTATTGTTTCTATGGTGATAAACAGGGAGCCTGTCTCTTCCCAAGAATGTATATTTTGACTTGCCTATTTCCTAGAATATGAGATTGAATTAAAATAAAAGTTCCTATTTACTATATGTCACAGCCATCAATGTATAAAACAGAAGCTAACTAGATGAAAATATAAGTATAATAACAGGTCAGGATTTCCTTAACTGTTGATTACTAACAAGACAAAATAAAAGCAGTAGGGGGCTTGACTGCTTCCATATTCTTAACAATTAAATTGTTACCAATATCACATAAACAAAATTTTATGCTGTGAAAAATCATCTAAATATCAAAAATGGTTTTCATCATAGCATTTTTAAAAATTGAAACTTTATTATTTAATAAGTGAAATGAAATAATTCTAACTTTTCTACTTCTGAAATCAAAGCCCAGCAATTCTAAACTGATTTCACTTACTAAAAAAAAAAAAAAAAAAAAAAAAGCTGCCCTATCTCTCATTACTCCACAACCCCATGTAAAGACAGACTTTGGAAAATGTATCAATAATTTTTGAGAGAAGAGATATAGTCACTGATGAAAGAAGATAAATGTATTATATATAACACTTATAAGGGCTGACTCATCTATATTCTGATTCCTCTGAAAACAGTATCAAAATTTTTCTTCTTTATTTACTATGGTCCGTTCTGTCCAGATAGCAGAGCTGTAAATATGCTTATATAAATATGTGAATCTGTTCAACTAGTATCATATAATTATTTTGCAAATTCTCAAATATATTTGATGAATATCATCTTTGTATCCCTGTCTACCTCTACAAAAGAGCTTGTAAGAGGTGTTTCTTAAAAATTATTCTTCTCCATGTAAGGATATAATTACCAAACTCCCATAACTCTAATTATTAAAAATAGGTTGTAGGGACAATAAAAGATAAATTTTGAAATCAAATGTACTAGGGGATATAAAGGAAAAACAGTATTAAAAGTACAGGCTCTTCACAGAATAAAAGCATATGGGGTAAATGGTACATGAGGGTTATAACATAATCTACACTTAAGTTTCTTTATGTTCTTAATAGACCTTGCAGCCCTTCAACTTTAATATGATTAGAGAGGTTGAAAATGTTCAGATAGCAAAACAAAGTGGCTGAAATGCAGGAAAGCATTTTGTGAGTTAAAGAGGAAAGAAGGAGGTACTTTCTATGTGGAAATACACTGAAGAAAATAATGTAGTAAGTAGTCATTAAATTGCATTTTGAATATCAAACCAAAACAACACTTAAAATAGGTCTTAAAATAGGTCTTTGGCTATTTACTTGGCTTTGGCTATTTGTCACTTAGCAGCATTTTCAGGTTCTCACCCTGGGAAACTGTTGATTTACATGGAATTCCATTATGCAGAGAAACATAATTTTCTTAATAGACATGCCATTGATCAGTCATAGGAGCAGAAGCCTCCTATTGCAGCATTCCAAGTATTTGTGCTTTATACTTTATAAGGTTTTTTTCTACCTACTCTTGGTGGATAGAGTAAGCCTTAGCATCCCATTCTACAGGTTAATAAATTCAAAGAAACTGAAGTAATTGCCCCAGTGTAATCCAAGAAACTTCTAGAAAAGAGAAGAAAACAATGTGTAGCCACAGTTGGGGCTGCTAACAGGAAGTAACAATGAGGCACAGAGAGTGAAGGGGGTGTTTCCTTTCCTACCTACTGAGCCAGCAAGGCTTTTCAAATCTATAACCTCAACAATTCAGTAAAAGCCACATTGTGCACCAGGTATTAGCTGAATCTGTCTACACTGGAGGAGGGAGACACAACAACTCTACAGACCTAGAAAGATCTGTTCAGGAAAAAATGGGAGCAGTAATAGAGCCACACAAATAGAGTCTGTGAACCTGTTGCTTGATGATTTTCTTGTAGACTTTAAGGAATCGGAAATGTAAATGCTAGGTATTCTTTACTGTTGTTCTTTCAGCTCTGAAATCAGAAGTAATCAGGCTGATACTCGGAAGCATGTACACAGAAGCACAGCACGCAGAATTGGGGCCCAGCAGGAGTCGGAAGGCAGAATTCGGTCAGATACCGTTTGTGGTTCAAGGTTTCAGTGACGTGTTAGCTGTGGGAATTAGTAATTAACACCAGACACCACTTGTGACTTTAGTATGTCATTAGCAGTTTGCCTGGGTGTGTGTTCTGTGTCATAAGCTGTGTGTGATTCACTGTTGTGTGCCCTTTCATTCCTTGGAGAGGCCATGTAACTTGGAAGAAAAGGTAAAAATTCTGAAAACAGATAGACCTAGGACGAATCCAGATCTTCGACCTAAAGGCAACCTGATGTTCTGGGGATGTTACTTAGCTTCTCCGAGCATCAGTTGTCCTCTATAAAATTCAAATGCTACCTCGAGTGACTATGCTGAAGGCATAGGAAGATCTATATATACATGAAAGTTTCCACTACAGTGAATATTATCACGTATTAGGCATCACAGTAATTGTTATTATTGTCATTATTTCTGGTTTAATGAATTTCTAGTAAAACATGTGCAGTATTTCCTAGGGAGGAGGAGGAGGAAAGAGGGAAGAGGAGGAGGAGGAAGAAAGGAAAGAAAAAGAAGAAAGAGGAGAGAGGGACTACCCTTGTGCTAGTTTGACAGATCTCAGTACAAAGTACACCATGAAAGATTTTGCCTAACCAAAGACGACTCCTTTTTTGCCTGTGTGCAAATAGTACACCAAAAAGCTGAAAACAGATCCTGGATTTTAGTTCAATGTTTTTCTTCTAAATAATTCTTATTTTCATAATTTTATTATTTGCTCCTAATGTTTGTGGGAAAAGTAAATATTAATTTAAAATTATTTCACTGCTGTATAATTTATTCACAGATCACATTGGGAAATATGAAAACCTCGGTATTTTGATGAGATTCGTTTGATAGAGTCTTTATGCTTTTTTTTTTTTCCCCTTCCCACCCTCCACCCCCCTGGTAACCAAAAGTCTGTATTCTCTGTCTGTAAGTCTATTTCTGTCCTGTATTTACTCTTTGTTTTTGTTTGTTTGTTTGTTTTTGTTTTTGTTTTTTAGATTCCACATATGAGCAATCTCATATGGTATTTTTCTTTCTCTTTCTGGCTTACTTCACTTAGAATGACATTCTCCAGGAGCATCCATGTTGCTGCAAATGGCATTATGTTGTCGGTTTTTATGGCTGAGTAGTATTCCATTGTATAAATATACCACCTCTTCTTTATCCAGTCACCTGTTGATGGACATTTAGGCTGTTTCCATGTTTTGGCTATTGTAAATAGTGCTGCTATGAACATTGGGGTGCAGGTGTCATCCTGAAGTAGATTTCCTTCTGGATACAAGCCCAGGAGTGGGATTCCTGGGTCATATGGTAAGTCTATTCCTAGTCTTTTGAGGAATCTCCACACTGTTTTCCATAGTGCCTGCACCAAACTGCATTCCCACCAGCAGTGTCGGAGGGTTCCCCTTTCTCCACAGCCTCTCCAGCATTTGTCATTTGTGGATTTTTGAATGACGGCCATTCTGACTGGTGTGAGGTGATACCTCATTGTAGTTTTGATTTGCATTTCTCTGATAATTAGTGATATTGAGCATTTTTTCATGTGCTTTTTGATCATTTGTATGTCTTCCTTGGAGAATTGCTTGTTTAGGTCTTCTGACCATTTTTGGATTGGGTTGTTTATTTTTTTCTTATTGAGTCATATGAGCTGCTTATATATATTCTGGAGATCAAGCCTTTGTTGGTTTCACTTGCAAAAATTTTCTCCCATTCCGTAGGTTTTCTTCCTGTTTTACTTCTGGTTTCCTTTGCTGTGCAGAAGCTTGTAAGTTTCATTAGGTCCCATTTGTTTATTCTTGCTTTTATTTCTTCTAGGAGAAAATTTTTTAAATGTATGTCAGATAATGTTTTGCCTATGTTTTCCTCTAGGAGGTTTATTGTATCTTGTCTTATGTTTAAGTCTTTAATCCATTTTGAGTTGATTTTTGTATATGGTGTAAGGGAGTGTTCTAGCTTATTGTTTTACATGCTGCTGTCCAGTTTTCCCAACACCATTTGCTGAAGAGACTGTCTTTATTCCATTGTATATTTTTGCCTCCTTTGTCGAAGATGAGTTGACCAAAAGTTTGTGGGTTCATTTCTGGGCTCTCTATTCTGTTCCATTGGTCTATATGTCTGTTTTGGTACCAATACCATGCTGTCTTGATGACTGTAGCTCTATAGTATTGTCTGAAGTCTGGGAGAGTTATTCCTCCAGCCTCTTTCTTTCTCTTCAGTAATGCTTTGGCAATTCTAGGTCTTTGATGGTTCCATATGAATTTTATTATGATTTGTTCTAGTTCTGTGAAATATGTCCTGGGTAATTTGATAGGGATTGCATTAAATCTGTAGATTGCCTTGGGCAGTGTGACCATTTTAACAATATTGATTCTTCCAATCCAAGAGCATGGAATATCTTTCCATTTTTTAAAGTCTTCTTTAATTTCCTTCGTCAATGGTTTATAGTTTTCTGTGTATAATTGTTTCACCTCCTTGGTTAGATTTATTCCCAGATATTTTATTACTTTGGGTGCTATTTTAAAGGGGATTGTTTCTTTACTTTCTTCTTCTGTTGATTTATCATTAGTGTAAAGAAATGCAACTGATTTTTGAATGTTAATTTTGTAACCTGCTACCTTGCTGAATTCTTCAATCAGCTCTAGTAGCTTTTGTGTGGACCTTTTAGGGTTTTCTATATATAGTAACATGTCATCAGCATATAATGACACTTTTACCTCTTCTTTTCCAATTTGGATCCCTTTTATTTCTTTCTCTTGCCTGACTGCTGTGGCTAGGACTTCCAGGACTATGTTGAATAGGAGTGGTGATAGTGGGCATCCTTGTCTTGTCCCAGATTTTAGTGGGAAGCTTTTGAGTTTTTCACCGTTGAGTACTATGCTGGCTGTAGGTTCTTTATGCTTTTTTATTTGTGTCGCATACTGCCATTATTTTGTACACCTTTCTCTAACTTCTATGTAACCAGATTTTAATGCAATTTTTAGTTATATAGTTTTTCTTTTTTATATATATCCACAAGTTTATTTTCTTTACTTTTATTTTAGCTTTGCTCTATAGACTCAGTTAGACTCAGTGGTCTGTTTCTTTTTTTCTTTTTTAGTTATATAGTTTTTGCACCAGTCAATTAATAAATATTTTGCATGTTTCATGAGAATATCTGAACTCATGAACTTTCCTACAATCCAAATTATAATATAATTCTGCTTAGGCATTCATTTGTATACACCTAGCTGCATAAAATGGTAAAGGAAACAATAGAAACTACAATATAAAATATTCTCAAGAACTATCAGATAAAATAGGGTCATCAAATATAGTTTAAGAGAAAACATAACTAAAGATACTTTTGCCCAGCAGTGCTGTCTGTGGCAGTGTTTCTTGCTTTATAAAACTCAAATGTATCTTATTTTGTATATATATCACTATGACTTAAAGCAAACTAGCAGAAAAAAATTGAGTTTATGATGCTCTGATATTCAAGGAGAAGTAAAGACTGAGTGGATGCTTAACCATAAGTAAATCTGAATCCAAGGTGATCAGTGCTAAAGAAAAGCAATTTGGTGGAAATAATGATACATTACCTAAATCATACTGGAAAGCTAAAATTAAAAAATCTTTAAATTTGTAAAAAAATAATAATGCTATTCTTTGTGTATTAACAGTGATGTTGCATATTGAAAATGTGGTAGAGTTATACAATAGCAGATAGTCTTTTTACTGTAATGGTCGGGATGGGGGCAGCAATGTTACAGAGGAGGAGGAATCACCAGCTAAATGATGGATGTTTCCTGAAGTCCTGTTTATTTTTACTATTATTTGAAGAACAGTGAAAATGAGTTCAAACCAGAAAATTGCCTTTGGTGAAAAAGAAATACAATTTTTGAAACCTTTTCCAAGTTCAACATGTATTTCTTAGTTCAGAAAAGGCTTAATTATATTTTGCCTTGGGAACATGGGTGAGTATTAGACAGCTAAAGACAAGTGTGCGAGTATTGAAATTCATTCACGCTCAACCCTAATGCATCGACAGCAGTGGGGGAATCGAAAACATTACAAATGACACCGATTTCCCCTTGAATAAAACTGTATCAAGATTGTTAAAATTGACTGATGTATTTTCAACCTCTTCTTTATCAGTGAGTCTCATGCCCACAGCACTCACTCTGTACTGATGCACAGGACTGGTACGAAAAAGTATCTTCACATCATTGTTCTAGACTGAGCTAATGGCGCTAAGTTTGTCCTACTTTTACTAAGTTGCTAGGTGAATATCACCATGCCAGACACCCCTCAAAATGTCCACACACATTCCCATGCCTTTGGTTAAATGTCCTGCATTAAAATCATACTAATGAAATAATAAAAGTAATAAGAAGAACAAGCAAAAGAGGATGAGGAGGAAGAAGAAACAACGGTTTTAGAAGATGGAATGGCAACTGTGCCAAATTATAATTTGTCCTCATTATAAAGTTTTAGACACAAACACTCAAAGTGTAACTTTAAGTGTAAATGTAAGTATTTGAGCCCTTCATCAAACACTAACATTTCAAAACAATGATAAGATAATTAAAATTCAAGATGTCTCCTGTTTCCAATTTTACTGGGCTGTGAAATGAAATTATTTAGAAAACAACAGGTTACATCAGGGGGCGTCTTCTTGCACACACTTGCCAATTCTTCACTCCATGGTGCCCCCCAGAGAAAAAAAATTTAGAATAAATGTGTTTCATACATGTAGCAAAACATTTCTTTTATAAAATTCCTTCAACATATGTGGTGCATTTAAAAGGGGTGGGTGGGAAGGAAAAAAAGAAATTGATTCCATTGCTTTTCAGAAAATGACAGGTTTAGTCAGGCAGAGGTTTAACTGTGGAGTTTAGATAACATGTTCTTGAGCATGGAGTTCCCAGATGAGTCAATGTTTCCCAAAAGTACTGACAAGATGTCTACAAATACAGCACAGAGATGACCAGGAAAATGACAACTATTCCATTAAGGAGACAGCTGGGCAATCAAAAAGCATCTTGCAACTAAAGCTGTTCACAAGGTATCTGAAGGGTCGGCTTCAGAGTACTCTGTGACACTGTTGCAAAGAAAGATTTATTTTAAAATCAACAGTATAGGGAATATTATACAAAAATTATTTTATAATTATTATAACCTTCAAATACTATTTGTTTATTTAGTGTCAATTTTATTGACAGGGTAAAATGAAAATTACTAGAGAATTTCAGAATTAAATAACTTGAAGCTGAATCCTTTGTTCAGTCGCATCTCCTATTTTTCCTCTTAAAATGATTGTCTATAATTGTTATTTAACATACAGACTAAGGTATGGAAACCCAAATCAAGAAAGTAATAAATCCACATTATCAATTTGCTACATGTATTACCATCAAAATTGGCAAATATCCTACAGGTGATACCCATTCTCTGTCAAGATCCTGCCTCCTTTTATTCCTGTGGAGTAAGGGAAGAGGGCAAAAGAGAAATGAGATGCATTTGATATTAGCTGTTTCTTTTATTCAGAGATAATAATACATAGAGTGAGAAAGAAAAAGGAATGAGAAAAGAGACAACCCAGGAATAAAGAAGAAATTTTAAAAAGAAATAAATCAAATATTACTGGAACTCTAAGATAATAACATAAAACAAAGGCTCCAGAAAATAGATGCTCTGTCAAAATTTATATTATCAAAATCATGCAAGAAGTGGAAAACTTGAACAGACCAATTACTGTAGAATAGATTGGAAAGATGATTAAATAGTTCCCATTCATGAAAGTACTAGGACTAGACGATTTCACAGATGAGTTCTAGGAAACACGAACAGCTCCAATCCTACTTGAACTATTCCAGATCACAGAAGGAAATCTCCCCAATTTATTTTATGGAGCTTATATAATTTTCAAAATATTATAAGTGAAAAGCTATGAATCAATCTCATTTTTGAAGAAGATATTAAAAAATTAAACTAAAAATATCAGAATAGAATTTAGTAATTGAAGCAAAAAATAATATATTACAAATATGGTATAGTCTAGTAAAGGAAGGTTTGGTTAATACTTAGAACATTTATCAACTTAATTGAATATATCTGAAATTTTAAAAAGAAATATTATCACATTAATGTAGGTTCAAAAACATTTAATAAAATGCATTACCATTCTTGATAATTGATGGAAACTATTTAAATATGGTAGAGGCTATTTAATGAATACTAATAGAAATCACACAATAAAATGTGAAATAATAAAATCTTTATATTTAAATTCAGGAACTTGACTGAGATTCCTGCAATTGCCACTTATATTTAACTCTGTCTTAGAGAGTCTTGTGAGCACAATTAGGATATAAAATAAATACTACTAATATTAGACATAAAATATTTTTAAATATATTATTTAAAAAGCTGTGATATTTAAATATGAGAATTTGAACATGATAAATATACCAAAGCAATATATTTTCTCTATTTTCATAATAAGCACTTAGAAAGGGGAAAATATTCCATTCACAATTGTTATAAAACATACAAAATATACAGAAATAAACTTAACAAGAAAAGTATAAAATCTATATGAAAAAGTGCACAAAGTCTTATTGAAGATCAAATTAAAACAAGTGAAATTAGAATGAAGGGGATACCAAGTTGTTGGATGGGGACCCTACATCTCATGAAGTATCTCTCTCAAAAAATTAACTTTTAAAAAAAAGTGATTTCAACTCTAATCCTAATAGGAGAAGAGAAAAGAAGTTTTCCTCCCCTACAGATACAAGAGAGACATTTTTCTGTGAGTCTGTTGATATCTTTATAATAAATAAATGTCATAAGTCTGTTTCTCATAAAATCACTTACGGTAATTTTACTGACATATTGCTAAAATGCAATTCAGAAGTAAAAATTATCTTGCAAATCCTAAACTGATGCTGTACACATGTGAAGTGCTGTTTGTGTGGGACGGGTCACAGAGTCCGGCAGAACAAATGGACCACTTATCCTTTAGACGATTCTCCATAGATATCATCCTTCTTATCTCAACTTTTGATAGGTATTGAGTGGCAGTGATTTTGAGGTTTTCCTGAAAAGCACTAGGCATGCAGATAGTCTGTAATACTGGTTAACTGGGGGCCCAGGGATTTTAATGGACAGTTGACTGGTGGTTAGAATGATACCAGGAAGCTGAGAATTCAGACAAACTTGTACTTGACTAAACCACCCACACTTTGGCACACAAGCAGGCTAATGAAGGTCAACCGCAGAATCATGGTTCTGCTCTACAGAAAATATTGGGTTTATCCTTACAGACAAAAGGACAATCTGTGTCCCACAAAATCTATACCATAAAAATTTGCTGCATTTCACTTTAAGCTAGACAATTATTTTCAGTGCATGTAGTCAAACTCCTTTAGTCATTAAAATAAAACATAACAAACAAACAAACAAAAAACAAAAATCAAACCAAAACAAAACAGGATGCCTAGATATAGGCTGGCATAACTTGCAAAATAAATTGGTTGTAAAATGTATACGTAAGTAATTACATGATACAACTCTCTGCATAGGGTAACCACATATAGGCTTCCCCCCAAATACTAACTATAATTTTAGAAAAATAGAATTGTGTAACTATATTTTGATACTAATTACTTAACATACCAGATGTCCAATAAAGATACTCATTAGAGGCACTCTTAGTTTAAGATGACAAAATCACTCCCTCTACATACTAAGTAACATTTACTATTTTTATCTAAAATTGGTGTCAAATGATTCAGGAACAGTCTCCAAAGGGTCTGGGACATAAACATATTTGGTCACACCCATGTAACTAATAAGAAGTTGAAAAGTTCAGAACTGAGTTCTTAAACTTTTCCCCCAAGTTGTTATCCTTCTTGCTTTAATCCCTGCCTTGTCAAATGGCTCCACCATTTCCCAGTCTCTTCTTGAAAACATCTACAAATACATCTGTCTTTTCACTTCCCCTTCCTTGCCACGATCTAGACACTTAGGACCACTACCTACATAAAATCCTACAGAATGTCTTATATAAACCATTCAGTATGGGCAAGTATTTTCTCCACAATCTGGTCCTTGTCTACAAATTTTTCTTATCTTCAACCAGCCCAGCCTCTGTGTAGCATCCATGTGGATCTAATAAAAATTAATGAAAATACAGTTATATTTTTAAACACCTCCATGCTTTCACTTCTGTTATCATTCACCTGAAATTCTCCCCTCTTCCTGTCTTCCCACTGATACGCTACTCATACTCTAAGTCTTAGCTCATGTGTCATTTCCTCTATGAAGCGTCTCCTGAAACTTCCCAGTCCTCAGGTTGACTTGCCCAACCTGTTCTCGGGGTCTTATTATACCCTGTACATACTTCTCTCATAGGATTTATGAAAAGTGTTTACTTGGTTAAACGTTCCTTTCCCTCTCCATTAAAATGTAAACATTCAGAAGCTTTGTTTTTATGGTATGCCTTGAATGCAGCATAGAGCTTACCATATAATAGGCACTTAACGGTTTTTAAAGGGTGAAGAGATTCTAACAGTCATTGGATTTTCACACCTTTGTATAACAAAGCCATTTGCCCAAATCTCACTGAAAAAAGAAAATGATTCCAAAGTAAACCATGTTTAATGCACTTGTATGGTTACTGCTCAACTTTTGATTCAACAAGGCAAAGTGAGCATGCAACCTGCACAGTCCTACAGTTATTAACAGTAAAACATCAGCAGCAGAGCTATTTCAGCCAATTGCTGGAAGAAGAGGACCAGACATTTAAGTACTGATTCAGAAGCAGAGTGGAACAATCGGCAGTCCACAGTATGTGTTTGGGGTGGAGCGGGGAGGCACAAAGGAAGCCTAACTTCCAGCCAGATTTCTCTATAACCTGGAGCCTTGAGGAAGGAATGTATGAACAACAATGAAGGTAAAAGTGGGCTGGAAAACAGGGTAATCCCTCCACCACATTTAGAACCAGCCAAGTATTAACTCTACTAGAGAAAAAAAAAAAAAAAGAGAGAGAATTTCTAATAAGGAAATAAACAAACAGCTATAATATAAAACAACTGTTAAATGAAATTTTCTGGGGATGACAAAGTCAAATGTCTAAAGCATAGAGAATCATCAAAATGATACATGCAAAGTTCACAGCTGAAGATATTCATATTTTCAAATCAAAAGGGCCTACAAAATTTTAAATTAGGTCCACACTTAGACCCCTCATTTGGAAATGGTAAGACAAGTATGAAATGAATGTTTCAAGAATTTGTAAAAAGTTATCTACAAAATTATGAAGAACAGCTTGATAGCAGCCTTCCCATTAGTAACACTGCTTCCTAGAATACAGCCGAACAATTATTCCAGTGCTCAAGGGAAAAATGACTCTCACCCCAGATTCTGCATCTAGTAAAACTCTTTCTCACGGGCGAAGGGAGGCTAAACTCGGAAAGTTTACTTTGTGAACATGCTTTTTCAGGAAGTTGTGTGAAGAGTATCAGAAAGAAAACAGATCTAACAAAGCTCGGATCTAACTTGGCGGGGTGGAGCGCAGGGAAGATGCAACAGGCCCAGAGAGCCACTGATGTAGGTGGGGGCAGGAGAGGGTCCTGAGACGGAACTCTCCAGGGGAGAAGGGCACAGCCTTCAACAAAAAGCTGCAGATAAAATCGTGGTCAAATGTAAAGCACACGGTCTAAATTCAAACAGGAAAGCAGTGGGTTTCCAAAATACGAGTAGAATGAATATCAAACAATAGGTAAAATGAGTAAAAATTGGAATATACTTAGGATATAGTAAGAAAAACAAACTGTTTTCTCACTTTCAAGAATAAAAGAAAAACAAACTCTGGGAGACGGGAGGAGTGGGCTTGGTAGGGATTGTAAAAACAAAGCAAGGCATGATTCAAAAATAAATTAGACTAGTTGCTTTTACAGACCCTCTGAGATGTCTCTATATATATATACCACAGACGAACTATAAAGAGATTAAGAACAGCAGTTAAGGGTAAAGACTAGGACTTTTATTTTACGTAAGTCACATTTTACTTTTTCATTTTAAATAAATCTTCATGAATTAATTCGATTTTTTAAATTTTAGTGAGGTAATGCATACATATATGTATGTGTGTGTGCGTGCACATATATATATATATATATATATATATATATATATAACCACATGATTCTTCTCAAATTTTTTTCCAAAATGATCAGGTGACTCACAAACATGAATTTAGACTGCTGAGATGTAATTACTTATATTTGCCATGTTCGATAAATCTTTAGTCACAGCCTAATATCAGAATGTGAACACAAAGAATCTTCTTGTAGAATAAATGGCCCACACTTCCCTAAGGGAACACATCCTTTTGAGAATAAATTGCATTCACCATGTTGCATTATTACATTTATTTTAGGACTACAGGCTAAATCCATAAAACTTGTAATGATTTTTTTTTTCCCCTCCCAGGCTTATGGGAAAAGACTTATTTTCATGACTACTCTTAGTCATTAGAGGCAATGTTAATTTACTACTATCTCAAGTCTTTTCATCTCTAATCTATATTGATTTTCTGTCCTAAAGAGAAAGTGTGCATTTTTAATGCTTCAGCTGTAATACATTTTCTTCTGGACTTTTTTTTTCTCCTACAAAAATGTAATAAAAGAGTCAAAACAACTGCCTAAACACAGATTAATAACTTCCTAGAAATGACTGCAAGGAGCACACACATTTTTAGGGAGGTAACATTACTATCGTGAAAGAAGGACAATCACCTGGAAACAGGGCAAATGGAAGGTACTCCTCATCTATTGCTGTTGGTCCCATGGGGACCTGAGCGCCATGAACCCTCAAAATTCAAATCATGGCTGATCATCAATAAATAGTGCTTTCAGAAATGTTGCATTTTTTTCCTCCCAACACAAATTGAGTTTGTGACTACTTGCTTTTACAGACTCTCTAAGGAGTCTAAACATTTCTCAAATTGTCACATCAGAATGTTTTTATAAAATAGGTCTTAGCTTTGTTTTCTCGTGCTCCAGTCACCACGTGGCCCTCAAGACTTGCCCAGGATGACACGGGGATCCTTTCCTTTGATATGCTGGCTCAAGGGAAAGCGGAACTCAAGGAAGTCAAAGCAGGTGATGCTTTGTTTGAAAATGCCTCACTGTTGACTTTCTATGCTGTGCCCTCCCTCAACAGGGAAAAAGGATGTGTGTCAACTGGCAAAGCAACACTCATTGACAAGCTCATATAATACGTTGAAAAAACAACTGTAGTAAAAACAAAACAAAACAGAATGGCCCAAATTGAGGAACCAAAGTTTAGTGCTCAGTGACAATCAAAAGTTATCCATCTAAACTTTCATATGTAAACTAATAGAAGTATTTAATTCTTTATTACTTTGAAAGAATGAGTAGAGGTATAATGACACAGTCTAATAGTTCATTATTTTTAAAACCCAAGGAATGAAGATTCATGAATATTGCCTTCCCTTTCTAACCATCGCAGCCCTGCTTTCTGAAATTAGCTTTAACTACATTATTTTACTCTCTTGCTGTTTTCCGAAACAAAACAGAAACCAGTCCCAATCTTTCCCTCTCATTTAATTTTGGATTAGTTATTGTAGCCTGAACTGATGTCATGGAAAAACTCTGCAATAGGTATAATAATATACTTCCATACATACTTTTGGTATATAATATGGGTGTTTTTTTCAATTACATACACAAAATTCTTTCATTAGTTATTTAAAGCACTTGGCAAATAACAAATGTGGAAAGAGATATCCTTATCCTTAATTAATATATAATGATAACATACATTAGATATAAATTATGTTATATACACATATGTACATATGCATACATGTGAATCACCATCATCAAAGTGCTGATTGCTATGAGAAAATTTAAAAAATACCATTCTAACTCACTATTTCTGGAAATTAAGCATACCCTGTGATATTGTCCTTCTGCAAAAATAAAATGTCCATCACTAAAGGTTTTGTATTCTCAGTTCTTGAGATACACAGTCATTTCCTCACTTAAATACAGAGCTAAAGCCACAGTCCTTGATATGGGAATGCTAGACTATGATTTAAAATCTAAATGCTCTTCAAATTCAAATGCCATGATGGATTTTGAATTTGCCCACAACTTATCGAAACCTGTCTTCATTTGTCAGATAGACTGTGGCCCTCTGAGCTGTGCACCTGAGAGGCAGTTCAGCACAGGGGTTAAGAGCAGGGGTTTGGTTAAGAGCATGGGGTCTACATTCTGACTCTGCTGGTTCCTAGCCATATGAGTTTGGACAAAAGTTTTGAAGTTTATAAAGCTTGTAGAGGAAAAGCATCTAGTAGCATCTGTGGAGGGTCACTAAAGTGGCAAGAAAAAAAAGAAATGTGATTCTTATGAAAACCACTGTGATTTTGGTATGCTGTCATTTTCTCTGTTTTTATGAACTCTGAGTGATGGATTCTCACCTATTTTGAATTTATTTCTAGTTTTGGGATTGGGTTTCACTGATCAAGCCATTTGGTCCCAGCTAGAAGGTATTCTTTTTTTCTCTCAAAATAACTTGGTTAAATAGAGAGAAACAAAGGAAAGGAGGGAGGGAGGCCAGAGGGAGGGAGGGAAGAAAAAACAGAAAAAGAAAATTATGAGTTATGGCAACATGTCCTGCGGCAATATCACCAAAAACCTGCTGTGCTTTTAGCAGTGAGAAACCTTTTCACTCCTCAGATTATTCTTAGGCAATTTAAAGCAGTACAACTCGTTAAGGTTTTTTGTCTGTGTGTGTCATTAACTAATAACCACTGGATATCTCAAATCATATTCTCCTTGCCAGTGTCTTTAGCCCAAATGAAGATGAATTGGGCAATTCCATTTATGACATAAGGTAATGCTTTCATGGGAGCGATTTGTATGTATTTATTTATAAATTATTTCACCAGAGTTAATCTGGCCTTTTCTTTGGGACTCTTGATGCTGTAGAGAATTATACAATACAGAAGCTTTCTATGGATTTTTGCTTCAGATTTCCTTTGCTTGGAACTAAAATCATCTATTTAATTTTCCTTCAACATATTATATTCCTTGAAATGCCAGAGGCCCTCAAAGGGTACTAATGAGTTCTTGTTCCAATTAACTGTTTTAAATTTTTAAATATTTCTTCTTTGCTCTTATGAAAGAGAAGATTAGCAAAGGAAACAAAACTTGTTACCAGTACTCTTTAAATTTTATTTGTTGTTTCTGTGGCAGTTTTTCAAAGGATGCCCACATGCATTTTTGGCGGGGAGGCTATTTTCGATTAAATAGAGTAAAATACCCCATCAATAAATTGAAACTCTTTACAAATAGCAAGTATAGAAAGGGACACTTTTTCCTTAGACTCTATTTCAGGGCATCTGCCTTTTGGTTTTAACAAAATTAAACCTAAAGATAATGAGGAGTTATGCTTTTCAAAATGACATTTAAAACAACAGAAGATATCATAAAGGGAAAAGGAGTTAATTTTAATAAGAGAAAAATAATAAAAATCAAAATGAAAATTGATGATATTTAAAGGGTAAATATCTTTACTGTGTGATCCATATATAAAAATCGTTATGATAAATGCTAAGACTCTGGGGGAAAAAAATGAGTGGAGAATACCAAATGAGAACCCCTCAGAAAGGAAATAAAAATGGTTAATGAACATATGAAAAAGTCCAACTCAATAAAGAGAAGAAATTCAATTCAAAAAAATGACATTTTTTTCTCTAAGCAGATTAAAAAAAATATGAAAACAGGTTAGCAAGAAAAAGGTTAGCAAGAGTGTAGTGAAGTAGACTCTGCTGTACACTGGTGAGAGGCTAATTCAGTAAAATGATTTTGAATAGGTAATTATCAATTATATACTAAAAGGCTTAAAATTATTCATATCACTTAGTTATGCCTAGGTATTTCTTCTAAGGGATTAAATCAAAATGAAGATGATAGTATTTTTTATGGCAATGATTACCGGGAAATATTTTTTATAAAAACATGGAAATAGTATAATATATAATAATATATAACACACCATAATATATATTATATGTTTTGTTATATGGTATAATATATAACAGTAGTGTAAAAGGTTAAATGAACAATGAAATAGCCATATGAACTTCAAAATTGTTAGCTATCACATTAAATAGACACATTTTAAGATGTAATAATCAGAAATGTTTCAGTTGCACATACATGAAGGAAATATGCAAAAATATCAATAACTAAGTTTCAGTTGGGAAATTATGAGTGTTTGCATATCTCTATTTTTATACCAAATTGTTTTATATTGCAATATAAAATGACAAATAGAGAAATCATAAAAGCCTACATCTTCAGGGGAGAGGAAAGTAAATTTCGTTGTTAGTACCTAAGTCTCCAGTGTACAGAGTGCCCGTGGACACTTCTTATTTGGAGCAGCACAGTGTTAGTTACAGCTCATCCCCCATGATGTGTTTTCCCTCTAAACCCAGATCCTTCACTGACCAAAATTTCTGTCATCTCTGATCCCATTCAAGTTTCTTTTCATTGTAATTCCTTTTGCCACCTTTAGGCAAACTGAAAAATCTAAATTCCATTCTTACGGCAAATTCTCTATTTTCCTGAATGTCCTTTTGACTTCCAACATGGTGTCATGGCCATTAGATTCCATAAATTTTATTACATAGAAATGGTTTGTTATACAGAAATTGCACAGAAATAGATTAACTAGAACAGAAACTGAGTGGTCTATAACACAAACCTAGAACACGCAGCATCGATTCTGAGACAAAGTGGCAGCTGGAGTCCAGAAGGGCAGCAAGAAGACTATCAGTGAAGACAGGAAGAGCAGTAAAGAAGCTGGCTTTGAGGGAGGGAAGAGGACTCACAATAATCACTGTTGGAACAATTAGCTTAACTATTGCTTGTAGTAACTTGGAAGGTAGAATATAGGCCTGTAAGCTTGTGGACCTGGCTAAGGGGATTTCCAAGCAAACAGTTGACAGTGTTATTTGTCATCTTTTAGCCACACATAACATATCACAAGAGAGATGAGCTAAAGAAAGAATAATCCCATTTTTGAATTTAGAGGCTATCCTGCTAACTCAGGACTTGATACGTTGGAAAATGCAAGTTTCACGTTTACAGCATCTCCAGCTGGCAAAAGATTTTCCAAGTTAGACATTGTCTCAAAGAAAAGATCAAACTCAGAGTGCTGTCTGCAAACCAAGATCAAATCAAATAAGTGGCTCAAAGACACACTGTTAAGACCTTAGAAAGATTTCAGAGATGCTCTCAGTTACATGAAAGTTCTAACAATCTTAAAGGTGTCTCATGGCATCCTAACTCTAATGTAATACTAGACAGTGTATCCAGCCTTGAAAAGTTTTGTGGGTATGTATTTTATTTAAGGGGATGGGATTATAATTTGGCACACAGAAATCCCACAAAAGTTTCTGAGAGCTAGAGCAGCTTCAAATAAAAGGGGCAGAAGGAGTTCAACTAACAGCTTAGAATACCATGGTGTATTTTAAATTGCCTCTCAGCCTATTACTAGTCTATACAGTTCAGTATTATTTTCAAATGATAACGAAAACAATAAGCAGGAAAATATTATACCTATCATTTACTGAACACTTTTTAAATACCAAGGATTGTGCTAAGAACATTTTTATAGAATATCCCACTTACTCCTCAAAAAAAAAAAAAAAAAACAAAACAAAACTTCGAGTTTTTAAACTGTTCAAACATTTTGATCCACATCTAGATTTTTATCCCAGGACTTCATCAGAAATGGAGATGACACATATTTATATGATAATATTCAGAGCAATATTATTTATAAGGATAAAAATCATGAAGGAGCCTCAAAGCCAAATGAAAGAAGAAAGGTAAATTGAGAATCTTTCACGTAATGGTTTATAGTGTTCCAATCAATTAAAGCATATGAGTTAATATAATTATTACTTTCATTTTAAACGTAGGAAAACTAAGGTTGTGCTATCAAAAGTCACAGAGAATTTGGTAGATGAAAGATTTCACCCTTGGTATGATTTCAGAAAACCCACTCCCAAGCACTGTTATTACCTTTCTTATATTGGTTCAAATCACAATTTATAAAAGAAAATGAACACTGCCATCTTATCTTAGGCATTGAAAAACTTCACTCTGCAAAAGAACACATCCTACTTGTAGCCTCGTAAAAAAGATTAAGATTTACATGAGAACATACCCTTAGAGGTGACGTACACTCATTTCTGGAAATGCACCCAGAGGAGAAAACCATGGGTTTCTCGCTCAGCTTAGCCAGACAGTGGACCCCTTGGTCCCAGCTGCCACCACGTTGCCTGTTTCAGCATCAGCGAGCTTTATCTGGGTTCCAGATGACAGGGAGAACAGGTCATAAGAGGGCACCTTTTATGTGGAGGAGGCCTTCGTGAAATCCGAGAAAGCCTGCTGGTTTGTGTCAAATAAGGCGGCTATTTAGCTGCACAATCTTATAAAAACGCCTTTACCACAAACTTGCTTTATAATTTTAAATAAATGCCTATAGCTTTTTCCTTTGACAAAAATAGAAGAAATAGAAAAAAAATGATGAAACTTAAAAAAACCTACATTAATGAAGAGCTATAGCTGAGATCTGAGGCACATACGAAAGCAAAAAAAAAAAAAGCATCCTAAGTTATGGTTCCCATAGCAACTGTAACACAGTTGGATTTCACTTTTATGTTAAGTAAGTTTAACTTGAGTGGGAATGCAAAATTCTTTCTCTGAGCCAAAAAGAGAATTATGGAGAACACAGAGACTATGGTCCTGACTATTCTGGCTTTCAAGTATGTCAAATATTAACTCTAACATGTATTAACATTTTCACAGCAATACTGTATGTTCATTTGTATCAATTTTAAACTACTTTTATTCAATTTATAAAATATAGTTATTTAAAATGGGAACAAGTCCCATTAAAATCTGTTAAATCAGAAGCCATGACTTTATAATTTATACATTTAAGGGCATAGTTCTGCTTGTAATTACAAGCAAATATTTGCCAAAAATGCAATTTATGAAAATACAATCTGATTACATTCACTGCCAAGTGTTTTAAACTTGACATTCTTGATTACTGTAGATACAATCTGAAACTACGTAAACAAATACATATTTTAAGGAGAAGGTATACATATAATTGTTCGAGACATTTGTAGTTTGCACATCTTTCTCTATTTCAGTAAAATTTTTAAAAGGCAAGAAGGGTACTTACTCCTGTTATGTAACGAGGTCTGTATTGAATAGTTCCAAATAAACCAAGAATGACGATAATAATATGTACAAAATTTGCCAGGATAGGTGCCCACTGGTATCCAAGGAAGTCAAATATTTGCCTCTCCAGCACACAAACCTAGAATAGCAAAACAGGATATACAGATAAGCACAGTGGTGACAGAAAAAAAGCGTCACACTGATGCTATAATTAGCAATTATAACTGTGTTACCATATCTGGCATTTGTCTTATTAAATGTGAGAATGACATTTTCAGGTATATTTCAATGGAAGACTATGGAAGCTGTGGATCCAGAAACAGCAACAATCCTTTCAGGGATGGTTTTATGGAGGCATCAAGTAGTATTCACAGGATGTCATCTGTGCAGTCACAGGATAAATTATACTGTCACATGCACTGTCAAACACTTGAAGTCATCAACCAGCAAGTTCAGGAAATTACGTCTGCACGAAGGGTTTGTTGTTAGGATCTGCTCAAATGTCATTATATATGTTCGAAATAGAACAAATGGGGTTGATACAGAGGGAAAAGACTTCTTCTGCAAGTCCAGAGACCAGATTTTGAATGTAGATCGGCCACTTAGCAGCTGCGGTGCCCAGGGTAAATCATTTCCCTTCTCCGAGGATCTGATTTCTCGTTTGTAAAATGTAAGACTGACTAATGTCTAGGGTCCTTCTTACCTTAATAGTTTAGCTTATAAATCAAATATGACTTTTTTTTTTTATCATATCCAGTTACCTATAGTAACCAGGAAAAAGAAGGGCTCTAAAAGGAAATTAAAACAATGGAAAACAAAAATAAAAACAAAGCATAAGTCTAAAAATAAGAAACGTAAGGCATTTCAAAGTCTTCTATATTCATCTGTGCTTACAAATTTGCAATCAAGTCATATGTAAAATCTGAGCAGTGAGAAGAGAAAAGTAACACCCATCAACCAGCCCACTTACCAAGCAACCAACCAAAAACTCTGAGATTGGCCAGCAGTACCAAAATGCCATCTTACATTGACAAATGACACCTGGAGAGCTGGTAAAAGACTCTCATCAGTTCTAACAAAGCAAAAGGGAATGGTGTGAGTTAAACTCAGCATTATTTTTCCTGCCTGCCCTCAGGTGGAATGATGACAAACTGTTCAGAGTGAAACGCTGTAAGAGGACCTGCTGTTCTGCGCGGAGAGTCAACACTTTCTCTTCAGTTGGCTTTTAAAAGAAACTGTTTTAAAACCCCTAAGTTACAAACCATGCTTTATCACTCTGCTTGAATGATATTTCATGTCAGAAGGACATACGAACTCTTGAAATAGACTGTTTGCTTTTAAATTAAATACCTGTAGCCCAGTTTGAAGACTTCTTGAACAATCATTATTCCCACAGCATTTCTTTAACTGACAGCACATTTTCTCATCAGGTATTGAAACAGAAAATAAACTCATGACAACTGTTTGCACAACACCTCTATTTCCTAAGGCGCACTGGGTGCCAAGCAACGCTGTAACAGTAATAGCCCAGCCTAGTCAAATCTTCATTTTCATTTAGTCTTGTCAGTGAATAAAAAAAAAAAAGACATAGAGAGGATCTAGGTCTGTTCTATCCTCATATTCTAAATCCAGAATACCCACCAGAGTCCCAAGAATGGAACACAATATTCTAATTGATGAACACTCATAGAACATTGCATATAACCCCAGGCTCGTAAACCTTGAATTTGTCTCCTGATGAAACATTCCTTCAACTGTTACCATGCAGTCAACACTTCTCATCAAGGAGACCCATTTGTGATGTTAAGCAGTAGTACACATGCCTTATTGGAATCAACCAATGTTACCAAAAGCTAAGTGGTTGTTCTCAGAGCACTGTTGCTAATCATCTATGTAAAAGCTCCCTCCAACGCAGAACTCTCTTATTCTTATCCTATGAATAAGCAGTAAGTAGAAATGTAAACCAGCAGCAAGAAGAATCTAAACTCTATAAATTTTGAGCATCATAACTGTGGGGACACAGCAGGGAAAGAGTAGAGAGGATGAAGCGCATCAGTCAAACAGCGGGAAATCTCCCAATAAATGCTCTAATTATGGAAGAAAATAGCAGTACCATCGTTAATTGTAACAAATATATAGACAATAATATACTTGCTAAGTCTGCAAGGCTAAAATGAAGCTGCATAAACATTTATCAGCCTTTTCCTATGACAGAACTAATAGTTCCATCAAACATTGCTCATGAAGTTCTGCAGACCAAATAAGCTAATGTGCCATTCTTCACATATAATGTTTCTGCTTTCTTCCCTCTTTTTGACTGGCTCTATTAGCCATCCTACGTAGCTTTATCACAGGTTCTGTTATTTAGAGCGAGGGCTGAAGACTGGAAGATTTTCTGAAAAATTCAGTGACTATAAACGGAGTAACAGCTTTCAGAAGTAGGTGCAGTCTTTCCTAAGAATTCCTTCCAACAGGAAGTGTATTAACTATGAAATCACTAGGAGGTTGTGGGGTTGGAGGGAAGAGAGTGGGTATGTCTTAAAACACTTACGATGTACCAGACATTCATACTATCCTGCAGACATAAATGGTCTTACTGATGCTACATGAAACCTGGGGAGGTAGATATTACTGTCTTATTTTTCAGACTAAGAGATCGAAGATGTAGAATGGCTAAGTGGTCTCAGAAGTGGTATATGCAGGCCTCTGTGCAAGACTCGGGCTGTGTCCCTGCTCTTGAACCCACATTTAGTCCAGGAAAAAAAGAAAAAAGAAAAAAGAGAAAAAACAAGCTTTCAGAGATTCTGTTGGCAGCCAATGCTGGGTACAGGTATAAGCTACCTTTTTTTTACCTAACTTATTTATTTTGGATTAGTGTAGAGAATCTCTTTGATCATACTTGTCACTTCATGAAATTATATCACCATTGGTCAAGGCAGAGCTCTGTTTTCTTTTCTTTTGTTTATTTTCTTATTTGCCTCCTTTAACCTATGTCTGCAATATTATCCCCTCTTGCCCTTTGGACTCTCTCTAATATACTTACTTTATGCCCTTTCAAACACCTGACACCACGTATGCATTTGGCCCTGGGAAACACTGCTGTTGTTGTCTGTGTGTGAGACAGATCACAGAAGTCGTATGGAGTATGTCTCTTTCATGCAAGTCTATTTTGCTGTATATAAATTTTGGTTCTTTGTTGTTTGGCTTCTGCATAGTAGACCATTACAAATGCATAACTTGCTGCTTTCCACAAAGAATTCTGTACCCTTCCACAACTATTTTTATGAGGCTTTTTCTAGACATAAATAGAGGCTAATCTTTGTCAGTGATTATTTCTGCATCAGAGATTGTCACGTTATTCTTTTAGATCATTAACGTAAATGCTTATATTGACAGCTTTTGCCGGGTTCAATTATCATTTTTTTCTGAGAAAAATCTCTCCTTGAAAGAGAACATTATTTTTATCACATTTTCAGTTCAGGTTAAATACAATTTTATTTCAGAGCATTGTATTTATAAACTGATGTAGAGTTCAATTTTCTTTTTCCCTCATTCTCTGATCCTGTTATAAAGGTTGCACTGGCCTTGAAACATACATAAGGCTCAACATTTATTTAGACACATAAACTCTGAAGAAATCAGCCAATTCTACTCTCTCCCCCCAAAAGCAACCTGTGTCAACCTAGGGAAACACAGTGAAGTTCATAGATTTCAGGAAAACACTGTTAGGTAGACGCCAGCAAATAGGTGTATACATGTTATACATATATACACACACACCCACACACATATGTACACACATACATATACACACAGATATATATTCTTTTCATTTCATTTTATTTTTATAAATGAGATTGCAATGTAAATATGACTTTTCACCTTGCCCTCCTCACTTAGTAATGTGTTGTGGAGGTTTGTCTACATTAACACATTCTGCATTCATAGGTCTACCTCCTTATACCCTTATTTAAATAGTCCACTTTAATAGATATTTAATCTGTTTCCAGTTTTTGAGTTTTACACACACGGGTGTATTAAACAACCCTGCATATGTGTGTTGCTATATCCAGAGGCTAGATCTCCAAAATTGGAAATTCTGGGTCAAATTCTAGTTGTAAAATGTCAAGCACTGTAACAGCTGTTATTAATTATTCTTTGGTATGTACATATGTACTGATAAGAGAGAAAATTTACTTTTCTCTTTTGCATTCTAGTAATTGTGAATTCTTACAGTACTGTAATTCTAGTAGAGTATGCTTAAGCCAAAAAGTTTTCAAAAACCTTTCTGCTAAGTACCATTAAGTAAAATTTATCTTACTTTCTATGACCACAAGTGTTCATAAAACATATCTGTGTAATGTCTTCATGATAAATAAATTAATTGAGTTTTCAAACTGGAAGAGACTCACTCCACATTCAACAATTTACATCTGAGAAAACTGGGCCCCATTAAGTTAATAGTTCTTTAAAATAAAGTTTGACCTCTTAGTAGGAGAGTATTCAATCTGAAACAAATCTGCTTCAAATGCTTGCATGGCAAATGGGAAAGTCTTCATATTTCCTTGGTAGATATTGTCATTTAATTTTTTTACAAGGAAATTACATGCAGGTGAATATATTAAAATATGTATTCTTTAAAAACTCTAATTATATATTTACAGATAGTTGTTTTCAACTGGTGGGATGTGGAATTGGTTTCCTTGAGATATTGCATTTTGCTAATTACAACTGAGATTTCTCAGTACATTTTTCTCCCAAATATTGCCATAATTTTCTTATGTCCTTAAAATTTAACTTGTGAGTTATACAAATAATCCTAAATAAAACTTAAACATGGTCTTTGAGAGAAAAGCAATAAGATTTTATTCTATTGTGACAGAGCGTGGGTTCCTTGATTAAAAAAAAGATGAGTGTGTTGTTAAATGCTAGAAACAACCAAATTAAATTTCTACTATAATTCTGCTAAATTATAAATTGAAATTGCACTTATCTATGGGTATCTTTTTCTCCTCTCTGTACTTTCTCCCTTTTCTGTGTCTCCTCTCCCCTTCAGGAACGTGAGGTTTCAGATCTTCTTGTTAGAGCAGGCAGATAGCTAGATATGAGCAGAGAAAGGGGGACAGAGGCCAAATGGCAAGACCTGGGCAAAAAAGGTGGGACATAGGCCAAATGCAGGAAACCATACAACATGTAAACAGCAGGGGGTCCTTGGGGATACAGACAAAAGCAGGAACTGGATTGATAAGAAATCACACACTTCGAGGTGACAAATGGCCTGGAGGACAACAAAGAAAGTGGGAAAGGGCAGGAATCTACAGTGTCTGAATGTAACATTTTGTTCATTATACCCTCATTACAATAAAATTAGCCTTGCAGATTAGAAGTACCATCATGCATCAACACCGTGACACTTCTGATCCAGACTAAAGGACAAAAGTTCCTCCTCCCTTCAGGAGGGTGGAGCTGGGATGGAAATCAGGGAATACATACGACCCTCAACCCTTCCCTCCCCAGTGAATATTTCACCCATTCATTTCTATACCCTATGTAATCAACTTGCCAAAGAAACTCAGCACAGCTGCTCACCTGAGCCTGCCCACTCTCCCCTTAAGAGTGTATTATCCAGCCCTTAATAAATCCTCGCTTTAATTTCTTAACCTCTTTGTCTCGTCTCTGAATTCTTTCTGTGACAAGACAAAAACCTAATTGGCACCATTCTCAACTCTCAAGTCTCTGAGAAAAGAGATAAGGTAGACTCAGATTCAGATGCTAGGCAGGTATGTTCCCCTACTCAAAGTTTCTTTGCAACGTCAAAGACAAAAAGAAACGACAAAGTTACTTAAAAGTTAGTAACACATATACTGTGAAATTTCAGGAATCAATAAAGAAATGATTTGTATTTTAGTTGTTTGCAGAAGATAACTAGTAAAATTAGCTTTTAGTATAAAAAAATAGGACACAAAAGGGAAAATCAAAACGATAATTAAAATAGGCATTAAAAGTTCCCACAATGGGTCCAAAGTTCTTATTTCATTCATAAGGACAATGAAAGTTTAGATAAACGTCCAAGCAGACATAGAGTAGTGCTATCCGTTTGTCAGAATTTTGTCGATAGAAATTGCTGCTAACTGTTTCCCCTACACTCCAGTAGAGTATGGTCAATTTATTATTTCTGGTTGTATTCCCTCTTTCCTGTCCCAGAGAAAACTTTAAAGAACACTGAAGAAGATGAAGAAATAGTTCTGGTACTGCCTGCTTGATCCATATACTCGATCTGTTCCTTCAGTAAGATGCTCCTGTTCCTGCCCCGCGATCTTGCCTCGGATCTATGTTTCTCCTGGGTCTGAATCCCTGGTGCAGCATTTTCTGTCTTTGCTGTCAGCTCATTCCCGTAAAGCTGCTAATTCTGTCTGTGTTTATCCTGCCCCTTTGCTGGATCTTGCCACACTAGACCTCATACGCAATCTGGTCACTTACCCTCCCCTGCAGTCTCCTACAGTGAGCTGTAATCTTGTGCGTACTCTGGACTTGTCTGCTCCAGAATCAGACAATTTGGCATCTCTTTTGTTTAAGCCAATCCCCAAGGAAGCTCAAAAGACTTCAGAGGTATTCTGGGTCTTTACAACATTGCTGGGGTGCTGATGTGCAGGTGAAATACTAGAGACAAATTTCTTTCATTTCACCAAGTGATCTATCTGATTCACATATGAAATGAAGAGAATACACTTGAAGTAGGGTCTGCAATGATTACACATGTATATGGACAAAACTAAGCACAGAGTTTTACTTAAAGAGTTTTAGCTACTCTTAAGTAACAGGAATTATTCAAGTGTGTGTGTGTGTTTATGTATATTGGTGTATATGTATTTGTTCACTAAAGGGTACAAAATGAAACTCTAAGATGTTTGGTAAAAATGGGTCACAAATAACAATTTATCCTAACTCAATTGAACCAAGGATTTTCTGTCTCCTTCCACAAAACTGCTTTTCTTTAAAAGCAAAATAAAAAAATTAAAAAACAACAACAAAAATACCACCAAAAGGACATTTGGCTTCAATGGCTCTGATTATAATAGAAATCAACGTGTCATAGTGGTTCAGAACTTGAGTTTTACAATTAGAAAATCATGTTTGAACTCTAATTCACTATGTTACCACAAGAGGTACCCTAATCTATGAATCTCAGTTTCTTCATCTACAAAATGAGGATACTGCAGTACATAGCTCCAAAGACTCCATGAAGATTAAATAATGTACATAGAATACTTATTAAAATGCCTAGGTTGTTTCCTAAAATGGCTGCTATTGCTTATATTTCAACAAATTGTCAAACAACAATTTGGATACTAGACTTTAGTGAAAACGTCATCCTAGACTAATACTCTTGACTGAATATTTCAGTTAGAGATAGTCACATATTTCTCATTCTCTTGGTCACAAATGCAAATAATAACATGGCAGACATGGATAACCTTAGCTATTCAATTAACCCCCTGTTCAAAGGGGTCTTTCTTAATGTTTTCCTGCTTGTTTCAATATCCCATGTATCTAATCTATTGTAGTACTATTTGTAGTACTATGCTAAAAAAAACAGTTTTAAAAAATCATTTCCTCTGTTATTTTCTGTCATTCTCCTCATCTTTCAAATGGGATAAAAATCAACATATATTAAAAAATACTCTATCTCCATATAGTTCTGCAAAGTAAAGATTTAAGGAAAGTTCTGGTGAAGATTTGGCATAAGCTCAAAGGAACTAAATGAAAACAAGTGTTTACATTTCTTACGAAAGTACATTTTCTTATACGCTGCATTACCAAAACACAATACATGGTGTTTCTACAGAGCTTTATTGAAATGCAGAGTCAGTCACATATTTCTGAGGTTGAATTAATAGGGTTATTTAATTGACCCACATAGGAATCAAATAGTATATTTTAGGACCTTTTCCACTGTTTTGTGTAATACAGCCACTTATATATAATTCTAAATATGCCAGCTAACATTCTAGCTGTTTTGATAACGGAATCATTTATTATTTCTCACAGCTGCTCATTCTGCATAGCAATTTATAACTATTTCATAGTGAACACTCATGCTATCAAAAGACAAGTTGATGACTAGCGTATTACATTAGATTCTGAAAAAACAGAAAATATTCTACAAAGGTAGCACAATAAGTTAACATTAGAACACAAATAAAACTATTGTTTGGTTGTTGTTGAACTGAACTTACCAAGTCAAATGATTGCTTGTTCTGTGTGTTCATACACCAAATTGTGTGTGTGTGTGTGTGTGTGTGTAATCACTAAACATTTGATTTTCAGTAGTAAGGATTTAAAAATATAAACAATACCTCTTTATGATAACACATGTCTCTGCCCTCTGACTGAATAAAGAGTGAGTTTGGTTTCTGGTATAGTAATTATTCAAAATTCACTGAGTGTTTATTATATCCCAGTCAATCTCATAAGCACTTTAATCTAGCAGTTAATGCTTACTTAAAAATTTGATTTCTTTATTTAATTTTTAAAATTTTTTATGCTTACTTTTAAATCATGCATTCTACAAGGATTATCTAACATTATCTTTATTGTATAGATGAGGAAATAGATCCATCGTTCAAGAACATGGTTATAGAGCTGGGATCTAATCCTAGTCATTCTAACATGAATGTCCATGTTTTCAGCCACAAACAATTTACAGCTAAACACACTAGAACCTTATGGGTACTAATTTCAAAAATTTAAGGGCATCAATTCTGCTTCACTACCAATACTTCCCTAATTAAACATGTAAACATAAAAAAATTTTGTTTTCAGTACAAAAGATCAAAAGGATATACTAGCAACTATTTTTATATATAGCTCTATGATTTGACTCACAGAATCATTATGACAACCCCATAAAATAATCATCATTATTTTGACTCTATTTCTACAAATTATGTAATGTACTCCACAGACAAGTTTACAGTTAAGACAGAACCTTTTTGAAAATACACTGAAAATGTATATTATTGATGCAGTTGGTAGACTAATGATCCTGCAAAGTCACAGCAAAATGACATCTATCTGGAGTTGTGCTGTGAAGAGTTTTCATACCTTAGTGGCCAAACTCTCATTTATGAAGTTTGAAGTCTCCCTATGTTCATATAAAATGAGCTAAAAAGATTACAGTCCAGGTCCTTTGGTAGATGGATCACTGTTTTGATTTTTCCACAGAGTCCATCATTTTACTCAGTGGAAATTTAACTTCCCAGAAGAATCAGAACACATCAAAATGACAGCTGTTCTAGGTAGTTTTCATGGAGCCCTCAAAGCACATGACAGGTATGAGTTAGAATGCATCCATCTGACCTTGAGTTTCCAGTATGCCAACAAAAATGTCTTAACTGATTTAGGGTCAAGCTAATGCACAAATGGTTTAAATATTCACAACATAGGAAGAAAATGCCCAATATTCAGAAGACCTTGGCCTTGGATTTTTAAATCATGCATCCTGTGAGCACCGATGGTGTACTGTAGGTACTGAGCAATGCCGAGTACTGTTTGAGGCACTAGTGAGGTGTGGGACTGGGATAAGATGAATCAGACAATTTTCATATTGCCTGGCTGAACTAGCCTTACACTATGAGATACGAAAATATCTGAAATGGTTCTTAAGGCAGAAATTCTCAAAACTCTCAAGAGGGCCCAGGTATTCAAATGGCACTCCTGCTGTGACCTATATATCTGGTTCTGATCCACCTAGCAAGTGTATATAAACAAAAAACATCACGACATGACATATTACCGATACACAGAAAAGCAGATGAGGGATGGGATGACTATTTTAATAAAGGACTTAAGGAATTGGGTAGAATAAGTTGCTAAGTTCCTCAGTGGTATCATCTGTTTGTTCACTACTGATTTTGTTATTCATTAAGAGCTCAGTGAAATCCAAATAATAAAAATAGCTTGCAATGTTCTTATTTTCATGTATCATATGGTATCGCTTTCTCATAGCAAATGACTTTCTCTAGAGAAAATTTTATTGCTATTTTTTAACAGCACAATCGTATTAAACATATTAAAGCTGCCATCTGGAGAATCTGAAATTTGTCAACTAGGTGAAAATGCAGATACACATCTTTTTTTTTTTTCTGAAAAGCTGATAAAGAGATCTCATATATCATTATCAGAGAAGCGATGTCTAGGCAGCTTTCAGTTTTGGTCCTAATGTTTGTGTATATTTGTAAAGATTTTTATTTTGTGAATTCAAAATAAGTTAAAATGTCACTCCAGTCCCCCTGGCCTCCCCATTTAAGGCAGTGAATTAATAATATGATTCCTGTCATCAGTGTTCCATGTTAAGCACATGTTGTACAGGATTGGAGGTGGAGTGTGCTTACTGTCACGGGGAACAGAGTGGATGTCACAGAGTCCAGCACTCTGGTGTCTTTCCCGGCTCTTTCCCTCCCATTTGCTCTTCCCCTACTTAAACGAAGGCACCAGAAGAGACTTCAGGGCACTGTTTCTTTGACTACAGTGAGGCAGCCATATGGAAGATGTCAATCAAACCTCTCAAACTCTAGGTTACATCTCTTTCATAAAATTCAATTTCATAAGGATGGGAGATGGAATGACAGCCTCACTTACTCTGACTGCTAAAGGCCAATCAAGAGTTGAAATGAAAGCAGAAATGTTATCAAGATCACTACCATATACTGGCAGTCACTGTGGCAGTGGGTTATATCAGAAATTGCAAGTAGGAATACAAGAGAATACCATTTCAGATGGCTACAGGCACATTTTAGAATTTGTCATGAGGTACGCTATTTCTGGCATGGTAAATACCATGTCTTCTGTGCCCTTCAAAATAACCATATTATTGAATTCAACACAGATATGGAGATGCTGTTCTGAAAAGAGGCAGTCATGATATTTGTTGTCCTGTTGACAGGAGGTGTCTGTGGCTGTCCATGGCTGAATGTAATAAGAGATGATATTTGCCATCAGCTTTAGGAGTTCTACCATAGACTCCATTAATGTAGCACAGATAACTGGTACAGGCTTAAAATGATAAATTTTGTTAAGCTATGAAGTATATTTCATACCTTAGACTTAAAAAGTCAAAGCATTACAGGCACTCCTAAATCATATACATGGTTTCTCTGGTCATATGCACACATATTTTATACACTACACTTACTACTCATAGCACAATTCCAAGCATTTTATACATAGGAGCTCATTTAATGAGGTAGATAATATTATTATCATCCTTTTAAAATGAGAAAATTGAGGCAGAGAGAGAGATTAATTTTCTCAAAGAAATATGACTATTGATTGGTAAGAATGATTTGTTCAGAGTCCAAGCTTTGAACCACAATCATATCACCTCTCATGTGATACTAAAAATGTATATGTCCGTATAGAATATATGTGTGTATTTGTGTATCACATGTATGTTGTTATACATATACAAATGTATATATACATTTTTGTCATACTTTGTTTCAAAATTTTTTTTTAATTTTTAGTTTCATGAACTCATCATACCATTTCTTTTCAGTGGGTTCATTAATAAGTTGAGGAAACCACATCAAACACCTACCTAATACAAATTTTTAAGTAATGGAGTTCTTTCCACATAATGTAGCTCTCAGCATGGTACCATATTCTTGCAATGCTAGGTCTTCTATTTCCCAGTGATATGCAGTTTCATTCTATTGGCAATGGGGGATAAATCAGACAACAACTCTGAAAATTAGGATGCTAAACCTTTTTAAGTGGTTCAAATTACTTATGGGCTTTCCAAAGCAAAAAACTACTTACAAATATGAATCTTCTACTGTTGCCTTGAGTTCAGTGTCAAGCAGTAGAAGTTCAGCAAGACTTCATCATAAATAATAGGCTGCCAGACTATTCCCACATGCTTTTGTTCTGATTGGTTGAACTGAATGCTGAGAGTTCTACCTGCATGTGTTTGCTCCCATCACCTGATTTACTTGTTTATATAGTGTCAGTTACAAACGCAAACTCAAACGTGGTTATATGAGTTGTACTTGTAATGTGTACCAGCATACAACTTAATTTTTACATATGCAATTAACTGAGTGCAAAATAAAGATTTTTAAAAAAATAAAAACTATATTTAACATTTTGGAAAGATATAAGGCATAAGAGTGAATTTCTAAAGGATATTCATAAAAACAATGAAGAAATCTAAAAGAAATATCTTCCCAAATGATTTTATGTCTTTAAGTTCTTATTCCACTGTGAAGAAACCAACACAAAAAAATCCATAGACAATAAATTATGGATTTTTGTATATAAAAAGGAAATGCCAGTTACTGATTCCACATACAAAGAAGAGTCTTTAGTCTTACATCAAAAGAAGAGCCTTTTATAGTCTGAATTAAAGTAAAGTGTGTCAGGTGTGTATGTTTCACTGTCTTAAAAATATTTTAGATTAATTGACACAATGTCTAAAGGAAAGGTTGTATTCTACCCTTGTTCTGGGACACAACACATTTCTTATAATTCTGTGTATAAAGTAAATAACATATCTACTGCATTACATCATAATCTAAAGCATTTAAATAATTCTCTAGAGCTTAATTCATTATACTGTTTAGGAAAGACAAATTTGGACCAATATCTCATACTATGGAGCAAAGGGATGCCAGAAGAGTAGAAACCAGAAGCATTCTTGACTTCCTTCATGAAAATGGTTTTAACTTTTTACAGTTAAAAGACAAGGAAATTCTCCCATTACTTAGATTGCCTTTTCACTTTGGTAATGGTTCCCTTCACTCTGCCTAAGCTTTTTAGTTTGATGTAGTCCCATTTGTTTATTTTTGCTTTTGTTTTCCTTATCTTTGGAGTCAGGTCCACAAAAACACTGCTAAGACTAATGATAATGAGGTTACCACTCATACGTTTTCTTCTAGGAATTTTATGGTTTCAGGTCTTATATTGAAGTGTTTAATCAATTTTGATTTAATTTTTGTTTATAGTGAAAGACAGAGGCCTAGCTTCTTTTGCACATGGTTATCCAGTTTTCCCAACACCATTTATTGAACAGACTGTCCTTATTCCATTGTATGTTCTTTGCTTCTCTGTCATGAATGAATTGACTATACGTGTATGGGTTTATTTCTGGGCCTTCAATTCTGTTCCATGGATGTCTGCCTCTGGTTTTGTGCCATCATCATGGTGCTTAAATTATTTTAGCTTGGAGTCAGGCAACGCAATACCGCCCGCCTGGCTGTCTTTCTCAAGACTGTCTTGTCTATTCAAGGTCTTTTGTAGTGTCACACGAATTGTAGAATTATTTGTTCTAGTTCTGAGAAATATGCCATTGGAATTTTGATAGTGATTTCACTGAATCTGTAGATTGCCTTGGGTGGTACAAACATTTTAACAATATGAATTGTTCTAATCCATGAGTATGGAATATCTATACCTAGCTATAGATAGCTCTCTGTTTGTATATTAGGTCCATTTGGTCTAATGTGTCTTTTAAGTCCAATGTTTCCTTATTGATATCTCTCTGGATGCTATACAAGTTGATGTAAGTGGGGTACACTGAAGTTTCTTTATTCTTCAAGTATGATAACCACAGAAGAGAAAGAAATGCTTGAAAATGATGAGTAAGCAGCCCTTTCCCTTGTGTGTTGATTAAGACCAAGAACTGTAAATTGTGTGTGTGTATATACACCAATACATATTATATATACACACATACACACAGACACTGTTAGTTGGTATCTCATATAATTATTTAAACTTTCAAGACAGATGTCAAAATTCCCATTTGATGGATGAATAACTGACTAATCTGAAAATTACATATCTTACTTAAAAAAAGTAAGCAGTAGAGGTACACTTGATGACTGACATCCACACTCTCTCTCCATATGATATTACCCCAATATGCCAAACAGTGTTTGAGAAACTTTGATCTGTATAAGAGTCTTGTATACCTCAAAGATTTCTTCTATCTCTGTTTTAACCAGTTACATATCTTGGGAAACGGTTTGCCCAAAGTAGTAAAATGTCATTGGCAAAAAGGCAAAAATTTCCATTAAACTTATTGTGTACTGTAAACTCTTGAAAAACAGTCTAAAGCTTATCTATCTAATTCAACAAAGTTAGGAGAAAATATCATAGCAAGTAAAACTATATATGTATATGTATATGTGTACATCTGTGTGTGTGTGCATGAGAGAGAGCCTTCCATTAACACTGAGAAGCCAGCTATGTCCCAGCCAGATACATAATGTTTTACCTGTTAGAGAGATCATACTCAAAAAGTTACAGAACATTTGTAAAAAATTATTTGTCAATACAAATCTTTAAACTGTTTCTTTATATAAATTATCATTACAGGTATCATGGGTCACAGGTCACAAACCAAATTTTATGATTTAGTTTCCAAAAAATATATTACCTTAAGTAATGCAAAAAGCGTTTTGTTTCACATGTGAACAATCAAGTCGACACAATAAAAACTGCAACCAAGTCGTGAAATAATGCTGTTTCCTGCTACCTTGACTTTTTAATCCCAGGGTTTGTTGCTGTTGTTTGTTTTGCTTTTAACTTTCCCTGACTGGCTTTATTTGCTTCGCTGACAATCACATTTCACATTCCACTTTGAAGGGAACAATGTGAGTCCCAGACCTCAGTCCCCGGGCTCCAGCTGAGCTCGGCCAAGTCCTCCATTAGTCACAATCTCAACAGTTAATTTACGAGCAGGCTTTCCTGGTGTGACATCACCAAGGTGCTGTCCTCTCCTGCCTCTTTCCCGTGCCCAACTGTTCCAAGAGAGTGGATCACCTTGCTGGCCTGGCAAAGTCTAAACCCTCACTGTAATTATAGTTCCGGAAACGCACAGAGAATCAAAGAGCATCATGGTGGGAATTAGAAAGCAGCCTGGTCAGTAAAGCACACTCTACTAATTACTTTGCACTGATGGTTTTTCTATAGGAAAATAATCATGGGTCTGTGGATAAAAGGCAGCAACATTGCCTGAACTCCCCTCTGTTATCTTGTTTCAAAATATGTTGACAATTTTCAGCTATCTATTTCAATTTATCCCTTCTAAAAGTTCTAAGTTTGAATTATACTCTAAAATTGGCTATATTTACAGTAATGATACGTGCTAGAAGTCCTGCATGGAGCTCACTGAGCTACTTTGGTACACAATAGTACTGGAAAAAACTGTAAGAAAATAATGTGTTCATATTCTAATACATCTAAGACAATGATAATTTTTAAATTAAATTGTTTAATGTTGCCTGTAGTTTTGGAAATACTCATGAATGAAGTTATTTCTTAAGAATTCAAAAACATGAACCAAAAACACAGACATAAGGTAAAGTTTAACCAACATAATGAAAATTATGTAAGATATCTTTCTATTAATTTTAGGATATTTGAATGAAGCTACTAAAAGCTAATCAAACACCATAGGTTTCAATGAATTCTGGAAATGCATATGTATATATCCAGATTTATTTCTGTTTCTATTATCTACATGTATATAACCTATGTCTATATCTATGTATATAATATACATGCAATTTATATTTCCATATACTTTGTGTGTGGACCTGACTGCATGAAATAATGACATTAATGCAGTGACTTCTATCAACAAACAGACTATGCAAATTAAAAGGTATAAATTATAACATGATATGTACCTAGACTCAATATATTAAGGGCTAGAGCAATGTTTTATTCCCCAACTATAGAGCTGGCACACAAAAGCCCAAATACTATTGATTTTAAATATTAGCCAACATTATAGAAGTTACACATTTTCAAAATAGCAACCAAAAATTAAAAACCATACTTTGGTGCTGGAACTATTCAAGAATTCACCAAATGATAACTATGTGAGGTCAAATGGTAACTGTGTGATGCCATGGGTATGTTAATTAGCTTGGCTGTGGTAATCATTACACAAAGTATACTCGCATCAAAATAGCATGTTGTTCACCTTAAATGTGTTCAATTTTTTAATTTGTCAATCATACCTCAATAAAGCTGAAACTTTTTTTTTTAATTCAAAAAGTACAAAATTGATAAGGCATTCCAACCTGCTATTCAGCCTCCATTCTCACTGGAGTTCAATCTCATTCGAAGGTTCCTGAGTCATGTCAGTTTTCACATTCCATAACGTAATTGAGATTTAGTGATATAGGAGACTTTATATCTATTTTACAGAGCAATTTCATCGAAAGTATATGGCTGGATGGAATAACTATAGATTTTTTTTCTATGTTAGGCTTATTTTTAATTAGAAAAGTAACATGATTGCACACACAAATCAAACTAGGATTTGGAACTATATAAAGAAAAAAGGTAATAATCTTTAATCAGTATTAAAAGTTTGATGTATATTTTCCTGCTATGGCTTATCATCACACACACTGTCCAGTTAATGTTTTGGAGCCTGACTTGAGCAGGACACCTCTCAGACTTGGCCCTGACAGAGGCCGCGGTACGAGTGCACACAGAGGGTGCTGAGATACAACATCTGCATACTAGAGGCTGCGGAATTTATGATCTGAAAGGAGGGTTTAAACAAGTTGCTACTAGATAAAGTCAAATGCATAATTTTAACATAACTCTCCAATTTTGAATAGCTTGTCATTCCACTTACCCCTGCTACACATATACATTGGTATTTTGAAAATGGAAAGAAGTTTTTACTCTGTGAAGCTGGGATGCCTTGAACCCATGTGAGCTGGGGAAATGCAAGACATTAAACTTATAACTGCAAAGGCTAAGAGAAATATTAAGAGATAGTTAGGTCCTATGCATGAGGTGACCTATATCCCTCATTCTCTACAAAGAAGACAGATTTTTATGAGCTCCTTCTAAACATTTCTGAAATTGCAACTTATAACGGCTTCAAAATTGCCATTTTCTATTGTGTGCACTTCAGAAACAAATAAACCTCACCCATTATGAAGCACTTGACAAAGCATAGGTACTTCTCAAATTTGAATTTCCTCATTGACCAAGGAATATTGCGCCTGTCTGAGGAAGGATATGACAAAGAGTTACATGTCTGAAAAGAACCGTGGGGGCTATACAACATTCGTAAAGCTGGCAGATGGTGTTGTCACCTGTTATGATAAACAAATGGAAAAACAAACAGACACTGCAGAATAGATCATATGATTTATAAACCAGGAGTAATGTTGACCTCATCTGGGCTGTTAGTTTGATAGAAAGCTAGGAATTAACCACATGATGAATTTTATTTTCTTCTTGACAAGAAATGCAATTTTGTTAAAATGTCAGAACATGACCATATTGTGAAACGGAGGGTCTCCAGAGAGTGCCTCTTCAGTGGGCAGCTGTGAGGTAGGCACCCAGACAGGCAGATGGGGGTTGTCTCTGCACTGCAAGGCCAGTGAACAAATGTTACCATTTATAGTCTATACTTTTCAGTTTTACTGTGCCAAATGTTATTTTCTAAAAATATCATGTGGTCACTTAAGTTCCATCCTAATCTCGTGAATTCATAGCAACTGTAAAGAGAGTGAGCAGTTTCATAATTGCACAAATATAATAAATCCAATGAATTCAAAATCCATTAATAGGTATTAATAAATTGGAAACCTTTATTTCACCCATCATCTTGTGACCTGCTGTATGCATATTTAACATGTAAACACATGAAATGCAGTGATCGACCATCATAATAATTTAAATTCTGGAAGCCTTAGTATTCATATCTGTAAAATGGGTACAAACACTGCATCTCCCTCATGGGGTTTTTATGGTGTTTGAATGAGATATTGATGACAATAAATAAAACTTATCAAGTGCTAACTATATTTCATGCACTTTATATACATTACTTAATTTAATACCTAAAACGTATGTAGGTTTCATTATTATCCCCATTTTATAGATAAGAAAATTGAAGCACTGAGTAGTTAAGTAACTTGCACAAAGTCATGGAGACCTTAAGTCAAATCCAGATAGTCTGCATCCAGAGTCCACATTCCAATCACAACATCACACTGTGTAATATCCCATCATAGCTTGTTATTAACTTAACTGGTCGCTCAGTATTCAGTCTCTTCCTTTTCTAATCCAACCTCCATATACCACCAAAATGACCTTTCTGAAATACAATCATAATCCATTATTTTTTAATTAAGTTTCACTCTGTTCTCACTAGATCTCTGCAGTCAAACTTGTTTTCACGTCTGATAATATCCGTTAGCTTCTGGCTGAAGTTCTCATTCCACTTGCCCAATAAGCTCACAAACACAGCCTAACCTTTCTCTTAGGAATCAACGATACATTTCACCTTATACCTTCACAGCTTTCCATATCCCGTGCACATTTCCTGGAAGGAATTTTCCACTCTTCACCAGGCAAGCAATACCCACTCTTCAAGATACTGGTCAAACTTCCAGTGAAGCTTGTCACAGTCTCAAGAGAGTCAGGTAGCCCTGAACTGGGCTGCCCATGTCTCAGATTAAACTTGCTATGGTCACATCCCACTATATCAGTTTTCAGATCTCTCCCCATCACTGGAGTGAGCTCTTCCAGGATGAGAATGGAATTTGATGCAGTCTTGGGTGAGAAGTAACTGATATCTGGCAAATATTTGACCCTCAAAAGCATTTATTCAATGCCAAGTTGTTTTCCATATGAAACTTCTTTAAGTACCATATTAACACCCAATTCAATGATTCAGTTCAAAAAACGTTTATGTCTGGCCGGCACTGCGGTGTGAAACGCACATGGCCCTGCCCTTGAAGAAACGGCAAAGCAGCCCAGGCCCCTTCCCAGTTAATTTTGACACTTTCCACTAACACAGTTATTCACAGGGTATTAGATAGACACAGAAGAGGGCCACTTAGCCCAGGCTGAGGAGGGAAAAAGAGAGCATAGATATTAAGGCTATTTCCTCTCAACTTGCCCATTTAAACCTCAATCACTAATAAAGTGGAATGCTTTTCACCTAACAGCTGCAGTCTGCCCACTTCGTCATAACCATGACAGTCAGGTTGTTACTAAGGTAGTTCCATCGTGGTCTGAGAGATCCAAAGATGTAACTAGTCCTGTTGAAGTGTGCACTCCCTGATCATCCCAAAATGGAAAATGGATAGTCATCCACAAATTTAGCGATTTGGCAAACTCCCCAATTATGCTGTCGACATAGATGTCAACAAGCTTAGTTTCCCTTCACAATGAAGAGAGAGGGAGAGAAGGAAAAAAGAAGAAAACAAACAGAAATGAAACAAGACGATTGGGCCAAAGACTTATTTGGATATTTCTCATATACATAATATTTGTAGACGACATTCGAGGCCCAAGCATTTTTGTCGGAGACCTGCACAGCCAGAACGCTCAGCCAGTCTTTGTTGTTTTCCTTCTCTGTCAGTGTTTTAGAAGCCTGACCACTTACTTACATGTTCTGTCATGGTTTCTGAAACATGATGTTCTCTCGGTTCATCAGGGTTTCACTCTCAGTGCCAGGAACCGCATCTCACACTTACCACCCTCAGCCCAATCACTGAGTACCGAGTAGAAGTAGTTACAAGTGTAAAAGTCAGAATTTCACTTTGCAAGATCCTCAGATTGCAGTAAAACAAAAGGAGAATTTATAGAATTAGAATTCAGTGGGTCTCCACTACATTAAAATGTCCTCTATAATAGCTCATAAATTAGAAATTTTCTTCATGCCCTTGTTCCTTTGCAGTCTCTTTTCAAGACAAAAGCCAGTGTGATCCTCTTAAAAAATATTCAGATCATGTCACCCTCCACTCAAAATTCTCCAAGGCTTTCCATCTGGGAATAAATGCAACGGCCTAAGTCCCTCCATGACCTGGCTCGCTACCCACTTCTCTCCTCTTTGATTCCACCTACAACTCTCCCTGAACTCACTCCGCTACAAGCATGCTGGGCTCCGAGCTTCCCCAACACAGCAGATACTCCCCTGCTTCAACGCTTTCACATGTTTCGTCTTCTCTGCCTGGAAAAACCCTTCCCCAGATACCTGTATGCCTCACTCCGTTATTGCCTTCAGTTATTAACTCAAAATTCGTCGTCTCATTCAGGGCTTCCTAATCACTTTATCTAAATTTACAATCTCACCCCCACCTTGCGTTCTGAACCTCCCCAATCGGCTTTATTATTTCTCCTTAGCACTGACTACTTGCTGACACATTGTGTACGTTACCTTTGTGTCTTGTTTATTTCCTGTCCTCCCCACTGGCATGTGAGCACCATGAGGGCTAGGGTTTTCCTCTTTGGCTTACTAATTTATTCTCAGTGCCTAGAACGGTGCTTAACACTTTGAAGGTGCTTAGTACACATTCCTGAAGGACTGAATGAATCTCAGTAATAATAAGAAAATATTTTTTGAAATAACAAGCTAAAAATTAGGAAGAGTACTTGCTTGCTACTATAGTGATTTACCGATTCTGTTCTAACTATAACTAGCTGTATAAGCATTACCGATCTCTTGGTTCACTATCTTCAACAAAATCATTACCAGTGAGAATCAATAAAGAATATTAATCATTAATCTCATCTATCCTACACTTTGCCAGAAAGCAGAAACCCCTTGGTGTTAGGATGTCTTATCCTTAGAATGAATCTACAAAACTATATTCGTGTATAAGCTTGAAGAATTATGAAAGGGAAGAAGGCACCAGTGTCTAGAGGGAGATCCCACCTCAGGCAGGAGTAAGGATAGTCAAGAATCACCAGGCATCAGCTCCCCTTGGAGAATTAGGTGGACCCATTCTGCCTTAGGCTTCATTTTAAGGGCATGTGTCCTGTCTTCTGGTCTGTTTTTCTTTATTTATTTACCTACCAATCATTATTTACCAATAATGACAATGAAAGCAAGAGGAGCAGTAACCAAAGCAATCGTTTATTGAACACTGACATCTTTAGGTTAAACCTTTGAGCAATATTGAGTAATATCATGTTTTAAGATATGTGTCTGTACTTCTCTCCTTCCTCTATTTTATTTTCCTCTTTTAACATCCTCCTCCCTGTTTCACCTGCTCTCATCATTCCCTCACACAGGTGTATGAAAGAGACAGGGTTAGAACTAGCCAGGGAGTTGCTTGAGACTCTGTGTTCAAAAGGCTAAGTCCTTATAAGACAGAGAATGCATGAGCACTAGATTGCCTTGGTCCTCCCCTGCAAGTGCACACATCACCACCACCACAAAATAGAAAGCGTTTCCATCTAGGATGGGGAAGCCACAGGATGTGAGAGATCTCTGGAAGAAAGTTACATAATGACAATGGAAATATGGTAAGATCGGAAGAGGAATTATCAGGGAGCCAGCACACGTGAGGAGGCAGGTGGACAGCTATGATAGATGCGTCACTGGGACACTGAGTGAACAGACGACTTACTGACTGGAGGTGACCACCCCTCCCTCTCCACTCCACCCCCACATGTTGTTGTTAGTTAGATGCAGTAGCCCTAACCTGGACGGAAGGCTCAGCTTTAATCTGGGTTTGCAAAGGATCTGATAGAAAACTGAGAAAGTATCAACTATTCAATTATCCTGATAACCTGATAAATATCACCAGAGGGACTGCCACTGCTCTCAAAATAACTTGACTCTACAAAGCTACTGCAGCCTTGACGAGAATGCACAGAGGGGAGAACTCCTCAAATGACTTGGGTTAAATTTTCCCAGTTAAGAAGAATAAAAATTCAAAACAGAAATTCAGGTTTTTGTTGATTTTGTTTTGTAGAAAGTAAAGAATAGATCCCATGTGCACCTGAGATTCATACCTGCTACATGTGCACTATTTTACTTCCATTCCAAACCAGTCCTATGTAGGGGGAGCTCCTTTCTTTTTCTAGTTTACAGTTGAGAAGATTGGTGCCCAGAAAGGTTGTTACTTGCCTAAAGGTCTAACTGGTTCAGAGTCATGTTCTTAATCTTTGCAACACATAGCTTCAAGTCTTGTTAATTTTATACTGTTAGATATTATATAGTTTCAAGTTATTATTTTGCTTTCCATGGTTCCCTGGATACACTGAATCAAGAAGCTGAGAAAACAAAGCCTTTTTTAAAAAACAAAATAATGCCTTTATGATTGGATATTTTTGCATTGACCTAAATGTTTGCACCAAAAAATTAAAGAATGAATGAAGATCCAATCCATGATGCAAGTTCTGATTCTTCATTTCCTTTTGAAGTAGGGCATAATGGAACAACTGATTAATGCAAATATACACAGGTACAGAGTTGTATGAGGGCCGACTCTGGGGACATGTTACCAGCTTCACTGTTTAACACTGCGTGACTGACGGATTTCATTCCTCTGTCTATACTCAGGTTATTCAGTATCACAGTAGCACCTACTTCATATGGCAGCTTGAGAATTAAATGAGCAAACCTATGTCAGGTGCACAGAGGACCACTGGCAACTTGTGAGTGCTTTAAGGTGTGGGCTAGGTTTTAACACAGGCAATATTTCAAATCATATTCTCTCATATCTGGGAAATATAAGTAGGCCTTATGTAAATCACATTTTATCCTGTTTTATTTCAAATAGATCTCTAAAAATGGTTCAGGAAAATTAAGGAATTTTCATTAACACTAGTAATTTCTAATTTGACAATCATGAAGACTCCAATTAAATATGGTATAATCCAAGAGAAAATTCACTGGTCTGAAAATACTGGTCTCATAAATTAGTTCTGGGTGATGTGCAGGATGAATTCCATGCTCTGAGGCTGTGAGAGCTCTAGGAAGTTTGGGCAGCCTGATTCCTGAAGCAAATCGTAAACCACAGACCTGGAACCTGGCTCCATCAGTTAGGGGTTCTGTCAATGAAGCATTTTCAAGAAGAGTATGCAAGAGCATGGCAGGCTCGAGGGCAGAGACTCACAGAGCGTGTTTCCCCCTTTGGTTAGTTGACTATAGCATAACGGAGGTGATAAAAAACATCAGCTCAAAATTCGTCGGTCATCTGCTTTCATCCATCTTGACAATGGACTGGATTTTTTTAGATGACCAGCCTGATCAGGGATGTGGAAAGTGATCCTTTGGAAAAGAAATTCATTCAGTGACACAGCCTAAGAGTAAAAGCATGAGCAATCTCAGGCACACAATTCTATTGCTCACTTCTAAAAGAATTTGTTGCTTTTAAATGCTGCTGTGTATTGTTTCTTACGTAACTTTTTATCAAGAAAAGAATGCTAATGAGACATTGTTTATCCTAGGAGGAAAGACATTATGGAAAAAATAATGTGAAGATGAATTCTATCCTCTTGACACACCCACACATAAATTTTATTTGCTATTGTTTATTAGTGTTTAAAATGCATCAGGATTTGGAATACTTACCTTTGCTTTACTCCTCAAGAATCCTAAAACATAGGCTATTAAGCTGTTGCTAAGATGAAGAAACCGAGGCATAGATATTTCAAGTAAAGTACACAGGACCAAACATCAGAGGAGAAATTTGAAACCAAGATTTGCTGAATTCTGACGATATTCTCTTTTTTTTCTAATTGAATTATAGTCAGTTTACAATGTTGTGTCAATTTCTGGTATACAGCATAATAGTTCAGTCATATATAAATATGCATACATTCGTTTTTATATTCTTTTTCATAATAGGTTACTGCAAGATATTGGATCTAGTTCCCTGTGCTATACAGTAGACTTGTTGTTGATCCGATTTAGATATAGTAATTAGTATCTGCAAATACTCTTACTAGCCATGCTAAGCTATTGGGGAAAAAATGTTTCTGGTATGCAGCTGTTAGATTTAGGATTGTATTTCTTTTCTTTTTCTCTTTTTCTGGTAGTGGTGTTGAAGTTACAGAAATGTGTTAATGATTGTCAGTTTCTATCTAGTCCCTGGGTTACCTTTCAACGGGCTCTGAAATGGCAGTGGTGGCTGGTTACATTTAAGATTGATCAGACTGCTACACATTCTTTAACAAGATTATGAATTATACATCGACATGCAAGGGCTCTCCACACTATCTCATTTTTCACAGAACTATGTGAAGGAAAACCACCCTTCATCAGAAACCAATGCAGCTTTCCTAAGATAAATCTCTGATCTGTATCTGTGGGTGAAGACCTTTGGATTTTTGCCGCAGGAACACCTCCCTATCTTCAAAGTATTTTGCCCAAATGATGATCTTAGAGCCCAAGGATTAAAGTTTCCTTCCTGCCAACTGACTTGCTGAGAATAGAGTAGCGTGTCAACACTCCAAGGGGTAAGAAACTCTTGTAAAGGGATGGTTTAATTAGATATCTGAAATAAACTTTTTATTCTGTATTCATTTCTTCAGTGGAGAGGAGCCTCAGAAGGCAGGTGATGCTGCTCCTTGATGATAATGAAAGGTTTTGGAGAGCAGCAGGCTGAGCAAGGAAACCCGCACCACAGAGTGTTTACGACGTGGGTAGATAAAGGGGAAACAGAACGGAGGCTGTGGGATCTCTAAAGCAAAGGACAAGTAAGGATGTATTTTAAAGCAAGTGTCCTGTAACTGACTACAGTTAGGGTGATGGTTTCAATTAGATGGTTTGAGCAACAGGACTTCACAAGGTTTGTTTGGGTACCAGTGACAACAAAAAGGACTCTGGACATTCTGATCACTGACTGTGACGGGATTTCTCTCACTTGGTGATCACAGGTGAGCCTCCTTTCCTCTTATTCTCTGTCCGCAACAAATTTCTGAAATGAAAGCTTTACTTGTATTGCTCCATGCCTGTCTGCATGAAAATGCAGCATCCTCTGTGAGATGCAAGGATCACGTGGCTACCCAGCAGCTCTGCCTTGTTCAAATTAACATGCACGTTATCTTTACAGAGTGAAGATGTAGACAACCACTTTGCCTTCACCCCCAAGGTGTACACTGTTCAAACAAATGTTTGAAATTAGACAAGTGTTCTTTATCCTGAGCAGAATATGGAAAATTCACAAATTCTGGTATACGAGCACATAAACATTTTACTGTTTTCCAAATATACAAGTGTGAAATGATTGCCATAAATACGAATGTTCATAGCTGTACACAAGACGGGGCCAACTGCACTACAGCAGCATGCCTTCTTGCATTTTATCACGGCACTAAAACATGCAATTCCTTCCCTTGAAAAAGCACTGTTCTGGGCATTATAAAGAAATGAGCCACAATGTGGCCTGAGCAATTATCACTCTGGAGGGAAACACAAACGACACAACTGAACAGAAAAGCACTTTAGACAACCGGACACAACCAGTTCACTATCAGAGTCAAGGGGTCTAATTCACCACCTGGCCTCAATTTTAGAGAATTCCACTCAGTGTGAGGACTAAGGCAGTCAGGGGGCTTAACAAGAAAGCATATTAAGCACAATCAAAAGCTGACTATAAATAGAGGCGACTACATTAGAGTAATGATTAGATGTTCATGAAAAGATGAGGCATGGGTTAGGCTGCACTGTTGTTTTGTAATGCTTCTTTGGTTAAAGAGTTTTATTACCTACTTTTAACTTTCAAGTATCAATATTTAAGGAAAGAGAGAAGCAGCGCTTAAGAGGAAACTGCATCAAACTGTAATGTCCATTTAAAGATGGAGTAATATAAAGACTTCCAAGTCCTTCCTGCGGGGCTTCTTCCTATTCAAAATCATTATCTCGGGCTGCACCATAGCTATATTTGTCATAGCCTCTCATTTTTTAAAAAACTACCATGATGTTGGCTTTTATAGTGAAACCAACAAAACCCACCACAGAAGAAAAGGAAGAAGTACAAATCAATATACACAGCACTGCTATACTCTCTAGGCCCCCTAAAAATAAGAAGGAAGCAATTTACCATTTCCTAAAAGCCGCATCTTTACAAAGCAGATATTTGGCAGATGCTGGTCTCCTAGGGATGGCCTCCAACATCAGCCATACAGAACAAAACAGGAATGAGAGTTTGCTAGATTGGGAAAATGACTTCAATTGAAAGTAGAACATTTAATAAAATAACAGCTGCACACAAACAACAAATGTCATTGAAACGATGATACAGAAAGACACGCAAATTCTAGAGTCATAGAGTGAGTTATCAAACGTCTCCTAGAAGAAAATGGGTATGCCATTGCAATCTTTCAAACAGCGTCCACGTTCTTCATGCAAATTTTATAATAAATGTGATTGGAAAGTAGTCAAGGTTCGCTTCTGATTTTCACAGTAAATAATAGTAATGATTTGAACACACACACACATGCTCTTACCACAAGAGGTAGGGAGCAGGTAAAGCGACCTCCAAGCTAACAAACTACCCTGGATGTGCTGATACTGAATCTTCGTTTTGTCAGAGAATACTCTAACAATATAATTCTTTCCCCATCTTATCTTTTTCAATTCCTTCATTTGGGGAAAAAATAACATTATCACTATTCGTAGAAGACATGATTTCCTATGCAGAAAATTTTAAAAATACAGAAAATTAATAGAATTAGAATGTGTGGTTAGCAAATTTGATGCATATAAAAGCAAATGGTATTTATACTCAGCAACAACAAGTATTTTAAAACAACATTTTGAGAAAGATATCATCTCAACAGCAATGGATTTAGAAATTCATAAACATTATTGAAATGTCTAACCTAAATAAGCATAGGGATAGACCACAACCATGAACTGCAGAGCCCAGTATTGTCAAAGGTCAATTCGTCCCCAAACTGGTTATAGGTTCAGCGCATAACCAACCAAAATCTCTGTTGATTTTTCACTATCTTTATTATCCTACTGATTTTGAGAAGTAAATATGTAACTGTGCAAGAAAGAAGACAAGTGGATTTACTTTTATAAATTTTATTTACCTAATTTGTATATAGCTGGTGCTCTGTGGCAGGTATTGCTCTGAGTGCTTACAAATATGAACTGATGTGACCCTCATAAAAACCTCATGAACTGGGTACTGTATTACCTCCAATTTAGAGATAAGGTTACTGAAGCACAGAGACGCCAAGGAGCTTGCCAAAAGTCACAAAGGTAGTAAATTGAACCCAGAGTTTCTGAGATTTTGCTTTTAACCACTAACACTGAAAAGTGAAGAAATTCTATGATAAATTTGGAACGTACTACATGTCTAACTTCCTTTAGTACATGCTTAATTGTGAATTAGACATAAAAGTTTATGCTATGCATTAATATATATATTTTATATATATATATATCTTAAATAATAAAATTTATATTTGAAATATACATTTTAATATGCATTTTAATAATATATTTTATTTTAAATAATGTTTTATATAATTATATATTTTTCATATTTTAAATATACATATCTTAAATATGTATTATTTAAATATATATTATATCTTAAATAATAAACTATATATATTTTTTAAATAATAAAAATATATCCTTTATATATTTTTATTTTTATATATATGTATTTTAAATAATAAAAACACTTATCAAGACTAAGAAATAGATTATAGCCAGTAACTCAGAAGCCCCCCATGTCCTCCCCCATTTTATAATCTCATCTTCCTGCTTTAGGAAACAACTATCCTGAAAATTTTTAAATGATTTTACTACCTTTTCAATAGTTTCTGCCACCTATGTTTGTATCACTAAATAATATATTTTAGTTTAAGCTTGTATTATGTGTTATAAAATGATTTGCAGCTGAGATGTCCTTCTATGATTTGTTCTTTTTGCTAGGCTTTTGATATTGGTCATATCATGCATTTAGCTGTAGATTTTCATCCATTTCACTAATGAATACGATGTGTATTTATCCCTTCTCCTGTTAACAGACTTCTGCATGGTTTCCAGCTTTGGGCGTGTATTCATGTGTGTGTGTAAGCATGCATAAGCACACACATGCAAACCCACTGTTACAAGTGTCACTGTCAGAAATATTCTTACATATACCTTCTTCACAGGTACACGCATTTCCATAGGCTTCAAATTTTGGAGTGGAATTGTTAGGCAGTAGGACCCATAAATCTTTAATATTTTTTAGGGAATGCCAAACATTTTCCCAAAGGGTTCTGTCAGCTTGAATTCCCACCAGAGGAGGCGGAGGGGTCCCTCTGCTCCATATCCTCGCGAGCACTCATCGCCAATATAGTGCACGCAAACGAGACCAACAGCATTGACTGGCTTTATAAAGCTCCCCAATCTGGTGGTTTAATAATGGGTTCTCAGTGTAGATTTAATAATCATTTTCCTTATTGCTAAATAGCTTTAATATCAACGCAGGTGGTTATTAACAATTTTAAATTCCTCTTTGGTAAAATGCCTGTTCATTTCTTTAGCTGAGTGTATTTTCATAGATGCTGTTTATGTAGTTGACAAATTAATCTTTTCATTGTGGTGGCGGTCATGTTGTTGAAATAACTTCTAGATTTGACATGCCTTTTTCATTCTTACGTCATTTGACTAATAGAGATATATGTTATATTACCTTTGGATAGAATTTATATGATATGTATTCTCCTGTCCTTTAGACTTTCAGTCTCTGTCTCCTCATATTTTAAGTTTAGACCGAATATAGCTGAATTGTTAAAAAAAAATGCAGTCCAACAATTCTTTTCTATTAACTAGAGGCATTAGTCAATTTACATATATTATTTCTAAAAACTTGCTATTATTATTTCTACAAAATTATTTTATGTTTTCTATTTCTATCCTTTTCTTGTTTATTGCCCTATTTTGAAAGAATAGAATTTTCCCCATTTCATGTTTTCATTCTGTTTAGAAAGTCTAGCCCTTGTTTATTTTTTTGAAAAAATTACCTTTGCTGTTTTAGAACACATACTTTATTTGCCATCATTTAAATTTAATTAGTATCTTTACCTTCCTTCAGATAACACCAAGTCTTTAAATACCAAGACCTCCGATCAGCTCTTTCCAACATACGTACTGTTGTCACCACCCGGCTCTTCTTCCTCTTCATGAATTAGAGATTAGGACTAGTTTGTATTCATTCAATGTTTACTTCCATTTACTCAGCATTTGCCTGTATCATCACTCACTCTGTCTTCTTAAACTTCAGCCCGTAAACCTGTGAGCATAATCCTTCTATCTGACGTACTTCCTTCAGACTTTCCTTTGGTGTTAGTGAGTATAAATTCTCTCACTTCTTGGTTGTTAAAAGATCTTCATTTTTACCTAATGCTATCAAGACAGTTTTCCTGGGTATGGAATTCTGGATTCATAATGATTCTCTCTCAACAGATTGAAGGCACTGTCTTCTTATTTACATTGTTGCTACTGGAAAGTCTACCGTCAGCTGAGTTACTGATACTTTTACACCAAACGATTTTTTTCCAGGAAGTTTTCAAGATCTTCTTTTTGTATTTGGATTCTACAGTTTTACTCTGATACATCCAGTTTAAAAACTATCTTTTTATTTATTCTTCTTGGAATTCTTTGGGATTAATACATTTTAGGATTGGGATCTTTCAAAACTTCTGTTAAACACTTTCTCATTATCTCCTTTTCTCTGTATCAGTGTCTTTAGAACTCTGAATAGTCATAGATGAGAACCTTTCATTTGATCCTGCCTATCTTCTCATTCTCCTTTCCTATTTTTCATCTTGTCATTTCCCTGGACTTCATGCTGCATTATTACTCTGAATCAATTTTCCTGGACGTGATTTCATATCTTTATTTTTGTCTAGCCTGCTGTAATTCGTTATTATCTTCTTAACTTCCATTACTATATTTGAATTTTATTCCATTTAATAATCTTTTGGTCTGCTTGGTTGTTCTTTATAGTCTCTTGCCCCTTGTTCAACCAAGAAGATGTATGCATTTCGTACTTCATCATTTCCAATATGCGAAGTCTCTATCGATCTGCTTCCCTGGCCTGTTGTTTCTGCACATTCTCAGTTATATTGTCTTGTTAACTTGGTGTATTCTGCAAACTGCTCTTATTCATTTAATGAGAACTATGGTAATTCTTTGAAACCAGGGTAAAGCTGAATCCCTGCAAAAGGAACTGTATGCTTTATTGCTGTTGGCTGGTGGCACAACAAAAAAAGGACAACTTTAAGTTAAATTCTCCCATGAGATTCATCTCTGCTCCTCAAATAGGTGGTGTTATTTGGATTAAAAAGTAGCATAAAGATTTGTGTGCTTATGAATCCTCACCCACCCAAAATCTGTGGTTATGATTCTCAAAGTACACCTTTTCCCCTTGTTCTGCATCCAGGTTGAGAAAGGGAAGTTTCTTTGCTATCACCTTCTATATGATGGGATGTGGCCCTCCTTCACCCTATACAAGGAGGCAGTCTTTGGGGTTTCCAGCTTTTTGTTGCAATCTCGATTTAGATCCCATACATTCGGCTAACTCTAGGTCTTCACTCCTGCCCTCTCCTCAGGCAGCCTTTAAAATATAGACTCCAGGTCATGAGACTTCAGTGAAAACCCTCAGGGTGAAAGAAATCTTGGTGTTCACACAACTTCCATAGTTCTAAGTCCCATTTTATTTCAGTATTCTTGGATTCTTGTGTGTGTGTGTGTGTGTGTGTGTGTGTTGCCCAACCAGTGCATTTAAACAAAATTTTATAAAAATTTTTATCCAGCATGTTATTGTTCAATAAGAGTTGCTCAGGACATCTAATCCATCATACTAGTGGAAAATGGAAACCTCATCCTATCTTCTTAGTAAGGAATCTAGAAATATGAATAGACACGTATAAAATATTTACTTTATTGATCCAATGCAATGAGACCTATAGAACTAAACTAAACCCCCACACCTCTCCTTAGAAAGAGTCTTTTGCCACCAGCAGCCGCTTCTAATCTGAGTATCAAGAACATCCTTTGATTCTTTGTAATGACCTCTATTTTGTAGAATCCATTTACTCTGAAAGAGGAAAAAGCAGGTACTTTGTTGTCAAGCAAACCTCATATCCCGGTGCCATCACTTCATGTCTGAAACACACTTTTCTCAGAGGAGGCTAATCCATTGACAGAGGTGCTACAGCCACACAGTAGACACTTAAAAACTGTACTAATTACGTGTCAATGGGCTCTGCCTTTATACTTCATGATACCTTGCCTTAAGGACTGGACCAAACAGTTCCCCCTTCGCTATTTACTGAAATTTAGGACCTGAGGATGTCCTTTATCTTTTCATCAAACCATTTAATCCATTTGCCTGTTATTCTCACTTTATTTTCTAACATCTGCACATAGAGTCTGATGCTCTGCAGGGATGGTTAGGCTCTGAGGTTATATAATATCTAGCACAGGAGGATGTTTCCTATGATTCCTCCCTTTTTTTGTGCAACGTTAGCACAACATTGATTTTAGATCACGAGCCTGCATGACAAGAAACATGCCTTGGAGAGCCAAGCAATGCATTGTAGGTTAGGATTTAGGGTGTACTGATTAGAAATAGTTCAGTGACATTACACAAGGGTAACAAAGATACGGTTTTACCCCTCAATCTACTATGGGCAAATTACACTTGTGTGCATTAAATTATAGCTAAACATAAAGTCATTTATATTTAATTAATGAAAAATGTATCACAGGGACTAAGGAATTTGTGATAGTGTTCTAGGCAGAAAAGCATGCCTTCAAAGAAGCTTTTGAAAACATCCTTGGTGTTTACAAGTAATGAGCATAATTATTTAAGTCACTTTTGAACTATAACTATATAAGCAAAGTACTTATGAGATAAATGGGGGAAAAGCAGGATTTATTAAAAAAAAAACAAGTGTATTAAGTCATCGCTTAACAATGGACATTCTATGCATAAGAACTCCTCTAAGTGAGCTCTGCCCAAGCACCAAGACACTCCATCTAAGTGGAAAGTAATTCAAAAACTATTTTTTTTCTATTCAATCCTATTTTAAAGGTGAAGAAGCTGAGGCCAAGGGAAGATTAATGGAAGAATACTACCTGAACTCTAATCTATCATTTGAGCACCAAAATTATTAGAAAAATAATCTCTTTATTAGAATTTTGTTAACATAATGTATTGCGGAGCTCATGTCTTCTTTTTTCCCTATTACATATGTTCACAGGAAATTCTTCATAATTCTAATGAAGCAAAGGCTACAATTTTTAAGAGCATAAAAACATTCAATTTTTGTTAAGGTGCTCTGTGCATTAATTATTTCAGTTACATCTTACAGTTCTTTAATTTGCCTTAGAAAGAATCATCTTCCTACTTGATTTGGTAAAATCAATAGTATAGTAAATCCTTAAATTAAAGATGCTTGCATTACAGCAAAGGAAAACTTATGTGATCCAATTCAGTCTGCTGAATGCATACAAAATATAGTTATGTGAGTTTCCCATTAATATGTAATTTAATCCACAGAACGAAATAGAAGAGCAGGTGCGTCACACAAATACACACTTCAGATTCCATCCTTAGGCAATCTTGCTGTTAAAAGTAGGAGAGAAAGCCCACTCTTGCTGTTCTCACAGAAAGAGCAGTCACCTTCCATTCACCTCCTGCACGTCATCAGGAGAATCCTCCTTTCACGTGAGAACCCCAAGTGTTTCACATCATGATCCAGCAAAACCATATAGATCTGAACACCTGCTCACTCAAATTGTTTTGTATTATTGGAACTAAATGAAACACTCTGGTTTATGAGGTTGAATAAAATTTGTAGAAAATAAAAGAATTCAAACCCCTTTTTAACTTCACTATCATTTCTTGTTATTAGTCAGTATCTTCTGAGTTGTTTTCAGAGAACACCTTTTTTAATGTCTAAGCACATACAAACGCAAACAGAACTCTCAACTTTCATATTCCTGAAAAGAAAAATAAATTATGGCAGGTGGCAAGAAATATAGGTATGGCAGGTGGTAAGAACACTAAGGGATGAACAAATGTTACTCTCAAGCACATTTTTGGCTCTTCACTGCATCACTGGTAACTGCTCGTGTTAATGCGTCATTTTGTATTTATGGTACCTAGAATAATGTCTCCCTCAAATGTCCATGCCTCAACCCTTGGAATCTGTGAGTACACTGCCTTGTATCACAAAACTAATTTTGCAGAGATAATTAACATTAAGGACATCAAGATGGGGAGATTATTCTGGATTCTGGGTGGGGTCAGCCTAAACATATGAGCCTTTGCAAGTGGCAAACCTTTCCCAGTTGAGGTCAGAGAGATGACAGCCTGAGAAGATGGCAGAGAAAGACGGGAGCGTGATGACCCATTCTTGTTGATTCTAAAATGTACGGCTATGTGCAAAAACCTCAGAGGCCTTCAGAAGCTGAAAAGGGTAAAGAAACGGACTGTTCCCTTAATCTTTCAGAAAGGAACATGGCCTTGCCAACACCTTGATTTTAGCCCAATGAAACTCCTGTTGAACTTCTGACCAACAGTAGTATAAGATAACAAATCCGTGTTGTCTTAAGCCATTAAATTTGTGGGACTTTGTTACAGCAGCAAGAGAAAAACTAATTCAGCCCGATTCCCCAGAACAACCTTGTGAGGAGGGAGAAAACAGTTGGTGTCTCTTTTTTTAAAATTGCAAGAACTAGTTCTCAGATCACTGAGAGAATTTCTCAAAGGTCCCTCTGCTAACGGGGAGTGGTATAAGGACGCAAGGTCCTGCCACCTAAACCCAGGTCCACTGCACTGCTTCTCCAGGGAATACCTTTAAGGAAGAAGTGTTGAGGCAACGCTGACTCATTCAGACTACCCCCAAAATACCAGGTCACAAAGACAGTGAGGCTGCGAAACACAGACACGGGGACAAGTGAATTACGGTTGGTCAAGGCAGACTGGGCATCGTCTCAGAGGTGCGGAAAATCAACCTGTTTTGGAGGAACACCTGGAGGAGATCCAGGGTCACTGGTCCTTGAGAAACAGGAGGCAGGGGTGAGGTTGGTGATGGTGACATGACTCAGGTTGGGCAATAGTGAATGCTATGGTAAACATATTTGCTATGTTCAACAGACAGTGGAGAGGTATCAATGTCTCTTGAACAAGAGCGTGCCTTCTTAAACATGTGCATGAAAATGACTGACCCAGTGGCACTCTGGAGAAAAAAATGCAGTAGGAACAGACTATAAATAAGAAATCCCTGAACTATTGGGACACTATGTTATTAGTTCCAATAAACTGTAATGAAAACTGAAACTATGACTACGAAGTAGAGGGAATGGCAGCTTTGAGATAAAAAAACAAACAAAAACTGGTTTGAAGAGGAATGCTGGATGCAGGGTACAGGGGAGAAAGGACATTTCATTATCTGAGACTTCTACCAACCATCATTTTGTGACCATTTACCAGGTACTCTTTTAACCAGCTTATATAAATTCTATTAGCAATTAACATTTCACTAAACACTGTTTTGGACTCTGCTTTAAGTACACTTATTTTCTCACATTCACCTCAGAACAGATTTATGAGAGAGGTACTAGTAATATGTCCCCTTCACAGATTTTGATACTGAGGTGCAGAAAGGATGCAAACTACGCTCGTGATCATGAAACTAGTAAATAACAAAGACAGGATTCAAGCTCAGAGCTATCTGAGTTGGAAGTCCCAACCATTAAACTGCAGACGTGGTCTGCCAATTCTTGACACAATGTTGTATTATGCTTTGGTAAAGCTTTGGATTTCAGAGGAAGTTAATTTTATTATTTTGAATATCTCTTACTGGAGCATTAGAAGTATTTTTTTTTTTTTTACTCTGGTTTATCTGTCAGCTAGGGGAAAATACAAGTTCAAGCTGGGGAATAGTATGAATTTCTTTATTTTTTAACAAATGTAGATAGCCTAGTAACTTGTAGCAGCTAAACTGCAAGATTGAAAGCTAATGAAACCATAAATATATATATATACCACTCCTGTGGATTCTAAATTCTGTGCTAAATCAAGTCAAAATTATGGAATTGGTATAAATTGCCAAATTTTATTTCTCCCAAGAGTGAGACACTTTAAAAACTCACTAAGCTGCTTAGTATCTTTTGAATCAAAGAACTTTTATAATACACTGAAGTGACAAAATGGGATGTGTAAGAGCTGATAAACCACATGGATTAAATGTCTCTCAAAATACTATCAGGTTTAAAAGCTAAGAGAAACACACTTCAATGAAAAAAAAAGAACATAAGAAAATGTCACTATGATTGACCAAGAGCAAATATCTGAGAAATAGCGTGAGACATATTTCCAAAGTAAAAATGTTCTGGCTTATCTCTGTCTAATTAATGCACCAAAGAAGTAGAACTTTAATTAAAATACACTTTGAGGAGGGAGCAAACATGCAGCAGGAATGGATAGAGAGTGGTTGAGCTGTAGATTTTAAAATTACTGAGCAGTTTTATTTTGAATTTTTGAGGAACCTCCATACTGTTTTCCATGATGCCTGTACCAAATGACAATCCCACCTATAGTGTACAAGGGTTCCCTTTTCTCCACATGCTTCCCAACACCTGCTACCTTTTTTTTTTAAAGCCATTTAACAAGTGTGAGGTGATGTCTCATTGTGGTTTTGATTTGCAATTATTTGGTAATTAGGGATGAATAGTGATGCTGAACACCTTTTCATATGCATGCTTTCTTTGGAGACATGTCTATTCAGTTCTTTTGCTCATATTTAGAGTCAGTTATCTGCCTTTGTTATTGAGTTGTAGGAGTTTCTTATATATTTTGGATATTAACCCTTTATCAGTTACACGGTCTGCAATTATTTTCTCCCATTCTGTAGATTGCTTTTTCATTTTGTTGATGGTTTCCTTTGCTGTGCAGAACTTTTTAGTTTGATAGTCTCACTTTTCTATAATTGCTTTTGTAATGCTTGTGCTTTGGTGTCATATCCAAGAAATCACTGCCAAGACTAATGTCAAGGAGCTTTTTCCCTATGCTTTCTTCTAGAAGTTTTACAGTTTCAGGTCTTACATTGAAGTGTTTAATCCATGTTGAATTAATTTTTGTGTGTAGTTGAGGTGCAAAATAAATGTTCCAATTTAATGTTTCTGCATATAGATATCCAGTTTTCCAAATACCATTTTGGAGAGACTATGCTTTCCCCATCGTGTGTTCTTGGCAACCTTGTAGCAGATTAGCTGGCCGTTAAGGCATGGGTTTATTTCTGGGCTCTGTATTCTGTTCCATTGTCCTGTGTGCCATATTTCTGGGTATACATCCAAAGGAATGGAACTCAGGATCTCAAAGAGGTTATCTGCACTATGATGCTCTCCACAGCATCATTTACAAGTCAAGACACAGAAGCGACCTAAATGTCTATCAACAGGTGATGGTTAAAGACAATGTGGTATATGTGTACAATAATGTTATTCAGCCTTAAAAGAGAAGAAGATTCTGACACTTGCTACAGGCTGGAGGACATTACGCTAAGTGAAATAAACCAGACACAGAAGGAAAAATACTACATGATACCACTTACATGAAAAAATCTAAAATGGTTAAGCTCAAACAACCAGAGAATAGAATAGTGGTTGTTAGGAGCTGGGGGGATGGAAAACATGGAAATATTAGTCAAAGATTATAAAGTTTCAGTTATACAAGATGAGTAAGTCCTAAAGATCTACTGTACTGCACAAAGCCTATGGTTAACAATACTGTATTAAATACTTAGAAATTTGCTAAGAGGGTAGATCTCACATGTTAAGGGATTGTCCTACACACATACACATAAAATAATAACTAAAGAACATGGGAGGAAACTTTTGGAGGCACCAGATATGCTTATGGCATACTAAAACTCTTTTCATATCATCACCATTGTAAATGATAAGATATTGCTGATTCTCACAAAGGACTTGTCATGATATTTTGAGAAATGAATAGTACTTTGGAACCAAAATCTGGCATGTGATTGTAAAATCCCTTGTACATAACATGGTGACTCTGTGCACAGAGTCTACAATAGATAAGAAAAGCAATTAACAAACTAGAATTGCTGAAAGTTTCACCTTATCCAATAATCTAGGATACTGTTCTGCTGCTGCAGAGTGATTGTAGGAAAAGCCAAATCAATAAAGATGAGAGTTTGACTGGAGGATTCATACAGTCCTCACACACAAACAATTACTATAAAACAACAACAACATTTATGGAGGCCATGGTTCCAATAATCTCATCGATTTTAAGATCCATGAGGGTGACATTACCAATATCCTGGCTGCCAAATTCCTCATCTTTCTCAATTTTGACATCTTCCTCTCCATTCTCTCCTCTTTAACCTTCTGTTTCAGAACATATCCCACTTGTTTGCAAACCCACTTCTGTCCCTGAACCTCTCTCACCAAATCCCTTCTGAGGATCACTCCTCTTTCTAACTTTTATCTTCTATTTCTCCTCAGTTTTCCTTCTCGTGCTTCCTATACTTGAGGAAAGCTTTCCATGGGAAAAATAACCATAAATTCCTCCACCGTAAGATACCTTCCTTTGTAAAATGTATTTAATATCACCATTTAAAAAGCACTACCATAATAAAAGTGAAAATGTGTGACAGATACAAGGAAATGTAACACTTGATAGTGATGAAACATAATGCAGAGGTAGGCTTATTAAAGATTTTTCTCTATATGGTAAACTAACTTTTTTTTTATATTTCAAAACCTTCTTTTTATAAGTTACCCTGTATTTTTTCACAATCAAAATTTCAAAAAATAGTCTATATTCAGTGACTTCCACATTTGCTATTTGCCTGACATTCACTTTTCACCTATTTTAGTCTTGCTTCCTTTTTTTCTACTTAATTAAAATAGCTCTCATGAAGGCATCAAATGACATTAAAAACCATAAGATTACATATTTAAATTTTTTTTCCTTGATTCTTAATATCTTGGCTATGTTTCTATAATTAAATACTGTCATCTCCTTGAAATCTCTCCTTTTTCAGTTGTCTTGAATATCTCCAGGATTTTCTCTTTCCCTAATTCCCATTTCTTCCCAGTTTCTCCCTTGTCTAAGCTTCATCCTACCTACCTTTCAGATGTCAGAAAATGACAAGGTACTACTGAGCTTTTTCCCCGTCTCTTTTTCTCTACTTTGTCATTTGTTTCATTTTATCATATTTCATGGGTTCGACTCTCACTTCTTTGCAAATGACTGTTAAATGAGTCTCTGGGAACACGCTGGTTCCCTTGAGCTACATACATTCAATTGTCTGCTGGACGTATCCTGCAGGCGCCCTCATGGCACCTCAAACACCCCACCCCCCAAGGCAATCACATCATCTTTCTCCTCAATGCAATCCCTCTTTGTGCTTCTAATCCTAATAATAGCATCATCTTTTCATTAGTTAGCAAGTTCAAAATATCAGGGTTATGTAAGAATCCTTTTCTTGCCCCATACAACCAAGACATTGCTATAATGTTATTCAAGCCCCATACGTTTTAATTTATTTTAACCATATTTTCTTCGTATTTGTATTTTTTTTCTTTAGACACTGATTTGCCTGTGGAAGAACTCCTCCCACCTCGTCAATGCTATATTCCATTGGAAAGCTGTTTATACATCCATACAGACACACACACACACACACACACACACACACACACACAATCACACACATCTAGCATTCCTGGGTGTAGTTCTTTTGGTTATGTTTTTTCTAATAGCATTTTATTAACTTCTTGTCCTATTGTTCCCTTCTGCAACAAAATAAAACAAAAAATAAACACTTTCTACACCTCAGCCTCCAGTTGCCAACTAGTCACTCATTCCTTAACCAATTGTAATTTGTTTGGTTCCAGGATTGCAAATGAAAAATGTTCTTCCTTGAGTAATTCTTGACTTTCAGTACAGCAAGTCTGAACCTTCCTAAGACTCCCCTTCCTCAACCGTTTTGTGATGTTCACGTTGCCAACTACACCCAGTTCCTCAAAGTCCATGCCTGATCTCTACCATGTGCATTTCTCTACTGGTCCTACTAGGTTAACACATCTCTTTCTACATAGATTACTCTCTCTTGATTCATTATGTAGAAGTTGTCAAAATTCTTAATTTGAATTGTTTTTCTACAGTTTCTCTCAGATCGTGTGTTTCTATGTATGAACCTAGAATACTCAGGTGGATCATCCAATTTTTTCCCTCATTTTTGACTGTCAGAGGTGTGATCACAAGTACCTAACAGACACCTCTGTCTTAAATGCAACACATGCAAAAGCAATTTTATATTCTAGGTCAAACCCAGTAGCCAGTTGACTACCTATGTCTACCATTCCACTCTCCATGTCAGTAGAAACTGTTGTCAAAAATACCCCAGTTTTCCTTCTTCCCACATAGCCAACTTCTTGCCAAGACCTAAACATGCAATGTGTCCGATGTTTATTTCACATGTCCCTCTTCTCCACTGCATTTTCAGCGCCACAACCCATTTTTCCTCACACCAGAAGAATCTTCTGAAAGTACTCTTCTGTTAATGTATCATTTATCTTTTCAAAAACCTTTAGTGTCTTAACTTTATACATTATTTGGCACATAGCACAAGACTTTATATATTATATATTATATTAAAGTATTTAATAATTGTTTAAAAAATAGAATTACTAGATTGAACCCACTCATTCAGATAAAGTTACTTACAAGTAAACATATTAAAATATATGTACGTATTTTTACTATTTGCTATCTAAGAATACTCCCTAATTATTCAGAGAAAGAAGGGCAATTTCCCTACAAAAATTTTATAACAACATATTTTCTGCCTCCTTTATGGTTCTTAAATTTTACTGCATTATAATGGTACAGATAGCCTATATTTTTTAAAAAGGCTCATGGAAAATTAAATAGGAAAAGAACTAAAATTTTAATTCAAAAGCTCACCATTCTCATCTAAAATAGACAATATTGCCCCTTGTATGCAAAATTTAAAACTGGCAGCCCTCCATCTATTGTAAGTTATGTTCTTTGTAAGTATTATAATCTTGTTTCCATAATGAGTACCATCAAAATCTAAACCATACAAAACTATTAGTAATAACAAAGTGTGGCTGTCTTTAATGTCTTCAACAATTCAGTGTGTATGAAGTATACCCATCTTATTTATATGTATTACTGTTTATGGATACATACATTCTGCTTTTTGTAAATCTTTTAGAAGATATTTTCCAAGGATAAAGCGTAAAAGCCCAAGCCAGAATTCAGCTGTTCATAAGGAATAATGCTGGGAGCTTTTTCAAAAAAAGGTGAGGAAAGATGAGCATGTGATTTTGACCTTCACGATTTATAAGTCTCTGTAAGCTAAAGTATATAAAGAAAAAATGGTGTTTAGATGGAGAAAAGTGTTTGAACAGTATATAGCAAAACACACACTGCCCTTTCAGCCTTGGATAGAAAGTAGAGAACAGATGGAAAATTCCATTGTGTGCTTTCTCTGCCACCTGTCACCATCTGAATGGTAGCCAGCATCACAACTCTACCTTATTAAGTCGCATGATGGAAAGACTGGCACTACTGGGGAACCATTCTTCTTGAAGTTAATGATAATTAAAGCTTGTTATAAGTATCAAAATACAGACTGCACTTGTAATGAAAAGTTGGTAATCCAACATTCTTCATTCAATTAATAAAATTTTAAATGTTTACGATGTTTTTGTTAGTTACAGAACATGATTTAGAATGTATGGAGAGCACTGAGCTAAATGTACCGTTAGTAGAGCTTACATGGACAGACTCCATACAAGCTGATTACCTCAGGCAGATTAACACTGGTGGAGGATGAAGAAGAATGTTTTAACAGATACGAACATGAAGTATGCGAATGGTTAACATTCTATCAGTACGTACAGAGACATGCATTATATCCATCTTGTGTGGTGGCTTTAAGGCTAGGGTCGTGATGGGCAATTGGTTAAATATAGAGAGATGAATGAGGATATAGTACTTACCTTTCTAACGAACTTTTGTAAATGCTAACCACCATTTATAAAAGTAGATAAAAAACAAATTGCTTCTGTGTAGCACAGGGAACTATATTCAATATTTGTAATAACCTTTAATGAAAAAGAATATGAAAATGAATATATGTATATATATACATAACTGGGATATTATGCCATATACCAGAAATTGACACATTGTAACTGACTATACTTCAATTAAGAAAAAGAATACATGGTACACATAGCAGAACTGAGCACATGATTATGCACCTCTAATTGAGCTCTCTCATTTTATTTAGAATTATTTTTTCCTAACTATACCTCCTGGTTATTAAGGGCTTATCAATGACTGTGAGGCCACAGCTAGCCTTGTGTTGAATCCAAATAGATGATTCATAAAGTTCACGTTGAATTAAATTCTTATTTGCCCGAAAAAGGACTGTGAAAGAAACAGCATTTCAGGAAATGTGTGAAGGGAGGAGGAATTAAGATTTGGGGAACTATAGCATTGAAGTGTCATATTCAGACTCAAGGATGCCTCAGAGACAGAAATGTTTGGACAAACCTGATGCTGAAAAGTAAGTGTGCAGAGACTCCTTAGAGGAAGGAACAGTCACAAAGAAGAGCTGGAGAAAGCTGGAGAGTTAGGTTGGCCTGATGAAGTTCAGAGTACATACAGATGTGACCCAAATTCCAGGAAAACTGTGAAGAAGGGAATGAGCTGCAAAGCCTAATAAGACACCAAGGAAAAAGTGAATGATATTAAAAACTGACTATTAAAAGCAAAGCTTTCATTGATTAATAAAGGAAATACTTTAAAAACAAATGGTGATGCTATTGGAAAGATTCGGGCATGTTAATACAGAATAGCAAGTGTGCATAATTTAGCATATAAATGGGGAGGCTTTAGAAGATCTCACTTAGGTTATTTCAGAATTTTTTGGAGCTCTGTCTACTTTTGCTGGGCATTTAGAATTGACATCACATGAAAGTAAAAAGGTCATAAATTACAAAGGTCCTGGGAACATGGAGAATAAAACCTATACAGATTCAAAGTATATCACATCTTAAAATGTGAAGGAAGTAGAGATGACTTGTTTGGACCCATTTCCACTAAGTTTTCTTATACATAAGTGTGAATCCTGAGGAAAGGGAGACAAATACAAAGAAACAAGCATATTCCTAGCTCCATCCGAAGCCTGGAATAGGAAGATGGGTCACAGGCAAGATCTGACTCATCCTGCCTTGGCAGCATCACAGTCACCATCAGGGCTCACAGTCGGGAACAGAACTGCAGAGCTAGGACACCTGTGTATCCAGGAGGCAATGGCTCTTGTCAAGGAGGCAGTGGATCCAATCTATTGTGTTTCCATGTTAGTGCAGCAAATGTTATGATGTTACATAATGATGATCTGTGCAGAATTCTCAAAATCAAAATTAAACATAGAACAACTTCTGTTTTCTCATAAAAAGGCAGCTTTGTTTTCTATCATTGGCTCAAGAAGGATCATTTCAGAGGACTAACATTACAGTCTACTAGGTGATGTATAACACAAAGAATTTGATATGGGAACACATGCGCTAATACTATGGGACTTCATAAGCCTTCCAACTATAAAGACTGAGTAGTTCTTTCTCAGACCCAGACTGGCTCCCAAAGCACCCCAATTGTTCAGACTTTTTGCCTTCTTCCATTTAAAGGTCCCACCCAGTCTATTTCTTGTGTCTTCCTTCTCTAAAACATCAGCATGGAAAGAATGTAATCTCCCAATATTACAAATAACATAAAACTGTCATATATTAGTTGCAAGGTGGAGGGATCTATACGTCTTCTTAAGTTTGTACAATGAGGAGACTGAAGGAAGACCTGTCAGCATCATAACATATTGGAAAATAGTAGTTGCAGTCTCCTCCAAACATGGTTGTTTTTCCTCAACAGTTATGACATTCCTGCAGTGTTCTGAATTACAACATTCGTAAGCAGTGCCGTTGGAGGATATTTATCTAAGCAAATTTCAGAGGAAAATACATAGACTTAATCAGGGAAACGGGGATGGGTTGTTAGAATAAACACAGACTGGGATTAAGGATCAGTGTCTCTTCCTTTAATCGCCAGTTTCTTTTGTACTGTGCTTCAGCTTCTAAGAACTGTTTGTTTCTCTTAATTCTAATCGGCTTGTTCTTTCCACTGAATTTATATACATATCTTATCTCAAAGATCCTGCTCACTTGTAGTTCTGCCTTCCTTAGTACTTAGGCTTGTCATGATTTTTCATGGCATATGCTCTGTTATGGCTCTTCTCTATATATTTCCTTTTAGCCTAATAACCATTGTGTTCACTTGGCATTTTCTAGTTCATTCAACAAATATTTTCCAACCAGGCCATCTTATAGGTCACTGAGTACCCCATGGATGAAACACCCTTGAGCTATTTGCCCACTGAAGTCCCGTCAGTCATAGCCAGAGGGATCGCTAGGGAACTGGAAGACTCCACAGCTGGCATGTCTAATACGACCCTGAGAAATTAGAAAGGGAAGGGAAGAAAATTCTTGAATGATGACAGATTTAAAGAAGTTTGGGAGCTCTTGTCTAGATCATATTTGCCTATAAATACAAAGTTAAGGGATTTTGATATCTAAAATGTTATATTGTAACAAGTTATAGAGGTTAAAAGAGGGACAACAGAGAAGGTAGGATCTAATTAAGAAATGAATTCATGTCTTTTCTTTATGTATTTTAATTATTCTTTCCAGAAACATGTGTGTCTATGTGCATTAACATCTATCTATCTATCTACAGATATAGATATATATATGCAGATATTTTTGAAAATACTTGGAAATAATGTGAACATGATACACTATTAGAAAATTGTATGATTTTATACATCGTGAGACAACTTTTCATGACATATTTAGAATTAAAGCCCCGTACTAGAGACTGTCTGGTAGGCAGTCCATCTACTACGAAGACAAGATGAAGTGAATCTTCCACTGGTTGCACTTACTCCGTAGTGAATAGCTGCCCACCACAACCACACGTTTCCCTTTATTCATCAGCTATTAACTCGTGACATGCTTGCATTCTCCCGTTTCTTTTACCCTTTGCTACTGTTCTTCCATCTTCTCTGCCAGTCAGAAGATTACTATCTTTAAATACGCTCATCTGAGCTGGGCTATTGTAGGAAATGCGTTGAAGTATTCTGGATACCTCTCTGTCACTACACATCGTTTCCTAACTCTGTGCCCACTAGGATGTAATAAATACACCTTCAATTGTGCTCTGTTTATTATTTGACTAATAGTATTATGTGGTCTCTCAACTCATAATGTAAGGGTTTGGTTATTAGCATGTCTTCCCCTATGTTTTTGTGATAAAAAGCTACCCACAGTGGAATGAAAAATATCAGACATTAGACACTACATATTTTTTCTGTTGTATACATCTTTGCACTGGTGAATACTTTAAAAATACCATCTCATTTAAAAGTGATTTTGTTGCATATTAAAGATTGATTTCAGTGAAAGGGTAAGGGCTGGATATACACCTACAGTAAATACACAAGTGGGTAGCAGAGTTGCTTTCTGGAGTGTAGGAGCTCCCACTCAACAGGACTGCTGAGCATGGAACAGACTTTTAAAGAAGGACAGTACATGCTGTAGCAAGTAGGAGCCAGGAAACTGGCCACTACCATGGTTAGTCCCATATTTATTTTCTTTGCTCCCCTCCACCACGGGATTACTTGTGTATTCCATGTTAGCCCAGAGCCCACCTTCCCTGAGCTGTGACGTATTATCTCCCATGATCTAAGAAATCATCACTGAGCCTAAGTGGTCACTACAGGGATGGGCTGGGAAAGATGCATGGGAGCTGAGTCTACCCAAAACAGCAGGTCATTAATGAAAAGCAGATACAGATGAAACTTGTGGCATCTTCAGAAAACTGGGTGGTTTATGATTATCTACTAGAGGTAAGAATGCTCTCTAAATCTAAAATTACAACACTGGTATTAATACCACCCCTTTAATTTAAGGGTATTTGAATCTGCAAATATTCTAACTGTTTTACAATAAAAAACAGATTAAAAGAAAAATAGTCATAGAGCTTACATAAACACAGAGGCATTGAAATCCTTGGAGGAATGTGTGTAAATGTAAATGCCAGCTTCAGTATTAAAATAGTTTTGCAAGACAGCAAAGTTATAGTTCTACTTTAAAAAAAATCAAACATATGAATCATCTCGTAGCAAAAGCCTCAGCTACACAGGGTCTAAACTGTACGAAAAATCAGTCCACAATCAACAAGAAAAGGATCTGAAAAAAGAAATATGCGATCAGTCCCTTTAAGTGGCTTAAATACACTCAATAAAGAGGTTTGACTTCAGGCCATCAGATGCAGAGTATTATTTGCTTTTGGTTTTTTTTGGCTTTCAGGAGAGCAGTTATGGTGAATCTTCCAAATCTGAAGAGACATTCCTTTCAAAGAGTTAAGCACACAAGAATAAAAATATGTGGTTTCAGCAGCTTCCCCTGTGAAATGGGGGTTGTAAATACTCTATTTCTATTTCTTACAGGGTCACTGGGAGAACTCAGATATTTGTAAAGTGCTTCTTACTAAAAGGCTCTTGTGTGTAAGTGCTAAATTCATCAAAAGTATTAACACAATAAATAAAGTTGAAATACTTCCCTAATTACCCCCTAACATCTTACCTGGAAGATTTATTAGCGTTGCTGGAAACAGTTCTTATTTGTTAAAAGAAGACACCACATATTCTTGTGGTCAACAAAGGACGGAGGTTGGCCCAAAGTCTAGTCCCTGACACAATGACTTGTCAAATAAGGGGATGCAGGAAAGTGTCGAGTCAATAACTAATAAAATAAAAATAGAATATGAAGAAGACGAGAGAGGAAGAAGAGGAAAACGTCAGAGGTTCAAAACAACGTGGACAGGAATTAGATCTAATCACTGGGGGAAAACCATGCCTTTGATAACAGCAGTGGCACATTATCTGTTGTTAATGACTCAACAATAGAATTCTCAGAAGGACACCCAGGTCTTGAATATCAGACAGAACACGTGTATAATCGTGTGAAACTAAAGCAATTTTGCAGGAAATAAACTTATTTTCAAGAAACACCACTTCTTGGAAATGTATGTATTAACTAAATTGCTATGAATAACAACAAAAAAGATTCTGACCAAGAAAGGATATCAAATCTCACTGACTTACTACTAAAAGACCTCTTGGTTTTGGGAGTTCTTTTACAACCTACCAATGTATTCCACAAATAAGTAAATGGTTCCCGGAAGATAGTCAACTGCCAAGTTCACATGAAAGTAATTTTTTAAAAAAAGTTCACAAAATACCCACTGACCTAACAGCTTACAGAGGAAAAAAATACAAATTAAAGGTTATTCTAATGCTTTTAGTAGTGAAAAAAAAATCCTGCCTGTGCTAGAATTGAGAATATCCATTCTCTCCTATCACACCTGACTTATTCTTTGACGCCATCAATTATTTTAGTTCTGCTTTCCAAGTCTCCCAACATTTTATAGTTAGCAGAAGGCACAAAATATAACTGATGTTTCCCCATCTGTTTCCTTAATAACTAGCCTCTGCTAGAATGACCAGTGTACAAACAGCAAAACAGAACCACTCATCATACCCTATACCTCACGCCACCAGAGAAAAGAGCTTTGTTTTGATAAGGGTTTTCTGGCTGGTGTGACATAATTCTTCCCACGTCTCAGAGGTATTTGGGCATCTGGACAAGAAATTCTTCAACTGAAATGGAAAAAAAAAACTGCACACTAGTAGATGGCTTATATTTTGTAGGGGTAGTATACCCACCTGAAAATAACCAGTAAAATGAGTATCTTAAATGTTGTAATATTTATACGTATATTTTCCATATTCAATTTCATTGCAAATACATTATTATGACTCTTGAAAATAGCACATGATTTGTAATGTCATAAAGACTCCGAATTACAAGTTATAGAGAGAAGTAATTTACTTTCTGATCTTTAAGCCAAGTTGAAATTAATGGTGACTCTAAAAGACTTTCTTTGAATGGCAGGAATATCTTAGGGAAAAATAATGTTTAAAATTGATTATTTTATAAAATGAGAGCAGGCAGTAATAATCAAGTAGAACAGAAACAGTCTCATGATTTCAGATAATCAAGAAGAAAACAGTATGAAACTTTTATAAGGACATAGTATCATAAATGACTAGGAAATAAAAACAGATATAAAATTAAAATGTTGCTGCCATTTCACACTATCCTCAGAAAAAAAGAAGTACCATTAAGGTAAATTTATCAATTTTTTTTTCTTGAGAAACCTGGCCTCCTAAAAATAAATTAAAAGATTTGAAAGTTATGTTTTAATTAGGAGAAAATTTATCACAACAAAGAGTTGGAAGCATTTTAGTTGAATATCTTAAAATTTCATCTCTATTTTTAATGGATAGCGCAACACAAAGCAATCCATGCTGAATGCCCTACAAACATGTACAGAATGAATGAAAGAATAAATACATGATTAGTAGCTGTAACGACTAGATATGCATTTTAACCTAGAGAGGAAGTCTTCATTTTCTTAGTTACCTCAGGGCCTAGTGTGGTACTTGACTTGAATATGATGAGAAAAGTAGCTTATAGCCCCAAGTCAGCATTTATTCTAGTTCAAGGGGTGGAAAATCCTAAAATACTATACCTAATGTCCACAAACACTAAAAAGTGTCCTAAATGCCTAGAACGGGTTCAAGGTTTTCAGAGATTTCAGAAAACTGAGGACATCACTTCTGTGAATGCCAGTGATCCACATCTAGGGACATTTTTTTGGTGTAATTTGAAAAGACAAAATTCCTTGAAATCTTTGGACAGAAAATGAATTCAAAAATCATTCTCTAGTTTTGTTTATTCAAGGCTGAAAAGGAGGCATCTGAAAGGTTGCTTGCTATGCTGGTCATCAATCAGAATTACAATGATTTTTTTTTTCCAGAACAGTATTTCCCAAGCAGGTGTACTTAGGCTATTTCTGGGGAGTTACAAATTGCTTACTAGCACTTAGGAACAACACAAGACTGAGAAAAATATGCAGTCCTCAGACAGGGGATTCTATTGTCTTAGGCCACCTAAACTGATGTTTCCAAAAGACACACAAAAGCAGCCTTCATTAATCAATATATGTTTTAATGACTTGTCCCTCATGTATATTAGCAGGACCAGTCCCACAATGACTTTGGGTCAAATAATTCATTTGAAGTACGGCTATATTTTAGTACAATTGTGATGTTTGGTATATTACCAGCTTCATTTATGGAACTGAATGTTTTCAAAGAATCAGTTACTTAGTTTAACTAAAAAGAATAATCATATAATGAAACTAACTAAACTAATATAAAATAGATAAACAAGAAGTTTCTTCTGTATAGCACAGGGCTCTATATTCAATATCTTGTAGCAACTTATAATGAAAAAGAATATGAAAACCAATATATATATGCTTATGTGTGACTGAATCATTATGCTGTACACCAGAAATTGACACATGTAAACTGACTATACTTCAATAAAAAAGTCAAATGAAAAAAACAAAAACAAAAGAATAAAAGAATAGTTTACCCTTACTTAAAACATAGATACAAATATGTACACATGTGAAGGTATGCACATATATGTATGCATGCAAGCAGCTGTGTATGTGTGTATGCATACACACACACACACACACAAAAGTGTTACCCTCCAACAGTGCCTTATTCTTGACTGTGACAGAATGGAAGCTCAATTAATAACAAACTCCAAAATCCCATACTCCTAACAACTCAAATTAGATTAACAAAACTATCCTCCCCAGGGACCATCTCATTTTCAGCATTTTCTATCTGCATTTTTTTTTCTGGACATGAATATAAACAGGCAGTAAATACTCTCATTCTGTATTTCTCTTCAGATCTCAATATTTTCATTGTCTTTGTCATGTACTAATAGGTGGTAACTATCCCAAGTCAGCAGATGATTCACTGGAAGCAAATGTTCTAACTGAATCTCAGTAGGAAAAAAATGTCTAAATGGGACAGCAAAAATAAAACAACACTGAGTTCAATTTGTCCATGCAAGCTGCCAAAAGAAACAAAACAAAAAACTAAAGCTAACTTTATATTTTGTATAGAACCCTCAGAGTTGTCCAAAAAGAAAATTGGTTTATGTTCCTTTATCTGTTAATGTCAAGTCCCAAGTAGAATTAAATCACAGAAAAATGCCTAATGGAATTCTTGCACATGCTTTTACAATTGTAACATCTTGTATAAATAACAGAACAAAAGCAAAGATTTCAGGAAGGGTGGGGAGAGGATACCCAGTCACACCCTAGATTCTACTCCCTTTTACTTTGCTTTGGGGATCTTGCTTTAGTGATTCTTCCCTCTCTCCTGCATCATCAATCGTCCTTCTCTTTACTGGATCTTTCCGATAAGCACACGAAGATACCCTTACTTCTCCTCCCAAAAGGAACAACAGCAAAAAAGCTTACTCTTGCGCCCATTTCCCCCTCCAATTACAGCAGCAAAATTCTCTATCATGCAAAATTCCTCAATACTGGCTATACCTTCTCTCTACCATTTCTTTCTTCCCACTCTCTTTGGAACGTGTATCGGTCAGGCTTTCACTCCCACCGTGGAACAAAAAGCACTCTTGCCATCATCACTGACTGTCGCACAGCCAAAAGGTCGATTCTCAGTCTTTTACATGCTTTAGCAGAAAGTGACATAGTGACGCTGCCTTGACACACCTTCACTTGGCTTTCCATACACTTGGGTCTCTTCCCACCTCACTGGGACTCTGTCTCCTCATCAGTCTCCTTTGCTGGTTCTACCTCATCAACTTGACCTCTTGCTGTGGGGTGACCAGAGCTCAGTTCTGAGTAATCTCATCAACCTCCTTGCTGGGTCTATGGTCTTGTTATTTCCATTTTCCTTAAGTGTTCACTCACCCCATTCCCTCTCCTCCCTCAGCTCTCTACCCAAATGCCTCTTCTCAGTCAGGCATTCCCTGATTATTCAATTTAAATTTGTATCCACTCCCACCAATACTCCCACCTCTTTCCCTTTCCTCCATAGCACTATTTACCATCGGACACAACCTTTCTTATTATGATGGTATATATGTATGTATATATGTTTATATGTATTTAGTTAATAATTTGCTAAGTTTTTAGCTAGTTTATTATCTGTTTTCCCCAAACTAGGGTGTAATCTCCATGAGGACAATATATTTCTTTTTGTTGATGGATGCAACTAATACTGAATGAAATGAGGTAATGACTTAGGTAAAGCATGAGTGCAAAACCGCCCCACCCTGGGTCCTACATAAGTCTTGTCCTTGTCCCTTTCAGCATGGAGCAATATTGAATTTAACAAAAGAAGGAAACAAAACAAAAACACAAGTGACTTATACTATGGGGGTATACTTATCTTTTCCTTACTAGATAAAAAGCTCCTTAACAATCAGAGATAACTATTCTTCTGTATTTCGCATGTTTTTTGTATTTCATGAGTGTAGAATATTTGCTTCAAAGATACAACTGCTATTGCACTCTGGCAGGCTGGCAAATTGCTATCATGTCTGTACCTGTGTTGGCTTGTCAGCAAGGGATTCACCCTGTAACAACCACTTGCCTTTCCTTGTTCCTCTTGCATCATAACACAGATTTTCTAACAGGTTTATTTAAACCAACTGGACTTAAAAATCCATCACGAGCTGCCTATCCATATAATTCTTTATGGGACAGGTAGAAGTTAGCTATTCTGATGAAAATATATAATGTTAAAACAGGAACTGAGGTCTTGTCTCCTATCGAGACGTAAAAGACAGAATGAAAGAGAACAAATGCTCCTCTAGGAGATACTAATTTTTCAGTGAAAAGGCATAAAAATATCTGATTGATTCCTGTCCAAGAGCATATTTTTCTCAGAAAACAATTTTGTGATAGAAAGACAGTATTAAGCAAACAAAGTAATCTCAGTCAACCAGTATAAGCTGGAGCTAATACTCTTTCTAATGGTGAAAATCTGTTTAATTCTAAACATGTATAGTAGTGTTTCTGTAACACGCATCTTACTAAAAATTAATTCTTCCTGTGAACACCCTTAACAGAAGAGAGAGCAAAGAAGATAAAGATAGCATCATAATTCCAGATGGTTATAGCCCCTACATACATGAAATTAAGGTTCACAGAATTCTGTGATCCACTTTCTAGCAACATTTCTGACCCTTTATACCCAACAGCCTGTTCTGTGATGCTAATATATAGTGCTCTATACAAGTCAGTTTTGCTGAGTCCCAAAACCTCTTACTGAAAATTCCCTCTTCTAATTACCTGTCTTTCTATCTAAAAGCTAAATTTCACCCCCAGAATAGTTTCCATTCTTAGCACTTGGTTGGAGTCATATCTAGATACATTCCTTTGAAGAAAATTTGTGTTAATTATTTTGATTTCTCTCTAAGAAAGATTACTTATTTTACACAGATCAGCGAGATTTTGAATCCAAATATGCGGATAGTTTGGCTTAAAATTAATTCCTTTAAAAATTAATTCATTTGAGCAAATAAGTATTTATGGACCTCTTACTATACTCTGGGAAGTATTCCAGGCCTGTTTGAATTAAACCAAAGCTTCCCATCCTCATGAGGCTTACATTCTGGTGGGAGAGAAAGACAATCAACAAATCAACACACACATATATTGCTACAACTCTTTACATATAATTTGGGACAAATTTACTAGAAGCAATTCATCAATAAATAAGAAGGGACTTAGGCCATATTCTTTGATGACATCATTAAAATTGTACGATTTTAGGAAAAATCGAGAAGGCACACAAGATATATACAGGCATAGCTCATTTTATTATGTTTCACAGATACTATGCTGGTTTTTTTTTTTTTTAACTTTTTTTACAAACTGAAGGTTTGTGGCAACCCTGTTGTCAGAAGATGGTTAATAATTTTTAGCAATAAAGTATTTTTAATTAAGGTTATGTACATACTTTCTTAGACATAATGCTGTTGTACACTTAATAGACTATAGTGTAAACATAACTTTAATATCCACTGGGAAAACAAAAAACGTGTGTGATATCTGCTTTATTGCGGTGGTCTGGAACTGAACCTGCAATATCTCTGAGGTCTGCCTGTATTATACATATGTGTACATATACATATGTTAATCATCACAAAATATATCAGTACCATTTTGTAAATAACTTACATGGCCAACAAAAGGGGATGGTGAAATGTGAGGGCACATACAAAACAAGACCGTAGATTAGGAAGCCTTTCCACTTGGTGCTCTCCAAACTTAAAGTCATGGAAAGATGCTTATGAGATAATGTAACCTGAAACACAGGATAGCACATACTATTTTTTTGCATTCCTTTATCTTTCATATCTATAATTTATTTGATATTTCCTCTCATTTTATTATGTTCTTTAATTTGCTCACATATCCCTTATCTTTCAAATCAGGCTATAAGTAAGGGTGTTGGAATAAATAGGAATGTCCTACCCCTGAATCATTTCACTGATATTGTTTCTAAGGCTTCAAAATGTACTCTACCTGAAAGCCAACCTTTAGGACTCAAGGCATCATCTCCTTCCTATAGGTTCCCACAGTCCCCTATCATAGCAAGATTAACACTGTGGTATTTCTCATGATTTTATTTATCTTCTGCCTTATCCTCGACATCTAGTAGATCCTTGAACTACAGTGCATATTCAATACATGTTTGCTGAATGAGCTAAGAAATAAACAGTCTTAATATAATTTTTTAAATCTGAAATAGAGTTCTAGAAATGGATCACTGTGCATGCCCACTTTATGGCTATCACCAGGAGTTACACTTGATTTAATTGTACTGTCACGAAACAAAGAAACTCAGTCTAGTGATTTTTCACAGAACTTACTAATTCAATCTTTCTATTTCATATTAAAATTGATCACGGGTTATGTCAAAACAATTCAACTCCCTAAAACAGTCCATAAACCCACTGAAAATAAATATCAAATAATGTGATTTTTATATCATGATTTAGCTATTTGTCATTGGTAAACTAAATTTCTCCTTTTCAATCAGTTATTTTGTTCTTTTATGGATGCAGCTCCAGACACTGCATGAAAATAAATGTGCATGGAAAAAAAGGTGTTTTATGAAGAATAAAGAAACGTTTTTCATTCTTTTTTTTGCAAAACAAGATGTTGGAAAATGTCATTTATTAGAGAATAAATTCAAAATGAAACTCCTTTGTTTCATCATCTTCATCAGCCAAGCAAGAATAAACTCAAACCAAACTGAAAATAAAGCAGGAATTTTCATTTACAGATTACTTTTACTTTTATTTTTCATTTGTGTAAAAAAAAAATCTCCACAAATAGGAAAACAATTTTCATATTCTATGCCATTTATTTTTTGAGCCCTAATTATATTTAAATTATTCTTCAACTCTTACTACATTAACATAATTGTGTGTCAACTAGCAAGATGTACTTACTGAATGAGGTATTTTTAGAACACTCTGCAAGCCAATAATGCCTTTTCCATTTTTTATATATCACTTTGCCAATTATCTTTTACTAGAAGAGTTGCTTTTTCCTTTTGTTCCTCTGGAAATGCAGCTTTCAGAACTTTCAACCAAGCTATTTTCCATTCTTATTCCATAGAAATAGTGTTAATGGTATTATGTGAAGCTCAATTGATTTAGTTTTATGTATATCTTAGAAGCTACCGGCAAGAATACTTCATGTAAATTTGAGTTTTACATCTGCCAGCGGAATTTCTGCCAAGATGCAACACTGCCTTGTAATACACGACACAATGGAAGACTAAATCCAGTAGGATCATTTATTCATGCAGTTGAGAGTGTAAATTGGAATTCTAAGGTAAGATAACGATCTCAATAGTCATGCTTTCACAATAGCAAACACCCAAAATGCTTTTGAGTAAACAAAGCAAATATACAAAACCCAGAAATGTATATATATATATTTATCAATATTTAATCTCCATTTTAAAAAATGCAATCATATAACATCTTACAGATGGTTTTTAGTGTCACCAAAAAAAAGAAAAACAAAACAAAACAATAAAACCTCCAAACAAATTTTCTTTCCTTCCATAGATTAAAAAAAACAAAAAAGCCTGTTACTTTAAAATCCAAAGTTTTGTGTAGCTGTGTTTTAAGTTTTAATTATATTATCAAAAACTGTTTTTATTTTTAAATTTTTTAAATATCAATTTATTTCTCTCAAGCAAATACTTACCTATGATTTATAACCACATGTAATTTCAAAAATTTACATTACAAACCACATTCTCCTACCTCACTCTTTCCCATCTCCTAGTCTGCTTCCATAAACCACCACTTTCAAGTCTTTGTTTCTCCTGATATTAAAGTACATAATTACAAAAATTATGCTTATACTAGTGTTTCCTGACATTAATTTTAGACATTGCCTATTTATTTTCTATTTTTGTCTTCCTTTCTACCATTTTCTCAGCATGGTTATCTAACACACTTTAATCATATTAACATCAAATTTATATTTTTATATTTATTAACAAAAACTGTTCATTGTCAGATCATATGTTATAATATACAATTAATTATTGTTATTGGCCATAGTTCCATTTTATAAAGTAGCTGCAAACACAGAATTAGTGGACACTGAACCATTGCTCCTGGGTACAATACAGGGTTAGGTTCTTGCAAGACTTCTGTCACAACATAGCAATCAATCAACCTTAATTATTTAATGATACTGTTGAAACACTGACACTGAAGTCACAACCAACAGCCCTACAGCTAGTGCTTGAATGAAGCTTCTCTAACACCTGCATTTTCTCCATGAAGCACAGCTCAGCCTTCCTGCACTTAGGAACACTAGATAGCACTTCAGCACTACACTTGGAGGTCATGTGAAACAGTGAAATCACAAACAAAAAATATTTTAAAAAATGGCACTAGATACACAGAGAAAAGGACACTTAAGTCACAAGAGCAAAAACAAGCAGAATATCTACGTGTTTGATCTCAAATGGGAATGTGCACGTCAAGCAACTCAAATTAGCTGCTCGGCGCTCGTCTGTAAGTGAATGTAGATGTGCCATGAGTATTGATTTTGAGGTTACAAATCAACTGTAGTGATAGGCAAATCTGCGAATACAGAAGTAGTGAATAATGAAGACAGACTGTACTTAGAATTCTTCCTGAGGAACTTCTCTTCCCTTTAGATTTCACTGGTTTTCAACCCCTAATTCTTTTCAAACTTTCACAGACATCTCCTAGCATCCCTAACTCCCAATAATGCTCCTACCTAGACTGGGTACTACTGGTGTGGTCTGGGGACTACCCAGCCTAATGGGTGTCATCATCTAGTTCCTTAGTCTCAAGTCTTTTTGCCTGATTTTGTGAGGACACCTAACAGTGGCTTCCTAAATAAGAACAGCTTATAGCTAAGCATGTTCAGAACTTAAATATGTGAGAGAATCTTTATTATACTCTCTTAATGATGGTTAAGTCAGGTGTAAAATTCTATATTGAGAATAATTTTTCTTTAGTTAAAATTTCTTGTTTTGTTGACTTGTAACATTCAGTACAAAAACTAAAAGCTTTTCTTATTTTCAGTCATACCCGTTTTCAGTTTTAATCTTTGCTTTTTCCCTATGGACACTTTAAAGATCCAGTGACTCTGATGTGACAAAATGATGTACCACGTGTAAATCTTTTAAAATTTATAATATGTAGCATACAGAGATGGAGCTCTTCATATTGGAGATGCTTATTATTTAAATCTGGAATTATTTCGTGCATTGTGTGAAAATCACTTTCCTCTGTTCTTGTCTGACTTTATAAAATTGCAATAAATTAGATATGGGATCGCCTTGATTGATCTTCTAATTTTTAAAAATCTTTCATCCCTTATTTTTCAAATGATTTGGTTACATTCTGAGAGATTTATTTTGGTTGATGTCTCAAATATTCTATTGATCTTTAAAAAACAACTAGCCATGAAATTTGAATTCCAAAATGTTTTTCCGGTTTTCTTATTAAAAATGATCTATGATTATTGTTTTTCCAGTAGCATCGTTCTCTTGTGTCATGCAAACATTTCCTGCATCTCTTGACTGAGTCCTCTCACTTCTTTTTCTTGCCTGTGAGTTTGTTTTTTGTTTGTTTTGTATTTTTGTTTCATATATAGCAGGCTTTTCTTAGAAGCTGCTCCTTTCGGTTGGCTCTTTAAACTAATGAGTGAAGCTCTAGAAAACTGACTAGACTCGATGGACACAGACAACAGCTTGCTCCTGCAGAAACAGAACGGATAGATGCCTGACTGCTGGTGTGATGGGGGTGGGGCTGTGGATGGGGGTGGGGCTATGCATGGGGGTGTAGGGAGGAGAACACTTAGAAAAGCCTTTCTAATCATTAGCCTGTTTCTTTCCCACCTTCAAGCCCATTTTCTGTGAGATCAAATGTGTTCAAGCAGGAATTGTGCATGTTTATTGCTAAACACAGCAATTATTAACATATTATATGATGTACTGTCAAATTATATTAAAACATAAATATGTGTATGCAAAATAAATATATATTCTAAACTCATCACTTCCTAATTATTTTACTAACCATTTTACTACTATTATTTACATCTATTCTGTGTGTGGTTGAATAACATTTTAATTTTTTTTATTTTGGGGGAGGTAATTAGTTTATTTATTTATTCTTTTTTTTTTAATGGAGGTACTGTGGATTGAACTGGACATGTGTGTGGATGAGGATGCTGCATAATGGTGAGCTATTGCACATCTCTTCCCAAATTCACATCCAGTGACATCACTTCAATAGCTTGGAATTGACCAAGGTAGGAGTGTTTACAACATAGAAATTGGCAAAGGCCACAAGCTGGTACTTGATTAATTGTTTTGTCAATTGTCTAGATGTAAGAATGATGAAGAAAATGTGGATAATACAGATTAAATTTAAAATGTTAGCATCTCTGGAGTATTACATTGTGAATAATATATAACAAATTGAGGAAACATTCTTCCAGTATTTAAAAGCTATTCCACTTCAACAAGGAACTTGCCCACATCATTGTTTAACAGTTAAAGTTCCCACAGATGTACTCATTGCCTAATTTACTTATGCATGTAACGATAAATGTCAACACCATTCATGTAAGAAATAGACCAGTGCATTGTCTGCCACAATACATTGGCTATGGATACCAGGATTTCGCAAAAATCAACAAAAACATTCCGTTAGAATAAAGTTACTGTATAGATTTTACAAAAAGGATGTTTACTTATTATTTAATGCTAACTATTAATATATTATTTTATTATTACTATAAACTGTACTAATAAATGTAAGAACACATACACATGCATAGTTTTTCTAGAGAGCCAGTTGTTAAATATTCAATAGCAATGTAGGCACTTATTTGAAAGCTTTCTCCCTCTGATCATCTGTTTAATTTCTATAAATTCCATGTTTAAAAATGTGCTTCTCGCCCTCCTCTCCTTTCATTTCTCATCTATTCTCTTTGTTCTAGTGGGTGTGGTGTTAATGTTAGGGTTCTTTTTTAATCTTAGTGGAGTTTCATGAGGAAGAACAAAAATAAAAATGTTTGTACACAACTATATTTAACTGAGTCCTGTAACTAATGTAATTTTAATATAGCTTATTCATTTGTTGTTACTTGACAAATACTGAGTACCCAATGTAGATTTATAAAATACAAAATCTGCCCTCAAGAAAACCAAAATAGAGAAAGGATAGAGGTATGCAAATACTACAATGAAAGGTTAAAAAGTGATATATACCATAAAAGGTACAGATACTGTGCCAAGAGAAATTCAGAGAAGGTGATTATTAACAGTTGGGGACATCATTAAGCATCCCATTAAGGTTGATGTGATGTAAGATCTGAATTTGAAAAAAATAGGTAGGACTTGGATATGGAGAATGAAGACCCACAGGCAGAAGGCGTCACTGCTTCAAGGAGGGTGAATAAAGGCACAGAAATATGCAAGGTTATAGTGATTTAAATGTTGAGCAATTTAATTTCCATCATGAACATGCCCAGAGGAGAGCTATCAATAAACTGATTTTTGTTCTCTCATTTTCTTGCATGAATGCCATTCCTGAAATCTTTACTACTCTAAAGAAGAGCGGAAGTTTCCTGATTTTGAGTTTAATTACAAAATCAAATGAATATTCAGTAAAATAATCAGAAAAGTAAATAAAGCTTTAAACACTGTGAGGACCATTTTAATCCATGATCCAATGCTTCTCTTTACGTGAAAAAGAGATACTGCAGAGAAGCCAATGTTAATATTTGAATCAATATTCATACTAGATTTCTTTAAAAATAACATATTTGACTTCTGAACTTTAACAGCGCAACAAGACAAGATTTTCTGACTTGGAATTGTGGAGATCTAAAACGATGACTAGGAAAGGACAGATGTGGCCTGTTCCAGATGCCAGTTGTGCTTCACTGACACCGAGCAGGGCCTTCACGGGGCCTTGCTGGGACGCTGGCCTCCCAGTAGCTGCCAGGGAGCCGCTCCCCTGTTGAGAGCGTCATAAAGCAAAACTCTCTAATGCTCTATTAACTAATATTACTGAGACATGATTCAAGACTGACCAAATTATACTAAGTATTCTGTAATGACTATGGTTCATGAAAGCCTCAGCATTACTGCATTTTAAAGGCATCCCTTTCCCCCTCTTTATTAGATGGTTTCAGTTGAAATCATTAAAGATAATTTAAAAGAGAAGCATATATTATTTTTTAAACAAAAATAGGAAGGATAATTAATTTTTAAAATGTGCTTAAAATAAAACCACACATAATGACAAGGTGATTAGAATGAATGGTTTAGGCAAGGCATTGCAAATGTCACTGGAGAACTGAACTAGGTCCTAAAAGTCACCTGATTGAACAGGTACTTTTTAAAAGCAATGCATTCCCATGTGTACTATTCATGTCTTATTAAAAACAAGTGGTTGTATTCTATTCTCAGTCAATAAACTGCAAACCTCACAAAACTGGGCTAAACAAACACAAAATATTCCATTAGAGACAAAAGCCCATTGTCCTAAGCATGTGTTAAACATGACTAACACTGTATTTGAACAATACCAAAATCCAAAGGAAAGTGAATATATCAACTTGATTTTCAGAAATGGTGAAACATTTGTACACTTAGCATTATTTAAGCAAAGCTCACATTTTATTGCCTTTTTATATTTTCCATTAAAATATTTTGTCACTGCACAGGCAAAAATCCAAAGATCAATTATAGTTTCAAATATGAATAGCCATCCCTCTATTCACTGACTGAAAGCACAGGTTTCCTACCTAAATCCCAATTTTAATCTATTTGCTGACGAATCATCCTGTTAGGAATAGGCTACTGCCCCACCAAGACCTCAAAGAGCCTCTCAGTCCATGTGTGAAGGGAGCAAAGAACTAGACAGCTGCAAGATCTAGGTGGATCATGCCACCAAAAATTAAAGTGATTTAATTTAAAATATACCTTTATCTTACTTCCTGCCAAACTCAGTTTGTGCTAATGTCTGGCAAATATTAAGTACTCTGAAATGTTGATGATTTCTATTATCCCAGAAGAAAACTATGTAGACTCAGGAAAATAACAACTTTGGGGAGATAATCTGAATGACTTGAAAGATCAGATCTACTTAGTTCTGTAACATTTTCTGAATACCTACTATGTTCAAAGCTTTTTTGAAATTTCCCATGAGAGAGGCTATTATACGCTGTGAGAAACAAGATCATCTTATTGGCAAAATTGGGGGTTTTCTTTTTTGAAGAATCAAGGAAAATTCAATAAATATTGAATAGCATCTAATTTTTTATTGTTACTGTCATATTTATCATAGTGTCACCTTCTAGTTACATTTTAAATCATTTCCCCTATGCATGCAGGGGAATATATATATATATAGTTCCATTCAAATACAATTCTTCAGAAAATCACCCAAATATAACAGAAATAAAGATGTTTTAAATTAAATATTGCATAGGCTAAAATATTGTCTAAAACAACATAAATATAATATAATATGATATAATATAACTGGAGTTGTTTCGATTTATTAACTGGAATTGTATAACATCCCATCTTATTACTACCTTATTAATGATAACAAATGAAATATTACCATTATATCATATAGAGATCCAATCCTTCCATTTCTGAGAGCAGAAACTAGTCTGGCCAATTGACTGCAGTCACTGAGCTAACCCTGTTTTTATGGATTGTTTTCTATTTCCTATCATTTGAACATAGCTCCTTTAAGATCATCTTTAAAAGGGAGGTTAGGAAAAAAAAAAACTTTAAAAAGGCACAAAAATAAGAAAAACATGAATTGTGAGCAGAAGTAGCAATACGACTCTGAGAAGAAAAAGGTAGGGGATATGAATCCATGTAAGTGAAATTTTTCTAATATTGTGATGATTCAGGTTCAGAAAAAAAGAGTGATAATAAAGAAACTAAAAATAACAATATAGTACTCAGTAGTGTTTAAAATTTTTAAGGTCTATTGGAAGCCTACAACACACCAATATTACACACAGGCAGAGTTTATTAATATCAAAGAACAATTTCTTAAATTTAGCATTCTTGGAATCTGGTATACTCTCAACTGGAAACCTTTCTGGTTTATTAAAGGATCTGTGTTTCCTCAGTTAAAAAAAACTACTTTCTAGTTTGTTCATACCCTAAATCCTTTTTTTATTTTATATATTTTGCTTTTGACCTCATTGAGATCAAAGACCACTGTATTAAAAAAATTAAAAGAAACACATATACAATGAGACTACTGGCACTGCAAATGGTTAAGTCCCCAGGGATGAACTTGTGCTTAAGGATGCGTGAACAGTAAACAGAAAGCTACACTTAATGGCTACACATGACACTCAGAGACAGGAGTGCTGGAGGTGCTTACACACACTTCAAAATGTACTGCTGGAGTTGCGAAGGAATTATAGGTTCCCACTTGGGTTGTATGTCTCTGTTTCCAGAAGGATTTCTAGATTGTGACCATTTATGACCATTTACCTCAGGAAAATCAGAATTAGGGGAGTAACACATGTTTTATTCCAGTGCATGCATTTGTTTACTTTGCTTTTGCACACATACTAAAGTATACTATAGATAACATTAAATCTGTTCTTTAAAAAAAGAAAAAGCATGGGACATTAAAGATACTTTTTGTTAATCATAGCAGTTATGTATACTTACACAAACAAATGTGTAGGGCAAATTTAGATTGATTCATACATCAAGGAGGGCTATGTTCTGAAGAGATTTTCAAAGACTTCAGCCCTAAGATATCTTCCTCTTTACTTTCTTATTGTGAGATCCATGCCCTTGAGTTAAAATATGATGTCACAAAGAAACTTCTTTAAATCTAAATATCTTTAGAAGAGTCACAAGTTAACCTAGCAGCCACTCATTGTGAATAAGAATAGCAGCTCGGTTTATAGGTTTATATATAGACTGATTGAGAGGAACAGTCGATTTTGAAGACTGAGTAAAGGACATGGATGAATGAGTGAAAAAAATCAAACACTTGAGATGCCTTTTGGAGAGTTAAACATGAAGTGAGTGGCTTGGGGTACCAGCAGAATATGAATTCTGAAATGCATGAGTAAGACACAGAAGGATGACACAAAGAACTGTCAAGGCATTACATAAGGATTATGTAAGACTGCCAGCGAGATGCCAACTAAGGGACCTTATTTCTTAGGACTGAAGACAGTGCAAAATAACCCAGAGTAGCCTATAATTGCTGTCCAAACATTTAAAAAACCCACTACTACAATTTTGAAATTTCCTATAAAAACAAATCATGGAACATATCCAGATAAACTGTGACCTTCCCCAGGGTATTGTCCATATCTTATTCATCTTAACAACTAACTTCAACTAGCATGGTTGTCTGGCCTATGGTCTTTTCTCAGTATATCCTTTGGAAAATATTCAAATGAGCTAACACACTGCAGTGTATAATTGTAAAATGGTTAACCAGGATGTTTCTTTTTATTTGTTTTTGCCGTCTATAATGAATCAATACCATAATAATAATAAAAGTTGGCACTTTAGGTACTTATATAGGTACTTTTTATTTTATTTATTTTTTATTTATTTATTTTTTTAGGTATAGAGGATAAGTGCTTGATATGAGTAAAGTTAATTATATTAAAAATCTCTTTCATAATATTCCCTATAGTTGTTAGGCAAACAGTCTATATTATTATAGTATTCTGCTAAGGAACTCTACTCTCTGGAGGAGTAAGAGACACTCCACATTAGCAACAATTGGTAAGCACCAGATATAACCTGGATTTGAATTTTGTGATTTCCAGTTCATCCTTGTCTGAGAGAAGTTTCATTTTCGTAACTAAAATATGCTGACAATCTAATCATGAACAATTTTAAGGTCACATTAGACATTAAGTCTGATATTAGAATATATTTCCTGATTAACAACTATACTCTAGTTCATCACATCCAATGGTTAGTATAGTTGTCCCATTTCTTATATTACCACTTAGTCCAAATAAAGAAAAAATAAAAGAATCAAGCCTGCCCTTAGCAATATGTAGGTACTGATCATTATTGTCTGCGTTTAATAATATCACACTTAATGAGTTATTCTAAAGAAGTAACCTCTTAGGCTCATGGTCTCAAATAGAAATTTTGCATATTGTTATGTTTTATCATAATCCTTTTGTCAGTTACATCTTTAAAGTAAGTCATTAAAAGTGTCCATCTGATTTAAAACCTGAGATCTGACCTATTCCTGGCCCCCATATGTAAATGTTTTATTTTTAGATGTTATATTAACTGCCATTGGTTTATTTGTTGCATTGTGTGCCAACACCACTCTGCTTCAGCTACTGGGGAGTAAGACAGGAGAAAGAGATTACAGAGAGAAATTCAGATGTATCTATAATCTTTTATTTCTTAAAAATAAGGCTACCTGAAGCAAATATGTTAAAATGTCACTATATAAACCTGAGTGGTGAGTTTGTGATAGCGTTATGTTAATTTTTAGACTTTCTTCTGTTTTAAAATATTTCATACTGAAACATATAAAAATCCAGTTTGGACTGAGCTAGACTGTATTAGGTTAAAGCTTAAGAAAACCTGTGACTATTTGACCAACATTCTTGGCATGTGAAATTGTTTAACATCAGAGATTTTTTGTTAAATTTTAACAATTCTCCAAGATAAATATTAATGAAGTATTTTTTTAATTTTAAAATTATTAGATATCTTTATTTTAAATCTACTTTAAAAAATTTTTAGTTTTGATTTATGGTTGCCAGTGAATATGATTATATAATTTTTGTTTTTCAGAAAATTTCCAAGTTTTCTTATATTCCACTAACAAATATGTCTTTGCATTTTTCCACTGACAATTCTTTTTAAAAAAGAATCATTCTTAAAGTAAAAAGTTTAACATATATTTATATAATCAACCTTACTAACTATATAATCAAAAATATTTAAGTATTCATTTCTTTTTTCTTTTTCTTGATCAATTTGATCTTTCAAACACTGAGTGTGGAACATTTAACTCCCTCTACCATTAAGATTCTGAGAATTTCTACTTGTATTCTATCCAATTTTTAAATAAATATATTACAATACTGCATTATAAAATACATAAAAATTCTTAAGGGTTCTCAAATATAGTTGATTCCTTCATCAATACAAAATATCCTCTCTGTTACATTTAATGGTGTTCTTGAATCCTATGCTGTCTGATATTAAAATGCCCACTCTTCATTTCATGTTTGTGTTCATCTGCTATACATCTGTCACCATTTATATGTAACATGTCATTTTAATATGTAAGTGTCTTGCAAATTGCATAAATAGTATACAGTTTTGACCCAACATGTAAGTCTTTGATTTTTAATAAGAAATTTTAACATACAACCAGCTGTTTGTTCAACTTATCTTGTTTTCTGTTTTTACTTTTCCTTCATGTTTCTTAATAATACCCAAGTAATTGGGCTGTTGTGAAGACAAAATAAGCTGATATTTACAATTTCTGACAAACAGGGTTCACTTAATAAATGGTACTAATGTATTTGTTTGCCTTTGTCCTTCCCTGCCTATTCTATGCTTTGGTCTCTATAACCTTGGAAGGTATGAATGATGGTATAAATTCCACTGAAGGTAACTTTTTAGTTTTAAATGATATATGTGTTTTCAGTACAGGGCAAATTATCAATATGGAAAAACTGAGGTTAGATAGAAATTCAGTTGTATTTGTTTATGTGTGTGATTTATTCTCTTCTCTATCAAAACCATTTCTCCAACATATCATGAATTAATATAAAGCTATTTTTATTTACCTGTCTTTTTTCCTGATTTTTTTCTTACACTAAATTTCAATGATTTACTGCAGCAAACTTTTACAACATACAGAGTGTCTCTTACTTTAGAATTTATGTTTTAGTCTTATGCCCTCATTCATCTTGAGACAAATATAGAGAATGTGTGCATCAGCAACTGACTTCTCTTTCATCAGACATAGGGTCGTTGAAGTCTGTAGTTTAGGTGCAATAAGAGAAGCAGGATAAGGATATGAAGCCAAAAAGTTAAATGCATGGTTTGCACTGGATTTATCTTTGTATTGGAGCAGAGTCTGCAGTAGCATGAACACCACAAAACAGTATTGATCTCCTGTTAAATCCTTGCTTATGAGTTTATGATCCACTCAGAAGTGAGGCAATACTTCTATGAAATCACTTAGCAGTTTTACACATCTATTAAATGATCTTATTACCACTTTTAAAGAGGGCTCAATTTGTTACTTTTTGGATATCTCATCTTTCATTGTACTCACACCTACTAAGCTGGTACTTCAAGAAAAAAAGAGAATGTATAATGTTATGAGTGGCTATAATTTGCCCAGGTTTCACACTGTATCCTCTCTCTAATTCTCACTATGACCTTTTCAGAAAATGCTTGACCCATTGCTGTTTAGCGGGAATACCTTGGATGTTCTCCGTAACAGCAAATTACAGATGTATCCTCGGAACTAAACTAGTCATTCAAACAATCCACATCACCCTTACATTCTTAATGTCCTTTCTATTTGTGCACATTTATTTAGATTTACCTATCAGAGCTAAGATAGGCAGAATTTGCAATAAAATTCTCTGAAGGGAAAATAAGAAAATTAGAATATTTTCCTAATTAATATTTTGAATTTTACCTGGGATATACATTATGAAGCCTGTGATGACCCCTTTGATAGTCCCATGAAACAGCATAAAAACACAATTTTAACATAGCTCTCTCAATGACAACAGCCTATTAACACAATACATGGTTCTTCCCTTTTCAGCTCTTCTCCATTCTGAAATCAAGCATTGGACATCACTGATAATCTCATGGGTAGAAGGGCCAGGATAAGGAATAACGTTCCAGCACCATGTAGACCCCTCAACAAACCAACTAGCAAACTACGATTCTAATTGGTATTCATATTCTATAGGGAATGTATCTTAACATCTATCAAAATACCAAACAGACTAGTGGGGCTGGAAGGGAAATTTTAAATCACATGTAACATTCTGCTTTCATATTCTGTTTTGAACATTTAAGCAGACATGATGCATTACATGACAAAGCTATAATACATGATAAAGCTTATTTAAAACTCTAACCAACAAATATATCACGTGCCTATGATATTGCTTTCGAGATCACACAGCCGTAGTAGCACTCTCATAGAAGCCCAGATCGCTACCACCAATCATTTTTTTCTTTCATGTCTTCAGCTAAGAAAAGCTACAAAAAGCCTACAAGAATCCTATATGTAATCCATCTCATAAGTTTCTCCTGAAGCTCTTGTGATTCTTGCTAGGTCTGGAAATCTTCATTCATTAAAAAAGAGCTATCAATTGTCAAGAACGTATTGTGTGAAAGAAGGCACTTTTTCAGGCATTTCAGAAACAAGATGTCCAACTCTTCAAACAATTTGGCACTATTCTTTAGAAAGACAAAACTGAGATTCAGAGGTGTTAAATGATTTTTCACAGCCAATAAATGATGGAACCAGAGTTCCAAACCAGGCCTGTCTAATTCCAAAATCTGGACATTTTCCCTGCAGGATAAGACCTTTCATCCAGATCTTATCTTAAACCCATTCCCTCAAGGATTTTCTCTATGTTAGAATAACAGTTTAACAGGTTAATGGCTTTATGTTCTTTTATTCATTTATTCAGCATGAGTGTGTGCACTTAACGGTCTTTGTTAGGTCCGGGGCATGAAAAAGAGAATTGGACCTGGTCCTTGTCCTTAGAGGACTATAAACCAATTGCTGTGCTACTAATACTAAGGAGGACTGGGAACAAGGGTAGATTAATAGAGGAACTGGTATCTCACGTGAGTTTTTTTCGGAATAAAGTAATGTACTGATGGGTGCTTAGCTTAAAGGAAGAACGTGTAATCTTGGGAAATATCACATTCTTTTTTTTTTTTTTCAGGGACATTCCAGAGCCCCTTAAGTCAAAATAATAGTCCTACATGTTAAAAGGTTCATATTTTTTAGGAATACTCATTTTATGGATAAGCATATTTCAGTGTTTCTCCAGTCGTATCACTCACTGCCACTTTTCCCATAAGCAAAAATAGTCTTAAATATTTTTTACATGTAGTATAAAAATTATAGCTAAACACATTTGTTGATAAAATATACTTTTAAAAAAACTCAAACGTTAATGGAGATTTGTTCCAAAAACGTACCAAAGAAAAATGGCATACAGAAAATAAATAATACGTTATTCTGTTCAACATAATTCTTCTCCCACTTTCATAGAAAACAAGTCAACATTTTAAGTTCCAAACTGAAAACATTTCACTTAAAATAAATCATATAACAATATAGGCAGACCACTTAGCTACCATTTGATGAGAATTCTTTTATTTCCCTCATCTTTGTAGCACGTGCTTGAAAAGATGTGAGGAATAATATTATTCCTCTATGTATGCCCACAGGAGTAAAGTGTTATCCTCCCAACTCTTCCGAGGTTTTAATTATGAGAGTAATTATGTTGACATAATGTGCAAAATGTTGTGATATTTCATTTTCAATTATTTAGCACTATTGGCAGACTAGGGCACAAATTACAGATATGCGTACATTCATGTTTGCTAACAATCCATTGCCAAACATAACTAAATTTTTAAATTATAGTTAACAACAATAGGTAACTAATTTCCCTTAAGTACTTCTCCAGCTAGGATTCCTACTAATTAGAATCACTGGAGCTGACTTGAATTTTAACACTAATATATGCCTTAAAGTGTTTAAGTTTTATTATTTATTTTACCAAAGAGTTAATTCATGGGTCACTGAATTTAAAATTACAAATACCGTGCTTTTTAAAGCTAAACTTTACTTAATTGAGCATTTGGTCCATCTATCTCCCAGCGCTGAAAAGCAAAAGAACCATAAATACAGACTTATTTTAAGTATGTTTCTATGTATAGTTAATGTAATATTTTAACCCCTCCCTCAGGTATGTTAAGTCTCAGAGAAAATAAGATGCTAAAAGAAAAAGAGCCAGTTAAAAATACATACTAGTTTATAAAAGGACTGTTTTTTTATTTATGCTTATAACTTTATTATGTAGGTGTGTAAAACAGATAAAGAAGTACAGTTAGTCTATGTTTTATTTGAAAATTACTGCAACTTTTCAAAGTGCAAACTAAATCAAGAACCACTGCTGACAGCCAACTTTGACCCTGTCCTTGTGATCTTCTTGGCAACATAATTTGCACCCTGTAGAAACGAAGATGACTTCTTCCTATGACAAGACTGTGTTCGACACTGGTTAATTAGCACGCAGATGGCAGGGAGGCTGCCCATTTTACCCCCTACTATACAAACCGCACATTTATATGCAGCACATATTGCAAAGTGGAATATTTGCACAAGTCGTATGGCAGTAATCAGGTCCTCACTTTTGAAAGTTAGAAGAAAAAGAAGGTAATGATTATGAACTTCAAAGTACAGTGCACTCACATAATTGGACAAGCTTCATTGAGAAAAGACTAGGCACAATTTATTGTGCTGTTCTTATAATTTAATTCTTAATTCTTGGAAAAGGAAATGTACACACGAAATTTATCTAAGATACTCATGATTTGATTGGCAATGTAAATATATTGTGGTTTAAAGGAAAAGCAGAGAAATACTATATCCATTTGTCTTATCTTTTAAAATGTTTTATGGGGGAAGTAATTAAGTTTTTTTTTTTTTTTTAATGTAGGTACTGAAGATTGAACCCAGGACCCAGGATGAGAATTAAATTTTTTTTTTTTTTCTTGGGCAGGGAGGTAATTAGGTTTACTTAATTTTTTTTTACTGGAGGTATTGGTGATTGAACTCAGGACCTCGTGCATGATAAGCATGTACTCTACCACTGAGCTATGCCCTCCCTACCATAATAGACTTGTTTTAGAAATGCAATTTGAGTGTTTTATTTGAATATAAAAATCTGAAAATAATAAACACATAGTACTTCAAATGGGAATGAGGGACACTGAACAAAAGAGTAAGGAAGAAAATCCTTCCTGAGAGCAGCACTTTCCTGTTCCTTACTCTATACCCGCGATAGACAGGGTTTCCCCTTAACCTGAAGAAAGGTTATGAAAAGTTTAAATATTTATGCTCTTACAAAAAATATTCCCGAGTTTAACAAAATGACTGTTTTGTTATCTCCTGAGCCATGGGCTGCCTTAGGCAAGTGAAAGTAAGTAAGCAGGTGGTAAGGGTTCATTGACAATTCATAGTTCACTTTATTTTGTTGTCATCTGGATGCGGATAATCAAAATATGAGAGAGCTTACATAAAACACGCAACGTTCAAGTCTTAGCTATTTGTGAACAAGGTCTTTTCTTTATTGATTTTTAACTAACTTCCCTTATATTCTTCATCCCTACTTAAATTTTTAAAATCACTTAAAAGAGGATTTCAGAATGTTAAAGTATAATATTTATAAAAGATTTGAAACAAGGAATATTTATTTCAAGACTCTATTTCTCCTTGAACACATATTTGTTTTGGTTGACCCATCACTAGTCTTATGAAATATGCTTTGGTACACTCTGCTAAAATAATGTCTCAGCAATTAAATCAAACAGAACTCCTATTTCTTGATTAAATTCTAAGCACCGAGTTAATTTTTGGATCACTTATTTTCTAGTTATTGCATTCAAAATGCTAAACTCATACAGTTCCATCCCATATTATAAAATTTTACAAAAGGTGATCTTTAAACGATTAAGAGAGAGCAAATTCTTTATGTAGAAATACATGTGAATACTTTTCTCTCATGTTATTTTTTTTGCTGCAATAAGATCAGACCTTTCTGTAGGTTTTCCAAGGCAGCCTTTGGGACTGACTATATCTTCATGCTTCCCTGGCAATGACACTTTTCACTTTGAAGATGTCAGACGAGGAAAAGCAGCATCACATAATTTAGGAGTGAGAATGAATGTGAGCCCTGAATACTGGTCATCCTTGAAGCAGAAAACTTAATGTGTATTCCAGACAAGAAATCTGCTGCAGAGGGCAAGGACATGGGACCACAGCCAGAGTTTAAACTCTCCTGTCATGATTCTTTAAAAGACCACATTGTACCAACTCATTTGGAAGGAAACTTATTACTAATGGAATGGATTTTTCTATTCCTCCCCAACCCCCTCCTTTTCTTTTACTTCTCAGTTCAAAAGAATTATATGCAGCCACATTTTAGGTAAGGTACTGTCACTGCTACTATTTGTGTGAAGTATAATCCTGTCGTCTAATTCAAATTTTAATAGAAGGCTTTGAAAAGTAAATCCAAAACTAGCATGTTGAAGAAATAAATTGGGTGACACCCCACTTCATTACTATAAAGGAATGTTGCTTAGAATATATTTGTAATTAAAAAGTGGATTATGAAATCATACAAGGAGGAGGGTGTAGATTCCTACTTAGGATACAGAAAGCTGCAAAATTGTCCCTCCCACCCAAACAATGAAAATAGGTCAGATATCCTCCTACAAAATAAATTTTCTTGAATCCATCAGAAAGCTGTAGTCATCATGCAACCAAGAAATCTGAATTCCAAAGAGAGACAAGCCCCTCTGATGAGATACAGGACTCACAAACTGTCTTGCCTGTCAGAGAACATGGAGGCTTGACGCAAGGGCCTCCATAAGTGAGACCCGAACAACATTAGCTAAAACTTTAACAAAGGAGACCAAGAAGTTTGGGCTAAGTGTATCCATTTGGAATACTGGGAGATCCTAGACACAAGGGGAGTCTAAACTCATTTGCACACTCTCTCCAGTTAGTGTACACTTGGTGCTCATTAGAAAGACTGGAGGCAGGACAGGAGTCTGAAGAAAGACATCTTAGGTAGGGCAGGGTTCTGGAGGAGGTCAGCAGCTGTGGGTATAAGTCCAAATGCCTTGTAGTTTTCCAGACTCTTTTCTTATGCCAAACAAAAGCCTTAAAACACATGAGAGAGACAGCAAAGATGCATTGTGGGTGGGGAAAGAGTAGAAAAACAAAACCCTCTAGGCTTAAGGGAGGGGCAAGAAACTGTCTTGGATCTAAGCTCCTATACCCTACTCAAAGCTTAGATCTCCTATCACTGAAGAAAGAACATAAACACTCATTCAAGGTCAAAGTCAACAACAGATGCATACAAGGCAAGGGAGTCTGACTGACAAGAGGAAGAGTGGTAGGCATGCTGAGAAATCCCAGCCAGAACTCAGGGTGCAAGTCTTTCCCCAAACGATGGCTGAGCCAGAACAACAGAGAACCACTGCTCCCACAACACAGGCCTATCACGGGGTACCAGGCAACGGCAGTCTACCACTGGGGAAGCAAGAACATCAGCAGAACGCTGCCTCTGTGCTACAGATCTGCGGGGATGACAGAAAGGTGAGGGTGGAGAAGACCCTCTATCACCCCAGCTCTCACCTTAAGCACAAGGCAGAGATAGCCCATCTCGAGAGGAATTTCAAGCCAGCAGTATACCACCAGGAAACATATCAATGTCAAAACCCAAACCCAGCAATTCGTAACCAGAGTGACTCAATCTACCACACCAGTGGCCTGGCAAATGTTGAAACCTGCCCATCCCCAAAGGTAAATATCGTATACATCAGTAGCTACTGAGTTTCTACAGCCATACGATAGAATGGCATCGGTAATAAAAAGGAGGCATTGATAAATAGAGCAATATAGTGAATCTCATAAGCAATGTAAAAATGCAAAAAAAAAAAAAAAAACCACAAACAAACAAACAGAACAACAATGACAACAAAACAGGCATATAAGACTAAATGTGTCATTCTGAAAAAGGCAAAACTCTAGGTATAAAAAATGAATCCGTGGTTGCCTGGGTTGTCAAGGGAAAGGGATACTGATTACAAAGGGACATGGAGGAACTTTTTCGTGTGATTGTAATATATTCGGTTATCTTAACTGTAGTGGTATTTATATGGCTGCATATGTTGTCAACATTCATGTAACAGTAATCCCTAAAGGCTGAATTTTACTTTGTGAAAATAATCTCAATGAATTTGACTTCAAAAATCAATATAAAGAATGTAGTACACAGAAAGCCACAGAAGAAGAAGACAGAAAAAGAGACAATAGGAGTAGGGATAAAGAAAGAAGAAAGGAAGAGGGGAAGGAAATCTACCAACATTTCTGAATTTTGGACAAAAAATTTGTTAAAAAATACATACAACACTTTAAAATAAAAGCTGGATATAGAATTCAGTTGTGAAAAGAAATATTTTTCATATTTTGTACCTTTTAAACAAACACATTGCTAAGAAAATTAGAAAGAACATTGACAAGGACACCAATAAGCTTACTATTCCACAAGTGAGAAATATTTTATTTTTCCTCTGTATTATCGATAACACTCCTCTTAATACTTTTACTTACTTAAATGAAGAATTCTTGAATATTTTTCTTACATAGTCCTGTATCTCATGGCAATGAATTCAACTGTGTGTAGTAAGAAAAGTCCACAAATTTTAGTCCAGTTACTTCGTGTAACAGTCAAAACTAATTAATAAAGAAAGCTTTTATAAAATGAACTAAAAATGACCATGATAAAATATATTTTACTTTGAGTCTTGTTTGATGATCAATACTAACAGAGTTCAATGAAGTTTGCAAAAATAATTAACATCAAAATATATGATTTCAAATGTTTTGGGAATTTGGACAGTAAAGACCTTTTTTAAAAGCTAGTGTAAAATTGAATGTGTGAGAATGTTAGTGCAAAAAAAATAACAATCTGCCTGTCTAAGATGCAAATGTTGAGTATACAAACAAGCAAGTTGAAACCTGTTCCAGGATTAACAGGTAGCAGAAACATGGTAGTTGGAAGACTCAAGTTCAGGCTCAGGGGTAAAACCAGCTCTGTTTAAATGATGACTGTATCACTTACTATATGAGTTACATTGGTAATTTTTACAGTCTTTTCAAGCATCCGTTTCTATATCTATAAAATGGGGATATAATAGTACTTTTCTTATATATAGAGCTGTTATGATGAATAATGTGTATATTATAAATAACTTAGAAAGCATTCAATGTATGTTAATTGTTGCTGTTGTGTTATCTATGATTAATAATTTTGCTAACATATAGAAGAGTCAAGTGTTGATTTCGAGTTACGTTTACTTGGTAAGATAATTACTTATTTATTCAAGATAACCCTTTGCTTGTCTTGAATAGTCATTGATAAATGAAAAGGAGCTAGTATTTCAAAAATATGTTTAGATATAACAAGACTGGAATCTCAAATCTGGGAATGAGGTTTAATCACCAATTTGTTATAAAGGAGCAGATTTTCTTAAACCCATAATTTTTAGTAACATATGTATATATCTTCATTAAGGACTGAAGAAATTGTGATACAAATTAAAGGAAAATTATATATTGGAGAAATTAGGGTTAATATCAATGTTTCTTAAACAAACTGGAAGTAGCAAATTAGGTGAGATAAGATGAGAGTGAAGGAAAGGGAAATGAATATAAAACACACACAATAGCAGTTTAAAGTTATTCATCGAGGAACAAATTAACCTTGCAACTCAATAGCTCATAGATCCATCACTTTTTTAGGTCGTGCAAAAATTAACCTCCATTGAGAAATTGTTAGGAAAATAAAATAGGAGAGGAAAAGTGAGAAAACCTTGCTTTACTCAAGTCTCACCCTATGGTGACTTCACTGTCAAAAAAATCACTCAACTCTTTGGGGTTCAGTTTACTCAAATGCAAATGAGAAGTCTTCAGGGATCCTTTCAAGGAAGTATATTTGTATGTGGAACTCTTAAATCGAATGCTGTGCAAGTGTTTGAACATTTTGCTATATCTTTTGGGCAAGATACTGAATAGAAGGGGAAAAACACTGAATTTCTTTCTCATTGTAAAGAGATTCAAATTTGTATACACTTCATTGAGGTAACTAGTTTTAAGAAAATAATACAAGTTGTTATGCTTAAACCTGACAAAGTAATCTTTAGGATAGGTGCATTCTATGAAAACTGATCTAGATTTAATGAGATCTCACAGAAGAGACACAAAATGGAACTGCTTTGCTCTATGATCACTATGGAACAGAAGCATTTTATTTGTAGAGGCTGATTTACTTTTAAAACTGTATTTGAAGGAAGACAGAAAAGCTATTCAAAGAAATATAATAAATACAGTAAAAATGTATTACTCTTATTTAACTTAAATTATAAATTTATTTTATAAATATTTATTTAATAGAAACTGAATAATAAAAATTCATTCCATCTCTTTACATTGCTACACATAAAGATTAAACATGAAAAAAGTTAAATAATATTTAAAAACAAATAATATGAAATTTTCACTTCTAATTCTCACAATCTTGTTTGCAGGGTACTCCTTGACATATTCTTTTCAATATTTTACAGGTATCTCAAACTATATATGTACAAAATTGAATCCAAGAATTCTTGCTTCTCATCCTCCAGTGTGAATGAGAGTTTATCAAAAATGTGAGAGTAATTCTTAACTCCTCTTTTTCCTTCCCACTATATGTAGTAAAATGGAAAAAATATTTCAAATATCTTATAAATTACTCAGGTAACAGTGCATGCAGAAATAACACATGGTAAACACAAAAAAGATGGTCTGGCTTTATTAACATTTAAATAAAATCAAGACAAAATATTATGAGAGAGTGAGAAATAATGAAAAAAGTGGCAATTAATCAAGAAGACATAATATTATATGTGTATATAATCTAATAACAGAGTTTCAAAATGCATTAAACAAAAGCTGGTAGAGCTAATGAGAAAAATGGACAAAAATCACAGTTTTGTGATAATGGGATAATGGCAGATATTAAAATTCCACTCTGTGACCCTGAGATAACACACAGGCTAAAAATCAGTATGGATACGTATCATCTAAACAATAATATTGATCACCTTGACCTAATTAACTTTCATAGAACACTGCACGCAACAACAGAAGAATACACATTCTTTTCAAGTATAAAGAAAATGTTTACCAAAATAGACCATATGCCTGGCCATAAAATAATCCACAATTTTAAAAGACTGATATCTTACAGAATACATTCTTTGATCAAAATAATTCAATTAGAACTCACTAACAATAAAATGTGTGGAAAACCATCAAATAATTTGTAAATAACATAGCGTTAAATAATTCATGAATCAAGGAAGTCATCACAATGAAATACTAGAAAATCTTTCCAATAGAATGATAATAAAATACCACTATCAATGACTGCATGATAAAGCAGAAAAGGAGAAAAGTTTTCAAGCAACGACCTAATTTAAAACTCTAAGAAGAAAGTAAAAGAAGAACAAAGTAGTCTAAAGTAAGTGGGTAGAAAGAAATGATTAAGAACAAAAATAAGTGAAATAGAAAACAGACAAATAATAGAGAAAAATTAACATAGAAAATATTAATAAATTTGATTTGCAAGAATAATTCAGAATAGAGTGAAAATAAAAATTACCAATATCAACCACTTTGGATCTTACAGATATCAAAAGGAAAGAGGATATTATGAACAACTTTAGGCCAATAAATATGATAACTTACATATAACGGAAGATTATGTGGGAGAAAAAAGCAAATTATCAAAACTAACAAGTGACAGAAAATTTCATTAGCTCTATATATTACAAAAATTTAATTTGCAATCAAAACCTTCCATACAAAGAAAACTCAAGGTGCAGGCTCTTGTGAATTCTATGAAACATTTAAGAAAAAACAGTATCATTTTTATATAAACTCTCTCAGAAAACAGAGGAGTTGCAATATTGACCCTGATACCATATCTGTTAAGACATTATGAGAAAGGAAAATTACAGACCAAAAACCCTCATGAAAATAGACATAAAGTCAGAAGGAATAAAAGCGTAAATTTTGGAAAGGAAGACACAAAACTTTATTCTCCAGTGACATGACCTTCTCTGTAAAGGAGCCTAAGTACTAAGACGATAACACTGGAATCAGTAAATAAGTGTACAAGGTTGTAGGATGTAAAGTTGATATGCAAAAAAAAAAAAAAAAAAAAAAGCCTTTCTTTAACAGTAGAAAAATTTCAAATTTAACTAATAAAAATATAATTTATAACACCAAAAATATCTATGATACATTTAACAAAAGATGTCAAAACCTATACTCAGAAAACTGTAAAACATTGCTGACAGAAATTTTAAAAGATCTAAATAGATACTCATACTGTACTCCTGGACTGGAAGACTACATATTCCATGCAATTCCCATTAGAATACTTGCAAGGTTTTTTTGTAAAATAACAAGAGATATTAAAATCCAAAGGACCTGAAATAGACAAAATAATTTTTAAAAAGAAAAAATTAGAGGACTTATCTTTCCTGATTTTGAGATTTACTGTAACACTCATGTATAGCATTGTCACAAGGACAAACATAAGATAGTGGAAAACAATAAATAGTCCAGAAATAGACCTAGGCATATACAGTCAATTGAGTTTCAATAAAAATCTCAGGGTAATTCAATAAAGGGGGAAAAAGAACTTCAGTCTCTAACTCTAAATATTCCATATATGAAATACATCATGGATCTAAACAGAATATTTGAGTCCTTGAGATAGCAAAGAGTTTTAGAAACAACACTCAAAAACACTAACCATAAAAGAAAGAAAATTCTATTTTAGACTAGGTGAAGCCACCTAGATGAAAAACAACTAACAAAAAAATATGGTATAACCCAGTCACACATCCACAGACTGAAAGAGATTCAAAAACTCATTTTATATACATTTACCAGAATGTGCAAGGAGAGGTATATTATTACTTATTGTTCCAGAGTTTGTGAAATAATTGATTTATGTAACTCTAATTATATAGAAAATTAAATATTTTTTCAAGTCTTTTTGCATTATCTTAGATACAAGTTTATTTTTGAAATTTTTATACACTTTAAAGATGAACACAACTAGAGGAACTATATGAAAAAGAACGGCAATACTCTGATGAAAGAAATCAAAAAAGAAATGAATGGAGAGATAGTCCATGTTAACGGATAGGAAGATCGGATCAGATTTTAGTTCTTCCCAACTTGACCCATAGATTCAATACAGTCTCAATTAAAATCCCAACAAGTTATTTTGTGGATATTAACAAAGTGACTATAAAGTTTATACGGCGTCTCAGTTCCTTTGGCTGCTATAATGATATACCATCAACTGGGTGGCTTACATTCAACATACATTTATTTCTTAACAGTTCTGGAGGCTGGCAGACAAAGATCAGGGTATATCAAGGTTGGGTGAGTGCCCTCTTCAGGGCTGCAGGCTTCCCATATCATCACATGGTGGAAGGGGTGAGAGAGAACTCTAGGGCCTCTTTTATAAGGACACAAATCCCATTCATGAAGGCTCTACCCCCATGACCTAATCACCTCTCAAAGTCCCCATCTCCTAATACCATCACCTTGGGGGTTAGGTTTCAACACAAAGGTTTGGGGGAGACACAAACATTCAGACCATAGCATAAAAAGAGGCAGAAGACCCAAAATAGCCAACACAATATTGAAGGAGAACAAAGTTGGAGGACTAAAACTACATAACTTTAAAACTTACCATAAAGCTACAGTAACCAAGAATTTGTGGTACTGGTGAAAAATAGAAATAGATAATGGAACAGATGAGAGAGCCCAGAAATAGAGCAGAGTCAACTGATCTTTGACAAAAGAGCAAAGGCAATACAACAGAGAAAAACTGTCTTTATAATAAACAGTTCTGGAACAGCTAGACAACCACAGGCAAAAGAAAAAAAATCTAGACAGAGATCTTACCCATTTCACAAAAATTAATTCAAAATGGGCCATTTACCTAAATATAAATGCAAAATTACAAAACTCCTAGAATAATAAAGAAGAAAATCTAGATGACCTTGGGGTTTTTAGATAGAACTCAAAAACTGATAACATTAAAACTTCTGTCCTTTGGAAGACAATTTCAAGAAAGTAAAAGGACACATATCGGCAGAAAATATTTGCAAAGGTCATATCCAATAAAGAACTGTTATCCAAAATATATATAAAAAAATTCTTAACACTTGACAATAAGAAAACAATACAATTAAAAAATATGTCAAAGATCTTAAAAGACACCTCACCAAAACAGACATACAGATAAGTATATGAAAATAAGTATATGAAAAGATGCCCCACATCATATGTTATCAGGAAAATGCAAATTAAAACAAAAATGAGATATCAATACACACCTATTAAAACAGCCAAAATCTAGAACACTGACAACCCCAAAGGCTGATAAGGAGCAAGAACTTTCATTCACTGCCAGTGGGAAGGCAAAATGTTACGGCTACTTTGTAAGACAGTTTGGCAGTTTCTTAGAAAATGAACATACTCTTACAACATGATCCAGCAATTGTACCGCTTGGTATTCATCAAAAGGTACTGAAAATGTACATCACACAAATCATTGCATATCAATGTTTACAGCAGCTTTATTTGTAATTGCCAAAACTTGGAAACAAGCAAGATGTCCTTCAATGGGTGCGGTACATCCAGACAATGAAACATTATTCATCACTAAAAAGTATATAAGCTATCAAGCCATGAAAAGTCATGGAAGAAACTTAAATGTGTATCACTGAGTGAAAGAAGCCAGTCTCCAAAGGAATATAATCCAAAAGGTTAGTATGATTTTGACTACACAACGTTCTGGAAAAGGCAAAACTACAGAAATAATAAAAAGACCAGCGGTTACCAACAGCATGGCAGTAGAGAGAGATGGATGAATATGTAGAGGACAGAGAATTTTCAGGGCAGTGTAAACCACCATGCCTTATAGTATAACGGTGGATAAATGTTAGTATACAGAGAATGTACACCAAGGATGATCCCTAATGTAAACCATGGACTTTTGGGGGATGATGATATGTCAGTGTTGTTTCATCAATTGTACCGAATGTACCAGTCTGGTGGGGGATCGCTGATGGTTGGGGAGCCTGTTCTCATAAAGAGGGAAGAGGAAATATGAAATCTCTATTCTCTGTTCAATTTTGTTGTGAACCTAAAATGCTCTAAAAAGAAATAAAGTTTAAAAAAAGATTTTAAAAAAATTGACCACATATCTAACAAACAGTGGAGTGGAAATGGCAGGGTAGGAGGTGTCAGAAATAAATTCTCTATTAGTGTCTTAATTTTACATGTAATTTGTCTTGTCTGACACCCTGTCATCTGAGAAGATGGTTAATTTCTGGTTCTATTTTACACTGAATCACTTACCGCTGTATAAGCTTATTAACAATCTGGGTATATGCTTATTAAAATTTGCAGCTCCCCAAAATATGCCATACTAAATATATTTAAAGCAAAAGGAAATTTTAAAATGTCAATTATAGGGCCAGTGTAAAAGGAACGCACTCTTCCAACAAATGTCTTCACAAAACAACCTGCCAGACTAGTTACTACTTGACAAAACGTTCCAGTATGTTCAAAACAGTTATGTGATGTCAAGTTTCCACAAGACAAGTGAGAAAAATCAGTCATTCAAATGGTTTGTCTATAAGATGCCAAACATCTGCGTACAAGACTGTATGCCTCACTTTTCATCTGCGTGGTTAAAATCTTCTAATACAGTTATTAACGTTTGGGTTGTGCTTTATAATTCACCAAGTGCTTTACACACCTCACCTCATTAAGCCTCTAGAAATCCCTGCAATAGGTAATAATTAAGCCTATACCTAAGTAAAGAAATAGAAGCTTAGATTAAATGGGGTGGGGCGGGGGGAGATCTGCTAACTCAATATAAAATTTACAAACTGGAGATGGTCTCCTTGAAGAAAAAGCCACAAGAGGAGCAACCCACAGGCCAAGATCTCAGTCTTTTACTATTTCTTGAAATAGTAAAGATTTTGTGTGTCTGTGTGCATGTGCAGGGAGTTTGGGAACAAGGAAACCATAGTTAATACATCTAGCATAATTACATTTTTAGGAAAACTGCCCTCTGATCCTCATGGTTTTTAGTAAAAGGAATATCTTCAAAAAATAATATGGGCATCAAAGTACCAAGTGTCCATGATGTGAAGGCTCATTGTGCTCCTGACAGCCTGTTTTACCACGTCTGAGTTGGAGAACAACGATGAAAAGCTTTCCTCTCTCCATGTACAACATGCAAAAGGATGGTAATTACCACAAAAGAGGGAAGACATGCTTGTTTCTGGCATTTTGCTGTTACTAATTTGCCCCAGGACAGTTTTGCATCAAGTGTTTTGCATTCTTTTTTTTTTAACTGGATAACCACATTTGCACAGTTGGCAATTTTTTCTGCAATATTAACAAGCAAAACAGAATTTGGTCCAATATGGAGTTCCACTTCTGTGGGTTGTACTCATTTAAATGGTCAAAGGACACAGCTGGTTCAGAGACAAAACCCTTAAAAAACATTCCTATTTTTTACACCAAACTTATCGTGTATATATTTGTGAATTATTATATTTTTTCAACAATCTCATGTTTTGTTACTTGGATGATTTCTGATAGCGTGGAATTTTTTTTTCCTTTTCATGTTAGCACCTATTAATACAAAAGAATCCCTAAGTATGTATGCTTTCCATTGACAACAAAAATGATGATGTGGCTGTCATGTGAATCAGTGATATACTAGGAAATTGGATGCTTAGTTAAAACATTTCTCCAAATTATTATAAATACTTCAGGAATAATGCTTTTTAAATACTGCCCAGAGCTCTTTGTAAGTAGCTGTGTTTCCCCTAATCAAGCAGTTATAGGAAGAATCAGGACAAAGCTAAGAGATTTTCTTCAACTGTTAAATATTTAATTATATTGAACATGGCATTTAAGTATGGATTTTGATGACTCTGAGAAAGCCATTAAAAGACTGGAAACACAGCTATAAATTCTATCAAACTATTGAACAGGCTCACCAGCATATCATAGGCTTATAGTATTCTCTGGAGGAATCATTTCCAGAAAAAAGATAAACTTAAGCAGGCATTTCAAATGCATAAGAACTTCAATTTAGTCAACAATTTACTACAAACACCAATACACAAAGCACCATGTCAAATAAATAGAAGTTCACATTTTGCTTGTGATGATCTTTCTGATGTGTTAACTTGGCTAGACTGCCATCCTCCATTACTGAATCAAATACTAACTGTGATGTTGCTGTGAAAGTATTGGTTAGATATGATGAAAGTCCACGATATGTTGACTCAAGTAGGGAGATTATTTTAGATAATTTGGGTTAGCCTGATTTAATAAGCTGGGAGGCAGATCTAAGATTCCCTGAGAAAACAAATTACCCCTGTAGACCAGAAGCTTCAGCCAGTGCTTGAAAGTTCTAGTCTTCTCTTCTCTGACAGCATGCCTTTAAGGATTTTGGACTAATGGTTTTGCTTTTCTGGTTGAATCTCTTACAAGGCTATAGGACTAAATTCAGGTGAAATGTAGAATCAATGAGTTTTAACATACTTTTAGCTCTCAGCCCTAGAATCATGGGACATTTTAATTTTCTTCAATAATTATATTATTTGTATGTTTTTTGAAGTATTGTAGAAGAATACAGTTATTAAATCTATGGTAGGAAGACAAAGAAAGCCATGATGGTCTATTGATTCCATGACCCAGAGACAAGTAATAATATGCAGTTTCATTTTGAGCATGTTTCAGGTCAAATAGCATCATTCTTATTGAATAGGTCTTGGTTAAGGAAAAGGAAAGGATTGTTAAAACAATTGTGGAAATAGTTAAGGACATGTAGATATTCCTCAACAGGGCAAGAATTCAAAATGGCTTAGTGAAAATTCTTAGAAGGAAGGTCGAGAGGAGTAAGATGGTTTGGACAGAGGAACACTGAATTTGATAAGAACAGTTGTGTGGGATGTAAGAAGTGATTTCACAAGCATGAAATATGGGTGGCAAATTTAGGTTAAAAAGAATAAGAGGCAGGCAGTAAGATGGTTGACAGAGAAACATAAAGTCAACTAAGCTGTTTTGGTAGGCAAAAATATGCTTTTCCAAAAGTGGTCTTCAAACTTTCCTTGAAAACAATGTCAGGAATGCAGTCTCCTCTACCCTGCCTCCAGAGATTCTTATTCAACATGTATGTAGTAGGACCCAGAAATCCTGAGTCTTTAAGCAAATGCCATTAATGATTCTGATGCAAGTATTAACAATGATTATATTTGAATCATAGATTCAAACTCTCTGCTTTTATTTCTGAGTTACAAAAAAAAAAAGCATGCCATTGTATACTATATACACAACATCTTATTAACTATTCATCTGTTGATGGACACTGAGGTTGCTTCCATATCTTGGCTATTGTAAATGATGCTGCTATGAACATTGGGATGCATGTATCTTTTCAAATCAGAGTCTTCATGTTCTTCAATAAATATCCAGGAGTAGAACTGCTGGATCATATGGTAGTTCTATTTTTAATTTTCTGAGCAATCTCCACACTGTTTTCCATAGTAGTTCTACCAATATACATTCCCACCAACAGTATACTAGAGTTTCCTTTTCTCCATATTCTTGTCTTTTTGATGGGAGCCACTCTGACAGGTATGAGGTGATATATTATTGTGATTTTTGATTTGCATTTCCCTGATAATTAATCATGTTAAGCATCTTTTCACGTGTCTGTTGTCCATCTGTATGTCTTCTTTGGAAAAATGCCTGTTCAGGTCCTCTATCCATTTTTTAATCATGTTCTTTTTTTAACATATTGATTATACGAGTTCTCTATGTATTTTGGATTTAATGCAATCCCTATCAAAATACCAATGACATTGTTTACAGAACTAGAACAAATAATTGTAAAATTTGTATGGAACCATAAAAGATCCTGTATAGCCAAAGCAATCTTAAGAAAAAAAGAACAAAGCTTAAGGTATCACATTCCCTGACTTCAGGCTATATACTACAAGACTACAGTAATCAAAACAGTGTAGTACCAGCACAAAAACAGACACACTGATCAATGGATCAGAATAGAGAGCCCAGAAATAAATTCTCCAGAGTACGGTCAATTCATTTACAACAAAGGATGCCAGAGTATATGATGGGGAAAAGACAGCCTCTTCAATAAGTGGTGCTGGGAAAACTGGACAGCTACATGTAAAAGCATGAAATCAGAAAATCCTCATATACAAAAATTAACTAAAAATGGACTAAAGACCTAAATGAAAACCTGAAACCATAAAACTCCTAGAAGAAAACATAGACAATATGTTCTTTGACACTGGTCTTAGCAATATATATATATATAATTTTTTTTGGATCTGTCTTCTCAGGCAAGGGAAACAAAAGTAAAAATAAACAAATGAAATCTAATCAAACTTAAAATCTTTTCCACATGAAGGAAACCATCAACAAAATGAAAAGGCCACCTAAAAAACAGGAGAAATTTCCAAATGGTACTCCTGATCAAAAGTTTAAAAATCCAAAATATAGTATGTATTATTTATCTTTCAACAGGGAATTACAATCTAAGGAGAAAGTTTTGCCATTTGATTTTCCATATGTCTTCCCCAAATTACTTGATGTTGGTATTGTTTCTATAAAATATGCAATACTGTCACACAAGGAATTCACCAAACTTAATTCCAAATAAGAGGTGCCGCAATAAACAAACAGCTTCTTTTAACCTCATAAAGAAGCAGATGTACAATTCTGGACTATCATTATGAGCTTTCATATATATATATATATAAATAACAAGTACATTTACACACACATAATGCCTATTTTTGAAAATATATTAAGGGAGAAGAACTGTTACATTCCTGAATTTTCTGGAGTTAACTTCCTAAGCAAAGTGCTCAGTAGAATAATCATACAGATTAGACTCTTCAGATTTGTTATAGGACAACTTAGTGCAGACAAAATAAAACAGATATTAGATATAATCTTTTACCATTCATTATATTTAGTGCAGACAAAATAAAACAGATATTAGATATAATCTTTTACCATTCATTATATAAAGTCCATCTTTCTTTGAGCACAAAGGACATTCTTTGCATCAGCCTTTATTTTTATGTTTCATTGGGGGATGTATCTCTGTTAAGATCCCTAGGGCTTTGTAGCTGACGCAGGGTATTTCTATAACTTCTACAATTTAAAGAATTCCCCAAAGAACCAAAGCTCATTTTAAACTGCATTATGTGAAAATTGAGAATGTTTTGTTTTAGATACAGTACTAACAAAATGAATAATTTACTTGCATAAAGCTACTGTAGGATAATGATGTATCTGAGAGTTCCATAATATAAAAGAGTTCAATTGAAGTTTAAGATATTAAATATAGTAGCATTTTGTCATAGATGTCATTTCAAAGTCAAAGGGCCCTGGCATAGCCCAAACACAGATAGGTTTTACCCTCAAATTGTTATGTTGGAAGCTAATGAACACAAACATCAAGTAAATGATGTATTTCAAGATAGAGGAATTAGTATGTCATAAATTTTAACGTAAAGAAAATGCTTTCATTTGTTCTTCCAACCAATGATAGGAATAGATGTACCCTGTATGATAATTAACTCCAATTTCTACTAATTAATTCCCTTATCCCCAGTCTATTGCTCCATCCATTTAAATCCATGGTTCACAGTTGTTGAAGAAATATAATTATGTAAGTCTGTATTGAACAAAAATGTATTTTAGGTTTGCCCAGTCTTTTTAATTTGAGTAGTGAGGAAAGATGTTTTGTTAGAGCTTAGATTTCCACCCCCCTCCCCCAAATTAAGAGGACATCTTTTTTAGGCTCCATAGTTAAAGTATAGACCTGCATAAGTTGTTTCTCCCTCCAGAATTAAATCAACTAATTATGAAAATAAGTGATTTTACAGTGACTCCACTAGTGTAGTCCTATTACTTCTTTTAGCACTCTAAAAGGGCAATGTCCCTCCAGGAAGGAGAGTACGGACAGATAACACCAGATACTCAGAGCTCTCTGCTAAGATACCAGTGGTGGAAGATCAGTGGATCAAGGTGGACTTTAGGTAATGATAAGAACAAAGCTAACTGGCTGATTATTCAGCCCAGTATGACATAAAAACAAAATAAAACAAAATGTTGCTAGAAGGAGTATGACAGACTAAGGCATAAGGAAGAGTCTAAAAGTCATGAAGTTATTGAATAGATGTGTTAAGCCTGGGTGGAAAATGAAGTGCAGGGAAATGATTTTAAAAAAGACGGGAACCTTTGAGATCCTCAGCGTTCCAAGACAGAGATATCACCTAGTTTGCTGAAGACCTGACAGTATAGAGGAGGGAATGAACATGGGAACTGAAGAGAAGCAGACATTTTGAGACCAAGATGCTTAACATATTCTCAAAGCAGCAGACACATTTCATAAGTTAGATTCTTCTTAAAGTTTCTAACAAAATAGTGTTTTCTCTGCATAATTTGAATATTAAAAGATAAGAGACAATGGCTTTTCATCATTCTGTGAGCATCTGGCCATTTCTTACTGTCTGATCAGCTCTTCCTTTTCTTGTTTTGATGATCTGACAGGATACGCATTAGGCCAAAGTAGAAATAAAGTCATTATCAGTCTGCATGCATGGTGGCAGATGTCTGTACTCATCACTAGTTCTGAGGTTTTAAATGACAATCAAACATGCATCATAAGAAAAACATTTTCTGTACTGAAGGTGACAGTGTAAAATTTCAATCGTGAAAAACTAACAGGGTTTTCTAATGAGATACATGCATCTGCAAATGAAATAATCTACCACATTCTGATACTTCATAGTTACGTGGAAAAACTTGTAGGACATGAAATTTCCTGGGTGAAACCCAGCAGCTCAGTTAATTAGGAAGGATATAAAATGAACTCTTGAAAACCATCAAAAGATGCTACATCAATTATTTACAGCTTTGAAGGAAAAAGAGGCAATGTTTAGGAAAAGGAATTTTAGGCAGAAATTCTAATAAACATTAACATCAAAATTAGTCATGATCCATCAACTACCAAAAGTAAATTTATACCTCAAGAAAATGAGACTATTCTTTAGAACATAATAGATTTCTTGCCATGCAAGAAACGTATATTCAAGGATTAAGTTCTCAAATGTCATTAACAGACTCAATACAGAGACTATACTCAGTCTAACGATTTACTCTTTGCTGATCACATTTATGAAGCTTGCTAACATAAATCAGGTCAACTTGTTGCTCTACTTTTATTAGTAATAGAAGAATAGAACAAAATATATAAGCACTAAATTAGTAGTAAGTATAAATATTTATATTTGTGTGTGTATGTGTGTATTTGAACAAGATCATGGAGGTGTAATCACTAATTTATTCCTAAATTCTCACTAGTTGCTTATGATTGTAAATTTGGATGTCTATTTCCTCCTTCCATTATTATAAACCTATTCAGCCTCTTTTATGCCAAGACCTGAAAAAAAAAAGGATCTTTGACCGCTTAACTCCAACGTGAAAATCTACCCAAGAGATTCCTACCTTGGCTCTTCCCATAGGGCAGACAGTCAAAACTCCCTATCTACATTTTCCAAAGGCAGTAAAGGTCATGAATTAGTGGACAGGTGCTAAATTAAAATGATGATAAATAATTCCTAATCTTGCAAAAATATATCTTTCATATTTAACAGTTTGATTCTAGTAATGTCTAGATTTCATAGTTGTAATAAATAACATGGAATCTATTAATAGCTATATTTTGGAAATATGAAAATAATAGAGCATAGAGCATATTTTCAGACTTCTCATAAACTGAATGTTTTCCTACATGTATCTGCTTGATCTATCTATACTTTCCCAATAATTCTTAAAGTGTTTAGAACAGTGCCTGGCATAGACATCCACTATGAATGTGTGTTATATAAAATATAATAACCATCTGCCAACTGAATTACTTTCTCAATCAGGCCTTTTAGTTTCAAGTTCAAAATATTAAAATATGGATATAAACAAGTCTCTCTGATCCTACAAGGAGCAAAGTTGGAAGTAAATTATTGGCTTCTTATTAAGCAAAACCACCTAGAACTAAAATTTCCCATATGCAAATACAAGCAAATTTAATTTCATGAAAATCACTTGCATAATAACAGTAAAAAATATCAATCCATTTCAGCAACTCTTTATTGAGAAGCTGCCATGTTTAAAATAGTTTGCTGGTAACTTCCAAGAATATGCAGTTGGACAAGATGAAGCCCCTTTTTATGGTACAGTATGGTAACAATTATGGGTTATTTATTTTAATCCATAAGAAGATAGTGATTTTTTTAAAAATCTGCAATTATACAGTGATTCCTTATTACAAAACTCAATTAGACGTTTATATCTTATTTAGACTGATCTATCAATTAATTTATCTACCCACCTACACATATCTATCCATTTACCTATGAAAAGGCAAAAATCCATTTGAAAAAGTGTCATACAGGGCACGGCAGTAGGACATTTATTCAGAATCTGTGGCTGTAAGCAATGTGCAATATTTAAATCCCTTGCTTCTCTAAATCAAGTAGTGTGTCAAGCTCTTACAGAAAATAAAAGTTCAGTTGCTGCCAAAATTAGACACAGCTAATTATTAAAAATGACAACTAACATCTTCAAGTGCCATCTATTATTTAAGGAGGATTCCAACTGAGGAGTACTTTGATTCTAATAGGAAACTTCTTTGATGTTTGCACATCACTTCACAGGAAAAGAAACCAATGTAACAGTCACAATAACAATTCCCCTCAGAATGTAAGACTGTGGAGAAAAGATCCAATATCCAGGGTCTACCCAGGGGTCATCAGTGAAATGGAGAAAATACACCCTGAGTACTGTACTACTCTCCCTGTGGTCCCTCTGCTGTCCTCACTGCCTTTCTCCTTCCCTGCTTCCCTCCCTTTTCCCTCTTGTAACTTCTCTGGCTCTCCACTTAAACTTTAATTACCGAATTAATTAAAATTGTATAGAGCTTTACATTTCTGTCCATTGTTTTTACATGCCTTTATGTTATCTCTACAACATAAGACAGGCGCTATAACACTTTAAGACAGCTAACTTAAACTCACTGTATTTGAGTTCACTTCTTTCCAATTCCAAATTCGTCACTGCTCACACATGAGATAAATGGACGAAATGCTCAGTTTTCAATAAGATAAGAAAAGTCTGCATCGCCTGTATCAGTAATCTTTTCCCTTCTGGTATGTCCAGGTCTGTAGTTCATTGGTCTTTACTAAGTTGTGCTTAGACCTGGTCATGACTTGGCACAAATGTTATATGTAACATGACAGTTCAATATTTTAATTCCTCATCATGGTTTTAAATTCCTGACCTAGGAATTTATTTTATTTTATTATTTTATTTTTATGTTCAGGGTAACACTATTACAATCTTTGCTAATTGTAATAATGTTCTAGTACCTATGTGGTGTACCAACTGTTGGGTCAGTGATCAATATCTGAAGCAAAAGCACATTCCCTCACCAAATATAGTACTATACCTGGTATAGGTTACTTAAAGTTCTTAGTTTTGTACTATATTTAAAAATCTGAATTCATTCTTTGTATTCTAGTCAGAATTGGATCTTTTCTATTTACGCACATTGTGCTCAAAACATTTCCTGAATTACTCTTCCAATCCAAATGAGCCAGTCATGTGGAAAGCATAGTCTAGAGCCAGACTGCTTAGGTCAGAATACTGGCTTTCTGACAGCCTAGCTTTGTGACCTTGAAGAATTTTCTCAACCATGCTATGTCCTGGTTTCCTCATCCATAACATGGGGCTATTTCATAGTATTTGTTTCATAAGGATGATGTGACAATTTAAAAGTTAATGTATACAGCACACTTAAAATCATGTCTGACAATCTACTAAATGGGAGAAAATATTTGCAAATGATATGAGCAATACTAGGTTAATAATCCAACATATTTAAACAGTTCATACCAACATTACAGAACAACCTGACTGAAAAATAGGCAGAAGAACTGAATAAACATTTTTCCAAAGAGGAAATGCAGACGTTCAATAGGCACATGAATAGATGTTCAACATCACTAATAATCAGGGAAATGTAAATCAAAACCAAAATAAGATATCATTTAACACTTGTCAGAACGGCTAGCATCAAAAAGAACACAGATAACAGATGTTGTCAAGGATGTAAAGAAAAGGGAACCCTTACACACTATTGGTGGAACTGTAAATTCATGCAGTCTCTATGGAAAACAGTATGGAATTTTCTCAAAAAACTAAAAATAGAACTACCATATTATCTAGCAATTCCACTGCTGAGTATATATCCAAAAACCAAAACAAAACCAAAATACTCATTTGAAAAGATACATGCACCCCTATGTTCATAGCAGCATTATTTATAATTGCAAATGTATGGAAACAACCTAAGTGCCCATCAACAGATGAATGGATAAAGATGATGTGATATATATACACAATGGAATATTATTTGGCCATAAAAAAGAATGAAGTTTGTCATCTGCAGCAACATGGATGGACTTGGAGGGCATTTGCTAAGTGAAAGAAGTCAGAGAAAGACAAATATATCATTTATATGTGTAATCTCAAAAATACAACAAAAAAGAAGTAGACTCACAGATATAGAGAAGTACTGGTGGTTATCAGTGTGGAGAGGGAAGGCAGGGGGGCAGACAGCAGTAGGGGGTTAAAAGGTACAAGCTATTAGGTATAAAATAAGCTACAAGGATACATTGTACAATATGGGGAATATAGCAATATTTTATAATAACTATAAATGGAGTATTACCTTTAAAAATTGTGAATCACTATATTGTACACCTATAACATATAATATTGTATTGTACAACTATACTCAACAAAAAAGTAAAAAGAAATAAAGAAAAATTAAAAAAAAATAAAATCAGGTCTGATTAAACAAGGATTAGCTTTTATTATACTTCCCATTTTCTCCAGATAATTATAATAATGTATGATATGTTAGTGTTATATGCTATATAAGTGATAATATGCTCAAGTCATAGATATTTGTTTTAACAAGAGGTTCTGAAAATCAGTATCTGAGCCACAAAGAAGGATGCCAATGGTGGTCACTTGCAGAACTGTGGCAGGGTCACCACAGAAGTGTCAGTCTTGAGGAAATCACACTGAGTCAGGAGCCACCAAACTCTAAACTCACAATTGTGCAGTTCATGTTCCAGACTTTGTTTTTCCCTTATTAGGAAATGTCTAAACCTTATATGTGAGATAAAATTTACTGTTTCTGTCTATGCTTCTTGAATCTACTTATCTCCGAGAACACTAAAATTGCTCAGATTAAAAAAAAAAATGTTACTGTCAATTTATTAATTGTAATTGGTCTAAAATTCTCCTGGATTTTGACTTCAAGGTTTTGTAACATTTCCAAAAATACTTTGAGAGAACATCCTGACATTACTCACTTTTTATTTTATCATGATAGTACACTTAAAGCAGAATGTGAAGCCAAAACAATAAAATGAGGAATAAATTTTATGCCACAGAGTTTAAAAACTATAAGGAAAAGCATTAAAAAAACAACTGGAATATAAATCACACTTGGAAACACTTTCAGGTGATATAAAATAGGCAACAGGTAATAGTCTTAATGTTAAACATTGCATATTAATGGATAAATACAAACACAAAAATGAAAAACAGACAAATATATGAATAACAAATTGACCAAAGAATGCATGCAGGAAACACAGGAAAGATAGTCAATCTCATTAATAATCAAATTCTAGTTAAATTATAATGTGATGTCCTCTATCATACATTGTGACACAGACATATTATTTTGTTTTTAAACTATGTATTAACATGCCCCAAATTTCCATGCTTAGCTTGTCTTCTATAAAGCTTTTGTTTATTTATTTATTTGTTTCTTTGTATAAGGAATATTCTTACTATAGAATAAGGAAGGGAAAACAGTTCAGTTGGAAACACTATTTAAACGCATCATATGTTTCCCCCTAAGACTCCTAAGATCCGAAACAATAAAAAGATGTCTGTTCTCACTGCTCCTATTCGATATTGCACAGGAAGTTGTAGCCAGAACAATGTAGTAGGAAATAAAAGATATCCAAATTGGATAAGAAGAGGTAAAACAATCTCTTTTTTTGAGAAGACATGTCCTATATATACAGTAAATCCAAAGAATCCACCAAAAAACTTGTCGAGCTAGTTGTTAAAGACGGGCTAGTCCTGAAACCCCACGAATTAAAGGTTTTCTGATGAGACAGAAACATGACATAGGAGCCTTATCACCTAAAAGGAATATTTAAAAGCAGATCATGATAACTTTACACATGTGATAAACAAAAGAGACAGAGAGAGAGAATGAGAATACAGCCACACCAGGAAAACAGTTTCTGTAGACTAACAAGTTTATTTAGCAGATTGGAGAAGACTGTTGAAAACAGTGAGGCCAGATTGAAGAAAATCTGGAATGACAAGCTACGAGTTTGCAGTTCATTCTGTAAACAGAAGGGAAACAGTGAAACATTGGGGGCATGTGGATAAGTTTATTACTAACTTCCCATTGTATAAAGGTCACGCTATATGAACAATGTATGTACCTAATAAATGGGTGGTCATTGAAACGGGTGAAACAATCAGATCCCAAACATATGCAGTTGTCTTTTTCCCTTTAGGTATGAGCAGTCTGTACTACGTGCAGCTCCTGTTACATATTTTAAGTACTTGTTTTAACTTACGAATATATTTGGGGCATTCAACTACTGAAATTTATGCCAGATGAACTAAGCAAATCTGTTTTGGAATATCATCTGGACTGTCTTAGTATTAACTTTGGCTATTATAACATTCCTTGCCTGAAGCATAATGTTTTTAATTTTTTTCTATAAACGGTAATGCCTCTTTATAGATGTGCTGTCCAGCATGTGTGAGTGTATTATCTGTCACCCAGGTTGAACCACAGGTTTATACAAGCACTTCACAGTTGTCTACTAGATGAGAACCACACAGTAACTGCTGCTTAATAGAATTCAAAGTGCAAAAAAAATCATTTGTGTTAATACCATTCATCACACATATTTTAATAACTCAAGTGACAGTGACACTTTTAAAACATTTTCTATTTATTGCTTCAACTGCAAATGACCTTATTTCAATAAGTCAGATACAGGTACTCGAAAAGTAAGAGAAGAATCATTTTACTAATTGGAATTTTTATTAAAATCCCCAGATTTAATTGAAAATCATACATACATGGTTCTTCTTTCTTACTTAAGTGGTGACATGTAAGAGGTTAAAAAGGAGCTAGAGGATAATCATTTAGCAATATTAGTAATCTGCAAAGGCTTTGTAGGAGAGACTGACTAATTTGTTACCAAACTCATTTTTTCTACTGCCTGGGCACCAAACTTGCTTCCTTTCCTGTTTTCTGTGCTGGTTGGCATCGGTACCTTCCGGTCAATCAAATGTGGGCAGAATCGGTACGCACTTCTCGACTTGGCGCATAAACATCTCCCAGTGCTATCCTGTTCCCACTCTCTTTGCCCATCCCCTAGTGGAATGGACAGGACTTTCTGGAATTAGGTATGAGTACTGCCTGATTGAAAAGGATGCTGAATCCCAGAACAACTACATAGAGCAGAGTGCTGCACCTGCTCTGGTGTGAAAAGAAATAATCATTTATTGTGTTAAGCTACAAAAGGAGATGTCTTTTATATAGTTAGCCTGTCCTGACCAATACACTCCTGCAAGACAGAGAGGTGTATTTTTTCCTTCATTTTTCCTGAATCTAGAAGTGTGCCTTGGATTTAAGGAGGAGCTTAATGAAGTTTGGTTTAAAATGATGACTAATCCTTTGAACTAAAATATGCTTGTAGTGTGCAGTCGGGATGGACAATCCCTGAGCTTCCTTCCAAAGCTAAGATTCTTTGACATTGTACAAGGTGAAGACTCTAATTAGCTCGTTTTTTTGTGGGAACTCTTCTGTGGAAGCTTTTTAAAGCATTCTTTATTTATCTATTTATCATCGATGTCATCTGGCACATATCAAATATTTCTTTAAATTCTATGAACGCCTATGCTCAGTTTTCCTCTGTTTAACACAAAACAGGCTGCAATGACACTATAATGTAGAAATAATAAATTTTTCAACATAACATCTCTTTCAGCCTTAAAATGGCCAGATAAACAAATCTCTACTGCATGTTAGAAATATAAACAGAATCAAATTCTTCAGTCTAAAAGCATTAATCCCTTGTTTTCAAAGGAATATCTATCACCTTAGTAACCAATAATTAGCAAGCTGTCAATCTCAGGTGAATTTCAAAACCTGAAAAATGAGAACCTTCCATTAGTTATGACACGAATAATGCTTGCTCAACTCTACTGCATTAACCTTGAAAAACTTAAAAAAAAAATCACATGGAAACATTCAAATTATTTCACTTTCCCCATACTTTCAGAGAAAACAAGATAAAATAACATCTACTAAACTATGAAACCAACATTCACCTAAATTCAATTTTATTTTAGAAAGAATTGGATTTGTAGCAGTTAGAACATTATATCCTCCTTTCTTGTCACTTTGCAGCTTTCTACTTGAATTTCTCCACAGGACTGAAGAGTATTTTGTAAAGAATCAACTTGGTATTTTGTATGCATAACATTTTTTGTTACTTCTTTAAGGCTCAACTTTGTATGATATTTAATCTTTGTAAGCAGGAGTTTTTGAGGTAGGGGTAGCTTATGTCACTTTATAACTGCACTTAGATTATTATTTTAAAGTTGCTAGAGTGTGGAAGACAAAAGCATTTCCAGTAAAACTCCCATTCATGTGTTAAACGTAACACATGTAACGTATATTGTGTATGCTAATATACACATATTAAATGCTAAATGTATATTAAACGAATGTTATGTATGCTATGATAATGCATGTTACGATGAATGAGTAGAACAAGGTTCATGTTAAGGAATATTAAGAATAAACTCAAATGTGAGAGGATATTGCTCAGTGGTAGAACATGCACTTAGTATGTATGAGCTCCTGGCGTCAATCCCCAGCACTTCCATTAAAAAAAATTAATAAATAAAGTAAATAAATAAACCTAATTATCTCCTCCCCCCAATTTTTTTAAGATGCTATTAAAAAAAAGGGAAAAAAAGAATAAACCCAACCAGTTTTCATTTCTATTTAAAGGCTAATCATGCTTTTATAAAAGGAAGAGAAAAAATAAAGTTCCTAGACACTATGTCTATAAAAAGGTATAAGATTCAATGATACAGATAAGGCTGTAGAAACTGTGATAAAACCTATATTTAGTGGCAAAAATGCTAATCTAGTGAGAGGATCTTTATTATTTTTATCTCTCTCAGACATAAATCAAATTTCCTTATATAAAGAAATCCAGCATTATAACTTTTTTTTTTTAACAGTGAACGCTTCTGAAGAATTATACCAAATTTCCTTCACTATGGTCAAAATTTCAGCTTTGAGTTAGGAAAGGCTCATGAAGTACAGGCCAGTTAATTGTGATCAGTTCTATTAGCAAATGATCAGTTTATTGAAAAAGACAAAGGATGTGACTCCATTAGTCAGTTTAGCTAGGTATAAACACTCTAGGTACCATGAAGTGTGTATTAAGAACATCCGTGGAACTAGAACACTTATTGTTCTCTTTGCAATTACACTTTTGTGGTCTAAATCCATATACTGCTCATAAACTGTGGCTTCTTTAAGGCCAAGTTCACTGTATTTACAGAAAATATCAAAGGATTTTGTAGAATCCAAGAAGCCACAGATCTCCTCATTTAAGATAAAATCAGTTCACTGTGTGAACAGGATGCAATACAGAAAAAATTTTCTATAATGAGTTACTGCACACTTTCATCATCCAACTCTAGCTATTAAATTTAATGATTTTGTCTGGTCAGACATCTTTTGCCACATACCAGAGATACTTCTCCCTGCATGCCTTCTGCTTACTGGGGATAAATTCAAGTTAGGCTAAGTAAAGAGAGCTGTATATGGAAATGATACAGCATCTTTTTTTCAGTCATTCAGTAAGTATTTCTAGAAAACCTACTATATGCCAGGTACTATTCCAGGTTTACTGAACAAGACAAAGGTCCTATACCCATGAAATGAGAGACAGCTGCACAATAGAAAAATAAATGAACAATTAAATAATGCCAAGTAGTTCTGTGAGGAAACAATAAAACCATGTAGAGCATGGAGTGCAAAGAGGTGGGTGGAAAATATTAGATGATAAAACAGGATGGTGATATTTCAGCTGAAATCTGAATGCAATGAGGAAACAAGCCAGGTGAGGATTTACAGGAAGGAAGATACATCAAGAGGAAATGGTAAAAGCTTCAACTTAGAAACTCATTTGGCTGTGTTCCCACTCTTCTAGGAAATCCTTCCACCTTTCAACCCTTAAATGACATGGCTACAAAGGAAATTAGCTTTAATACACTTGATAACATTTACAAGAGCCTGTTACTACATATTGCATTTGCTTTCAAGATAAAATGTTGCTATTAGGGCTAATTTCATGATACTCAAACATGTATAAATCTAAGTGGTCAGCAAACAGGCAGTATTTAAAACATTCATATTATTCAAAGAATGGTTTATGACAGATATGCAATTCTTGATATGCAATGACAAATTTTAAAAAAAGTAAAGTTAACAGACTTTATCTCCTGTTATATGCATTATATCATATTTTTACATAAGAGGAAATTATCTGTAACCCGTAGGTAACTGTAATTTTAACTGTTTTTAATATTCCTTATACAGCCAAAAAAAGTTCCCTTTAAAATTCAGTATACACACAACAGTATTCCTACTGCACTGTTATATAATTCTTAACCATGATTTAAGCTAAGATAAATGAGAGATAAAATGATTCTATTGCAGTCTCAACACCCACAATGCCAAACCATTTTTAGGAGTTTAAAATATGATAACTCTGACAGCATCTGTACTAGTCAGCTGCATGTGACCTATTTCAGGTAATTAGTCCCCCAGTTACCCTAACAGGCTTTACAGAGAATTACAGCCAGCATACATGGCAACAGTAACTCAAACTGACAATGATATAATATAATCTTATTCGTTATCATTAAAAAATTTAAATGTTCAAGCGGCATGATTTGCAAAAATATCATAAGACAGAACATATACTAATTACATTTCACTTCAAACTCTTCACCTCTGATTCAAATGTAACAGCAAGTAATTTGGCTTTGAGGCAGGATAAACGCCTGATTTTTCTGTGAGCACCACGTGGCACTGGGATTCTCAAAAGAGAAGGAAATGGTTGGGAGTCCGTCTCTATGGTCACACATACTTTGATAAATTTTACCCTGCAATACTTCAGGACTCAAATTCCGGAGGCCAACTGATTAAATAAAATAAATGAATCTGCAATGCATCATTGAAGTCAAAACACATGAAATGACTTTGAGAGTTGGAGGCTACACTTTACTAACTTATCATTTTCAAACACCCCAGCATATTGGGAATATGTAACAAAAGAGCAAATTGAATAAACTGTAGAATTACATCCTTTCAAATGTTCTCACTACTGTAAGTTTTAATTCAGAATTGAATATTCCTGCCTATTAGCAATGTTTTATTAAACATATAATTAGTGATTCTAGTTTTCCCTCTAGGGACATTCCATCTCTAATTTGAAAAAAAAAACCCAAAAACCTGTTATTTAAAATAAAGTTTCTTGATATACCTAAAAGCATTTTTTAAATTTCAAACTGTTTAAAATTTTTATAAGGTCTCAATAGATGCTTTTTGCTTGTACCATAGAGACAAGAGCTATGGAAACAGGACACAGGCTACCTCTAAAGTATTATTCATTTGTGAAATTCCTGCCTTAAAGAAGTAATAAAGGAATCTAGACTTTGCAAAACAATGATAATTAATAAGAAAAACCTTCAAAACGCCACAATATCAGAAAGAGCACCTCCTGACCATGGAGGTCACTGAAGGGAACAATTAAGTTGCGGCCTTAAATCTCACATTCTGTCACAAATGTATGATAATTGAGTTCAACCCATACTTTTATCATTGTAGGCAAATTATGAAGAATTTGAGGTGTACACTGTACTTATAAAACAAAAACAAATTTAAATGACAATAAATTTTCTCAATGTTCTGGTTTCACAGTGACCTTTGTGATTTGTAATTTTTTTCACAGCACCTCATAAATTAAAAAAAAAACACAAAAATCTAACAATTCAGTTTAATAATTAAAGTCCAAACAACTTAACATTATAAGTAATTATGAGCTAACCCTTAGCAGCCATTTGAAAAACTAATGCACACGAAGGAAAGAGAAAACAGTATGTTTACTTTGTTCATAAATAGTCACAATTAGTAATATATGTGTGCCCGTTAGGAGCTGTGCAACTTCTTAAACCTTGAAATCAGATTTGACACCATCAGCCTTACACCTTTTTCCACACTGATTTCCCCATGATGCTTGTTTTGTTTTAGCACAGGAATGACTGAAGACCTAGCTTCTCCAAACCATGGGATCATCAAAAGGAGTTACTGAGTTCTAACGTTAAATCTGGACTATCTGGTGATGGTAGTCTCTGTGGGGTCTCACAGATGTCTAGTATCGCTATCCCTCTTGAAAATTAAATAAAATACTGGGTGTTCCTGTGAGTTCCCTGGGGTGCCCTGGGGTGCCTCAACACATACACTATTTTACCCCAGGTTTTCTGATTTTCATGCCATAATATAAATGCATACCGAGAGGTGACCTGAGAAGTCCATTTGAGGTACTGAAGTAAGTGCGCTAAGGTGTCTGTTAAAATCTTTTCTACAATTGTCTCTACTGAAGAGTCCTCACAAAGCCCCTCTACAATGTATGAAACTTTTTACATACATGTTTTTGTACAGGTTGAAAGGGATAAAAAAAAAAATCCAAATACTACCCATTGTGACTGAGTCAAAGAAGTAGGATTAAGGATTCAGTTCATTTACACTAAATGACCTCAAGTTTGTTTATAGCAGCCTGATCATTCATATGTCTCCCTTCAATTTCCGGTTCATTATATCTTAATTCATCATTTGCGTAAATGGAGACTGTTCTTTCTCTTCAGTATTAAAGCTGCCCCATAACTGAAGACCATTTTTACCTCTCTCCAAACTAAATGACCCCGTTTTCCTTTAATCTTCACTCACAGGTTCTACTTTTCATTCCTTTAACTGCTGTTGTTTCTCCTTTTAAGATTTACCTTCAATATCACCAAGTTTCTTCAATGAAATGAATCCTCAAAGAAAATGCACTAGATATAACGGTAAAATTATAGAACACAGCTTTATGAGATTAACTAAAAAAAGGATATGAAAGACTTCTGTAAGCCAATGAGATGTCTTACCATTTACATGGGTTATAAATATGAAAAGTTCTTGTGTTAGGATATTTTGCTGTTTAAAAACTGAATTATATGAGAAATTTTTGGAGGATCCTAGTTAGGAGTAAAGTTGTGAAAATTCTTGCATTTTTAATGTTACAATAAAAATATAGTGTAGTACATAAAAAGAACATAAATGAGATGTTCTTGTCAGCCTTTAGCAAAGGCTGACAAAGGCTGATCTTAACTCTTTAAAACATTTCTTATGGACACATTGTAGATTCACAAACAAGTATCAAGTAGCACTATCTCCTGTACTTTGAGCATATTTACCAGAAACTTTTATTTTAGCTTAGCTTCTAATTACAGTACACTCACTTCTTTCCTCAAGGAGGAAAAAAAAAAATCACTTGCTTGTGTTTTTAAAATATATTTAGGAATCAAATTTCTAATTACTCTAATTCACACAGATTAATAAGTATGTTGTATTAATGCATAGGTGATTCAAGCATCAACTTGTGTTCCAATATTAATAGCGTAAAGATCGAAGACAGCATACTTTGTTTGATGTATAAATGTGATCAACATTTTAGGAAGCAACTGTGTGACAAGGGTAGAGTCAGAAATCCAGGCTACTGCAAGCTACACAGCATGCAACTGCAACACAGCCTTGGACAGCAAAATTTATTTCTACTAGATTTAAGAACATTCCTATTTAAATAATAAATTCATATGCATCAGAACTTTGCCTAAAAGGATTTCATATCTGGGGAAGTATTACCATATTAACTGTTTAAACATAGACATAGAATACAAACTTGTGGTTGCCAAGGGGCTGGGGAGGGGGAAGGGATAGACTGGGATTTCAAAATGTAGAATACATAAACAAGATTATACTGTACAGCACAGGGAAATATATACAAGATCTTGTGGTAGCTCACACCGAAAAAAAAAAATGTGACAATGAATATATGTATGTTCATGTATAACTGAAAAATTGTGCTCTACACTGGAATTTGACACAACATTGTAAAATGACTATTATTCAATAAAAAAATGTTAAAAAAAAAGATTGGTAAGAAAAGGTACTACATATCCCTAAATGCCACTCCACGGTATAAACTGGCAGGCCACAGACGATGGCCAGCCTTCCAGTTAGCCTTCACTCCCTATGACTTCTTCCAGCAGGACTTCTCATCTTTACGTGACCTGTGGCCCATGGCAACCTTGAGTTTGTGATCAATGTTCATCAACTACCCAACTTAGAAATAGTAAGTCTATATTTCCAAGTGTTATAAACATTCTGGAAATTGAATACCTGAACAGTTGTGGAAAAGTGAGATGTTATAGCTGGCACCCAGCATAATTTCTACTCCTTTTTCTGTTATACATGTACATAGTTCAACTCCTCTATATTGATACCTTATCTGTACCATTTTTTTCCCTTCCATAGGGTAAAAACAATAATAACAAAAACCCTTCATCCATTCATGTTTAACACTATCTCTTTTGGTGAGTGTCTATTTCTTGATGTCACAAAAATAGAAAGATCCAAAGGAAATTGGATTATAAGTGGATGACAGATCAGAGACAAGATAGCAGCCCTCCACCAGCCCACTCTAACTGCTGTTACTCCTACGATGTGCTTACTACGTGTGTCGGTACTTTATACATGTCATTTCAGCTAATCCCCACATAACCGGATGAGGTTCATGCTAATATCAGTACGTCACCAGGGATAGTGTCACTTAAAGAATCATCTGACCTGCCTGAAATCAAGTAACTGGTACCACTGAGATTTAACATCAGATCTCTCTGACCTCTCCCCAAAAGAAATTTGAAATATAATTTTTATTTTCTAAGGCTATCCCAACAATCTTGGAGTCCCTATTAAACTTCAAAGAATCTTAAAATTTAAATCTCTTAGACATGTTCTGAAAGTTGGTGTTCCTAAAAAACATGTCCTGGGCATGATTTTTTTTTCAATATTTCAATATATAAACTTTTTTCAATATTTCAATATATAAACTTTAGGTTTCAATTTATGAAGGGAAAACCTTAGAGTCATTGTTATTCCCAATGGCATGAGTATTATCATTAAAATATATTTAAAATATTATTAAAATAGCAGAAATTTTAAAAGATAAAGTCAGCTCACTTTTGGATTCATTTTCTATCAATGTAATAATCTGCAACTTAATAACATAGGAACAACTCTCAGCAGTCCTTTCAAAGATAATTCCATTTAGTGTCAGTAAAACCGTGAATAAAAAGAGTTTAATTAATAATCAATATAAAGAAATTTTATATCTAAGAAATCCCTGCTGAGTGACTTTTACCAGAGAATAATTGGACCTTGAAATTCACACAAAAAGGAGTTTCGGACCTACTGTATAGCCCAGGGAACTATATTCAATTTCTTGTAATAACATATAATGAAAAAGAATCTGAAAAGAAAAAAAATATATATATATATATGTATGTATGTATATGTATAACTGAATCACTTTGCCATAACACTGTAAATCAACTATGCTTCAATAACAAACTTTGGGGGGAAAAAACAAAAGGAGTTTCTATCTGTTCATGTGAAAGTCCTGTGGGAAAGCAGATACCTGACAGATAAAACTAACATTTCATTGTAGTTTGATTATACATTTGAAATTTCAGATATTCCCAAAACCCCTATGAAAACATGCATAATACACGCTAGACATACATAAATTACCCTTCTCTTGAATCTGAAATTTCTAGATTTGGTAGTTTAGAATCAACACAGTAACATTGGTATCCTTTATTCTAATTAATCAACAACAGTTATAGTTATTCTAGTGGACTTGTATATATGCAAAAACATTGGCTTTAAATATAAACATCTGTATGTAAATTAGAAATGTATTCAGAGGCCCGATTTACTATATATGCATACATACAGTATGTAACATGTAATGATGACAATTTTTAATGTGAGAAATAGCATTATGACCAAATACAGCTGTTCCAAAAGAAAACCTAAATATATTTTACTGGTGGAATTACTCTTGTACCCTCTTGATAGCTTGTAATACAGCAAGTGCACTTGGGAGCGATCGGGCCTTGGCTTGAGTGTGAGAGTGGCACTGAAAATAGATCGGGGCTCTTAGCGTTTAGTGTAAAAGAGAAGAGACTGCTGTGTAGATGAAGTGCGGGGTTATTTTTCCTACCCTACAGCGCTGTCCCTTTTCTGCTGCAGATCACCTCGCTCAACTGAATGGATTTCCCACTAGGTATATTATCTTGAAGGAAGACTTTTCCTGATCGCGCTCTGACGGGACATGCAATCTAGTGTTTATGGCCCTCCCCCTCCCCCTGCTAAATGAGCCTCATTGCTTAGTTAGAATCAGCATCCTTACCAAGTCCCAAGTTCCCTGATGGCTTCAGAAAGAAGTAGTAAGAGAGAAAAGGGGAAGGCGAACACTGGCTGGCTGAGGAACACCGAACGCTCTCCCCCCATCATCAAGCCCTTGGTTTAATACTTGCAGCTTCCCCGTCTGGTCAGCTGTATCACAAGGTCAGGCTTATCTATATTTTTCTTCCATAGGCACAGTTTGCGATTGGACATACCTAAGTAAGTATAATTTGTGGTAAATACAGCCTCTTGCTTTTGGGTTTCTGAGGCCACTTCAAATCCTGTTTCTTAGTTCCTCAATTTTGCTGATTCCATGGCTCTGAGACCAGCAGGTGAGTTCACCAGCCACATTGGACATGACCCAGTTTCTTCCACCCCTTTCTCTCGCCAAATACACACAACTCTCCAAGGGCAGGCATTGCTAAGAACTGGCAAGAACAATGCACAATATAAGCCACTATGATAAATATTAGTTGTTTCGGGTTTGAGTGTCCCTGAGTGGTTTTACCACATCCTGTCACAATGAAATAAAATTTTCCTTCAGGTAGGACAATAAATGATTAATACATAAAGATGTTCATCCACCACTGTCTGTATACACTGGAATTATGACAAACCTAACACAAAATTCTGAAGGCCTCTGTTACTTTGAATCTGGCTATACCTTGTGGCAAAAACGTAAAGTCCTTTCATATTATTGTTAAGTTTAATGATAAACAAATTATGGAAACACCCACAAGGGAAACTGAATTAGAAGTGAGTGATTGAGTAAAAGATAGCAGTCTGCTATAGCCTTGCATCCTAATTGCCCTAAAATCTGTGCAGCATACATATGTGCACCAGGATTGACATCTGTGTCATCTCAGTTACTCCCCATCAAAACCCTATGAGGTGCATACAGACAAACCTACTTCACAGATGAGCAAACTGATGCTGAAGATCAAGTAAGTGGTACAGCTGGGATATAAACTCAGGCCTCTGTGACCCCCAAAGCATATGCTTCTTTGAAACACAGGGTTGGGTACTTATTATAACAGCTATTAAAGTTGTATCTGATGGACAAGTTCTATGCAATGTGAGGATTTGCCAAGTAGGAAAGGGTACCGGACTATAAATGCTCAATGAAGTTAAGTTGTGTTTTGTCCAACAAGATGGATATTGTATGGTCTTCCTTAGTCAAAGAGATTTAAATGTCAGGTGGGCTGGTCTTGGGGTTAACCCCCCAGCTGCTCTGTATCTGGACAGGGAGAGGAGAAAATACTGCATGTCACCAGTGAAGGTGCCTGACATCACCCTCCTCACGCCAGAACTTTAGAGATTTTACAATTTTAACTTGTTTCATTCCATTTTTCAGTGGGATTATGGGCTAAATTGTATCTCTCCCCAAATGCATCTGTTAAAGCTCTAACGCCCATCTCTTGGAACGCAACTATATTTAAATATAGGGCCTTGAAAGAGGTGATTAAATTAAATAAGGCTGTTATAGAGGGGCCTAATCCAAGCTGACTCATGCCTTTACAGAAAGAGGAGATGGGAGCACTCAGAGAGACACCAGAGACACCTGTGCCCCGGGAACTAAGGCCAGGGAAGAGGCAGCAAAGCAGTAGCCGGCTGCTTGCCAAGGAGCGAGTTTCAGAGGAAACCAAGCCTGCCGGAACCTTGGCAGTGTAGCCTCCAGACTTGTTAGAAAGCAAGTCTCTGTGGTTTACACCACTCAGGCTTCAGAATCTGTAATGGAAGCCCTAGCAAACTAATACAAGTGGGAAAACGAGTTAGACAGATTCTTCGCCCTGGATTCCACGCAGGAACTCTGATACGTAAACTGTGGCACAAAACGACAAATGTGGGCAGGTTGAGTAAATGTGGACACAAATGGATCACTTCCATCTCCAGCTAAATTTGTTCTCTGTGCTTATCCCACTTTACAATGGTAAGCAGGTTGTATGCATTCATTAAAAAAAAAAAGCAACTACCAGAAGGAAATCACAACTTAAAAAGAAATGAAACAATCTCCCATACCCCCGTTAGTTTAATTTCCATTCACATTAATGAATCAATATAAAAACAAAATAAATTTTAAAAAAAACCCTCAAGAGGCTGCATATTACAGCCATGAGTGGGAGAGTTTGAAAAGCATATATACATGATCAAAAATGGAGAAACAAGACACAAAAGGGAGAACACTCAGTAGATCCACCCAGTTAGGACAGCTTGGCCCTTCACCAACACGTCAGTTCTGAGAGAACGAGGTTTTCAGTTTCAACAACGGCTCCCTAGGTTGGGGTAAAAACTTCACTCAAAAAACAATTTTAGTCTTACTACTTATAGGGTTACTTCTTTTATTTATGAAAAATGACAGACAAAAAATGTATCACACACGAAAAATGAAAAAGCAAAGTAAAAGCTAGTTGTTTAACTTTCTTAAATAGCTTTTAAAAACCCTTAATATACGATCAAATTATCTGTATATAGTAGGTATAGTTGTGATTCATAAAAAGGAAGAAACACACTGGGCTCAGGGAGACAGACAGACACACACACACACACACACCCCTCCATGAAAAAAATACATGCATGCTTACTTATTTTTTTCTTTTTGGAAACACCTCCCATGCTACCTGACAGACAGCTCAGTTCCTATTTGCTGATTAATATACATCCCAGGAAATTCTGCATGTTTTCCGTTACTGCTTTAGTCAAAATCCATCCTTATTTCTCACGTGCACTACTCTGACTGCCTAAGTTCCCCACTTCCACTTTTGCATTCTCCACAAAGCAGTCCGATGATCTTTTAAAATGTAAACTGGAATGACTTCACTTTTTTGATTAGAGCCTTCCAATAATTGTCTCTTTGATTTAAGAGCTGGATCCCAACTCTCTCCGATGGTCTACAGCGCCCTATGGGATCTGCCTGTATCCTGCAAATCCCAGCCATGCTACTTCGCTGACTTTACGTTTTGCCAGATACACTGGATTTCTCTGGTCCCTAAACAATGCCTTAGTGCTCTTTAACTTGCTATTGTTTTTGCCTGGCACGCTCTTCGGACGGCTCCCTATATTGTTGACTACTCACCTTCCATCGTAAAGGTCACATCTTCAGAAGAGAGTCCCCTGAGTACCCAAGCTAAAGAAGTCCTTAGCTGTCAGTCTCTACGGCATCACCCTCTTAATTTTGTTACAACATTTTTCACTCAGAGATGATCTTGCTCATGTATTTATCTTGGATTGCTTATTTTCTCTCCTTTCCCTAGAATGACAGAGCTTGTGTGTTTTCCTCACTGCTGAAATCCTGGTACTTCGAGCAGTTTCTGGTGCAGGGAAGGTGTTCAGTTCAGTAAATATTGATGCCCGCACAAATCATGGATACCAACCCTACATCCTGCCTCCTCTGCTCTGGGAAAAGCTGCATAAATTAGAAAGAAACATGAAGTCCATTCCCTTTATTGCTCTCCCTTACACCTTCATCATCCATCAGTATCCAGTGATCTGCCTCCTCTTCTCCAGTGCCTAGCCTAATCCTTCTACATTTCTAAAATTAAATATTTCTCCCAAATAGAAGCCCCCAGCTCACAATGCACTTGTTGTCAAAAACAGCCTTTTACTCCTTTTCAAAAGCAACTCAACCTCCATTCACTCTGCTGCATCATCAGATCAAAGTTTAAGAAAAACAGGACTGCTATCCCTTTTTTCTTTCTTTCCCTGCCTTCCCAACATTCGCATTTCTGAGTGTCTCATTGTTACTAGAGCCTTGTTCAAAGGACTTTAAGGTGCAATTTAAAACTAAAGGTATATAGGGTAACATGGAATGAGTTCATGCCATTTCATCTTTTCATTAGCGCCCATGTCCTTGTACACTTGAAAGTAGCAGATTTAAGAATCCTCCAATCACTATACATTATCTCCTTCTGTTATCCTCACATGTCAGTTCCCCAAACTGTTCAGAAGTCATAGCATAGTCTGCTTTTTATTTTCCTTCAAATTGTTTTTTCCATTTATCTCCATATCACGTAATTGCTAAATCATATCACAATTGCCTCTCTGACACAACGTAGCAAAAAAGACAACATACATTGTATGTATACACTTTTATCATTGATCTAGAATGAGACTCTCATTATTGACATTTCTCGATCTTTCCAAACATAAATTCTAAGCATCTCCTTATCCATCTGTTCATTCTATCATTCACTAAACATTTCTTGAGCAATCTTCTGGGCACCCTGCTAGATGTGAGGATAGCCATGACAGATAAAGCAAAAACAAAAACTAAGTCCATATTTTCAAAAATGTGTCACATCCTTGTGGCTGAAATTCAAATGGCTTCTAGTCTAGAATAATCAGCAGTTCTGAAATGCCAGAACTCATCATGCAGTTTCCACTTTTTGCTTGCCTGCATCGTGATAAGATACTGTATATAAATTATTTACAGTTTGAATTAAAAGTCACATATCGATGAATCTCTCCCAATTAATACCCATATAACCAAAACCTTCTCACACATCTTTGGAAACATTTACTTTTATGTGAGTTTACAACAGAATGCTTCTATTTTTGTACATTGTTATTTGACAGATTTTATTATTTGTATATTATTATCTGTCTGATAATCTTTTCAGTTAACAATGCGATTTCCAAATTATCAATCAAGATAACTTACCAAATCAATGAAGGGAAACTTCTTCAATACAATAGAGTGTATCTACAAAAACATTTATAGATAACATCATATTTAATGGTGAAATATTGAATGCTTTTCCCCTGAGGTTGGAAACAAGACAAGAAGGCACACTATTGCCACAACTTCTTAACATTATGCTGCAGGTTCTAACCAGTGTAATAAGAAAAAAACACAAGGACCTGAAAAAAGAAGCAAAACTGATTTTATTTGCAAAAGAATCTATAAACAATTAGAACTAAGTGAATTTAATAAGGTCACTAGAAACAAGGTTGAAGTACAAAAATAATGACTATACCTATCTACACCTATGCTCCAGAAACAAATTCTTGGGAAATTAAGGAAAAATACCAAAATAAAACATACCACAAGTGTCAAATACTTGGGGAACAAATGTAATGAAATATTATAAGACTACAAAAATGAAAATTACAAAATGCTAGCTGAAAGAAATTACAGACGACTTAAAAAAATAGAGGCATACCACGTTCATGAATTGGGATACTCAGTAATGTTAAGAAGTTAATTATCTCTTAACTTGGTCTGTAAATTCAGTGCAGCCCCAATCAAAATGTCAGTTGTTGTTATGATAGCTACAGTTCTTGTTATTGTGGAAATTGAAGATCTAATTCTAAAATCAATGTGGCAATTCAAAGTATCTAGAGTTCCACTGCAATCTCTGAAGAGGCATACAAAGTGCAGGACTTACGTCACCAGATTTCAAGACTTACTGGGAAGCTATATTAACTACATCATGTGGTGGTGGGGCAAGGATTAACAGCTAGACCACTGGAGCAGGACAGAGAGGCTGGAAGTTGACCTTTACATTCACAGTCACTTATAATTACAACAAAAGGGTCATAGCAATTCAGTGACAAAGGGTCTTTTCAACATAAGTTGTTGAATCAATTGGGTATCTGGGAAAAAAAACTCTGCCTCGAACCACACATACACATACACAAATACACACACACACACACACACACACAAATAATGTGAGATAGATCACAAACCGAAATGTGAAAGATTAAGTTAATAATACATTCTCTGGAAAAAATAAACTATAGGGAAATATCTTCATGGTCTTGGGTAAACAAGAATCTCATAAACAGAACATATATAATATGAACCATAAAAAGATGATTCATTGGACTGCATTAAAATTAAGAATGTCTGTTATCTAAGAGGTATCATGTAAAAAGGCAACTGTATAGTAAACACTACATAAAAGACTCATATCTCACATACATAAATGTATTTAAACATTTCTACAAATCAATATATAGGCAGTCAATCATATTTTTAAAAGTTAGCAAATCTTAATCAAATACTTCATGAAATATTCAGAATGATTAAAAAGTGCTTACATCGTAAGTCACTGGGGAAATGAAAATTAAAAATATAGTGTGATAACAGAAAACAAACAAAAAAGACAACCTTTAAAAACATAAAAATAAAAATAAAAGAATGCATTGCAAATAGATATCTCATACTTTGCTGCTGAGAGTGTGCTTTGGGAAATTGTTTGGCATTATCTACTTACCCCTATGACTCAGCAATTACACTACATAGACATCCATCATAAATCACTGCATATGTCCCGGCATCATAGCCCCCTTATAGGAAATAATCCAATTGTCCATTAGAAATTTATATGGGAATGTGAAGGAGGAGTCTGAAAGAGTTGTGACTCTTGATGTGGGGAGTTGTTATACGGGCATATGCACAGGTAAAAATTGATCAGTAGTAAACCTCTGACTTGTGTTCAGTCCTCTATGTAAGTTATACCTCAATAAAGGAATTAAAAATCAGGTAAAATGGGTTCATGTTAATATTGAAAGAATGTATATTAATTTTGCAACTTTTGGCTAGTTATAATAAATGTTAGTCTTCCTCCCTCCTTCTGTCCTGCTACAACCCTGCCAAATGTACATGGATAATCAATCTTCTGTTAGAGATGCTATGAAGTTTCCATTAGAGAAATTATGCTGGTTAAGTGATAGATTTTATTCCTCATTTTCTAACAGATTGGTTCTCACTATGATTTCTTTATTTACATTACCTTAACAGCCAAATTATTCTTTACTTATTCTAGAATACAAAGGCCACGAGAAGAAATCTAAACACAAAAAATCTATGGAAAAGTACTCTGAGATACAAATCACCTTTAATTTGACTTGCAAAAATAAATTCATGTTTCACAACGTGATATTGTTTTCCAAATTCAGAAGTAAAAAATAATACACTTGAGAAAGTAAAAGTCGACATATGTATTACTATGGATTTCACTGTCCTATCCAAGTGTTAGATTCTAAACAGATTTCCTTTGTTAATAGCAGCATATGTAGGTTAACACTCAGGTTCCTCTTTTTTAATAGGATGAGGATAATTTCTTGATAGTGTTGTTGTGAGGAGTAAATTAGTAATTATTATTTTTCCCAAGCAAAAGAAACACCTGCCAAAGGGTTAACTTCAGTAACATACAAATAGTTTCAGTCGATTAATGCCATTAATCCAAGAAAAATATGGACAGAGGACAAGAATAGAGATTTCACAGAAAAATAATTACAGGTGACACTTAGAAATGTATTTAAAAAGGTCAGACTCATATACTACTAAATATATGTCTAGATAACAATGAGAAATGTTTACCTACCAATTTGCAATTATTAAAATTTCATAATATAGTGTTAATGAAGATGCAGGGAATCTCATAATTCCTTATAGAAAGTAGATGCCTCATAGAGGTTTCCTGAATGTTTAAAGGACTTAAATGGATGAACAAATAAAGGCCTTTATTCAAATACATTTAGGCAGGACACCTAGAGAGCAGAAATTAAAAACTGAAAATGAATGATTATAGAATAGTTATATCAAATATTGTAACCATAATTAATATATGGGGGAATTGCAATAGAAACTACAGAGGGGAGAAAAGCTATGCCCAGAGGGTACTGTAGGCCTATGTGCTTCTATGCTGAGGTGGGAGGGGACTTTATACATGTAAATATTCATGGTCCTTTATATGAAAAAAGAAACAACTGAAATTTAAGTATTCTATTACTTCAAAATATCTTCGTGCTGATAGTTTTACTAGTGCAAGTAATGGCCAATTAAACTGAAGGATTAAAGAACTAGCTTGTGGAGGCAAAATGAACAAGCTTCAACGGCAAACACGCGTCAGCTGAAGATGTTTCAAAATTACCACAGTCAATAAAAAAGTCACTTTGATAGCATCTTTCTCTGAGGAGCTCAGTTGTTTTTCTTTTTTTTCCTAGACATTACCTAATTAAATCTCAAAATATATAAGGTTGTGTAATCAACTCTCAAGGTTCTTTTGAAACTCTTATGGGAGAAGCAAACCTTTCATCTGAGCATTTATTTTAGTCCTTTTATCTCCTCTGTTCTGTGCAGAAACTGAATCTTATCATTATTCTGCGTTGATTTTTTTTGCTTTCACTTCTGTATTTGCAACTTGCTCATGTGTGGTACAGCTTGTTCTCTAGAATTGACCCTTCACCACCACAGGTCAAAAGTAAACCTGCAGCCACACAAAGGTGCAATAACTGCTGTTGTTGACTGTTCTCAGGTTAGTGAGGATGACCTGACCACTCATCATGATGGATCCAAATGTCACACCTCAGTGTATCCTGAAAGAATACACAATGTGCTGGAAAAGGTTAGCCGGAATGTTTTCTCCAAATCCCCAGCATGTTCCATCCGGCGCTAATAAGTAACGACCACATAATGAAGAGTGTGACAAGTGCAGTACAAATGTACTGAAGCCAGTGAAAAACACAAGTATTACTGGGGAAGACAAGACTTCAAAGCAGTGTCACCAACCAGGGGGAAATTTGCCCCCCAAATCCACCCACACCAAGGCACATTTAGCAATACTGGAAGACATTTTTGGTTTTCAAAACTCAGGAAGGGGGCCCTATGGGCATCTTGTGGGTAAAGGTACCGCAAACCGTATGTACTACAATGCATAGCATACCTTCCCACAATAACAAAAACTCCAGCCCAAAATACCAACAGTACTGAGACTGAGGAACCCCAATTTAAAGCACAGCCAGAGCATCTCAAATGCTATGACCATCCTACAAAGTCTTGAAAAGTATTTCCAGTAGACAAATAATTGGGTGGCAATGGTACTTTTCATTATGAAATAGATCATTCATAAAAAGGAACAGATGTAATACAGATTAGGCACTCAAAGGACAAAAATAAATCTAATGCCACTGTAACCATTATCCAACTGAAGAGCTGGAATATTAATATTACCTTTGAATTCTCCTCACCCTCTCCCCAGTCACATTTCTTTCTTTTCTCCAGAGCATAGTCCTGAATTTTATAATAGTTTCCTTACTTGCCTTGATGCTTTTCACTTATGTATTCCTAAATAATATGTTTAGTTTTGCCCACTTTGAAATTTTTGAAGTGAATTGGAACGTATTTTTATTTGTATTTTTGCTTAATATTCTTTTTTGTGAGATTCATCTATGTAGATTTGAGTATATTTATTTAACTGAAGAGTTTATTTTAATCATGAGTGGTTTTTTTTTTTTTAAACTTAAAAACTTTCAAACATTTATATTTACTACTGTGCTTGGGTCTTTGAAAAGTGCTACGGAGATTTTAAAGATGTAAGGTGTTGTTGCTTCTCCTAAGATTTGTGGAAAGCATATAATAAGATTTAGGAGATTGAGTCATCTTCTTGGAATACAGCATAATTGTTAAGTACATGGATTTTGGAGTTAAGAGACCTGGATTTGGATCCTTGTTTTCTTATTTATTTGTTGATTCACCTTAGCTAACTCCATCTTCTTTAAGCAAAATTTTTCAGTCAGAAAATGGAAGAGAAAAATATTTTATTTATTTATTTTTGTGATAATGCTTATAAAATGCAAAAATAGCAACTGAGAAAAGAATAAACACTCTATAAATGATAGGGTTTGCTATGGTTAGAATATAGATGTCCCCTAATGGGTGAGCCAAGTATTGTTTTCCTTCCTTTAGGCACAACATAATAAACTGACTCTCCATTCTTAAAAATAAAAATCATAAAATTTAAATTATTTTTTAAAATAAAATTAAAACAAATATATTTCAAACACTCATTGAATATACAAGTTGAACTTTAGCAGCGTAACATTTTGATATCCAATTGTGTGTTTTCTTCAGTTACTTTTCCCCTTTCCTCATCTTCTTTTAATAAATATACTACATTCAGGAAGAGGTGATAAAATAAGAACAATCATTATGTTCTGAGCTTTTCCATTCTTTAAAGGATGTGGGAAAGTATTTAGAAGCAACAAACATTCTTGAATGTCATGGTTGTCTGTATCAGAAAATAACTTGAGAGAAAAAAGTTGTTTTTGTTTCATTTCTGAGTCCTGTAAGACTTAAAATATAGTAATCACAGCTAAAACATAGGATGGAAAGTAATTTATGATTATCTAAGAGATATTCTCTCATCAAAAGGTGAAAAAAATTTCAGCAATGCGTAGAAAAAATAGTGATGTTACAGGATCTAGAAGATTTCTGGTGGTGGGTCCCAGAGCCCTTCCCACTGTAGAAATCCAATATGAAGGTTAGGCAAGAGTACTGAAACTCCAATACATATCTCAATAAGTTTGGGTGTAATCCCAGAGAAGAAGAGTTGTCCAGGATACTGTGTGAGATACTGCAAGTCTTACAGAGAATTTGCAACTTACATGGCACCTACGTGGTGAAAAATCATTATCTGAGGAAAGTGCCTAGATAGAGGCTGAACGTAGCCTCACTAAGTCCTGTACAAGCCAACATATTATAGGGAGAAAGGCTGAGAATTTTGAGACATCAGGAGAGTTGTGCAGTGGTTGACAGACCAACATTATCTGAAGAGACACTTAGGTTGGGTCCAAGGAGACATGGTGCATATGGACCTGAGAACTGGATGTCAGGGTGGGAACTGCTCTTCAGCAGTAGATGCAACAGGGACCGAGGGAACCATTTTTGATCTGATAAGATGAGTCACACCTCAAAAAAAGCTGGCAACAACAACAAAAAAAGATAACTAAGAATCAATTGCATGCCAGTTCCCACACCTACACTATTTAGTAAAACACTCCTGAACTCCCTAAGTTCCCAGGGGAGGGGGAAAGAATGGGCAAGGAAATAGAATAAAATCTGATGACGTTAACCCAAAATTGACTGAGTTTTAAACCAGAAGCAACTAAGTTACTATCAATGGCAACATTAAGCTTCCCTGCGTAGAGTAGAAAGGCAGACTCATCAGCCAAATTGAGCTTCCCGGCAGTATTTTACGTTTCCATACTTGAGTTTTTATAACTGTGTGAAACTCAAATCCACCACAAAATGAAAAAATTTATGAAGATTGGTTGTTTGTTTTGCTTGGGTTCGACTGCCTAAAACATTTTAAACTAACAGTCCAAGACATTTAAAGCAAAACATATTTTTTATTGTAAATCCCCCTGAAATATGCATGGGTAATCTTCACTCTTCCCAGGAAACTAAGGTCATATCTTGGTTTTTTTTTTTCCCATCTCTGATTAGACAAAGGTGAAAGCCTCTTGATATCTTTGAATGATAAATGCCAGGGACAGCTTCCCTAGCGGCTCAACATTCAATAACCCCTTGCTCAGTCAACTCAGTACAAACTCTGGGAACCATCTCACACAGCAGAGGCCGCTACGAGTTTTGGCCTAACTGAATAATTACTATTCTCTGTAGGAAAGACTATAAAAGCTGAGGGTCTCACGTTGAATTGCTATAATTTTATCCCCATACTATTAAAATATTTTAATGACAAGAGATGAGTCTCTGGTTTGCAGAAATAAATTATTACAGAATTGATTGATGCCTGGGGTCAAGCTAGAAGGATGATGATAGAATCAAAACATTTTATATTGCAGAATGGAACTGCAGATACCCCTCCCTTGTTCAAATTTTGCTTTTTGAAATTTAAAATATTTTCTACAATGAATGAATGTACACTATTTGGGTAATAAAAACAATAGAGAGATAAACATTTTTTTTTCAGAGCATCTGGATAGGAATTTAATAGTCAGCTGGCTCAAATGCCTCATTTTAGAGGCCAGTTAATTAAAGTCCAGAGAGTGTCCTGGCCCAAGTCACACTGCTGGTCAATGAAGAAGATGGCAGTTGGTCCCAAATGTTCTGTCCATTAACCCGCACTAGGTAGGAACTGGTGGAGGGAAAAAGGAAGCACACTGTTTGGATTGTTCTTGAAAAGGCAGGCAACACCTCAATAACACAGCTCATAAAACCTACTGCATAAATCATGTCTTTTTAATGTTTTTACCAGCATCTGATAATGGATAGCAAATTGCCTCACACTAAGAGAATTGTCAACAATTCTTCTAATGATGAATAAATATGATGTGTATCGTGACTTCATGCTTTTCAATCATTCACAGAACTATCGTTAGCTTTGAAACCTACGTACTAGGTATTTTGCATTAATCTTGGTACCAAAATAGAGAACTTATTCTTGAAACCATAGCAACGTTTTAGACTACTCAAAAGGAAGATCTCAAGGGCAAAGATTGATGTCTAATAGTAACATGTGATGCCTTGCTGTGCTTCGTCATCCTAATGTTGTGTTATAACTGGTTTCAGATTAAAGAATTTCAGTATTGCCAGTTTCCTTCTGAAGTTCCCACTTCTTATTTCAATGAATTTTACTTGTGATATCAACCAGGAAGTGTTGGCTGCAGCCTACAGCTGATGTTCTTCTGGATTCTGTTTTCCAGTGAATAAAATGGAAATTAATGAGATCTTAACTTTTGAAAATGTGCCATCTTATGAGACACAGATCTTAAAATTAAGCAGACATGTTCTGGCCATAAAATTTGGATTTTAATAAACTTTACTTGGGGCTGCAACTTGTATTTTCCAAGAGGGAGGGAAAGGAGTAGAAATACCCTGCTCCTCTCAAATACAGCTGCTCTCCCCTCTTCTGCATCCTTCAATTTAAGGAAGAATGAGGTGTAAACAATTCCAGAGAATTTTCAGAAAAAATTACAAAAAGACCCTAAATAGTTGTTAAAAAGATAAAAGGTAAGATTTTTATGCATAAATCTCAGTAATTTAATAATTTTCTTTATACATGAATTTCAATTTTGAATTTTTTTAATCAATTGTAATGGGAAAGTTTTATTTTTTGAATTAAATATCTATACCAGTTTTTTCAGAAAGACCACTTGTTTCCAGCTATGTTTATTTCTAAAAGTGACATCATGTGAATCCTCACATAAAGGATACTGAGTGATATAAACTAGGTTTTAGGTAAGAAATACATATCTCACATAGCTCCTTCTTTTACCAACATATGATTTGGTGGGAGACATAATTTTAAAACGTAATTCAGGTAAGGGTTTCTTATGGAAGGTAAAGTTAATGGAAATCTGGTTCATAATTTTAAGATATCCTAAAAATCATGGAAACTAATAACTAGCACAGTTCTTACTGTGCCTTTATCAGTTTTGATGGTCTTAAGCAAACCGTAATAAGACCTGGACAGACATCACGCCAAAATTAAATAGGACACTGGTAAGTACTGGTATGCAAGTCCCTTGTCACAAAACAAGCAGCTTGGTTCAGTGTTTTGGGAATCATCCTGACTTCACATCCCAGATAAGATCACGTGTATCAGTTTCTACTACCCACCATCACCTGAAACACACACATTAAACTGTTTCCTGTTCTCCAGATAATATATTTTATACATTTCTATATATGCAATCGTAATCTTTTCGTAAAAATCATTCTACAAGACAGGTGATTATTGCACTCAAGTAGTAATTCAAAGAGACTGAAAATGAGCAAGAAGAGTGATATTTGGTCCTAGATCTACATATTAGAAATCAAAATTCTACAAAAAATGAATGGAAAATGAACACAAACATTTAATTCACTTATTCCTACAGTATGTAGGAATGCATTAAAACTGTTCCTATTTACAAATACCTGGAAATATGTTGGGAGAAAAAGAGAAAATATCTAGATACAAAGTTATTTTTATATCTGGTACACATGAGATATTTAAATAGAATGTCACAGTAAAGGAGGGAAAAACATTAATTCCAGGCAGTAGTTACAACAGGTTTTTATGGATGAGACTTTGATAGATACCATGAATAATGGATAGGTTTATCTGATGAAATATACAGTCACTGTATTTCAGGGGAAAAGAACAATATTACCAACATCACACTTTAAAACATGGTTCTGGTTCATATCCTGTGACGTGGACATATCTGGTACATTTGTTTGTGCAGAGTCCTGTCCCCATTGCACAGGTAACAGCACCCTAGTTTTACTCTGGGTAGCCAGATTCCCCACACTCTTCCTCTAGGGTCTGCTCCCTTCCCCCAGCCCCAGCCCCCCTCGTCAGAGAGAGGACCATGCGGCTAGAGCTACACCAGTCAGACCTAATCGCGGACCTTGGCTAGTTCTACCCGGGAAACGCCATACGCCTTTCACTAAGATTACCATGACAGAAATCATGGAAGCTTGAAGCCCACAAAGGTCAGCATCATCACCATGTCAAGACAGCCTACCTTTGAGGAAGGAAAAGCTGGATGGGGAGTGATCCATCGTGATGCCAGTTTTTGTTGTTCTAAACCTGGAGTTGCAAACTGAAGAGTCTTTAACTGACAGGGGGATGGTATAAATGTATAAAGGAGTGTCTGTAAAACAAAATGGATTGGTGGGATCTGAGGAAAAGCACACACTCCAACCATGAACATTTAATTTGATTTTCCTCAAATATTATTCTTTGTTGCCAGATTTGTCCTGGTGGTACCAGGGGACAATCTCTGGGTGAAACTTCGAGGGTCTGATGTGATCGACATCTGGCCTTTCGGTTCTATAAATACGAATCACATTTCTTCTTTCCCTTTACTTTCCTTGGTTCCTTCCCTTCCTTCTTCCATCTCCCCTCCCTCCTTATTTCCTTTCTTCTTTCCCTTCCTTTCCTCATTATTTTCAGTTGGATTTTTGTCTCTTGGCAAAAAGAGATTACACATAGTGCAACATACAAGACAAAAAAAAAATAATGACGGAAGATCACGTCTTTAGCTAAAATAATTTTAAAGGTATTAACGATTCTATTGTAAAGTCAATTAGCCTGACAGCAGAGCTGGACATGGTTTAGGGCAGTGGGTCCCCAAGTGTGGTCACCAGACCGTCGAGCAATATCAGCCTCACCTGGAGATCTGTTGAATGTGCAAATTCTCAGGCCCCACCCCTGGGCCTCCTGAGTCAGAAACAATCACTTGTATTCCATGTGATTCTGGTGCATACTTCAGTTTCAGAAGCACTGCTTTGGAGGAGTGATATAATGGTCAGGGAGCTAGTCCGTGATTGACACATTAAGAGAGCTTGTGCTGTGTTAGGGATAGTGGTAAACGAAAAGAAAAAGCCTCAAGAGGACTGACTTATGGGTAAACAGACATGGTAATACCGTACACAAATGAATGAATGAATGTGGGTAAGACATGAAGAAGAGCAAGATGAACTTAGGATTGAAAGATGAAAAGACACAGTTGTTTGAACTATGAGGATACACTGCCTGGGATTTAAATCCCGACTTTGCCATTTCCTCCTGTGCTAACCCTCTCTCTGCCTCAGTTCTCACTTCTCTATTATGGGGAAAATAATAATGCTGACTCCTTAGAATTCTTATGGAGATGAGATGAGTTAGTGTCTGTAAAGGTCTTAGATTAGGTCAGGTACATTATATGTGCTCATTAATGTACTTAGTTTGCTAGAGTTTAGCTCTCTAGTTGCTCTGCCATATTCAGTAATGAATAGGCACAAGTGACTATTTAGATTAAAATTTAAATAAAATAAAATACTGTGTTCATCAGTTGCATTTCATTTCAAGCATTCAACATCCACATATATTACAGAATATTTCCATCATAAGAGGAAGTTGTACTGGACGCCGATGCTCTATGTTGTGAGACTTGGATATTAACGATGGAGTCAGAGAGGGTGAGGTATGGGACCTGGTTGGTTAGGAAAAAACTTACTCTCGGGTCTTCATGCTGTCATCACATGAAATGGCAACCATCAGCCTCCTCACTTACAGGGCCCAGTCCCTTCTCCAGGGGCCGGCTGTCTCCCCCTGGGACCCTGAAGCCCAGGTAGGCTGAAATGTAAACTGAACTCAAGCTTTGAGCCTGTTCCCTGGGTAAGCCTGCTTTGCTGACCAGGTCTGTCCCTCATGTGTCTCACTGAAGGAGTGAGGAGAACTTGGAGAAGCCCAGGCTTCTCCTTACTGTCGACCAAACCAGCACCAATGACTTTTCCCGCAGTCTTACAATATGACACATGAACTCAGTTTGGAAGGTAAGCAGAAAGCCGAAGGAGACATGAAACTAAGTGTACACTATTACCCAATCTCAGCTCAAAAAATACGAAATTCACTAGAAGATATTTCCATGTGGATGCTCTACTATAATCTAGTAGTTAATTCATCCTGAAAGTCAAGGCCATCAGTAAGCAGGATTCAAGCTTCCTTTCCTATCATTTCTCCTGAGCTCTTTCACGAAGCCTCTATTCTAGTTCGTCAGACTTTCTTTTTGACCCTTGATTACACCGTGCTCACTGGCTCATGATTACACCACTGCACACTTGCTCATGCTGTGTCTCCTGCCTGGAGTGGCTGCTTTGATTTTCTCTCCATATATCTAAGTCTATCCGTCCATAAATGTCCAGATCAAGAATGACCTCTCTGAAGCCATTTCTGAATAGCTCTCACATCACTGATGCTAAAAAAAAAAGTCTAAACCAAAAAAAAAAAAAAAAATCAAATATCATCTTCTGTAGATAACATATATTCTTCTAACTTAAAAACACAGAATTTGTTTCATTCCACATAGTGGTAAATGATTGCGATTTTTGAAAAATAACCCATGAACAAATATATTGTATTGCATTGTCTATTGTATTGGAGGTCCAGGTAATGATTAATTTGCTGGGACAGTATCCTTGAGCAGGAAAAATCGGTTCTAGTAGACATTTGGAGTAAGACTTCCATTTGAGCTCATACGGAAGTCTGCAATTCATCAATAGTGGATAGAGAGTAATCACAGATATGTGTTTAAATATGGTGACAAAAGCTTGTGGAAGTCTGTGACAGATTCAGCTTTTCAGTGAAGCAAGAACCAAGTTGGCCAGATAAGAAGGTGAGGAAAGAGATAGTAGAAGTTTGAAAAATCAAGAAAAAATCAAGTAAGTTTTTTAATAAGTAGGAAATAGAATGGACCAGGAAACCATGGCACCTTTGCTGCAAAGTGAGGACAAGAAAAAGATGAGATAAGTGAAAAGTTGATAGGATCAGATTCCCAGTGTAATTGAAGCACTCTGGAGATAGAGTACCAGAGGAAACAAGATGGAAAGATAATACTGTGACCAGAGATTAGGAAGTTTGGAATTGAGACTGTGGAGCAGTTGCAGGATATGATTCTGGGGTGAGAGCCTGAGTTAGGATGAGACAGGATCATGGGAAGAGAGTGAGTCCACCTGTGAAGCTAAATAACTGGATGGGTCATCTATCTGAATGTGGAAATCAACAACAGTAATGACAAGAGTAGCACTGAAGAGACTGCCATTGAGACAAAGGCTAAACTCTATAGACTATGGGGCAATGTGACCTCGGGGTGAACGAGAAAGATCATGGGTGACTTCACTTGATGACGTGTCACCTACAGCTACATGCCTTTGTGGGGGAAGGAGAGAGAAATGTTTGGAAGAGCCAGTGGCAACGAGAGATAAGGATTATACCAACCTTTCCCTGATGCTTAGCACTATAAGAGAAAAGAGCCACTGCATGCGAATTCTCCTGAGAATGCAGTGTTGTCAGAGGAGAGTAGGAAGATGAAAGAATGTTCCCAGAAATGATGAAGACATAGATTTTTACTAATGATTACCTTTTGTGTTTTTTAAATATATATGTGTGTGTATATCAACACCTTAAAAGCAGACGAAAGAAGACTCCTCCCTTTCTGTAACAGGTTCTAGAATTTAAATATTCTCTCAAATTGTTAATGCCTGCTGAAGCATGCTATAGATAAAATATGGCTTTCAAAGTAGAGGGGTACATATCTTTAGTATAAAATGTTATTAAAAGAAATGTTTAATAATGCTGCTTTTTATTCATGATAACTGGCTATTTTAGAAGAACGGCTCTGAAGGGGAATCATTTGTTCCATATTTAATTTTTATCAGTTCCTGCTTCTCCCCATCATCCCATTAGTCATCTAGACTTAACTGTGTTTGCTTTCTTAAAATATGGAGGGGATAAAAATTGATAGCTCATAAACACACATTAAAGAGTAATTTGAGATTTATAGAAGAGAATAAAGAGAGACAGAGAAGTGGCCAATGTAGGTAATGTTATCATGCGATTAAAATGAAATAATCCATACACACAGTGTGCACTTGGAAGCATGTATGAGTGCGGGTGCACACACACACACACACACAGAAACTGAATTGTGACTCAAGCACAGGAAGGTGTTGTAAATCCCCCGTAACAATCAAAAATACTTTGTATATAATTTTTCTCTTTATGGAAAGGCCTTTTTCTATATCCTTTATAGCCACTAATGTTCAAAAATATTTAGAATTGACAATCTAGCAGGTAAAACCTTATTACAGCTGAAAGGTGAGATGACTGAGCTATGGGTGATGTTCAATAAGTATAAACTCCTAGTCTCAAAGATCAATCTAAATGAAAAAGGATGTTTCAGTGACACAATGGGATAGATATAACAGATGCATATTATCTGTTATTCAAACAAAGGCAGAGATTGACTCCATATTAGCTCTATTCATGATGGAAGTACAGAGAGGCAAAAGTAATAGTAGCAACACTGAAAAGAACAGCAAACTGTAGACAATGATAAAAACAAGCCCAGATTCATTAACCTCCATAATACTTCCAAAGTAAATACCATCTATATATCTTGACTAGAACAATATTTACTAAATCACGAAGTGATGCATAAGGGAAGTGAAGAGGAAAAAACTGATAAAAAGAAACTAAACTAAAAATTATTTCAACTTGATTTTCTGTTATGGTTCACAACATGAGAAGTGGGACTTTATGTAGAACTGAGTAGAAGGCATCTTTAAAAATCTACATTCTTATCTTGGTAACATTTGTCTCCTCCTGCACTGTGCAAAGAATCAGGCTGAATGATTATCATGTGTGAAAAAATCATAGCTATATTAAATTGTAGGACTATTATTCATAATAAATAATAGATTTGTCATTTTGAAATTCTGGATAATTTAGATGATTCAAGTTTCCATTAACAATTTCCCATTAATGCTGCTTTGTAACTGGAAATGCAATAACGTACAATCTTTATAAATGACATTAAAAATAAGTGATTTATTGAGGTAACTACTGGAATAAAGAAAAGACAAGGAAGCTGCATATATTGATAGACAAATGGAGATGCTGTAAAAGCTTTCTTTCCCCCCAGGTATAAACAAAAATAAAGCACCTTTTCAAGTGTAATGTTTTAATTAAATCCACCCTTTTGTAATTAGAAATAAATAAAAATGAGATTGATAGATTCCATTATTTTCTTTAAATCAATAAATCATGAACATTCTCAGACCAACCAAGAATCATAGCATCATAGCTTCTTCCAAACGTGAAAAGCAGTAATAAGGTAAAGCATATATCTATCTATCTATAGATATCTATAGAAAAATAGATAAATAGATAGATAGATAGATAGATAGATAGATAGATAGATAGATAGATAGATAGATAGATAGATAGATAGAGATAGATAGATAGATAGGGAAAGGGCTGTAATAGTTCAACCTAAGTGGCCAGTGATATTGATGAATCAATATCCTGCATTGTGAGAACAACTAGACAATCCAATTAACCACAGTCGAGTCTTAGATCTTTCTCTCAATGTCTCTTAACATTGATTAGGCAATCAATTTTGTCTTAAAATGCAATGGCATCTCCTTGCAGTTTTGAGTGTTTCTGAGTCACCAACTACACACAGGAAAGAGCCCAGTCCTTGCTGCGAGGCAGTATGTGATCCATGAAGTCAACTTAAAGCATAACTAGGACTACAAAGTCATTATCAGAACTAAAATGAGAAGCTATTTCCTTTAATCTGTCACCATCCAATTTCAGAAATAGATCCTAGATAGTTTTTCTCATCAATTGCTTGATGACTGAGACAGAATCTCTGAAAGGACAGTCTGAGAGTCTATTATAAATGTGCAAGAAATACACATCCATGCAAAAAAAAAATTCCCCAATATATGTAGGGTATGGATCAGAAAATGGAAAATCACAAGAAAAGAGTATTTTTTAAAAAATACCATCTCTGGGAAAAACAAGAATGAGCTAGTCTTTACATACTAGAATTTCTGGCTCCTTTTTGAGTCTGCCTTGTTCTTTTTCAGGTGCTTTCCCTCCCTCAACATAACCATGGTGCCCTAAGTGCCCTCCCAGATCTACCCACCAGGCTCTATACCACCCATCCCTTTTTGAAGGCTGTCTCAGCAGCCTTCTGGCAGGTAGTCAATCATGTATTCACTAAGCAGCTATTATTTGCCCAGTACCAGAAATTTTAAAGTGACCTTTAACACATTTACCTGATGGTTGAAGGCAGTAGATTTTGAGGCACCCTGGCAAGCCAGTAAACAAGTTTACATTTATATTAAGAAAGATTCTAAATGGTCAAGCAAAAGAAAGAAGCTTATTTTGAAATATGGTATCTAATATTTATTAAATGGAGTTGGAAATCATGGACACAATGATAAGTGCTATAAATCAGTTTAATTAAATTCATTTCTAAAAGTTCTAAGCAATTCTCTTTTTAAATATCAGCATGGATATGAGATACTTTGGGAAGAGAATATTGAATTATGATGCTATAGAGACATCTTTCCTCAGAAGTACTGACTTAGGACTTGAAGAGTTTTATCAATTTGCAATATTCTTATTGATCTTTAAGGTCCAGAGACTCTCTAGAAAATATAAGTTTAAGGAGATTTCTGGAAATGATTTGAAATTACAGGGAGTCACCAGTTTTTCAGACATAATACAGAATTTTAGATTGTTACTGCCAATTGCAACCTGTACAATTTAATTTGTTCAAATTTGTAAATCTCTGGAGTCATCTGAGCTCATTGTATTATATAACATTACAAAATACAAGTTAGATGTGTAGTAATTAGCTCTCCTTTCCTCTTGCTGAGTTTTTATACAGCAGTAGATTTTCCTTAAAACCATGTGTTATAAAACTCTCCTCTCTGAAGTGAGTTGAATGGCATGGATAAACATGAGTCTCAGTTGTATGAAATAAACAATTATTTCATTGAGATAAACTATGAAATAAATGCTTTCTTCTACACAGACTAAACATCTTTTTTTAAAAAAATAATGACATGTTCACAGTATCCATTTTAAATGGGAAAAAATTTTAACTATATATATTACACGATCTCAATTTTATGTGAAAAAAAGTTCATAAAGAAAAAAAGACTAAAAACATTTCAAATTAAGTAGTTATAGGTAGGCAGATGTGCAATTATAGATGACTTTAAGTCATCTTTTTTACCAACATTTCCCAAATTTTCTTCAATTGCCATGAATTATTTTCAGAATTAGAAAAATTCATGTTTTTCAAGAAAAAATTCTTTTTCTGGAAGAAAATCATGTTTTGATTTAATGGAATAATATCAGTGAAACATGAACCCTTTGGCATTGTCGTGAAATCTTCAAATAGATATCACCCTGTAGACATGAATGGAAAAATATTACTCTGAAAAACTCATGGTTAAGATATTTGTGGGACAATATAATAAGAGATACCTAATGATGTCCATCCATCTTCAGTACCTGTAAATACATCAGAGGGACAAATCAGGCATGATTAGAGGGTGACCCAGTTAAAGGGAACCCCAACTAATCCAACAAGGCTTACAATTTGATGCTTATTATTAAGAACTCCTTAAATAAACTTCATGGTGCCCTACAATCTCAATTTGCTACCCAGATCCACCAACCCGTGCCTTTTACAGGCTGAGGAACCACCCTCAACTTCTCCTTTTCTCTCACTCTACCAACTGCCACATCTTATTAGTCAACAATCCATCAATTCCATCTCAGCCGACTCCGTCATAAGATACTATTGAATTCTTATGGTGCCTGAAATCTGAATGTATTTTACAAAAAATGTTATTGCATGCTTGATACAATGTTTATCTTTTCTATTAACAGCTGTGATTATATCAATGCTGTATATTACAATGAACAGTATGTTGGTATCCATGAAATGCAGCATGTATATATGTATATTTTTATGTTTGTGTATTTATCTGTATACTTAGAACTATTATTTTGATTATTATGTGTATTTGTTCTCCACCAAATGTTTTCTTCTAACTTACTGACAATTGTTGGACCTCACTGAACATCTTTCCAATACTCTGTCATATTTTTCCCTTTAACTAAGTGAAAGTTTGTACCTCTTGGGCAAAACCATACACAAGACTCCAGGGAAAGGTGGACAGTGATGACACGAGGACAAAGGGGATTTAGGCATATCTATTTCTTTATTAAGCACTATTAAATTTCTATCACCTTTCTGAGGACCATTAGATTATGTGCAGCTTTTATTGAACTTTCTTGGCCTTTATTGGTTCACACAGACAGCAGTTTGAGGCTAATCAGGACCTTCAGGAACTGATACAGGAAATCTGTGCCTTAAGAGGTCCATGAGTATCAGTGTCTTCAGAAACAACCTCATCAGATCATATAACATTTTAAAACTATTAAGTAGTTATGTTTCATGACCTCCTCTTTTTAAATTTGACCGCAATTCTATGAATCTACTGAACTAGCCAGATGTGTGTCTTGGAAAAAAAGAAATGAAAGGTCAACGTATACTTTCCTATTTTTATTAAAGTTTAAGGCTTAAAAGCTAGTATTATTCCCAATAGGCAGTTTATCTTTATACATAATTATGAAGTGAAATACACATGGTCTAAGATCACACTAATTTACATATAATTTGGGGCAGATGTTTTCCAGCTGTCACTGCATTGAGCCAAGATAGTCGAGTCCAGCAGCTAAGAGTAAGGGCTAAAGGTCTTGGTTGCCGTACTCAGTAGCTGTGTGACCTTCGGCAAGCTGTGTACCCTCTCTGTGCCACATTTTCATCCTTTGTTGGGCAGGGATGAGATGAACCACCTCACATTCTTGTATTAAATGAGATAATCCAGCAAAGTACTTCACTACTGCTTATACTTATTCATTTAATCTTCACTCTCTTACTATTATCTATTGATACTATTATTAGCCAGCCATAGTATAAAGTAGGTTTGGTCATCAGATAATCAGTGGATACTATTTGCAATGAATATATCTAGAATGTTCATCTTAAAATTACAAGTTCTATGGGGATTTTTGGAATGGTACCGGCAGTGTTTCCTAAATCACACTCTATGGGAGAAATGTGGTCAATGGCTAAGTGGCCATAGATGTATGAAGCATTAAAATCAAAAGATGATTGTTTAAATTTTTCTTCTTTGTTAAAATCAATTCAAGAAAGCCAAAGAGTGCATTCTTGCCTTGGAGACAGAAATATTAATATATTAAAGAATGAGGAGAGGCCCACAGGAAAGCCACCTGGTTTCTTTGCTTCTTTCAGCATCTCTAAGCTCATTTAACCGGAAATCTTTTACCACAGAACTCATATTAACTTCTTGGTTTATGTATTCTCTAAGACACTGCTCTCTGGGGTCCTAACAAGAACCATGCATGTGATGTGAAAAATAAAGTGGACCACGTATAGAGAAGAAAAAGAAAAGATGTAGACACGGTACTAAGCAGGATTTCTCATCCTTCTGGGCACAGCGAAAGAAAAGTGGCAGGACAAACTGGATTATGAGCATCAGCAGAGCCCAGCCTGAGCATCAGGAAGGCGGGCTGTGCAGGTGGGAGCTGCGCAAACAGGAGGCCACATGCCCTGCTGACGTGCACAGCCGATCACTCCCGCTCAACACTACAGGCCTAAGGCAGCCAGAGCTTCGACTTCTTTTTCTCTTCCCTAAAATCCGTATTTCCATATATAGTCACCATATGTTTTTTCGTATTTGTATCTCAGGTGCTTATACAGCCCACATTTTGCCTGGCCAATTAAATTGTTCCACATGTCACACACCATCCCCTGGCCAACAATTTGAGGCTTCTGGCATAGACTTCAAGGGCCCAAAGTATTATCTATTAATGTGTATGAATCATTCAGCTAATGGCTACGTAGTTTGCCTCACAGCAGACCTGTGAGGAAGGAATTACTACGCCCAGTTTTCTGATAAGAAGGTCAAGTTATAGACAAACAGGTGAGGTAACTTGCTCAAGTTCACAGATCAGGCAGGAGGAACCACCGAGGTCCACACCTGGCCATTCCTGGGTGGACACTTATGAGCATTTATTCACTTTTCAGTACAGTGTGGAACTTGGGGCAAAAAATGTTGACTCTGATTACTTCTACTCACTCGACCTCACTTATTCAGAGGTGAGGAAGCTCTGGTTGAATGATTTACTTTTCACCTGAAGATGTCAAGCCAGACTTCGGTTGGAGACTGTACCCTACATTACCCTTACATGGTAATAGAATTTTTGTCTCAGGTTCTCAAATTGAAAGACCCATTTGAATTTCTAATCCTTGCTTTCTAATGCTTATTAAACTTTCGTTCTGAGGAATTACAGAGACAGAGAAAACTTCCACGTGAATAAAGCCCTAATTTATTCAGATCAGGAGCAGGAAAACTGAGGTTCATGACCCAAACCTGGTTCACTGCCTGACTTTGTAAATCAAGTTTTATTGATACACAGTTACACCCATTCATTTACACACCACCAGTGGCTGTTTCCATGCTACACAGCAGAGCTGAATGGTTGTGACGGAGATCATTTGGACACAAGACCAAAAATATTTGCTTTGGCCTACAGGGATGAGTTTGCCAAGTTCTGCTGCAGATTTCTAATTTTTTATACTGGGAACAAAATCAGACTGTCATAACCCTTTGTCCTTAGAGATCACTTTTTATAGACCTTCATACAATTGCGTTTTTACTGGGTTCCACGTTTCCATCACTCACAGGCTCATATTAAATGCAGATAATACGAAAAATGCCGACAATAATTTTTTACTGTACTTCACTGGAGGGGTTTTGTTGAGGATGTTAACCTCATCACAGTGCACTCTGTGAGAACAATCTATCTATAGTTGGAACACAAGGAAAAGTCTCTGTTTTTTCCTCGTGAGAAATTAGTTTACATTAATAGCGTGACCGCTTCAAATCCTGTAAATAATTTGTTTAATCTTTCCTTCAGAAGCTGGGAATTATCAAGCCAAAACTGCCGTCCTCTAACTTACACTACTGAGCAGATCTTTCAACTCACTAACCCTACCCTCTCCTTTGTTTCCTCTCTTCATTTTATGTTATTGCAATGTGTGCATTATTTTGGCCATGCCTCATTGTTTAAAATTAACAATGGACATAAATAAATGAGAGTATCCATTATGTAGAAAAGGCCTGAAAAAAAGACACTGGCATCTTTTGCTCTATCACAGGAATCCACCCCTGTCACTGCATCATGCCCTAGCCCAGGGTTCAGTTTAAACCTCTGGAAAACACACTGACCCCACAAAGACCTCAGCTGAAAGATTCTGCAGCTGTATCTTGAGGAGAAAGAGAATCACACTCCCTGGTTAGTAAGACCATTTATAAGGTACGGCCGTCTCATCCTCATAGAGTTAAGCACTTGTACCCGGAGATCCAATGAGATTTAGGGCAGAATCCATGTTGCAATGGCAGCTTTATAAGGCAACACCACAGAAAGTGGAAGGGGGGATGACACCAATATAGAATCACACGGATGTTACTAAAACCCGACTAGAGTAGGACACGGGCAGATGTGCAGGTCAAGTCTGTCTCACTGCCAAATGAAACACGAGGATGGTGCTGATCACTCTGCCCTGCAGCTGGCTTCCCGGGCAATCCCAAGTGCTGAGAAAGATGCTATCAAACACCTCCGAGAGATCACCTGGGAGAAGCTGCTTCAAGTTTTGCTTAGAGATGAGTAATCAGTACTGCTGAACTTCATTCCGTAAGTCTCACTACGATATGCGAGGGCACTGATATTATACCTACCTGGAGAATATTTCTGTGAAAGCTTTCTCTACCTGAACCAAAACTGAATTCACTTCGATTTCAGTACTGCAGAAAAGCACCTGACTCACCCACCCCCACCTCCCACCAGCACATCATAATGGACAGGTAACAAATCAGAAAAGTAAATACATAGTCGAATCAAGAAGGCATTTTATGTACCTAATCACTTTAAGAAGTGAAACAGAACTTCATGTCGCTCCCACATCCTCCCGTGCAAATACTTCTGAATACTTCCACAGGGAAGTCTGTTTTAAAGTCCTTAGAATTTTAGAAATTTTGAAAAATTATTTTTCTCTTCATTCATAAGAAGTATAAACTGAAAGATTAAATAATGCCTGGATCTTTATCATTTTCCTTTCATGTGATATGTAATCATGGACGTGTAACCGCTGCAATTCCATGTAGCTGGCATTCAGTAATTAGAAAAGCATCAAGCCTACAAGTTAGCACCCGTCTTGCTGTAAGGAACATCTCCTTCCCAGCTACTTCTTCAGGTGCTACTTCCTTATGCTCCACCGAGATGACTTGCGGCTCAAATCCAGCTTTCTCCTGGCTATTCACACAGAAACAGTGTTCATCCAACGGTATCGTTAGAGCCAAGTGTTTAGGTTTCTTCATAAAAGAGCCTGAATTAAAGTTGAAATATCCTTAATTCAGCTGTTTTTAAAAGATAATGTGCTATTAGCACATAAGTTACAACACAATGTCACATTAATCAACATGACACAAACATCTCAGAAGCGTGCTGTTCCTGTGATCGTCTAACGTGACCTCAAGATCTCCTGGTGATACAGATGGAACATGCTGACAGAATCCATCCGTAAGCCAGAAGGCAGAAGAAGAGCGTGAACTACTTTACAACACAGCCAGAGGGACTTCTCAGTGCAGACTTGCTGAGGGTCCTGCAGACGGAGTATGAAGGATCCATGGTATACACCCTTTATAAAACCTCCATGTTCTAACTAATAGTCAGAAGAAATGGCCTCAGTGCAACACGAATAGCATTTTGCCTGGATAACTGATATCATTCCAGTAAGAGTTTGTCACTGATCTCAAAGAGCTAAATATGTTTTGAAAAACTTATTTAGGGAATACATAGAACTTCTAACTATAATAAAAAGTACAATTTTTGTGTAAAAAATTTGCTATTCCATTGAAAAGTTTATGTTTTTCCTTACTGTAAAAAAATTTTTCTTAAGGGAAATACATGAAAATGTGTGTTTGTCAACATGGTCATCAATGTGACATGGTTTGAAATTCTCTCATAACCCTGATCGCTCTTCCTTTGATATGCTCTATATGGAATATGTGAAATAACATGGTTCTTTCACAAATGTTGCTTACATATGTTAAAGTGGAATAGCTTTCCTTATTTTGGTTGCTATTATTGAATGCAGATTAAAATTGAAAATGTTTTTAGCAAATTGTTTTTGAGAAACTTTATTGGAAAATATTATCGATAATCTAATTGGCAAACCCTTACTAAGTATGCCGTCAGCTAAATCCATTAAGTTCTGTATATACAGTCTAATGTTAAATCATGACTTTCCTGGTGCAGTTAGTATATTAGATCTAAATTCAGAACTTCCTTTTTTTTCCTTGTTAATTGACAGGTTGATAGATTTAGCCTATTATTCTACTTTGATATATATAACTTTTCTAAACTGTGCATCATTTGTTCCAATGTACTTCCAAACACACTAGCCTTTCTGTCCCTTAAACGCCTTTCTTCCTGTGATCTTGTCCTTTAGCCTCATAGAGCCGCTGTTTCCACAATCACTCCCTGTCCCCCATTGCTAATAACTGGAACCCTATAGAGGACCATCAGCTTCCAGTGTCTCACTCTCTGACCACCACCTCCTGTGCCCCGAAGGCCTTAGTAGCAGTAAGCATTCCTTTAGGCAACGCTGGGCACATTTCATCACTCCCTCTCTATTGAAATCTCTTGTCTTGGGTGTAGGAGGGCCACCCTTTTGTGTGTTTCTTCCTTCCTTTCATCTTCCTTTCCTGCTTCATCTCAAAGTGTCTCCTGGTTTCTTTTAATGGATCTAATTGCGAAGCACTCCAGCTCAGTACTTAGAATTAATCTCTTTTCCACTTCCTCCACTTCCACTTTCTTCTTTAGTGGCATCATCAATGCCGTGGCTTTAAGTATCATCATGACTCCCCAAAAGACATCTTCCTTGCACTTAACTTCTCAGACCAACTTTCTACTTGACGTCTCCACCTGAACTTACCTAGTAGGATAACATATACCATATGTGATTTTTGATATTCTTTCCCCTCCTTCCATCTTGTCTTAGCTCAGTCTTTCCAATCTCAGTTAACAGACAATACAACTTTTAGTTAATCAGGCCAAAAATTCTTACAGTCCTCTTTTACTCCACTCTTTCTCTCATAACCATACCCAAATCATCAAGAAATCCTATTCATTCTTCCATAAGAAAATTCAGACAATGCCAATTAAAACACCATGATTATATATTATAACCACTAAAATTACAAAGACTAATAATGTATTACAAGGATCCATAGCAAGTGGACATCTCATATGTTGCTGGGGCAAGTATAACTGTTAAAACATTTTGAAAAACTGGAAGAGTCTTAAAATGTTAAATATATATCTACCCTGTGTGTCAGCAATTCTATTCCTAGTTTTTACCCAAGAGAAAGAAAAACATGCCCACAAAAAATAATCACAGAAGGTTTCTAGTAGCTTTATTCATAGTAAACACAAACTATGAACAAATTAAAGTGTCCATCAACAGGGACTGGATAAATAAAATGTGGTATATCCATGCAATGGAATATTACTCAGCAATAAAAAGATAGTACTACTGGTGGTCACAAAAATATAGATGCATCTCACAAACATGATGTTGAAAGAAGCCAGACTTAAGAGAGTACACAGTGTATTATCCTACACACACACACACACACAAGAATGTGCAAAACTAATCTATGGGGAAAGAAACCATAACAGTGGTTGCCTTTGGCAATATGGTGATTGACAGGATAGGGGGGTGAGGGGCCAACTGCAGGCATGGTGACCATGGTAACCTTCTATAAATTGTTTGGGTAGTTACTTGCATGTGTGGAGAGTGGTTACACTTGCCAAAACTCACGAAATTACACAATTAAGAAATGATTTGCACTACCATTGTGAGCAGATTTTATCTCAACAATAAACCTACAAGTATCCAGAAACTGAGCACAATATTGCTACCATCACCTCTTGCCTGAATTACTGCAGTAGGTCTCCGTGGGTTTACAGCATATTTTTCCTACACTCTGTTTCCTACCTATCAACCAAAATCATACCCTTTAAGAAACAAGCCAAGTCATGGAACAGCCCTGCTCTAAACCCTCCCTTGACTGTCCCTCTCAGAAGTAAAGCCAACATCCCTTAATGACTTACAAGGTTCTGCAAAATCTGGTTCTACCCCATACCTCTCCAGCCTCACATCTGACCAGCTCCCTATTACTCACTTCTAGCCACACTTGGGGCTGCTTGCTTTGCCTTAGCACTTGCCATTCTCTCTTCTCTCTCCCCACATATCTGAATAACACGTCCCCTGACCTATGAAGTCTTTGCCACATGTCAATTACTGGACGAGGCCTTACCGAGCTCTATACATAACACTGCGGGCCCTCAGCACTTTCGATCCCACTTCCTTCCTTGTGTTTTCACAGGACCTATAACTAATGTACCCGTATAGCTTATTTGTTCATTTGAGGTTTTTTGGAGCTCCCATCACACATTTAAATGTAAAAATTTACATAGGCGATGACATTTTTGCATTTTGTTGACTCATTGCTATACTCCATAGCTTAAAATAGTACCTGACATACAGAAGGTACTCAGTAAATATGAATTAATGTATAAGTGAATGGATGGATGGGTCTATAAATATGATCACTCTTTCTCCAGCGTCCTCATTCTGTTCTTCATTAACATGTAGGGGTAGATGTAGACAGCAAAGGACAGTCACAAAGCTGGTCACCAGAGAAATTCCTCAAGCTTTAACTAATTAGAATAATCAACCTTGATTTTGGATTTATTTACCAAGTTTATATCTTTCTACCTTTCCTGGGGCAACAAAATCAATGCTCTTAAGTTTATATCAAAATCAGATTTTTATTGCAGTACAACAAAGTCAAAACACTTATCAATTGCTGTACTGATATCATTCAGCAAATTTATCTTAGTCTCTCTTAGATACAAAATATAAGTGGTCTTATTTGGTCTTTAATGAAAGCATATTGCAATAGTAAGTATAGACATTTCCCAAACACTACAAGAACAACAACAACAACAAAACCCAAACTCGTAAAGAAGAAAGAGTTTTTCCCAAGCAATGTTTTCAATTCTTCCACTCATTCCAGGGCATTATATGGTCAACCGACTGCTAACAGAAACCACCAGCTACTCAATCGTGTTAGCTTGTGTCGAGGTCACTCTGCACCAGCATTAGACAGCAGGGAACTTAAGATAGCATCTTGATTTAAATAAATCACTTTAACACATTCAAGGAGTACAGTGTATTTGTTACTAATGCTCAAAGGCACATGCCATGGGATACTCACATAACATGTTCTGGTGTCATGTATTTCTCCCAGGAGGGAGCTTAACATGGAGGCTGAGCCCATGCTAACTGGGTTCAAATCCCTCTTCTATCATTTGCTACCTGTGAGGTCTTGGCCATGTTACTGAAGCTTTCTCTGCCTTTACTTTCCTCATTTATAAAATGCAGATAAAATAATATCTTCCTCATAGGTTGTGGAGATCATACAGTGAGATACTGAATATAAAGTGCTCAACAGTGTTTGCTATTACTATCACTTATGTGGAATTTTAAAGGGGACAGCACAATCACGTTTTCTATCCTCATGAATTCCCCTTCGCAATCTGATGACTTGGCTTTAAGAAATGCTAAAATAAGAAAACAGTGACAAATGCTGTGCATGTATAAGTTGAATAACTCTTGTGATAGGGTTCCTACTTGTGTTAAATATTTGGTTGCCAATTTTGACACTGGAGAGTCTAATTGTGAGCACCTGAAACCCCTCTTTCTATAAAGCAACAGTCTACCGTGCGATACGAAAGCCCCTGTGCCTCTCCGGAGATCAGAGTCAAGTCTCTGCCACATTTCCTCTCTCTGCCCGACCACTCTGGGTGGACTGCAGCCTCAACTAGCATCTTGGTGGTCGCCGTATGCCAGCCACAACGCCAGAGAACCACTGACACACAGTCCCTCGTTCTTGCTGCTCTTCCATCACCGTCAATGTAAAAACACTGATGCTACCGTTATCCCCTTCTAACCAAATCAGGACCGCTTCACTGGCCCCAGTGGCTCTATGTGAGCCCCTAAACCCACCAAAGTGCAGATTTCTAGAGATTAGACCCAGAATTAGCAGGCAAACACTGCTATCAACCTATTCTGTGCCATAAGAGCCCTTCTGAAGGGCAAACACGTTCTGCCACTGGGCTACGATTAAGCAGGCTTGCTTGGACTTACACCCAGAAAGCGTGGGATTTTTTTTTTTTTTTCTTGCTTACACAATTATACTTGTTTGGGTCACCGTACCTGTGGCGACAGACAGCGATCCCCCGCTGCTGACTATGTCAGACTCATTCCTTACAGGGAACGTTTCTCTCTTTGCAAATCTTGCTTTTATCACAAGTACCCCACAACCACAGCCCGTCAGATATGTTTGTACATATCTAAACTTCAACTGTGGACAGAAGCCCTGTCTCCTCCACTGCCGCGGTGTCTCAGTCTTTATGTTAATCAGCGCATCTAAATGGACTTTGAGGAGGGGGAGCTGCTTAGCTCCATGTGTCACAGCGCAGGGCCAGAGGGAGACCCTGCTACAACAGGAAAGAATGCTAGTGGCATGCCTTGGCTACTTTAGATTAGTGTTGTGCAATAATCATAAAACTAAGCAGAGATAAATAATCTGATTGAATTAATTTCTCAGGTTGATCCTTAGTATGAGTGCTACATTAATTCACAAATCTCCATTACTATATTTTCTTCCCTTTATTTTAGGTGCTTTTAAAAATAATTTTTATTTTTATTAACATTAATGTAACATATATGTATATATAATGTATATATAATTATATATGTATATATATAATTATATATGTATATATGTATATATAATTCAGATATACATACATAAATTTTGGAAATTTAGAAAAAATATATGTGCTAATGAAGAAAATGCAAAAAACTCACAATTCCCTAATCCATATCTAATCACTGGAAAAGAGATCTCATTCTTAACCTGAGATGAAAAATTATAGAAACATAAAAATATGCCGTTCTTGATGGGGAAAAAATATTCAAGTGAGCATTTAATTTTGTTAATACTGAAATATCACATCATATCATCATCATCACCACCATCATCATCCACCCCGGCAACAAAACAAGAGTGCTCCTCTAAAACCCTGAGGCCACAGGAAAGGACCATAACAGAGTTCAAGCTGATCTCAAAGTTTTTCTCCATGAAGATAATGACTCTAAAACTTAGCCAGGAGTGAAACCATTCCTTCCCTGCCACTTCTAAAATCTGAAGAAAAGGAGAGTGAAAGGGTAAGTTACAGAGTTTAGGTTTTTTTCTTAGAAAATCTAAACTCATGATGTGACTAAAAAAGAAGAAAGAGGTTTAGGTCACTTTTGCTTTATTCCTCCATTATTTATCATTTTGAAAATAAGAAAAAAGTACCGTTATGCCTCATAGTCAATTAATACTTGTTTTAAAATGCAAAGTAATGATTTCTATGATTCTAAGACTATTCCGTCTAGTAACTGCCATTGAAATAAAATTGAAGTCATTATCAGAAAAATAATTCCATGAATTACAGGGTCAGACGATCTTTAGCTCTATAATAACACTCCCCAGATAATTCTAATTCGTTTATATTACTAAAAATACTGATAGTAAAATGCTGTGAAGTATTAAATTAATAGAAGACAATGCAGATATAGGTTTTCATACTGCACAGGACTTCTCCACAGCTCACTTTTTCATTGTTTTTTTCTGGAAAAGTGAATGCATGTACAAACTCTTCAAAATAAATCCCACATATTGGTATCATTTAGGAAAATCATTTTGATTCACATCATATTTTTCCTGTAGTCAAACTGCAGTGTAGATCATATTACACAATGTTACTGAAAATGGGATTAGAAGCAATGCCTGGTTCCCTCCCATTTCAGTCCGTCCAGGTTATCTGAATTAGTTCTGTTTCATGCACGAGCCATTTTGACCACATACACTTCACAGTGTCTTTATTTTACAGATAAATAACCTAATCCTCATTATTTGTTCAAGTCTTAGGATTAGAACTTTTAGTCTACAAACTTCCAAACTACTGTTTTCCGAGTACAATGTCACATGTTTAAGAAGTGTTTCCAGGCAATGTGCAGAATTCTGCAGATAATCGATTGACAAAAAAGTTAATAAATAACAGGGATGTTTTGATCACATGTTTAGACTGGCACTGTGTTAGGTCTCTCCTAAGAAAAAACAAAAGCAACAGGACAGCCCTTCTTACCAATGTTCTAGGAAAACAAGAGTTACATATTTGAAACAATTAGTGACTATTAAGCAAGGACTGTTTAAATGGTCCATTACATTTTTCCAGCTGCATTACAGGATGTTTTAAAAGGAAGCAATCGATGTAACATGGAAGAGTTATAAAAGGCTCTTTGAAGAAGCACAATATATTCACAAACGAGGACACGCTTCAGAGAATTGTCGTGTGCCCAGAGTCACATGCTTCCTTTGAGCATCACTGTGGATCAATACAAATGAATCTAAAGCAGAAACGTAAGCCCAATGACTGACATCAGAAAGTAGCTTGTGTTGCGATCACAACCTTCCCTCCTGGGGCATCTTGCCACCACTCACCCAGAGAGCTTCCCCACCTCCAGACTCTGTCTTCCTTAGTGCATCACATTCATTCGCCTTTTGGATCAAATCATTTCCAGTTTCTAAGGTTAACACCTCCTGAAAGCTTCTGCATCCAAACTCCTGGCCCTTCATTTCTGATGGGAGCTGGAGCCCAGAATGAACTTAGATTTCCAAACTCAGGCAGGAAGTTCTTAGCCACAATGTCTGGCCCCAAGCTTGGGCCCAGGCTTCTTCATGGCCACCTGAACCATGGAGGCTGATGCCCAGGTGACCCGTAGCACTGAAGTGGGATCATGGCCACACACAATGTTGGGTTTCTCTGATCCTGTACCCGAGTAGCTCCAGTCTGTGGGTTCTGGGAGCTGGTTTCCTTCTCCACTGTACCCACTAGTTCCTCTCAGGTGAGAGTCTGCCTAGCACCAGACAGCCTTCTTCTTTGAAGCCGGATCCTGTACTAAAATTGTCAATTCTTTTGGTACAAGTCTTGCCACCCTCCTGCATCCCGAGTGCTGAGCCATCCTTTGAACGCTCTCCCTGCTTACTCCAATATCTGAGTGCTGACAGCTTCTAGAGTTGAGACTCAGGAAGTTTGGCCCCAGACAATGTGTGCCAACAACACCTGGTGGCTTTGGGCTCTGCAAACAAGTCATCTTTCTTTGGTCCTTGCTCTGCCTTAGTGAGTAGGTTTCCACCCAGCTTACTTGTGTACATTCAGCACCTGGGCTTGAGGGCTCGCCAGACCTGACACCTAGGTCAGCTTGACTCACCAGAAGTCAGTCACTTGCCTCCTGATCCAAGAGCCCATGACTGCACCACCCAGTAAGTTACTGCCCCAGAACACTGAATCCCATCTTAGTTTACATCCCGTCCCGAGCACCCTCATCCCAGGACCATCGTATACATTTTAGCTCCATCATAACAAACTAAGAGTCAGTTGGTTCTCAGTCTCAGTGGAGAAAGTAGATAGGAAAAAATGTTTTGTCAAGTGCACCAAGAATTTAATAGAAATGATGACTCCTGACACTCTGTGTCAGCAATGATCTAGCTAATTGGATGTTAGTGATTTCCTGGAGGATTTGCTCTTGGAGTCTTTATTTCTAAAGGACAGTCTTTCCTCCTGCCAGCTGTGACCTAAAATGGGATGGTGACCAATACATCCTGGCTGGTCCAAGTCTGAGGCCAAATTCTCCCAGGACTTTTCCTCAGGTACCTGGTAGATCTTCAGAGATCACTTTCAGGGAGAATAATCATTTTTGTCTCAGATTACTAGATGGCTCCTCTATACTTTCATGTCTAGGTGACCATCTTCGGGGGCCTCAAGGACCAACCTTAAGATCTATTATGTTAACTCTCTCACCTTGGCATGGTCTCCTCTTTGCTTTCTGAAATACATGCATATGGCTTTACTATGCGTTTGGTGGGTACTACACGATAATCGGATGACATCAGAATAGACCTTATTATGTCAATGGGGTAAAAAGCCAACCGATGTAAAATGTGAGCAATTCTACTGCACCAGTAAATATATCACCAATGGCAGGATATTTTCATTCAGATATAACCCTGCCATCTCCTTCTCATGTTTTGTCCCCACCCCAAATTCCAAGTAGGCAGCTTTTTGAGCTCTTTGAGCTCCCGTGCCTCGGCAATTTTTGTGACACTGAGCAGAAAGCAGAGCTTGCAATCAATACAGCAGAGAAGTGTGTTTGTGTGTGTGTGGTGGGGAGGCGGTGGTAGTGCAGGTAGTCAGAGAGAGGGAAGATTCTACAAAGCAAGGGGCCTGAAGTCCAGGGGCAGCACAACTATCCAAGGCCTGCCTGCCACTGAGTTTCCTGGTTCCTCCTAAAAATGGATGTTGTGACCTCAACATTCCATATAGCAGCAAGAGATCTTTATTGTCACTTTCTAGGAACAGCATATGAGGCAAATGCATGACAGAAAACCTCCTTTAACATTGATATCGTCACATCTTAAAGAGCATAGCCTCTATTTACAGACTTAAATTAACATTCACATAAATTATTCTATTTGCTGCTAATTTGCCATTAGAAGATGTTGTTAAACAGATGTCTGTTGGCTCTTTATAAACACTAGGCACTAAATGTTTGTTAAATTCAGTATGTATCAATGAGAGGAATCACACATATATATTTGGAAGGCAAAAATAAATTTTATATATCTGTATCTACTTTTCAAACACAATCAGACTAATTTTTTCTAAAGAATAGTAACTTCCAAAGCATTTTCCTTCTACATAAACTTCATTAATAGTGTTCTTTTTAGATTTAAATTACTTTCTACCTTCATTACTTGTCCTGCATATACTCAAAAATCTGCTAATTCAAAGGAAGCACTCAAGCATCCCTTTATGTCTCAAGGATCAGGAAATCTTATGAGAAACAATAAGTGGCTTTGTCAGATAGTGAATGAGGAAGAAATTTCTGCAGTAAGGAATAAACCACGTTCAATTTTAACATGTAAAAGAACATTTCCTTAACTTGCATTTAATTTAAAATCCCATCACAAGAAAAAGGTTTTTTAAAAATTAAGATGTCTCTTCTGGAAGATGATCAGTCTCCCAGAAGGCAGCAATAATGGTGGTAACTGATCTTTTAACCCAATACAAATTCAAATCAAAGCAAACAAGATAAAAAAAGAATCTAATAATGTGTAGGTCCCATCCAAAGGCATTATCCCAGGTTTTCAACATCAGCACTATTGACACTTTGAGTTGAAAAATTCTTGGTTGTTTTGGCCTATCCTGTGCATCAGAGGATGCTTTGCAGCATCCCTGGGATTTACCCACTGGATGCTGGTAGCACTTGTCCTCCCTGTCTTTGCCCTCCTCCCCCCTCCCCACACTGTGACAGTCAACAATATGTCCAAGCACTGTCAAATGTCTCCTGGGAGGCAAAATTACACCCCACTCTCACTCTGCCCCTAAAACCACTGTTTTAATCTCATTCCCTTCCAGCTAGCTTCTCAGTGGCGTTTCTTTCACACAGCTGTTTATTGAGAAAGAAAGGATTTGACTTTTAATGTTTATAAAAAATAAAAAGCTGCAAAGACTGAACAATATCTTTAATTTGGTGTCTATAACTAAGGAATGTGTCTAATCCAATCCATGGATGTCTTTTGGGTTTCTTCCCATCTGAAGAGAATGTAATTTGGTGTTTAAAGGAATGTCTGTGATTTGGGGTTAGGCAACCTAAATTCAAATTTCATTTTTAACATTTAGAAGTTGTGCAATCACGACTAACTTACTTAAATTCCTGGCATCTGTAGTCTTCAAATATCGGAAAGGCAGATAACAATAATGTCTTTACTTCACATTGCTGAAGGGATTAAATGAGATAACATCTCTAAAGGGCATACCACGTATTAGATAATCAATTATCTCATGCTTATAACCATAAAAGTATAAAAACATCACTTACTATATGTATTTTTCTTCAAAATATCATATCTTTTGTTCCCAAGGTTTTAATAATGAAACTAGGACTCTATCATTTGGAATACCCTCTAGTTTTCTAAAACCAGAAGACTACATTTATCTCAGTTTGCTTTTATGATGGATAAAGCCATAGGTAACCACAACTGTGGCAGTGGTTTCATCTTTCATCTTGGAGAATCTGGCTGTATTCTTTCCAAATACAGTATTTAAGGGGGAAAAACATTTCTTTTTCTGTTGATACAATGTCTTTAACTTCACTAAAGAATTATCTGGACTGCCAATTCTTACAAGACCATCCTGAAATCCATTCCCCCAGGCAATTTTATGAAACCAATGGAATGGCTATTATTGAGACTAACTGGAAATATATTGTGTGGTATATTCCTCAGTATTATACTCCAGTAGGAATCACAGAGGACACGCTCTATTTTGTATACAACAGTTGAATCTGTTGAGGCATTCCTCATATGTAAAAAACTTATGGTGAAAAAGAATAAGAAAACAAATACATGTATGTTCATGTATGACTGAAGCAGTATGCTGTGCACCAGAAATTGACACAACATTGTAAACTGACTATACTTTAATAAAAATATATTAAAAAAAGAAATTCAAATAAAGCACAGTCCCTGGCTTCAAGGAGCTTACACTTATCACATATTAAGTAATGCGGGAAATTATGCATTGTAATTCTTAATTTGCATTACAACCACAAAACTCTAATAAATGCATATTACTTATCAGGAAATAACTACCCAATGTAGAAACCATGTAGACAACCTAGTCACCTTTTTCAGGATGCAAGTTCCCCTCACTTTACTAAAATACTCCCTTCTTCTTTCACCAGGCTAATGTGCTACAGAGTTCCCTTGGTCTCACCCTCCAAAGTGGCTCACGAAACCAGTTAGATGATTCCTCACTTCCAGGTGACGAGTCGAGGGGAAAGAATGATAGTGTGTATAGTCCATCCCTCAGCCAGATTGAGAAAGTGCCAAATGACACCCCAGGTGTCAGACCGCAGCTTAGACGTACCTCAGCTCTGTAGGTCCTCTGCCCTGAACTTGCAACTGGACTAGGCTAGTTCCTCCAGCAGTAAAGCTTCCTTCAGTCTACAGTTGTCCTGTATAAACTTTGCACAAACAAAACATGTCCACATTTTAACAATTAGTGTCTAAAGCATAAGGCTCTGGACAATTTTATGGGTTAGCATTTCCAGGTGTAGAATTATCAACTTTTCATTGTTTGGAAATTTAGCCAGGCTGCTGGCCTCACCTAGCATTGCTGCCCAGAGTTCTGGTTTAAGGAGACACACTTGCCAACTGTACGATAGCTAACAATTAACTGAGCAGTCTGGTCACTTACAAATAAACTTAAACTCCAGCAAAATAGCATAACACCACATTGCAAATCAACTATACTTCAATTTTAAAAAAGAAACAAAAAATGATGGGCTATTTTTTTAATCCACTAGATCTATCTAATTTGGAAAACTCTACTTCTTAATACCTAAAAAATGAAATTTACATTTATTTCAACATGTGTTTAAGTTAGGTCATCACTTATATTCTGGAAGGAAAATTAAAGATAACTTCACTGACACTTCTTGTGTTGTTCGGGGTCTTGAAGGCGCCTACAATCTCAAGTATAATTACTTATCAGCTCTAAAGTATGCTTTCTTATTTAGTTGTCCTGTCGGGGCTTCATCTATTTGCCTAAATCATATTCAGTTCAACAAATATTTTTTTAAAGTCTAAATATGAATAAAAAACTGCTCCAGGTCCTGGACTAAAAAGCCTAGTGAAGAGAACAAACTCATGATGGATCGTTTTAATAACATGAGTGAAATGTGAAGACAATGTATCTACAGCCCAGTCTGGAGTTCAGTGAAGGATTCCTGGGGGAGACGAGCATGGAGTAAACCTTCAAAGATGGTAAGAATTTTTTCAGAAGAAGATAAGAAGGATTTTTCCAAAATAATATGATCAAAGCTGTAGAGCAGCACGGTGTTTAACTGTAACTAAAAACAATTTAGAATTAGGAGGACCTAAGCGTGAAGAATGGAGCTCCCAGAACAGGACGGTCTGTCTACAGAGCCATAGACTTGTTCATTAAAACATCAAAGCAGTGTGGTTTCTAGAGGAGCATCCCTTTGAGAAATAACTTTTCCAATTAGGCCATGGAATAGCTGGAAAGACTGCAACCAGCTAAAGAAAGAGAAGAGAAACTGACAATTCCGTTTGACTGATAATGTTCGGCCATCCTGTACAATATTTTAGAGAATATCACATTATAGGAAATGCAATGAAAATCCTGTAGTTTTAATAATTCACCTCCGTCCTTGCAATCAAACAGAGTAGCAAGTAGATGCTGCAATTACTTATTCATGTGAAAACTATTATTCACTTCATTAGATCAATGTTTTCTTGTTCCAAGGTTTTCCTACAGTTTTGCTTTCCGCTCTTCGCTCCTTGCTCACAGAGGAATAATTTGCCTGATCTTCTTAGGTTAATAAGATGTTCTCCTAAATCAGCCACAGCAAAGACATCCCTGGGCCCAGGGATACACATGTGTACCTGGTCACATGCATGTATGGATACGAAGATAATGCAACTTTGGATTCTGATATTCAACCATTAGCCAAGCTGTTGTGACAGTATATTTAACAGGACCCAGGGGAATGAGAAAGCTTGATGTTTAAGGCAAACCAGCTTGTTGAAAAAATATGATCACTTCATATGATGTTACAAAGCAATAAAATTAAAAAGGAGGCCCCAAGGAGATATTTAATGTATATTCATAGAGTTTATCTAACAGAAGTTTGTACACTTACAAAGGTGGTAAATGGAAGATGCTATCAGAAAACTTGTAGGCCTAGTATATCCATCAGAATTATACAGAATATGAAATATACATTTGAGTGTAACTTGAGTGTATCTATTAAAATTAGTTTGCAAAGAGCAACATCCACATTCTGCTTAAATGGTTCTATTCACATATAATTTTGAAAGGTGATATACATAGATTTTTATAACAACATAATTATACTCACATTTAATTAAAAATAAGTACATGTAAATAATACACAAATTTTAAATGAGCACCATAAGGCTTACGTGGATTCAAAATGCATTACAAGACTGTAGGCCTCCTGCTCAGCTGGGACCTGCACAGGTCTTATTAATAAGTGTATTCGTAAAACAAGGAAGACACGCAGTATTTATAAAATTAGATTCAATGAATGGATGGTGAGCGCCTGAACATTATCTAAGCAGGTTAAAAAGTTCAAACTCACCTAGCCAACATGTTTTAACTTTACCATAATTCAGTCTTTCACAGAACTATTGGGTTGACATGACATCATTCTTAGTCTTTATTAAAAAAAAAAAAAAAAGGAAGATAAAGAAAAACATCTAATGTGTAGAGTTCTGTAGTTTTTGTTTTTGTTTTTTTTTAATACCATGATTGTCCTGAGAATCAATGCAAAGACAATTTATGGGGAGTAAGGAACATTAAAGACACAATTACTATGCCAATTTTTTACATCAAATATTAACTAAAAAATATTACAGAGTTTGGATAGGAAATAAGAGGGGTTTAAAAGACATAAAAGATAAGGCTCTGATCCTCAAATAATTTTAATCTATATGAAGAAAAGAACCCTAAAAGAAACTTAAGTATACAAAAAAACTAGAAAACAAATCTCTAGTTCTCTGATAAGAGTGTTAAATGGTAGAATGTTAGTAGAAATAAAAGTACTGAAAATACCCACAAGGGGAGAAGATGAACATTTCTAAGGCTGTGTTGCAAGCAGGTGCAACATGACAGACCTGCATCATGGTTTTAATGAGACAGGCTGAGATCACCTACAGTTCTGCTGTAGTTCTGTAGTTCTGACAGAGAAACATAAGAAAGACAAAAACCCAGTTTCATATATCAAATGACTTGCTTCTCAGTTAAAGTCAGGTCCTTAAAATCACATAAACATTGATTTCTATATATCAGTTTGTTTCTTTTAGACAAGGAGAATCTCAACAAGACAGGTGATGCAAAAACAACCCTTTTCCTTCATGTCCTTGTCTTCTGATGTGTTCCATGAGAAGCCTCGTGCAGCACAGCAGGAGTGAGGTGGCAGGCGGGCTCGTCTTAGCCTCAGTGGTCTCCTTTATGTAATTTTGCATCTTCCTATTCTTTAGGGTTCTTATAGACTAAGGAAAGGAATATAATCAATATTCCCATCTTATACATTTTGCTAGAACCATGGCTTGTATATGAAACTTCATTTATTTAAACTCATATATTAGATAGGTGTACTGAAGAATACATACTTCTGAATCTTAGGGAAATAAAGCTCTGTCTTTTCCCCACTCTCTATGTAAAGGATTACCCTGTGTTAATAAGAATAACAACGACAACAGCTGACATCTGTTGAAGGCTGTCTATGTACTAGGTGCTACTTTAGCTGCTTTACCGTATGTCACTTCACTTAATTCTCATAACAACCCTACGAGACAGAGGTTAAGCACCTTGTTCAAGGTCACAAAGCTAGTAAGCAGTGGATCCTGGCCGGGAGCCTGGGTAGTGTGCCTTTAGAGCTCTACATTTACAATATTATATTCACCCTTACTTTTTCGGTAGCATCATCACAACAATAACCTGCTTATCTGAAACTGCACACAAATCAAATTTCTCTCAACCTGGGACCAAACATGTATTTTTCTACTCTTATATCCATCATGTTTCCATAGACATTCGTATCAAATCACACTTGAATTTGTAGATTTGAAGGGAGTGGCGTTCAATGGTTTCAAGTAAACTTTTAAGAAAATACCCAGAGGGAATCATGCAGCTGAGATCTGCATAAAATTTATAACATTTAAGCAGATGAGAATTAGGGACTATAAGACTTTAAAATTCATACTGGCAGGAAGTTGCAAGCAGTGATGATAAAAGAAAACAAAATGATGCAAATTTAAGTGGATTAAATAGACAGAAAAATCAGTGGGAGGGAAATCTTTAATCAAGCCAAAGTGCTGAAGACAATAGAGGTTGATGATGTGGAAATGGTTAATAGTTTTATATCTACTGAGATCAGCCCTATTCAGGTGATTTTTTTTTTCCAGTTCTTCTAGTTTTTGATAACTCACTCTGGTAAACCAAGAATATGCAGACTGATAGGACTGAGATGAATTCCACATGCAGAAAGAATTTTATTTAAAAAGGCTCAAAATTTGAGAGCTAGAAAGGAATTGGGGTATCATCCAACCCCATCAAGAAAAAAGTGAGACCAAAAGAGGTTAATTAAGCTTACTCAAGGTCACTCTAAAGTTGATTAATGTAAGCTCGAGTAAGATAGTTACGTAGTGGCAAAGTCTGTAGTAATATAATTAAGTAAAAAAAAAAACAAAAAAACTAACAGTATTCCATAAAGGAAAGGACTACAGAAAAAAATCTTTTAAAATATTGCCTCTAAGTCCTTTTGAAGATCAGCAGCAAAGAGATCATAAAAGATGGTAAATTACAATGATCATTAAAATACTTTTATAGAAAATCATTTCTTATATATTTTCTAAACTCTGATGATCTCTGCATGTTCTCATTATGTCTGGAGATGAAACCAACCACAAACATGTTGAGAACCACAATTTCTCACACCTTGGACAAGACATAAAATATAAAATGTGGGCCATCGAAATTTAAAGTTTGTAAGTGCTGTTTTGATTCCTTCAAAAAGTACTTGGGGTTTTGAAAAGGGCATATGACAGGCAGACAGGAAGAAGACTAAACTATTTAAAAAGTAAAAAGAATGACATTTAAGATTAACAAAGCACACAGCCCCAGGAAAATTAAAACGCAAACTTGTGAACAGTGTTAGGCAGCAGGGAATGCGGGAATGCGATGCCCTGAGGGAGTCTGCCTGTGAGATCCTTGACTGCAGCAGAACGTCTAAGGTGAGGAGGAATGAAAGATTTGTCTGCCATATGGGAAATAAAGAATAAGGAAATGAAAGAGCCAAAGATAGGAAGATGGACTTGGATGCACATGGAAAAGGGAACCACTGCAAATAAGCGACATGATGTAAACATTACTTGTGAGAGGCAGCAACACTATATTAAATAGATTACCGAAGTGAGGATCAAATACAGGAGAATGTCGAACGGGGGAAGCAATGCTTCAGCCTGGAGCTCCCTCTGTGAGGCAGCAAGTGACTGGCTTACAGTAAATGATGCAGAATTTGATAATGATATTCTATTCCAAACATTCAACCAATTTGTAGGACAAACAATATTATTTCAGATTCCCCACTGTCTTTGATGGAAAAACCAATATTCAGAGGCTATATATATACATATATATATATATATATATATGTGTATGTATGTGTGTGTGTATATATATATGTGTATATATATGTGCATATATATGAATGAAGCTCAGTTTTCCCATTATCAATGTAGATAGTCTACTAATAATTACAATTTATCTCATCTCTTTTACTTAAACATTCACATTCTTTGACATAAACATATGGGTGCAAACTTATGGGTAAACTAGAATATACCATTAAAGGAAAATTCTGGCCAATCACATCTCACATTTTCCAGGTAAGACCTCAAGTCTTTACATGCCTGCTTTAATAATCTTCTCAATTCACAGCCCTGAGTTACTTATTTTGTCTGCTGGATTATAATGCGGTCTCAGTACTTTAATGCAGCATACAGATTCCTTAGACCCCACAATGCTTTGCTCAGGCATCGCTTAAAATCAGTTTAATGTTTATTTCACATTCAATTTATCTGCCTTTTTACTTTGAGTTTTGGTCACACAGACCATATTAACAATCACAGGAATGTGCTATACTAATTTTCAATTCAAAAGTGTATTTAAAATGTGATAGGCTATCAGATTGTTATGACTCAGATTTAAAGCAGGGTGCAACTGGAAGAACTTAAGAATGTTTATCTGATAATATAAGGGTTTATAGCTACCACGGGTTTATAGCATATGTGCCAGGCAGAGTTGTATATGTCTTACCTTCATTATCTCATTTAATTCTTCAAATGACTCTATGAGGTATATATTGTTATTATCTATATTTTATTAGTAAATACATTGAATAAGCATTATAGTTCAGCAAGTAATATGTGAAGACAATACGCTGAGTTTTCCGTGACTTAATCTAACAAAAAAAAATGTGAAGTAGGCTGTATTTTTATCCTAGTTTCATGAGGTGAAGAGAATGAAGTGGCAGGTCCTGGCTCAGAGAGGTTAAGTGTCTTTCTGAATATACAACAGAGCTTAGATTTTGGAAGATGCTGATTTGAAAGCTCTGGTCTCAACCACTATAGCAATTGTCACTTAATCTGACACTTCTAGGTGGACAATTTTCAGACCACTCGGAACAGGGTAAAAGCTACATTATTGATCTACACAAGAGGCGTTATAACTTCTTATAACTATTTTCCCATTAAATCAAAATTATTGCAGTCAGAAAGTTTACACCCCACCACACACACCAAATTTTGCAGTTAGTATTTAATATTCTGACATAATTTTCTTTCAGATTAAAGATTCTCTGACCCTTTCTCTGTCCTCATACCAAAACTTTAACAGCTAAAGGTTCTGTTTTATATTTTTGTTATGTTTAGAAGAGCTGAAGGCAAAAGTAAAATTTCTATGAATTTCTCAAAACAAGATTACTAAAGCATTTTTATAAGACATGACACACTTATAGCTTGCCTATTCAACAATTCTGCAAGTATTCACAAAGTATCTATTAAATGCTTATTAGTACTTTGAATACCAGAGATATAAATACAATCCTCTGAGGTTAAGAAAATCAATATTCAGATGTGGGACCTAAACAAGCAATCCGCCAATGAAGACTTAAAATTGCCAATAGGCACATGAAGAAATGTTCAATATCGTTAATTATCAGAGAAATGCAAATCAAAACTACAGTGAGGTATCACCTCATGCCAGTCAGAATGGCCATCATTAAAAAGTCCACAAATGATAAATGCTGGAAAGGGTGTGGAAAAAAGGGAACCCTCCTACACTGTTGGTAGGAATGTAGTTTGGTGCAGCCATTATGGAAAACAATATGGAGATACCTTAAAAAATTAAAAATAGAGTTATCCTATGATCCAGCAATCCCGCTCCTGGGCATATATCCAGAGGGAACTCTAATTTGAAAAGACACCTGCACCCCAATGTTCAAAGCAGCTCTATTTACAATAGCCAAGACATGGAAACAACCTAAATGTCCACTGACAGATGACTGGATAAAGAAGCTGTAGTATATTTATACAATTAAATACTACTCAGTCATAAAAAAGAATAAAATAATGCCATTTGCAGCAACATGGATGGACCTGGAGCTCATCATTCTAAGTGAAGTAAGCCAGAAAGAGAAAAAAAAATGCCATATAATATCAACCATATGATAGTACTCACATGTGAAATCTTAAAAAAAAAAGACACAAATGAACTTATTTGCAAAACAGAAACAGACTCACAGACATCAAAATCAAACTTATGGTAACCAGGGTGGAAAGTGGGTGGGAAGGGATAAATTGGGAGTTCAAGATGTGCAGATACCAACTACTATATATAAAATAAACAACAAGTTTCTTCTGTATGGTACAAGGAACTATATTCAATATCTTGTAGTAACCTATAATGAAAAATATGAAAATGAATATATGTATGTATATGTATGACTGAAACATTATGCTGTACACCAGAAATTGACACAGCATTGTAAACTGACTATACTCCAATTTAAAAAAAGTTGAGACGCAGGAAAAAAGATATAATGGAATATACATATATAACTACTTGTAACACAGTTTGTAGATGTACAGTAGCAAGCTAGTTAAGACAGATGATTCTGGAAGCAAATTTTTGACTTGGATGATGACTAAGACACTTTAAAAGCCAAGTATGACTGAGAAACTTACACAAACTGTGTAATTCAGATTTCTCATGCATAGAAAGAGGATAAGACTATTAACTACATAAGGTGATACTGAAAATTAGCCAAGATAATGCTAGTGGTTGACAATTACTACATAGCTAATATATTCTATTTATTATCATGGAATGTGCTATATGTGTATGAATAAAGTCATGTGGGAAACCGGAAAGTTGGCCAATCTCTTCTTTCTAGGGGAAAAAGGGCAGGCAGCTAGTGTTAGGGGATTCTTTGTAGAGTTCTACCGTGATAGTCCTGTGCCTTGGTTTGGTTGTATGGAGCAGGAAGTAGGAATATATTCTAGAGAGAGGGAACCATCTATACAAGAACATAAAGAAATAGAAATGTATTAACTACCGGTGAAGTGGTAGTGCTCCAGTATGGTGGAGCATGGCATTTGGGTTAAAATGGTAGGGTTAAAAAGGGAAATAAAAGAAGTGCTAAGAGACAGATTATAAAGACATAGAACAAACTAAATGCAAAAAGAGCACAATGTCAGTCAGCAGGGACCCTCAAGTGTCAACCGAGTTACTAGATGCTGAACATGTCAAGGGGAATGACCATGCCTCCCAGGCCCAGCCACAGGACCAGCACTCATTTGCTGGGTAGAACTGTGGCTTGTTCAAATTAAGTGGTAAACAAAGGCTCACTGAGTAGCACTGATGAATACAAGAAAGTAAGACAACCACCAAGTGATCTAACTTGTTATGTGTGTCCTGCTGGATATATTCCATAAGTTGACAACTGAGTGATAATAGCCTGCCTTTATTGGAGTAATTTTGTCACTAACGTCAAAATTCTACAACGAGTATATAACTTGATAAGCTCATTTGATCAACATACAGTATGTCATGGGCATTTTTTCAAATACTCTTCACTAGAAATGGGAGTTTGCGTATTTCTTATAAAAGCGTGTCAATCACTTCTTTCATTTCAAACCATCAAAACAAACAGTTTTGCTATAATTCAACATAAAAAGTACACCACTTATTTTATAATAAAAATAATGTATGCTGTCTTAAATTAACTCTGCCCCTCTGCATTAACATGGACAATCAATGGTGACTTCAAGGTAATTCATATCATTATAGATAGCCCACTTTGAAGAAGCAGACCACAACTGTGTACTGCAGTTAATTTAATCAAGCATAGTGCACATTATCAATTAACTTGAAAGTAACTAACCTAAGTGTCAATTTCAAAAGAAGTAAGTCAAGACATAGATGACATGTATCAATGAAGCCAATGGCAACTGACTTTGTTTTCTATTCAGTGAAAATTACTATATCATAGCTAACTTCAACCATTTTTACCACAATTTTACAACACTTCTTGAGGAAAGAGAGGTCATTTTTCAAAAGGTTAAAGTCCTGGATTTACAAAATTCCTACAGATAATATCTACACCAACATTTCCCATCAGTATACTAAAATTAAGTCACATGAAAATGAAGTTTCTTAATGCTAATGAATAACATAGACAAATCATGTATTCAGGTACGTACTGGTGAATTTTATAAACTCAAGAATACATGTGAGATCAGAAGATTTAAGCATTTAAATCCTACTAGATGCTTTTGCTAAACACAAACGGTAATAAATAATGTACCATATGTAAATCAACTCACCATCTTATATACTCAATCAATACATCAATACTGTTTTCTTCCTACGGACTCTGCTTAAATGATTAAACTTGGTAATAATTTTCTGTATTTCTGTTTTGATCAGGTTCCATTACTTACTACAAAAAATAATGGTACTAGAGATGACTGTATTGAGCACGTGAGAGTGAAATCATTTTTTAGGAACAATGAAAACCTTTTTAGTAACCAAATTGGTAGTAGGTGAGTTAATGAGTGACTGGACTGATAGGTACAGTTCTGAGATTGTCAGGTTTCCATTTCCTCAAGTAGAGCTACTTGTCAATGTTTTGAATTATCAGCAGCAGAAACATCTGAAAGATTTTCTTCTGCAAATAACTGAATGTATTCTTCTGCAGGACATATTTCTGTGCCATACAGACCTTTCACAACATTATGTTGCTCACCTGCTTTACGACAACTGCTTTTAAGGATGTGTCACTAACATATACTGCTTATTCTGAAAGAAATCTGGAAAGCAAAACTTTGAATACACATAACATAAACACTCTCTAATAACTGAGGCAAATACTTAAGCTGCACAGTTTTGGATTCCACTGGGATATGAGAATTAAGTGGGTTCCACTGTAATAAAATCTTCAAAGAGTATTAACTAACATTTTCAACTGTGTATGATCTCAGAGTACAGCTAAAACATTTTTCCCCAAAGGAAGTCACATGCCAACTATTTATGTCTACAGCTGCTAATAAGCTGTGCTAATTTGGTTAAGATATTCGAGGTAGACACAGCACACAGGATTTTTATGTGGAACTCTTTCACTACTGTTACATAAGTAGTTGTGTGTTTTCTTTTTTTCTTCTTGTTTTTCTAACAGACTTTATTGTTTAGAGCAGTTTTAGGTTCGCTGCAAAATTAAACTAAAAATATAGAGTTCCTATTTCATCTTTGCCCTCAAACATGCAAACCTCCCTCATTATCATTATCCCCAACTGCAGTGGTACATTTGTTAGAATTACTGAAACTACATTGATAAATCACACATCATTATCCTCCAAAGTCCAGGGTTTGTATTATGGTTCATGCTTGGTGTTGGGCATGCTATTGATTTGGACAAATGTATAATGACATGTATCCACCACTGCAGTGTCATACAGAATAGTTCACTGCCCTAAAGATGCTCTGTGCTCTGCCTAGTCACCCCTCCCTTTCCCCAATCCTTGGTAACCCCTGATCTTGTTACTTTCTCCATGGTTTTACCTTTTTTCAGAATGTCACACAGTTAGAATCATATAGTATTTCTGATGGGACATTTAAGGTTTCTCCCTGTCTTTTCATGGCTTGATAGCTCATTTCTGGTTAACACTGAATAATAAATTGTCTGTAGATATCACAGTTTATTTACCAATTCACGTCTTAGTTGCTTTCAAGTTTTGGCTTTTATGAATAAACCTGCTGTAAACTTCCATGTGCAGTTTTCTGTGTGGACCTACATCTTCAATATCAAGGAGCATGATTGCTAGATCATACGGTACAAGACTGTTCAGCTTTGTGAGAAACTGCCAAACTGTCTTCCAATGTTGTACTGTTTTGTGTTCACATCAGCAATGAGTGAGAGTTCCTGTTGTTCCACATCCCAACCACCATTTGGTGGGGTCAGCCGCCCACATTTTGACCATTGTAATAGAAGAGCAGTTGAATCTCACCGTTGTTTGAATGTGCATTTCCCTGATGACGTATGATGTAGAGCATCTTGCATGTGCTTACTTGCCAGGCGTATACTCTTCTTTATTGAATGTCTGTTAAGAACTTTGGCCCCTTTTTTAATTAAGGTTTTCATTTTCTTGTTGTTGAGTTGGAAGAGTTCTTCTTATATTTGAGATAATAGTCCTTTATCTGTTTTTTTTTTTTTAACAAAGTATTTTCTCCCAGTCTATAGCCTGTCATTTTGTTCACAATATCTTTCACAGAGCAATTTTTTTTTCACTTTAATGAGGTCTAGCTTCTCAATCATTTTTTTCAAGGCTCTTACTTTTGGTATTGTTTCTAAAAAGTTACTACTACCCCAAGGTCATTTAGATTTCCTCTTATGTTATCTTCTAGGAGTTTTATAGTTTTGTGTTTTACACTTAAGTCTGTAATTTTTGAGTTAATTTTTGTGGAGAGCATAAGGTCTGTATCTAGATTCACTTTTTTGTATGTGATGTCCTGTTGTTTGAGCATCATTTGTTGAAAAAAACTATCATTTCCCCATTGAACTGCCTTTGCTCCCTTATCAAAGATCAGTTGCTATATTTATGTGGGTCTATTTGGGGGCTCTCTCTTTTGTTCCATTGATCTGTTTCTCTATTCTTCCACCAATATCTTGCTGTCAGGATTACTATAGCTCTACAACAAGTCTTAAAGCATCAGTCATCCGACTTTGTTCTCTTTCAATATTATGTTGACTGTTCTGGGACTTTCGTCTTTCTATATAAACTTTAACATCAGTTCGTGGATATCCAAAAAAATTACTTGCTGGGTTTTTATTGAGGTTGCATTAAATCTATAAATCAAGTTTGGAAGAAATGATTCCTTAATAATATTGAGTCTTCCTATTCATGAACTTTCAATATTTCTCCATTTATTTGGTTATTTGATTTATTTCAGAGTTTTGTAGTTTTTCTCATATAGAGAGGTATAAATCTAGCAACATATGTACATCTAAGTATTTCATTTTGGAGGGTGCTAAGGTAAATGGTATTGCATTTTTAATTTCAAATTCCATTTGTTCATTGTTGGTATGTAGGAAATGATTGACTTGTATGTATTAACTTTGTATCCTACAACTTTGCTATAGCTGCTTATTAGTTCTAGGAAGTTTTTTTTTTTTTTTTTTTTTGGGTCATTTCTTTTGGATTTTCTACATAGACAATTCTGTCACCTGCAAACAAAGACAGGTTTGTTTCTTTCCCTATCTCATTTCATTAGGTAGAATTTCCAGTTAGATGTTGAGAAGTGATGAGAGGAGACATCCTGGCCTTGCTCCTGATTTATTGGGAAAGCTTCAAATTTCCCACCATTAAGTATGCTGTTAGCTGTAGGATTTTGTAGATGTTCCTTACCAAGTTGATGGAGTTCCCCTATATTCCTACTTTGCTGAGAGTTTTTAATCATCAGTGGGTGGATTTTGTTAAATGCTTTTACTGCATCTATTGATATGATCATATGTTCCTTTTTAGTCTGTTCATTTGATGGATTACATTAATTGATTTTCAAATGTGAAACCATTCTTGCATATCTGGGATAAATCCACTTGGTTGTGGTATGTAATTTTTTTACACATTGTTGGATTTGACTTCCTAATATCTTGTTGAGGATTTTTGCATCTATGTTTGTGAAAGATATTGGTCTATAGTTTTCTCATAATGTCTTTGGTTTTGGTATTTGAGTGATGCTGACATCATATTATGAGTTAAAACATATTCCCTCTAATTCTGTCTTCTTAAGATTGTAGGGAATTGGCATGTTCTCCTTAAACGTTTGGTAGAATTCACCAGTGAACCCATCTGGGCCTGATGCTTTCTGTTTTGGAGGGTTATTAATTATTGATTCAATTTCTTTTATAAAAACAGGCATATTCAAGTCATCTATTTTCTCCTTGTGTGAGTTCTGGCAAATTGTGTCTTTCAAGGAATTGGTCCATTTTATCTATGTTACCAAATTTTTTTATATAGAGTTGTTCATAGTATTCCTTTTTTATCCTCTAAATGTCCATGGATCTGTACTGACACCCAGCAAATGTATTTTAACTACACTCCTTGGATTTACTTTGAAAAGCTTAAACTGTACTACACATACTTGGTAATAGTTATTGTCAACAAAAGACAAACAAAAAAATTTCTACAATATCCACATGAAGCAAAACAAGAAGAAAAAACAAATATCTATACCAAAAAAGCATACCGCTTCAGTATCTTTTGAAGTTATGTAGCTCTCTCCAGCTCCTTACTGTCATGTCTAATGCCACTGTTTTTTTACAGAAAATCAGGGAGGCAGCCCATGAATATAGATCCAAAAAATGTCATTTGAAAGGTATAGTTTATTTTGCCAGTTGACTCCACAGTACAGCTCTCAGTCATACTCAAACACAAAAGTCCAACCATTATCATCATGAAATTTTTATATGAGCTGTGTGCTAGAACAGATGTGAAAATACCTATGATAATGAGTAATTTAAAATCTATAGAGTCTTTAGAGCATGAAGTATTTCTTTAAGCATGAAGTGGTGATTGGATCAATTGAACACTATTGACCTATAGTAATGAAAATCCTTCTCCTATTTGAAAACTGATGGATCTGAAAGTTATTTTACCTCCAGAATGCAAGGACACTGATGGTGTTTAGTATGAAAGCAGATTACCCAGGAGGAAGAATATGATGTCTTTAGTTTTGTATTTGCATCCAGAAATGAATTAATTAGAAGATATATGGAGATGAATGAGATTTATAAAGAACCTAACTTTCCTCCATAAAAGTAAGAGCAGATTGACTAACTCTTTATACCCTCTTCGTAAATAAAATGTATTAAGCACTCGTGCTGGCACTTTGTGGAGCTCCTGATGTACAGGGTCTCCAGGAGGGCAGGTGTCCTTGTTCATTCAGTTAAGCATCATATGCACCTAAAGCAGTGCCTGGCACATATTGGTCCCTCAATATTTAATCCTCTTAACACCATATAAAGTATATATCACTATCCTTACTTTCCTCATAAAGAATGGACATCAACAAAGTGAACACTAAGGATACCATGCCAGACACAGGCAGATCTGGGACTTGGGCCTAAGTCTGCTTCTGCCAGATGCAAAAGGCCACCTGTTGCCTATTCCTCAAACTTGTCTATTTCCCCAGCCAGTTCCACCATAGAGATACAAAGAGATATTCTGCAAGGGTATATACTGTGCATATCATCTGATACAATGATTTTTTTAACTTGTCATTCAATGCATTTTTGTTAAATGCCAAATTCAGGATTATTTCATTTCTCTTTAGCATAAACTGGAGGTCTCAAAGTTCTTTCAGAAATAAACCTCTGGGAAATTCATGGATTTTTAAATTCAGTTGTTGCATTAAACATCCCCATTGCCACATAAATATGAATTCCAACTGATGAACATAAAATAATTTACTGAACTGTAATCATAATCTTATTTAAAAAGCTTTTCCCTGAGTATGCTTTCACATCACTGAGGATGACACACTGTGTCAGTTTTTCACTACAAAATACACTATTTACAGCATTTCTAATTCACCTATAAAATGCATGAAGAAAATTGACATGTAAGATCCTGGTGTGAGACTCCTTTTAACAAATTTTAAACTCTTTGAGCAAATATCATCATAGCATTCACCTGCTGTGCACTGCTTTTTGGTGGAAAATGCTCTTTGGGTTTCTCAGCAAGATTAGCAAAATGTTAAGCATATTTTTTTCCTTTTAGTTTTCTGCGAAGACTGGAGAGGATCCTTATAAATCTTGCTGCATTCTCTTCACGTAAACTTTCATAACCCAAAAAGATTCTTGTTGATTACAGTACAATTTCCTTGACTTCAGGTTTAGACATGTCAATCTGTATGTGTTTGATTGCTGAGTCTTGATTTCTACAGGTAAATAAATAAGGGGCATTCTCTCCTTCTTTTCTCATAGTATCTCATGGAGATGAGGCAGCACTTGTGAAACCTCTTTGGAAACTGTCAGGCTCTGTAGAAATATAAGACTAATAATACCCATAAAAGCTGTACAGGAGAATATACAGTGTTGGTCTGAGGTCTGAGAGAAATAATGTTCAAAACTGAGGGCATACCTTTCCTCTATCCACTTCAATCTGTTCTGAATCCTTTTTCTTCTCCTATATAGAACATACCCACTACGTTACTCCACCCAGCAACCTGAGCTCATCTAAACCCACTACATCTACTTCACTCCAGATACAATTATCCTAAGCAGCTAGAATGCTTATACTCTCCTCTGTATCTTTATGGTCACCACTTCACTACTGGCCATCCTCATTTCTTGTGCAGATGACTGTAATAATCTATCTACTGGGATCCTTGCCATGGCAGCCAAAATGACTTTCCTAAACAGAAAATCTAATTTCGTCACTTCATTGTTTAAGACCTTCAATTGGTCCCGGTTACTCTCAGGATCAAGTTCAAACACTTTATTATGTTTTCTAAGGTCATTTTTGATCTGGTCCCTCTTTAGTGCCTGCTTTTCACTCTAGGATACAGCCACGCTGGTATTTGCAATTTTGTGAAAACATCTTGCTTCCTATAACCTTAGGGCCTTTAGAAGTGCCATTAAACATGTCAATTGTAAAGACATAACGGTCATCACAGTCTCTCCTAGATTTACAGACAACTAGCACATTTGAGAAAGGATGTGTGCCTTTTTTGCAAATATTTGAACTGCAGAGACCCAGTAATTGAGATTTAATCCCAACTTGAATTTGGCATAGAACAGGAAAGGAAAGAGTCAAAGACTTTGATAAAAATTAATAGACTGATTTGAAATCTATGCATGTTAATATCAATGAAAGGGTATATATTAATGAAAGAACCATTGCTAAATAGAAGTTTTATATCATGAAAATTTAGGGAAATCTGGGATATAGAGAGAAATAAAACAGCCATTATCATCTTCCATATATATATATATTTACACATATAGTATTTGCTGATATTTTTATTTTTAAAAAGAGACAATGATAACAATGACAGAAAAACTAGTTACCACTTACTGAGCATAACTGCATACCAAGCACTCTACTAGATGTTTTGCATATATTGTTTAGTTCATATAATATATAATATATATGATGTAACTTCCTTTTTGGATATAATGGCTTATAAAAAGGTATGTTTTCTAGTATGAATTTATTAAGAATCAAAAAGTAGTCTAATTTTCTTCCAAATATATTTTTCACATATATTTTTTACATTTGAATATATTTCTTTGATATATATGAAACAGTTAATATATATGAAAGGCATGAGGATTATTTATTATAATAATAAAAGCTAAGTAATAATCTTAAGTAATTTTCCTTGCATAAATACCATTTGTTAATATGACTGTGTAAGTTGGACATACAGGGTGTGTGTGGGTACGTGTATAAGATTTCCAATTCTCAACAAAATTAGATTGATTTCTATTTTGTGAGCTCCTATTCAGATACAAATAACATAGAAAATCTAATAGAGAGTCTGACTTATAAGAAAAATGCACTTGAAATTTGGATTTTAAAAACTTGTGATATTGGCTCCCTAAACTTGGAAGAATTTTAATAATTACATTTTTTTTTAATATTGACCATTTGCTAAGAGCAAATATTTGGAGCAAGTATATAACTTATTTTATTTTTCTAAATGTTATAAGTTCTAATAAAATAGCTTTTTTATCCAAATTTCTATTTCTCAATGAATGAATAATAAAAAGAGTCCACAATGGGAAAACAAACGAGCAAAAGTCAATACAGTTATCAACTTAAATTATATACAAGTACATAATAGAAACCATTTCTATAGTTTATGTAAATTTCTTGCATGCAATAGGACTTACCTACATTTATATGACTGAAATTAAGTTGCACACTTACATCAATAGCTCGTAATGTTAAGTAACTGGGGAAAGAAAGGATCTAGTAAATATCTCATATGATAACACTTTGAATTTCATTGATGCTTAGCACAGGAATGTAGTGGAAAGATCACTGATGTCAGAATCTGAGGAATAATGCTTCAGATTCAGTCCTTCCCACCAATTCAAAATCCAAAATCCGGCTCAAGTCTCCATTTCTTTCTCACTACTCATGGTTGTGGTTTCTGCCATGCCACCCTGGCGTCTAAGGCTGGACTATTTGTCTCTTTCTCTGAGTTCCTAGAACTCCTTTTCCATACCCTTTGTCACACTTGACATTGGCTTTATTCCTCTGTCTCTCCCTTGAAGTCAGGGGCTGGACCATAGCTACCTGTGTGATCTATTCACCTAGCTGTGATCCTCATACAGCTATCAAGACAAAAGAGGTCAGAATTTTAATTTAATGATAACTGTTAATGATATTTAATGTAAAATAATTAGTATTTGATCCAACTAATATTGCCATCCAACAAAAAAGCCATCCAACATTTTTTGGACCTCTTACAATAGGACATGTTTTCATTGGATTTTTTTTTTAAGTAAATTCTGGTCCTGTGGATTCACATTGCAAATTGGCCTTGAAGAGTCAAATTTGTGATTCTCAGTATTTTCAATAACCTTCATAGTATATTTAAAGATTTATTCTATGGCTATACTGGAAAATTCAACTCAAATGTACTGAAATATAGTATATTTGACTAAAAGCCATAAGCAAGTATTTTTTCCTTCCCTTTAAGTTCCTTTTATAAAATGTATCTTCAAAAGAAAACAGATTTATGAATAATTACCAAATTATATCACAAGGACTAAACTTAGACATGCTAAAGATAATACCATTCAATTCTAATAGAAAGCAGAAGCAGAATGTGTTATATAAAAACAAATCAAATCTTAGGTAAGCCCTAAATACATGAAATATGGACATGTTAGTAAACTAGTAACATAATCTTATTTCAGAATGTCTTGTCTGATTCAACCAATCACATATAAAATCAATCTCATTACTATATGGAACACCATACTTATACTCTCTGCAGTTATGCTGGTAAATAAAATAAGTTCCTCAATCATCAAGAGTTCCTTGGTAAGTAAAAAGTTTGAAATAGAGGTGCCAAGTAAAAGTGGCATATAGGAACATCAATATGCTACTAAATATTTTAATATCAGACTAAATAATTCTTTTTTAAGACCAGAAAGTTTATTCTTATTTTACCTATACTATCATATGTCAATGAATAAATAAATCCTTGAAACCAACTGCCCTGCAATGCAGCTTTAATATTATGGTGATATTTACAGTGATGTAGGCAAGTTAATTTACGATCAAAAATTTACTTTATAAAGACCTCCTGATTTCTCTGAAGTTTCTGGCAATATGATATACCTGACAATACGGTACTGGAAAAAATGTTAAGAGTTCATATTCCCAGAATGTTTATTCCAAACAATGTATCTTTTATAGAAATGCAGGGAAGAAGAGAAAGTAGATAAAAGGTCTCATAATGAGCTGGGGAAAACGTTTTTGCTAGTAGTAGTGTGTGCGCTCATGAAGCTAGATTCAATCAAGGAAGGCCATTAAGTTAAAATGCTCACTATCTTCAGTTGATTTTCTTCCTTTTTTCTCTTTTTTTAATAGAGGTATTTAGTTGTTACAATGATTTTGGTATAATATATACTAATGGAAAATTTTTTATGGCTGTCAGAAGATTATAACAAACATCAACTATAGTCTATCTGCATATTATATATAAATTGGAATTCAACAAAACAAACATTTAAGATACACAAGAAGAATTTAGTAAAATGTAAAAAGTGATATTCAATTTTGTTAAAAGTATCACTGACCATCAGAAGTATTTAAATAAAAAATAAAAGTGCACCTTGAGTGGATTTTGACTGGTAGATACAAAAGAAATTGCAGGAGAACAACTAACCATTTCTAACCTTCTAGGAACCAGACAGCCTTTCATGAAAGACCTTGAAGAACTAAGCAAATGCCTGTGGCAAATCTTACGGGATCTGCAACGTGCAGATGTCAGACTCCAAGGAGAGATGGGAAAATACACTGGCCGAAGTGGGCTTAGATAAGATGCCCAGTGGAGGGAACCACCCCGGAGGCCTGACTCCTCTGAAGACTGCTGAGCTAACCTCCTGTCCCAGCTTCTCCATCAGGCAGGCTCCCTGTGGGCGTTAATCTGTATTTCACACTTCTTTAATCCTTTGATATCCAAGCTTCCTTTATCTTCTGGGTCTTTAATCCCGTTCCTCCCCCCATTTCTCTGGGGACAAATCTGTGTGTGTGTGTGTGTGTGCACGCGCATGTCTGTGTGTGTATTTTCCACCTGAATAATTCTTTCCTCTCTATCCACTAGCTTTAATTTTGCCTTGAGTATTTCCTTCTCTCGGGGACAGGAGAAAGGCAGGTTTCCTGTGTCTCAGAAGGCTGTCACTTTAGGGTAAATTGTGCTTTTATTAATACTTCCCAGTGCTATAGGCTTAGCAAAATAAATGGCGTGCCCACAACAAGAAGTTTTAAATGGACACAGCCTGTTATCTGTTTATATGCCGGCTTAGTGAAATTGCTAAGCAGAAAAAAAACGAGGATGGTTACAAGTCAGTAAACCATACCTTGCTTCCAGCTATATGAAAAATTAGAACACTTCATTCTTTTTCAAGTGATCACATTATTAACTAAGGACATAAATACTTTCAAAATTAAAATGCATCCTCCTTCTCTCTCTCACACACATACACATACATAGATGAGGAACAAATTCTAATTTATATTTTCATATATAGGACAGAACAGCATTCAAAATAAAAAAATATTTGCTGGTGATGTCTACTTCATACTGAAGAATCTTGCACCAATCTGCTAAGTTTTGTCAATATTGACTAATTTGAAGTTTGACCATTTTGATTACCCCCATTGCTAATGTCTGCTAAAGACAAGTAATGAGGAATTAACACAGATAATAAGAGGAAGAAGGAAAATTATTCAGGACACATTGATAAAAATGCAACACAAATAACTTCAACATTTTCACTAATTTAATAAATGATTTTTAAAATAAAGTATTAAATGATTTCATCAGGAATACAAGATTTAAACCTATAATCTACTATTTAAAAAAAATAAAATCCCCATTTTACTTGATTTATAATTACACACACACATGCAAGTACCACATAGTCATCTTTGGTTTGTTCTCTTAATGTGTCAATGGTAAATTAAGTACCTTATTTTCAAAACTGGTGAAAATATTTAATATCATGGGAATTAAAAAAAAAGAACTTCTTTAGACTAAGATCACAACATATGGAAGATAAGAGTTCTTCAATTTGCTGTTTCTTGCAGATAATTCACAGATTTAGTTAAATGCATTGTGTTAGACTGCCTGTGTTTTGCCATTTATTAGCTGTGTGACCTTGGTCAAGTTATTTAACCTCTCTGTGCTACAGTTGCCTCGTCTGTAAAATAAGTAGCATTTTACAGATCCTACTCATTAGCAATAGTAGCAACTATTCCAAAGGGTTTTTGTAAGATTCAGTGGGTTAATATTTGTAAAGTGTTAACAACAGTGCCACTGCACAGTGACTCTTTAAGAGATCATTTTCAGCTGGGACAAATCTTGATCAAAAGCAGTAAGTGTAAAAGTCTAACAGTGCAAAGAATAGCCCATTTGCACAGGAAAATTATATTAAGATGGTTAGCTTTCTATGAGAACATCTGTTTGCTTCACATCTTCAACATTAGTCCCCCTGCTCAGCCCCTTTTAAAAACGTACCACTCTACCAACTTGACAAGAAACAAACTACATTCTAGTCTCACAGTGCATATGCTCAAGGAAAACAGAATAAAGAAGACTGGGCAAAAATGGAATTAGTAGTCACATACAGTAAAGTGCAAATTTAAAAGAAATATTAGCCTCAGTGCTAAGGTATTTTCCATAATTAAGCTCACTTTTTCATGATGAAATAAAACTGAATTAAGGGTTTTTAAATTTGTTATATGATCTTCCTTGCACTAGCAATGAGAAAACCAAACTTTGTAATTTTACTTTATTTGGCTCCTCCACTGATGAAATGCTTTAAACCCAGCAATCAGTCATTTTACAAGGCCACAGAGAAGATCAGGTAGATGTCTTGTGGCTAATGCATTGAACTTCACCCACGTGAGTCAGAACTGAACCTCTCACCCTCTTCCTGAGAAACCGTGCATTTTGAGCTTATCCACAGTTCTATCAAGCCTCCTACATGGTTTCCAATCGAACAGCGGCTTATAAACAGCAAAACAGGAGAAGAATGAGACGATGGATACAAAAACCTCGACCAAAGTAAAATGCATGAGTGAAGGAATAATTCCTGATGAGATTTAAAGATTCAAAACACCACTGGGTATGTGTGGGCATGCGTGTGTGCTGGTGCTTACACACGATTGTCCTAATGTGCTCCGGCAATGCAGGAGGCTCATGACTGCCGCACTGCAGAACAGCAACTGACGCTCAAGACGATGGCTCTGTTTTGTCTCAAGTACACTCCATTTAACAAGGCAGACGACAACATACTGTTAATTTAGGACTTACTATGCGCCTTGTGTGGTAAGTGCTTTACAGACATTCAATCAGTAAATTATTACAAGGTGCCTACTGAGTGCTTAATTCATTGACTCTTCTCATGGCCGCATCTGAGAGTTTATGATCTCCCATTTGCAAAGGAGCTAACCAAGGGTGAGAGAGCACACAACGTTTGTGACGCCGCATAGCTGCTTGACAATAGAGCCGGAAGGTGGGACCCCCATGTCTGTGTTCCAGATTTACCCTTACCTTCACAGAGATTTCAAGGGCCAAGCCTAAACGCAGAAGACTCAGTTTTTTGGACTGCCGTCTCACACATAAGAACAACCCCACATAAGTGAAGTCTTAATGCAGCTGAGAAGTGTTGGTAAAGGAAAAACATCTGTAACTCCTATATTACAAACGTCAACCATATTAAATGATCTGTTTTTCACCTTCAGCTGTTCCATCCGAAGCATATGCTACACAGATGGCGGCAGAGGGTGGATTTACTTATTTACCTTCCTTCACCTCCACTTGGCTTTCTCTTTTGCTTAGTACTCTGCTCATAAACAGCCAGCAAGACAGAGCCCTTCAACCCAGTAATTATCGATGCCACCAGAAAAAGCCTTTAAAACAAACCCAAGTGAAAAGGGCCCTCAGGAATGTCAGTCACCTCCACACTCTTTTCCATCCGTCTCCAGCCAAGCAGCTCATCACCCCCTTTACGGAGGCCCTGCTTCCAGCTCAGATGCCTGAAGCCTGCCTCAACTTTTGAATATTCTCGCCTCCTGGGAAACTTGTTGCTGCCGTTGAATCCTCAGCCTCCTATGATCTCCTTCAGTCACAAATTCTTTCAGAATTAACTATTTCCAACCGAAACTATGAATGATAGATTCAAGAGATACGTTCTCAATCCTAATGTCTGCTGGCAGCGAATGCTGAGGGTTAGCGACACCACCACCTGCCCCCGCATCCAGCAGCGTTCATGCTCCTCCCATGGAGAGCCTGCCTGTGGGATGCCGGGTCAGGAGATGGTCTTTCTTCCCACCTCTGTCTTACGCATACATGAATGAATAAAGACGCGCACACGTGTGTGTACGTATTCCACATGACAACAGATGCAGTTTTAAAGTACCACACTGAGTTTTACAGAAATGATCTGTGACACAAATTTGAGTCACAGAGTGAGTTCTCAGTAGGTCTGCCTGAGTTACAGCAGATCTTGAAGGGTGCCTTAAAATGATGACAACACAGCTAAAAATGCCTATTTTAGTAATGGGCTTTGGAGATTTCTGAAAAATTAGTAAAATTAATCTAACTCTGATTACTGTCAATTAAGATAACACGCTTATATGCACAGATATGAAAAATAACTAAATGTTACCAAAAAAGAGAGAAGTACCAAGCAGCGCCCTTTCTGTGGCACAGTCACATGAATACCTACCAAGCCTTTCATTAGTAAGTCTATATTGGTCATATAGCTCCCCTGTGACTCTGTTAGGTTTTCCTTCTAGTTGATTATTTGCTGCTGTGGAATACTGCCTAGAGGTTTTTCAAAAGGTTTGAAGACAGTAGCAGAAGTTACCAGTGTACAATTAATACTGCTTTTTGACACCCATCTCAAAACTTAACCCAAATATTTAAATTAATATCAAATGGAGGACTCCTTGCAGGGTTATGGTCAGTAATAGTGAGTAATATTCAATGAATATTAATATAAATCTGCTATATGCCAGGAACAGTGCTAGGCACAGGAGTACAGATGGAAGGAATAAATGGGCTTTGCTCTCAAGAAGGTCAATTCTCATGGAGCATCGAGGAACATGATTAAATAACTGTAATACTCTATGCAAAGGACTCTGCTAAGGAGGGAACGGTTCCCGATGGGTTCACAGCAGGAGGCAAAATAAATCAGGACCATGGGATCCACAGACTTCCAGGAGGAAGTGGCAGCTAAGCTGCAAGCCCAGTGGGGAATAAGAATTTCGGGAAGAAAGGAGCCAGAGCGATTAAGGATAAGACACTAGCATGTGCAAAGGCCAGAGCCGAGCGAGAACTCAGTGAGTTTAGCACTGAAAGGGTCTCAGCGTGGTTGGAACCAGAGAAGCCCTTACCACTGAAGACAACGAAGCTTCAGCTCCAAGGACTCCTCACATGCGTCAGCCATTTCCAAGCCCTGGAAGGAGCCATAGCAGTGGGTTCAGACGTTTATATGTGAACGGGAAGGAGTTAACCTAGCCGGCCTAAGACCCCTCTCTGTGTAATGACCTGTTGGCAAGTCTGGCTTTTGGCTAGTATCTGGGAACTTAGCTTTCATGAGGGTTTCCATCATTCTGTAAATAAGAGTGGTTCAGTGCACCTAAATTGTTTGTAGAAACAAAATGAGTTATGCTGAACACTTGCTTTCCTTCCTCAAGTTTGGGATTTGGGTGCATGCTAGGCAGAGGATGTCTGCAGCTCCCAGTAAAAAGCCTGTGCACTGAGTCTCAAAGGAGCTTTTCCTGGTGGGCAATGTTTCCAACTTGTCACAATTGTTGCCTGAAGAATTAAGCACATCCTGTGTGACTCCACTGGGACAGAACTCGTGCACGTTGTGCCTGGTGTACCCTGGACTTTGTCCAGTGAACCTTTTCTTTCCTCGGATTTGGCCTTGGATCCTTTCACTATAGTAAGTCAGAGCCATGAAGCTGTGAGTACAATTATGTGCTGAGTCCCGTGAGTTCTCCTGCAAGCATATCATCAACCCTGGGAGTTCCTAAGATCACCAGCATAATATGCTTTATCAAATGATGAAAGGTAAAATGGTTTGTATTCCTTTTCTTAAAGAGGGACCCTAAATTTTCTAGCCTTTTAGCCTCACAAAATCTGGATCCTCTTCTAGGTAGGTGGGTAGGGGACAGTGGTGCCAGTGGAGTGTGTAATCAGACGTTAAATTGGAGACACGTGCAGTAGGATAGCCACTGCAAAGATCAAAACATGTGGTAGAAAGATACAAGTATCATTTTTTCCATAAATATAGCTACAAGATTTGTGACATAAGTTAGACATCAAGGAACAGTTACTATTACATTAAAAATGATAGAATGCTTCCCAAAGGGAATTAGCTGTTTGAGAGAGGGGAGGGCAGAGCAACATGAGGTCTTTTACAGCCTCTGTAGGTCATGGCCAAACTCGTGTACATAAACTCTGCTTTACAAAGTCTTAGAGCATCTGTAGCTATAAAACTTAGGGGCATCTGTTCCTTTGATCAACATTGTATCAGTGAGCTCGGGGACAACTTAGAAGGGCACAAACTTGCAAATACAAGGGAAGTAGGTAAAACTAATGACTTTAATTAACAAAATATAGGTGTGCAAACATCTATCATGGGAAGGTTAAAGCCCAGAAGGCTGCTGGCTGTGGGTCTTAACTTGAGAGAGAAGCCTGGGGCTCTCTGTAGACCTTTACCCAGAGTCACTACAGTACGTGAGGTCATAGCTCGGCAGACTGTTCTCAACACTGCTTAGGCGCAGTGATAAAATCTCCGATATGCTAGATATTTAAATATCCTTTATTAGAAGATGTAAGACATTTACGAATCGGTTTCAATGCATTTTAGCACAGATTTCCTGAACCTTGGACCTGCATGTATACGTGTCCTAGGGCAGTGGGTGTCATGCGCTGCACTGGCCCCTGTTTAGGACTAAAGCACTCAGTCCCCCAGCTGCAGCTCGGAGTGTTGGCTGCTGACAGCTAAGAGTAGAGTCCCTCTCAGGAACTACCTGGGTTTTCTCAAGGTTACAACCCCTTCTTGGATGCCACCAATGACTGGCCGCCATGGGGATGGAAAAGTCCAGCCTCACTGCCTCCGTTTGGAGAACACAAAATGTTGTTGAAGCCCCAGAGCTCCTCGGAGGACTGGCTGAAGCTTTCAACATCTTCTGCACAATCGTTCTTCCTTCACTCCCTCACAAGTCTTTAAAAGGACTAGTCAATAACCCACCTCAAGCAAGTCCACTTCAGGCTACATTTACTGGGGCAAATGAACTAACAGAGTCAGTACAGATGGACTAAAAATAATGTTGACATTGTCCCAGTCCTTAAGGAAACTACAAATTAAATGGAGATCCAAGTAGGGCAAGGACATCAGTTCCACAAAAGCAGGGATAGATGACACAAATGAACGAATAACAGTCTATAAAGTAGATGATGGTGAGGGTGGCAACAACAGAACGGAGGTCAAATGAGGAAGAAGTAAAATTTGGTTGGGTGAATAGAGAGATTATTTCACAGGTATATTCTGAAATAGTCCTTGAGGAATCTAAAACCTATCGGCACTTCTACAGAGTGAGTTTGCCATTCAGGCAGAAGAAACAGTGGGAACAAAGCGAATGGCCAGAGGTCTGCTGTATGGGGCAGGTGGAGGGAAGCAATGGTATACATGGCTGTGACCAAATCATGGGCTGTGACTGCCAGAGGATAACGGTATTTCTAACAGGCGACAAAATGTCTGATGGCCATTCGTAGGCGTTTGAACATAGGCGTGATATATTCAGATAGGGCTTAGAAGAAGGAACAAAGCTGGAAGTCAGACTTCAGCAGCACGGCTCTAGAACCTCATCCAGTTCTAATCCATTCCAGGATGCCATTCAGGATAAGCAGCCAGGGATAAATGCTAAGGATTCTTAGTGCGGCTAACAGCAGGCTCAGGTGAGGCACGGGTGGAAGATCAGTTTATACGGGCTGGTGATGTCTCTGTAAAAAGCACACCCAGATCCAGAATGAAGAAACATATCTAGGTCTGAGCACTAAAAGGCAGGGGTAGAAACAAGTTCAAGGAGTTTAGGGCAGGTTAGAAGTCACTGCATTATATAATGGGCTGTTTACACGCAGCCTCTGGCTCGTGGTTAGAGGCCCAGCATAGCCTCTGGTTGGGAGAATTAGAAAGGGATGTGCGCTTGTACATGATGCTCTGGACAAAAACGAGTTCATTAGTTACCTAAAACGTATATAACGTTAGAGCTCAGAGTAAGCGGCTCCAACATTTGCCACAACAGCATATGGGTTATTTTGAATTAAAGTTACTTGAGAAATAGCTGGTGGGGAAAAATGATACCCAAAAAAAAAAAAAAAAAATTCTGAAGCCTGCTTTTTCCCTGAAAGTAGGAAATAAATCCACAACGTGAAAGTATCTTCCCCTGTACCAGGAGGACAGAAAGCACCCTTATCACCAGAATCAGGGAATTCAAGGCTCAGAACGCTGTATAAACAACCTTAGTTACTTCTTCATCCGTCTGTTACCCCAAGCACAAGTCCCTTTGTTAAACCTTCACATATAATTGTTTCTTTGTCCAAAAATAATAAATAAACAGCCTGCTTTGGTCACTTTGGGGGTCCCATCTTTATGAGACCTCCGTGCGTACAAATTCAATTGTTTTTCCTTCTGTTAATCTGTCTTGTGTCCATTTAATTCTTAGACCAGCCAAAAGAACTCAAAAGGGGTATGTGGAAAATGTCCTCCTCCTTGACAATGTAAATCAATAAAGCAGAAGCTCACCGGTGGCCTAGCTGAAGGAAAGCAGTGAGCATTGTGGCTGCTACAGGTGAGAAGATATAAATGAGACATAGGCTTTTAGCTTCAAAGAAAAAAACGTTTTCACAGGGGTGTGGCTGAAAGTAAAATGTGAGTAGGAACCGATTTATCAGCTTAAAATAAAAATGACTCAGTGTCATTTTGTACCAGGGAACTGACATCCATTAGTGTGTAGAAAATGTCATAGATGACAGATACAACTATGATTGGTCACAGCTCAGCTTGGCATGGAATCTGAGGTCCCTTTCACAAGAGACCACCTGGAATTTGGCATGAGCGCCTGAAGGGAAAGGACGCCGCCTGGTGGGCTCCTGAGGTACCACAGCCATCTGTGATGCCCTTGGTTGAGGCAGGTGGCACCTACTAGGGGAGTATTAATAGCAGCATAACCTGTACCTATGGCTCTCATCCATCCTGCCACACTTGAGCCACATCTCCACAGGAAACCGGGAACTGAGCAAGCCACGGACCCAACCTGGACACGTGTGCAGGCCACCTGTCTAATCAGACACCAGGACCTGCTTCTGTGCTAGAGCCAGCCTTCCTTCTGTGGCCCCCTGAACCACACAATTGAAAATTCACACCCGGGTATAAAAAACAGAATGGAGCCACTTTCCTGAATGCCTTGAATCCAGGTTGATTTTGCATGCTCTTGACTGGCCTGCCCACAGCAGCCAGATGAGCTGGCCTGTTGCCCCAAGTGATGACCCTCATTACCTAGGGAGCCAGCCGTACGGCCTCACACTCAAAATTCTCCTGAAGCTCAGGGATTTTTAGCCAACAATTCTAATGAAGTTAGGTTTAGATGTGAAAATTTTGCCAGGTCATTGCTCTGTGGAATCGAGCTGACTGTGAAACAGTTTCTAAGGTAAAATGTTAAAAAGAGGTAATAAAATGGAATAGAACCTGAGTGATAAAGATGAAACTCCATCTGCAGTAAAACAGAGACAGATGATGTGGTGGTCAACTGTGTTTGCAGAATGGTTACCCAGAATTCCTGAGATGTAAGAGACAGAGAGCCAAGGATGTTTTCAAAGTGTGATGCTCCCTATAGGTAACTGAATTATAAAAGGAAACAAAAAAGCCAGAGTTGTGGGCTCTACTGACAAGAGCTAAAATAAAGCAAGACTAACCTACCACTGGTTCTACTCCGTGGCATTCCAAGTTGTGTCACGTCAGCCCCAGGCCCCGGGGACCCAACAACATGGGTTAGAGCCTCCACCATCCACTCCTCATCTCTCAAAGGTCCCTCCTCAGGGGCGGCTGCCATCTTGCTTCCTTTCTTGACTATCTGCTGAGCTGCCCCTCAGAAAACTACATATGACTTGGTTATGAAGGGCCCCTTCCTTCAGATGCATGATTATTCAAGTTCTTCCAAAGAAGTTCAAATGCTCCATGGGCAAGAAGATGTTTTTCCTCAGGCTGAAAAATATTCTTCCATGCTGCCCACATCCACCAACTAATTGCCCTGCCAGCCCCATAGGCTCTCGAGAGCTCCCACAAAGAAGCAAAGATGAGGTTGAGTGGTGGGGCCAGACCACTTAGGTTTGTATCCTTCATCTTCCACTTGCTAACTACGTGCCCTTAGGTAAGTCACTGTCACTCTGTGTGCCCCAGTTTTGCCACCTGTAAGTTGAGAATAACGATGCCTATTTCATACATCGCCTTCTGGATTACACGAGTCAGGACACAAAGATCTAGACTGTGTGGCATGGGATACTACTGTCCTCTCCTGACATGTCCATTTCCCCAAGTGGAATTTCTGTTCCTGTTACCTCTGGCACTTACATACCTGCCACAAAATAGGTTCCCAATAAATATATGGATAAGTTAATGGATTTAATTTAATCCCCACATTAGCTCTGTGAGGTAGATATCATTATCATTATTTTAAGATTGTAACTGAGGAATTTATGAATTCAAGAAGAAATATAGAAATCACTTATATGTGGAATCTAAAAAAAAAAAAAACAGAAATACAAAACAGAAACAGACTCATAGACATAGAATACAAACTTGTGGTTGCCAAGGGCCGGGGGAGGTGGGAAGGGACAGACTGGGATTTCAAAATGTAGAATAGATAAACAAGATTATACTGTATAGCACAGGGAAATATATACAAGATCTTGCGGTAGCTCACAGAGAAAAAAAAAGTGACAATGAATATATGTATGTTCATGTATAACTGAAAAATTGTGCTCTACACTGGAATTTGACAAAACATTGTAAAATGACTATTAATAAAAAAATTTAAAAAATAAGAAATGTAAAACATTTTGGAGGTTGCTCAAAAATTTCAAAACAGAACTACCATATCATCCAGCAATTCTGCTTCTGGGTAGACAGCTGAAGGAAACAAAACCACTATATCAAAATAAAGTTCACTGCAGCATTACTTAGAATAGCTAAGACATGAAAACAACCTAAGAATCCAATACACACACACAGACACAAACACACATACTGCACACATACTAGAATATTGTACAGCCATAAGAAAAGAAATCCTGCCACTTGCAGCAACATGGATGGACCCTGAGGGTATTTTGCTAAGTACAATAAGTCAGAGAAAGACATACATTGTATGAACTTATACGTGGAATCAAAGAGGAAAAAAACTCACAGAAACAGAACAGATTGGTGGTTGCCAGAGGCAGGAGGGAAAAGAGGTGGGGGAATTGGATGAAGGTGGTCAAAAGATACAAACTTCCAGTTACGAGATAAAGTTCTGGGAGCTGTTGCACAGCATGGCGATTATGGTCAGCAGTAAGTACTGCATTGCACACGTGAAAACTGTTGAGAAAGTAGATCTTTAAGTTCTCATCACATAAAAAAATATATGTAACTATGTAAGGTGATGGATGTTAACTAGACTTATTGTGGTGATCATTTCACAGTTCTTACATATATCAAATCATTACACTGTACATTTTAATATAGTTACATGTCAAAAAAGAAATGGAGCTAGCTAGTAGCAGAACAGAGATGGGAAATCAAGGGTCCAAGCCTTCCCACTGTAGCACACAGAGAAATGGAGCAGCATGCAAGGTCTTGCTATACAAAAAAAAAAAAAAAAAGAAAGAAAGAAACTGCATGAAAGCTTTGCTTGGGTAAATGTCCAACAACTACAGTTCAGTACAAAGTGTTTTTAAGTTGTGTTTCATTTTAGAGATTCTCATTGTAATTCGGTAATTAGGTGTCTCACCCGCAGACTTCTATTTCTAGCACGTGTGCTGTTGCTATAATGAGCACATCCAAGTGAAGCACAGGGAGGCTCAGGGTTTCCCATAATGGACTGTGGTTGGAAAAAGGAAAGCCTGTGGATTGGAGAGGAAGGGCAGGAACAAAAGCAGACGTAAATACAGACAGACTTAGGGAAATGGTCTTTACAGAGTGGCGAGATATCACGCTACCCACACCAGTGTTTTCCTGTGAGGGCTGAGCATGAGAGAGATGTGATTCAAAACTCAGGCTCTCCACACTGTTTCTGTTCTAGGAAGAATGCCCAGCTGCCGCACTGAAGTCCAACCTGCTCTGTCGGTCTGCCTCAGACTCCAGAGACAAGAACTTGGAAGAGGCTGAAAGGAGCTGTGTAGCTGACAAGAAAGCAGATTAAAAACATAGGGAGAAACCTGCCACAGTATGCTCATGGAAAATGCCCATTATAAGATGCCTCTGTCACATTTCACACATCAGCCAGAGAGAGGAGATTCTCTTCCGGCCCAGGAAAGCTGGCTTATATTTACAAATAAAGGGCATGTTGTATTTAAGATATTCTCAAGCTGGGAGTTGGAGGGTTTGCTGCTTTTAACACAAACAAAAATACACCAAGTGGAAATAGACTTTCAAGTTGTGTCAATGTGTTTCAAGGTAGGATCCTTACAATGTGCTCTGCACTCGAAGGATTATATGCTTTTCTGCTTATTAAAGTGGTTGCAGGAGCAAGAGGAAACCCATTCTAAATAACAAGCTTTGTACATATAAACACATATGGCAAAATCATATGTTATAATTTTATTTTTACAATTAAGACCTGCTGTTTCTAGTTCTCAAATACCTAATGTACTTAAGACCAATTATGGCTGATGGATTATTAACATACTATTTCTAAAAAGTTCTAATTCAAATGTGCTTATGCATATTCGAGCTATGAATCAAGATTCGTAACTCTTTTCTAATAAATCTACGGCACTGGCTGGAAGTGCACTCTAGGTAAGTACACTTTACTGCTCTGTCGAAGCAATTAATTAGCTAAAGCTGTGCACATTCCTGCCAGAGCAATCAGGAGGCACACCCAAACAAGGAGAACCAAAGGGTGCCACCGTGATCACATGGCTTGGGACACAGGAAAATAAAAATAATTATCTGCAGGTCCCAAATACACCTAGAACTCAGAAAAATACCATTCTAATAAAGTGGCAGGGACAGAGTAAGAGGTCACACCCTTATGCATTGTTCTCAGTGGGGCAAACATTTCGGACTCCTGGGTACTGAGACCCGGAGAAGGTGGTCATAAAGCTGAGATGGTACAGGGAGCTAATGGTCCAAAGCTAAGTCGTGTGTAACTTAAGTTCCATTCTTCCTCCCTTCCTGCGCTGTGTCCCTCCACCCAGACAACCACTTACGCTCTCACTTTCCCACGTGCCCGAGAAGTTACATACATGCAGATGTGTGTTACATACATGCAGAGGTATATTACATAAACACACATCTATACATACACACACTCACTTCACTGTACTATCAGAAACTATGAAAGCTTTTTAAATTATGCCCTTGGTATTTAAGAACTTAAAAAGTGTGTGGATTTCAAGTGAAAAAAATTTGAAACTGTATATAACGTGACATCTGAGTAAGACAGAGAGAAGCAACATATATCCAGTGGAAGCGCCCAGGGCAAGGAGGAGCAGGTGTACCTGCGTGCTGTGGGGAGGCGCGGGTGAGTCTCAGGAAACCGACTGGAAGTCACTGGAGCCCTTCAGTTTCTGAGGATTCACGTGTGTGCATGTGTGTCTGTTCACCAAGAGGAATGAGATGAGAGATGAGGAAAGAGCAGGTGGGTAAGATTAGGAAGTTAAAGGAAATACTGTGAAGATCTTCACTTCTGTAGAAATAATGAAAGGCTGTGCTCTGGGTAAGTCTGTGAGTGGAAGTGCCTACGGCAGTGCAGAATAGAAGAACACATAAAAGCCAGTCTGTGGGATTTTCATGGTTCACCTGCCAAAACTGTCTCACTTTTCTGTTCATTGAAAAGAGCAACCAACTCAGTACCAGGGGCTACTAAGCATTGAGGGGCCAGACCAAGCTCCATATTAACGCCCAGAGATACTGCTTGGTCCAAGCCAGGCAGAGTTGAATTCAAACAACCAAAGTTCCAGATGTAATATCATGAATGCCACCCTATGTCACCAGAGAGATGGAGAGAAGAGAGACGATGATAAACCAGAGAGGAGAGAATGTTTTTCTTCCGAGGCTGTTAACACTGGAAGCTATTAAAACAATAAGGCTACTAACAGGAAGCATTTACTTAGTGTTTATTAGGTGAATGGCAGGCACTTCTAAGTACTCTTGTTGAATTTGACCCTCATAACAGCCCTGTAAAGTAGGTATTATTATTGCCACTTCCACTGAGGGAAATGAAGTGTAGAGAGGAAGTGCTAAGCCCCAGGTTCCCAAGTGTTCATTGTGGAGCAAGGATCCGAACCGGGCAGCCTGGCTCCACACTACGCTGCCCACAACAAGAAGGATGGCTGAGCACTTACGATTTGCTAGAATCTGCTAGAAACAATGTAGCTGAATATTCTTCTGCAGTTCCGTGAGGACTGATACCTTCTTTTGTGCACGTACGTAAACTGAGGCTTAACACCCGCCAAGGTAATATACACCTTCTTAATGGCAGGGATTGGACTGAAACCTTGGTCTGTAAAATGCCCAAGGACCACCTGGGGACAGCGGTCCAAGTCCTTCCATAATCTGCATCAGCATCCCTCCTCTTCAGTTTGACATTAACTACTGACATCTTAATCGCATTTACAGCCTCTGGCCCCACTCTGGGCTCCCAGACCATTCAAGCTATTCAGCCACCCCGACCATATACCTACTGAAGTTCTTATGTTTAAAATCATGAAATATTGTATGCATATATTTCATTAAATTGCATGTGTTTAAACATTGCACATTTTATCCACCATTTATATGTATGTATTTATATATGTATATATACAAATGGTCTCCATCATTTATTTTTATATATATATATATATATTTATATTTTAAATATTTATATCTAAATTGGCATTCTCACTTGGTCCCGACATCAAAAGTCACCTCCTAGAGCTATCTTGAGGAGAATGAATTTCTTGAGAAGATTGAAGTCTAGAATATTTTGACATCTTTCCATTTGTTGGTGCTGGAAGAAATGGATGTTTTCTAGTTTGACAAACTCCACCCTCAAAAATTGCCTAAAATATTTCTGCCAAGAAACCCACAGACTGAAAGCAATTTAAATAAAGCAAGTGAAAGCAAATAATTAAAAAAAAAACAACAGATCTGGTAGGAGTTCCTTGCCCGTAAAAATTATGAAATCTAGGCATATCTGATATGGCTCTTATAAAATATAATTTGTAGCAAAAACAAATATTCTGTAACACTTGAAAATAAAATGATTTAAAATATTCATTCACATAAAATTCTATGCATTTCCTATGCAATCTGTTTACTATAAGTCCTTTTTATATGTTTTTCAGTACACAATATGTTAGTACAGTATAAATAACTATAAATATATTTGTAGTGTGTGCTACAATGTATTTCATTGCCAGGGATGGGAGGTCAGAAAACTTTTCAATTCTCTATTCTATTCCAGTAATTACATTTAGCTCTACACTAATTTATCTTAATTTCAGGAGTAATTATATATAAAATAAAAGAACTAAACTAAGACTAATTTCCTTTTAATTAGAAAACCAGTTGTCTCACAACAAAACAAAATAGTGAACTAGATACATGGTTTGGGATTTTTGTCTTACCCCCACTCCACCTCAGTGGCTCACTAAAAATAACAACATTAAAAGCCACTGTTCATTGTATAGAGCAATGATCACTTTTGACACTGGCTAATCCCTCACATATATTAATTTTACTCCCCACAACAATCCTATGAGATAACTAATCTCATAAGAAAAAAAACTGGAAACAAAACCAGAGAAAATAGTTGTCATTAATGAAAAAAAGGATAGTTAAACACCATAAAAATATTATTTTGCCCACTACCTTCGCAAAAATAAACTGTAATATATTTTGTCCAATATTGAAAAAGACATAGAAATGGGTACTCTCATTACCACTTATTAACTGTGCATCCTTAGACAAGTTAATTAACGTCTCAGGGGTACAATACCTTCAAATTCAATTCTTCAATTTCTTTCTGTATAATGAGAGCAATGATGCCATATATCTTAAGAACTGCTGTGAGAATTCAGTGCTAATTCATGTAACAGTTTATTCACAAGAGTGCTTGGCACATAAGAACTCAATAAGTTTTAACTGTCCTACACTGCTGATGACAAAAGTTATTTTAGAATATAAATTGGAATTATGTTTCAGAAGTCATAGAGGGAGTCACTGACAATAATCCATTCCTGAAACTCACTCTACCCTAAGGAAAATATACCATATTTTGAAGAAATATACACATGCACAGACACAAAGCTATTCATTGTCACAATATTTATAATAGCAATAAAATGAAGGGAAAAGGAAATGTCCTACCATAGGAAGATTGCCTAACAATGCATGGTATTTTCCCCATTAGAAGGATATGCTAAAACTAGTAGGATCTTGATGTTAAAGTCTTGATCTTAAAGGCTGTGTAAAATGTAGAAACAATTTAGGCTTTAATCTTAAAAGAAAAAAAACTGGTTAGCAAATCTCACATGTATGTTTATGTTTATATTTTTATTTATATTTACATAACACCTTAATGGACAAAGCTACTTTGAGTAACAGGTTGGAAAGAACTGCTTTACTAGTATAATGGTGGTTTTATTTGGTTGGTAGAATAAATGTGACTGTTTTCCATCACCAAAGGTGTTCCAGTGCCTGCCCTGTTTAAGCTGAAACACACACATAGTGATACTCTGTGATTTTCTGCACCTTCCTGTCTATTTCCACTTCCCTTGGCTTAATCCTGATAATCCAATGAAGAGCATTTTTTAAAAGGCTAAGATTATTTAGACATTACTAAATTTTTTAACTGAATGAGTATTATTTGTAAAAGAGCCGAAAGTAACATTTGATATTGTGTATTTATGGACTCACTCCTGAGATTTTTATAATCGATCTCTTCTTTGGCAACCGTTCTAATTGTCTAAGGTTGCTAAGTAGTGTGAGCTGTATCAATAGTTTGTAGACAGTGCCTGGGGATAGTACATCTCCCAATATTCAAATCACCTTTAAAAAAATAACTATTAAAACACGAAAGGATCTAAAGAGTAGGACGGGAAGAAATATTTGAACGATTCTCCACTTACTTTGTTTGAGTACCAAGCCCGCTTGCCTTTTCAGAAAGGACCCTAATAGGGGAAGGTCTTCTTCAGTTAAATTATATCTCAGTTAATGGAATCCTCACTATGGAATTACATGCATTATCTAATTTTTGACAAAACGGGGCAGAAAGAAAGATTAAAGACTTCTTGAGAAAGTTTGGAAAGGATGCCTTGCCTCTACTTTCCCCATAAAATACCTGTGAAGGTTAATGAAAATGTAGTAACATTTTAAACTGTTCAGGAACCAATCATTACAAACACCTACAAGAATGTCATTACTGTTGAGACTATCTCCCCCATCTCTAGCATTAAAAAGGTGCTGGGTTTCTACTTGCTTTCAAGATGCATGTGCTATCAATACCTAACATGTGCAGCAATTTGTAAGTGATCTTAGCCAATCAGAGAAATAAATGTTTAAAGCAATTTTCTAAGCCCTGTATTAATCACTATCTTTCAAAGCTTGGAGATCTTTAATCAAATCACATGAAATTTTCAAAGTGTTATGTATGCCGAAAGCTTGCTCCTAAACTACATGTACTTACAATAAAAAGCCATATTTTCATTAATCATGATAGCAATGCTCTTTTTTTTTGTCCAGCAAGTCTTTCTCATATTGTGGCATTTTTCCATTGCTGGATGACATTCTGTTTTTAGTGGATAGATATTTTCATGCCAAGGCATTTGACAACATCCCAGAGAGAACCATGTGTTGCATATTGCCTAATTCTTTTATTGTTGAGTTTCATATTTTAAAGCTCTGCTCTGAAGAATTTTATAATTCAACGTTGAAGATAAAATTGTAATTTTTACCTACAGAGTATGCTAAACTTTACTGGATGAGCAAGCCAGCAAGGAAGTAAGGGTGAAAGTCATTCTCTCATGTGATGAATATTTATTGATCCCCTACTGTTCTAGGCACTGGATTTATAGCAAATGGTATGTGAAGTAAAGGAGACATACTCCCTCTCATCGCAGCCGCCATTCTGGTGAGTGGCGTCCAGTGGGAAGCTCTGACATTAGGTACATTTTGAAATGTTTAAAAAATGAACCAGGGGCTTTCTTCTTGATTCTGCCAGAGTTAGAGGAGATTTCACTACTCTAACTGCACTTCTTTCTGCTTTTCCTCTTTTCTATGTAGCCTCAGCTGGGGGACACTGAGGGTGGGGTGGGTACAACAGACCTGGAGGAAATCATCAAGAGGACATGACCTCTGGTTGACCTGCGAGCAGCATCAAGCAACGGAAGGCTCCTAACCCTCAGCCTTGTCCTTGGAAGGTGTGCTCCACCCAGCATCCTCACGTTCGGAACTGTTCAAGGACAGAGCCTAGAGACAAGAAGGTGCTGCAGAGACCATCCGGATGGTATAGGAACTGAACCCAGTGAAGGTCTCTATATAAAGTTTTAAGATTCTGGTGGGAGGGTTCAGGTATCTCCTCCTCCTGCAGCCACCCAAGACAATAAGTAAGTTCCCTTGTTTATGAAACCTGCCACCTGCTAACCTGGAGTGGCCTGACTCTATCTTAAGTTCTCTCCTTACCTCCTGTGTACAGGGCTAGTTTGCAAATCAAGAAACTGGGGAAACTTTTATCCCCCTTTTCTCAAGCACCATAGTCAACTGGTAATAACTGAAGAGGCTCATATGATGTAAGGTTGGCTTCTATGACTGACAGTACAAATTGATCACCAAGCCAACAAAAATGCAAATAAGAAAAACCTGTGATTGGCACAAGAGCTGGCTTGGCTAGATCAAAGGATGTCTCTGAAAGCCAAATTATTTTAATATTATCTTCTATTATGTCTGTTTTTCCTGCTTATTCCATTAGCCCAGAGAGTAATGGAGAGTTAACCATACTCTTCCTTCATGTGTATTCCCTGAGCACATGCCCTTGACTGCTCCAGTGCTGTGCCCGATACAAAGAAATACAACTGAAAAGTTATGACCTCTGCCTACAAGAGTTCACACCTTAATCATGGAAACTCTTATAGACCCCAAAATTGAAAACAGTGCAGCATAAGCTCAAAGGAAGCTACTTCTTTTACCAGGTGCTGTGTTCCTCTCTATTCCTCAAGGGATGAAAATGATGAATGAATAAGGCCTGTCTTTGGAAGCACCACATTAGAAAAGGCCTGCTGAGATGTATACACAAACCAGCACAGGCAAGACAGAAAAATAAGAAAATGACAGAAACAAAGCAATCAAAGAGATATCTGTGCCCAGAGAGTCCATCTAGACCAGCGACTTCGACTAAAACTTGTGTGAAGGCCAAACTACCCATCTGGAGCCAAAGACCAGGATGAGAAAGAGCAGCCAGTGGAACCACTTATACGCTCCGCACAGAAGGAGTGGCAGCAATGCCGACGGCGCCAGGAGGACGCAGTCACAGGGACCGAGCACCCGGTCTGTGCCAGGAACAGGGGTAAGGAGTAAGCGCCAGAGGCCACGACGACATGTCAAAGCCTGGCTATCGTGGGGTTCTGCTCCCAGTTTCTGACAGTGACAGTTTGAGGAGCTGAGATGCAATAATGGAATGGAGGTCGATGCCAGGTTAGATGCAGTTAAATAGAGCCAGACTTGCAAAAGTTTGGGACACAGCGTTCCAGGCAGGGAGCACTGCAAAGGCCCTAAGAGCCTGACTAGCTTGTTCCTTTACTGGAACAGAAAAGTGAGCAGGACCCGTGCACAGTGAACAATGGGGAAAGCTGTTGAAACAGGTGTCTGATGGCAAACAAATTATAATGGAGAAATCATAGTCCAAGCAAAGGAAAATGAAGTCTGGTGGTGACTGAGGATCTGATCTCAGACACATCCTCGGCACCACTGAGAACTTGAGCTCTCTGTGAACGACACCTAACCCTGCCTTTCTTAAAACAAATCCGCCAGCTGCAACCTTATGTCTCAAGGTTGTTCCCCCTTGTAACTATGCAACCATTTCGGACCCCAGCCTATCCTGACTTAACAAGCACCCATATTTCTTGCCAGCTCCAATTATAGTCCTTGATAAACAATTCATGTAACTAACTGCAACCTTGAGGGTTTTGCCCCTGTGAGTCTCCCCCATTTTGTAGTCTGGCGGAACACAATTCAAGTGCTTCTTGAATCCGTGCCTCCTGAGCTGCAGTCTTAAGTCCCAAATAAACACCCTTTTATTTCAATCGGATCTCCGTTCCTGAAATTTTAGTTAACAAATCCAAGAGGTAGGCAGGGACTGGATTACACAGGTTCTTGTACAGAATGAGTATGGATATTATTCTACTTGGAATGGTAGGTGGATTTAATGGAAGGAGAGAAACAGTAAGATTTATACTTTAATAAATTACCCTAGTTGAAATCATTTGCATAAAATATGCTTTTTATCAGTTTTCTCACCACCCACAATTCTCGTATGTTTAATTCTTATTGCACATAATAAATATATTAAAGGTGACCATACTCACTGGCTGGCTCAGTTTGTGCCTGTTGCCTCATTCACCCTCAAATGTATCTGGGTTGAGACCAGAGTTGTCAGTCTTTTTCCATAAAGGGCCCAAGTGCAAGTAGTCTCTGTAGGCCAGATGGCAATGAAGCTCTGCCACTATAGCACAAAGGCAGCCACGGACAATATGTACACTAACGGAGGTGGCTGTGTTCCAATCAAACTTTGTGGATACATTAACATCATATGAAATTCAATTTCAGTATCACAAAATATTCTTCTTTTGATTCTTCCAATCATTTAAAAACATAAAATTCTTAGCTCATGGGCCATACAAAAACAGGTGGTGGTCCAAGGGTGGTTGTTTGATGATCTCCTGTTTAGATTATAAAAGAGATGGTGATCCTTATAATAGCTGGCATTTACTGGGGGCTTACTATGGACCAGGCAATCCTCACAACAGCTCTATGATACTACAAACTAATATTATATATGCGTTACAGTAAAGAAACAGAGTCATAAACAGAGGCAAATCTAAGGAACTCATCACCCAAGGTCTCCACGCTAGAAAGTGGCAGAAAGCTTAGATATGGGGCCAACATCCTTAACCAAATTGCTAAGTAATATCACAATACACTTCCGTTCTCTCCCTCCTAGGGACATTCTTCCTTCTCTGTCATCTTTTTAATTCTTGCATATTTTTAGATTTCCTTTATTTCTTTATTACTCTCTTTTGCTTTCTCTTTATGTCTCTTTTCCCACATTCTATTAAAATTATGACTATAACCTAGTTATATACCAGAAAAAAATAAAAATTAGATTGCACAGAATAAGGAACGGTCCTTTCAACCTCTACACTCAAATATTTCTAGTTTTCCTTAAAAGGTCTAAACATAATTGCTCCCTTCATATTCCTCAAGTGAAACCTGTTTTCCACCTAAGCACTAGATTTCTACGTAGAAATGTATCTATTATTTGCATTTCTCTTTTAACAACCAGTTAAACAACTGTGTTTGCCTTTGCAGTTGTCCTGTGGGCAAATCCCGAATTCCCTCACTCTCCTTGTATCTGTAACTAAATGGTGTCAAGTTAAACAAAATCCAGATAAGTTACTCCATGTTCTTAAATCTATGATACTCCATCCTTAGAGTGCATTAAGCTGGGAATTTTACCACTATATTGAGGATTAGAGGTTCTGCATTTCAAGTAACTCTCTTTACAAATGAATTCTTGGAACACAGGTTGTTTTTTAAATTGGGAGCTTTCAGTACACTCTGCCACAATCCTTCACAATTTCAAAGCATTTTATAAGTGTTTATTTATGGTGGCTGTCTATTTTGAAACTACAGATGGATAAAAAAAGAGGAGTATTTATTTAATGGTGGCTGTCTATTTTGAAAGTACAGATGGATAAAAAAAGAGGATGGTACTTAATTCCAAGGCCACTTTCCCTATTGAATCTTCTTGCCAGCAACAAGGCAGCAGTGAAGCTCAAATCGTTTATAAATGTCAGCAAAATCCTATGAACAAGTTACTGCCCAACACATTTTTTTTTAGTGTCTTTTATTTGGAAAAACATTTACTTTTTAAAGGAGGAGAAAAAAGATGCCATTTGATTGTTGATATACAGTACCATTTTCCACTAAATTATTGTTAACAAAGGAAAAAAAAATCAAGTTGAAGCTGCTGATTTAAGCTGCTCAATCCATGCCAATTTCTGCAAATGTTAGAGTGGCGTTAAAATCAAAGATGCACTTAAGGAGAAACATACACTTAGTTTGGAGGAATGAATGAGAACAACCTGCTTGGTTCATATTAAGCGTGCATATTTATCAACACTAGGGACACATGGGAAAGACAGAGCTGAGTGTTTATGAGCTTTCTGAGAGGATTGATTTTCACGAGTCTCTGATTTAGCTGGAAGGGGTGCCCATATATTTAGTTAGCGAAAGGGTTAATGGATTCAACCTTTTGAGAAATACACTTCTCCACATGCATATAACATGATGGATAGTTTACTGAATGCACATAGGTAAACATAGGTGAACACAAATTAATTGGAAGGTATAGGGTTTACTGTTTATTTTTTTTTTCTTGATAGATGGATCTCATTATTTTCCTTGGACAGACAGAGCCATAGCAGTTTCCAGAGAAAGGAGAAGTGACAGCTCCAGGAAACTGCTTACAGATGGACAGCCAGCAGGCTAAAAATATTACTTGTGTCCACCTCATCAATAAGCAGGCTCCATGAAGAGTGGCAATTATTCTTTCCCTGCTTGTGCTGCCCTTTGCGAGGCATGAAGACGATTATTGATAACTGGGTATGTAGAACAAAATATATACAGTAACACAAACCCATTTACTATGGCAAATCCATATCGCAGAGCGCCACTGCCTTTCATGCTATTATTTAAAGCGGCAACGTGTACCCATCAATGTCTTAGAGGATTATGCTGATACTGTGTTTTGGTACAGTCCTATTAATTATTAACGATGCACATTTATTACTCACCTATATTTAGAGAGTCTGTATTATGCACTGCAATGGGGGAAAGAAGCATTGCTGAGTTGAAGGAGGTGAGTTTTCAGTCTTCTGTGCATAAAATGTCACGAGAACTGACCTGTATCTTTCATTTGTCTGTCCCAAAGAGGATCTTTAAGTTTTTTGTGACGATAATACCAAAATAAATAAATGGAAATAAAATGTTATACAAAATCACGATCAGTGCTTGTTAACAACCAACAAGATACACAGCTTCATTATTTTTTTTTTTAATATGAGAAAAAAAATTGGAGTACCAATTATGGTGTAGAATTAAAAAAAAAACCCTTCTGAATTAAAGGCACTACAAAATAAATGACAGTTTCCAGGCATCAGCACAAAGCTAAAGGGATTTCAATGGCCTCATTACTTTTATTACCCTGCATTGCTCAGCCAAATCTGCTGCAAGGTTGTGTTTAGGCACAGAATCTGTCGCGTACTTGCAGAAATGTGGGCACTGGATCAGCTCACCTGAAATCAGTGGCACAAACACTCAAAATCAGAGCATAGCAAATGCTCTGCTTAGTTATCTCACGTTATGCAGATAGGAGAAATGGTGTTCATCAAGAAAGGAGTTAGGAGAAAACGGAAGACAATTTCAACCATAAGAGTCAAATTTTGCCATATTAGATCATATAGTTTAAGGTACTGGGGGCTATTCCTCTTGTCTCCTTTCCTTTTTGAATATCCCATTTCCTGGCATTTATAGTCTAAAACAGATGAAAATGATGCACATTTCTTGTTAATTTCAACACACAATAACAAAAGTGATTTAAAAAACAAAAGTCAGTCTCAACGAGAAAACATGCCTTACATTCTGCAAAAATTTTCAGATTCTTCCTGGGCTTGAAGGTCATGGTGATTAGCTGTGCTGTGTTATTCTCGAGTTGCACAATTATCCAGTAATCAGGGATTCCACCTAGAGCTGTCATGACTTCACTAAGGAGACCCTTGTTCCCTGTTTTCCTAAATGTCTAGTCTCTGAGGACAGAAGAGAGGAGTTCATTCAAAGGTGAACCGTCTTGCTGAGTGTACTAAAGCAGTGGGTAATTAGAAAAAACAAGCGACAACTAAATACCCTCCACTTAATTCTCAAATTGCCTGCCCATTTTTAACTTCAGTCTTGTAAAACTAATAGGTTTATCAGTCTATGATACAATTACTGTTTTTATTTAAAAGATTCCCAGAGTGCTAGTGTCTGAAAAGAAAATATTACTCATTCAATAGTGCCATAGTGTTATTATATTTTAAATTATGCATTCTTTTTATGCTGCCTTTTGTAATTTCATGAGATAGCAACTAAATGCAGTGGTATTTTGGGAGAAAGTCATTCTGAAGCCTTTGTGAAATTTAGATAAGTTATTTCTCTTACCTCCCTATGAGGAAAGAAGACAAATTCTGTTCAGGTGGCAGGGTTGTTTGTTTTGTTTTGTTTTGTTTTGTTTTATTGGGCAATATATAAGACAATCTAGGTGAAATCATATTTGAAATACATTGCACCTGAATTTAAACCAAATTTGGAAATTATTCATTCTCACTAAAAATGAACATTCAGTGGCATATTAATAAAGACTATTTACTGTTGAATTACATTGAAATATTCTATCAAGAAAATTCTTTGGTCTTTTTCTTGTCAGAGCACTTTTAATCATAAGTGACAGAAACGCAAGAAAACAGAGGGGGGAACGGTTGGTTCCTCTAATCAATGGGAAGGGCAGTGATGGAGCCTCACTTGAACCAAGGATCCAGGGACCTGAATGCAGGAAGGGTCCCTTGCCCACACCTCCCACCCTGCTTCTCATAGTCTGAAAGGAAAGCCTGGTGTGTGTTGTGTTGTGTGGGGTGTGTATGTGTTTCTAGGAAATGCTCACTGTAGATAAAGAGCCCATTGCTTTCTTGAGCTCGGTAACCAGGAATCTGGGTCACAGGGAATCAGGTTTGCTTAGAGGCAAAGTCAACCATCTTGGCCCTTTGGCTAGGGGGTGGGGGGAAGGAAGAAGTTGCCCAAAATGCAGACCGTGCTGTCCCCAGAAGTCCTGGGCAGAGAAAGCGCTACCTGACATGTTGGCTGGATGTTACCAATGGACTGAAGGCAGTCCCTGTCGGTATTTTAGACTTCCTCCTTTTATAGTTGGATCACTTATCCTAGTAACACTATCAGCAGGATTAGAAGAACCCAGCAACACTCTTGCAATATATTTACCAAATTTTAAAAAGTACTTAGTAAACTTATAAAATGAAATGTGTGTGCCCATACATGTTCCTCCTCTGTGACAAAGCCCCTTGTCTCATGCTCAATGCTGTTTCCCTACGTCTGCTGTTGATATAACCTTAGATGCAAATCCTACTATTTCCAACAACTCATTTTCATCTAGCTCTGTCCTATCTAACACCCCCAGGCCTCCTCTACCAGTGACCAGTCCACTGACACAGCAGAATTCTCTACTTGATCGCCCATCTGTCTTCTTTTAGTAACTTTTCCTTAAGAGGCAATGTGAAGTTACAGGAAAAACAAGGCTTTGACTCAGAAATGCCTTGAAACCTACCACCTGAACTTGTAATTTTATGCAAATCCCAATGACTTTCCAAGCTTGACTTCTCTTTGGAGTGCTTGTGAAGACAACAGTGATAATAGATCTAAAATGCTTTACCAAATATATTAATTATTTCTATCCATGCCATCAATTTATTACACTACTTCCTTCACTTCCTTTTAAACAGACTGTATTATCTTCCAACAGCCTTACATTTGTAAGCATCCATCTTACTGTTGTCTTCTCCATCCTCAGGGACTTTGAAATCTGGAAGGATAGCAAGTCTAACACACTGAACTCACTATTCCCAGAATCTCAGAACCGCTAGACTCACCCAGAGTAAAGCTTTCATACTTCTTGGGCAAAGTTTTCTCCTCAAGCCCTTCAGATACAATCTCATATGCTCATTCCTCCACTCATTTCAAACCTAACCACAGAGAGAAGACCATCTTGAAAAATGAGCTAATAATTCGGCAAACCAAATCCACTCCTTAGAAAACTGATCTTCATTATGCATTAACAGCACACAAAAGATCAAGCAGTGAACACTGTTTAAACAAAATAATAATGCTGCCTCTCCTTGGGGAGCTGCCAGAATCATAAATTGCCTTTGACAAGGACTTCAGGAACTTAACACTGTAACAATTCTGCTTGCACCTCTCCAGGTGTAGCAAACCGCCCGTTGCAGACGGTTCTGGTCTAGGAGAGGCATGCTCAATGGCCAATGAAATGCTGACGTCAGAGGCCAAAAAGAGGTATGTCTAAAAATATTCAGTCTCTTGCTTTCAACCACTATCGCACCTCATGTCTTGAGCTGCCAGCTTTGTCCTCTGATTTGGCATTTTTACCTACTACTATATATCATACCTGTGCCAACCAGTGCCCCAGATGTTAAATTTAAGAAGCTAATCATTTTTGCTCCTTCTCTACCTCCTTCATTCAACGTCTCATTTCCCCTTCTCTCCTCCTCCTTGACTCCCTCACTGCCTTCCCTCCATCCCTTTCCCCTCTTCCTCTTTGTTCAGTTTGCCTCCTTTCTAATTTCTGAGTCTTCCCTTGTTCATCCTTTTCAATGTTTTATATTCAGACCACTGGAGTCCAAGATGAATCGAAGGATGTAAGCCCCAGATGTAAAAGCTACCTCACACATGCCTTCTAGTATGACTTTCTCTCCTACATCACTCTAAGTGAAGTAAGCCAGAAAGAGAAAGAAAAATACCATATGATATCACTCATATCTGAAATCTTAAAAAAAAAAAAAAGACAAATGAACTTATATATAAAACAGAAATAGACTCACAGACATAGAATACAGACTTGTGGTTGCCAAGGGGGGTGGGGTGGGAAGGGACAAACTGGAAGTTGAAGATTTTCAGATACTGACTGGTGTATATAACATAGATAAACAAGTTTATACTGTATAGCCCAGGAAAATATATTCGAGATTTTATAGTAGATCATTGAGAAAAATAATATGAAAATGAATATATGTATATTCATGTAATGACTGAAGAATTGTGCTGTACACCAGAAATTGATACAACATTGTAAACTGACTACAACTCAGTAAAAAAATTAAAAAAAAAACCTTTGTCTCCTGACTGTCGTCACCCTCAAGTTAACGAAAATGGTCGTCACCATTCTCTGGATGCCTCTGAGCGCTTTTTGGTGGGTCATTTTGGGCATTTACCACATTCTGCCATCTATTACTGTTCCTTGTACAGACAGCTTCATCCTTTTCATACAGCTTTTATATTTTTGTGTTCTTGGGCAAAAGCATTTTATTACTTTGTATGTTTTATTGTATTTGTATGTTTTATTAATTTTTGTAACTTTTGTATTAGGCTATCCTTTATCAAAAATTGTAATTTCTTTGGGTTAATCATTTAATAAAACATCTACATAAATTTAATTTCTACTCTCCAGGAACTTTTGCTCTCTAACAGAAACATTAAAACAGTATTCAAGCAAAATGCTTAGAAATACACCTGTGTGTGTGTATATATAAAATCTATGCTCCTCCACATTGTTTTCCTAGTAGGGCGTGCTTTTTCACATTTGTGAACTACTTGCAAAAGGGTCTGGGTCATCTGACTGCAGTCATCACAAATAACGTAGTCTGGGGAATAGGCACAAAGTGTCAGTCTGTAATTTTAACCCTTTCTTCTGAGATCAATACACCATTGGATTGTGATATTCTGGTATCCTGTTGTTTTAAAGGATGATGATGAAAATATTTATCTGAGTGGCTATGAATATGGTTACCCATATCTGGAAAAAGATAATTAAGTTATTTGAGCTTCAGATTTGTCATCTTTAAAAATGAACATAACAGCACCCCCTCACAGAGTTGTTCTGCATATCAAATCACTGTATAAAAGTTCTGTGAAATTCAAAGTGCTATACAAAGCTATTGTTAAAATGTTATTACTGCCACAATTTAAATATTCTGTATCATCTAGTCTGGTAGTCTCCCCTCCCCCGGCCAACCCACCCACCCAGTCAGTAGCAGTTGAGAGTGACCTATTGTCATGTGCTACTTTTGACTGTTTTAAGCTCCCTCCTTTAGTGACATCACTTCCACTTCCCTTATGCCTGGAAGAAGCTAAATGCTGTAAGCTTCATCTATGTTTGGCCTTTCACTGAGTACCACCAGACCAAAGCTCACCGGGAGGCCAAGGTTAAAGTCACTGCATTCCCCTAAATGAGCTTAACCAATCAGACCAAATCATTTTGGTCCCCTTCATGGCATCCCACCCTGTATTTGGTACCACACACTCCTAGTTCCTTCCCCAAGATGACTCATGGTGAAAGAAAAGAAGACAATGGCTTGTTAACAGAATAAATGATCGTTTGTAACATCACACAATGCTATCCCTCAATGGTATTTATGAGTCACTATTAATAAAAAAAAGTTCTTTCTGAACTCTCATATAGCTGTCTTTGAAGTCAGTAATAATCATTTTAACACAAAGCTTCATTCCCTTTCTCCAAAAAGCTCTAAGCACCTGGGAGACATTATCTAATTAATCCTAATGCATGCAGAGAGGCTCTAAGGGGGTGTTTCAGAAGACAAAAAGTGTCTATAAAGTTCACCCTGATGATCATTAAAATATTATCCACTCAAATGCATGCACAAAACACAAGACTTTAGCCACAGGAATTCACTTAAAATAATTTTAGAAGCTTGTAAAATAAATCGGACTTCTATTGACAACTACGATGTGCCATAAATTTAACCTGTTAAAACAGATTCCTTCCAAGGCCTGTCCTTAAGTTATTTTGACTCACACGTATCTCTCTTTCCCTCAACAAAAGGACCAAAGTGTAAGTATGTTAAGATCTTAATCATTTGCAAAATTCCTAAAACTTCTTGCTGATTCAGTACGTATAATTGGTTTTTCCCAACCCCAGTCCTAACTTTTAGACTTTGTGTCATTTGAAACACTCAGCTTTCAGAAAGTTAGGAAAGATTAAAATGTTTTTGAATATGCTATATTTAAGTATTGGATTTAAGTGGATGAATAGCCCTACATAACCAAGGAATAAAGATGACTGTGAAAACAAATAAATTTAGTCTGCCTTCTTTGTGTTAAGGGCAAGGGCACAAACTGACCATAATTTAACTTAGTTAAACATTACTAGCTGAGGAAAGTCAAGTTACAGACCACAAAGCGAATCTCTTTGGTAGGGTTTTCCAAGGAATTCCACTGAGCCCCAGGCCAGGCTGAAGGGGACCTGCTGACACATCCATCTTTCTCAGTAATGGAGTGAGTATATTAAAATGTGGGAAAGTGAGACAGATACCCACCCTGCTACTGACCCTGCTTATTATGCCTGGAAGATGCAACCGAAGGTCTTCTCTTTAACTCCCCTGAAGGCAAGATTATATATTTTACTTCTTCTGTAGACACCTACCTCACCCAGGGCCCTGATCAGTTACCCTAGGTGAAATCTCCTTGTTATATGTTCCACTAGAAAACTACCACTGTGAATTTCTTCTTTGGCAAGACTCATTGTCCTTATACTTACTGCTTCAATGTATGAATGCTCCACAGAACTGTAATTCAGTGGGATCAAGGACAACACTCTTCAGTCTCCAATTAGCACACTGTTTGGCATATTATTTAATACATTCAGACTGAGGGGTGGACACAGGCTTTGATGGACAGATAAATGAAGTAGCTCCATTTATCAGCTGTGCCTCCAGGTGCTCTTCAGAATCCCAGTGTCTGGGAGGGATCTGGAAGAATCAGAGAGGAGGGGTCCCAGGGACTTCCTGAACCACCCTTGCATTTTAGGGCATATATTAGGGAACATTTCCATAAACTGTTTTTAGTTGAGAATCCATCAGGCCCTACTTACCATAATCACTTAGTATTCATTTTTTAACACCTGTTATATGCAAGAAACTACGCCATGCCATGTGTGAATGAGCATGTGATGCAAAACAGCTCTGTAAGAGTCCTTCCTTGTAATTTTAAATATTGGAATTTCTGCAATTATGAAAATAAAATATAGAGACTTGACTCAAAAACTGCCAAGGCCATGACACCTCCGAAGTCAATACTGACCATAATTAAGTGTGCTTTAAAAATTATGTGACCTAATAAATGGAACAATAAAAGTATGTTTTCAAGCAGATTCTACTTACTCTCTTCAAGGACATTTGATAAATTCATACTATAAGTCATGCTCAATTCATTAAGTGCTTCAGCCTTTAATGATCAATAGAGTCCAGAATAGAGACCTAACATGATTGAGAAATGCACTTAGGAAAATTACTGTAACAGGATTAAGTCTTTTGCTGTGTGTCTTCAAATCACATGGCTTTTCCTTTGTTTATTTTCCTATTGACAGCTGAACTTTCCAATAATTCTTCATATCAAGGATGAAAATAGCTTTCAATTAATTGATAAACATCACAGAGACTCAAAAATAACCCCAAGAATTTAGACCCCAAAGGCATTTTATTCTCTTGCACATTCTCAGAAGTAACCGTCAGTCTTGTGTAGATGCTGGCACATTTTCCCACTACTGGAAGGGAAGATTGATCAGTCAGAAAGAAATGTCCGCTGATACTGTCTTAACAGTAGTTGGCAGAGAAAATTCTTCCTGAAATATTTACAGCTCCCTCATTCTAGTTATAACAATTATATGGAAGCCTTTTAATCGTGTACTCACAAAGCAGGTGATATCCAGGCTGTCTTGCCTCACTGCTAATTTAGTACATTCATGGAACCATCTCAGCCACCTTCATAGCTTCTTCTACCATCTAGATGATTAACTTCAATGCTGTGACTCTATCCCAGGTCTCCTGGTCCTATATAATTCTATCAGAATAAATTTTCTCCAAACATAAATCTGACCAAATGTTTTCCCTATTCAAAATCCTACGTTGGCCCTCCACTGAATATTGGAAAGTCCAAACTCCATGCTACGTCATACAAAAGCCTCTGTCATCTGAGCTCAGGTGTCTTTGCGCTGTGCCCACTGTGCCTACGTTACATCCCAACTGCTTCAATTCCTATAAATCACAGGCTGCTGCCATCTCTCTGCTTTTCTCAGACACTTATCCCCCCTGGAGTGTCTCCTCCCACCCCATCCAGTAAGAGGCACTTTCACTTCTAGAGGGGGCCCATCCAGAGCACGTCAAGATAGAATCAGTATCTCAAATGGTCAATTTTTCTTTTGTATTTCGTTGTCAAGACACCAGATAACACAAGCGTTTTCACTCATCACATACCCTGCTCCAGGGCTCTCTTTTCCCCTTCAGTTTCGCTTTCCAGCACCTCAGAAGATACATACGGAGCCATACTATTTTCTCCCTTCCACCTTGTAACTTTTTCACATCCTTTCAATACCCCTTGGTGAATTTCACAGTGCCATAAAGTAAAAGGGCTTGAAGACAAAGCTGTCACGGAAGCTGGGCCCATTTGAATTTTAAAAATATAAGGAGCGATGAAAGGGTTGATCCATTTTTTGCCCAAAAACTCACGTCCTCAAACTGTAAGTCATTTTCTCTTTGTACAGTGTGTTGAATGATCATTCCAATATATTTTCCTGGGTTTAGAAATCTCATTTTGGCATAAATTGATTAGAAATGTCATAAAGATTTGTACTTTTCAGCTACAAGAGGACACGTAAGTCTAATCTGAATACTGCTCACATCTTTTCTGATTTTTTTTTGATGTTTTCCTAAGTTTTGGACATCTGTCTTTGTGTTCCTACTACCTAAATATATTCTATGTGTTCTTGACTTTATAATTTAATGAAAATGCATTACTTTTGTTGAGGAACTTATTAGTAGACATCTACATTTAACTGTATACATCTACTTAGTTGCTTCTTTTTTTTTTTCTGCAATGTAATAATGAACTAAGACCATGTAGTTTCAGACTGTCCCTTTTTTTCCTGTCTGTATCAATCAGCGCAAAGAATAGAGACAATTCAAGGAATTATTCATCTTAGCTATTTTCTTCAATGAAAATCTCTCCATTTTCTGGAATAACAGTAACTTCAAAAATGTACTTAATGTTAATTTTTAAAAACAACTCATTGTTTGTTAAATATTTCTCTTTGAAACATTTATAATCCAAGCAGTCATCAAACCTGCATAAATCCACAAAATGTCTTGAACATTGATGAGACATTAATGACCCCTGCAAGTCTCTAACTGTATGTGACTTTGTTTAGCTATCAAATATGCTATTTAAGTATGCTGTTTAGTATAATTAATGACTTACATGCCATGTGTAAAATGGTAATTTAAAAAGAAATAGATCATAAGCACAAATATTACTAAATATAATCCAGTCTTTCTTTGATGACTCACCAGGTCCGTTAGGATCACGCAGCACTTCTGAGACATCATTAGGAGCATCAGTTATCACTGAAGTGCATCCATATGGTGCAGATGATAGAGACACCAAGAGTCTATTTACCAAGATTTTTCAATATGTGAGAAAACATGCAATGCATAATGTTAGTCAGAACAAGCAGAATACCCATCGGGGTATTATGTTATATTCAAACATATAAAGTGTGTGAGTATGCACCCAGAACAAAATGATAGACAAATAGCCCAAATGGTGGTAACCTCTGGGCAATGGAAGTACAACCTATAAAAGAAATTCTCTTCAAGTCCACAGAAGAAGCAATTCAAGCATCAGGTATGTTTATGAAAATAAAAGAGACAAGAGTAAGAACTTAGTATAGATCACAAAAATAGTTTGATTCCTACAACTAGAGTATGGCTTAATATTCTTAATGTTAAGAGAAATATCTCCCTTCAGAAGCAGGAGGAAAGCATCTACAGACCACAGACAGATGGTGTGTGCAGAAGTGCTCTGATGGGTCGGGAGGGTCAGAAGGGGACGCTGGAAGCTATGGAGACAAGTGTGTCAGAAAGTCTGATATTCAGTCCTACAAATATATCAAGGATGCCCAAGACTAAAGCAATATAGCTGATAACTGAGAGTCATGAGCATATCACTGTGAACATACTCAAATACATCCAGCACAAAGTTAAGAACAGCTGGAATTAGTTGGTGTTTTATTCACAGACCTGGGATCCCGAGATCTGGAAGAGGTGTTCTGGGGGGTCTACCACAATGAGAAGTAACACCTCTTCCTAGGCAAGCCACTGCTTTGATTATTTCTATAGCAATAGTGTAAATATTGCTGGATGCCAAGAGACAGACTGATCAAAGGTCTCCACTCTCTCTTTATCCCTGTCAATAAATCCAGTCCCAAGAATTAGCTGGGTATGTTGCTCTCTGCTTAAGGAAGGAATTGGTCACTAACCAAAGTATCTTGGGCGCCAGAACTAACACCCTCCCTGAGTCTTTAAGAGTGGATGACAAATGAGTTGGCTGGATTTACAGCAGGGCCTCTTAAAATGCCTCCTGATAGCTGGGCCAGTAGCTCTGTTCTCCATGCAGCTTGCCTCAGTGTGATACTGTGGGACCCTGACGACGCTCTTGCCTCATTAAGATCACACAGCTTGCTCTTTGGTACATTATTAGAATAAATATTCCGCACCTTATTCTACTGTATATTTTGCTCTCCCCACATATTGTAGATACATGAAAAGCAAGCTTAGATTATCTTTCAACAAAGGGACAAGTACATGGAATTTGGAGATGAGATAGAAGCCAGCTGTTGTCAGTACAGCCTGTTTTTAGAAGAGGGCAGGGGATCTGACAGCTGCACATGGAGTGGTGCAGTCACAGCCCTGCTGGAAGGAAAGGATGTCACAAGACAAATGCAAAGAACTCTCAGCTCACAAACTGTACTTATCAGAAGGTCTTCCGTGACAGCAACCAGGTTACAAATGGTTAACAGGAAAGTATCTCATGAGGAAATAGAAAGAGTGCAGGTATTGGCCTTTTGCTCCAAACCTAAGATTGGTCCCAAGAGCTTTGTCTGACAAAGAAATGAGCTTTTTACAAAGCAGGGATGGTATTTTGAACAGCTTGGTATACCCTCTGTCATCACGACAGACACCACAGAACTACCTGACTCGACTCCCTGACAGCTTTTCGGCAAGCACTCAGAGACCAGGCGGGGGAGCCCACTCATCGCAAGGAGACGCCTGAGCTCAAAGCTGGCCTTCCCACACTTGAGGAGCTGAATCTCTTCTCCCAGCATCACACCTGTGGGCCAGTGGACTCCGACGTGTGGCATCCGTCAGAATCTCCCGGACGACTGATTCAGTCTCAGCTTGCTGGGGACCATCCCCTGAATTCCATTCCACAGGTCTGGGATGCTCCATTTTTACCAAGATCTCAGGTGAGTCTCATGCTGCTGGGCCAGGGGTCACATCATGAGAAGCACTGCTCTAGACAGGATTTGAAACGTATTTCCTGGTTCTGTGACTACTTGACCCACATATTACCTTTACCTCCATTTCTTCCTCCCTCCTTCTCTCTTCGTCCATTTTTTTTTTTAAACTGGGAAGCTGTGTCCATGGCACAAAGTTAAATAAAAGACACTTTTCTATTTTTAGTGCAGTGAAAATATTCTGTGATATCATAATAATGTACATGTCCTACATTTGCCCAAACCCATGGAATGTATATCACCAAGAGTGAATCCTAAGGTAAATATGGACTTGAGATGATGATGGCATGTCAATCCGCCGTAACCTCTCTGATGAGGGATGCTGGTAACCACGGGAGCTGCATGTGGGGAGAGAGGCGGCGCTGTGGGGAATCTCTGCACTCTCCTCTCAATTTTGCTCTAAACCGAAAACTGCTCTAAAAAAAAGTATTTGAAGAAAAACAATAACAAAAGTGCCTTCCTTATATTTAAAGAGCACTTTTTCTCTACCACACACTTAGGGAAAAGCTAAGCAAACAAACATGTAAGATCAACTCTTTATCATTTAATTCAAATTCTTCTCTGACATCTACCACCATAAGAAACATTAAAAAGCCTTATGCAGAATCAAGAAGGGTCAAGTGATCAAGAGAATTTGGGAAACTCTGGGTTAAGCAAACTTAAAGTTTCTTTGTTGAAGACCTTTTCAGTGTTAAATGAGCTAATGGGTATTGAGATTCTCCAGGAAGCAGTAACAGCTTTGATCATTTACAGAACTTGTTTCATTATGGAATACTTTTTGGGTGGAACTCTAGTGTTCTAGGAATACAATTTGAGAAATAGTATCATTTTCCCCCCAAGGACTCAGATAAATGATTGACTTAAACTAGGTAGGATCATTTTTCTTTTAAATCAGTTCAAAAAGAAAGGTATTATTTGTATATTAGGATACTGTATGTGTGTGTAAAAAGACTGATGAGTTTGTAAGATAAGAACTTCACTCTAATAGATTTAAGCCCACAACTGAAATCAGGTTTTACTAGACCTATCATTGAATCCAAATTCCTAAAAACCTGCAGGAAAAAAATGTGAAATACCTTTCTTTTCCTTCTTTGGAACTGGATAGTTACTATTAGAATACCTGCTAATTAATGTATTCTGTACTTGTTGGCTAAAATGGAGACTCACAAAACACTTATAAGTTTCAATTTCCAGACAGACCTTAAATTCTTAAACCATATTTGTGGCTTTCTTAATTATTTCAATTTAAACTTACATGAGTCTATAATACTATATCAAAAGATCATTAAGCTATTAAGCTAAACATTAGATATTTACTAAAAGGGCAGAGATTGATAAAGATTACTATTAGAAACCTTTTAAAACCATAATGTATCAATTTCAAATTACAGAACATGGTTTAAATGTCATTTATACATTGGAACAAACTGAAAACACATAATCACCATCTCCATGAATCACCACTTAGCCTCATTTCTAATCCTCCACTGCAGACGAAGGTTACTAGGCTGTGGTCCCTGCTTGCTATTTGATAAGCATTAAGTGCTTAATTTCAAGGATTTCACTGATCTCTTAAACAAGGGCAGACACAAATTGTTTTCTAAACAAGAGAGTGAAAACTGTGTTTTTATAACCACATCTATAAAGATTTCCTCTCCCTTTAAATGTGTTTAACACAAACTAGAAGTGTAAAATCAAGAAGTTCTTACCTCTCTATGTCACTACATAAATTCTGTAAAACCTTCCCATTTTTCCATAGCAAGAAGACATGCATTCTTTCATTCATTCACTCATCCGTTCAAACAGTATTTATTCAGTTCTAATGATATGAAAGGATGATGAACAATGTTCTTAAAACATGAAAAAGAAACATACTAGAATATATAGTATACACAATATGTAACATACATTATATTGCATATTACAGGATATATGTGTGTGTATGTGTGTCTGTATACACACATACTTGTAGGATGGCTTTGACTTAAAGAAATAACTGTATACGAAGCTGAACTTCATTAATGGAGAGACAGCTTTTTGATGAGCCTATAAAATTAACTCAACTGGATAATTCCAGGCACGAAGGTAAAGCTGCTACTCTTCCAAAGAATCAGACAACCCTGTTTAGGCTGCTTGAAGGAGTCGAGGTGGGGTGAAAAGCAGAAGGCTGACTTCTTTTCTTTACAGTGATTATGTAAAATCAACTTCAGCTGTACTGATTAAAAGGAAGTTTCCTTCTGAGTTCATGTCTCCACTGCAGGTAAGAAAACTACACTCTTAACATCTTTCAGTGGTTACTGGAGGATGTTGCAGAAACTACAGTAAGTGATCAGCACCCTGGAGAAAGGTCAGTACTCTGCCATAGCAACTGACCTGCAAAGTAGGAGGTCAAAAAGTACCATTTAAATTCTGTCTAGGCGAATGACCTTGTTTAAGGCACAGGGAACGAGGGAAGAGCAGAGCGCTGGGAGAGCCCTTCAGGAGCCCCGAGACCCAGCAGTGGGTGTTACAGCAGATGTGTGTCTCACACAGCAGTGAGGAGGATGGGTCCAGTACTCAAAGAGAACTTCCGGTCTTCGGGGCTGGTCGCTCACAGCTCCCGCCCACACTCAAAGAAGTATCTTATCCAAGGAGCAACAGTTAACAAGGTGGAAACTACTTCAAAAGATAGTCGCTGATGGCCCTGAAGTAAACTGGACATTTTCTGAGATGGGAGAGCGATGAGGGTGTTCTATGGAAACCATTTCTGAGGTTTTAATATTTGGGGAATTTTACTGCCTTCTCTTGCAGAAGCTTTAGAGTTTTACTATGGTTGAAAATGACTACTTTTGCTTTGGTCCTAAAACTAATTTTGTCATAAATGCTGTCTATTCAAAATACCTGGACATCTATCTTGTAAAAGCCTACAATATAATAATGAGGAAACGCAACCCGGCTGGTTAATGCTATTATAAAGTGGGTAAAAAAAATCAGGATCTGAATGTTTTACAAGGAGCCCTAGAGACAGTAACGTCTTCCTTTGTGTGCAAGATACTAAGACTGAAAGACATGAAGTAATTTGCTGAAGGTCTCAGATGGCAGATAAAGGACAGAGAGCAGGGTCTTGCTTGCCAATCCAAGTCTCTTTCTATCATCCAATGGCCACCTAGCAGAGTTTTGTGTCTAGAATGCTTGTCTAGATGTCAGAGAACTTGTTGCATTTCCGGCCTTTTGCAGTCAACTATTGGCTGTCCTGTTTCCCATTCACCAGGGAAGTCAGTGTTTAATGATATGTACGACCCACAGTTGTACAACTCCCCAAATGCATTGTCTTTAAGGGAAGAACACCTCGTTCCCTTCTATCTTCAGTGTCTGACATAGTGTCCAGTACATCCTAAATACTCAACATAGATTTGTCTGAGAGCTGAGCATTCAAGGGATACAAGCTGAGATCAAGGGATCTGCCAGAAGTCTTCTTCAAACTCCATAATATTTAAAAGCCATAAATCTAAAGCCATATGATCTCACTTACCATCTGGTTGTTTGGTCTGACAGGTGTTTAAGCATGTTCTGTTTTAAGAAGTATTATTTTAAATATTCTCAAAATGGATCTTGACTGCCAAAAGGCTACAGGATACCTTGTACATTATAAGTTTATAAGCAAAGTTGGATTTTTTTTAACCTCTTTAAAAGACCTTTGATATCTGTAGAAAATATAAATTTTAGATTAGTTGCTGTTATTTAGGGTAGAATGCAGACGGTGGACAGCTGGAAAGGTTTCTAAATTACCACTGATTCAAATAAATCTCCTGCAGTGATCTCCCTAATATTTTAGTAGAGATAGGTAAAAAACATTTTTCTATTAGAAATGTTTAATTCTTCATCAAAATAAGGGATTTATTACACGTGCTAAATATATCAAAGCACGTTATTCTATTTGGAATTAATTTCATTTGAGTTTCCCATTCATCCAAGTGGAATGAGAAATTCCTCTCAAAAAGAAAATTCTAATTTACATGGATATGATTATAAATTTTTCAAAATATAGTTTTTCTAGCTTTCACTTGGACACTTGGTATTTCAGGTCATTTAAAAATTTATTCTGACCCTGAATAGTTTTTTTAAAAGCATAAATATTTAGAAAGTAAAGTATACAATTTATTCCTGTTAACTAGCTCTATGCCGCACACAAGAGTTCTGTGGCCTAAAACTGCCCATTTCAGCTGTCTGTGGGCTTTGAGGTCTCAGAATTAGTACAAGGCCTACAGCTGCACCACGAAATTTACAGGGGTGGACAGGCAGTAAACATGAAACCGAGCAGGACCCTCCTGGGTACAAAAGCCCCTCCGTGTCCCATTTCTTGTTTGTAGGGGTAAAAAAAGGCTTTAGTCTCCGAGGCCTTCCCCAAGTTCCAAAGAGCAGGTTCAAGCAGTTAACAGGACATTTGGGTTAGAACTCCCGGCTCCTTATGAAGGGGTATAGCTAACAATCCGACGCATATCTGAATTTTCCTACAGAAACTAGGACCCCCACCGACGTGGAGGATGGTGACTACCTGCTGACCACAAGCACGCAGACCCCAGCCTGGCTGGAACCAGAAGGCTGATGACTGAGATTCCTGGAACACTACCCTGCTACCTCACCCCCAACCAATCAGAAGAAAGTCATGTGCCCTGCAATCCTCACTCCAGTTTTGCCTTTAAAAACTCTTCCCTGAAAACCAACAGGGGGGTTGGGCCTTTTGAGCATAAGCCGCCCATTCTCCTTGCTCAGCCCGGCAACAAACCTTTCTCTGCTCCAAACACCAACATTTCAGTCTGTTTGGCCCTGCTGTGTGTCAGACACACAAACTTGCATTTGACCACAACTATCCTCTTCAGAGATGTGTTTGTGGATTTTCTCCCCCTGACATGGTTGATGTGAATATTGAAACCAATTTCCATTTCCCAAGTTATGTCAAGAGCAGAATGAGGAATTATAAAGTGAGCTGAGCTTCTATTTTCTGACTTACGCAGTGCGGTTTTAGAGCCCTGAGCAGCCAGCGGCTGGGCCAGCCACCGGTGTGGTCCTGGGCGTACGTCCTAGAGCTGTAGGAACCACATGTTGAGTCAGGAGAGGTATCACTATCTCTGCCATTCTCGTAAGGTTCTCTGAACATGCTTCTTTCTCCTCTGGCTTCCAACACTGGCCAGCAAACAACCTGGTAAAAAGTGGCTCACTGTGCTACTGAGCACATTAGTAAGGGCACAAGGATATACTAGGGGATAAGTGAAGGGCCCTTCTGTTTCATTCAACGCACACGCTGGCTCACTCTCATTCATTAAGCCACAACTGAGTCCAAGCTTTCCTCTCTAGCAGTGAGCTCAACGTCATCAAAGCAGCCTCTCCCCCTCCCCATCCCGGCAACATTACCAAAATGTGGGATTTCCAAATATCATTCACATGGTGAAAACAAAGACTGTTTGCTTTCCTCCAGTTTGTTTAGAACTGAGAAGTAGCAAGAATATATATTTTTTAGGTTTGTCCAAGTCAGGAAGGGTATGGACACCTTATTACTGCAAATGATTTAACCAACTAAAAAAGAGCCAATTTGCAGAAAACAAATTAGTCTTTGGGAAATCAGATCAATGGGTACTTACTGATTAGACAAAAAATTAACTTAGTTTTATTTAATAAACATATACTTATATACATACACAGACTTATTCTTCATATATTATACTTCAATGATTTCATCTTCATCCCAATTTGAGAGATTGTGAAAGTGATGAACATATTCATAAATTGTTTTCTTTCCCTTTTTATTCAGTCATTGCAGAGATCTGAGCCAACATTTCTTCTTTATTAATAGCAACAAAAATGTTATTTTATATTGTCCAGTGTAAATATTTTATAGCAAAACAGTAGTAAAATGAACTCAAGTCACAAATATAGGGATTTTCAACTTCTGAACTGTAATAAAACTTTACTTCATTTTAGCTGGTATGAGATTAATCTATTTAAAACAGTTTGTATTTCAAAGCTGGAAACCGGTGCTAAATGTTGAATGATAACAAACCCAAAAAAAAGTCAATAGAATAAAATTAACAAAATATAAGTACTTGCATTTAGTCTGAGCAAACTCAATTTGGCCTCAAGTTTTCAGGATTTCTGTTTATCCAACACAATTTTAAAAGACAGAAGTCTCCTTTCTTGTTTCAGTTTCTATGCCCATAAGGCAGCAATGTTCTAACAATAGTATGAGAATGATATGAAGATAATTATCATTAAAAGCATAAGCCATTCTTAGTTGATAACACTGACAGGAGGGGTGGTTACACTTATGAATCAAAGGCCAATGAAGGCACAATAGATAATGAAATAACAATAAAGCAGAGGATGCTCCTACAACAATAGCTCAGTCAAAAACATATTCACTTGACTTCCTAAAATGTGGCCTGTTAATGCATAATTACAAATTCACCTCTTAATTTGTGAGCTATCCAAATGAGTAAAAGTACACAAAACAGCAAACTGGAAGTGGAATCCAGCAGTAGCGGTACAAAATGGAGTGTAAGACCTTGAACGCTGGAATCAGGCTCTGGTCCTCCCTGCCATTCACTGACTCCGTGACCTTGGACAAACATCATCATCAGCATCATAGTTTCTATGAAAACTACTTGCATTATATCATTTACTTTTCATTTCATTAAAATAGGTACCACTTTCATCCCCTTTTTAGAGATGAGAACATGGAGATTTATACTGTTAAGTAACTTGTTCCTGGTACACGGCTTTCATGATTTGTACCCAGGAAGCTTAGCCCTGATAGAGCCACATGATTAATGACAAATGTCAATAGGTGTCTCAGAGTCTTTATCTGAAAACAGCTAGATCACAGATGTCCAGGGAGTGGTCAATGATGCCATCAAGCAAGGGCTTAGCACAGAATTTGATACTTAGCAAATATTTAGCAAAAGTATGCTAATATAATAATAAAAATAGTAATAATAAATGGTGATAAATCAGAAAACAACAAAAGCAACAACAAAAATCAAAATGTCTACAAAATACTGATTATGTCTAACAGTAAGTGCTGGAGAGGGTGTGGAGAAAAGGGAATCCTCCTACACTGTTGGTGGCAATGTAGTTTGGTGCAGCCATTATGGCAAATAGTATGGAGATTCCTCAAAAAACTAAAAATAGACTTACCATATAATCCAGCAATCCCACTCCTGGGCATATATACAGAGGGAACTCTAATTTGAAAAGATACATGCACCCCAATGTTCATAGCAGCACTATTTACAATAGCCAAGACATAGAAACAACCTAAATGTCCATCAACAGACAAATAGATAAAGAAGCCATGGTATATTTATACAATGGAATACTACTTAGCCATAAAAAAGAATAAAATAATGCCATTTGCAGCAACATGTATGAATCTGGGAATCTTCATTCTAAGTGAAGTAAGCCAGAAAGAGAAAGACAAATACCATATGATATCACTCATAAATCTAAAAAAATTCTAAAAAAAAAAGAAAAGAAAAAAAAGAAGACACAAATGAACTTATCTACAAAACAGAAACAGACTCACAGACATAGAAAACAAACTTATGGTTACCAGTGGGGGTAAGAAGGTGGGAAAGGATAGGTTGAGATTTGGAGATCTGCGGATACTAACTACTATACACAAATACATAAAGAACAAGTTCATGCTGTACAGCACAGGGAACTATATCCAATATTTTGTAGTAACCTATAATGAAAAAGGACACAAAAAGGAATATATGTATGTATATGTATGACTGAAACATTATGCTGTACACCAGAAATTGTCACAACACTGTAAACTGACTATACTTTAATAAAACAAACAAGCCAAACAACAACAACAAAAAGAATGATGAAACATGATTAAGTGAGGTTCACTTAAAAAATGATTCCCCATTAGGAAATACAGTTAATAAATGACATGTATTAATAGGTTAGCCCCCAGCTAGGTCCTGAAAAAAAGGAACATACAAACTTCTTATGTAGGAACAAATGGATTCTTGAGCCAGGACATACACACATAAGTTGCTACATGCATATGTGTTGGAGGAGATGGTAAGGCTGGAGACGTATATATGTGTATCTCAACCAAAGCTAGAGTTCATATTCTATGAATATTAGGAAGCATTCTTATTATAGTAAGGATGTCCACTAATATTACAGTTGTCTGGGAAATACTGGCCACTGCAACCAGGCAATAGAAAGAAACAAAGATAAAAATAATAAAGACAAACAGCCTTATTTTTTTTTTTTTGGTAGAAACTGAGTGTAGGTAAATATCCTAAGAGAAAAAAGTTAAAAACCTATTTTTAGAAAAATGTAATTTCAGCCAAGAGAGGGTTTTACAATTAACATATAAAAAGTAATCACTCATTTACTTATTTATTCAATCACTATCCTATTGGGCATGTAATTGTAGAGAAGAGGAAATTCTTCTCTTTAGTTTAGAAAAGTGATTGCTTTTTATATGTTATGATTAAGTATAGGCAAAACCAAACAATATTTGTCAATGAATGACCAATATTATAAATGTATGTAAATATGTATACATACACACATACACATTTGAGTGTATAATACATTTCCAGTATTCAAAGAGAAACTGTTGGGTTTTTTTTTTTTTTTTGTAATTTCAAAAACACTTGAAATAGCCTTGATATTTGAAATAGAAGACTGTTGAATGCTACTTGCCCTATCTAATATTAAGTAATATTATAAAGTCATAATAATTAAAACAGTATGATCTTATGTTGCAAATAGAACCAACATACTGGCCTATCTACAGAGTTATCTCTAGGTGTTGCTATTTCAAATTATAATTCTTTATTTCACTGGTAATATCTAGCAAGGTTTTTTGTATTTTTAAAATAAGCCTGCATTAATAAATACTTTAAAACTCTGACAGATGTTTAAACGCTCATGAAAGAATGTCCTTTTTGTATGAGAGTAAAAATACTCCTATTATTCATGACCATGAAAACTTATCTGCAAAGGAGACCGATTTAAATTTGTCAGAGTTGTCAGAGATCCTCTAAGGGAGGGAAGACAGTGCTGATTAAACACCCTTGATTCTAAGTGCAATAACTTATAAAATATTGAACTCTGTTAATTTGCTTTTGATGAAACTAGAAAGTATCAATACGTACACAGTCCTAAATAAAGGTACCGAGATCTTATGTACCTACCTATTAAAATGAAACTTCTTGGGGGCATTTTATTAAAGTTATATATCAAGAGAAATTACCTTTGAATCTATCCTTATCTGAGCCAGTTACAGTACAGGAACTACACACTAAATTCATAGGCAGTGGCACGTGCTTACGCGCACGCGCGCATGTGTTGGAAGAGCACAGAGAGTGAGGGGTGGCAGGAAAGTAGAAAATTCATCATCAATATGTTCTGCTAAAAATCAGGACTCTGCATCCACCAGTGATTTCTTGTATTTTACCTCAAAACTTACAGTATAATATATAAAGTTATTAAATATGCCAATACCTCGATACAGTCATTCCTGAGTCTCATATTTCCTTTTCAAAGTATGCAGTTTGAGTCCTGGTCAGTTCCGGGGGAAGCTAGATTCTATAATGACCAGCCAAGTCAAAGTGAAACTTTGCCATCAGCTGAATCGTGGGCTATTTCTCTATAATACCCACCATATTTCAGCCTCACCTAAATTAATGTGAAGTCTGTAGTCAACTCCTGCCGATTTCAAGATCGTAAAATGAAGAAATCTCTGAAACCCATTTTCACTGTCCTCAACTCAAGCAAGCACATGATTCTTCTTCCTTCAGGGGACACACTCATCAAAGACTCAGGCCTCACCAGACAACCTGAGGAAATCATGTGACCCTGACTTTTACAAGACAGGTCTGCTTTAAAGTACACCCATATGATCCTGTGTCCCTTCTAACTTCTACCCCATAGTGGACCTTTCATATACTGCCAGGTGCTTCCCTCTCTTAGGCCACCATGCTCTTTTTAGACCTTTAAAGTTGTCTTTTGCTCCCATCACTCTACAGAAATGTACCCATTTTATCATAACCCCAGAAAATTACAGAATTCCAAAACCCAGTTGGTTCTTCTAGTCTTTGGATAAATGTTACTACAGTGTGACATCCAAGGATCAACAAAACCTTTATGTAAAATCACCCAAGTTTCAAATGTGCCTCAAGATGTTTTCATGTGTATGGGAGATGATACTGGTTTAATCTGATTTCACTTCATGATTAAAATGTAGTAGAATTCTTTTTAGGAGACAACTTCAAAGAAATCCCAAATTACACAAGTTTTCAGGAGCCAGTAATTATGAGGACTCAGAAAAAAAAAATGACATCTATGAAACATTATGTAAGCAAAATTCACTGATGCTAATTTACAACATTCAAGAAGAGAAAGACTATTGACATGAATTGCCACTGGAATGATTAACCTCCAAATTTCTCCATCCAAAAAAAAAAAAAAAAAAAAAAGCCTTTTCCTTTAGGTAGTAAATGCAATACAGCAGAAAGTTTCCAAATTTCCAGAGATTTGTGAATCTGCTTGTGCCATCACATATCTCTCCCTGCTGATAATTTCTGTGTGGCTCTCTCCCATCGTATCAAGGGCTGAAGCTGCTCTTTTGCCTTTTGGAAGTGGACACTCCCTCGCTTGTCACTAGTGTGGGCGTCCCTCTTCCTGTATGGCAGCAGGGGGGTTAACCAGCCCAGGTAGATAGGCCCACGGCAGGGAACCGAGCGCATCCTAGTTTGAAAGGACCAGACACAGGCTTGTCAGTTCTAACCTGACTAGCGATCTCTCAGGAATACTGAGCTGCAAGATAAGAACGGAGCTTTGATAATCCAAATGCACTTTGATAGAACATCAACTGAATTTAGCACCGAAGAGCAACATTTTTAAGGTTCTAAATTTTAGCTGGAGGCAGAGGGAACACCAGAAGGAAAATAAATGAAAGCTGCTCACCACTTCAAAAGCTAATCTTTGTAATGCTTTCATTAGCAGTTTAAAAAAACCACATACACACTTTTGAAGTAGAAAAGAAATGATTCTGACGCCTGATTGCTGTGGGGTGTAGTTTAACTACCCAGGCTTTCAAAAAACAGGCAAGGTCAGGAGTTTCTTTTACTGCTGTTGAGCTTGTAAAATATTTTGTTTGTAAAGGCACCAAAATAGATATATAAGACAGAGATTAGCTAATGAACTGCTCATTCAGTTCCCGCAATAAAAGATAAGTATCTGTTATATTCAGAGGGAAAAAGGTTCTTCTTTCTAAAGAAACTGTCCCCTTAGGCAGGATGTAAAGGCACTGTTTTCATTTTTAAACAAACACAGTATAAAAATATTTGGCCTAGACTGTAGAGAAGTTGCAGTGGGACTGGTAACCAGGAGACTTACAACCCATCTCCCTAAAACTTCAGCAAGGGGGAGAGGGCGGAAAACAAGTGAAATTATTGTGAGCTGAGTCCAATGGGAGAATACGTGTGTTTCAAACCAAAATACCTAACTCAAAGGCCATACCAGTTTGTAAACAGGAAAACAGGTAAAGTCAAGATCATGGTGCCAACACATATACTCTAAGAGATTTCCTACCCAAAGATCTGGCCTTGAGAAAAGTCCTGCCTGCCAGATACAATGTGGGTTTTGTGGCTATCAGATCAATGATATTATGGATAGAACATGTGGGCTGAGGTATAATAGAGAATTCCTAATTACACAGTCTTCACATAATATCAATCTTGAGGAAGAGACAATAGCCATTATTTATTCTCTCAATACCAAGTAATTCTAGGCCTGTTTTTACATTATCACCATGACCCGCTTTTCAAAACACGTTTCCAGCACCCTTGTTGCTTTCCCTCCAATACCGCCGTTAATACTCCCGGTTGACAAATTGCTCTTGGGCTCTTGGTCTGTCCTCTCTGCTATGACAAGGGAAGCCCACACATTATTTCCATCTCACAAGCAATACTAAAATACAGTGAATTTCCAGTCTTGATAAATACCGTTATCAAAGCTACAGTCTTGAATTTCTTCTGCACAATGTTAAATAAAATGCGTCACTCTTTCCTTAAGAGGATGTCATGGTTCAAATGGTGGTGAAGGGATATGGGGCATTTGGGGCAGAAACAGAATGAATCAACCACATAGTTGAGGATGATAATGATGATAACTAGCTAGCAGCTTTTAAGCACTTTTGTGTATCATCCCTATTATTTAGACCAAATCAGAGAGAAAGCAAAGGGACACAGGGACGAAGCGACTTGCATGGAATTACACAGGAAGTGGGGTAGCTAGGAAAAAACAGTGCGTATCTGAAGAAATAAGGCACAGGGAAACTGGAGGAGAGTGTCTGGGGGTGACTCTGAGGAGAGCTGATGCAGGGGCCTGAACACCAGGTAGAGGGTAAAGATCACAGTTTTACTCTACAAGTATCAAAGAGATATTAAAGGTTTGCTTGAGCAAGCTGAGGGAAAAGGTATTCCTCAAGATACATTTGCTATATCCACCAAACATACTATCACGTAATGTCAAGGCTTTCTCAGCTCATGTGCAAATGCCCTTAGATCCGTAATTTAAACATGTTAACTTTATGGTCAGATTTTTTATTTGGTTTTGGAAAGATCACATCCTAATGTGTGAAGAGTCATTTTATAGTGTTCTTCCAGCCTCAGATTTTATTAGAGTCTCTTGCAAGAGGGGCCTAATTTCTTTTTCCTGTATTTTTGTCAATTTGAATCATTATAAACATTTGTACTTATAAATAAAGCTATTTATTTGTACTTATAAATAAAGCTATTTATAACATGTTCATTTTCATGTATCTGCAGGTACTATTGGGGTCCCATCATGCTAGCATAAAGTCAGCTTTTCTCAGAGAACAAACATTGGATAGAGACCCTCCCAGGCCTCTTTCTAAGCAGCAGTGATTAAAAAAGAGATCATGAGAATATGAATGTGGCTGACTTTAACACAAACCCTCAAACGACTACGAGGAAACTCAGTTACCATATGATAATAGGTGAGTTATACCAATATCAACAATGATTAAATAGCACATGCTGTTAATCGTCAAAACACAAATTTCAACCTTTACTTGTGAAAAAAAAATTCACTTTGGATTGTAAGCATAATACTTTATACCTAGAGAAATATTTTTATTATTACTATAACAACAGAGAGGTATATGTAATTAAACCTGAACATATGTTCCTTTCCATTAATGTTACTTTTAGAAATTCCACAACAGCTATTAGACAATCAAAAGTAGCCATGCTAAAACGATTTTGCAAGTAGACTATACATTCAGTTGCATTATTCCTGTTTCCCTGACAACCTGCCAGCATTCATGACCCAACCAAATTCCCAACAGTGTTACAGAATAGGCTTTTAATAATGCAAAGGCCTTTCTTCCCTTTGACGGGATGATGTTCTCTTAGTGAGAATGGAATCAGCCATTAACAATCTGTTCATCAGTTTTCCTTTCAATGTCCCAAATGTGATTTAACCTTTGTTAACCAATTCTCAGATTATCTTACACTGGATGCTAATTAAGAAATACATTTATAACGTGATACAATGGATGTCCTAGGGCTCCAAATAGGCAGCTGCTTAAAATACAATGGCTGGCTTTCTTCCACCTGCTTATATATCACTAATTTATTTTAAATATCTTTTAAGTGTTATAACTAACATGAGAAGGGCAAAATAATCTTTACTGAGATATGTTCCAACAGGTATTTCAAAACTTAACTGGTTTTTTATATCATCATCCAAGTTATTTTAAAGCATTAATGCAACACATTTTCCTCTACATAATAGAACACTCATCTCAACCTTTTCCACGTCCCTAATACTAGACAATACGCTACTCCTGCATGCTTGTAAATGACTAATGCCTCAAGTGATTTCCATTTCTTTTTAAACTTTTTCTATTGTGAATAGCTTGCCTCCCCATTCTCTATATTTTTGATAAAAAAGAGAAACACGCTTGCTTTCCTTTGGTTCAACATTTTATATTAAAGACCGTCTGTCATGCCAGCAACAGGCAAAGTGGTTCAGTTTACTAAAACACGTAGGCTGGGTGTTGTTAATCAATGACATTGAATTGATTTTTTTTTTTTTCCTGGAGAACTAACACAAAGTATTATATACAAAAATAGGGCACTAGGCAAACAGTCATTACGTGAAAGGAAATACTGTTATGCTCTCAGTGTATAACCTTCATCGGTTTGTAGCTGTGACAATACAGTGAAGGAACAACTAAACTGTCATATGTTTCAGAAAAAAAAAAAAATCCTGCCTTTGAATTTCCTATTTTTTTAATTTTATTATTTTTCAATTGGGAAAATCAAATGATGTAAAAAGTTTTATTCCACTATTACATCAACATGGTGACCCTAAACATTTTTATATTGCTTTGTGGTCCCTGCTTTTAAATTTAAGAAATAGTGCCTTTCCCCCAGGCTTTTACTGAAGGTTCCAATATGAATGAGTTATCTATCTACCTGTTCATCTACTTTTATCAAATAGTAAACATGACAACGGGAAACTGAAAGGTATATAGAAAGATATTACTTCCAGAAGATAAAGTTTTAGAAGTCCACAGACAGATAATCATCAATTTCTTCCTAAAGACCTTTAAAAATGGGGGATCAACACTATATGTAGACACAGATTAGTGAAGATGATAGTGGAGTGATTACTTCCTGGCTATCTCCTGTTGTACTGAAACATAGGTACCAGATAGTCACACTGGTCAGCTAGAGTCCTAAATACCTGGCATTATATTTGTGCTTGATCAGTCTTTGTTACTTTCTTTAAATCTACCCACAGCTACCTCCATCCCACCCTCCATCCCCACCATGACCCTTACATATGGTTCAGCTGCCTCTTTTTTTTTCCCTTTTTGCTTTCTTCCAGAAAATAATTTCCAAAGTGCTGCTTCTTTTCATCCTGGCCCTCTGTCAGCTCTGTCACCACACACTAGAGAACCTGGTTGGTTTGTCTTGCAGAATAAGAGTCTCCACACTAGAAACAGTGCAAGAATCATTGCATAGTTACCAATCAAGAGAAGGGAGCAGGCGGCTCTTCTCCATTTTGGGTACTAGTAGTGTTGACCCCCAGTTTAGTGGAGTTGAACAAAGATTTACCGAGTACTTAGCTCATTCTAGGCACTAAGCTGGCTCTACGGGTACAGAACTACATAAGGATATGTTCGAGAACACCAGAAGCATCCTGCATAATGTTTAGTGGAGCTGTCTGCCCCAAAGCTAGTTCTGACAGGTCAGAGCTACACCGTAGGTGGTGTCTCGTCTTAAGTGAGACCAGTTCCTAAAGAAAGCACATTTGGTGCATAGAGACAAAAATATCCTTGTAAATTCCTTAAGTCACCCATGGAATCCAGTACACAACACCCTGTACACTGTCACCGTCTTAAGGATTTTGCACTCAACATTGTGAGAACCGCCGAGTAGGGCTCAAGGAAGCAACGAAAACAGGTTTTGTGGAAATGACCGAGTGGTCAGCAGTTTATTATTAATTTACTAAGTGAATGGGAAGATGGAAGATTTTAAAGAATCCCGACTAGCCTGCATGTTCGCTTGATTCTATTTTAATACTAAAAAAACTCACTTCTTTAAAGAAAAACCTTGATTTTCTTTTTGTGAGATTTAAAATATGACAATATGTTGACAAGGATCTAAGTTAAGGAAGGCCTGGCACACAGCACGTACCAACAAATGTTTGCTGGGTTTGATCTAAATCTTTACTAGATCTACAACTTTGAAAGATGCAAAGAACTGGCCACATACTTCTTTGTCTTTCCACACTGATGTCACTTACTGTGGCCCCACCTAATAGCCACCACTCCCTCAGGCTCTTGGATGCTACAGGTCAGGTCTTATTTCACTCCACATTGGGAGTTAGATTCTGAAACTGGAGCCTTTAAGTTAAATGTATGATGCAACCCACTGGGAGCAAAAAAAGAAAAAGTGCCATGGAGGTTTAGAGAAGAGCATTTTAGGCTAGGCTGAGGCCTCAGTGAAGGTTTTATAGAGCTAAGGAGACATATATAAAATCCTAGAAGACGAATAAGTTAGACTGGAAAAATAGGAGAGGGTATTCTAAACAGCGCTAAGCGTAAAGATACAAACTCATGGAACGCCGCAGTTTGCGGAGAGAACAGGGCTTCCAGGGCCCGTCCAGCCTAAGACTGGGGTCAGAACTGCATCCTGGAGGCTGCATGGCCTGAGCTAAGGATTCTGGTCCTTATTTTACAGGTATCGAGGAGGCATTAAAAGATTTTGATCGGGTGAATGGCATGGTTGGATCTTAAGATATGTTTTTTTTTTCTTTAACTGAAGTAAAGAGTGTGAATGAGGGCAACAGAATGAGAAGTTAAGATACTAGGTAGGTGGTTATAAACCTCGACTTAGGGCAGTGGTGACAAGAAATGGAAAGGGGGAACCGAATCAAGAACCACTTGGAGTTCATTTGGAACTTGCAGCTGACTGAGCTGAGGTGGAGATGTGCGACGATGATGGGCAACGCCTGTGTCCTGCACACCCGCCCGAGTGGTTGACGACGGGGTCCCCTGAACGGGAGATTAGAGGAAGCATAAATGCCATGGGGGGCTCCTGTGGGCTATCTGTCGGAGAAGATGCATCCACCAGCAACTTTGATACAAGACTAAGTAAATACCAGAGGAGAGGCTAAGGTAGGGGCTGCAGACTGGAGAGCCTTCAAGCTGTGAGTAAGAACTACAACACCGAGAGAGGCCAACACAGGACAGGTGGAAAGTGAGCGAGTTGTCAGAAGACAAGCAGGAAGAGAAACAGAAGGGGCGGGAAGAAGGAGCTGAGGAAGAGGTGGATGGATAAATGAGGTGGCAGGAGGCTAAGAGCTGCAGAATCGGTGGTCTCAGGACTATCAGGGACCCCCACCATGGCTGCCGTGGGGCAGTGCGGACAGGAGGCAGGTCTGAGCGGCCCGAGCAGTGACGCAGTGAACGTGAGGTGAGGACACTGGGATGGCTCGTGTAGACGCCCCTTCAAGAAGCTGAGCTGAGGAAGGGAGCGGTGAAGGGACAGTAAGCAAAGCACATGGTGGGCTCAAGGTCTGGTTTTGTTCTAGGATGAAAAAGTTTTAACACGTTTACAGAAAAAGGCATCTGAAACAGTTTTGTGTGTGTGCATGCCAACACTGATCAGCAGTGTCTGTGTGAGCACAAGGTCAGGGACAGCTGTGGCGCCTGGACAGTCGAGTGCCTGCTACAAGCAGAGGAGGGGAGCAGTGGCAAAGATGTCCTAGATTCACCATTCTTTTCGAGGCTTACTCCAAATGTCTGGCATTATTCAAAGATGAGACACACTTTGGACACACCGTTAAACATTACAGCTTCCTAATTATAAAAGGAAAAGAGAATTGAAGAACCAGGTAATCTTGGTAAGGCATTAACAATCAACTGAGCTACTACAGAAATAAGCTTCCCTAGGAGCCAGTAAACTGGTTACTAGAATATTAGAGAAACACAAACATGAAGGCATTATTTTCCGAATTAATGTGTTTGAATGATCTCAAAAAAGGTTAAAAAAAATAAAGAACGCCACTCATTTGAGGTATTCATTCCTTGTGGGTTTTTTGTTTTGTTTTGTTTCAGTCATTTGCTGCTTTTTATCTAGACTTTGCTACAAAGAACCTGGGAGGGGGGTTCTCGAAACTGTGTGACGTTGTTTCCCAAGCACAGTGGGTACCCTGGGCTGGAACCAGAAAGATCCTCCTGTATCACAGATCGCAATCTCCTGTCTCATCTACTGCATGTCCCAGACAATCAATACTTAGCAGGATCTGTGAGGTGAGCACACACACACACACACACAAGAATGATGGCTACCTCAAATCCTTAACCTCAGAAACAGAGAAAAGATGGAGAGAAAAATGAGTCTATGTTAGTGAGCTGGAAACAAAACTACCAAGAAATTGGCCTCAGATTAGTTAAAGCCAAACTCGTTTCCCTGTACTCTAGATGTACTATACACACAGATCCCAGACAGCCTATCCTGAACGTGGGCCATTTAGAAAATAGATGCACACCAGTAATGAATCATAAAATATACTTGAGTAATTTAATTAGGAAACGCACTCTGTTGAAATGGCAGAGTTGTGAGTTCTTTTTAACTTTTCATAGTTATTTTCTGATAATCATGCATAATATCATATAAACAATTGATCATCTTAAAGCCTGTTATATCTAAAACTGATCATTTCAACATAAAAATAAGTCAATGAGTGTATATCAAACAAGTCCATATGTTATTTTATACAACTTCTTGCATTAATTTGTAGAATGTTTAATTTTTCCTCTTCCTTATTTTTAAAAAAATGTCTTCTCTGGCTTGAGAGGACTTGTTTTCACTATGCAGTGCAGCAGTGGGGGACACCCACGTTCAGCAGGTGTGTTTTCTACAATTCACTCTCTGCATTCTAGTTCATATTATTTTATAAAAAGCTACTCAATAATGTTAAAATATAAGTGATCTATATGTGTATGCTATTATATCTAGCAAAATTTTTGAGGGCTAACCTGGAAGGCCTGATTCAATATATAGAGTAAGTGTTTATTACTTCCTGAGTCAGGGGAATATAACCTACTGACTAAAATAAATGATACATCATGCTAAAAAAATTAATCAGAAAACTGGAAACTCTCTTTTTATACTAAAGATTATCTGGACACCGTCTGAGTGCAGGACATAGTTTCTCTCATTAACAAACCTTCAGTATCCCATTTTAAAAAACTAATTGTACCCCATAATCCCATTTATTTTTATTTTTTTTAACTTAAAACATTTTGCTTCCTAAGAGTTCTTAAGGATACTATAGTTCTACTGTGTCCCTAACATTAATTTCAGGCGGCTTTTCTGTATCAAGTTTTCTCCTTTTCTGATCCCACCTGGTACTCAACTAACAGAGGCTGCTCGTAAACTCTAGAAACCACACTTGTTCTTTTTCACAATAATGCTTAGCCCAACTATGTGGCTTTACATCTTGTAGCTCTTCAGTTTCAAAACTGTAATACAAACCTATAAGTGTCTTTTTTCAGCAACAGTAGTATTTGTATTTTAGCAGAGGTAATGAAAAACTTGTAAAGTTAATCTATACTGAAATGTTGAGAAAATCTCTAGAATCTCAACTTCTTTTAAATACGTTAATACTGTTAACACTAACATTCTTAAATAACGTAACAAGATGTGTTACTAACATCAATGAGTTAACATTTCAGAGGCATACATGTTAATATACAAATGAACAAAAGTACATGTAAAAAAACAAAATAAGGCATAGTGCAAGAGGATTTAATAGCTGAAAGGTAGAAGGTGATTATCAAATAAAATAAGGGGAAAATGCTTTGAAATATACAGTAAAACAGGCGGTATGCCAACACACTGGGAAAAGTGTGAATTGAAAGAGTAGTTAGGAAAAGTTAAGCCAGAGAGGTGAGACAGGAAGGCAAGCAAGCATAGTATCATTTAGCATATGTTTGTGTATCTGCATATGCATATATTTACATACACATTATATGATATACACACATTCTATAATACAATTACATATGTGCTATATATTAACACACACATTATACATACATGACATAATACATACACTTTATATGATATATATAGATATACACACACACACACATATTTTAACTAAAAAATCACGTAGCCACACACGTGTATGTAGGGGCAGCAGAGCCCATGACGCTGCAGCAGGTGTAATAAATGTGGCTGCATGTTTTCCTCACAAACTTGCCTGCCCTGCAAACCTCCCCACTGCTTCCGGGAATTCATGCAAGGCACTCACCCTCTGAAGTCTGTGGGAGGGCAGGAGAAAGAAAGGATGGGCAAATTAGCTATAATTGGATCTTATTAACTTAGTCATTTAAATTGCTAATCTGTTTCCAAGTAGGCTCATTTGTAGATAACTCATCTTTAGCTGACTGAACTTGGCTTTTCTAACCCGTGCTTGTAATTGGAAAAGAGTAGAATAAGTTGTCATTTATCCTTCTTTTATTTCATTTCAAAAATAAGTAAGTGGTCAAAAATGTCTAAACCCACTAGAATTGGAACTCAATTTTTTTATATCTACCCAGTTAAACAGTATGATCATGAAATGACTAGATTCTACATGCGTTCAATTAACTCTGAATCTCATGCAAATGTAGATGATGTAATTAAAGGCAGTAAATTAGGGGGAGGGGGAGAATTCCTCAATTAATTTCCCAGCAAAGGCATACAAAATATATGCTAATATAGCAAACCTGTAAGGCAAGAATATCTAAAAATTAATTTTTCTTTTTAAAACAAAACTTTACATCATCTCACAATGTATTCAAATATCAAATCATTATGTTGTGCACCTGAAACTAATATAATGTTGTATGTCAATTATATTTCAATTTAAAAAAAAATACAAATTTTTACACAATTCAAAAACTCAATAGAAAATGTAAGGTAAATAAACATAAAACTTGCATTTCTTTCTGAGTCACTTTTAGGAGAGAAAATCTCTGATGATTTTTGAAAAGAAAATATTCAGTGTATATACTCAGTTACTAAGAGATACAATGTGGGAAATGCATGTTATACAAATTGAAACGACATAATATAGGTAAGAATTCTGACTAGATTTCAAGCTTTTGAGAGGCCGTATCTTCAGGAATTACTTTATCCAGAATATAGTAGGTGCTCAACAAGTATTGGCTGAATGAATATTCTTAATTCATTAATTCACTTAATAGTCAATACAAAAGAAATGTTCTCATGTTAGTTTTTACCCTCCTTCAAAAGATTAAATAGTCCTCATACAGCAATATAATATATACCAAATCCTTTCCTGAAACATATAGAAGTTGGGGCAGAAAACTCAGTTTTTATGTTACTTCTATTTTAGCCTATTCTAAAGATACAAATACAAAAATTTAGAACATCGGGAAGTGTTGACCCTGATCTCCAATTCTGGAGAACTTACACACAGAGAAATGATGCTAAGATAATAGATCCAATAAAAGTTTCAAAACTCTATTCTAATATTAATATGCAAAAGACAATGAACAATGATATAATACCCATTCATTTTGGCAGGAAAAAGATTGCTCCTTCACTAGGAGAGAATGACCCATTTTCACACTGGCCTTTGAAAGCACGAAGAGTAAGTAACAGACAGCTTAGGTCCAGACGTATGCTTCACAGGATCTCCGGGAAAAAAGTCATCTCTGCTTCCTGCTGCCTTATGTGTTTGAATATTAGGAAGGGAACAGAGAGAGCACTCAAAGTGCTGATATTATCTCAAACTGAAGTGAACAACAGTATTACAGAGAATGAATGAATAAGCAATAAGCTGCCTGTCTTCTACAGCACCTAGGCTATTCAAGTTTACTATCATTTTAACAGCTTCCATTGAACATTGTTTTTCATCAGAATGAGTTTCTAGATATAACATCTCTAATATTAGATTACAATTTCCTCCAAATAGACACCCTTCTATTGAAATTGATCCAAAGTCTTTATCTTTTCTAGATGATCCATGATACTAAGTTTTTACTAAGATACCCCCTTTTTCCCCTACAAAATGACATTAAATACAGAGTGACCGAGATTTTACTACTCTAGAAAACAGACGCATGAGGATTTATTAAAAAAAAAAAAAATCTTATGTTTTCAAACTTGACAATTTAAATTGAACTGCAAGATCAAACACTCATAAAAGAAAACAAAAAAATTCACAGATTTTCATGATTCAAATGATTAAAAAATATTTCCTTCAGTATGCTTTCTTTTCACCTCCATAGTAAAGGAGTCAGGAATTATACTCTGAAAAATCAAGGAAATCTCACTTTAATATTGTATTTTAAGAGGTGGGAACGTTAGAACATTAAAATGGGAATGTTAAGACAAATCTCATGCCACTAACTGGTTACATTTTATGATGAGAAACTGTATCAGAGTGGGTAGGTGTGGTGTTTCCACAGGCATGCTGACAGGCTCGCAGTAAGTCCTCTAACTCTGATACAAGCACTGGGCATTTGCAGCAGTACAGACCTGGCTTCAAATACTGGCTCCAATGTGCACCTTAAACAGGCAAATAAATTAAAATCTCTGGTCTTTGGTTATTTAATTTATAAAAAAGAAATAATTAAAAAACTAACCTCACATAGATGCTGTAGGGACTTTAAAAGAAAAGGTATGTAAAGAATCTGAAACTACACCTGGAACAAAATAGATGGCCAAAAAGTTATCTCCGTAGCTGAGTGATGGTTGTGGCTGTTGGTCAGGGGTGGAGCAGAGGTGACTAATTTATGTATACAGAAGAGGCCTGTGGTCCAGGGAAGCAGCCTCAGAGAAAGTGATATATCAGTAACATCAGATAAAGTGATATTATTTGAGGGAAGAAAGTTGAGCAAAGAAATTTTATTTCAAAGTCAACTTAAAAATATAATTTCAGCTTCTTCAAAACTTATTAGCACTGTGGACAGTGGCATGAATTCATACAGCAGTTCAATCTCTTTTGAGCAAAAACTGATCACTGCTTTCAGGGAAAGCATGTACCAAACTGCCAAGTGAATCAAGGTACACCAAACATTGTATATAAATACATTTTAAAAATCCAGCAATACAATCATGTTTATGATTAACTAGTTCTTGACAGTACAATTTCTTGAAGCTGTAACAAATTTCCTCAAGAGTTGTAATTTTGCCAATTTTTCAAAAAAAATTGTTCCTGATCCCTTGGCCTTTCATTAATAATTACAAGAGAATATTTGGTTTCTTTTGCACATGTAAATTTTGCTAAGAGAGGTCTGATATTGGCACTTTTTACTCCATTTATTAAATAGTAGTAACCCCAAAACTGTTGCCTTAAAATTTTAAGATATAAAATTTAAAATAAAATTTAAAATTTAAAAATTGGGAAAGCTCTAAATAGTCTTTATGTTTTGTTTTGTTTTGTTTTGGTGGGGAGAGGTAACTCAGTTTACTTATTTATTCTTAGAGGAAGTACTGGGGACTGAACCCAGGACCACCTCACACATGCTAAGCATGCACTCTACCACTTGAGCTATACCCTCCCCTCTAAGTAATGTTTTTAAATTTGCAACTTGCTCTATAAATTGATCACTGAATCTACAGATCAGAGTTAAATATATATATATATTTATATATATATATAAAAGACAGAATTTTGACTAGGGAAACCTTAGTAGTATAGATTGATAGCACACCAAGAAGTGGTGAGATCACAGGTTGGGGGGAGATGACAGAGAGAAATTAAGAGAGACAGACAAAGAGGTTTATTCCAGGAGAGAAATTCAGTGATCACATCCATCCACAGTCCTGGTCACTACAGATCAGAGAACACCCAGTGTACTTAGGGGAATGCTTAACAATAGCACACCTGGAATGGTACTTTCTCAAGAGAAGAGCTCATAAATACTGACCCTTCTCTGAGATGCACAGGGTAAAATAAACGGAACATCTTTGGACTGATGTACGTACCAAAGGAGATGTTATCACTACTAATGACCCAGTCACAGCTAATGATTTTATGGCTAACCAGAGGCCTGGGTAGTTATGCTAAACTTACAGAACAGCTTTGCAGCACCTCATGATGGTTTTTATTCTCAGCTGAACCATTTAAAACGCGGTTCTTTTAATGAACTATGAAATGATCCAATAAGATCCTCTCAAGCATGAGTCAAGCTGTGTGACTTCATGGTGATGGGATTTAAGAAGCCAAGACTCAATGTGAAAATTTAAACGAATGACGAATTAAAACTTAAAACCTTAGAAAAACTATCAGAAATGTTGATAAATGTAATATAGTTTGGAGACGGAAAGGAGTTCACTCTACCTCTTTTTAAAAGCAAATAAACCTTTTCGTAAAAAAAGATTTTGGCCAAAACTAGCTTACAGTCTCATCTCTAAAACATCCACTGACAAAGGGAAGTGGGCTAACCATGTAACCATGGTGGGCTTATACCAGTCAGAATTTACCCTCATGAAAGAGTAAACATCTTTTTCCCTAAGCTGCCAACACCCAAATATAATGTGTATTCTATAAGCAAAGAAAGTGGAAGAAATGGTATTTGAGCAGGCAGACAGCATATGCCTTTCACACTTTGCTATCCATGATCCAAATTAAAATTTCCTTGAACATAATCTGGTAATATGAACCCAAGTCCTTCAAAGTACACATTTCATTGGAAAAGGAAATGTACTTCTAAAAATGTCATCTTAAGAAACTAATCAGATAAAGTGTAAAAAATCTACATAAGACTATTGATTTCAGAAATACTAAAAGTATCAAAAATAATGAAAATTTGAAAGAGGTATGTTAAACAAATAATGGGATGTTTATACTGTTAAATAAAATGTAGGCTTACAAAATAATGACATAAAAATTTGATCATAGTTTGTTAAATAATACTAAAACTGTTTAATTCAAATATATGCTCTAAAACCAAAATCAAAAAAAAAAAAAAAAAACAAAAAACCCCAAGATTTTTGACATCAAAAGCCAGGGGTAACTTATTTTCTTATCTATACTTTTTAAAATTTTCTACAGGATTTTTGATATGCATATTTTAATCATGTAACAAACAATGGGAAGGAAGGGAGAGAAACAAGAAACTTCTAAATACTAAAGGCAGTAAGTTTATATATTTTATAATAGCAGAGGATTGTAAATAATGTCAATGTCCAACATTAGAAGCCTTGTTGGGGAAACCTGTAGAAACATTGGTATAGAAAGATGATCACAACATATAATTGAATGAAAAGAGTATGTGACAATACTGTAGACTTTGCACATTGCCATTTTTGTTTTATATGTATTTGTAGGTAGATATTATCTCTAATGGTAGGATATCCATAGGTCTATTTTATTATTTAAATTTTTCCTTGTACTCTAATTTTCATACAATGAATGTTAATTTTATAGTTCTCTATTATTTGTTGAAAAAAAAGGGAAAGTTTGCTAAGTAAAAAAAGGGGTTTTTTCCTTGTTTAATGGAAAGAACAGATTAAAAAGGAGAATATGCAAATTGTATTAGTTTTCTATTTCTGCTGTAGCAAATTACTACAAATGTAGTGGCTTAAAAATATGAATTTATTATCTCATAGATCTATAGGTCATAAGACCAACAAAGACCCCTCAGACTATCATCAAGCTGTCCACAGGGCTGCATTCCTTTTTAGAATCTAGAGGATAATTCCCTTTCCTTGCTTCTTCCAACTTCTAGAAGCCACCTGCATTCACTGACTTAAAGCCCTTCTTCCATCTTCAAAGGCACCAAGGTCACATCTGTCTAATCCTTTGTCTGTGACTGTATCTCTCTCTGATCTTTGCTAGGAAAGGTTCTCTACCCTTAAGGACTCATGTGATTAGACTGGGCCCACAAGGATAATTTTCCCATCTCAAGTTCTAGAACCTTCATCATATCTGCAAATCCCCCTTGGCATGTAAGGTAACACATTGACAGGTTCTGGAGATTAGAAAATGGACAGTCTTTGTGGGACTATTACTCTGCCCACTACACAAATTATCAGGAATGGCTGTTTTAAATATGGTTGTTACCAATAAAACTTAAATTTACAAAGAAAACAACTCATTCACTAACTCCTCCTTGCCTTCCCTCATCCTAGGTTTCTCCTATCTTAAAGATATGAAAAAGGATGAACATATCTATGTAAATCTCAGAACCTAAAGACTTCTAGACAAAAGCATAGGATAAAACCTTTGTGATTCTCGGTTAGGCAAAGATTCCTTAAATAGTCAAGAAAAGAACAGTCTATATAAGAAAAAAAATTGATAAATTATACCTCATAAAGTTAAATATTTATTCTTCATAAACACTATTCAGAGAATGAAAAGACAGTCTCGTAATATTTACAAATGAATATTTCACAGAAGACTTGTATGTAGAATACATGAAGAACACTCAGTCTCAGAGTAAAATTTCCAATTAAAAATGGACAAAATATTTGAATAGACAATTCACCAAATAAGGACTATAGCAAGTAACACATAAAAGATATTCAATATCATTAGTCGTTAGGGAAATGCAAATGAAATCAAAATAAGATACCACTAGACACCTGTTTAAATGGCTAAAAACTAAGAAGACTGAACATTTCAAGTGCTGACAAGGAGTCAGATTACCTACAACTCTCATACACTGCTGGTGGGAAAGTATTTCATAAAAAGTAAAGCATAAATACCATATAGCCCAGCCTACCATCCCTAGGTATCTACTTAGGAGAAAAGAAAGCATACATCCATAAAATAATGGTATAGGAATATTCATAAAAGCTTATTTTTTGAAATCTCCAAACTGGAAACAACCCAAATGTTCATCAACAGGTGACTGGATAGACAAATGTGGTATATCCATGGAATGGAATAATATTCAGCAGAGAAAAAGACTGAACTCTTAATATGTATAACAATATAGAATGGGTCCCAAAATCACTATGTTGAGTGAAAGAACCCAGACAAAAGCAGAAGTAATCCCATGATTCCATTTGTATTAAAATTCTAGAAGTGGGAACTATATAGTCACACAAAGGATCGCTGTTGTTATTCCAGGGGTGGGGATTGGTGAGATTACAGGGTAGGAGAACAAAGGAGCACAAAGAACCTTTTGGAGGTGATGGGTAGGTTCCTTATGTTGATTGTGGTCATGGTTCTAAGGCTGCATATACATGTCAAAATGTATCAGACAGTGTAATTTATGTACATTTTATTTCAGGTCAACTACATATATCTAAATTAATTGTTTAAAAACAAATAAAAAAGATAGGTTTCTATATGAATTGAGGGAAAAATAGATGGTCAAACAACTTTTCACAGGTTTGAATTATCCTGTGTGTAATGGGGAGCCTACTGAGATTGATAAAAAAACTGAAGTGGTCTGATCAGACCACCAAGGAATATACCCTGAAGGAAGCGTGTGGATTTTGAACTTGAATGGCAAGAATGTGGTACTAGGAACATACTAGTTAGAAAGGATGTACAATTCTTTAATTAAAATCTGATGAAGGTTAAGTTAAGCAGGGCCAATGGAAAAAGTGAGGGAGACTGATTTGAGCTATAGTCATAAAGTTTAAGAATTCAGTCTATAAGAATTGATGACCCATGAAACCTGAGGGCGTTTGGAGAGTGTTAGATCAAAGATGTACTAAGTTTGGAAGGCTCAGTACATGACAATTCCACAAGACTGGGGTATAAAACAAGGCTGAGGAAGGGAGATAATGATTGAGGTTTTGCACATGTTGAATGGATCAGGTGAAGGGATGATACTCAAACAAGACTAGCAGTCAGTGAAAAATATGAGTGGAAGTTGGGACAGAAATGTAGATTGGGGAATAAATACTTAATAGTTCAAAATAGAAGGAAGGATGACATCATTCAGGTAGAGTGTATACATCTATCAAAATTCATCAAATTATATATCTAACATATATGTAGTTTACTATACAGGAACCATACTACAATAAAGGTGTTAAAAAAAAAAAAGCTCTTCAGTAGGAAAAAAAGAAAAAGAAAACTGTGTATATGCCACCAGAAGTCTGATAATTTCCTGATATGGAAGAACTGTTCTGATAAGAAGTGGTGACACTAATGAATGTCACTTTTTGATATTGTATAATTAAATGCGTCAAAATTTGGAAGATCTATATAACTCAATGAAACAGTATTTCCCAAATGGAAAAAAAAAGGTAGAGTGTGTAAAACAGAAATAAAAGATGACCTCCTATTTGGGGCTCCAGAAAACATCATTAAGGGTTGGGTGGGTGAGTGGAGACAGAATTCAGCCAACACGAGAAGGTGGACCAGAGAAACAGGAGAACCAAAGGAGGAAGAGATGCTCAACAATGGGCAGACGGAAGCCAACTGGTCGTGAGGCAAATTTTCTGGATTTAGCAACAGGTGGTCATTACGAACTTTGTGAGAGCAGTCGCCATACAACCTTATGAGCAGAATCTGGTCAAAAAGAATTTAACCAACAAACTAGAGTTAAGGGCAGTAAAAAGTGGAGATGCTGAAGAGGGATTACTCTTTTAAAATGTATTAGTAAGGAGGTCAATAAAAATTATATAAGAGTAAAATAAATTATGACATCATCCTGAAGATTAAACCTGTATGACAAAATTAAAAAAACACAGTTGCAGCCATTTTCCACTTTGTTTTTTTTTTTTTAAACACAATTACTAAGAACAGAAAGAATCACTTTAAGTGCTACCACTCTAGCAGTTACTCTACTAAATAATTTGACTGGTTCCTTATTATGTTCCAGTCACTACTGTAAGCACACATAAGCTTTACTTTTCAAAAAGCCCCTAGATGTACAAACCATTTTTATCCCTATTTCACAAGTGAGGGGATTGAGGCAAAGAAAGGTTAAGTAACTTGTCCACAGAAGGTGACAGAGCTCATGTTTGAGTCCGAGTAACACTCTCAGCTATGACACTAAAATATAATTATTATTTGAAAGGGCTCTGGTATGACACACCCAACTCATTCAATAATTTGTCCCTAGGATTCTCTTAAATCTACAATGAAAGCATACAAAATAATTTACCTATAACATTAAAATATAAAGAAAGAAATGTAAAAAATTCACCGAGGCCAAGCTATGAACTACTGAAGTGATGCTCATTCAGTTATTATTTCATACTTTACTTTGACCACCAGTATTGAGAGTAGGTTAGACCCCTGTCAATGAAAAAAGGCCCAGGGACTACTCTGATCTGTGTTCAGGGGAGAGTAAGGTCATTTTTACAAAGTCTTTGACTCCTTCAGTTCTGCAGACAGCAAGCTCTCAATTAGAAATGAGAGTGATCTGCTCTGATGTTCAGAGGGAAATGTCTGTTTCTCACCAAAGAAAGTGTACTTCCTTGAAATTTTAAAGGACAGATTGCATAGTTTGGGTTCTGTAAGAGGCTGACTCAAAACCTGGGATGTTCACTTAAACATCAAGCCAATGGTATACTTCAGATGCCAGTCTTGTTTCTTGGATGCGCTCTGGCTTTGGGATGAAAAGGGGAGATGCCCTATTTAAAGGCTCATGCTCTACCTTGCATGATGACATTGTTCTGAAGAGATTTCATGTAGTCAGACTATTGGAAGATACTACTTTCTACAGAAGATTACCTGACTTTGTATATTCCTATTAAATCAACTTAATTTCTTTGCTGACTGAATAATCTCCATCATCACCCGTGACAATTCTGTATGTTGTTGTAAAAAAAAAAAAGTCAAGTAGTTTAATATGGAAATGTTAGACTGGCTGTTCTCAAAATTATTTGGTCTTAGAACCCCTTTGTAGTGAGGATCCAAAAGTGGTTTATTTAAGTTATATATATTGAAATTTACCATATCAGAAGTTAGAAAATTTTAAATACGTATTTAATAACAAAAATAAACCCACTATATATTAACGTATTTATGAAAAAAATCTGTTTTCCAAAATTAAAATAGGTGAGAAATCAAGGAAGACATACAAATGATCAATAGACACATGAAAAAATGCTCAATATCACTAATTATCAGAGAAATGCAAATCAAAACTACAGTGAGGTATCACCTCACACCAGTCAGAATGACCATCATTCAAAAGTCCACAAATGACAAAGGCTGTGGAGAAAAGGGAACACTCCTACACTTCTGGTGGGAATGCAGTTTGGTACAGCCACTGTGGAAAACAGTATGGAAATTCCTCCAAAGACTAGGAATAGACTTACTGTATGACCCAGGAATCCCACTCCTGGGCTTATATCCAGAAGGAACCCTACTTCAGGATGACACCTGCACCCCAATGTTCATAGCAGCATTATTTACAATAGCCAAGACATGGAAACAGCCTAAATGTCCATCAACAGGTGACTGGATAAAGAAGATGTGGTATATTTATACAATGGAATACTACTCAGCCATAAAAACTGACAACATAACGCCATTTGCAGCAACATGGATGTTCCTGGAGAATGTCATTCTAAGTGAAGTAAGCCAGAAAGAGAAAGAAAAATACCATATGAGATCGCTCATATGTGGAATCTAAAAACAAACAAACAAACAAACAAAGCATAAATACAGAACAGAAATAGACTCATAGACATAGAATACAGACTTGTAGTTGCCAAGGGGGCAGAGGGTGGGAAAAGATAGACTGGAATTTCAAAATTGTAGAATAGATAAACAAGATTATACTGTATAGTACAGGGAAATATATACAGGATCTTATGGTAGCTCACAGAGAAAGAAATGTGACAATGAATATATATATGTTCATGTATAACTGAAAAATTGTGCTCTACACTGGAATTTGACACAACATTGTAAAATGATTATAAATCAATAACAAATGTTAAAAAAAGAGTAAATAAATAAAATAAAATAGGTGAGAAAAAGTGTTATATTTTTCTATTTTTTGCATATCTTAAAATGACAGGATTTAATGAAAGGAATTCCAATTCTCATATTTGGTTCTCCAAGCCACTTGCCATTTTGGTTGAAGATAATATAGAAAATCTAGTTTCACAGACATGTGGTTGGTAAAGGAACATCAGAATAGCCTTTTAATATGTTTGCTACTACATCAAAAATTGAAAGTAGCTTTTTATAAAGTTAAGTTGCAATGCTGATCTGAAATTATATTAGTAACTTTTTTTGTAGCATGAAAAGTCAGTTGGTACATCTTGCACTTTGAATGGATTTTTTTTCATCCATGAATAACTTTGTAATATCCTGCATTGGTAATTGGAAAATAATGGTTTGCTGAATTATGTAGGTTTTCCAAAAGATAACTCATTTCATTTAACAATATTTAAAAGTCATATTCAGTAATATTACCTTCCATCTCATCATAAGGATCTACAACTACTAGGAGGCTGTCAAACTCATCATGGCAGAGACATTTTCCAAAACTGAAAAACTGAACACTCAAACTGTATCACTGACAACAAATACCGTCTTCCTTAAAGTCACAAATTTACTTTGTCCATTTGCAAGAAAATGTCTGAAAATAGCCAAGTCTAAATAATCATTGCATGTCTGTCAATCGGTTTTCAAGTAAAAGTGGCATGTGATATGGGGGAAAAAATTTGTCTTGTTCAGTTCGCTACTCAAACAACCGCACGAGTGTTTTACCTCCAGACAATCATACTTCAGTACACGGCCAACGTGTTTTATGCATGCTTTCCATTTTGTCACACAGAATATTAAGATTAAAAGATGTTTACTCAAGGGTTAAGGATTAACAAATTTATAATTTCTGCTGCTTTGTCAAGGATTTCAGTGAAATGCCTTTTTCTAAACACAGTGTTAACACATGGTGGTAAAGAACACAGTGACTAGTGCAGTTTGATGCCACTGCCTTGATTCATGCTAATGTGACTGTGTCATTGTTCCTTTTTGCAACATCAGTACCAATGTCAACAAGGTGAATAAGGAAACGTCTCAGTATTAATAGGAAAACAGTTCGGGCTTCCTGGCTCCCTTGAAAGGTCCACAAATCATACTTTGAGAACTGCCATGAGACCATAACAATAAGTGAGTGAGTCTACGTATGTATAGTACTGCTAATCCCGTATTTGACGACTCTGATTTTAAATTCTTGAGTACTGAAGAGGGGTACAAAAAGGACACCATCCCCTTTAAATTGCTTACGTCTATTTGTCAGGACACAAGAACTGTTAGTGAAATAGAGCAAGAGATTTATGGGCAAGTGCACCCACTGTGAGCGTGTGAGCGTGTGTGTGTGTGTGTGTGTGTGTGTGTGTGTGTGTGTATGAAAGACAGAAAAAGATGGAGACTGCAGACACTTTCCAAAATGGACACTTCCCAAAAACCACTGGGAAAGTGGTTTTAAAGCCTCCTCAGTACCATGTATTGCCTGGATTTATTCACAAATATTCTTATTATTTGCTTTATTAAACAACCAAAAACAATTAAATGTAGAATTAGGAAAGCTGACTGCACCTAACCATAAGCTAACTTCTGCTTGAGGTATAAGGAGTAGTGTGGACATATAAACAGTGAAAGTCACAAGTACCCATCCGGAAAAAGAATAATCTACAGGTCTCAATGCTGAGGGAGAAAGATAGGGCATTGCAAGGCATGGAGTGGTAGAAGCAGCTGGACCTCTTAAGCTGCCACCTAGCACTGTTTCCACACATTTGTGAAGGAAGCACCCCATCTGTGGTAGGACAAGCAATAAAGCAGACTACTCCGGACTTTGAGTCTGCCATAAAATGCAATAATCACCTCTGATGAATGTTCACCATTTATATATGCAAAACATAAGTTCTCTGTATCAACTGAAAAGATGAGGCAGGTAGATAGGTAGATAACAAGTAGACTGGGGACTCTTCTTCAGAGAGACACAAAGAGAAGAGAGAGACAGACAGAGACAAGAAAGAGACAGAGACAGAAGAGACAGAGGCAAGAAAGAAGAGATACAGAAAGAGAGAGGGCACTGAGGAGTAGGCACCCCAGATTAAACCAGAGAAGGGAAAGAACAAAGCTCTGCATTTCAGGATTACAACAGCTCAGCGTAAGTTTGTAATCAGCCTTAATTTTGACACATCTAGTGGAGTCCAGTATTATGTTTTATTTCTTTTAAACCTGAATGTATGTTTTTCTTTCATAGGCAGAGATATGGAAAACCATCTTAAAACACATGCGCAAACCTCACGGTAAGTTTATCACCTTTTCTCCAAGAAGAGCCACAGCGACTGGCCACATGCCACGGTGCCCATCTGTTAGCTTGAAGGGCCTCCCTGAGGATCGCCTGTGCTATTGTTCACCTGGGCTGCGTTAACCAGTTTCCCTGATCTGGCCGGTCAAGTGTCTGTTTTAGCGTGTCCTCTGGTGCCCAGACAGCCATCTAGCAGGGTCACTTTTCAGGATGACACAGATAAGATTTAAAGCTTGACCCAATTTCTAGTGATTGAGTATCTCCTTTAGAAGCAAGGGGATCAGCACGAGTTTTGATAAATATGCATCAAGCAAACACACTTTGCCACAGTCCCGGCTACTTCTAAATTACTGACTTCTTAATGGGATTTGTGCTGATTCTCTGAGACTGCTTCCCACAGCCCATCTCCTCTCCTACACAAAGGGCTGTGGGGCACACCGAGTTCTCTAGGAAATAAAAGATACAACAATGCCTCTCACATTGACAAAGATTCTCTAATATTTTAGAAAGAGACCCACATAATATAGATTTTCTCTTTTTCTAAAAGAAGACATGACCTACGATTACCTGGTTCTCTTTGAACAGAAGTGTTTACGTTTTGTTGGGTTTGTACACAGGTTCTACTCTTTAGTTGTTAAGAAAAAAGGAACTGGCGTTTGTAAACATACCCGGGGCTGGCAGGCAGTGTGCACAGAGCATGGAGGAAAGATGAGCAGGCGTGAGATGAAAGATCACATTTTCCAGTTGACACCATTCAAATCATCTGACCAAAGCAGAGCCATTGGAGAGCTTGAGTTTAAAAACACAACAAAGCCTGGGGTTCTTCACCCCAGCTGTACCTTCTGCCCTGGGCTGACACGTGGGTCATCGCTGGGTCAGCATGGCCAGCAGGACATGGTGGACAAGGGTTTTAAACAGGGTATGGTCCCATGTGCCACTGTCCATTTGCTCTTTATTGAATTGTCAGGTGCACAGCTCCCTTTCAATCTTTTATCTGTATTCATTTCTTTGCGTTTTTACCTGTGATCCCCAAACTCAAAGCCCCAGGGACACAAGGACACAGAGTTGGCAGAGTAGAGTGCGGGTCAGTGGGGTGGAGACACCCCAGTGCTCTCTTTCCCTGTGTTCTGGGCAAACAGATTCAAAAAGCATTGACCCAGGGATCCAACTTGGTCTTTTGAATCTTAAAAAAAAAAAAAAAGAGTCAATAAAGATGACAGACTCTGGAGTCAAAATGTCTGGTTCAACTTCCAGCTTGTTCATATACTTACTAACTGGGTGACCTTAGAAAAGTGACTATCAAGACTCTAAAGACTTGCTATGCCCATCTGTAAAGTGGGGTTAATAATAAACCCCTTGGGGAGAGGATTAAATGAGATAATATATATGTGTTCAGCATTTCACTACTTACCAGTCAAGAGAGAAAAGAGAGGGAGAGAGAGGGGAACAGGTAACAGTGAGGGAGTGCGAGAGAAAACTGGTGCATTCCAAACTGCTTTTAAATATAATTTTGTTAAATAAATTCAATTTCTCATTTATTCTCTGATAAATTCAGAGAGGCATTTTGTGTAAAAATATACAGATGCAATATAAACACACTCAAATCTAACTTTAAAAAGCACATAATGTAAAACACACTCAAATCTAACTTTAAAAAGCACATAATGTAAAATAACTGTAATAAAATATACATATTTACTAAACTCCAACCAGCATCTATGCCAGTAACCAAGTAGGGGTAGGGAAACACCCACATGCTTTAAATTAGTGGCTTTTACAACATTTTTAACTATGGCCCACCAAAAATACACTGTATGATGAACAAATAAGATTTTTAAAACCTGAAACTAAAGTTCCACGAAACCATCACTACACTTGTTAAATGTTTTATTTTAAAATTCTCTGTTCTATTTTGGTATCTTCTATAGTTTCATTTTGGAAAATGTGGTTATGACCCAGTAAACTGATATCATGATCCACCAATCATAATTTGTGATGTGTGTATTTTTCAACTTTAATCCATATTGTCAAAATGATTAGCCTTTGATGTGGCCTGAACAAAAACAAGCCCCACAATCATCAAATCAAGCACTTCAAGTATTACTGACGTCTACACCAGAGAGCTTAAGGGATGCAAAAAATTCGCATTTCACTGATGAAATAAGAATTGTTCAATATAAGTGATGTGTTAGAATGATGTGCCCGCCCATCAGGCTGGCGTGTTCAGACCCCCATTAGCCCTGTGTCCCTCTATGTCAAGGACGCTTTTTCACCCGACCCCTTGTAGGGTAAGCCCTACAGTCGGCTATCCTCTTTATAACGCAAGTTCCTGACTTCAGCTTTGATTGTCCAGGCATCCGCGTCAGAGGTATCCACTTCCAAGATGGCGATCTTCAACTCACTGCCAGTCTCTGGACCAGACAAAGAGCAAGCCCTCCCTCCCAAGTGCTCCAAATTTGCTTAGGTCAGTTAACTAGAGCTATGTTACTCACAACATTCTGCTGAGAAACTCAGAATGGCTTCTCTTAATTTCAATGGCCCATACCCTCTTCTGATAAAAGATTTCTTTTTCCTTTTGGAGAGTTGAGTTCTGCTCTCCTAAGTCCACTTGGTTGGAGTGTCCTGACCCCACTCCCAGCTTCAGGCCTGTGTATGGACACTGGAACACTTTACTCCGCCGGGTCCAATTAGAGGCAAGTATCGATTTGTGCTAGAACAATTAGAGAACAACAGCTCTGAATTCGCAAGCACTAAGGGCACAACTCCCCTGGGTCTCAGAGGAAAGGACAGGAGAGGAAAGAGGAAAGGGAGAATTGATTTCTAATGTTCTTTCATGTAGCTTTTTTGGCTCAGCGGGACCTAGTGCCAATTTTCCTTTTAAACTTCTTAGTTTTGTGAGCCCATAAAATCCTACCTTTTACATTTTAAGCTAAACTTGAGTTGTGTTTCTATCGGGAGAAACCGAAAGAGTACGAATGCACCCCTCCTGTCCTCCACTCCCTGAGGCTTACAGAGTTACATGCCAACTGGACATGACAGCCTGTCCCTGCACAGGCTGGCTTAGGGCCACTCAACAACTCTCTCCCACAAGTGCTGGGACCTCCATCTCAGTGTGCTCAGCGTGGCTTGAAAAAGCCAGGAGTGTTGAAACCTTGCTCAGGACATAGCTCTTCCCTGGAATATGTTCCTGTGTAAATTTTACTTGTTCTCAAAGTCCCTGCAGGAAATTCATCTTTTCGAAAATCTCAACTATCCCTCCTCTAGGGAGCACCTCAGAGCTCCCTCTTGAAACACTGCGAGGCTTTTAAATGTCTGTGACATAGCACATGTCACATATAAAATGATACATACAGAAAACTGTATAATGTGCATATAAATATGTTAAATTTAAATAAAGTTCAAACACGTTAACTTTTCTAAGAACACATTTACAGCAGTATGTTTTAGACAGTTGCAAATGTGTGTAGTCATCCCATACATTTTTTTTGTAAAAAAAAAATTGACAAAAATATTCAAGGAAGAATTTATGTGTCTAGATAAGTGGAAATAGGTTATTCCGTTTTCCTGAACATTCTTTCAATTTTTATTTACTTTTGAAACAGAGTGGTCGATAAACGTCTGTTCTTTCATTCCCTTCCCCTTTTCAGCCTGCTTTTCCTTCCTTCTTCTTTTTCTTTTCCTTTTGAACGTCCCTCCTTCTTCGAATTTTATTGCTGGCAAGTAGTTATTCAAGTAAGTTCCCTTCTTTCTCATAAATATGTCTTTGAGTGTTCCTGGGCTTCAATAAACAGATATGATTCTGACTGGTTCTTCATGCATCAGAACAGGACCACAACCACACCACCCAAGTGGCTACAGCAGGGCCCCAAAGGAGACTTGAGATGGGCGTAGCAGCCAAATAGTTTTTCTAAGATACTAAATGTGGTTCATGTACCCATTATGGGAAAGCATTTACCTAACAAAGTTAATGACTAAGAAAATAATTAGCAGATGTTACTACTTGCTTTGGAATTAGCTCAGTGTTCTAGTCCACACAAATTATGGAAATGCACACAGAAGTCCACACACTCTCTCCATGAACTTCCAGCTCTAGTCAGTATTAGAATTTCCTATCTCAACTTCCAGTCCAGTTCAGCATGCTGTCTTTGATGTCTGGAGCTCTGGCCAAAGCCTCAGAGTGATCCTCTGCCTCACTGATACCTGGGCATCATTGGATGTCCCACTGCTGAGGTCCAGTCCCCCTCTGGGATCCCCGCGGCCCCATTTAGAGCCCCTGCAGCCGTACTACTGCCCTGAGAAGGCTGCACCCTTTGTACACTGTCTTAGTCACTTCTCTCAATCTCTGAAGTCAGCAGGCAGAGGCTGTGGGTACTTCCCCCAACATCCCATCTGTTTGGCCCAACAGGATATATTCTAGGTCATTCTCACTTACTTTGCCACATCTGTCCTGTCTCGGTGTGTTAAAAAAAAAAATCACACATCTTATCAATGTCCCTAAAGACAAGATACCCAGTTACTTAAACAGTATCAGACACACATTAGTTACCCCGAAGAAATGTTTTTGGTAAACAAGGGAATTTCATCAGAAAGTTCTGGACAAGCCTGGCATTACCAAAGATGAGAATGTCCAGTGGTAGGAGATGACAGCACCATCAAAGGTGGTATTTGGGTTCTTTAATGTTGAGCACATATTAACACAATCTTTATGCATATATAGCCAGGGCAAGAATACAATATTAATTTTGAATATGTAAGATCATTCAATTTTACCATGAGTGCCTTTTAGAAACTATTAACACATGTAAGTGTCCAAATTTATGCCATCCATTAGTAAGTCTCCAAAAACGTGACTCTGGATCTCTATCTACAACCCTGATCTTACTCTTCTTTCCACAGATGAATGGCAATTAAATGAATCTTGGTGCCTCATGTTGGTCTTTTAAATAATAAAATATTATTTCCACAAAGAACAGTGGAATTTACCTGCTTCAGATCAAAAAGGGATACCAGAATAATTCTGAAAGGAGTGTGGGGAGAAAGTCCAATCATGAGGTCATTTTACCCACTTGGCTAACATCATGCTCCAAGCGGGGCCACACGTCCTTGTGTTCTTTATAACTCGCATCAGAGCTGAAGTTGGTCCAGCATGCCAGCAGAGCACTGCTCACAGCTTAGAATGCAGTGTGGGCAGTTCAAAGCCTGCCAAAGTCTATTTATAATCCATATGAAGGCCTGTCTCATTCTCAGTGGATTTGCAAATTCAAACACAGTATAATACTGCAAAGGTTGTCAATTCTTTCACTAAGCTGTTTTCATGATTACTCTTCTAATTCTTTTTTTTACAATAAGCAGAAAAATGTAGCACTTCTTCTGGATGAAGCAAAGGTAAATGAGAATGAGCCCTGCAAGCCAGGCCAGGTTTTGAACTACCTTAAACGCCAAAGTAATGCAGGTAGAACCTAAACTCTAGGGCCAAAGCAGATCTATGGAAGACTCAACTGCTGATGATATGCAAGATGGATTATGGTTGGGATAACACTTAAAAAAATAATTCAGGAAAAAATGACAGTCTGAATTAAGTGAGTAGTTAAAAAAAAAGAAGAACACGGATAGGAGAATAAATTTAAAAACAAAGAGGAAGACTTGGTTCTTTGTCATTTCTTCAGTCATCAGCACCAGCACAAGGTTTTCTCTACTTCTTCCTAGACCTGTTCATATATATGTTCATATATATTTATTTAGTTGGAACATTAGTGGACTATTTTTAGAAAATACTCTGATTATTAAAAAAAAAATAAGATGTCTATAAATAGCAAGCAGTGTATGAAATTCTGCCACGAAGGAAGATGTCAACTTAAGAAACAGTATGTTACCTGGTCTTGTTTGTGACTGTTGAAAGTATTTATATGAAAATATTTATATGCAAATGAGTTAATTGTCTTAATAGTTCTAAGATAACTGCATTTCTAATATAATTGACCTTACTAGCTCATCTCTACTCCAAAACTGCCCACCTCCTTTGCCACTTTCTCTTTATAGACATAGCTTTAGTCACAGTTTTCAGAACTAAATAGTTCTTTACGTAGTCTAATTTCTAATCTGACACTCAAAAGCCATTCCCTTTAATGAGCAGAAATGAAGGGAAAATAAAATATACAAAACAAAGTTACAAGGCAACGAAAACCCAGGTTATACTGGGAGATTCTCAGCATCACTAGATGGTATCTCCAATGTGGCCTGATCTAGAGCATTCTGAAATGATGTCTCATCACATGTCAATACTAGTGAAACCAAAGCATGAGGTTTTAATATCCTGACCACCTTTTATGTGCCAGGCTGTGTGCTAAAGGCTGGTGATTTAGTATTTACTTCAATGACAAACAAGTAGTTTACCGTTATGGATTTTTTACATTTTAATAAAACAGAATAACAATTAACCAAGGAATCACACTATGATGAGACAGAGGATACCTCATAGCAGTGTCACTAACTAACAATAAGTGTTTTGTCCTTCTGGTGTAATTTTGTACTCCTTTCTTCATAAACAACAAAAATAACAAATGACAGGATTTATCCTGCCAATATGAAGGAAATTGATTGGCAATTCACGAATGTTTGGGCTAAAGAACGCAACCCATCAACTGGTGAGAATAATATGCTCAGTATCTTGATATTTAATGGCTAAAAAATCCAATAGAAAACTTTTTAGTAGATAATTTTAAAACCCAGATTCCTAGACGCATGAGGGAAAAATAAACCAGTATCCATGGAGCTGAAATAAAATGGAAAAGAGACGACAGGACCATTTTCTTTCTTCATCTGGCTTCATGGAGTTTACATTGCTCCCCACACTGAAATCCAAAGTATTTATAGACTATGTTTGTTAGTTGCCAGATTCTGGCAATAATTGTGTTTTATCTTCTCCTGAGGCTTCCGTTACAGCTAAGCACAAGCGGATGGATTCCAAGGCAAATACCAGACAGTATTCTGCCCTGGATCCTCAGCTGATTATTCTCACTTCTGGCTCATTTCCATTTATTAAAATTCAAGTTTGGGGGACTACAACTTGTCTGTGGACTTTCTTGCTTTCATTAACAAAGTAGATGTATGTGTGGCAAGAATTGAAATTCTGAGTCTCTTAAGGATGGAGAAGATATTCCTTGTTACTGTATCCTTACCGAGCCATCAGTTGTCACTTTGATATTCTTAAGCAAGTGGCTTTTTGGTATAGAATGAGATGTTAAGTAGATCAGGGTTTTTGCTTGTGTTATTTATTAACCAAGTTCCTAAAATACATCTTATTATGGCATTCTACTAAGAAGCCCGGAGCTGTTTTTTTTTTTTAATTTAAGCAAATTTAAAATTAAAGAATTATATTAATAACCAGTATGTGAAACACTGCTGAATTGTTCTTATACGTATTTGTAGCATACAAAGACCCACTGGCAGCAATTAAATATACGAAGACACAAATACAGAGGTAGGAATCCTAAGCACCCTATTAGATGAAGCTCTAATATTCCCACATTTCTCTCTCTAATATGCTAATGGGAGAGAGTCTCTGACCTCTCATTCCCTGAAGGTATTGTCTGTGTTTAACAGAGACAGTCCTCTGAAAGTAATGTTTCAGCTGTACCTCCAAGCTGGAAAGCACTTTTGACAAAATAAAAGCAGTACTGGAATTCAACAACTCGGAGGTGATATTTTAGCTTTCACATTTTAACAATGTTGATATTGGGATGAATCTTCAGTTTATGAAAAGCCATCCTCTAATTGGAAGTACTTTTCCTTTCTTAGTGGTGTATTGAATACAGTAATCCATCTTTGAATTGATGGCACTTACAATGAATGAAATACAATTGCTCTCAACCTGTAGGGACTTCAGATATGAAAGCAAAAAAAAAAAAAAAAAAAAAAAGAATTGGAAACATAGTAGGTCAAATGAAAGCCCTGTGGATTTCCTCTGAATAAAGATGCAGCAGAACAGTTACTCTGCCCACATGTGCAGCTGATCCTAGACACACACGGACCTTTCTAGTGCACCTGCACAAAGGTAGCCCTGCCTCCTATAACAGCACCTTAGAATATCAATGCTCAGGTCTCGTTTTCATAAATAATGCAGGCACTAGGACTACTTTACCTTGATTGCTTATTCTCCATTCTCCAAAGCTTATAGCTTATACCCAGATGATGTAACCTTACCATTTGCATTAATTCATGGATTTGAAACCGACCCTCTACAGCTTCCCTGGGGTAGTTTAGTTTCATTTGTATGCATGTAAATAGCACCAAGGCTGACATAAAAATTAATGAACTATTTACTTTAGGAGCCTATGCCTAGCTCCTAAAAAGCAAGCAAATGCTTAAGTTTATTAAAATAAAATTAAAGCTATAAAGTCTTAAATACCGGAGATAGTGTCAAAAATGGGTGGTTTTTAAGTTTGAAAAATGTAAACTAAAAGCAAACTTAAGATGAGAAGGAATAATTGCGGAGTATTTTCTTCATCTTTTTGGTTGTTCCCACCAAAATATAGTCTGATTCTGGTACCACCATGGAGTTCAGGAGGCAGTCTAGTGTTAACTCAAATCAATCAGGAAAAATGGTGGTTCAAAGGGTCTGGGGTTTAGGCCAGAGATGAACAAACTTTTTAAGACTGCCTTCAACTAGTGACTATGCCTGTCACCATTTTTATAGTCCAGAGTATTACTGCCTTGTAGTATGAGCATTTTTACATGTTTTATATGTTTCGATGATAAATTCCTCAAAAACAAGAACTAATTTGACCATGTCTCTTTGAAATACCTTCCAATAGATGTCACTGCCAACACCCCACATGAATTAAACTTGGATTTGCCAATCTTCCCCATGATAATTCTGTGGAACTTCTTAACATGCCTCCTACAATGTAGCCTTAATTCCAGCTAATTCTTGTCTTGTTGAATGCTGATCTTACCAAGTGCATCTTGATTTCAGGGTCTAGATTTTGTCCCTAATTTTGAAGTTAATGAGGTTTCTGTTTTAAGTTTTTCATTTTTAAGGCATACAATACAGCATAGCTTCCTCCAGTTTCCATTGCTTTAGAGAACCAAGTTGGCAAGAGCCAAAGTTCAGCACAAAAAAGAGGACATAATTTTCACCGTTTAAGTTGACACTGCCTATATGCATATTAGTCTCTATTATTTAACATGGTACATAAAGATTTTCAATAAGACTATATAAATACCTATTGTTTTCTTTGGGAGATTTCTTCTAAGTAAAAGAAGAATATATAACTGAAAGACTCAATATTAAATAATCTGTTTACACCAACAAATTATATTACTGGCCAAGCTGCCTTTTGGCCCCCTATATGTCTTTGTATTTCAAAGTATCAAAACTTAACCAATGTGAGTCATTTAGAGAGCAAAACCCACAATTCTAATGAACATAAATGCACTTGATCAAACAAATTAAAAGCAAAAGGAAAGCAGAGAAATTTAACTGAGGTGTGGAGTATAAAGAGAAGTAGGATGAAGGCTAGGAGATCGGTACCCAATGGTTCTCATTATTCCATGTGAAGAAACCTAGGGAGGCCCAAAAGCAAATTATTCTTTCAACAAAGAACTCCAGCTAGTGACACCTCCTGGTTCACAGACAGGAGAACTTAAATATACCCACTTTGCAAAATCCCTTCTTGTTCCACGTAAGATCATTCACTGCCTCAAAGTAATTTGCTAAGTGGTGCTGGTTGACCGGACCCTTGTGGTTTGGCCCTGGGCCAAGACAGTTGGCTCTGCCTATCACCTGGAGGCCACTTGAATGTTACAAGAACAGCAGACCTGATGTTTCTGGATTCCTACCACACGGTGCAGCCATAAATGAGCAGCAATGAATTAGATGAACAATTTATAGGCTATTTCCACTTGGCCATGTTTACAGAGAGCAGTCACAGAACTATTACATGAGAAAATGCCTAAAAGAGGTCGTATTTAATGCATGGTATCTATGAAAGCTGGGGTTACTAAAAACACACAAGCCTAAAATAAATAGAATTTGATTCAAATGCCTTAATATAATACCTTCGTCTTCTGATCACATATTAGATTAGATTTACTGATACGGTTGACGCGTGCTGAAAGCTGCTATGCGTCACAGATGCATAGCCCCATTATATCCAATCTCCAGTATCCTTTATATATATAATTTGGAACACAAATCTGTATAGCTAAAAAGCTCATTTGATAATGGTATCAGATGCATCCACAATTCAAATGCTCTGTTTCCATTTATAAAAGTTTCAAATGTATTTTACCATTTTAGTAATGTAAAATGATCTGTCAAACTAAGCAGCCAAATGCTGAAACAAAGCACAAAGGACCTCTTAATCAGAAGATCTTTCTTTTAGAAATAGTTTCAAAGATTTGACAAGATATATATTTTAAGAAATTTCTCACATGTGCTAATCTCAAAAAAAATCAAGTTCAGATTTAAAGAGAAACAATCTATAATCTATAATCATGTGAGTAAGTGCAGAGCGTTTTCAGATATCCCAGACGTAAGTAAGGCAAAGGCATTAATCAATGAAATACGGGAAAGTTTTTATTAGTACTTTACTAGTTGATAATTTGAAATTCTTTAAGAAAATGTAACTTTTGAACTTTAAGCATTCAATGTAGAACATAAAATTTGCTATCAAGTATGCACTAATATATTACAAGCTTGTTAGCTAACTTTTAATTTCTAACTACCAAGGAAACCATTTTTTAATTGGAAAATAATCTGTTATTTAAGAGTACAATGGCATAATACTGACTTGAATTTTTTTTTTTGAGACTCGGAGGCTATGGTCAGCATTAATGACCAAATCCTGAGGGCCTTACTAGGGAAAAACGAATTGTTTACTATTTATCCTTATTGGTAGACCTGAGATTTATTCTGTCTTTCAGTACAAAAGAATACAAGTCAATGAAGGTAAGAAAGAAAGAAAGAAAGAAGAAAGGAAAGAGGAAAGAAGGAAGGAAGAAAGGAGGGAAGGAAGAATTAAAAATAACTGAACATTTAATGAAAAATATTTATATTATATATGTTGATTGTTTTCCCTTCTCATATATTCCTCTGTTGCTTCAAATGTTAAGATACAAGCTTTTAGACTTCATAGCTAGATCTCACTGATTCATGAAGATGGTAATTAAAAGTAAAACCTTCCCATTTATCAAGATTACAAACTAATCTGTTGAAGAGTCAAAATAAATTCATCTCAGTATGTTTGGTACTTGATTCCAGCCATACATTTCATGAATCCTTGGCTAAAATAATAACAAAGACAATAATAATGAATGGCAGAGACCATGTATACTCAGCCAAGTGGCTGTTTTGGACTGAACCTTTGGGAGTTCAGTAACTTTTAAAGCATCTACCAAGAAAATCCTCAAGAAAGATAAATTATAAACACTTTTTTTTAAAAAAAAAATAGCTATCTTGGACTTTTATATGATGGAGTTCACTGCATCACAAAAGGGCCAATTCATCTGACTACTCATTCATTTCCAATCACATTTAAATTGCATCAACTTTAAAACAGTCTGCTCAGTATTAAAGGACTAGTGTAAGGAATACAAGTGAATTCACCTTTTTCGAGCAACTCGACATACCAGGCTTGCTGCCTCACATAAGTTATTCTGCTTACCCCTCAGGAAATCCCTTAGGTAGACAAGAATTATTAACTCTATTTTTACGTATCAGGGGACAAGCTCACACAATTTAGTCATGTGAAAGGGGATTCTGTCTATTTCTCAACTCCAGGTATTTTGTTACCCTTCCCCATTTCTACATATTTTGCCTGGAACTGCCTTGTGTCACCTTTAGTCACTTGGTAGGCTCCCCCTCATCCTTGGTGTCTATGATGCTTACCTCCCTCTAAAAGTAACTCTTTGTAACTCGTCTTCCCCAGTGGACTGTGACGTCCTTGGGGACAGGGTTTTGCCTTTTTTTCCTTTGGGTTCCCAGCCTTGCCAGCAGTGCCTGGCATGTGGTAGACATTCACCAAATGTTAGCAGAATGAACCAAATTCCCTTCCCCATTTTGTGCTTTTTATGTAGAGAACTAAAAAAATGCATGTCCATATAAAAATCAGAATTTGATCTTTTTATCAAGCCGGTCGGTCCTTCCTTATGTTGGGCTCTCACCTAAAAAGTGTGTGTGTGGGGGGGTCGCATTTAACCCTCCCACAAATATGCCATACTACAAATACAGACGGCAAAAGACAAAGTTTCCCAGGACCATGTTAGGATAACAAAGCAGAGACTAACATAGTTCATCGGTTTTAAATTATTTCTGCAAAAGTAACACAGGTACACACATAGGACACATACTCAATATATACAGATGGAGATCACGTTTAATAGTAAATCAAAAGTTAATGCTTTAAAACAAAAACAACAACAATATGCTGCTTTTAGTTAAGGCAAGGGACAAGATGAGAAAGAAGACACCTGGAGTTTATCTGCATGCAGGCCATTGTGGGGTGGGGTAGGGGGGAGGTTATAAGAGGACAGCAGTGGTTCTAAATGGATCATGCCTTTCTCCCTGCTGTAAGCTGAGAGCTTACTGTCCCCTGGGGAACATGTCCCTGGGGAAAATATCTGCTTACAGAGCAGCTGAGTACGACCTACAATAAAGTGGTAAATTAGGTCTAGATCAGACACACTAATCCTACTCTTCCTTATGGGTTACAGAGAGTACAGAAATGCTTCCTCCCCAAGGCAAAATTGAGAGGAAAAAAAAATTTCTTTCCTTCCATCCACAGTAAATATTTGAGGAAGTTTAGAAGCAAATTGATTTTCAAAACAAACAAAAACAAAGCAGCCTTTCTATGCCCTCTTCAGGGTCCCCAGAGGTGCACTGAGCAGGCTGGCGGATGCTGTCTCAGAATCCAGGGAAAAAAAAAACAAACAAAAAAACAAACAAACAAACAAAAAATTTGTTTTCTTCATCCCTCTCCCTTCTCCAAACTGAAATTTATTTCAGGGAGCCCTGTAGGCAGAACAACCAAATGTAGAGCCACTATTGCCCAAGGACAAACATATTCTAGTCTCAACAGAAAACTTCCCAACGGTCTGAACTCTCTCTGGGGAAGCAGCAGAGATGACTGCGGGCAATCTGGCTCCGTACCTGTAATCTCCACTTGGCCAAGACAAAGTGAGTTTTATTAGCCACTTCAATACCAAGGAAGGTCACCCAAATGATGATTTTTACTACAATTAGCTTAGAGCACAGCCATAATATATTTCAGCTGCAGCACAGTCCTATTGGAAAATGAATGAAATTCTTTCATAATTCAGAAATATCATAAAAACTACTTCCAATGTGATCCTTAATACAAAATGGACAGTTACCAGTATAACTGAGGGCAGGCGCACGGACATAAAGGATGTCCTTTGAAAAAATATTGGCACATAAAAGCTTATATGAATCGTAAATAAAATTTACAAGCACTGTAACTCTGCGGAAAATGCAGACTGGATGTGGATCACCCTAGAAGCACTGACTTTCAAAATAACTACCTGGTTGGCTCTCATTTAATCTGTGATATTAGTATTATCAACAGCAAGAGTCAATCTTTAATTTTTTTTTTTAAGGCTAGCAAGTAAGCAAATTGGATGCCAATAAAAGACATTTTATAGTTTATACCCATACCTATCTTGAGGCCTGAAAACAAACTCCTTTTCAGTACATTAAAGAACAAAACATTAGATATATTAATGTGTTTTATAAATTTTGAAATGTATAGACTCCTATTGATCTTCATCGAATGCTGGTCAGACTGCTGAACTGAAGAGCTGCTACCATACTGATTCTTTTATAATGATCAAAATGAGTTTTTCATGCCCCAGTTGTATTGCCACTTACTATAATGAAATGAATTAGATTAATTAGCATGGTATAACAATGACAGAAAATGATGTGGATAGTGATAGATGAATACCCTTGTGCCTTAAGAACCCTTTTAAGAAAGTTAATAATAATATGTCACAACTGTAGAGTTTTTATATGCCACAGAGTATGCTAAGTCTGTTATATAATTTATCTTGCTCATACTCACAACACACCCTTGAGATAGCTGTATGATTAGCCCTGTTTAACCATGTTGGGATAAAATGCTTGGAGAGTTTATGCAATTTTCCTGGGTTCGCTAAGCTGGGAAGCTACAGAGCTGGGACTCAACCACGTTATAAAAGGACACAAAAGACCACCCCATCTTGCTTTTTAATCTATCCAACCTGCAGAAACTGAGGCTTTTCCTTCCCCATTTGATCTTTTTCATGACCTTGGAAACTTTTTTTTTATTGAGGTATATAGTCTGTTTACAAAGTTGTATTACCTTGAAAATATTTTAAGTTAAAAAATTCCAGTGATAATAGTCATCCCCCATTTTAATTGCTAAGTATTACATGGCACTGTTTCTTCCTGTTGCTTTGAAATCCCCACAAGCTCCAGGGTTTCTCCTCTAGCTATCCTTCCCAAGGTCCCTCCAAGCCTACCTTCTCCTCCCCCAGCATTATTTAATATCAGAGGACCTCACTTCTGTTCTCCAGGACACTCCTGCCTACCGCATTTCATTCCTGCCCATGACTTCAAATACCATCTCTATGCCATTGAATTCAAATAGCAGAACTAGTCCTAAAGTACAGAACCATTCAGGAAACACAGGAATCAAGTGTTTAGGTACTCATTAAGCATACACTAATCAAAATTACAGCCGCAGAGTTGTAAACTGTTTAAATAAAACATTAATAAAAATGAACATTTTTCAGATAAAAAATTGGCCCCAATTAACCTTTCACATAATTAAGAATATGAAGAACTTGGCTTTATTTCTTTACTGCTATTAATTACTTGTACTATCCATTTTCACCTTGTTATTAAAATATATGGTATATATAAACACAAAAGCATTCTGGATATCTGTGAGCATGACCTTAAGTTTATGACTTGGAAGACACTGTACTTACATTTAATGAAACAGATGATTTCACTACTTGAAATCCAACTGGTTGATTATTGCATTGAAACCAACTGTGACACTGTATTGGTGGTGTATTAAGAGTTTGTTCAAAGTGTAAGCAACATCCAGTCTAACATATGACCCAAATTTTCTGAGTTGACATCATACACACAAAAAGCATCAAACGTTTGGGATGAGTAGTGAGGGGCCACAGAAGTTCATAGAAAGGAGAGCTGCTGTCAGTGTCAGAGCTATCTGGGGCCTCAGCCCCTATACTAAATCCTTTACTGCAGCACTGAGAAAGCCAACAGTTGCAGGACTTTCCACAGTAGTCATGGTCTTCAAACTTAATGTACCCTTCTAAAGTAATTTTATAAAACTATGCACCCCTCACAGACTTTGAGGTTGGCATTTAATTTTTTTTTCTTAAAATAAAAATAGCTTAAATAGCCAGCTTAAATAGCAAGGGGTATAAGCTCTAACACATTAAAATATTAATGTTTTGGGATAAACTTACACAATTCTTTTAATAATCCAGAGTAATCTAAATACTAGTGAGAACTGCATAAACAAGATCCTATTTACAGCTGGAAATTTGACTTTGTTCCTATTTCTTTTTGAACTCAGATTTCTATCCCCATTGAATTTTATCCTAAAATGGTTAAGTTTTATGCTTGAAAGTTTTTTTTTATTGATCATATTTCTCTGCAATAAAAATATGTAAAAATGACGTTTAGAAAAATTCCTCTTGACATTATAACTCTAAGTGTAAAAAAAGGTTTCTTCTGGATTGAGTTATAAATTATTTGAAGAGCACAATTATCAACACAAATGTATCTCAAGTTGCAGTGAATAATTATTAAACAAAGGTCACAATTACTGGAAATGAATGTCATAATGACATGGATAGTTTGGCTTTTTTTCATTTATTTCATGTATTCCATGGGTGACTATTACTTAGTGCTAAAAGGAGACAGGGATCAGCATCAATTTTCTTCCCTTTTTTTTTTTTTTTTTAGTTTGTTTTGTCTTTATTACTGTAACTGTGGTGATTTTTTGTTCACATAAATAGATGGAAATGGAAGAAACTCCTTCCATTGTAGAAATGTCACTCAAATGCTTGAACTCCTTCTCAGTTACATGCCAAAAGTCAGTGATCTTTCATCAAAAATTATTTTAATCATATACTGGCTGACAACTCTATTAAAGTAGAAAATTGTAAACAACCTTACTTGCAAATGGATTTGTTACCCAGTCATCAGAGCCATTCCAACTGTCAATACTACAACTAAATTGCCTCTCTTTCTCTCTCACTCTTTTTTTGGGGAGTGGGTATCCTCAAAGCTTTGAGTCTATATACCAGTGGGAAATCCTCATATAACCCCACGGTATGCACGCTCCAGTTTAAAGTCCGCTACATAACAGCATGATAGCAATTTATATTACATTTAGATACGTTCAGTTGCCCTAGAAGTATAGCGGTAGGTAAACCCGGATCATACAGTACGTTTGAATCAAATACCTTTAAATGAAAGCTCTCCCAAGGATCTCCGTTTTATTATCAGCAAGTCAACATACACACATTATTGGTTCAAATATCTATCACAAGTAAGTCGTTTTTAAGACAAGTTATGCAGAAATCTTCCAGAGAATGCCAGAATTTATTTTTACATTCCTCAGCAAGACTGTATCAGTCAAACTAGGCAGTGAATGCATTATTAGTAATACCCGTTTATCCATTCAGTTATCATTTTTGGACAACAACTATAAGGTATATTTCCATAGCTGGGTTCTGAGAAATAGAAAATTGGCTCAAACTTAAACAATGTTTCCTGGCTACAAACACCACTTCTTAAAGAGTTACAGGGGATTATTAAGAAACCAGCCAAGGACTTAATGCAGTGTTGAGCAGTTTTCTAGCTTTACGAGGCTGGAAACTGAGGCTTTTCTCGTTCTGTGGCAAATCCACGGAACTCACACAACCAGAAATACACAGTGCAGCTAGGACACACAATGTACCAACCACGCAACCTCCAAAAAACCGAGAGTGTGTCAAATTTTCTTTGTAGAACGTAGCTCCTTTAAAAATGTTTATTTTCTATTTGGATTTTTAGCATATCTTTGTCATGAGATAAAACTGTATGAGAAATTTTACTTACTAAGGAAGAAAATAAGAAATAAGAGAGCACATGGCTTCTGCTAGACACTAAAATCACAAAGCAAAGAAAGTTTATATTTTTAATTTATGAGTTAATATCGTTCTGTGATTTTCTCCCCAATTTTTCCTACAGGAACTAAATCGAGGCAGACCTCCCCTCTCCAGCAATGTCAAATGAAAAGCGATACTCACTGATAAAGCAGAGGAGTGGTCGTCTTCTCCTGCCTTGTTTTAAAACCACCTTAACATATGTTGCAGTCCACACACCCTTTCTGTGTGCAGGGGTAGGCAGCTTTCTAAGATAATTCTCAACAACCCACACCCTTGTCAAATCATCTCCATCTTTGGTACGAGACACAGCTATGAAAACGGTGGGCATCGCTCGGGTGATTAGGTTACCGGGTACAGCTGACGTGAAGAAAGCACGAGTCTTCCCCGTGGGCCTTGTCCAATCACGTGAGCCCTTTAAATCTGCACGTAGACAGCAAGTCACAGGTCTGAAGCAGGAGAAGGAAATCCTCCTCACTGGTTTTGAAGATGGAGGGGACCACCTGATACGGAAGACAGATTGCCCCTAAAAGCTGAGAGCAGCCGGAAAGGAAAGAAAAAGCTCAGCCCTCTGAGTGCCAGGAACTGAACTCTGCCACAATCCTGGGAGCTTGGAGGAGGACCTCGAGTTCAGATGATAATGCAGCCCAGCTGACACCTTGATTTTAGCCTCATGAGACCCGAAGCAGAGAAGCCAGCCTCATCAGCCCAGTCATCTCATCTACAGAACTGTGAGCTTGTAAACAGGTGTTTTAAGGTGTCGTGGGCTTGAAAACCGGCCCACCAGGAACGTGGAGGGCACGGAGAAACTGAAGGAAGAGGCAGGCTGCTCCAGACTCGCATGTTGCGGTTTCACAAGAAAAGGAACTTACTTACGGGGCTTGTCTCGGGCAGGCTAGGCCTGAGAGATCTCCGCACCCGCCTGCCAGAATCTTAAAAGTTTCTACAGAGGCGTTAACAGGGCTCAGTCACGTACCCAGTCCAGATTGTCCCGACAACACTTTACTCTCACAAGGCTATGTCCTTGGAACAGTTCCTAGTGTGGGAACGGTGGACGGAGCAGACAATCGAAGGACAGGAGAGGGGCTAAGGTGCCTCCGGTTGCTTAGGTCCAGCTTACAGTCACCCAGGGTCATGTCCCCTTGGTGACCTCCTCCACCAGGCACTAGGTGTGCGGTAACTTACTACACAACAGCAGGAGACTAACATATGTGCATTTCTCAGATGCACCATTAGGGAGATGGAAATACCTTCAAAACGCCCAAAAGGGCACTACTCCACCACCATCCAAGGCAATACATACCCTGTCTATCTATCGGTTTTGGCTCTGCACTGTGAGCCGAAGTCCACGAGTGTCCACCAAACAGAAAATAAACTTCCTTGATGGAGAACCAAGAACTGAAGCTATACTACATTTGAAAACTAAAAGATGAAAGACACTGATTCTGTTTCCTTATTTCTCATTCTGTTTACTGAGCCTCTGAACCATGAGTGAACGACCCTTTGTACTTTGCTTCTATAAACATTCTCAATTTAACTTCCACAACTTCATGAAGTAGTGACACTCTCATTTTAAAGATGAGAAAACAGAGTCCTAGAAACTTATCTTTAACATAGTTAATATTTTCTTAATCTTATATCTCACCTGTATTTTATAGCTGAAGTATCTCTCCACCAAAGACTCCATCTTCACTTTGCATATGACACCTTTCTAACAGCCACACCCTCGACACCTCACCACCAAAGCAGTTGGTGGATTTTGAGACCTCTCATTCTTAGTTTTTGACTCGGTTCTTTGGAATTATGCATTTGAGCACGCTGTCCCCTGAGTTTGTTCATACACTGATGGTGTCAACTGGCTGAACTTCCCTAGAACAGTGATTTTCCAGTCCCAGTTGCACCCGAGAATCACCCAGGAGCATTAAAACTCTGGCTGGGCCCCAGTGCCAGAGATAACGGTTTGATTCACCTAAATGTGCAGCCTGAGCATTGAAATTTTTTCAAATCTCTCCCAGAGATTCAAAGATGGAGGCAAGATTAGGACCACTGATATGGAGTTGGCTCACACTTTGGAAGGAATTTACAGGGAATTCCTGGACTGGAAGCAATGGAAAAAGGGAAACACTAACATAGACTACGGGGTCCTGCTTTTGCCCCAAGGTATCGACCAGGGGAAGCTGAGGCCCCCCCGCCTCACTGTAAGAATCATGGAAAATAAGCGCAGCTAAACGTGCTAAATGTTTCCCAGCTATGTTGATCCAGATATTCCTGTGGTCCTTTCTATTATAAGAGTGTAATTTTAAAAGATTTACACTGTTGCCTTATTTAATGTTCCCATTTAAGCCTACTTAAAAGAAGTATCTTCATTTTCTGAAATCACTGTTTCTATTCCTCTTTTTCCTCTCCTTTAATTCAGCTTAATATACAATGTTATGCTTTTCTTTTAGGCTTTCACTTAACTGTTCACAACTTCTTTTGTCTTTTCTTATTATTTTTCTGTATCCTATTTAAAATGTTTCATCATTTTTTCTTTGTGATACATTTAGCTAGTTTCTTAATTATTTGTGCGAAACAGGAATATCTTCATTAGCAAAAAGAGAAACGCATAAAGTAGAAAGCAAATTTGCATGTATAATGCCAACCCCAAAGGTAAACCTCTCTTAGACTCTACAATCCATTCATACCTAATTTTTTCAGCTTCTTGCATACATTAAATCTCTCTGGCCTGCAGGCTTTCTTAGATGTTATTCCCTCTGCCTTAATTTTTCCCTGGTTAATCCTTCCTTTTCTGGTTTCAGTTAAACATCAATTTTTTCAGGAATGTCTTCCAAGATGGTGTGTATCTTTCCAGACTTTGAATGCATATAAATATATTTATAAATGGGATAGCTCCATACATATAGTATTTATTTTCATTCAATAGGATGTCATGAACTTTTCCAAGTCAGTACATATAAATCTAACTCATTCTTTAACTTTGTAGAATTCCACTTTTTGTTAGTTTGTTTATACTCTACCATATTTATTAATTAGCTTGATAGAATCTTTTGCCAGTGGAATTTATGGTGCAATCAAGATCCTGGTACATATGTATTAGATCACCTGTACGTTTATTTGCTTAGATCCCTCAAGTCAGGTCACTGAGTCAAAAAATTTCTCACTGCAATTTAACACTAATTTCGACACATTTTACCAGATTTTTATCCAGAAGTCTTCTTTGTAATTTATACTTCCATTAATAGTATTAATTATTATAATTTTTACCTTTTATTTTATTTGTTAAATGTTAACTCATTATCTATTTTAACTGTTATAAAAAGCCCTTTATATTTATCTTGATCAATATATGTATCAACTGCTATGAATCATTCAGTAATCACCAAAGTGATTCCTTTCACAGAACTGTGAGAATTGAATAGTGCAAAATTGGTCTCCAGGTCAAAATTTTAAATCTTACCTCACCTATCAAATTCATGAAAGATAACTGAATGGTAGTAACAGCTTTCCTAAGAATTTACATTGCTTAACTGGAACCTAATCCAGCAAAAACCTCACAGGATCTAAAATTAATTTTCACATGTAGGAGGCAAACAGTTTCAGAAGTACATGTAAAAACTAAAAATAAGATGGCAGACCCAATATCATTTTTTTTCTTTTTGGTATTATAGTGTAGGTCAGTGCTGCATTTTAGAACCTTATGTAAGATGTTTATTGCATTTATACATATGTTGAAGTTATGAATAGCATACCATTTCACACATTTGCCAAAGCCTTGGAAGTAAAAATGTTAGTATAATTACTATCAGAAAAGTGTCAACTGAAGAATTAACAGGAGCAACAACAGTAATAATAATAATTAATAATAATAATAAAACTTGAGTCTTCACTTTAGAAAATAGAGTCTCTGACAAAATATTGGTTCACCTTTATTTCTTATTAATGGCAAATTAACAACAACAACAAAAATTCATCAAGAACAACTGCATAAAATGTCCAGTTTTAATTTATAATAGGATATCCTAATATACTTAATATTGTGAATGGAAAACGTATCCTTAACTATTTACCCTCATTTGGCTGAGAATACAAAGTAATAAATGATATTTAGGTTGCAGCAAATACCTGCTAATTAAACAACTGGCTAATGGGGAAATAAAGAATATTAAGATATATTTCATAGTCCAGGCATCATCATTCACTTTAGAGGTTATAAAGTTGAAAGGAGTGATATGGAAAACAACAGATATAATAATGCTTAAGATACGAGATATGGTCACAGACAAGAAAAAGAAACCAAGGGGTGTATGTGTGTGTCCCCCTCTCATACACACAGGCACACGTACACATGCCTGTCTGCAGTCTTACAGATTTGTAGGGTTGGAGGGACACTGTATCCCATTTGGTTCAAGATCACTAATAATCGCTCATCAGAGTTCCCTCTAACACATCTGACCCAAGGCCATCTGGCCAAGTCATGTCCCTTCCTAGCAATAGGCAGTCCATTCATTCCACACGCCACGGTAATTTCAGGGAGCTTTTCAGCTCTTCACCGGGCATCTCAATAAGAAAGTCCCACAGGCATTTCCAAATCAATCTGTCCAAATTCAAAGTCATGTTATTCCCTGCTGCAAAACTGTTTCTTTTCCTAAATCGTTCCCTGTCACAGTTAATAGCCCTACCACTCCACCAAGCGAGACCTTGTGGCAACATCTCTGATCCACTCCCTTCCACACTCCCACAGCCTGGCACACAGCAGGCACTGAGTAATAATACGTAAATGAAAAAGAAAGAAAAAATAAAGGAAAGAACGGAGGAGAGGAAAAAGGGAAAGAAGAAGGGAGCGAGATGGATAGGGAGAAATGGAAGGAGGGCATTTCTTTCAATTTGGGGTTAAATTGAGGCCCAAAGGCTCTGTTTCTATTGCATTTCCACGCTGGTGACCCTTGGTCAGGCAACTCTATCTCTTATCGGATTACTGCAATAGCCTTCTAACTTGTCTCCTGCCACCTGGCCACCATTCTCTCATCTCTCTAAACAGTTCCATCAGAACAGTAGTGGTCACCTCTGGTTGAAAAATATATTTAATGGATCCCACTCTTTATAAATCACGTTCAAATTCCTTAGCTTAATTTGGGCTCTTAAATCCTATTCTTAGTATGCTTTTACATTTCCATCTTCAACAGCCCCAAACCCAACCACCTTCCTACTCCCATCAACCCCAAGGCCATACAGATGCACAAGCGGAATGAGATCAGCATCCTTGCCAGCCTTCTTCACACATGTCCACAAACTGAAATATCATAACTTGATTCCTTCTCATCTAAACTCAATACAATTAAATCTCTGCTTAACAGCCAACCTTAAAGTACATCTATGAGCTCTTCTTCAAAACTTTCAGAATCAGGAAACCCCACCCTCTTTGCATGTCTACAAAATTTTGTTAAGTCTAATACAGTATTCATTTCAGTCTAAAGGACAAGTACAATATTAGTAAAAGCACATGATCCTACAGTCCAGGAATCCCTAAGGTGACAGCTCCTCTGAAGATTGATCAGGGTCTGCCTTTTTTGCAGCTTCACACCTCCAGTGCCCAAGTCAGAGCCAACAACAGCTCTGCAAATGTCAGCCTACTTGGCGGAAAGCCAAACTGGAAACATTTTTCCAGAAAAAAAAAAATTAGATCACATAGCATTTATATTTTTGATAGATAAACATTTTGAAAGAAAATGTTTCCACTTATCAAAAAGGTTATATAGTTTTGTTTGTTTTTTTAATAGCGGTACTGGGGATTGACCCCAGGACCTTGTACATGCTAAGCATGCACTCTACCACTGAACTGATCCCATCTCCCCGAAAGGGTTATATAGTTTTAACTTGACCCTTCATACAATGTTTCAATGCTCCAGGGCTCCTTACATTTGTAATCAGCACCCCCAGATCACTCTGATACGACCAACTTCAATAAGTACTAACCATGTGAGACATACTGATCTTGACCCCCCAAAACAAACATCCCCTCGCTACCATCTGCTCCCTCTGTCTGCTTGGTCTAGCTCTACTCTTATTCTCTCATTCTCTCCCTCTCTCTTCCTTTCTTCCCTCTCTTTCTCTCTCCCAGCTACACATACACACACACACACACACCCCTCCCTCAGGAAAATCATGATGTTTTAGACTTAACCCTCTTTTATTTGGTTCAGTATTGTCTCAACATCCAGTGCTCTTTTATCAATAAATCATTTTCAATAAACAAGTTTGGACAATATTTCACCTTCTGTTGACTCCTTTTGCCATTAGAAGAAGCGCCAGCCAAGTCCTATATTATGAGCGAAAACTCCACAGCTGTACAGGAGTACCCCTGTTCTCCCTCTCCTGAGGATATTAGGTTTGATATTCATATTTGATGGAGCCAAAGTGACTGGGACGAGAAAGTGACCAACAGAAAGTAGTCTTTACCAAGGGAGGGATTATGCTAAGCTAGAATTCAGCATCGTGGGGCATGCCAAAGTACATGGGTCTCCTACCTGGAAAACATCTTCTATTTCTAGTCAGAAAGGCTCTCTAAATAATCAGGACTGCTCTGGTCTAGGTATAATCTCCATGACGAGACGACACCACTCCTTCAGCATGGGTTAAGCTAGCTACATACATTACAACGTTTGCATGCATTTCATCAGACTTGTACGATAAAGGGTTCTTCACCACTGAAGTCTCTCCCTGGTTTAACCAGCATCCACCACTTGTATGAACAGCGATATGAAAGGAAGGATAAGCAGACAAAGAAGATAATTTAAAGAAACATAGATCCCACTTAATCCCAGGATCTTTTATTCCATTCTTGGATCCCAGTTGAGCATCATGAAAGTCCACTGAAGGATCAGACATTCTACAGAGAATACGTTATCACTTAAATAATTAGACAGAACCGACCTGATCACTCAAAAGCCTTTCCTCCTCAAAGATGACACTCATTTTAGTATTCAAATCTCATGTGGAAGTTAACTCTGCTGCTCAGACTGTAGAATGCCTTCTGTTTGTAATTCTAACGTGGCTTTACTCTTGGGCATTAGTGACACGGTGTAAAATGCTAACATTTACAGGGTACTTAGCAGTGATGCCAGTAAATCAAGAAGTTTCAGTAACACTTAGGTTTTAAACTTCTGCCTCACTCACTCTCTGTCCTACCCATTAGTGGTGTATAACTGAAATCTTAATTCTCACTGACTTAGGCAGAGTCCAGCCTCTTCAGGAAACAATAATGCTATCTGACATGCATGACCTTTTTGATTAAAATAACTTGTCACTTTTAGAAAATGCCCCTTCCATATCTCATTAACAGCTTCACAACCTCCAATCTTCAAATAAAAAGACATGTATTTCAGGAGATGCCCAGAAAATTTGTTTTACTCTTGGAGGTGTTACTGGAATAACGAAGTATTTATCTATGTTATTATCAGCAATAAGGATCTGGCTTCTATTATAAAACATATAAAAATCTTAAGAACAATTATCAAAGCATCTCCAAGGATACAAAAAGTCCATAGGAACATCAAGTTCAAAAATATCTCCAATTTATTAAGAGGTCTCTGAATATGCAAATGCCCACAAAACTAATTAGACCAATCACTGTCTAATACCTGTATCATAGTGTTGACTAACAAGTCTGTAGGTAGTTGCAAGAGATAATTGGATGACATTTAATTTGCAGAGAGAGAGAAAAAAAAAAAACATAAACACAAACAAGAGCTAATCCTCTACTCAGGTTTCATTGTCAGGTCCCCATTACCCATTGTAACCAGCGTGGGCTCAAAAACATTTTACCGAGATGCAGAGAATGAAAACCACATTCTATACAACATCTCTTTGAATTAACTGAACTTTCCGAAAGGCATGGGACAGTGAGGAACATAACTTGACCCAGGGCACAGATGAAGGACAAAATAATATGGTACGATGGGGTTTTATCTTTTAACAGTATTTGTACTCAGTCCTAGCCAGGCAAGCCATCCTTCTTAGACAGAAATCAATGAAATAGCTAAAGAGAATTCTCTGGAATTTGGGATGACATAAATTACTGCATTTACAGATGATTTGGGCTCTGATATCATTTAGTATCTAAAAGAACTAAAGATTTTCAGATGCTTCAGAATACTGGTGAAGCCCAAGAGATCTTAAAGATTTTCCTGCAGAGCAGGAGAAAATTTAAGTCAGAAATATACTGTTTGTGCACATGTCTGTACACCCATACCCCATACACACTACCTCGAAAGACTGGAGCTCAATTATCTGATGATAAAAAAGCCATCACCTCACCAAAACTTACAAGACTTATCTTAAAATGATAGCTTTTAAAACAAGGTTTTAAATTTGTATCAAAAATAATATTTTTAAATACAGAAGCATTTCTGAAAGTTTGGCATTACCTGGTATAAATCAAAATTGATGTTGAATCCTTCTTTAAAAAAAGAGAGAGAGATAAAGAATATAAAAGGACTTCTCATACAGTAATACTGGGCAACAGTCACAAATATGATTGTTCAGAATTTACATTTGGAAGTGATAAATAATTATGTGTTTCATCTGAGTATATTTCCTAAGGAAAGGGTTCAGTCCATAATTAAATCCTTGCTAAAGTGCAATGATTCACCATACCTATAGGATAAAGTCCTAATCCGTTACCTACATATGCTTTGTGATAAAGTTTTAAAGATAAAAATGTGTCATCTTTGACTGAGAAGACAGTCAGTCCAAAGCTATTTAACTATGAAGCTAACTGGCTGGATAAACACTGAACTCATGAACTTATTGACAAATGACTCTGCCCTGTAGAAGTCAGTCATTCAGTTGAGAACAAGCCTTACTAACGTAAATGGGCATGTGTAATATATGTATGAGTTTCTTTACTCATACACAGACACATGCATATTTGAACTTTAGAAATTAAAAACCAAACAGAAAGAAAAAAATGCACGTTACTTTTTGTTTTGTTTTCAATTAAGTCATTCAATAATGCATTTATTTTCTGGGAAACTATGATGAGATCAAGTATCCACACAGGTGGTTAGGACTAAGATTCACCGTTTTGATGCTTGAATTTGCATGGATATCCTATTAATAATTGTTAACAGTCTACACTCTATTTACATTTTGCCCCACAGTATGAAGTTTAATTGACAACTCTAAAGTGATTTAAAGCTGCAAATTCTAATGCCTTTACAGACTCATAATTCAAGAGGGAAAATGGTATACATACTAGTAATTCATTTAATTTCTATTTTAACTAACTTTGAAAAACAAACTCTTTGGAGTCTAGCAGGTTTCTGGGACTTTTCACTTTATTGATCTAAATATAATGTGAGAAAATCAACACAGTCCGGTTGCAATTCAACAAGTAAATTCAAGATCTTATTTGGTATGCATCCAACATAAACAAACAAAAAATGATTCCTACAAGTTAAGCTTTTCAAATAAATGTATAGTGCAGATATAAGTAAAAGGAGGGGTCTTTTTTTAATGGTAATACCAAAAAATGATAAATGTTAGTGAAAAGTAGCATTTTATATTTTAAACTGATACACATATTTTTATATTTGCTTATCATGCCATCTAGTATTGCATTTTCTTCCTCAAAACACATGAGCTACACTCTGTAAAGGTTCCCTACAATATACTGTACATCTGTGAAACTTGAAGTTTTGTTCAAATAAATTTAAATATAAATACACGCTTTCATCCAATGGGAGTTAAGATAAAAGGAAGACAAATGAATCAAGTGTTTGACATAGAAATATGAATGATGCAAGTTTTTCTATGCAAGGGATGTACATTCTGCATTTAGGAAAAAATATCTGCTAACCCACTGTTATTCCTGCACCGACTGCCCAAGATGTCTGAAGTGCAAACATGACCAGGATATCAGAAGACCCTCTAGCATTCATTAAATTTACTGTTAGAGAAAGGGCTTTGCATCAGATATAGGTAATTAGCAGGGAAGTTTGTCCTACACGTTAGCGTATCTTTTCTAAATGAGATATATCTCACAGTTTCACTACTGAGTTATAGCCTTCCTCTCAAGAAAGAGAACTGTTTGATTAAAATGCGACCCTGACATGCACAGTCCTTGTAAGCTTGAACTAGTTTTATCTCTCTTCAATTTTTAACTCACTAATGGAAAGCTGGCTGTTCTGGATTCAAGTAAACATTAATGTTCATGCTAAAACACATTTCTGAATGGTATATTAATACCCCAGGTCGGTATCTGCTTTTCAATTGTTCTAAGCTAGAAAAAGTCAGACCAAAATGCTCTGGTGGAGAGAGGAGAGGGAGCATCGCTATTGTCCTTGCCCACTTTCTTATATATTCTTCTGAATCCTTGGATGTTGGAATGTACTGGTGATGACACTGAAATGATGGAAGGGGGAAAAATTCACAACTTTTTATGCTTTGTATACTATGACTTTGAACTCATTCCTCTTGTAGAAAACTTTGCTTCTGATACAGTTGTGAAGCAAGGTAGTGCATCCTAATTCTTTGTCATCTGTGAATACATGGCAATGGTGGTTAACTTTAGGCATTAACTGGAGGGTGTTTTTTGATGAGATTAACATTTAAATCAGTGAATTTGGGTAGCTTAGATGGTTTTCAATGATGTGGGTGGGCCTCACCTAATCAGTCGAAGGCCTGACCAGCACAAAAACAATGGCTTCTCCAGCAAGAGGGAATCCTCCAGCAAACTGTCTGTGGACTATAACTGCACCACTGGCTATCCTGAGTCTCCAGCATGCCAGCCCACATTGCCGATTTTGAACTCACCGGCTCCCACAATCACATGAGCCAATTCCCTATAGCGAATCTCTTTCTCTCTATATACTTACACACCATCTTATCGGTTCTGAGAAGCCTGACTAATAAATGGTGCATGGATCAGTAACTTTCCTAGATTTTTTTTTCTAAAAAATTACTTTTTAAGTCCATTATTAAGTTTTAGTGTTTCAGAATGCTCTCCTTGTATATGAGAACATCTTTTAGTCGTCGTGTGATTCATTTATGCACTCTCATATCCAAGCGGAAATAACAAAATGCCATACTTTTTTTTTTCACATTCAGATGAAGAAAGGAAAACATAAATTGAGTAGTAGATGTCCAGAGTCTTTCTATTCTTCTAAAAAATACATTATAATATTTCTTCAAAACCCAGTTTTTTCACCACTTGTTACTTCTTAGAATTGTACACTTCTATTTTACTTTATCTATTTAACCTTATAGAAAGAATACCCAAGGAGTAGTTCGATGTTTTCCATATTATGTAGAATGGGTTGTTGGTAAGACAGGTTCAAAACTTTATTTTCTGCTTCCATTTTTAGTTTTCCTCTTCCTTCCTCTTAATAACCAAACCTAAGCTAAAATGGGGAAATAAATGGATTCAGGTTCAGAAAATTAATTCTTTAATGATGTGTTGCTGCCGAGGTCAAGCCACTGACATTTCATTATGATGAACGTTACAAGTGCTTTATCTCCTCTTACCTTCTGCAGGACATACTCTCTGAGAATCAGGACAAGATGTTAATAAGAGGTGTGCAGGCAATAAACGTAGTCTTCTCTAAGTTGTATTAGAAATTTTTGTTAGAAAATAGAAGATAATGCCTGCCATGATACCACTTCCCAGTCAAGGGTCCTAACTGATGCTCTCCCCCTTCACCTGCATAATCTTACCTCTAAGTCAGCTGACCTTTCCCTGACAAGAACTGATTACTCTGAAAAGCACATTCTTCAGTTCAATGGCCAAACTTTTGCCTACACAAGCAGAAAACTCCCAAACCAATGTGGTAATACACTAGGCTAACATTTGGACATCAGCTCTTTGTCTCCTGTTATTCACAGAATCTGATACTTACATGTACAGTCTACCATCTCCATTGAACATCTCACAGCCTCTTTGAAACCAGCAAAAGATACCTGGGAGAACTATGTTAATTTTTACTTTAACAGATACGGCCATTTTCCCCTTGAATAGACGTAGTTTTAATCTAAAGGAAAAAAGAAACACAGCAGGAACTGAGAAAGCCTCCTGTTCCCCTTCCTCCAAAGTTTTATCACAAAAAGACCTTATTTCTTGACTTGTTCTCATCTTTAAGGGAAAATATCCTTTTTTAGAAGAATTACAGTTTCACTAATTTTGGAAGTTATAACGACACTCACCTCAGGCAGCCGCAGAAGATCCAGCTCATTTCGTGTGCATCCTGTAATGCTTCATAACGTACCTATTCAATTTCCTGTCTTTATTAGGATGTTCCCATTCTGATCTAATAACATTCTCTATAGATGAATGGGTAGGTATTACAGATTCATTTCCATCATTTATGTGGAAGCACTTCTGCCTTCACTTTTCTTTTTTCTTACAATGTAAAAGTTTCCTGTCTCTTAGCTGTCAATATCAAAAATTTCATGAACTTTTTTTCCTAAGTTGATTTTTAGGATACACCTCGTTCCTTTAAAAAATAATTAGATTTGGGGGAACTTCTCTTTCCTAAATAGTTTTCCTTTATTATTAGGGCTCTGAAGCTATCACAATGTTATCTGAGGAAAAGATTTGTTCCTTAACAATTCTTCAAATATTTCTGGCCAAGAATCTAACAGAATAGCTGTATTTGTACATATGTTGAAACAACTTATAGTATCAGTGAATAAAAATTGTGAATCTGGAGTTATGAATACCTAGAAACCCAGGAAGCAAACTGCCATCCTGCTATGGTGATAAACTTCGATTTTTATCCTTGAATGTGACATCTAGGAATCTTCACCGTGAATTGTCCACTGGTAACTGGTAACCATATCTTCTACATAGACAGGCCGTGGCCTGCTCCAGACACAAGAAGGATGTAGTCTGTGTAACACCCACTGCTCTCCTTTCTTACCTTTTATCATCTCCTCTCTCCCTCCTGGTGTCTCCCCCTCCCAAAATTTGCTTCATATCTCAAATCCTAGTCTGTCTCTCATTCTTTCAGGAATATATTACCTGCTGTCTTTAACTACCAATAATAAGCCAATAGCTTTTAGGGGTATGTATAACTTAACTACATGCATGCAGAGACAGAAAGCACTAAATTCTGATGGTGAGGTTAGACTTTATGGTACCAGGAAGAGAAAAGCCTTCTGCCCACATTACACTGCAGTACAGAGAAGGCTGCTTATAGATGAAGCCAGAATGCTGCTGGGTCAATTTTTATAGGTTAGATTTTTTCAAAAAGACATTATTTGTTTTGATACATGGGGAAAAAAGAAAATCTGGCAGCAAATATAAGAGCTATAAAATATATTCGGAGTGGGGGGTATAGTTCAGTGGTAGAATGTATACTTAGTAGGCACAAGACCCTAGGTTCAATCCCCAGTATCTCCATTAACAACAACAACAAAAAAAAAAACATTGATCTCTGATTTGATAGTATTAAGTCCCTGGTTTATTGGATTAATAATATTAATTATTAATTTTATAGATACTGTGTGCTTACTACATATCCGGCACTATTCCAGGCACTGTATGTGTACACGATCATCTACATAGACCTCACAACAACCATGTATCTATCCATGATAGGCCAGAATCTATGGTCCTGGGATCTGCACTTCAGGGAAGGGGACTTCCATCTAGAAGTTAAAAAGGAAACGATGAAGGCTCATAAAAATGTTCGTGCGTTTTAACACTGATGGATATTTTCTGAGTAGGAATAAAGTTGTGTCAATATTAATAGGTCAAGGGGGGGCTTACTCCAAGCTAACATTGTGCTCTCCTGTCTTCTAGAGCTTCCTACAACATGCAAAGAGTCCCACAGTTCAATCACATATGTGTCCTTCCAATCATTCAATAATATCCATGTTCCAGACACTGAGCTAAGTGGGTATTCTCAGTTACTCAGATGCTAAACCTTAGTTCCTACTGCCAATTTTCACAGCAAATTAAGACCTTTTTGTTCTGCAATTAACCTTCCACTATGCTATTTGTCACAAGAACCCCTTGAGTTCTGTGATGACCTAAAATCAAAGACAAACTAAAAATTCACATTGATTAAATCTGGATAATAATTTATATTAGTTCTCCAGACCATTCCAGAATACAATTAACTTTTAAAGCCCTTTTTTAACCTTTTTAAAGCCTTTTTCGCAATATATCAACTTTCAACCATATTAATCTTGAGTTAATATTACAAGAGTTAAACTTTCAAGTGAAAAAAGGACATACAACCTGCCTGGATCTCATTACATTTCACTCTGCAGGAGACAACTGATAAGAAAATTCTCCAAACCCTACCAGCCAACACTGTATATCCAATGACTGCTTAACAACAGAGGTGATGAGGGCACCAGCTTTCCTAAAGGAGGTACATTCACCATAGTATTCCAGGGATGTCTGCTTAGAATATTAAATGTGGAAGGACCAGACCACAGGCTTCCATCCAAACTGAGAGAAAGAGACTGGCTGAAGAGTACAGCAAGTGTCCATCCCAGCTGGACAGGAGTTCTTCTAAGAGAAGCACTGTGTGTGCAATAAGAAGTGGCAAACTCCAATGAAGCACATATAATCCTGTATTAAAACACAGGGCAGCGAAAATTATTATAATTAACATATATGCAACATATATATGATTAAAGTCATCCTTGACACATACTACTTGGGAAAATATTTTCTTATTATATTCTTTCCATGCTCAATGTTGCCTTGTCAGAGAAACTGTATCTATCCAAATTAGACTGTTTAACCCTACTGTCACCCTGTTCTGAGCATTCGCTAACCCCGCTACATTTTTTGCTTTATGGATTTATACCCTGTATACTCTTATTCTCTCTCTCCCCCAACTAGAAAACTATCATAAATACAAATCAAATAAATGAATCATTTTGACACTTTATAAAACCTATGACCTCCACAGCTTATTACTAGACAGTAAAGATCTTTTAAATCATGTCTTTTATTACAAAATGACTAATATTCTTAAAAGATCAATATTGCTAAAGAGTGGAGAAAAATAAATTTAACACATAATCCTTATCTCGCAAATGAGAAAACTGAATTTGAAAGACAGTAAGTTAAAAAAGTAACTCAAGGCTGATTCTGGGTCTTCTTCCTCATTCGATATTATTTCCTGCAATAATATCTCTGTGTCCCAGGCATTTGTGGCGATGAGAGTCCCACTTGTGTTTTTATTTTAGTTCCTTTAAATTTATTTCCAGTAACAACTGTATCTCAACTCTTATGTGTTTCTTTGGTTTTTCTTAATAATACATTAAAAGGTAGCATATACAACGAACCCCCAAATACACACTAGTCATATGTTTTTAAAAATGATAGAAAAGAAAATGCACATAAAATTGAAGTCCCATTTGTTCCTCTCCCCAGTTCCACTACCATCTTCCTTCCCGATGTAAGCAAAATGAGGCTGAATTGGTGCGTAGCTTCTAGTCGGCTTGTTATACTTTTATATCTAAACAGATCCATTAAAAAAAATCAGTACTATTTTATGTTTTTAATGCTATGAGTAGTATAATGTACATACCTGGTTTCCTATCACGCTATGTTTGGTTTTTTGATATTACATATTTGATATATACAGAAGGGTAATGCATTTTTATCAATATGTATTAATTCATCCTACGATGGAATTATTTATTTTTCTCGCATATCCCTCCATAAGTGAATGTCTCCTTTCAATTTACTTCCCTTGGTCAGTTCATTTTATGCACCCGTTATTTCTGTGGCAGACACTGCTGATTGTGTAGCCCAAAACCCATTCCAAATCCTTTGTTTCTTTTTCTTCCCTCCACCACAGAGTCTGAGAAAGCAAAACTTTCCTTTTCTCTAGCTTTCCTGTATCCACGGGAGGCCTTGTGACACTAAGCTGCCACTATATGCATCGGCAGCTATCTGGAGAGTGGACCCTATGGCAAAGTTTTTGCTTTTCTGAGAAACATGTTTAAGATCCAAGTGTGACTATCCTCCCTTATCTCCATCCTCCTTGTGTAAATGGGCCCACTGCCTGGAGCTCTGGCAGGTATCTTGAAACCAGGAGGGAAAACCAAAAAATAAAACCAAAAAAACCCAAAAACCAAAAATAAAAAACTGCACAGATGCTGGCTTTGATTTCTGAGCTGATGCAACCATGCCATCATTTATGCATGCATAAATCTGTGCTAGTCTTGTTGGTGAGAAAATTCAACCACTACCGTTAGTTATGTTTCTGTATACTTGCAGCCGAATACACTATTAACCTCTACCCATTTCTTCACCGTTATATTTATTTCCATTAGATGATCTTTTTTTCCTTCATTTCAAGAGATCTCTCTTTTAAACTCTGCCCCTTCCTCCTTATGAAAATGTATGTTCTACTTCCCATTATTTCATAGCCTGACAAGCAAAATTCTCACCACGCACAGATCTTTAGAGGAAGGGGTAAGGGAGTGCTGGCTATTTTTAATAGCACCATAATCATGGTAAGCCTTATTGAAAAGTGAGCAAAACCTGAAGATAACTGATCATATTGAAATCCACAGCTTATTTTCTCAGAAGATATTGTGATACTCTTAAAGCTACTTCACCTACAGAAGGCGGTCCAATCTTTAGCCAAACCACATTTATTCAGACACTAGTAAGTGATAGAACAAGAGCTGGAGAGAAGGAGCCTTACAGAAGAGTGGAAATGGGACTCTCCTTGCGGAGTTCACAGCCCAGAAGACAGGGAGAGAGGCAGCCCCATGACCTTGCAACGCGCTGGGTATGATATAGAGGAATGCAGGTCCTGTGACTTTGGGGAGGAGGAAGGCTGGAGGCTGTCTGGGACAATCACTGAACACTTCCCTGCAGGTTTAACCCTTGAGTTGACATTTAACGATGAGCAGAAAATCGAGAAGCAGACAAGGGCACTCCAGAGAAAAAGAAAGGCAGGAGCAAAGACAAGAAGAAAGGCAATTTTAAGCAATGGGTCATCATTTGTCATGAGCGGAGCCTCAGTGTGAGCCACAATGTAACAGAAGACGCAGGCTGTGCTGGTTGACAAGGCACAGCTTGATGGGGAAGTTCAGATCCAATTTTATAGGCACCAATAAATGAAGAATCTTAAGCATTAAGAAAAGCATCAAATGGCCTCCCCAAAGTATTTTTAAAATGTGTTCAGATATACAAAAAGAAAAATGTATATATTTAATATAATGTCTTCAGACATGGAAGAACTTGTTTAATTTCTAAAGTACTAAGTGCATAGTCCAGCTTCAACAATTCAATTTGTAAACCGTCCTGCTTAGCCCCCAGATGGAGCCATCCGGATCGCTACGAGGAATCGAGCCCCTGGCTCCTCTTTTGCACGTGTGATTAATTGGAGGCCCTAAGCCAGAGAGGCCCTGCCCAGCCCCTTTCTCCTGGTTCTCACAGCACCAGCGCTCCACTTCCTGTTTACAATCCTCGGCTTCTTTTCTTTTCCCTCTATCCTCACAGCGATGATATTCGGAACACATCTGAAAACAAAAGGTTGGGCGAGAATTCCAACAGGTGTAATTAATGTCAAGTGCTCCTGCAAGTGGCAGTGCTCTCCCGCTGCCTCCTCCACCTGCTGCCTTTCATGGCTGCCTTCCTAACGCTGCGTCCATCTGTTGAAAATGTGCATCCAGAATTCATCATTTTACAGCCTGAGAGGCACCTGAACCCTCTTGTCCTCTTCTTAAGTGAGCCCTCAGAGAGTCACTTTATAGGCACAATTAGTTAAGTGTTGCGATGCCATGGAGATCGAGCGCACCCGTTCCTCGTGGCACTTTCAGTAACTCGAGGTGGTTTGCTCATATTCAGAGAGTTGGCTCAATACAAAAGAAAAAGAGTCTCAATCCTATAATTTGCTGTTTTGCTTATAAGTAGAAAGTATATGCTAGGAACTAATATTGTCTACAAATACATATATGTCTGTATGTCTATGTATTATGTATGTACGTGTGTGTGTGTATACATACAGACACATTGTCAGCGTGTTTAACACGGGTGATGGACCATGTTAAACTCCTGTGCTCCACCAAGGCCTTTAGATGGAAGGGAAAAGCCAGTTAGGATTCTCCCAGGCCCATTTCTGGCCAAGTGGACTTCCAACATGAATAAGGACGCTAAAAGCTGAAATTACCAATAGGACAAGGCAACAAAAAATAAAATAGAGAGTAGTAGAGTAAAAAGAGGGTAACTTTGAAGTTTCTTACATGCACAAATGGTATTTGCACCCCCGTCCCGCCCAGTGCTTAGCCACGTTACTAGCTGGCTGCCCAGTGATCTAGGCTAGGTGTCATGAAGAGAAGAATCAGAGAAACTAATTATATTCATAACTGACTACAATTTAATGTGTTCTACCCCTTGAAAAGTATTTTCTATTTCAGAGAAAACCCTCAGAGTTTCCTAATATGGCTTAAAATATACATGGGTGCAACACTCACACACACAAAGTATTTCTGAGGGTGGAGCTGGAGCTCACAGTATTGGTAGATAAGGCAGTTATTGGAGGGAAAGGATGAGAAAGGTACCCAAGTGCTTCACAAAACATGTAGAAGAAATGTTGCCTATTCCAGTTACACATAAGAGCAGCCTGTGTTTACTTTTCGCTGGACAAGTACTTCAGGAGTCTTGGTGGAAGGGAACGTAAGTATGGATTTTCCTGTAATAATCATCCCTGAAAGTCAGAAGATTTTTTTTATTCTTTTGGACTGGAAGGATTTTTATAAGATTTATACAATCTATGTCCTTAATGTGTTAATAGTTAAAGCATTAAATAATAACCCTATTTCAGGTTTTCAAATTTAATAAGACCTAGAACCCTATTTGTGGTTTTCACTGAAGTATTCCTAACACCCAGCCCCTGGCACATGATAGGTGATCAGTAAATATTTATTGAGTGAGAAATAACCTTCTGTGATAAGCACTAAGATCAGCATTTTAAATACAATCTTGAGACTCAAAATTAAGTGACTTGCTCAACTATGTTTGGTGTTTTTGCTACAGGAACAAGGAGCTGCAGCATCTTGCTTCTTTGACATCACTAAGCTGCCCCTAGACTTCTTCCTAGGAAAATCCACTGTCTGTAAACTCTCCTGCTTGGAGAGCTCGGTCAGTCTCAGCTTCAATCCAGATAACAAACTACTGACCCCAAAGTGTGTCCATGCATTGTGCCACCTGCTGATGGATTACAGAGACAATCCCCTGGCCCATCAAGTATGAAGTACAACCCTATGAAAAGGCACCTTGTCAGTGAAGCCATTTACCACGTTAAATAACTGCAATTGTCTCCTACACATCACCTAGGTCCCTTCCTAAAAGTAGCAGAGGAAAATCTTGGTTAGAATGAAAGTTCCTGTCTTCTGGGGGAAAGAGATTGAATAGATGTGGAGGGGAAGAGAACAACTAGTCAGAAGATGATAAGCAACTGAGCTTCAGATAATGAGAAAGAAGAGGGTTTGCCTGCGTTCTAAGGATTCTCCCAACCAGAGTTCCCTGGGTCAGGCTGATAAAAGGGCATTAACCAAAGAGAAGCCTTCTGAAATTGCCACCATTGCCCTGGAAACTCCAGCCAGCCACAGGATCCAGAATCATCACCACTGATATTCAAGCTTTGACCAAAACCATAGCCAAGATCAGGAAGGGGTACTTTTAGCAGCCAGCCCTTCCTTGAGAACTACAAGCCAATTAGCTTCCTTGGGCTTGCCTACACTTAGTTTATTAATCTCCCAAGTGTGGGTGATAACATTTTAAGCATTTTGGCATTTTAAATATGTTTTGAGCCCCCTAATTAATTAGATTGTGTTTTATTGTACACCAATAATGCAAGACAAAGTTTAAGAATCGATTCAATAAAAGATGCCAAAACAAATTACTATGTGAATTCAAAGGAGGAAGAGCTCACATCTGATTGGAGAAAAGAGGAAATGAATCACGGACAAAGCGGCCCTTGAAATCTGCCTCAAAAGCCAAATAGTATTCCGACAGACAGAAATGAAGAGATAATTCCAAGAACAGGCAACAAAATGAACAAAGGCACCAAGGTAGCTATTGTGAGGGATCTGGGAAATAAAGCAGTACTTTAGTTTTACTGGATCACAAGATATGAGTAGGGGAATGAAGCAGGTGGGGGGTTAAAGGAATGAATACTGATTACCAATAATCTTGAATACTCTGATAAGGACTAGGAGCAAAATGCTGGCAGAACTGGGAGACAACAGAGGGTTCGGACCATGGGCTCAGGGTAAGGGTAATAAGTGTGATGATTCCCACGCTGAAATTTCAAGTTCTAATCTCTCAATCAAATTAGATCTCCAAATGCTGTAAGATTTCTAATCTTACATTTCACTATAAACTAAAAGTCACCTATTCCTGATGAATATACTGTCTCTCCTCAACAAGCAAGTCCAAGTTATCAGCGTCCAGCTTTGATTTTCAATATCTCTTGCTATCTTAGGATATTTCTGGATTAAACATAGGTGAGAAGGATGGAGCTAAGAAGGATCTCACATTAACCTGTTCCAGTAGCTAGGGACGGATGGATCTCTTAAAAACAAAAAGACCACATGTACCATCAAGACACTCCAAACACTGAGTCCGGTGGCAGCTAAAGACACAGATATTCTGCCTAAAAGGAAGACTGACAGCATAAAACTGGGACTCAGTAACAATAAACAACAAAATCCAGGGGGAAACAGTGGTTACCTGTGCAATACATTTAAGCAAGGACTTAAAATTGGACAAAAAGATAGGAGACTGGTGATGGGTACAAGGTGAGAACACGAGCAAAGGAATAAGGCAAGAGCTCAGACAACAGGACCAGGAAACATGTTTAGCGTCGATCTGTTCAGTAAAAAATGGCTTCAGGGCTCATTGAGTTTCCAGTGTGGGCTGGCCTGACTCCAGGACCAGGAGTGGAGCTGAGCCTCCAGATGGGCTGAAGGGAACTCGATGGATACTGGATGAATGTGGGGGCAGGGAGGCGGCTGGGCAACACTCCAAATCCATTTGACATGTTTGCTTAAGACTTATTTTTCAAATTTTTAATCATTTTTGGAACTTTTATATATGCTCTTTCTACATCTCCATGTCCTTTCTAAGGAAATGAGGACACTGAGATACGACATAGGAATGAGAAGGACCTTAGGTCTTTATAGCAGAGACCACTTGAAAGCAAAGTTTTCCTGTATCTAAGCTGAAGGACTAGGATTTACACTAAAGTCATCAGAGGCCATTCATACAGCCTTATAAAGCAATCCAATGCTGCTGATGCTGGAAATGGATACTAATTAAATCACATGAAACTAGAAGAGGTTCAAAAAAAGGCAACAGAAGGATCAAGGGATGAATGGACAGCTGTATATGAATGATGAAATGCAGACTTAGGTAGTAAATTCAAGGCTACCAGAACAAAGAAGGTAAAACTTGAAGGCAGAGATAGTTTTCAAATAAATAAGAGAAAGCAAAATTGATGTAGGTAATTTCTGCTTCACACCACAATGCATTCTTGGAAATCACAGCACAAAACAGCTTGTATTTTCCCCTAGGAGTAATTTTGTAATTGAATATTGTGTTCCTGAACAAGGTTTGTTTTTCAAATAAATCAGAGATATGATCAACAATATGCTATAAAGGTGAAGACAGAACAATGTTAGGCCTGTATAATACTTTAAAATATCATCATTATAGTCCTAGTCCTATAAAATGGGCATAAATGAACAGTACATGTTGATTACACCAGGGGCCCAAATGCACTATAAAACTGTACACACTACACATAATATTATAATGTTGCTGCCTTATAAATTTGACCTATCTAAAAGTGAACACATAACTAGTTATAATAAGCATTATTTAAATATTTAACCAACAACATTATATTGAGGGCCTTCTTAGAATTCAGATGGGCTATTTTGGAAAGCTAGTACCAGAACTTGAAACTGCCATAATGGAAGGAAGTTTCCTTGAATATCTGTTTCCTTCCTCCCTTCCTTGCTTCCTTCCTTCCTTCCTTCCTTTCTTTCTTTCTTTTCTTTCTTTTCTTTCTTTCTTTCTTTACCTTCTATTCATATCTATCAAGTTTACTATGGTGCTGGTTCTCTTCTAAGCATTTCATAAGTAATAACTGATTTAATCCTCATGACAACACCGTAATATCGGTGCAGTTATTACACTCATTTTACAACCGAGAGGTGAGGCAACTTGTCTGAAGTCACACAGTTGATAAGGGATACAGTCAGGATTCGAGCCCAGGATCCAAACTACTACTCTGTGCTACCTCTCTGGATGATGGCTTTTTCTCTCTGAACTTCTCTGTAACAAACAGAAACTTTCCAACAACCTCTGAGCTGTGTTCAAAGGTGGGCTCTTTCTTTTCAAGTAATCACTTCAACTTTTCTGCTGAAGACTTGAAGGGAAGAGTCGTACTTTTGGTTCTCGAGTTCACCTTTTCTCCCTTTATTTCCTCCCACCATAGAACACAAAACATAGCCTGGTCACAAAAATGCAACTTAAAGAGTGTGTCTCGTAAGCGGCTGATTGTGACGCACAAGTCTTCAGCCCCGGGAGGACGGTGCTACCCTAAGAGCATATACTTTAGGGCTTCGACATCAGTAAAATCACTGTTTTTTCTCCACTTGTACAATGAATTCCTGAATGAAGCAAAGACCACCCACCACTGTAAGCTTCAATCACCAAGAATAAAATAACAGGGATCCAATATGTGATGAAAGGTGGAATTCAGAATTTATCAGCCAGCAATGAAGGAAGGGATTGAAAAAAATAAGAAACGGTAAAAGTAGAAACTCCCCAATGTTAGGCACAGATAATTAAAGTCTTAAAGTGCTCGTAAGTCTGAGACAGTAGAAACAAGAAAATATAAGGATAGACAGGACTCAGAAAAAAAAAATTCATTGATTCCTAACTGTTCCGTAAGGAGAGATAAGGAAATGGGAAAACATTTGACTTTGAAATGACAGTCAAATGTGCTCTCCCAAAATTCATGAATGCTTCCATCAAAGACTTTTCTTCAGACACCAATTCTAAATTCTAGACTAGAGTGATGACTGGTGGGACTCCATATGAAACACACCACGACACCAACACATCTCCCCAAACACCCAAATGAAAAGCCACATATTCTTCCAGTGTAAATAAGATTTGAAAATAGGTGTTAAGTTTCTGGTTGGTGTGATAATGTTAGATGTTTTCAATCAGAAAAATTAAACGTTTATTTCCTAGTTCTCTTAAGAAATGGTTAGATTGCATATAAAAATAATTTTATCTTTTTGTTTTTATTAACACCCAGTACATAAAGGAACAATATGAATAAAGGAGATAAAGGAACAATATGAATGTCTAAGCTCTTTGATGAAGAGATTTAAGTGGTTTCTTTTTAAATTATCTATTCCTGTCTCACTGAAGTACTAATTTCAATAAATCACCTATAGGCATACTTCAACTATGTTATAAAAGTATACTTTAATCTCCAATTGTACATCCTTAAAATAACTGAATCTCTATTCACCAACAGTTTTGAAGTAACAGAGGTCAATAATGATGACTTTCAACTAAGTTACATGCTAAGTTTTGCTAAGTTACATGCACACATTATATGTATGTATATATGTATATTCAAAACTACTACTCTATGTGACTTCTCTGAATAACTGCTTATTCTCTCAAAACTTCCCTGTACCAAGTAGAAGCATTCCAATGACATTTGAGCTGTGTTCAAATATATATACACATATGTATCACATGCATACACATGCATATTAGTTATAATATGGCTTTGTGATCATATATAATAATATATATATCACACATATGTAATATATAATACAGTGATTAAATGTTGGGCAGTTATATTACCATAAATAATTTTAATTAGCCAATTTCTGAAAAGCATGTCAAATTTCTCATTAACAAGAAAGCGTTATACTGGATCTGACTGCCAATTTCATATGCATGCATGTAAACACATGCACAATAAATGTACATAAGCATCTTATTTTTACTGAGAAAAAATTAAACCCCTCATTTTAAAATAAGAGTTAGAGTATTCAATGTATGTTATCACTGAATAAAGACAAAACATTTACAGGTCCTGGAAAAACCAATTAAAGATAAAGCTTTTTTTTCTTTTCAGTTTGTTTCCTGTGTAATAATGTATACTCCAAAACATCCTGTCGCTAAAATGGAATGCTGTTATAAGGATTAGGAACCTTTTAATGTGTCCCTTCCATTTTCTTCCATATAACTTAAAACAGATTATAAATCTAATCATCCTTTCAGCAAGATCACTCCCATCAATTTTTTTTGTATCGACTGCCTATTTAAAATTGAATCACATCCTCTGTTTTACATCCTTTCTCCTTTGTATTTCTCTAAAGAATCTACATTACTATTTCCATTTAACAGTCTAGCTGCGACTTGCAGAACTTTAACATAAGTTAGCCTGCTGGTCCCACAAGTGTGGGAGAGTCTGGATATGTACTCAAATAGGACTCCGGACTTAGTGTAAAGGTTCAAGAACCAGCTTCTTTTTGTAGAAAATGTTATTTCAGGATGGGCAAAAAGCATTTTCAAGAGTTCATTCTCTCCTTTGTATGTGTGTGTGTGTCTGTGTGTGTGTGTGTGTGTGTGTGTGTGTGTGTGTGTGTGTACAGAGAATGGAATGGGATAGGCTAGGACAGGGCAGGATAGGACAGAACAGAACAGGATACTGTGTGGTAAGGAGGGGCAGGAGGGTGGTTTGCAATCACATTCACTTCCCCTGATAGCTGGACAGGTATCCAGCCTGTGAGGTGTCATTGCAGTCTTTCATTACAGAAGTTCAACACTGACACTTATCAATATTAACACAATAATATAAGAAGGTGTTGAAAGGAGGAAAAACTTTAAAAATGAGTTACCTGAGTTCTTAGCTATTGTCAAACAGAGAAAAGAATTTATATCATCCCACAAATGGTAAGCAGCAGTGGTCATTTTTGATTCAAACCATTATCTCTCCAAAACAATCTCAGTCATAAAAATAAAATGGCTTTCACAAGGCATCTAATATTATGAATATTCTGGCAAGCAAATATAGCCTTAACGCTTGCATAATAAGACTTCTGTTAGGGATTTGCATTTGTATATGCCTGCAGACATAAAATGTTCAGAAAGGGGAGTAGACTAGAACAGAAACTGCATTATGCTGAAAAATACCAATAATAATATGCTGGCAAGTGTGCTTTGATTGCTCACATTTCTTCTAAAGTGTTTTTCTAGCCCATGAGCACGTGAGCTTTAAACAAGTTTGATTACAGCCACCGATGTATTTAATGAATCAAGAATAATAGTAGTATACGACAAGGAAGGCTCTATGCGCAGTTTTAAGACTTATTTTTGTTGTTGTTGTTGTAGAAAATGGGACACAGGAGGGAACTCATGCATTATGGCACTATGTTTTTTCCTCCTGCTTTGTCTTCTTTACTAGAATGTCACTTCCAGATTTACAGTTGCCAATGCGCATTTCCGATCACCAAGAGCAATAGCTACAATTGCAAGTTACAGAACTGTACACGGGGAAACACACACACACACAGACACACGCACACACATCTCCTGCTTTGCATCAGCCACGGCATATGCCTCTAATACTACCAGGGCAGTGTTTGGAAAAGATAGTCAAGCTAGGTTATGCTACTCACAACTATTTTTTTTTTTAATTATGAACTAGAGTTCAAGACATATTTCTCTCTGCCTCGGCTCCAAAAGACTTCGACATTATTACCTAGGGTGGAAATCCCTGAAAAGAATAAACAAAGGCTAGAATCACCTACCCTCCCGACCACTTATCAGGGAAGTCCATTGTCATGGCACTCACTCATGGAGAAAAAGAATCTAAGGAATGTTCATTCAGGCAGTAGCAGGGTCCAGTGCCTAGAGGGCTTCTCATGTATGGTGATAATATGAGCCTCTACCTTGCAGAGCAGGGACACTGCTTCTATGTGATAAATACACATGGCAAATGCCTGTGTCCCAGGCATTGGAAGAGGGGAGAGCACATGAAGGGGACAGGCGGGGAAGAGAAGAGCTGTTTGAATGGCCACTGTAGGAGGACGTTAGAGTTGTAATCATGTAAAGCCCTCATTTCAAGAATGGCTCAAGGCTCAAGGAGGTGTACACCTGAGGCAGGGTCCTCCACGTACCTGTGCCCACCAGATCCAACTGAGAGCTCAGAAGAAGGTACTCTCTGGACAGAAACTCGGAGCCTCTAAGAAAAGCCTATCTAGTGATGCAGACCTTCCTGAGTGCTTTAGGGAAGAGGAATAGGGAAAATCTGTAGGAGGAGTGGTCCCTCCACAAGGTGAGTAGCAACAGCAAGGGCTTGTGGAGCACACAGGTGACAGTGGGCATGCGGAGGGGCCAACATCCACGTGCCCAGTAGACATCCTTCGGAGACTGCAAAATGATGGCCACAAGCCAATTGTAGCTCCCAGGTGCCTTTCACTTGACCTGCTGCACAGCATAGGCCTGCAAATGTTTTCTTAAAAAAGTAGAGTTAGATACTAACATTAAAATATACAATTTTTACATAATATTTCCAGTTTATTTCCTTTAACTATACACTCTTGCATCACAGCAAACTCACATGACAATAATCGGCTGGGGTTTGTAGAGTTTCTCTCTTTAGAAATGCACATTGTTCTCAGTCCCTAGATTTCCACAGCTCTTCACTATGAACCGTGTTTTATGTTTTATCCACGCCCACACATAAAAGGTAAAGGGTGAAAGGCAGATCAAGAGAGATATATGCTATAGAATGAATGTTTGTGTCCTCCCAAAAATTCATATGTTGAAATCCTAACCCTCAACGTGAAGGCATTAGCGGGTGGAGGCTTTGGGTGGTAATTAGGTCATGTAGATAGATTCCCCATGAAGGATGTTAGTTCTCTTATAAAAGAGACACTTGCCTCCTCCACCATGTGAGATGTGTCCACAGCAAGAAGATGGCTTTGTGTCAAGCAGGAAGTGAGTCCCCACAAGACGTCAAATCAGCCAGCAGCTTGGTCCTGAACTTCCCAGCCTCCAGAACTGTGGGAAATAAATTCTGTTGTTTTATGAGCCACCCAGTTTATGGTATCTCATTATAGCCACCTGAGCTATGACAATATGTCTTTGGGGGAGAAAAAAAATCTCATTTCCCTAGTCACTCTAGTCATTTGAAACCTGAGTTAGACAATGAGTTTGCAAGTATTTTCATAGTTCTATTAATATATTTCTGCATGATGCTAACCGGTTTAAGAACACACAAAACCCGATTTGAACTGGAGAATCCTTTTCTTCCTTTAGAAAGGAGTATGAATACATCCATCTGGCAATCACAAGAGGAACTGAAGGAACATGTTCGAGGACAGACAAGCAGTTTTTACAACAACCAGTTTCTGAAAATAAGCGCTGTAAAGTGAGCACAGTGGTCGCCAGTATGAAATCCGTTTCTCATTTCTCTTCCTTTCTTCACCAGTCACCTGAAGGGCTCCTGGAAATGCAGGCTGGCCACATGCAGGAAGTCGCAGCCTTCTGGTTCAATGTCTTCTGAATCCCCCTTGTACCAAATAACTCCACAACGGCACCCTAATCTTAAAGGAGGCATTTACAGAGATAGGCTTACTCCTCAGGCCACAGCAAACTTAGGACCCTGCAGCATCAACGCATAAAATAGTCCCAAAGGAAGAATGCCATCCTCTAGCTAATTCTTCTGCCATGCAGATACCTGGCAAAATCTGGCTCGTTTTCTAGACCCACAGGCCTCCTGTATATATAAACTCTCTCTCACGAACTCTTTTCTTCCCTCTCTCGTTCTCCCAGTGCCTTCCCACCAAACCTCACACTGATAACGGGAGTAAACATTTCTCCCTAGGACTGAAAGCGTTTCTGGGGTAGGTCTCAAAGAAAATGCCTCGTGGAGGTAAACCACATATTCAAGAAGAATTGCCGGTAAATTCCAAGGAAATGACTGGCCATTTGGAATTTCTTTTCTCATTTGGGACAGTTTCTTGTCTTCCACTTTATGAAGAATAAGCATTCAATCACTCGCTCCACACATATTTATCTGATTACACTGATTACGTGCCAGGCACTGCTGTAGACTCTGAAGATAAAGTAAACAATCCAGCCCACAGGCCTGCTATTGAGAAGCTTATATTCAAGACAAATACACAGATGAGGAAATAGACAATAGCCAGTGCCAAGCGCTTTAAAGAAAACTAAAATAAGGTAAGTGACACAGGCTGACGGGATACAGAGCGCTATTGCAGAGAGGGAAGGCCTTCTGAGGAGAAGACACTTGACTAGAAAACAGAGTCAAAGTAAGTGGCTAGCGTAAGAATATTCTGGTCAAAAGGAACAACAACTGGGAAGCTCCCAGAGGAAGAATGGCTAACACTACCTGGCTGGACTGGAGCGAGACACAGACAGGGAGGGCTAAGAGGTGAAATCGGAAGGCAGCGGCGAAGTCCTCTAGGATCCTGTAGGCCACAGAGAAGAGTCACATATAATTAGAAGCCACTGGGGGTTCTCATCAAATGCGTGACATGATCTGATCATGCTTCTAAAAGATGAGTGGTTCTACGCTGCGGAAGACAGGAGAGAAAGAGCATGGAAACAGGGGCCACTGCAGAAATCTGGGAGAAAAACAATGAGACTGGCTTGCACCAAGCGCTGGACATACAGAGAGCAGTAGTTGGATCTGGGAAATAATTCGAAAGTAGAACCAATAGGATATGCTGACTGACAGACAAAGAAAGTTTAGAGTTGTCATCAAATAAATTTCTGATGTAGTATATTAGTTGATCTTCTATTTGTATTCAATTATTTACTGCTGGAATATAAGAAGAAATAGAGATGGCACTGGGGCAGGTGCTGGTGTGCAAGTCCAGGCCAACTGCAGCCTTACAAGCCGTGGAGAAACAATGAACTTAATCTAATTTCAATGGGGCCATTATTTAAACCGGGCATGTTTTACATCAGGTTGGAAAAGAAAGATACGTGGACAGAGAAGAGAGCTACTTAAAACAACTTTCAATCCAACTCAAGGAACTTTAAAATTCAAGGAGACTCAGATACTAAGTACTCCAACAGGGCACTGTTGGCCTGGGAGTGGCAGATGACTCCACATGGAGTGAAGGGAGCAGAACACACACAGCTATCCCTGGGGCCTCTGGTCTCCCGGGAGTTGCCCGCAGCTGTCATGGGGATGAGGACAAAGGACGGAACAGTACATGGCGTCAGATTTGATAAACCTGTTTATTTTTCTAATAACTTGCAAATTATTTTTTTCCCTACAAAAGCTCTTTCGACGTCCAAGGTCACACATACAGCAGTCATCAAAAGGGCCAAAGAGTACCTACCTACACTGCCCAGTTTTCCAGCTATTGGGAAGCTGACAGCCTAAAACCTCGCTTCTTTCTGCCTTTTCAGGTCAGAAGTTTGGAAAGACAATAGCTATGATTAAGGGAAGACACACTGGCAACAAATATACCCCTTCCACTCCTAAAATGCTACCAGTATCATGACACACTGTACTTTGCAATTACCTATATGTTTTCCTTCTCTAAAATGCAGTTAATCCAGCCTAACCATGATAGATATGTTTTCCTTCTCTAAAATGCAGTTAATCCAGCCTAACCATGATAGTGTCCTGCCCACACTGAATATTTTAAAAGACTAGAATCTCAGTGAAAAAAAATCATATAATGAAAATACTAAGGTTTAATGTTAAGAAGAAATTTAATTTTTTAATTATATTTTAACCTCTTATTTTAAGAAACAAGGTTTTTTGTTTTTTTTTTTTTTGAGTAATGTATTAACTTAAACAATGTCATGGTAAAGACACAGTTCCTGTAAGAATAAATTATAGCACAAAGCAGATTGTTCCTAATGTTTAATTCAAGGATATTCTACTTGGAGACACTTGTAAACATCTAAATTGAAAACAAAAACTGTATCAAGAAACTAAGATGCTAACGTTAAAGAACCTTGATAATAATTAGACATATAATTACCTAGTAAAAATTAAAGAATTTTTCAGAAGCAATTAATTTGATCTACATCTATTAAATATAACATAAACCAAAAATGTTATATTTATTGAAAAATATATATACACACACAAAATTGTATTTGTTTATTCAATGTGCTTTTCTTGAGTTTCCATGATGTAACCAGCACTGTGTCCAGTGCTGATGATAACGTTCAGACATGTCCTAAAAAAGTAGCTCCAGGCTGACATTTTTTGAAAAGATTAGAGAGTTAGCAATACAATATAGTGATGATTTACTTATTCATGTATTTTCTTAAATTAAAAAAACCTTCTTGCTTCCAATTTGATTGAGTTATAACTGACATACAGCTCTGTAAGTTTAAGATGTGCAGCACAATGATCTGACTCACATACATCATGAAATGATTAACACAGTAAGTTTAGTGAACAAGCATCATCTCCTGTAGACAAAAAATAAAAGGAAAAAGAAATCCTTGCAATAAGTGATAAGATGTACTTGTTTATTTTTAAGTTGGGTTTTGGTGGAGTGTTTTAAATAACCTTTTTCTATAGGCTGACAGTATTTTTGTATGGTATGCTGGGCTTCCACAGCCAAACTGGACCCAAAGTTTTATGTATTAAAAAAGATTGATTTTACACGGAGACTTGGCAGTAGACTCATAGAAATCGTTAGCTGAATTCATTTTTGTTCTTTCAGTACTGACCTACAGAGACAGTACACTGATCCCTTCAGTGAAACACTAATAACTGCTGTCTCAGATCTGATGTGTAGCCTTTCCTTTCTCCTGATTCAGCTTCTGACTTGGATGGAATTGTGGTTGCTCACAGGAAATTCTGAGACTATGACGGGTCAGAACTGGACTGAAGAGGCAGCAAGGGAGGGGATACTCCGATGTACAGACTCATCCATCTTCCAGAATAATAACCGCCACTCGTGAAACAAGAACCAAACCCTGGCTTTCCTTTCTTTTTCTTCTCTTTTTTTTTTTCCTTCCTTCCTTTTTCCCTTTCTTCCTCCCTTCTTTTCTTCCTTCCTTCAAGTGAAGCTTCCAGGTGTATTTAAAGAAATACATACAACAATTTATATTCACTTTTAACCAGATTTATGAATGGAATAATGCTTTTAAATACTAAAGTTTAAATTTACCCCTCGGTAATTTTACACGGATAACACGATTACATGGTAGCTGTCTGCAGCTTTCATCAGTCCTCTCTACCTAGCGATGTCAGTAATGAAGACTCTGAAGGAAGGAATGATGTCTCATGCAAACGGTTCTACATATTTAAGTTCTGAGCAGCTGAGCATGAAAGCAGAGGTAGACTGAGTATATTATGAACAAAGTTTAGCACAACAATCAAATAAATTGCATTCATGATATCCATAATAATTAGTCTGTGACATGACAATTAACTACAAATGACAAACAGTTCTCATTAATTAATATAATCAGTTCCACATTTGCATAGCCATCAAAGTTTTGGACTTTTTAAAAACCATTCTTCAATATCTCCTTGAGTCGGTTATGTCTCTTCTACCCTACAACCACAAGTGTGTCATACAATGGATGCTGGCTTCAATAGGCCGATTGAGCTACTATTGGTGTGTTTAATCAGCTCTGACTACGTACGTATGTCTCTCCTCTCTTCTCTTTTATTTCTTTCTCTCTGTCCTCTCCCCATCTGTGTTTTTTTTCCCCTCAGGACGCTTCCCAGATCACAGATAACAGGTCTTGGAGCAGACTTCCCCCAAACCAGTATTTTCTTCTCTGCTTCCAGATTGCTTTACTGGAAAAGTTCTTAATACACTCTCCTGCTCCCTATTCCCTGGTCAGAAAGTTCAGCTCCTAGGTACGAAGGGCTCAAATACTGAGGTGGAAGATCAGAAAAGGACAAGGTAGTGTGACACCCACCAAAAACACAAGCCAGAGAGAGGCCTGGGAGCCTCTGGACTCAGCGTATAGGAGGTTCTGGGGCTGAGGCAGCTGCAGCAGACGGAGTAAGGGGATGGGCAGGGCTGATGAGGAGCTCTTAAAGCCCTCGCTGCTCATGCCTGCGGCTCTCTGGCGATGGCTAGAAGAAGTAGATGATGCCGGATACATGCGCTAAAGTCCTTAACAGTGTCTTGGATTAAAGCCACCTGCAACACAGGATCTAAATAACATTCTTGCAGTGTAGACAGAGGACAAGAAACATGAAAGAATATTTGAGAGGCACAAAAACAAGTTAATTTTACATGAAAATATTTGAAATGCCATTACCTCTCTCTCCATGCGAATTTTTTTTTTCAAATGACCTGGCTTTTCATGGATAAGCATGGTTACATATGTTCAGTTTAAGCTGAAAGGGGTCATAGTCAGATTCAGAAAAAGTCCAAGTATGATGTAAACCTTGATACATATTAGCTATAACATGCATGCTAGATTAGAACTCTGACCTTGAAGACAAAGCACTAGAATAACTGAATTACGCAGCCATTTCTCTTTGTCACATCAATCAGGGCACTGACCCCTGAAGGCACTGCCGTCCAGGTACAAGTGCCTCTCCGGGTCTGATACGCCATCCTTTCCTTGAATGTAGGAAACAAGCTTGGAGGGACAAGATTCACAGGAGCTTAGTGGAGACTCCAGGACGAAAGGTCTTCTTTAGGTATAATTACATCTCAAATCTCCAAGGCTGATCGTTTCCTAGTAGGGAGGAACTGTCAATCAATGTTTTGATTGATGCTACTACTCTCCCTTTGATACTAGAACACGGATACCACTGGTTTGAACTTCTCTACTTCATCAAACATCAAGAAAGGGGGGGGAGGAAATCAACGTAGAGATTTCTTAGGAATCTAAATAATTTGGCAGGTTATTACAGAATTTAAAGGTTTTACTCTATCACAGTTAACTTGTTCTTTAGAGCTTAGCAGCAATTCAGCAGGTTGCCCCCAATTCCAATTGTTTTTCCTTTGCACAATACAGTCAAGGACTTAATCATCAGACAGAAGCAACACAGTTAATACTTTAGGGAAAATCATCTTAAAAATGGTGAAAAGACTTCAAATTCCTTAAGGGAAACATGTAAGATTTCCACAGTGATAATTTCATTAACACAGTGAGAGTTTTGAAGCTCGCTATAAAATTAGATTTAAAAAATAAAGTTTAAATTTCATTTAAAGTACATCCACCCCATCAGGCACATTAGAGCAAAGTATTTCAAAGAAACATATTTTAATAGCATTTTAAACAGTCAACACTTACAGGAAAAACATAGGCAAAGAATACCACTTCAGGGAAATTAGTGATGCATGCCTCTGAAATTATAGGGGTTCATTCTTAAAATCATTATTTAAATGTAGGTTCTTTTTAATTCCTAGAGAAATACTTTACTTTTCTCTACTTGCCAACTAAATTCCTCATTAACCTACACGAGCACAGCAACACTGTTGTGCAGCTGATAACCCTCCCTTTTTATTATGCAAATAAGACTGTACAGGTGGTTACAGATTTTGAAATAACTGTTACTAATTACACATTATTCTCCAATGCCATAATAAAAGTTGAATGAACTTGATATTGACATAAGGAAAATATGCAGTTTAAAGAAATGACACGGTATCTGAAACAGATGTTATCATAAAACACAGTCTAATAATTTTGAGGGTGAAATTGTGCTGAAGGCTCAGTCATCCATAATGGATTTCTTTCTGACTTTCCCAACAGGAATCAGGGTTAAACATTCTAAATATGGTTTAATCTCACTTGAATTATATGTGATTAAAAGTTTCAATTTGACACAACTGATTATCTCAGAAATTCAATTGTTGGGTAGAAATAGTTCACCTGCAAGGCTCACTCACAGCAACACAAGTCATGAAGGTTTGCTTGGTGAAACACAGGGAGAGAGAGAAGGAAGGAAGGGAGTCTCATACACTAAAGCAGGATGCACCAAGCCATGGTGGCGACAATGCAGTCTCCAGGCTGACCTCAGAGGTACCACCAGATCTGTGGTAAATGCAGAAACCGAAGGGTACACATTCATCATCACACAGTCACTGTGGAAGAAGTTGGGGCTAACACCGAGGGGGCTAAGCAGGCCATTTAGCCTGGAAGCACCTTCTCGAAGGACCTTGGATTTAGATCTGGCTGTGATCTCTATTTGAGTTTTACCACGTAGTCCCAGATATACTGCAACAAGGGAATAAACTGAGGTGTTCATATTAAAATGCTCAATACACCATAGTTTTCCTAAGAATGGTAGACATGTCTGTATTTTCTAATATACCAGAAGTCTAAACAGTGGAAGTAGCTGGAGCAATCTTGACCTTGGAGAGGCCCCAGCAACCCAGAAACAGAGAATTGTAGATATTGAGGATAAAGTTCTACATTGTGTTAGCTTCAGGATATAGTCATCAATACCATTATTAGTAAGTTTAGTAATACCGACCATCAGATCAGGGGAGTTTAGCAAAGTAACTGCTTTCTCAATTATAAGCAGTTTTACTGAAAATAAAACAAAAGAACAAAAAAACAAAACAAAAGAAGTGAGGAAGAAAAAAACTAGAGTTCAGTATTACTGGTTTATCATCTGAAGTATTAACAATATCTTCAATTTATGAACCACCACTATTTTCCCTTTCTTTACAACTTTGTGCAAATACTGAAAATATGATTCATAAATCTTGAGGTTTCCACATACAAAATTTATATATACGTCTGCACATGTATACATCCGTGATTTGACACTTTTCTAAAATACATTTGATATTGTTCTTATCCCTTAAATATCCAGGTGGCAGAAATATAAAGGTAACAGACCTCAATAAAGTAAAGCAAATCCGAATCTTGAACCTAAATTTCAGGGTTCAGTGAAAGAGTTTTGAAGATACCATGAGGCATAACCCTGAGAAGGGATATTTAATGCAGTGTATCTGCACAAACAGCAAGTCCAAGGGATTGCTTCATTGTTTCTCTGTATCCAAAAATAAATTATCTAGTAAACAAGAGACTAATTTCTCAGGTTTTCTGTTTTACTTCATCATAGTGTTTGCTACTGAGACCAAGTGGAGCTGGGGTAGGAATACAGTTCTCCATTAGGCATTAGTAAGAGCAGGATATGGAACAAGGCTGCAACAGCATCCCCAAGGAAGGCTGGTGAGAAAGGCTTTGTCACTATGAAGATACGATTCTAGGCAACTTCGTGAAATGGTCGAGGGATAAAAGGCTACAACAGAAGGCTATCATGGTGGGGGAAGGTGCAAAAAGGACAGAGCTGGGACTCAAGCAGAAGGTTGGGGGTTATCCATTCACGTAGGACAAGATCTAAAGTCTAACTAGGATTAAAGTGAGAATCTCGTAGTCCTCATCGTCTAAACTACAGTAACTACCCTTCTGGAAGTGATTTAATTTGCAATCCTACCTTGGGTGGGGATGAACTGGAACAGAGGTTGGAAGATAAAGCTGCTTGCATCAGAAATTGGGGAAAAGGCACCCAACAAGTGACAAACAAGAGGAAGGCACAAGTACATGAAGGAAGAAAGGGCTGATACTTGTTTCTGTTTTTTGTTTGTTTGTTTGTTTGTTTTTTGCTTCAGGCCCAGAAAATTTTGAAAGAAACTGGAGTTATCCCATAGGATTTTAGAGTGAACTTCAAAGAGTCCCTTTGGAATCAATTAGTGTCTACAGATATTTATCTAAAAAGCCACTCAAAGATATTTGACAGGTAAATACTTAAACTCAATGATGTCCAATAACACATCCCTGGGAATAGAAGGTTTGTTTGTGTTTGTTTTTTTAAAGCTATTACAACACTAAGCATTTGATAAATATATGAAAATTGCATTATCAAGCTGAAGTGTTTTGACCTCCATAAAGCATCTCTAAATTACTCGTCTAGCTATTCAGTTCAGGTGCACACCTAGAACAGTGGGATAACCAATCAAGCTAAGCTTTATTAAAATCTAGTTTTCAATAGGTGGAGATAACTACCTACTAACGTCATCTTGACTCTGTTCATGGTGAAAGACTAATAGTTATGGCATACCTACTATGTGTCAGATACTTCATTTATTTTCTCCTGAAATCTTCCCAACAACCTAATGAGGTGGGCATAATTTCCATTTTACAGACCAGAACATTGAGGCTGAGTTTAGACACAGAGCCAAGAATGGGGCCCAACGTAATCCAAAGCAACTGAAATCAAGATCTCTTAGAGATACCTGCAGTCCCATGTTCACCGCCACATTGTACACAATAGTCAATATATGGAAACAACCTAAGTGCCCATCAATGAATGAGTGGATACGAAAGATGTAATACACACACACGCACACATACACACACACATGCAATGACACTCAGCCATGAGAAAGAAGGCATTCCTCCCTTTTTCAGAAACTCAGATGGACCTTGAAGGCATTATGTTAAGTGAGATAAACCAGGCAGAAAAAGACAAATACTGTATGATCTCACTTATATATGGAATCTAAAAAATCCAAACTCAGAGAAACAGAGAATAGAATGGTGATTACCAGGAGCTGGGGGTGTGGAAAATAGGGAGATACTGGCCAAAGGGTACAAACTTTCAGTTACAAGATTAACAAATTGTGGGGATCTAATGCACAGCATAGTGAGTATGGATAATAATACTGTAAGAGAGTATACCTTACATGTTTTCACCACAAGAAAAAACAGTAGTAACTACTTGATAGGAGGAAGTATTAGCTACTGATACGGTGGTAATCACTTTGCCATATACAAGTGTATCCAATCAACACCTTAAAATTATATAATGCCATATGTCAATTATATCCCAGTAAAGCTGGGGCCAAAAACAAAAAAAACCCTGAGCCTAAGACTACCTACTTCAAAGCATGTCCCCTTTCCACAAGGGGATAAAGCAAGCCTCACCTCCAGAGGAATACTAGGATTCTTAAAGATGGTACTATCATACCTTTGCAACAGTACTTTTCTTGAAGACTCAAATAACAATGCAAGTCATAAGAAATGCCCTTTAAGGCACTCTTTTACTACATAGGGCGAAAGCAAGTTGTATGTATCTATCCCAGGTTACAAGTATTTGAGGAAAGAATAACAGGCATATTTAAGGATGAGAAGCATCATAAAATAATCTAGATGTATTGTGCACATTTACTAATTATAGCTCACAGATAACTCTAGGCTCTTCTATAAGCCCAGTGGCTGTCAACCTATTATAATATAATAGTTGTCAACTGTATTCCCTTCCAGCTACTCCTGACGGAAACATGTAATTACTAAAACTACCAAAGCAAATGCAATTGAATTAAAGCAAACCACATTCTAAACTTTATGGCCATAAATTCTGTAAGGCACATAGGACTGAATAACACATAATGACTTGGCTGCTTTAGGAGAGGAAAAATATAGCATATATCCTAGCAGCTAAAACCTAACAATGGTTTAGTAAGAGTACCTGACTCAATTATTAAATAAATAAGCAGTTGCTGGAATGAACACAGATGCAGTCACCATAAAGTCTTAAATAAGAAGCAGGGCCATTAACCAATAGGCACATAAAAAAGATGCTCAATATTGCTAATTATCAGAGAAATGCAAATACAAACTACAGTGAGGTGTCACCTCACACCAGTCACTATGGCCATCATTAAAAAGTCCACAAATGATAAATGCTGGAGAGGGTGTGGAGAAAAGGGAACCCTTCTACACTGTTGGTGGGATTGTATTTTGATGCAGTCATTACAGAAAACAGTATGGAGATTCCTTAAAAACTAAAAACTGACTTACCCTATGATCTAGCAATCCAATTCCTGGGCATTTTTCCACAGGGAACTTTAATTCAAAAAAGATACTTGTATTCCAATGTTCATAGCAGCATTGTTTACAACAGCCGAGACACGGAGACAAACTACATGTCCAACAACAGATGACTGGATAAAGAAGTTGTGGTATATTTCTACAATAAAATACGACTCAGTCTTAAAAAAGAATAAAATAATGCCATTTGCAGCAACATGGATGGACCTGGAGATTGTCATACTAAGTGAAGTAAGCCAGAAAAAGAAAGAAAAATACCATATGGTATCACTTATATACGGAATCTAAAAAAAAAAGACACAAATGAACTTATTTACAAAAGAGAAACAGACTCATAGATACAGAAAACAAACGTATGGTTACCAGAGGGTGAAAGGGGTGAGAAGGGGACAAATTGAGAGTTTGAGATTTGCAGATACTAACTACTGTATATAAAATAGATAAACAACAAGTTTACACCGCATAGCACAGGGAACTACGTCCAATATCTTGTAGTAACTATAATGAAAAAGAATATGAAAAGGAATATATGAATGTATATGTATGACTGAAACATTACGCTGTATGCCAGAAATTTACAGAACGTTGTAAACTGACCATACTTCAATAAAATTTTTTTAAATTACATTAAAAAAAAAAGAAGTAGGGTCCTTAAACCAGACACCAAATGTTCCGAAGCTACTGAGAAAGTTTATTAATTTAAATCATGACTCACAGGATAATATTTAAGAAGCCAATCTTCTATGATGACAAATCACACCTCAAAATTGCCCTCATGGTCATAAAATCCTCAAGCTAGACAAGACCCTGAGCTGTCCTTCAGCTTCGGCCAACAAAATTTTATCAGCAATAAGTACTGCTTGCATTCCACCTGCAGCATAGTCTAAATGAAGGTAAATAAGGCATTCATGCAAGAAATTAACACATGGCAGAAAATAATACTGAGCTCCAGGGCAAAATTCCGTCTTGTGACAGCAAAAAAATCAAAGAATATAACTTGGTCTACGAAATCCCTAAACAGTATCTCATTAGTATAATTCAGAACTGTACTCCAGGGACACATATTTTTACAATATTTATTTTATTATGCTCTTACAGGAATTCTTCACTCTCTAGAACAATACAGAGGAAAACACTTTTCACTTGTATTCATTTAGTTATTAAATCTCTTTGTATGTCTTTTTCTATTAATATCAGTTATTATTTTGGTTATTCTTATTGCACTGTGTATGTATATATATAATGGCTTTATTGCACGGGGTGTGTGTGTGTGTGTGTGTGTGTGTGTGTGTGTATGGGTTTAGAAGGTAAATGAACATTTTGTTCCAAAATGCTTGGTTTTTGTTTCGACTCATAAACAGGAAAGTAATTTCTCACGTGCTAATTAGTAACAAATTTCAGACCAGGAAGCCACTGGGACAGGTCTTCTAAAAATGCATCAGCAATATATAAAAAAAGATAAAGTGATCAAACTTTATACACACACGTAAAGTGATGATATTAGCAGAAGTCAATTAGCTATTTTATAGTACCACATCTTGTTCTGATGCTTTCAGGCTGGTCTGCAGAACCACAGAGTAGGATGAGGTCAAACTGAAGCTGAAGCCAAGGACAGACTCTGCAAAGAAGGTCTTGGGAAGAGAAGGAGCGTCCAGCAACATTTCATGCGTCCATGTCTAAAATCTGACAGCAGAAAGGAAATCACCAGAGAATTTCTCACTTCCCTCTTCAGACTCCTCTCTGAACTCTGAAGCAGAGTAAGAAATGCCTGAAGATGTTGATCCCAGAAGTTACAGCGCGGCAGGGCAGATCAAATAAACCTTCTGCTTAGAACTGCTGTGCTGCATAATTTTAATATTAGACTCTGAAATACTTTCCCAAAAAACTCCATACGTATATATAAATGGAAGCCATGCAGTGCACAGCTTATGTGAACGTTTCCTGTGCTTTAAGCATTTCTGCCTATTTCAGCCAATGGTAGTTAGCCTGGCAGACTGTCACTTTTGGCTCATGAGGACCAGACTGCTAACACTCTCAGTCAATAGGGCTCCACAACTTTATTCTGGGTGGAGTATTTCCTTCAACGTATGTTTCTCTTGCTAATGTGTCTCTCCCGCCACTTAATTCGTGTTCTGACAAGCAGTTTGCACCTATAATGACAGACAGATACAGACTAGACCTGCTAACAGAAAGCAAGGAAAGTGCATAGCACTGGTCGTCAACATGCCTATGTTAACATGGCTCCAGGTTCCTTCCAGAAAATGGTTGAGGAACGTTAGGTAAAGATCTTCAGGAAGTTCAGGACTGGGGAGAGCCTCTTGGGAAAGCTTATGAAAGACACCACAGAATCCTGGAGCTGCAGGAACAGTGGCTGGAAGCAACTGTGGCTGGAGGAATCCCGACTCGAGGAACCAAAGAAAACCGAAGAGAGAATACCAAAATCGCATATCCAGAATAAATCGTCATAGGAACTAAGCCAGACTTTTCAAACTGTAGGGCCCGACCTATTAGTGGGTCGTGAAATCAGTTTTGTGGATCAAGATCTCCTTTTTTCCCCCACATACTATTATAATACAATTGAGTAAGATGAAAATATCATAGTACTTCATTCACAGTAAAGTTAACTATTGCCATGCAATTCTTGCTTCACTTCTAGTTTATGTCTTGTAATTTCATATGTCTATCTATGGGTCACATTTTAAAACATACGGAAGCCAACGACCTATGTATAAACTACACAAGCAGTGCTGGGTTAGCATCCCCATTCCGTGGAATGGACTCCCCACAGAAAATTGGCTGTGTGAACACAGAAGTGGCCCCTCTGGTGTTACCTAGAAATGTGAGGGTAAGGTGTTTATGTGCCTCTGTGTATTAATGTCTTCTATGCCCTGCTGAGCAATTGATATCTGTGTGCTAAGAGCCACCCATGACCACCCTCACCACTCTCCCCAGGTAAGTAACTGTATCTTTGGGCTCTGGTTCAGTTTCCTGGTTGACACTCTATGACTTCATCAAGTTTGGAGACCTATCCAGATTCCAAACTCTCTTGGTCGGAACCTTAACAGTCTACCCTAGATCCTTCCAGACATTTTAACCCATTACCTAGATGCTTTTGTTTAAATTTCCAAAGTCTGCCTGGTGATCTGCTTGGGAAATGAACTATAGCTACAAGGCCCACCTGACATCCCAGAACCACTGCCTGCTTCACGGAACCTACTTCTGTTTTATCCTAGCCACCAAAATTTTATTTCCTCATAGATAAGCCTGGACTTTACTATATTCTTTTGATACTCTAGGCAGATTGATGACTGTGAAACTGAGCAGCATCCTATGGGGCACCCCTGGGTACAAAAGTTGCTCCATGTCCCCCATTTCCTGTTCGTAGAAAAGGGCTTTAGTCTCCTAGGTTCCCTGAGATCCAAAGAGCAGCCACAGGCAGTTACTAATTAGGGAAGTGAAGGAATGCAGAAACAAAGGAAAAGCAGTTAAAAGAAAAAAGTAATGACAATAGTTCAGCTAAAACAGACACACAGTTCCTTCTCAAAGGATGTACATGACAATTTGACAGATCTCTTTTGAGTCATCTTCAGGAAGTAAGATCTACCCTCTCCACCCAGGTGGAGGACGGTGACTACATGCTAACACAAGCACTAGACCCCAGGCTTGCTGGAACTAGAGGGGTGGTGACTGAGATTCTTGAAACACCACCCTGTTACCCACCCCCCAACCAATCAGAGGAAGGTCATGAATCCTGCAGCCCTCAGACTCTCATGTTGCCTTTAAAAATGTTCCCTTGAAAATCATCAAGGAGTCTGGGTCTTCTGAGCATGAGCTGCCCCTACTCCTTGCTGGTCCCTGCAATAAATGCTGTACTTTCCTTCCCCACATCCAGGTGTCAGCAAACTGTCTTTGCTTAGCAGTGTGGACCTGGGTTTCGTTTGGTCATAACTGCTCCTCTAAGAATTAACCATCCACATGGGTCCATTCTGCATAGCCAATGCTCACTCTTCCTTCACTAACTTTTACTGTCTAAGTCCTAATATATCAGTCCAGCAGAGCCTGTCTGAATTAGACAAGTTTCATAATTTTCCATGATTTAATAGATGGACACTTGGTATCAGGCAGGTCTACAGTAGTCAGTAGATGTAGGTCATCCTCTGAGTCTCCTTCAGAAAAAGAGTTACATTCTTTAATGGTTGCCCTTGTGAAAGAATTTTGTTTCACGGCAACCACAGATGGTTCCATCCCTGGGCGCTGGACCAAGGAATTGTAAGGGCAATCCTAGGGAAGTACAAAGCACTCAAATCAACTGCTAAGAAATCAAAACAATTTTTAGAGTGAGTTCTCAGGACATTTATCCTTTCCCTTTGATCTCTTCCCTTAGTGTTAGAAATGAGCTTATTCAATTCTAAGCCATGTGATTTTAGTTAGGAATGCTTTTGGCTATAAGCAACAGAAAACCCAGCTAACAGTACCTTAAACAAATCAGGGTTTATTTTTCCACAAAAGAAGACTAGGTGGCTGCTGTTCTAGTTTAGCAACTCAAAAATATCAAAGCTGAGATTTCTGGGATTCTCTTGGCCTTTCCTCCAATTTGTTTCCTCATAAAACTCTGTACATCAGACCTATGTTCAAGGCACTAGACAGGGGAGCAGAAATGACAGTGCTGGCCACATCTGACCCCTTTCATCTAGAAGACAAACACTCCTTGAGAAACCCATCCAGCAGCCAGATGGGGTCACATGCACATGTACGCCTGCAAATAAGGCTGCACAAATTAGGAAAAAGATCGTGCAGATGAACTGAAACAGGTAACAAACCATCGCTTGTGTCGGGCATATTACCACCCAAAACAAATTGAGTTCAATTAAGAATGAAGACAGTGGAAATGAGTATCAAGTTAGCAATCAACAGTTTACCACCTAATGGCACCTCCAGCTCTGAGTCCATGGGTCAAAGGAACACAGGTATTTTCTGTCTATATCCATGAATCGTCAAGTCTTCATAATGTGAAATACAAGATCCTACCAAACATTTCTTAGTCCTTGAGTGGTCACTGACCAATTTTTAGGAAATGGCATCCTTATTTTCATATGCAATGGTGTATTCTTAATGGTTTTAATATATAAATTGGAACAATCCACTCTCCAAGAGTTGTCTAAATCTCAAATTTTAAAAGAAAGTGTTCAAATTTGACTAGCAGAGTAAATGAAAGCTTACAGTATTTGGAATTGGAACACCTAGATTCAAGATCCAATTGTGTCTCTTATCAACAAAGAAATCCTAGAAATCAAAACAGTTCCAGTGAGAGCTAAGTTGGATTTAATGATAAATCTGCTCTAGCTCAAAGTATGCTCTCCAGAATAGTTTAGGAGGTGATTCTGATGTATGGATCAGGGACTAGACATGGGGCTTCTCAAGGACCAGAGAACCATTATATCAAAACATTCTTACTGAAAAATCAATATAACACACATCTCCAAGGACCCCGTGTCAGAACAGCAAAGCCTTTTGTGGTGGTGATGATGGTGGTAGCAATGGTTTGCTGCTCCTTGTCATGGAGAACTGGCTACTGTTGGCGGGGGCTGGGGGGTGGGGATGGGCATACTACTGTCACTGAGCTAGCTGTGATTTCTCTAGGACTTACCTGGGAACCAGTCTGCAGATTCTAGCAACAATAAAAGAATGCCCATTTTTCATGAACAGATTTCCATTTCAGAAAACTGGTAGATCAAAGAGTTATTTCTTCCAGAATTACAGTATTAAAGACCATGTTCTATAAAATCAATTCATTTTGTTCCCCTGTCATCGCTCACACTGGAACATAGCTCGTTAAATTTCAGACACAATTAGAGGTAAATCATAAAATGTATTGCCACACAAATAACAGTACTTTAGCACAATTAGCCCTTACACCAGAAGTCTTGTTTAATTCCTGCCAATTAGCCAGGTCATTTCCCTCAGCTATGGTCTGAATGTTTGTGCCCCTTCAACTTCACATGTCGGAATCCTAATGCCCAATGTAATGGCGTTGGAGGGCGAGGCCTTCAGGGGTGATTAGGTCACGAGGGTGGCTTAGCGCTCTTATAAAAGATTCCACAGAGCTCACTAGTCCTTTCCACAATGTGAGGATACAGCAAAAAGGTGCTGACTATGAACCAGAAGAGAGTCCTTACCAGAAGGTGACCTGTGAGCATCATGACTTGGGACTTCCCACCTGTACAGAACTGTGGAAAATATGTTCCTGTTGCTCATAAGGCACCCAGGCTGTGGCATTTTGTTACAGCAGCCCTAACAGACTAAGACACTCTGTAATGTTGCCTTCCTTTAAACATTTAAAATACTATCTTTCTATTATTACCTCATTGAATAACTTCTTTAAATAACAGCATATTGTAGATCTGTAACTTTTATTTCATTTCTGTCAGCATTTTATTTTAGGAGTCATTTCTTCCTGCAACATCTTTTCATCACCATTGCAGATATTTCCATATGGAAATTTTACTTTTCCTTTAGATTTCTGTCCTTAAAATGGTTTATGCATTTATTTTGTTCTACATCTCGATATATAAAAGTGATAATAGGAGTAATTAATGTTTTGCTATTTCACTCCTAGTTTATGCAGAGGAGTCATTTGATTATCAAATCCATCCAGGATTTGCAATTAGAGCTGGTTCTGCAGCTGCTCTCTTCACTTTTTCCTGTAATTTCTTTAGAACTGTTGTTCCTTTCTTTAGAACTGTTGTTTTCCAATGTGTGTGATGTACAATACTCAGAGTGCATCTTCAAAATAAATGTGGCTTCCTTTTCTATCTTCAAGGCCAAAATGGGGAGCAACTCTATTGAGCTTTTCAGAATTAAAGTGGTGCTTTTAGTGCCTGTATTTGTGTGTGTGTGTGTGTGTGTGACCGTGGATGCAGTCAGCAGCTCTGTCAATTTGGTTGTCACTGTCACTTTAGGCTTTCCAGATGTTCAAATGTAAAAATATCATAAAATGCCACGGCAAGGATGTGTTTCTTTTCACTCTTTTTCTTGTCTATTTTTCCCCCTAAAGAAAGGATGAACAAAAGCAGAGCCATAGCTAGTATGACTGTCCACCAGTCTCCCTAAATGATCGAGGAGAAAAATCACAAAAGAACTTTCCAGGATGCTTTTGGCACTCATCAATATAGCACAACTTACATGGTTAGACAATTGCATTTAACATTTAAATAGAAGAGAATTCTGTACTTACCAGAACTCAGAGATATTTTATTTATACAATTGGATGACATTAGGTAACTGATATGTAAAAATATAATTTATTTTTTCTAAATTTGATATAGTATTAGAACATATCTGTCTCAAAAAATAAACCTTTTCTTCTAAATGACATGTAGTAAAATTTTCCTTAGGACTAAGCTTTAAAAAATCTACCCCTACACTTACACAAACATAGAATCATAAGATAACTTTCAAACTAGAGGGAGGTCTTAGGCATTAACTAGATATGCTGATAATTTATCAAAAGATGAGATTATTTTAATTAATTCATCATAAGAATTTCACATGCATGCAATGTGTGTGGGTTTGCTGGAGAGGAACATACCTTAATTTTCAAATTCACTTTATAATACAATGGCTTTGACAGTAATTATAGAAATTGTAAGAGAACCACTTGGACACAGCTTCATAACTTCTCACTTCCTCCCCAGGAAAGACATTACTGTGTAAGTTTCCTCAACATTATTTCATCAGGTTCCTGCCACTTGTTTTCAGCTAAAAATCAAGAAAGATAGAAAAAAACTATTCCAATTATATCTGTTTCTTCTGGCTTTAAGTCAAGTTTGCAGAAACAAGCCTGATAAAGTTATCTTTTTAATTCATTGAAAAGTGATTGTTAATTTTTTTGAAAATTCTACCTTTTAGGAAAACCACCCAAATGTTACCTGCAGGCAGGGGCTGGGAAGGAACCTTGTAGATAACAGATTTAACAACTCTTGCAGAGACTTGTGACAGTACTGCTCAAGCATCACATTTCAGATGAATTTCAATGATTTTATTTAAATTTCAGAAAATAATTAATTTAAAAAGTGCTGCTATAGTGACTGACAAAAATCAATTCTGAGTGATAATTCCTTTCTGAAAAGGACTTGGGTGCCATCAAACTTAGAAGCGGAAGCTACCTTATTTGTTAGACTTATTTATTCTTTAAGATCTTCTAGGAATAAGCACAATTCTGAGATCCCGGCATGGCTATTTTAAACCTCAACAGAAGATCAGGTGCACAGGACACATTGAATCTAGTGAGGAAGAAAGAACATGCACATAAAAGGGTAAGTAATGGCCCACTGTAGAATATTGCACATAAAATAAATGGCCTAGAACATAAGACCTATAAAAACGGAGGCAAGGAGGGTTCACCATGGGCTGGAATAGTGGAGGAAGATTTTACAGAGAAGTTAGGCTTTGATATGTATTTGAGAAAAAGGATGGTACAAAGCTCGTAAGTAGTGAGAAGAGGGTGAACACTGAAATTGGAGATAATGGTGAGAGCCATCCTGGGTAAACCAAAACAGGAAATATAACCAGACATCAAACAGTCCTAGTCACAGAAAGGGGCTCAAAGCAGAGAGGAGTATGATAAAATTAAGCAGTTAAAGAATTGATTATAAAGACCTTTCAACGCTAGCCTAAGAGAATATGGACTTCTACATCAGCTCACAGAATCACTTGTGAAGTTGCTGTTGTTAATTTCAACTACTCACGTCTAGGATCTACTCTAGAGATTCTGATTCCCAGAGGCTGGGACTGGAGACTATTTTTAAAATGACCCACAGATACAAAACCGGCTTTATGAGCATGTGACCTAAGCAGTCTCACAGGGTCCCATTCTTAGTTTAAGACTTTGCCATAGCCACCATGAAATTCTTAGTAATTTTATTATCAATCTTTTATCTGCTGCCATTTTTTGTCACTCCATACATATATAGAGTTCCCAATGGCCCATGAGTGCTGTATTCCAGTGGACTCAAAATGTATGGGAGCTCAGCAAGACTCAAAGCAAATATAAGGTAATCCGACTCCATCCATGACTGAGTGCATGGTGGTGCTGACAGCCCCCAAGAGGCCATGTTTTCTGCTTGAATCAGAATTTGCATGAGGGCAGAAGAACGCAATGAAAGGCATTTAAGCAACAGAAACCATCAAGGGACCCTGTCATATCCCTTCTTGTTCACACTACTTCTCTGTATTAGTCAACCATTCACACTGAAAATGCCGACACAGGAGGAAAGAAGGTGATAGGGCAACCTATGCTTTCCTTTCCTTTCAGTCCTTCCTTATTCATCTCTAATCCAAATGAGAGTGTTAGTAAAACGCAAGTGTCTCAGAAAGTTAAATAAAAGCATTTGAGTGAGTTTTGTTTAGCCATTTCTCTTATTCTGGTAAGGAAGAAATACATATGCACACACAAACCACAAAACACAAATTGTGTAACGTTTGTCATCAATGTTTCTGTATATGAGTTAAACGGCCTTATATTGGCATTTAAAACTGTCATTTTACAATAGAAAGATGACCAGTAAAATCCATGCTAATAATTTGCAATTTTAATTTTTCTTTACCTAGCACAACATGAAATAGAAATTTTAAAAACACCATGACAAGTTGAGAGACCATGGAAGAACAGAAAAAGTTTTACAGTCTAGTTCCTTTAATGGCATTTTTTTTTCCTGCTTTTGAAGAAGGTGCTCCACATTTTCATCTTGAACAGGGTCTTACAAATTACAGGGATGGCCCTGCCTAGGTAAATGTGATAATCAGGGCTGAGAAGTGCTGGTGTAGGTGACAGAGACAGTAAAGAACTTGAAGAGGGAGAGATTTCGAAGTTTAATATGTAGAATCCCGATTAAAGTAAATAACAGAAATGCAGGAAGACCCACTGGAAATGTTTATAACAGAAAAGTGAGGAATGAAGACATCTCTTCACTAATGTGAGTACAAAGGGAAGAAGGAAAAGGAAGAAGTTAAGGAAAAGGGCATCTAAAGAAAGCACTGGTGACTCAAAACGGCAGGGAAAGGAAAAATAAAAACCACTATATATAAAAATAGATAGGAAACAAGTTTCTTCTGTATAGCACAGAGAACTATACTCAGTATCTTATAATATCCTTTAATGAAAAAGAGTATGAAAATGAATATATGTATATACATGCATGACTGGGACATTATGCTGTATACCAGAAATTGACACATTGCAACTGACTATATTTCAATTTAAAAAATTAAAAATAAAAAAGTCTCCAAACGTCAAAACCTTGGTGGCAGGATCACAATAATGCTATTGAATTAAAGAGGAAGTCAAAGGTCTCCACTTCATACATGTGGACTTTTAAATGGAAGACAGACCTGTTGGGCGGCACATTTGAACTGAAGGGAAATCTGGCTACCATCATGGACATAAATTTTCTCTATCGAATTAAACAGAATCATAAAGAAAAGATAGCAGAAGTAGAATGCAAGTCGCAAATGCCTTATAAGCCTTATTACATGATACCGCTGCTTAGGAAGCAAGAGGAAAAAGAGATTCAGTCCTTGGAACAGAGCTGGACGAGCCAGTGGTATGAAGAGGCCTAGGAGAGCAACTCTCAGTGAAACCAAGTTAAAAGCGGATTTATTTAGTCAGAATTGTGTAGAACAGTGTTGTACGCCACAGAGCAAAGAGCATGTGATGTGAATCAAAGTGTTTTGGATTTTTAAGTATATATTCATAAGCGACCCTGGAGGGAGCAATTTCAGTAGAGTAGTTTTTCAGAAACTGTCAGACTAGAGAGAGTTTAAAGGTTGAGTGGGTGGTGATAAAACAGAGGTTGCAGTCATACTGCACATTGTTAAGATGTGCCTGGTAAGAATAAAGTTAAACAGAAGAGCGGCGATGTGAGCTGGGTCAGCAGAATCAAGTTAAAGTTTTTTTTTCAAGCAAATGTGTGATCATTATCAATATATGTTTATGTTTTTACCTCTATCTTAATGTTGCATATTATTTTTAGACCACCTAACTAACAATCCTTTGAATCATCGAGGAACAGATAGATGGATGAACCAAAGGAAAGATAAAAGAAAAACATGATGAACCATGAGCACCTGTGCAGTCTCACTGATCCAACAGTACGAATCTGCTATATGAAAGGTACCATGAGGGAAAACAAGAATGAAAACACATGCCCTCAGGGAGTTCACGGTGGGGAATGTATTGACAATTCCACTGTTAACTAAATAGCAAGCAGAATCTAGTAAAGGTCATAATAAAATGAACATATAAGTAAGGCAAAAAAAAATTTTTTAAATCCCAAAGTGCCATGTAAATATTTCACTGGTGAGAAATGAAAGAATCTAAAAAGGTTACTCTGGGATGGTCTTCAAATGGGAAGAAAAGAGACCAAGAATTAAAATATTAATACCTCTTCCTCAAAGAGCAGCAGGAAGGAGCAAGAAGATGTGGAACCACTGAGCGATGTCAGGAAGAAGAAGATGCTAGACTGAACTGTTCTAGATGAAGGAACTCAGCCAGACAGCTTTGAAGGTTGCAGTGAGTGAAGAGGGAACCTCACCCACTGAGAGAGAAGGTAAGAACAGCCCCAGAACCTCCACAGAGAAAAGATCAATACGACTGCCTACTGCCTCCGTGAATCCACCCCTCTTCTCAGGAAGAATATACTTAGTTATTTTTAAGAGCTGCTCTTCCTCTTGAAATCAGCTAAGACTGGAACCATACCCAGTAATTACCCTCCTTCCTCAATTTCTATTATCCTCATAGTTTGTTCTGCATGTTCCTATACAGCCTTCTACTCCGTTCTCTGGCTGTTTTTAATTCTGAGTCTTATCTGTGCCTGACTAGAGGCTGCGGAAAGACAGGGAGACATACCTTATTCTTAATCCGTGCCCTTCCATGAGTCTGCAGAGTAGTCTTTCAATATATATTCCCTAACTGACTGACAGAGGAGGGGAGAAGTATTACAAACATTTAAAGGGAAGATTTCTCTCTATCATTCTAGGAGATTTATAATACTAAATAGTGTGTTAATACGTGATTTTTACATAACAAGAGACCACAGAAGCTATGCTTATAGAATTCAAATAGAGACTTCATAGTTATAAGTCATTTTTCTCCCCACTAGCTTTCCAGAATTTTACAGAAAATTTTCCTTTAAGATATATTGTAGACGACAGGACCGGAGTCAGGTTTAATCACTGAGTATACAGTATAATTAAACAAAAAAAAAAAGCAGGATTTTTACACATTCTATCCCTAATTCTACCATGAGGACAAAGGAAAACTGGAAAAAAGCAGATTAAATAACTATGTGATCTGGATAATTCAAACCCAAATATACACTTAACATGTTATGAATAAAATAATTATACAAATAATTCTGGCCAAAACTTGATTCTTCTGAGATATCCAATAATTGAGAATTTCTTCCTAATTGCTAAAATTATCTCAGTTTGCATTTTATTTTAAAGTATGAGCTGATACTTGGAAATGATTCAACTGTGTCAACTATCATCATTACCCAGATCCAGAGAACAATTATTTCACTTTCATTCCAATTTTGAGGAGTTTGTGCATTGGGCTTGGTTCTAAATATTGGATGGACTGAAACTATCAAGGCTGATGATTCCTATTTATAGCAGTTTATCCTCACTATAAAGTCCCCATCAGGTGATCACTTGTAGATTATAAGTCATAAAGATCTACACAGTATGTGCTCTGTGTTCTGCAGGAAGGGAGGTGCACATCTTTCACTATGTCAACTGGGAAATTTATTTCATCTATAGTACAATCAAAGTAATAGCAGTGTAAATACTTTGTAATGGATTTATCGTTTAGGCTGTCTATTGTCAAAGCGTCTCAGAACTTTGACTTGATCTTAGCATGAACACAGCAAAAAGTTGGAATTTTCTCTATTAATTTACCCTGAGCTAGTGCAAAAGGCAGTCTCAAGAAAGACATGAAATAAAGTCCTTTCACTTCTTTCTAATTTCTGCGTAGAATGCCAGAGCTGGAGTGAACTTTGCAGACCAGAGATCAATCTTCTCCATCCTCTTTCAGAGAAGGTGACTCTCAGAGGGTCTGTCTCAGGACACCCATTCAGAAAGCCATGGAAACAAATTAAAACTGACCCATTCTAAATCCTTCTTACTCTAGCATATTAATCATTTGGTCTTTCACTTTTAAACCTTTTTTGCTGAAGAAATATAGAACAGTTCAATGAATTACCACAAAGAACCTGCAACCAACTACCAGGTCAGGACATACAACACTCAGTAAACCAGAACCCCAACTTCTTGTTTGTTCCTGGTCACTACCCTCTCCTCCACCTCCCAGAGAAACTACTAACCTAATTCTGACATTGTACTTTCTCTTTTATAATTTTATACACATAGGATCATCTGTAGGGGGCAGGTAGTCATTGTTTCTGCTTGTTTTTGTTTGGGAAAGTCATCCAAGTTATTACATGTTGCTGCAGTTTATTTATTTCCCTTGTTATATACAATTCTATTGTACTAATAAAACACAATTTCCTTATCTGTTCAGATAGTGACAGACATTTGGGCTTTATTCCCCATTCTTCAACTATCAGAAACCATGTTGCTATGGACGTTTCTGTGCCTGTCTCCTGGCAAACATGCTCAAGCATTTCTGTTGGGTATATGACAGGGTCTAGGGTAGACTACTTTCTACTTTTGTAAACATTGTCAGACTGTTTCATGAAGTGGTTGTACCAATTCACTTTCCCACCAAGAGTACTGGAGAGTATATTCTTAGATCTTTAAGGAAGCGTTTATCACATACCTACTACATTTCAGAAACTATGTTAATTTCTGAGCCTTCATATATGATTAAGGGACAGAATATTCTCCTGAGGACTTCTCAGTCAAATAGAGGTGACTGACATATAAATACATGCAAAAGACCCCAATCCAATACTTACATTAACATCTATACAAAATAAACATATAATATAAGTATCCGTATAGACTTAACCTTGTTTCTGTCTCCACGACATGAATGTGACCAACACTATCCTGGTTGTAAATGACTGTACAGGAGACAATGTAGACATTAATGATTGAGTCAAACCTGGAGACACACAGGAATCAGGAAAGTCTTCACAAGAGTAACAATGTTAAGACTGACCTTAAAGATGGTTTACTGCCAGAAGGAAAGGACTTTCTAGGAAGAGGAAAATCTGTGAGCAAACTCACCCGAGATTTTCCCAGCATGTCACAGTTAGAAAACTGGGACTCCAGGAAGGCTAATATATAGATTACAACGGGATGAAAATATACTAAAACACAGGGTAAGACCATGGAAAGCCTTTAGTGCTTGGCTAAGGATTTTGGATTTTACTGCATAGACAAAGAGGAACCATTAAAGAGCTTTTAACAGAGGAGCAAAATGAACATACTTGAACAGAAAGATTGTTATGGTTTTGAAGGATGGATTAGAGGGACACGATATTTAAAGCTCAATACCATTTAAAGATCCCCTGTCATTGTAACAGTCAAAGAGAAAGATGATGACAATGATGATGAAGGCGTGTACTACAATCTTACAGAGGGGAGGAAAGGAAAAGAGTGAACATGATGTTAATGAGATGGAATCAATACAATGTGCCACGAATCAGATGTGGGGATGAGGAATAAGGAAGTGTTTTGGCTTTTTCATTTTGCTGACTAGGTGGATGCAGGTGCTTCTTGCAAAGATCAAATAGACCATAGGAGAGGAATATTTAGAAGAAGAAATGATTTCCATTTTGGAGAGATTTAGCAGGTAATTTTACAGATTTTATACAGCCATGCAGTATGTCAGATATCACTAGCTTGCCCCCAATACCCATCATGCTCTTTTTCCTTATAATTATGGAAGGAACCAAGCTTTAACTGTGCTCACAGCCTTGCAATTAAAGACTACATATCTTGGTCTCCCTTGCAGGTAGGTGTAGTCATATGATTAAGTTCAGAACAATGGGATCTGAACAGAAGTTATCCTGCAAATTACAGGCCATGGCAAGAATGGTTGAGCCTTTCCACTTCTTCCTCCCCTCTCATTAAGCAACAAGAGAATGTAGTGGTGATGATATGAAAATACACTCAAGAATGCAGAACCACAAGACTGAAGACACACCCTGTAGAACAGAGCTGCTCTATCCTCCTGTATTGTTTTAAACTTTTACTTGAGAAATAAGCATCCTTCTCACTAAAAACTTGTTCTATTTTGGTCTGTTCAAACAATTTAAAACAATGTAAATGATATCCTAACACAGGAATACTAAAGACGGAGATCTGACATAGTTCAGTGATCGAGGCCAGGTTAGTTTCAAGTCTCTCATCATGAAAAAAGAGGTAATCCCTCATATGGGAATATAAAATAAGCATGTCTACAAAAAAAGTTTACTATTCTTGGTGATAATTTCATTGACTAATATGAGGCTTTTTGATGATCTCCATTCTGCAAAGATACGGAATTCTCAGGAATTAAACAGAATGAAAAATTAAAAAATACTGTCTAGAAGTCTCAGATTATAAAGAATTTAGTGGCTTTAAAAAAAAAAAAACTTATTTCACGTCCATAGAATAAATACCAAGAGAGAGAGTCAAGGTTAGTGGAGGCAGCTCAGTCCCAAGAAATCATCAAGACAGTTAAATTCCTTGCATCACTTTCTTCTCCATCATCAAAAATGGTTGCCTTAGATTCTAGCCAACAGGAAGGGAAAGGAAAAAAGAGAATGTACAAATGTCTTAGAGTGTAAACCCAGAGGTGTTACATATCACTTCTATTTCCATTTCATTGCCACGGACTTAACCATATGGCCACATCTGAACTGCAGAGAATGCTAAGAGTCTTGCCCTGTGTCCAGGAGGAATAGCATAGGTTTTGATAGACCACTAGCAGCGTCCTCCACGTTAGGACAAATGGGAGGTCCAAGAGAGGGGAAAATGCACGTCAAAAATGGATTTGGCTAGGAATAGACTTACCATACAGCCTAAATGTCCATCAACAGGTGACTGGATAAAGAAGATGTGGTATATTTATATAATGGAATACTACTCAGCCATAAAAACTGACAACATAACTCCATTTGCAGCAACATGGATACTCCAGGAGAATGTCATTCTAAGTGAAGTAAGCCAGAAAGAGAAAGAAAAATACCATATGAGATCGTTCAGGTGTGGAATCTAAAAAACAAACAAACAAACAAAGCATAAATACAAAACAGAAATAGACTCACAGACATAGAATACAAACTTGTGGTTGCCAAGGGGGCGGGGGGTGGGAAGAGATAGACTGGGATTTCAAAATTGTAGAATAGATAAACAAGATTATACTGTATAGCACAGGGAAATATATACAAGATCTTATGGTAGCTCACAGAGAAAAAAATGTGACAATGAATGTATGTATTTTCATGTATAACTGAAAAATTGTGTTCTACACTGGAATTTGACACAACATTGTAAAATGATTATAAATCAATAAAAAATGTTAAAAAATGGATTTGGGTCAGATTATGAAGGACTTTAGAGACTAAGTGGCAAAATAGATAAACAACAGATTTCTTCTGTATAGCACAGGGAACTGTATTCAATTTCTTGTAGTAACCTATAATAAAAAAGAATATGAAAAGGAATATATGCATATATGTGACTGAAACCTTATGCTGTACACCAAAAATTGGCACAAGGTAAACTGACTATACTTCAATTAAATAAAAAAGACTAAGTGACAAAACAAACCTTTTAAGCAACAAGGTTATAGCTGATCTGACTATATGTTCAAAGGTGGCCTGGAGGAGAACTAGGGGTAAGGAGAGCTTTTGCAGGCCACTAATTTAGATCAGAAAAGCACTGATATAGTCTAAAGCAAAGCAACGACCTTGAAAATAAAGACCAAAAAACTTTGGGCAATACTGCTAAAGGGAATGTGAAAAGAGTATTGGTGGGAGGTAGAGAGAAAGGGAAATCATGACGCTCACTCAGTTCTGAGCTCACGAAGCCAAGGTAGCAAACACTGCAGCAGGAATTTGGAGACATGAAGAGAGAGTTAGGTTTAACACAGGCTGCTTAAAGGTAATTGTGGGTCATTTAAATAGAAATGTCCCAAAGACAGTTGTAAATATTCTCCCAGCCATCCATAAAGGAGCTAGTCTTTCCTAGAGCATGGCTCCAACCATGCGTAAGCCTGAGCAGAACAGAGCAAGGAGCAAAGAGGATGAAGAATCAATAGGATGTGAGCTGCCAGAGCTTGGAGAAAAGCAGAAAAGAACAATCAGTGAAGAAAACTAAGCAATCAGTCAGACAGTTCAGAAGGCAACCTAGAAATGCTAAGAGCAGAAAGAAGTTCACCGGAAATGTCCCCTGCACCCTCAATAACACACAGTTATGATTTCAGAACTATTTCAGGTGCAAACCTAGCTAAAGTAACAAACACCAGTTTGCATTTTTATCTTTATGACTTTTTTTAATTTACAGAGGACAACTTGCAGCGTAATATATAACGCGACGAGGAAGTGCTGCAGCTTATAACAAAAAACAAACCCCCTCCACAAATCACTCAGTCTATTCATAAGCAGGTTTGAACAGATACCCAGGAGGCAAGTGTAAATTGAAAACAGTTCTAGTCAAATCCACTTTGTTGTATAGCTTTTGGACGTTTCTGAAACACCACCGGTGTTCCTGGATCCAGAGCATTTTTTATTTGGGGCTTGATCCTGAGGTCTTTTTCTTGAATACAAATTATTTATAATGCAATGTTTTATATTCAAAATTTGCATTGGGCATAAAAACATGAGCTGATTGATTTCTTTTCTTTCTTCTCCAGGGCAAAGAATTCACACAGTTAACAAACATACATTTTACTTATGAGGAAAATGAGTGCTTTCAATAAACATACCCAGTGTAGCACCTATAATAGAAATTATGGTCACTTAGCCAAGTAATTAGAAAATCAAATTAAATTCCATTCTGAATGAAAAATTGGTTGAAATTTTATATTCTGGTTCCCAAATATGTTTTCTTTTAGCTTTATTATGCTTTTTCAATTATAAAATAAGATAATAATTATGGCATTTTACTTATTAATCAAGCCTAAATACAAGGCTTACTTGCAGATAAAAACACACATGTATTAGTTTACATATGTATACACACATACATATAATCTGATCTTCAAGTATAAATGCATTACTGCCTAGTTTCATTCTTTTTGAAGTATGTAGAAAGAGCAGAAGCATTTCCTTCATTTTGTGATTTTAGGCAAGAAACAATTCCTGGAAAATTAAGAAGACAACAGGAAACTGTATCACAGTTAAAACTGAGAGCTAGACAGGACCAGCAGACATCATGGAGTCCAATCCACTCATCCAACAGATGAAGCAATGGAGGGAGACACAGATCTTAACTGAATGATCCAGGGCTCCTTAATTCTATCCCTAGTCTCTTTCTACTGTAATGCTCAATCTCCACTATAGAAATAAAAAATAGTCCTTGGGCAAAAAATAAATTCTGCAGATGATTACAAGTTCCAGAAGTAACATCACTTTATAAACATATCACTCCTTATAGAACTCTGATCTCTACTATAAAATCTATGATACGTGATCATGGAAAGATGATTTTTTTTTATAGACAAGGAAACAGGCTCAGCTGGTTAAGTGACCTACTCAAAGTCACACAGATAGTAAATTCAATGTTCTTTCTGATATTCTACACATATGCACATGCAAGATTAAATACAAAGTGGCTATTTATACCACTAAGCCATGCAAGTGAAGACAGGGCAGAGAGCAAGGGCGCAGTGGAGTTTCACAAGATGAGTCTGGCTGTCACACAGCAATCCTACTCTCCGACTGTCCTCACAGGTGAAGTCTTCGTCTATCCGCTGGCCTAAGTAATCGTCAAATGCATTTCTCCAATTTAATTGCAAACAAACAGAATGGTGCTTGACAAGAAAATTTTAAAATGTCATAGTTACTATGAATCTTAAGCATCTGTATATTTGCGATGTTAACATAGTTTACATTTAAAAAAGATTCTTGATATTGTTAAGTCCATGTGTTATCTGCTTTACCAAATTCTTTCTCTCAGATTATGATCAGACTTACATGGATATGTCTGCCTTCCATGAATGGACATTAAAAATCTGATCTATGTGTTAAATATGTCAAAGGCTTTCTTTAGAGACAGTAATACAGTGAGTGCACAAAACAAAAGAAAAAACCAAAATTCATTTCTCACAAAGCAAGTAAATAACATCCTTGGAATCACTGAGAGGAAAAAAAAAGCTTATATTTAAAAGTTACAGATGTCAATTTTAATAAAACCTAAAACACCCACAGGCTTTATTAATTGTCAGAATTATCTGCTTTGTTTTATTTTTCCCATAACCAAAATTAAGTGAATGAATTCAATAACTTGTTTCTTCAAACAAATAATATTAACTAACATTAACCTGGCTATTTACACATATTATTTTAGTTAATCCTTTCAATAACGCTAGGAAGAAGTTACTCTTATAGACCCATTAACAGAAGAGGAAAATGAAACGCAAAGGCATTAAATTTGACTGGATCACACAGCAGGGAAGACCCCAAGTACTCTGATTCCAGACCCCATTATTTAGCCACAATGCTACACTTCCTTTCTAGTTAGACACTACCCACTGAAAGAAGCTAAGCATGTTCCAAGAATAAGCCCAGTGTAATAAATAAAATGAATAATTACCTAACATCTGATCTGGAATTTACCATGAGTTAGCTGAGTTCTAACAACAGTACAGTAAATTTCTTTAATACTAAAAACAAAATAAGTGAAGTAAGCCAGAAAGAGAAAGAAAAATACCATATGATATCATTCATATGTGGAATCTAAAAAAGAAAAAGAGAAGAAGAAGAGACTAATGATCTTACCTACAAAACCGGAACAGACTCACAGACATAGTAAATAAACTTACAATAACCAGGAAGGAAAGGGGGTGGGAAGGGATAAATTGGGAGCTTGAGATTTGTAAATACTAACTATATATAAACTAGATTAAAAAAAAATTTCTTCTGTATAACACAAGGAACTATATTCAGTATCTTGTAGTAACCTGTAATGAAAAAGAATATGAAAACTAATGTATGTATGTATATGTATGACTGAAATATTATGCTGTATGCCATAAATATATTAAATATATTAAAAAATATCTGTGACTCACAGATATAGAGAACAAACTAGTGGTTGCCAGTGGGGAGGGAGTAGGGAGAGGGGCATGATAAGGGTAGGGGATTAGAGGTACAATATATACTATGTATAAAATAAATAGGCTATAAAATATATTGCATACCACAAGGAATACAGCCAATATTTTATAATAATTTTAAATGAGTCTAATCTATAAAAATTTTGAATCACTATATTGTACACCTGAAACTAATGTAATAATGTGAATCAACTATGCCTGAATAAAAGTAAAAAGAATACATCATAAATTAAAAAGAAAGACAACATTTAAAAAGAGTTACAGGAAAACTGCCACCTTAAATAAAGCTGGAGAAAACTTTTTAACTAAAAAAGTAAAAACTATAAACAAAAACAAAATCATTAGAAATAAATTATGCTTTACATTTCAATAAAGTAAACTGAGGCCAATTCAGTAAAATATTAGTTTTCTACTTACCTCCTAACCATCACTTCTACCCAATACAGACTCTCAGAACAAGAGAGTAATTGAAAAATACTACTTAGCAAACAACATAGATTGGACTCCTATGCACTGTAATTCATGTACATTGAGAAAAGTGAGCCTAATCAACAGTAAAATAGTCAGATAGTATTTACTATGATGATAGCACATTATCCCAAATTCTAGGTTGTTCTTTTCCTGCTCCCAAACAGACCAAAAGCTGTATACAGGAAAGGCTAGAACTAGGCACCCGGTAAGAAGCAGCCTGAAAAAATTGCCAGCTTACAACATCAATCTAAAAGCTTGCTATCGGTGGGGCTTTTGGATCTGGACAAAGTGCTACAAAAATTAATAAGCACCAGAAGTTCTTAAAGCCCAAAAGAACTGCCATATGTGAAATCAGCTCATTCGCTAACAATTTACAACACATACAGATGAGACTTAATCCAGGTAAGGATTTATTTTCATCACCTGACCATAAGCTCTCTGTTTTCCATTTTCATAGGCATTTCTTCTTAAAGCCTACATAGCATAAATTTAAAATAATACTCAGCAACTGAGGAGTCTGAAAACCTGTTTAGCTATTTACATAAGTTGCCTATCAACTGAAAATATTAACATTTCTCAAATAGGTAATCTCTTAAGAAATGAAAAAGAATTAAGTTTCTGGACAAGTTCACTCTGAGTAAAAAAAAAAAAAAAAAAAAAAAAAGGGAAACATTTAGGCAGGTGTCTCTGTAATGAAGAGTAAAGGTCAGAAACCCTAAGACAAATTAACAGGCACTGCATAAGAGACATACACCTTAAAACAAAAGCACTCAAAAGTTTATAAACTGTGAAAATGCATCAACAGGAGGCAATTTTAAAAACAAAACAATGGCATAATGACCACAAAGTGGTAATGCCAGAATGTGAGCTTCTCATGTTTGATACACACACTATGTGACCTCCTGCAGTGAGAAGGCATACTGCAGTTCATGAAATAAGAAATCTTTCTTTTGCACTAGATATGTCCAGTAATCATCTATTCGTCCAGCAATTGCCTCCCCCTTACCATCTCACAAACTGGACGAAGCAGGAGAGGCCAGAACAGTGAAAGACATGGAATTACATCATCTGAGGAATGAAATAAATTTTTTCAGGGCTATAGGACTTCAAATATTTGAAATTTTGTCCTATGGAAAAAGAGCTACATACATGCAGCACCTGGCATAATTTCCAAGACACTATAGGTACTCAGTAAATATTGACTCTGTGATGGAGAAGATGAATCAATTAATACACAAATCATTTGCCGATTGTTTACAGAGCCAGAAAATTACTCTAGAATCACAGAATTAGGTACACATTACAGGAAGGCAGAGTTTTTCTTTAATGTATGAAACAATATGTAATTTTTAGCTGCCCAACAATGCAAAGGGCTGTCTCTAAAGGGAGAGCACGCCCCAAAGCTCTGCCCATTTCCCTCGGCTGCTGCGGAAGGGAGTGCTCTGCAAATGGGCGGACTGGTGACTTTGAAGAGCCCCTCTGATGCTGTGATTTCCTTTCTTCTTGGAGTTTCTCTGTTATGTGCTCTCGCTTCTCACTTCAGCTAATTATTTCTGGCTTACTCTCGGCCCTGAAAATCCATTCTTCCTTCCATCCTCGCACAGGAACACATACTATTACAACAGAACAAATCTTCAGCTGTTCATCCGCTTATTCTTAACTACTCCTCCACAGTCACATGCTAAGTCCTGGTAAGCAGGACTGAAAAAGAACCAAATGGCTCCTAGACTGCAAACACTGTCCATATGTACTGGTATTTTTTTTTTTCTTTTCTGGTTTGTTTTGCAATGATATTAGCACATTTTTATCGACTTTCAAAGATGTTGATTTGAGTAATGATACAGATGTGGCTAATTTCCTACTTTTGTTCCTTATAGTCATTTGATACACACAGGGGGGTAATGAAGCTAAATAATTCAGTGCAGTCTGAACCTGTCACAATTGAATAGATGTAGCCAAGATGGGAATGTGGGCTCTATAGGAAGATTTAAGAAATCAGAATTGTTTTCCTTATTCTTGGTTGGGATGTCACGGGGAAAATGATGATCTAGACTGGGTGGTTGGAGTAAGGCTGAGAGTTCAGAAACCTTAGTTTCAGACCTGACATGGCCTCACTCTCTGCCAGGTTTCTCATACGCAATACAGGGACCAGTTAATACCTGTTCATCCTCTCTTGTATCCTAGATTTTTGTGCATCTAAAATGAAATAATAGCAACAGAAACACTGTGTTCATAGCACCGTATACAAATATCAGGGAGCACTGGCTCTAGGTCTGGGTTTAAGGTCCATGGCTATTTAAAGTATTCCCATCTAAATCAGCCCAATTTAAAACCCATCAGCGCTATCAAGTGGCAATTATAGAGCAGGACTCTATCATCATCATTCTAGAAATAAAGTCCTTATTCTGCCACAGTGTTGCTGCCACTGACTTCATGTATTTCTTTTTATTTTTCCTTAATTTTTCTTAGTGAGGGGAGGTAATTAGTTGTTTTTGGTTTTTTTTAATTTTTTTAATGGAGGTACTGGGGATTGAACCCAGGACCTCATGCCACTCTACCACTGAGCTATACCCTCCCACCTTCACGGTTCCTTTTAAGCTGCTTTCCAAAGACAAACCTAAATACTCTAGAACTGCATAAAATCTGTATCACACAGAAAACTGCCCTTATGTAAATTTTATTTCATATTGATTTTGTCTTTCCATCATATTCATTGCAAAGTCAAGTCACACAAAGAAAATCAATAACTGCACATTAAGGAAGCACTCTTCATACAAAGAGCTTACTACTATTTTGCATATCTATTCGTTTTACTTTCCACATTCTGTAATGCTGCAGGTTGAAAAAAAATGCATAACTGAATAAATTAAAGTTAATATTCTCCTGCCTTTAGAAGAAGCAAAAACATATTAAGTCCAAGTAGGATCTTTCTTTCCTTTTTTTTTTTTTTTCCCCTGATGTTCTGCAAGTTCTTTATCAGTATCAATGGCTTAAGACCATATAATCCCATGGCGGCCATTGAAATGAATGGTACTACAGCTTCCTGTTATGAAAGGGCATTTAATGATTTAGCAGGTGAGAGATTATTAAATCTTGAATTTGAAATGCTGGTGCATTATGAAACCACATACTTCAAACAACTCTGGAATCCACTCAAACTGTATCTCTCTTCAGGAGATGAAACTCCATGTAGGTTTCAATGTTCAAGTGTTTTAGAGGCTTTGAAAACTGAACACCTGCAGTTGTTCACACACGAACTTTGCCTTTGCAGTATTAGTACCCCAAAAGCATTTTTGGTGAAAATATTACATTTACTAAGCCATAGTTAATTGATTTTCGAATTTTGCATTAAAAGATGTGATGTAGTTAATATTAGCTGCTCCATACTCAGAAAACAAAAATTGTATGTCTTTCAATTGATGTTAACAATACTGGATAAGGATGATTTTTATTTCCCCATGTGAAAAAATATTTTGGGAAACATTTGGGGAAACATGAAACTTAAACAGCTCTAAACTTTTAAAAGCAAATTTCACATACACAGAGACAATCTGATTAAGAGAACTCATACACACTTTTATCACTGGTTTGCTGCTAAATATTTAACACCTAGATCTCTAAGGAAAAAATGTGCATATATATGCATATATAAGTTTACAATAAATATTAGATATAGTCAGAGCATGCAGCACACAAGTCACACACAATTTTAAAATATATAATGCTATTTATTGCAAATTCCATATAGCCAATTGATTTGCACACAACTCTTAGTTTGTTTTGCCAAACTCTTGAAACAGTAGATATATCAGTCAGGGTTTGTCAGGAAAATGGAACCAACAGGGTGTGTGTGTGTGTGTGTGTGTGTGTTGAGAGACATACGAGAGAGAGAGAGAGATTTATTTTTAGAAATTGGCTCACATGCTTGTGCAGACTGGCAAATCCAAAATCTGCAGGGTAGCCCAGTAGGCTAGCAATCCCAGGAAGAGTTGATACTGCAATCTGAAGTCAGTCTGCTGGCAGAAATCCCTCTTCTTTGAGAAAGAGCAGTCTTTTTCTATTAAGACCTTTATCTGATTGGATGAAGTCCACCCACATATGGAGGGCAATCTGCTTTACTCAAAGTCTATGGATTTAAAGCTCACCTAAAAAATAACTTCAGAGAAACATCTACAAGAATGTTTGACCAAATATCTGGGTGCCATGGACTAGCCTATTTGACACACAAAATTAACCACCACAGTAGCTAACCTGTGGTTGCAACCGACAAACAGGGCATTTCCACCGTAACTGTTACTTGATATTGTCTCTTATTTTAATGAAGACTGAGAAAATGAAAAGAAGAAAATTTGCATCAGAGCCACATGAGTGACTTCTTCACTGAACTGGATAATAGTTTACAAATACTAAGAGAATATTTCCTTAATTTTTGTGCTATTAAACAATGTAAAACCTATAGCTGTACCACACTTTAAAGTTGAATCAGCACTGTTAACACTTTCTCCAGGACTTTCTTAAGTTTAGACAATCAGCAAACTCTGATTTGGAGTATGTGCTAATTTCCAGGGTAAATACACCTACCATGGCCAGTTTCAAGCTACCAATATAATGCCACTTGAGCAAAGGTGGGATGTGCGACTATACAAGCCCCTGATAAAACAGAAACATCCTCAGGAGCGTAGATAGTGTTGAAATAATTAGCTAATACTAATAATTAGCATAATTAGGACATGATAAGCTAGCAGTAAAATCTTTGTTTTTAACATGATTTCATTATTCATAAGTTTATATTTTTAATACTGGCTGTGTTTAACAACCAGCTCACAACCATTCCCAAAATTTAACCATCAGTTCTTAGGAGCTGGTACCAGCTGGCTTGAGCAAACAACTGTAGGCTTACTTTTCCTAAACATCGTGGGTGGAGAAAATTTTACAAAAAGAACTTAATTCACTTGGATTCAAGGATTAACATTAATAAAATATAATGAATTCCTCCGGTAATGTGCCCCACCTTATCAGTTATTAATACTTATTATGAAGTCGCCTATCAGCTCCTTTCTTGAGGGCAGGCTTTGATGAACAGAATGACAGTGGGGAGACGTGAGAAGGGATATGAGAAAGAAACACAAGTGAAAAAGGAAAGAGACCCAGAAGGAGACTCTCCCAGAAGCAGAGTGTGCCAACCTGAAAATGCAGGGTAGAACTCGCCATTCATACATGGTCGTACACTGCTGGGACACACGTGCAAATACTGAGAAGTTTTAAAAGTTTTCAGTTTTACTATAAACTTTTACATAGACTACAAAATGTTTTGGAGTTTTGCCTGAAAGGACACATTCTATGGAAGGTTTGTGATTTCAAGCTAAAATTCAGGATGTGTTCTTAGGATATATACTTTTATATCTACTTCAAAAAGCTGTATTTGCCAATAAAGGATGCCAGCAGTGTAGTCACAACTTAAAATACATATGAATTTTGCTGGTATATTATATTTACGCTAATGGAAGAATCAAAAGGGGATGAGATCCTACCTCACTTGCTTTCATTCAATTTATTAAAGAACTTGCCTCTTAAAAAGTTTACAGACAGTTTCAAAGTCTGTCTTCAGAAAAATGGGTTCTAAGAACCCTAATGAAAAGGACAGGCATGAAAGATAATGAAAGTAAAAGTAGAAATAAAAGCTCCCTGGGTTCTAATTGATGACTGAGCTCTTGTCTTCACACACAGCAGGATGTTAGAGCTCCTTTTGTTCAGCAAATTCTCAATTTTAGAAAGTTTTAGAGAGGACTATGATATTGACATCATACTGTAAGTTTAGAGCCTTGATATGATTAACTTGAATAATTTAAAGATAGATAGATAGATAGATAGATAGATAGATAGATAGATAGATAGATAGACAGACAGAAATGCAAGCACAAATACACACACACACCTATATTTACATCTCAATTCTCAACCTTCCTGACAGGATTAGCTGCTAAAAAAATTGTGAACAGCATAAAAATCTTCCTTTAAATCCCTCATCTTCTTAACTATCTTTCCTTTCATCCTCTCCATTCTTTGAATTCTACTTCCATCTGTTTCCTCCCAAGTTGACTGGAGTTAACTCAGAACATCCACAATCACCCTGGTTACACCCAAAATTTCAATTCTAGTTCTTTCATGCTTCCTCTCATCTCAAAATACATCTGCCCTCAGTCAAGTTCTCCTTGTCCTGTACTCTCTGCTAGCTTATCTTTTAAACTCTCTGTGATAAAAAAAAAATTTGAAGAGGTATTTATAGATCCCTCCCAACCACTGCTCAAGTAAGCGCTTTATATTTTTAAAAAGACGTTTGAGATGTTAAGCCTCCACCAGTGAACCAGGACACACCAGCTCAGTGCAGTCCTAAAACGTGTCCACAGAACATTAGTTCCTCAAAACATCAGCACAACTGCACAGAAAACATGGTTTCTGGGAGCAAGAAGTTTGGAAATTTGTAGGTTAAACTACAGTGACAAAGTTCTTTTCTTTTTAGAGCTGTTACTATGCTAAATGTGCACTGTTAATCTCCAAGATGGAGACCAAACTGACATGTTTCCCACTCAAACTGATTGTGGAACTTTGATTGGAGTCTATCCTGGGATAAGTGCTCCATGCAATGTAAGCAGTCCATGAGTAACTGTAGGCATTAAACTTTCAAATAATTTTGAGTCAGGTGAGCTTGTCAGTTCTCCTCAAATCAAGCCAAGTGGATGACTTACCACTGTCTAGGTCATTAGGAATAGCAAAGTTAGAAAGAGGAGGACAAGGGATTCTGCCCTGAGTGAAGTGGTACATGATATCCTGTGTCTGACACTTGTTCTTGTAAGTGGGTGGACAAAAGACTTAACAAAATGGCAACCACGAAATGGACCCAAATCTTGGGTCTGGGAAAATATCCAAGGCAAACAGTGAGAGACATGAGGGGCAATGCTGGCAGTAGGAACGGATTACCTAAAAGTTAAATATATTTTCCTTGGAAAGCTGTCTTTATTTTTTATTGTGTGTGTGTGTGTGTGTGTGTGTGTGTGTGTGTGTGTGTGTGAGTTTAGTTTTGTTTTTTATTTTTTAATTTTTAAAAATTTTTTTTAATTTTTTAAATTTTTAACACCTTTATTGTGGTATGGCTCCTGTATAGTAAACTATGCATATTTCAGATGTACAATTCGATGAATTTTCACAGATGTATACACCAATGAAACCACCACCACAATTAAGAAAGCTAACATTTTCATCACTCTCGAAGAGCTGAGAGCTGTCTTTAAAGAGTTTGGTGCATGTCACCCTTTTCCCACCCTTTTAAGCAAGGCCAGTGCCTCACTCAAATATGGGTCACTTTCAAACATATGTCTTCCAACTTGAATTGGCTGTCTCTTTGAGGAATGGTGATTCTCAAATCTTAAGAGTACATATGAGGTGTCTGGGGGACTCTCAAAATGCAATGTCAGGCTGCCACTCTCCCAGGGATCCTGATTCAGTAAATTATGAGGTGGGCTTGAAACCTGTTATAGGCTCTCCTCTGAGGAAGGCTGATTTAAAAATAACCAGTGGAGACAAAAAGCACATAGAGAATTTAGAAAGCATGATCAATTTTATTCTAGATTGGAGCAGTTTTACAAGTCCTATAACTTTAAGTAAGACATCTGAATATTCTAAGTACCCTGTTTTCATCTATCCTTCACATCATAGAATAGCTCTATTTTTTAACCTTTTCTGTGTAATCTCGGGCCAGTGCAGAGGATAAAGTTATGATTAAGGACATGAGACTTGACTGAGATAGCCTGGGTTTGAATCCAACATTTATGTGACATTTGGCAAATCACCAAACTTTCTGTGTCTCAATTGCCTCTTCTGTAAATTGGAGTTGACTGTAACAGAACCTACTTTGGAGGGTGTTACAGAATGAATGTTTATTATCTCCCCAAATTTCATATGTTGTAGCCCTACCCCCAGTGTAGCTGTATTTGAAGATGGGGCCTCCAAGGAAGAAATTAAGGGTAAGTTAGGCCATAGGTGTGGGGCCCTGGTCAAATAATAAGATCAGTGTTCTTATAAGAAGAGACACCATGGAGCTCTCTTTCCATGTGAGCACAAAGAAGAGGCCATGTGAAGATACAGCCAGAAGAGAGCCTCCCTCGTCAGATCATACTGGTACTCTGACCTCAGACTTCCAGCCTCCAGGACTGTGAGAAAACACATCTCTATTGTTTAAGCCTCACTGTCTGTGGTACTTTGTTATAGTAGCCAGAGCAGATGGACACAAAGGGTTATTATAAAGATGAAATGAAATAATTCATTATAGGCCTCAGGCATGTAATAAACATTAAGGGTTGACTCATACGATGTCTTACAAAATCTTCATTTTGGACATGGGAAGAATTGTGACATTAATTATATTTAATAAAGATTAACCTATAATCACAAAAATTTCAATCACAGGAGAGAAATAAAAAAAAACTTTCTCTTTTCTTTCAGTAGCTCCAACCACTTTCTTTAAAATTAATTAATTAAATTTTTTTTAGGGGAGGAGGTAATTAGGTTCATTTATTTATTTCTTGATGGAGGTACTGGGGATTGAACTCAGGACATCATGCATGCTAAGTAGGCACTCTACCACTGAGCTATACCCTCTCCTCCCAGTAACTCCAACCACTTGTAAAAGAACAAGGTATTCCCTGAATTATTTCCAGCATTGTCATTAAAAATATGATCCTCTGGTTATTTCTTAATTAGATGGTTGATTTTAGGCACTATTAGTTTTCATGTTTCATCACGTCTCATTGGTTTAAAGCCATTCCTATAACGTACCCGCACTGTCAACCACCCCTTGCGTGTTAGCAAGTTACGTTGGATGAGCTGGGGAGCACTGTAACCTGGGGGAACATGTAAGGTTCCTGCAAACTATAGCTTCTGCAACAATATTCTCATAAGCATTTTCATGAAATTAACCATCATGTTTGGGAATGAAACTACATATTGGCCTGTACCACCAGGTGTTATAATACCGTATTCAGTATTTCCAGAAGCCTTTATTGGAATGTCTAAGAAACCTACAGGTTGCAACTTAGAGAATAATACAAATAATGCAAATAAATAAGAACATATAACCCCTTTAACACGTACCCTTAAGCTAAAGTGCAGTGGTTAATGGACTCAAGCAGATACTTGCATGAGAAGACGTACAAAAGTCAATACAATATTAGTTTAGAATTTAAACATAAAATTCAGGCTGAAAACCTGTTGGTAACTCAACTCAGACTGAAATGGATTCAGGGTTAAATGCTAGGATTTAATAACAATGCATCACACATAAATTGCACTATTACATACATACAAATTTCAAAGTATATAAACTAGTATGTATTATAAAATGCATGTTATATCTGAATTCCAATCATTAGACTTATGTTTCTTTTAACAATATCTTTGACACAGGAAAAAGATCATTCATTTCAGCAATAAGAAAAACCTTTAATCAACTTAGTTACCATAATTAGAGGTAAAACATGAGAGCTGGTTTACTAAGCAAGAAAATATAACTCACTACATTTTGGGGAAAAGAGTCTGAGCTCTAATGATTCCAGGCCATCCAGGAGGTAAGATGCATGGTTAATCTTACTTAGTATCTAATATACTATTACATAACCTAAACTATAAACTTAATTCAAAACACAAAATAAATTCAGTGAAAAATGTCTGTCAAATGGTTGATGCTCTGTTGGGAAAATATGCTCTCAGAGGGATATATACACATATATATTTATATATCACTACTTTACTGTAATACAGGTGAAACACAGTGCTTATTGCTGTAAACTATTATTGTAAAACACTAAAGATAAAGATTAATCAAACAGGGTTTTGACCATTGCACTCCAAATGCTTCTCCAAATTTGCATGAGATAATGGCATAGCAAGACATGGACAGAATCAAAAGGTTTTCAAAAGTGTTAAGTTATTAAAAGAAAAATTTATACTTATCCTTGTACTTAAATGTGTATTTATAAAAATATGCATATAATATGGTACATATGTATACAAAATGCAAACATGGCAATCTGGATAAAAGTCTAATCAACACTTGGGCTGAACACACTTATATATTATTAAAACAGTCACTGTACTAACTTTAATTATGTCCTGTCCGCTGTAATCTACATGACTACCCTTTAGCTGCAAGAAAGAGCTGAAAGGTTTAATACGATTTTATAGGACAGCAGAAAACAGCCTCAATTTAAAGTTATTTTATATTCATTATAAGTTCTTCTTCAAGTGGGCTGAAACTTCTAAATTTAAAAGCATACATCGAAGGTATTGTCCTCAATACAACTGATGGTTAACGAAACAAACATATATGATATCCTAAGGAAGTAAGCTTTAATTAGTGGAAAATCTGAAGTGCAGAACATTTTAAAGACATTTTAGAAGTTATTTTCAAGGATATTGTAAAACTCAAATTAGTGGCTGCCAGGGAATCTGCTCAGCATACTTAAATAGTTAAACCTTATAAACAGTGCTTTATCATTCACACCCCACCCCAAACGCCACTCATTTTCCCTTAACAATAAGCCAGAAAAACATTTAGAGCAGGTAGAGCAGGAAGCAGATTGAGAAAGCTAATTAATTGCTCAACTTTACACATCCAGGAAGTGGCAGTGCCCAACCAAATATATAAGGTTTCTGACTCACAAATGATAAGGTGCGTTTTTTAATTAAGAGCATTTCCAAATGATGTGGTGTTAAACTCCTCAAAGCCCATTTAAAAGGACGACCGTACTGCTCATGTTATTTTTCATGGTGAAATTTTCTTTTAAAAAATCACCTTCCCTTTAGCCCAGATTGAATAGTCAGCCATTCATTGAAGTAGAGTTATTCATTTTTTAACAAGTAACTGTTGGACACTTATTTTCTGCCAATTGCTGTGCCAATGCCTGGGAAAACTGTGGTGAACAGACAGAATCCCGACCCTTATGAAGCTCAGTGTGGGCCAGCACAGGCATCCTACTAAAACGAAGACATGTATGTTTGCACTCTGTGAGGAGAATGATGTAGGACAAGTTCAAGTTTCTGTTGGAATATATAAAGAAGACCTAACGTGGTCTGAGTGGTCACTGAAGGCACTGTTTGAAGTGACTTGTGTAAGCAGAGGGAGCTGGCCAAGAAAAGCTAGGTAGGGTGGAAAGATACATGAGGGTAGTGATGGCGAAGATTAAAGAAGACAGGTCCAAAACATATTTAGGAAGGAAATCATGAAGACTTAGTGATGGGTTAGAAATAGGGGGTGGAGGAGATAGTTAAGATTAGCGAGATTTTACACTTAATTAAAAAAGAAAAAACAACTAGAGTGTATTCATAGGACATCTGTATTCACAAAAGCTAATTGATGTTTCAGGTTAATTACTGTTCTCCACATGCTGAATTTCTGACATCGTTTCTGTAAGCATAATTCGGCAACACAACAATGGCAGAGACTGTCATGCCAAAATGAATTGCTAACATACGCAATTAAAATAAATGTCTATGAGACATAACTGTCAAAATAGTAATTATGACTTGGTGAGCTAGAAACAGTCTGAAAACTTATTTGAAACTGAATTCCTGTCCTCTGTATAGACTCAGTACATTCCAACCAAAGTGCTTGTTTTAAAAAAAAAAAATTATAATCAAACTCTTTATTATGGAATATTCAACATAATTCAGATAAACACTATATAAATTAGAACTGCTTTGAGTGGCTTAATGATTTTGAAATCATGTTCTTTCAAAATATATTTCAATTTTGAAAAATAATGAAGAATAAACCACTCTCAACTTAAAAAATTCAGTCATTTATGACATTCATTATATGTAAATAAATTTTCTAAGAGCACCACACCAAACATAGAACTTTGTGTATTAGGGAGCATTTATAAGCAACCTAGTAGATTTGGCAATGTATAAAAATCATAGTATTCCGTAAAAATATTATTCAAGCATATTCTGAAGTATACTTCTAGCAAATCTTAGGAAAATATATTTCACCAATTCTGAAACTCCGATTTTTTTTTAAATTAGTTTTTTACATTTTAGCATTTCCAAAATCAAGATGCCTCTTAAAATTGGTACCATCTTTTAAATGCTAGGAAGACAAACAAGGGACATTACACAGCTGCAGTTACCTACTCTTGGTCATAGCTAAGCAAACTGTCTTCTTGATTAAGCCATGTGCACTGTTGGTAAAATATGTGTTGAGTTTAACTGCTGTTTAAAATATCTGCAAAATATTTACAGTACAATTCATCACTGAAACAAAACTTATTGTTTACACTGAAATTCATGGCAACAAAGGACAGAACATAACTCTGGTTTTAGTAAAATATTCTTCATTGGAAGGATGACCAGTTACTGATTTTCCTTCAAAGCAACAAACATGTGCTCCATGAAACATAAGAAAGACATCCACAATTACATGAAGCTGTGTTACATTTCGTTACTGATAGCTGTGCAAAAGGGTTGTCTCACATGCCTCTCAGTGCAGCTGACGGAAGGATAAAGTTGCCTGATCCCTCAGAATAGATGAAAAAAATGTTTCAAAGCAATGAGGGACAGATGTGACGGATTCATGAATTGGGTGGGACTATCATTAATAAAACTGTCATAATTTTATTGAAAAGCTTTCTTTTTTCTTTCTTACTGGTATGTGAAATGATAATACGTCTTATAATTAATGTCATATTAGACTCAGTGTAATAACGTTATGAAAGAGCAATGAACTGTCAGACAGAAGGGTTCTGGTCTCAGCTCTTTAAACACCAGTCTGGGAAACCAATGGTCAGTTTGTTAACCTATCTGGGCCCCAATTTCCTCTCTTGTAAAATGAAGTTGTTAGGACAGATCACTGCTCAGGTCTCCACCAGTTCTATGACATTACACATTTTTATTAACTTTAAATACTTGCAATCTATTTAAAAATATATATATATATACACACACAAAAATTTAGTTAACTAAAATTTCTATTCATTTGAAATTCTAATAAATATAAAACAGAAGTGACCATTATTTTCCCTATGAATTTTGTATTTAGGCTTTTAAAAGTAAAACATGACAGTAACAATATTAATAGCAGAAATGAGCAAATAGTAAATGAAATACTGGATAAGTAAAGATTTGGTCAAGCATTTTAGATTTTTCACAACTATTTAGAAATCACTATCGTTCGTAATGAGAGACTAGATGCAATGAAGGAGAAATACTGAATCATAACTTTAGTTTAAAACATACTTGTCTTTGAGTCCTTTGAAAATTTGTTATAAATGTATTGTAAATGTTCTGTTGTGCTATATATGTGCCAATAATGTCTGTTACACCAGAATGTTTTTTAAACCTGAATACTTTATTATCCAATAATAATGAGTAAATGAGAAATTATTATAAAGTAGTTTGATGCAAAATCTCATCATCAGACAAAAATTTCCATAATAATCTACCAAAAGGCATATATCAAATTTGACTATAAAGATCTCATTTAACGCAGACAGATACAATGGGAAGGGATAAAAGTCTAGTAAGGTTAAAAGAATGTGGTAATGAATATATTTTAGGCAAAGGTAAGCTTTTTAACTTGTGCTTAGAAAGTGATGACAATTAAGGTAGATAATTTCACCAGAATTTAATTTACCAAAGTCATTGGAAGATTATGCAAAGTTATACAAGGTTAAACAATTTTTTAAATTTGGGGGAAAAAAGGAGATGAAGGGAAATTTTATACAGATATATTTATTACTATATAATTGAAGAACTAGTTGAGACTGATTTTTCATAGTAGGCTGTGAATTTCAGTACTATCAGTTTTCACATAGACAGTTAATGGAAAATCACAGCCAGGAATAGTAGGAATTTGAAAAAATTAAAAAATTATATTGTTTGAAAAGGAAAAAACAATTCCAAAATCTACCTTAATTTGATATGTATATATACGTGTGTGTATATACGTGTGTGTATATACGTATGATATACATGCTAAACTCACAATATATGAGATCAAAATGTATGTTCACATATATAGTCAAAGATGAACAGCACTCAAATTTGATGGGATGATAATGACTATTAATTCAAACTGAGGTTAAAGATATTCTCCTCTTTAAGTATTCAGAGTTAAACTATTTAGAAAATTTTATTGGTAAAAATGGCTCACATTCATCTCCACTGGCGTTGCTCTCCATATACTCCCTTTACTTTACCTGAGTCAGAAATACATACCTTACACAAGCTACAAGCTCATCAAGAGCCTGGTCTGTCCTGGTCATCCTCTTACACCAGCCAGCACAATCCCTAGCGCTTCAGTGGTACCTTGGGAGCTAGACAGCCATGGGTCTCTCTTATTTCTGTATATACTGAGAGCAGAGATAGTAACTCCCCTTTAGTAAACTGCCTCAGAAGACAATTAGTGTCTCCCAGGGAAAGAGAGGGCAGGATTGTTGACTGTCCAGTATAATCAAGATATGAGCTTTCTCCGTAACAAAGTTCAGGAAGATTCACACAGTATCCATTATAAAAGATTCAGATTTCCTAAATTCAGAATTCCTCTGCTGTGACTCAGACCAACTTACGTCTACTGGGCGAGCCTATCCGTGTTATCCCCAAAGTACTTGGAGGATCATAAAGTTTCTACAGCTTGTTGTGCTGTGAGAAATAGTCTTTGTCTAAGATCCAGAAGCACCCTGTCTTCTGCCAGCATCTGCCACGAAACTGCTGCTGCACACTAACCTGCTGGCCTGAAAGTAGGACAGAATCTCAGACTCTTCCCATTATTGATAGGAACCCAAACATTTCTCAGAAAAGGGATGGATGAATTTTTCTGGCAATGTTTCCAATTTCTAGGTTTTTTTAAGTTATAAAAGAGCAATTACCTCTTCAGCAATTATTCATACATATATAAATAACATGATTAATTTCATGACTTGATTTCTGAAAAAAATATAATTACTGGTCATTATAGCCCAGATGGATGAAGATTTACAGGACACACCCCACAAAACAGGTCAAACCAGATTGCCCCTCCAACCTGTTCGTTCCTTCTCATCCCCAGTTCAGTTAGTTAGCCTTGCATCCAAATGAGTGGGGGAAAATTTGACTGGAAATTTTAGATGGAGTGTTGCTAATTAGCAGCCAAAGAAGTCATTTAGCATGTCATTTCTGAGATGTCAAAACAAATGCATATCAGGTTCATGAACATGTTCACTGAGTGAAAAAGCTATTAACTACTTAATTACACTCTTCCCTATACACTCCCATATATAACTCTTCTGGAGAAAAATATCCAGGGTTACATTTAAGATGTCCTTGTACGTCGTGAGAAGTCATTAAAGCAAGGAAGAAGGAAGAACGCCTCAAGGGTGTGAGGGGGGTAACCTGGGAAACAACTAGCTGGACCTATTAGGTGATGACTCTATTATTCTTTTTTTTTTTCTTTTTTAAAGTTACAGAAGAGCCTTTATTTTTGTTTGTTTGTTTGTTTTTAACATTTTTTATTGAGTTATAGTCATTTTATAATGTCGTGTCAAATTCCAGTGTAGAGCACAATCCCTCAGTTATGCATGAACATACATATATTCATTGTCACATTTTCTTTTTTGCTGTCAACTACCACAAGGTCTTGTATATATTTCCCTGTGCTTCAAAATGTAGAATAGATAAACAAGATTCTACTCTATTATTCTTATGATAATGGTCAAGTTCTGCACACAACACAGGCAGATAACAAACACCTGATCAATCTGAAGATGACAGGAATACAAAGATACCCTGCCACTGCACCCCCATAACCTGCTGACATTTTGATAAACTGTCATTATGGACCAAATCTGTTAGAAAATAAAAGTTGTCCATGTTTGGTTCCTAAATCAGACACATTTAATTGATTTTTTTTTCTTGTTGTCTTCATAGAAAATTCCATATAATGGATTGGAATAGCTGTGTACAGTTTAATGTGAAAATCATCAGTTGACAACTTTCAGTGCATCAGTTTTTAATCACATTGTTAGAATGCAACTAAATTAGTGTTTATTAACCATGTTTCAAATTCCATTGATAAATGACATTTACTATACTTAGATTAGATCCTCTGCATATTGCCAGTATTTGATCTATCAAGAAAATTAGGTCTACTTTGTGAATTCTATCCTGAAAGCGTACTGTATTCCTGACAGTTCATGGTAAGCAGAACAAAATTCTAGAAAAATCTAGCCAACTGCTATGAAGTGAGAGAGAACTAAGTCTGAACAAGAGATAAATAAATGACATGACAGCTGCTAGAGTCAACCTTCTCTCTTTTTCTGCGGTACACAGCAATACCACAGGCCACTCTCAACTATTTCCACACAGAAGAGGCTGTGCTAAACTTTGATGTTGACTATTACTAAAGCGCGTGATCACACTGAGAGACCAAGAGACTAGTCGTCATTTAATATTTAATACTTCTTCAGGTAAAACTAAATAAAATCTATTCTTTCTTATTTTAGAAGGCATTTAAAACTGAAAAGCACTTTCTCCTGCAAAAAATCAAGTCTGGTGTCATGACTTTTCAATCTATGTTCCAATTTTAGCTGCAAGGAATAAATGCAACAATTAAGCAAGAGCTAAAAAGGCAGGGGTTTCGGGACAGACATAAGTTGCATTGTTTCACATTAGTGGTTCGAACAGCCATCAGAGGATAATGACTTTCAGTCGCTATCAATCAATAAATTATTCAGTTGCAATTTCCCATAAGTCATTGCTACCAGTAATCAAGTCTCCTCCTTTGTTTCTTGAAATTAAACTTGAACAGAGCAGTATGACTATATTAGCAATAGATGAAGGCTCTGTATATTTTTAAGTTGTGGTGAATTGCTAAGTAATTGCATCCATATTATTCACCCTACTATCAGAGAAGAGCATTATGCTGCCTAGATGAAGTTAGATTAAAATCAATTAAAAAGATGAGTTGGTTTTGTTTATCATGTATTTTTATAATTTATCTGACAGCTGCTTCCTGAATACTGCTGAAGAATGCATATGAAGCAGATAGAACCCCTTTGAATAAATTGACGCTTCTTTAAATCTCTTTTTGGAATGTATTATCCCCAAACAGGGTTGTTAAATTAATTCTGCAGTATAAGATTCAGATGGCACTAAAAACTTCCTGATCTTCCAGATTTTGTACTAATGTTTAATTAGGATTAATTGCATAACTGGAAATAGTGCTCTTTCAATATCAATATTAGGCAAGTCAAACTTTTGAGAATGACATTTAATATGAAAATAATAGTGCAACATATTAATATCAACAACTTAGATTTTGAAGTAGTTGAACCACCTATCTCATACTAGATGTAGGAATCCGTTTTTTAAAATTTTATTTGAAGTATAGTCGGTTTACAATGTTGTATTAATTTCTGGTGTACAGCATAGTGTTTCAGTTATAAATGTATATATTCCTTTTCATATTCTTTTTCATTATAGGTTATTATAAGATATTGAATATAGTTCCCTGTGCTATATAGTAGGACATTGTTGTTTATTTTATATATAGTAGTTAGTATCTGGAATCCCTCTTTTAATGCAAAATAAAATGAAAGTTTTTTGTAGCTTGTTTTACTTTGGTTTGGTTGAGTAGTACAACTTCTCGTGTATAGGGGCAATAAACACAGAAACTTCCATTCCTATGGGCCACTCGTGTCTATTAACAAATCCATCTCATCCCAAGTAAGACCCAAGTTTTGTGTGGTGTTGTCTATTTCCACTTGTGTGTAGCTGCAGGGGCGTCCCTAAAGGGCTTACTTCCTCCTTTAATAAAGTCATCTTTTTACAAGGCCATTTTTGCACCTGACTTACCATTTGATAAATTGTGTCCTTCAGTATTTAAATTACTCACCACCCTTTTAGATTTCCAGATCATAAATGTGAGGCTGTGCTTCCATAGAGGCACAAATAATTCTATACAGTTTTTATCTTCCTAAACTTGTCTAACAGCCAACTAAAACAAAAGTTTATTTAATATAAGTAAGACTATACCAAGAAAACTAATATCAATCTCCTTATTTAAAGTCTTTATTTCTCAGGGTAAAGAAAGGACTGTATCCCAGGAAAGGCCAATTTAAGCTCTCTTTCTCTCAGTTCTCTAAAATTATTAATCAATTATCTCTTGGAAACTTGCTTTAGACCAGTTATAACACTTCTTCGTTTATAATATGGGAATGAACAAAAGTCTCAATTCTAAGACATGAAATATGCCTGCAACATACAAAGAGAATTGTGTGATGTTTCAAAGTTCCCCATTCAATAAATTTTCACTCTCTTTGCATAAAAATGACTGATATGTAGAGGCAGCAGGAAGGGAAATGTCTACTATAAATTTATTTCTGACCCATAAGGAAATACTGATTGTGCAATGAAAACATCTCAGAATAAGACCATTCCCTACTGAAATTAGAGGGGGGAAAAGCAAACTGAAAACAAAAGACATGTCTGCCACACTGAACCACTTATGTTAGAATGTATGAAACATTTCCAAAAAAAATCAAGAAATATTAAACTGAATCCCACCATGCAAGGCTCTAAAATAAAGGGTTTCTAAAACTGCAAATACAGATGTTTAATTGAAAATAATCCTAAAGAGAAAAGAAAGTGAAATAACTTTAAAAAAAAATGCTATTTCACTGGCTACTTTCTAATAAACTCACCATGAAAATATGACAACAAAGCAGTAGGAACACAAAACAATGAACATAAATAAAATCAGAAACTTGTAAGAGTTCTACTAGGGAGACTGCAGCTCAGTATGAACTGAGACTTATGAAAAATACAAAGGCCAATCATAGTAACATCAAAGACATTTTAAAAAGAAGACAATCGAGGAAGTGATGGATCAGATGATGATATAACACTAACACTTGTTAAATCAAAACTGTAACCTCTCAGCTACTATTATCTTCCATCTTTTCAAAGACAACCTCAAATTAAATCAAATATAAAACTAAAACTTATAAATATGTTCAGTCTTTTACTTAAGTGGATCATTTTAAATATTACTATTTTTTTTCTTTTGCTGTTCCGTGCTACTCTAAGGGATCCTTTTGCCTAGGGACTGATTGAAATTTGTTTTAAATGTATTGTAAAGAGAGAAACTGAAGAATAGTCAGTTTCTGACATAAAAATATGATCAGGCAAGAAGCCAAAGCCATTAAAACCAGGAAACTCTCTGGAGAAAGTATTCTCCAAATTGCTTCATTTTCTCTTTTTTTCCATGTCAGAAACTCAACTTGAAGAACTGAGAGGTTCATAGGGTTAACCGGACTGTAGAGGACTCTTTTCCTCATCACTAATGCTTGGCGGAAAATTTTTTTAAAGGAGAAATTGATCTAGAGAGAGTAAGAACACTCTTTTCCATCGTGCAAGATTTTTTTTGTCGGAAGGTATATGAAGTAAAGGTGAGAGAACACATGTTCTGATTCCCAGTCTGGGGGTTCGACCTGTAAGGGCTGAACCCAGGGCAGGGGCCTCTTCCCTAGACATTCCTAGATGTCTCTTCCCTGCACATCCAGCCCGGTGCTGTGAGAAGAAGAGAACGAGAAAGCCAGAGCAAAAAAAAAGGGGGGGGGATGAAGAAAAGAGGGAAGGAAGGAAGAGAAGGAAAAAGGAAGGAAATCTGTGCTCAGGAGATAAGAAGATGGATTAATTCAAAGGCTCACACATGTGCCTGAGCCACAAACGTGGATCCGAATTTCAGTCTCACAGCTCACGTGTCACGGATCCTGAGAAAAGCCAACTGATCTGTCTAAGCTTCAGTTTAGCAATATGCAAAATGTGACCAATTCCCGTCTCACAGAATTAAATGAATTCATATATAATGCAAAAAAAGGTTTTATTATATACAGAACACTGACTCTAAATAGAGAGCGTAAACAGCGAGGCCTTTGTTGGCTAAAGACTTGGGAGTATTTGGCAATAGAAATTATGTGTGGTGACCAGGGAGAGGTGAATTTCTAGGCAGGGTGGGAGAGAAGGAACTGAAGCCCCGGGCAATTATGAGAACAGAGGTGAGGAGCAAGTGCCAACACCAGCACCGTGGCAGACGGAACACAATATGTAACCTGACCTACCTCAGTGCACACAGACCTTCCCAGGACCTGAAACCTTTCAGAAGGCTCAGTCTGAGTGGACTTCCCGTGAAATCAAGTCTTCAGTTTGCCCCTGAGTTTATAAAGTCAGCTGAGAGAGAGAGACAGAAGCAAAGGAGGTCCTAGGAGTGAGCCCTGCTGGGTCTCAAGAGAAAGCCTGGAGAGAACCTGAACATTCCAAGCCATGGAATTTGAGGCTCATCAAAGTTAAAAATAACTCTAAGATATAGGACGGAGGCCCAGTTAACAATTAAGACTGGGGTTTACACATGTAAACTGATTTCACAAGATACATGAGACAATGATGTCAATGATGACAACGATGGTGATGATGATTTTCTAATAAGAGCAGGTAATTACAGATGAAGCACACTTGCGGACCTGGTGCGCGTTAATTTAAGCAAGGCATTTAATTAAGTCTCTAATTACATCTTGTGGACAAGGTAGAAGAACAAGATGGGGGAAATTAAAAAAACACCCCAAGGGTCAGGAATTTATACCCGAACAATCTGCACCTAAACAATGATTAATGAATCAATCCGAAGTGAGAGGAAAAGTAGTGCAACATAGGGGTCTGTGATTCACTCTGCTGTTTATGTGTTTACATCAGCGATTTGTAAGAAAGATAGAGAAAATACACTTGTCAAACTGCAGACAATCCCAAACCTGGTTGAAAAACAAAGGTTGACTAGCTAAGAGTAATTGATTTAAATACCAACTTGAAAATTTCTTATTTAAAAAAAAATTGAACAAATTTGCAGAGTAAGGGAAGAGTGCAAGTTCTGGAGTAAGATGGAATTGGATCTCTGACTGTGGACAATTTACTTAACCTGTCTAAGCACGTGTTCTCAGTTGTAAAACGGGTATGACCGCCTGCTTCACGGGAATTCTGCTGCTTAAGGGCAAAGGCAGAAGCAGCTCACCTCTCTGCGTCTGCAGTTCAGCAGGTATTGTTAAGTCTCAGATCTTTCTCCACTGCATCTCCGTACTCCTCGAGTCTACTGTACCAGACATAATACAACATTTCCTTAATGACTCCGTGTTATCATTATGAACATCAGTTAATGTTACGTGTCTGAGATGCAGAGGCAGCTGCAAATGTAATAGAACATCAGGCGAAATGAGCCACTCGTGTAACACACAGTTGACTTGCCTAATTTTGTCGTACGCATGATATTGTATCCACAGCAGCTTGAGATGATTTACCAGGCACCCAAAAATGTGAACAGCTGCCTCTCTAAGATTTGATATTGTATAAGGGAGGCGAATGAATGTTACAGTGATTCATCAACCTTTCAAACGTTTGTTTGTTCGTTTATAGCTAACACAACTTTCATCTGTGTCTGGCCTTGTCTTTTATAAATGAAGTCTGGAATCTCTGCAGCACCCACTGCATTCCACAGCACTGTGACTCAGCTCTGTTCTACCCCACTGGTGCCCATTTTCTTACAATACCTTGTAGCTTAAGCCTGCACGAGAGATGGCAAAGAATCTCTCCTGGTTAATTTCTCATTCCAATCACTCTGATTCCCTCTGCCTAAGCACCTACACTTCATACCACTGTGACCCTACCCTGGCCCTTCCCCCAGGTGAGTGGCCCTAAAATCAACACCAGGAAGAATGGCCAGGTGACTCACAGTCTAGCATATGACACAGCCTACATGGCTCTGAAAGGGTGAGCTAAGCCATTTGGATTCTTCATTTTTGAAATGTGTAAGGGGAAACACCAAGAAACACTGCCGGTTAGCAGTGAGCTAATGATGACATAATGCCACGTGTAATCTGAAGTTTGAAAGGACCAGAAAAGATACAGAGAGGAGGAGGAGAATGAAGTCACTTTGTGGTGAGCAGAGAATAAATTAGATGTGCAGAGGGAATCAGAGTTGCTGGTGAGGAGAGGGGAGGGGGAGGAGCGGATAGGGAGGAGGGAGGTGAAGGGGCCAGAGGAGAAACACATTCATCTTTAAAGATGCCTTGAGCCCCACGAGCTTTAAAGACCTACTTCCACTCTGCATTTTCTTTTAAAATGCACTGCTTTTCCCTTCCCTGAGGTAACCTGAGGATCTTTTTCTTTCAATCAATTTAGCCTGACTGATACATTACAGTGGTATCAAAAACACAACTTACAATGCTTCAGTCAAGTTCATCGTGTATAAAGTGCTGAACTGCGATGGTTGCCATGGCTTCTGATTGACCTTGGAGATTAAGTACCTCCTCCTCCATGACCTGCTCCCTCCCCCTTCCACAGATCGCACTGTAGAGATGCTATATTCTTCACAGAACTTTCTGGGGTTCTGGGTTCTCCCTCCTCAGAAAGCCCACCCTCTGCTGTCGCCGTCCCTGGTTCTCTCTCTCCACTGCTGCTGCTCCCCCTCGCCCACTCTCTTCCTTTTTTCTCCTCTGCTTTGCTTTTCTCAGTAGCTTCAGCCCCAGCCCCGTCCTTGAATGCTTCCCGGGTTTCACAGGTCCTTTAAAAATATCGACAGCCAATCTGTGCACCATCCCGCGAAACTTCTCTCATCTTCACAGCCCGTGTGCTTCTCTGCCATTGCTGTTTCTTCTGTTTCACTAACAAGGCAACGGGTTCTAGGTTTTCTTTAGTTATTGCTGAGTCCTGAGCAAATCTGAAAGCCTGTTACGATTCAAAAGGCTGGAGTCTGGACAGCTGGAATTTCTGACAGTGAGAGCTGTCCAACCACAGAACCAACCACCAACACACAGTGAGCAGCACGTGCCTGGCTCTGTGGCCAATGGCCACGGACAAGACCCCTCAGGGCCTCAGAGAGACTCCAGCAACGGCCATTTTTGACATACTTGATACATCAAAGATAGGAAAAAATGCCAAGGCAGAGTTTAAAACAATTTTTTATATATTAACATATTAACACTTCTAACCTAAAACCATTAGATACTATTCTTATACAACCCAGAGAAAAATTAAAGTGAAACATCTAAATTTAAAATTCTAGGCCTTCTGTGAATGGAGGCTCTGGTCAAATGGGCATCCTCCTTCTGGGATAATTCTTGCCAGAAATCTTATAGAATGATCCTGGTATGAAAACCAAGGATCTTGGTATATTATAGCTCTCTATTTTCAATGGTCCCATCATAGCTTTTCATTTGAATATTTGCCTAAGTCCAGCTAAAAGGGACAAATAAGCCACATCCCTGGCTTTGCTCTACCGCGACGCAACCACGGGACGCTCGGCTTACAAGTCACTTTCAAGCTATAGGCATCCTCATCCCTTACAACGAGTGGATCAGCCAGATATCTGCACTCCCTTAGAGCTTTAAAGGCCATTTATTTGGTTTTCAATACACTAAAAAAAGAAGTCGACCTGAGAGAGTCTTTCAGAAGAAGTCGTTGTCTTCTACTAATGTGCTTCAGTGAAAGCGCCATGCAAGCTGGAAATTTTTGCCCACAAATTGTTTGAAAACAGAGGCAGGTAAGGATGCCCTATATCCAGTATAAAGAATCAAAATCCGTTTAGTTATTTCCTAATTAGCACCACAGAATTTCAGTTTGTTTTGCCTTCTGCTTGCTGTCCAGCTTGACTTCAGAAACAATACTAGGAGACTGAGCTCCACCAACGTCGAGGAGATAAAACTGAAGTCAGTGACGTCTGGAACCCTTACTCTTAGGATAGCGCTGTGTGAGAATTAAGACCAGGATGAAGAGCCTCACCAGGCAGATACACTGGGAAGATCTGGACATCCTAGTCTGTACGCGCTCACTAACGTGCTGGCTGCATCTGTCAGAAGACAGTCTAGACTTGTTTCCACACCCCCTCTATGACTGTAAAAAAGAGCATGGTCCTCCCCAGGAAGGAGTAGCAGCTAATCTGAAGGGGGAAAGCCTGACAGTCAATGAAGCATATTCTGTTAGATGGGATTTGTGTATTAAAGGTCATTGCTCCTGTGTAGCTCAGGTCAAGTACATAATGCAGTGTGACCTGCCTGTGTTCAGATGTAACAGGCAGCTCATTATTTTCTTTCACTTTTTAGGCACACCTGGGTAGGATCGTCCTGTCCTGAAAAAGAAAGAACACAATGCTCTCTCTTTCCCGTTTTCTGAGATTGGTTAAGCCTTGAAAAGCTGGCCTTGACCACAGATCTGTTCCAAAGGAGTAACCACCAGGGTTTTCGGTAGAAACCTCACTATATCATACAGTTTACCAGAATACTATGTTATGAGGGAACCACGTATTTATGACAACCAATAGTCAGGCTATTACTTTCATCTCCATTTTCTTTTTGTATCCATTCTTTACTTCATTTAGAAAATAAAGCAAGAAAGAGATGTGGCATTTCCCTCAATACCTGGTCTTCTAACTTATCAGTATGTTGACGACGAAATTTGAGAATAAATACTGACTAGAGACTCACAGAAAGATGTAGCTTATTTTTGTCCTGGGATTGTTGCTGAGGCTTATCATTGTGGTCACATCCACTCCTTCTCTCCTCCTTTCTAAAGAATTCCATTTTGCTCCATCAACTGTGTCCCCAGCCCTAGACGGTGATGCTAAGTCAGCCACATATAGCTAGGTATTCCCCATTTCTGACTGTGGTCCAAGACACATTCAGTCAGACAAAATAAAAGGATTTTAAGGTCTTGAAAGATGCTCTATGACCTCTCTCTCTATCTCACTATCCCCTGAGCCCTTGCCCACACATCCTATAAATAGAGAACACACTGCCTTAGTTTCTGTTGGAATTGTCTTATCACTACAAGAGGACCCAGCCTGAGCACAAGACCAAAATACCAATGACAACAGAGCAGAAAAGATAGAAAAAAATCTGAATCTTTAATGATATTCTCAAGTCAAAATCACTCAACCAGAGAACCCACTCCAACTATGGATGTCTTGTTTTATGTGAGGTAATAAGCTGCTCTATTTTGAAAGCCAGAATGAGATGGGGTTTCTGGCATCTGAGCTCAAAATCATCCAAATTGATCTGCTTTAATTATAGCAGAGGACTTTTAATATGGACCAGCAAATGGGCCGAACCATAGAGGAATGGCAGATTTTCATCAATGAACAGAAACAGATGAATGGTAGTCATACAAGTATGACATAAAATTTATTTCATCTTTGTGGCTTACAAGTCAGAAGAAAAATAGCAGGAACCAATCCTCAAATAAGAGGAAATTAAAGCACCCAGAATGACAATTCTATGTCTTGGGTTGGTTCAAAAAGTCAGGAAGGAACAGAATTTGTTTCAAAATAGGAAAATACATGGAGGTCAGGTGGCATGAATCATATTCCTCCTAACTTCTAGTACATCCCCAACTTCCATGAGCTGATTTAATATTATTTTAAACTTAATGACTCAGTGTTTTTTTTTTAACCATGTTCTGTTTTGTACAAACTATTATTTCAAAAAGAAGCCAGAAATGAGCCTTTCCTTTGAGTTCTTTTTACTTGAGGTGTATTGGACATTCAATCATGATCCAGGATGAGAGAATTTCCCCGCCATCCCCAAATTATTTTTCCTCTTTTTATTTGCATTTTTTCAATTTTTTTATTCCCATGGAGACAGCCTGCTCATGTCACTATTAGCAAATGAGTTGATTCTTCTTTCCTCTCTCTGGTACTTGGAAAAAAAATACCAAGAAAATGAAATTTGGGCAGAGCAAGAAATTCACTCTCAACAGAACAAACCCTGTTGTCTTCCATTTCAGGTCATTCTGGGGTAGAAAAGGGCAAAATATAATGGTCACCCTGAAACCACTCTTAGTCACTTTAAGCAGGACACCTCATTTAGAATATGCCATTCAGATCAACTAGCTCCACATATGTCAACTCAAAATGCCCCCTAGGAAGCACTCACTCTAACTAACAACACGATGATACGCACTAACAGGGGATACAGGGGATGCAACGGAAGCACGAAAAGCTGAGATCTAAACGACTCTTCTAAAATGTTCTGGTTTGGATTTATGATATACAGGTCAAGCATCACTTTCAAGGCACTCAGAAAGCATTAAAATAGAGAAAATAATATCTCTTTGGGGTCTTATCCTTTCAATGCCATTCAGCAGATTGTTCTTTAAGGCCAGGTCTATACTTGAAAGTGCACGATCCGGCTCGCCCTTCTGTAGTTGCTGTTTCACTCTCCATTCTGTTTTAAAAGCAGCCAGAGCTGAAAATAGCTCAAGAATGTGAAGGCTGCATGACGGTGAAGTTACCATTTCAAACATGCACAGAAAATGTTCGGCCTGAGGCTATTTTTCTCAAGTGTGGACGGTCCCTAAGAGAAATAGTCAAAACTGATCCCTAAAATATTCTCAGCAGACAGAGGTCATTTAAAAAAGGAGTTAATGTAGAGGGATCATTTGGCCTCTAATTAGGCAGAAAGACAGTCTTCAAACCAAAGGAAACAAATACCAGTTGCTTTTTGAAAAAGTCTGAACAAAGAAAAATATTCTTACATAAATTAAGGTATTATATACAAACTTTAATATTGATTGCATATTATTAACAGACTATGTCAATAATATCTCTCAGGGATTACTGAAGGGAAAGACAAGAGACTAAAAATACAATATTGTCAAATGTTTATTCACAAAGGAACAGAACATAAGCATTATCAGTTTTAGACATAGCTCAGTATTTATTTTTTACTTATGGTTCCTCTGTACACTTTCTGGTAAGATAACATTTTCTCTTTGCATCAGAAAGCACATATTAAAAACTATCAATTTTAAAAAGCCCCAAATGAAACATGTTTCTAAGCAATAAAAAAAAAAATGTATGTTTGGAAAACTTACGGGCTGGGAGGAGAAGAGGGGTAAGTAAGGAGGTCTTTATACCATGGCTTGTCCAAAGCAGATTGCCCACAAATTGACTGGTGGTAAAACACCGAGGAAGCGACTGGGTACAAAAGCCGCTCGTAAGAGAACGTCATCAACTGGAGGGGTGAAGAAACCTCATAGTTACAGGCCTGGTACCGTGGCACGCGGTGAAATTAGACGTATCAGAAGTCCATTGAACTTCTGATTCGCAAACCTCCCTTCCAGGGTCTCAGGACTTCAAAACCGATCTGTGCTTCCAGAGTGCAGCTATAGGTGTTTTGCAGGAGGTAAGTGAGGTCTATCTGGTTGGCCTTCTTGAAGACATCAACCTGTGTGCTGTCCATGCTAAACGTGTAACAATTTTGCCAAAAGACATCCAGCTAGCACGCTGCATTCGTGGAGAATGAACGTGCTTAAGAATCCACTATGATAGAAATGTTTCATTCATTAAAAAAAAAATTCTCCTCTTCCTGTTATTGGTAGTTCTGAACGTTAGATATTTTTCCCCACATGGGGTCAAAAGGTACCTAAGTATATGACTGCAAGTGGAAAACTAGGGGACAGAAATCAGGTATTGGCAGTTTCTCTATTTTTTTATTTGTGTGTGAATTTTTAATATAAATGCGGGGACATGAAGCATTAAAGCAAGTCAAAATGTTTCAGTGAACAAGTTTCAGCAGTTCAACTTTGTAACAATTATAAATAAACCTGTTAAATTTTTCTGGACAATACCAGCATTCGGATTTTTTTAAAAAACAATTAATTTTCTTATTGATGGTAACTTAAAAAAATTTACGAGCTGAAGATATTAAGTAAAGTTATCATACAAGATCTCTGATAATCTTTATAACTCATGTGATATGCTGCCTATATTTCCTTTATATTAAGTTAGTATTACTAAAACATTGTGTAATTAATATTAATTAATTAAAATGACATATATACATAAAGGATAATGTGTCCTCTTTGTCTAGATTGCTTTTCCTCTTGATACTTACATTAAGGAACATTATAGAGCACTTAATTTATCCCAGGTACTATTTTATACACCTTACATATATTTACCCATTTAAGCTTCACAACTGTACAGATAAGGAAACTGATGGACTGAGCAAGGTAAAGTAATTTTCCCAAAGTCACAAGGCTAACAAGGAATGGGGCCAGAATTTAAATCAAGAAAGTATGGTTCCAGAGTCCATGGTCTTAATCACCCTGCTATTGAGAGGCTTTCCTTTCAGCCTCTCAAAGAAGGGGGAAATAATGGATACTAGGGCAACAGAACAGAGGTCTAATTCTGCTTTTGTCACGAAGTACATCTGACCTTACACAATCTCCATAAATTCTCTGGACCTCTTATTCCTCACTAAGGAAATGGAAGCTCTTTATTAAGAGATCTTCTTCCTCTAAAATTCTGTAATTCAGAGCTGTTCACCTGAAATTTATTTACAATGGTTAAGAGCATGAACACACTGCCAACAACCGGGCTTGTAAAACTAAAGATACCAAGAGCTGAAGGTACGCAGACAAGGACACAGCTTGACCTGCTTTAGAATTAATGCCCTCTGTTGTAGCTTTCCACTAAGTAGTCCTGATTTTTCTATCTGGTTTTAATGTTGAAAATGGCTACTCAACGTAAAGATAAGTGTCAAACAGTGTTGTTGTAAAGAAACTAGGTGAATAAGCCAAACACTTCAAGCTAGAACAGACAAGAGTGAGCTTCTTCTTAACCACAGGGAACTACACAGCATGTTATATCTGAATGTAGACCTGGATAATGTATTTCCACTAAATATCACAAATACAGAACTATCAGAACAAGCAGCTTAGAGAAGTACTGAACTGCCCAGACTTCTTCTAAATGCCCACTAGGGATAGAGAATAGAGGATGTAATTAGTTAATGAATTCCTGGGTGATGCTAGAAAGAAATCTAAAAATGATCCAACAACTTACATGATAATCTAACTAGCTCAGTTGGTCAATAAAACGCTGTCAAGCAAACTTGCATTCTGACTTTTATAATATACCGATTTTAATACACAGGCTCACTTGAAGAGAACACCAACTTTATACAGATATTTGCAGTAAATCAATACAATCTGCATCACAATACATGGTCTCTGTGAAGCAAGAGGATTCATTTTAATGATTTCCCACTGTGCCCTGTTATTAAGTTTCACTGACTAAGTATTTTTCAGCAATATTGTTTTTCTTCAAAAATATGTCTACACAACTGCAAAGTAGTTAGTCAATATAGTCAGTTGAGGAATAATTTCATTGGGGCAACTGACAAGATGTTTTACTGTTTTGAAAGAACTGACCAACTGATTGATTTTCCTTTTTACTGAATTGATGGGCTATCTTAATGGACAATTCCATCAAAAATTAACTATCTACTTCTTCCTTCTTTCTATTCAACATGTTCTGGGTGGAAAAAATAGCTATTTATTTGCTTGAGTTTGGTTTCCATTTTTCATTTTATATGCAATTTTCATTATTACACCAAAATCAACACATGGTTGTGGCAGGAAACTCATAATCCCAGATACATAAAACAGGCAGTATTCTCTATTTTACTTCCAGATTTGTTCCTATGTACATCTATTTTTATAAGATTTAGATAGTAAGATGTATATTTGATGTCTTTGTTTCCTATTTCACATTATATACTGAGCATATTCTAATTCTTTAATATTATTCCAAAATATTTAATGACTGTAAAATATGCTTTCATGTGGGAGTAACATAGTACTCTATTAATATATGTTTATAAACAAACCATCATCTATATTTTGTCCTGTATATTTTCCTAAAAATAAAATACCTTTATCAAAAGGTTCTGAACATTTCAAAGACTACACTAATTTCTGCCAAACTGTCAACATGAAGGTTGTGTGGACCTTTTCTTTCATCAGCTGATACATACACTCTTCACCTCTACTGAAGAGTATGTTTTATCCCGGCTAATTTTGTGGATAAAAATGATTTAACCTGTCTGCCTTATTAGGAGTGAATATAAACTTGTCAACTGTTTATTAACCATTTGTACTGTGTCTTCTTTGAACTGCCTATATAGCCTTGCCATTTTTTTTTTCCTGGGAGTGTTACTTTTTCTTTTGATCATTACTCTATCAGCTGAATTTTTCACTCTTCATTGACCGATGTGGCTACAGCACCCTGAAGTACAAGTTTAGGGAAGTACCCTAGCCTAGACAAACTAAAAGAAAGAGCCATTTGGGAGTTTATTTTCTTGTCTTTGTGCACAAAATGCAACATTCATTAAAAAGTACCAGATAATGATGAACCAAACAGGACCTCTGAATGGCAGGCCAACTGTCTCCTAAACTAATATAAAAGCAATATTCTATAGCACAGCAATCCAAACGTCTCTTTCTTGTACGTCCTTACAACAGTGGCTGTTCCTCTATCACAGAAAATATATTTGCTTCAAATTTAGAATTTAGAGATTCATCACTAACAGCTCTTAAAACTCGGTAGCCATGATCATTTCTCTACCACGTGAATTATTTAAACTTGAAATTTTTAAAGCTAAATATTATTTCCGAGCTAAAACTTTCTGAGAAAACGTTTACAAAATCTGATCAACACAAAAACTTCAATCTAAACATCTTTTTCTCTTTTCAGTACCAATGTCAGAAATGATTACAGTATACTTGTTATAGAGGGACCATCAAAATAACTAATAAGAGACAGACACTAAAGCTCTAGGAGGTCAAATAGTGTAGCTGCTAATCAGAAGTAAACCTCATACAAAGTTACCCAGTAATCCTATCAGAGGCCAGCTGTCCTTGCAGCCTGATTAAAAAGTGAAATCACACCGGAACCTTTGACATTGTTCAGAAAGAAAGGTATCCAGAATACAGGGCCTGGGGGTAAATGTGCATAAGAAAATGCTAGCACATTGCTATGTGAGTAAACCCATAAAAAGGCACAAAATCAAACAAGGTATCTTAAAAATACGATCTAAAAGGACATCATCACCTCTTTCTGTCACTTAAAACTGGACCAAACTTTGTGAACAGAACAGGTTAAAACTGCTTCCTTCTTGCATCTGAGATAATGAGAAATCGAATAGGTATATGGAACACAGATAAACAAACAACAAAATGAGCTATATTTTTAATACAATCAATTATACAGAAATACACTGTTCAGTCACCCAAAATGATAACAGTACACCTGACACATTACCAGTCGCTCAGCTCTAACGGTAATCTAAGGTACAACAGGGCACTATGTTAATTTTATCACAGACTTCGTAACCAGTCTCTACCCTGAGCTGAATGCTTTATTTCATATTATGATCAATAGGTATGAATTTTTTAGAACGAATTGCTTTTACTATCTGTTCATTGTTAACCTAGGAAGTATCTGGACAGATTATCAGAATTACAAGAATGCAGGAATAGCGACCAATTTTGTCATTACTTTTCAATTCTAAATGTGTCTTACTTAAGCCAAGTTACTGGGGTATTAATTGGACTAAAATTAAAAATGTAAGGGATTCATTCAGGAAAGTTGTTAGCCGGTAACATACAAACCACACACACAGACAGACATACACACAAACTGGTTTGAAAATTTTTTTCACTATCTACATTCAGTCTTTCTAATTACTTCTTAATTCCTATGCTTATTTCCTTAAAAGAAAGAAATGTAAACCATAAGTAAAACAAAACGACAACTTAAAGAATGGGAGAAAATTTTTGCAAGTGAAACTGACAAAAGCTTGATCTCCAGAATATATAAGCAGCTTTATATATAAGCTTACTAAGAAAAAAAAACTTAATAAGAAAAAAACAAACCCAGTCCAAAAATGGGCAAAAGACCTAAACAAGCAATTCTCCAAGGAAGAAATACAAATGATCAATAGGCACATGAAAAAATGCTCAATATCACTAATTATCAGAGAAATGCAAATCAAAACTATAATGAGGTGTCACCTCACACCAGTCAGAATGGCCATCATTCAAAAGTCCACAAATGACAACTGCTGGAGAGGCTGTGGATAAAAGGGAACCCTCCTACACTGCTGGTGGGAATGCAGTGTGGTGCATCCACTGTGGAAAACAGTATGGAGATTCCTCAAAAGACTAGGAATAGACTTACTGTATGACCCAGGAATCCTGCTCCTGGGCATATAACCAGGAGGAACCCTACTTCAAAATGACACCTGTACCCTAATGTTCATAGCAGCACTATTTACAATAGCCAAGACATGGAAACAGCCTAAATGTCCATCAACAGATGACTGGATAAAGAAGATGTAGTAAATTTATACAGTGGAGTACTATTCGGCCATAAAAATTGACAACATAACACCATTTGCAGCAACATGGATGTTCCTGGAGAATGTAAGTGAAGTAAGCCAGAAAAAGAAAGAAAAATATCATATGAGATCTCTCATATGTGGAATCTAAAAAAAATAAAATTAAAAACATAAATACAAAACAGAAATAGACTCATAGACATAGAATACAAACTTGTGGTTGCCAAGAGGGTAGGGGGTGGGAAGGGACAGACTGGGATTTCAAAATCCAGAATAGATAAACATAATTGTACTGTACAGCACAGGTAAATATATACAAGATCTTGTGGTAGCTCACAGTGAGAAAAAATGTGACAATGAATATATGTATGTTCATGTATAACTGAAAAATTGTGCTCTACACTGGAATTAGACACAACATTGTAAAATGACTATAAGTCAATTTAAAAATGTTAAAAAAATAAAATAAAAACTTCTGCTTTGTAAAAAAGAAAGAAAGAAAGAAATGTATACATGTGGATTTATACACACACACACATACACAATTCAGATCCACCCCTCCCCCCCAAAAAAAAAGCCTCAAAGTCTCACTAACTTAGTTTTTGGCTGATTTTGATGTATTTTAAAATTACTGAACATCATGAGACACATTCATGTGAAGTGCAACTATATCTACATAGTTTGTTTGGCTTTCATTTTCTTTTTCTTTATTTTAACTTTTAAAAGGGTTTGGTGTGCTCTTTTGAAATACCATTAAACAAATCATCACAACTAATGAACAACAAATTTGTGCCATAAGATTTTAGCTAGCAAAACTTTAATTACACAATTATTCCAATAACATGATAGAAAATTTGCTTTTTTTTAATTAAAGGAAGGTGTTCTGCATTTTTGTTAACAAAAAAGTAAGCTTTTAAAGATGTCCCCCAAACATATACACATATGCATAAATCTTGTCTGAATACTGACTAAAAGATAAGTTTAACTTAAATAAGGCACTATGTTATTACTAAAGTCAGTTCACAACAATATAGAAGATATTCTGCATTAACATTCATTGACAGCACCTGTAAATTACTTACTTCTTTTCATTTTACATAAAGACTCACAAATGATCTCTGAAAACCAAAGTGAAATTATTGTCCTATTCTAAAGTAGTGTGAGAAAACATTTAGTCTATGCATTCTATACATGAATTCAAATATAATTCATCAAATAAAAGTTAACCCAAAATTTTCAGTATGGTCACTTCTATTTTAGTAATATGATATATTAAATCTTAATAATAATATTATGAGTAGCAATAATAACAGTAATGGAAACATAGAATTTAAGCACAGAAACTTAATAAAGATCTACAGAAAAATGTCTGGAAGTATCCTGGTCACTCTAGCTCCCTCGTGTATGACTGAAGGTCTATGTACAATCTAATATGTCTATATTTCTGTGTATCATAATAATGGTTTATAGAATAAAACATTAGTGTCATATTTCTGTCATATTAGTCACTAGAGAACTATCCTAATATGATTTCATGTTTTGAACTGCAGTATTTTTTTCACTACCACAGTGAAGCATTGTGTATAAAATGTACAACTAGGAAACATTTTTAAACGGGTATAAAAAGCACAGAACAGACTCCAGAAACAGTTCCTTAAGAAAGAAAGATAATGCATTTTCTATGCAATCAGTTGCCTAATATCTCTTCATAGAGTTAAAATCATGCTAGTTCCCTATTGAGCAATCCAAATTAGACACCAGATACACTACATCAGGTTTCATGGTAAATGGCCTCATTTCATTTCACATACTATATTGCTTCTCCTTCTGCCCACCCTAGGTTCCCATTCAGTGGTCGGAAGCGATGAAACCATTCTTCATATACACAAACTTGTTTCTATTTTTCTGACTCATTCTTTACAATGAAATCCCTAGCCACAGCCTAATCAGCACCCCATTGGTTGTCCCTGTTGGGTCTTTTCCTTGCTCACAGCTCTGTGATTTCCTAATGTGACTTTGATGGAAATCTGCAGAATCATATCTGGTAATTCCTTTCATTCACACTAAAGCTGATGTAAAATACAAAAAAAAAAAAAAAAAACACTTCAGATTAGATGCTTTTCGGGAAATATTTACCATTCTGTCAAAGACATTTTTTTACATTAAAATAGGGATTGAAGACACAAAATGAGGTGGAAAAATTTTAATGTAAATATCTTTATTGTTCAAGGCTACACTTTCTGAAAGCCAGCATTCAACTTTTGATTATACCCACATGATTCCACAAAAGCATATCAAGATATATTGTCTAAGTATTATTTTAATTCCTGCAAGTTCCAACTAACTGGTAGTTCTAAAATAAAGGCAATGCTAACTTTCTGTGCTTCTATCTTTATAGGTTTCTTTAAATACACTGAGGCTCAAATTGTCCTTGTCCAATACACAGTCTTTGAGTGTGATGGGAGTTGACACATGACCATCAAATTCCATTCTGTCCTTCACCAGTAAGACAGCTACAGCTGCCCAGCTATAATGTCAAGTCTCCCTTGCAAGTGTTCTCATGGTACTAAGGTCTCCTCAAATGAACGTAAGCACAAGAGATATGTGGCATTTCTGGGCCTGGAATGTGTCCCCTTTTCTGTCTTTCCTAGTCCTCCTAGAACACTGAGGTGCTCATGCTCCAGCTGTGACTAGGCCATCATCAGGTGATGGTGGAAAGACAGGCAGAAGGAACCTGAGTTCCTGAATAACCAAAAGGAGCAGAGCTGTGCCAATAACTTGGACCACTCCCTTCATGATTATTACATGAGCAGTAAGAATGTACATGTTCTCAAAGCACTATATCTCAGGGTTTCTTTGTTATAGCAAGTTAGCCTTCACCCTAATATGAGATGGGGGTGGGACAAAGCATGAAAGATACAATATAAAATTCTGCATTTGGGATTAACTACACCCTTGGTTTTCATATATTTGTTAAGAGATAACCATTCTTCATCAATAGGCAACACATCTATCTGAGTAAATGACTTGAAGCATATTCAGAAACAATGTCTGGATTATTTATATTGAGTTCCACTGATCTTGAACTGATGGCATAACTCTAATAGCTCTTTAGCACCAACAGTTCAACTCAGTTCTCAAGAAGCAAGCCAATAGTTAGAAAAAGAATATACTTAATATAAATTCTCAGTAGAATAAGTATGTACTATTGCTTTTCAAAGCTTTAGAAATTAAAAGATGAAAAGAACACAGTCTTTTGGAAAAATAAACACACTTTTTAGGAAAAGAAACACAGAAAAAATTATGGTATTTTAAATAATACTAAGCCTATAGCATACTAAAAGAGAAAACAAAATATACGTTTCTGATAAAATCAGGAACAAAACAAAAATATTTTTCTTATTGTCATTTGATAACTTTCTAGAAACTTTAGCCAATGCTATCAGATACGAAACAGAAATAAGAAGTATTAGATTTTGCACAGCAAAGGAAACCACAAACAAAACAAAAAAAATCTACGGGAGAAAATATTTGCAAATTATGTGACTGACAAAGGCTTAATTTCCAAATTATACAAGCAGCTCACATAGCTCAACATCAAAAAAAAAAAAAAAAACAACCAACAACCCAATCAAAAAATGGACAGAAGATCTAATAGACATTTCTCCAAAGAAGACATACAGATGACCAACAAACACATGAAAAGATGCTCAACATCACTAATTATTTGAGAAATGTAAATCAAACTACAATGAGGTATCATCTCATACCAGTCAGAATGGCCATCAACAAAAAGTCTATAAATAATAAATGCCGGAGAGGATGTGGAGAAAAAGGAACCCTCCTACACCTCTGCTGGGAATGCAAATTGGTACAGTCACTATGGTGAACAGTATGGAGGTTCCTTAAAAAACAGTTACCAGATGATCCAGCAATCCCACTCCTGGGCATATATTAGAAAAGACAAAAACTCTAATTCAGAAAGATGCATGCACCCCAATGTTCACAGCAGCACTTTTTACAATAGCCAAGGCATGGAAGCAACCTAAATGTCCATCAACAGATGAATGGATAAAGAAATACCATACATGTATACAATGGAATACTACCCAGCCATAAAAAAGAATAAAACAATGCCATTTGCAGCAACATGGATGGCTAAGTGAAGTAAGCCAGAAAGAAAAAGAAAAATACCATATGATATCACTCATATGTGGAGTCTGGAAAAAAAAAACAAACACAAATGAACTTATTTACAAAACAGACACAGATTCACAGACAAAGGAAACAAACTTATGGTTACCAGGAGGAAACAGGATGGGCAGGGATAAACTGGGGGTTCAAGATTTGCAGATACTAACTACTACATATAAAATAGATAAACAACAAGTTTCTACCCTATAGCACAGAGAACTATGTATTCAATGGTTTACAGTAATCTTTCATTTCATGAAAAAGAATATGTATACATATACATATGTATAACTGAATCACTATGCTGTACACCAGAAACTAATACAACACTGTAAGTCAACTATATTTCAATTAAAAAATAAAAAATAAAAATAAGCAAAAATTTAAAAAGGAATAAAAGAAGTATTGGAAACAAGAAAATAATATTACTGATATTTTCAGGTAATTTTTATGCCTGAAAATATGAGAAAAACAAGTATAAAATATACATTTAAATGAATAAGAAAATAAAATCAAATTACAAAAATTAATGTCTATCCTATAAATATGCAAAATTAATTAAAACGTAAATCAAGTAAGTCCTAACACAAACAGCTATAAATTATAAGAGACTTAAAATTTTCTAGCAAAATACAATGGGATAAATATATGGCTAAAATATAACTTTACAGAGGAAATCTAAAGCTAATTTTGCAAGAATGGAGAATTACCCCATATTTTGGGGTGGAAGATATGTATGAGCTGGCAGACTTCTGGGAGCATAGCAATAGTTTCCAGTAAAATTTAATGAAATTTCAGTGAGAAAAATAATTAGGGATCTCAGCAGTATTTATCTGGTAGATTAAATTCACAGAGACTAGCTAAACATATCAGAAAAATGACTAGAGAGTGTAGATACAAACACACAGTGACAATTAAAACAATGTGGTCATACATAAGAATTAACAGAATAGCAGAATAACTAAATGAGATTGCCCTGAAACTTCGTAGGAGTACATATGAACTTGGTATGTCATAATAGTAATAACTAAAAGAAAAAAAAAAAAACTTCACAAAAGGTTAGATTATTCTACAAATGAGGCTGGAAAAGCTTACCTACTAAAAAATAATAATAAAATCCTGTTTTAGAGTCTCCAAATTATATCAAATATATTCTAGATGGATTAAATTTTTAAATAAAGCTACAGAAGACAAGTAACACTGTTCACACCTCAAAGTCTCCTAAGCATAACAATATGGAATAAAGTTGTAAAGAAAAAGGCAAACAAATTATATACAAGTATCTTAAAATGTCTACATATCAAGAACAGTTTGGAGAAAATTTAAAGTTAAGTTCAATTAAAAAAAATGTTTAAACAAATATGAGAAAGGTGTACTTACCTTACAAATGAATAATTAAAATATTACTATCCCAATGAAAACCCCAATAAGAAACATAATCAAACATGGATGCAATCACAGAAGAAATACATATGTTTATATGTATATAATAAAAGATTTAACCTCATCAATGACCAGAGGAAGGCAAATAAGCAAATTAAATTTTAAAATGTATTAAATTACCAAAAATTTGCAAAATATATTATGTTTTATGCATATAGAAAGTTATTTGGAAATACATAAATGGAACCTTTAATAACATGTTCATACATTTTAACCAAAGAATTCTATTTTAAGAATTTATGATAAGGAAAAATCAGAAATGTTATTAAGTATATATTTTTAAAACTATTCATTTCAACATCATTTATTATCATAGAACAAATCAAGTTTCTAAAAATAATGGAAACAACCTAAATACCCCTAAATAGGGAGACAGTAAAAGTACTGTGGTATATTAAATATGATGCAATCATCAAATTTTCCAATGTATCTACAACTATATGGAAAATTGGGATATAAAAAGCGTAAACTCTCTAATCTCAAATTCTTAAACCCTTTGTGTAGTCATAAACATTTTTCATACATTTTACATGGATGTGTGTGTACATACACCTATATATGTAGAGAGAGAAGAGATCAAAGAATTACCCAATAATGATCATAGTTGGCTTCTGGCACTGGGATTACAAGTTGTTTTTAATTTCTTCTTCAAATTACGTATTTTTCCAATTTCCACAGTAGACATTTTTATCATCTAAAGATGCAGTAAAAGTGTTTTTATACACCCACTCAAGGTTTATGAACCTTTTTCAGTGTAATGTTGTTGTATCTCATTGTAATGAGAATCAATACTTATGAAAAGATACATTTTTAGAGCAATGAGTTACATTTGTAAATTGCATTAATATTTTTGTTTCTAATACATTATTTCATTTCATGCCAAAATAAGTGCCTTCAGGCCCTGTATTAGGGACTATGCTAATTCACAAGGCTGCTGAAATGCATTCAGTAATGATGATACAGAACTTCCATTTCCCCCTAATCTTGTCTTTTCCCAGAAAGGGCTGTAAACAGTGGGGCATGCTTCCGAAATCAAGGCTGGACATTCAAAGACAAGAGATTACTTAGATAAATCAGATAATCTGAAATGTTTATAATGTGATTTTTTAAATTAGACATAGTTTATGAATCTACAAAGATAAAGATGTAATACAATAAAATCGTGTCGCAGACTAGGATTTAGGAATTCAGACCAAGTTTTAGCCACATCTGAAGTGGGAAGGAAAGGCTCTCTCTCCCAAAGCCTGGCAGGAAGGTCTCCATGACAGAGAAGGAAGTATCCAGTAAGCCAGCACTGATGGTCACAGGACAATAGGTCAGTGCTGAAACGTGGGACGTCACGGTGTCTCTGACAATGAAACTGCCATCAATAAGACAATGTATTCTTGAAAGGAATTAAAAAGGAGCAGATGGCATAATATGAGCAAATTTTTCCTTCCTCCTCCTGTATGCCAAAAATTATTTTAACCAAATAAAATTTAAAACCAGGAAAAAGGCAAAAATCATCAGTCATGAAATACAAAGAGGATCTGGATAAACAGTTAACTTTCCATAAAATTTTTAGAGGAATTTTCAAAAATTAAAGCAGATCATGACACTGCTCTGTTTAAGACTCTCCAGTGACTTCCCATGGCTCTTAAAACAAGGTGCTAAAACACGAAATCCGTTCCCATGGCTTTCATCATTTCGTCCTCAGAACGTCATCTGTTCGCTCTGACACTCCAAACACACCGCCTCTCTCAGAGCCTGTAACCCATCAAGCTCACTCCTCCCTCTGCACCTGAGTTCCATGTTCCTGGAGTAAGTTTTCCCCAGAATTTCCCATGCTTGTTCCCATTCATGCCTTAGCTTAAATACTACCACTTCAGAGAGGTCTTCCTTGAACGTCCAAGGAGCTCCCTGGTGTTCTCTTATCATTCACTCCATTTCATTCTCTTCACAGTTCTTATCATTGTCCGATATCTTCATTTTACTCATTATTCATTCATTGTTCCCTCCCCACTAGAATGTACACACCCTAAGAGTAAAGGCCTTATCCGTCTCGTTCAAAGTGTTAACTCCAGCACCAAAAATAGTGCCTAGCACAAGGTAAGCCCTCAACAAATGCTTAAAAGAATTAATTTTTCTGCAAACATACGATTATCCAATAATAATCTTAGATGGTATAACAAGGATTCACTTCCTGGACAGCTAAAAATATTACATAGTCCCATGAGTAGCTTAGCATGCTTAAAAAGTTGTCAAATTGGGAATGGGTATTTCAGTGGTAAAAGGCTGTGGGAAACATGAAAAATCTAGGATTTACTCCACTTTAAAGAAAAGGAGACATAATTTATAGATGATGAATTATGGGTATGTTTCATGTTAGACTCTGACAAGGAAATTCAATCAGGGATTTATTATTCAAAGAAAAGACCTTGCCTAATTAATAAAAATACTGGCAAGTGAATGGATATTTACATAAATGTTTCAAATTAAAAGAAATTTTAATTTAAAAAAAATCAGAACGGCATCAGACATTTGAACAGCAATGTTAGAAGCTAGAATACACAAAAGAAATGTCTCCAAAATCCTAAGGAAAAATTATTTCCATACTGTAACTCCATACTCAGGCAACTATTAAATGTGAGTGGAACACACATGCAGACATGAAAGGTGTCAAACTTTATCTCTCGGGCACCTTTTCCCAGGAAGCTCTTGGCTGTGTACTCCATTAAAACAAGAGGATAAAGCAAGGAGAAGGAATATGTAGGATTCCAGAAACAGAATCCAACAGAAGAGAGGCAGCAAAGAGGGCCTCCAGGAGGCGCTGGTGACAGAGGTTGGCTCTGAAGCTGACTCAGAGCCAGAGATCAGTCAGGCCAAACACTGGCTGGTTGGAACGTTCCACCAAAGTGTCTCCAAGAAGAAACTCAGAGGACTCCCGAAGTGTTGAAACACTGCAAGGAAATTTATATTTCTGAGAGAGTATTTGAGGGTGAAGTGGTAAACAAGTGAAGCAAATTAACAACAAAAAAAGGCAATTATTAACAAAAGAGCATAAAAGAAAGGAAGATATCATGTAGCTTTAATAGCACTCTATAGTCACAAAAACACAATCACTGAATACTTATCTAACCACTGGTAAGATGGGGTATCAAAAGTGTACATCTACAATGGCATAATGGAGCCAAATTTTCATTAATTATACTGGGAAATTAATAGATAATGTCTGAAATTAAAATATCAAGACATGGCAACATAAGCATGTTCCTTAAATATGTGGGAGCAAATATCCAAAGAAATGGCTAAAAGAATTGAACATAGTTGCTTCTAAGGGTTGGAAAATTGGACTAGAGGGGTGAGAAAAAAAATCTAGCGTTTATATATATACATATATATATGTAACTGGTAAAATGAAACTTTTAAAAAGGGAAAAAAGAGCTTTGGGCAATTTCTCTCTCATCTAATATTGGAGCATTTAGTATTTATTTACATCCACTGTAAAGAGTAGACTGCTTTTCTATTATAGCTGATTAATTCAAACAAGGAATCCCACAGGGCACTAATCAAAAGGTAAAGGCTTTCAACAAAGCGATCTGAAAGAGAAACTCTAGATTTCCAAGTAACAATATAATAATACTTCACATTATCCAGTGTTTACTGTGTATCTGTAATGCATACTTTATCTAATTCTCACAGTATCCCTTGAGGTGGGAACATACTACAATTGTCCCCATACTAAAGAGAAGGAAACTAAGGTTTAGAAAACGTCAGTCTTTACTCGAAGTTTCACACCCAGAAAGACTTCTGTTCCCTCTGGTGGGAATGCTTGTTCCCCAGAAATCCAAGTGGCCCGCTCTCCTAGCTCCTTTGGGTCTTTGTACAAATCTCATCACATCTTAAGAGGACTTCCATGACCACCCTATTGGAAATAGAAACCAATTCTCTCCCTTGCACTCGCACTAGCATCCCCTAATTCCTGGGTGCTTTATCTTTTTCACCACACTCCTCCATCTGAAATACGACGTAACTCATTTATTTATATTGTTTACTGTCTGCCTCGTCAAGTAAATGTAGGTACCGTAAGAAGAAAGATCATTATCTCTTTTCTGATCTGTCATATCCTCAGTACTCAGATGAGCATCTGGCACATGAGTCAAAAAGTTAACTGCTGAATTAGCTGAAAATTCATGAACCTAGACTCAGAGCTCTCTACCACCATCACACTCTACTGCCAACTCTATAGTTACTCATTGTGAGATGTTGGAGAGATTATCAAGTTTTGTCAAAACACTTTCCACTTACAAAAATATGGCACGGAGGAAAACACTCTTATGGACACTCAAGCCCTACCACTAGTCCATGAAGACAGCGGCTTTTTTTGCCATGTAACAGAATGGCTTGTAGCACTGGCTGGTAAGTCAGTGGACTTCCTCTGGCTTTTACTAGGGTTATCTCTCAAAGTATTGACTTTTCCTGATAACCAACTACAAGCAAATGCCCTGTCGTGGCATGCGGGTGTCATGAGGAGAGAACAAGCCCCTCGCGGGGGAAGCTTTTTACAGGTAAACTAGAAAATCACATGCTCCCCCAAAGTCCTCCCAGCAGAAAGCACTTGAAAGTGCACAGTCATGAATCGAATTTGGCGACTTAAACCTGTCCCTGTCGATGATGAACTATGCAATTTGTTCAGCTCCCACTTAACAATGGGGAATCATTATGTTCTTCCTATTTCTTTTATGTACAAACTGCAGTCCAGAATTGATGAAAGTATAACGAGGTAATAACTTAGCTTTCTGATTTGTGCATGAACTTAGTGTCCTGGAAGGGGACATAAGGGTTGAAGAAGGGAAACCACTCATTCTGTTGTTGGCTAGACTAAAAGATGAAAAATCTATAATCTTTTCCAAACTTTCAAGCTGTAAATAGCTAATGGCCAGTGTAATAACCTCAGCAGAAGAAGAGTACCTTTTCATACTTAAACATATCGAGCGCCTTCTGATAAAAGTCAATTAAAGGGCTAGAATGGGCAAGTTTAGGCTGATTTCATGGATATAGTCACTGGGTTTAATGACAAAGGCACTGAAAGCAGATGTCATTTTCCACGATGTTTTATTTCCCTTTGGTTGAAAGCACATATCCCTGGTTTCTAATTTGTCTTTCAAGTGCTTCAGATTTAGGGTTAAATGAATTAAGTTTTCAAATTTTTCCGTTCTTTAGACATTTAGGATTTAAAGACTAAATAATAACAGACTTTATTTGGGACAGGAAAACTTCTGAGAAAATATTATACTTTATTTGTAGGTAGTTTTTCTTCTTTTCTGTTTATCCCTTCTTTTTAATTTTTTTTAACTATTCACCATCTTCGGAAGACAAATAAGAGCTGACCAGATGTTTTCTACCATTTATCCTATCATGATTATTAATTCCTAATATTACTCACAGTTCTGAGTATAGGTAGAGTGGGACAGGTGGTGAAATAACTATTTCTACATCAAATGTGAAAGATCTTAAGTGAAGAAACCAATTGGATAGTTTGGTTTGTAATCAACTTTTCTCTGTTTACATATATTCATGTAATACAAATTAAAGGCAAATATTTACAAATAATTTTGAAACTGATTAATCTCTAAACCATTTTACTTGTCTGTTCACATTAACCAAATCAGTGATACTACCAGCAAATCTTCTATGCATGTTTTACTGGACATTTTCAACTAGGGATTACATCTTATTTGTAGTCAGAAAGAATAAATTTACTTCCATTTTTAGCATTCAGAAAAATATCATAAGCAGTTTGATAATTTAAAAAATCACTTAATATGTACCAAAGCACTTGAAATGGAAAATCAACCAAGAAAAAAGTCCCTGCTAGACATACATATACATACACATACACACACACACACACACACACACACACACACACACACACACGTATCTCCAAAATTTTCATTAATTTATTCCATCAGTCATTTTTTCTGCAAATTTTAATTGAAAATCTACTCAGTACCAGCAGACTCTGGGCAATGATGCTGGAGAGTAAGAGATGCATGTGACATTACCCTGCCCCAAAGGAGCTCACAACCTCAATGAAGAACAGAATGAGCCAACAATTAGAACTCTTATAACAATGAATAGTAGAAGGATGCTCAAACACCATAAAAGCTTTCATCTGAAACACAATGCGAGGCAGGGGAAAGAAGCTGAGATGGAATGAGCTTAGGGAAAGCTTCAGAGAAGAAGAAATGCTTGAGCTAAATCCTGGACACTAAAGTGAAGGTGAGAAAGTTCATTCTTGACTGGGGAATGGTTTATGCAAAGGCACACATTTGAAATTGCATAAAACAACCTGGAAAAGACAAATAATTAACAACAGCTACCGTGTTTCTGAGTACCTATTTATGTGCCAGCTATACTAATAAACATTATTTTAACAACAATATGGTGAAGTAAATACTTTTCTTCTTATAGTTTTCATAAGGAAACAAAGGCTTGTGCAATCCACATAAAATTTAGACTTGAACTCAAGTAATTTGATTTCACAAGTTTTTCTCTTAACTGATCCACCAATACACTGGATTTTCTTAAGGCTAATACAAGAAAAGTGACTAAAGAACACAGATGCAGCCAAATAATGATCTCATACTCTGCTGAGGAGCAAGGACTTGTTCCCAACAGCATAAGCAGCCATTAATTAGATTTTAAGATGGGGAATCATATATGTTGAAGAAAAGTTACAATAATATTCCAAGTGAGAGTAAATAAGATACATTGGTAACAGTGGAGATGAAAGACAGATACCTAACGTCAAGCGATCTTTCGGAGGTAGGATCAAGAAGACTTCACAGCTGGATTTATTAAAGCTGATATCTGGAAATGTTTTATTCTATATACAGAATAAAATATATAACAAAAATAAGTAAAATACAATGCATCTATCTCTACTCTAACTCTTGTTTTGAATCAATTGTAAAAATGAAAGCACGGTTATAAGAAAAATTTAGAAGAGGTAGAGATTCCCCATAGCTTAATACATAGTGTAAAAACATTTATTACCAGAATAGACGCTATTCTATAGTTGTCTTTCCATCAGGACTCTTTCAGAATGAACTGAAATTAAAGACATCTTACCCTGATATAGTATCAGACAAAGCTTTTATTAACATTTAATGATTTTTGCAAACTTCTGCAATATTTATTGCTTTGAAAAAAATTTAAGCGTCAGGATTAAATTATCAAAAGTTCCAAGAGACTGATTTCATAAATGATACAACAGACATTTTATATATTAATTTGTCGATAGCCATGCATTGCTCATATCAAAAGAAATTGTGTTACACTTATTGACAATTTTAAGAGATTCCTAACAATATTTTTCTTTTTTGACTTAAAGGGTACTAAGAATATTTGGTCTTTTCTAGGACAGTTCATTTAACATAATTAAAAGGAACAGAGACAAATGTGAAAGTAATTCTTGGAGCACAGATGACCATAAAAATGCAATAAAGCCTCAACAAAAGCAAACGATAATTAACCAGAATATTGCTGTGTAGAAGTTTAATTATTAAAGGTTGCTAAAAATGCTTTTACCAGTTGTTCTATATAACTAATTATAGGAGGTTAACTGAGATTCAGCTAGCATTTTTTTTTTTAGTTTCAGAGGCAAAGAGAAAAATTGAATAGTGAATATGTTCGATTTATCTAATCTTTATTCTTACTATATTTTTACATTTTTAGCTTATCCATGCAGAGTCCCATCTTAGGGCCTTTGCATTTACTGTTCCCTCTGCCCAGAACATTCCTCCTCCAGATGTCCAGATGGTTCCCTCCTTCACATCATTCAGAATTTGCTCAAATGTCACCTTATCAAAAACACATGCCTTGACTTAACTGCTCTAAAAGAAACTGTACCTCCCCTTCCGAGTCTCCTTCTAACTCCTCGCCACGCTGCGTATTTGTTTAGGGCGTCTCTGCTCCACAAAGCGTGAGATCCTGTTAATGGTCTGATGTCGTGTCCCTCCAGAATTCATATATTGAAACATAACTGCCCAATGTGACGCTTTTGGGGGTGAGGGCCTTGAGGGGTGATTAAGCCGTGAGAGTGCAGCTCTCATGAATGATTAGTACGCTTACAAAAGAGACCCCAGAGAGCTCCATTGCCCCTTCCACCACGTGAAAACACAGCAAAAGGACTGCCCCTAGGAAGCGGTCCCTTACCCGATATCGAATCTGCTGGTGCCTTGGGTTCTGGACTTCCTAGCATCCAGAGCTATGAGAAACAAATTTCTGTCATTTATAAGCCACGCAGTCGATGGCATTAATAGTCAAAGCAGCCCAAGAATCGGGCTGCTCCATAAGAATCGGGATGTGGTTTTGTTTACTCCGATACCTCCAGCTCCTACAACAGCACTTGGTATGCGGAAGACAATCAATAAATATCTGTGAATGAATGAATTGAAGAATCCAGAGATGAAAAGATAATAGATTTAATTTTGAAACAGAGGGGACAGGATCATTAAATTTCACTCTGTAAGTTATCCACCTTGTCCTACCAATTTATTTACAGTATAAAGCTCACAGCACTGGAACTAATTACAGCTTCGTTACTTATAATATTTAAGACAGGCCGTAGCAATCTGAGAGATACTGACAGGTCTCCAATTTTATTTTATGCCTTCCTCATGTTTCTGACAACAGCAACAAAAGAAAAACAAAACAAGCAAACAAACAACAACAAAAAAGAAAACACAAACTCAGGCTCGAGGACGTAAAAACTGTCTTTATGAAACTATCATGTTGCTTTAATATTTTGATCTTTATAGATGAAACAAAAAATGTGTACAAATATATGAACTGTCTTCATTTAAATATACTTCCCATGATAACTATACAACTTAATTTATGACACAGCTTTATGGCTCTGGCAGAAATAACTGGGCTTTGGTGAATTAGCATCACGTTCCGTAGCTGAGATGCACAAGGTCAAGGTAGATAGAGAGGAAGACAGAGCCTGCATTATGAGATGGGGAGAGTTTACCCTCAGCACCCTGCACTGCCGTTCAGCACAGAGCATGGGGCATAGGGGCTGGTGTTCTAGACCCAGGAGGAACTTCAGGCAAGGAAGATACCAAGGAATGTACCAACTCTGCTCTGCGTGTTGCCCCCAGGCCAGGAGGGCCTGAACACAAATCAGCTTCTCTGTCGATTAATGCTGTAGCTACAACAATCACCCCAGGAGTGAGATCATTTGCCCACATCTTAGCTGGAAACTCCACAAGAGGTCAGAAGGCTTTCTCATCCCTCTACATCTTAGTTCTCCAATTTGCCAGTCCAGATGGAAAGTTCATCGATGTTGTCTATAAAAATAAGGTGGTACAAACTGAAACTTCATTTGGAAGTAAAAGTAAGAAATGGCAGAGCAGTAAGTATAAATTTGAAGTCCAGATCATGGTATTAATTGTTATCGTTACCTGTAACCCTGACCAGGACAAACACTGACACTGCAGACAGCCTCCGAACTATTACAATCCAGTTAGAAATTAAAAATCCACATTATTCAGGTTTTATACTATTATACTAGAAGCTCTTTCAATATAACCATTTTCCTCTCCACGTCTACAGAGCTCTGACCTTACATCACTGTCCTTGCGGATTCCTGCAGAGGCCACCTAGCGTTAGAAAATGACCATTTTAAAGATGTTTTGTTTATTATTATGATTTGTATACCTACAGAAACTCACAGAACTAATAGGAAGAAGAGGGAGGGCTTTGAGATCCAGCTATTCAGTTAAACAATTCTTCATTGGCCGCATGCTATGCGTACTGCCCTGGTTACTCCCAGGGACTCAACAGTAAATTTATCCATGGAGGGCTTGGTATAGTAGGAAGTATATGTGGAATGCAGTATAATAGGAGGAAAATGATAGATACATGACTGACTATAATACATGCTAGAAAAAGATAAAATATATGCCATGAAGGAATGGGAGCCAAAGTCTTGAGATTTCAAAGAAGATGGTATTACATACATTTGTGGGATCCAATAGGAAGCAGATTATGAGAAACGGATAGTAAGAATGGCTATTGTTGGAAGAAAGAACTACAGAAGCAAAAGAAAGGAATCTGGAAGAAAAACGGAAAATAAGAAGTTCAGTTTATTGGGTTACAGAGCACATGCAGTGGACCAGTAGGGAACAGACTTGGGGGGGTCACATCATAGAAGGCCATGAATACTAAGATGCTACATTTGAACTCAATAGGCACAAGACAGGATTAGGTAGAATCTGAATAAGGTAAGGGTATCGCTGTGTTATTCTATGATGAATGGTAATCCAACAGCAGTGAGGGTGAACCGAGACGGGAGAGTGAGGACACGGGATGGCCCATTAGGATGCAATGACCATAGCCCAGGCAAGCAGTGATAAGGGTCTGGAATAAACTGATGACAGTCAAAATGAGCAACAGCAATAGAACTCATACAGAAGAGAAAACTGGATTTGCAAAGGGCTGGCTGCAGGGACATTGGGGAAGGCCTGTCAGTGACAGTTCTGAGATACCGAGCTTCTGTGACATGAGGGTTACCATGCACCCTCCTACGCACTTTATGTCATTCACTTCTTGCGACAAGAAATAAACAATCCTCCCATTTTATGTGTGAGAAAACTGAGGCTGACAGAAGACACACAACTTACACTGTAGTAAGTTTGACAAAGCTGGAATCTGGATTGAAAACTGCTTGACTAAATTGTAACTTCTAGGAGGATACAGGTGGGTATACTACTACTATTAGAACCGTATTTTTTCATTTCAAAGTTGTTCCCAGACATACAGATATATAATTGACATCCAATTATCAAATGCATGATATCAAATCTATTAACTTTATTTAATCTCCCTCACTTCTGTAATACACAGCTAATTGGCAGTGTTATCGCAGAAATAAGATTTTGATGCAAATCAGGTATCAAAATAAATTAAAGGGAAATTAAAACAGAAAGGAAATTTAACCAGAAACGTGTGAAAGAACAATGCCTAAAGCCCAGACAGGAGAACAAGCTGGAGGGAAAAAAAAAAAACCTGAAAGTTGCATTTCATACCCTGGTGTTTGCTACACAGACGAAAACAGTGAAATGAATTATCTATTAGATTATTTGACACATTTTCTAGATATCTCCTCTAAGATAACAGAATTATAAACAGAAATACTTAATTTAATGTTACCTAGGGTAGAATCTCAATAAAATCCAGTGTGACTTTCAGGTTATTGTTTCTATTAGGAAATGATAAAATCTGCCTTTATCGTGTCACTTCCAAATGTCTTCCAATAGTGTATCACCGGGGTCATAAACTAATGAGACATCATCGTCTTGTGATGCAGCATAAATTTTAACCTGAAATACATGAATACATTTTACCTGACTGCCCCTTTATAGACTGATTTCGTTTTGGATACACACACAATAGAATATGAGGCCCTGAACAGACATTCAGGAAACTGTGCTCCCCACCTAGAAGAAATGCTGCTAAAATAAAATGGGCTTCCTCTTACTTGCTTCTGGCTTCAGTTTATGTTACATTTGCTGCTTCTGCTCATGATTTACTAGAAGTCCTTACTAAAGGTGAACAGTAGATTCAGAAGGTTTGTCAGCTGAGCACTTACATGGAAATCATCATTGGCCCCAAGTTCTTGAACAGGTACAGGAGGGGACATGATCTGGAGAGAACACAGGTTTGGGAGCGGGTCAGGGTGGAACCACATCACCTGTTTTAAGCCTCCAGTCCCCCACCAGACATCTGTGAAGAACACCCACCAGGCAGTGCTGGGGTGAGGAGGAGAGACTTTGGGAAGGCATCTGGCAATGCCCCTGGCACACTGCAGGCACTCCAAGAATGCTAGCTCTTACTTCTATTAGCTTCCTCAAGGAGACAAACACCAAGCTGGATTAAATTAGAGGCAAAGAGACATTACATAAGGAGAGAAGTACAAAAGGGCGAGGAGAATGTGAGAGAGGAGAGGCAGGAGAGAAAGATCATTTCATATATGGAAAGCTCCAGGGAGTTTACTAGAGATTATTATGGACATTTCCTTTAAAAATTCCGGAACACACTGGTGCAGATGATTCTCAATCAAATCTATACCCTAGCCCTGTTTACTTCTTCTGGTGATTATATTTTCTTTGGATACCTCCTGGCATATTTTTCATTCTTCAGGGGAGATGGAGCCATCACTTTGTATACATGGATTGTTCACCAACCTGTGCACGTGGGCATGGAGATGCTCCGCGGAAGCTGGGTGAGAGCATGGACCAGGTGCTCTCCTCAGGAACACAGAGCATGTCCTCCTAGGGCACTGGGTGCAGCACTAAGGATCAGACACTTTGTGTCCTCTAACTAAATAAAAGGGGTCATTTTGGCAGGTAAACCTGCTTCCCCAAACAAACAGGCAAACATCTAGCTGATCACTCCTAGCAGTGATTAATGAGAGAGTGTTACAGATGCAATGGTGAGGAGAAAACAAAACAAATGAGTATCCATTTGCTAAACTATTCCTTCTCCACACTCTTAAAAATGCTGCCGGACAAGATTTGGGGGAATCTGTTAAGTCCCGAATTGGACTGTCTCTTTAAAATGAGGTCCTGTACCTTAGCAAGCCACAGCGTGTCTTCGAACCCAGTGGTCCCCACTGGAGTATGTCTGTCATGACCAGCTCTATTGACTCATCCAACTCATCACATACTTTTTTGATTATGATTTGGATCCCATGTAGGTCTAGGTACATGGAATGAATGCATTTATCATGTGGAGTTTGTAATTCTATTCACAGTGACAGTCAACTTTTATAGTGATTCAAAAGAATAGCTTCTATTTGTGATTTAATTTCTTACATCATTCAACAACAATGAGCTCTTAACCATGTCATCGTGTCCTGTGTGGTATTTCTTTGTTCAAAATAGTAAACTAGCATTCTAGTAACTAAATATAATTATAATAACAAATTTACAAACATACACATGCAAATAATAAGACAATATATGTATGTTTATGTATATGCTTTTAAAGAGATAGAGAAAGTCTTACCCTTTGAGTATGAATGTCTTTCAAAAGAATGAGCTCACCTACCTGAACGTTTGCCGTCCTCAGAGCTATTCCCATTACCTTATTCAGCCCTGCTACTTAAAGCCTCCTGCTCAACACCCAGTGTTTCCCAGAAATTCCTGATTTTGACCTCACCGGCCTCCACAATTCTGCCTCTTCAATAGTGGATAAACCTCATTTCCTGCTCATTGCTCATTATTTTCCAATACTGGCCCAACAGGGTCTTCTTTGGATCCACAAACTCTGACTTGAAGACCGTTAGCTTAGATGCTCAAGTTCTTCTACCAAGAAGAGAACTATCTGATCTAAATGCAACACTTTATGCTTTAATGAGGTCTGGCCTGTGTCCCACTGTAACTCCATGGGATCTTCTCCCTTAAATGTACACATGTATTGGGGCTAATTATGTTTCCCCTTAAATACTCTTGGCCTCAATTTTCATATCTGTAAAATAGGTTTAGAAAATTAAAAAGATAATGCTAGAAAGGACAGTTGAGTACATAATATGTGGAAACACACTTAAATTCCTTCTTCCCATGCGTGGATACTTCTCATTTATCAGTTTCACACCTCCCTAACGCACTCTCAAAAGGACAAAAGAAACAATGCGTTCACACTATCTTTCCAAGTCATCAAGTAATGTGATACACCTTTGTTTAGCAGGTTAGCCTTGTCAGGCCAATAATCTGTGTCATTCTCACTCTTCAAATACAATTGTACTGACACATGGGACAGCTGACTACATTTTGGAGAGGTTAAATGAAATTATGACAGCAGAAGCTTTGATCTTCTGACCTGCAGTGAGTCTGATGAATACAAGAGATAGCTCTGTGCTTCGATACGTGTGGTCTTTTTCCCTAAGAAATATTTATTTAAACATGTCTTCATTAAGCATGCTGAACCTTCAGAAGAGCTATATATACGAGGTAACTGTGGGTTTTGTCCTGTGTTAAATAAATTTCTGAACATAAAAAATGTCTTCTTTTTATCAGAGAAGAACTATATTGTAACCTTTAAAGAGCACACAATTCCAACATTATTTAAAGTTTCTAGACCATAGAAAAATACCCAAAAAATTCTCAATTTTTTAAGGCAAGCATAAATATAATACAACAACTTGATAACACTAAATATATAATCAATCCTCTGATTTACAAAATCAGAGAATACACAGGCAGATTTTTTTTTAATTAGCAAACAGAATACAGCAATGTATCAAAAGATACTTCTAGACACTTCTAGAGGAATTGGAACCCTTGCTGTTGGTGGCAATGTGAAATGGTGCAGCTGCTATGGAAAACAGCATGAAGATGCCTCAAGAAATTAAAAATATAACTACCATATGATCCAGTAATCCCATTTCTGGGTATTTATCCAAAAGAACTGAAAAAAGAAGTCTTCTCATGTAAAAATTTATCATAAGTTCTTATGAGATACATCCATGTCAATATGAAAATATGCTCTGATTTAATATAAATTTTTCTCTGGTTTTAGTCTTTCTACAAACTGAAAAAGAAGAATTTTTTCAAATTTCCATGGCCTGTTGCACAAATGTAACCACATTTACACAACTGATGCTACCATGAATTATCTAAAGAATTGTATAGTTCAGGTTTTTTGTTAATTTCATAATTACAACTTTACATCCTTATAGCTCCTTAGGAACCAGTACAGACTGCAAGCAAATAATGTCCACAAGGAAAAGCCCTTGCTTGCACTGTCCAACAATGACCATATATGGAAAAAAATAAATCTCTAAATCACAGACTTGTTTTATATTAATTATGAGGCAGATCCTACTGGCGTAGGGACTCTTATTTTGGGGATCATGATGAGCCCCAGGTGTTCTATAAACTCCTGATATTGTACACAAAAACGTGACGGGCATTGTTCTGGACAGAGGTTCTACAGCTTTCCTGGATTGCTAAAGTAGCCCATCATATTCCCCCACCAAAAACTAAATAAATAATACATTAAGAATATCATACTTCAACTAGGAGAAATAAAAAGTATTAGAAAGAAGATGAAGAATTAAATCTAGATCTGATTATTGTGGTCAGAAAGGGAAAATCAGGTATCTCAGTCTCTCTCTCTCATTTTTTATTTTTTGCTTAGGTGCCAGAAATCACAAAGCTATTTATATTGCCAGTGTGACAAAATTTACTCAATTAGAGAAGGAGGGCACTGAAAGACACCAGCTATTCTCAAACTGAAGTGCACTTCATCACCCGGGGGCTTGGACATTACAAGTGTCTGGTCCCAGCCGTAGGACTGTCATGGAGCCAGGAACGTGCACGCTTACCAAGCACAGGGGGCGATATGGACACAGGTAGTCAACAGAACACCTGATGAGAAACACTACATTCCTTCCAATCCATTAACAATTTCTCCTTAAATGGTTTTTGCTATGTTGTAATCTGTAAACCAGGCACCCTGAGGCAAGATTCTGCTTATTAGCATTTTCTCCAAAAAGCAACCTCAATTCTCTTAGATGCTATAGTCCAGAGTACATTTGTGAAGAAAGAAATGTTTGTCTACAAATGCTACCTCCAACAATGTTCATGATATCAAATGATAATCTCAACACCCATGATCTTATTAACTACCGCTCATTAAAACAGGATAAATGACACCTAGATTATCACAAGTTCAGATTATAGGTTCTGTGAGACTGAAAGTGAAGTCATAAATAAAATACATTTTCTATTCCAGACTGTGTCTCAGTTTAACAATAAAATTTTTTACATCCCTATAATGTTAGGGTTATAGGATCACAAAGTTTTCAGAAAAATTATGAGACTTCTAGTTAATTCTCAAGTATTTATTAGTCTTACATATCTGAAAAAAAAAGGAGAGGTTTTATTCCAAGGTTTAAAATAAACAGGCCATATAAATTTGACAGCTCATTACAATAAACGGAAAAGTAAGAAATCTAAAGAAATCAAGAGTATAGGCAACAGTTTATCTATTGTTTCTAATTTGTTGTCTTTAAATAATTGTGATTAGAAATTATAAAATCTTGACATATACTACAGATGGGTAAAATGCACTTCATTGTAAAACTTCAAAACCATATAACCCTGATAATTGCCTAAAAATGCATTTACACCCTGCAGAGTACAACTAATAAGCCCACCTAAAATTCCTCAAAATACGCCATCATTTTAATCGAGTCACCAGAAGCCTAAGCAAGGCAATTAATTTCTTGGCACTTACACAAGTTTTTACAGTGAATGCACGTGAACTCAGACATTATCAGGCAATATTTTTGCGCTTGGTACACAAATAGCCTTGTCACTCAGGAACTGCCTCCTTAATGCACAAACACCAGCGTATCTGTCTCATTTCCATCATCCTCAGACAGGGCACATGCAGCACAATACGGAGGGCTGACAGGGCACAGCAGTGACTCAGGCTAGTCTGCAACAGCCTGACAAGGACAGGTGGCAAGTACGGTGCTCTGAGAAGTAGGGAGACACAAAGAAAGAATGCTAGCTAATATCGTTTTTCACCCATCACTCCCTGATCACTTTGCAACAGTCAAAGCCCTCTTGAATGACATTCATATAAAAATACAAATTTAAGTGTTTGCTATTTGAATTGGTTTTCAGAAACAGCAGGAAATATGATGTCACCTTGGCAGTATTTTTTATGTGATACCCAGTTTCTAAATGTCAGACTTAAAACATCCAAGAATATTTTTCACTAAGTTTGCCTCAGCCATATGTATTGTGATAGAAGGGCAATAATATTTGTTCACAATATTTTACTTCATGAAAATTAGAGATGAGATCTTATTAGGAAAATTCACCAGTGCAGGAAGTTGAAAACCTATGGCAACGAGTAATGAGGATTTCAGACTTAACGTAAATTTCGCTGAAGATATTAAATTTGCTTATGGAAAGGGATATGTTTATCCTATTTCTTTGTGTACAGTTTTATCACTTCCCAAACTCATCTCCACACGGCTGACTTTGATTTTAGACTGCAACAACATTCAGGACAAAGGAGAGGTATGAATGCTGCTCCAAAGACTGTAAAGAGAATGTTTCTGTTTCAGTGATAGGTCCAGGTCAGGATGAAAAAAGGAGCAGTCCCTGGGGTCCTGCCCCCAACAAGGAAACGCCCAGGAAACCAGAGCTACTATAGCTCTGCCTCAGTGTGCAGCATCTTTCTAGGAGAGGCCTGAAGATCTCATTAAGTTCATGACCTTACGGTTCCATCTCAGTAAAGCTCGGGAAAACCCACACCCTCTCCAGACTACAGAACATCCCCCAGGTGTCTGGACCTTCAATTGCTCACCAGTAATAGCCAGGACCTTGCACAAATTACTTGTACACCCCTGAGTCTCACCTTCCAGATGTGTAAAATGTGGATATTGGTGATTACTTTGGAAGGCTGCTTTGAAGATAAAAGGTGATAATGTATGTAAAGCATCTGGCACACCGCCTGGCATGTAAAAAGTACATAAGTGCAGCAATTATTGTTAACCAATAATCATAACTGTTAATATCTTGATATCCATAATAAGCCTGGTCCACGGAAAATCTCCATTTCCAGCAAAGAGTCAACACTGCTGTGGTGACATTTTTCCTCTATAGAGAAGATAAAGCCAGACAACTTGGCATGCGGCATGTGTTCTAAAATTGTATAAGCTACCAAAGGCAATGGAAAAGCAGATGAGAGCATTTTAAAAATTAAAATGTCTTTTGATTGCTCTGCGTTATGTCCTGTGTTGCAGAGAGGCACTGTCAAAATCAGTAGCTTTATAAATGATGGATTTTGTGCAGCATAAAAAGGCATGGCAAAGTGTATTTCAAATTTTGTTTTGAAAGCATTGATTCCCATACATCTTTGAAATTAAATTCCCCTCCTGGTTCACCTTTAAACCCCTTACCCTGCTCTACAAGAAAAATCAGAAAAGGAAAATTCTCCTTTACAACGCTATGCAAAGGTAAACTGCAGATAAACATGAGAAATCACACAAATGAATCATTTTACAAGGCTGATCTCTCTCTTGTGAATATTCTCCTCCTTTTTGTCATTACTCCAAATACTTGAGTGTCACCTGTATTTTTTTCCTTATGTTTTCGTAAATATAATAAAAAGCCTAGTGTGTCTAACATAGTGCTTTGTTTCTGTTCATCTGATAATGCAATAACCAAGATTTCATTATGGCATAATAAATGTTTGTGGACTGAATGAATGGAATGTCAGGTCTAATTCTCTGCTTTCCTTTTTATTAATATTAAATTTCCTATAGGTATTTCTCTTCTTTGTGACCACTGCACTTGAGAAACAGAGAAATTCTTACTCAGAAATTTTTTTTTATCATGTACTTTGCCTGCAAGCTGAAGATACCATTGAGTTTTTCTATTGTAGATTGGTAAAGTATGTATAAAAAGAGCATGGCATTTTACTAAACTTTGGTACATATCCATTCACGGTGAGTAAGTTACAGTGAAGTAAGATGTTTTTTCTTATCCCCCTACACACACAGGGGTAATTACTACATTCCCACTGTCACACTAGAAATCTTTTTTTCCCCCAAAGTAAAACTAACCAGTTGTAGGAAACTGATCAAACAACTTTTGCCATTCACATTAAAATATAGAATTTTATTTATTATAACTGCGTGGTGCATAGTATAAGAAAATGCTGGCTATGAGTTAGTCGTGGTGCCTGTTTAGGATGTATCAGTGATGACACTCAACGTGATAAGGATACCAGTCTACAGAGTGCTTGGCATTATCATTCTAAGTCTCTAAAAGATGCGGCAGCTTTTTTTTTTTGTATTAAATTAAAGCTGTTATCAGCACACACTTGACTTATTCTTTCCTTGATTCCAAAAATTTTTCTGAAGTGCCATATCTACTCTATACACCCAAAATTCCTTAAGGGGCTTTCAATGACAATGTGTATCTACAGTAAAGTTCTGGAAGAGACTAGGAAAATTTGACGTGAACTCTTGGAAAGAGGAGCTTCTACTAAATAAAAGGGGTGTGGTTCATGCAAGGAAGAGTCAGAGCAACTCAGCAGTGAAAAGGTTATTTCCCACAATGAATATGGGTACAGTGCCCCTTGGTTACTCACTGTCTCAATTCAAAATGCTGGTCTCTGTGGGTGACCTTAACTTGTAGACCCATCATTGGCCCATAGCTCAGAAAATTTATATAATTTGGCAACTTGCAAGTGCTGAGATCAGCAGTTGTCTTCTGGTCTTTCCCAGCTATGTAGGGGATATGATTTAGTCCTTTTCACCCTCAGTCATCTCAGGTCAGCTCCCTAATAACAGCTATTCTGGATTCCTGCCATCCTTGCTGTTTGACTGAGCCCAGGGGGGTGTTCTGTAACAAGTACCACCAGGGAGCTCTGATCACATCCAATAGCACTCCCAGCACATATATTCTGTAGCTTGATATATAGGACCAGCACAGATATAAAGAAGCACTCAAAGGAAGAATAAAAGGAAAAAAGGAAACCCTGACTCATCCACGTATCACTGAATAAATATTGATAAAAGCACTCTTTTTAATATTTTGGATAAGGTGTTATAGGGGTTAGTGAAAGAAAAGAAATGACATAACACAAAGTTTTACTTTCAAAAAAATTTCTAATCCAAGAAGTAATTTAACAGAGAAGTTAAAAGAATATGGCACCCTTGCCCAAATCCCCTGGGATCCCCTTACCAACTTTCTGCACACCAGCTCCAATGCACTGTTGCCCACAACAACAGCAACTGTAGCTCCTTGTTGGAAGGCTGCCTGCAAGGCTGCCAGAACTGCTCTGCCTACATCCATGGAGAGTGCCAGCACCTAACCTGAGCCCTTAGCCAATGAGTAAAGGGATGAAGATATAAACACTGCAGTCTCTGTGCCTCCTAATTGGGATAACTCCATGGTATGCCTCACCTATCTCAAGAACTACTCTGCAAGACCGAGTCGTGTTACCTCCACCTCTGTGGGACTCTCCTAGAAATCGCAACCTTGCTTGTCGTCCTTCCATACCATGTCTACCTCCCCACCCTGCAACTCGATTTTATCCAGAACCACTTTCACATGAATCCCATTCCAGGGACAGCTTACAGAGACAGGCAGCTATAAATAAGATTATTTCTATGATTACTAAGGGTAATTGAAAAATGATACAAAAATGAATGAGATAGTTTTCCTGAAAGTTAAACAAAAGAATAGGACTCATTGAACAAATATAGCAAAGTAAAGGGAAATCAAGTTCTCACTCAAAAGCCCTTACATGTTTAGAAAACGAGCTTGTGCAAAACAAAAAGACAACCTACAAAATGGGAGGAAATATTTGCAAATGATGAGACTGGCAAGGGCTTAATTTCCAGAATAGATACATAGCTCATAAAGCTTAATAACAAAAAAACAAACAACCCAATCCAAAAATGGGCAGAAGACCTAAACAAGATATTCTCCAATGAAGACATACACATGGCCAACAGGCACATGAAATAATGCTTAACATCACTAATTGTTGGAGAAACAGAAATCCAAACTACAATGAGGTATCACCTCACACCAGTCAGAATGGCCACAATGGTAAATGCTGGAGAGGGTATGGAAAAAAGGAGCCCTCCTACACTGTTGGTGGGAATGCATTTTGGTGCAGCCATTATGGAAAACAGCATGCAAATTCCTCAAGAAACTAAAAATAGACTTACCATATGATCCAGCAATCCCACTCCTGGGCATATATCTAGAGGGAACTCTCATTCAAAAGATACATCCACCCCAATGTTCACAGCAGCACTATTTACAATAGTCAAGGCATGGAAACAACCTAAATGTCCATCAACAGATGTCTGGATAAAGAAGCTGTGGTATATTTATACCAGGGAATACTACTCAGCCATAAAAAAGAGTAAAACAATGCCATCTGCAGCAACATGGATGGACCTGGAGACTGTCATTAGTGAATTAAGATTAGATTGTCATAAGTGAACTAAGCCAGAAAGAGAAAGAAAAATACCATATGGCATCACTCACATGTGGAATCTTTAAAAAAAAAAAAGACATAAAGAAACTTATTTATAAAACAGAAACAGACTCACAGACACAGAAGACAAATTTATGGTTAAGGGAGGGAAGGGGGTTGGAAGGAATAAACTGGGAGTTTGAGATTTGCAGATACTAACATATGTGTGTATATATCATATATTATATATATATATATATATATATATATATATATAAAACAGATACACAAGTTTCTTCTGCATAGCACAGGAAACTATATTCAATATCTTGTAGTAACCTATAATGAAAAAGAATATGAAAACAAATATATGTATGTATATATGTCTGAAACATTATGCTGTACACCAGAAATTGACACAGTATTGTAAACTGACTATATTTCAATAAAAAAATAAAGTAAAAATTAAAAAATAAAATAAAAATTAAAAAAAGAAAATGAACTTGTACCTTATTTGACAGAAAATGAGAAATTATTGGAAGGTTTTAAATGAGAGGCCATGTCATATGGTTTTCAAAGTTTAGCTTGAATAATTCGGTAGAAATGTCATTAGTCCTACAGCTTTTCTGTTCTTTATGGATGGAATGGAAGTGGGACCTCTTCAAAATTTGCAGAGATGCTCTGCTTTACAGCATCTTCCTCTCTAAATACAGATGCCGGTATGAAATATCTTGAAAACTACGGCCAACTACACAGAATTCTGTCTATTCTGAAATGTGGGTGTGCTCTGAAAGTGAGCACATGCCCTTGGTCTCTGTCAAATCACCCCCAGTCCTTAAACAGAACGTGGCAACGTATAAACATTCACACTTTAAAGTCACACGGAAGTCGGTGTCAGTCTGTAGATTCCTTATCTCTTCTTCCTTAGCATCCCATTGCTGTATATGGCTATTTAATAATCCAAACTATGTGCTCCAGTACAGGTTTCTAAAGCATCTTTCAGCCACAAGATAACAGTAAAATGTTTCTAGGCATTGATGAATATAGCTTCATAACCACAGCGTCATACTGTTCGAGGCACTATTTCCACCTTCCTCCACCGTTATGATGGCTTTCTTATAAAGAATATTTCCTATTTATTTTTTGGCTACAAATGGAGTTCATTATCTAGGCACTAAAATGTTTCTTCCTGACCATTTATAAAAGTTCTCATGTTTGAAGGATTTGACATTTAAACCAGCAATTCTCATCCTGACTGTACAGTGCAATCACATGGGAGCTTGAAAAAAATAAATAAATGGAGACTCCTAGGCTCCTTCCCATCCCAATTACCTCGGCAATGGTGTCTTTTCTGAAAGCTTTTCAGGTGGTTCTTTTTTCTGTCCTTTTTTTCAAATTGAAGTATAGTCAAGTGGTTCTTAATGTAGACAGTGTAAAGAACCAGCACTTAAGACTGATAGATCTGAATTTGAGATACATCAATTTTAATGCTAAAATTGAGTGTCTGGGGTGACAGTTGGCCCAACAGTTAAACACAATGATATGTACGTATAATTCCTGTAAGTTTATAAATAACTCTCACAAATACCATCTCTATGAGATAAAAATTATATTTATTTTAATCATTCTAAAGAAGAGGAAACAAATCCTAAGAAATTTTATGTGATATACTCAGGGTCATATTATAATAACCAGTAGAACCAAGACACAACTCCTAATTCCAGGCACAGAGTTCTGCCTACAAAGGAACATCCCACTTGGTTTGATGCATCAGAACATGACATCCTAGGGGGACAGAAGAATGAGCAGGTGGAAGATGGAGGATTTTTTAGAACAGTGAAATTACTCTGTATAGTACTATAATGGTAGATTCGTGTCATTATACTTTTGTCCAAAACCATAGAATTCATAATAGCAAGAGTGAACCCTAATGTAAACTATGGACTTTGAGTGATTATGATGCTTCAATGTAAGTTCATCAATTGTAACAAATGTACCCCTCTGGAAGGAAATGCTGATACCAGGAGAAACTATGTACAAATGGGGACAGGGTGTATATGGGAAATCTCTGCCCCTTCCTCTCAAGTTTGCTCTGAACCTAAAATTCGTCTAAAACTTAAGTCTATTGTAAAAATATTAATAATAATAACATCCTTCACATCCCTTTGCTGAACAGTGCAGCAATTTGTGTACATTAAGTTTTTTGGTTTGACTGAAATACTGTAATATGAGCTAAGGAGAAGAAACTCATTACTACTGTAGATTTAATCCCTATCATCTTTCAGCAAGTTGGCATGAACATATTGAGAATTCTCCCAAGTCAGTTTGTGATAAAAAGCCTTCAAAGACTGTAGAACATGCTTCCTCTTGTCCATGTTCATTGAGTGAGTACTTTGACTATGGTAGATACACATTCATTGACCATGGTGGTGACCCAGGCTGATTTAAAAAGATGCAAGCACATTTGGGAGTTATTAGCCTGCTAATCAAGGTCTAGAACTCTGAGTTAAAGAATTTGTACCTAGACAACAATTTCCTTCAGTTCTTAACCATCCTACACAGTGCTATACTGAATGACCCCTAAGGGCATGTTCATCCTTGTATCCCCATCTCCAAGGATACAAGGCACAGAATGCCTGGCACAGAGTGAGCACTCACTAGATATTTGTGAAAGAAGGAATAATCAAGAGACAGGTGTGTGCACGTGTGTGTGTGTGTGTGTGTGTGTGTGTGTGTGTGTGTGTGTGTGTGTGTGTGTCTGTTAATGGGATGGAAATACAATCTAGGAAAAAGATTTCGAACAGTACTTTCCATTAGCAACCTCACCAGGAAGTCTGGGTTTGAAGAATATTCTGACGGCAAGGAACCCAGGTGCAAATACTGCTTGCTACTTTTTTCTCTGAAGAATTTACTGCTCTCACATCCTGAGTGAACCTAATTTTCCTTGATGAAATATTGATATAAACATCATTTTTATTCCTGTTAACATCTGATCGCTTATGTCATCACAATTGAGATAATATCACCTCTAAAAGGCAAAACATAGATCACAAAGGATTAGAAGTCTATGCAACAGATGTCTCCAAGTTAGACTAGATGATTTCAAGAAAAGCCCATGGGGTAGAGATATTACATAAAGAGAGCGCATAGCGACCTTCAGCTCTCCCTTCCTTGGCCCCATGTTCTGATAAGAAAAGAAGCAAATATTAGGCTCATTTTTTAAGCAATGAGGCAAAAGCATTACCCTAGTTGGGTTGGCAGGAGGAGGGCAGTACCTTTAGCCTCTAAGGAGTTAAGTTAACAAGGAAAACCATTCATTCTGGCCAGTTTCACAGACTTTCCCGTCACATCTAGGTTTACATACACCTAGAAATGACAGGGTTGAAAAGTCTAATTCCAACTCAGCACACTGAGCTCTGCTCCAAGTGTAGCACATTCATAGAGCAAAAAAGATAGTCCCCTTCTAGTTGAGAAAATAAGATGCATATAAAATATTCAAGTAAAAATGTGAGCTTCCAAAAGCATAGTTATAGTGGGCAGAATTCAAAGAAAAGAGAGATTAGCATGAGTCAGAGAGACTTGGTAAAGCTTTCATGGAAGAAGAATGGAGAGTACTTGAGGAGGCTGAAAAGGAAAAAAAAAAAACTGGTTTATATATAAGCTGAATAAGAGAAACCAAGATTTTATATAACTTTGTCAAACTAGTCTTTTTATTTAGAACCTTTTCTCATCATTGATATGGCCTCTTCTTTATAACTATCAGAAGTACAGGTATAAAATAAAAATCAAGAAAATGAAGAGAAACACAAAATACACAATTCACTTGAGATAAATAATACAATATTTGGCATAAGTATAAAAGGAAAATACATCATATAAAGCAAAAATTGTTAAATCTCTACTTCTCATGTCGTTTTTGTATTACTCTTTTTGATGACTGCATATCTACTTATGAAATGTTTGGAAGTTTTTACATTTTATTCCTGTCAAAAGGCTTTTAAGTTATTTGAAATCCATGCCTTTTTTTAAACTATCACAGATGACTAAATTCTTTATATTATTGAATTGTTTCATTCCATAGACGATAACACTTTTGATAGTATTTGTATTCAGATCCAATTCAGAAATGTAGCAAGCTATCAGCAAAGGGAAAAAAAAGTACACATACTGATTATACTCCGAGTATATAAACCTATAATCAGAATATTCCATTTCAACATCTATTTGTCTCAAAAGCCCAAAATGACCCCAAAATCAGAAGGTATCTATTCAATTGGGATTTAAAGTGGTCTTCCAATTAACATCTTAACTCAGACTTCTTCTTGGGTCTTGTTTAATTCCTTCATTCAGTATTCCCTCTGCCACTCAAAATAAGTATCTAGTCCAGCTTCACTTGTTGAGATTTAGCCACAGGCCTGCCAACAAGAGCAAGTATCTCCTCACATGGTTCTAAATTGTAAATAATTCTTGACGAAGAATATAGCTCTAACACTGTATAAATACGGAAGCCATATGTGATATAGAAGAAACTCAAAGTGGTACCTTAGAAAGCATCAAATCTGTTAGACTCACACAGCAAAGCTGAGGTCAGGTGGCCTCTTTAGCTTCTTTCTAGTATGAAAATTCTATGCTGCCCGTGTGATACGAATAAATATGTAAGCTTTGCATTCAACCCTAGATTGGTTACTTCCCAGAGACAATGCCATTCATGATCAAGCACATTTATGTCCATGATGAAGCCCTGCATCCTCTCCCTTAAAATCTGCCTGGTGCTAATCTCAGTCCACATAGCCTGAAAGTTACATCCTCTGTTCAGAAAACACATATATATGTTAGCTACCTAGGAATGGCCAAGGAGGGGAGGCATGTAATAAGAGATTTGGTAGAGACCAGCAGCTAAAGGGGATTTGGGCAAGAGATGCAGAGAGTGGAGAAAAATCAACCTACAAAAATGGAGATTCAAAATCCAAGTTCCAATACCTAGAAGATGTTAGTAAAAACCAGGCAGAATTAATTCCTCCCTGACAACCCACGCTATAGCCAGACATTTAATTCTTCAATATGTCCTGTATATCCAGTTCCTCTTGTCAGAATCACTCTCCTCCCAACTCCTCAGCTAACACGACTTCATCTTCCAGATTTAAAATAACCATCAGTTTGATCAACAAGCTTTGTCCAAGTCTCCAAGTCAAGTCTGGCTATCCCACTACTTTGTTATACCATCCTGTAACCCCTCCTCATTTTAACATTTAGCACACTACACTGAAATTGCCTATTTATTTAGGTCTATTCTACATCAGAGAGTAACCAGAAAAATAAAATACCCAGTTGGCTTAAAGTTCCTGCAGATAAGACATTAGTGTTACATCCTGAAACCTGAATTTCTTACTCACAGCTGTGATATCGGAGGGCTGATATGTCCCCCTTCAGACCAAGCCAAGCACCTTCATTTTTGAACACGTATCCCATGAAGAATCATGTAACTCAGATACATCTGTGCAGAACACACATTACTTCACCTTTTCCCTATCTCCGATCACCCTTTTCCACACCTAAAACCATCGTGCTTCTTCATCCCATAAATACCTCAAGCCCTTCACCTTTAGGGAAGCAGATCTGAGATTTGTTCTCCCCTCTCCTCACCTGGTTGCCTCACGAATAAGCCCTTTGCCTGCTGTAATCCTCAGTGTCTCAGCATTTGGCTTGCTGTGCGCTGGGTAAACAAACCTGATTCGGTAACAACAGGGCCTGTGAGGAGGTGATAAAGGTTAAATGAGATCATAGAGGTGGGGCCCTAATTTGAAAGGGCTGGTGCCCTTATAGGAAGAGAAAGAGACACCAGAGGTCCCTCTCACTCCACCATATGAGGACACAGTGAAAAGGAGGTACTTGCAAATCAGGAAGAGAACATTCACCAGTAATCAAATCAGTGGGCACATTGATCCTGGACTTTTCAGCCTCTAGGATGGTGAGAAATAAATTCTGTTATTTAAGCCACCCAGTCTGGTATTTGTTACAGCAGCCTGCACAGACTAATACATATACCAAAATTAATTTTGTGTAAAATGTGTGAAAATAAACTGAATAAGGTTTGTTTGTCTTGTCAGCATTATTTTACCATCATACCAGGTAGGGAAACAGACCAAAACTGTATAGCCATTGATATATTACTAGATAAATACTCCTAAAATCACAGTGGGCTAATTAACACTTCCATCTCATCTACCATGGAATTTGCCATTAGCTACTACGAATATTCAACAGTTTAGTGGCCAATAACATTGAGCTCTCTATGATGATTTCAGAACCCATCTTGCACCTGTCATTCTATAAAAGTCATGCTTTAGCTGCTTCCAAAAATTCATGACTGGCAAGGCTGCACAATAACTGACCCAAGAAAATTCAAGCCAAGGTCTTATTGATGATAGAGGATCCCTTGGGTATCGCTACTGTTAGCTCTGCTGTTTTGCCTTTTGCTGATGAAAATGACCGAAATGTTCTAAAAGTCCTCAGCAGCCTGGGTGTTGAGGGTTATTTAGGACTGTCTCAGCAGTGGTTGAAGTAAAGTGGTTCCTCTGGCTCTTGGCTGCATTACTGTCTTCAGGAGATGGGAGCCCTCCCCAGATTGTCACATCTGAGAAACCTCCTCATCCTGTGGACAGCCTTACTGTTGATGATGGATGGATGCCATAAAAGAAAGTTATTGAGGTGTGAATTACCGTCATAACTGAATTCTTTCCCTGCTGTGATAAGGGCAGAGGCCCGCTTGGTTTCCAAAGGAGATGTATTATATAGCGCCAGTAAAGCAGGTCACTCCCTTCAGCCTTATTTGGCCAGATTTAATTACTAGGCCTTAAAAAGCATATACTATACTCTGACATCTCACTTTCATGACATTCTCTATATAGCAGAGTTGGGTATTAAGCCAGTTTACTTTGGACTCCATCCAAGAGAATTTAATTAAGAATATCTAAAGTACCTTGTTATGAGATGATCTTACCTGCAAATTGGTCCCAATGAGAGTGCTGTGTTAAAGTTTCCAAAGACATGGTCCAAAAAAAGAAAAAAAAGTTTAGGCTCTTTCTTCTTCTTCTATTTGTATACATGTCCTGCTCAGTTCACAACTCTCAGACTGGACAATTCTCTTAGTGCAGGTGCAGAAGAGCTGTTGTGCTAAGGTCCAAAGGCACCTGAGTTTGGGGATTTGTATTGGATTTGCCACTGTACTTAAAACACATAAAAGGAAGAAGTTCTACAGGTTTGCAACCTTAGCCAATTGTGAAATGGAGAGAACAGTAATAATTCTAATGGTCTAAAAGAAATAATTCATTTTGCTTTTGCATGAAGCTATAAAATACTATCTAGAATACACTTTGAATATTTTTCTAACAGCCCTACCGGAAACACTGAAGAGGGGTACATAAATTATTCAAGTACCAAATAAAATTAATGAAGGGGTTCCTTTCCACCACATGCAAGTCCCAGAATGATGAAATGAAGTCTTATTGCACATATTTCCCCTTTGTTCCCCAAAACCAGAATACATTTTGGATATTCAATAAAAGCCTAGATGATGTATTTGTTTTTCTGAGTACCATGAAAGGCTAATAATGTGTATTTCAAAACAGGAAAAGTACCTCAAATCCATGTTAGATGTTTGACATCCAGAACTCTTTTGTTTTTTATTTTGAGGGTGATAATAACTATATAAACAATTAGTTGCAATTGTAAAACTGTAATTAGGTTTTTATATTATAAAAATATAACCAAACTTATCAATCAATTGTAAGTTTGCTCTCAATCTAAAACTCCTTTTCGTATAAGTATGTGAGTTTTTGCAAGCTTAAAATCCATCTCTAAGTGAAAGAGAAACTGAGGGTTTCAGTTTTTTCCTATGTGTGTATAATTTTTTGGCACAAGAGATATAATTTATATGTAAATTTTATGAATACAACTTTCATAGTTTAAAAAAGTAAATATTTTTAGAACATCATATAATCACATAAAGAATACATCATTTGCCTAAGTACTCTTTGTATAATAGTAGTAATTAAACATACACAAACATCCATCCTTAGATGTGAAGATACACACAAAGCATTTGTCAACTACAGTCCTGCCATATTTAATGAAATCTATGGGTTATAAGGAAACTACTGAAGAAAAATGTTTTAGAGGTTATTATTTTATCCAAAATTTTATGTTAAAAATCTATGTAATTGAAAACATGGAAAACAAAAACAAAAAATGTAACAAACCAATTTATTTTTAGTCATGTCCAACTATAAGGAAAGTTTCTGAATGGTCAATTTGTCTTTAAGGGGGTTATGTTTAGTATTTTTTTTTCTTGATGTCTGAATCATTTTTCCAGGTAAATTTGCTTAAAACCTTTAAGAGGTTCTTCTGTCATTTTGAAAAGTGACATTTTGAGCATAGGAACACCTTTCATAATCATTTCTATATTTTCTCTGTTAATAAGCTCTCAGTAAATACCCTGTGAATGAAAAAGGAGATTAGAGACACTTTTAAACCATTCAGTTATTAAAAGTAGAATTATTAGCTAATAGCAGTACTGAGAAAGAAAGAAAGCGGGGTTGGGGGGTTTTAAGGATCAAAATGAAACTAAATCTTGAAAGTCAGAAAAAGACTGGGATACTAAAGGGAACTAGGAACTCTTGAGAACTTTAAAAAAATAAACAGATGCATGCTCATTTTGTATTGTCTGGGTGTAACCCTACAGAAAGAGTAGGATCGATATGCACACTCTTTCTAGACACACAAGCATCTAAAGATTGTCTGTTACCAATATTTTCATAAGTGGAGACGTTCCCTAAATCAAGTTAAAGTAAAGTAGAACTTTTACATATAAGGGGTCTATAAAGCATTTGAAACAACTCCATTATATTTTCCCTTACATTACTAAAAAAGTTATATTAATCATAAATTTTACCACTGGGAAAAATTACTTTGAAAAGGCTTCTTTATTTTTTTTTCTTTTTCTGAGTATTCACGTTCTGAAGTATCCTTATGACCTTTCAAGACACTTCTGCCTTCTGCAATTTTAAGATGTAAGGGTGTGCTCTGTCCTGCCAGCCTATGGAGCTGACCAAACAGGAAATGACAAGTCCCTTTCCCGCAGGTGGATGGGGCTGGCAGCCAGGTAGCACAGGCAATTCTGCAGGCTAACGTGTGACACCGGGGCTTCACCCACAACCAGGAAAGCTCACTGCTCGAAGCAACCTTATACATGCAAAGGAAGAAAGAGATAATTCTCTCACCTAACCTTGGGAGGTAAATTGCCTTTTTCTGACACATAAAGTGAAACCCCACACTCTTTGTAAGACACTTGATTTCAAATGTACGTTTGAGAGGCAATTACCCCTTCAAAAAAGATTCCCAGATCCCCCACCCCCTGAGTAGAACTGTAATAAGAAAAAGCCCTGCTTTAACAGAATGATCCCTCCGTGTGCTGTGTTTGCTCACTGTGTCTCTGTTGATAGACTGTTTTGCCTGAGGCACATTTATTTTTACTCTGTATGGGAAATGAAATAAATATATTAGTTATTTCTTATCAAATGGCATTTTGCTGTGTGTGCTTTTTTCAAATATAAAATCAAAAGCCTTCCTAAGAATAGAAATTTGACATAACTCAAATAATAAAAAACGACTTCCTTCATTCAGACAGCAGCAGGATATATAAGATTATAACTTTTATATCAAAGGCTGGCTTATTGCTCTCTTGATCAACAATGGAAGGACAAGGACACTGTTCAATTATATAAATCATCCCGCAGAATTTATGAGGTAATAAAAGCTGAAAGGTATAGATCCATAAGGAAGAGATTTTATGAAGTAGCATTCAAAATCATTTCAGTTAATTTCTCATCTCTGTTAGAAACAAAAAGGTTGACTTCAGAGCTTTAGCTCCTCCCTATTCATTTATTAAAACACTGTATTTACTTTAATCCAGATCTCTTTATCTCAGAGATAAAAGAGAAAATTAAAAATCACTGTTGCGTTCATGAAAGACATTTTTGGCACCTCATTTCTAAGAACAGTGCATTAGGTACTTAGCCAATCTTTTCCGAAAAATATTACTTAGGGTAAATGTTTCCTCCTATTATTATCTGCCATTGCTTCAAAGTCTTGCTGCTTCCTCAAGCCCGTATTGACCAGGTAGAGTTGCATTTTTTTAAATAAAGTTGCCCTCCCTGTCAAATTGAAGCCAGTTCCATCTACAAAACTTCCCACAATCAGTGCCGCTACTGCCAGGCACAAGGACTTCTTGGACAGAATATAATGAGAGAGTTTTCGCATCACTTTCCACAGAACAGAATGTTCCGCAGTGGAACAGTAATGCAAACTGCCTCAGATTTCCTCTAAGTAAGAAAAAGTCCAACAGTAAAATGAATAGAACAGGGGAAATTTTCAGAAAGAAAAATGTCATAGTATAGTAAGTTCTTTGCTGTTACTCCGAGTGATAAGGGACACCAGTGAAGGATTCTGAATGGGGGAAAGACATGAATTCTTATTTACACAGTCACTCTGACTGCAGTGTTGAGAATGTCACATGGGTAGAAATTGAGCAAATATCCAAAGGAAGGATGATTGGTTCAGATCAGAGCGGCGGCAGAAGAAATGAGAAATAGCTGGACTGTGGATTTTTTTTTTAATATTTTTTTAAATGGAGGTAATGGGAACTGAACCCAGGACCTCATGCATGCTAAGCATGGGCTCTACCACTGAGCTATACCTCCCCACCCTGGGTTCTGTATATATTCTGAATGTAGAGCCAACATGATCTCTTGATGGACTTAATGTGGGTAGATGAGAAACAGAGTTGCCTAGGATGAATCCCATATGTCTGGTCTAACAACTAGAAGGGGGAATTTCCACTAGCAGAATGGGAGGATGTGAGGCTGTGGGAGTAACGGATCTGGAAGCAAATAATAAGACATCCTCTTTGACATGTCAGGTCTAGTTATACATTCTTAAAAATCACTTTCTCCAAGAATATTGGAATGATGCAATATTTCTCAATCAGGCATAAAACCAAATGTGCAGTGTAACTCAAATATTTATAATATCATGCATACCAAAAACACAGTGGTTTTATTAAGTGTAAACAGTTAACACTACTTATTTCTAGATGATAAAACAAAATGTAGGTGATTTTTATTTTCTTCTCTATACTTAATACTGAACACAAACTAATTTTATAATATGAATAAATATAACAAATAACACCTCATCAGATATAATATTCAATATTCTCAGATCATGTTTTAATATGTCAACATTTATTCATTCACTTATCATGATTATTTAAGGGCATATCTTTTGTGAGGACAGAAAAATAAGCTAGAACTTGTCTTATTTCTTGAGGCATTCATTTTTTCTTATAAATGTTTTAGTTTAGAATAACTTTAGGCTTACAGAAAAGTTGTAAAGATCTCAGAGTTCCTATATACCCCTCACCAAGCTTCCCCTAATGTTACTATCTTACATAATGATGGTGTACTTGTCAAAAGCAATAAAATAACATAAGTACAATGCTATTAACTAAACCATACACTTAATTCATATCTCACCAGTTTCTCCACTAACGTGCTTTTTCTGTTCCAAGATCAAGGCCAGAATACCCCGTTACATTTAGTAATCCTGTGTTCTTATCTCATTCCAATCTGTAACAGTTACTTATCTTACCTTGTTTTTCAAAAACTCGGCAGTTTCAAAGACCACTGGTGAGGTATCTAGAATCTTGAATCTGCCTAATGTTTTTCCCATGATCATACGAGGATTATGGGTTTGGGGGAAGCATACCACAGAGGTGAAGTGTCTTTCCTGTTACATCATATCAGAGGGTATGTGGTATCAACATGCCATGTGCCCCTACATTTACAATAGAGATTTCTCTGCTGCAAAGTCACTATTTTTCTTTCCACACATTTTCTTTTATAAGCGAGTCACTGTCTCCAGCCTTCATTCACGGGGAGGGAATTAAGCTTCACATTCCGGAACGGGGAGTATCTTTATATCTTACGTGATATTTTTCGGTAAGGAAGAGTTGTGCCTTCTCTCCGTTCATTTTTTTATTCGACCATTTATTAATATTAACGTGAATCACGGCTATTTATTTTATTTGTTACAGTGTATAATTTTGATTCTTCCAAAAATACAGTAAAAGTAGGGAGGACGCATATCTTTATCAGTATTTTACAGATGAGTGTATGGTTCAATGCTTTTAAATACACACAATTCACAACAGAGATGCAGGGTGAAGAAAAACCACAGAGTGCCTCCTGAAGGGGAGAGAAATACACCACTCCAAAATACGCCTCTTTTGCATATGGATTTGGGGGGGGCTGGTTATTTTTAAGAGACAGCAGACACAGGTGCAGCTCTGAAAACCGTGTAGAAGTTAAACTTCTTTCACAGGCATTTGTATTTATAAGGGAAATCTCCATCTGTGAGAGTGTCTCCCTCTCTGTACCTGGAAGACAAGGATGACTAAATGTCCAGAAACTCTTATTAATGGAGAAGGCACTGACTTAAACCCGCATAACCACCACACCCTTTTTACTGTGCTTTGCCTGAAAAACTCCCATAACTGTTTCCCTCCACCCAATGTCTCTCTTTTGCTTTTGCTAGAGATGGCATATAAAATGGTAGCTTGAACCACTCGGAGAGTTATTCAGTTTTCCTGGCTACCTCCCATGAATACAGGTCGCATACATGTTATTAGATGTTTGCTTTTCTCTTGTTAATCTGTCTTGTATTACAGTGGCTGTTTCAGCCAAGAACCTAGAAGGGTAGAGGGGAAATGATTTTTCTTCCTCCACATTCATAATCATGAACGTCAGAGGGAGCCCCATATAGGAACCTTCCATAGCTTGGGCAGAAAAATAAATACAGTATAATAAAATTACACTTCAAGAGATATAGAAATCCACAGAATTCTAGACAATAGTTGCAGGCATTAAACCAGTTGTCTTATAGGAACTACACGAGTTCTTTCCACTTAAGTCCAGCTTAACAATCAGCTACAAGGTCATAACCGTAAAATAAAGAATACACCCATTTATGCAATATGATGTCTCTGCTTACACAAAGAGAGCCACTTCCAAAAACTGACGGGTAAACCACATTTACTTTGTCTTATGTACTGGAAAAAGTATCCATGAAAAAGAAGTTACTCTTTTGCCATGAGTGGAAAGCACATCCAAGGACGTAAGGGCCGACCTCTCCTGATGGATGGATATAGAGACAGACAGGGAGATTGGTGATAGATTAACCTCATTTTCTATTTATTACAAACTAACAACTATGACAGGATGCTTTAAGAAATGTATACCAAAAGTAAGTTCTTAGGCTGAAACCTAAGCATAATTAAATTGATCAGTTTGATTAACAAACATGGGAGGGTAAAAATTTAAGAGCCTCTCTATTTTTGTTTTGGTTTCAATAATAATAACAACTGACTGAATAAAACTGGATACAGGGAGAAATCAGTGCAATGAGCTAATGAATTTTAAATGGAATATTATTATTTCATTTCTTCACTTCAAATGAAGCTACATATAACATACACATAAATTTCATTTCTTCCTTATTCCTTCCAAACTATTATACAAGCTATCCTGATATAAACAAGGGTTAGTTGCCCTGGAACATTACATCAGTCCATGAGATATCTTAAGTCAAGGAAACAGGTTCGAGCCCAGTTCACTGTGAGTACCACGAACAAGAGGTTTCCTAACTTTACAGACACCAACTAAAGAATGTCACTCACCACCCCGTCCTACAGGGATTGAGTCACCAGCCACTGCAATCGCTGACCTTCAACACACTCTGAAGGGAGTTCAGGGCAGAGATCCCGAATGAGGCACTCTGTGCTCTGGGAAAACTGGCAGAACAGGCCTTCAGATAGCTAAATATTTTCAGGATAAAATTTTAGGGACTCCGTTCCTTGCCTCTTTCCATATTTAGAGAAGCACTAAAAGCAGTAACTAAGATGCCTGTGCCTCATGACTAGCAGTTACCTTCCACCAAGATGTGCACTTGACTGCACGTACCCCTCCTCCAAAGTCACACACGTGCTGACCTCCTCCCTTACCTCTCTGGAACAGTTCATCTGAGCTATCTGAGAGGCTGTCCCCCAGGCTACAGTCCTCAGTAAGTCCCCAAATGCAACTGAAACTCACAGCTCCCACACTGTGCCTTTTAATTTCAGTTCAACAGAGAGATACTGAACAACATCAGGTCATGGAGAACCTTAAGCAACAACAATATTCCGTCTTTCCAGAATAGCTCAGAGTACAGGGAATCAGATGCCACAGAGTTCTCTGATATTTCAACACAGCATAGAATTCCCTTTAAAGAAAGAAGACCTTTATATTCTGAAAGCAAAGAACAGTTCACCAGTGCTATAGTTCATTCTGAATCCCTAAACTCTGTTGAAAAGTTTAAAAGAATTTTTTTAATGAAAAAGCTACCCATGCTTTCTTATATAATACTCATTCTTTCAGAGGCAAATGATCAAAGCATACAGTCAATTCTGGAGACAGGGAAAGCTAAGTGGTCACCTTCCACATAACTTTACTTACTTTGTGCATTAAAGGAAAAAATGGATGGAAAATGCAAGAGCATATAGACGCCAAAAACTTTATTACTATAGAAAATCTGTACTTTCTGAACCTCAAATTGATTAAACAATCTGAAAAAAAAATTATTTTGTTTTATTATAGGGTCCAAAAGGCATCATGAAAAATGTAGTCTAAAGGCCAAGTTACTAGAAATATGTGTTTTATCAAGACTTCATAATCAAACGTTTGATCAGAAGACTCAAGAAGAAAACTGAACACATAATTACCACACTTATCATAGCTTCAAAAGATTTAAACATCGCATAAGCAGCTCATATGACACTATTTTCAGCAAATGTAATAAATATGCACAGATACATATAAACATACATATTTAGGAAATGAGATTGCAACTATATTATTTCACAACAGATAAACGCAATACTTCAGAAAGACACTAAGGATGTCACTATCTGTAGAATGTCCCACCACAATGGCAACATACGTTCCTAAGAAAACAGTGAGATGGGAAAAACAAATTTTCAGCCATGTAAAGATCCAATGTAAATCTCTAAGTCTTTATGCTCTAACCTTTTTGAGACCTGCATTGTTCCATAAATAAATCTTAAATATGCAACTGAGAAAACCCTATATCTACCAAAATATCAGGGATGGTCTAAGTTCTTAAATCAGTACCTCTTTATGCCTGTAAAGATACTGGCCCCTCATCCCTCAGTTAATAACACCACCTGATACACAACATCATTCATTCATTTGCCATTCACTGATCCATTCATTCAAAAAAATGTATTAAACTGATCACTTGTCAGGCAGTGATAAAATTTTGGAGAGAGAAAACTGAGCAAACCTCTGTCCACTAAGAAAATAAAATCCAGTGGCAGACAAAGATAGTAATCCAATAATCACATAAAGAAATGTGACAACTTAATTATCACAAGTGCTACAAAAGAGAAATACAAGTTACTTTAAAAATTCTTAATGGGTGAGGTTGACCCGATTAGGGAGTTCAGGAAAAGATTTCCATAGGAAGGGACTATGTACTATGATATTAAGAATATGTAAGTGTTAACTAGTTAGAAAAAGAGGAAAGAATTTTAAAAATGAGGCAGAGGACTATGGAGAACACCAGAAGACAGTGGGGTTAGAGAAGAGAGGAAATCATAACAGAAAATAAGATGAGGTAGAAACCAGGATATGGGTGTCACTGTAAATTACTTTAAGGAGTTTTGCCTTTATGCTAAGAGCTATACGCTGGCTTTGAAGCGTTAACAGCAAGGGGGATAATGCGATTAGATCTGCATTTTAAATGTTCACTATGGCCACAGTGTTAAGAAGACAAGAGGGAGCCAGAGGACATGGGAAGAACAGTTAGGCTGTTCTGTGGTCTATGGGAGAACAGTGGCTGCAAAAGAGACTGGAATATATTCAGGAGGCAAAATCAACAGGACCTGGTAATGACTGCACATGGGGTGAGTAAAGAGTCAGGGATGAGTCTGAGGCTTTTGACTCTCATTTCCCTAACCTTTAAAGTTCTTTATATTCCCAGATTTGGGGTCATTAATTAAAATAGCGAATTATAGACCCCTTTGATAACAGAGCTGAGGGAAAGAGGATGTCAAGAAAAATACCTATGTCTCCAGCTTAGGCAGAAATGTGGCATTATTGGAAATAAGGAACACTGGAGGAGAGCTGTCTGTTATCTGCTGGCTTGACTATTCGGTTACTTCAGGAAATTAGCTGAATTTTGGGCATGTTGAATGTGTCAGAGGTGATTAGCTGTCAGTAAAAAATTGGTGCTTATTTCACAGCAGGGAATTATCATAGGAATTAGCTGCTCTACCAAAGACTGTCTTTCCCAGCCCTCCCCACTCCTTTCCATCTAGCTGGGGCCATGCGCTCAGTTCTCACTAAAGGAATACAGACAGTAGTACTGGGCCAGGAAGCCTGAGAAGTGCATGTGTTTTCCCACCTCCTTGTTCCCCGTCCCCTGACCTCATGCAAAAGTCTGCAAGCCTTAAGAGAGACTAAAGCTACACGTGAAAGGGAGTAAGCTTCCCTACAAATGACCGTGTCGAAGGCTGCCTGCCAACGAGAAGCTCTGACTTGGGCGATTACAAGAGTGGGAAACCAAGCTTTATTATGCTATGCCCTTGGAATCTGGGACTCCGTTTGTTACAAGAGCTAGCAATATCCTAACAAAGACATGGAGGGTGATGTACCTTTGAGACATTCATGGGAAGCTGTCAGATAGACAATTAGATACAAGATCTAGAATTCAAGGGAGAACTCTGGGCTGAAGATTTTAATTTAAGAGTCATCTGGGTAATGGTAATAATTAAAGCTGTAGGCATACAGATTGTTTAAAGGGAAAACATGGTTAAAAGGGGAGAGACCCTTAGATAGTTCAACAGTAGAGAAGACTTCAGTATAGAAGTATAAAAGCATTTTCTTCTTATAGACGTTTACTAGTTAAATGGTTACTGACATCCAGAAGTATTTACTCAGTGATAGTTCAGTGGCCCCACATATTCCTGTATTTACTCCATGAATATTTACTGAGCATCTATTATATCCCAGGCACAGTACAGAGCACATGGACGCAATGTTCATCGGATTGCTTATAACAGGGCACTGGACCTGGCTGGAGAGTCAGTGGGAGTTTCACAAAGGATCTTTTAACCAGAGGCCTAAAGGCTTAGTAGGAGCTAGGCTGGCTACAGTGAGGGTGGGTGGGCAGACCATTCCTGACCTGGGTACAGCATGGAGCTTCTGAGATGGGAAGAAGCTTGAGACATTTTAGGATGTAAGAGAGCGACAATGTGGTAAGCAGGTAAGAGGACCAAAAGCTAAGTAGGGATCAGATCATTCGGGAACCCCTTAGGCTCTACATGAAGGATTTTGGACTTAATTAGAAGTGGTGAGACACAGTTTGATGGTTTTAAGCAGAGGAAGGGCATAAAATAATGACATCAGAACTTTGTTTCATGTTTGTGGTTTTTAAGTAGGCTCTTCAGAGCTATTCAACACGACAACCACCTGTTGGAGGAGCTCATCGAGAGGACGTGATGGCTGGTTGACCCACAAGCTGGACCCTAGCAATCAGAGGCTCTTCACCTGCTCGCCTGGCCTTGGGATGAACGCTTTGCCCACCATTCCTGCACTGGGATGCAGCCTTGAGACACTCATGTGTTGCTGGGACTATACAGACAGCATACAAGACTGAGCCCCATAAGGCCTCTCTGTAAACTCTCAGGATTCTGGCAGGCAGGTGTAGAGATCTATTCATCTGGTTGCCCAAAACAAACCTGCCACCTACCAATCTAGAGTGGTCTCTGGTCTCCCGTTGCCCTCCACGTACAGGGGCCTGATTCCGATTTCAACTGGGAAACTCCCCAGGTTGCGAACCAACATCACCGTATTTTACTCCCAAGGGAAAACTTCCAGTGTGCTAACCTCTTCCCTATAAGCTATTGTTAACTCACATTCTTTGTTATTTGAGTGTCACTGTCCATGCAAGTACTCTTCAGTCAGCAATACAGTGTCGCTGTAGCTTCCACGGAACTTTGCCAACACAATTTTGGACCCACCCTGTGTGCATCTTGATTAAGTTTAACCAATGATTTAAAAATCGTGCACTTAATTCAACAAACACTGACTAGACCAGGTAATACAGAGGCAAACAAGACCTGGTGTCCGCCCTCAAGAAGCTTACTGTTTTGAGATAGAGAAAAACAATAGGAAGCCAGAATCATTTTTAAGTACTCGTTAAGTACAAGTTTGAAGTACTCCCTAAGTACAGAGGATGCATGGAAGCTGCAGGGAGGGCTTCACAGAGGAGGTGATATTCAAGCAGGATCACAAAAGATTAGAGTATTAAACAGTCCAGGCATGGGATAGTGGCATTTCAAAGAAAGAGAAAAGCAAAATCAAATGAAGAATGAAATTTCATGGCAAACACAAAGAATTAAACAATGAATTGGTAGGTTGATTAAAGAATGGTCTTCTAGGCCAGGCAAAGGATTCTCCATATTGACAACCTTCATAAAGTGGCACACACAGCAAATTCCACCTTCCTTCCTTGCTTTGCTTTTTCTATCTAACATAGCACTTAACTTCTAACATAATACATACTTTATACGTATATCGCATTTATTTCATATCTTCCTTATGTTGTTTATTCACGAACTTATTAGAATGTAAGTTCCCCCACCAGGACAGTCAGGATCTTTGTTCTGTTCATTGAAGTAACTGTAACACCTAGATCTGTTCCAGGCACATTGTAGACACTCAATAAATATGTTTAATAAAAAAAAAAATCTTTTGAGTCAGCTGTCTTCAAAATGGTTTTTATCATACATACCTACCAGTTAAAACTGGCTGATTTCATATCTCAATATGTAAATGGGCTTATTTATATCTGTATTCAACCACACTAATAATAATATACACATGATAAAAGTCATACAAAACAGACATTTCCTTTAAAAAGAAATTAAAACAATTAAGGGGGAAGGAAGGTATGGCTCAGTGGTAGAGCATGTGCTTAGCATGCCCAAGGTCCTGGATTCAATCCCCAGTACCTCCATAATAAATAAATAACAAATCTAATTACCTCCCCCTCAAAAAAAAAAAGAAATTAAAATAATTAGAAATAGAGGTTCTAACAATTTCTTCCCGCAGCCTCTCTCCATTGTGTCTACTATAACTTAAAGTATGCTGCTATGGAGGGGGGGTTGTTTGTTTGTTTGTTTGTTTTTTAATTACATCCCCTCCCTTGGTAAGAAGTCACATTACCTCTCCTTACAGCCTACTGGCCAAAACCAGCACATGGCCTCCTGCCTGAAAGGGAGTCTGGTAAAGGGACTTTAGAGTTACTCCGTTGTGATGTGAGCCTATGGTGTGTGTAGCATCCAGCTAGACCAGGGAGCCATCTCCCCCTCTGTCCCCTCTTTGGGACGTGAACACATGGGGCTCTAATTCACATAGTGAAGCCTATTCTGCTTGTGGTGCCATGAATAACGCATTCCTGTCTCTGACCCTGAAGTCTCGTATCTTCCAGCAGCATCCACAGCACAGTAAGAGGGTAACTTACTAGTCTGTAAAGCAGGTGAGATCAAATCCCACACTTACAGGACACTGATATCATTCTGCTCTTTTGAATGTGACAGGGAAATCGCTCCATAATGTCATCTTTCCTACTGATTTCCTAATTCTACAAGTGTCCGAGTGTGAACACATTTTTAATGTTCTTCTGTAACTGAATTAAAATAAAATAGCATTAGGCAACTTTATTACCTAAGGGTCTGCATGTAAAATCTTCACTTTATTACCCAGGAGAATAGTGGCATTTCTCAGTGAATGAGAAATGCTCAGGGACAATGAAGGGGGAGAAGTAATGATTCCATTCCTTTTCCCAGAAGTTTAATGGGAGACAAAGAGGGAGGAAAGCAGAAGAAACACGACATAAAAACATCAACAGTTACTTCAAAGAACGGACAATTGTTTGAAGGACTTGCCAAAGTACCTGAAGCATATTTATGCAAGTGCTGAAATAAACAATTATGGTGGATTGGTGTGGCCTGCAAAGCAAGCTGCATTTTTTTAAATAGTAAAGATTATTGCAGGGGTAAAATTCTACAAATCCCTGGCTTAGAGTTCCATGGTAAAGTTCAGAAGGTAAAAGATTTAAACAGAGAACATTTTGATGCCCTATAAAATCTCTTGATCTTATTTTAAATTATTTCTAAAGCTTAAAGGTTTTACCATATTTCTCTAAAATTCAAAGTTATGAACCTTCAGTTACATCTGCTTTTCAGATTCCTTTTGGGTTCACAGGTACAAGAGAAAAAGCTTCCAACAGTAACTTAGGAGAGGAGGGTAGCTGCTTTGGGCCTGAGCAGCATTTCTTATAAAAGGAAGCAGGCTGTCCTAAATAAAAAATAAAGAAAAGAGTGACTGGCAAGGTTTTATTAATTTATGCCATTATAAATCATAACAGTCTATCACAATTACCTCTTCATCCTTACCCTAGTGCCTCATTTTTATTTCAGTGTTAAACTTTGCAGAAGATTAAACACTGTCTTTCCTTTCAGGCAACAAAAAAAGAGGTACAGCAGATTTCACTTAGCAAAATGCACGTCTTCGATTGGTAATTTTAAAATTAGCTGAAGTAAAAGTGAGAACCTTGGTGCAATCATTTAGCCTTTTGTCCATTAAAAGAGCATTTTAATTTGCTGGTTTAGACAGCTAGTCATGCTCACACATGTTTTTCAGACATTTCCAAGAAATAACCCTAATGATATCTTCCTCAGAAAACAGAACAAACACACACTACATGTTGGCAAGATTATTTTCGATTGTGAATATGTTACTTAACAGACTTGAATGCCGTTCATTCTGAAATAAAGGGAGAAAACGACTAAAATTCTAATGAAGTACTTAGAACTTTACTTTTTAAAATAATTGTAGCTTCTTGATGCAAACAGCCATTATTGAAATTACACCTGTAAGACGGTTTCATAAATGTTCAGAGGAAAAAGTAAGACCCACAAGAGATAATTCAATAATGTTTGCAGCCTGAAAATGGAGATGACGTTTTAATTGCTTCTAAATTCAAACCTCTAACCCAGGGCTCAGAGCTGGCCATCAGACATCAAATGGAGGCAGAGACATCCCTGTTCCTGTCTGCTATTCCCATGGGGAGCACCAGGGCCCAGTACAGTGGCTCCCTGGTACCTCATGGTGGTTACAGCAAGAGGCCCCATAGAGCTGCTCTGGAGAAATACTTCTTTTCAATGTTTTATTCTTTCATTAACCTCCATCATTATAATCAATTTCAGTAGCAATATGTGGTTTATTAATAAAATAATAAAGGAATAAGATCATCTTAAAGTCTCCTCACCCCTCTGCACCTTCATAATTTCAACTGTACAATGAGAGAGTTGATCTGCCATGTATAATCAGGGTCCAACATCATATTTAATTAGTAAATGTAAGATACTTATTTTCCAAATTGATACTCAAAAAAAAATAAATAAAAGATAAAGGACTGCCTCAGGGTTAACAAGTTATCAAAGTTAATAACCCCATGCACACATCCTAAAGCTTGGATTAAATAGTTTCAACGTGGTGTCCCAGGCACAGTGGGCACGCCTTTCCTGTCAATTCTCTTCCATTCCCAAGCCTGTCCCAGGTGTCTCCAGATGATACACCTCTGAATCAAGTGAATGCTTAACTTCTTCAGAGATGTCGCCTTGTCTTAGATTTCTCTGTGTCTTGCAAATGGTCGAGCACACTGCTGAGGAATCAATATATATTCAGTACCTAAGGCTGATGAAGGGATCTTTGAAATATATTGACCCTGACTAGCAGGCTCCAAAGATTTCTGATGAAAACTGTCCAGCTCACCCTGCAGATTGCCAGTTCTGTGCCCCACAACACTTCTTCCACTGTCCTGCTAGAAAGACCGCAGAACTTACAATAGCAGAACCAACATTCGCTGTTTCTTCAGCAATAACAACAAACAGCAGTCTTCAGGGATACACCAGCAGACTGGGAGGGTGAGCCCAGGGTGCTGCAGCCTTCTGTCTCAGCGGTTTATTACCAGAAATTTCCCTCAAAGCTTAAAGATAATACATGTGGAATTAATTAGGTACCTGTGTGTTACTGATCAATATTTTAAAATATAAGAAAACTTTTTAAATGGTTACAAGTCATCCTTTTTTTTACTTAAACTTCATTTCTAGTAACAAGTCCAATACATCTTTGCAATTTACAATGCATGAGGCTGCTATCCTGCGATGTTTTGAAACCCTAATTCTACAAGCCCCAAAAAATTTAATCGACAACAATGCTGGGTTTTTACAAAATTTCTCTTCTCTTCCTTTATCCGCATCTTCTGGCTTCAGACTTAACCTTTGCCCTTTCAAAATATGAAAGATCTTGGAAAACATTTTTAAATTTTTCTAGATTTTACTATGTTAATCATAATACCATTTCATTAAAAAAATGCTCAAATGCCAATGATACCTTTGTTAAAAGTACACATAAGTTAGTAATTTCACATATTCCATATTCTTCTAACTCGGATTTATTCAAAAGATCTGCTGCACAAAGTAATAATTAGTTTTCAACTCTACTGGACAACCTGATAATTCTGATTGGCTGACATTGACTTCACTAAAAGCAAAAGCTACCACACAGTTGAATGGTATTGCTTTTTTTACATACATAAGCACAAATGTCCCAGAAGCAGCCTAAATTAGGCAAATGAATAAAAGCTGCAAAACTATTCCAGAGCTGTTCTGGGGCACAGCAGACATCTGGGGCAGGAGACTCACTGGCTCAATCTGCCTGATCTCTTGCCAAGATTACTAACACTCTTCAACACCAAGCATCCAAACAGGTCTGTTCAAAACAATATTTTAAGGGTTTTCAACTAGTCACATTCATTCTTCAGATTTCTCTTGGCCATTTCAGAGGCAAAAGCTGGCAAGTGTGTCTCTTCCATGCAGTCGTTGCTGTGGGTCCGCTGATGTTGAAAGCGCGGCCCTGGGGGGCTGTCCTCTAGCAGCAGTGTTCTTCTTTTCAGGCCACTGACACCATATAATGGGATCACCCCACTAAACCCACGCATTTCAGGGGATACTGAATGTTCTCCTAAAGCACTAAAAGCAGTCATCTATTTTCAAATGGGGAAATTAATGTAACACAAAAAAGTGTCTATCAGCAAACCACAGCAGTTCTTAATCACTTTTAATCTAAATCTTCCACAAAAGTGCTTTGACTGATTTGAGTTACCATTTTAATGATACTTATTCCATCTCTTGAAATGAGATGGGCTGCTGTTTGAAAACACAGATCATTCCGAATGCTACAGAAGGGTTTTTATCATTGTTTTTAAAGCAAAGGAAGTCTTTAAACACACCCAGTGGGAGCTTTTAATAGATCACAGATAAGGTGCTTTGGTGCAACCAAAGGTACTGCATTATACAACAGAGCCAGTTTATGTGGTTTTCAAAACAAATTTCAACTGGAATTTTAGGGCATCTGAACATGCCCACTTTAAGCCATCCTGAAGCGTCTAATGATCCCTTTAATAGTATCGGAGAAAAAAACTACCCATTGTCAACAACTAGAGACTGAAATGCAGTACTTGGCAGATTTGGGGCGAGGTGTCTCAGCATTTTTCATGATTAGGTTATTACACTGATACCTACTTTTGTGTTCAAAATAGGTGCCAATATATTAGCATACTTTGAAAACAGAATTTTAGATAAATCTTATCAAGTAACTAGGAACAATAAACTATTCTAAACTAGAATATCTTAAGAATTCAATTGCTATTTCCCAAATAACAGATTATCTCTTTAAAAATCCTTTTTCTTTAGCCTTGATGACTGGAAATCTTTCAAAAAGCCTATTGTGGACATGGACTTCCTTGCTTTCTGAAACAGAGCACACTGAACTCAACTTTACATTCGGGCAGAGAGAGAAGCAGAAAGGCAGCCAGCCTGCTGTCTGACTCCAAATCAGGAGATCTAGTCCTGAAACTCAAACCCTTCGCTTGCTAACTGGGTTATGAGACAGTAACTTTTGAACTGTTAAACTACCTCAAGCTCCTGTAATAATGCCGTCAAAGGCGAGGCAGGTGGATCGGAGCTGATGGTACCCTCCCCCCAAAATGCCCCCAAACTGCTACACTTTTTAATTCTTATACTTGCTAGACTTACCTTTGCCCCTTTAGCTTTTTACTAGTTAATGGTTTTTATTGCCGTCAATGCACCTACAGTAAAGCTCTTTCTTCACTTTGCCCCGTCAAATGGCCCACTACGGTTTATGATATCAAATCATAATCATGTCTGTGTGCATTAGCTGTAATCTCTTATTTGCACAGTGCACGGGCTTTCATGCATGGATTCTGTGAGGCAGGTCTGCCTGGATGCTCGGGGGCCTCTTCCACCTCTTTTCAGGGTCCTGATTATGTTTTATATTACTCTATACATTAAGACTATCCAAAAAGTCAAAAGTGCTAAAAATTAGTACTTACAGTTACGTGCAGATAAATTCTGTTAGTAACAGACCAATTTTCAAGTTCATGCAGTTAATGGCAAATCCAGAACTAAACTCCAAGGCCCCTACCTCTCAGTTCAGGATTTTTTATCTTCTTAAAGAAATGTTCCATGTATTTTGCCTTCTTTTCCTAACTACTTATTTCCTCCTGAATCCCTCACACTGATTCTCCCCATTCTAATGAAGCCGTTCTATCAAAAATTCCCAGCGTTTCAGATCCAAATGCTTGCCCCCCCCCCTTCTCCTTGACTTTCTCTTCAGGGTGCTACCCTTCTGGGTGGTCCTTCTCCCGACTCTTCTGTCACCCCTTGATGATACACTACCCAGTCCTTCTCCAGCTCTTCCAAGTACTTCTCTCCTCTTTTCTTCAACAATTACTTTCCCTCTTCAAATCCCATGAGCGGCATTTCTGAAAGCATAGTACCCAGCCCTCTTCTTGTCTCCCACTAGCTGGAAAAGACCCAAGTTGGAGTTGCTATGCTTGACCTTGAAACCAATGCTGCAACTGCCCAGGACGGGGGGTAAGAAGGGATGGCAGTTCTGTCACCTCACTACTGATACTTCAAGCAAATTGGGAGTTCGAGATTTGCAGATACTAACTACTATATATAAAATAAACAATAAGTTCATACTGTACAGCACAGGGAACTATATTCAGTACCTTGTAGTAATCCATAATGAAAAGGAATACATGTATGCATATGTATGACTGAAACACTATGCTGTGCACTATAAATCGACACTATTATAAACTGACTATATGTCAATTAAAAAAAAAGTATTGATCTTTGAAAAAAAAAAAAGAATTCAAAACAAGTTTCTATTCATTCTCACTGAACTGGTTTCCTCTCCCAACTTGCTGGTCTCCCAATACGGTCACTCCTCCCCACCACAATCCCCGACGCCCGCCCCCATCCATCCCTGAGAACGCCAACCCGGCACCCTCTCATCCACTCTAGCCAACCACCCTGTGATTCCATCTCAACCACTGCTTCTTTACAGATCCTCCAGTATCAGCTGTGAACCCTGTCTGTCCACTCTCACCACATGATGAAAGCCAGCACCAGGTTTCCATTTCTTCATACCTCAGCTGGAGATACTGTTGTATCAACAGAGAGACTGTGACGTCACACGTGTACCATAGATACAAGCCTTGGTTTTTGTCCCCATCACTTTCGTTGTAGCTATTACCCTAGGCTCTCATTATCTTAAAACCAGGCATGTCCTACTGCAGCTGCAGAGGTGGTCTCCCTGACTGGAGCTTTCCTCCATGTGAACTAGTCCTAGATTTTCTACCTGTTTTTCATTAAATGTTGCTTTGAAGACGTCACTATATAATAAAGAAACTCTTGGCTGTCACTTATCACCTAAAACGTAAACTCCTTTGTCAGGTTTCAAAGCTCTTCATAGTGACCAAAGTTACACTTACTGAGGGTCTATCAGGTGCCAGTGACTGTTATAAACATCTTACATGTATTATTTTAATTCTCCCAACAGCCCCTTCAGGTAAATACTATTGTCGTTCTCCTTGTACAGACTAAGAAAGGGAGGCACAGAAAAGTTAAGCAATCTGTGCATCGTGACATAAATTCTACAGTCAGTATTTCAAATCTGATTCCAGTCGCTAAGCTCTTAAAAACAACACTAAACTCCAAAATTCATAATCTTAACTAACTCTAACTATCACCCATAACCCCTACTACACCCACATCAGTACTTCAGTCTAAACAAGAGGAGCCTGTCTCAGGTCAACTCAGTCCCATGCTTCCCTTTTTAACTCCAATGCTAAACCATCTAAATTTTATCCATGTTTCAACACTCAACTAGACTTCCCACATCAATGAACCTTCCCTGAGATAGTCTAATCATTTTAGTCCTGCTGACCAGATGGAAGGAATACTCCACATCATCTTCTTTCTTGAAACTGATGGGGTTCCTGACATGCTACCCCAGTATATGGCACCTTGGCAAACTGACTAATTTAGTCTGAAGGCGTCTGAGAAAACAGCAGAAGGAAGGTCACTCTGACTTTCCCCTCACCCTTCTCCCCTGAAACAGGTCATAAAACCCTCACGGAGAAGGTGCCCTCCCTATACCCAGAGGAAAAGAGCATTCTTATCTCTGAAGACGAAGAGACGCCAAGAAGAATCCTAACAAACAGGTCTTATCAAGCTTCCCCCATTTTACTCTGCTCACCTCACGCTCCTTAATCTATCCTATTTCCACACAGTGGCCCACTCTCCATCCAGCCTAGCAGACATATGCTCTGGCCAAACTGTTTTTTCAGGGCTTCTTTTCCTTGTGAAGGTGTCTGTGTCACGGAAAACTTATATCAAATAAATCTGCATGCTTTTCTCCTCTTGCTCTGTCTTTGATAGTTTAATTTCCAGACTCTGCCAGGGACTTCAGAGAGGGGAGGAAAACTTTTTTCTCCCTATTTATTCCCTAACTCCAAGCTCTGTACAAACCCCATTGTATGTATTCAATCATTATGTATTGACTAACTGATTTATCCACTCCAAAATGCATAATTCTACAGGGAAAACTTAAGAACAGCCAAAAGGGAGCTAGGCCTTCAGAAATGCCCAAAGTTAGGAAGAAAAAAAAAAGATCAGGAGACAACAGAGGCATAAAAATGAGTTGTCAGAAGCCTGTGAGTAACTTTTTTTCACAGCTACCCCACTGCAAAGAACTATGACATTAGTGTAAATCACCTGCTGGATCCGGTAAATTACCTCATTAAATGTGGTAACAGAGACAAATTAATACTTTCCAAGAAGTATTTTTAATTCCATATTAGGATTTCAAAGAGTCAATTTATTTTAAGGGGTTATTTCAATTACATATACGTTTTTCCCACTCTAAAAAAAATCTAATAAAAAAGGATGGTAGAAAAATATTCATATTCAGTTCACTCTATGCATAATAACTTTTCCTGGGTTTTCAGCTAGCTTTATTCCTATCAGCTTTAAGAACAATATTAAAAATCTTAATCGGATTCTAAAATCACTTTATCCATATATACATTCAGGGTCAAGAAGACTTTATAAGAAAACAGGATTTTTTAATTTAATGGCTCCCTAACCCTACCATAGCCCCATCCCCTTCCATACAGTGGGTTCAGATTCCAGTCCTCTCTTACAGTATGAAGACAAACATCTGGCTTTTGTTACACAACAGAATCGTCCATTTACAGAGACAGCTAATAGTGAGTGCTGGGTGTGTGAGGTAGTGTCATGGGGTCTCTGTCTATATATACCCTGCAGCTGCAGGGCTCAGTGATTCCCAACTCTCTGGGTATCATGCAAAGTCAAATGCCAGATCAAAAAATAAATTTCAGAGCCAGCAGGATCAAATCAAGGGACGCCGATTCCCTTTGCGCTCTCCATCTGAGCAGTATCTTACATCCACTTTATCAGCACCTGGCCTGACACAGCTGCTCTCATCTTCCAGGCTAAAAATAAGATGCCTGATCTAAAACTGTGAGGGACAATATGAAGAAGCCAGGTTTCATTAAAGGCTTATTTCAATCTCTTAATGAAAAGAAAAACTGATGAGACATATATGTATGCAAGTGTATACATAAGTATACATATACATGCATATAGATATAAATAAATATCCATTGGATTCACAAATGTTTCACTTTTACCCTTTGGGATCAACGTTCTTTATTTTCTTGTACATTGGAAATGTATGTGATGATCTAGTAATACGTGATTGGCTGACGTGTAATATTACTCACTAAAAACACAGTAACAATGGCCCAGATGAGCCCTGAGCAACATTGTTGGTATAAACCATCAGCTGCTTTGTTTCTGAGGCCAAATCATTTTGAAACAGCTAGAATTTTTTTCCTCTATGGTCTGTGACCTTTGTGGTTTCCTCTACGGTGTTTTTTCCTCTATAGTATCCTCTTTCTAATTGTTTCTTGACAGAGAACTATAGTTGTGATTTTAACTTGTCACGTATTATTTAAAAGTCTCTGATAGAGGAATAGGCATAATATTTTAACTTTTAAATATTAGGTAAGGTAGCATCTCCCTCTAAGCTTTAAACAAAGTAAAAATTGCTGAGGGGGGATTGCTAAATAGAAAAGGGTTGGCAACCACAGCCCAACTAATTGCTAAAGCAATTTCTACCAGATTTTTAAAAATTCAATTCAGCCACAAGACACAGAAAGAAATACACTCTGGTCACCTGTGATCCACTCCCATGATCTACGAAATGGCTGTTGTAGGGAGCTTCTGGTTGGGCAGAGCCACCTGGATTGGATGCGGGCGTGATTTATTCAGCTGTGAAGCATCTGGGTGGTCAGTGTGGAAAGGCTGAGGGGGCATTTGTGTCCCACAATGCTGGACTCTGAGGCTGCCACATAAATGGGAAATGCATCTGCAAATACGTGTCTAGAGAATTGATCGACGTGGCTAGAATACAGGCAGCGTCCTTTTAAATTCCAAACAAAAATGAAAAGTCCTCTCCTATCCTTTTTGCTCCATTGTGAAGAGCTAAGTACCAGTACTTACGGTAGTCCTAAGCATTGTACCAGAACTTCATTTTCTAGTGCTGTTGGAGAAATACTGAGTCGAGCTTGGCTACTTAAGTGGGAGAATGAGAAACTATGATTAGTTTATTTTAATTATGGTTAATTACCAGATATCCACTGACCCAAGCATCTTTGCATCGGCCACACCCTTTTCGCCCTTCCTGTAATAGCTCCTGCTTAGTCCCGTGAGTGCCATGCAGATATTTAATAAATGTTCTGAAAGGTTTTTACTAATTTATTTTGGATACAGCACTGTCCTCAGCATGGTGTAAATGTAAAGACACTGATGACAACTAAACTCCAGGTTTTTAAGGACTTACATGTGACATCTCAGTTACAGGACCCTACCTTTAGAAAACACACAGAATATTTTATCTACTTTTTTTTTTCTCTCTGAGAGAAGATGTTCTTAAGTGTCAGGTAATCATCTAAAATCTTATCAGACTGTTCCTTCTCTTTCTGCTATTTTGACAAAGTATTATTCGGGCTGAAAAAAATAAGGCACGACGTGAGTGAAAAAACTGCTTGTAGTTTCAATCAGTCGTGTTCACGTTGGTCACGCCTTCCAGCTTTCCACCATGCACTTACATTCTAGTCCAAGAGTTAATCTGGGGGCTGGCACAGATTTCTACATTTAAAAGCTGGCTCACTGGTGTCCCTTTAATGTCTCAACTGGAAGTTCAGCCTGAATAATCACCCTCCTGGCCTGGGGCATCTCTGAAGGCATGTCCAGAATCTGGCTTTCCATTGCATTGCTTTGAGAGCTATTCTTCGTGTCCACTTTTCTTTAAATTAGCAAGTAAGACTGACAATCCTCCAGACTCAGTTCAGACAGTAGTTTCTAATTAGATGATTGGAAAACTTTAATTAATAAGATGACCCCAGCAGAAAAATCAGGTCGTACTGTTAAGCACTTAGTACTTACAAATTCTAGCAAGTGCTGACTTTTGCAAGTCAGCCAACTTTGTTAGTTCTCCACAATCCTTTAATTAGGCTAGACAGAAAGTAGCAGGCACTAATGTGTGTCCTGGCTAAATTCCAGTGGGGGAGAAATGCAATCTGGCCTACCTAAGCTTCCACTGGTTTCCTGTGAATCCAGTAGGCTTCTCCTTTCTCTGTCTCTATTTCATTCCGCACTGATGCTTTACGTGGGCTCCGCTTTTCACCCTGAGTACTACAGATCATCCCATTAAAGAGAAACCTACCACATCCAGAAGAACAATGCACTAAATGCAGAGTGTATTCTAAGAAAACCCACTTCCCTCTTCACACAGATAGCCAGAACACCTAAGTCAGTTCCTATAAACAGCATCATTTTTATCTTCCCCCTTGCTCTTACCCTGCACCCACTACACCTCTCACCACACACACACTCCTTTCACACACCTAAACCTTCAAAGGATCCAAGTACGTCTTGAGGAGGATGGCACATAACTGCAAATAAGAAAAATTTCACATACACCTGGTTCCAAGTTCATTAAGTTTTGGGGGTTTTTTTTTGTAATCTTGCCTCTATTCCTGCTATTTTGCTCTGGACCGTGTTAAAGAAAAATGTGTAAGGTGCTGTGTTAATTGATCACTATACAAATATGAAGCTGGACAAGCGCCTTCTAGCCTGGATCTCCCAGAAAGAGGCAATTCTTAAATGCAAGATTTAATCATAAAATCAAGTTAAAAGGAACTTCACAAAGCCTATCATTTACTCCCCTCTCCAGGCATGTGGAGTAGAGTGCACCAAGACTGAGTTACCAAAAGAAGTCAAGTTGGAACAAGAGAAATGACACAGTCTAAGAGGAAAATTTAAAAGCTGAATCTCTGCTGTTTTACTATACTTTCTTTAGCAAAGACTGGGCCTTCTGGTGAATCAGGATATCAAATATTAAAATGCTTGGTTTGTGGGCTCACCTAAGAAATACAAATAATGTTTTTAATTGCAAGTTCCTGAAGGGCAGGAATTACCATTTGTGCGTATGTGTGTGTGCATGTGTTTCCAGCAGAGCAAGGAAAACTTTCCCAATTCTTTAGTCTTAAAAATTGTTTAATTTTTAAGTTAAAATCATGATTAACGTGTATCCAGAACTTTTACTGAATTAAGAATTCATAACTTGACCCCAAACTTCTCACACCTCACTCTTGATGTAAACAATTACACACTTACCTCAAAATTAAGATGTATTCCTTATCTGAAATCTTTCATAACTAAGAAATTTCACAAAGATATACATACTACATGCACATGTTAGCAGACCAGCAGATCCAGAAGAGGACAAATTAGAAGTGTCAAATAATCATCGATAGTCTTTACTGGCACCAAAGGAAAGATGACATTCCCTGAGTCTTACATAACATCCACCTGGCTCAAGCTAAACCGAGCAAAACAGCCAAGAATGCAAAAGCTTGGCTGAGCACACAACTGACCGTAAAAAGTAGCTTTCAAATAAGTCTAGATTCCGTGTTGCCTCTCCCGTCGATATGCCCACAAATGCCTTCTCGGCACTCCCCTTCCCTCGTGGATGTCTCAAACCACCTCCCATCCCCTCCATCTTTCCTCCCGCTGTCCCCAGAACTTCACTGCTGCTAACCCACCAGCCTGCTCTGTACTTACTAGCTGCTTGGAAACACAATAAAATCATCCAGAGAGCTCTCAAAATGTCTAGATGGCTAGGTTGCTTTCCCGAAGATTCTATACCCATAGATCAAGGGGACGACTGTGATCCAGGGCCACGGTGCTCCACAGGGCAGGACTCTCACAGGTCCACGGCGGCCGGGCTCCAGCCTTCCCTTCATGATGGCCTCCGCTGTCCTCTGGACAACGTAAAATTGTATCATGAGGAAACCTGCTTGATTTCCAAGTGCTCTTTCTCGCACCTTGCTTTTTTTAGCTCAGTGGATCTCAACGAGGGGTCTATTCTGCAATTTGGCAATGTCTGCAGACGTTTTTCATTGTCACAACTGGAAGGATGCGACCAGCATCTGGTGGGCAGAGGCCAGGGAGGCTGCCACACATCCCACAATGCACAGAACAGCCCCCACTGCAGAGAACCATCCAGTCAGAAATGGCAATATTGCTGAAGCTGAGAAACAGCTTTGTCTGCAGCCTGCCTCTTCCCTTCCTTAATCACTCCACTCATATACTCATTAAACCAACATTTCCATTCCTCCCAATTCATCCTTCTTGCCCTAGCTGCCTCCTGGCTCTCCCTAACCATCCTTCTTTTCTAGCTCCAATCACCTGCTTAAACCAAGCTCTCCCCAAATTATACAAATATCTACAATCCCCACAACACCCTTGTTCCCTCCTGGCTGTGTTCCTTTTCAGTCCCACATTTCTGATCATTTTTAATAAGGCCAAAATACAGCAGGATAGGTCTTCTATCAGCTGGACTCCGCTGCCACTCATCCTTTGAGGAAACAAAACCTTCCACTCAACGTGGTGGCCAATTAAGGGCCTTTGTATCACCCAGGGAGTGCTCTCCTCCCAGACCTAAACTTCTGTGTCTGCTGTCTCTCCCACCAGCACCTCACCTGCCACCTTTTCTATTATCTCCCTGCTGCTGTGCCCATCATCTTATTTTCAAAGGTTTGCAATGACATTCCAGTAATCTAACTACCCCTTCCTATTTTGACATCAGTCTTTCCCACTCAGTCCTACAGCTGATCGGTCATTTGATTCTCATCGACCACTCAGAGCTCTCACAGACCCTTGGTTCTGTTCAATCTAAGAACGAGGAAACTACCAATGCTGCTTTCCCATTCCAATTCTTAAAAAGTTGGGTAATGACAGAGAAGTAACTGGTTCCCCTACAAATGCACACCATCCAGTTTCACTAAGGCTTTTGATGAATTCAGCAATCCCTTACCTTACTGTGGCTTGGTCCTCAGGTTCCACACAGGGCTTGTTCCAAACCTCGGCCCTCACTCTTAACATCATGTTGTTTCTTAATCTATAAGGGAACCGGGCCATTCACCTTGACAATGAACATCTACAGAGGCACAAATCCTACAAGGTGTAAACTCCCTCCCAAAGTGCTCGAGTCCATCTACAATCTGCACCCCACCCCCACCCCCAGCCTCAGCTCCCATTTCTCCTCCAGCTGCCAGTGTGTCAGACTCTTCACTGTCCCACACATACGCTCTTTCATTCTCCCCTTTTTGCCTCCGTCATTTCTTCCTCTTGGGATTCTCTTTTCTCCAGCCTCCAGCTACCGAAATCCCCCCATCACACCCCAGCCCCTCACACCTTGTGCGACCAGCCTACGAGGAGATCACTCGTGCCTTCCCCCAAATCTCCTTGGCACCTCACTCTTTCTTCTCTAATCATTCTGTATCATACTGCAGGGATCTACACCAGATGTGTTCTCATATCTTTTACTGTCTTTGACAGAGGTCCAGTTTGCTTCCACTGCCCAAATCCACACCTGGCTTCTCCTGCCTTGCATTAAACACACACACACACACACGTACTTACATATGTGTGCATATATCTTACCAATATATTATAGTTTATATCATATGTCTTCAAATGTTCCTGAATTCAATGTAGATGAATTTAAATGACTAATAAGCAAAAATTATACTTCAATAATAAACACACATATAAATAAATATTGTTGATACGCAGAAGCTCTTGATGAAATGGTAGATCCACCTTTCCCCGCCCAAAAAAAAGGAAAGAAAACAATTTTACCAGGGATTTTTCACCTATGTTTCATGGATCAGGTTGAGAAGTTTGTAAATCTCCTCAAGTTGGATGGGTATTTTTCTGGTGACAGAGTTCATAGCTTTCAAACAGATTCTCAAAGAGTGCATGATACACAAAAAAGTTAGAAACTACTGCTTCAGACATATAAAATATAAAGACAGAATTCACTTTTTTTCTAACTTTAAGAATATCAAGAAAAAAGAATATCTAAATAATGTCTCAAATCACACTAGATAAACTACATAATATGAATATTACAAAAATTGTAATATAAATTTTTAAAAAATGGACCATGATGGCTCAGGTTTATGTCTACACCTACTTTTCACCAACACCAATCTGATTTACAGTCAGCTTAAATGTGGTCTTATAGCACATAAACAGAGAACATTACAGCTTTTTTAACTACTATCATATACTAAGTAAGCTGTATGGCTCAGTAAACTAATAAATAATAAGGATCAGGTTGCAATTTAAAATAATCTTCAATTATTAAAACCACTAGGCATTCGATCAATTTATGACAGGAACACAGCTGAACACCCCTTTCAGTCAGATCATGTTCTAATTGCCAAAAGGGTAGAAAAATATACACTTAATTTATTCAGATGTGTCTTTATGAAAATGTGTCATTTTCATGTGTGGACTTTTCACAAATCCTACTTGATAAAGCAGATTTAGTAATCACTTAATTTCCTCCCATTATTCATTCATTCACTCATCTTTAAATGATCATAACCGGAACACAGCACTGCAGGTTAGGAATTAATTCCTGCGGTTTTACTTGGTCCTCTCCACTGCCCAACACCTGGCTCTCAGCACGTGACTCACATGACTGGTAATGGGCCATCTACTGGCTGCACTCTAGTCCATCAGAAAGACTTTCAGAGAGATCTATTTTGTAAAAGAAGATATTTTATTATGGCAGAACTACCCTTCAACTCAAACATTCCTCCTGTAAATTAAGATCACTGCCCCTGCCTGTGACTTTGCTAACATTTCTCACCCATGGATTCCCCTTAAAGTTCAACAGGTAACATTTTTATTCACATTACTGAAGATTAGATTAAAAGATGGGCCTAACAGCAGCAAACATGCAACAGAACTATTTTGTGTGTAAAGTCTGCTCCAAATTCCCATATAAATCTCCAAGAAAAATCACTGGGGTTTATTTCTCTCAGCATAAGGTAAAAGCTAAGATTTTTAACAAAACCCTAGAGTCAAAGTAGTTGCAGTTAACAGAGTGATCATCACTACTTCATCCTCGACGAGAAAAAGTGAAAACCAACAGGTTTCCCCTAAGGATTAAAATAAAGTAGGCATATAATTAAAGGTCACCAAAATGCTGCTGTTAAAAGATTTACATTTAATAAATGTAAACTAAACTTATACCATTTCCCTGATTTTTAGGGCAGTTTTTTTTTTTTTTTTAACAAAAGCAAATCTATTCTGAGATAGTCTATAAAATGGTAAACCGGGAGAGCACTGTCCCATACACCTAAGAGCCTGTGGAGCTTCCCAGGAATATTTTAGATAAAACCAAAATTACGTTCTTGAGAAAATTCACTAATGAATTCACAGTTAACTTCACAGACTTCGCTAGTGTGTATGTATATATATATATATACATACACACACACACACACACACACACACACACATATCATTTTAAGTAGTATTACTTGCTTTTGAACTGTTAGACATTCAGGAGTCAGCCCCTCCCCTGTTGCCCCACTCCTGCCCATCCTATAGAAGAAAGTAGAAAGCCTTTAATACCAGGCCAAAAGAAAAGCAAAACTTAGGTCCCGAAGTACTATTGATAGTCATAATTTAACTACCATCTTTTGACTGAATAAAATGGAACCACATTTTATGAAAGATGGACAACAATGAAAGTCCATTCATTGAGAAGGGTAAGAAATACATAATCCTATACAGAGCGCCAATATTGTAGAAAATCGCATATAGATTCACTGTCACCCAATCTGTGAGCAAGCTTTATGAAAAAAAGAAAGAAGGGAAAAAGAGACCCAGGACCTTGCATATACAACCTGTATATTATCGAACCAACAACAGCTTCTAAATCCTTCAAATAGGCAGCTCGCTCAACTGCTTCCAAATACCCAGAGTTAAACACACCATAGACCCTAATCTCATATCTGCACCTCAGAGCGTTAGAGCAGGGCAAACAGGCAGCACTTGGATACACCATCTCCTGCAGGGCCCATGATCTCTGTCTCACAGACTAAGAGAATGAGGTCCACAGGGATAAATTACGACTTCCAGGATCAAGCTGTCTCCCACTGCAGGCGCCCTAACAAAGGGGCTGCTCAATGCCAAGGCAGTAGAAAGAGCCCTTCTCCAGGGCCAAGACCACAGAAGGCAGCACACCAGCAGGCCCTGATGTTCTCACTGCAGACTGTAAAAGTCCTCCCCACCTTTTCTTTCCTCATGGCATCAGAGACTCTGGGACATGAGCCTTGTATTTCTCCTAGGGCTAGAAGCCCACATGGAGTAGGGTCATATGAATTCCCTACCACTGAAGTCACATAACACTGACCCGTCCATCACTTGACACACAGCTGTCAGTTAAAGGATCTGAAACATCTCCTTATTCTGTTGTGTAATTAGCACCATACAGATGCATACAAAGAACTCTGTTAGCAGGAGAGATTTGACTCCTCCATTCCAAACTAAGACTCATTTGTTTTCAAAGAATGCAGCATTGTTGGGGTGTTTTAAATGTGTTACTGTTTTAGAGTGTATGCATTGATCAGAAAGCACAAGTCAGTATGAGGACTCTTCACCACTGGCCCTGCAAAGGCAAACGCTTAGGGTATGATGCTGGAAGAGTGAGTTTGGTTTGAGATGTAGGATACAGGCATTGCTCCTCTCCACTGCTTCTAAGAGAAAGTGCTTCCGCAGATGCCTTCCCCCAGGGGTTCTGAATTTCCAAACATCCTTGGAAACCTACTACAATGCATCATCCTCTTTGGGACATCAGCAGTTGGACCTAATCGAATTTCAAAGTTAAGGGTCGTGATTTTAGTGGCCAAGACATAATTTCAAGAAACTTCAGTAAAACATATAAAAATTAATAGCCAAGTATCTGAAAACAAGGTTCCCTTCATTTAATTATGTAATAATGATATCTGACATTCTTAACGTCTTTATGTATTATTGCTTGTTAGATACCTGTTTAGTGGGTTAAGAGTTTCATTTTCCAAACTGAATCTTTAGCCATTAAATATTACTCAGATAATAATTTAACATTGTTGGACTTTTAGACTGCATCACTAGCCCAGAATAATAATTCACTGAAAAGTGTTCCTGAAAATACTAGTTCAATAGGGGATATCAGAAAAAGAGGTTCCTTGTTTACTGCAAACTCACTGTAAGTATTTGCAGACCTAAATGGAATTAAACAGGAGTTTCTTTAGTGCAAGATTTCTAGGAGCTGCGGATATGCTAACAGGCATCATGACCCTTGGGGGCAGGAGAGAGGACAATGACTATAGTGCCCCACAACTTTAACCTCACAGCTCATGTGCAGGGGGAGCATTTTGCAGAACTAGCACCCACGGAATGCAGTTTTAGAAATGCTGACCGGTCTGAGAAATCTAAGTGTAATCCTTAATGAGCACTTAGAGTAGGTATATCAGCGTAAGCATACTGTCTCATCTATTTCAGGCTATTAGCACCCAGTGTTGTAATCCTTATTCCTACAGCCCACCAAAAATGATGCGTAGGCAAAGAAAAAAAAAATTGTTTCCACAAAGAAACTAGTTTTTGCAACAAGGGTCAAATGATATATAGGCATCCCTGCAACTACTCCCAGTCTCAGTAGATGAACAGCTCTTAAACTATTAATAATTACAAAGATTTTCTAGGTATCGCAAATAACACAACAGTAAAGCCTCCCATTTGTGAAGCTGTTGCATGTAAAGTTTAAGCACATCTTCTTGGATGCTCCCAAGCATTCCGTGGGGTAAATGGGTCAGGAATTATTTGTTCCATTTTTCAAATGAGGAAACAGCACCCAGGAACACAAACGGTTTGAGCAAAGTCACAGTTACTTCATGTTCCTGTATGGAAGCTCTAGACAAGGTCTAGAAAAATCTGCCTTCTCACTTAGTCCAGAGCTTAGCACAGCCAGAAGCTATTCCAGAAATTCAGACTGAGGGGCTGGGCTAGCAAAGAGCAGCGGCTGACACCTCCACGCATAGAGAGGATGGAATGGAGGCACTGAATCGCTTTCAGATTTTTTTCCTCTCTGTATTCATCGCAAAGACACAAATGCTGTGAAAAGACCTTCCATTTCCCTTATTTAAACTTCTGAATAGGACTAAGCTAGAAGTCAGAAATAGGCACACTTGGTCCTAAAGAAAAGTTTTCTTTCACATCAGTAACAGGCAAAAGGGAGAAATGAGCTAATTATCTAGCTGGGTTGAAGAATTTCAAAAACAGGTTCAAGCACTCCTGCAAAATCATTAAATGAAGACCTATGTTCTAGGCCAGGAATTCTGCAGCTTCAGCGTCACCTGGGAACTCATTAGAAATGCAAATTTAAGGTCCATGTCCTACTGAATCAGAAACACTGAGGTGGGGCCTGCTGATTTGTGTGGGAAAAGCCCTGCAGGTGATTCTGATGCACACTTAAGCTCCAGAATTTCCTAGGATAGTCAATACAATGCACATTTTAAATACCCTATTACTTGAAGTTATTCCCAACCACAATAATTTTAACTAATATTCTCACCAATAGTGATGTGGATGGACTTAGAATTTGGGGCATGTTAAAAAAAGAAAATAAGAAAAACAGGCAAAGCCTGCATTAGCCATTCATCAGGGACTTGTTTCAAAAAGAACAGGAATTTGAGAAAAATGAGTACATTTCTCCTTCCCATGGAATCTTTTTTAAACATACCTATCAAAGTGCCCAAGTCCTTACTGAGTGCTTATTTCTCAACGATTGGCCAGAAATGCAGACTAGCTGTAACTTTTTTTTCCACTCTTTAGCAATGACAGAAACACAGTCTTCTTATGAGAGATTCTTTCTCTAAGGTAGAACTACAAGCGTGCTTTGCAGTGTTAGGGCATACTTGAAATCTCATGGGAACGGCAGGGGACACTGACCCTGCAAGAGTACCCTCTCCTTTCAGTCTCTAGTCCACACGGTGGCAGTCCAAAGTTTTGAAACCCCAAGTCCACCTGGGCCAGCCAGGTGTGGACAGGGGCCGGGCATCAGGCCTCCTCTCTGGGCCTGATTGGTCTTGTGTTGATTACAGCGTTGGCATGGGAATCAACAGGTGGACGATACTGCCTTCATCAGTAAATCAGGTGTAAGCTACCGACATCGTTTCACGTTCCGTGGTGTATGTGGATGTGACAGACACAGTAGCACAACCTCCACCAGCTTAAAGTCAGATTAGACCCGAGTCTGAATAAAAGCTCTGCCTCTTACTTAGGGGGTAACTTAAGTAAGTTATTTGAACTTTCAGAACCTGTTTCCTCCTCTCTAAAATGGGGATATCGATATCTATTAGCTACCTCATAGGATTATTGGAAAGGAATCAGCGAATAAAATACACGTTTAGACGTTTGGCCAGGACAAGAGTCCAATAAATACTAACAGTTTTCACTATTTTTTAAGTATTTTACAAAGTTGAATTTTTAAAGCGTAACAGATTATAAAAACTAATTTTTTTCAAAGAATACATAAAAATCAGTTTACTTGTAACTTTTCAAAAAGAGTTTTTATAGGGATTTTAAAGTTTGCATGTAGGATCCATAAGTAATTAAAAAGGCAAAAATTATTAGCATTAGAAGTCACTGTATTCCTACTGCAGGTTGAAAAAATGTAAGGTCCACAGCTTGTATTCGATTAAATGTTATGACAATTTCTATCAGACCCAGTACCTGTTTTAGAGTTTAAGCAGAAAAAAGAAAAAAGAAAAAACACTGATTTTAGGAAGATGAAGCAAATAAGTCCTTTAAATAGTAAGAGCTTACTAATCTAAACATAAGTGACACATCAAAAGGAGAGAAAATCAGATCACAAATTTTATTGTCTACCCCAATCTGGAGAAATAAAAGGATACAACTTTATCTTGTGCTTTCATAATTTTAAAATGGCCTTCAATTTCCTGGGGGTGGTATGAACAAATGAACACACTTCTATTCCCACCAATAGGAGTGATCTAGGTATAAACACAGTATTTGCTTCTATTGTTGTTATGGTGAGAAAAGGGACCCTAAATACATCGTCTCTTGAGGGACTATGTATTTTACTGTATTTAAAATAAACAATAATCAAGTTTCCAGGGGGAAAAGCGACTGAAATTGGAAGAATTCATTATATACATGAAATCACAGAATTGAAGTAGTTCTCCTCTGTGTGTTTGGTTTCTGACATTTGCGCACTAAAAGGCATGGAAATAGGGGAGTAATTATCAGCAATATTAATTTCAAATCTATTTTTGGAAAAATTACACTGAGCTGCTTGAAATTCTACTAAATAACTGAAATAAATCCTTTAAAATTTCAGTGGAACCCACAGATAATAGAGGACTGACTGCCATTTTACATAAGAGACTTGAGCACCAGAGGCAAAATCCACACAGGGGTGGGGTCCTGGATACAATCCCCTGCGGATACCAAGAGACAACCGTATATACAAATATTTAATTAAGCCATAGTTTTAATTTTTTATTTCCATGTTTCTGTCTCAGATTTTATTTCTGTCAAGTACGCACATGCAGAGAATAGAAACAGACCAAGAAATAAAGACTTCCTATTTAAGGCATCTCTGGCTGCCATTCTGAAATTCTTGACTGGGCAAGTGGAGAATCTGACCCCGAAGTAAAGCAGCATCAGAGGGAAAAGCTGGTGGCAATGCCCATTTGCGTATCTGGGCCATTGCCCACATATGGGCCCCAAGCCAGAGATGCCTCTGGCATTCTGCACAGGGGATGCTGCCCATCCAAGTCTTTATTTCAGAAAGAAGGGGAAACAGCTCTGCAGAGACTGGTTCTATGAAATTTCAGGTGTATGAAAAAGAAGGTGCCACTTGTTTGTGAACCAAGAGAGCTGGAAGTTGGAAGAGGTTTCTACATCTTTTTTTGATAAACATCAGAGAAGAGTAGTGCTGAATTACCGTGAAAGAGTAAATTAAAGACAAAAATCACACATGAGGATATTGGGTTGCAGAAAAAGAAAGTGTTTAAAAGGAAGAAAGTTATCATCATCTTGTAACCTAGCAAACTCAGCATATTTTTCAATCACAAGTTTCTGAAATACAATGTGGAAATGTTTAGTCTTCTCCATGAATCAGTTCAGCTAACGACCTCAAGATTTTATCACCGAGGGCATTTGATTCTAAAACCTTAAATTCTCTGAGAGGAAGGGTTGTGACAGGTAACATTCTACACTTTTGGAGAACTTTCAGACTTGTCAAAAGGACCCTAGGAAAATCAAAAGATTCCACCTGCACTTTTCAAGCTACTTCATGTCAATGCTTTATTTTAAGAAGCCGAAGACCTTGTTACTATGAACGCTGCATAAAATCACAATCGACGCCACTGAAATACTTCATAATTATGATAAAATTTTTACTTCATCCATCTATGTATCCATGGCCTTCTCTAATAAATGTGTACCTCCAAAAATGCCTAGTAACTGTGCCGTAGAAAGCAATTGATCATTCTTAATGGTTTCAACTGCTTCTCCACACAGCTGCACACATGTGTGTTAACCTAATTGTTAGCTGCACCTGCTCCAAGTTAGCAATAGTTCATAGAGCACATGGCAAGAATGGCATTCTCAGGTGTTAATCTGGTCAATGTAAATCTGCACTTTCTTTCAATAGTTTATGACACGTTTGCTTTGTGCCATATAGGAGTCTGATGTACAAAACTGTGGGTGATTTTGAATTTCCTTATTGAAAACAAAGCTGTCTTTTCAAACTAAAATAAATTATGCTCTCCCATATTATAACTGAGTGACTTCTCACTGAGAAATATCTGAGATATCTGAGTAATTTTTTCCAACATTTATATAAAGTATTCTTTGATGCAACTGAACACTGAAGAAAGAAATAGAAACTCTTTCACAAACTGCTGAAAGTCATAAATAAGAAGTTAAATTGTTCTTGTCCTGTACCACCGTAGTCACCCCTGCAAATACAGTGATGATTTTTGCTACTATCTAACATCTTCAGTTTCTGAGCATTAAGGACAGCAATGATAAAAAGAAAATTACCTTCTTGAGATTATGAGCTTAAACTCTGGATTCTGCACATGCAGCAAATCTGTTTCCAGAGATCACACCCCTTTTTCATAGGAATCATCCAAAAATCTGAAGTTGGAGTAACCATTTAGCTCAAAGATTTTAATGTATGATACACAGAGACAGACACTTTTTCATAAAATGTAAGTTTTCTATTAGGTCCCTATGGTATGAAATCCTAATTTCTTGTCTTACAAATTGATTTCCTGGTTTTTAAAATAATGTATGTTATCCACACTTGTCTGCTAAACATTAAATTAAATGCACATTTCACATAATTAAAAGCAAAGATAAAGAATCCTGACAGGTAAGTTTCTCTGGAGCCTTTGTCTCTGTCCTTCACTCGGTAACGAATGAAACACTGTCTGCTCTGATAACATACTGACGAATAAGGTGCCCATCTCCACAATACAAATGCTACCTCACCTTCTACTAAGGTTAGCTGCAAGTTTATATAGACATAAATATTCTTTTAAGTCTAGTTAAAATACAAACACTCTACTTACAGAATTGGAGTCAAATGTTTCTAGAAACTTAACAGTTATTCAACAAAGAAACTTAATAAAGTTTCTATCTTAGACTATTTTGGCTTCAATTTTATTAAATCTAAAATTTTACTGTACAGCTATCAAAACAATGCCCAAATGTTACAAGAAGGCATAGTGAACACTTCAGAAGTAAACTGGTTGAACTTCTGTGTCCATTAATAGTACACGAGTCATAACTTATTCTGGAAACCTGGCTACTTACAAAACAAACTTTACTCATAACAGTGCAAAGATACATAAAGTTTTTTTTAAAGATTATCAAGAGCAAAGAAAAACATAAACACCCCCTCCATTGTGTGCATGTGTGCATGTGCAGTGATTTGCAACTCTTAATTCACAAAAGAATTATTTATTTAAAATTAAATACTATATTTCTAAGAAGCAACAATTACCAAGAACCTCTGGAATTCTTTAAATGTGATCATTCCACCCTATCAAATCAATTGGATGTTCTTCAACCGTTGTTTTTTCTTTTACATCTGCATTAACATGGCTGCTAATTACATTAGCCTGGTGGCATATAAAGTCTGAATGGGAAATATCACATGATTCTTATAGAACATAAATGTATGTAGGATTCAAATTTACACTTGCTTAGATTGAGCACTTCTACATTACAGCTACTTCTATTTTGTTAGAGAATTTAGCTTGGATTCAGAATTTCTTTCATAAGTGACATAGCACCTCTCTAACACACCATTGCATATATCCATGCACATAAACGCACACACACACACACACACACACACACACACACAAACCTTTAGCCTTATTATGCTACTATGTATATTCAGTTTTCCATTTGTATATTTATGTTTTTCTAAAACTGTTAAAGTTCCTGAGGAGTTTGTATTCATCACACAAAATGCCCTGCAGATCTAATGCCTACATCTACCATAATAAAGCCCTACTATGTTAAATGATTAAAAAGCTAAATCATTTTTTAAATTGAAAGTTGTAAAGAACATAAGAATGCTCTTCCCAACCCACTCATTCTCACAGTTTTATCCTTTTACACAGTGAATCAGCAAATGTCTTATTTTCTGAATCACGTATGAACATGAGAATGTTTTGAAAATGTTTATACAGTTTGGCACACTTGGCGTTACTGGTGGCTTCACAGTAAGCTCTCTCATTGTTCTGATTAGCTTTATCATTAAGAGTAAAAAACCTTTATTATAGAACTTAACTGCATATGTGGTACAGAAAAATAGACTGCTTTACACGTCATTGAGAAAATGTTACATTCTTAAAATTATATTTATAGTTCCATCTTCTTTTTCTCACAGCCAAGTGCATAAGTAATTCACAGATCAAAATATACATCATCAGACAACTTTGCTGGGAAGGAAGAATATCCTTGAGACAATATGCAACTAGAAGCACTGCTTCAGCTAAATATTAAACCAAACAACAACAACCACTCGTGGGTTTAATGACAACTGATAAACAATGAAGAACACTTAAGAAATTCTTCTGTCAGTTTCAATAGCAAATCCTTGCCCTTTTGATTACTGATGGGGCTCTCAGAAATTTTCTTTGGTCTTGTAGTCCTTTCAGCCTTTATAAAACAATTGCTGGAAATGTGGGTGGCTATTCAAGTTAATACATTCTTTCCAAGGAAAGCTATTTGATAACAGGAGGGAGCAAGTACCTCCCACCTCAAATTAACTACTTAAAGTGGTGTATTTTTCACCTCTAAACTATCCTTGGCCCCTCCTTCTATTGCCCTTAGGGAATTTAAATTCAGTGACATGACATTTTCCATTATTGGCTCCTTATCTCTTTGCAACTGTACAACATTCCTCAAAAAGTACACATAATTCTCCTTCCCATGGGATCAGACGACAGTAGCTATTTCTGGAGCAATTATACATGTAATGTAAGATACAATATTTTTCCTTATAATTGTTTGTAATAATTGTGATTTGAAGGCGACTGGTTCAGTTTGTAGCCATGCTGTTGCTGAGTTCATCTAAGTATTTCTCTTCAATCTACATACTTTTAAAACTCAGTGTGTCGTGTACATCAGACTGCTGTAAGGTAACCATCTGCTCTACATAGTGGTTTGTTAGAGCGTAATACTTATAAGACAATATATTCCTTAGGAAAAAACACACGTCAGTGAAGAAACAAAGATACTGCAAAAATTAGTATACAGAAGAAAAGTCAAAAATTCCATATTTCTCTGTTTTAACACCTGTATAGTAAATTCTGTGACAACCACGTTGTTACATTAATAGGAACGCAAAGCATAAAAGAACAAGAGCTACATCTTGCTTTGCTTAAAGAAATTAAAGACAAGTTTAACCCGCACCTGCCAAATTGTCTTCAGAGGGAAAGAAATAGGTGGGGACGGAAAGCCTCACCTCTCCTGTACCCCACGGTGAGTCTCTCTGAAATCATTTGAAATATAGGCAATATATCTGTCACCTTTTCTTTTTTCTTCCATTCTAATCAAAGGCAGACCTTTTCCTGCACTCCCCTGCCCACTATCTCAAAGGCACATTACAGAATAAGAGGACCCAAGTGTCACTTACCAGTTGCATGCCACAGATAAAGATAAGCGTGCACCTGCCACTGCAATAACCCATGGTTTCCGAGACCCCTGCCACAGCCAGACTGTCCCACGTCGGCCACCGTCGAGCCCCCACTTTATCCAATCAGATCGCGGGGAAGGACAGGCAAACCTGCGGAGGGCTCGGGGGCTCCGGGCTGCTGCTGCCAGCGTCCTGGGAAGTGACAGGCATTAGGACCTGCTGGCGCGGCGGCGGTGGCGGCGGCAGCTCCAGCCGCGCCCGCCACACATACCTTCACTCTCTCGGTGCACACGCCGCGCCGCGGGCAGCGCCGCCTGCGGAGACGCGCCCCGGGCCCGCAGGGGCAGCAGCGGCAGCCTCGCAGCGCCGCCGCGCCCTCGGGCATCTGGCCGCGAAGTTGCGCCCCCGCCGCTCCCCGCGCCGGCTCGCCCCACGCCCCCCAGCGCGGCCGCCGCCCGACGCGCGCTCGCCCCGCGTCCTCCGCGCGCCGGCTTCGGGGGTGACAGAAGCGCGCGATGCCCGCCTCCCTGCGCCGCCCGCGGCCCCTCTGCGCCCGGCGCTGCGGGGGCCCCGCGGGCGGGGGCGGGGCGCGGGCTGGGCGGGGGCGTCCGGTCTCCGCGGTACCGGGCGGCGGCGGCGGCGGCGGCTGCGGCGGCGGCTGCTTCGCGCAGTGAGGCCGGGTCCGCGCCGCGTCCTGCAGCGGCGCTGCCCCTCCCCTTCGCCCAGATGCGTTAATCCTCCCACAACAAATCCTTCAACCTGCTCCCCGCCGCCACCCTCCCAGAGCGTCAACTTCTTTCGGCCTGGCCGGGTCTGGTGCTGAGGGGGCTGTTGGCTGCGGTGTCTAGGCGGGAAGTAGCGGCGCGGAAGCGGCGGCTGCGGCGGTGGGGGCATGGGGGACCGCGAGCGAAGAGTCCGGGCAGCATGTCCGTAGCTTGCTGGGCTTGTGCTGGTTCTGCTCCTGCAGACGAGCCCAGAGCACGGTGCGCGAGCAAGCTGCGTGTGCGTGTGTGTGTGTGTGTGTTTGGGGGGAAAGGGACGAAGAGAAGGGTTAGGGAAGGGGGATGGGTGATGAAATAGGGTGCAGCCCTGGGATCCCGACCGGCCGGGAAGGCCGAGTGGCAGAAGGGTCGGAGGAGGAGGGACGCCGAGCCGCCGACTCACTGCCTGCCGCCCGGCACCCGCCTCTCAAGGACCTGCAAGGGCCGGAGCGTGGGGAGTTACGGAATAGACCCTGCTCCGGAAAAGGGACCGGGCTGCTGCTGGAGTTGGTGGGAAAACTGGGAACCGGAGGGATTAGGGAGTTACCCTTGCTGCTTCAAACTGTTGTTCGTTTTCGCTCAAGAAATTAAAGGATCGGAGACAATTTCTGTGTTCAAGTACCTCAGCCTCAAGGACCGTCCCGGCTGGGCGTGGATTCCCGGAGGTGGATGCTCCAGCCCCTGCTGTGGAACGCCGGCCAGAAGCTGTGCTTTGGCTCCTGTAACCTGCGGAGAGACACGCTTCGGAGCCCGCTGCTGCCACCTGCGGGTCGAAAGCTGAAGAGCGAAGTACCTGGTCCAGGTGGCGTTCCCTGGGGCTTAGGTATTCGGGAACCGAGGGTCAAGGTGTTTTATAGTCCTGGGTCACTTGTTAAAGCAATTCTAACCAGTTTTCCCAGGAAGTGAAGATGTGATGTAGAGGTCCGCTGAGATACCGAGTCGTTGGTATGAAGTGGCAAAATTGGTAAGAGAACGCTGTAGGAAACTGTATAGCCAGTGTCTTCCCACACCCCCTTAAGAGATTAAGACTGATGAAACCACATGGAGCAAAGAGCTTTCCCTAGGAAATGGGATTTGGCCCTACTGATAAAGTGGTATTTGTGTAGGATAATGTTATGCTGGGAACCACAAAGCAGGATCCCAAATGACTGCTTCCTTTGAGTAAATATTTTGACATATCAAAATGACTAACTATAAAGAAAGTGAATGGAACCCTAGTCTCCAGAAGCCTGGAACTGAATTTTCAGAAATGACTTGTCAGTTGTAGACAACCGAAAGGCATTTGATTTGTTACGTTTATAGAATGTGGGTATTCTATTACTATAATGAGACTGTCTGCTTTTAATCGCCCCATTTGTAAATGGACTTTTCTCTGCAGTGTCTTCCAAAGTGTAGTCAAATTACAAGGGCTCAGTATGTGCTCTTAGCCATCGCAGGCCCTAGCAAGTGAGACTGAAGCCAGAGGCATCTAGGGGCAGTGTTTCTTTTAATTATTATTATTCTGTTGTTACACACAGGTTAGCTGTCCAATAGTTGCTGGTGATGCAGGTATTTTGTATTGCCAAGCAAAAAGAAAGCTGTAAGTTGATGCTTTCTAGTGCTTGAAGAAGCTGCTGCCATGTTGTGAAAAGCATCCTATTACCTTTTTAAATTCGTAATTGCAACAGTGCATTTCTGTGGATCTCTCTGGAATCCTGCATTAGTTTCCCTGCAGCCAGCAACAGTCTGGGTGGTCTTTAGGCTGCACACGTAAAAGGAAAGCATAACGCTGGCTGTAGCTGACTCTCAGCACCCCACCCATAGTCCCTGGACTCAGTATATGGCCATCTTCCTTCTGCATGCACCTGGGACTGTCTGCAGGCTTTTTCTACCCACAGGAGGTACTTGACTGGTAGTGAAGGTAAGCCTCAAGAGCAACCCTCACCCAATAATTGGTGGGAGTTGGTGGGTAAATTCCCCAGCTTTCTTAACCCAGAGATGTGAAACCCTGAGACATGCTCCCGTCTACACCATTAACCTCCCCCGCAGGAGGGAACGCATAGTGCTCACAGTTGCAGCGGCGGTAGCCTGCTCATTCATGCACTCTGAATTAGCTTCCTTCCCTTCCCTCCTCATTTCCTCACTCCTCTGCGGAAACTTCCTGGGATCAGCTCAGTAAGCCACTTCACTCAAACCCTTGTGGCAGGGCTGCCTCTGGAGAAGCCCAGAAGAAGGCAATCTTTCAAGGGCTTTTATTCATGATCTGGCACCATTGGCACTGTGTTATTGGAAGAATAAACCAGAAGCATGTTCGGTGTTGAACATTTACTGCGTGCACCCACTGCCTTACATTCTACACTTACATCGTCTCGTTCATTACTCCGGAAACTGGTGAGTTGGTACAATGCTCATTTTAAAGGTACGGAAACTAAGATGTAGAGAAAGGAAGTAGAGCAGTTCCCCTCCTTATGCATGGTTTCACTTCCTACTGTTTCAGTGGCCCACAGTCAATTTCAGTCCTGAAGTATTAAATGGAAACTACCAGAAATAGACAATTCATAAGTTTTAAATTGTGGGCCTTTCTGAAGCGTGATGAAATCTCTCATCCACCCACTTGCTCCCTCCTGGAAGATGAATCATCCTTGTCCAGGTGTCCTTCAGTGTCTTTTACCCCCTATCAGTTATTTAGCAGTTAGTAGACTGACAGTCACGGTGTCAGGGCACTCGTGTTCGGGGTTCAAACCCTCATGTATTGGGTTTTGTACTATCAGTGGTTCCAGGCATCCACGGAGGGCCTTGGAAGGCATCCCCCATGAATAAAGGAAGGCTGCTGAACCTTGATCACAGGGGCACATGTTCTCTATGGCAGAATTAGTGTGAAGGCATGTCTGTGGGGCATCCAAATTTGCTTTTCTTTGTTGTGCTCTCATTTGGTATTTTACTGTACTTGTTCTTAGTTCTTTTAGAATTCCACATGGAAGTTATGACTTAAAAATATTTAGAAGGATGATTACACATATTCCTGTCTCTTTTTTTCCAGCCCTACTGAGATCATATTTTATTATCTCTAAACTTAATTCACATTACATCTTTTAGCTCAAGTGCCTTATGAAAAGGCGCCTGGTTAGGGATGCAGCTCCGTTCCTTATGGTGATGGCCGTACCCTTCCCCTTCCATTTCCTGTTATGTCTGGCGCCTTAGTGGGAAAGACAAGAGAGAGTCCCAACTGTCCTATAGATGCGCACAGTGCAGAGGGAGACCTCAAACTGGAATGGCAATTGCACTTTCATTTAGAAGTAAAATCGTATACTATTCAGCTGTGTAAGGTGCTAAGGGCTTTGGTTGACTAGTCTGGTGACACAGCTACTGTTAATTTCTTGTTTCTGCGGGGAGAATGTGTTACATATTCCACATCTCCAAGGTGACCTTGGCATCCTGCTGTAGAGCACATTTCAAGGTTATTTCACACCTGTTATCTCATTTACCTCTCACAACAGCTCATGGAATGAGATAGGTACACAGCCACTAAGTGAACTGCTGTCTGTTCAACCCTCAGTCACTTCAGCAGGAGCAAAAGCTCAAGCCTGGCTTTGTACTGCCACTGAGCAGCTTCACTCTGAGTTTTACTCAGTCTCCATTCATTACAGTTTGAAAACATAAAGGCAGCAATTAACTTTACAGTCGCAAAACCAACAAATTTAATTCACTGAATATTTATGCAAACGAACTTTTTTTTTCTTGTTTGGAAACAGCTATTCAGAAAATAACAGTATTTTTGAAATAAAAAATAAAATAATCACTCATAATCCTTCCACCCAGAGATAATCTGTCATTTTTGCACAAACCAATGTATTTTTTAAAAATGGGATTATATCATACATAATGTATCTTAATCTACTTCTTTTGCACTTAACAATAGATCAAGAACATATGTCCAACTTAGTAAGCTCATGGACTCTGCAGTCAGTTCAACTTCATAGTCTAAACTCTGCCACTTACCAATTATGTAACCTGAGGCAAGTCACATCTCTGTGTCTTAGCTTCTTTATAAAAGCGGGCGGGGAGTAACGATGCACATATATCATAAAGTTGTTGTGAGGCTTAAGTTATGTTAATATATGTAAAGCTTTTAGAACAATGCCTGGCCCATAGTCAACACTTTAATATTGTTAATTATCATTATTCTGCATACAACATAGCTATAATGACTGTATTACATTCAAATGTAAGCAAGTATCCCAATTATTAATTCATATCCTTTTCTTGAAAATAAAAGTTTTATGGCAGGCAGAATAATGGCCCCTCAAATATGTTCTCACCATAATCCTCAGAACCTGTGAATATGTTACCCAACATGGCAAAAGAGATTTTGAATATGTGATTAAGTTTAAGAACCTTGAGATGGGGAGAGCTGCCTAACAGTTCCAGGCTTATGGAGAAAGAGAGGCTAATGCAAGAAGGGTCAGGGAAGAGATGCGAGGTGGGAGGACAGTCAACGTAGCATTGCTGGCTTTGTAGATGGAGGACGAAGGTTATGATTCAAGCCATGTAGGTGCCCTCTAACAGCTGGAAAGATTGAGGGAACAGAATCTCTCCTGTGGCCTCCGGGAGGAATGCATTCACGCCTATGGCTAGATTTTAGCCAACTGACACGCATGTCAGACTTCTGACCTACAAAACTAAGACAATTCATGTGTTATTTTAAGCCACTGAATTTGTGATAATTTGTCATAGCAGCAACAGAAAACCAATACAGTTTGCTTCCTATGTTTCAATAGTATACATTTGAGAATTAAGTTTGTAGGCACGTTATCTCCTGTGTTTTGATTATTTCCTTAGGATACATTTCTAGAGGTGAATGTGTGAGACCAAGAATGGACAAGACTGTGGCACTTTTGATAAATAAAAACCGAATTCCTCTGAGGACTTTTATCAGTTAACATCTGTACGGAATGTACTTGCCATTTCCCCTGTGCCTTTGTAAGTAATGATATTAGCATTTTCAAGGAACTTTTTCATCTTCTATTTTAATTTGCATTTTTTGTACAGTGATTACTTACTAGATACCTACTAAATATGCCAAGATGGTCCATGGCTTTTATATCACACTGACTCTCACTTTTCTTTGGTGATTCCTCCTGAAAGTTCAAGTCAATTTCTAATAATATTATCCAGTGACAGATTCTATAGTACAGACCATAACAGTAAAAATCCATTTATCTATGTGACCAAAATGCTGGCCTTCAGAGATGTTGATAAGCCAAGATGACAGATTATACCACGATAAAAATCAGAGCTGTGTTACGATCAGTGCCTAATCATTCATGTTTTTGTATTAAATGCCATTTGGGTTATAGCCTTCTAAATTAAATTATTTAAATTTGTGATCGATGTAAACTTCATAAGATCGGGTAAAGTGCCCTGAATATGCCGAGATCTCAGTACCTATAGGCTGGTGATCAATTGCACATATTAACTTAAATATGTTTCACATTTTAATCATATTTGTCATGAGGTATTCTAAGGCATATTAATAAAATTATTTTAAAAATAATAAGGCTCGTCATTATTAGTTCAGTAAATTATCTCATTGAAAAATATGCAATTTTAGGAATAAAAACTTTTGTCAGAGATTAGAAAATGCATATTTTCATCTTTTTATTTTCTTCTAAGTTGTGCTGATTTTTTCTTCAACATGAAAAGTTGAGAAATAAGTGTAAGAATAAGCCAAGAATTTCTTGATGCTGTTTTTGTGTAACAATCCTCTCCAAACATAAAGGCTTTGTATAGTGGTTTTATTATGCTCAAGGGTTCTATAGGTTGGGAATTTGGAGAGGGCTCAGGGGGAAAGTTTCCCTGCTCCGCAGCGTCTGGGGCATAAGCTGTAAAGACTCCAAGGCCGGGGGTGGCTCTGGCTGGGGACAGGGATTACCTGAAGAGTCCTTCCCTCACACGCCTGGCACACAGGCTGGAAAGACTTGTGAAGGCCAGGACTACAGAGCAGATCACCTGCATGTGGCCTCTCCTTGCAGCTTGGCTTCCCCACAGCATGGCTGCCTCAGAGTAGTCAGAGCTGAGGGCTCCAATCACGAGGCTCCAGCAGACAAGGCAGAGGCTGCACTGCCTTTTATCACCCAGCCTCAAAAGTCACCCAGCTCCACTTCCACCGTAATCTGTTAGTTCCAAGGAAGGCACAACAAGCCCACCCCACTCAGAGGTGGGGGAGACCTTGGTGCCCACCCCATGAATGGAGAAACGTCAAAGAGGATGAGGGCCATGTTTCCAAACCTGTTTTAACCACTGCATCATAATTAAAGGGAACTTAACTGTTCCCTGAAAATTGAAATAAGTAAAAATTAAAATTTAGGCATTAATGCTATTGTGTCACAGTAAAAAAAGCTAACTTTATACTAACAGCTCAGAGAAACCTGTTGAGTGAATATGAAAGAAAGTGATACTCTGAATTAACCAGAATAAGAACTGATTCCTAATAATTTGACTTTGGGTTTCATAGTCTGGAGGAGGTAAGGAGAAAGAACATATTTCATCCATTCAAATGACTTCACATTCTCAGAAGCCAGTTAAAAGTTGGAATTCATTTCCTACAACTGCAAGATGAGGAGTAGAGTATTTAAACCATTCAACGGAATGATACTAAACAAATGATTAGTTTTTAGTAGTATTTACTATAGTAATATGTACTCTACATTTTTTTCTATATAATTAAGATTTATTGCACGGCTTAAAAGTATCTTTACTAAAAATGTAGTTACTGTATAAATTATTTTCTATGCTTTCCCCAGTTTATCCTTCTACAAGACTAATAAATACCGATTTAATAGAATATGAGAAAATGAGAGAGAAATGTCAGGAAAGTAGATGTAGTACACTTACTTTTAATAGGATTAATTCAAAATCCTTACACAGTGGCATGTTTTAAGCTTCTGAAAGGAAGAAAAATAAATCCCTAAACACATTTGTCTTTTTTTATATTTCAGATGTTCAGTAATATAAATACAATATTCTAATCAAATTTTTGTTTTCCTTTTTGAGGGAGAAGGTGGGGTGTTGAATTGAAATTCTCTTTGTAAATCTGGAGGTGGATGAAGGGAGCAGGCATTTCTGGTTGACCTTCTGTTGCTAGGAGCTGGAGTATAAGACCATGGCTTCTTTGTAAATCAGTTCAGCCTCTACTGCCCATCCTGGAACTACAGTAAAGACACAGTCATTCTTCAGTGCTTCCAGGACGCTTTGCCCAGGCATTTTGTGGAAAATATGGGTGTTCCTTTGATACCTTCTGATAATAGTCCTGAGAGGGGAGCCTAGCCAATGATCCCTCCATCCCACAGTATTTTTGTCTTCACATACGCCTTCTTGGCAAAACCACGTAAGCACTAACTTCAAATCATGATAAAATTCTCATTACTCATAATATTGTTCAGCCCAGTACCAAGTTCTCTTCATTGTCATTGTACCTCTCCAGCCAGCACTGCCAACCTGACTCAGGCTTCCTCTGTGGGGCCACAGAGGATTTCTGGAGACTGTCCACATGACTCAGGAGTCCAGGAGACACTGGAGAACTGTACCCAGGCCTTCACACTGTCCAACCACTTCATCTCGCCAGTTTTACTCTGATGTTGCTGCCCATGTTGGGGCTGTGGGGGTGGGAAATGAGGCAAAGACAGTCCTCCTTTAGACTTTGCCCTCAGTCTACACCCACCATGCAGGAATTTCAGCCTCATCCAGAACAGGTGGGGAAGAGACCATGAAACACCTTTCTGTCTGTCTGCTATTCCTACTTCTGCCGCACATCTACTTTCCATCACCTATTCAATGGCTGAAAGCGGTGAGTTTCCCTTTCTTCTCACTACCTACTCAGAACCCTCCTCTGAATGATGTCTTCTTTCTTACAAGAACGGACACTGATAGAAGTTGGGATTAAGGGAGAGAGCAGCCAGCAGAAAGGGAAAAATAGTGTCACACCTGTTCATAGCTGCAAGTTGGGCTGCAAGTTAAGTGAAACACAGATGGTGCCTTTAGCAGCTAACATTTGGAAGGTTAGGAGACAGGCTAAAAATGATCAGAGCGAAAAAGAAAAATTATTAAGAGCCATGAATCAGTTGAGCTGAGGGCTGAGGACTATGGCAGTTCTGATGAGGGAAAGTTGCTGCCACCTGGGTGAACCAGGAACAGAGAACTGAAGCTGGCTCAAGTCTTAGAGGCAGAACAATCACAGATCCAGACTCAGCAAGTAGGTCAGTTTAGCTACAGCTAAGCAAGGAGCCTGGAGGAGAAGAGAGAGCCACACGGTTGGAATGACCGGTCTGGATGTCAGTCTGAGGAGCTGGACCTTATTGAGTAGGCAATAAGGGGCCAATTAGAGTTCTTGAGTAGAGAAGACAAGAGCTGTGTCCCAGGAAGATCCCATAAAATGGATGGGAAAGAAGGGAGTATCGATGTTGGAAGCCACCAAAAGCTCAAGCCAGAAATCACTGCTCCATGTTGTACATACTAAGGCCAAGACACCCAGAAGAGTATTTTTAACATAACATATTAGATAATTCCATTTTCTCTGTGTTTTTTTAAACCCTTTGCCAAGGGAAATGCATATGATGAATTCAATTCTACACATCATTTGGCAAAATATTTTAATATGTGAATTGTAAGAATTAAAAAAATATGCTTTTCCTGTCACTTGTTATAGTCACATATGTATCACCATACTCAGATCCAAATATATCATGAGCTTCATTTCTAAATAAAACATGGAACACATTTTTGTCTCTCAATAACTTCATTATACCTTAAGCTTAAATGTATTCAGACGTGTGAAGATACTTACACACATAACTTATTTGGTTTTTAATATATTCCCATTAGGATGTGACTATTTGGATGAAAAGATAGGAATTAAATGTTTTTGGTTCAATGGCAATATATAATTAGGCATCAATGTTAGACTTCAAGAAGTGCCATTTAAAATCATAAACTATAGAATTTGTTTATGATGTGGGGGGAAAAGAGAAATATTTCCATAATTAATTTAAGACAATAAAATTATTGGGAGTTTATAATTCCTAGAGTTGCTTGTATTCATTCTAGCAGGGTTATAGTAATAGCAAATTATGATAAACACTTTATGATTCCTATAAAGCTCAAATGCCAAGTGCTTTCTCCTACAGGACTTCAAGATTTGATTGCCCAAGTGACATTCATATTGTCACATACTTTGTGAAATGCCTTATGTTAATTACAGTTTTTTCACATTTTACATGGTGATATTGTCATATTGTCTTATGCTTGAAATATTTTTAACCAAATAGTGGTTTCTGTAAAGAGGTCTTAAAAGTGGATTTTTCTTCAAAAAAAAACTTTAACCAAGTAAGAGCAAATTTTAAACTTTGGAAAGGAATTGTTTTGTTTTCTTCTTCTTTTTTTTTTTTTTTTTTTTTTGGTTTATTTGTTTTTTGCTGGAAGGAGAAGTACCATAAGCTGGTTGACCTTCCACCTGGTCCCATGACCTCTGGTCCCCAATGGCACCGATTTTTTCATACATTGAAGATTTGATTTCTTTGAAAAAAATGCCTTGTATATTCAGGTACATGAAAAAAAAATCATACTGTATTGTTAAAGATAAAAGCTTAATAAGTAGATGATACTCATGTTCAGTAAATTGGGTAATGGCTGTAATTAACAAATATATACAATACACAAAGTATTTTCAAGGTTACCTGCAAAAAAATTCACTTTTTCAAATATTTCATATATAGTCTTAGAACAAAATTCATACACTAAAAACACATATTTTGACATAATTTTATTAATATAAAGATATTCTGTGATTATGACATCAAAGTCTTATTTTTGTTGCCCACATAGAAAGCAGAACAAATTCTTTGTGCTCTCGCCATGCTTGACTCCATCTTTCACTGCTTAATATCCTGTTGCAGAGTCAAGCAGAATATAATACCTGCCACCCTCAAAACCAGAAGGACTCAGTGTCATAGAAGCTATAGTGTCTTCCAGTTTTCTGTACCTTTGAATCCAAATAATACAATGCCTCATTAGGTAAAACATTAACATGGAAAATGAATATGCACTCAAAAAAAGTGAAAATCCAGGTTTTTAACTCAAAATTAGGTAGCAATATTTATAAAATATTGTCACAGAGCTCCTCTAAAAGATGAACTCCTTGTTGTAATCTAACATCATTTGATTTACACCCAATCTTAGATTTTATTTTTTCTTTTCTGTTTCTTTCCCTTTCCTTTCTTTTTCCTTTCCTTTTCTTCCTTCCTTCCTTCCCCTTTCCTTTCCTTTCCTTTTCTTTTCTTTTTCTTTCTTTTCTTCCTCTTTCTCTCTCTCTCTCTGCCTCTCTCTTTCTCTTTCATTCTTTCATCTACAATTTATTGGGTGCTTATCAGGTTCTAAGCCCTGTGCTAATCACTTTATGTACATTCTCACTCATTTCTCACAAATGTATCTGAAATCATTATCTGAATTATATCTTAACCAATATTTTCATTCCACAGATCAGGAAACTAAAACTTGAAGACATAAAGCATTTTGCAGAAGATCAAGGAGTTAGAAGAGTCAGAGTAGGGCTCAAAGTCCAGTTTTCTGATTCCAGCACAGACCTACTAGGAAAAAATCACCAATGCCAAGCTAGGCAGTGTATGAAACCTGGGTTTTGGAGACAGTCAAGCCTGCATTCAATATACCCCTTTGCTGTTTATTATCTATGGAGCTTTAGACATCTCATTTAATATTTTTCACATCTGTGTAACTTTATCTGTAATATGACAATAACATAGCACTTACATCATATGATTTCTGGAAAAATTAAATGAAATAATATAAAATTTCCAAGGCCTCAGGGTAAGTAAGCGTTTGCATGGTATTGTTGGGAAATATTAAATAATTATGGAAAAATATATATTTCCTTTTACATTTTTAATTCCTATTTTTTCTCTTACCCTCTTACAACCCTTGCATTTAATTACAAACCTATTACTAAGTTACCATTACCAGCACTCGATAGTGGATTCAGTTCACTTCACCGTCATGTGCAACCTTACATCTAAGATGTCCGAGGCCAGAAAACCATTTTTTAAGCCTACGGAATGTATAGTAACTGCTTTGCTTAAAGACACACCAAACTGATGCTTTCCTACTTGCAAGCATGCTTACCATACCACTCCAAAACGGCAAGTAAACATAGCCACAGATCCTACAAAGAATGTTTGTAATATCACTCACAGTCAATAGAGAAGGTCAGATTCAAACCACATCCTTCCACACATTGTGGACTGAAGACACACTGGTGATATTACTTTAAATCCACTCGAGTGCCCAAGATCCTTTCTGGTGGAACATGAACTGCCAGCAGGTGTGGGTTTTATCCATGGTTCTGACTCTCCACAGACATCATTGCATCATTTATGTTTCCACTGCTTCAGTGCACAGAACTGGGATCCAGAAAAATGGGCAGCCTATATATTTGAGAGGCCACCATACATACCACATGGTATTTTATTGAGGCACCTGGGATTTTTTTTCTGAGATAGTTGGTAGTTAACACTTTTTTTAAGTAGCCATATTAGCCCCCTTGACTTTAAACAATGTGGTACTCCTACAGCCTAGAACACCAAGAGCTGGGTTTGTTGTGCTCTTAAACAAGTCATTATTATCATTAATATCTAGAACTTCTTTCATGGTCTGATGACAATCTCTTTGTTCAAATAGAGTGGCCAGTGCCTCAGTGGAGTTCAGCAGAAATTCCAGGGCCTTCAAGTTGTTTAACAACTTGGATTATTGGATTAAGAATCATGTGTGCCCGGAGTGAGATGATTTGCTATCCCATAATAATCTGAGGAGGCGAAGAGGCAAACTCAGGATTATTTTAAATCTGCTGGGCAGGAACACAGGGAAGAGATCCTGATCTGCCTGCTAGGGACCACAGAAGTAATCAATGAGACTCACTCTTGGACTTGCACATGGAATTTGAAAGAGAAAGTGATATATGGCATGAGATTTATTTAGTAGGAGCCATCTGACAGAGACACAAAGTCGGAAAGATACTGAAGAGTAATTGCAGGACACAAAGTGGCCAGAAAAAGCAGAATCAACATGATGGTACCAATCTTTCTCTAGGGATGAGACTGAGGTAATGTGTCACAGCCTCTTCTCAACAAACTCCTCATTTACTCCTTAAACCTTAACATTGTACTAATATCTTCACTAATCATCCATCATGATGCTTTGCATAAGTGATAATCTCCATTGACAGATGCTAAGATCTTTGAAAACTAAAGTAACATAAAATTCCAAAGACATTTTGGAAGCATTTAGTTTCAAATTTGAAAAAAATAGTACTACTAACAGAAATTCACACTGAGCTCACAGCTCTTCTGCATGTTCAATATATTCTGTTATGTTTAGAGGAGAGAAAATTGAAGCTAAGACCTCCTTTTAGTAATGATCGTTTTAATGTCTGCTATCACGCTGGGTAAATAATGCAGGGCTCCCAAATTTACTCATGACAAGCAATCATTTTTCAATAAAAATGGGTAATTTCTCCATTTCAGCTTTCATATAAGTGCCTATAAGAGCAAAAATATTGACCTCTGATACATTGCAAATATTAGTCTTATTATAATTCCCAAGGAGCATATCTTTGAAAGGTATCCTAAAAAATCACAAAATTTCCTTAAAGTGACAGATAGTTCATCTTAAGTAGTAAACACTGTGTTCTACCTCCTGTACTTTCCTGATAAGTGAAAAATTTTTAAAGAGTTAAGAATGAAAAAAGGTAATATATAAGCATTAATCTAATAAAATATATATATTTTAACCCTCCTACAATGCAGTATGGTGCAGCCACTGTGGAAAACAGTATGGAGATTCCTCAAAAGACTAGGAATAGACTTACTCTATGACCCAGAAATCCCACTCCTGGGCATATATCCAGGAGGAACCCTACTTCAAAATGACACCTGCACCCCAATGTTCATAGCAGCACTATTTACAATAGCCAAGACATGGCAACAGCCTAAATGTCTATCAACAGATGACTGGATAAAGAAGATGTGGTATATTTTTACAATGGAATACTACTCAGCCATAAAAACTGACAACATAATGCCATTTGCAGCAACATGAATGCCCTTGGAGAATGTCGTTCTAAGTGAAGTAAGCCAGAAAAATAAAAATACCATATGAGATTGCTCATATGTGGAATCTAAAAAAAAAAGAAAGGAAGAAAGAAGACAAATGAACATAAATACAAAACAGAAACAGACTCACAGACATAGAATACAAACTTGTGGTTGCCAGGGGTGGAGGGGGGTGGGAAGGGACAGACTGGGAGTTCAAAATTTGTAGATACTGACAGGCATATGTAGAATAGATAAACAAGATTATACTGTATAGCACAGGGAAATATATACAAGATCTTGTGGTAGCTCATGGTGAAAAAGAATGTGACAATGAATATATGTATGCTCATGTATAATTGAAAATTGTGCTCTACACTGGAAATTGACACAACATTGTAAACAGACTATAACTCAATAAAAAAAAATGTATTAAAAAAAAGTGACGGTGTTAGTGATAGACTGAGGGTGAGGGGTACCTCTTCATCACTTCTTAGGTTTCTGTTGGTTGGTGAGAGTTCCATGGTTATAGCACTGCTGCCTGTCTCAGGGCTTTCATTCACTTCTTCCTCTGCAGGGGAGGTGGAGGGGCTTAATCTGAGTGGTAAGTTCAAAAGGAGAAACTGGGCCAGTGCAGCCCAGGCACTCCTCACTCTAAGGAGCCAGCATGCCCACGTGTACCAGGCCCTAAATTTTACACACCGGCTTCTGTATGGGGAGGCTTTGATTGTTCAACCATGCTTGAGGCTTGTTAAGACTGTCCAGTTCAGTGTCAGGAACCTCACCTTCCTGCTGACATATTCTCTAATATTAACTTTATCAGTACTAAAGATGCTATGTTAGCTTTGAGTTGTCTTATTTATTGTATTATTTCTCAGTTGACACTATTTATTACACCCATGTCAACACCAAGCGACACTGATTCAGTAACTTATTCCTTCAGGACGATGCTTTTGGTCTGTAAAGTTGTAGGTGAAGGCTTGTGTTGTATTCTCTAAGCTATTACTGAAGGTTTATGAATGCCTGTGTATGAAGATAATCAATCAATTGTTAGGAAACAATAGAGAGCAGAGTCATGCACTCAGTAACTATATTTTGAGAAGCCCCTATGTGCTAGGAACATTCTGGATACTGGAATTATTGTAGTGGAAAGCCATGGTCCCTGTCTTTCTGGCATCTACTTTCCACTGAGAAAAAACAAACATGTAAATGCATACCACATACATACATGGGCTACTAGCTGGTAGTGATAAGAACACTCAGTAAAAATGTTTTACAAAGATAAGATAATCCTTCTTTAGGGAGGACAGTTAGGGAAGTCTCCTCTAAGGAAATAAAAGTTGACGAGACCTATAATATGAAGTGGTAGTCATGATCTTATCTAGGGAGAAAGGACTCCATGTAGAAGAAATAGAAACTTCAGAGGTCCTGAGAGGAAACACTTAATCAAATCCAGCCGGCAGAAAGGTGACCAGAGTGACTAGAATATAACAGAAAGGAATTGAGAAGCAGGAGACATGGACCTGGAGAGGTCAACGGGACCTAGATCATGAAAGGAGAACTTGTAGGCCATAATTTAAAAAAGAAAAATTATTCAAAAACAAAATAAAAATATATTGGAGTGTTTAAAGTTAGGAATGCATATAATCAGAATTCAGTTTTTAAATTTTCCCTTTGGCTGTTTTGATTGAAAGGATTGCAGAGACAGCAGACGAGACTCAATTGAAGTGGCTTAGGCACAAGATAACTGCTTATTCAGGGTTGTCCTTGTTGGGGTGTAGGTGTGATCCCACTTGAGAAATCCAGGGAGTCAAGAGGACTTATGTACAACAACATATGGGGTGTGAGTAGGGTTGCAACCCCAGGAATTAAGGGTAACTCCTACATTTTTATCCTGAGCATCTAGGTGAACGGGGTACAATATCCAGAGATAAAGAAGACTTTTGGAGGACCCAGTTGGGCTTCATCTTGCACAAATGGTTCTGCTTGTTTCCATGTCTGTGGTGTCCTTTAGACTACCAAGTTGAGATATCAAGTAAGCTGCTGGATATATGTGTATGGATCTCAGGGTGAAGAAGTCAGGGCTAGAGATACTTTATCTGTTGTTCTTCGCTGCCATGAGTTAGGGAATTGCTGGGAAGTAATGAGATTAATGATATAAAATATTGCTCATGGACATGTATTGTTCGACCTGCATTAGGCTAAAAGCACTATACATTTCTCATCCAATTTAATCCTCACAACAGCATCATATTAGACATGGAAAAACTGAGGTTAAACGAGAATAATTTACCCAAAGGTGCACAGATAAGTGGTAGACTAAACTTTCAATTTATGTCTCTCTGAATCTAAAGTCCATGCTCACTGGACTAAAATCAAGTGTGGAGAAAGCACCTTCACCCTGCATGCTCTTAGAGCAGGAGACTGGGTTTCATTTGTTACCTCAATTAGCTGTATGACCTGCATGCTCCGTATGATCAACAAGAAAACCCTCGAAACTCAGAGATTCTGTGTGCTTGACTTCAAAGCCGCTAAGAAAGGAATAATTTATAATTTGAAAAGGATAGTTTTGGGGGAGGACTCCTCAAGAATTGGGGGGTACATAATAATCAAGGGTTCCTAACCTAGTGTCCTGAGCTTTTATCAAATTATCTAAGGAGGTTGGCCATAAATATCAGTGTGTCCAAAGCAAACCAGTTAATGCACATTATCCCAGAATAATTATTAATAATGCCCCCTTTAATAGTCAAAAGTATCCCAGTTTTGACAAGTTATAGGGTAACTCAATGCTTATAAGTAACTGATAGAGTACAACCATCACACAGGGACCCCTCCATTCACTCTTTATATCCATCTGTTGAAGTCAACCCACCCTTCAAAGCTCAATTTGAATTAATTCATTTTTTTTCACTCAGTCTTCTCTCATTAGTGTATTTATGCCACTCCTATGATACTTACTACAGATTATTTTCTGCTGAACATAAAAAATATTTTTTCTCTCTTCTTTAAATGTAAGCTCTATGTATCTCTGAATGTCTCCAGTCTTATCAATTTAGGTATTCAGTAACTGTTGAATCAATGTTGACAAAACTGAAGTACTGTGCAGGTATAATGGGAAACATGTTTGCTAGTTATTGTTTTTTAAAGAACACAGATTAGAGTGCATGTAAGAACTTCCACTCCTTTTTGCCTTCTGTAGTACAAATCAGCACGTCCCTGAATATTAACGAAGAGAAGCTTTCACAGAATTTCAAGATGCACACAACTGGCACAGAGTTAGTTAAACTGATAAAGGACTCTGGGGACATTCTGGCCCAAATTCCAGAAACCAAATGGTAATTGAGAAAGATAATTACATAAAAAGTATAATCTGCCACAACACAACGCTCCATTGGAGAATATAATGCTGGCTTTTAACTAACTTTGGTTTGGGTTTTTGAGAACTGAAAATGTGTTTTCTTAAATTGCACATGTTATAAAAATTGCCTCCTGTAACCTCTAGTCCACTAAACTGGTACAACATACAAAACATTAGTTTTAACACTAATACAGGGAAGATACAACGTGGTTATAGGTTGGGTTCTAAGCCACTTAAAAAGAAAATACACTACTTTTTATATATATACGGCCTATAGTAGTTCTCATTTGCATTGTTGTTTGAGAACTGAGCAAGGCTAATTACAGAACAAAAGGAAAGTATATATGCAAATATTTGAACATTCAAGCCTTTTGAGGGGGATACTTTATTGCCAGTTGAATGCATGGGGGTTAGGGCGGGATCTGAAGAACTGGAAAACATTCCTTCTTGCTGACCAGGTTCACTACACTCTATTTTATTATGAAACATTGGAAACCATAAACTATATTAATTGATATGTTTATTGTCAGAGAATTAAGCAGCTATAGTAGAACAGCCCTTGGTTTGGGTTATGGCCTACTATGCTGAAGTTACGGGTGCATGTGTTAGTCAGCTTTCACTCAGTTGTCATGTATTCACAAATGTCCTGAAACTCTCAGTGGCTTCTACAGTAAAAGGTTATTTCTTAATTGGTTATATCTCACATCTCAACTGTAGGTCAGCTACAGCCTTGCATCATGTAGCTTCTACCTGAGGGGTCAGGCCTTATCTGGGTAGAATGCGTTGTTATTATTCTAATATTTCAACTTAAATACAGCTCACTCATGTTAAATACTCTTTGTGTGCTGGCAGGAAAAGAAAATGATCAATGGCAGAACCACAGGATGGCTCTTAGAGCTTTTGCTAGGATGTGGCAACATCATTTCCAAAGCAAGTCATGTGGTCAAACTAATGTCAATAGAGCATGGAACTATAACCTCTTACAGGGAGGGCAATGTATATTGGGAATAATAGTAGAATTTACCACAGTGCCTATGATACATCTTACAGCAAACACAGCATATGAATTTTGATCATGCACTAAAATAGAAATCAGGCAACTCTGATCTAAAAATCAGAGAGAAAGAAAATAGCTCTATTGGAACAGCATCTGTTTATTTCTTCTACCAACAATGAACAGACATGGGTATGTATTAAAACATGGACTGGCAAACCCAGACACACACATGCACGCATGCGCACACACACCCACACAGCTGTTAATAACCAACAGTCTTTTGAAGACTCTGAGATTACTGCCTCCCATTGTCTTTAATTGGATGTCAGTTAGGTTAGCAATAATGTCTGAGACTAATGAAAAAAAGAATTCCATGAAGGACAGCTGTTATCTGTGATGCCATGTTATAGGTTTTGTCTCTAATTGATGGCACCGATTTGAAAGGTGAAAAATGTTCCTCTTTGTAAGGGAGTATATTTATTACCGAACAGGAAAAGAGTAAGTTATTTTCCAAATCAAAAAAGATTTATAATGTGTTATTGTTCACTTTACATCCAGGAATGTTGTAGGTATTACAAGAGAATGCAAAATAGTAGTCAGTAATGGTGTCCTTATAACTTTTAACCCTAAGAAGTGTCAATCTTCCAAATATTTACACAAAACAGTCAAGTGCCCTAATTTATGACTTCAGCGTATGTTGCATTGGGTGAAAATTTAATGCTTAGAACTTACAAGTAGAAACAGGCTTGAACTGAACCTTACGGAAGAGTAGTAAGTAATAAGAAGTTCAGTATTCCATAATTTACAGAAACAGGAAGTGGAAAAATTAGTGACTGAAATAAGCCTTGGAAATAACCAGCTAGAATGAACTCATCAGGCAAAAAACTTTAACAGAATCTGAAGTTAGTATATTTTTCTCATTAGTCATCTCTGGTCCCATAAAAGAGACAATCGAGATGACATAATCCTACTTTAATAAGAGCTTGCCAAATATAGCCCTTCAAAATTAATTAGCCTACTAATCATAAAAGAGAAATGAATAGGCAGGTAGACTCTCTAACAATGAAAATGCCCTGAAGAAGTCCCAGACCCATTTTATCCTATCTAACATGTCTACTAGTTTTATCTCACATGGTACTAATATTAACATGTTGGATGATACTCTCATTAATAAATAATGTTTCTTTTTTTTCTTTGTATCTCTAATCTTCACAAAGATCCCATAGTTCAAGTCTCCACTGAATCAAGTTGGTAAATTTATTTTTTCAAAAGTCTTCTAAAAACAATCAGATGCCAAATAATCAATGGAAATATTTATAAGAATATAAGCATCTTTTTTATTGAAGTGTAATCAATTTACAATGTTGTGTCAATTTCTGGTGTACAGCATAATGTTTCAGTCCTACACATACATGCCTATATTCCTTTTCATACTCTTTTTCATTACTGGTTACTACAGAATGCAAGCATCTTTATTCTTTCTTCTCATTAATGTTTGAGAGGGAATATATGGAATAAAGCATCCTATTTTACAGTGAAGCTCTGAAGGCAGCTGAGAAAACAGATTTGGGAAAAGATGTTAGGAAATTTGGACAGGAATATGAAAAAGTGACCAAGTGGGGGAAGAAATTCAATTACCAGTCCCTATGACTCTCTATATTTTATGTTATAAGATAGCATATTTTATGTGATTTACTAAAGATCTTCAAAAAATACTGACACAGAGAAGAATATTAGGGGCTGCTTCTTCCACATAGGCTACAATTACATTTTGTGTGATACTTCAGGAAGTCTTAACACGGACGTGAACTAAGGTAACCCCAACACAAGTAACTTGTATCTGAGCTGGTGCACGCATGATGTGCCTGCACACTCAACTCACTGAGTTGCTCAAGAAATGTCCATCATGCTTCCCCCATAACAGGAATGCACTTGGTTCTGAGGTGCAACGTCTGTGTGACAGGAGGCAGTTTGGATTTGCTAGCTGGTTTGGAGCTAAAAAAAAAACTGGGCTGCAGGTATAAATTAAGTTGTCATCAGCATGTAGATGGTATTTTCAAAATGGAAATAAATCAGATCCCTGCGGAGGTAGTAGAGAGACATGAGAAGAGGATATAGGGAAACCTAAGGTAAACCAGGATTTAGGAGTGTCACAGACAGAGAGCAGCTACTGAAGTAGGAAAAGAATTAGGAGCAGTATTTCAAGAACAAGGAAGTGGTCAGTTCTGTATTAGATTCCTGAGAGATCCAGTAAAAAGAGAACTAAGCAAGGTACATTGGACGTTGTGTCACTGAGGTTGTTGGTGACCCTGACAGAATCAGTGTTGGTGGCACTGTGGGAGAATTACACAAGAACACACACACATGTGCGCACAAGCACATGCATGAACGGTTCTGAAGTCCTCTGGTAATATACTGTACATCCAGGATGTTCCGTTGTTTAGAAAGCCTGGTATTTCTGTGACCATTGTGACCATTCAAAATGCCTTAATTCTGAAGTGTCTTTAATTCAAAATGGACCTCTGATTATGAGGAAGTAACAACTTATGTTAGCAGCTACTATTTTTCCACAATCAATGTCTTGGCCCCATGGATTTAAAATAAGCTATCTACATAATTCACTTCTTATATTGCTCAAGATACTCCATAATAATTGACTGCATCTAAGACTATGAAACTAAGCATGCTCTTTCAAACCCACCAGTGAAGACTAAATGACTGAGTCTCATATGCAGATAATTTCAAAATTAGTCTAAGCACCAAGTTAGCTTTTGTATACATTAACAAATCTGTCTTCTTGACAGAAAGCCAACTTACAGTTAACCAAGGGGAAAGAGGGGCAGGATAAATTAGGAGTTTGAGATTTGCAAGTACAAATTACTATATATAAAATAGATAAACAACAAGGTCATACTGTATAGCACAGGGAACTGTATTCAACATCTTGTAATAACCTGTAATGAAAAAGAATACAAAAAAGAATATACATATATATATAAATGTATAATTGAATCACCAGGTATGCTGTACACCAGAAACTAACACAACATTGTAAATCAACAATATTTCAATATAAATAAATAAACAGATAAATCTGTTTCCTTAGTCAAACTATCCTAAAAATATAAATTCTGGACTCATTCAAAATAAACACTGATTTATCTATAAAAGAAGTCCTTGATTTGAGAGAATATAACTAAGCTCAATGTGTTCCTAAATTATGCTTTACATACTTTACATGAAGTATGCTTTCTGAAGTATCCTACCCTGTCCCCATCCACCACCACACACACATTGTTTATTCAAGTCATAGATCCCAAGACCACTCAACCAGGAGAATCAAAATTTATACAGTAGTTATAATTCATGTATGAACAACAGTGACCTCATGTGGCTAATGCTTTATGCCTGAAGCTATTAGACTAAGAACAACAAAAAACAGCCTGCGCTGTGCATCAGAACTTACATCACAATGAATGATTTGAGTTGCCCACGTCACCCAACACAATTTCTTTTTTTAAGCCTCCGATCACAAAGCCATCCCTTCCAGGGACTAGTGGGACTAGTGTGGATTCCTTTCATGTATAATTACAAAGTTAGATTGCTCAAAGATTAATATTATGGAATAAAGCGTCTTGAGGGCCAGGGATCAAATCTTAACTGCTTTGTGTCACCAAAGGATTCAGTGCTGGTCTTTGCACATTGAAAGAACTTTTCAGACACTTTCTAAATTCCATCTCATCTTCCTTGTCTTGGGTATTCCAATGTTAAAAATAAACACCTAAAAGGCAATTTAACAACAGATACCATTGGTGCTTTACTACCCAGCTGTTGCTAACTTGGTGGAATGGCTGTATTTCTCTTCTGTTTGAGAAGTTTTCTTACCCAACTTAAATGATGGTAATATGCATGGCTTTCACTCAAGGATTTGCTCAAAAAAATATTTTACTGCATTATCAGCTAGAATAACAACAGATTCAAACATATTACATGATATTAAAAATGAAATTACTTCCAGCACTTTCTCCTTTATAATCAAGGGTAATATTCTTTACCTTCTATTTTAAAGAACTGCTATAGTTTGAGCATAGGTAATTATCTAACTGCATCAGTGAGATCTTAGCTAGGGAATGCCCAGTTGAGGGTAAATTCTGAAGTAATGTGATATTCAGTAGATGACAGACTGCTGCTCCCAATACTCTGTTCAGAACTAACGCACTCTATCTCCTACCACAGTGGTAAAGAACATGACTCTGGAGTAAGAAAACCTGGCTGACAACCCTGACTTCAACATTTATTTGCCACTGGGCCATTCACTATACTCTCTTAGACCCAGAGTGCTCATCTCTTGGATGGGAGAGTGTACAAGCATGTACTTCATGGAGTGCTCATGAGCCTTAAATTAGAAAGTATTTGTATACTATTTGCTATGATTGAATGTTTGTTGCAACCTCCTATTTATATGTTGAAATTCTAATCCCCAATGTGATGATATTAGGAGATGAGGCCTTTGGAAGGTGCTTAAGCCATGAGGATAGAGCCATAAATGGGGCTGGTACACTTTATAAAAGAGACCCCAGGCAGCTCCCTAGTCCCTTCTACCATGTAAGGACAGAGAGAGAAGTCTGTAAACTGGAAAAAGGATCTCACCCACCATGCTGGCACCGTGATCTCAAACTTACTGCCTCCAGAATTATGAGAAATACTAGTTATTTTCATTCATTTACTGAACAAATACATATTAAGATCCTGCTATGGGCTCAGTACTGGTTTTTGGCACAATGATTCCAAAGTAAACAGAATAGAGAAGACCAGTTTGTTTCTGGATTTCATATTCTAGAAAGGAGAAATAGACAAGAAATAAGTAAAGAAAAAAGGAAGTAAGTAAACGTACATCAAGGGGTGTCGAGTGGCAGCAGGCACGGTAAAGGAAACTAAGTTAGGATAAGAGGGCTAGACAGTGATGGGGTATTATTTTATGTAAGTTGGTCAGGAAAGGCATCTTTTTTAAAAAAAACATTTAAAAAGGCTTCAGGAGTTATAAGGAAGAACACTTCAGGCAAAGAGAACAAGAGCCAAAGCCCTGCAGTGGAAGTAGGCTTAGAGTGTGCAAGAATTTCTGTGACTAAAGCAGATTGAATGAGATTAATTCAGAGAAATAGCAGGGCACGAAATCATGTAGGGCTCTGTGAGCTATAGTGATACATTTAAATTTTATTCTGATCCAAATATAAAAAGCCATTTAAGAATCTGATCTGTGAAGGGACATAATCTGGCTTATACTGTAAAAGGCTCACTCTGGTGTTGGGTACTTAAAGGACAGTGGGAGAGAAGATGAGAGACCAAGTAGGATGTTTTCCAATAATCCAAGAGATAATGGTGGCTTGGACAGGATGTTTGTGGTAGATATAGGGGAAAATATTCATATATCAGGTATAATTCAAAGCAAGAAATTAGAGAAACTTTTGATGAATGAGGTGTGAAATGGAAGAGAAAAGAAGACTCAGGGAGTGGAAAGGAGACACAGAAAAGAGGAATGAAGAGTTTAATTTTGATCATTTTGATTTTGAGGTATCTTTTAAATATTCAAGTGGAGATGTTGAATAGGCAATTGGGTATTTCAGGCTGGGGCTTAGGGGAAATTCCCCAAAGGAATTTAAAAATGTGAAACTTCTCAAATTATTGATGGTATTTAATTTCACGTAATTGGAAGATACAGTATAGAAATTGAGTATAGATAGAAAAGTATTTTTTGAGAGGGGAGCCCTGGGGTTTCCAGTGTTTAGAGGTCAGACTGATGAGAATGAATTAACAATTACAGTATAAATACCTGGAGTTCTGAAGCAAAGACACGTCATCTACAGGAAAGAATTATATGACACTCAAAAAGAGCCCCTGGTTTGCTACTAGGTCCTAAGATGGAGCACCTGACCACGGACAATCAATCAAATGACTGTGCTGTAAGACCTGCCCATCTTGAACTGGAAATTGTCAGATGCATCAAGCCACGTTAGGCTAGCCCAGCAGCAATACACTGTAAAATAGAAATGGGACATCTAGGACCCAAAGGCAAAGTAAGTCATAAAAACAAGTGGCCCAGACTCCTATGTCACCCACCATTGTCACATGAGCAGCACTCCACTGGCCAACATCTATGACTACATGGCGGGAGAGAGGGGTTTCATAAGATCAAACGACAAGAGAAAATGACTGAGCTCTTTTAAGGATGGACTGGTTTGCTGTGCGTCTACAACCTGAAAATGAAGAGTAGCTACAGTTCAGCTCTGCTCAAGGGAGGGCCAGAAAGACAGCAGTGAAGGAAATGCTCCCCAACAGACATTTCTTTGAATGGTGCACTTGGTTATCCCCTTTGCAAGGAAAGAGTAGTGTGAGATTAGACTATATGAAACAATGGCCATTTGAGGATAGCTAGGTGGCAAGGAGAAAGATTTGGAGACCAAGGGCAAGGATGTCTGGGGAAGGGGCATGTGGATGAAGGGGCATAGGGGAGTGGACCTGGAGTATTTGGTATCACGTATTCAAGTCCTTCAAAGAGTACCCGAACCTGACAAGATATTAAAAAATAAATGTGACAAAATAATTCAACCAGTTGACATCAGCTATGCTTTGGCATCAGCCACCCCAGTGCTGGCACAATGGGCCCATCAAAGTTGTAGCTGTAGTGATAGGAATGGAGGCTCTGAATGAGCCGTACAGCACAGGAGCCCTCTTACTAAAGACGGTCTAGCTTCCGCTGCTGCCACATGTCCAATCTGCCAGAAAAGGAAACTAATGCTGAGCCCTCCCAGATGATACCATTCTTTCAGAAGATCTACTAGACAGTTGGGGTTAAGTTGGTTACTTTGAACCCTTTTCTGTTGGTAGGGCCTCAGCCAGCACCGCTATTCTAGGCTTAGAGAGTGGTCAGTACTCTTTATGCAGTCACATCATCTAAAATAACACATGTGAGGTTGTGGGCACATGCCTATAGGGTCCACCCGTCTTACCACACAGCATCTCCCGGAAGCTGCCTGACAGAGTGATGGAAAAGCCTCTGAGGTGCCAGCTTGGAGACTACATCCTGCAAGGATGGGGCATCATTCTCCAGGACGCAGTAGACAGTGGTGCCCCCTTATCCACAGTTTCGCTTTCCTCAGTTTCAGTTACTTGTGGTCAAACATGGTCCTAAGATATTAAATGGAAAGTTTCCGAAATAAGCAATTCATAAGTCTTAAATTGTGTGCCATTATAAGTAGATTGATAAAATCTCACGCCAACCCACACCCTCCCACTCTGTCCTGTTTAGGAAGTGAATCATCCCTTTGTCCAACACATCCTGCCCCTTAGTCACTGAGTAGTCATCTCAGTGGTCAGACTGGCTGTCATGGTAATGCAGTGCTTATGATCAAGTAACTGTTATTTCGCTTAATTAGGGCCCTAACGCACAACAGTAGTGATGCTGACAATTCAGATCTGCCAAAGAGGAGTAAAGTGTTTGCTTTAAGTGGAAATGTGAACATTCTCCACTTAATAAGAAAAAAGTCTTATTCTGAAATTGCTAAGATCTATGGTAAGAACGAGTGTTCTATCCATGAAATTGTGAAGAAGGAAAAAGCAACGTGTGCTAGTTTTGCCATGGTTCCTCAAACTGCAAAAGTTACAGCCACAGTGAATGACTAAGTGCTTCATTAAGATGGAAAAGGAATTAGACCTATACAATACAATATTTGAGAGAGAGACCACATTCACATAATTTTTACAGTATATTGTTATAATTGTTCTGTTTTGTTATTAGTTGTTATTTTTAATTTCTTACTGTGCCTAACTTATAAATTAAACTTTATCCTAGGTATCTATGTATAAGAAAAAAACATAGTATATATAGGATTTATATATGTACTATGCACAGCTTCAGGCACCCCCTGGGGTCTTGTAACGTATCTCCCATGGATAAGGGGGTTACTGTACACAAGAAATCACTGACCTTATATGGTTCTGTGCCCCCAGCAGGGACAACACTTGTCTCTGGTCTGGGAGCCACGGGGAGAGGGTAGAAGTAGCCCTGCTTACTGTCACTCTCAGGGAGTCACTTGGTGAATGTGTGCTTCCCTCGCCTGCATGTCTAGGCTCTGCAGGTCTAGATGTGCTGATTCCATCAGGGAACAGAGCAATGTCCAGTTAAACGCTGAGCTGCAGCAGCAGCTTAGTCACTTTGGGCTCCTTGTGAAATGAGACTAACAGGAAAGAAGGAACTGAGTCACCGTTCTCACAGGTGGAATTAACCTTGACCCTCAAGAGGAGGTAGGCTCCCTGTTCTGTAAAGGAAGCAGGGAGAAAGTGCTTAGCATCCAAGGCATATCTCTTAGAACTTTGCTGCCCAGTTGTGAGAAATACTTGGCAAATGCAGCAGCCAGAGCCTGATAAGGGTATGGTGATCTGGAATAAAGATACCTCAAGAAGATCAGTGCTACCCACCGCTCCCCCTCTGCCCCAGGTAAGCAGCTAGACCAGCAGAGGTACTAGGCAGAGGAAATCCATAATGGACAGCAGAGGAGAGAAAATAGGAGTATCAGTCATGGCCTTAAAACCAGCTGTAGCAGTAGGAGCTATACTTTATCTTACTAATCTTCCTCTTAAAAATCTCCCAGGGAAAAAAGACCAACCAGAAACCCGAAGGAAATGTTCCTAGATGGACTGAACTTACACAAAGCAAGTGGATAGAAGAAGCTCGTGCATGCTGCGGTGTGTCCCTCAGGTTCCCCACCCCGTCCCCTCCTGCCCCCAACCGAGGCCACCACCCCAGCTGCCTGGATCACTGCCTGCTGAAAGCTCAGAGCTGAGTCCCTCCCCCTAAGTTGCCCTCAGATGAAAGGAGCTGCCTGGCCTGAGGTTAGGTCTCCTTACACCAGTCAGCTCTCATCTAATGACTGGACCATGCTGGGGGCTCATTTACTTGTCTCTTGCCTCGATATGAGATAATTTGGCACAACTCTGAAAGTATATGGTAAAAATTAATAAAGAAAAACCTAATTAAATAGTCGGGGAAGAACATGGGGTGCTCTCATACCCTGTGACAATAACAGAGCCCAAGAAGAAGAGAGACTCACCTTATTTCCTGGGAAGGACTCAGCCAATGAAAAGCCATAGACTGTTTACTCCAGCCCTCCCAACTTCCTTTTCTCCCTTCTATAAAAGAGTTCTCCTTCCCTTGGCATGCAGGGACTTGCATAAGTCTTACCACGGTTGCAGACCTCGATTACAATTCTCTGCTGATCCCAAATAAACTTCTTTTTTTTTTTTTTAGCTGAAATAACTGGTGATCTGTTTGTTTTAGGGCAACAATATTCCAGATCCAGAGGTCGCTGTGGGATAGGCTGAGGCCTCTGTTGTACCTACATCTCAGTCAAATTCTGCCTCTGTCCAATACTGCTGCCCTTGCTCCTGTACAAGCTTATTTGCGGAGTGCCCTCCCCAATAAACCTGCATACAAATCTCAATATCAGAGTCCGTTTTCTCGGGGACACAGTGTGAGACAGTAACCTTTAATGGTATTTTCTCAATTGCTTAATTTTTCATTGTAAAATAAATAGTATTTTTAAAGAATGGATTTCACATGCAAAAAAATGTAGACATAACTGGCCAACTTAATTGCATCCCAAATGATGCAAACAGACTCTCAAAGCAAAGCACAGATTTTACTGTGTTACTTTTGATTTTGGTTTCCCTTCTGATGCTGCTCTGCTTCCCACCAGCCAATTTCCTTTCTTTCCAAGTAGAGTTCCTTCTGAGACTTAGTTCTGCTTTTTTTCTTTCCTAATTTAGATTTTACCTCCAAATATGAGCTATATAAAAAGGTATTAGTACAACAGAAGCAAAGAGAAAAAATCAAAAAACTTTGTTTATTTCTAAATACCCTATAGGAAGTTGTACAAAGATTCATGCATAACAATAGAATGTAAATTTAGGTAATGATTTGGATCTTCTCCAATTGCAGCTTCAGCCTGGCAAACAACAGATTTCCTTAGAAATTCATTGTAGCTCAAACATAAAATTCTTGTTACACCATGGCTAATTGACATCGCACAAGCATATGTAATGAGTTTTTCAATAAAGAAATAAATACCTTTTGTGTAGAGGGAGAAAAAAGGCCAATATGGAAGAATATTTTAGCAAATGAGTCAAGCTAGAGGTTTGGATGTTTTAAGTCTTTTCATTTATATTTGCATTTATATCACTGATCCAAAAAATTTCCAAATGAAAAAGTGGCAGTACTCTGTAACAGAAGCATCCTTGAGTAATTATGGGGAAAAAAAACAAAAAACCCCTGAGGTCCCCATGTTTAATTAGTATAAAAACATTAGCTTTGCAAATTTACCTGGTTTCATTTATTTTTTTTTTGACCCAGGGATATGGAGAAATTAATAACTAACACATAATATAGATTAGATATGGAATGAGTTCAAAACCACTGCTTTCTTAGCCCACGTGATTCACTCAACTTGCTATTTTTAAATCAGTTTTTGAAAATCTGCTAGTTTCTGGAAGAGATTTAAGATGGCTTAAAAAACTAAAGCAAGAAAAATAAGAGCACAGGTGAGAGAGTAAATGAATATGAATAGAGAGGAAAATGAGAGTGGAATTAATAAACTAGGAATTAGGCTAGCGTACAACTTCCTTATGCTGGGCAGTACATTTAACAGAAGATTGCAGCAGCCATCGAAGAGTGAATGATGATACGCAATTCGACTGACAACCTCTTAAATGTAAGGAAAAGCACTAGATTAAAATAAGTACCATGTTCTCCTGAGCCCTACCAAAGATGCCACTATATGGTAATTTAAAAAACCTCAATTACATTTTGTATGAAAATTGTTAAAGAAGCAAAAGTTTTCAGGGGAAAACTTTCATTTCGTTAGTTGCTTGTTTTTTTCATAATGTCCCTCAACATCAGCCAATAACACAGTACTGAAAAGAAAAGTCACAAATAAAATTTTAATTTAGTCTACCCCAGATATTATTAAAGAGAAAGTTATTCTGACTTGTTAAAATGGTCAGGAAGACTTGATACTCAAGTCTATTGCAACGGAGTAGTGTAATGGAGAAAGAGATTGGGCTCAAGTCCAAATACAGTAAGGCCAAGTGGGGATTGAGAGGTGTGGAACAGGGTGATGGGGACCAGTGGATGGAAAATTACTAAAAGGAGACATCAAGGGTAGGGAAATTCTTGCTATACTGGCTTTATAGAATTCTCGCTAAAGGCAGGTCAAGGACTTAGATGACAAAGTTAGGGGATATGGTACTTGATCAGGTATTAAGGGTAGGGGGACTCTTGACAAACTGACTTAGCAGAATTCTTGCTAAGCCTGGGCAATGCAGGTTTGGCAAACACAAGATGGACTCAGAAGGCCACTTGTGAGACCTAGTCAAGGAGAGGGTTTGGTCAAGGACAGAGTCAATATCTACCATGAGCTAACGTTGAAGACTACCAAGATCTATTCAAAAAGAAGTTTGGCAAATACTTGTATTTTTCGTTCACAAGCAAATATCCCTAACACTTCAGGTTAAGAAAAAGGAACAAAGGAGAGTTATTTCCCACTCCTCATGCTTCCAAATAAAGGACCTTCCCTTAGAACTATCTTCCTCCAACTTTTTATCTCAGAGCATTGGTACACTTTTCAGTACAACTGAGGACACCAAAGAGCTTTTGTTTACATGGGTTATGTTATCTGTATAAAGAACTTAGAATCTACTTTAAAAAATACTTAGTTACTAAATCATTTAAAATAGCAATAATAAATTTTTTATATTTTAATATATATAACATAGTTTCATAAAATGACTACATTTTTCAAACCAAAACATTAATGAGATGAGATGCATCACTTTACATTTTTTGCAAATCTTTTTAATGACTGAACTTAATGGAAGATAGCTGGGTCTTCAGATTTGCTTCTCATTCCCTTGGACACAATGTGTTGTGTTGGCTGAAGTGGAATGAAGAATGTCCAGAACGACACAGACATGTGATTGAAAAGGAGGACCTTGCAGACCTTCAAACGAGGCCTCAGAGATCTTCTCACCACACTCTGAGAGCTACTCCTAATCTTTGTATCTCTAGTCATTCCCTTCCAGAGAGGAGTGTGAATTTCCTGACAGATTACACAGACAAGAAGGTGGGCTGCTCTCCATGCTGTATATTTTATAGGACAGGAGCCCCCACCCCTACCCCCAGGAGTGGTTTGGGATGGTCTAGTGCAACCTCTGGGTGGGTAAGTCTGCTGAATTCTGGGATAGCACCGTCCATTTTGTACAGAGCTAAAGACATATTTTCCTGATGAGCATTTATCAGAAAAATAAAATGTTAAATATTTATCTCCATCTGTCTGGCTGCTGTTCTGATCCCTCAACCAGTTTTGAACACAAGAGGAGAAGACATGAGCATTATTTACTGACTCCCTTCAACGCCAGCAAATGGAAGGACATATGCTGGGCTGTCCAAAGCCATATTGCCTTGAAAATACAATGTCAGATGTGACAAGGGAGTAAATTTTTAAAGGTTTCTCATTTGAGATGTTAAGTAAGATTTTAATTTTAGGGATATGTGTAATTATGTATATCAATAATCTAGAATATGCATACAAATTAAAAGAAACAAGAAAGAAGGCATATGCCAAAGCAAACAACTTTGAACAGTTTGGACTTACAAACCAAAGGGATACTTAGTGAAAAGGACACCTGTTCCTTAAGTACATAACTTTCTCTACACAGATTATGTACCTAAGTAGAGTAGGAGACCAGGATGAGAATCACCAAGTAGCAAACCTGCTGGTCCAAGTTTGACTTGTAATACACTTGTTAACACCAAACATTATTCTAGCAAAATGCTTGATACAGATGAGCAACATGAAAACAAACCACTAAAAGCATTGTTCAAAAGACCTCTGCAAAACTGTTTGTATTTTAAGGCTTCATAACTTGGAAAATAAGGCCTTAAGGAAAAAATGCATATGTACAATTACTGTGTTTTTGTGCACCAAAGAAACAATCAAGCACCTATTTCTGAGGTAAGATGGAATTTTATTGACATGACTCAACATTAATAATAAAATGACATTGAATTGTAGCCCTCCACCCAATCTTAGTCTAAGTGCTAATTAATTTACATTGAAAGGCAATCCTCTTTCTCACTTGAGAATATATTATAACTTGAGGGTTCTTAACTCAGGTCTGATTTCTCACCTACAAAGTGTGGGAGGAAAAAACATTCAATTAGGCCACAGGACTCTTTAGAAAAAGAACTGGGTCATAAGTAAATATGGAGGTTTTAAAATTCAAGGTAGAGTTTTGAAACTTTTAAATGTTTTTTCTGTTTGAATGAATAAATGAATGTTCCTTTAATATACACATCCCTTTTAGCTACATCATCACTATTTACAGTTCTTTTCTAAGGACCATCTGCACTTAACATACTTCTTAAATTGTCATGAGTGGTCCTAATCCTATTAGCCCCACTATTAATCATATTTGTCAGACCAGATGTCCTTTCCTTTAGACTAGGATGGATGTTAAAGTGAGGTGGGTATTGCAGTCAGTTGAGGTGCAAAGTTAAAAGGGGTGTCAACAAACTCAGTAATTAACATAGACGATATTTTAAGGTACTATTTTTTAAATCATAATAAACAAAATATCAACCTTTTAAATAAAGATAGGGTGCTTGCTTTAGGACTTTACATCATTGTGCAACATAAACAACAGGCTTCCAACCAGCCGGAGGTGCCCAAGTCCCCGCACAGGTGCGTTTATGAGGGTTCACAATGGTGTGTGAACAGCCTGGGAGGCATGGGGCTTGGTGTGTAGTCGTTCTACTTTACTGTAAGGTTTCTATTAAGTTTTAACACATGGGTCAAAATATGGGAGGATATTTTGATAAGTATATTAGGGATGCCACATTTGCTTTTATCTCAGACTACGATGGCTCAGCTGGGCACTGATGGACATCACAAGTTAATGCCTTCTTTTCTTACATCAACTGTGTGCGAAGAGAACACAGTTTCTCTCTCTCTCCTTTTCTTTATGGTTCAACTCTTTCTAAGTTATTTTTACTGTCTCCTTTTCCTCATCTCAAACTTACTTTTCAGCCCACTCTCCACTTTCACACTTCTTACTCCATGGGAAAACCACCCACGAACGCCTTTAAATAACAATCGTATTGCTCAATTTAATAGGTAGGCTTTTCAGATTTCTTTTCACTTCACTGCTCAACATCTTTCAGTGTTGTGGATTACTCTGTTATTCCAGAAACACTCTTTCTGGCAGCTGCCATGACACCTACTCTTTCTGTTTTTCTTCTACCTTTCTGGCTAGTTTTTACTGCAGGTTCTTCCTCTTCTACTTACCGTTAAATGTTGGCATTTCTCATGTCATTGTCTGTTCATAGTCCCATTTTATACTCACTGCTTGGCAATCTAATAGTTATCTATAAATTCACAGGCACCTATATACTCGTGACACCACATGTATTGCCCTAACTGAGATTCAGACTCAATTGCTACCTCTCTACATTCACTTGAGGCTCTGAAAGTCATTTTTCCATAAGTTTGTCGAAGACCAAACTCAACTTTCTGTCCCATTTGGTCCTTTTCCATCCAGTATCTCAGATGAGAAATCAAGGAGTCACCTTCTACACATCTCTCCCTTCCCATATCATCCAGAACTCTCTCTTCCAAATCCATCCACATTGTACACCTCTCTAATCACTTCTGAATCATCAAGCCGCTTCTAGAATATTTCAATAACCCCAGCTAGTTTCCCTGGAAAACTCTCATCTCCCTTTACAAATTGTCCACACTGCAGGCAGGGTTCTTTAAAGAAAATTATTATCTTTCTTTATTTTGAAGCTATTAGAGGCCAAAAAGACTGGTTAAGAGCATTCTGCAGTTCCAGCAAGAGAAAATAAACAGAAAGGCTAAGAAGTTATAGATTCAAACTGTTTTTAAGAAATAGAAGTGATAGCACATGGGGACTAACTGAAGGGCATTAAGAAGAGAATTAAAACAAAACAAAACAAAACAAAACAAAAAAACCCTGGCCTGTAGAATTCAAGTATCCTGCATATGATCTTATGATCTGAAAACTGTACAGTCATGATTTGAGCTCAGCTGTGCCAAATTCCATGGCACTGTGTTTACAGAACTTCTTGCATTTTAACCTGTGAGTATGTGAAAGATTTGCTCTCTTAAAATCTCTTCTTTGATCCTATGTCTTCTCTCTGTTTTGGGTTATCCATTAATTAATTCTCTAAGTCAAAAGGCTTTTTCCTCCTAATAGCTCTGGAATCTTCTCTCACTTCTCACTCGCCAATATCTTAGTGCAATCACTTACTATTTTCCATGTGCCTATGGTTTCTCTCCTTCAATTTATTTTCCACGTTGCTGTCAAATATATTTGTTATTAGCTCCACTATTTAAGATCCTTTAATGTTTAGAAACAGCCACTAGTGTTTAAAAATTCCATAATAGGACACATAAAACTTTCTCTAATGTGGTCATCTTTACCTCTCTTACTTTTCCCCTAAGAAATTTCCATTCCCCTAATACTTTCTTTCTCAGATTCATACTTTTGTAATAGACATTTTACTCTTCTTGCCTACAATGCTTTTTCCACCTGATCCTATGGTGAATTTCCATTTTTTGCTCAGATAGCAATTCCTAGTCTACTTTTTCAGGAAGCTTTTCAACAAGTCTATTAGTTACCTCACTCCTTCCAAATGCCTCTATATCACCCTATAGAATGTATTTTTTTGTAATGTACTGTCATTTTTCATTTGTCCGTCTTCTCCATTAATTTGAATACCTTGAGATCAGAAACTACTAATACTACATAATGAGAAAATATAGCCTGGTCATAAAGAGAATGGATTCTAGATTCAGACCACATGCACTCGAACTCCTACTCAGCCATTTTTTAACGGTTGATTGGTTTCATCATCTGAAAAAAAGTGTGTACTAGTAATGTATACCTAAAAAGCATTTTGTGGACATTAAATTAGATAAAGTATATAAAGTTAGCACAATGTTCAGTATATATTAGTGTTCAATAAAGGTTTGCAGAATAAATGAACTTATACTTTCTTTTTTATTCCTTGTATAGGCCAAGCTATATTGTAGTTTTATAAATACTATAAAGAATTTACAGAAAAAATTTATTTTGAATGAATACAGAAGTACATAATAGAACTACTTTCATTACATATTTTTGATCATGTCTTTGTCATATATTCAATTACTATTAAACCTCGAATTAAAACATTCCTAGATGAAAAGTTGATCCTGGCTCGATGCAATATAACTACTCATCATAATTTTGAATCTGTTTTTTTTCGTTTCCATTACCAATCCCTTCAGTTCTTTGAATCATTTTGTTTGTCTAGGATGCCAAGAAATGTTTTTTTGTTTTGGGGGGTTTTTTGCCTTTTTTAGAATATACATTCCTTTGTCTCATTGCCCAGCTTATTCTCATTTCTGCCTAAGTGGTATGGTCCTCTTAAAAGCCACTTAAAATTCAGTTATCCTTCAGAAAACATCATGGTAACAAGGTGTGCTGTGAAGGTTAATTTCAGCAGGTATGAAATTAGTTGGTGTTGGTCTGATGAAGTCAGAGAAACTAACCTGAGCCCTGGTAAAGGGTCATGTCCTGATTAATAGTGCTGCTTTGTTCCATGGATGTGAGGAAAGTTACACACCAGCCCCTCTGACCTTCCTACCTGTCCCTTAAACTCATCAAGTTCAAATTCTCCTCAGGTTATAGCATTTCTGAAGCCCTTCTGGAAATCTACCGAATTAGCTACAAACACACACACACACACAAACCCAATCACTGTGTGTATCATTTCCTTTTTTTTTAATAGCACTTACTATATCTGAAATTATATTATTTGTGTGTGTGCTTGATTTTTATATTCTGCACTAGAAATGTAAACTCTGCATTGCCAAATCTTAAAATACATGTAAACTTCTTCTCTGGTTTAGTGTGTGTGTGGGCCAGTGGTGACTGGCCAAAGCGCCTCCACAATGGCTGAGCTCTGTGTGGGAGGAGGACTGGAAGGTGAGAACAGGAAGAGGGATCCCTTTCTGAAGTGCTGCAGAGGTTCTTTCCTAAGTGCTCCAGTGGAAAAATCACAAGAAAAATATAATAAAATGAAAAATAAGAAATGAAAAAAAAAAGGAGTGAAAACAAGAAAGGAGGTATTTCTGGGGGAAAGGTCTTCCGAGCTGACTCAGCTTGTGACTCCTATTCCTGTAATCTTGGGACTACATGCTGACCTCTTTTGCCAAGAGTCAAGAAAGTTGACCTTAGCAGATCTGACTTCCTTCACTCACCAGCAGACAGTGGGCAGCTGGGACTAGGGAAATCTCTTCCTAACCACAGTCACCACCGCCAGGATAAGTTGGGGGCCACAGTGCCACAAGATAAACCAAGCAAATCAAAATAAAATGCTCAAAGCTCTGTCACTGGAATAACAGCCCAACAAAGGAGACCCGGACCTGCATGCTAAGCCTAAAGAAAGTGACTGCCTGAAAAAATTAAAGATCTCACTCAGTAAGACCCAGAGTTTCCACACAGAATAAACAAAATACCTAGGATGCAACTGAAAATCACTCATTATACCAAGGACAAGGAAAATCACCACTTGAATTAGAAAAGAAAATCAAATGACAGAAACACTGAGATAAATCAGATGTTAGAGTTATTTGACAAGATTTTAAAGCAATCAACATAACTATGCTTCAAGGATTAATTACAGTATCATTTTAAAGCAAATGAAAAAAACAGAAAAATCTTAGCAAAGAAACAGTGGAGAGATAAACATAGATCAATGAACAGAATAGCAAACCCAGAAACAGACGCACATAAGTACCCACAATCAGCTTTTTGCAAAGGTGCAAAATCAGTTAAATGGAGGAAGGCTAGCCTTTTCAACAAAAGGGGCTAGAACAACTGAAGACCCACAGGAAAAAAGAAAGAAAGACTCTTGACTAAACCTCACTTTTCATACAAAAATTAATTTTATGTTGATCATGGATTTACATTTAAAACATAAACTGTAAAACTTTTTGAAAACAAGAGAGGAGAAAACATCTTCTGGATCTAGAATTGAGCAAAGAGTTTTCAGAATTGACACCAAATTCAGGATCCATAAGGAAAAAAATTGAGAAATCGAATCTCATCATAATTAAAACTCCTATTCTCTGTAAGGCCAAGTGAAGAGGATGAAAAGACAAGATATAGGTTGGGAGAAGATATTTTCAGCATGTATCTGACAAAGGAGAGTATCTAAAATATAAAAAGAATTCTTAAAACTCAACATTAAAATAAATCCAATTAGAAAATGAGCAAGGGAGATGAACAAACATTTCACCAAAAAAGATGAACAGCTAGCAAATGCTATAGACTGAAGAGCTGCGTCCCCCAAAATTCATATGTTAAGACTTAGTCCCAAAATGTGATTGTATTTGGAGGTGGGGCCTGGGGGGGGGGGATTAGGTCACGAGAGTAGAGCCTACAAGAACAGGGTTAGTACCCTCAAAGAAGAGACCCCAGAGAGCTCCCTAACCCCTTCCACCATGTAAGGACACAGCAAGGAGAAGACAGCTGTCTATGAACAAGAGGTGGGCCCTGGCTAAACACTGAATCTGCTAGTGCCTTGATCTTGGACTTCCCAGCCTTCAGAACTAGCAGAAATAAATGTTTGTTGCTTACACTACCTGCTATAGTATTGTCATAGCAGCCCCAAATGGAGTAAAACAGCAAAAAAGCATATGAAAAGATATTCTCCTCCATTAGTCATCAAAGAAATGCAAATTAAAACCCCAACAAGATATCACTATGCATCTACCAGGCTGGCTAACATTGGAAAATAGCAACAACAATAAATGCTGGTGAGGATGCGAAGAATCCGGACCATTCATACATTGTTGATGAGAATATAAAATGGTTCACTAACTCTGAAAAACTGTTTACCCATTTCATAAAAAACTAAACATGCAATTATCATAGGACACAGTAATTTAAACTCTTGAGCACTTATGCAATATAAGTAAAAAATTACCTTTGTAAAAAAAAACCTATATGCAAATATTCATAGTAGCTTTGTTCATAATAGCTAAAAACAGGACACAAGTCAGATGTCCTTCGATGGGTGGATGGTTAAACATGCTGTGGTACATCCATACTATTCATCAATAAAACAGAATGAATCCTTGATAGATGTAACAACCTTGATGAATCTCCAGCAAATTACACTGAGCAAAAAAAAAAAAAAAAAATCAAGTCACAAAATGTTACGTATTGTATGATTCTGCTTATATAACATTTTTGAAATGACAAAACTTTTGGAAATGAACAGATTACTGATAACCAGGGGTTAGCGATGGTTGTAAAAGAATAATGTAAGGGATCTTTGCGATAGAGCTATTCTTATCTTGGTTCTTGTGGTAGCTACATAAACTCACAAAATTGTACAGAACTAAATATATACAGAGAAAGACACCACTGAGTACAAGCAAAACCCGAGAAATTTGAACAAAATTTGTGAATAATGTCAAAGTCAATAACTTGGTTGTGATATTGTACTAGTTTTGCAAGATGTTATCACAGGGAGAAATGGTAGTATGTACAGGAACAGGATGTTTCTGTATTATTTCTTAAAACTGCATGTGACTTTACAATGATCTGAATAAAAATTTAAATTAAAAAAAAAAGACAGATGAAACGTTTCCTCTAAAAGGATGTTTGGATAGCTTTTTACTTTAACATTCAAGAAAGTTTCTGCAATATAAGTGGTGATGGCGAGGACAACAGAAGAGCAAGAGGACTCTCCTGTTGCTGTCTTCTTTCTTTCCTTTCAGTACAGAGGCCCCATGACGAGGTTGTCCTCTGGTCTCCCAACTCCCTGGTTGATCTCTTTTTCTCAGGCTCTTCAATGAGATCTTTTTCTCTTGCTCTAAATTCAGGTGGTCCCTAAGGCTCTATTCTCAGATTTTTCTCATTCACATTCATTTGCTAAGATGTCTCCTTTAGCTTTAAATGTCACTGATTCCCTAATGTGCATCTTCAGGCCTGACCATTCCCCAAGACCCCAGACTTTTAGATCTAGCTGACATAGCCATTTGGATATTTAATCATCTTCATCTCATGATGGCCAACCTCCTCCACCAAACATGCTTTTCCCCAAATGCTCTCATCTCAGGAAACTGCATCATAAATCCCAGTCTAAGAATATTATCTTGGACTTAAATTTCTTTCTTACTTTTCTATTGCTCTCACTTACGTTTAAGCGGCACATCCTTTTGGTTTCATCTTCAAAATGTATTCTACACCTGATAAACGTTCACTGCCTTCCCTACTACCACCCTCGTCTCAACCATTTTTATCCCTGCCTGGTCTAACCACAAAATAGTCTCCTAACTGGCTCCTTATCTTCCACTCTTGCTCTTCTAGAGCTTATTTCAATTGTTTTTTTCCTATTGTAGCAGTTGATTCAAAGATATTGCTTAGAAGAGTCAGACTTGTGTAGCTTAGGAACATGAACTCTAGATCTATTTTGGTTCCTATCTCCGTCATTTACTGCCTGTCAGTAACAATCTCCCTGAGCTTCAATTTCTTCATCAATAAAACAATACTTACATCATAAGGTTTCTGCAAGGATCAAATGTGATTATATAGAGCCCACGGTATCCCTTCAATAAACGTCAAATATCATTATTATTATTTGTGGTTAATTCGTAACTTGCATGTAAGAGGCAATTCTACCAGAGCTTATTAGTTCTCAGACTTTCTCTGGGCCAATGGCATTAAATGGAAGGGATAAAACTCAGATATAAAACAAACTTGTTTTGTTTCACACATGAAATTTAAACAACCATTTTAATGTTTTCTATATATTTTTTTCTTTTTTGCAAAAGATTAAATTACAAAATAATCCGTTTTCATGGATTTTACCGTTATATGCATCATGGTTCTGATCTTCCTGCTCTTTCATCTTTTTAAGCTCATTTTTATTACCTGTTCAGCTTATAAATCTCTTACTGTCTCATAAAATTTTCTATTTCAAAACAGTGATTTTTTTCCCACTAACATTACTCCATCATTATTGAGCTAGGCTTCAAAATGCAAAAGAAATCTATGATTAATCTTACTGCTGATGGAAAATTATTAACTTTTGACAAGACCCATGGTTAAATAAGTTTCAGATTCCAACATCTATAGATCAGATAAGAAAACATTCTATACCTTTACCTCCATCCCCACAACCAGCCTTGACAAATATTCTTGATTTTTATATAGAAAGAATTGCACAACCTTTCTAGCAGGTAACACCTAGGATCAGAAAAATCACACTCTCAGGCCCCGAGCTGTTTCCATATTTATTTACTGAGGTGACTCTGGTACACAGTAAAGATCCTGTTTCAGGATTATCACTGGAGTTTATGAAGAGACCTATGTGCCATCTTAGCTAGGTCACTAAGAACTCTGAAGAAGCTATACAGAATATCAACAAATATACAAATATTTTAACTAACATCTGCTTTTTTTTGTCTTTAATAACTAGACAAATAAGTCACTTAGATACTGCTTCAGTTAAAAAAATTGGTAGTCTTTCTTCCTCCTGCTAATTGGCCATCTGAATCAATTTGCCATTAGAACTTTGGATAGTCAAAAAGGCAAATTTCTCTCTCAGACTTCTCAAACTTCTAAACCTACTGAAGCGATAATTGACAAAATATTTGTATCACTAAATATAAAATTACACATATCTTTAAATTTTTATTTTATATGACATTGATCTCCCTATCCAAACATCTATCATCCACGTAAATTATGTTATTAGCCCACATACTCCTTTTTTTTTTCTTACTGCTAATCTTGAAAACGAAGGCTTTAAGAAAGTATTTCTGAAAATAACCAAATACATTTCAACACTTCTGGAACCAGAAAGTGCTCATTAATTATTATTTCATAGCCAAGAAAAACATAAGTTGAAAATAGTTCAAAGAAAGAAATGACAGATAATGTTGATTCTCGTGAGGGTTGACAAGAAAAACAGCAAAAGTCTCCCTGCTTATGTGGCATTATATCAATATTTAGTATAATTTAGCGTGATACAAATTCAGATCTTCGTTATTTTCCTCTTTCTGAAAAGCTTCTATATTGTTTAAATATCATGTTGAATTAAACTGTACAACTCTCTAAATTAGCTAAGTGGTTCTACAATAGTGCCACTGCATCTAGGCTGCCAAGCAAGTGCCAACTCAGCAGGATTTCTGAATAGTTGGTAAATGAAGCGTCAAAATTCTGGAGTTTAAAATAAAAACTTTCTTTACTAAAAATCATCTCAAAATTACATGTCTGTTACAATAAAAATTCCAGGGGGAAATCCTTCAGCATTTCAAAGAGAAAGGGCAAATATTTCATTGGTTGATGAAATGGTAATTATTACATTTTTTTCATTTAGTGTAACAAAATGCTACCTGCTATGATAAGTATAATGGAAAAACATACTGAAAAGGGATCAGTTGGAACTCTTCTTCTTAATGATGCTTTAAAAATAACCACATGGCAGAATTAATCAGTGCATGAGGTCAGGAAGATAAGGATGAATTGCATCATTCACGCTCTCCTCCTGTGACAAGCCTGTTGAGGAAGTTCAAAGTTTCCTTCAATCCAGAAAAGAAGTATTCTGATCAATTTGTTCATAGTAAGAATTCCTCTCTGATGAGTAGTTTTATTTTTAAAAACTACAAGAAATCATTAAATCATGACAGTTAATCTCTATTGATTAAGGACCTAGTGTCAGGACTCAGTAGTAGAGAGTGTGTCTGACCTTTGTGCTTTAGTGGGTCCAGACCGTCACTCTTTCCTAGCAATCAGCAGGTACCGGTGAGGGGGTGGATAATAGTCGGGGAGAATCTAAATGCTTCCTGCTATCACAACTTGACATATGGAAGTCACAGAAGGGAAAAAAATCTAACTGTCTGAATCATGACAGAAAATGAAACATAATACATAAATCCACAGTGAAGAATGAAATATGCCACAGTACTATGTCTTCTGTGAAAGTGCAAACATGCAAATCTTTCATCTAGAGAGAAACCAGAAAACAAAGATAAACTATCAGCATCTCCTCTTGAAGGGAATCTTCTACTGCCATATCGACATATACTCTTCTGACATACATATCATCTTTCTGTGTATCTGTGTGCAGGGTATCCAGAGAGTGTGATAAACTGAGCAAAATGTATTTAAACACCACTATTTATACTCTGAATCTACAGACAACACCTAACTATCTTCTTGGACTAAATAGGGGCAGGAAAATTATTTATGCCTAATAACCTATACCCAGTAGAGCTTGCTGTGAATGACTCAATCTGATAAGCAGTGATACATTCAGGCAATGTACTAGGAAATACAAAGATGAATATGACAACATTACTGTGCTGGTTGACATTCTCAAATTCTGAGGGTAGACACAGTAAGATAAAATATGAAACCGATACTGAGATGTGCTAAGGAAACATATTCAGACTGGAAGAAGTGATTAATTTGTTTAGAGGGAAGTCAGGAACACTTAACAGAGGAGGCGATTTTTTAAGAAAACTCACAGGAGAAAGAGAACTATTTAATGCGTACTACACTTTTGTAGTAATTTGGATGATGTTTGTTTTTAGTATTTCATGAAAGCCTTCTTTCTGCCAACTAAATTATTTATGCTCAGAAAGAATATCATTTTTCTTTTGAAACCGTCTCAATTATAAACATGTATTTATCATATGCCAGTTTAACACTTGGCGTTTCTATTCCTGAGAACAGTAGGCTGGTGATACACACTCACTTGCGATTCTGATGAGGCACAGACTTGAATCACAGCTTTGTGAGATGGGCGTGTGGGAATGACTCATGCAGCTAATGGGTGGGTCTGGAGACCTCCCACTAGCTACAATCTGACAAGGATTTGTTGTACTTTATTATCTGTGACATCAGCAATAAATCTTGGGCTGTGAAAAAAATCTTGCAACTTCATCTAGATAGGCTAATAATATAAGGAGGCATTCAATGGTGCATGTTATTTTAGTAGTGAAATTAACCTTAATAACGTCATAATTTCTGCTCTGTATTTATTGAATGTCTTAAGCATTTGAAGTCATTCCTTAACATGTTCAGTTGTATTTTAATGTGTTTTATAGGGAACATTATATATTAAAATGTCATTGGCAAATTTGAGGAGTAACAACAGTCTGTATTATTTTCTCAGCCAATGTAAAGTGTATCCTGTACTTCCCAAACCTAAGGAATTAATATATTCTTGCTCAATGGGCACTATAAAAGCAGAAAGAATTTCATATTCATCAATCCTCCTAAAGAATCTTCATAATTTGTCTAATTGCAATGCCCAATAATGATTTTTTGGGTATAAACAACCAAAATTAAAAAACGATATGCTAAGTAGACAACTAGTTATTAATAATGACAAATTTATAATTTGGGAGTTTTAATCCTTATATATCAGTGAGGACTAATTTGTAAAATGTTTCATAGACTTTGATTGACATTTAGTAACTGGCTAACCGATTACTTCACTAATGATAAGGCAATCACAGCACTCTCAAAGGTAAAGTATTTATTATGTCAGTACTAAAAAGAGTTCCCATTTGCAATTATTTCACTGTGAAGATTAAGGATTCTGAACCTTAGTATTTAATTTGAGTTATCAAAATTCACTACTATTATGCACGTTGCTGTAATTTAATTTTATAAAAATATTTAATATCAGTAAAAACACGTTTATCATATTTTGTTCTAATACACTAATTTTCTTCTTAAATATGGCCAAATAATTATGCTGCTAGGATATATGCAAATATAATCATGAGCAGAAAGTAAACAGACATCCTTAAATAGATGCTGGATGAGCTATCCCTGATAGAGCACCTGTGAGGGAGGCTGTTTTAGTAGTGCTTTGTTCTTTTAAAGTCATGAAATATATTGCAGAGTCAAAAATTATTACTTGTGTGTGATTATTATTGACTTTAACCTAAAATTTAAAACAACATAAAAATGTATTTGAAGTATTTAGATATGTCTGCCAGAGTCACAAGGCTCAGGTCCTCTGGTTCGCCTAGGAGCCCTGTAACTGCTTTTCTCAGTCAGGACCCTTGTATCGTCCTGTTGTAGACCATTCTACTAGATTGGGATGACATACAGCCTTTTTTTGATTTGTTTGTTTATCTTTGTTTTGATGTTTTAAAAATTTGGACATGACTTTCCATTTCTTCTATTTCACACACACACACACACACACACACAATGCCAGACTTTTGAACCACTTTGTGGGTAAGGTTACTTCCATGCTGCTTATTAGAGATCAGACTTAGGTATTCTAATATTCTTCCTTCCTCATTCTGCTAATCACATGAAGAAGTTAGTTTCTCAGCCCTCTGAAGCTATGCAATGCTACACTTTCCTTTCATTTTTTCTTAATTTTCAAAGGACTATTACAATCAGACTGAAAATTCCTTATGACATGTATAGGCTGACTCCCATAGGTTTCTCAATAGTGAAAGGTCATTCCTTTTACTTTCAGGCAAAATTTTTAAAATAAGAAATGCTAAGTGGTGAACTAGTTGTTAATAATGGCAAACTGGTTATTTGAGGTTTTAATCCTTATATATTGGTGATATATCTCATACATAATCATTGCTAATACATCAGTGATACATAACTATATAGCAGATAACACTTCCTCCCTTTAGTCTCCTGAGATATGAATTACTACAATAAATAAATACTACATTTTGTATGTTTAATATATGGAAAGGGCAAATATGATATACTTATGACATAGGGGAGTCCAGTCAGAAGGTTATACCTGTAACAAGCAGTTTGAACTAAGCTTGTTTTATTTCCCAACTAGCCAGGTAGAGGACATTATTTTTGAATTTCAGTCAAGGAAGACCATAAGCTGTGATGAAGTGATAGATTTAGAAAACAAAGTTCGGCTCCATTTCAGCCATTTGATAACTATGTAACGTTGATGGTACTTGGCTTGTTTGAGCCTTTAATTTTGGGTTCTATAAATTGAGAAGAAAAAATTTCAGATCAGCAGGATAGTATACAGTCAGAGTCAGCATCTCTGAGTATGATTCCTCGCTCTGTCCTACCCTGTGTGACATCAGGAAAATCGCTTCATTTCTCTGTGGCTTGATTTCATCATCCATAAAATGAAGATAATAACAATAATGATCTACTTCTCAGTATTACTGAGGACTAAATGAGTCAGTATATGTAGAATCATGTCTGTGACATAGTAAGTTCTCAATGAATGTTATTATTTTTATTTTCAATATTATTTTTATTCAGAGGGTTGTAAGAATTAAGAAAAAACAGACACTAAAATCAAAACATTTCACAAACTTGAAGTAGTATTTACTACAAAGTGAATTTGACATTGCTATTTTGTACCTATTATTAAGAATCTTTGACTGACTTTATTTATATAATTACAGTATCACATACTGATCCCCCAGCAATTTGCTACAGTTTATATTTAATTTTCACTTAGCTCCAAAGAGTTAAAATGGCTTTCAAAGCACCAACTTTCTGATTTTGGCAACATTTTTCAAAACTTATTATTAATCCACAACAGTTGGCATTAGACCATGAACTTCTTCAGAAATAATTACAAAGCAGGAGCACTCAGCTGCCTCAAAAATAAATTCAGCTTTCTCCCTAAAGGGAGAGGATTTTAAAATAAAATGCTTTCCTTTTATCTTTAAATTGATCTGGGGACATTATAAATTCTATTTTTTTTTAAGAATCAATCAAACATAATCTCAATGAACCATATATGGAAATCCCAATAAATAGGGATAAGCTTTTAAAGATTACCATGTTGGTCACCACAAAAAAAGAATCTCCACAGAATGAAACATGCCCCTGCACAATATTACAGGTTTAAATATACAACTCAGATTCTAGAGCTGTTATTATGGTCTCAAAGTCTGAGACTGAAACTGAAAGATGCACTTCAGCTGCAAATATGTAGCAATTATCACAAAATGAACTTCATTCCACATTTTTGCTAATCACCATGGTAACCTGCATTCAATGGATTCTTTCTGGGAAATATTCCAGATTCTATCAGACATTTTTAGTTTAGAAGGTTAGAATATTTTTACTTACTTGGTTGCTTATATTGTTTTAGCAATATATAATAGCAATGATAAAATGAATGTTCTAGAATATTGAAACTGTTTGATAGCTCCAGGTATATCATAATAAAATTCTTAGGTTATAAAGGCAAGAGAATAATTGACTAATAATATTTACTAATATTTCATAAATATGTTAACAAATCCATGAGCTTACAACTTTTTACACTATCTTAAGATATAAATTCAGCATGTATTTTGACTGTGGTTAAAATATACAACATCACTTACATAGTTTTAATTTTAAATATTAAATATATAGGCTATAACACTGAGTCCTGCCAACAAAATATCAGGAATTTCTCATTCAGACAGAAAAAGAATACTCATTTCATCAATTAAGCAGTTTGAGAAATGTATTATCTTAGAATACATATGAAAAGAACAATGAATGTTGGCCCTGGAGCTGGACCACCAGCCCTCTTGAGCTTCTCAGGCTGGTGTATATGGCTTGGAAGATGGCCTATACATCAGAATCAGAGAACAAACACATCAAGAGAGATGTAAGGACTGGGAATTTGTATGCCCTATTTTCCGTAACGCAGGTAGCAGTATAGAAAATATATGCCCGGCTATCAGGCTCAGTGGCACTGCTTTAAGTAGCCAATCAGCAAACTGGTAGTGAACGAGTCCCTAATGGGGCAGGGGACTTATACAAGAGTGTAGGACACTCTCCCTCTACATCAAGGAAGCCTTGCTGTAAAAAAATGAATGTCAGCTAAGCAACCCATGTGCTTACTGATGTAGTAGATTTACATTCTGCTGCAAGCTCCTTATCTCATTGCAGACAGCGAATAGTTTATAGACAGGCACTGGAGGAGGAAAGGATCACCCAATGAAAGCCTCAGAGATATCAAGGAAGATGAAGACTGGGAAATAACCTCTGAATTGTAAATAAAAAGTTAATTAGGGGATTTGGTTTCTTTTTCAACATGTAAGGTGTTTAGACATCATCAGTTCCGTCTCTACAACAAGAAAAAGCCAGACACACTGAAGCTGACTTTTTTTTGAGCCCATCAAAGAATTGAGGCTGCAGGGCATCACCCTAAAATCTGGAGAGAAGGGCAAATCCAAAGAATCACAGCTGGAGTCTGCTTATCTGGACAGAAGCTGCTGGAGCTATAAATAGGTAGAAATCCTGAAATGGTAATGTTGACAAATTGCTTGAAGCTCAGTATGGATTAGTGTGAAAGCAAGAAACTCCTGAAGCCTTAGTGTTGGTGGCAGCAGGGTGGGGAGTTCATATTTTCAAGGGCTTTAACTCGAAAAAAAACCCCACCAGTTATTAACAGTGAAAATCAGAGAAACATCCCCGCTTAGTTCCTGCAGAGGTAGAGGTAGAATAAACTTTGTGAAATAGACCCATAGTTTTCCTCATCACAACACTGTACTCTCTTGGGGGAAATGACTATTGGAGTCTATTCAAGGAGCCATGGGAAAAGGGCATTCTTCTCATTTCAGCCCTCTTGAGCTTCCCAGTCTCACTGAAAGAGGAAGGCGTGATAAAGAAAAACTTGTGATGGTCACTGGCCAGAGACACAAAGTTACTTAAAGACTGAGACTTAATTAGAAGATTATAGAACACTGCTCCCCCTCCACACCTTACCACACCACCAACAGGCTCCAGGGACAGTGGATTATAGCTGAACAAACTACAAGACACAGACTGTCTCTGGAAGTATTTAGAAGAAACAAAAGTCTAGAGGGAGCCTATCCGCTGAATGGTCTGCCCCGCTCCCCGCCAGTTTGTATGTTGAAGTAAGACAAACCCAGCACCTCAGAATGTGACTGATTCAAAGATAGGGCCTTTAAAGAGGTGATGAAGGTGAAAGGAGGCAATCTAGGTAGACCCTCATCCAGTATTACTGGTGTCTTTATACAAAGAGATTAGGACACATGAACACATAGAGAAGATCATTTGAAGATATGGGAGAAAGGTGGCCATCAAAAAGCCAAGGAGAGAGACCTTAGGAAAAAATCGATCCTGCAGACACCTTTACCTTGGACCTCTAGCCTCCAGAATTGTAAGAAAATACTCGTTGTTTAAGCCATCCTGCCTGCAGTACTTTGTTATCGTCCCCCCAGCAAACTAACGTAGGGGAGATAAACTTGAGGACACTAGAGGGATTTTAACCTTTTAGCACTTGAAGCTACAGCAAATATTAAACAAAGCTCAACTCTTACCATGATTAACATAAATCCTCAGACTCATCTCAATTCTTACTACTCTATACAAAACGTCTGCCTTTCATCCTAAAATTATGTCATGACAAAAGGCAAGAAAAATACTCAAGACAAAGCAAACATCATAAAAAGACTCAGCTTGTCTATAATTGTTCATTTATTTTCTCATTGATCTGTAATATCTCTTTGTCATAGTTTCTAATTTGTATGAGTCTCTTTCTAAGCTTTACTTACTATTTTCTCTGATTATTTTCTCAAACTCTGTGTAAATATCACAATTTTAAATTATTAAAGAATTATAATTAGCTTTGACATTGGCATAAGGGAAACAATATTGCTTATACCAGTATCATTTCCCAACTTTAAGGGTTATTTTTATCTTGGTTATTCTTAGCTTTTTACTCTTACATCGTTTTGTCAAATTCCATGAAAAACTCTGTAGGGATGTTGAGTAGAATGTAGTAGAATCTAGAGATGAAATTTGGGGACAATTGACATCATTACAATATTGCATCTTCCAATATATAAATGTAAAAGAGTTCTCCATTTATGTATGTCTTCCTCAAGTTTTTTAAAATAAAGTTTTATAAGTTTATTATACAAGGCCTTGCACACTTTTGTTAGCTATAAGCTTAGGTTTCTTACAGTTTTTGATGCTATTTTCAAGTGTCTTTTTAAAAATTATATTTTCTTTGTTGTCGATACAATTCTCCAATTCTTCTTGTACACTGATTTTATAGACTAAAAGTCTCTTCCTTATTTAGATTTGGAATACTTCTATTACTTCTATAGTCCCCCATTATACCAAGTCATTGCTGAAAAATTATAATTCTTCACAAATAATTTTATCTTATTACATAATTTAATCTATTAGTCTTATCTGTGAACTTTTCTGAATAAAACAACTTTATTTTTTTCTAATCTAGACTTTATTTGAAGAATAATTGGATGGGAACACTTGTTAAGCTATTAAGAACCTATTAATAGATCAAGAAAATGTCACTCTCCCAAGAAGAGATGAGAGTTGCATAAGTTATTTGTAGACTCACGGGTATGGGTTTTGGCTGAACCATCTACACACCAGGCCTCTGCAAGGCCCTTTTGAAACCATCTGTACACTTGTATCTGCAAAAAGGCTGCCCACGTTAAAGGTTGTAGTCTTAGAATTACAGCCAATGATGCCAAATTGAATATCAGTCCATGGTGTGACCTCATAAATCATTCCTACATCTTTAAATAAGTTTGGCTTTGACTTTTCTCTTTATAGTTTATTAGTTAAGTGCACAGGATTTCAGTTAGACTTTTGTACTGATTTTACCTTTGTAACATCTTACTGGTCATAAAAATCTATGTTCTTACAAATTTACAACTACTTGCTTATGGCTTTTATGCTTGAAAATCAACTTAATAGTATATAAAATTCTTGATTGATACTTTTCTTCCTTTGAGCATCATGAATGCAATTATGAATTACATCATTTTATTAAATGGGTATGAATTGTTGCTGTAAAGAAATCTAACATTAGCCTGATTTCCTTTCCCATACAAATGATTTAGTCTTCTTACATCTATGCCCAAATTATTATTTTTAAGACATATCTTATTGTTGACTTTTCTGAGTTGATTTACAAGATACGATTAGAATTATCCTTCTTGTGATCTTGTACTATGAAAGAATTTAATGGAGAAAATGTTATAACTTTACTTGAGGACAGTGAAAAACATCTAGATAAATGAAAAAGTATACTATGAACTTGAGTAGAAACACTCAATGTTATAAAGCCAAAACTAAGTTACAAATTTGATACAGTCACAAATTATACATAGATGATGTCTTAGAAATTTAAATTCAGAAGTCAAGAAAATGTTTAGAAGGAAATGTAAAAGGGAAATTTTCCCTTGCAGATAACCAAATACATATAAAGTACTGTATGTATAATAAAGCCATAATAAGTAAAATGGAGTGGTGTTACAATAGGAGTAAATAAAAATTCAATGCAACACAATCAATAAAAACTAAAAGTGGAAACTTTTATACAGCGGAAATGTAGATGATAAAATTGGTGTATAAAGTCAGCAGGAAATGGTGGATTATTTGGTAAGTCAATTTAGCATAATTCATTATCCATTTAAAAATGAGTAAGCTCAAATCACTATCTCCCACCTTTCACAAAAATAAATTCTAAATGTATTAAAGACCATCAACAAAAATCAGTATATTTATTAGAAGACAGTAATAGAGAATACTGTCTCCAACATAAAACACATACAAGCAAAATACACAATGGAGATTAACACAGTTAATTACATCTAAAATAAAAGAACATGACAGAGGCCACTGTAGAATAGGTGAAAAGATAGGTAGATGGGGGTAATATTTTAATATACATGACAAAAAAGAATAGTACTCAATTACAGGTACTGAATTCCTAATAAACATAAAAAATTAGAAAAATGGACAAGTGAGCAAGTTACAGAGCAAGAATGTGGTAAAATTAAATTAATAATATGACATCACCTCTCATTCTTTTCATTGGCAAAGATAAAGAAGTTTTACAATATCAAGTATTGGTAAGAGTGTATGAAAGGAGGAACTCTCATAGTGCAGGTGGGTATGAATTGGTTCAGTTACTTCGAAAAGCAGTATCTTTTACAATTTAAATTGAGCATTCCCTGCAAGCTAGCAATCTTACTTCCTGTAATATACCCTAAGGAAAACAGCACACATGCATGCCATGAACATGGATTTACTGTAACAGTGGAAAACTGAAAACAACTTATAATCTGTTAATCGTGGAATATAAACTAAATTGGAATAGGTACAGTATTTAAGAGAATGAGATACATAATACCTAACAGTTTCAGTGATTGCCATGTATGAGACAAGGATGGCGATGTAGTTTCGGTTGAGTGGGGAATGAGATCAGAGAGATCATTAAATGGTTCTTAGAGGCCACAGAAGAAATGTGGCCTTTACTTGAATGAGATGGAAAATCTCTGGAAGATTCTGAGGAAAGTAAGGACATGATTTCATTTGTGACATTTCACTTATGACATTGGTTGCTGCATGGATAACAGATGACAGAATGTAGTTGGAGAAGGGTAGAAAAGGACCAGTTGGGAGGCTATTCCAGTAAGCTACAAGCAGGCAATGAAGACAGCAGGCTTATTTATTGACTTTCTTGTCCTTGATTTTATCTGGTGAATTTTAACTCCAAAATTCACCCCTGGAGTCCATATGGTAACTGACTGTAAACAATTTTTCTAAGTTAGTTTGAGTTAGTTTAGGTTTGCAGTCAGACAGTCATACAATAATTCAGATTTAATGAAATTTATACTTCTTTAAATACATCGTTACATTAGTGAAACTTAATTCTGGGGAGAGATTAAGTGATTTAATCTCTTTAGAAAGAAGTTTCATAGATGCTAGAGTCTTTAAATACCAGCTAACATTTGGATTGAAAATGAATCAGCAGTTGCTTATAAATTTCACTTTTGAATTTACACAATGGACATTTGAAAATGATTTTTATTTTAAGACTACTATTTTATGCATTGATATCAGTTCAGTTGATGTTTACACTGTTGGCTTTTATGCATTTGGCTTCCTTTTTGATTTATAACTGAAATGTATGCAAATAATTTTAAATTTCTGATTGATCAAACCACATGACAATAGTATTTTCACAAGTCAAACTTTGTGCATAGTACTACTCTTTCTAAGTAACGAATTGAAAGTTAATTGATAGGGTGGTGAGGATTAAAATCTATTGTTTCTTAAAATACTAACATTAAAAATTGAAAAAGAAATATATATTTTCTTTGGATAGAAATCTTGATTTGTTGGCCAATACATGTACTTAACTTGGTTATTAACTCTACAAGCTCTCTATGTAACTTATGTGCATAAGGATCTTTGACTTTTTAGGATTATTAATATACGGAGTATTTCAAATAGCCTCTTGTATTTCGCTGGCATTTACTTTATGACTAGCTGCATTTACTGACGTTAAAATATTTTAGTAGATAATTCAGCAACCATAAATCTCCAAAGACCAAAGAAAGTAGAGTTTTCCAGTGGGACTGAATACTGGGGCATAATTTTGAATTATGAAACTGTTTGCATGTTTATCATAGGGCATAATTTTGAATTATGAAACTGTTTGCATGAAGTTTGGTGTCTTTAGGATTATTATATTCATGATACAGGAGACTGTTTTCTACCTATCTATCCATCTATCTAAAATTAGAGATTGAAAATATACCTCAAGTAGACATTTTAATAAATACAGATCTTAACTATGAAGATAAGGAGGACTTCTGAAAAAAAATTTTTGTTTGGTTTCATTTTCAATTTTTGTTGTTATGTATTTCAGTGAATATTATGGGTAAAATAGCTAAATAAAATAATCAGGCAGAGTTTAATGTTGGAGACAGAAACCACTCTAGATATTAGATACTTGAACACAGCATTATAAAACACAGGGATTCAAGTGCTTTGCAAAATTGCTAGGTGGGATAAACCAGCAGTTTCTAGGCTGAGGTTCTTGGAATGACTCCCAAAATAATACAAAACTGACCCACTAGGGAGCCACCATGCCTGATGTAACCACCAGTTATACCAGACTAGGTCTGAAGTTGTGGTCAGCCTCACGACAGTCTCTAGACACAAGGGTGTCAGAGAACAGACACCTAATCCTGGGAGCTAGGGATTAGGGTTCAAGTCAAGTCACTGTACTGTTTCTTGAAAATGGGTAATGGAACCTACTACAGGGAAAGCATGGCCTTCCTAACCAGTGGTGGGAGCCAGTAATCACAGGATTACCTCCACCTCATTTGCTCTTTCCAGCTTTTGTGGAAGTGTATCTAATTAGTAGAATTTGAGCTACCTGAAAGTCTGAAATACAACGTTTGGCTTTCCGACTTCTTCAAATAGAAGATGTGTGAAATAAAGCCTGAGAAGCCAATCTAAGTATCTACGATTGCAGATTAAAAACATATTTTAGAACAAATTACAAGGAATACCACAACATTCTCAAATATATTTTAAATCAGTCAAGCAAAAATCTAGAGAATTTAGTTTTGATGTATAGCAACTGGAATATAGTAGGAGGTCAATACACATCTCTGGAATAATTTATTTTGTAAGTTGTTAGAGAATAGGAGAGCAAGATGTCATAGATCAAAAATCGCTCATTTATACATTGTTTTAATTTTGATGACTTTAGAAAATTCTCAGGCTTCCTGAAGCACAGAAGTGAGAGGTATTTAAAAGTTTTAAGTGAACAGAAAGCTAAAGACATCACTTTAAATGAAAATACATAAACTGATTATCAAAATGGCATCATAAAAATAAAGCAGAAATTTTGATGAACATGGACACATCACAAATTTATGGGTTTTCCTCAAGATGTTATAGAAACAAAGAATGTTTGAAAAATAAAACAGAAAAATCTAAAGATGAATAAAAAAGAAAATAAAAATTTTTGATAATTTCACTGTCATTTCTGGTTTATTTCCTCACAGTTGCTCTTCTATATCATAAATATTTTTTTAAATTATGGACTATCCTATTTTGTATCCTGTACTTTTTATATAGTAACACATTTAAGCATTTCACAGTATGAAAGTATTAAAAAATCAGCAACTTAATAGCTGTACAGCAATTTTTATATGCACAAAACCTAATTCATTTTCACTCTTTTGTCACTTATTTGGGTTTACTGCAGTTTTCCACTTTGTAAAAAAAATTCTCTCTCATGAACATTTCTTTTATCTAAATCTTTTAATGCAATTTGTATAATGTTTCTCACAAATTCCTTCCCAAAGATTTCTTCCCTTCTAATACTTTTAAAGGTCATGCTTTTTTTTTTTAACTTTAAAACTTTTATCTTTTTTGATTGAAGTATCTCTCATCCCATATTACTAAAAATTATCCAATTAAATTAGTTGTAAGAAAGAAAATGATAGCCTGTGAAGAGGCATGCTGGTCTATGGCCTGATGTGAAAGAAGTCAAGGATTTTATACTTGGGAACCTGAATGTGAAAGGTCATCAGCTTTAATAATCATTGAAGTTTTTCATGGAACTGAAGGTACATTTTCCTGAGAGAAGTAGAATTTTTATGGGACTATTGGTAGATAGTTTAAAGCATTAGTCCTGCAGACAAATGCTAAATTCTGTATTGGATTTTGACTTATGTCAGGTAACTTTCTTCCATCAGGTAATGACCTCAAATTTGCAAGTAATGAATTTATTCTCATTTTCACCTTGTGCTAACACATGCAAATCATTGCCTTTTTATGTCTTTCAAATGTGTCTCAGAAATATGCAAATAAAAAGCTAGCCATTATGTGTGTGTGTTACAATGGCAGTCCTATCTGCTCAGTTATTTCAAGATTAAATGTGATTTTATGTTGTTTACTTAAATAGTAACTACATAATCATAACCCTTGCATGGTAAGTTATGATTGAGGATTTACAAACTGCTTTAAAACCATTAACTTATTAATTTTTACAACTTGCTCTGAGGGCTTAACTTGGTAACTCTAAGCATTTGTGATTTATGGATGGAGAAAATGAAATAGGCAGGTGAGATTATTTGTAATAGATATTGACTGAGCTGGGAATGAAGCCAGGACTCTGGAGTGTTGTTCATTCTCTAGTCCTCTGTCTTGGTTATAGAATCTAATGATTCATTATTTTAATTGAGTTACAATAACATAGCAAGTTATCCAACACCTGACATTCTATCAAATGGAACCACACACCTACAGTCTTATATAATCAATGAGGTTAACAGTGGTATCTCTAACATTTTAAATTGAGGGCTTTCTGAATCTAAACTCAATCTATTAAATTGAAACACTAAATGGTAGTGTTACCAGTAATGCATATTTTACTTCATTATAATAATTGGACAATTGATAACTTAGAATACCTTATATAAAGACTCAATCAAATAGGCCTTTTTATTTATAGAATACTGTGAAAGATAAACACCACAAATCTATATTAAGTAAGAGACAGTTGACAGCGCTAGCATTTTATTCAACATGCAACTAATGAATCATGACGTAGTATAAGAACCACGTCATGGCAAGGCTGTTATTTGCTGTGGATCAGAAAATGCCAGACCTACCTAGTGGAATTGATCAGGCTGTGGCTCCCATGTCTGAAATGCAGCACTGTGACCTGCAGTATGGAGTGAAAAAAAACTGATTCAAAAATAGAGATGGTAATTATCTTCTGAAGGAACCGGCAAATCTAGAGGTACATATTAAAAACAGGAGTATCAGAGACATGCTCTAATTATATAGATGATGATACGTGTATCAGCTGGACAAGAGGTTTGGACCACTTACCCTAAAACAAAGACTAGGTTCTCTCAGCTGTCTTCCGGACTGGATAATTGATGACTGGCAGACTAGCATTTGCAGGTGTGTTCTATAAATTAATTTTCAAGGCACTGAGCTAATGCCAGAGAGGCTATTACTATGTCAGTTGCTTCCAGGCCAAATATTAAATTAAAAAATTAAATTCTGTATCAGGTTGCTCCAAGAAACAGAACCAATAGTACAAAATGAGTAGAAACAGAACCAACAAACATATATATATGTGTATGAATTTATTTCAAGGATTTAGTTTACATGATCGCAGGGGCTAGGAAGTTCGGAATTTGCAAGGCCAGCTCACAAGCTGGAAACTCTCGGGCAGGAACTGCAATCCTGTGATGGAATTTCTTCTTCCTCGGAATTTTCAGTTTGCTCTTAAAGACTTTCAACTAATTGGATCAGTTACACCCAGATTATTGAGGATAATCTCCCTTATTTAAAGTTAACTGATTGTAGATCTTATCCGCATCTACAAAATGCCTTCATAACAACACCTAATTTGTGTTTTTGTTTTTTGTTTTTTTTTTTAATGGAGGTACTGGGATGTCAGCCGAGGCAGGCTGGAGAGGGATTCTAGGTGAGCTGCCCAACTGGAAAAATGCGTGAGGAGCCGACGTGCCGGGAAACAGACTGCAGGAGGAGCAGACATGGAGCGAAACAGTACCTTACTCCAGCACAAGCAGGTGGTGTGAGGCAGCGGCGGCGGTGGCGCTCAACACTGTCTTCTACTTCAACAAGATGACCCCCCACCCCACAGCGTGGCGCACTTGTCCTTTTTATAATGCTGGCACATGCGTAGTATTCAAAATGCTTACTCATGCTACCAGCGCATGCGTACATCAACCTCTGACCAGGTGCAAGCTATTGTGAACTTTGGCCTGGGTCCCACGGCCTACTCACTTAAGGCTGCCAACATGGGGATTGAATCCAGGACCTTGTGCATGTTAAGCCTGCGCTATACCCCACCCCTCAATTTAGTTTTTAATTGAATAATTGGGTACTGTATGGTTAGGCCACCCAAGCTGGCTGTTCTCGCTCTCTGTGCCTCCTCTGCTCCACCAGTGCTTGCTTTACCTACACCTACTCACATGACTGACCTTCCTATATACTCCTGCCAGGCTCCAGGTAGTGATTGTCCGAACTTTAGATCAGAACTCTCCACTATGCTAATCAAAGCCATGGTGGTAAGCGGCCGTCCCCCTGCTGGTTTCCCTGGTAACTGATTAGCCAATCAGACGTCATTTCCGCCTGTGACTGTTAACTTCCCCCTACCCCGGAAGTGAAGCCTGCGCCATGTTCTGCCTGCAATCTGCACGTAGTGGGGAGTCACTCCAGGACCCTGCTTCAGATTGGTAAGCTCCCTCTGTGCATTAAGCCATTGATGTCTCTGTCGCTGACTTTGGGCTATTTCTACCGTCTTGAAGTGGACCAAGTACCGGGCTTGTAGGCCCACGGGGTGCAGCCAACAGATACTATAGCCTGGCCCTGCTGAAGTATAGCTAGCCCTCACAGCTTCCTAAAACAATTAGAAAATTGTTAAAAAAATTTTTTTTTGGAAAAACCAGTATATAAACATTTTCTAAATACTACTTGAGTTGTTTATTGAAGGTGGGTGGGAAAGAACTGAGGTATAACATTTTGTAGGGAACAAACCTGGGAGAGCAGAGACTTGAATTCGAATTTAAAACAGGGGTTTTAATTCAACGACTCATGGAAACTGTGATAAACTAATCAGTAGCTGGAAACCATAAGAGATTGTTCTGAGATTTCTCAACAGCATTCTGATGCATAAATTATTTAAGATAACTGAGGTGTCTATATTACTTTTATAGTAGCTTGTTTCTATATTTATAATTAACTAATTTCTTCAGTAATTTTTGTGTACTTTTGTCATACATATGTCCAGTGGCACTGACACTAATGTGTTTAGAGTAAACCCATGGAAAATTGTTGAGTAGAGAAAATTTGCTTTCCCTCTGTGCAGTCACTCTACTCCATCGGTTCTGTGTTTACTCAAGTTCCTATTATGTTGGTTTGGTTCCCAAGACTTTCAGGTCACGTTCCCTAGAAGCAAAGCTTGATAGAGGGATTCTTACACCTATGTTTACTGTGGGAATGCTCTCAGGAGAGAGTAAAGGAAGCAGGAGATGGTGGAGAAAAAAGAATTTGGTCCTGAGAGTGCCTAGTCTAATCTCACGGTGAAGTTTTTAGGGAACTGCATAAATTTAGACTAGCTAGGAGGCAGATGGAGCAGTCAGTTGAAAGTCTTTAGCCAAGTTCTACCCCGGGGAGATTGGATGGGACTGGAAGATAGCCTCCCAGTCAAATTGGCTTCTGTTTGGCTGAGGGGAATTCTCCAGATAGGGGAGCAGGTGTGAGTTGTTATCAGCCAACATGCGAATCAGCTGGGGAATATGTACTCTTCACCTTAAGGAGTATTTGGGCAGGATACCAAATAGCATCACTAGCATCCATTATAATCTCTCTGTACTACTCAGATCCTCTTACAGATCACATTAAATTCTTTCTGTCCCAGGACTGGGTGGCTTCACTGGTGAAATCAACCAAACATTTAAAGAAAAATTAGCACCAATCCTCAAACTCTTCCAAAAGTTTGAAGAGAGGGACCCCTTTCGAATTCACTTTATGAGGTCTGCATCACCCTGACACCAAAACCAGATAAGAATATTACCGGAAATGAAAGCTGTAGGCCAATGTCCCTGGTGAACATAGATGCAAAAAAATTCGCATCAAAATATTAGCAAATTGAATTCAACAGTGCATTAAAATGTCATACACCATGGTCAAGTGGGATTCATCTCCAGGATGCAAAAATGGTTCAACGGCCATTACATTATTAATAAAAGAAAAGATAAAAATAAAAATCCTATGATCATCCGAATACATGCAGAAAAAGCATTTGACAAAATTCAACAGGAATTTTGGATTCCTCCCACAGGAGATAAGAGCATGTTTGTGTGCTACCAGGAAGGCCCCCTGGCTTTCATAACTTAATTTTCAATTGCATATTAATCACTGTAAACTTTTCTCTATCTTTCTTTTTTTTTGAGAATGTTAATTCATACAATTCCTTATAATTTCAGTTTCCCACATACTTGTCAAATACCTGGAAAATGCCAGCTAGTGAATTCCCTTACTCAAGTGTACAACTCCAGTTCCACATAGATGGAAATTTTATCAGTGAGGCTGCTACCAGTATTAATCTGTTCTCCACTTACAGTTAGTGATGAGGCCCTTACTGCTAGCCAGGCTATGGCTGTTGACTTACTCTGAAGGCCCACTTCTGGTCCCAACAATCATAGGTAGCATTTGCTGGAAAGCAGACTCTGGGATGGAGTTTACCATTCATGGTATTTTATTAGGACGTATTCTTGGAATCCACACCTGTGGAAGGCAGAGGAAGGAAGCAGGATTGAGCAGAGAGAGAAGTCAAGCTGTAATGCAGGCCAGTATGAGTTTTGACCAACCTCACAGAGAGCTCTGTAGCTTAAATGGACTAACAAAGATGTGTAGGGAGCCATTTAGGCCTCAATTTCATACCAAGTTTTTCTTCCTTCTTTTTTTCTTAATAAAAACCTTCCTACCTTTTTAAGTTTGAGGGAGAATCTTGCCGCTGCTGTCAGTCTGTGCTATAAAATGTTGAATTGTTAAAGACATTTATATGAATGGAAAATCTTAGCCAGCACCAAACTTTTCTAATATTCTGCAAGCAAGCCACACACTCCATGTGGAGCGAGTGAGTCACGTACTCCTTGTTCTCTCCTTCTGTAGGTCATTGTTCTGTTCCACCTCGGTCTGCAGCCCCAGGTGGCACTTCAGATTCAGAACTAAGATAAAGCCTGCTTTTCTCAAGCACCTTGTACTTGTAGCTTCCCTATTACATGCCTTACTGTGTCCAGAGGTTTCTAATTGTGTTTTCTGGGCATCGGCTACTTTCCTATAAAGCGTTGCGTATGAATTCCTGGTTGAGGCAACTCTTTGTTAGCTATCATTGCTGTGGAGCTTTGCGTCTATTTTCCTTCATTCTTTGTTACTTCTTTAGTATTCCTAATTCCTGACTCCTTGTTTGTCAGTATTGATGGCAGAAAGTGGAATCAATGTTTTTAAGCAGAAAGGAATTCAATAGCAGGATTAAGGTACTTACACAATTGTCTAGAGTGAGACGTTAGAGGTCAAGAAACGCTACTGCCACCTAGCGGTAAGAAAAATGCTATACTACTACCAACATCACAGAGGCCTTTCACCTGATTTCAGTGATGTGGACAGACAGGAAGGTCTTAGACCATGGAACATCTGCTGCATTCTGCTTATCAGCCTGCTCCACTAAATAACAAAGAATGACCCTCACCTCTCACTTTCTAAACTCAAATGAGTACATCTCAATGGTAGAAGCTAATCTCATGCAGAAAACTAGTCGCAAGGGCATCTGGGAAATGGAGTTTTAACTGTACAGCCTTTGTGATACAGAGGGTGAGAGCATAAAATAGGAAGAGAGTGGAACATTCCACTGAGGTGCCAGATGGCAATACCCAACAGTTTTGTTACGCTTTCTCAGGCTCAGAAGCTGTGTGAGTATTCTGAGTTCACACCTGACAGGATACATTCTTTTTGCATTTCCCTGTCATGTCTTTTTGGTAATTCACGTATTTTAAGAAGTGGCAGCTAGCTGTTTATCATTTTTAAAATTAGTGATAATAGAATGGTATTTTCACTGCTGGTGAAACATTTGCATTATTACTGAGGCTTTCTGAAATCCTTCACTTGAACTATGGCTCTACTTAGAATTTCAGGTCCCATGGCCAGAAATATGTTCATTAGAAAGATTTTGGAGCCTTTCTGCTTAGAGCATCCATTAAAACCTGCCCTCTTTGCTCTGTCTCCAGAGCTGGTCCCAATCCTGTGTAGTGTAATATAAATCAATGTCTTATTTTGTGGTCATGAAAATTATGAGCAGTACCTTTCTATCCTGAAAATAATAATGTACAAAGTGAAAGAAAATAAATTAATTCTTCTGATATTTCTGGAAGAGGAGAGTACATTATTCATAATAATGATAACAAAACTATCCATTTCAAAAGTGACCAAAAAAGGTTTAAAAATACTTCAGAGTCAGCCTCCAAAAACCTTTTGTCCTGGCCCCTTCGATGTTGTAGTCAGTAGGAACAATCTCAGAACTGCATCCCTTCCAAACTACAAACCAGTAATTGAGAAAATGCTTTGAAGTTCCATTTTTGGAACTTGCTATTTATATGCTAAGTTTGAACTATAACATGGAATAAAAATTCTTTGAAAATATCCTCTAAATTGTATATCTCATGGTAATTATGTTCTTGATTTCTTTTTGTTTGTTCCCTTACCCATTCTTTTAGCCTTCTTTTCTGACTCGCCTTGCTTGTCTGACTTTTTCACTATGAAGATTTAAGATATTTGTTATTTTTTTCTTAAATTGGTGTTACTGTTGTTTAAAGGAAGTTGTTCATTGCTCAAATAGTTTTTTTTTTTTCAGTAAATTAACCACCACTACAAAGCTGATTTTTTTTATAAGAATAGAGCTTTTACTGTAATTGTACAAAACTCCATGATAGGAACATTATTTAAAGCAAAATATTCAAGATATTGTGATAGGACCAAAAAAGAGACCAAAGAAAAAAATGCAGTGTTTTTTTGCTCCTGGGGAATGAAAATTTGGTGTTACTAATGGTACTGATTTTTCACTGAGATACACTGTGCAGTCCTTTTTAATGAATTTTTCTTGCTAATTAATATCAGACAGTGTAAACCACGAAGGATATAAAGTGAAAAGTTTTAATCTGCCACTAAAATTAAAAAAAACAAACTCAGATTTATATAGAAAATTTCAAGATGAATACCTGTTTGCTTTATTAAACATCCAAAATATAGATAATATCTAGATATAAATTTAAACATCCATTATGAACTAATTGAAAATTGTGCTACTTACCAAACTACAAGCAATATAATAAAATGACTGGGATAATGCTTTTTTTCTTTTTGTAATTTTCCCTGAAAAAAAAAATGCCATCATTTCAATAATATGTTTAAATGTTCAAGGATATTTTAACATCTTGTTATGTGGTGAAGTCTAAGTTATTCGTGTAAGACGTGAGCCACCATGGCATGTTTATAGACTGAGGATAAAAGAGAGACGTGAGAGCACAGAGTTCAATGCCAAGTATTTTAAAGGCAACCCCGTCTTATTCATGCCCACGCCTTGTGCTGTGTATGACACAAATTGGCTTTCAGTTACTGTGTGTTAAGTGAAAAGCTGGTGCTTTAATAGCAATATTAAATACAATGTTCATTATAGATCTATTATAGCTTATCATTGGGAAAGGGTTGGATAAAGATTCAATATTTATTTAGTCCTACATTGTGCCAAGCACTGCATTAATCTCTTGCACTCCTTATTTCAGTACTTCTTTCAACTATGTGAGTGTGCACTGGTTGCAGGGAAGAGATATAGTTTATTCCAAAGTGATTTTATGGCATTAGGATTCCAACTAAAAAGAGAAAGTCAGGAAGATATCACAGAAGTAATACTTGTTATCACACCAGAAATTGTTGTCTCATCTAGCAAGAAGCAATGGGTTCTGACTGGGGAGATGCTGTGCTTTTAGGAGGCTGCCCCATGGCAGGTGTATACCGTGGGTACCATCGAGGCACAAGCTGTGGTTGCTGCTGGGCACTGTGGACTCTTCACTCCCAAGGACCAGGAGGCAGGAGGCGGAGTCACCACCATGAGAAACCAACCTGCACGGATCCCATGGGGAGGGAGGGCTGCTCTTACAGATGTAACTAAGAATGGACAAGTGCAGCAACCCTGACCAAGAGAAGCATTATCATTCAGAGATGAAGGTTTGGGTCACACCCTAGGTAAATGACAAGGTGATAGCCTGAGGAGGGGAATTTGAAACACAGTGGAGGAGGGCGAGAGGGAGGAACAATGGCAGTCCCGCTTATCAGCTATGGAGCCTGGGGCTGTCTGTTCTTCTCTCCAACCTCCTATTCAAAATTCAAGTTACTGACATTGTTTGCAGTTTCCCTGAGGGAGAGAGGCGGGTGGGAACCACAGAGGAGATTTCCTTGTATCTGTGCGGAGAGGAGTGAGGGTGACTGGGGAGGTCATCAGAGTTCAGGGGGAGCTCCAGCTGTTGCCACATTTTGGTGAAGCCACACTGCCCACAGGCTGCCCCTGCCAGTGAGTGAGTGATTGTGGCAGGGATTCAAAGTCAGGCCTATTCCTTGGAGAAGCTGGAACCTGGGACGACAGCCTTTGGGCCGCCCCCCCCCCATGGCCCTGAGGAACAAGATTTTCCTTTGAACTTAAATCTAAGATGTTCCCCCCCCCCATTGCATCTTTCCTGTCGTCGCTCCTTCAGCCAGGTCAGGTTTGAATCCTGATCTGATGCCTCCCCCTGCCTCTCTTGGCTCCCTCCCCATTTTCTCTCAAAGCTTGCTTCTGACAAGATCCCGACAAGCACACTCACTAGGTGAAAATTGCCCACTTTGCTACTGAGCAGCTTTTGCTCAAGTTGTGTAATGAGCCGGCAGCACAACAATCTTATCTTATAAGGCTGACAAGCCTCACATCTCCCAGAAATTAATCAAAACTTCAGGCCTGTTGAAGAGACCTTTGTAGTTTCTGCTGCTCCTGCAGATAATTATCTTAAATTTTGGCTCATCTCTTTGTTTAGTTCAATGTGATATGGGGAGGAAGGAGTAGGTAATGGCATTGAAGGAGAAAAGACGAGGTAATAAATAGCGTGCTGAAATTGAACATCGCTCTTTTAAATCTTTACCATTATTTTCAGCAATGAGTTAACCTTTACTCAGTTTTAATGGTTTCTCTTCCGTACCAGAACCTTTTGTTATACACACTTACCATACATTTTTCTTTTGCTTCTACTACAAAATATATTTATTAATCTCAGTATTCTTCCCTCGGTTTTGTCTCTTTTCCCCCTTTCAGATGCTTTCACTTTCTGATTACCAGTTGTATCTGTTATTCATTTAACCACATTTATTGAAAATCAGCCTCATACCAGGCAAGGAATGGGGAAGAAGAAATGAATATAAAATGGATTTATCCTCAGGAAACTAATATTGTGCTTAATCCCAGACATTCTAGAGCTTTCTAATAGCTAGAAGAGACCTAAGGAGAGTAACTGCCTGGTTTTCAGCATGGTTGTTTCTGCCTTTACCTGTGCTGTGTTACTCAGGCCATGTGACCCTTCAGAGAAGGACATGCAATCACGTAAAAAGTATAGTTAACAATTTTGTATATTATTGGATGAAAAAATGAAGGACAATTTTATGTAACTGCTACACAGAGCTTGCTATAGTAAGCGTATTTTCCCAATCAGAACTTTTTTTTTTTTTTTTTTGGTAATCATGGAAAACTGCTTATTGTGAGCACTTATTACCCAATCGAAATGATTTCTTTTAAGGATAGCGTGTGATTTTGAGTTTTATCCAATTGGAAGCTTATCATGAAGCATGATTGCCTATCTTAATGCATTATATACAATCAGAAAATATATGTTAATTAGGTGAATTTTGTTCAAGTATGTTTATGAGATGCTTGGTTTAGAAGACCTTGCATTCAAAATTGAGAAAGATTTGCTCTTGGGGACAAGGTCTATGAAAAAAAAAAGAAAGAAAGAAAAAAAGTAACATCTGTCCATGAGTGTTTCTGTGAACTTCCCTATCTTTGCCTTTTGATCAGCTGGGATTGGCTTCAAACCCAGGTTTTATCTTGGAATTTGATTTTGACATTCATCTTATGGCTGCAGTAATTCTTTGCCAGTTTGGTACTTGACTTCAGTCTATTTATTATTTTGTTGAGCACTCTACTCTATTACATCACACTCACTATTTCCCGGTTTTGCACCTGCGCCATAGCATTGCACCATGCTCTCAGATGACCCACCACTAGCCTCCACGGGCAGTTACCTCCTAGGCCTCCTGCAAATCTTCAGAAATACAAAATAAGATCATGCCTAGAGAGTGAATCCCAGGTGTAGGTAGATCTGGGCACTATACACGTTCATGATAAGAACCAATCAGAATTTTCCAAGAAAGAGGCAAATCAATCTGTCAAGCCTTAAGTTGACCAAATCTGACTTAGACCAAGTTAACAAAGCTAGTAAGTAAGGCTGGGAGCCTGGGTTACTCAGCAGGTGTATGGAAACAGTCCCACAAGGCCTTTTTATGGCCTGCTTCTGATATGCTAGATTCTGTTCAGTTGCCTGTTACGTGAGTCTTGTCTTCTGCCTGCTGTGACACTCACACTCACATGATCACTAATCCGTCATTTAAATCCCTGGCCTCCTGCAGATCCCAGCTTCTAAGAGGAGCACGTCCTGTTTTACTGATTGACTTCTCTAGGTAACTTCTTCCTGTGATGCTCCTTTGGTCCTGGTATTGTAGTAGTTACCAGCCAAGGGCTTTTTTCAGTGCTATCAGGTAACCAAGATTGAAGCGAACCACAATAGATTCCTTTATCTGTTCAGTCATTCAAATATTTATTGAGCATCTATCATACATATGTCATGCCCTGAACTAAGACCTGGGGCAGAATGTTAAATACAACTTGGCTTCTATTCAATGTCATAATATTAGATTTGAAAAATATTCAGGAAATAGTTACAACACTGTGATTGGTGCAAAGATGGAGATATGTATTAAAGAAGGAGGGGGGAATTAATCTCCTTCACTCGGAGAGCAGTGGAAAGTGGTAGAGAAGGCCTGCAGAGGAGACACGCAAATTCTGTCTTTAAGGATGAGACGTTTGCTACTGCTGGGAATTGTGGGTAAGATGCAGAAGGGCATCCAGCAAGGTAAAGCAACAAGTACAAAGACATGATATGAAGCTAAGGTGAATTAGAGGCATCTTCAATAGTTCAGAATGTCTAGATTTGTGCTACCGTGTGGCGTTGGTGGGAGATGAGTTTGGAAAATTAATAGCAAATGTTAATGGGGTAGGTGGTTCTATGTTTGTTACATGTTTTAACGCTTTACAACTCTGTGAGGCAGGTACATGTTTTTTATTGTTGCTCTTGTTTTATCACTGTAGGAAAGCAGGCAGATAAAGGCTAAGTAAACTGATCAAGGTTGTATAGCTAATAAATTGTAGAGCCAGAAAGAAAAGGCAGAGCGTTGTTTTCCTGATTTTATATTCAAATTCAGCTCTTTTTTTTGAGATAAAATGTACATGTTATAAAATTCACACTTTTATGTTGACTGTCTAGGAATTTTTGACAAATGCATTTGATATATTCATCCATATCAGAGATTCCTTCCTTTCCATTGCTCAGTAGCTTCCATTATGTGAGTTCCATAATCAGTTTATCTGTTTATTTGTTGGTAGACATTTTTCTTGTTTCGCTCCTTGATTATGAATAATATGTTAAAATCCCTGTTTTACAGTTCCAACACCCAGGTCATCTTTGAGTCTGGTTCTTTGGATTGCTGTATGTCTTAACATTGGCTGTTATTTTTACCCCTTGTTTTTTTGTGTGTGTCTCATAATTATTGCATGTTGTACGTAGTGTGTAAAGCAGTAGAGATTCAGGTAAATAACATTTACACCTGAGAAATGTATATAAATAAACTGGGTTGCAGTCATTAACATGGTTGAGATATGCTTTAAATAGAGCCAATGTGGGAAGAAAGAGTGTGCTCAAAGGAATATTACTGAATTTCACATCGGGTACTGATGTTTAATAGAGAGCTGGATATATGGGTCTGGAGATCAGAAGAGAGGCCTAGGATGGAGACAGAGATTTGATGATCATTAGTGGTATTGAAATTTGTTGATGTAAATGAGATTTCCCACAGAATGTAAAATTAGAAGTATCAAGGAAGGAGACTGAAAAAGAATGACCAGAGGAGAAAAATGGGTATCAAGGTAGAGACATGCCATGAAAGATAGGAAAGTAAAGTGTATGGGGTGGTTCGTAATGTCAAATAGTCACTGAGTGAAGTAAAATGTGGACTTAAAATGAAGCAATGGATTTTCCCAACCCAGACAACAAAGGAAATGGAGAACAAAGCCTGGAAAGGCATATTAGACACATTAAGGAATTCAAAACAAGAACTTTAACACATTGTCATCCCATATGTTTGATGTCTCAAACAAAAACATATTTGGAGGAATAAAACTGTATGTGGTATCCCAGGAATCCCACTCCTGGGCATATATCCAGGAGGGACCCTACTTCAGAATGAGACCTGCACCCCAAAGTTCATAGCAGCACTACTTACAATAGCCAAGACATGGAAACAGCCTAAATGTCCAACAGAAGACTGGATAAAGAAGAACTGGTATATTTATACAATGGAATACTATTCAGCCATAAAAACCGACAACATAATGCCATTTGCAGCAACATGGATGTTACTGGAGAATGTCATTCTAAGTGAAGTCAGCCAGATAGAGAAAGAAAAATACCATAGGAGATCGCTTATATGCAGAATCTTAAAAAAACAAAACAACAAATACAAAACAGACTCATAGACATAGAATACAAACTTGTGGTTGCCAGAGGGACAGGGGTGGGAAGGGACTGGGATTTTAAAATGTAGAATAGATAAACAAGATTGTACTGTGTAACACAGGGAAATATATACAGGATCTTGTGGTGGCTTACAGCGGAAGAGACTGTGACAATGAATGTATGTATGTTCATGTATAACTGAAAAATTGTGCTCTGCACTGGAATTTGACACAACATTGTAAAATGACTATAACTCAATAAAAAATGTTTAAAAAAAGCTATATGTGATAATGGTGTTTCATTTTTTATTTTTTTCTTATGCTTTTAGCTTGATGAAAAATTTTTAAAGTCACGTAACAAATGGAACTGTAACTTATGTATCACAATTTATTCAGCTGATCTAATTTACTGTCAAATTTTATGTTTTATTACATTTCATACAGTTACAAATACTCTCTTTCCAAAATGTCAGACTGAATATAGGACAGGGGGTGGTGAAGACCAGGAAAGTTAAAGGCTTTAAACCAGTGGGCAAAGGGGTGTGTGGGCGCACGGGCTTGCGCATTGCTGTTTCATAGCACTGAGGAGCGTAATTAATTTAGAATTAAAAGTTCTATTCTGGGAGAGTCATCTCAAATGTACCTGTTCAGAAGAGTTGACTTTTCAGTATTGAAGAGTCAATATTTGTCCTCAGTGTCCTCTCTTACTAGTGAATTTAAAATTAGTCACCTTGCCTTCCTGCATAAGACCAAATAATTTGATTTATCTGGCTTCATGGCTCCTCCTAACTGCATTTTTTCCTAAGAATGAGGTTTGCTTCTTTCTGTTTTGTTTTGGGTTTTTTTTTTTTTTTTTTGCAGATTTTAAACAATATTTCTCCTTTCTCCATCTTTTTATATTGAATAACTTTCACCAATTTAGAATTATCTCTGTTGTTGAAACAAAGGATATTAGTGCAATGTCCTTTCTGCATGTCCTTCCAAAACAGTAGTCTCTAATCCCCCATCACTCTGGCAATGCAAACCTTTCTATTCATTTTCTCCTCTTGTTTTGTTTCTGATTATGTTTAATGTAAACCTTCTATGACCTTTTCTAGAAGCCCCTCAGGCTTAATACTGTTGGCAGTGATTTTTCTTACCCTTAATTGTGCTCTTGACTTTGGTTTAGTTTGTCCCTCTCTGCTCTGAGCTTCAAGGTTTATTACTGCAAAGTACCGTCTGCTGGTCACTTGCCCTCACTCTTTGCCTAGGCATTCATAAAAACGTCTCTTGTGCTATGACTTCTGCTCTTTTTCTCTCTGGGTCTTAGGCTGGAATGAGAAATGGACTCTAATCCTTCCATTATTTTTGGAGTGGGAAGCAATAAATGTTCCTTTTACCTCCTCTGTTTGTAATCCATCTAAAATACTTTACCCTCAATTGCACTTAAGCTCTCCTTATTTTTTAGCAGGTATTAAGGAAGGACTGTTCATTTTCACTGATTTCTTTCCCTCTCTGCCCTGACAATGCTTCTTTCTCTCCATTTTCCCCTCCATCAGTTATATATAATTTATCTCCTTTTTTCCCTTCTTTTCATTAAGGTCCCTTTTCCCCTCCATTGTTTTTAGATCTCCGAGGTTTATCTTTCCTGTCATTACCTTTGCATAGGCTTCCTCTAGTCTAATTTGGGAGTTCTAAACTCTTCCTGCATGTTGGCATTACCTGGGAACCTAAAAGAATGTACCAACTTCTGGTACCATACCCAGCCAAATAAATCTGAATCTCCAGGGGTCCATTTAAAAGCCTCTCCGATGATTTTAATGTGCAAATGGGAATGAGAACCATTGATCTACTATTCTCAGTGAATTTGTTTTCTGCCCTTCCTGCTTCAAGACAGAGAAATCATTGAGGATATCCTTGTAGTGCTTTTTAGTTTGCTAGTGATAAAACCGTATCAACACTGATACTTTGCACGGAAGCAGATATGATGCTTAGGAATTACATCATATTTCCTGTCTGTTGATTAGCAGGAAAAGCAGAAAAATGAAGATGAAAAAAGGTAAGTAAGTGAAAGGAGGAGAAGGCTGAGAGAGAAAATAAGAGGAGGATGCAAGTGTGCCTTAAAGTGACGACATCACCTAGGGCTGCTTGTCACATAAGCAGATTCCTGCCCGTTCCCAGCGACCGGATCAGAGACCCCGTGGGGGCCCTGGGCATCTCTACTGTAATCATTTTGAGATAATTCTATGCCTCCTGAAGTTTGAGAACAATAATACTGGTTAACAAAAGAATCGACAAATCCCACTAGAAGTTATGCCTACTTTTAAAACAATTTATGCTATTGATAAACTACAAACATGAAAAAAATCATTGAAGGATGGTCTCTACAAAGCAGAAATTCTGCGTGTGTTGGTATGCAGGGGCAAGTGAATGGGTTTGCTTGTGGTTGTACCTAGTCCCATATTTTGTGGTATTTCCCAAATATGTGAAATCACAGGTTATTTGGACCATTTGTTAACAATTTAGATTTCTGAGTCCCTCAATGGGCTCAAAACAAAAATTTTGATGCAGTAGATCTGGAGTGGGGTCCAGGAGAGTGTGTGTGTGTGTGTGTGTGTGTGTGTGTGTGTGTGTGTATGTGTGTGTGTCCATCCATGTGTGTCCCCACAATTTCCATAGGTGATTACATTGATAAGAGAAATCTAGAAAACAATTGATCTTGGGCTATTTCAAAAGGTTTCAGAAGATCCCTCTGAACATTAAATAGATTTAAACCTGTTTTATAATGTCAGAAATTCTTTTTTTCAAAGTCATTCAGTAGTTAGATATAAAATACAGATAACTGGTTTCAAATTATTTTCTGAATGATTCAGTTTAAAGTGGAGTAAGGACATACAAACACTGTAAAGACCTGTCATGCTGTCTTTGGATTTGCGTTTTGGCTAAGTGGATTAGCTTAAATAGCCAGACTGATGTTCTAGGTGAGATGAAGACCTGACAGCTGACTCTGAGAACCTGAATGGGGAATGTTGACAGTCCAGCTTCACCTTCAGGAGACAGAGTGGAGGAAACGGAAGAGCTATCTTCCTGCTGTGCCTTGATTCTACTTGAGTCTGTAATTTCCCTCCAAGGAGATCCAGTGTTCTGCCTCTCTGTTCCCCTCCCAGTCCCTTGCATGCCTAAGTAGCCCTCTCTAAAGACGGAGTTTACTCTCTTTAGACTGGGGGCCTGATTTTTTAGCATGGGGATGAATGCAGCTCTTCATAGCCAGTGTTCCTCATGTGAGGAAGGAGAGAAGGTCCTGCTTGGCCTGCCAGTTGTGTTGTGGGTAATGCAGTTGTTAGTTGCCCAGATGATTGTACTCTGAAACCAGTTCTCCTTCCATTTGTACTCTTAACTATGAACATCTTTGAACGTGCTCTTCCTCTGGATCTTCCTTATGGTCTCCTCCTGAGCATCTTTTAAGCTTATGTGCCATTTATTTTCTATCTCTTAAGAGTTTTTCCTAATTTCTTTGATGTTGCTTGTATCCTTTATTGATTGTAAATGCTTTCTGTAATTCTAAGGGATTAAGATGTGAGGGAGGGCAGAAAAAAATAAACCCAAAATTGATCAGATATTGTATTAGTAAAGAAGAAAAAGGAAACAAAACCAAAAACCTCTGATTAATTTAACTGAAGTGAAATCCATTGAGAGGGTATTAGGAAGCTTGCAGAATTGCCCTAAATCCTGCAAAACCAGTGTCAGAAATCTCCAATGCATCTCCAATCCAAAGAGGCTGAGAAAATAACAATCTGATATTCTGAGCTTCGATAGTGGGAGGGAGACAGTCAAGGCTTTAAAAATTCTTGGCCTATCAGTCACCTTCTAGATTCACCTTCCTCTATGCAAACACAGACTAACTGTCCAGTGATGCACTCATTACCACCTTAAAAAAAACCCTTGAATATTTAACCTTGCATTATGTCAACTTGCTGATCTTCAGTAGTGAATCACTCCTCTGTTTTTCGGATTTTATTCCCAAGTTGCCAGGCTTGGCTGGAGAAACTCTCAAAATTATGCTGACTAAAAATTCATGCTAACTTAATTCTCAGTCATGAATTTGTCCATGTTTTCTCCTTGACCTCCCTTTCTTTCTGTTCATTCTTTGTCCCCATCAACTGTAGCACAAATGAAGGAGCAGGAAACTGGAAGGGAAAGACCTGATTTAACTCTAGGTGCTGTTGTGTGAGTAAGGGAAGGACTCTTAATTTCAGTCTGTCCCAGTTTGGTCTGTGACATGAGGAAAATACTTAAATTATAGGATGCTTGTGATGATAGAAGAATGTGAAATTGGCTTCCTATCTATCCTGTGCTCATATGTATTACAGCTATGTTATGCTTAATATGCAAAGCAATCCAGAATCTTTATTAAAAATATTTACTTGCGGTTTTGTTCTATGGATGTTCATTTCCAGCTCTTTCTGGACAAATAGTTTGAAATCTTCACTGACACCTCTAACTAAAAATATCTGTAACAAACCACCTCATTTCTACCAAAACTTCTCTCTGACTTAGGGCAATACTGATTAGCTGAGAGGGGCTCTTCAGTATTGCATCACCTTGTTGTGTCATTCCATCAAACTTGTATCATGACATTTTTAAACATCTTTCCTTCCGCTTCACTTCGACCGAGGGCACACTATTCTGTCCTATCAGTTTGGTGCTAGCAACCAGAAGCTATGAACTTTGTCTTGTGCACTACTTCACCACTCAAAATATGGTACAGTCCCTGAGATAAGAAGAAAAATTTTAAGTAATCCAGGCTACCTAATCACTTTCTTTGTTTACTTTTAATTTCAGTAAATCCTACAATTCCATTCATAAGCCCATTAGATTATATTTGCATAACAAATACCATATTTATATCTCTAAGCAGATTATATACCATTTTACTTGTGTTTTCTTCATTTCATTATTGGAATATCCACCTTCTATTGCTTCATTTTAATAATTGTATCTAAACTTCTGGGATCTTTATTATCGAAGGCCCACTGCCAGTGCTGTCGTCAATATGTACCTGCAGAAAATCCCTCCGTCCCTTGGGGTCCTTGCTAAATTGTATTAAATGTCTGATCCTTCCTTCCTAAAATCCTCATTAAAATCAGAAAGAATGATTCTTACAAACCAACTACAGAAGCAGGATTTGCTTTTCTTGTGTTCATAATTGAGAGGTGAAAGAAATCCGCTGCAATGTAGGTTTTAGAGCTTCCTCTTGTGAGGGCGCAGATGGAAGGTGCAGCTGCTTGCTTCTAATCAGTTTCCTCCCGTTGGTCTGCTGGTGTCGTTTTTTCCCAGAGAAATTTCTCGTTTTCTAACAGTGTATTTCCCCACACAGTCTGAATTATTTTTATACAATCAATTCTTGGGTTTTCATTTTAACACTTAGTTGCATTTCTTTGACATAAGCTTTTAGCCAAGAACGGAGGTAACTTGTTAGGTCAGGGACACAGAATCATTGAGATCCATCTGGTTTGTGTTACAGACTTTTGTATAACTTTTAAGAGAACATACAGTATTTTTCACTTCTCTTACTAAATAATAACCAAATAATTATTTTAAAAAGTATGTGTAAGGGCAGAAGAGATGCTAAAGGTCAGACGGAGGCTGGGCTTCAATGATGTAATAGCAGCAGTTGTGAGCTGCCACTGGTCCCAGGCTCTTGGTACCCGGAGTGGACCAGTCAGGTTACAAGTGTGTATCATGTCTAGGTGTTGGAGATGCAGAAATAAAACAGACTGAACCCTCCTTCCAAGCTGCTTAACTAATTGAAGGGAACAGACAGTGAACGTGAAAATAGAAAAGATGATTTCAGATACTGAAAAGTGTTATGAAAATGATAAATAATAGTAGAGAATGACACTTTAGGGTGATCAGAAATGGCCTCTCCGACAAAGTACGTTTCAACTCAGAATTGAACCATGAAAAATGGGCAGCGGGGTGAAGATCTCGGGGAGAGAATTCCAGGTGGGAAGACCAGCGAGTGCAAAAGCCCTGATCCAGGAAGCAGCAGGATGTGTTCCAGGGATGACGGCTGGAGAGCAGGGCATGCGGGAGAGAGTGGACGGACATGAGGCCAGGAAAAAAGGGAAGAGGAAGGTGGCACAGGACCTTGTAGGACATGAAGTTCAGATTTTTATTTAATAGTAACTGGTAGCCACTGCAGCTTGTAAAAAGAGTAACAAACTAATACAACTCACATTTGAGAAAGATCATTCAGGCTCCTGTGTGGTGGGTATACCTGGGGGCAAGAATAGTCCGAATAATAAACAGTTACGTGGTGCGAAATGCAGGGAGAACTGATGAGGGTTTGGACCAGAGAGAGAAACACGAGCAAAGATAGTGAGAAGCTGTGTATTTGGAAGATATTCAGAGAAAGGGCTGACAGGACATACTGGTGGGTGGAAAATAGAGTGTAGGAGGAAAGAATCAAAACTACTCACCTCATTCATTTCTCACTTTTTTTCCCCGAACTGTGACATTGTTACAAAGGAGCAGCTTTTCCTCCCCTCCCTCCCCACTTTTCAGTTCTTCTCTAACTGGTTCCATGGCCTGTCCTCTTAGCTTTGTTTTGGAACATCACAGTACAGAACTCAAAACTGAAAAGAAACAAACAAAAAAAACCCCACAAATTAAAAAAAAAAAAAGGTGCTTTTCATACTGTCACAACAAAGAAAATCATTTGTGTTTATCAGCATGTTTTCCCCTCGAAAGCCGATTTTGGCCCTCGTCCCCTGTACTGAAGGAGTAGCGAAGCTTGAGGACAGAACGGTCGCACACTTAGCATCTTCTGTCTACATCGACATTTCTAGTATCAAGATTGGAGATAGGATATTACATTCCTTTTTCAAGTGAAAGCTAATTGTTGGCTTGAGGCTAAGAAAACTACAAGAGGGATAATAACGGCGATTGTATTTTGCGTGCCTGCTTTGGGCCTGGCGTGCCTCTTCATGCTTTATGTATGTTAACTAATTTAACCCCAAACCATCCTGTGATGTATTTCAGAGATGAGAAACTGAGGCACTGAGGCGGAGAAACTTGCCCATAGTCACAGAGTTGACACACGGTAGAGCTGGTAGTCCGGGCAGCCGGTTCTGGGGCCTGGCCCTCTCCTCGCCTTGCTGCAGTTGTAGAAAGTGGAGAGAATGGCTGCTATTTCTACGCCCTCTCTAATGAGGAGATGGGCAACACAGCCTCTTCATCTCTGAGACACGAGAAAATAGCCCAGGTGCCCACTGACCTCTGGTAACAGATAATATAGGTAACTGTACATGCTAGCTTTCCAGGTGCCTCTAAACACTGAGTTTATTCTAATACTCTAGCATAAAAACGCCTCAACAAATATTCTAAAAACATAATTCTGAGTTCTGGGTGTAGGAGGTGACATTGGTATACTTTTGGTATGTTACCACCTTGACATTTCACAACAGCTCTCATAATATGTGTAGTATTATCCTGGTATCGTGAACAGGATTCAAAAAACATGAGCTTGCCTAGAGTCATGCAGGTAATGACCTTCAGAGCTAAAATGAGCACTTTTACATACATCTGAGTCCCCATGCACTTTCCAAAATAATGTGCTGTATCAGTAGAGAATTAGAGGAGCCCAGATCACTTTCACCCAGTTTCAAATAATCATACTTAAAGGATACTGTGTTTAATTGATAAGATAATAGTTCAGGAATGTTTTGAAGCCAAGAACTTTGATGTAAAAACATCTATGAGAATAGGGTTATTTCTTTGTTTTGTTTTCCCATTCATATTAACTCTCGTAATGAGAAACTTGAATGGTTCTTTAAATACAAAACCACAGTAGCATAAAATGATATAAAAGTAGGAAATCATTGTTCTGAAGAGGGAAAACCATAGAAACAATACATGTTCTATCTTTTTCCATGATTCATTCATCAAGAGCCCTGTTTTATTTTTGCCTTTCATCCACTCTGATGTGTATGTTTTCTTTCCACATGACTGATCTTTCCTATTTGTCATCTCATAATTTTGTTCTATGGAACTTTCTTTGATTGAGTGGCTTTTGTTTTGTGTTGGTGTGTTTTCATTGCAAATATAGAACCTTGCAGTAATAGTAAACTGATAAATCTAGTTTAATCCTACTGAAAATGGAATTTTCCAAAGACTTGGAAAATAACTTTAACCCAGAAGAACGAGTGCTCTGTAAGTGAAGGCGGAGAAAAATTGCTCACTGATGAAATGTGAAGCTGGACCAGAACTAGATAGGAGTAAGTCAGCTTCAGATGGGATTCTGCAAGGTGTGCTGCTCATCTGGTCTCACCGTTTTGACCATTATATTCTTGATTTCACCTGGGCAGTTGGGGTAAGTCCATCAGATCCAGACATCTATGTAAATCAGTATTTTATAAAATAAAAATCACTACTAGAAATAGTCAAAGTGACACTACAGATGGAAAAAATACATACAATCTATATATAATTTCTTTTAAATATTAATTTTATATAGACCCCCTTGTTCCAAGTTTGGAATGCTCTAGCTTGTCACAGTTTGCTCCTAATATATAGCTGTTCAGACTTTCTCTGCCACCACCCTGCTATATGCCTGGTGATTCCTACAGCATGTCTAAGCATTCTGGGGTGTGGTCTAAGTGTAGTAGCATCTCCAATGGGAAACATACTAAAGTTCTTCTCCTGGTTAGAGATAATGAATACAATTGATGGACAGAGACTTGATAAGAGTTAGAACATCTTGGACATCACCTTGTGGTCTATGCTATCAGAATTCCTTAAAATAAATGGAGAAAAACAAGACTGGACAAAAGTGTACAACTAGAGTTGTTGGAAACCAAGAACAGGAGCCAAATGTCCCATCAAAGAAGATGGAAGTGGGGTAGAGGCCCTGAGAACCAAGAAGCAAGTAAGAAGCCACAGAGAGGATAAACAGAACCATCTCAAGCAAATATCTGGAGCATTGATCATAAAACTGTGTGTTTATTTTAAGGTAGTACATGGAAGGAACAGTACATTTAAAGTAGCAAGATGGACACTATAACTTAGAGTTATTGAGTGCGCCCTCCCCATGCCAGATACTGCTCTAATCACTTTGCATAACCTAACTCAGAATAAGCCAATGAGTTCAATTTATTGTGAACTCCATTTTGGAGAACCAAAGTACAACGAGACATCAAACAACTCATCAATCCACACAGCTAGTAAGGGGGAAATTAGGTTGACGAGTATGGAGTCCAGATTTGAACCCCCCAAATTTCCAAGGCTCCATGCTACTACGTGCCTTGCTAGGTCACCTCTTCAGATGATGGAAATAGGCCTCATGCTGGGGTTTTCTTTAGATTTACTGATAGTTGTTTTACTGACTAATATTCTGGTACTTTTGTGTTGGCGATCTGTGTATTCAAAAATGTCATCTGATTTCAGAAATAAGGTTAATCTGCATAGAGAAACAAGTCACATAAAATGTATGCTTCTGAACTATTTTAATGTACAGATTTCAAGGTAAGCTTCTGGCTGTTACAAGTATCACAAGCTTTGTGAAACCCTCCATGCTCTGTGAAAGTCAGTCTTTCCTTTGTAATAGGTCTCATAAGTTTTATGAGCACAAATTTGGCCCATTTGAAAATATTGAAGTTTAGGAATACAAAATTCTATATTGGATTTGATCTGAGTAAGGAGTCTTCCATTATACAACAGCCATATACGTTCTCACACTTTTTCTGCATCACTCCTAAGCTGGAGGCATCTTAAAGTTTTACCATGTTTACAATAGAAATTGTAAATTAAAAATAAAACCTTTTATGCCAGTTTTCTAAGAAAGCTTATTTAGAAATAAAACAATCTTTTTTAATGGAAAAAGGCTGAAAAAGAAATGTCCTGGACCTCACTGAAATTTATGAATACATAGAGATCCAAGAAAACTTCCTCAGTAGCAGTGCAGTATCTGAATTTTCACTAAGCATATCTACAGCCGTATCTTCTTGGTATTTAGAATTGCTTTAGTTCATGAACTGGGAGTGCAAATTGGTAGTATCTTCTTAGGGTTTAGTTCTTCTTTGAAACTATTTACACATAAAAAAGGAGAGTGCTAAAAAATACTTTTTTTTGATTCCTCTTTACAGTTTTAGATACTTTCAAAGATCCAGTTCCACTCTGAGTTCTGAAGAGAGTAGAGTTTGTATCATGATTAGGAGCATGGAATTTGCAGCCAAATCGGGGACTGCATCTGTTTTACTTCTTTTTTTTTTTTTTTTCAGGTTTGTAATTATTTTAATTGCACTAGATTTCAAAAATTATTGAAAATTTTTGTTTTTACTTACTACTTTTATGGATTGTTGTCAAATTTCAAAATTTTCCTTGCTTGTAAGTAAAATGATAAAAGCTGTTAATACAAATAGTCATGATTAAGCTTGTTTATCAATTACTATGTGTATGTATATGCATATATATGTATATGTGTATGAATTTATTTTCAACCTCCCAATAGCAGAGTTACCTGAGCATCACTGTGAAAGAAAGAAATTAGGCTCAAGCGGAAACGAAACTTGCCCAGAATGAGATGGCTCATGGACAGAGCCAGGGCATAGACTGAGGCTGTCGGGTTTCCTGTCACTTGCTGCCGCATCTTCCTCATTGCCCCAGTATAGGGCTGGGCAGATAGGAAGCAGGAAGAAGTGGATAAATAAAGCTAAGCTTCAGGACCTCTCAGTTGCATGGACACCGTTCAAAGCTCTGGCCCTAAACCTGTATGTATACTTTAGCATTCCTTCTCTCACACGTGACCCTACACATCATGCACGTTTTTGGCTTCACTAAGCCTGGATCTGCCTCAGCTAGGTGTTCAGTAAATGTTGGCTCTTACTATTGTAAGCATCCACTTACTATTATAATAATCCCACTTACTACTTATTATAACATTCATGGAGCTTGTTTGTGCTGAAGTTGTAACTTCCCAGATACTCTCCCTTTTCTGCTGCTTGTTTGCCAGCTCCACACACTTTGATTTTTTTGTTTACCCAATTTTCTCCATAAGACTCTCCTAGCTGTACACTAGGTTACACACGCATAAAAGGCCTTGTCAAATGTGAAGTGCAAAACATACGAATTTTTATCACTGCTATCAGCAGGCATGTGCTTTTGAGAAGTGAGCAGACATCCTGGAGAAATAGGTCCTCTGGTTGCTTTCTCATTTCACCCCTCACTGCTTCTGCAGTCTACCATTTGTGATATTGAATACTGTACTTAGTGTTCTATGAATTTAGCATGACCTTGAAATCTGTAAAACTTCCATGGTAAAAATATTGAAAATCATGATGACAATAATTATACCAGAAATGGATTATCGAAGCAGTCATAGACTAAGTGTATAACTTACATTATGTCATTTGATAATTATAAAACCTTGTGAGTTTGGAATTTTATTCCCAATTTGCAGCTAAGGAAACAACATCTTGGAGAGATTATATAACTTGTCCAAAGTCACAGAGTAGATGGTAGCGTTAAGATTTGAACTCAGATCTGTGACCCCAAGGCCCTTGATCTAACCTTTGTTCTCTCCAAGCTCCCTCTCCACAGCTTTGCTCAGACCACTAGCACCTTGATTCAGCTACATTAAGTATGAGTATAAATAGTAAATTGATTCAGGAGGGAAAAAACCTCGAAAAACTCAACTCTTTATATCTGAAGTGTTCAGACAAATCATGGAGTCAATTATATATTCTAAAATTATGCAAATGATCTTTTTAGTTGTGAATTAATCAATGTTAATCACTTGAAAAATAGCTTTTACGTTTTCTTTTTTTTCTTAGAGATGTGTCAGAGTAGTTGAAATTCTCTTAGTAAGCTTCCTTTTTAAAAATTCCTTTTTTTTCCTGGCAGATGAAGACTACTTGAGTTATTTTGGTGTTGAGCAACAGTCACAGTAGGCGATTAAATTAGAGGCAGGTGTAAACCACCTAAGCGTTACCAGGGCTCTGTTTTCAGATCACGGGGGTTATGGATCAGCAGTAAATTTCTAATGCCTTTCTTTTGTGTAAGGGAAAAAGATACTAATGTGACCTGCTATTTAGAATGAGGAGTCAATAAAGGAATAGAATGAGTATTGGATGAGGAAGATATGGTTTATCTGCTTATTTGGGTATGAACGCAACGCATTCTCAGCTGTGCGTATTTCAGGTGTTCCAATTAAGAAAAATGCAAATAGAGCAAAAGAAATGGCGATCCCTTTTCTTAATCAGTAAATAATAAATCTAGTGATTCTGTTCTGTTTCAGAAGACCTTAATCTAGTGATATTGAGTAGTTTCTGAAGGTCTTCTCATGAATGAATCTCATTCCTATTTGTTATTTACTTTCATAATTTTTTAAAAACAAGAGAACTGCGGGAATACCATTGTAATGTGGGGAAGTGCTCCACACCCACCATGAAAGGGATATTTGACTCCTGAACTACTGGGCATCTCATGTTGTTATTATTTATTTTTCAGTTTGCATTTTGTGCCACAGATATGTATTTTTTCCTCCTAAATAGTATACCAAAGTAATATTTTTAACCTGAAAATTAAAATTTATTGCTCTTAAGCATCTGATGGTTTTTGGTGTGCCTTTTTCCTCTCCCCTTCCAAACACTGTATTAATTTTTTTCTTAAGTTCTTAAATGTAAATCTTTGTTTCCTTCCATGGTTTTTGTATTCTATGATTCTTAAATTCAGCAGCTTTGTATGATTTGAAAAGCAGATTAATTGTTAATCAGATATGATTTCATTTCTCCACTGAGAAAAGACTCTGTGGTGGCTTATTTAAATCCCCTAATTTCATCTTACTTTCCAAGCTTCCCACGTATCTCCATCCCTGAGTTCAAATAGACCAACTAGATCTACCTCTTGCTAAGCTCGGCAAAAACACTGTCTCAACCACATTGTGATTTTGAGATTGACTATTTGCAAGAAATGATAGCAGACAGAGCATGTAGACAAAAATTAAAACACATACACAACTTGAGAGTTGTGAGTTTCAGTTTTATTTGGGGACCTGACTGAGGGCTATAGCCCAGGAAATGCCTCTCAGTAGTTCTGAGGGGCTTGTGCTGAAGAGGCCCCTGGGGAGAGGCCAGTATATACATATACATATATGTGTGTGTGTGTGTGTGTGTATGTGTATATATATATATGAATTTATATCTGATTTTAGCTAAGGAATACATGTAGTCGAGCATACATCTCAATAGAAAGTTACTGTTAGTCATGAGGAACAGGTAACTTGGTTCATAATTTTAGTACTTTTCTTTCTATGACAAGATCCAAGAATCCAGGATCACAAATTTTTTTCCTGAAATTTCTCTAACTAAGAGGCCTATTTTGCCTGTTTTCCTGAAGCACAGAGCACCTCATCCCGTCCTTCACCCGGAATTCCTTTTAGGGTATAGTGTAGATCAGTGCCAGCGGTAGATAATGACTTAATCCTTGTAGAACCAGGTGGTGGGCAACATTCCTTGTTTCATAGCATCTGACAAAGTGTGTTGACTCCTTCCTCTAGCTGACTTCAACTTTGCTTCCTCTGTCCACTGTGGCAGGTCTCCTCCTCCTGATTTGGATAGTTCCATAACCATTCAGTAGCCCCACTCCTAGGTGGGCGGGGAGTTGGTATAGCTGGGTAGTAAATCACATGCTTAGCGTTCATGACGTCCTGGGTTCAATCCCCAGTGCCTCTATTAAAAAACGGAAAACCCCACTCCTGATATGGAACCCTCCTTGCTATACGTAATACTAGAATTTGTCATAGAACCATGCCCTGCAATTGATTTCCCCCTAGAGACACACAGGCAGCCAGAGGAATTTCTCAAATGTCCACATTCCTCACTCATCTCCAGGGAATTCCAGTGAGTAAACTTTTCTCAATCTATTTACAAAATAAATAACCATCAAACATATTGTCTTAGAAAGGTCGGAGTGTTTTCCAATATTTTGAATAGACTTTATATGTTGTAGATATCCAATCATAAACAATGAACTAGAGACCCAGTGTGGTGTGATTTAAAAATTTAATAGGTTTTTTGATTTATGTCAAAATACATTGCATGTCAAAATACATTGCATGTCAAAAGACCAGTTTCTGGATTGTATTACTTTTATCAGAATGAAAAATGCCATTAAGTGTATCATTGAAAATTAAGTAATGAAATGATTTGACATATAAAAGAAAATTTTAAAACAGTAGTTTTTCTCCTGCTGTCACAACTCATTTAGATACCAATTGTCTGCAATTGCAAATCTCTGAGTTGAAATGTCAGCAAATGGCTGCCTGTGGTGGGGAAAATGTCTCTAAGTTGAGTCTGAATATTAATAGCCAGAGTTGTATCAAGAAACACTTATGATTGGTTTACTCTTTTATTAGGATTAAAATTATGCACAAACATTGGAAAATTTGGCAGAAATAAAGTCCCAAACCAAAGCATCCCCAAGACCTTGCCCAACTATTATGTCACATATACTCCATAAAGTTTCTCAACACACTCCCTGTGACACCAGTATATCTGGAAGAAGGGGGAAAAGCTAGAATTACTCACTTCAAATTGCCCTGCCTTTGTCAGTATGTCACAATCTCATTATCTTAGACACAGGCTATTATGTGTTTAGCATGTCACTTTTTTGGCATAAGTTTTGGCATACAAAAAAAAATTACTGTAGTGTTTGAGAAGGTGGTCTTGACAGATTTCAACAAGCTCTTTTGTAACTATTATGGATTACTGAGATACCCAAACGACAGGCCTTTGAGAGAGGTGATTGCATTTCTTATAAACACTACAGCTCCATGAGTTATATAAACATATGGAGGGCATTACATATATATGCAAAAAAGGATAAATATTCCTTCATAATAAGCTTTTTAAAAATAATAAAATATGGAAAGAATGAGATTACAGAAATGGAGACTAAGCTAATTTTAGAAATTTTACTTTATGATACAAGGTAATCGAATACCTAGATGAAAATAGTTTGCTTTTATTTTCAAGCATAGAAAAGCATTTTTGAGATAATTGCTGGATTCCTTCTTGCTTGACTCTAGAGTAATTGGAGATTGGAATCTACTGAAAAGCCGTTTGGGATGTGGTTGTAGTGGGTTGAAAGATATCCCCCATGGATGCCAGATTCTAATCCCCGGAACCTGTGATTGTTTCCTGATACAGTAATATCCGCTTTTGCATATATGATTAAATTAAGGATTTTGAGATGAGTTTTATGGATTACCCAGGTGGACTCTAAATGGAATGACATGTTTCCTAAAAGTGGGGCAGAGGGAGGTTGACAGGGAAGAGAAGGTGAGGTGAAGGTGGAGGCAGTGAGTGGAGTGATGCAACCATAAGTCAAAGAACGTGGGCATCCACCAGCAGCAGCAGAGCCTCCAGAAGGAGCCTGCCCTGCTGACACTGGTTTTAGTCCAGTGAAGCTGATTAGGGCTTTTATCCTTCAGAATGGTGAGAGAATAAGTTCCCATCATTTCAGGTCACCCAGTTGGTGGTAACTTGTTACTGCAGCTTCAGGAAACTAATAAGCTTGTCATCTATCAAAATATCATATAATAAATATATAATTTCATATTTTACTAATTAGATTTCTGAAGGCAATCTTCTGTTACTTAGAATTTTCTTTCTGAAACCCTCTTTGCCAGTCAGATAGAGAAATGAACAAGAAAATAGACAGATAAGATTAAAATGTACCAAAATGTGATTCATTAGCAATATAGGAATAACCCTTTCAAAATAGTCACATAGCTATTAGAATCTACTATAAAATTACATAAATTGGCCTGGACGATGTGATATTTAACTTATCATTCATCATAACTTCTTAGGTTATATAGGAAAAAAACATTTATAGAGAATACATCACTTTTTGAAAAATTATACAAAATAATATTTGGTGAGGTAAGTTGATAATTATTAAAGTATTTAAAGAAAAATATGTCAGAGTAAAAATGTGAAACTGAATAACACCAGAGTAAAATTTCATTCAGCTTTTATCACCCATAACCACAAATAATCTGAAAAATTTGGATATAAATCTTTGCTTTGGTTCAGACCATCTTTAAATATATTGAAGAAGAAGTGATTGATATGGAATAATGGATGAGAAAAGAAATACAAAAATCCAATTACATACCAGAATATTTACTGCATCCACAAATACAGAAACTTCAAAATAAAGTGCTACTAAATAAGATTAATTGGTTTACTACAAGAATAATTATACATGAACAAAATATTTTCCTAGGAATTGTCAGATGATTTTATTTTAAATGAGAAAAAAAAGTTAAGAAATTGATAACAATTTAAAAAAGCGTAAATATGTAACTTGGGGAAAAAAGAAACAGAAATGAAATAAATAATCACTAATTATTCTTCAATAAAACATAAACTAAAACATTGTAATTTTTCCTAGCAAGTTAGCTATAATTTTTTGTTTTACTTGCAAAGACTCAGTGACAGCAAGTGTGTCATGAGATAAGCTCTCTCATGCTCCACTTACGGGACTATCATTTAGAACAACATATTTGGAAAGTTATTTGGCAATAGTTCTTAAGAGTAATAAAATATTTACACCTTTGACCCAATAATTTTACTTCTACAAATCTCTCCTAAGAGAATAATTTAAAATATGGATGCTTTTTGCTTAAGACATTTATTACTGTTATTTGACATATTAGAACTTTGGAAACAACTTTATGCATTCCACAATGGCGAGATAGTTGTGGTGTATTACATTCTCATTCTCTCTCTCTTTTTTATTTTGGTAGTTGTTGGGTGTGGTGTTTGATTAAAAATTTGCATTTGGCAGAATAGAATGAGTATTTGAGGTAAAGATATGGATATTACCAAAAGAGAAATCAATATATTAATACAAGAAAGAGTCCATAATATGCCATACTGATAAGCTAAGAGAGTAAGTCACTAAACATGTGGTTGGTTAAATAACGGCCCTCAAATATTTCTGCCTCCTGAAAGTCACCTTAATTTAAGGGTTTTGAGATGAGGGGTTATCCTGGGTTATGCAGGTGGACCAGTCTAATCACAGAGATCATTCTAAGAGGGATGAGAAAGGAGTGAGAGTCAGAGAAGAAGATACGGGGTGACAAAAGCAATGATTAGAATGACGTGCTTTGGAGATGGAGGACCCCAAGTCCAGGATTACAGACAGCCGCTAGAAGCTGGAAAAGGTAAGGAAACAGATTCTTCTCTCAGACCTGCCAGAAGGAGCCAGTCCTACTCACATCTTGGCTTTTTCCCCCAAAGAACTGATTTTGGAATTCTGTCCCCCAAAATGGTAAAAGAATGAATTTTTGTTATTTTAAAGCTCCAAGTTTGTACTAATTTGTTATAGCAAAGTAGGAAACTAATGCAACTTATGTAAGAGTAAAGTCCTTAATAGGAAGATTTCTACTTTTCTAATCAACCCACACAGGAGTATCCTGGGATAACTGAGTATGTGTAAAATTAATATGTGTGCAAGAATTCATTGGAGGAGAAAAATCAGTGTTCTGTTTACAAAATATGTGTAATAATGGCTTAGAAGGTCAGGAGGCAGTAGGAGGGGTGAGGAATATTTCATACAGAAGTCTTGGGGAACTTCTGAGAATGTGAATAAGCCAAGTCTGGTAGCATAAAGTTGTCTTATAGGCTCTCTGGATTAGGTACTGAATAAATAATTGTAATAAATAAAGATTTTCATTACTTTTATGAACCCTTAAAGTGGCTATGGCAGCCTAGAAAGTGCCTAGATACTAAACAACTCATAAATTGGACTATTTACAAATCCATGAAAAATATGATTATAAAGTAATTACATGAATCATTTTATTAAATCATTATTAACATTAAATGAAAATGTAAGAGACAAATTTATATGTACAAATGATTTCAACTAAACTATAAATATGTGTAGATAAAAGACTAAATGGAAAAATGTAATAGTAGTTCTCTGAGGATTGAGAATATCAGTGACCTGCTCTGCTTCTTAATTATATATTATTTCTCAAATTATCTAAAATTAGTATGTACTTTAGAGTCAAATTATGAGTCAGTAAAGCATTTAATTAATAATTTAGTTATATTTGTACTGTAAATTTCTAGAAATATACTTGCTTTACAATTAATATTTATATTGAGACAGAAAATTATTACAGAATTTATTTTATGAAGCAACTTCCAGAAAATCAGCTTTATAACCACAAACAATGGTTATTTTAGTAGTCCATGTCTAAGGAAAGTTGAGTTCTCAGGCACCTGAAAACAAAACATACAGCAAAATTTTAATAGTTAAGATGTACAAAATTCCGATGTGCCAGGTTCAAGAGTCTAAGTATTTCATATAGTCACTTGTTTAATCCTCAGGACAATCCTATGACTATCATTACCCACCTTTAGCAGATGAGAAAATTGAGGGGCAGAAAGATTAAATAATTTAAAGTTTATTCAGCATATTAATGGTAGCAAATGGATTCCAACTTTGGCAGTGTAACTTTAGAGACACACTGTAACTGCTCTTCTTAACTCCAAAATCTTTGCAAGTACTATTTTAGAGTAAAAATTTAGAAAAATAAATTTTATTATTTTCAATTATTATGAAGTGTGGTTTATATTAATTTTTGGTGCTTTGGCATATAAGATACGTAAGTATTACACGAGTTGGTCTTGTTCTTGTCAATAATAAACTATAAATTATATATGCATTTTTATATGTATCCACACACATACACATAATATATTTATTGTATCTACTTTTGCCCACTGATCATTTCATAGCAAATGTCAAAAAAAATATTCTGTGTGCATCTCTGCGTGGTCCACCTATTTTGTTGAAGAACTGCTTTGCACATGAGTGTGAGTACAAATGTGAATTTAAAATCTCAGAACACATTGGCCCCTTTGGGGCTATCGTACTTAGTAAAACAGATACCATCATTCTGCTGGCAGAGAAAGAATCAGGAGGTGGATGTGCAGAGGGAACCAGGGATCAAAGGCTTTGGCGAAGCAAAAAAGGGCTGAGGGCCTCCCTACTCGCCTTTTCCTCCCACCTTAGCTGGCCTCTGTTTTCTGCTCGAGACTCTCAGAAAGTGGCTTGGAATCCTTCGGATAAACACGACTCTTTCAAGCTGTGCAGGGTTCTTGTTGCTTGCATCTAAATGATCCCAGATTGAAACAATTATAGTTTGGAGAAGACATATTTATTTTAAAGAACTATAAAAATAATTTCCTCTTGCCAGCAATCTTGAGAAATTCTACATTCTGTTTTAAACTGCTTTAACAAAAAATTAATAATATGTCTAAAGATACCTTAGAGGATTTTTCTGCTGCCTAATTCTTATTAAGGAAATTTACAGGTATATATTTGGTTTTAGTATGTTTTAATGGGTTGAAAGCAGATAATGAATGGTATTCTCACCTAGTTTTCTGAGAGGGAGTGGATTTAGAAGTGCTCACATTGATATTAGTTTTGAGTGTAATGAAAGGTTTTGTGTCATAAGGGAAATCTAATATAAAATATAATAAAATCTAATATAAAATATAGAATTGTTTTAGAACTAAGTTTATTTTAAAAAATTATTCTAATACATTTTATTGTTCTCTGTGTAAACTTTATTATACAGGTATAACATTCAGGAATTAAAATTGTAAGAATTTATTTGCTTTATAATGTCCCCCATAGTTTTCATATTAGCAGTCTACATCCACGTAGAAAATTAGGAAAATATAGAACAATATTAGAAATGAAATGAAAATCTTATCCCTTTCACAGATACATATTTATTTTTATTATTTTAATTACTTAATGTATTTTCCATCAGTCTTTGTTTCTATGTAAATGTATAATCTATTTAATAAATATTGGTTGTGTACAAATCGTTTTAATCGTGCTTTTTTCACTTAATATACTTGTGAATGATTTCTCATATTATCTTTTCTATACCACATTATTGAAAGTTCTTAAAGGTTCAGTTCTACAGATGCTTATAGTTGTGGAATTTATCTGGTGCAAATCTAGTATTGCTGCAAAAAACATCATTGTACATGAAAAACTGTCAACATAAGATACCTTGCTCTCAACTGCTTCACCTATAGTTTTTTTTTTCCTAGCAAGCTTTTGTTTGTTAAAAATTGGGAATGTGCATATCAGAATCCTTTGTCTTATATTATCTAATCCTTGGAAAATTTGTATCTATTTTAGACCACTGTTATGTTTACTGTTTTCTTGAAAACCATGCCATCCTGAACATTTGCAAAATTTGGCATGGGTTTCTACTTATTTTTATATTTAAAAATGTTTATTCCCTTACCAATAAGTGTCAAATGCTGTCATCTGGTACAATTTATGGTAGGCTTTAAGATCCTACTGATTAGACACCCTAATGTTTGCAAAGTAAAAAGATAAGAATAATTATGTTCTACAATTAAAATGAATCTTTTGTCAATAGCAGATTACTTAAAACAAAAGGCTAAAAATATGGCAAATCACAACACATCTAAACCAACAGGTTACAGTTTATACATGAAACATTGAGACTGCATATGATAACAAAATAAATGACTGCACATGTAAAATTAAATTGATACTAGAATCCTAGCACCTAAGTATGGCTTACCCCCTCTCTTGTTTCTTGGAAAAGATGATTCAATCAAATCCATTTTATTGTGTAGTTACAAACTGAATATCTTGAATTTAATTGCTATATAGGTTAGCTTTGACAGGCTTATGGACTGTCAAAAGGAAAGTTGCGTGAGCAAAATTGGAGAGAATCCAAGTAGTGCCTAACATCCTTTTTATATGTTAAATAATTTCAGTAGTATTTGATAATAAACAACATATAGGGCATTCAACATTGGGAATTAAGTAACCAATACCACCACTGAGTACTGTGATCAGGAAAGTATTTGAAGGCAATTGTTGGAAGTACTATGGTACTGCCAAGTGATACGTTTACTTTTAAACCTGGGACTCACATGGAAATGGATGTTCTCCTAAAAAACGGTGTTACGTGATTTATCCGTACTGTTGAGCATGTTGAAATATTGACCACAGGTTGCTCAGGCTAGAGAGAAAGAGCTGTAGCATCACAGATCCAGTTTTGCTAGGAAATAAGGCAAATACCTAGCAATTCATAGGAGCCTGGAAAGAAGGAAATCTTTTCATGCACTTCAATTCATAATGATCCAGGATTTAAAATAAATCACGAGGAAAGACTGATCTTAACAAATGGCCTTAGAAAAGAATGATGTCTAATTGCAAAATGGAAGGGGTCTCAATGATGACAGTAAATTTAAAATGACCAGCAAACAAAGGCAAAGGAAAAGGACTGAGTCTAAATTGAACCAGAGTAGAGAACCCTAATGCACTCTGGTTAAGAACTACCATCCAATTATCAGTGAAAAAGAATGGAAATTTTTATCAGAATTCCATTAAAGAATATTTACACTGATTTATAGATGCATAATTTTGTAAAATATTTATATACAGAATTATATGTGTATATACACACACAGCTCCATAATTTCCTTTGCTTAAAAAAAAGTAGAGTTTTGTTTCACTCATTATGAAGACATTAAATTTGCCATTTTTATGAAAACTACAAGTTAAGGAAATATACTAAGCCTTGTTATATCTGAGAGTTGAACTGCTTGAAAGTGGGTTTCAGTGAGAAAAATCAAGATTCTGATAGCCAGAGTGAGTAATAAGTTGCACCCTGTGAAGACTGGTGTGTTATGACAATTGACTAATTAACAAGGACTGAGAGTTCCATGAGACTAGTGAACATTCATTGTCTTTGATCATGCAGCAGCCATCTCCCTTCTTTCAGGAGCAGCAGCATCATGTAATTTTGGCAACTTTTCTCTGTTGTAAGAAATCTGTGCCCTATTCTTTCTGAGCATGGTGGACAACTAATCAAAACTTGGACAATTGGCACTTGTATTCTGTGACATCAACTCTTGATTGGAGAGACACAAGCATATGAAAAAAGTTGAAACACATTCTAACCAAAGTTCAGGAATCTGGCTTTCAATAGCCACTGGCATAAAATTGTTAGGGAGTTACTGTCAGAATTACAGATTTTATACCACTCTAATGCTAAGCATATATTCAATGCCTGACCATTAATTAGCCTTTAGGAGAATGAACTGTTTAAAGAGGAAAATAGTAACAACACAGAAAAATGGAGACATAATTAGTAAATCCCTAGTTTCAAGGCATTTAAAAAATGTTAAATATTTCCTGCCAATTGACATTTTGTTTCAAGAACACTGGAAAGACCCATTATTGCAAACAGATGTTCTGAGGTGGTAACTTTGTAAAACATTAATAGATAAGAAGAGGAAGTTTTACTCACACTCAAACTACTTGTTAACATTAATGGACAAATTCCAATAATTTGAGGATGACTCATAGTTTCAAGTGCTCCCTTTCTCTGAAAAAACAGTTTCCCAACTTACCTGTTATGTTGGCTATCTATTTGTGGTGTCTTTAATATTTTGAAAACAGTTTTTTTCTGCCTATTGTGGACTATAAATAACAAAATGGAGTCACATGTTAAAGGGATCAAAAATGGAGCTGGAAGGCCATTAGGGAGATGAAATTTATACATATCCACAAGTGGATGCAATATAAACTTTGATTTGGCCATCCTTGGGCCACCTGAAGCCCATTTTCTTTACTCCCTAGAAATTGCAGCTTAGCAACCAATCTGCCAATTGTAATTCTGTAAATATAACCTATGTAACTTCTCTGGAATATCTTTGCTGTCTTTATAAACCTCTGCCATTTTCTACTTCCCTCAGAGGACATTTGAATTGATGATTGTATTGGTCTCTCCTGAATTGCAATTCTTAAGACCACAAATAAACTTTTTTTTTCTAATTAACTGTTTTCTGCATTTTGGGGTTGCCAATACCTTGTGTCAGAAGTGGGATACAAAGCAACCTATGTGGTCTCCACCTGCACCTCCACACACCTGACCTCTGGCATCTCCACGGATATAAGTAAGACATCTACAAGAATCCATTGTTCTCTACAGTCTCTTTGGTGGTCCCAGATCGTGGACCTACTGTACCTGAACCCCCTGTCTTTGTAGAGGTTCTACTTTATTTGGGTGTCCTCTGTGCCAACTTCTGTTTTTGGAACTTTGTTTCCCATTTTGTCTGGTTGTTATGTTATAAAGTCCGAAGTTATTCTGTTCAACACATGACAGGCCAATAAATCAGGAGATGAGGTGTCAGGGCAAGGAATAATGACTTTATTCAGAAAGCCAGCTGACCAAGAAAATGGCAGACTAAAGTCCTGGAGAACTGTCTAACCCCAGTCAGAATTCAGGCTCCTTTTATACTAAAAAGGGGAGGGGTTGTGGCTGGTTATTGCAAACTTCTTAGTGTTGGATACTTTGTTCTTGCAGCTGTCCATGTAGGTCAGGTCATGATGTTCCTGTAAACCTCCAACAAGATAAATGTTATTCTCTGTTCTGCAAGTTTTTCTCTCTATATGTATGGAAAAATGTTATACCTATAAAGATCAGAGCCTTGAGAATGGGCTATCCTGCATATTTGAGGCTATAGGCAATATTCTTTTCCAAAAGGTATAGAACCAGGATGACTAAGCACAGGAAATAGAGCACAGGGTTAGAGCTAAAGGAACAGATCTAATATGGAGTCAGATTTGTTCTTCCCTATTACAATTACTCTTGGAATTGTAGGAAGTTCCCTCACTAACGGTAAGGCTGCAGAGCAGTCTCCTTCTGGAACTTCTGGTTTTATGTGTAAGAACTATGGGCCCTCCCCCTGCAAGTATTTGTCTCATTGGACCAAATTACCCAGGAAGATTTACAATTAAATTGGTCAACTTAGGCCTCCTTGAAGTTCCTAAATTAGTTTATCCACACAGTTAATTAGAAAAAAGGTGTAAGATGAAGCAGCCCCAATGGAAAGCTTATTTCAATTGGCATTTTGAGGCCTCAGAATGTTAGTGATTCCAAAATTGCTTCCCTCCAGGATGTTAATTCCAGATTACCTAAGGCTAATTCTGAATTGTCTCAGAGATGAACTAAACCTAAAGTTCTCTACGTTCTCCTGATGCTCCCCTGCTGCAGCCCTCTTCCCCAGCTGGTGCTGGACCTGCTCTGCTCCTCTCAGACCCTCCCTCCACGAACCTACTCTTGCCAAACTTCCCTTTTTAAACTCCTATCCAGATGATTCTGAAGCCACTCTGGACCTTCCTGCCCTCATAGCACCTTGTAAATTCAAGGCAGCCTACAGCCCTAACCAGCTGTTTCCTACAGCACCTGGACTAAAGCTGAATTCCATACAATTGCTAAGGACTTCCCAAACCCCAAGGAAGAGCCCGTAGATTTTGCACAGGGATTCCTGCTTACAGTTCAGACTTAGAAGCCAGGATTTTCTGATCTTTTATCAACTTATCTGGGGATGGGGGGGAGGATATAGCTCAGTGGTAGAGTGTGTGCTTAGCATGCACGGGGTCCTGGGTTAAAAACTCTAGTACCTCTGTTAAAAAATAAATACATAAATTAAAACCTAATTACTCCTTCCCAAAACCCTCAAATTAAAACAATTTATCAATTTATCCATGTTAGTCAGGGAAGGTCTTGCTAAAGAATGGATGATGTTAGGTGGTTGGGATGACAAAGATTTTTACCTATAAGGGACAAACGGCCATGCATCATTCCTTTAAATTAGCAAAATGACTTCCTGATAAAATTCTGGGGGCTTTTTCTTGAATTATTGACTGGGAAAAAAAAATTTAAAAACCTAATGAATCTGTCTTTGATTTTTATGACAAATTTGAGAAAGACTTTAAACAGTATTCTGGTATAGACAAAATTAGTGATAAAACCTCAAAACTTAAATTCTACCCTTGTTGAAGGTTTACAGGGAGAACATGGACAGCAAATTAAGAAATTGTGCCTTAATTGGGCCACCATGCAACCTCATGATTTAGTAAACTATGCTGAACAGCTCTCCCAAGCTATTGAGAAAGATACAAGCAGTTGAACAAGCTTTAAATGCTCAGGTTCAGGCAACCCAAGTAATACCTTTTACAACTACAACTTTCTGTTAAATCAAACCCTCACAGTCCCCAAGATAAATGACAAATAAAAGAGGTTTGAAATTACTGTAAAAGGCTCAGCCACTGGAAAAGAGGCTGTTTTAAACTTAAACAATTACTGGAAAATCAATAGTCTAAAAGTGACAGCCATACTCACAAGTTCTAACCTGGCTGGTGTCAACAATAGGGCTTCTTACAGGGCAGAGGGGATATTTTTCCCATGCTCCTGTCGAATTCTCTGGGAGAAATTGACTAACTGTTGGAGTGAGGTTACTCAGACCCTAATAGATGCAACGGCCACCCTGTCAGTTCTTTAACCACCACCCACCTAGCTTCTCTGTCCCCCTTCCTCAGAGTACTGAAACCGTTCAAATGACAGGAGTATCTAACCAGCCTATGACTGTTTTCAAGTATCTTCCAGTCCCTTTTTGATTAGGGCTCATTGAAGGGATTCATCCATTCCTCTTAGGCCCTTCTGCCCCCATCCACCTATTTGGGAGAAATTCTCTAGAGGCTCGTAAAGCCTATGTTTCTTTCTTTCAAAAGAAGGAAATCTTTTTACATCTTGAAAGAGACACTGATTCTCACAGTTCTCCAGGAGATTCATCTATTACCGACTCCAGTTTTTTCAGTCTCAATGGCTGATTCTAAGCCTCTCTTAGGTACCATCTTTGATGAACTCTGGTCTAAGAATGCTACTGACATTTGTCGCATTGACTCTGTTATCACCCATAAAGATTCAGGTAGATGAAAGAAAGCCTCTGATACCGACATCCCCTGAATGCAGAGGATCACACTTATAATTGAATATATTAAACAAGTTTTGATTGTTCCATGTACAAGCCCCTGAACCACTCTCATCCTCTCTTTGTGGAAGCTGCATGGAAGAGGATGGAGGTTTGTCCAAGACTTAAGGGACATTAACAACATAGTTACACTCCAGCACCCCGTTGTGCCAAATTCCCATACCCTACTTTCAATCATACCTCCAAAAAGCACAGCCTTTACCATGACAGACCTCTGTAGTGCCTACTTCATTTCCCCTGTTGACCCCGAGAGTCATACTTGGTTTGCCTTTACCTGGGAAAACCAACAGTTCGCTTGGAGTGTTATGCCTCAAGGCTAGGCTGCAAGCCTAAATTATTTTTTGCAAAATTTAAAGGCTGATATCGCTGATGTCACCTTCCCTCAAAATTCTTCCCTTTTACAATATGTGTATGATCTTCCCTGCTCTCCTTCAGAGGATATCCTCTCCTTGGAGGATAGCCTCCATCTCCTCTGAGAACTAGTGAATAAAAGGACATAAAGTATCAAAGGAAAAACTCCAATTTTGTAAATCTGAAGTCAAATATTTAGACTGTTTAATTACCGAGCATGGTAATTAAGTCTCCTTTCAGATCCAGATATGATTCAGAGTATTTGAACTTCTCCTTGCCCAGAAATAAAAAGACAACTCAGAGGGCTTTTTTTTTTTTTCCCCAAGGACTGGCAGGATATAGTAGAAACTGGATCCCCAGTTTTTCTGCCATGGTCCAGCACTTATACTCCCTTCCTATTACTGATCAGACCAAACCTCTTTATTTGTACAAAGGAAATTCAAGGAGTTTTCACCCTTATTAAAGGCAGCCTTCATTACCCACCTGCCTGAGGTCACCCTAATGATAAACTGCCCTTTTCTCTCTTTGTCCATGAAAGGAAAGGAAATGCCCTTGGTGTACTTACTCAATGCCATGAAGACCAACAGAGACCTACAGGATATTACAGTCAACAAATAGACCCAGTAGCCAAAGGTCTTCTGCCTTGCATGAGAGCTATTGTGGCCACTGCCAATTTATTACATGTAGAAGAGATTGCACTGGGGTCTCCACTGACCATTTACACACCCCATTCCGTGGAAAGCTGGCTTAATTCTTGCCATATTCAGCATCTTTCCACTAGCAGACTAACCTCTCTGAAATTCTGTCTCCTTATGTGACTATGTCCCACTGCATCACCCTAAATCCTGTCATCCTTCTACACTCAAAAGCCCCTCATGACTGACACTGACTGACCAACTCCTAACCCCTCGAAACTACATGTAGGGGAAGCCTCTGGAAAACACTGAACTGTTCTGATTTACTGATGGTTCCTAATTGAAAGATGAGTCTGGCTGCTAGTAAGCCAGCAACGCTTTAGTACCTTTAACTGAAATCATTGAGGCTGACACCATATCAGAAGCTGCTTCTGCTCAACAAGTAGAGTTTTTTGCATTAATTGGAGTCTGCTTTTTGGCAACAGATGAAGTTGTTAATATACCTACTGACAGTAAGTAAACTTTTGATGTTGCTCATGACTTTGGCTACTTTGGGAAAGAAAGAGGGTTTTTGACTTCCTCAGGACAGAAAATCAAAACAGTTTTTATGTGGTAGGACTCTCAGATGCAGTGCAACTGCTTAAATCCTTGGCAATAATTAAAACTCAAGGACAGTTTTAAAAATTAAAACTCAACAGACATGGAGGAAAGTAAAGGAAACCATTCGGCTGACACTGATGCTAAGACAACAGCCTTCCAAAAGTTCAAAATCATACTAGAAGGACCCTGTCTACCTGTAAATTCAGAATCTGAATTAATTACTAAAATATTAGAAGCAAAACAACTTTCCCTTTAGAGAGACTGGAAAAGTTGGCTCAAAGAAGATTTTGCACACGACTCCAAAAGAAACCTTCGGTTAGGACCAAATCGTAGACCTGTATTCCCTGAATGTTTATAAAAACATACCTTAGAATATATGCGTAATCTGATTCTCTGGAATACTGATATGGTTCAATATGGAAAACAATATTATTGGAAACCATCTCTTAAAATAGCTCACCAATATACCAAAGTTGTCACTTTGTCCTAAACATAACCCGGGAAAACCCATCCAAACTTCCATGGGTCATTTTTCCTTATCCTCCAGACATTTTGAGGTGTGGCAAATGGGTTTTATCTAGTTGCTACCATCTCAGGTTTATAAATATGTATTGGTAATGATTTGTATGTTCTCTCGTTGGGTGGAAGCTTTTCCTTGTCACAAAGCCATGGTCACAACAGTAAGTAAAGTCCTGCTGGGAAAAGTTATTCCCACTTGAGGCATATCCTCTGAACTCCACAATCACAGGAGTTTGCATTTTTACTTGAACAAGTGATTCAATCTGTAAAATTTGGTCTATTTTTACAACATTTCCATTGTGCCTACCATCTCCAGTCATCAGGATTGGTGGAATGCACTAATGGAATTGTAACACTTGTTAGCTAAATTTGTCAAGTCATTTAGCTGCCTTGGCCTGGAGCAATGCCTTTAGTCTTGCTTAACCTGAGATCTTCTCCCTTTGGAAACATTAGGTTATCACCATTTGAAATGATTACTGGCAGACCCATGAGATTAGATAATGGTGCCTATGAACCTGCTCTGTTAAAAGTAAATCTCTTACCCTACTGTATTGGAACTTAATAAGGCCTTAAAAGCTAACTCACAGCTCATAGGGCAATCTTTTCACACTGTCTTCCTGGGAGACAAAGACATACAGCATCAAGGTTTCCAACCTGGAGACTATGTCTGTTGGAAACATCTTCATAAAACCTTGTTAAAAAGGACCTTACTAGGTATTGTTAACTAACCCTTGCACTACTAAACTTGAGAGTGTTGCCTCATGGACTCATATTTTTCATTTAAAGAAGGCACTACCTTCTGCCTGGGTTTCACAATCATCTAGAGACCCGAAACTAAAATGAACCAGACAAAAGCCCAGATAATGAAGCAGGAAACATCTGCTTGGGACAACTTTCCCAAGATTTGGGACCAAGACTGTATAATCCTCTTTTTTATTTGCCTCTATCCACATACCAATACTTTTGATTCAAATGTTTTTCTCCTATGGGTACAATCATCTTTTAATTTAAAAAATGAATCTAATTGTTAGATTTGTGGACAACTACCCAATCCAGTACTTCTGGGTTACCTTGGTGGATATCTCCACTACAAGGATACAACTGGTTCTGTTTAGAATACTTTACTTTAGAGGAATGAAATGTCAGTAAACTTTAGAAACTGCAGGTGTCGCTATTTGGAACCCACATGAATTTGCCCATCAACCAAACCTTAAATGACTCTGGACATCAATATTTGTTTTCTCCTAAGGTTATCACAATCTCAGGAAAGAACTAAACCAGAATTGAAAAGCGTCACATCTTATCTTTTAGGGGTTACCATTCCCCACTATGGGGCAAATTCATATGGTTAACACCAGGTTATGGACATCTAAACTCTTTATTTTGAGAACAGCTTAATCATACAAAAATAAACTCACCTAATAATATCTGGCATCTCAGACAGACACCACATGATTCCTGTACTGCAGCTATTACTTACACTCTTAAATAGAGGGTAATAATTAGCTCTTGCCACAATATTGCTGAAAAACAAAGTAACTTCGAAATTTCAGTGGCTCATAGCACAAGTATCTTCAAGCTGAGGCTATGGTTTGTTGGTCTAGGCTGGGCTGGGTAGACTCGGGTCCATGCTTCAGGTTGGGTCCAGTTCTTCTCCATGTTTCTCAGTCTCCTAAATCAGCAGCTACCCATGCATGCACTTTTTATAGCAAAAGGTAGGAATATAAAGGAAAGACCAATCGGGCAATTATATTCTGAACACTGTTATTTATTCCAGTTTGCTAATATCCCCTTGACCAAAGCAAGTCACATGGTCAGACACAAAATTAAGGGACAGAGAAATACATTCTGCCCACCATAAGGCCTTGCAAAGTTGTAGTTGTATAAAATTAATACAGCAGCTTGAAGAGTTGAGACCAATTATTCAATCTACCACTTTGAGTGAAAGGAGAAAATTTCTTTGATATTCCATTCAAGACTTGCATTAGGTAAATAATGTGAATAACTGAGAGTAGAACATGCCAGGTAGTGGGAACAGCAAGCATAAAGACTTAGAAGTAGGGACAAGTTGTAAAAGACAGCAATTTGGTGTGGTAGATGTGGAGTGAGCTACAGGAAGAGTAGTAGAATATAAAGTTAATAGGTGTTTAATGTCAGAATTATTGCCAACCTTCAAGTCCATGCAAGAACTTTGTATTCTGTTTTAAGGGCATTGAAGAGCCCTTGGAAAGTTCTGAACAGGAAATAGTTGTGATGAAATTTCTGTTTCTAAAAGATCCTCTGTAGCTAGATGAGGAATTTACTTTAGGAAAAGGAAGTAAAAATAAAAAGAGGGCAATTAGTTAAGAGATTTTTTGCAGACACATTAGGGAGAGGATATAATGATTTATACTAGGCTGTTAATCACAGAGGTGATAGGGAGTAGAATTCTCAATACATATTGCTGAAAAGACCAATATTATGGGATGATGGTCTGGATATGAGATATGACAGAAAGAGAAGATTCAAAGATAATATGCTAAGTTTTTAGTGTGAGTGACTTGGTAATTGGTGTGCCAATTATTAAATGGGAAAAACTAATGGAGGAATTAGTGGTAAGGACTGAGGATTTGTTTTACATAGCTTAGGTTTGAGATGCTTTTTGGACACCTAAGTGGGTTTCAAGTGTTGGGAGAGTGCAAACAAAATAAATTGGTGCTAAAGATGTAAATTTGGAAGCTATTAGAAAACAGGTAGTATCTAAAGCCTTAAGATTTGATGACATCACTTAAGCAATAAGGAAGGAGAAGAAGTTTAAAGATTAAGCTCTGGATACTTCCAAAATTATTATTCTAAAAGAGGTTATGTAGACATAGTAAACAATCTCATGGTTACTAGTGGGAAAGGGGAATGGGAAGGGGTACATTGGGAGTTCTAGATTTGCAGATACTAACGACTCCAGATAAAATAGATAAACAGTAAGTTTCTTCTGTACAGCACAGGGAACTATATTCAATATCTTGTAGTAACCTATAATGAAAAAGAATATGGAAACGAATATATGTATGTATATGTATGACTGTACACCAGAAATTGACACATTGTAAACTGACTGTACTTCAATTTAAAAAATAAATAAAGAAAAAAACCCCCACAAAAAACAACCAAGCAAGCAAGCAAACAAACAAAAACAAAAAGGGAGGATAGAATGGGAAAGTAATAACTGTGGAGTGGCTGATAGGGTAGGAACAACTCCAAAGATGTGTGGTGCTCTGGAAGAAAAAAAAAAAAAAAGCAAGTAAAAAACAAAAAGTAAAAGCAAGTAAAAAAAATAAGTTCAAGAAAGAGAGAGTGATCAACATACTTGACATCCTCAGAGTGTCAAGTACTGCTGAGGAAATGAAGGAACATGAGGACTGAGAATTATTCATGGATACTTGGCAAGATGTAAATCATGAATGCTTTCACAGGAAAAAAATTTATGGAGTGGTGGAGATGAAACTTTATTGGAAGGAATTAAAAAGAGAGAATGAGAAGTAAGATAAGTCAGAATGTTACACTCTTTGGAATCTTGCCAGCCTGTTAACTGCCTTCTGCTTTACATTAACATTTACTTTATTCCTTATTCTATTTTCAGTCCATTCTACATCAGATGATCACAGTTTCCAATCAGTTTTAATTAGCTTGCTATCTTGCTTTTTCGTTTGAATACTCAAAAACTCCCCAAATCTTGTCCAATATAGCTGCCATCTTTTTATTTCTATATTCAAGCAGATGAGACTTACTGAAGGAAATCACAGACTTACATAGATGGGTGCCTTTAAAAATTCATATCATCAATACCATCTGTCATTCCCCCTGTGTACTTCGAGTTACTTATCTCTCCTCTTCCATACATCTATAATTACATGGCCTACACATATGCTTTCCTTTCACAATCCTTTCATGTGTAAGAAGTGTCCTTTCTTATAACGTATCTATCTCAGTCCTGTATAGCCATTTCTTCCACCTTTTTAGTAATCTTACCCCATCAATTATCTTTTTCCTGTATCATCAAAACCACCCTCCCCACTGGCACTTTTGCATCAGTATTTAAATATTCTAAGTTACTTTCCATCATAAACACAATATTTCACCATCTTTCTTTCTACTCCAATCTTTCACTTGCCTCATAACATTGGCCAAATTTCTTTAAAGGACTTTTCTCCACTCTTCATGGCCATATTGTGCCTCCCATTTCCTATCAGGTTTCCGGAATCTGCTTTGTGGAACCCATTTCATTTTCACCACTCCATTAAAACTTTCTTGTGATTGCAACCGGCAACTTTACTAAATCTCATGGGCACTTTGGAAACCTCATCTAATCTGAGATTTTCCTACACTTAACACTGTCGAATAGTTATTGTTACTGACATGTTCTCCTTCACTGGCTTTGGTAATTCACACAGTTTGTCTCCCTCCTAGCTTCCTGACTGCTCTGAGTAAACAGCATGGCTGGCCCTTTTCCCTGCCTTTAAAGGTATTACATACTGGTGTTTTACAGGGGTCCCTCTAAGTTTGCATTCTTTTCTCCCTTTGTTTACTATTGCTATAAGACCTCATTAGCTCCCGTGACTCTAATTATTATTTCTAGTCTGATAACTCACAAATGCTTCTTCCCAGACATGTGTATCCAGTAGCCTCTTGGATAACTCCAATTGGCTGTCCCTCTGACAACTTAAGCTTAACAAGAGCGTCATCCTGTCCATTGAAACGTGCCTCTCCTCCAAGGTCTTCTATGTCAGTTACTAGAGCCACCATGCATACAAATGCTTAGTAAGGAAAATTGGATAAAAAATATTCCCTTTGTTCATACTCACACTTAATAACCAAGTCCTACTGATTCTATAACACTTTCAAATGTCTTCATTTATCCAGTCCCATCCATGCCCCGTGGGTCTACCCCAGTTGAAGAATGCTATGATCCCTCTGCTCTCTCTAACTCAGTTCCTTGCTATCAGTCTCAACCCTCCCCTTCATAATTCATGCAAATACGATACAATTATTCTGTGTTTCACTGTCTTTGATTTTTTTTCTTGGAAGGCGTCAAACCTCTTTGAGCTTTGTACATACAATTTATTTGTTGTTTGTTTGTAGATTGGTCTTTCCCCTTTCACTCTTATTCTTTCCAAATCTGGCTATATCAAACTTAGCTTTGCAGTTTCAGCTAAGGTGTCATTTCTTCCTGGATACTTCTCACCTCTCCAATTTTGACCTTACTCTCTTTATAGCATGCATCATATTGAATTGTGTAAGTCATAACCCGAGTTTCTTTAGTCTGTTTACAATAAAGGTATAGTGACATTAATGCACCTTTCTTGTTTCCACCCAACACTTTACCCAAAGGAACTCTCCTGCCCATACTTCTATCAGAAATGAGTCACTGCATCAGTCAGCAAATACTTGAGGCTCTTAGGAATAGAAAAGTGAAGAAGATGGAATGCTCAGAGGATTATGAGACACTCAATAAACACACAAACATGTACATAATTTCAGATACAGTTAAATGCGAGAAGCAGTCAAACAAAAAATCTGGCAGATTAACTGGAGTCTGAGGGGTGGAGGGAAGAGAGGGTGCTATTTTAGTTTAGAGAATCGTGCATTGAGGCCTGAATGGTGAGGAGAGGACAGCCATGCAATGATCTGGAGGAAGAGAATTTCCAACGAAAAGAACATACTAGTATCTTGGCATGAGAACAAGGCAGGCATATGTGAAGGCAGAAGTGAGAGTCTCGTAACAGCAGCATTATTCAGAGGGATAAAAAAAGAGGAGTTCAGAGAGGTACTCAGGCTATGTCATGCAGAGCTTCATAGGCAGGGAGGAAGTTTGGATTTTATTCCAGTTGCAGTGAGTAATCATTGGGGGGTTTGGGCTGGACAGGAATCTTGTTTGACCTAGTTCATTCGTTTTTATGAGGTAAGGGGACTACATGTCCTTACCCACTATCCTCTCCCAGATAGTCCATGTGTGGGTATAGCTCTAAGTTTTTCAGGGCCTTTAGAAGGAAACAGCGAAAACACAAAGCTTCTTGGAATTTCTACTTGCTTCTTGAAAACTGACTCTGTTTTTTTGTATGTCAGTAGACCCCTCTGCCTTCTAGGAGTGAACGTGGGGTGATGGCACAGAGAACCTCACTGGGTTTGACCAGGCTTCGTCTAGTGCTCCTTCACAGACCCTCATCTGTTTGAAGCTGGAAATGTTCACCATTTTCTCCCCAGGTCTAGCCCAGTACCTGGATAAGACTCAATAGCTGTTGAAGGCAGGAGAATCTATGGAGGTAGAATGGAAATTTTAATGTCTCTCCATAGGATGGTTGGCTCTTCATGGTTGGTATATATTTATAGCCCCAGTGACCATCACCCATTTCCTGGAAGGAGTGGTGCACAGCTCACTGCAGTCTCCCGATATTCAGGACAAATTACCCTATCTTCTTGGAAGAATTGAGCTTCCATTTCTTGAACCGTAACTGTGTGAGCACTCTCTATTGCTTGTATTTACTTAGATCCTAGTGCAGGGAAAGGAAAAATAAAAATCCCAAAACTAAAGTGAACTTGAAGATTGGATTTAAATGGCATAGTGTTTTTCATTTGCACTTGGAAAAGCAAGTGCCAGGATCTAGCATTCTAGGGTTGGGTGGTGATTGACAGTAATGAGTTACAATTTGGAAAAGAGAAACATATTGCTCCAGTCACAAAACTTCTTAGGCCTCCAACATTTTCCCTCTTTTAAAAATTGGCCCCTTTTGCATTAGATCTTTTTTTTTTTTTATCAGAAGAGTTGTGGCTGCCATTCCTAGCTTGGTGTCTTTTGCATTTATGCTCATGAAAAAGCAAAACTGCAAAGCACAAAAGCTCTACGTTTATACGTTCAGATGGATGAAAGGCTGAAATCCCAAACACAGAAAGATATTGACAGCTCTGACAGATCCATCTCCGGCTTTAACAGTCAAAGATGGTTGCGTAGAAACACTAACAGTCAAAAAATAACTCCTTTTGTTACAAAAAATAATGAGGAGGAGATGAATTGAAAGGCTTTGGGGCCCAACTGAGTATCACAAAGATTTTTCTAAAGTTTTGGACCTGACATTTTGTCTATTAATTTTCATTCTAAAATTTTTCAAAATGAGCCTCAGAGAAATTTGCTTCACAGGTAGCTAATTTAAGTTTGGAATAGAAAACTGTGACTTTCTCACAATGGCACTTTATAACATTTAATTCTAATTTTTCCTATTTTTCCTACTGTGATTGATACCCTGAGTCTTACCTTAACTCTATCACCACCTTTCCAGATGCAGTGCCGAGTTCCAGCTCAGCTCTTCAGTTTCACTTTCTCAACTTCACTTCCATTACTATCACCTACAGAGTATTCCTGCAGCAGAACTCTCTCTCTCTCTCTTTTTATTTTTTATTTTTTGCAAGGATGCTTTATGCCATAGTTTGATTAAAACAGAAAGTAGGATGGCTAAAGACTTGGCAGTTTTTAAGACTCTGGATGTAGCTCAGAGTTATATTTCTGTGAAACCATCAAACTGACTATTTAGAAAAGATTTTTTTAAAGTGGTTGTTTAATGGAATTTTTTATGTTCTAGTGAGATATATTGGCAGCCTATATAGCAAGCTTGATTTCTCGAAAAGTTTGACTTGTTTGAAAAAATGGACATTGTCACAGCTTAAGAAGGATTGAAACTCAGCAGAACTCATTTCCTCGTATCTATAAATAACTGTTTATTGCAATTTACCCTCACACACATTCTATTTCCTTTCTACCTATGAAGCTATCCCTGAAAAGTGCCCATCTTTCATTAATATTCATTGGAATTATTTAGTTCCCCAATTTTTTTTTCTGTTTCCTTTTCTATTCTCAAAGCATGCTGTTGCACCTTGTGGGAACTCAGAGTCATTACTGTTTGAGCTACCTTTGAGATTTAAGCTGCTTTGTGCACTTTACCAAACTGGTTCTGTGACTGGTTTTCTCTGACACATACTGGGCTTAGTCCAACAGAAGACGACAGTCGAAATGATGACATTTGGCTAATGAGTTAGCCTTTCAGAAGGTAAATAAAACCTGAGGCCATGTACTCCCTACCCAGAACCTCATCCTTACAAAAAAGACTTGAGAATTTTTATTGTTCTAAACGGCTTTTACAATGTAGCAAGGTACTGTGGTATAATTTTCAAATTAATTAATAAACATCTGTATTTTTTATTCAACTAGGTTGATCTGATATTAAGCTCACTCCATCTAACTCTCACAGGAGTCCTTGAGTAGCATAAATTACAGTAGTGAGTCAGCATCATTTGACTAGGAGAACTCTAGGAGATTTTATTGGCTCCTTGATACATCCCACACCCTGGGAATCACACTTGAGAAAAAAGAGATTTTACCCTGATCGTCTTCCTTCAATTTTATCTGTCCTCTGGATACAATAATCACTTACAAACATAGGATGTGGAGGGCATATGCTCAGTAGAAGGAATCAGAGTTAATATCTCAGGAGACCACTGGCTGTCATGACCTGACAGCTTTTGCTGCTATTGCAAATGGGCAGATAGAGAGTTGTTCTCTCTCTAAGAGCCTGGGCTCTGAGTTTGAACTGGGTTGGAACTCAGGCTTTGCCATGGATTGGCTGAATAACCTTGGGAAAATAAATACCTTCCTCTGTGCCACAGGTTCCTTATTACTAAAATAAGGGATAATTATAGAGTCTCCCTCATAGGGTTCTGAGTGGATTAAATCAGTTTTTATCAGTAAAAGCTCAAAACAGTGCCTGGTCTGTATTGATCCTATCTTCATATTTGTTGTTTGTTCAACCCTTTTGATATTTCATTTATCCTAAATTTTTAGCATTAATATTGATTTTTAAAATATAGTCCACTAAAAGATGATTTGCTTATGGTTAGTGAGTCTTTTTGCCCTCCCTTAAAGTCTGAACCCAAGATGAGTACCTTGCACATCGCATCCTAATCCTGGCCCTGTCCTTAAATCATTACCATTGCTAGCTTTCTTGATGCCTGTGGTCCAATCTGCAAAATTCTTATTCACTTCATTTTTTAAAATATTTTTAAAAATACGTATCTAGGTGATTTAACACAAAGCAAATAAATGCTTATGCAATGACCACCCAGATCAAAAGATAGAACAGCTCCAGTATCTCATATCCCTCCCCCAAGCTGTCCAAATAATCCTTTTCTCTTTCTAAAAGGCTGACTCCTTGTAAATGGTAATTGCTTCCTTGATTTATTTGATAGTTGTCCATGCAAGCATGCCTTCTCAAATATTATAACCTACAGTTGACTATTTTGAAAATTTATACACATAGAATGATGACCATACATGATATAGTCTTTTCTGTCTATCTTCTTTAACTCAACATTAGGCTTGTGAGATTTATCCATGTTGTTGCACATTGTTGTAGTTGGTTCAGTTTCCTTACTGAATAGTAATCCGTTGTAGAAATATACCACAGTTTTTTCCATTCTGCTGTTCACGAGTATGGGGTTTGTTTTCAGTGTTTGGCTATTACTAACAATGCTGCTAGGACCACTTTTACACAAATCTCTTGTAGCACATATGGTACATGTGTTTGCATTTATATTGAGTATGTGCTTCAGAGTAGAATTAGTATTAATAATGTTTTTCCAAAGTGATTTTACTGGTTTTTACCTATTAAACTGACTTGTTAATTCTAATAGTTTATATGGAGATTATTTTGTATTTTCTTCATGCACAATCATGTCAATTATGTTTAATGACAATTATATTTCTTCTTTTCCAATCTTTCAACATTTTAATATTTATTTCTTTATTATGTATTGTAATCTCCAGAACAATATTAAATAGACATATCTGTGCTTTATTCGCACTTTTGCAAGGAAAACGTTCAACATTTGACAATTAGAGAAGTTGTTTTCTCTAGGTTTTGTGTAATGGCGATTTGTTAAATTAGATTCTTAATATTCTAAACACCCACACATGCATCAAAGAATATTGTCTTATATCAAATAATTTTTCTATATTTATTGAGATGGTCATATAATTTTTTCTCCTTAATTTGGTTATAAATTATATTAATGACTTTCTAATGTTAAACCAAATTTATATTCCTGGAACCAATTTAAATTGGATATAGATGTAGTATCCTTTTATATATTACTGGGGTGGTCTACTAATTTTTGTTTAGGATTTTCATGTCTATATAAAGAATTTGCTAACTTGTAATTTTTCTTTCTTGTAATGTTCACGCCTGGTTTGATATCTTGGTTATCATGAACATTAAAACCTATTTTTGAGTGAGACTGATTTATCCACTCTGTGGGAGATTTTGTGTTAACACTGACATTCATTTATGCTTAAGCATTTGGTAGAATTCACCAGAGAAGATATCTAGGTTTGGAGGTTTTCCTTTGAGGAGAATTTAAATTAATGGATTCAATTTCTTCTCCATACTGTTTATGTTTTCTGTATCTTTTTGGTTAGTTTTGCTCATTTGTATTTTTCTAAAGGTTTATCATTTCATATACTTTTTGAATCTTATTGCCATTGTAGTGAGTAGAATTGTAATGGGTTGAATCAGATTTACACTGGGTGGCCACCAAAAAGATACGTCCAAATCCTATCCCCCAGAACCTGTGGATGTGACCTTATTTGGAAAAAGGGTCTTTGTAGGTGTAATTAAGTGAAAGATCTTGAGAAAAGGCCATCCTGGATTAACTAGGTGAGCTCTAAATCCAATATTTTAAAAATATTCCTTTTTCTCCTCTTGATATTATGCCCTCTTAAGATTCTTTTAGTGGTCTCTAGAAAAAACATTATTCTTCATTTACCAAAGCTTCATACTAATTGTTATTTTCACCCTACTTCTGAATGACTCAAGGATTTTAGAAAACTTTATGCCATTTTAAATGTATTGAATTAGTGTTTCATATGACCAGTATTCACTAAAATAGTCTCATATGCTTACCTTTTTTGCTCCCTAATTTTTTTCCTATAGTTTTCACTTTACCTGATTAAACAGTGACCTCTAGAATTTTTTTTTTTTCCTGTGCAGGTAAACTCATGATTAAGGGTCCACAATTTGTGTTTCTAAAAATGTCTTTATTTTACCTCCACTTTTGAAAGATATTTGTAGGTAGGAATAGAATTCTAAGTTGGCAGTTATTTTCTTCCAAGATTTTAAAGATATAATCTCTTTGTCTTCTGGTTTATATTTTCCTGCATAAGATTCAGCAGTTAGTCTCAGCTGGTGCATCTTTCAAGGTAACCTTTCTAGTTATCTCTTGCTGTGTTTAGAGCTCCCCCGCCCCATCTTAATCTCAGTTTTACTGATGTGTCTGGCAGTGGTTTCTCTGCATTCATTCTGCCTGTGGTTCCTCATGCTTCCTGAATCTATGAGTTGAAAACATTCTTCAAATTTGGAAAGTCATTACTCATCATTTCTTAAAATATTACCTATCTTTTGAAAATTCCAATTGTACACCTAATAGACATTCAATCATTTTTTGTCTAGTATTTTTTTCATTTGTATTTTCCAGTCTTTTCTCCAGACTGCAGTCTTTAGCCATGCCTAATCTGCTCTAAAACTATCAAATGAATCCTTAATTTCAGTTATTGGGTTTTTTTTTTTTCCAGTTCTAGATGTCTCACTTTATTACAGTTATTTGTTCTCCTTCAAAATTCTCCCTCTTGTCTCTTATCTCCTCGAACATAGTAAGTGTAATTATCTTAAAGTCAACTATCTGATATTCTGATTTTGAAGTCTTTTACTGATGCCCACTGTTTCTGCTTCTCCTGGTTCATGTTGTCTTCTGTCTTTGTGCCTGGGCGTTTTTAACTGTTCCTTCAAACTCTCTTTGCAAACACTTAGTAGAAACAATCTATGGCCGAGGATATTACCTTCCTCCAGAGAGGACTTTATATATATATATGTGTCTGTGTGTGTGTATATATTATATATATATATATATAATTGCTATTATTATTATTATGTATTATTATTATTAGTAGTAGTAGTACTTTGGCCAGGTATCTTGGGGAAATAGCTTTTCAGAATTATCTTGATATAATTTTTATATTTAATATTACATGAGGCTGAGCTGCAGTCTCTGTGGGAGCCTCTTTTAGATCCACCCTTTGATGAATTTTGGATTCACAGGTACTGCCTTTCAGTGAGGGGTGTTCATTAAATCTCTTTTCTTTTGTGAGAGCCTGTGCTCCAAATCTCCATTCTCCTCGTGCTGGAAGACTGGCAAAAGTGCAATTCAGCCCAACCTTCAGTTGCCCCTTCTGAAGTAAAATACAAACTCAAGGAAGAGAAGTTCATAAACTGAGCTCCCCTCCTCACTGGATCATCCCAATCTTCATCATTTTATTAGTTCTAAAATATAGGCTTTTAAAAATATTTGGTCTATCTTTTCTTGTTGCCTTTGGTGGGAGAATTGGTACAAATTACCTCATCTGACATAACCAGAAGTGGAATTACTTTTCATATATAAACCCATTATATCAGATAAGGAAAAAACACTGAAACTGAATCCAATTTCTTGAGGCATGTTTGTTTAACAGTAATATTCTAATTCAATTAGGAAAGCCTTTTTATAAACATAAAACCATTGAAAATAATTCAGTCTTAAAGGGTTCAAGTAAATATTGGGAAAGAGATGTCATTTTATATTTTTCACCCAAGTTCACTTTCAGTTCTATTTCAATATTTATATTATTTCCATTATAACCCATACCAAGGGCCTGACACTATGGTAGGTATTAGAGATATAATATGACTGTGTGTGCAAGAGACAGAACTCCTGCTCTAAGGAAGCTTAGAGGAAAGTGGGGAAGACACCTAGGATGAAGTGAGATAATCTGTGAAAAGTGCTTAGCACATTTCCTACTGTATAATACATGTTCAAACACATTTCTATTAATACATACACTTATTTTCAAGCAGCCTATAGTTCTGAGGCCTCTGAGGGCCTGCATCTCCTACTGGGTGGATTCATGTGGGCAATGGTGTGCAAATAGATTAGGCCATGAGGGGATTTATGTGTTATCATTGAGGAAGCTTACTGGGACATAAATGATGCTAATGACAAGAAGGGGTATCGTAAAAGCATGCACTTTGGAGAAAGGAGGAAAAGTCTTCCGGAACATACACTAGGAGTAAGAAGGACACCCCCAATTCTTCCAAGCCTTGAGGTCCAAGAGAAAATACTGCTCCTACTTGACAGTCTGTGTAAGAAAAGGTGTCCAAAGGAAAACCAATCTTCTGGAAGGCGCAAAGGTAAAGGGAACCCAGAGAAGAGATTGAGGATTTTGCTAAGGAGAGACTACTCATTTAAGATGGTATGATGACACCATTCATGTGTTATTTTCAAGGAAAATGGAAACTACAAATTAGTCCTTGCTCCCTTCCAAACTGTGTGATATTCTGGACCAGGGACAACTACCACATGTTACTTTCTTGTTTTGTTTTAAGGAGATTATTCTCTTCTCATCATTATATTTTAAGTATAGATTATTTAAATTTATTATTTAACTCTAGATTCATAATTATTTTTTTTTAAAAAGCACATAGAGACTAGGTCAGGAGTATTTCTCATCACCCAAAGGTAAATCAACTAACATGATTTTTTGTTTAGGTCCTTTGAGAAAAAAGTGGGTGTGTTTTTAATTGTATATGGGATAGCTGTATTGGTATCCTTATCTGGGAGGAAGTATGTATGATTATTGTGTGTATTTGTGTGTGTGTGTGTGTGTGTGTGTGTGTGTATTTAAACTCACATATGCAGTCAAGAGGAGACATCTATTTTGGTCAGCTTGTACTCCTTTTCACCATCTTCTGTCAGTAGCACCCTTTTCCCTGGGCAACACCTCCTCCCATTCTCCTCCCTCCTTTATTCTGGAAGTTTTTGATGAGGCTGCCAATTATTGTACTGAGCCACTCCAGCCACAAAAGCTTGACTTGGGCCAATCAAAGTGCCCCATTCTCCTGGTCACAGAGATTGATTCGGAATGTGCATGTGATTTAAGCCAGATCAATAAGGGTTCTTCTCTATAATTTTATGTACACACAGTGGGAAAAAACAACTGTGCCTTTCTTCTGGAGTCATAACCTTGAGTGATCTGAATGAGCTGGAGTCCATCTATAGCCATACCCACACAGAAAATCCTGTGATCACGTGGAAAATGTATTTATAAAGTGGGAGAGAATTAAGCAAATACGTAAATAAGAACAGGACTGAAACATGGAGAAGATACTGGTGATACTGTTCCTGGATTCAAGGATATATAAAACCACCCACCTCCTTTCAGAATTCAGAATAGACAGAAGGAATTGGGATTTATGATAAATGGAGTTCCTGTTCAAATCCCAAAAGATTAGATAAAGAAAAAAATTTGATAAAGAATATTGTAAGTAACTGTGAGCTGAGAGTCAGGACAACTGGATTCTAGTTCAAGTTTTCAATAATAATATATGTAAATGTGGACAAGTCCACTTAGCCTTTCCAACATTCAGTTCTCTCCTCTGCAAAATGACAAAATATTAGCTTCAACTGGCTCCAGCATCTTTAAAACTATGAATGTGTCTACCTGTCCTGGACACTTCCAAACTAATCACACTTTGAAAGAAGTGTCCCACTTGTGAATAGGTGCTTAGTTATTTTTTTCTTATAATAACGATTTTTCCCCTTTCCTTTGCTTTTAAGCTTTCTGTTTAAAAAGTATGAAGCTACTAGATTAATCCAGTAGAATGTAAATGTAATCAGCGACTAAATCAAACGTGCCTGTAGTCCACAACATTTCCAAAGCAAAAACAAAATTATATATCCTTCTAATTTGAACCAGCTGAAGTAACTGCTGATTTTTATAGTTCCAATGAAATAGTGAATTTTCAGAAGTGATTGTCCCTGAAGATTATAATGCTGAGCACTGATGTACACAGAGACACAGAAACCCCTACACTGAATGTAGAGGTTCTTGAAGTTTGACATTGGAAATACCCCTATTTGCCCTTTCAGTGGGGTTTCAACCCTCTCAGTCGATCCCTCTGAATCCCTTCCCAAGCTCATGGCCTGCCTATCAAGTTCCTCATCAGGGCCAACTAGGATAAACTGTAGTGGCTGCATGGAATGCTGTATTGGAGAGGGCTTCAAGACTGGATCCAGGCTCCAGGAAAAGGGTGTTATGATAGATTAATAAGCAGTGTCTACAAAATGGCACAGTGATCAAAAGATGTGGCCTTTCTGACTATGATTGCTATGTGCCATCCAATTGCTAACTTAATTTTGTATTCCAAATGTTATTTGCCTTTTAATAGAAAACTTTCAAATTCAATTTTAAATGATAGAACTGAGCCTTTGATTTGTATGTAACAGGCTTCCCTACTGGGCAATACATTTTGGGACTAGGTTACTTTCTACATTATTTTTCATATCCAACCATATATTCAACTACTGACTCTGCCAAGACAGCATGAATTTATATCCCCAGTGTCTTTCACAACTCCAATTTGTTCCCAGCATGAAATACCACTTATATTGGTTTGAAATTCTATTCTAAACTTAGAGCCCACGACTTCTGTGTGGGATGTAAAGTTGACAAAATACATACTTTTCCCTAATGCAAATGCTACATGCGTTGGCTTTCAGGTAGTCAAGCTGACACTGTTGGGGGCGTATAAGACAGAAAATAACTCCTATTAAATAAAAGGGTAAGGAGTGAAGACAGAGGAATGGATCTGTTTGTTAAAAGGAATTTTTAGAGATGCAGAGCAAATGGTTCTGTTTTGTTTTGAAGGAGATTAAGAATAAAAATAAAGTACTTAAAAGGAGAGTGAATGCATGTTAGGTGGTCAAGGAAAGCTGACAATCTGCTATTTGTGACAACATTTAATAATATTCAAATTAATTATAACATTGGAAATGGAAAACTCTGACTTGAAATGAATAATGAATAGCAAAACCAGACACAGCTCTGAGGTGAAATGTGTTTTTCATGAGGATGGGAACATTTAACATTTATACAGCAGTTCATATTCTCAAAGTCATATATCAGTGACAACTGTAAAATACATCTTTAATTTGAATTGATGAAATAGTCTGCAGGGGCACATTCTGGTGGTGGCACTCTCCTCTTCCCAAATAAAAGGAGAGAGAGAGGAGAGATGTGGATGAACAAATGCTTAAGCACTGGTTATAAAAATGGAAGTCAAATGGCCTGATATCCAATCATTTGAAATGATTTAATTCTTGGTAGGTATGTCTTTGTTATTCATTCACATGAATATTCATAGTGTGTCACAACTCTTCATGTGTTTAGCAGTTAAGGGTAATCCACATTCTGAATGCAAAAAGATTGATTTATAAATATGTACTGTAATCCTTAGACACCACTCAAAATTAAAGCCTTTTCAATCATGCATTTTCTCCCAAACTGTCGTCTCTGTACTGCTTTTCCCATAAGCCTTGCCTTGGTTTAACTTTAGCTGAAATCTTTCTGGAAGGCCACACTTGCCCAGAGATCGCAGTCCAGCTATCTACTTCTCTGCTCCAATGCTCAGCCTATTAACATGGCTATGGAGAACTCAAACATACTTCTGTGATGGAGACCCAATCCTAGGAATAGAGTTTTAGAAGGGTGGCATGACCAGCCCCAATTCTACCATCTTGTAGTTAGGTATGACCAAGAATTAGGTTCTCATCACGGACTAGAAGCAGCAGTGCTCCATGCCACTTCCAGGCCTGACCCATGTAGCCTTGCGAGCCTTTTCTGTCTTTGCCAGCTGGAGTGGTAATGACCAGACAGTTGTGGAAGCCAGATAAAGGTGATGGAGTGGCCATTATCCTGAATCACTAAATGGCCCCAAGAGAACAGCTGCCAACCAACCTGGAACTATTAACCTGAGAGGGATACCTTTTCATTTTTGTTTTGAGGAAAGTGTATTTTGAGGTCTTTTCAGCTTTGCCTCTTCGATTCCCCTAACTAATGTGTCTGGGTTTGTTACTATAAACTTACGGTCTGTAAGCCTAGCCAGACTCTCAGTAGAGCTCTCAGTAGCACTTCTTAAGAAGCTGCCTGTCTCTTTATTTCTGTAGCTTTTGAAACCTTTAGAACTTTCTTCAAGATGTCATTCTAACCCCTAACTCTTGGTTTCTCAGCAGATGACATTGATTCGCAGAAAAATAGTCCCAATGTCAATCAAAAGGCATGAATTCCTTTCATTTTCCCCTTTCACAACTCAAAACTTATCCATGTTTGTCCCATCTTAATTCTTTTTTACTTTACTAAGAATTTAACTTCTCTTATAATGTACTCTCCACATGAGCTCTAGCCTATACCTTTCCATTTGCTTGAAGCTTTCTCTATATTCCTTATCTTTCCTCTCTCCTAGATCATTAATCTCTCTCCTCTTATTCCTGTATTCCTTCCTTTAAAGGAAAAAGTGATCAAGATTCTTTGATCTTAAAAACTTTCCCTACTGTACCTCTAATTCTTAATCCATCTCACTCCTTTACTTTTCATATAAGCTTTTGTGAAATATATTTTAGATTCTCACTTCATTTTATGTCTCATTTGCCCTGCATTCTGTAATCTGGCTTCTATTTCCAAGGCTCACTTGAGATTATCTTAAGGAAACTATAATCATCACTTTGTTGTTGAATCCAGTATTTTTTAAAGGTAAATTTGATTATTTCATGTTCTTGCTTAAAACACTTCAGTGTCATTGTAAATTAGACTTAAGTCCAAAAATCTCAGTATGGCTTATAAGACACTGAAGTATCTGGATCTTTTTTATTCTCTTATTCTTGTGCAGCTTCCTTCCGAGTACCTTGTGACCAAATCTTACCGAACTGTTAAAGTTCATTATGTTTAAACCTTTATAACTTTTTTAGAGTTGTTTCCTCTACTTGGGAAATATGACCTTAATCAATCATTTATTTGAATAATTTCTTATACTTTAAGAATCAACTCTAGTATTTCTTCCTCTTAAAAGCCTTTCCTGTTCCTTTAAACCTCCTTTTCTCTCACCTAATGCATAGTGTTTACTGTACTCTAGAATTTATCATGCTGCATTATAATTTTTGGCATAACTTTTTTACTCTCCTGCTAGATTATGAGTTCCTTGAAGACAAAACCTTGTCTTATTTACCTTAGCATCACTGGAACCTAGCTTAGTGCTGAGGGCAGAGTAAAGAGCATATATGTATATATATGTATATATATATATAATTTATTTATTTAGAAATACATATTTATTGAGCATGTTATTTCCTTACTTATAAGTAATCTCACAAAGTTAGTGACTCTAGTTGGTATTCAGTTATGATAAACAGGTATAACAAATTATATAATTGATAATGCAAAACATCAAAATATAAAGAATAAGATACTGACATTGTAAATTTTTCAAAATTAGCAAATAGAAATAGGCATTTATGTTATTTTTAGAGAAAAAGAAATTTGTAATTAAGAACTGGACAGCAAATAATTTATCTTTTATAAGAAAGGGATTTATGCTTTTATAAGAAAATTAAAAAACATAAATCATCAACTGTTTTTGGGTAGCAACCAGGACCACAGACTGAAGGTCATATGTGACAGACTGCACAGCAGAGAGCAGTAATCTGAATTATGGACTCCACAGGGGCCACCCACTACAGGATACTGCCAATCCTTATAAAGAGGACAGGACAGTGGCACTGAGCAGAAGCCAACTAGAATGGAATCATTGTTAATTGAAGACTGGATTGACGTAGGCAAATTTCTGAAAGAAAGTTTGACAGTGTCAAATGTGTGTGAAGCCTGATATTGGAGACTCAGCAATTCATGAGTCAGAGTTAGAGAGAGGAAAGTTTTTAACTGCACTGGAATGCCTTCTGTCATTTGAAACGAGCCATATTGCTTGGTTTCTAAATAATCATTTGGTAAGTCAAACCTATGGAATGACTTTCAAACTTTGGTTAAAGAAATGAGCACAGGCCATTTAGAGCAAGTAATGAGGACAGAATGAGATTTTCCATTACACAAATAGAACACAAAACAGTTTAAAATAAAGTGAGCAGCAATGCTGAGATGAAGTAAGATTAATGAACTAATAGTTCAAGTGAGGCTTTTCTTGTGATTCTGAAGACTAAGTTTATCAAATGAGCTTCAGAGGAATTTCTAGGTCATGTGATGGGATTTCAAGGTCAGGTGAAAGCAAATATAATCAAATGGTCCCCAAGTTCACTTTCAGTGTTCCTAGTTTCTTCTAAATTTCTTCACTCTAAACTTTAATAAGCCAATATTTATACTTCCTGTATCTAGTTTGTCTTCACCTACAAAGCTAAAAAGTAAAACATTTCTCTTCTGTATATTTCCCCTGTAAACTACTTCAACCAAGGCAGCTCAGCAATAGCTTACATTTTGTTAGCTCATGTATAAAACTTTCTCATATTATGACATTCTGTCCTCCAGCTCCCCCCTTTTTTTCAAAGCATTCTAGTTGGTTATTTATTTTTGTCTTCTATTAAAATGAACCTGAAAACTTAGGCACACATGAAAGTTACACCCATCATTATTTTAAGATCCAAGTAAAGAGCACTTTCTATCCTAATTAGATATTCCATAAATTTATTTCTACTCTGTTTAAGCATATTATATTGTATAAAGCTAATTTATTATTTTATTTCTATTTAACACCAATTGAGGTATAGGTTATTCATGTCTGTAAATTAAGAAACAGATCTTGAGAAGTCATCCTTAAACTTCACTGTCTCTTAAATGTTTCTTGTCCTTGAGAAATAGGTGAATGGTGATAAGTAGCTATTTACTTACATTTATGTCTCTCCTCACTACTCTATAAAAAACACAAATTGGCACTGAACAAGATAATATAGTATGATCTTAAAATAATTATAATTTTGTTTTCTTTTATGATTTTTTTTGGTGGAAACCAAAAGTCATCGAAAAACTTTACTCCTTCCCTTCTGAATCTTTCTATGGTCTGAAATTCAGTGTGGACGAAGCTATTTTGTTCATAAACAAATACAGAATATGTCTTACTGATTGTTAGTTTATGATAATGGTGACAGAGCAGCCATAATTAGAAAAAAATTGTCTAAGAATATTTTGGCTGCTAACTTGAATATTTAGAACACCTGGTGAAAATCACAAGGGGTAATGACCAGTATAATCAGGTTGGAGAAGCAGCTTGGATTAAATGAAACATTTACTAGGAGAACAAACTTCAATGGTTGTCATTGACATATTAAGACCAAGTCAGTTAATAATGCATACAGCAACCAGTGTTTCCGTGTATAACACCAGGATAAGTCTCCCTATGCTGATCCTATAGAGATGGGGAATGTGAAAGAACATCAGAAGCTATTACTGAGAAGAGAAAACTGCCACCTTCAGGTCATATTGAAAGACCTCAATGAGGTCTCTTTAAACTGAATCTCTCTTAAAAATGAAGAAGAGCAAAAAAAATGAAGAAAGGCAAGTGTATTGTCTGTAATATTTCATTCTTTGAATGTCCTGAAGAATGGGATGTATACCCTTAGAAGAATGTCAGTTGCTTGGTTTTGAAAAGCTTCACAGAGTTCCATTTGAGACTCAAAGACATATTTCATGAATTAGATTTCAAATAATTTGAAAGAGTCCCAGTAACTTTTCAAAATAAGAAATATACTGATTTCTTAATGTCTAAGGAAATTCATCAACTCATCCAATAAATGGGTTAAAAAACCTTATTATCTTCCAAACATGTTTAGCTAGAATATTGTTTACTCTTTGTTTCTAGTATGTAAAACATGAACTTAGTGATTGGGAATTTGAGAGTAATGTCAATCACAGGGAATATTCTCGGTGCCTAGTCTTATTTCAACTTTTTATTAAATAAATGTTTGAAAATGTGTTTTTCCCCTCCTCCAAATTAATTAATTTTATTTAGGCCCTGACCCATGTACATTCTTAATGAGTTGCATAAGGAATTACTATTTCTTCAGTTAACTACAGTGAAATACTATGAAAGTGACTGACAAAGAGATTTGAAGCACAATGTTTTCTTCAAATTGGAAGCACTGTGGTGATACTGAGTGGAGATGCCCTTAGGAGCAAAGTGAGGGGACCTCTGCTTTTAGGCTACCTCTTCCTCACCTTAGAAAGTAGACACTAACCTAGTGCCTCATGGGGGAGGGGGAGGGGCTGCGAGGAGTTCGTATCTTTCCATCCCCTGGTGAACCTAGTTTGCCATGGTTCCCTTTACCTGCAAATGTCAGTGTCTGCAACAGTCTAACCTCTTGGGAACCGCATCAAACTTGTAGTCAAAAGCATCAGGCCCAGTCCTAGGTGTAGGATCTTGTATGAAATCACGAGTGTTACCCAGAATTATTTCCTCTTTTAAAGAGCACGTACTTCCTAATCCATGTATTCGGCTGGTATATGAAAACTTCCTATTGTTCAAGGAATTGGGGCAGCAAATACAGAGCTGCAGACACAGAGGTAAAGGAAATAGTTGTAGTGCTCTTCTGGGTCTCAAATATTAAAATAACACGTGTGACTTTGCTTTCTGATCTCAGAAGTGCCATACAAGAGGTTCTAACAATTGAAGGCAGCAAGTGAAGGCTAAAAGTTTAAACCACAAATGTTCGTTAGGTTGAATATGAGAATGAAATGAAAGATAAGTGTAGTCAACCCCTGATTATTCACAGATTGGCTTGAGTTTGTGATTATCAATGCCCTTTGATTCTCCTTCTCCTTCTAACTGCCAACTATTGAATATTTCTCTGCTCATTAACACCTGACTAGGAGTGGGAAGGTGAAATGCTAATCAGCCCATTTGGCTAATTGTTCGCTGCTCTGATCCTTTTTATATTTTTTATTTTTTTGAAGTTGAGGTAGGGAAAGTTGAAATCTTGTACTGAAATGTGAGCTGTGGACTTCGAAACTTTAGGCCACCTTCCCTTTCTTTCACTGCATAAATTCGGAGTTTTTGTTTTCAGTAAGGAATTAAAGAGAATGAGAAATCTAGTAATTCATCAGTTCTCAAGTGTCAATATAACTTCACATTACCTATTTCTCATTGTCCAGTGTTGGAAAATCTTCATCTTCTACAGGCAAGCTTCAGGATTTGATAGTTGCAACTTTAAGTGTAGCCCTATATATATAACTATACTTGCTAAGTGGATTTAGACCAATAGGGAATCAACCCGGAGAAAATGACAAGCCTCCCCTCCCCTTTGCCTCTGGTAGACATTACAGGACCCTCCCCACACCAAATAAGGGGAAGAGGAATGTTCTGAGCGTTCAGGGCACTAAGAATAAATCTGAGCCATCACGGATAAGATTACTTTCAACTCTTTATTTCATGTTTTCTGACATAGACCCCCAAGATCTGTAATTATCTTAGGGAAGCTGTGGGGGCTTAGGCAGTGCTTTTTAGTTCCTTTGCCTTTTTTTCTTTTCTTTTGGCCTCTCTCTCTTTGGGGCTGGAGAACTGGTGTGTGTTTCCGTGTGTGTGTGTGTGTGTGTGTGTGTGTGTGTGTGTGTGTGTGTGTGTGTAAGACTGTGTGTTCCCCTAGAGTGCCAAAAAAAAAAAAAAAAAGTGCTGAAGAGTCCTAGGGAGATGAAGCTATTTTTATTCGAAGCTGATACTTCTGCCTGAGCCACAAGTACTGCCTGGAAAGGGCTCAGGTTGTTTCCAGGGGGGAAGAACTCTGCAGAGAAGAGACAAAGTTCAACAGGACAACAAAGGAGCAGCAGAAACAGCCAGGAAAACGAAGAGCCCTCACGCTTTCACACTGAGCCCCCTATCAGAGTTCTCCAATCCTAAAGTATTCTGCAAAGTGCCACTTGACCGGAACTTTTCGCCTGCTTTTTCCTTTCTCCAACCACCATGACTGAGATCACGGCTGAAGGTACCGCTACCATTTTCCGATAGTATCAACTAGGAAAAAAACAAAAGGTGGAAATTGACAGTCCCATTGATGGTCAATGTGTCCTCTTGAAATGTTGCTTTTAAATCAATATCTTGATCAATAATTCTATATGGGGTGAGAGACGTGAATCTGGGAGCTGAGAGCTTGGCAGATCTGTGTGTTGGGGGAGTGGAAAGAGATTTCTCTGAAATTTTGCATGGGGAAGCTGTTCTTTGCGATGCCATAGTCCCCACTAGTTTACAGCTGTCACCCACACCTCTATAAATAGCTATGGTCATGTAACGTTAGGGCTGATATCTTACCTAGCAAACATTACAAGTCTTTCATGCAAGGCTGGAGATCATGATGAACTTAAAATGTTGCATTTAATGTTTAAACTTAGAGAAATGATTTTGAGCATTCTTGCTTTATGATACTTAAAATTGGAGATTTTAAATTTGTTTTTCCTTTTTAACGTAAGTATATAAATATGCACACACACTTATATAAGATTTATAGATCTACAAAATTTGTATGTACATGGCTGGATATTCAGAGACAAGGTTTGGAATTGTACAGAATCACTGTAAAATCAGTATGATTTTAAAAATAAAGCAATTAAGCATTCGATTGTGATTCTTTTCACATACTCATGTGTCTTTTACCTCTACATGATGAATTCTATCTTTATATTAAAGTAAATGTTTTCTGTTTTAATGTTTATTCTGAAAAAGTATATACCACAACTTAAAACATATTTTTATTATTTGTCAATAGCAATCATTTCACCTAAATATAATATATGTAAAGTATATGTACATATGTAATTATATGTATATATATATTTTTTTCTTAGAATAAAACGATTACTTAAAGCAACTGAAGTGTTTTGAATACAGACACAATCCAGTTCTAGTTTGGGTAAAAATTTAGGAGGTGGATCTAAAATTTGCTCTGACAGCTGTAAGAAAATCAGACAGGTGGTGCTGTCCCCAGTTTCCAAGTCTAACGCTGAGCTGGTTTGTTTTAATCAGACAACTGAAGAAGAGAATGCGTGGTTTTGGCTCTTTGGATATACAATATTATGGAGCACACAGTGATTTCAGAGTGTAAGATTTTCAGTCAGTATTTATAAGAATTGTCTTACTTGCAGCTTCCACTAAAATTTAGCCTAGCACTCCAAATTAATAAAAAGAATTACTGAGATATTTCTATGTATTAGGTATTTGGCTCAGGACTTTATGTGGATTTATTTATTTATACCTCACACAATTCAATTAAGTTGGCATTATTATCTCTGTTTTGCAGAAATAGAAACTCTAACTCAGATGTTTGGAGACTTACTCAAAACCACAGCATTGCCAAGATGAGAAGCCAGCTCCCTTAAATCTAGTTGGTGTTTTTTCTTTTCTACAAGAGGGTATCAGGTTTACTCTTTACCAATTTTAGTTCAGAATTTGCTAACCAAATATAAATAGCATTTTTTCCTATTCCTTAGATATTCTGTGTCATTTGGCCTTTAGTTTGTCTTAAGGAGAGCTATCTATAACGTCTTGCCTAGCCCCGCACAAGTCCTTAAGAAACCTATAAATATGATTCCTTACCTCTGCATGGGGTGCAGGCTACCAGTTGATTCAAAGTGACTTGGCCAAGACATTTTTCATTTGCCTGTGGACTATTCTGTGTAGATATTTGCACTTGATTCATAAAACTTTTTACAAGATAATTCCTGATTATGAGATAGCACTTTTATTTCTGTCTTCTTCTCGTGGGGAATTTAAAGGGTTCTTGGAAGACCTCTTGGAGTCACCCATAAAAAGATCGTTGAATTAGTAAGAAATTGAAAATGTAAAAACAACATCTAGTTCCTAGGTGGTGGGCATTTCCTATCCCTGGCCTTAACAGTTCATAGGATCTGTATCATTTGAACAGGACATCAATTATGTACTTTTTCCCCTTTCTGGAATGCTTTATTAATCACATTTCTCAAGTGAAAATTAGACTGACAACTCAGATGCGCTTGACTTTTAAGGTCTGTACCATAGTCATTCTCTGTGGTCTTCCAGAGTTTCCCACGTAATGCTCTGCTACACACCTTTCACGTTGTCTTCCTGATTCTCATTTCTTGTGTCGTAGCTACAATAGCCTTCTTTCAGTCTTCTGTAGGAGATGTACTTTCATGCAGAGCCTTGGTAGAAGTTGTTTCCTCCACCTGGAGTATTCTTTCCTCTCATCTGTTATATTTCTTTTGCCACCACTTTTGGACACATTATTGAAATGTAAGCATTGCATCAGTAGCCTTCTGACATCTACTGATCACTCTTCTCATCCATTGGTCAAAAAGTAAGCAAACACCTTGTAGCACTTAAGACAGCTGGAGTAGCCCCTTAGAAAGCTCAAGTCCACTGTCCTCACCTCAATTTTCATGAAACTGAGGCTCACAGAGATTGTATGACTCTCTCATGGTCCAACTAAAGAGCACTTTCTATCCTAATTAGATATCCCGTAAATTTACTCCCACTCTGTTAAAGCATATTATATTGTACAAAGCTCTTCTTATTATCTTATTTCTATTTAACACCAATTGAGGTATAGATTATTCAAGTACAAGCTGTTCACATCTGTAAATTAAGAAACAGAAGATCTTGAGAAGCCATCCTTAAACTTCACTTTCTCTCAAATATTTCTAGTCCTTGAGAAATAGGTGAATGGTGATAAGTAGCTACTTACCTCCATTTATATCTCTCCTCATTACTCTAAAAAACACAAATTGGCACTGAACAAGATAATATAGTATGATCTTAAAATAATTACAATTTTGTTTTCTTTAATGATTTTTTTGGTGGAAACCAAAAATCATCCAAAAACTTCTCTCCTTGCCTTCTGAATCTTTCTGTGTTCTGAAATTCAGTGTGGATGAAGCTATTTTGTTCATAGACAAATACAGAATATGTCTTACTGATTGTTAGTTTGTAATAATGGCTGACGGAGCAGCCAGAATTTTACTAAAAAATATCTAACAATATTTTTGGCTGCTAACTTGAATATTTAGAACATGTAGTGCAAATCAATATTTGGGGGAGTTCTGAGGATAGAGTTCATGTTTCTTGTAGATTATCCCAGTGCTTATTCAACTATAACGCATGCCTTATCTACTGAGTTCTTCACATAGATTTCCACTGCATGTTCCAGGCTCGATTACATCATCTGACAGAAGAAAGGAAATAATGCTAGATATGGAATTGTGTTTCAGATACAGAGCAACAGATGAACTAAAACAAAGTTGAACTCTGAAGTGTCTAAGAGAAACAACACCTTTGTTTCTGGCTATGATAATTTAATAAAGATAATAATGATAACAGCTCATATTCATTCCGAAGACATTGTATGTTGAATGTAAAGCTTGTTATATGACCATTTAATCCTCAGGACAGCCAAATGAGATAGGTACTTTTATTATTGCTGTTTATAGAATAGGAAACTGAGGTTTAGAGAGGCTAGAAGTTTGCCTGAATTCATACAGCTGTAAATAGAGTAGCTAGGATTCACAGCCAGATCTCTGTCTCCAGAGTCATGTTGAATACTTCCTCTTCTTGTGTAAGATTAATTCTTAGTCTGGTGTTAATTCAGAGGTTGATGGAACCTATACTAGGCCCCTGTGCTGGTTTAGCCCATGCCATGTTGGGTAGGTTATCACAGACCCCAGACAGGATCAGACTCAAACAACACTAAGGTCTAGGACTATAAATAACCTACTGTCTTCTTTCCAGAGTCACAGTTATTCCTAGACAAGTGCCAAGTTAGCTCCCCCTTCTGAGGTTCATATAAACTTTCAACCACCAATTTCAGCATTTATTTGACAGCATGTATCTATCACTATGCAAAAACCCTTTGGAGTAATTTTGATAAGAAAGTAAAGCTTAGTTAATTCTTAATCAGATGGAATCTTTTGCAAGAGGTGGGAAAATATGTATTACTTTCAAATTGTCAATTAACTAATATACAGTCAAATATATTTTACAATAATATTTATATATAAGTGTTCTCTGGGTCCAAGGGTCTCCAAAATAATGGAAAATGCAAATCTTTGTGTCATCGATTCAAGTTGGTGGAGATCCTATATATAAGTAACTTAGCTTTTTCTAGGACACTTAGTTAAAAAAAAGTAATTTTTTTTTTTAAGTTGGAGGAGGTTATGTCAACTTTTAAAATTCTAAACTGTTACATAATGTAAGGATTTGGAAAGGTTATTGTACTATGTATTGTAATCATATCTCACGGAGGTCACAAACCTATGAGAGGATTTGATATTCAAAACTGAGAGCAACAATGGTCATTTATTTTATGCACTGCACTGTTTTGACAGATTATAGCAGAAGAGCACCCATTGTTGCTCTCAAGGAAAAAAAAAAATCAAGAATTCACAGTCAGAATGCTTAACAACTATGCACACAACTAATATCACCTAGAGCAACAGACAGTGAAATAAAGAGAAGAAGGAGATCCATCCTAGTAACTGTGTTTATCTTGCCAAAACCATGAGTGACTATTGTGTCCTAAGTGGAGATGACTTGGGGATGGGGGAGGAGGAAGAGGATGAAAGGCTAGATTCAAAGCTTAGTTGCTTTGGGGTTATGCTCTCTGGATCAAGAGAAGCAATGGACCACATACAGAATATCCCTTTGAGCTCCAGGGACACATTTTAAAATTGACATTGACAAGCCAGTACATTTGGGGGAGGAGGGCCATGATGGTCAGAGGCCCAGTGAAATGAAAAGACTTGTACTCAGGTTCTTTCATTGAAGACTGGATTTTCTCATTATGGAGGACTAGAGGGTAATGCAAAAACCCATGGATAAAAGTCTGGAAGCCATAAAAAGGCAAATTGTCAGTGAAATATAAGGCAAAACTTAACCAGCAATCAAAATGATTGCTAGAACTTACTCTTCTGACAGAACTGACTCAAAAAAAAAAAAAAAATCAGGAAAAAAGAGAAAGCAAAATAGAAAGAAAAGAAAAGCAATGAAAGAAAAAATAACAGTCTTGAATTTTCAAGAAATAGAGGAATGAAGAATATGTTAAACCTACACCATAGTATGCAGTTAGCAAAATCCAGGCTACAGGAACTTCTATAGTACAAACAATCCAGTTCCTTCAAATCAGTTATTAGGAACATAAAGAGATGCCAAGGAATCATACAGATTATAAGAAGTGTAAAAATAGACAACCTATCACAATGTGTAGAATTGTTAGATCATGATTCAAACAAAAATACTTGATGAAATAATTGGAAATTTGATAGACCCTGGATGTTAGATGATATTAGTGAATTATCATATTTATGCTGGGATAATAAGTTTGTGGTTATATTTTAAAACTATTTTATTACTTGGAGATACTCATATTCAAATATGGATGAAATGATATGATGTTTGGAATTTGCTTCTACATAATATGCCAGAGAAGAAAGTAGATGAGGTATGAGTGGGGTAGGATTGGCACTGTGTTGATTACATTTTACTGATGATGGGCATATGGAGTTTCATTATAATATTGTCTACTTTTTTGAATATTCAAGCTTCTCCATAATAAAGAGAAAAAAAAAGAACAGAGTTTATGTTTTTTATTAAAGTAAATAATTTTAAGGAAAAATGTTTTTGTAATATGTATAAAGTCAGTGAATCTCCTGGCCACCAAATTTATTCCTAAGTGCAAATTACTCCTTAATTGAACAGCCTGTTGCTATTGAAATGGAAACCAAATATGTTTGTATTAGACAGCAGGGTCCAGAAATCTACTTTATATTTGTAACAGCAGACTAGGAAATAATAATTTTCAAATATGCTTATTACAATGTGGGAATTTGTTGCTTAGTTTCATGTCATTCCTCAAAATTATTAGTGACATTGAGAGACATTAATTAGCAACAGATAATTTTTGAGATGGTCCATGTGAAAACCTGAGAAGAAATTAGAAACCTAAGGAGTCAATATAATGCAAGAAAAAATAGTTCTCAAAAATGCTATGTTCAGGAACGTCATGTTTATTGTCCGGGTATTAAGTGCCAAAGTCTTGCATGAATATTCCTTTTAAATATCACAGAAGTTCTGAAAGGCTGAAAGGCAGATATCACATAAACCTGATCAGTCTGACATCTCTGTCTTCTTCACTGCTCAAGTCGAATTTAGAAAAGAGAAGAAAAGCAGAGTGTGGAAACCAGTGGCCTAGACAGTTCATTGAGCATCAGAGGGAAAAAGTAGGGCAGAGCTGAGGGGAGGCAGCGTTCAAATGATTAAAGGCGGTGTGATAGAGGAGGTCATGTGTGGAGTTTCAATTCAGAAATCCAGTTTGAGCATGAGCTCCACTACTTGACCATAGGTGGTCTGGGAGGATGAGGGACCCCCCCGGGAGGGTCCACAAACTAACAGGTGAACGTTGGTTGGGAGTAATCTAGCCAAAGGAAATTTTTCAACGTTTTACAGGATTGCACTAATTGACAAATTATATATATATTTTCAGTTGTTCAAAGCATCTGTGATGCAAAATCTGCAAAACTGGTCATGAAAGTGGACAGAAAACATATCTTTGTAGTGTCAATCCTAATTGGGTTTTATGAAGACACTATTCCTTGTAGCTTTTTTTATTTGTTATACTGACTTTTTTCTCCTCTCACCCTTGAGCACCCAGGACCCATGGAAAATGTTCTGTTTGTCAACTTAAATACTTCATTTTTTTTTCCTACTTATTTTTAGTCATCATTGTGACTAAATTTACAAATCATGCTACTTTTACATTGCAAAAATGAATTGAGGCTACTCAGCTATTATTCTAAATGCTTGGAAATCCTTAGAGACCTAAACCACCAATGCTGTTTGCATTAATTTTTAATCAGTTAACAATATTTAATATAAGAGAAACCTAAAATGGTGCAACTAAGCAGTTTTAAATCGTCTACATTGACCTTTGGGTTGAATATATCAATTTGAAAGAGAATGCATAGATGGTTTAGATTTTCCAGCTAAGCTTTTGGTTTTACAGTTATGGAGTTTAAAACATTATTATGTTCTTTTTTTTTCTTCAAATAAAAAGACACCCTTTGGGGACGTGCTTAATATATTTTAAAAATGCATATTATCTAAAGTAACACATTTAAAAAGAGCAAACTAGGGGGAAAAATCCCTTATCTGGTAATTATGTATTAACGTCATACAATAATTCCAAGTTGATGGAGTTTAGGTTCTGTTCAACTTAAAGTCCTAGGAAGACCCATCAAAGTCAAGTGTTCTGCTCTATTTCCCATTTTCTCTGGACAGTATGGGCAACATGCATAATTTCTGATAGGAAGTCCTTGTTTGAGTGTCACATAAACACATATTGCCCCAAGTGAGGGCTATGCAGAGAGAGATGAACTTCCTGGTCCCAAAAGATAGTATTTCCCATCTTCAAAGGAAGTTAAAAAGAATATCCTTGGCAAATGTGTAATGAATGAAGTCCTGCTTCTCTCTGTACAAGATACGCTCTCTAAACATCAAACATCTCCACACCTCCCTGCCCGAAGTCAAGCTGTCAAAGGCGCATGACATTTATGATTTTGAGAGATCCTTTGGTATGTAAATGAGCTGTTTCCTCATAAACCACAGAGTCCATCTCTTATAAAGTACTTAAATATTACATTTAAATATATACACTTTAGATATTTTCTAACTTGGTATCTGTGGCAGGGGCTGAGGCATGTGGTCTTTACTTAAACAAGTTACAGATACAATCATTTAACTTAGGAGAACAAAAGTAATTAATGTTCAGCAACCTGCTTTGTACAGGGGAAGTCTGGTTTTATTCAGACAGCATGAGGCTAGAACTCCTGTGATAGACTGATTGTGTCCTTGCTGCTCATTTGCTGCCTCCTTCTCCTCTCCGGGAAGGTTACTGAAATGTTGAGAGAAACAAAAGAAAGAGCTCTTAATATTTAAAACTTTATTTTAAAAACATTCCAGGGCATTGATGAGCTTGTGGATGTGAGACAATCAGTTTCCACTTATTTATGCTACTACCTTCAAAATACATTTTTAGCAAGGTTTCCCTGGAAAATTTATTGTTGCCTTTTAAAATAAAGTCCTCATGTGATTAGGAGAGTTCTCTGTTTGTGGTAGACATTTGATACAATGTCAAGACAAAAATGGAAAATATAAAGTGACACTCTTTGACATTCAGTGCTAGAGCTGTTATTTCTGTCTGTGGTTTTTCTTACTTAACTTATATATAATTGCCTGTGGGAAAAGGAGTATACTGTATTGTCTATAATATCTGTAAGTTATCACAGCACTGTAAAATGCCAAGCTTGTAAGTTTAAATCTGCAGAAGTGTTAGGTGTTGCATTTAGAGAAAAGCAAACAAACAAAATACATTCATTTGAAATATAACAAAATTTTAGACTCTATGGTATTAATTACCAACCTATAAGTAGATATATACAGTAGTAGGTCATGTCAGAAGTTCAATTGTATCAGTATTTTAGCACCTATTATGTCCCAGGCTGAATGCCCGACAACGGGGACGTGATGATGAATAACACAACGTCTCTGACTCTTAATATAGTAGATTGAAAAACAAGCAGGAAACAGCAAAAACTAATCATGAGAATGAAGACTGGACAGATTTAAAAGCATATGATTTCAGTTTGGATATATGAATGAGAAGTGTTTAATTTAGTTGAACAAAGTCATGTTATTGCTGATATATCTTATGATTAGTGAGTGTACCCTGAAACTTGCTGAAAATATCTTTAGAGTGATAGTGTCCTAGCCTTGACTCTGATCATTTGCAGTGCACACGCCACTGTAGGGGAGGTGAGCTGGCTGGCCAAGGGGTAAGGAGATCAAGAGTAGGTCTGATCAATGTAGAGATGAAGAGAGAAGAAACGGGCAGTAAGTGAGAATTAGTGGTCTGTGGGTTGAAGCCCTAGGATGACCAAGGTACAGAGTTTCCTGGCTAAGAAATGTGGTAAAGTTCCCCTGCTTTTACTAAGGCACTTTACTGCTGTAATATTGAAAAAGTTGGATGGTTCACATGCCTGATTTATTTTGAACTAGTTGTTTATTAAGATCTCCATTTTTTTTCTCCCTCCTATGTTAAGTGCTCACTCACGGTTTGTGTTTCCATTGCTGCTTTTGACCCTTGAATACTCTACTCTGAGCTTAGCTTGTATTTATGGAGCACTATTTCCAATTCATGAAGAAATAATGAAATAATATTGTCAGATTAAACTTACTAAGTTTCTTCAGGTTAATAATGAGAAGTCAGCTGTTAAAATGAATTCCATGGTCTGTGTTGTTCTAACTATTGTGAAAGCTAGTGTTATTGGCCAGTTGTCTTGTCAAGGTGTCTTATAAAGGCATTGCAGCAAGGCAAGATGGTTTTAAAGATACTAGAGAAAAGCGTTTATCAAGAAAAAGATGAAGAAACATGGTTCTTAGTCCAAGGTTCAGAAGATGTGACCAGGAGGCACCTAGTGTAGCAGAAATGACTAGAGTAATGTGATAAGTTAGCAGGAACTCCTAGAAAATTTGTTCATAGTGACTGAAAGAGTAATATTAGAAATAATAGTTTTGAAAGTTGCCAGAACATTTTGGCTATCTCTTGAATTAAGTACACAGATTTACCTACTCAGTTTCAGCCCAGTCTCTCTGGATTTGAAGTATCTTATAGGTCTTGACTAGAATGACTCTAGATGTGTCCCTACCTTTGAGTGACACAGGCTTTCGGTACCCAGTGTTTTGGAACAGGGTATCTTATCGTTGTCCCATCACTCTGTCCTTTGCCTGTGGATACTGAGGGATAAGTAACTTCTGACATCCTGAAAGTTATTCATTCTCTTATTAAGTACTTACTTGTAGAAATTTGGGATATTTGCTTTTGCCAGTTACTTTTGTTAGGTCTCAGGATGAAATATGATGTAGATACAGATCTGGTCCTCAAGAAAAGATGAAATAATTGTGTAAATAACTATATGATACCAGGTTGGCAGTTCTTAGTTGACTAAAGGAAATACAGATAAAATCATAAAAATAAAACTTATGAGATAGATTTTTTGGGTTTCTTGTCATTTAGATTTAAAGTCGACCACATTTATATGTATGAAACAACTAGAGAATAAACTAATATATAACAAATAAACAAATCAGGGTTATGAGATACAATTATTAAGGAAATCTCTAGAAGCAGGAGAATAAATGGACTTGGTTGACCAGGGACTGTTGAAAAGGAGTAGAATTTAACTAAAATTTGAATGATATTTCTAAATGAAAGGACAAGAACATTAAAAAAAAAAAGCAAATAATTAAGTTTTTTACTAACATCTATTGACCCTAAAAGCTCCTGATTAATTTATTTAACAAATAATTATTTGGTATATTTTCATTAAATTAATATCTTGGCCTCTTGCTGTATGCTGGGGAATCAAAGCTGGAGAAGATACACTCTACTGGCATGTGGGGTGGGAAAAGTCTTTCCCAGACATGGGCGGGATAATTAGCATACCGTAGGACCATAATTTTAGCTGCATAAACAACCCAAAACATCTTCCTGTGGAGATGCTAAACTCTACCCCAGTTAACAACCAACAGGAACCTAAGACAAAGGTGAGCAAAAGTGCTAATGGCGGTGAAGGTGGTAGGAATGAAGTCCTCAACTATGAGAAACTCCTGGCTTAGTTATCTTCCAATTTTATACTGAAGATTCTTTTTAGGTCAATGTAGGGGATTTGGATTGGAAGGAAAGTTTCCTTAATATTCTTTAGTCAGTTACCAACTAAGAGATATTGTAATAAAGATAGCCATTTAGTTCAATGATTAGAAAGTTTTTTGGGATAGAATGAAATCCCTACTGAAAGAGAATGAAAGAGAATGGCTGCCTCGATTTGCTGTTTATAATTCTATAGTCAAAAGACAAAAACACAATCATTTTAAGGCAGTGTGGGGCAAAGCAATTCACAAGCTAAATGCAATAATACAGTTTCCCCTTGAGAAAAATCAGTGAAAGGTGATGGCTTATTTTTTGTGTCCTTGAGCTAATGAGCTGAGAAGTGACAGCATAATTTGAGGAGAGGCACAGGTGGAAGCAGCTCTGATGGATAAACTGAAAGTCAGTACTTTGCAAAATTGCCTCATATAGTCTTACAGAAGCTAAATAATAAACGAGGGTGGATTACACTTCTTTACCGATAGTCACCCCCCATTGTGGCATGCTGAGTTCTACGTGTCTGCTTAGGGACCAGTGGATTTTTTTTTTTAATCCTTTTCTGCACTACCAGGATGACAAATGTATTTTCTAATGACGTAGTAACTCACTCAAAATTAAGTGGTTACATAACACTGATCTAGAAGCCAAAATGCATGAGAACACTATCTACAGGTCAACAACACTTAGATAGCTGGGGTCATTTCTGAATAATCCTGTTCCACTTTGTTTTCAAAAGTCCAGCCATCTCATCAGTTCAAAGTTAAAAGAAATATTATGAGCCATCATGGTTTTAATATTTTTCTTTAAAATTGTTTTGTGAAAGATAGACATGAAAAGCTGCATAAATCATATATACTTACATAACGTGTATTAACCATTAATGGAGTTGACATGCACATAACCAACACCCACGTCAGGGGACACTTCCACCATCTCTGAAGCCTGTTCCCATCTGCCCACTCACCAAATGACTCTCACTCATTTTGCGTCTCAATCAAGTCTCCTATTTCTCCAGCCCTTCCCCTACAAGGAACAACTATTCTGACTCAGTAACAATCTGCTTGCTTTGCTTTATAGTTTTACAACATCCACACCTGTAAACAGTATCGTCTAGTTCTACCACCTTTGTTCTTTGCATAAATGGAACCGCGTGTATTATTCTATGTCTTACTGCATTAATTTGACACTGTTAATATGACTCATCTGTTTTGTTGTATGGAGCTGTAGTTTATGTTATTCTTCCTGCTGCACAGTATACAATTGTATGAGTGTCACAATTTATCCAATGGAAGATTTTTTAAATTGAGGGCTATTGTGAACAATACTGCTATGATCATTCCTCTTTAGTTTTAATATGCTATGGCTCTACCATTAATGTATATTTATTTCATGGCACTATGCTTTGTGGTAAGAAGGTGCATTAGGCATGAAGAAGATAACCTGTTCACTCAGATTGGATACTATGTATATTATCATTTAAATTATCTAATTCAATTATTATCTAATTGAAAAACATGGATGAAGGATGACTTCACTGGCTATCTACTAGAAATGCCCCAGTTTTTGGTTTTTTTTTTTTTTTTTCAGAAGAAATCGACCTAGCCCCATGAAATATATAAGACGGGTATTTGGAGGAGCAGGGAGAGAATAAATAGAATATAAGGACTTCTCAGAAATAAAGAGTAATCCCCAATATATCTGAGACTGTTTAAGCAGAAAATCAAAAATTGAAATTTAGACCTAAATTATTAGCTCATAAAAATAAATTATTTTTGGCATAAAATTAGATTATTTAACAAATAGTCTGGCATAAAAATAGGTTATTTAACAAGTGTTTATTGAATATCATGCCTCCTCATTGCTGACCGTTGTGCTTGGAGCTGGGCCAGTAACAGCAAAACTAGTCCCTGTTTTCACAGAGTTTATGCTGATGTAGAAAATGTCTATCTGATGACTGGAATGCTCATTCTCACCAGGTTCCGCATGTTGAGCTCCTCACCAGCACCGAGGAGTATGACTAAATTCTTGCTGGTTGGGCTTTTTCCAGGTTTCCTAGTACATTCCTGTTCAATGGACACAGGCTTTAATTAGATGTACTGACATTTATTAGAATATTGTTATTGCTCACATTCAGGTAAGACTTAGGTTTCCAGTTCTCTTCCTGCTTTTAGATCAGGACCTCCTGTCTTTAGAAGGAGACTGCCTCAGAAATTTAACCTTATCCGTTTCATGTTCATTTTTGCCAGTGGAAACTCTCAAAAATGATCCTATTTCCAATTTAATGGAAGCAGATTTTATTGGTGTGGAAAGCCACACTGCCTCGGTGGGTGAGAAAAGAACGGATTAGGAGAGACTTTATTCTGCCTTAACTAGTATTTTACTACTTTTAAAAATGAAACAGAGAAAAATTCTGTTTGTGAAAAATTATTAAGTTCATGCGTGCAATAGACAATTCTTTTCAGTTTATTTTGAATCAGGATATAAGAGTGCATATGAGCTTTGTGGACATAAGTTTGGAAAAATTCCAAGTAAGTTGCAATCTCCTAAATCAGTGGTTCTCAAAGTGTGGTTACCAGACCAGCAGCATCAGCGCTATCTACCTTTCTAATTAGGTTACTAACTAGTATGCACCCCAGACTTTTTGGATCATAAACTGTGAGTGGAACCTTGCAATCTGTGTTCTAATAATCCTTTCTGATGATTCTGACACATGCTAAAGCTTGAAAATGCCACCCTAGTTAATTACATATAGACTTTTAAACATGTCCTCACTAGTTCCAGTTGTGTTAGAGATAAATACCTAAGTCATGCATGTAATACAGAGGCTTAAAGTTAACACTCTATAGTTGAGGATTCTTTTATGATAAATTTATGTTTATGTGCAATAATAAGATTCTTTCTGTGGGTTATGGAAATCTGATGAATGGAGCTAGAGAAAAAAGTCAAAGAAAGTTAGAGCTGTTTGCCTGTAAGAGAGTGAAGGTGTATGGAGACTAAGAGTTCAATATACGTGTACTGAAACCTAATAACTTTTTTCCCAATCAGCTCTTCCTCTGACCCAAAAGAGTTCTGTCTTTTTCTCAAAGGTTCAGTCTTTAACCTTTGGATTCTTCAGTTCTTGATTCCATACTTTCCTCTTTATTCCCATTGTTTCTGCTTTAATTTAAGCTCCCATCATTTCATACTTGGACTCCTATATGCGTCCCATTGTATTTTTCACAAGTGGCAGTGACATTATTTCCCACCTTACATGCTTTTCTTATAACGTGATCTTGATACTTCTTCCACCTGAGAAGTGAGATCTACTTTCCCTCCTCTTGAACCTAAACAGACCTGTGTGACAGCCTCAACAAATGGAATACAATGAAAGTGATGCTATATGCCTCCCAGGGATAGATCGTAAAAGTGCCAGGCATGTCTATCTTACTTTCTTGGGATATTTACTTTTGAAATCATGTTATAAAAAAGTTCAAGCACCCTAGGAAGAGAGGTCCATAATGAGAGAAACAAGGCTGTGACCAATAAACCCAACTGAGCTTCCAGACAAAACCAGCACTAACTTTCTAGCCATGAAATTGAGCCATCTTGAAAATGGGTTCTCCAGTCTCCAGATGAGCCACCCTAAGTGATACTTGTGGAACAGAGGCAAGACATACCTGCTGAACCCTAACCAAACTGCAGATTTCTGAGAAAAATAAATAGTTATAGCAGTTCTAGGCCAGTTCTATTGGATATTTTGTTACACAGCAACAGATAACTGGTACACTAAATAAGCATCTATGTAATCTGATCTCTAACACATCTTACATTTGACTACAAAATTAAATCAATAATAGTATACCACCTGTTGAATAAGGATAACACATTCAGTGCACAATTGCTTCAGCCAGATTCAACATGATGTTAGGCAATTGTACAATTGTTGTGCTTCTCCAACTTTATCATTTATTTATCCACATATTCATTCCTTTATTCAAAAACATTTAAGGAATGTTAACTATTATAATAATATCTTCTGGTTATGGTGATATGTTCATGGACAAAAGGAAGAAGAAAATGAGAAGGAGGAGAAGGAGGAGAAGAAATTCCTGCTGTTAACAGACTCACTGAAGCAGATTCTCAATTATCACCCCAGTCAGAGAATTTGCAAATGGGAGTGGGTATTTTTTAGTTAGTGTGCTTAAAAGATGTCCTGGTTGTGTGCCAGGGAATTTAACCACTTTCAATGTTTAAGGTCCCCACACAATACTTTGCTTACTGGGGAGGCCTAAGCATCACTTTGCATAGAGGAGTGCTCACAAAATGTCTGTTGTGGAGAACCTTTCCTGTTTGTGGTCAGAGGGAGATGTGATGTCAGGACACGACCAGCCACTACTGGCTTTCAAGATGGAGGAAGAGCCAAGGAGTTTCGTTGCCTGTAGAAGCCAGAAAGGGCAAGGAGATGAATTCTTCCCCAAAGCTTCCAAAGAGGAACATAGCCCTGTAGATACCTGGATTTTAGGCCCTGGAGACTCATTGGACTTCTGAGCCACAGAACCCTAAGATAATAAATTTGTGTTATTTTAAGCCACTGCATTTGTGGTAATTTGTTATGGCAGCAGTAGAAACCTAATATACCAGTGTTTATCTGATAACTGTAACTGTCTAATGCACCAAGTGACAAATTTTCAGAGAGCTCAGATAAAACTCATAGAAGAATGGCCAATTTTTCCACCAAATTTTTTTTTTTACAAAAAGTCACTTTTTAAATAAAATAAATAGGTCTCTCTCTTGTATAAAAAATCTGAGGCTAAAAATGAGCCCTCTTTTCAAGGTCACAGAGCTCACTATTGGGACCATTAGTAATACATTAATGATTATCTGGGTTATTCTTTCTATAGAATTGTATGCTGTATTTCCTGCCAATAAATGGAGTTTTCTAGTAAGTAACCTTTTCCCTCTAATAATTAACAAATTTAGAGGGACACTTAATTTTGGTTTATGTTTTTCAGGAATGAATAATTGGAAATCTTAGGAATTTATTTATTTCTTCTTAACATCTCCACAATTAGTCTGCTTCCATTCAATTCTATGACCATTTCTGAAATATGAACTGTGACTTGTTCTATAATCAATAGTATCTGCATATATGTTTATTACATCACCTCCACACAACATCTAATACATATTGTCCACACTGCCTTGAAGATTATACATTGAACTTCTTTAAAAGGTTCTCTTGGTTCTTTAACCAGGACACTTGTCTATCTTGGGAATGGGTCTCCTTCGCCTCCCTAGGTTTGCACACACCAGGAAGCTATGGACATTTTCCGCTGGATAATAGCCTAGTAATAGAAAGCTGACCCTGCTGCAGTTAAAAAAAAATCAGGTCAGAGATTAATTTCATGGAACCCACAGTCATGTCAGCTAAACCTGATCTGTTTGAGGTAGGTGAAGGATGTGTGATCACTCTGCTTGCTGTTCAAACTAAAATAAATGTGTCTTCCTTTTTATATTTGGATTTTGAAACTTTCCTTCTTTCGTTTAAGACTTCTAAAGTATCCTTGCATAAAATTTCTGCAGATATTAAACTACCGACACGATCTTTGTGCTGAAATACTTTCCAAATGAAACTCATTAAAGAAAAAAGGTGATCAGATGGTAGGAGTCAAGAATATAGTGACAAATGAGCTAATTAAAATTGTTGAAGTAATAAAAGTTAGAAAAATAAAACTTGGAATTAAGTAAACACAAAGTTAGATTTGAAGGAAAACAAAGTTTCCTTAGTTTGACTTGAAGATATTGAATATCCATTAAAGGGCAGAATGCTGGTAGGTGTATCTCTGTTGGTGAATATTAAAGGGCAATTTTTAGAAAGGAAACAAAGCAACAGAGCAAAATTACAAGTGGCAAGAAACCATAAATGCATAATACTTTTATAGCATTTATACAATATAAATGCATATGAATAAATGTGAAGTATATATATAGTTATCTTGTGATAAATAGAATAAAATGTAAATTTAAAGTTTTAATGTTAATAAATATTGAGTTCCTAGTCCAAGAGACACTGTGCATGCAGCATTAAGAGAAAATATTTTCTTACCATTATCACAAAATGTTGTAATTAATTTTGTTATGAGAGATATTCTTTGATAAATGTATTTAAAACATTTATATTAAATATAATCATACTTTACGGTCAGCAGTAAGTAATATTTTTATTTTAGAATAGTTTTATAAGTATATCTTATTTTTCTAATTTTTTTAATTTATCTTTGAATTAATACTAAAAGGATCAATTTGAGGTTATTTTAAAAAATATCTAGGTATTGTCCCATGGTAACATTCTTCTGTTCTTCGAATGGTGGAGAGTTGGAAGTAGGAAGTGATTTATGTGTACTGAAGCCAGCGCCTCTCAAACTGCGATGTGTGTGTGAATCATTTTAGGATCTCGTTAGGAGGCTGACTCTGACTCAGTCAGGCCAGGGTGAGGCCTAGGAATCTGCATGTCTAACAAGCTCCAGGTGATGAGTATGTGTTGGGGCATGGGCCTCCCTTTGCATACGAAGATCTGGAGTATTTTAAGGGATGGTTAGAGACAAATTCTGCTTTTTGTTTTAATATCTAATTTTCAGCTGAAATTAATGAACTGATGGATACCCTGTAAGACAGGACAAGAAGGAGGAAGAGTTTTCCCAAGTTTATTTTTTACTTGACTCTTTAAAGAGTGTGCATGAGTCTTTATAAGAATCCGGGTTCATAATGCTGGGTTACTTGCATGCCGTCAAACTCATTAGTTTTTTTCCAGTTCATTATTTATTACCTGCATATAGTGCCAAATAGTTTCAATCCTGAGAAATCTTAGGAAGAATTTTTTCACCCTTTAAAGAAAATTCTGTTGGTTTATGAAGACTTAGATTTTACAAAGGGTTACAAATTGCATGAATTTTTATTTAGATGCTTTTTAACATGTAAAACTTAACAATTATTATCTATTTATGCTAACTGACTATCATTGGGCATTTGGTATTAGGTGTCACGCTTTTTAAATGATTGGACACATATCTCTACAATGCACTGTCAGCTGTCTCTACGCTTAACTTTAAAAGGGTTTCAATCAAGCTGAATAAATGAGGTATTAAGCAGAATAAAATAGTTGATTAATTGATAATGTTGATGATGTTAATTGATTGGTGCTGGAAGAGGTTATATTCTCTCCTGAAGATGACAGATTTTGAATTCCTTATAATAATTAAGGCACATAAAACTTGCAAATATGTATTTAAATACATTTATTCATTCAACTGCTAGCAAATCTCTAAATTCATTTAGAACTAGAAATGTTTCCTGGTATAAATGTAGGTTAAGGTTTTGCTCATGTAAACCCTGGCATCAGCTGACCATTCCCAAATCATGAGTCTTTTTTCTAGCACACATGTTGGCACCATATGAGCCTTAGATTTGCTCAGTAACTGACATTTCTAATACCTTTGCAAGTGGAGGGTGATGCAATTGCCTTTCGTACTTATTTGAGGTCATTATTCACCAGAAGTACCACTTTTCCTGGTTATTCATAGCATCTAATTTTACCCTTATGCTGGATTCAGTGATTGATTTTATTTCTATAATGTGAAAGAAATATCATAATAATAAAATCATTAGAATTGTAAGAAAGGAGAGTTGGAACAGGTTTCAAGGTCACTTCAAGCAATTTCATGTTAAAATACGAGAGTAATTTATGTTGTAAAATTATGTGCCTGGAAACTACTTCTAGTCTTTCTCCTGTCCCTAAGCAGAAATATACTTATACTAAAAGAAATGTCAAAGAAAATGAATATCTGTCTTATGGTTAAATATTTCCATGCAAAGGTACTCAACATTTTCCTTAGAAAGCTATTTTTATAATAATACTCATGTCAAGATGTCCCCACCTAAATCTCTCCTGTTAAGATTTAACACAATTTCCTCTTGTATTTTTGAACTTGAAAATAGCAGGTCACCATTCTCTTCCTAGTTACTCATTATCTTTTAGAATATTGATTTTACATTGTTCTTGGCTTTTTACTTAACAAGTTGAAAGAGCCAAGAAGAAAAAAAGATGTTTCTCCATATGCTGTACATTATTTTTCAGCCTTTTAGTAATATTGATTTCTAACTTGTAAATTTCAATTAATAGTGTTGAGAAGGTGTAGATGTGATATTTCAAACACTTATTTATAGATAAAGCAAAGGCGCTAACATTTAAAAAAATCAGAAGGAAAGTCAACCTCGATGCTGTGTTTGTGGTTACTAACTGCTAGCTCTGTGTACTGAGAATGTTTGGTGAAAAAACTATTTAAGATCAGAGTCATAGATTTAAACTCTTGCTTTTCCCTGTGCTCACGTGACTCACGTTATCTTTCTGAAATGGAGTTTTCTTATCTACAACAGAATGTTTATAATGACAGTTCATAGGGTGTATACAGTTATACCTTGTTTTACTGAGCTTCGCTATAATACCTTTCACAAATTTGCATTTTTTTTTTTACAAATTGAAGGTTTGGGACAACCCTGCATCGAACAAGTCTGTCAGAACCATTCTACCAACAGCATTTGCTCATGTCTTGTCTCTGTGTCACATTTTGGTACTTTTTGCAATATTTCAAACTTTTTCATCATTACTATATTTGTTATGGTGATCTGTGATCAGTGATCTTTGATGTCACTATTGTAATTATTTTGGACACCACCAACAGCAGCCATATAAGACGGTGAACTTAATTGTAAAATGTGTGTGTTCGGACTGCTGCGCTGATCAATCGTTTCCCTGTCTCTCTACCTCTCCTCAGGCCTCCCTATTCCCTGAGACACAAAAATATTGAAATTGTGCCAGTTAATAAGCCTACAATAGCCTCTAAGTGTTCAAGTGAAAGGAGGAGTTGTATGTCTCTGATTCGTCTCTCACTCTCTCACTTTTTCTAGGTATTGTAGAATGTGATAGTGATACTGTATTGGGGAGAAAAAACAAGAACTTTAAAGTAGTATAATAAGAACTATGAACTTTACAGAAGAACAGTTAAGAGTTATGCATACAATATGATGATAGTATATAAATGGGGTACCAGCCCATAGCATAGCCAGAGACCAACATGGGAACATGTCCAGGAAAGGACTGAATTTAGGGGAGATACTTGAGGAAATTTTAAAGAACCAATTACAAGTCAGCTGGGAGAAGAACAAAGGGAAAAGTGATTGATTTCCCAATTTTGCCTCATCTATGTCTCATCAATTTTTTCAATCCTCGAATGTAGTTAGTAATTAAAGTGTCAGTTACTTTGAAATTGTTTAAATATACAAGTAATACAGATATATAAAAAATACAGATACTATTTTGAATAATGTTTTGTAATTTGATTTCTTTTATAAAAATTTCTTTTTTTGTTTTTATGTTTTATTTTTATTTTTTAAACATTTTTATTGAGTTATAGTCATTTTACAATGTTGTGTCAAATTCTAGTGTAGAGCACAATTTTTCAGTTATACATGAACATATATGTATTCATTGTCACATTTTTTTCTGCTGTGAGCTACCACATGATCTTGTATATATTTCCCTGCTCTACATAGTACAATCTTGTTTATCTATTCTGCATATGCCTGTCAGTATCTACAAATTTTGAGCTCCCAATCTGTCCGTTCACACCCCCCTATAAAAATTTCCTGAGCATCTTTTTCTTTCAGTAATTGTAAATTTTCGTCAGCATTTGCTTGGCTGTATTTTGTTTCAATACATTATTTATTTAGCCAATCATTTTAAGTTGGGTATTTAAATTGCTTTCTTTTTTTCATTATTATAAATAATAAGGAAATGGTCATATCTTTGCTCAGCATAATTAATTCCTCTGTAAAAATTTAAAGTACCTATTCAAAGGCATGTGATTTTAAGCAATATATTGACATATTTTCCTAAAAAAAAGCTCCAATTTTATTTTATTTTATTTTTTGAGGGAAACTATGGTTTTGTAGATTTATTTCTCATCCCATCATTTTAATGAAATATTTTATTAGTTCTAATGCTTTTCCAGTTAATTTTTTGTAGTTGAAGTATAGTTGAATTATAATATTCTATGTTTCAGGTGTACAGCATAGTGATTCACTACTTTTACAGATTATACTCTATTAAAAGTTATTACTAGATAATGGCTATAATTTACTGTGCTATATAATATGTCCTTGTTGCTTGTCTTGTTTAAACATAGTAGTTTGTATCTCTTAATCCCATACCCCTAAATTGCACCTCCTTCCCTCCCCTCTCTGGTAACCACTAGTTTGTTTCTATATATGTGAGTCTATTTCTGTTTTGTTATATTCATTTGTTTTATTTTTTAGTACATGTAAGTGATAACATATAGTATCTGTCTTTGTCTGACTTATTTCACTAAGTATAATACCCTCTAGGTCCATTCATGTTTTTGCAAGTGGCAGAATTTCATTTTTTATGGCTGAGTAATATTCCATTATATATATATGTATGTATATATCACATCTTCTTCATCCATTTTTTCCATTGACAAGGACTTGTGTTGCTTCCATGTCTTGGCTGTTGTAAATAGTGCTGCTGTGACCATTGGGGTGCATGTATCTTTTTGAATTAACATTTTCTTTTTCCAGATATACATCTAAGAGTGGAATTGCTAGGTCATATGGTAGTTCTATTTTTTAGTTTTCAAGGAGCCTCCATACTATTTTCCATAGTGGCTGCACCAATTTATATTCCCACCAACAGTATACAAGGGTTCCCTTTTCTCCACCTCCTCTCCAAGGTTTGTTATTTGTAACTAACTTTTGGATGATAGCCATTCTGACATGTGTGAGGTGATATTTCATTGTTTTGATTTGCAGTTCTCTGATAATTAGTGATGTTGAGCATCTTTTCATGCACCTGTTAGCCAACTGTTTGTCTTCTTTGGAAAAATGTCTATTCATCTCTGCTGTCCATTTTTTGATTGGGTTGGGGTTTTTTTTGATATTGAGTTATATGAGCCATTTTTGTATTTTGGATATTAACTCCTTGTCTGTCATAGCATTTGCAAACATTTTTTCCCATTCTGTAGGTCGTCTTTTTGTTTTGTCAATGATTTCTTTTGCTGTGCAATATCTTAGGTTTAATTAGGTCCCATTTGTTCATTTTTGCTTTTATTTCTTTTGCCTTAGGAGACAGATTCAAAAACATACTGCTATAATTTACATCATAGTATTCTGCCTGTATTCTCTTCTAGGAGTTTTATGGTTTCAGGTCTTACATTTAGGTCTTTAAAAGACTAATTTTTAAAATATATTTTTTTCTCCAAGCTTGCTACCTTGGAGCTATCTCTGAGAAGTTTCCTAAAGCTATTCAAATTTGCATGTTTAAAAAAATACTTTATTCTTCATTATTCTGTGATAATTACATACACTAAATACCAGCTGTGTTAAGGAAGATGGAATATTAGAAACGTTATTTCTGAGCATCAGTCCATAGGTAATGTTTACGCATATTTAGAATTGTAAAAATAGAAGTATAGGGAGATGGCCGTTCACTAAATGCTTCAATCATGAAAGCAATGAAGTCTTAACGCCTGATCTAGTGGATCACCACTGAGCGGTGCTCTCCCATGGACTCATTGGTATTTAGTGATGGGCCTAACATAATGGTGTATGTGTTTCTATGGCACTTCAGGGCTTTCCCTGACATTTTCATATAAGGTCATTTTTGATAGTACATGAAACAAACTAGTAAGATAGAATGAGTATTTTTTTCTTGATTTTTTTTTTTACAGGCAAGAAGACTGAAGCTCAGATTAGTTAAATGTCTGACTCAGTAAATGATCATAATAATAATCATGTTTTTAGCATTTATGATATACCTAATGCTTTGCTAATAAGTTGCTGGATATTGTCTCCTTTAATCCTTGTGACAACTCTGTAAGATAGCTACTATTATTATCTCATTTACACACCAGAAACATGAACATCACAGAGCTGAAATGATTTGCCTAAGTGGGAAAATTGTGTGCTCTTAAATACTACATTTATCTCAGGCTTCTAAGTTCAGCATCATTATTTTCACTTGCAGTCAGTAAATTTGAGGATATATTTTGGCATCATATGGGCACTTTCCTCTTTATAGTAAAAGCTATTTTGAAAGCGTGGACCTGAATATGTTCCTAATGAGGTTAGATGTTTAGAGCGTACCAGGCTGTGACGTCATGGAGCGAAGTATCAGTAACAAGAAAGGATTCAATGATTTCTTAAAAAGTAAAAATATTTTCAGATTGCAAATCAGAACTTATGATATTGGCAAATAAACATCATTCATAAGCTATTTCTACATGGGAATCATGTGAATATTTTTGAAAATCTTGCTGAAAAAGACAAATAACGTTATTTGTGAATTCAAACACAATTCATGGCAGGCTCTGTGCGAGACAACCTAATGCTTGCTTGACATAACAAGGGGCCTTATCCTGAAAATATATTCCTTATATGTTAAGACACAGTAATCTTATGAATTAATGTAACTTGCATATAGAGAGCAAGAATATGATGGCAATTTTTGAATCTTTTTTGAGGTTCCTTCTGAGTTTCTCCATAGACATATATCAACATTTACAACCTAATTTAGCTTTCCCAACAATAGTGAATTTATGTCCATCCTGCACGGATGCTCCTTTTATAAGTCTAGTTGACTTAGTCTATTAACCGTATTCATTTTCTGATTTCCAAATTAGCAGGATTTGAAACCACATACCTTACAATAGAAGCAGAAATCCCTTAAGAAATAATTTACGAAAATGAATCAATAAAGTAATCCCTAATTAATACAATTGTCTAATGATACTATTTAACTGAAACTAGTTTGTTTTTAAGAAACCACTGGTGACTGTTTCTAAAAACTTTGCAATGTTTGAGATTTATTTCAGATAGCTACAGTGTTTACTTCTTTTGATCAAAGTGTCAACTTTAGTCTCATTTGCTTTAATAAGATATAGAAGAATATCAGTAGGAGTGGGTACATTATTACAATTGATGCATTTAAGAAAAACTACTAGATGCATTTGAATTGATAACTTGAGTTCATCCCCAATGGTACTTTCAGAAATGCATGCTTCAAGGTAAAGATTTCTGAAAAGATCCAAATTTTTAAAAAATGTTGCAAAGTAGATATACAAGGGAGTTTCCATTTACTATCTCAGCAGAGAGTTTAGGATCTGTGGAAGATGGGCAATGGCAGTAAGAAAAGTATAAAGAATCTCAAATCTTTAAGAATTAGGGAGAGCAGGGTCTAGGTCCATCTTTTTCATTGTTGTAACATAAAACAATGCTGGAACAAAGTTAAGTGATCAACAAACATTTGATAAATGAATGTATGGTACGAATGAATAAGCACATGAATATTGGGGGAATAATTAAATGAATGAGTGAATTGAGCTTATATTATAAGACTAAACTGTGGGGCAAAAGGAACCAAATACTGTATCAAAGTAAGATAGATTAACAAATCATGACAGACCTTAATACAGAAAGAAAAGAGGTATTAAAAAAAGTAATTTTAGAAGAAAGGGAAATAACTCTAAACATAATTTATTGTACTAAAATTTAGTAAAAGATCAGATGTGGATTGAGTTTGGTTAGAAAGACAAAACTCAGTGTTCACATTTTTCCTAATGGCCTTACAAATAAGACTAAATCAAGCAGTGCATTCCTAGTTCCAACTGTGTATCTGTGATCTTAGCTTAGATTACGTTTACAATTCATGAAAAATCCAACTTGGACAGAAACACAAACATGGTTCTTTTCTATAATACCTTTCTAATTTCTTTTGTGCTGATTATTTCTAAAAGCCACCATATGGAAAAAATGTCAAAATGAATAGGATTATGGTTGTGATTGGATTTCAATAGCCCCATGATCTATCCATTATGTTATACATTAGCCTTTGGAATAAAAAGGATCTGAGTTCCAAATGTCTGAAATTTAAATAAGAACTGATGCTAGATTGAACAATACCTTCCAAAGCCAAACTTTAATTTTGTATTGTTATATAATTTTATAAATCAAAATTGCATGCTTATTTTAAATATAATCACTATCGTTTGGCTAAAGTAATAATATGAAGTCATTGTTATGGGGGGATAACATCATGATTAAGTTTTGTCTGTGTTGCTATTTTGAGATTTTTATCCTGGGCTATTGCTGTCAGTCCATAGGGCATATGGAAATCAGGAGAGTCTTGTTTTGAAAGCTGCCCTTTCCAAAGTCTACTTTCGTAAGTGCAGGGTGGTGGAAGTTTATGGTAAGCATTACGATTTTTATGGAACTCAGTCTCTCTTTGTTGCCAGTATTTGGAAATAGATTGAAATACGGTAATTCCTGGAGTTAGTTGCGTTGGGAAGGCAATAGGTTTAGTTAAAACTGAACCTCTTCTTTTTATTCAAACTCACCTTGAAACCATATTCAAATATACTTTCACTTCACTAGAACATAGACTACATGAGAGTAGGGACTATATTCCCAGCCCTTAGAACAGTGCCTGACAAATAGTTACCTCAGCAGGTATTTGCTATTTTTCTTGATGTTCTAGTTCAAGCTGATAGAATTAACTAAGGCTAACTATCTGGGTTCTAGTCTTGGTATCACTATTTTTCCAGACCTTATCACATAATCTCTCTGAACATCAATTTTCTCTTCTCTAAAGTGAGAATGGAATTAGCTTTCTGTCTACCTCATGAAGATCAGTTGATATGATACATGTGAATTTGACATTACACATTCTGAAGTATTACACAAATATATGATATTGTTAGCCAAACAAGCAATTAAATAAAAACTTTTTCAATGGTTATTTATTACCTGCTGACCCACAATTCCCCTGTTTGTATTGACCAAGACTGTGGTTGCCACAGGTTGTACCCTGCAGAAGAATGCCTGGTCTAAGAAGCAGGACAGGGTATTGTCAACCAAGAAACGCAGAGGCTGCAATAAGAAAAGAGTTTATTTGGGGTCTTAGGAATTGCAATTCAGGAGACACAAATTCGGTAAAGCCAAAAGATTGTCCCAAGGAAGAGAAAGTGTCAGGGGCTTATAAAGGCAAAAGCCACGAGGTTGTTAAAGTTGTCCGACAAGAATTACGATTGATGCTGATGCAGGAAAGGAAACCTTTGTCCTTAAGAAGTAGGTTGTCATCAGTGATTTAGGATAAGTGTCCAATAAGTATTGGAACATTGGGCAGGTGTTCCGGATGCCTGCCTTAAGACCACAAGTGGACAAAGTGTAGATTCCATCCAGGCTGAGGTGTGCATAATTCACACTTCCAGAATGGCCTCCTGGCTCCATTTTATAGAGCTTTCTTACCAACGCCAACTCCATTTTAACTTCCCTTTCACAGTACAAATCTAGCATGTTCTCTGCTCAATGTGCCCTGAGCTCTGGTGAAACAATTGTGATGGCTTATAAGAAGGGACACATCTAGTGCTTAGCACAGTCATTTACAGTAGCTGGGGTCCTGGCCAAGACGACCATCTTTTGATTCTCTGTTACACCTGATTTAGTGTTAGAGAAACATAGTCTTTGTCCTGATGAAACCTGCTTTCCAAGGTACGTGATGGTGGTTGCTCTCTTTCCTCAGTTGTCTTCCTCTACCACCTATAACCAGAGTTATTAATATTCTTTAACACAAAACTCTGAAGTCTGCACATCCCTGTTATGTCTCCACGTAAACAAGACTAAACACCCAGAAAAGCCAGGCCCTTGCTGTCCCCCCAGACTTTGTTCCCACCTCTCCCCCATATTCCCATGACAAAACCTCCTTGCTGTCTCCTTAGCCCCCACTGCTGCATCCACTTGAGTCGTTATCCTTTCCTCACTCCCTCAACTAAACTTGCACTTGACAAGTTTCTTTGCATTAGTATACAAGGCTGGCCAAGAAAAGCTATTTAAAGTATAGAATAATCACATTTGAGATGATGAATATTAAATATTTGCATGTAATTTTTAATCATGACCTTAGTACTAAAATTGACCCAATCAGCCCTCCTTTCTGATCCTAAATGCCTTCCCTTCACACACCCAGCCCAGGTGCCCATCCCAGAGGAGCTCTCCACCATTCTCTCCTTGCTCTTTTCTGGGGAGCTGAAGGCAGTAGCTGAGATTCAGCTGTGTTCCACCTGCAGACCCTCTGTGGGCTCAGGGAAAGGGGTGCCACCATGTCCTCACACGGCAACGAGGCTTCAGACACTGATAATCTGATAAAGCAGCAGATGCAGAACGTGCCCCTGGAACAACAGCCTGGGACTGAGGACACAAAGGACACAGAGGGGTTCCTTCTCTCACATAGCACCCAAGTTTGGAGCATCTGCTCCATAGAAGGTACTGTGAGGCATTCACTATTCTGGTCCGCACACCAATTCACTAACACTCACCTAGGGCCAGGCATTGCTCTGGGCGCCAGAGTAGATAAATGAAATGAGAAGCGTCAAGGAGCTTACATTCTAGTTGGAGACCCAGAAACAAAAACAGGCAATTGCAATATAATATGATAAGTCTAAGATAAATGTACAAGGAGGGTGGTCTGGAAGCATCCAGGAGGGACACTGTCAACCTGGAGGTTTATATCTAAGGCTTCCTGAAAGAGCCAACCGAGGCCTAAGCTGCCGAGGCCTTGCTCCCATCCCTCATGAAGATAACATACAAACACATTAAAAAGCATGAGGATGTCGGCGGTTTTATTTGTGTAACAATTCAGCTGCATAATATTAAAAGGCTTTTGATGGGCATACTGAGACCATAACCAACCTTCCTAACATTCTTTAATTAAAATGGGGAAATACATTTGTGCTCCAAATAACCACCTTATGAAAAAAAATCCTTCGGGACCTAATGCCTGTTTAGAATAAAGAATAGCACCAAATTGCAGCAAAGATTAACAAAAATGGCAATACTGTGCTTTTTGTAATTGGTGGTGAACGCATTAAAACCATTATGAGTTTTTCATATGAATGAAAATGCATGATTTTTCCCATTATGCATTCTAAACATTGATTGGAGAAATACATTTCTGAATTGTTTACATCTCTTGGCTTTATTATACCAGTAGTTATGAATGAGTTGAACATCAGTTGTATACTTTGCAATGTAAAGTCTCTTCAAAGAAATGAACTTCTAAGCCTCCAGGGCTTACATTCTCAGTCGTATAACCCCAATTAGCATAGACATGAAAAAGCGGTTTAATCTCTGTGCTTCAGAATGCCACGGACAGAGCTGAAAGAATGAATGGATGGAGCTGAAGTAATTTCCCCCTAAGAGAGACATTTTAAGAAGCCATACTTATATGGAAGCTTGTTTATCATTATTATCAACAATATATTAAAGTGGGGAATGTTGGTAATAAAAAGGAGCAAATTGTGCCTAATGCTGTGCTTCTTAATAAACCTCTAAGGTAGTTTTAATCATCTCAGTGCTATAAGTAAATCCTAAAGTACAGTTACTAGTAAAAAGCAAAGCTGGATTCAAACCCAGTACTGTTCCATTGAAACCCTACTCTTATGTCATAGTGTCATATGCCTCCCCTAGGCCTGATTAATGTTTTAAAAATGTTAGCTTAAATTATTTCCTGATTCTAAAACCACTTAACAAATATTTTAAAGTTCCTGCTCTGCTAGTTACTCTCCTCACAGAGCAGGAATTGGCAAAGTTTTTCTATAAAGGGCCAGATAGTAAATATTTTCAATTTGATGGGCCAAATGGGCCAGGTTACAACTACTCCACTCTGCTCCCTTAGCACGAAAGCATAGAAATAGACAAAGCACAATATAAAAACAGGGATGTGGTAGTGTCCCAATAGAGTTGAATCCTGAGGAGAGGGTAAGAGGTAAGGTGGACACCTGGGGGAAGTCATTTCAGACTTAGGCTGCAGATTTCTCACATTCACAGAGGAGAGAGGGCACAGTGTGTCCCAGGAATCACTGACATTTGGGGTTGGCTGGAGTATCTAATTGGAAGGGATGAGTGATGGGAGCCAGGGTTGCCTGAGACTCGGTGTGTGCAATTCTTTGTGCTCATGCTTTTTGTCATGGGTGGGGTTAGGTCTGGGTAGATAACAAAGTCTCAAAGGTGGGGGTGACAGTGATGTGATCTGTTGGTTTTGTATCACCTACATAAAAGCTTTTCTATTGCACCTAGGACCTTTGCTATAGATCACACTCCTTTAATGGCACTTAACTGAGCACTGTGGTTTTCCATGAAGAATATCAAGTTTTCATTCTCAGTTGGCCATGGTCATTGTAGGAAGGGAGGGGCAGTCTCTGATTTACATTTGCAGAGACTGACTGGCTTAGGGAGAGGTGAAGTGACAGCTAAGAGGTCCCTTAGTCACCTCTGCTCCAGCTCCCTGTTCACTGCTCTGTCTCCAAACTTTTGCTATTGACCTGTGGCATGTTCTTAATGTCTTTTTAAAGCAATAATCTGACAAGTTCTTTTCTGATTACTCTTTCCTTTCAGAAGAACCAAAGCCATCTTTAAAAGAAGATAAAAAGAATACTTGAGTGCTTTTTAATTTCTCATTTGGGTTTGCAAATCTATTTATGGAAAGTCCACTTAGCAGCTATTCATTCAGTCTTTCATCAGGATCCATTGCAGGGCAAATTGGTTTTGTCCCCTTCACTAATGGCTTGCTTTACAGGTCATAGAATCTGAGGGGGATGTGACTATAGAAGGTGCCATATGAAACATCATAAAATACTGTTTCACAAGAGGTACTACTAGAATAATGTGTTTTAAAAGGACTTTTATTCATAAGGTCTCTGAGAAGTACAAATGAACAATGGAATAAATTAATAAGTGATTTCATGAAAATGTTCTGCTTTGCATAATTAAGACTTAAATTTTATAGATTATTCTCTGTTTAAATCTCATGAGAAACAGTTTTTAGGGCACTAGGAAATGTTGCTATTCTGCTACAAGCATCTCAGCAATATGGTGGAGTCTGTGGATTCAAAAATGGTCATTTTTATGACTAAAGCAGTGTGGTTCTCACAGGCCATGTAGCACTGTTTTTATAATGCAGAGCCATATTCTGGGCTGGGATCATATTCTAGACTTATTTTGCTTGCTTGTTTGTTTTTGGTTTTGTTTTTGCAATTATTAGGCCTTTGTGTTAGAGCATGAGATCTGGTCATTTGGTGACTGAGAATTCCTCAGGATTGAGTGATGAATTGAAAAGCTTAATTTTTAGCACCAAAGATATATCATCTAATAATACTATAAAAAAGTTCAAATCTAATTTTTGACATTTCACATTATGACTTTTAAGTTGTTTGTTAACCCCAAGGAGATCTCTGTGTTTTAAGGGTTTGTTGAGTAAATTTTCTTAGGATTAATCAATCACTATTATAGCCAGGATTTTATTCTGTTTAATTGGATTCATGCTTTAGGTATTTCTTAATTTTTAGAAGGAATTTCTTTTTCTGGGATGAATTAAGGAAGCAGGTATTCTTTGAAGAAACATTTTTATTGTGCATGTTTTAATATAGCAATCATTACGTTTTTATGACATTATGATTCAGTCACACAAAGGCTATAATCTATAACAAAATTTTCTCTGAAAACATAATATCCATAAATGTTTATTCCTTTGACAAATGTGTGGTCTTTATTTATATTGTAGTTTATAGATTAAGGCATTAAAGGATAAGATTAATTAAATGTTAAATATCTGGTTAAGAGGATCTAATATTTCAATTTAGTAAAAAACGAGTAATTTGGACAAGTCGCAGTGTTAAATGACCAAATTGCAGTTACTTTGGGTTTTGATATTCTATCATTTCATTAAAATATGTTGATGACATATACCTGTCTAACCTACTATGTTTGCGTGTGTGTGTATTTATGTGTGCGTACGTTTTAAAATACATACACTTACATACATATATTTTATAATTTAATGCTTCTATAACAGAAGGAAAATAATCAAGAGCATTATTACCAGAAGCCATCACTTAAATAATTTCACAGTTTCTTTGGGATAAGAAGAAATCACAAATTTCCTTGACAATTTGATTAATTCAAGGCTTCATTTTTATACAAGTCATTAATGGTAATGCCTTAGAATAAATTAAACTTAATTTCTCAACAGATAATTTTATGATATTGAAAAGAGACCATATGGTATTTGCTGTGGGTTTGATTGTGTCCCCAAAACCTGCCCTCCATTCCAATGTCAAAGTCCTGACTCCCACTACCTCAGAATGTGACCTTATTTGGAGACAGGGTCTTCACAGAAATAATCAAATTAAAATTAGGTCAATAGTATGTCAATAGCAGTCTAACTAGTATCCATATAGAAAGGGGAAAATTTGGAGATGGACATGCATAAGGGAGAATGCCATGTGAATACGAACGCAGCCATCTATGAGCCAAGGAGTGAGGCCTGGAACGGATTCTCCCTCATGGCCCACAGAAGGAGCCAACCCTGCCAACACTTTGATTTTGGACTTCTGGCTACTGGACTGTGAAGCAATACGTTGCTGTTGTTTAAGTCACTCAATTTATGGTTCTTCATTACGGTAGCCCTAGAAAAGTTATATAGTGTTTAACTTTTTGCCAAAGGATGAAGCAGCCTTTTACAACATTACATTTTGACAAACCTTACTCATGTGATGTCCTTCATTTATTACCCAAGTGCTCTTTATGTGTCACTGTGGCTTCAGTGAAATGACTCAGTTTTTCCCAGGAAATTATATGCATATATATTATATACATATGGATAGACAAATATATATATGATATATGTATCATATATATATATATATATATATATATAATCTGGCTTGTGTGATTATCTTTAGTTTCCCTGGGGCAGAGATGCTATATAAGCCTAAAGCAATATAATTATGATAAGTTTTAAAACTAAGATATTAACCATTATGATTTTCTCCTGAAAATTGCCTTAGCAAAAATTTTTTATGATCTGATTCTTTTTACAATCTGTGGAGTCTTTATAGGAGGCACATTTCATCTGCAGTTAAGATGCAGAAAAGAATTGATGCCATCTTTGAAGAACCTCCTCTAATACTGGATCAAAGAGTTTAATATTCATATTTGAATATTTAATGCATTTCCCTTTTGTTATAAAATTTAAAAGGAAAGTGATTTCTTATGCAAGGAAAATGACTCCTAAATTGTTTCCTATTTCTCTTCTCATGTAAGATAGAGACATTGGATGGCAAACATCTCGTAGAGCATAACTTAGAGCTATGTTACTCAAGGGAAAGCTGCTTAGTGTTTTCTAAAAGCGCATGCTATAGGGCAACCACAGTTTTATAAAGCTGATTTTCCTGAATTCGCTATGGCTTGGTAATACTAATGCAGCTGTAATGCTTGAATAAGCTTAGTCAAATAAAGCCTATGAAGATGTTCACTCCATAGAAATCACTGCTCTGAGTGACCTAATGTCAGAAATGTGGGTCTGTCAATAGTAAAATCCTATTCAGATAAGCTTCTGAAATGATGGGATAGGGAATTGCACTGTGCCACAAAATACTGACAGTCCCACCACCTGGAGCTGACCCTGGATTGACCCTGAGGAAAGGGGCCCCTCCCTCCCAGTTCCGAACACCGATACCAAAGTCAGGTCTATCCGAGTCTATCCGACAGTAAATACCAAGTAAGTTCTTAGAGAACAAACTCCTAATTTTCCATTTATTTCTTACTCCTTGAGGTGCTGAGGATATAATTTTATCACCAGAATACTCAATAAAATGACTACACTTCTGCTCAGTAAAAGCTGAAAGGTTGATGGGTGTGAAGGGGCTGGAAAGAAAAAGTTCAACCCTTCATTATTCTGTTTATCTCTTTGCTTTTAAAAATTGTTTTGTATCAGAACTTTAATTGCCCAGAGAAAGAGTCTTTTATTAGTTGCCAATGAGTGGAATCTTCCTCACACACAATTTAAGATCAATTTTAGGTCTGTTTGGACAGACAGTTTAGAGGATGAGAATGTTAGGGACTAAGCAATACATAATGCTTTGAAAACTTGGATAATGAGTAGATTTCAGAAAACTGGCTATCTTTAACTCCTCTCTTTCAGTTTCCTTTCATATCATGTACAGCTTTATCAGCTGTTTCTAAAACTCTATGAGCTTCTTAGAAGAAAGATTTGTATAAAGTATTACTTGTGTTTACCTAATTGCTTGCATTTTTGAAATTTGGGCACGGATACCTTAATGTTCTTTTCAGAAATGCATAAAGGAGCTTCAAGCTCATTTAGAAGTCCTTTGAAAGGCACAGGAAGCTGCTTTTTTTTCCCTCTAGATTAAATGATTTTAAAAAACACACAACAAATGTTCAGGCAACATTTTCTTCATGCAATATGTGTATCTTCTTCATGCGATATGTGGACTCAGTCCAAAAAGTTGAGGGTTTGGGCTAGACTATTCTGATCTGTTCTAAACCTTTCCAATAGCTTAATAAAGTTTTGGGTTCAAGTTAAACAAAATAGAGTAATATCTGTTATAATGGTGCCCAATTCTAAGCTTATATTTTTTATCACAAAAATCCGAAAATGTTTTACTTCATTAGAGATTTAAAATTTCTATGTATCGGCTTTTAATCCAATTACAGCAATAGTATTAACTTTGGAATGACTATAGAATGTGTCTATTTATATTACTAATAATTAAAGATGTGTGAAAATAAAGGTACTTCGTCATAAGGGTTATTTTAAAAGCCTCTGGGTTCTCAATAGAATGAGTCATGTCCTTAGTTAATGGTTATATATGCTAAAATATCCTTATTCACATGCATGTACATATGAGAATAGTAAATCATTAAATTAGGACTACTTTTCCAACAAAAGGATACAAGTTTTCTTAGAAAACACAGGCTAGCTTTATTTATATTTAAATATATTTTTTAAAAAAGTTTGATTCATGAACCATTGCCTGAAAACTCATCCAGAGAAGTAAACTTGAGAGAAATTTAGGGCTTAGTTCTTGCATTTCCTTAAATTCCCTGAAAATAGTTGATGGCAATGTGAGAAATGCATCCTTTTATAAGCAGAAGCATTACCTGGAGTCCTTATTGTTGCTACCGAGGACATTTGCATGAAAAGAGTGTGAATACTCTAAGGTGAGGGCGGCTATTAACACTCCTCCGATGGAAATAACGTGGAAGCTGTTGTGACACCACACTGGTAACATCATGACTCCCTGTGGGGTGAAAGCAGCAGGAGATGATTAATTCTTAAGGAAGAGTTGATTTCCATGAAAATGTCTAAGAAAAAGGAAGTAAAAAACACCCATTAGAGTCAACAAATCACGGAAAGCTAAGGATGCTGAAGCATTGAATTTAGAAATTTTTTCCAAATCGAAATAGCAGGTCTTTACTCAAGCCTTTTCTATTTCAGTGGGTTGGTAATTCAGTGACAATGGGGCAATTTAGTGGGAGGGCTGCTGGGGCTAGGTAAAGCATTTCAATTATGCATATTTGGCACAGGAAGAATATGTGTCAACCCAAACGTAAAATACTAGAAAGCTAATTCCTCTAAAGAACTGAATATAGTTCATGGATCTTATGTCTGTCCTATTCAAGTCATATTTGGTAGGAACCAGAGTCAGACTTTTCTTTGTCTCAAATTGAATCCACAGAATTTGGGAGATTTTCTGTCGATTCCATCCTCCAACTTCAAATTCAGAAAATCAGACAGGACCTAAAGTAACCTAACCTCTTGCATGACCCTCTCTGGGGTCATGAGGTTAGGTTGGATTGTTCTCCTGAAAGGAATCTGACTGAATCTGTCAAAATCATTGTCATAAAAAATCCCATCATGGGTCTTGCTGATTGATTTCCATCCCTAAACCACCCCTCTATGTGTAGCACACACTGACTGTCTGATCTGGGCTACCTGAACTTGCACTGCTCGGAAGGGACCATGGCCATGATTTCCTTTATTTTAATATGAAATATACATCTCTATTAAGATAGCGATGCTTATTAAGCCTAAATCTATTCGTATTCTTTTGAGAAATTTTAAAATAATTGCTCAAAATATTTACTATTTTCAATACAAATATTAATAAATAAAACATTATTTAATATTTTAAAATAATCAAACAGAAACACGCATGCTAAGGACTGAATTGTGTCCCTCCAGTCTCACATGTTGAAGCCCTATTCCTCAGTGTGATAGTATTTGGAGATGAGGTCTTTGGGAGGTAATTAGATTTAGATGAGGTCAAGGGGACAGAGCCCACATGGTGGAATTAGTTCCTTTATCCCATGAGACAGTAGAGAGCTAGCTTGTCCTGTCTTTGCCTTGTGAGGACACAATGAGAAGGCAGTGGTCTGCAAGCCAGGAAGAGAGTCTGCACCAGAATCCGACCCTGATCTAAGACTTCCAGCCTCCAAAACTATGAGAAAATAAAATTTTGTTGTTTAAGACACCCAGTCTGTGGTATATTGTGACAGCAGCCCCAAATGACTGTGAAAATGCACCATCACACTTCTGTAAATTCATCCTCAGCCCTTTTATTCTGCAAGTTTATTCTGCCTAATCTGGTTGTAGAAACCTCTCCCAGATGTTGCACCTTTCGGAGATTTAACAACCTTAATAACGTTCAAGATGCTAGTTTTAATTGCCTCATTAGAACGGAGTGTCTTTGCTTAATTATTGACATTATTTAGTAAATATATGCTTTTTTTTTTTTAAGTCGAAGAGATTGCACATCTTTTTCTCTACCCCACTAGTCTTTCCTCCTCTAGGGAAGCCTTAATTATTTTGACCAGCTCAACCTCCCATTTCTTATAAGATGCACCCGAACCGATAGGCTGTTTTTTTAACTTTTTAAAATGTTTATACAACTTTTAAAGGTTACTTTCCATTTACAGTTGTTACAAAATATTGGCTGTGTTTCCCCAGGGTACACAGTACATCCCTGAGCCTATCTCACACCCAATAGTTTGTGCCTCCCACACCCCTACCCCTATACCCACCCCAGTCTGTAATCACTAGTTTGCTCTCAGTATCTGTGAGTCTGCTTCTTTTATGTTATATTTACTAGTTTGTTGTATTTTTTATATTCTCATCTAAGTGATACCACACAGTATTTATGCTTCTCTGACTGACTTATTTCACTTAGCATAATGCCCACCAAGTCCATCCATGTTGCTGCAAATGGCAAAGTTTCTGAACAGATATGCTTTCACTTCTCTCAGTAACTGTGTCTCTCATTTCAATACTTTCTTATGTCATAAAAGTGTATTTTGGTTTGTATTTATTTCTCTGGATAGAAGTCCTTGCATATCGCACATCCTTCTAGATGCAGAAAGATTGAAGTTATTTAACAGGACACTTTCCTTGGCTGATTCCCTTAGCAAAACTTAAGAAGTTTTTCACATTTAATCAGTGTTTACTGGGGCCTCACTGTGTACAGAAGTGCCTGGCTAAGAGCTACGAAAAGGTAGATGACTAGCTCCCAATCTGAAGCTTTGCTGAAAACAAAGAACTACATGAAAGTCAGGATAATGTTATCTATGTCACTGTATTAATCAAAAAAAGTTATAGAATCATGGGTAAGAACAGTAGTGTCTGCTTCAAAAGATCAAGGAGTTATCAGTGGAGAATTTGGGATTTGAAAAATTTCACTAAGACCATTTTTTTTTCAGTAGAAAAAAAAAAAAAAAGAATGCATCAGAAATCCCTGCCTACTTCAGATTGGTAAAGCACAATGCATTTTACCTGTAATGTGTTAAGAGTTCAATACATTTTGTTTCAAACAGTGAATTCTAGTTATATACTCAGCATTGCTTTTCACCTTTAAATTCAGTTTACTCTTTGTAGGAAATCAAGTATTTTGAATAAAAAAGTAACTGCTAAGTTGAAAATGAAAAGTTCAAAAGGTAGGGGGAAGCTAGGCTTACAGAGCTAGTACAAGAAGAGACATTTATTTTTGGCAGTAATGAGCACTGGGGAGTGGGCTGGCAGGTCACAGCGAGGGACTGCTGCCCACGGAGGGAGATCCTGCCTCTCACTCACCCAGAACACAAGCGAAATCTTCCTAGAAAGAGCACTTCAATACTAGACTTTGACCTTGAAAGCCCCAAAAGTCCTCATTTTGCTTAGGACCATGACAACACAGCCCCTCAAAAAATAAGAGTGAAATTTGAGATGTTCTTTCAAAAATGAAAATGATTTTTCACAAAAGAAGCTGGATATTTAGATCATTATGACAGATCCTCTTGACACAAGCAGATGACGGAGAATAATTCTTTACATTCCCAGCAGAAGCAAGAGAATCAGTGAGAAGTCCTGATGGCTGGTCATTAAAGGAGTTTATATATGGTCATATAACTGGAACATCCAGAGAAAAATCTGATTCTCCACACCGCTAGTTGCATGAACCTACACAGTGGTGTCTGGACCCTGGCTCTTTCCATCTTGCAGCAGATTCTTCAGTTGGTGGGCTAGAGGGTCACTGGTAGACACTACCAACTTGGCAACCCCAGCAGAGAGCATCCCCCAGAAGTTCCACAGAAAATGAGGAGGACTCTGATTGTCCCATCCCTTCATAGTCCCAGGCAAGAAGGCATGTTCTGAATGGTCCGGTCCATTCAGGAAGGCCCGTTCCTCTGGCTGGGGGTTAGAGGAGGGTTCCCTTTCTAATCCCAGCCCTGCAAAAAGAAATTCACTTGCTAGAAGAGTGGAGGGAGTGGGTGGGTAGGAAGGAGTGCCAGATAGAGTAAAATATAGGCATGTATCTCTCTACCACCACAGGTAGAATAAGTGGCCAAATCATCCTTTGAAATATCACAGTAATCACATACTCCAAATCTTGGGAGAAAGGTGGCAATATAGGGCTTTCATTGAAATTGGCAGGGAATCGGTTTCTGGTTTAAGACAAAAGCAATTTTTACCTTGAAAGAGAGCGAGCAGTTTTTTTTTTTTTTTTTTTTAAGTACTTAGAATCTGGATTCTTCTAAAAATAACTCTAGGTTATTTCTTACGGTTTACCAGTATTACATATATATCAATTAGAATATCCAGGATTGTTTTTGTGAATTATTATTGTCATGATTTATCTTGCCTCTCAGAATCGATTTTCATTCAGTTTGTATATACTTGTGGAAAAGCATCATTTAATTGTCACAGATATCTATGTATATGATACACAGACATACTTCATACAGACATACTAAGAATGATAAAATAGGCATCTTAAAAGAAAAATTCTTCATTTTTCAACTTTACTTGCTGAAAGATCTTTTCCGTAGAGTTTCTTTGAAATTCTTACCTATGTGCATGTTTTCTTAAACATGTAAAAATACAGCAAAGGTCATTCTTGTGATTAGGAATTACTTTCTTAATATGATTTTGGAATAACATACATTTTGATAATGTCATTGATATTATATACTCCTCTCTCCTTTGCTTTCTAATTCTTGAAGAAAAAATTTAGTGTTAGAATATTCCACAAATCATATCACATAGTAAAATGCAAGATTCTTAACTTATGCTTTTATGTGATGAGGATGCAGTAGTTTACTTATACCATTCGAGAATGTAGTTGTCGTCCTTGAGCATCCTGGAAGAAATTGTGTTGCTAGTGTCCAATAGGAATAATATTGGGCAAGTGTATCTGGCAGTTTCCTCATCTGATTAGTAAGGCATGATGAGGTTAAGTGAATTCTTTCAGGAAGCTTATGATTTATTTTTTGATGCATAACCTGATGGGAAGCTAGTCTTTAGAACCACTGCATGAGCAGCCTCTAATTTTACTTCATAAGCCAGTCACTTGGCCTTTCAGCCAGATTCCACTTCTTTTGAAGCTGATTCTGGCTATCTGGCAATGAAGATAATTTGTGTGAAATCAAAAGGAAAGGAATTAAAAGGTAGGCATGGAAAATACTGTCACATATCCTTGCTGCTCTGCTCCAATTCTGAGACGCCAACTTTCAAGAAGCATCACCCATGTCAAATTGCTCAGTAATATTTACCTCTCATTTTTTCCACCATATCAATAACTAGCTCTTGTCATCTTCAAAGTGCTTCTCAAACATTAAATAATCTCAGATTACACACTCTGTTCTTTGCATTTATCTTAACCAGCTGTCACGGAAGGCAATTTATTTTCCCTTAATTTTATTCCTCTTGGCTGTGTGTGGCTTCTGCAAGTAAATTTCAATGGAATTTGAAAGGTACAGCTTAGTGTGTTTCCATAACAAAGGCAACACATCATTTTCCTTAAGCAGGATAACCTTCAGATTACTTTCAAATTGCTTATGTTTTTGCAGTTAGATACTCAGAATATATTTTCATCATCTTTGAGTCTTGATTAATTCTTAAGAGTGACTTTCAAGGATGTAAAGATGAAAAGATAGAAACAATTTTTTAAATCATTCAGTTTTAACTTTATCATTTTCATCTATTTAAACTATTGTACCATAATTGTTCTGGCAGGACTGTATGAAATAAATTTTGGAATTTATATTAATACCAGTTCTTTAAAAAACTGAGGCATATTGTAATTCTAAACTTGTGTAACTTTCTGAATCTATATAGTGTCTTATTTTTCTGATAAAAAAGGAAAAAAAATGACATTCTTGTGCCTTTAAATCTTTTCTATTTTTTAAAAATGTGACTATGATTCAATTCATTTTGTATCAAATCTCAGTAAGTTTATTCATTCAGTTTCAAGATACCAAGCAGGTGTGTATGATACTGTCTGCAGAGATGCTCTCTAACACACAGTTCACTGAAGTGAATCTGAAGAGCAAAAGCAATTCTTCCCGAGTTCTCCATAGAGCCGTACTAGGAAGCCTTCCAGAGGTTAAGAACTGGAGATTAGCAATGTATCAGCTTTCACGTGGGCCTCTCCTAAACACTTACAATTCACTGACTCTCCTGCAAATCATAATTCCAAAGATTTGATTCACTTGTAGCCCCACTTGGGTCTTAAATCGTATTTCAAAGCATTCCTATCTTTCATCCATGTTCAAAACTGCCATTAGAAGTGATGGGAATTTGGCACCAGAATCAACGAGAGGATACAACATGAGTTCTTTCTAATTTTTCCTTCTTTGAGCACTATCTCAAGTACAATCTGTGAAATCTGTTTTTTAAAGGAATTTTTCCGTCTTGGTATCAGTTCAACTAAATTGAGTTCATGAACTTGGGATATGTATGCACATAGTTTTTCAGAAAAGAAAAGAGATTCATTGTCAAATTCTAGCTAAAGTTGTTTTAAAATCTTAATTAAATAATTTTACCTGTGATGTTCCTCGTCAGTTTTTTACTCTTAAAAATATGTGCCTAGATTTTTGCCATTGTCATCTGAAACACAGTTGTACTAGGGTGTTTGGTTATTATTAGTACTTACTAATATGTACATGTGAATGAATTTGATTTTATTTTCCCTAATCAGTCTATTTATTTTATGTTATTTATTTTATTTTTAACAGAGGAGGAAAATACCATTTTATGGGAAAAGAAACAAAAAGAGTGAAACTTTATTAACTAGAGTACTTAATTTTGCATGTATTATTTTTATTCCTTCTGCCAACAACTCAAAATTGACTTATAAACTGGGTTTCTAAACTAAGTACCCTGTGTATACATCTTTTGAAGGTTCAACCTTTATTTTTCTATGTTACAAAATTCAGTTACACTGATAACACTTGTACTACAACAAAATAAGTTTATTTGTTACAGATCATCTCTCAATATTGTTAATGGGGCAAACCAGCCTCCATTAATATGAGTAAACTACAGTATGTCCCTCTTTTCCTGTATTACAAGAAATAAATTAATTGACTAGGAAAGACACTGAGGGAGTCACAGCATCCTTTTTTGGTTCCCTGCAAATGTCTTAGCCTAATGTATATGCTTATTAAGTGGAAACAAATGCCTGCATTTATTGAGAAGTCACTCCCTCAAATTTTGTTTCTAAGCCTTTCCTTATAATGATGGTAGGGTTGTAGTCCCAGCTGTGGAAGTGGGGTAAAAGTAATGTTGATGGTTATGATGACTATTATGAGGATTATTCTAAGAATAACTACAATTAGCCTTTTCATTTACGTGAAATTTTTTTGTAAAAAGTGTCAAAAGAAGTTTGAAAATTGGAGTCTTTTTTTTTTAATTTGGAAATATAATTTAGAAGTAGATAGTAAAATTGAAAATATTTACATATGTATGTTAGAATATGATTAATCAAAAATTTCTATCTTGATGTATGATTCTTTATTTATTATAGACAATGTAGCTCATATTTAAAAAACATGAAATATGTTGTTAAGCTATGATTTTGGCAAAAATATTTGGATTGTTAGGGATATTTTTTTCTCTTTAGTATTCAGTTATTTGCTACACATCTGTATAATTTCTGGTTGGTCTTCAGTTGTTCTTAATTGTAACATGATGTATTTGCTTCAGATGACCTCTGAGTTTCCTCTAGAGAGAACTTTCTATGGGCCAAGGGTTGTCGATATAATCATATATGCCTGCTCTCCATTGAGGGGGGCTTTCTAGCCATGCAAAGGCAGCAACTTTACAGGAGAAAAATGAAAGAGCTACAAACATTTTAAATGTTCACTTTGTACGTAAAAATACCATAACAAGAAAAAGTACACAGTTAAAGGAAAACATTGCAGCGTAAGGTCAGATAAAGTGGTGCTATTCTGTGTGTGTGTGCTTATTCATAAACACGCACGCATATATATAAGTATATACACATGTAAACTCATGTATATATGTACATACACATATACATATATAAGATACATACATATAGATTATGCATATATGCATATGTGTACACAATTTTATGAACCATGAAAAAGAGGTTTACAGAAAAATGAATGAAAAATTTCACAGGATAAGAAATATACATGAAAAATTAACACAAAAAAGCTGATCTCTGGTAATCAAAGAATTGCAAATGAAGTAGAATTTTCCTCCTATGTGACTGCACATATTTTGAACACTGGCAATACCCAGGATTGTCAAGGATAAGGAAAGAGAATGCTGGCATAGACAATTTTTAAAAATAGACTAATTTTCAAACAAATACATGGAGCGGGAGGATATAGCTTAGTGGTAGAGCACATGCTTATCGTGCACGAGGTCCTGGGTTCAATCCCCAGTAGCTCCATTAAAAAAATTAATTAATCAATTAAATAAATAAACCTAATTACCTCCCCCCCAAAAGAAACATGCAGACAAATATATACATATATTCTCAAAAGATCCAGAAATGATTATATTATTTGTCCCAGAAATTCTATATTTAGGAAATTCTCCTAATGGAAAAAATCATTAATGTGTGCTGAGAAACCTTCTGCCATGTCCCAGGGTAGAAAGCTGTTTGCCTAAATTATGCATAGCCACGGAATGACTTGTCATGCAGCCACTTAAGTGGTATTTTATGGAATACGTATGCCAAAAAAAAGTTTATTATATATTGCCTAGTAAAAAGACAGAACGGATAATGTGATCATGACTTGTCAGAAACAAATAAATCATATTTATATATTTATATTGCATGTCCAGAAAAGTAGGTATAAATATAACAATATGTCCACAGTTGTTTTGGGGTGGTGAGATTACAAATAAGTATCTATTGTAAATCAGCTGTAGTTCAATTAAGAAAAACAAACAATTATCTATTTATTTTGCTAATTTAAAATATTTTTTTGAGTTTTCACTCATGAATATACAGACTTTTGAAAGCAGAAATAAAAAAGTTTCTGGGTATAATGAGATTTTTCCAACATTAATCTCTTTGATCTTCTGGGCCCCTTTCACAAATAAAAATGAATGGCCTCAATAGAGGGTCAACTATGCTGTTAAACCAGGATATCCAAGAGGAATTTCATCCATTTGAACTATTTTATCACTGATTTTGTTTCTCTCCCAGAGGAGATATTTTCGCTTCCATTTAGAACTGACGTAAGAGCCTAAATAAAAGAAAGAGGTGCTAAAAAGCAACTTGACCAAAAAAGCCATTGCCCTTGATGGTAGTGGATATAGAAGGTGGTAAGGAAGATGTAAAAATGATTGAAGGGGATGACAAAGTTTGTGGCCTGGATGGCAGTATTTATGGAACTTGGGAGAGGAAGAATGCTGATTACGAGGGCCTGTGGGTATCAGGATGGAGGGTAAACACTGAGGAAGTGAAAATGTGGTAGTGGGTGGGGAGGTATATGCCACTGAAGAGGTGTATTCTGCTATAGAAAATGCTGTCAACAAGCTACGTACACTTATATAGTCTGGGTTTTGTGTTTTTCTTTTTTTGTCATCAATGTTTGATGTGAAATTCTAAATTGTAATTCTCCTTTCTCCATGTTTGATTAGGAAATGCATCTACTACCACAACTGTGATAGACAGCAAAAATGGATCTGTGCCCAAATCCCCTGGAAAAGTGCTGAAGAGGACAGTCACTGAAGACATAGTGACGACATTCAGCTCCCCAGCAGCCTGGCTTCTGGTCATTGCTCTGATCATCACATGGTCGGCTGTGGCTGTTGTTATGTTTGACTTAGTGGATTACAAAAACTTGTCAGGTAAGATCCATGATATTTGATTTTAAATGAAAAGAAACGATATTCCCCTCGGTTCTGGCTTTGTTTCTCGCCCTGCAAATAAGCAAAGCATCCTGCAAACATGCTCGAGGGTCACTACTGAAGTCCAGCTTCCACCTTCATCTTTCCCACCCTTCTTTGCTTGTCATCCTTGTTGAATTCGATTGCAACCGATTTCCTTATTTGAAGAGACGAACAAAAGCTGAATGTTATAGTTTCATGAAGATAATGATTCCAAAGCTTGGTGGATACTTGGTTTGGGAATAGGGACTTTATCAACCATTAATAAAGAATAATTTGTAGGTTTTACATTTGGCAGTATAAAACCAAACCAAACCAAACCAAGTGAAATACTCCTGGACAAATGGAAAGTTGTGTTAAGTATTTTTAAGTCCCTCTACCATCTGGCTCCAAAATTCCTTCCCATTCTTGTTGCCCTTCCATTAAAACATCCTATTTTGAATTCCTGAAAATAAGGGGTGTTAAAAAGATTTTCCAAGAATTGTAATAAGATACTACATCTTAAGTAGCCATGTTTTTCTTATGGATTTTGAGTAAAATAGGAGTAACATCAGTGAGGAAATTTAGATTTTCATTATGGCCTATTTAATCTTTCAGTATGTCATTCATCTCTTTGTTCAAGGTCTTTTTGTATTTTTAAAATTATATTTGTCTATTTCCACATCTGACATGCTCTACTGACTGTGAGTTCCTCGAAGTAAAGAATCAGTCAGGTGCTCAATAACTATTAAATTAATAGATGAATGAGTTTATACTTATGACTTTGTATCACAAGCAAAAACATTTTATTAACCTCTTAATGTGCTCCATAGTTGCAGTGCACACCCACCCCTCGATTCCCTTGTTCCTTCTTCAGTAGGAGCAGAATCAGTAGGACCCAGAAATGATAAATACTGTGAGTTGCATTCTCTATCCTGAAGGATCCTCTATTCTCATTATGCCATTTTACTCCTTCAACAATTACTCATCAAGTATCTACTATATGTGCCAGGAAATGGCTGTGTTAAAAGAAATGCAAGTATAGATAGCCCAATGTCATAAAACTGTATAATTTGGGTTTATTGACATGGAGATGTGATTGAGATGACTCTGCCCTGTGTACCGTTGCTAGCTGGCTAGCTGGGCTGAAGTGAGCATCACCTAACAGGTAGAGATAAGTCCCATGATGTCATTCAAAGCAAAAGGGCTATTTATCCAGAACCTTAAACCTCTGCTTTAAATAGGCAATAGTTTTGGTTTATTGTGTAATGCAGGCTCTTAAAACACAATTGAAATGCCTATAATATAAAATATGACTCCAAACTTTAAGTGAAAAGCAGTTGATTGCATTACTCTAGGGGATTTCATTTCCCTTGAGCCTGTGTTGACTCTGACATTTCATCTGTTCTTTTCTTTTTTAGAACTTCATTCATTTAGATTTTAGAACCAAATATGGTCATAAAATATAGTTCTTCGATATTTACAGTAAATATATTTTAAGAATTGCAAGTAAATCTAATATTTGTATAGTTAATAATTTAATAAGTGCACTACAGAAATTACTGTTGAATGTGTTCTTGATTATTTTATAAAATGAGCCGCTACCTATAATTAGACTTTCAGACTAGATTACTTAAATGTGAGACACGCAATCCACGGTAGAACTACCTTGGACCACTGGAATTAGGTGCTATGGATAATGTTTACATGACTGGCATTTTGTCTGATAAGGAAAAACATAACCTCTGTGTTACTACTACTTCATTTCTTTCAAGAAGTGCTTGTCAAGTCCATCTTCTTTGTCAAGACCTCTCCTCCAGTTCTCTATTTTTATTAATGAACTCACCATCTATCCATTCCCTGCAGAGAAACCTGCAAGTCATCTTTTAAATCTGCTGGGCACCTGATCAGTTACCATACTCTGCCAGCCAACCCACAATATGTCTCATAAATTTTCTTTTATTACCACGATCTCCATTACTACACTTCAGACCTTCATTCTCTTTTGAGGAGACTAATGCAGTTTCTTCTTGTCTCTCTCATTCAGTCTCTCCTCTTTAACAGTGCTCCCAGGGTATCTTCTTAAAACACAAATTTCATTGGTTATTTTTGCCAAGTACAAATTCCTTGGCACATAATTCAAATCCCCAGCTTTGTTCTTTATTTTCATCTTGTAGTTCAGCTCATGCAGCCCATTTTCCAGCCACACTTCCTCCTGCTCCTCCCTGTTTTCTTTCCCTAGGAAAATATATACTCTCATTCCTCCCTGTCTCGGCTCATTCTGCCCTTCCCCCACCCTCCTGTCCAGTATAGCATGAAGTATAGTAAAGCAGTAAAGAACATGAACACTGGTGCTGGATTTCCATGCTATTAAATGCAGATCTTACCACTTTCTAGCTGTTGTGATACCGGGAAAGTCACGTAGCCTCTCTTTGCTTCAGTTTCATATCTATACAGTGGGGATAATAATATTACCTTTGTAATAAGATTGTTAAGAGAATTATATAAGTGAATATGTTTGAAGTATTTAGAACAGAACTGTATAAATTTTAATATCACTAGTAAGAGATGCATTCCTCAATTTTCTTGGGTGAATTCATCCCTTTTTTTGTGAAACATGCCTAGACTTCCTAAGAAAAATTCACTGTGCCATTCTTCATTCCCTTAGTGTCTTCTGGGCACTTGTGTTATCAGCAGTTAACACATTATATTATAAGTATCTGTTTACTTGTCCATCTCGCTCAAAAATATGAATTTTTTCAAGAAAGAAATTCTAGTATTCATCTGTCCTTTATTTCACCTGTCCTTAATTTCTTACTAAGTATAATGTCCAAACACTTTTCATACAATACTACGGTCTATCTGTCTGAGTTTGATCAGTGTAGAGTGACCATGAGTGATGGAAGACAGGGACTTTATTTCATATGGCTTATCCGCCCAAGGGAGCTGATTAAGCAGTCTAGGTGAGGCTATTGTCATTTCTCTGGCACAGGGTCAGCAGTCAGCACAGTCGAAGTTGGTGTAGAGTAGAAAAAATATCTTTCTCCTCTTTCTTTCTAAATTCTTGGCTGGGGCCTCTCTAACAAAAGACAAATTAATGTGAGAAAAGCATTTGGATTTATTTAGTATAAGTTTTATGTGACACAGGAGCACTCATAAGGAAATGAAGACCTTAAGAAGCGGTTAAACCTGACTATTTAATGCTAGGTTTGATGAAAAGTGGGAAGTGGTGAAAAAATGTGACAGGATGAAAAAAAAAAGGTCTGAGCTAAGTGTAGTAAATTGGGGGACAGAGTAAGCCCTGTTCATTCAGAGTCCTCTGGGCATTTGGAGATGAGAACATTTCTTTCCTCCAGGCATAGGGAGGGCTCCTGACCTGCTTCAAGGGAAGGCCCGAAAGTTCTTCTTGCACCTGCTATTTCTCTGGTTCTTTCAATTGAAAATATTCAAGGTGCCATATTTTGAGGTAGCATGTCCTGAACCCCATCACTGAAAAGGGCAGATGGAAACAGAACAGAGGTGACTGAGGACAAACTGGAACCCTCATTTGACTCTCACCACCTCAAATTACATTGGTGTGGATGAGCTTGCAGGATAAGCGGGTGCCTTCTACCTCGGGAGCACAAACACATGGGACCAGGGTTTGGAGATGCTGAAGGAGGAGGCAGAGTGGGAACTGGCAGAGATGCTGCCAGCTGCTGTCACAGGTCAAGGTCAGCCAGCCTATCTGTGAGAATGTGCCTGAGAGGTGACAGCACCTGCCCTTCACCAACTTTCAGAGAATAAACAACGGCTGTTCTTTTTTTTTTTTTTGCCTTCCAAAGCTTGTGCACATTTCTCTTGTACCCAACTGTTAACCTGAACCATACATGTAAGGGAATTCTGGGAAATGTAGTTCCAGTTTAGCGATTTGACAGCACACAGAGCCACCCCATAGGGTGACCATATAATTTATCATCCAAAACAGGACACTTGTGAGAGTGAAATGGAGAGCTAATAATAGTTACCTCAGGACAACAGGCACAAACCAAGGCATCTGATTACTCGGATATTATCCACCCTGCCTTAGTTTTCTCCTGGAAGATGAATGTCTTCAGAAAATCCAAGCTGGGGTCGAGGGGAAGTCACTGTTGCTTTCTTAGTAACTGAGTTTAGGGGGACACAAAGGCTGCTAGCAGCCTTGCCCCCAAGCTTCCACAGTCAGCCAGGAAGTACTTCCAGAAAGCAGAGGGGTGCCCTGACAATTTAATAACTCTTTCAGGATCAGAATTCGTGGTCTTTGGTTGGCATTCCCTACAAACTTCTTTGCCTTATTTACAAAGAGGCAACTTTCTCTCCAAACAATAAATGCAAACAAATAGAATTTCTGAAGAAATGGCTACAAACTTAGGCATTAGTGGGTGTTAAGGATTTTCCCCTAGGTCAGAATGTACAGGTACAAACTGTAGTAATTTGTGGCTTTTCTTATGTTAAGAACAAGAGTCATAACTGTTTAGCACCCTCATCCATAAGAAGGAAAAATCATTGTATGGCTGTCCCAGGGGGTCTGAAAATAGATTTGGTAACTTTTGCAGGCATTTCACAAAATATACTTATTTCAAAACAATTTTGTAGGAATTAAAAAAGATAATCTATGCAAAACAAACCTGCTTGGCACATAGGAGGCACTCATTAAATGTAACTTGAATTTGAATCTTATTACCAGGAAGTAAGATCAGTAATCTGAGAAGAGAGCCAGCAAGGACATGATGGTAGGAAGCATCAATTTCTTATGAAAGTCTTGCAGACATCTCCTGATGCGCCTTTTAAATAGATTTTCTAATGAGGTGTGCCATTTATCTACTGCTCTTGAAAATTAATTTCCCTGATTTTTTTTCCCTTGGCACTTAGCCCAGTTAAGCAGGTGCACTGTTTGTCAGGCCCTGAGTTTAGAGGAGTAAAGTGATTCAGGGAATACCCAAAGTCAATCAGAAAATATAAATTTAACATTTGATAGTTATATATATATGTGTGTGTGTAGAGCTGTCTGTATGACTGCATATATATGTATATGTTATTACTATTTCAGGAGACTTGGAAGACTGAGACGCTAAATGCAACATTTTGGACTTTATCAGTTTTCATGCGTACTGAGTTTTCAAGAATAGTTGACATTTTGTGTGCTTCTTATGCTGATTCAAGTCTTATCTCAAATCCCACATTTTCTGTTCAATGTCCCAGACCTATTCGGTCCTCTTGGCCACTACATTTAAAGGATGCATTTCATTACTTGACTCCAGTCTACTTATAAATACCTCAAGGAAGCAGAAGTTTTTATAGTCCAATGAGTCCCAGATCTTGATCAAAGTTTGTTGATTCATCATGAAATGAGGAAAAAGGTAAAGAAAAATGTACTCAATTTTGAGGGGAGAGTGTAGCTGAAGTAACACGTAGGAGGTCCTGGGTTCAATCCCTAGTGCCTCCTTTAAAAATAAATAAATAAATAAACCTAATTACTTCCCCCCACCAAAAAAAAAAAAAAAAAAAAAGAGGAAAAACAAAAATGTATTCACTTTAAAGAGGTGTCTTTAGTTCTACTGATCCCACAGTTTTGGTCTCAAAATTCTCTTTGAAATGATGGTACTGACAGGGATTCTTTCTGTCATAGTTTTTAAATGACATTTTTTTTACAAAATAAAAAGTTGGCTGTTCGATAATGAGCCCCAGGTTTTTGCTGGTGGTGGATTTCAAGGTAAAAAATTCCCAAAGTTTGATGCCAATGCTCTTTACCACTCACTTAAACCTTAGCAAATGAGACTTTATATTTATGAATGTGTCTAGATGGATACAATTAAGACCATACTGTATGTTAGCAGCCCACTTTCTGATGGCCCAGCTACGACACCTCTTTTAGTGCTGCGCTTAAATTCAGTTCCTTAGAGGAACCTTTCTGAACTTTCAACGTAAAGCAAGTCACTCTATCATAGTTCCGCATTATATTATTTACTCTTTACTCATAGGACTTACACGTTGTATATATTTAATCTGGTATGGTTATTGATTTAATCCCTCTGTTCTCCACTGATCTGTTACGTTTCTAAGGAAAATGGCTTTGTTTATTTTTTTTTACTTGATTTTTTCAGTGGTTAGGAGTGTTTATTTAGCACTGTGAGCGCACTTGAATGAATGTTGAAGTGAAAGGATGAATAAATAAGTAAAAAAACAAAGGAAGAGGTGGTGATGTATCTTAAACTCTGAATGCTAAGTAATGAACATAGTATTTCTTTATAGTTTGCAATGATTTTGATAGTGTTAGGTTTCACTTTTTAAATCTCTGTTTCCCTGATTGGATTTTAAGCATCCCAAAGGTAAGGACTGTGTTATTTATCTCAGTATTCTTGTTAACCTACTTACTGTCTGACACATGTTGTTAAATACAATTTGTATGATCTTAACAGAAGTTATTTGCTAAGCACATATAGCAAGCAAATAAGCAAAAAAATATAACAATAATAACAAAAGAACACATGGACTTGGAGACCAGAATAAGTAGCTGAATGCAGGCTCTGGGAGCTAGAGTACTGAGTTAGAGTTCTGACTTCTGTGTAAGCTTGGGAAAATTACTCCTCTGTGCCTGCTTCATTCTCTGAAGGGAATACTAGTGTCTGCTTCATATGGTTCTGTGAGCAGTGGATGTTAATATACATGAAATACTTGTAATTTTGAATGGCAAATAGTAATTGTTAGATTAAATTGTAGTTAGTATTATTTTAATTTTTTCTTCATGACTTTAGCATATTTCAATGTTTCAAAAAGATGAATAGGCATATTTCAAAAAGATGAATTGACTACATGATTTCCAATTTTAAATATCACTTAAATATACATAGATTCTACCAATTATACAATAGAAATCCAATGATTAAATTATTCTTTTTTTTTTTTTTAACATTGAGGAGATGTTCTAGCCATTTTGAAATGGTTTGTTATTCTTTTATGATACAGTAAGCACAAAATTCATGGCCCTGCATGCTACATTTTAATATGGTGAAAAGAACTTCAAAATTATGTCTTCCACTAACACTGAGCAATAGAATAGCTAAAAAGAATATATAATACAGTCAAGAGTTTCCAAAACCAAATCTTGAGTTGATGAAATGCACGGTTATTAAATAATTAGTCAGGATATGCTAATTATTATATTAACCCCAAAATTAATCTCTCTCTTCTCCACTGGCCTGCTAAGTTTGTAACATAATGATCCAAGTAAGTCATCTAATTGGAGTACTGTTATATTTTGACTGTTCTCAAAAAGTAGCAGTTGAGAAACACCAAAGGACAACTTAGAGATATATCTTGAAACAATTAAATATTGAAATAATCAGACCATTTTAACTAAAGATGCTTGTGTTCAGTTTCATTAGGGTTCCATACAAGAACACATCTCTAAAATACTGACGTTAGTTAATAGATAAAGATGAGTATGGGAAATTTTCAGCTGAGAAAATGTTAAAAATCAGAAGGAAAATGCCCATGCCTCAGATGTTGCATGGCAAGGATTGGAGCTACACTGTGACTATTCACATGTAGATTAGAAAAGTGATAGTCATTTCCTTGTGCAGTCGATAAAACAACTAGCTCACTGAAACTGCTTTTAAATCAGGATCCTAGTTTTTTCTTTGGTTTAAACACATCTAAATAGCTAACATCTGCAAGTATTTTCATTTTTCAAAGTTGGAATTCAAATGGGTTTTATCTTTTAGAGTCTGATGTACGTCAAGAGCTTTGTGTTCACTCTGGAGAAGCCTGATAATTGTCATCTAATATGGGTAGCATCCAGAGATCTGAGGGAGGAGAGAGAGGAAGAGGATGATGAGAGAAATGGAGAGAGGAAGGGAGGGAAAGGGAAAATGACAGTGGTTTGGGAGTATGTGTTTATCTGGAATGTTAAATGAGAAACTGAGGCATATTCAGAATTTTAAGAATATGAGCAAAAATTAATTTGTATTGGGCAGCACCAAACCCAAAGAGGTCAGAAACACTCCACTGGCAGGAGCCGGGGAAAGACTTTTATAGAGAAGAGGTGGAAACAAAGCAAGGAAATAATTTGATTGGTTACAGCCTGAGGGTTTGCCTTACGTGGGAAAGGCTTAGTTGGCTCTTAGTGACTGGTTGTGCGTAGGTCTGATTTCTTAACCTTGAGACCCTTAAAGGCTTAGATTTTGTTTGCTTACAAAGGCTACTAAGGCGTTAAAACCACCTCAGTGTAATGGTTTCCATGTTTAATTAATTTCAATGGAAAGTACAAGTATTGCTTCAGGAAGATCTTGCCCTCTAAAGGGGCTTCTTATTACTCTTAAAGAAATGTGTGTGTCTGGGTGTGTATGAGAGGAAAGAGCCTCAGGAAGGTATGTTTTCAATGTTGCTACATTTAAATGTTGCTGGATTTAAATGGCATCTCTTTCGTGTATCTTCACAATCTCCCTTCTATTCCCTCCTTCCTTTCTAGCTATGTTTATGTGTTTTCTAACTTGGAAAAACCAACAAACTTCCCTCACCTCCCTATATCCCTGCTTAGCTACAAGCCTTTCTGTTTCTGTCCCTCTAGCCAAGCGCCTCAACTAAGAGATGATCTGACACTGTGATTCTGCTGAAATGTCTCAAATACACGCTTAACTTCTTAATGAAAAATTGAACAAATGAACAAAAGATCAAATCGCGTATTTAACATTTTCATCTTGGTTAAACCTTGCAGCACTAGAATTGTTGACTGGCACTTCCTTATTAAAACCCTATCGTCTTATGACTTTCATAACTCTTTTTTTGCACCATTAGCTTCTTGCCCCTGTTAGACAGTATCACCTTATTTCATTGCTTCAGCTGCGATGACTTTGTGTTGCCCATACAAGTGATGAGTAAGCTGCCATCATATTTAGCCTGCATATCTTTAATATATAGCTCTGAATCTAATAACAAGATTACCCTTCTCTAAAATGGCTAGATAGTTAGATTTAAAGGCTAAGAGCAGTGACACGGTTCTTAACAATTAAAGTGTGTAAGATAAGTTTTAAGAAAACGCATTCCTCCCACCATGAGATTCAGTAAGCTATTTTTATTGTGAAAAAAAAATCAGCTCATCAGCATTTTTATTTTCCCCTTAATTGACCTACTTGCCCAGAATTTTGCTTATAACTGACCTTCACACATAATGACTTCCCAGTCCACATCTTTAACCCTAATCCCTCTCCAGTTTTTCTAATTGCACGGAGATAGATGTTCAGTTGGAGTATCAAACTCAAAATTCCTAACTGAGTAACGGAACTGGTTCTATTTCTTTCCAGGCCTGCCTCCTGGATTCCAAATCTAGTTTATTTTCCAATTTCTTAAGTCAGAAACATAGGATTCCTTACAAGCTTATTTTAACTCTTTCCCCACTACCCATGAACATATAGTGATCAGAAAGGACTCATTAGACTTTGTAAACATCTCCTGATTCTGTTCTGTACTCTGCCTTGTCTCCAGAACACCTGTCTTGGTTTCCCCCTCAATTGTTGTAGTAGCCATATATTTTTTTCTTTGCTTCTAGTCTTGCCTCTGCCTCCTTTCTCATTCTGAGGCCAGATCACCACAAATTGTAAATCTTATTTTATTATTTCTATGTTTAAATGTTTAGATGTTTTCCTTCAAATATAAATATGTATATGAAGTAAATGTATGAAATAATGAAAAGATAAACCAAAATTAACAAAATTAGGTAGCTTTCAAAAGAAGAGCATAGTATAGCAACAGAACTTTTCTAAATGTGTGCTCTTAAAGGGTTTTGACTTATGGAACTTGTAAATTTTTTTTATAATTAAAAACATTTTAAATAAATAAAAGTCATCACTAAAAATTGAAAACACACTGAAGCAAATGAACCTAACTCCATATCAAGTTATTTGTATAGCCAGAGATAATAATTCCTTCAAATAACTTTAAAATATCCAATTCTGACTGTCCTTACTTTGGGCATTTTTTGAGCTTCGGGCAAGAAAATATCAGACCAGTGATTATAGAACAGACATGCATACTGAAGTACTTACGGATCTGGGATTAAGAATTTAAGTCTATATGATTTGCTTTCAAATATTTAGCAAATTAGAGAAAAAGAAAAGATAAATGTGGATAAAGGAGAAGTAGAAACAAGGTTGGTAAAACGTTGATAATATTGGAGCTAGGTGTGGTGGATTTGTATTGTATCCCCTCTGCTAAAATAGAATTCTGCATTTTCCAGAATTCCCTCCTCTGAGTAGTTGTGGGTTTGTGTGAGCCAGCAGAATCACTGTGTGTGACATTTGCAAGCCAGAGGCACGCAGGACCAAGAAGATCGTTGCAGGGAAGTAGGCGCAGGTGGGCACACCTGTTGTCACTGATCCCTTGGCTCACCTTGGGGGCATGGGACAGCAGCTGCTCCTGCAGCAACGCCAGCTCCTGCCAGGCCTCCTTTGGCTTCTGCCACTCCTGGCCTGGGTGCATATTTAGCTCCTTGAGAAGGGCAACGGCTTCCTCTCTTTGAGGAGGGAGGTTTGGAGGTCATGGGACCCATACCATTCCAATGTGCTCTCCCATCCCTCACAGGCTCCGGATTTCATAGCTCTCCTTACTTTTACTTTACTTTATTTTTCCTTCCCAAGTGCTTCTTATTCTGCCCTCAGGCCCCAACATTACATGCATAAGTAAAAATCTTTCATAGTTTGGTTAATATTAGAAGTACCATGGGAATTTCATGAATCCAACTTTTTATTTTACCATATTCTGAGGATTGTTCATTGAGGATGAGGATAACAGGTTATAGTGAATTTCAACTTTTGTATATGGTCTATGTTAAAAATCTAGTTGAAGGAATATCTATTCAGTGACAATTGGTTTTGAAGTTAAATCATATTTGTAATTCAGGGCAGGTGATTACACACAACTTTTAAAAGAACTTTTTATATTTTAAATTACAGTATCTATCATTGAGCAGGCTAATATCATGATACACACTCATTTGTAAAAGAAGGCATTTAAATATTTCAAAATGAGGTTTTATCATCCTTTTCTCTGTAGAAACATCTGAAAGGTGCTCTATAGAAGCATCTCACAAATTATTCATGACTTAATTACCAGGTCTAAAATGAACTGACCTAATATTTATGTTTCTTGCTAAATCACAAAGTGTAAATTCAACAAATACAAAAAATCATTTTAATCTACATATTCAGTTCCAAAGAAACATTGCAACAGAGCTTAAGTTCTATATTTTTGTCCATGTGAGAATCCTGGAAATAATATCATATACTGCATACAAAATTATTTAATGCAAAGCAGCTGCACTTAATTTCCGTTGGCCTCCACTCCATTTTCATATTATTTTTACCTTTGCTGCTCCCAAATCCCTATCAGTTAGCCAGGTCCACTCCTATTAACTCTTTACTATAAATCATTTTAAAGGGCTACTCTACGTGGATTTAAAAGAGGATATTAAAAATGAGCCTCTCAAAATGTTTCTTAGGTGGAAAGGCTATATTTAGAAAAGCTATTTTGGGGCCACAATTTATCACCATTCTGGTTATGACAAAATTGGCTTATCAGACACCAAAGTATTAGGTGTTGTCTCTGGAACTGAAGAAATCTTACAAAAATATAGCTATCTTCCATGAATTTCTCAAGAGAAAATCATGGGAAGATTTTGTAATTCCAATTAGTGTGCCTTTTACAAACTTTTATTGGCAGGATGTAAATACACCTTAGAAGTTAAATATGGAGGAATAATGTTGCTGCAGCAAACATTTCTAGAATTCTTAACTTCCTTGGATGTGTTACTTCCTATTTCATTTCTATTGGCATTACCTTCAATTTGAAATAAAATCAAGAATATGAAAGCAATAAATTCGTGGGAGAAAAAAAGGCATGTAAGAGACTATAAGAGATTGAAAGAATCTCCACTGTGATAAGAGCAATTAAAGATGACAGTTCTGACATCACTGAGTTCAGCCAGGTTTGTTCAAGGTCTAACATATGAGAAATTGGAAGTTACTTCAGCCTGGACCTAAAACACTTTACAGTATGATGTCTTGAGTAAACATCACTTTGATGAAGACGTTGACCTTTATAGTAGATGTGAAAGCACCTATCTGTGTTTGTTATTTCTTTAATATCTGTGCCTAGTATTGTCAATGCTGGCCCAAAGACTCAGAGTGCTATTAAATTCACTGTGAGCGCTTTTTATTTCAAATGTGTCGTGGTTAAAAATATACGAAACTAAATCAGCCTTTTGACCTTTATCCTTAGGAAATAGTTCACTATTATAAATGATGCCAAATCTCAAGTCTAAACTGTTTAATAAGAATTTGCATTCTCTCAGTTACATTGTTGAGTACAGGAAACCTACTAACACAGTGGAGACAACCATTGTTTTCTAACACAGCATTTAGATCTTTTTATTTTTTTTGTCTTATCTTTCCTACGTGTGTGTTCTTTCTTCCCATCCTGGTGGGTGGCATGAGGATGGGGAAACACATCGGTAGCTCTGACACTGGTAATATTCTAGGGAATTCTGTTTGCCCTGAACAAAGGCTAAGTAATTTCAAACAAGTACTTCAAGCAAGAATTGTCATGTGACTCAGATCATACTAAATGATGCATAGTTTGCTAATCTTCTCCTTAACTTGATCAAAATTTCATCAACAGAAACAAAAGTATTTAATGCTTATCAGCAACAAAAAGGAGGAAAATGGTCACTTAAAATAATATTCTTAAGTCTGGAAAATCACTAGTATGTATTTTGAAACAGCATCCCTTGCATATCAGAAGTAGAAACACCTAGATAGCAGACCCATAAGTGGCAACCCTAGGTTAATTACATCACACTTAACATAAGTGCTAAATAATTATCTTGGAAGAAGAATCTATATATCTTTCATCAACTCCATACTGAGCACTACTGTGCGCAAGAAACACACATCAACATATATACAGTTGAGTTTTTCCTAACTTAGGTAGCACTTACGACACTTAAAAGCATCCTTAGCTCAGTGTAGATCCAAATATTTAGGTGTGAATATTTTCTGAGGGGTAAGGGGCAAACACTAGTTGTTTCACGAGGCCTGATGAAAGCAGTGTTTGTATTTCACAGCCGCTGACCACACTGTCTGTGAGGACATAGTGACTAAGTGATCACAGGGTAATATTTACAGCAGCCTACTTTTCTGGAGCAGTACCATACGTTTGGGTTAAATGAATCTGAAAGTTGAATTAATAATTAGCTAACATTCACTGTATCCTTTACTCTGCTTTAGCACTTTATGCCAAGGAGTTTATGTACCATGTGGTTCCGTGACGCTTAATAAGCACCGTCTAGTACAGGCAGAGACCCGTGGGCAGAAGGGTCAGAAGATGCCTGGGACCCCTGTTCTCTTGCCGTCCTGTGGAGTGGCTCAGATCGAGGCAGTCGGACCAGTCTAGAGATGTCACCTCTGAGTGGCTCTTTCCTTATTAAGGAATGCATGAGGGCAGACTTATAGTTGGGAATGGATACCATACAGTCAGAACTAAGATCCCAAACATCCAAGCGGATACTGGAAATCACACTGTGCGTCATTTCCAGCTTGGAGAGTAGGTGAGATCATACGCAGAGCCTGCCGCTGAGGGGCGGGGAAGCCACTGGTCCCGGCTAGCAAACTGGGAAGAGCCTCAGGGTCATTCAAGATTCAAAGTCAGTCCTGCTTGTTTCTCCACATTGACATTTATTCATCACCAGGCACTGTCCTTTGTGACCTGAACGTATTATCTCATGTAATACTGATGATGACCTTGTGATGTAAGGAGTATTACTCTTATTGTCATTTTGCAGTCCAGCAAAATGAAGCATAGAGTACTTTGGTTTTGTATCACACTGTAAGATACTGTCTGCCACAACTGGACACATTATAAACTGGGACATGAGAAGGCTGAATATAGAGATAACAGCATTCACCTTGGGTGCCAAATATAAGAGGCTCCAAAAAACTCAGTAATTACTATACATAATATTTTAATACAGTCTTTAACATTTAAAAATGAGTGCAAACTTCTGTGATGAACAAAATATCAAAATCTTAAAGACAGAAGCATTATCACTGAGTTTTCCTTTTGTCCCTGGCACCAATATGGCGTGGTTCAGCACTCCTTAGGAGGGCTGAACTTGAATGCTATCATTCTGAGCTGAGGGCCCATGCTTGTAAAAGGTGTTTGCTGCTGTTTCTCAGAATCTGAAAGAGAAATAAGAAAGTAAGAGTATGTAAGACTGATGGTCAAACATAATGGTGAAACCATGTACTTTACTCTTTAAGAGGAAAGCAGAGAAAATGACTAATTTAATTTCCTATGTATGTTCTCATTCAGAAATTAAGTGTCCATATAGTTTGACTTCAAAGACAGAAGACAAATAAAAAACCTATTTAACTTTAAACTTTGGCTTGCCTCTCTTGCATCTCTTGGCACTCTTATCAGTGCCAAGAATCCAATTACTGATCGTAAGGGGCCTAAAGCAGTTTCCCTGCATCCGGTGCTATATTTTTCTGTAAGATACGTAAGAGACAATTAAGAGTGACTTGAACATTAAGAAACATTTCTTATCTCATACAGCAGAAGCTCCGGAAGTAGGGTGATTATTCAAAGATCGGATAATTCAGTGCCTCAGAAAGTTCTTTAATTTTTAGCCTTTGCCTTCCTCAGTGAGTCAGCGATTGTCCTCAAGGTTATAAGATGGTATAACACAAAATATTAATACGATATGATTGTGGTAATAGAAACCAGAACAGTAATGGCAGCAGGAGTGGGTGGGTGGTTATTGAATGGAAGGGACACATGACAACTTTACGGGGCGATGGAAATGTTTTATATCTTGTTTTGGGTTTTGATAATCTGGGGGTTTACAGTTGCTGAAACTCACCAAATTGAACACTTAAAATCTGTGTATTTTATTGTTTGTCAATTATACCTGATTTTTTAAAATGGTAATTCTTTTTAAAAGATTAATGAATAAAGCAATAAAAACACCCAGAACTGAAGAAAAAAGAAAAAGAAAAAAAGACGCTATAGCTGCTCCAGGCTTTATCTTATCATGCAGAGTCCTTATTCCCTCTTATTTAAATTTCCTCTGTCTCAGTTTTCTTATTTTTAAAATAGAGATGCCTACCTCACTGGATTTTTGAAAGGAAAAGTGAGTTCATACACATCAAGTTCTTAGAATGGTATCTGGCAGGTAATAGACACCCTGTAGATGTTAGCTACTACCATTTTTATGATGATCCTCCCTGTAGTGTATGCGATTTAACTCATGGAAACACAAGGAAAGCACAATTTAAAAAGAAGACATCAATAAAAGGCTTAGTTGCATTGTATAATATTATTCCCATTGATATAATTTGAATATGATGTCTGAGAGAAGGAGTAAGAATTAACTTGAGGACTACTACCTTGTTTATGATATATCTATATCCATATCTATATTTATATGTTTTTAAAGTTGTTGTCCATATGGCTGAAAAGCAGAAGCTGGTCTCAAGCCAGCCACATTTTCTTCATGAAAATAGCCTGGATTGACTATTTTAGAACCAGGCAATATACATTTCTGCGGAGTATATATAGTACATTTAACCATAAAGATAATTAAACTGATATCTATTTTGTTGGATTTTATTGTTAAGTTCCTCAATGAACACTTAGAAGAGGAATGGTCAAATGGTCTCAATCTATTCATATCATAAAAATCCCATTTGCAATATTCTTCCATTAGATATAAAATATACTAGTGCTAAAAATGCCTTTAATGGTGCCAGTACAATCCAATTTCTTACACATAATTCTTTTAAAATTCTCAATTGCAATTATAAAATTCCATTTCATTTCCTTTCTCTAAGGTTTAATCTCACCTTTTACATTACCATATCTTGCTCACAGGAAACTCTCCAGAATGCAATGTGATAAGTTCCAAGGAGTAATGTTACACTGTCACTGAATTATGGAGGTAGGTTTACCTGAGACTAGTATTTTGTACGTTGGCATCCTTGTGATGGGCTGTGAATCCCCCTAAATAGAATGTAAAATTAAAAATTTCCCCAGAAATCCTCTCATATTACTTTCCTCTCTCTGTAGGATCTTATCCATTGGCATAAAAATGTAATATTGTTCCCACTTGAACAATATAAACAATAGAAAAACCACTACGATTCTAGTTCTTCAACTATTTCCTTATCTCTTTCATTTACTTTACGATCAAATATACTTACTGCCTCGAAATTCTTCCCATTTGGTCTTGAATGTATTTCACTGAAACTGACCTTTGAAGGTCGCCAGTAACAACCTCATCATTAAATCTAAAGGTCTATTCTCAGTCTTCATCTTTCTTGACCTATCAGCATTTGCCAGTTGATCACTTTATCCGCACTGAAATAATTTTTCTTGACTTGATATCTAGTATATTATGCTCTCTTTTTCCCCCTTGCCTCTCAGTCTCTCTCTCTGTGTCTCTCTGTCTCTCATCTTTCCTTCTCAGACTCTGCTGCTGGTCCTCCTTCTCTTTCTGACTTATCTGCCTGTCTTCAAATGTTGGAATGTTCGTGGGTCCATTGTTCTAGTGATCACATTCAGTGTCATGACTTTGAATACTTTGTAGTCACTATTGAACCTCCAAGTTTCCATCTTCAGCTAGGATTTCATTTTTCATGAATTATATTGAGCTCTACATATGTCTACACCGCCACATAGAGGTCTAATAGACAACTCGAGTTGGACAAGTGTAAAACTCAGCTGCATATATACTCTCCAGCGAACCCTGTTTCTCTCCAGTCCTCTCCATTTTGGTAAGCACATTTCTATCCTTCTAGTTTCTCACACTAGAAACCGTGAAGTTATTCGGCATCCTTCTCTTTCTCTCACATCCAACAGCCATACTGTTAAGTCTATACTATTAATTCTATCTTTCAAATACATTCAAAATCTGAAAAAAAAACTCAATCACATCTCACCACACACAGTGTTACCGCCTGTATAGAAGTCACCATTCTCTTTCTCTTGGATCATGGATCATTTCATTTGGCTCCTTACTCATCTCCCTGTTTCCAACCTGGCATTCTTTCAGTCCTCAACACGGCAAATAAAATTACATAAATCAAATCACTTCATTCCTCTGCTCAGACCTTCCAGTGACTTTCTATCTCAATCAGAGTAAAAGCCTAATTCTGGAGTATTTAACCTTTAAATAATATAATATGTTGATATAATTGTAGTCTCTTATGATATCAAAGGGAGAAGAATCCCCGAAAAGCTTAAATAGTTTTTAAAATTAAGGAAAACATAAACCTAAAATTTAATTACAGACTGGTGAAAAATCAGGTGCCACTTAGACCATATTTCTAGGTTGATAACTTCTTCAATCAGGTATTAAAGGCTACTCTTATCACTTCAGAGCAATTTTTATGTAACTAGAATGAGAATAACATGTCAAAAATCCCTATTATATCTATTTGCTTGCATTTTTATTCTTTAATCTTTCACTCCATGAGCAGTTTATATCTCCTAGGATATAAGAAAGGGAAGATTTATAGGCTTCAGTTTTTCCTAATTCTATCCACCGAAGTTACTAGAAGTTCAAATACTTTATTTTCAGATGCTGGGATGTCTAACAAAGATAAACGAATTGAATCTAGCTGGAACTTGATATGATTACCGCCTTGACAATTCCAGAGTTTTCCTGATGTATCACAAATTATAATAAATGGACCTATCAGTTTTGCATTAGTCACAGCTACCTAAGTCAACTTGAAACTTATGGTTTGTCTGAAAATTTACAGAGCCATCTTCTCCGTGATGCTTTCCAGTACAATACAGACCGACAATGATTTCTTCTTCTCCAGAACATCTGTAACTCAGGGTTACTACAATTTGGATAACATAATATACATTACTTTAATTCATTCTTAATTTTTCCCTGTGCTGAACTCTTACTCAGACTGTAAAATTCTCAAGGGTAACCCCATAATGTTTGATACCAGATGTACTCAATAATTTTTCTTTTTAATTGAACACACATGCACACTATGACAAAATGTAGTTTCTATTTCTGAGCAAAACAAATTGTAGCTAAGAGATACTTAAATTCATGAAATCAGCATATTCGTTGTGTCAAAAGAATAAATCAGGAAAAACAGCTTTTCTTAGTTTCTTCGGGATTGATTGTAAAACTTTTCTTTGTTTTTAATTGTTGTAGCAAGCTCTATTTCCAAGATTGGCTCAGATCCTCTAAAACTTGTTCACGATGCTGTGGAGGAAACCACGGACTGGGTCTATGGCTTCTTTTCTATGTTGTCTGACATCCTCTCGTCTGAAGATGAAGATGATGATGATGGAGAGGAGGACACTGATAAAGGTACAAGGGGCATAGAGATGCATCTAACTGCTAGGACCGATATTAGATATGCATTATAGTAGTTGGCCGAAGTTTAAGCACAAATGAGGACTTGGGTCAGGCTAAACCAAAATGAATACACTTCTGAGTGCTAATCACCACTCAACAGGCTGCCAAACTCAGTAAATTGGTCTCTATATGGCTTTCATCTGATAGCTTATCTGCCATTATGGCAATATGTCAAAATTAAATGCTACGTTAGAGTAGCATTAAAGTAGTGAGGGCCTTATGCAATCCACAAAACCATAATAGAAACTCACATTTATATGCTTCTTTGGGAGAAAATGATAGCTATTTCCCAAGTTTGCCCTTAGAAAGATTGAAGTAACAACAGTCAAACTAAATATATTTTTAAATATGTTTTACATATAATTAATATTCATAGTCAAATAGCAGAAAACAATCCTACTAAAATCACAATCAAAAGTAAATTTATTGAATCAAATGGAGGTGTAGAATGAAGAGACAAACCCTAAATGTCACACCCATTATGTAACTAATCTATGTACTCTCTCATATATGTTAATGAACGAAAGGAAATAAACTCAAAGCACACACAAACTGCTCTTGAGTGGATGTGAAAAGAACAAAGCACTGTGATTCTGCCTTTTAGATGATATTTTTTAAGATCAGCCTTACTCAGCAGAAATTACATATTCAGCCTTGACTACCAGGAACTCTTTTATTATTTTAGCCCTTTTTATGACTTTGTCTGAATTTGTATTTGTTTGGCCCCATAAGAGACTGGGATGAACAATAAAGAACTGAAATGAACATGATATACGAACTATAATGTATAATTTGGATCACTGCCACAATTTTATTGAACTCATAAGAGTGGAACTATCTCAAATAAATGTACCTAAGCAAAGTTTATACTTAAAAACTGGAATTTGGGAGGCAAAGTAATATACAGACTCCTATTGCCAAACTAATAGATTTTTAAAAAGTAAACAGAAGAAAATGGGAAAATAGAGAGACTATATTATGTTATACTGGAAGTTTTTCTAATTTACTGTTTTTTGTCTTGGTTTAGGAGAGATAGAGGAGCCTCCTTTGAAAAAAAAAGGTTAGTTATTTTCACTTTTGAAAAAATTATTTTTCTTTTATGATAATGTTGATTTTCAGGACAACTCAAATATATTTTACTTGGTTGTAGACAATTTATTTTTAATGCAGAGCTTTTGCTTAATGGTTAGATTAAGATTTATAGTTAGGAAAAGAAATACTCAACTCTTTCCAGTGAAGCTAATCCCACCATTTTTCAGGTGATTATTTGATTAGTGCCTTCTTCGGTGGATGCTCGAGTCCATTTACATGCAGATCAATGTGAACTGGAACTGCAATAATGAAGGGTCAATCCTATGGTTTTCTAAATGGCCCATAAGATGCTGATGCCCGTGATCTTTATTCTTACGGTGGCTAGATTTACTGATTTTGGGTTTTTACTCTTTTTCTTCTTATGTTATTGTCAGTGTTATTTTTCAGTTTTAAGTGACAACTCTGGAACAGGGTGACTGAGGTAGCATGCAGGATAATAATCATGGAGGCACAGGCGTGTGTATCACATTTCATCTCAAAGCAGTAGAGTCACCTGCGTGTGCTTGGATGTGGTGTACAGGGATTCCTTAAAGGAATAACCAAGGTCTTCAGTAACTGAACGGGATGGTCAGAAATCCAAAAGATGGGAGCAATATGGCTGGGAAAAGGAGGTTATAGCTATGGTGCAAAAGCCTCAGAGAGGCAAGGATTTTACAGGAAGGAGAAGGAATATGTCTAGAAGGAATAATAGGGAGCAATGGATACCATCCTGAGGTATACTTGGTATGCAAGAGAAATATAAAAGCCAACCTTAATACAACTGTGATGTTTCAGTTTTTGCTGCACATGTTCAGTAACAGCACTTGGAAGTATTTAGTCCAGAGGAGAACTTGCTGGCTTCTGTTGCTATCTCCCCAGACCTACCATGGATGCAAACAGTGGGATCCAAATTTGGAGCCTCAGCCTTGCTTGAGCAGAAGATGACCCCCTTACTGTCTGGGATAAAATCCACTTAGTGTATGTTAGTTCAGAAAATTTGAACTGCTAACTTGAATTGCCCAATAAAAGAGAGATAAAGTAGTGAAACTCAAATGTGAGAATGCCATCCAGAGATAAAAGTGTTTATGAAGTTATTAAGAGGAGAAATGATGGGTTTCCCTACTCACAAATCCATGATGAGAACTCAAGAATTCAAGAAATTCTTCCATTCACCAAATTTGTACAGTTGCTGCTATTTTTACCAAAGTAAAAATTCAGCCACCTTGTTGCTTATGGATGGAGTTTGCAGTTCTAATTTAATGTGGAATTGTGGTCCAGTTAAATAAGCTCATGGCTGCAGGATTGATTATTAAACAGATTATTAATATGGATGAAGTTTTTGAATCTGCTCTTCTGTAGCTTAGATATATATATATATATATTTAGCTTTAGGGTATTAGATGTAGTACCTAGTGTCTTTATATTCTTTACTCATATTTAATTTTCAGTTTGCCAAAATTTTAAAATATTAAATTCTATTACTGAACACTCCATGATGATGGTCAAGGCACTGATCATCATAAAATACTAAATTTTATTGTGCAGTTATTTAAAACTTGTAACTACAAAAGTGAATACCATTGTAAATCACATATCCTGAAACAATTCTGTGCTGTGTATGGTGCGTGTGCTTTGTTTATCTGGAATCATCCTGTTGTTAATGGCATTCACACCAGGGTACACATCATGGATATGTTAAATTGACACTTTCCAGAGGATAGAGGGCTACAGATAGTGTGAAAGGAATCAAATACATTTGTATGCTTTCTTAAAATGATCTGCTGTAGAATGTATCCAAGGTATCATAGTACTTCTTCTAAGTTATGAGATAAAGAATCATCTTTCACCCATCCTCAAATTGCTAGAATGCCAACGAAAGAGACCAATAGGCTACTCCTGCCCTGTCCTGCCTACGTCTGCTAAAGCAGGAGTATGGTGCTGCCACTCAGGTGTTCTGTGTCGTGAGGGGCTATTCTGAAGTCAGAGGTAAGGCAGAGTGGGGAGATGAGAACAACGGCAAGTTTCATTTAACGACTTTGCCTTTTATTTAGCTGAATAATGTGAAAAAGTACAGTGCTCTCGAGGGAGAGTCCCATGAGAGCCAAGCAAAAAGAGCATCCATAGGAAATGCTGAAAGCTAAAAACGGCTTTTAAAAATTTAAATGTAAGCAATTATTTTCAGTTATTCTCAATACTTCTTCCTAGGAAGTGTCACTGGTTTGAAAGAAAGAAATTTGAAACAACCAAAGCAGTGTAGCTTAGTGACACTGATTCTTTTAAATATAACTGGAATATTTTCTAAGGCAACCACACATTGTTAAAGATGCATTGAATAAACCCATGGATGCCACATTTCTGTGATTCATTTCAAATTAATTCCATATTGTTCAAAAATAAATTTAAACCTACTTTATGTAATTATATTATGAAACATTTTATCTAATTGAAGTCAAACCTTAGCTTATTTCATCTAATATAAAATGTTTAATATTTTGTACCTCCTACTGATAAAAATTAAATTATATATTATTTGCAGACCAATTCACTATGTGTATGTAAATATATATACAAATGTATGTAGGTGTATATATACATAATATATTATGTATCATTTATTCATTATATGTATATTATATGTATTTTCTACTTCGTATTAACAAAAAAAAAAACCCATATGCTAGCTTGCTGCTCAATAAATATGTATATGTAAATGTACAGATTCCTCAAAATACACACTAAAATTATTTTTGATTTGAAAAGCAAAGTTATATTTTTTTGACAGAGAGTATGTTTGATTTGAGTAAGAAATTTGAAAACAAAGGCTGGCTTTTGCCCATTAGGTAACACAGCAAGCATTTTCCATAAATTAAGTGAGCAGCAGGACCAAAGTTTAGATGAAATACACCTAAAGCAAGAAATACATTTGAAACACAAAGCAGTATCATTTAATCCAAATTATGACATTTTACAATTTTTTATTAAGTTGTAATTAATATACAGTATTATATTAGTTTCAAGTGTACAACATAGTGATTCAATATTTTTATACATTATGAAAATGCATGAAAACCAGTCATCATCCATTACTATACAAAGTTGTTACAATATTACTGACTGAATTCCCTATATGTACATTACATTCCTGTGATTACTTATTTTATAGCTGGAAGCTTGTACCTCTTAATGCCCTTCATCTATTTGGTCTGACCCTCCTCACTCCCTGGCAATCACCGTTTGTTTTCTGTATCTATTGGAATCTAAAAAACAAAACAAACTAACAAACAAAACAAAGCAGAAACAACAAAAAAACAAACAACCCTATTAAAAAATGGGCAGAAGAGTTAAATAGATAGTATTTTTAAAACAAAGTTAATATAATCATATTACATATTACATATACATCCATAGAAAATATAATTTTTACTGGAGATATAGCTTTTTAATTTTTTTGTAGTAACATTTCTAAATGAAACAATGGACATACCTATCTCTTTTTATAGTTTATTCTTACTTAAATCTTAGTCTATAATAAGTATGTATATAGAAATAATTATTACAGCACATATGTTCTTTGAAATGGTAATTTGAGGAGACAATAATATTCTCATAATAAGAAATTACATTTAATAATGTTATTTCCTAACATCTAGCTTTAAAGTTAAGAAAGAATAGTTTTAGCCATTCTTTTTTTGGGAAGGAAACACTGGTCTTCAATTCTAGCGACATGGTAGCCTTGTGAGATAAATCATCACCTGCCTTAGTGGAAAGAACCAAAATCCCCTCTACACATTATGTTGAATTTCCTTGTTTCCTAACTACTTGCTCTTTGAGCTAGGGAACCATCTTGAAGTTTGAACAGGACCCAGATATGAAGGCTGACACTGTGTGAGGCTGTTCCTCATGCATGTCAGTGGCAGAGGAAGAGGCTCTTCTTTGCTTAGAGCAAAACAAACTACATTCTCCTTAGAATCGTGTTTTAAAATTTCCCTAAAGCTCCTGGGGTTGAAAAGAGCCCAGTAAATTTAAACTCAGCACTTTCATTGTGTATCTTTCTCACTTTATTGAAATCCACAATAGCTCTTTGCAGTCAGGTTGAATAAGGAAGAGCCAGGAAAATTTGAGCATCATAAATATTCAAGACTTTAGGATCAGGCCATTCAGAAGGTTGTATCACGTCACCGGGAGTAAGATGGATGGACAGGTTTCTGGGCCAGAGATTTCATTGCATCCATCTCTGCTGGCAGCTTCAGTGGCTTACACCAGGCTGAACATTGTCTGAAAAATACTGTAAGTGGAAAAAGGACGGAGAATGGAAAGGTGACTCAACTTGTTAAAATTCATAGCCTCAGAATACTGGTTACCAGCTTGGTCCTGGTAGCACTGTTAAGTAGATACATTTATCTTGGGACCGCTCCTCTAAGTCAAGTCTAGATCAAAACTTGGCTCCCTAACTGTGCTATTGCACATTGCCCTCAGGCTGCACGAGGAACTCACTGTTTTATCTTCTGTTTGTCTTTCCCAATATTGATCAGACCTGTGACAACAGGAGGCAAAACCCAGAGAGAGCAGACAGTGGGCTTGGAGATGGGCTCAGAACGAAAAAGACTGAGGAGGCTGAGGTGAAGGGAGAACTGGTGGATGATCCAGAGATTCAGTTCTCCAAGGAGTTGCAGCTGTAGGATCTTTGGGTCCAAAAGAGCTTGTCTGCATCAAGGCAAGCAGACTGGAACCAGGACGATAATAGTGGGAACATGGGAGCCTGGAGGAGCTGGCCAAAGAGGGCAAGGGATTTCAGTACTAACATTATGGAGAATAAAAAGTTTGAGACAACTCAGCTCCAGCCCAATCATTTTAAGTCATTCCTGTTGCAGCAAGAATAATCTCAGTGTTGCTGCGTTCCTATCTGGAAGTAAGCTGAGCTGGTATTCTGTTCGTTCCCTTTCTGCTCTTAACCTACTATGGTTAAGTCAGTTAACCGCACTGGCTCTCAGCTTTCACATCTGTAAAACAAAGATGCTAGATTTACTGATGTCAAGGTCCTTTCCAGCTATGCTATTTTATGATTCTATGATTGAATTGTGCTGTCATATGTCAATAATTTTACCACGAGTTTCATCTGAACTAAAGTTGCAAAGTTCGTGGAACAGCAACTTTAGTATCATCTGGGAGTGATTAAAAAATGCAAAACCAGGTTCCATCTAGATGAAATAAGTCAGAATCTGCAAGTTAAGAAGATTCCCCAGGCTCTTCATATGTCCACTAAAATTTGAGCAACATTGGTTTCGACAGTAGGTTCTACTTCTGACTGTGGTTCTGAAACTACCTGAGAACTTACTTAAATTGGAGATTCCCTAAAAGGTTTCTCACCATGAAAAACTAATTGATAAGTTTGGGCTGCAGCTCAGGAATATGTTTTAAAACTTCCCCAGATGATTCTGATGTACAGCCAGGTTGATTTTGTCTAGTATATCATCAGATATGAAACACACACACTAACACAGCCCAAATCTCATCCAAATCTGTAAACTCCACCAGCAATTATCTTATACAAAGTATTATTTATAATCATTTCCACCTCTTTCTGGTTCATGAACACATGAGAAATAGTATCTCATTTTTCCAATGGAGAAAGTAAAATCCAGAGAGGAAAAATGGACTAACCAGAGATTACTGGGTTTATGGAAAAAATGAGATTAGCCAGATATATTTATTTTAAAATTTTTGTAATGGTCAATAGTATGCAATGCCTGGACTATTATTTTTCTTGAAAAAGTTTTGCTTACTTTATGAAATCTTACCAGGTAATCAAACGTAACGAAATAAAGGTCCCAAAGATGTTTATGTTTATGGGCTTCAACATTCTTGAAGGAAACTTTCCTCAGTATTTGCCTAGCACTGTATCTGGAGTGTACGCTCACTTGGTCACAAACACCAGATGCATTGAGGAGGAGAAAGTATTCTTTTTTATACTCTTCATTAATGGTCAGTAGTGCACTTTCCCCCAAATTTTCATTGATTAGTGTAACAGAAAAAATATGAGAAAATTATAGAAAATGCAAATACCTACACATTGTTTGGTGTCTTTATTTAAAATATTGATAATTCAATAAAATATTTTCCCGTAACATCCCTTATTAGCCACTAAATAGATAACTAGATTTGCTCAGTTATTTATCGTAATTAAACTTTTGTGTTCTAATAACAACTGGCAGAATCTTACAAATAAAAATTCTATGTTCAAATGAATATATAATTTGAGTTTTGATATTAAAATGAGAAAAATTGTAAGAAGACATTTTATATTGTCTAGCACTTGTGAGATATACGGAGAAAGCAGAATGATAAAAGACATTCTTTGAAATTCACAACTCTCATAATAATTTAATAAACTGCATTGTCATCTAAAAGAATCAGGACGGTTGCCTTGGTGACAGAGATTATCCTTTTAATTTCTTGAGTCTGTCATTTTAAAATCTTGAATTGATAATATTTTAAATTTAATAACAGTGTGTCATATAAATAGAAAAAAATGGTATGCTTTAAAAACTAGCCATGTAAGACTTAAACAAAATTATAGACTACTCCACAATAAGCTATGCTATGATTGTAAGTAGATAAAAACAGTTTATTATAAGTAAAATACATGTAATAGAACAAAATAACTCAGAAAGACTTTACTACAATAAGCTCATTCTTAGGACTCATTTAGCACAATCTGTTTTCACTAATTTTGATCTGATTGGTTGCTGCTGCATTCAAACTTCCCATCTGTTTTTTGTACCCATAGCCTCTCTCCCCAAGTTACATGTGGAAGTGGATCTCAGAGAGCCTTGGGGAAATGGGTTGGTCCATTATGTCCCTCACAGGCATCGTGAGGGACAGAGCTCAGAGGAGTACATTTTGATAGAATTAAATAGCCTAAGGAGGAAGAAGGAGAGCCTAGCCCATGAAACAAACTTTCACTTCTGATTTGGGAAAGTACTAAAGATTTTGTCTATTGTGTAAGAACCAGAAAATTCCCCATTGTACCTCACAGTTCTTATTTGAGCCACTAGGAGGATCACGAAAATCTATAATTGTCCTCTCAGATGTCCAAAATAAAAAATAGACAACAAATGCCAAAATGTCATTATTTCTATGTAGAAAATACCATAAATATATAAGCAAGTGTTATGAGACAAAAAAGAATGCAGATTATCACTGAAATACCTTAATCATAAATAGGAAGTACTAAACTGTGATAGTAACAAACATGAAGAACAAAGGAAATGGAAATTTTGAACCCCTTCCTTTAAGTTAGGTGGAATAGCAGATCCCATTTTAAAATCCTGTTCCAATTTTTTTCTGTTGATATGAGCATACTATTTGATTATCAATGCTTTATTCTAGGTATAATTGTCAATTATATATGTCAGTTCATCATTGACATATTTTAATAAACATCTATGGATAAGTTAAGGCAAAGTATTAAAAAAATGCTCTTTAATTTGATGATTTAGCATTTGAGTGTGCCAGAAAAACAGTATAAAAAAACCCCCTAACTTTTGTACAAGTGTTGCAGTTTATAATACCTTTCACATACATTTTTAAATTTCCACAAATAGTAAAATTCTGCAACTTTCTCCAGCATTCCTAATAGGAAGTAAAAAAGTTAAGAAATGCAACATTTTACTGTCTCAAAATTTTCAACCACACTCTTTAGTACTTAAATTGAGAGTTGTGTCATCAGAAACAGGTGAGATAGGGTCTCCCACGACATTATTGTGCAGATGTTGACAGCTCATAATCATGTTTAAACACTTACCTTCTAACTGAGTGTATATTTATCTAGTGGTTAGTATATACCAATTATTATTGAAGATTTAATGTGGAATAAAATAGACATAGTTGTTGCCCTCATCAAATTTAGAATTTAGTGAGGGAGACAAGTAGTAATAATAGCCAATATTTGCATGTTTATTTGCTATCAGGTGCAGTGCTAAATCCTTTACATTTTAACTTATTTTAATCCCCATGTAAACCCATGTGGTAGATCCTATTATTAGCATCATTTATAGATGAGGAAATGAAGTTCACACAGCTAGGATTTGAATGGAGCAGACTGATTCAAGCATTAATTACCTTAAACACTAAGTTGCATTTTAATACATGCCAGCGATGACTATATTTTTGTATAGACCTTTCAATAGCTTTTCTGTGTCTAGATTTTCCTAACAAAATCCATGTAAATTACATTAGAGTATTATTGATTAAAGCCATCTTTTATCTGATAATTATTCATAATTATTTAATGATCATTGCAATCCAGAAATAATAAATACTCCAAATAATACTAATTTTTATTTCTTCTCCACAACGTAATAAATTATTATATCTGCTTCTCTTGGTTCCCAGCAGTTCACAAGTATGGTACTGAGACACTGGACCCTGACCCAACTGTTAATTTGGCATTAGACTTTAGAAAAACAGCCCGACCTAGGAGGGTATATATATATATATATATATATATTTGTTATCTCCGTTGAGTTATAAAGCATGAAAGCCAGAGTTAAAATTCTTTGCGTTCCTTTAACAGAAATTTCCAAATGCATCTAAAGCCTAGCATGATAAAGTATTTGGTTTTAGAATGCGGACATGAATAAAAATAAGAATCTGAAAGAAGACATCTACTCTTTTCTTCACTTCTCAGATTTACACACACTACCTGACAGATAGTGGGAAAAGTGGTAGGGGAGATTGGGACTAGTGGAAGAAGTCGGAATACGTGTCCCATCTTCTGTAGAAGCAACTCTCCCTACTCTCGAGTGATCCTCACTTCCTTACTGACACAGTAAACATTAATGGAGAACTGATTCCTGTTAGGTAAGGTAACCGATAACTCAGTAAAACAAAGAGACCCCCTTTGTTGCTTCCCGACACATTGAGGTAACTGTCATTCTTTCTCTCTGTTATTTTTCCCTTCTCCAATTATCAAAATTCAAACTGAAACTTGTACCTTGAAGGACCTATTGGCAGCTTCACGCCTGGACTGAGATGCTTTGACCTCTGTGCCTTCTAAGCCACAGAGCCATCTTTGAGGTTTACTGTTACCAGATTGGTTCATCATTCTAACCAGAATCTAATGCTGAGACGTATCATGTTCTCAGAGACATTGGACTCTAACCTAATTGCAAAGCACATACATTGTAGGTAAATAATGACTACTTTGGCCTTTTTCTCTGTCCCTTGTATCCAGAATTGGTTCAGGTTTAAGTGAACTGTTCTTAAATAGTGTCAAAAGGTTAAATGAAACTTTATGCTACCATACATTACTATGTTGTAAAAATAGAGGCATTCACCTGTTTATGGAAATTATTTAATAAATAGAAGCTAGTATTAATATAAGAAATTTTATTTTTCTTTGAAGTTTGCTGAAAACCATAGGGCAATAAACTTCTACTTTACTGACTTGAATCTTTCAAATTTAATTTTCCATTCTTATACAAATAGTTCTTAGCTGGCAAGAGCAATTGAGAGTAAGAAATTAGGCATCATCTGCTTATGAGAAAAATACCCTCCTGAAGTCTAAATTGGTAGCATGTTGTTACTCAACTGGGCAGGAGCCTGAATGGTCATTATTTCCTGGCTAAAGTGTAAGGAGACAGAACTGGCACACTGTGTGCAGGCTACATTGGATTCTTGGGACATCTGATAGCCACAGACAGTGACCCTGGTGATGTAACACAGTCCCCTCCAAAAATGTAATGTTGCAATAAAACATGCAGAAAGACTTTTAATTTATCCTTCAGTTTGCATTATAGGGGCAGACAAATTTTCCTTCTTCTCTTCCAAGTTCTTTGGCTGGTCTAATAATTAAATTGATATAAGACAGATTAAGAGGAGAAAGACAAACAAATTTCACACACACAGGAGCCCCATGAAAATATGAAATCCAAAGGGCAGCTAGGTAATTGAGACTTATAACATCCTAAGCTGAGGAAAGGGGTAGGGATCTGAGGGCACAAAGGGAAGGAAGACCATTCATAGGAAGGAAAAGGAGATGTCCTGTTACGCATTAAGTTTCTTGATATTGCTAGTAATAGCTCTCTTCTTGGTACAGGCTCCCTTTCCAATGTCAATTTAGGCAGTTGAAGGGAGGATAAAGAGCCTTTCCTGAATCTGCTGGGCTTTGGTTGCCTTTTAGCTCAAAAATAATCCTTGCACCAAAGAGACATATTTTGGGGTCGCAAAATCTGCTCCCCTCAGAATCATCAGAAATAAATATCTTTTGTCCTCTGTGAGCAAAGAAATGTGTGTTTGTGTGCCTTTACAAGGTTAGCTGTGCTTGTCCACACTTACTTCTATAGAAATACTAAAAGTCTTCAAAGTGGTCATCAGTTAAAAAATAGTTGATGTTCCTGCAAAAAAAAAAAAGTCTTCCTAAGTCATTATATATCATTGTAGAGATTTGTGTGTGTGTATATGTATGTGTGCCTGGGTGTGTGTGTTTTAATCTGACTCTCACAAGAAATCTGAGTACATCTGCCCAGAACAGCGGTGCTGTCTTAGTTTATATAAAGCTGAAGTGCAGAGTCAGGAAAATAAAAGCTGGGGCTTTATCCTTGAGATTACAAAAATCGAGCAGGACCCCGTTTCTTGTTGGTAGACAAAAAAGCTTTAGTCTTCGAGGCCTCCCCTGAGTTCCAAAGAGTAGACTCAAGCAGTTACTAATTAGGGAAGTGAGGAGACACAGAAACAAAGGAAAAGCAGTCAAGTAAGAAAAGTAATGATATTTTAAATGACAGTTCAGTGATAAAACAGCGCACTAGCTCCTCTTCTTCAAGGGATACACGTAACAATCTGACATATATCTTTGAGTTGCTCTGCAGAAACTAAGACTGCCCCCCACCCAGGTGGAGGATGGTGACTACATGCTGACCACAAACAAATAGACCCCAAACTGGTTGGAACCAGAAAGTTGATGATTAAGATCCCCAAAACATCGCCTTGTTCCCTCGCCACCAACCCAATCAAAAGTCCAGAGTCGATCACACACCCTGCAGCCCTCTCCCCTAACGGTGACTTTCAAGACCCTTCCCTAAAAGCCATCAGGGAGTTTAGGTATTTTGAGCATAAGCTGCCTATTCTATTTGCTTCACGCCCTGTTATAAATGCTGTAATTTCTTCACCACAACGCGGTCTCGGTATATTGGCTTTACTGCACATCGGCCTAGCTGACTCAATTTTGGTTTGGTAACAACTGGTCTGAGTTGCAGAAGTGTCCACTCCATTTACACAGAGTAAAGAATAAATTCTTTGAAATGTATTGTCATTATTTTTAAGTCTAATTCTCCTTTACTTTCATTTATTTTTATTTTTACTCAAATAAAACATATTATGAAATATATCCAACAGGCCAGGGCTTATCTTCCACTTTAAGCTTAGCTCTCTTCCTTGTTTTTGGGAAGAGTGGAGGGTTTGCCTCCTGCCTTATCCTGAGTGATGTCCTGCATCCCAATCTTCTTGAGATTCACCTTCTTTCACTTTATTTTATTCCCTTCTCCAGGGTGGATCCCAGTTCATTCCAATTCCGGTTTCAATCTAGAGCTCAGTCCCTTTTGAAGGGCTGCTGCTGGGGACACAAGAACTAAAGCTAAGGGAAGCCAAGATTGCTTCTGCTGCTGTATTTCTTCTGTCCTCATGTGCAAACTTTCACCTAGCTTGCAGGAAACCCCGCCACGAGCCAACATGGACTGTCTAGCTCCATGAAGCCCTGTGCTGTCTGAACACCGTATTTCCCCAGTGAAGTTAGGCTAGGAGGCTCTGACAGGACCTGGGAAGAACGGCTTTTCAAACCTAATCCTGCGAAGGATTCTTGTGTCTGATCCTTCATGTGAATTCTAGAATCTTTTATTCTTGTGAGTAGACAGTGGATGTCTGTGGATTACAAACAAGCACACATACCTCTTAGGGAAAAATATTATTCTAAGTGACAGATTTAAGGCCTTTTCATATCACAATAGATGTAGCATTTCATATAAAATTTTTATTTAGAAAATTTTGTCCCATTTCTGTATTCAGATTAATCCCTATTGGGAGGAAGAAATTATCTCTTAAAGATGAGTCCTTCAGCACATTTGAAGACCACTCTAATTCTTTGACATTTTACTTACTTCATCAGGCTGAGTTATACAAGGCACTCCATAGCTTCTGTTGGGTTAAATAGGAGGGAGGAAGCAGAATGGTACTGGCAGGGAAGAATTTTGTGTTTGTTTTTTCAAGTCACTTGTAGATTTAAGATGAACAGAGGGTTTTAAAAAAAGTCATTTGCCCACCCCTAGGACTAGTACTGTCCTAGTACTGTCCAAAAGTAATATAATTTGAGCTACCTATGTAATTTAAAATTTGGTAGTAGCCACATTAAAAAAAGTAAAAAGAAAAATATGAAATTAATTTTAATATGTCTTATTTAACCCATTGTATCAGTCAAGGCTCAATCAAAGAAGCAGAATCAGTAGGAGATTATGCAGCTATGTTTATACTATATCTGTATATTAAGACATTTATGACAAGGAATTGGTCTATGTGATTATGAGGACTGGCTAATTAGCAAATCAGAAGCTATAGGACAAACAGGAAGTGAAGATCACAGGCAAGCTTGAGCACATGAGTGTGGACCAAAGCTGTTGTCCACACAGAGCATTTCCTCCCTCTCCTGGGAAACTTCAAGCCTGTTTTTAAGCGCTTCCAATGGAATCGGACAAGCCCATCCAGATGATTCAGAATCATCTGACTTAAAATCAATTGACCAGGGATTTTTAATTACATCTGCAAACTACCTGTACAGCAACTTCTAGATTAGTGTTCATTTGAATGACTTGGGACAGTAGCCTAGCCAAACTGACACATAAATAAAGCCATCACACTCAATGTGTCCAAAATAATGTCATTCCAATATGTAATTCATATAAAAATCATTCATGAAACATTTTACATCCTTTTTATATTAAGTCTTCATAATCAATCATGTACTTACACTTATAAGCACATCTCAATTTGAACTAAACTCATATTGCATCCTTTATATGTACACATGTCTAGTGGCCACTGCATTGGACACTATAGCTCTAGACAGTGACAAAAAGTGACTGGGCTGTTTATTTTGTATCTTTAGAACAGTTCTAAGGATACAAGTTCTCAACAGGGGTCATTTGACAATGTCTAAAGACATTTTTTATAGTCATGACTGGAGATAGGGATGGGGCTACAAGCACCTAACAGGTAGAGGCCAGGGATGCTGCAGAATACCCTACAGTGCACAGAGTAGTCCCACTCCAACTCCAAATAATGATTTTCCCAATCCAAAAAATCACTAATTCTAAGATGAGAAATGATGCTTTGGAGCAGAATTTGGAGACGCAGCAAGGAGATTAAAAAAATAATAATAATGCAAGAAGCTGGAAGACAGATGTTTCCTATGCCCTTTGGAAATCTTTCTTTATACTTTGAAGACTTTTTCTTCAAAAATATAATTGAATTTCTTAACTCTTTTGTATCTCCCTGGCCATTTTCAAGGTCATGAATAGGATAAGGGTAGAAGAGTGGTCTTGTAAATAGTATGGCTGATTGATGGGGAAAGTGAGGGGAGGAAATCTTCACAAATGTGATTATCTCTTTACCTGGTAAATGAAAGTCAGTAACTCTCTTTTCTGAAGATATTTGGGATTTTCCTATAGTTGGTCTTGATTTTAGACTTCTTGAAAAATTATAAAAATGCAAATTCAAATGGAGAATTTAGAATGTGTACAATAATTAGTACCATCTCAGACCATCTGTGGAATAAAGTTGTGATAAATAAATAAGTAAACCTCATTAGCATTTTTCTAAGAAAAACCATGGTATTTAAGATTAAGTCACTTTTCAGAGCTAGTAATCATATTTGTAAACTCTAATCTCAGATTTACTTCTATCCAAATTAACTGCAGATTCAGAATTAACTTCATTTTCTACGCCTTGGCAATGTATGTATACTGAAGCTGGCAGCAAATTGAATATATTTGTTAAAACCTGATATTTAGGAAAAAAATGTAACAACTAACTTATTCTATGAAATGTCTGCATGCAGTAATTATTGGCGAAATGCAACGCCAAATTTTGGTTATAAACACAGCTTAGAGTTAATACTTCTGAGATATATTTCCTATTAGATAGTTGTTACAGTTCATTTCACAAATTCTTAATTTAATATGTAAAAGCTAAATCTTCCTAAATCTAGATGACATTTTTACTAAGGAGTCTTAATTTGTATTGAGGGTAATTGAAATAAAACATAATTATAATTTGTGATCAGTTTTAGCACTAAAAATGGTGACAACATATCTCTATTAAATGTAAGTTTTTAAGCTTTTTCAAATAATTCTAATTTTGAGGTAACACTTTTTTCCTAGTTTCAATAAATGAGGGATTTATGTGGCAATATGTTATAAAGATGCTTTCCTTTTAGACACCTATAAGTTTGTTGGATAGAATAATTTAGACTTCACGGTAGAATTATAACATTTAAGTTACAGCTATGATTTATATTTTGCACATTTTCAAGAAGAGTTTTTAAAGATAAATTCCATTTTTTCCCCTAGAAATACAAAAAGAAAAGACTGAAAAGAAAGAGAAACCTGAAAGGAAAATACAACCTAAAGGTAAGTGTTGAATTTTGTCTTTATTCTTATTTTTTTTAGGATGTATACTTTGCATATTTATATAGGAGAAAAGAAAGTTTCCATATTTAGTGTTCCTTTGTTTGAATTTTTGATGTTGTCTAAATACGTACATTTACTTTTTAGTTAACTTCAGACATAAATATATAGTATTTAATTATTGGAATCAAAGTAACTTCAAAATGTGTGACAGTCTAAGTTATTTACAACTGGTTTTTGCTTATTAAGACAATACTGCAAACATATTTTTTGACTTATTAGCAAACATTTTTCCTTCTTTAATAAGTGAATATAATAAATCAGAGTTCACTTTTTTTTAATCCTGAATTTTTCTAAGCCATGCAATGCCTTTAAAATCTTTAGTGTAGAAATGCAGTCATGATACTACTCACTGAAGCCTATGATGGCCCCAGAGCTTACTTCTACAGCTTCCAGGGGGAGATGGACAATGACGATGTGATGATTAATCTCCCTTTCAGTTAAACTGAATCTAGTAACTGAATCTTGCATTAGAGGCGTATTAATAATAGCCAGCATTGACTTGATCATCTTACAACCATCATTTTTCTAGCAGTGGACCCGATAGTCATAAGACTTTAAAGAAACTTATAGGAAATAAAAACATCCAAAGGGATATATCTCTAAATATGCTCTTTCCCCAGTGGTCAGTCTCATATGATACTGGGTGAGTTGGGGCAGGAATAAAAATCTCATTATTACTATTTGTGTGATACGGATTGAAAAAGAAATAATTTTCCTGTGATAAAAGTTGAATGTTGTCTAGTATTTAGATTATGTCAACACTGGACTAATACAAAATTACCTGCTGTAAATATCAAAGTTGCAAGTAGTGGTTTCAAATAATAGAAATTCTAATTAACCTGAAACTATACCAATATGTAAATCTACATTAAAATGCCATTTAACATATCTATTTCACATACTTCCTTTCTGTGAAGAGCTCAGATCATTCTGCAGTTATTATGTCTTGAATCCCAAAGTGTGAATCAGTTCCAGGTTGGTCAACTAATCCTTACACAACCAGAGACAATGAAGTTTACTCAACTGAAACCTATTTATAGTGGTACTTAGGGAACTAATGTCTTCTCACTGCTCCCTTTCCCTTTTTGTTTTGTAATTCCTTTGGTCAGGGAAATTGAACACAGCTCTTGGGTATGGATTGACTAAGCTAGCTGTGATTGAACTGGTTATGTGATTCTGTCTGCTGGAGGTTAAACAGAAACTCATCTGGTTCCATGTGATTGGGGTTTCTGCTGTTTTATCTTGCAGACTGCACTGCTAATTTAACAGCAGTGCTGCTGGAGTGGATGTGGCGATGCAGATGGTACCATTTGCATTTTGGACCTGACTCTATTAGAATCCCGCTGTTAAAGACTTTGAGCAGTGGGCTGTAGAGTGGGTTTATTAAACTAGCAAGTCTTGCATAATTAAAACAGTGAATTTGGCTGAAGTTTAAAATAAATTTCGCAAGGTCTGGGCTAGAGATTAGTATTACCTGAATATATTTCTTGAACAGATCAAATATATTTTAGGAAAGTGAATGTTCCTCAAGAAAGAGAAAATGGAGCTTCAGCTGTTCAACTGTGAAGTGGACTTCAGAGACAGTTTCTCTTTTTCCACAACTTTTTGTGTGTGTGTGTGTGTATGTGAATAAGAACAAAAGATTTCATTTTACTGTTTAGTTTCCTTATCCAGGTAGAATAGAATAATGGTTGTTTTTTTTCCCAAGTAGTTCAGTGAAAATAAATGTAGTTTTATAACCCTTCATACATCCAGATAAATATGTTTTCAGTATGCCCCATTCCGTGTCAGTGGTGGTTATGTATGATGGATAATTAAGAATTTTAATTGTTATCAAAGCATTTTGAACTCTTATAAGAAAAGATACAATATATCCAAGGTAATAGTAGTCTATAGCAACGATTATAGACAAGCCAGCAAATTTCTGAGTCTGAAGAGATCTATTATGCAGAAGCTGGTGTATTCCAGGAGGAGATAAAATATTTGATAATGATAGAAGCTAGATCTTACCCTATTATCTCTATTTTTTTCTGGAAGGCTACATCTAGATGATTTACTCATCAACTAGAGTACAGAAAACCACAGAATATGTAGTCCCAGAGGATATACATCTCCAAAATAATCCCCTATAGGTATGCTAATTCATTTTTGAAGTATCAAAGAACAAATGAGTTTCAATTCCAACTCTTTTTCATAGAAAATTAGGCATTTATTGTATTCATCCATATTACCTAGCAGGTTTTAATTCATGAGGACAAGATAACTGATATTCCTATTTGTCCTTTATTTTGTCTGATGGTTTTCATTAGAGCAAAATGCAATAGTTCCATGGAACCAAAGAGTAAGCCCTTTAATGGGAACGAGTACTTATTTTGGATTTAAGATATCAGTTCTGACATGTTAGTTAATGTTATGTTTGAATTAACCTTTTTTTTTTTCCTACATCAAAGAAGAAATTATTTATTTTATAAATATGATCAGAGTAATGTATATACTTGTGACCTTATATTGAATTAATATAGTAACACCATTCTCTGTCTCTGTGGTCACAATGCCTTCTCTTCTGTCTTCAAATCTCCCTCTGCCTCCCTATTATAAGGATACGTAGAAGTGCATTTAGGACCCACTTGGATAATGCAAGACAAACCTCCAATCTCAAGATTCATGACTTAATCATATCGCAAAGTCTTGCTTTGCTGTATATTACAACATTTACAGATGCCAGAGATTAGGTTGTGAACATATGTGAGGGGGCATTATTTCAACTACCTCACTGAGCTGCTCTTTAACACAAGTGCAAGCCAGTCAGACTGCAGGGAGACTGATGGCTAATTACAAAATATAAGTATTTAAAGGTAGGAACTACAGAATGGCAAAGTTTGCCAAATTTACTGTAGCACCATTGCCATAAACATCTTTCTAAATTTTCACACATCAGCACAGCAAAAGTAAGATGTAAAATTATTACTGTAAGGAAATGCAGGGGATTCGATATTAGGGGGAACATTTAAGATTTCATCATTTAGGCGACAAGAACTGGTCAGAATAATCCTATTACTTTTGGTTTATCCCTTAGTTTGGGATCTGGGTGTGCACTCTGGAACCTAGGATGGAAGCCATCACAGAGGTCAGGGGTCAGTCCCCAAGAAACCAGGTGGGAACTTGGTTAAAAGAGCACAAGAGAAGCCCAGTGATTAGTATTAGGATTAGTTTCCTAGAGTTGCTGTAACAAAGTACCAGAAACTGGGTGACTTAAAGTAACAGGAATGGATTGTCTCATAGTTATTACAGAGGCTCGACATCCAAAGTCAAGGTTTCAAGAAGACTGGTTCCTTCCGAGGGCTGTGAGGCAGAGTCTGTTCCAGGCTTTTCCCAGCTTTGGGGGGTTTACTGGTATTCATCAGCTTGTAGCTGCATCACTCTGGTCTCTTTCCTCAGCCCCTAGTGCTGTTCTCCGTGTCTCTGTCTCTTCTTGCTGTGTGCATTTGTCTCTGTGTCCAAATCTCTCCTCTTCATAAGGACACCAGTTACCTTGGTTTAGGACCTATCCTAGTGACCTCATTTTTAACGTGATTACCACTGTGAACACCTTATTTCCATATAAGGTCACATTCTGAGGCACTGGAGTTTAGGACTTTGGCATATCTCTTCGAGGTCACAATTAAATCCATGATGGCATCACATGCACAGTCAGGGGAACATTTTTAAAAAGGGTTAATAGAGACCAGTCATCCTGCTTGACTGGTTTAGGATTGTTTCTGAGAAACAAATTATAGGACTGAAGTCATAGGCTGGCAAGGGATTTGGCTGAAGATGCGGCTTAAAAGCCAAAGTGGACGGGATAGTGAAATGGATCGAAATATCCTGGAGCTCTTTATGAAAATGCTCTTTAAGCTCACAGATTAATTTAGTCAGCCTGTATTGTATAAACGTACTCTTGCCTTCTCTCAGCTGTACTTAATTGACTCCTTAAAGTACAAAATGCATTTTCTTTTCCTCTTTGGCTGCTGTGAAAGATAAACCTGGACAATGAGAACAGAAGGCCCTCCGGGAAGCTATGCGTCTCCTCCTCCCCCGTGATTGTTCACTGGTGAGGAAGTGATCGCGGTTCTGACTACGGCCGTGCAGCCGCAGGCGAAGGGGAAATTACCCGTACAATTAAATCAGATTTGAGTGTAAAACAAATCATTTAGACTGAAAAAAATCTATTTGGGGATTGAAAGCATATGTATCAGATGGGCTTCGTAACTTTAGGTAATTTGCCTAATCTTCACTTTTATACATAAACAAATAAAATTTTATTATGAAAAAGAAGTGTCTGCATTATTGTAGGATAGATTGTAGATAACATGCTTGGAGAATACAGTCAGCCCATTTTGTCTCATAAGAACAAGTTTATCGTCTGCACAGGACCAGGGATGGAGAAGGCAGCATGACCTTGGGGAAGGGGTACTAGTTCAGCAATCTAATAATTATATCCTTTTGTACTAACCATGGACGCTTATGAGGCTGTATTTTCTTGTCTATGGACAAAGAAGTTCAGGCTAACTGATCTCTTAGGTTCCTACCAGCTCTAAAATTATGTGCTGATATTAAAATAAAAATGATAAATCCTTCCTTTAAGAAGAATGAATAATACAATCTTTGAGAAATTTCTCTTCTCAAGAATGCTTTTCTACTGAGTTCATCATTATCATTTAAAGTGTTTAGATCATTTTGTCTTAGGACAGAATGGAAATTTGACAAGCTAAAATTACAAAGAAGAAAGAAAGAAAGAAAGGGACGAAGGAAGGAAAGAAGGAAGGAAGGAAGGAAGGAAGGGTTACACATACAAAGACATACACTAACCAGGAGTACATCTGGCATTTTTGTTTAATGGTGGCTAAAGCGGAATTTTTTGAAACAGTTTTAAAATAAATGTGTGTCTTGCTCTGTCATAAAAAACGACGAATTGAAACATGGATGCATATGAGTTTTATGAAGTTGTTTAAAGCGTTGACCTATCTAAAATTTATAGACCGCTTCAGGCTAACACCTCCCACAACAGAAGTACCAGAAATCTGAGACCTGGGGAAAGTAATTCAAAATAAAACCAGTGAAACCTGTGCTCCCCAAAGTCTTTTATAACACAAAGGGGTAATGGTTACTTGCTTGTCTGTGTGAGTACTTTGGATTTAGGCATGCAAGATTAGTCCTGTCCAATATCTCTGAAGTCAGGAATGTGGTCCAGAGTTTGGTTAATTAAATTTTCTTGCTAACCATCAAATTGAAGAATATAGTAGCTTATACAAATCAGGCCTTAAAACTTGGGATGCCAAAACTTTTGATTTTTGAACTAAGAGCAGAGAGATCAGCAAAGGATTCTGGCAACCTGGCCCTGAATGCCTGCTGCTTCCCCTAGGGGAGTGTTTTGCCCGTTAAGAACCCAGGGTCAGGCGCCCTGTGAGCTCTGATAGGCTTCAGAAAAGGACACAGAGCTTGCCTGGAGGGTTGCCAGGGCCAAGAACTGGAAAAGCACAGAGCACAGCTGGCAGAGTCCTGGAGAGGGAACATATGGGGAGGGTGAGAGACGCGCTTTGGAGTTGAGTTGAGCTGAATGTTCTGGTCAGGGAAAGGTCAGAGTCTGGGCAAGTGCAGGAACAGCAGGGCCATGCCAACTCAGATGCCAAACATCAGGGCCATTCCAACTGGTGTATCCCATTTGTTTTTAATTATCAGCGTGCCGAAGGGACTTTTGTTTCTTGTAAATAAGGATGACAAACAAATTAAGCTCTAGCAGGTGCACCAAGCTTATTTTGTCCTGAGCTAAAACTGTCCTAGCTAAGATGTAACTTGCCAAACAGAGCTGGTGACAGAGGAAGGTATTTTTTTCTTCTTTCGTATGAGAACTTCTGTGGGTTCCAAGTAAAGAGATGCATGAGTAAATGCAGTTGTTGCTGCAATTTTTTTTTAAATTTTAGAGTGATTATTAAGGCAGTTATTGATAGTTGCATTTTTTTGATAAAAGCAATTTCAAAACTTGGTGTTTGGGCTCAGTCTTGCCAAAGTTTGGAGTTTCCATCCAAGAAGCTTCAGGGACCATCTGCCATTTTGAACAGCTCCCTAGAGCACGTGGTTCCAGCTGCTTCACTAAGCAGTGTTATGGTCTATTTCTGAGGCGGGCAATAAAATTCCAGCATACTGGACTGTGTCTGTAAATCAAAACTTACATTGCGAGGAACAGGGTTTTTCCCCAGGGTACCAGAAACAAGGCATTAATATGCTAATTTGAGTCTGAATTCAGCCCCCTTGCTCTTTTGATTTTGTATCAATTTTCCCGTTTATGCTCATGCACACATCAATTGGAAAATCCTTTAGTGGAAGGGACAAGCAGCTGTCCGAGGTGGCTGAGGTCTGGTCCTCCATGGAGGCAGAAACACAGATTAGGTTTTCTCCTGGGGGTCTTGCCAATCAGGGTTCTGAAAACACAGCTTATCTCATGCAAACTTCCTTTCCCCTAGAGAAACTTTAAAATGGGCTTTGTTTTTGCCAAGATTTTCTTTTGGTTTTCAGCTTAATTAATAGTGATCCAAAGGAACCAAAATAAGCTATTTGTGGTCATATGTGAGTGCTGGAATTCTCCTCTAATTTTGTGAACTTTTTATACTGAACTTAGTGACTTAGAAACACCCAAAAGAGCCATTGAATGTCGAAAGGAAAAATAATGTCCAGATGATCTCTGTTTTTTTTTTTTCCTTCTGTTTCTCACTGGGATTCAATTATTTAAGAAATTTTAACAAATTGCAAAAATTTTAAATGGCTGGAAGCAAGCAGTGCATATTATATTTATACTACATCATCAATAAGTAGAATTGTACTAGAGGATGAAAACAGCTCTTCTTATAATATTTTAGAATTTCACTTGTTCAAGAATATCTATTAACATGGATGGACCTAGAGATAACCATATTAAGTGAAGTAAGTCAGACAGAGAAAGACAACTATCATATGATATCACTTATATGTGGAATCTAAAAAAAAAAAAATACAAATTCCGTTTACAGACTGAAAACAGACTCACAGACATAGGAAACAAACTGTGGTTACCAAAGGGGAAAGGGTGGGGAAGGGAAGATTAGGGATTGAGGATTAACAGACACACATTGCTATATATAAAATAGATAAACACCAAGGACCTACTGTGTAGCACAGGGAACTATATTCAATTTCTTCTAATAACATATAATGGAAAAGAATCTGAAAAGAATGTATGTATGTGTATGTATGTGTATAACTGAATCACTTTGTTGTACACTTGAAACTAACATTGTAAATCCACTAAACTTCAATAAAACATTTTTTTTAAAAAAAGAATAATCTATGAAGTGTCCACTATGTGACAGACACCATGTGATGAGCCAGGATACAGAAATAAAATAATACGGGATAGCCCGTAAAAGAGAGTTTACCTACTGGGGAGTCAGATTTATGAACGGCTGCTATATTGTTACTTAACTGATAAAATAGAATTATGCACATGGTGCAGCTGGCATAGGGAATAAGTAGAAATCAAAGAGCACTTCGTAGAGGAAGAGGTGTTTGAGCCAGGGCGGAAAGAGTGCAGGGAATAGAGGAAACGTGGGTGTGGGACTTCTAGGTGGAGGGCACAAGCAGGCAAGGGTACAAGGCATTAGGAGGGCCCATGGTGCGTTTATGGAGAGCCAAGCATTTGTTGTAACTGGAATATAAAGTTCAAAGAGAAATGCCTAGTAGATAAGATTGGATTGATAAGCAAATGTCAGATCACTAGAACAATAAAATATTTTTATATTTGATATAGTGCCTACCATGTGACAGATAATCATGTTAAGCAATGAGAGAGATATTAATACTGGTATCAGGTCAACGGTATAATCAGATTTTCATGTTAGGAGGCTATTCTGAGACTCAGAGAATAATCTAACTCTAAGGGTTCAACATACTATTCGGGATATTATTGTAATAATATTTATAATAATAATATGCCCAAGAAGGACATCATAGTCCAACTTTTGAAATGATCTCTTTCCCCTTTCTCCTTCTCATTCCCTTACTAGGTTAATTTCTTCTCATCTTTCACATCCTTAAGTGTCATTTCTACCAACAGACCTTCCCCAAGCACACAGACTAGATTAGGTCTTGCTTTTTATACACTGACACACCACCCTGAATATTTTCTTCACAGCAATTATTCTAGCAGCATAATTACCTGTGTAATTATTCCTGTAGCATCCATCATCCATTAGCTTGTTGACCTCATGATAACAGGGATAAAGTCTGTCTTGCCTAGCCAAGTCTTTAGCACACAGCAGGTGCTCTTTCTATATTTTTGTGTAAATGATAGGTAGGGAATGTAATATTGGATAAAAGAAGATGGGTAAGAGGAATATTAAAAAGGCAGGATTGAAGAAGCTTGGCAAATGAACAAAAATGAAAAATAAAAGATGAATCTTGGATGAGTCCCAAGCTCCCAGCTTGGATAATCGGAGGCACTATTAATAAGAGTTATAATTAAATTGTGGGGAAGATGATGACTTAAATTTGAGCCCTACTATATTAATTAATTGAATCATAGCTCATATTGAATTAAGTTTTGTTTTCTTTGAAAGGATTTGGTGTCATACTAGTCTCATCCCAGTATATTTTAAAAACTTCTAGCGTGAGCTTATTCTGTAGAAGATTAACATATGCTATCTTCATTGAGTATTCTTTGCTTCAGGTTCAGATTATCTCTGTATTTTTGCCCTTATATTTCTGGTGTTCCTCTAGTACTGAACTGGGCTTCTTTGGCATATAGCATGATACTTTTTTTTTAAATTTCCAATTCATTAAATTAAAGTTAAAGATTTAAAAAAGCTGAGGGGTATTCTTTGCAATAATCAGACAGTTTTGGTAAGACTTTTTCCTTGGATATGAAGTTAAAAAATAGAAATTGAAAATATATATAATTAACATTTAAACCTCTAAGTATGTAAAACCCCATGCCAGTTAAAGAAAGATTTCCAAAGGCAGTAGATATTTTTAACATCAGAGACTGCTGTGCAATCGTCTCATCATTTATTCGTTTCATTAAAGTGAAAAATATTGTTTGTTTCTTTCCAGTTACACACAGAGAAAAAGAAAAAGACAAAGAAAAAGTAAAAGAAAAACCTGAAAAAAAAGGTATGGGATTATTCTTACTGCTGTTTTTTACATGCTGGTCCCTCCCTGTTCGACCTGTCTTCTTTATGTCAGATTTTAGATGACCAGATATTTATTTTTTTTAGTTATGTTATGTTAATTTTCCTTAGAATTGAATGGGTCAAGAACAGTTTCTAAGTTGAAGGAAGTAAAACGCTTAAAGACTCTCTTGGAACTCTGTTACCGATTTCCTTTCTACAAATGTATCAATTTTTCCCCTGGCAGTTTTGAGACTGCTTTAGCCAACAATGAGGATATTATTTCAGAAAATAATTGCCAATTTGATAGGTAAGAAAGTGTACTTCATTGTTTTAACCTGCATTGTTTGGTTACCTATTAGATTGGACTTTTAAAATTTTCACTTTCTTTGGTTTTTATTTATTTGCTGAGAATAGGCAACACAACTCACTGTTCAACTCATGAAGGTGCCTTGTGAAAAGCTTCTTTCTGCTTTGTTCCCACCCTCTCATCCTGTTCCATCTAAACCTCCCCCCACACACAGTAAATCACTTCTATGAGCTTTATGTGCATCTTTTTATAACTTCACTTTGTATTTATAAGACAGTACACATTATTGTTTCTCCCTATGTCTAAAAATTCAACAGATCTTATATTCTGGCTTTATAATGTAACAATATACCCTAGAGATCTTGCTATATCAGTAAATAGATATTTCCCTCATTCTTTTTAAAAAGCTGCATAGTACTTAAGTGGAGATATTTTCTTTCACTATATCTTTTCATTGCTTGTTATTTGTAGATTGAAGGATTTAAATATAATTTATAGTTTTTTATGTTTATTTCCTGTGTAACTGTTCACACTCACTGCCCATTTTGCCTGATGATATGTGTCATTTGGGTATACGTCACTTTTACAAATACATTTCTCAGTTTTGTAGTTAATGTAAGAGTTTCTGTCTATGTAAATAGGCATGTGCGTGCATATATGTGATATGCATGTGTGTGTCTACATTCTTTAGTTTTTAATATGGCTACGTATATTGATATTTTATTTTGGTATTTTTGCTCTTGAGTCTTCATCCAAAGACTAATTCAAGAACTACTGATGTTTCTTCAAGCTTAAAATATTAGTTCCCTATTTCACATTTAAATTTATTCATCAAGAATCCATTTTAATGTATGATAAACAAAATTCTAATTTAATTTTTTACTCTTGTTTTAGAATGGATCATGTCTAGAATATCTAGGCTAGATCTCAGCTGACTTATGTGTCCACAATGCACACAGCCTACTGAGCTCTCTTACTTTGTGAAACATTCTGTTTAGCTAGAGTGTTTTACAAAGCTTAGGAATCAGATTGGTTGAAACATGCTTCATTCTTCTTTATTCTAAACTCACATATGAAAATTTGAATTAAATAGTTGTTCTTTTATTAATGTTTACTTTCTGATAATAGTCATGAACTTCAATACAGCCATCTTCTCTGTTCTAGAAACAGGTGTCCATTTCCCACCTGCTATTGACTTATATGGAATTGTTGGCATCAGGTTCAGTGTAACTCTGACTAAATGCAATAATCTCATATTTCTTGTGATTTTTTTCAACCTTTGCAGTAACTGAATACTTCTTGTTAAAAAATAATTAAGAGTTTCTTGTTCCTAAAGTATAAACTTGCAGGAAGTTTGTCCAAATTGAAAAGCAGAAACAAAATGCTTGTGTCCTTTTGTTAGTGCATACTAATTAAAGGAGTTTGCTTTTTATAAATTATTATACTATAGCCCGATGACCTTGAGTATACCGTGTCCTGCTTAGCTTGGCGTAGTGCTCCTTCAGCTAACGTTGTCCAGGCTGTCACTCAGAACCCCAAAGGGTGGTGGGGATGACTGGGTGGCAGGCTGAGAGGTGGAAAGGCTGAAACCCTGGAGGAGAAGGCACCTGTTCTCTCAATAACTCTGCAGCTGCCAAGTCTTCAGCTGGACATTATACTCTAAGCTTTCTACAAGGCTTGTATCATCTCCAAAATTCTGGGGAAATCATTCATAGACTATATTTTTAAAAAATAATGTAAGATACATATTTTAAGCACTTTTTCCCCTTTTATAATACAAGTAAAGCTGATGGACATTCATATTCTTATATAGCTGGAGAAATGAAAATAATCTGGGCTCCAATTTTTCAGTCTAATAATTTGGCTCTTTCCTTAATCCAACTGTTTTAATTAAAATTTCTTATTTTATCACTTTATTTCCTATAATTTCTTTAACTCTCATTATTATTCTCTAATAAATAATATGTAACTGTTGAAAAATGTATGGTGATTTGAGAAACTACTAAATCACACAGTTTAATATATTTGAAATATGAGAATATCCTGCCCATGCTGTTGTGCTTCTCAGAACGCCTTTACTTAAACCACTCAGAGACACAAGATTTTACTAGTCAATGTAAGTAAAATCCAAGTCAATAAAATCCATTCATATTGATTTATTAACTTATTACATAAACAATGAGAAGGTATAATGTTTCAGGTATCATGTCAAATACTGTTCAATGAAGAAGCTGCACTCAACCAGCAATCTTTGATGATTACCTTAAATCCCATTGGTGGCTCTCAACCGACGAAGCTATTGCTTAGGGAGTATTTGGAAAAATTTTGGTTGTTAAAGTGTCATTGAAGTGGAGGGCATTTGGTAAGCAGGGACCAGGGAACCTCAGCACTTGTTCAATGCATAAGACATTCCCTCATACTAAGAAATTGTTTCTCCCTAAATGTCAGTTGTGTCCTTGTTGAGAAACACTCTTCTTAAGCAAAGCTCTAGTCCTGACCTAGTTGTTTCCTTTAATTGTAAAGACAGTGTTTCCTCCTGATAAAATGATACGTTTTTCAACAAATTCTTATAAAATCTCTGTTTGTCTTTCCTGAAAACTATTATTCTAAAATTCTACTTAGAATGATAACTTTAAACAGGAGAGTGAGACTAGCTTTCAAAATGCTTTCTAAGTCTTAATACCAAGTTTTTTAAAGTTTATTTACTTACTATTAAATCGGTAATTTTTATTCCCAAATTAGGCTCATTAATGCCATCAATCTTCAAATTAGTTAATTATTTTGGTGGCTATACAACTGAGGTTAAAAAAAAAAGCTTGTGCTTGAAATCTGTTAAAAGTTTGTGCTAATATAAAATTTTCTTTTTTTAGCAACTCATAAGGAAAAAATTGAGAAAAAAGAAAAACCAGAAACAAAGACAGTGGCAAAAGGTAAACTATACTTTTTACTTTAAAGGATTACATTTCGGGTAACAGATAACTAGATGGTTTTCAGCATTCAGCATTTCCTTTGCATAAAATTAATCTTGACTTACATTTAAAATAGAATATCTAGAAATGTGTTTGGGACTCAGCTGGCTCTGTTCCTTCTAAGTGTGTGCACTCCCCTCTCTGGGCACCGGCACCTCCAGCCCCAAGCAGAGCAGTGCTGAGCAAGAGGGGCTGGAGTGTGCGCTCAGCACTGCTCAGGGTGTGGGCTGGGGTAGCCCTGGTACCAGTTAGAAGTCTGGTCCTCTCCTTATCTGCTGCCTCCATCAGTGCCAGTCAGGGCAGCTCTCACCCCATGAAGACGAGTTGGCTCCTATCCTTTACAACCATGCACTCTCCTCAGCTGGGCAGCCTTTGCCCTAGTGTGGAACTGCACCTCAGAGCAGCATGACCAGAGTGGATGCTCAGTTCAGGCTGGGCATGAGCAGGGTGGTCACTGGAAACCAGCTAGAATCCCAGTCAGTGCAGTCCGCATCCTCTGCTTTGTTTCAGGAGTCAGCAAGCATGTGTGTGCTTTTCTCCAGCACAGTCTAGGTTTCTTACAGCCTCCTGTCAGTCCCACTGGTTTTCAAAGCTAAGAGGACTCATGCTCCTGGTGTCAGATCCCAAGACTAGGATGACAAATATGTGTTTCAAACTTCTCCTCCCCAAGGAGGGCATCTGCCAGCCTGTGTAATCCTGCTCTTTTTCCGTGTCCCCTCCTAGGGATGCAGGTCTGACCTAATTGCTTCTCTTCCCTTCCTACCTGATTTCATGTGTCTCTTTCTTGGAGCCTTGGTTGTAAAAGGAGTCTTTCTACCAGATTATTTTCAGTGGGAATTGCTCCACATGCAGATGTATTTTTGATGTGTTCTTGGGAGGAGGTGAGCTCTGCATCCTCTTTCCCTGCCATTTTATCTCCTCCTCCCTCCTCACATTTTAAAATACAGGTTTTATGTCATCGCTATATTTTAGAAACTCAATCTAATATTTTCAAGGGACTAAGCATTTTGATAAAAATTGGAATCTATTTTCAAAAATGTTTGTGTTTACACAATGTAAAATAGTTAGATATTTGAGGCAGATTTTTTTTTGCTAAATTGTTCCATGAGATAACCAAATATCATTTTACTGAATTAAGATAGATGAATGGAAATTTAAAGCTAGTAAGGATGTTAGTGATTATCCCAATTAACTACCTGACTTAACAGATGAAGAAACTTACCTCCAGGGAGAGAAAAATATTTGGCCAGATTTGGCCAGATTACAACTTGGCCAGATTATAAAACTAGTATGTAATTGAACTAAGCCAAAACCCCAAGTGAAGTGAGTATAAATCAAGCATTCTTTCCAAAGTTAATTAAATAAAGTTCTTCAAGCAGCAATTATTTCTTCAAAATATTTATTTAATACTGTATTAGTTATTTCTTGATGCATAAAAAATTACCGCAAATTTAGAGGCTTAAATCATTACACATTTATTATCTCACGGGTTCTGTGGGCCAAGAATCTGGACATGATTTAGTTCAGTCTTCTGCTTTATAGTCTCTCACAAGACTGCAATCAAGAGTTAGACCGGACTGCAGTCCCATTTGAAGGCTCAGCTGGGGAAAGACTACTTCCAAGTTCATTTAAATGATTGTTGGCAAGATTCAATTCCTCAAAGTCTATTGAATGAGGGTCTCAGTTCTTTCTGGCAATTGGCAGGAAGCCATCCTCAGTTCTTGCCACATGAGTTTCACTAATATGATTGCTTGTTTCATCAAACATAACAAGAGAGAATCAGCTAGCAAGATAGAAATAACCGTCTTATGTAAACTAATCATGGAAGTCACATACTATTGGGTAACAGCAAATTCCTAGGCCAGCCTGTGTTCACGGGGAGAGGATTATCCAAGGGTATGAATACCAGAAGGTGGGGATCACTGGGGTTGCCATCTTGAGTCAGCCTCATCTGCCAAAAATTATGAATACTTAATAAGAATATAAGTAAGAAAGAGAGAAAGTTAAATAGTTGGCAATTCTTTAATGAATGAAAGTTGAAATGGGTCATTTCTTAACTACAAAAATGTACGGTATGGTAGTATGTTTATTGGGTAATGTGATTTCCTCACTTTAACTTAAGGATTTTGATTCTGATACAGATGCTAATGAGTAATGCTAATTCCAAAATTAAATCAAATATGCTGATGTCATTCTTTTGATTAAACCATTTTGTTTTCCATTTCACAGAAGTCATAAATTGTCTTCCTAAATTGAGCTGGGTGGTTTGAACATAATATGACAATATTTTTTGCTTTTTTTATTCCTTAATAAACTCCTAAGTGCACTTAAGTGTCACTTAAAATCTTTTTGAGAAAAGTCAGGAAAAGTATTTTCACACAAAATTTTAAACACCTACCCAGTTCGATAAAAATAAATAGGAGTTGAGTGTTGTTTAGTTTTGTGGTATTTTCTGCATTATATCCACATTGTTGTTGAGTTCTCATTCATTTTTGTTTTAAATGTGAGGCAACTTTATATATTTCAAAGATGAAGATCACTAAAAATGTCTGAAATAGATAGGAAACTTTTTTTTTCATTTTTATACTTAAAACCACTGATAAAAACAAGTTTGTTTTAGGTGTAGTCTTGTGTTTAAGAAAATTACCTTTATTCGTTTATAAATTATAATGGCACTAAAAGTAGATCTCAATTTCACAGATATTTAATTTCATAGTACAAAGTGAAGGTTAAATCAATTGCTACCTGCAAGAAGTGGGTAGGTGTCACTTAGGGTAACCAAGTAGCAATTTCACACATAAAACAGTATAAACAAACAAACAAAAACAGTTGATAAATTTTCCAGATTTTGTCAAGTCCATTTCTAAACACATATTTACGTATGTAATCTATATGTCACTATATTGTACACATGATCTAAATAGAGTGAAATACATATAGTAAAATATATACTGTTTTCTTGATCAAAACTAATTCATAAACATTAATTTCCTGTTTTCTCTGAAAAAAGCTCTGTGCTAGACATTATGTTGCTACAAAAATGAATAATATAGTTCTCCTCAATTTGCTCTCAGTCTGGTAGGGGAGACAGTTATGTGAACTGCCATCTGTGGTACAAGATACATGGGAGGGAATAACACGTGTGCTTTAGTGAAGGCTGAGACAAATCTAAGCTCAGGTGAATAAATGATTAATTTCAGTGGCAGAACCATTTGTTATACAAATGGATTTATACATGTGGAAAATATGAAAAACATAGACAATATAGCTTGGCAATATTTGACATCTGGAAAATATATGAGATTTTTTAAAAAAGGAAAGTAATCTATTGGAGGAAGAAACTTTTGGAAAGATGCTACAAGAAGAGAGAAGATAAAGCCAGGTATCACAGGGTATTTTTGTTGTTGTTTTTTTAAACAATATTATAGGGTTTTAAAATGCTATACTTAACATTCTTCAGATAAGAATACTATCCTGCCAATCTTCAGAGCTCCAGCAACCTGCCCTGAGCCTAGGCCATGACTGGGTCTATGGGAGGGTTTGCTAGGTGAACGTGTATGAGTTGTGTGAGTCTGAGATGCCGTTGACCATCTCAGAGGAACTTTCTCTCCAGGCAGAAACTAATAAATATTTTGGTGTGGCATCTGGGAATGATGTTGATTTAAAGTCATTTGCAGAGAGCTGATGGTTTCAGTCATAGAAATGAATGGATCTCTTGTAGGAAAGAGCAGAAAGCAGCGAAGGAGACTTAGAAAATGTTTAAAGGGAGCAGAAGAACATCCCTAATTGATTGTAGTCGCAGAAGCCACAAAGATGTTGGAAGTCTGTGGAGTAATAGGGTGATTTTTTTCTATGGGAGTTTTATGGTCAGGTAACTTTGGGAAATGGTGAATAGCATAATCTCTCTCCTTGAAGATTCTGAACACATTTTAGCTTTGAGAAATTCGACAGTCAAGAAACCAGTTTAGCTTCGTGTTTCTGAATGTATTTGATCATAGAAATATCCCCCGACCGCTAAGACAGCATCAACAGCTCCCTGCAAAGTTTCTGAGAACAGTGCTTTGGGAGGTGTCAGTCCATTCACTTAAATGCAGTTCCACAGATGATTTTTGTTTTGCAGGCATCAGACATTATCACTTTCATTCTTCTCTTTACAGGACTTCATAATATTATCATGACTTAGTCTCAAATCACTGCTTAGTGTACTAAAATCAAGAAACTTGATTATAGTATTTTCATCAAATTCTTCAGCATGAGTGACAATAAAGGCTACCCATTACGTGGGCAAATGACATGAGAGGGTCCAACACTGTAGTAGACTTACTCTGATGTCTAGTGATTACATGTGATCCCGTGGAATAAATAATGTCTAACATGCAGCCGTTATTATAACCACATTTCACAAATGTGTCCTATGTAATATTATCACTTTGTTTAAACATTTTAAAGATTCACAGACTGATTAGTTCACATTCCCAATTCCCTTCCCCTAAAACACATCATAATATCAAATTAAGAATGTGTATGTACAGAATGTATACATATATACATGTAATTCATATATGTTCATATATATTCTAATTTATATCCTTTTCTATTTACTAGGATATATTTAAGGGCTTTGAGAGTCACTAGAATTATTATTTTTGACTTAAGTTAAATAGGAGGCAACATCTCAATTTCGGCTCTCTTTTCCATCTCTTTAAAGTCAAATTGTAGGAGACTATGTCTCTGATCCTTTAGTGGATTTTATTGTTTGGTTTCTGTTGATCATTACCAGTGGAAGTAATTTTGCATTTGCATTCCTAATGGTTATCTTTAAAAAATACTGTATTAATGATTCAGTTTCTTGAATGACTTTTAAGATATTTCAGTTGTGGAACAAACTGATCATATCCTTTTAAAAGGTCTGTTTCATTGGGCTTTTGGGTATGGGCATTGCCTTGCACTGAACATGCCAGCACATACATCCCCTGCAGAGTCCAAATGCCTCCTTGTTGGTATACTAAGTTCCTGACTACCTAAAAAGAATATTTTCATGAACAAATTAAGAAAGAGCCCAATTTACAAATGAGCTTCATTTTCTTAGTACTCTAACAGGCCACATTATAAACTATATAAAAATCAAATAATAGTCACAAGTATTTATGTCAGAGACACTGTACTTTAATTATTTTTCTTTTCCCTTTCTTTGAAAATTGTTCTTAATAACCAGTGAGAGATGAAATGCTACATTGCTAAAAAAAAAAAAAAAAAGAAACAAAACAAAAATAATTCAACTTTTATTTAATGCCATACAGAAGAGAAGAAAGCTAAGACTAAAGAAAAGACTGATGAAAAGACTAAAAAGGAAGTGAAAGGCACAAAACAGGAGAAGGTGAAGCAAACAGCTGCAAAAGTAAAAGAAGCATCTCCGAAACCCAAAGAGAAGGAGAAAGACGCTGTGGCTCTGTCCAGGCACGAGCAGAAAGGTAAACATGCAGAGGAGGTGGCCAGAGGTTCTAAGAGAATGTTGGGCAAGAAGCAGATGCAGTGAAATTAAAAACTGCCACGAGATCAGACTTCCAATGGGAGTAAAAGACTTGTATGAGTGAATCTACCTGAAAGGAAATATGATAATTTGGGAATTGAAATTTATCGATAGAAATAAATCAATGTGTTCACATATCTACTATGAATTTTAAAGTATTTTAAAGAGAAGATTTGTTAGTATCTGAAGTTATTTAAAAGTTGAGGACAAATGTTGAGTTCTTGAGATTTCTGTTAAGCGGAACAAAAATTGTATGTGTCCTACTCTTTAGAGAACAGCAAACCAGAAAAAGTGACAATTCTCAAGGAGTTTATTAAGGGTTGCATGTTCCAATCATATAGAATAAGTGTCATAAAAACTATCCGTACATTCCTGTACCTCGGCAAGGTTACATAATTTATAATATACATCAAATTATTAAATTAAGTTTGTCCAATGACTAAACTTATGACTTTGAAAGCTCCGTATCTGATGTACCGTACAGCTCTTCAATAAGAGTGATGTCCAACTTCCATCCCTACTTCACAGAAATAGAGCATTTACATGGAGACAGAATGTAAGAAAGTCTTTAAGGAAAGGTGTTAGGGAAACGGAAAAGGGTGGTGTTTTCAGAGGTCAGCTGAGGGCCTTATTGTCCCACATGTCTAGCCCTTCTTGAATCTTTCCTTCCCTGAATCCACTCCTGGCCCCAGGTTGCTACACAGCCTTGAGCCTCTCTATACAGAATGTGGACTCTGCTCTGTACGGACTATTCCTATACATGTGTTTTAGGAATGTGGCAAAATAAAAGTTTTCCTTATTCTGCTGGTTTTAATCATTTTATTTGAGGACTAAAAGTAAGGAATGGTTTCTATGAGATTTTCATTAAAACATTTAAACACATTTGTTACTGAGTAAGATACTTGGACAGTGAAACTAAAAGTAATTTTGCCTATTGTAAGTTACAAGATATGAAATTTACAATCCACACTTTTTTTGTTTTAGATTCCACATTCAAGTGAAATCATATGGTATTTGTCTTCGCAACACACTCTTGCATTTTATCCTTGAATTACTTTTTCCCCTGAATTCCTACTTTTATTTATTTGATAAAAAGGTATGTTTTCTGAAAACGTATTTTAAAAAAGGAAAGAAGGAAGTAAAGAAGAAAAGATTCTTTTTTAAGGACATGAAATTTCTAATTTAGGTAATTTTCATTTATTTCAAAGTAATTTTTAAAGATGTGAGTGGAATTAAAACTTTGGAGCCCAAAAACCTTTTTTAAAAATTTTAAAGATGATTATGTTGCCTTCAATCTATTAAAATATTAATTATAACATCTCATAAAGCTGTATATTATTTATAAAACATTTTAGGTAGAAAATACAGTAAGTAAAGAGAAAATATTTTGAATGGACTACTTCATTGTGATAGAAGACAGGAAAATTAATCTTCTATTCACTGACATACTTATTTAAAATGATTATCAAGATCCTAAAATACTGAGCACTTTAAATTGCCTTTTAAAATAGAAAATAATCACATGAAACCAGTTGAAATGTACCAAGCATATTTTTATTTTTATCCATAAATACAGTATGTAAAAATTCATTCCGGTTATATATGAGAGTACCAAAAATACGTATCTAGCAACTAGAAATATGAATATACTTTTTGATGTTCATTTTTAGTATCTTCATTATTTTGGGGCCATATTTTATTGATGAAGGCACACTACTAGAATATTTCCAAATCATGTCTATTTTCTGGATCACCTGTATTGTATTTTATTCCTATCAGTAATCAGAATTATTGAAGATAGTATTATATTACCATTTCCATTTTCAGTCTACTATTTTCATTTTCACATCAAGGGCTATTTATCTATTAAATGGACATTCAAATATCACTTAGAGATAGAAACAAAAGCACAAATGTGATCTTATCAGCTAAACAAATGCATTTGCTAAATGAAGGCTCTCCGTTGAGAAGAGCTACCATCAATTAGATAAATGTATTATTAGGTAAATAATGAAAACTTGACCTCTGATAACTGATCAGACACATAAATATGTCATTTAAAAAAATTAAGCAATGATTTAAGAGCAATTTGTTTATAAAAAGCCTAATCACATTACAGTTTTAACCCAGACATGATAAAGACATAGTACTTTTAAAATAATCTACCTGTAAGATGGCTTCGATTTTGAGACTCCTGTATTGATGACAGTAAATTATTGAGTTCTTTCTCTTTTGGGCAACGGATTATTTATTTGCTTAGCATAAAATAGACCTAGTGAGTCTGAGTCATTCTTTTCATACAGATTTCTAACAGTTCTTTTTAAATGAATAGGGACTACAGATTTTTAATCACTGGAAACAGATTTTTACATGGAGCACATACGCTTAGTGGCAATTATTTAATTATATAGTACACGTGCATATATATTCACATGTGCTTATTCTAAGTATTGTGTATATAAATATATACAACTGTATACATACAATATGTATTATATATACAATATATTCCTACTTAATCAAAAATAAGATTCAGATATCCATACATGCTTCCTGCAAACTTACTCGTACACTTCTATGTGTATAAGTTTTTATGGACCAATCTTAATCTGTTTAAAGAAGGAGCAGCATGATTAAGCATTGCTCTCTAATTTCCTGATGGTCTATGGCAAATTTGTGGGGAAGGAAAAATTCAAACCTCCCCACTGCCATGTTCATTCTTTCTTTTCTTTCTTTCTTCTTCTCTCTCTTTTTTTTTTTTTAACAACTATCTAAATCTTTGTGGCAGGCAGAGAAAATTGTAGCTAATGTGAACCTGCCACTGAGCACCAGACCACATATGCCCCATTCTCATTAGAGGTTTCTTAAAAGTTCTTTTCTGTTCACATTTCTGCACCCTGAATGCACTTTCTCGCAGCTGCTACTCCACAGGGAACACCGACAAGGCAGCAGCTGAGTGACATCCATCACTGCTCCCTGAGGATCAGGAAAGGGAGAAATGGACAGCATGTGTTATTCCTAGAAGTGTGTTCATTTGAGGGGAAAAAAAAAATCCTAAGAAGTGGTAACAAGATACGAAGTTACCTTATGTGAATTATTGTCACATAACAATGAAAGAATGATAGAATTGTTCAGATTTTCTTTAGGAAAAATTTCCTCTTTTAATATTAGAGTTGGATTTAAAGAAACATCTTTATAAAATGGATTTTTCAAAATCAAGGAGGTTTGGTTTGCTTTATCCTTAGACAGGTGAAGCAGACACACTGGGGACTGCCCAACATACACATGCCTAGAATTGTTACACATTATCAAAGTCAGCACCCAGGATAAGTGGAAATGGGCATCCTGATTAGAAACATTTAAAAATTCTTAGCTTTAAGTATGTAAAAATACTCTCTCATCTTCCTATTGAAATGTTGATGCCATCAGGATGCAACATCAGAGTATCATTTAAACATAACAGAAACTTCCTAAGTGTTATAACTCAATTTTCTAGATTGAAAAAATAGATGTTCTTTGAGTGCATAAGAGATTCTCTTTTTAAGTTGGAAGCTTATGGGACTATTGGTGCATTAACTAAACAAATGACATTTGGATTCAGAAAATACTGGTATAAAAAATATAAGCATGTTACTTTGGTAATAATTTAACATATAGTTTCATTTCACTATCAACATTCAGTTAAAGAAGACTCTCTGGAGCATGAAGATCTTAGTTAATTCAGTAAACTGTTCCACATGTTGTGCATAAACATCCCATCACAACTTGGGGCAGAGCACAGTGTTTCATTTTGGGGGGTTGTCCAAACACTTCAAATTCTAAATAGTCCCTGCATGCTAAACTTCTAATGTACATATTTTCTCCACTGCAATAGTACCACTAGAAATAATTGTGAAAAAAAAATTTTGAGCTATTTTTAGATCAGTGATGGTGAAAGTATGGTCTAATCTGATTCCTCAGGGAGTCTGTTAAAAATGCATATTCCTAGGGTCCATCAAATTATAGGTTTTTTGGATGACTGGACCAATACATCTGCATTTTAACAAATTCCTCACCTTTTGATATTTAAATTGCCCTTTAATAACTATTTCTTGTATTGTAGGAAGGGCACATCTAAAGTGATCAGTCACGTTAGCTACTGAAACAAAGGAGAGAGCCTACCAGTTTTAGCAAGTTCTCACTTGCTCAATTTCAAATTTGCCACCTCAGAGAAATGCACTTTTTCATCTTGCTTTATCTTAGAGCTAAATGGCTCATTCCACAATTTTGCTCAGGACAAAGTTTATGTCCAGAAAAGGGAAAAAAATCTCTACCTTAATCTCTTCTGCATCATAGAACTCCCAGGTCCTGGGGTCAGAAACCCCCATTATTACTAACAGTACATCCAGGAGCAAATAGATCCTTGAACTGATCAGAGAACTAACTTCCCTCCCACTCCCTACCTCACTCGTGGGAAAATGTGTTCCAATTCAACAATCAAAATCCATGCAAATTTTTGAAAATTTTGTGAGTCTTTGCCTACTCATTTAGGTACAAATGAAAAGAATTATTTTCACATCTGCAATAACTGTATCTATTTTTTTTCAAAGGTCTGGCAGAGTCTCATAATAAAATGGATTACCCTAAAAATACTATAACTACTCTAAAATCAATGAGGCTTACAAAAGTCCTTGTATGTGTATTTATATAGTAACAAGTCTTGTTATTTTGCAGGTTTGATATACATAATTTAGAGCACTTAAGGGTATGTCGTGTTGTATAAATTCAGTAAACACTCTTGGTCCTAAAGCTGTATGGATTTTTGAATTAACAAGATGCCTATTTAGGAACATGAAAATGTAAATCATTTTGAACAAGATTCATTTAATCATCCACAAGCTTTAAAGAAGATGTGGTCAAACTTACAGAATGATTCATCAACTGGAATTAGAATTGGAATGACCTCAGCAGAATCCAAAGTTACTTGAAAATTTAAATTTCAGTGCAATGTCTTTAATTTAGAGGGAAAAGAAAAAAAAAAAAGAACTAAAATCATCTTTGACTAAGTCTGTCCAAACCACTCAAATTTAATGCTTTAAAAAAAAAAACTTTTTCCATGGACCATAAACTAGATCAGAAGATGATCTTCTAATACAGATTACTCAGTCCATTAGCTTAGTAATGATATTTGGTCTATTCTTCTGGATTTACTCTTCTAATTGAAGAGAATCTTCATGCAGAAGATCTCTGACAGGTTGCGGAGGGGTTAGCCCTCTTGCTTGCATTTTCAAGAAACTTGCTGCAGCTTTGTTGCGGAAAGATCAGCCTCCGTCCCTGATGAGCCAAATAACTCAGAGCCCAGGTCTTGGAGCTTAAAAGAAAAGAGGCAGCTTTATTGCTTTGCCGGGCAAAGGGGACTCACAGCCGGCTAGTGCCTGCAAAACTGTGAACCCATCTTGGGGATGGGCCAGGGTGATTATACAGCCATAGCTCAAACAATAAAGCATCGATAACAATCAACAGAATTGTTTTTCTTTTTTTCTCATAAGACTCAGAGTGGCATCTTGGGGTCTCCAGGTGACCGATTCTGTAGAGGCTAGTGGTTGTCCCTCTTTCAATCTCTTTATCTTGTAAATGCCAAATTAATAGCTTTATTTTAACGATGGGCCTGAAGCTGCGAGTAGTAACTGGTCAGCCAGGGTAGTTGACCGTTGTAAGGACAAGCATAAGAATAAGCAATCTGTTAGCCTAATGCGGCCATTTTACTCTTCCTCCTTCAGCTTCATTCAGACAATCAGCTGAAGGGCTGGGAGTGAGTGTGTGGTAAAATGTTGCAAGTGGGAAACAATTTCCTCCTGTAAAAGTTGTATTTTATTATTGGAAGTATGTATAGATGGACAATGAAAAAAATTGCATGAAGAAGGTTTTGATTTTTAAAAAACAACCACTATAATATCACTCCAAACTAGTCTGTTCAGTTTTTAAGGTTATTCTTTTTATATAGAATAAATGGAAACATGTTCTTTATGTAATTTTTCCCCTTGTGTGTTCTTATGTGTGTAAATTATTCCTTCACAGAAGATACTGTAGTAACCAATATAGGATCATGCCATTGTGTTTATTTTGTTAAGTCATTTTTCCCCTAGGAAAAAAGAAAGATGTTGATGACATTTTTTTTCATTGCTTTTTTTCTTTCTACTTTTGTCAGATCAGTATGCATTCTGTCGGTATATGATTGACATATTTGTCCATGGGGATTTAAAACCAGGTATTCCAAACAATCCTTGTATGTGTCTGCTTTGAAAGTCTTCATTTCTAAGATTGTCTGCTTTTTATGTACTAAATTGTTATTATCATTTTTGAAAAATTACATAATGCATGTGTAGATCTAGAATAAAACCAGTAAAAAGCAGAAGTAATAACTGGCATTAGAGCCTTTAATTTTACTTTCTATGACTGCATGGCCTGTTGCAAATGAAATCAGTTGAAAGCTAAAAATATGCTAATATCTTTATATACAAAAAATGCTAATATCTTTAATAATATCTTGAAGTGAAGAGGTGAATTGTCTTATTTCATTCTTGGTAAACTTAGAATAAAAGACCGTGACAATGAAAGCATTCTTCTTTTTCAGTAGTGAACAAAATTCATATTAAAATCCATTGCATTTCAAATATTAAATCTTTTTTTTTCCTCAAAACTTTTTGATTTTCCCACTTACCAGTGAATTTGGGTTACCACTCTAGAGAAGTACTATTGATGGAAACAGTCAACCTTGGAGTTAATAGTCGACACAATGGGGAAGTATTTTTACTTAGAGGACTTTATCTGTCACCTCTCCTGTCTTTAAATGTCGCCCAGAGTGTAACAGGGGATTCTTCAATAATATCTTAATTAAGAGTTAGTAACTTGGTTTCTTGTACTCTGCCTTTTGCAGATTTAAAAACTGACAGTTCTATGTTTATGTCTGGGGAAATATTTCTAAGAAGATATTGTTAAGGAGAGAACTAATTTACATTAGAATAAATGAGGCTGATTGTTTAAATCAAACTATATTTTGTTTTCTTTAACTATTTTTATGGAAATCTTTCTAAAGTGTACAATTGTAATTCATGCGTATATTGGCAAACAGGCATGCAATATCTAAAATAAACACATAACATATCTAGTCTTAGAAGACTGGAAGATCATGAAAACTTTGACTCTCAGGAAAACTTAGTTAATTTTAGTAACATATTCACATTAATTTCCTCCTCTTTTGCTTCTTTATTTTCTTATTCTTCTTTTTAAACTTTCTTATTGAGTTAGAAAGTGAATTGAGGAGAAAAAAGCTGTAAAATACAGCTACTCACTTGGAGAAAATGATTAATGTTAAACACATGCATGTAGTATTGCAGTAAAATTCGGTGGAAGCATTGAGGAAGGTAGTTTAATACAGTGAAAAGACAGGGCTTTGGACACAAATACAGATACGGTTCTTGACTCCATCCCTTTCTAGCATTGGACCTTCAGCACATCATTGAACTCTGTCTGATCTTCAGTGCTCATACATTCACAATTGGGATCATAGTAACAAACTAACAAAGTTGTTAATAAAGCATCTACTAGATGAACAAAAAATGCTATTATGGCTTTATTCTTTAATTCATTCATTTCACCATAGCCTGTCTGGGCGAGCCTCCCACATAAAGGGAACCTGTCTACTTGGACGAATCCCTGTCTCTGTGCACCATTAACTCAATTTTAGGTAGCAGGTTGTTGCCCATTTTGGTTCAGCTGTGATAGTTTAAGAAAGTTATACTCGACACATATTTTACATTTTTAAGAGATCAAATCTTGAAGACAGCATTTAACTATTTAGACACAGGATGAATCTATATTGTTGATGAGCATGAGTTTTTAAATTCCATCATCTGAAGAAAATAATGTGTTCTTTGTGCCACTTAACTTATTCACAGTAGCTACTAATTGATTGTAAAATACAACTTCTAAGAAAACCACAGGACACAGAGAAGTGTGCATTGTCAAAGTCAGTGAGGGATGTTAACAGTTTCACAGTCACCATGCCATTTGTTTCTTTCTGAAAATTCAACAATGGATTAAGGTCAAAAAGAGCAGTAAAACCATCTCTGCACCAGTTAAAAGAGAATTTTGCTGTTTTGGGGAGGAAGAAAACTTTCCTCTGCCCTCCTAGGTTCTTCTGGCTGGTGTAAGAATTGAATTGACATGAGACAGTTTAACAGGAAAAAAATCAAATTTAATTTCGTAAGCCTTGGACCCCTACATTCAGGGGAGGGTCAGAGACAGAAAGGTAAAGGAGGTATATGTATTGCTATCCTGAGCTAAGGAATGGGCAGGGGCCTGAGACTCTCAAGACAGGAAGATGATTCACAGGACAGTTTCAAAAGAACAGGTACTGAGTAATTAGATGTCTGCCCTGCCATACAGATGAGGCCATTTAAATTAAATTCTGGTAGTAACACTTTTTCTGAGGTAAGTCCCCAGTTTAAACCCTTGTAGGTAGTTAAGGAAGGGGACATAGTTTCCCTGAGCCTGTGGCGTCTCTATTGCCCTAGCTCAGACCAGCCTTTGGTAATACTATATTAAAACCGTGTTGTAACCCCATCCATGTCTGTTTCATTCATCCCATTTTTCATAACCATCTAAAGATTTCCATCCTGCTGGAATGAGTCCCGAGGCTCTTCCCTTTTGATTCCTCTTTGTTCCACCTCTTTCAATACTTGCTTTATTTACCTTATTTCTTAATAACCCTTTAAAAAATTTCACCTTGTTGCAAAGAGTCCCTTGACTCTACCAGCAACCTCTTCTCATTATCTTGTTAATTAACCTAATGTTTTTAGTAGCATCTGTAAGACCCATGAGGGAAAGCTGAGACTGCTTCCTGAAACTTTTTTTTTTTAATTAGGGGAGTTAAGACTAGTTGTTATATTTCTTTGCATCCATTTTTTTAATTTGGTCTTTACATAGGTACCAATAAAACATCTGTTTAAGATGACAGCTCTCTAAAATGTACTAATTTAGTTTTTCCATTTCCAAGGACCCATCATCTGGTCATTGGCAATCAACCTTTCTATGGCTTAACCGTAGGTACAAAAACGGTCTCCAAAGGAGAATACAAAAAGATGCAGCCTTCATAAAGAGCCAAAAAGTTCACCCCTAAAAATAGTTTAAGAAAGCAGCAAACTTTGTTGCACTGACAATAAAGATGATGTGCTGCCAGCACTAACAAAGCAACAAAGGTTAAGCTGAAAAAGGTCCCTTATGGACTTAGACCTTTATGACAAACCCCCCTGAGAACTGGCATGCCTGGGCAGTGGTGCCAGTCAGAAGCTCGGGTTGTTACCTGTACTTAGGACCAACTGGCTACAGCTGCTCTAAATCCTAGTCTATTTGACTGACTGGTAAGTGCATGTGGGTACACAGATCTTGTAGATGGCAAACACGAGAGAGAATATTCTCACTGGTCATAAAGCCAAACAAGCTTTCAGGACAGAGAACAAGATAAAAGGAGACAGACAAGGAAAAACAGTGACCATCTCTGGGAGGAAATGGCTCACTAAAGCCAAGAGTATTCTGCCAAATTGGCCAGAGTCACTAAGTCTAAGGAACTAGCTCTCCAAATATTTTCTCCTGCTATCTAAATTTTTTTAAAAAGAGAAAAAAATAGAAGACTCTTACCACTTGTCAGATGTCCCAGTATCGCTCAGCTGTAGCAGCCTCAGGGGGAGCGGAGTCCAGCCAGGGAAGTTTATCTCACCAACTACACCAGCTGTCAGGGAGGGAGAAAACGTTCCTCTACTCTTCTAGGTTCTAAGAATTCAATTGACAGAAGACAGATTAACAGGGAAAAGTCAAATTTAATTTCATACATATGGGAATTCCCACACACACAAGAGGGTCAGAGACTTCACAGACATGAGAGGTGAAAATGAGCTATGTATTGCTTTCCTGAGCTAGGGAGTGGAATAGGGCTGGGGCTCTCAAGGTCAGGGGCGTAATTCACAGGACAATAAAAAGAGAAGCAGGTATTTGGTAAGTAAATGTTTGCTCTGTCATGCAGGTGAGGACACTTAGATAAAAATTATCTCTTACAACAACTCCTTTTCTGGGAAAAATCCTCAATTTCAATCCTTGTAGGTCGTTAAGGGTAGGGCAGTCTTTTCTCTTGAGCTTGTAGTCTTGACTGACTTTAGCTCCAAATAATCCACATGCCAAAATGGCACATCTTCGGGAGTCATGTTCTGAACCCTGACACTTTTAGCCATACAGGAAGAGCCCTTAAGTCATAGGTAAATGTTCTCTGAACAGTCATGAGTTCAAATCTGTAGCATTATGTGATATTCAAACTCTTGAAAATAATTCCCCAGTGCCTTAGGATTAGATTTCTTAATACCATTTAGTGACTTTCTAGTTGATTTCATAATTTATTTGTAATTTATTTCATCTACCTATAATGATGATTTTGAAGGTTTGTTGCTTTAATATATAAGAAATTGAAGAATATGTAGATTGGTATTTCCTGTCTGGGGGGTGGAATGGAAGAAGTTGGAGAATGGAAACCAGTAATGGTATGTCCATTGTTTCATGTAATAAATCATAGAAAGCTTCCTAAGTGTACAGAAGGAAAATTAATAATATTATCTTTGCCACCAAAGACAATACAGATGATAAAGTGATAAAAGCACTAAATATGGCTTGCATTTTGAAAAATAACGAAGGAGAAACAAGATTTAATCTGGGCATATTAATTTAGAGAAAATGCAAGTGATAAGACTTTGACTCTGACTGACAATTGCAGAAGAAAACAATTCCTGCCAAGTTTATTGCTCTGCGTGTATCCAGTATTTAGAAAACATTTGTGCCTCCATCTGTTTCTGTTTGGGATTAGTGGAACACCTGTTATTGTTTAGTTAGAGTTCATTATTAATTATTGGTAATGAGTTTTTAAAACTACAGTTTGACTTTTTCCTCTGGGATAAAGTGTTTTCTTCTGTATAGTATTGTCCCACCCTCAAATGTAACCCAAATTACAGTTCAAATTTGAAAAATATTGTTAAGTGTGCTGACACCATAGCATAAGGCTCATATTTTGCCTTTTTATCCTATCACATAAAATACTTCTAACTAAAATAGCCTTAATTTTTTTAGCTGTCTGAAGATGAACGAACATGCACACTCCTATGGTTAGTAACGATGTCCACCTCAATTACAGAGACCATCTTAACTAGGGAGCATAAACTATAAGGATCAGATTAATTTGTTGTATCCAGCCAAAACTGTCTTATATTGATTCACTCTATATTAAGTCAAAAAAATGAGAAAATTCTATTCAATCCTAGAAAGTTAGTGTATGCTGCTGACTAGAGCTATGAGCAACTGGAGTAGACGTATGTCTACCATGTGTAATTTTAGGGATATTATAGACACTGAAGAGCTCCTTTCTTCAAGAAATACTTTCTCTGCTGCCATTCGATGACCTAATAATCCCACCATTACATCGCCTCAGTGTGTAGATAGTCAGTGTAATAGGATGCATTTTAAATACCCCCAGACCTACTTTAGGGAGGAAGGAGGGAAAAAGGGAGGGGATGAGGGAGAGAGAGATGGAGAAAGAAAGAGAGAAAAGGAGTGAGATCTTGTCTTCCCATGCAGGGCATCCTGAAGCTGGTGACCCTCACTTTTCCCCTGGGGCTAAAGTAGTCTAGTTGTCATTTTCTTATAAGAGAATTATGAAAATTGGTTAAAGTCAACATTTGTTGCAACACTGAGACTCAATTTACAGTGTTTTGTGGGGTTTTTGTTTGTTTGTAGAAATTGATAGTACAGATGGTCAGGATAGAACCCTTTAGATTTATTCATCTTTATCACCCTTCCAGTAACTCCAATTTCCTTTTCCATACTTTGTGGCTAAGCACATTTTTCTTAAGCGACAGCCTACCGATGGTTTCATTCATTTAGGCAGACTCTTTAAAAGAAACATCATCATCTTGCTAGGCATTTTCATACTCCCTCTTCATCAAGTTCCACTTGGGCCAAATAAATTGCATGCAGTGCTGGGCAGAGTCAACCGAGTTAAGCAAGAGACACATTTCTGTAAGTAAGAAATCACATGGCTCACAGAGCTCTTTATACTCACTAGATATGGAAATCAATTTAAGTGTCCAGTACCAGGACCAGGGCTAGTGTGATTTTGCTTAGTAATTTTAACACTTTTTTTTCAGCTTTTCATCTGTGTAGCCATTATGATTAAACTTCAATACAAGTTAAAGTTTATCCCTTAGACGTTATCCCACCATTGAAATTCCAGTTACTCTCTGACTTTTACTTGAGCCAAGAATTTATGTCAAGGTAATTTATTCTACCTTCTGTGTCATTTATTCTCTTAAAATTGAAGGTATTCACCTATCAAAACCTCTGACTATAATAAGGTATACTTTGGCAGCCAATATTCCAATTCTATGGGTTTTATGTCCATAGCTAGAAAAAGCCTCAAGGAGTAAATTAGTACTCTTATTTTATTAAGATCCTTTTCTTGAACTTCAGTGGTGCCTAACTGCATTTTTGGTTTGATCCTGCTGAGAAGAGGTCAAATGTAATTGCATTATAGTCACTGTTATTTAATGGTTTAATCTAATGTATTTCAGAGCTCAATCGGCCATATTGGAGAAGACTAGGTAAAATTTAGTCTTGCTTTACTCTTCCCCCTCAAAATCCTGCTTCTAAAAAACATACTCACTTTAGTTCCAAACATCTAATTATTTTCACAAAAGCTTTGGGAGTTTTGATGTTTACTCAATAAGCATTTGTTGAATCCCCTCTGTAAGCTGATAATCCAGAAAAGAGATAAGATGTAGTATAAATAATTTTATAACTAAGAATAACTTGATAGGTATGCAATAAAGGTTCAGAAAACGTACATGCTAATCTCAGTATACTAGGAATAAATAGTTATCTCCACTTATCATTTGGACCTTTTCATGTTTTTTTAATAGTTTTTATTGTTTAAAACTATTTATAGAAGTAAGATTAAAGGAATAGTGAAAACTGTGATAAAAACTTAAACAAAGTGAAATGTTTATTTCATCAATTCCCTGGTTTTGAAGGTGTATATACTCTAAATTGGAAACATTTTTAAAAGGAACAAAACTACTCAACAACTATCATGTATAAACCTGCAATGTATCCACCTTGTAAATACCAGTTCCAGATTTCAAACACATCTTTAATCGACTCTAGGGTATTATTACTTCCAGTTCTTTCAGAACTTGCATCATCAAAATGTAACAATTTAATTTTTGAAAATTTTGATAGCTTATGATTTTGTTGACGAGGATATCATCTTCATTTCATATCTGTAAAATATTTCTTATTTTAAGATTTATGAGCATTAATTAGAATGATAAATCCAGTCATTTTAAATTTATACATTATTAATTGCCTTCTGATTTCTTCAGCATCTGTACACTTAAAAAACATAAATTTTGGCACACAGGTTTTGTCAAAGATGAAAGAGTACTGTAACATAACCTTTTAACAAAATGAGATGTTTCAGGTTCTTACCACAAAATATTGCATGGTAAAGTCCTAGCTGAAGAACTAATTGGATAAGAATAGCATATTCCCTTTTTGTCCTTTGGAATGTATTGTTCATTCATTGATTCTTGAGTTTAAGAAAATTCATTGTCATCTGAAGATTCAGTCTGAAATTTCACTTGAACAATCAGTTTAAATTTCATCCTAATCATTAAAGTTTAGTGTACTGCTATCTGTCTTTTTATGTTCATCTTTTGATTCACCCAATATCCTAAATATATCTTCCTGTGTCGATATTCTTCTCTTTGCAGAAAGGAATGGAAAATAAAAATTCTAAATTCTAAACAGTATTAAATGAAACTAAAAGTAAACCATGAATGTCTCCCGCCTTTTATATCTTCTTGAATGATAATGTAAAACCTTAGTCAACACAACGAAAAAACCAAATGATGAGATTACGATGATCTATTTTACAATTACATCATCATTCTAGGCAATTTATTTTATTTTTTTCTTTCTAATACAGCAGAGAATAACTGATGAGTGATGATGAAATAATTTCTAAGTTAATAAAATAGAAAATGTTCAAAATATAGAAAAAATAAGATCATGAAAATCCTATAATGTGTCCCAGATTTTTAAAATACCAGTGGTGCTACATGGTAATTACAAGATAGAAAAAGTTCTATTATGTAAAAATTAATTAATTTTTTCTTTGTTCCTTGGAAGAGCTATAAATAAAAATAAGACAAAAAATATCAGTCTCTACAATAGTGAGAATAGCTCAAAAAAGAAACAAAAATTTAAGATTGTCTTTAATGGACCCTGATAGTACTCTGGGAACCAATCCAATGGAGAGACTATAAAGGTGGGGTCACACAAGCCAGGATTTAAATACTTTGCTTGTGTTTTTTTTTTTTTTTTTTTATTCTCAGTTTCTTTATAAAACATATTTCTTAAGATTGTTAAAATGATAAACTAAAACAATATATGCACATGTCCTCCCCTGAATTTTTTTTGCTTTCTCTCTTACTATGAGAGTTTACTGTAAAAAGATAATGTTTCTGCTGTGAAAGATTGGAGAAAATCTTAATGAAGAAGCAAAAACTGAAATGAGCCTTGAGAAACTGGAGGATAGCCTACGTGAAGTTAGGGATAAAGACGTTTACGGCTGAAGGGATCATAACTAAGGCACAAATCACAATATCTTGAAATGTTCTTTTGTGACTGTTAATTGTTGAGTATTTCCTTTTTGCAAGACTCTTAAAATAATCTTTTTTAATCCTTACAAAAACTTGAGAAGAGTGTGTTATCATCCCTATTTTATAGATGAGAGAATTGAGGCACAGAGAGTTCAAGTGTTTTGTCTAGGTCACATACAACTTGGACAGAGGATCAAACCCAGGTTTGATTTCTAAAACCATTAGGATTAAGACCAATCTCTCTGCTTCTCAGACATAGACAAGGAACTGCCAATGGTTCACTTTGGTTGGCACTCAGTGATCTAGAAAGAGAAACAAAATTGGAAATGTTGTACAAGATTGTTTGGTGAGAAAATGAAGACCAGTTAGGGTAAGTCCAAGGACAGAAAATAAAGCTTGACCTTAGGAGGTGATATGAAGATAGATAAGATGATTTTAGAAACGTCACAATGGTAGATTCATGGGATTCATTAGTACTGAAACCACAGGAAAAGAAAGTAAAAGCTTATTTGGAGATTGTTGTCCTGAAAATCCCAAACAATGCTCTAAATAGAAAGCAGAGGAAGAAAGTGCCCACTGAAGTGGGCAGGGCTAGAGAAATAGGAGACTCTGAACTCATCTAGGCTTAAAGCCACAAATGGTATTCAGTTGCAAAAGGGGAATAAGTGAAAATTTCAATCCAAATGTCATTTGATAAACATCTGCTAAATATTAAGATTCATTCTGGGCACTTTCCCATTTTTTCCTCATTTAATTCTCATAGCAAACTCTGAAGTGGGCAGTTAAAGAATCAAATGTGGAGTTTTGGGGACAGGTCGGCAGTGAAGACGGGGTTGCGAGGAGAGTAAGCGAAGTAAGTCAGAGTATAAACAGAGTATGTTCTGCGTGCTCAACAGTCCCAAACTGAGCGTGGTAAAGCGTGTAAGAATCCTAAAAGGTGATCTCTGTTTTAACAAGTGGAGTGGATGATTTTTTGACTGAGAAAAAAGGAACTAATAAATAATAGAAAAAGATTAAACTTGAGAGATTGTATAATAGGAGACACTACATGTTAGGAGTTTCAGAGGAAAGATATCTGTGATTTCTGGTGTTAGAGGATATAATGTGCACCTAGAATTTGAAAGATAATATCTGACTAACTGTGGAAGAATACATGGGGCTTGCTTTGTATAAAAATGAAACAGAAAATGAAGGAGGACATAGCAGTACATGTGAAATTGATGTGCTTATATGACAATGAGGGTATCAGCCTGGCAAGACAATAATTTAAGATTAGGAAATACTGGAGCATAAGAAGTGATGTTCGTGGTGACAAATTACAGACACTTGATCAATCAGGCACAGGAGATAATTTGGGATGGAAGAGAATCTTTGAAAGATTTAAAGTAGAGCAATGACGTGAAACCGGCATTTCAGAGAAGGTGATCAGGCAGCTCTTTGCTTAAGAGGTTGGAAACAGGAGAAAATTTGTGGAATTTTGCTAAAGCTGTTGAGTCTAAAACATGGTTTAGAAGGAAAGAAGGCACATTCCACAAGCCATTTTACACAGGGGTGATGCTGGGAACTACATATAAGTGACCTAATATTGCAACTCAAAATGCTCCAAACTGTCTTGACAGTTTAAGTTCACACAAGTGGTAGAAACTTAAATGAGGTCTAGATGTAAACAAGAAAAACGAAATATGGGTGACTATTTGCCAAAAACACAGTGTAGTAAGGAAAGTGCTGGAACTGGACCAGTTCATAACCTAAAAGAGAACAACAGCTTCCTTTCCTTCTCTGGCTGATTTCTGTTATTTTGATTGTTTTATTTTAATTCTTCACTGGTGGCCGTTTAATGCATGGACGTTACAGGCAGTGAGAACAGGTAGTCAGGCGCACAGACTCCAGAGCCAGACTGCATGGTTTCAAATCCAGGCCGTGCCACTTGCTGGAAATTGTAAGTTTAGTCAAGTTAATAAATCTCTTTAAACCTTCATTTCCTCCCCTGTCAAATGAGGCTGACTGTAGGACTGCTGGTTGCAGAATGCACAAGCAGAGGGTCAAAGTACACTGAGGGGCCAAAACTTTCCGAGTGTTGGCTTTTCACAAATTGAACACATATCTAAGGATTGTTAGAAGCAAACGTTCGATAGAGATAGAAAAACAATTTTTTTAAGAATCACATGAACAAATAACACACTAGACCAATTTTGCCCATTCCAGTCATCTGATGTTTTCTAGCCTAGGTTCTCCTATCTGTATAAAGTGGGTGATAATACATAACTTATAATGTGATATTGGGGATCATATGAAAAAATCCTACATTCTGTGCATTAATGAGTTTGGTTTATGTGTTTTCGAGATGAGTTCTAAGAACTGGGTTAGATTCTATAGATACAGCAGTGAACAAATATACATGATACCTACGTCTTTAAAACAGGATAATGGGTATTACTTCACAGGGTTAGGGTATGGAATAATCCATCATCCACATACACTCAGAACATACTTGACTATACTATGTACTATTTAAATGTCTAGTGGTAGCAGTGGTGCCCAAATACAGCAAAATTATGGTTTCCTACTGAGCACTTCTTATGAGCTCTCTGATTTAATTATCACATATTATTCTCTCCCAAGCAGAGGAAAGAATCTTCGTTTCTTTACTGCCTTATATACACCTTCAAGAAACTTTTACCTTTAAATCCCTATTGCCTCATATTTTGCCAGATACATGCTATGTTTATTGAATTGAATTCATGATGTGCAACATTTATCTCAATGAAAAAAATTATTGATGATCATCCCAGAGCAGCCCTCTTTATTCATTCCTGGAAATAATCTTGTTATTTAAAAAGATGACAGGTTTTCAAGCATTGCAAATAGGCCCTGTGTAAAGATTCTTAAAGGAGTTATTGGTGGTGTCCCCTGAGACAGAGGCTCAGAATTAACAAAGCCAGGTTTGCTGTGTGCATCAGTAAACTGCAGGCAGCATATAGAATTAGACAGAAATGAGAGAAAGAGGAGAGAGAACTTCCACTTTGTTATGGGCGAGCATAGTTCCTGGACTTGGCGGGGGCCCCAGGAGAATTGCCTTCTGATTATTTGAAGTAGGGGGAAGCTGTTCGGGATAAATGTGTTCGATTTTCGTATTTGTCTCTATCAGCCCATTAAACATTCTAGTCATTAAAAATAGCTAGGATGTCCAGAAATAGATCCAAGCACTCGTGAGTGGCTGTGATTCCTCTGCTGCTGCTCTGACTCTCTCAGCTTCGTGGTGATGAAAGGCATTTGGTTTGGGCAGAAGGGCAGTAAATGAGAAGATTTCTCCCCTCTGCGATATAATGGCCATACGAGTTTACTTTCTCTTTATGGAGAACAACCTGAAGACCTAACATTTCATTTTCCTCACGTTCTCAGAATTCTGCCTCCTACCCTTTTTGAAAGAGGTGTCAAATTCTAGAGGAATCTCTTTGCTGTGGAGGAACTCTCATTACCGTGTCGTTTCGGTCCAGCCTTGTCACTATTAATGGCATGGACCTGCTGTCAGACAAGAATAAATTCCTTCTCAGGTAGCCTCCTGGGACTATTCAAAGCATGTTCTAAAAGAGTCTGAAAAGGAGCAAATAATACAGAGTAATTTGAATTGCTGCATGAGAAGCAAGGAAAATTAGGGCTTAATCAAAGAATTATCAAACTAATTAGGTGTTAGTTATTAATGTGCCATGTCTTGTAATAATCTTATCTGTCAGTTTATATGCAAGAGCGCAGATTAAAAAAGCATTCTAGTAATTACGTGAACATATTCCTCTGGTGCCGTTCTAAGGTTCATTTGGATGGCCCAGCAGATAAACAATAGGGAATCTAGGGCTTGCTAATGGTTCAAATACAGGCATATTTTCTAATCCCTTTTCTTAACCAAGTCTTGTTTTATTTTATTTTATTTTATTTTATTTTATTTTATTTTATTTTATTTTATTTTATTTTATTTTATTTTATTTTATTTTATTTTATTATTTTTAAGCCTCTATTTTAAACAGAAATAAAGACACCCCCTTCCTATTCTGATGTAACTACAAACTAAGTAGACTGATATAGCCACTTTCCCAGCGACCTATGTGATAAACAAACATGCTTTGTCCATAGCTTTTATTCCTGTACAGGGTGTTTGTTCACGATGAAGATAATACTGAGTTTTGCAATATTAACATTAATGTTACCAGTTGGAGGCTGTTCAACCAGTTGCTCAGATTTTTGGATCAGTTCTAGGACTGCCATGCAGCCCAAAATATTTTACATTTTGGTTTTCTAAAATATTCTATGTTGAGGCAATGATACGGTTGTTCCCACATAGTAGTCATAATCATTCCACGTTTGAAGACAGTGTGTTTTGCTTGCTTATCTCCTCATCGACATCCAGGTTGATAGACTCAAAGTCAGGTTGTCCATCAGTCTCCCAGCAGTTACTGGAGCCCCAGTATGTACTGAGTAACGTGAATTTCAAAGCAGAAGGAGGTCACAGTCTAGCCAGAAATTATTGCAAATAAAACAATGAATGGTACAAAGAAGCTGGGAGAGAAAAGCAGAACATACTAATTAAGGACTAAATCATATGATGCAGGTTATACTCATTATAACCACCTAGAGAGGAAAGAGCCACAGAGACTAGGACAGGCTAATATTTTGTCAATGATCATCTTCAGTTTTACAGTGGTTGTTATTATTAGTTGCTTACAATGAGTTTATTTATCCTTATTTAAGTGACCAGTTTTTTCAACCCAAGGGGGAAAATATAGTGGAATAATTAAATGTACTTTTTAATTTACAATACCAAGTGAGAGATCAATGCAGGCTGAATACTGAACAAAGTAACATCTCACCATACTGATGTTATCTTTACCACAGTGTGTCCTTTCAAATCAGACCCTGTTATACTTTTGTGCCTGTCCTTTGTCATGCAAACTTAATCATTTATTACTACTTTTCTCAAATCTCTGCCACTCTTTTATTAAAAAAAACTGTCGCCTACAAACCACTTTTTTTTTGCAACCGCTTACATTGTTTAGGTAATGAGCACATGTTTAATAGACAAGGTTTGTAACAATTGGCATCTCTTAGACAAAGTGAGGAAAATAGACATAGAAAAAGCACTAATATTGTCATATTGAAACATCTGGTGAAAACAAACTGATGATTTAATCTTCTCTTACATGGAGATTGCATAAGAGGTAAACCTTCCCCATTTTCTAATATTCATGACAATGGTTACATTAATAATTGCTTTTTTTCTCCCCAAAAGAATATTTTTGGTGTGTAAATTATAAATAGCCTCCTGGCAGAAACTGGATAAGCAGTGTGTATTGTTTTAAATGACAAAATAATATGAATTATACACAATTTAAAACAGGAAGAGAAGTTGTATGGTTTCCAAATGTGTCATTCAAGTGAGAGTATATTTGTGAATTTAATTGTGGTGTTAAGCCTATTAAATAATAATTATTAACATGTTTCCATTTTATCCTTTACCTATTAAGTACTAGCATTGAATGTTTATGTTTGTGTGATCTGCCTGTAGTTGAAAAGATACGGTGTTTTATCATCTGTATTAAAGCACCAGGTAGAAAATTCTCCATTAAAATAACGAGTCCTTTTTTTGTCTTTCTGAGATCAATTCCAAAACCAGAAGATTCTTTATTAGTTGGCTCTATGGTTCTTTTTTAAGCTTTTCATATCTCTTTGAATTGCTTGTAAATATGGAATATTTTCATGGGTTAGAGACAATTTGAAAAAAAAAAAAGGAAAGAAATTTTCCTGCAGGTGAATATAAAGGATAGGTCAATTGCAGCATCTCTTCCCTTTGCCAAGTCCTGCGTGGTGTGAAAATAGCTTTGGGGGTGGCTGAAATGTGTCAGACTGATTATATTTTGTAGAATGAGATCCCTGTATAAAAGAGAAGCAAAACTATTTCACAAATGCCGTTCAATAGCTTTAAAAATTATCTCCCTGTATTTGAGGATAAAGGTAAAGGAAATTCACAATGAGCCTCGGATAACATGGCTTACCTAGAACTGGAGGAAAACTTAGGTAGTCATCCAGACGTTATTCTACATCAACCCTTTAAAGATTTTTGAGGCCTATCAGAGATGATGATGACAACATTGATGATGCTGATGAAAAGATTTACCAGTCACCGAGCACTAGCAGTGTACCAGGCACTGTGCTAAGTGCTACACATGGATCATCTCACTGAACTCTCACCAAACACTAGGAGGTGGCTTATAACTCCTCCACCTCATCAATTAGGAAATTGAACCTAGAGGAAGCTGCAGAATTTGCTCAGATCGCTGGATATTGTCTCTAGCACTGTGGGGAGAATTATAAATATTTCTCTGGAAAGGGGATTACTGCCTCTTAGGTTTTCTTTTTTTTTTTTTTTCTCTTTTCTTCACTCTGTATTGAGTGGTATAATTTAAAACAAACTCATAATCTCTGTTTCCCTCATAATGCAAATTTGACATGTACTCCTAAATCTTGCCCATACAGTTGCCGCAGAAAGGAGGCCATCAGCAGATAACTTTTAGCTGCCCTTGCTGGCTTGTCAGGGAAAGGAGTCTGGTATCGACAGCAGAAGCACTTTCCTTCCATACTCGAGAGCACAAATAGCTTCTCACCAAAATTACTGGAGGAATCTTGGTACGGTTTACTTTTAAACTTCCTAGATATCTATTAAGCTGGCCATAAGGCCTGATAAAATATCACCCAGTTCCATCATTAGAGTTTAAATAAATTTTGTTCTTTGTGGTTACAGTGGCAGCAAATTGAGATGGAAGAGAACAGAGTAAATTTCTCCCTAAGGTTGTTGGTCGGTCTGGAAGTTACTGAGGATGAAAACAATAGATTCTAGCGGTTTAGGAATTGATTTAGCAATCCACTGTGCCAGCTGTTCTCTGTTAATAACCTCTTTGGTAGAATCCTCAAGTCAAACAACCAGAAAAGATACGAGACAGAAGGAGGCATATTGATTCTCCATGTTTAGGTACTTTGCAAAAATGTCAAGCCTCCTACCTCTTAGAAAGGGAATTTGTTATTCTGCTTGTAAATTATTTTAATACATTTGTAAATGTAATGATTTTGTTTTGTGAGCTATCTTTTCTCTTATTTCCTCACCTTTGTTTGCTACGCATATTCTCACAGATCAATAATTTGGTGTGCCCTGATTTTCAGCCTTTCAGTAAATCACTAAAGTATATTGAATGTCTGAAAAGTCATTCTGAATGTAAACCGTGAACTATTACATTTTAACCTGAGAGCTTTGACACATTAAATGTACTCATATTTAGGAATATTCCACGTTATAATGCCCTGGTTGGTAAACAAAAACCTTATTAGAACTGATACTTCTGTTTTAGTAGCAATGATCAATTAAATTAAATGAGTAATAGCCCATTATTCATTAGTCAGTAAGTTAACATGGGGGGAAAGGGGCATGCCTGGGGAAATAGATAAAACTGCAGATTTTTAACTCAAAATTTTATTGAAATTTTGTCGTTTTTCTTAAAAATCATTCATTTTTAATACTATGCAATTATGTCCTGAAAACTTAAACATAAAAATAATATTTTAAATATTTGTCATGGAAAACATTAATTTCTAATAATATAAACCATTGTTATACTCCATCTACTCCTACCACTCCACTCCTCAGAGTATAGGCATCTCCATTTTGATAAAGAATGTTAGATATGTTTGACATTGGCGAGCAGCATCTCAGAGACATAATTTGAATTAATTATAACCTTGAAAATTGAATTGACATAACTAATGGTCGAAAACATGTGCTATTTGTATTTTAAATCATCTTCAAATGAAACAACGGTTAAAATGTCCATTAAAAAATCATTTCACCATAATATGGAATGTTACAGTTAAGATCTGTTTTCTTTTAATTATTATGAATATAATTAACTATAGAATTGTTAAAGCATAATATAACAACACATGTCCTGAATTGAAATTGCTTAGCATTAATCTAAGTTTTATCATATATTTTGTTCATTCCTTGTCCCATTATGCTATTTCTAAAGTAAATGCAAACACAAAGACAACAGGTTGCTGTTCAAAGATCTCTGCATTGGGAATCAGCATTCATGAGTCCTAATTTTAAGTCACTTTGGTGAATTTAGCAACTTGTTCACCTTTGGGCTTCAGCGTTCTCAGTGAATTCTCAGGTGTCTTCTGGCACTAAAATACTATTCATGTTACATCTGTGGGTGCAATTCTTTAGGCTGAAACATCATAAAGGATAATTTGCATAGTCTTTCCAGTTAGGGGAACCATAGATATTCAGATTATATTGCAAGTGTTATATCTTCTTTGGGCTGTTTAATATAGAAGCTACTTCTCTTCATCTTTGGGCTTTAGCTCAGTTTTTCCCACTAACCATGGATAAAATAAAAGAAGATGATTACTTCAGTCTGGAATTATAAATGATCAAAAAGTAGAAACCCAAAAGATAAATAAATATAAATTTCATTATGTAATTTGTTGGAAGTATTTTCTACTCTACTGAGAACTAAATGGACCATTCATATTTTAATATTCAAACATTCTGGAAATAGTATAACAGAACAGCTTTGAGCAATATTCATTTATTCACTTATTCTGGTAATCATGCATTTTCTCCTTTAATTATTCATGTTCCCTTACCAAATATGTGTTAATATTCCAGATTCTGAACTCAAGTTGCTCATAGTCTAGTGAGGATTAAAAAAACGAAAATAACAATAACAAAAACAGCCCAGGCTTGTAAATAAACACTTGTATTGAGAATCAGAGGATCAAGTGTACAGTATTCTGGGAGCATAAAGAGTTGAGAAGGGAGTGGGTAGAAGGGAATCAAGGAAGAGATTAAAGAGCTGAGCTTTGAGAAATGACTAGAAGAGGCCATGTTCTAGTTCTCATCACTAGGAGCGTATACCCCCATAGATATTTGACCTTTCATTGGGTGACTCCATGACAAGTAGGATATTTTCATTCTAAGTACATGAGATCGTTTTTATTTTTATTTTTGTAAATTGAGACTGCCATCCATCTAACATGCTTCATTAATCTCTTTTCATACCAATTCAGCCTTTGTATTCAAAGAAGAACATACAATTCATATTACCTATTTGTCTGTTTCTCCCATCTTTCCTGTCTGCCTCTTGCCTCGCCTTGGGTATAAATATGATTTACTCCAGGCTTGAAAGAGATATTGTTCAGAAAGCTAGGAGAAACTATTTAACAAAAGTGAAGATAGAATAATTCTGACAGCTTTGAAAATGTCCCAGTTGACAGTCTATCTAGAACTGTGGAAATGAGAAAAGGTAAGAAATTGGCTCCATGAGGTCAATTTAGTATCTAATCAAGGTTAAACAGAACATGACTACTAAAGAAGACTATGAAAATTTTTATCTTAGGAAATGAGATATATATATATATTTAGATCCTCTAAGAGTCATGAGTCATTTATGAGTCTAAGAGTTACGAGTCTTAGATCCTCTGAGTCATTTATGACAGTAATTGGCAATTGTCTTGATCTTCCCAATAGACTAAATAAACAGAAAAATTAAATGGAGGGAAGAATCTTTATCTTAAATTGGGTCTTCTCTGTTTTGCATGACCTTGATTCAATCACTTTTCCTTCCAGAGACCATTTTTGTCCATCTGAAAACTCAGGGTGTCGGAATAGCTGATTTTGAAGTCTCTTCCACACACCCAAACTCTGTGATTATGTTTCTGTTCACCTATTTGTGTTAGGTCCCAGACCTGGGGTATTCTGTCGTAATCGAGGTACAAGGATAAATGGAACAATGATATGGCAGTGAATCAATCTTATTTCCTTTCTTTAGTTGGCTTTTCCATAGAAAAATTATTTCTACATTATAAATTGGAGATGAAGAAGAAACAACACTAATATGACCTTTATCATTTTTAATCAAAAGAAAGTATGAAATATGTATTTGGCTACTATTCCTTGCTTTCCATCAAAGTGAATATGCAAATATATAATAATACATGGAAATATTAGGGAAGCTTTTTATCAGGATGCAGAGAAACCTTTCCAGTAGAAACATTTTGGCCTGGAGGATGCTCTTTGATCTAAGAAGCTGAAGCTTTTGGTGTCTTAAACACCCTTATAGTAGGATAGCATAGCCAGTTTATACTAAATAACCCATTTGCTTAAAAATTTTCTAAAATCATGAAAAAAATCTTGAAAATTAATTACTGATAAAGTATATAATTGGGATTACCAGTAAGGTCACGTGGCTTCTCCTTCAGTGTTTTCTATGTAAGTCCTCTGGCAAAACTGAAAACTATATAATTCAAGTGACAACAATGACTAAGCAGTTAGTCCATAAACAGCATCTAGCTGAGTATAACAGAAAGTCGCCCGCCTTTATCTGAGTATTATATTTCTCATTTGTTCCCAGATGCTCAAGCCAAATTGTCAGTCGGCCTTACTTTCTTTCCTTCACTTACCATATCAAATTCATTTAAAAATCCCATTGGGTCTGTGTCAAAATGTACTCTGAATCCATCCACTTACCTCAATGTCTTTATTTTTCATTGGCCATATCTTTAAACTTGCCACTTATTACTCTAAATAGTATTCCTTATTACCCTCCCTTGATACATTTTTTAATAGGATATTTATTTCCATTTTACTTATTTAGTTGCTCTTTTTCCTCTCTGCCCTGTAGAATCTCAGCTCCATGAAATAGGTGATTCTGTCTGTATTTTTCACGGCTACAACTCCATCTCCTAGGAAAGCGCCTCGTACTGAGTAGGCACTCAAGTATCTGTTGCACGAACAACTGAATCTCCATTCCTAGCCCACGTGGCCTCTCACCTGGGTTGTTTCCATCATCTGCAACTGATCTGCTGCTGCCTCTCATATTCTTTTGTCTGAAAACATTGTTTTTGTTCACACAGCAGCCAGTGATCTTTTAAAAACCTGCATGTCATCCTCAAACACTTCAAAAGCTTAGCACTGCCCTTAGCACAAATCCAAACTCACTGGAGCAGCTGAGAATGCTCTGCTTGGAGCCTGTCTCAGCTCTCCAGCACCAGGGGCCTTTAAGCAAGCCGGGCCGGTGCCTCACTCAGGCTGCCTGACTTGTCTTTGCCTGTTGGGGCATCCTTTCATCAGACCTCTTCCGAGGCTGCCCCCCTTGTATTCAAGTTAGAACTCAAGTGTCTCCCCCTTGGAGAGAGAGCCAATTCATACATTATACACTTGTCCTGCAGTTAGAATCCTCACACAAAGGCTCCCTGCTCTTCTCCCCCCTCGAGACAGCATACCTTGGACTGGAGCCACCACTGACCAGCGGAAGAGCTGCCTCTTAATTTTGCACTAAGCAGGTCCTCCTGGTCAAATCTTGCCACCACGGACTGTGCACACTAAGAAAGAAGACGCTTTTCTAATTTGCACAAACACCATTCTTGCTTTTTGAGCTGATTTAGTGTGATCTCTTTCCCTCAGTTGTTGTCTGACTCTCCACTCTGTTTTGATGTCCCTGCATTTCTGAGATCTAAAATTATGTCTTGTTTTCTATTGCCTGTCACCATCCATCGCTTTTGTAAGCTCCATAACAACAGGGTTCTTCTGTGTCTTCACTGTGGTCCCTCAACTGACTTGTGGGTACTGTTATGCCCAGGAATACTTACAACAACCCAGCTGGAGGAGACATTATTGTTCTCATTTTACCTTGAAACAAATGAGACCCAAGTCAAGTGATAATTGCCCATTTATTTGTTCCCCCATAAAACTGAGTACAAAGGATGCAAATTACATGTGTAGAACTTAGCAATACACACCTAGAGTTAGAAACGTACTTATGATTGGAGTAAATACCTTGATCTACCCACCCCGTACAAACTACTGAATTTCCTCAGATTCCTTATTGATTCCTTATTGGTAAGTTCCTCATTCATAGGCAAACTCATGAGTCTGGGATTATTACATGAGTAGTGTCAAGTTTTTTATTTTAAATAAATAGTGTTGGAAAGAGAGGAGTGGCCAACACTCTAAGTCTCTCTGGTTTCTTCTCTCCGTTTTGTGACTGTTCCAAAAGTACAAGACAGAGAAGGAGACACTCAGTAAGGAAACATGAAGGTCAATCACTGTGTCCCTGTTTTAATAAAAGACACTAGCACAATCCAATCACACATCTTAGCCTAAAATGTAAACTATATTTTCATTTAATTTTAGTATTTGTTCAATTCTAAACTTTATAAATATTATTCTACGTGTTATAAAAATAGTCTAGGAACCTTGTGACAACATATATAAATAAAAATATTGCTTTAATACATTTAAATGACAATCTTTTTTTTTTTTTACAAAATTCAGATCTTCCCATTTTATGTTTAGTTCACAGAGATTCACAACTGCTTTTCATGATGGTGAAAGAATGAATTGAGATAAGAATTTGTAACATTCATACTTTGTACTTTTTAAAGATGTAAATGAATGTTAATTCAGTGGTCATTTAACAGAGTGACACCTTCTCTGTCCCAAGATCTATCAGCTTTCATTGTTTGCAGCACAGGAAGACTTTCAAAGGGTTTGTAGTCTTCTGGGTGTACTCAGTACCTCCAGGAAGATGCAGTGGGGACCCAAGGGAAAAATATCTAACAGACATTGGAGAAAAAAATTTCCTTAAAATTTGTTTCAAGGTTTAGGGGATAGGCTTTAGTTGTCCAGAAATGGTTTAGAACCAGGAAGTCTACTTTAATAAAGAAACTAGGTAAATTAAACTTAAGTTTTGTGAATTGCTTTCTCCTTCACATCATCTGAATTCAGCTCGTAGACTCCTACTTGACTTGAGATTCTGAGTAATTCCATTCGTCATTTCTAGCAAAGTAAAGAAAACAGCAGTAACTTACATCATTAGAAGGAATGCACACTGTATTCCATCCCCAGTGGAATTCCACTAAACTGAAAGCAATCAAATCGACATGGGTGAGGAAAAACTCAGAACAATAAAATATTGGCAGCTTACAAACATGCAATTCAGGTATTATGGAAATCAGCCAGCCAAAATCACTCAAGGAACAAAAAAATAAAGCTAATTGACTACGTTTGAATGTCAGAGGGATTTTCAGGCAGTAGCTTGTAAAATGAGGGGCACCTTTAGAATTCCAAAGTAAATTTCAACAATCTAAATTTTTCCTTCAAAGAGTAACAATCTTCAAGAATTCCAAAGAAATAGATTCCTAATAAAATGATAAGCCTCTTTGCTGTAAATGAGTTCCACTATGTCTGTCATATTTAATTTTATCTGTTGTTGTGTCTTTGTTTTCTTACTTCAAAAGTCTGTTTCAAGTCCTCTTGTGTAATTAGGTGGGATATAAATTGTAAACATATTATAGGAAAAAGAATATTTTGAGTATTTACTATGTGTTGGATGCTCCATCACTTAATCCTCGTCACGGCCCTGAAAACTTTCTTCATTTTATAAAGACTGTGAGGCTTAGCTACTTCATGAAATTTCCAAATTCACACGGACTGTTTTAAGTGATGGAGCTGCAACTCTCACATCTATTTGACTCCAAGCCTGTGGTCTCTCTATACTACACAACATTGCTTTCATTACAAAAATTTTTTTATTAATATAACATTATACTCATATAATTTATTATATAACATTGCATATAATACATGCATACAGCAAAATGGTCTCTAATTTCAATAGTGTTCTCTGACGTTATTTGAGCATAAAAGAAGACTTTCTGTAAGTCAGTACTAAAGAGTCAGGTGTTATTATCAAGTATGATGCACCTGATTTGTTTTGGTGTCCCCTAGCATGACAAAAAGTTGTCCTGAGCTAATAATTCCACTGCCAGGGCTACCTAGCACTGTCACTGTGGAGGCAAAAGGACATCAGGTGTTTTCTTCCTCTTTTTCTGTGGTCCTGCTTCCCCACGGCAAGCACTGCTTCACAGTCATGCAGTCAACCAGGTTAGAGCATGCAGTACAGCCGATTACAGTCGTGGAGAATTTCTGATATAAACCCGATAGCACTTTGTGCTGCAGAAGCACCAGTTTGTCTGTTTTAATAGTTCTACATAGTTTGGCATCCAGGCCTGTTTTTCAGTAGATACTCTCTGTCTAGAACCTCCTTCTCCTCCTCCTTTCTTTCCTTGGGAAATTCTTTTTACACATTTAAAGGGTGTTGCAATGAATCCCCTCCAGAAATATTTCTGGGACATCTACTCTGTTTATATTGTTTCCCATCATTACAGTCTATTATAATGATCTGTCTCTAAGTCTGTTTTAGCCATTGTTGGGAACTTTGTGCTGGCAGCATTGGGGTTTAATGGTTCTTCAGTGCTGGGAACTGATAAATGTTCACTAAATTTTTCTTTTAAATAAAATAGTGACTTCAGAGTTCCTCCAGGAAAATATAAGAATATTTTGTCATGTGAACTATGAATTATTCTCTGGGGAAAGAACTGAATATACTTAAAAATCAGTTATCAAAGAGCTTATCAAGACTTTAAAAGATTATGATTATACATCACTACTTTTCAATAAAGTACATGACAGGAGAGAAAGCAGTTTAGTATGAACGGCAGGATTCTATGAAGATATTTTTGAAAATCTTGGCATTTAAGAAATAACTGATTTATGTATATTCATGGTCTCTTGTATTTTAAGCTTTAGATATTTAATTGACTCCTTCCTCAATCTAGATTCTCCCTAGATTTTAAAAACTACAAAATATCATCCTACCTTAGAAACATTTTTTTCAAGATGAGCTCTCTAGTAAGACTTGGAAGTGAATCTTTCCAAGGATACATTCCTTCAGTCTACAAAGAAGGTGGAAACTCAGGTTGAAAGCTTCACTCCTCTGTCTCTTTCCAGTTGCAGAACCCCTTACGTGTGATGACCCGCTGCCTGCCTAAGGGAGTCTGAGAGGAGCTCTAAACACCTCAAATCTGCTTAGGAGCTGAGAACCTGAATCCCTGTTCAACTCAGTTTCAAACTACAAAATGAAAATTATACCTACATCCTAAGGATCTTGGGAAGATTGTAGACTTAATAGATCACAACTGTTTGGGATCATTTTAGGCACTGTGTTTTTAGGCATTTTAGTAAGCACTATATACACGTTAGCTAGGGAAGAAAAACACTTTTTCTATACAAACATTAGCTAGGGATCAAACTCCTTTCTTAGTGTGCTCAGCCTTACCTTTTGTTTGCTTACTGAAAAAGGGACTTCCACCTTGTGTTATGTTTCCATCAAATCTTTGCTCTCATGAGTAAAAAATTTTATTAATAACATGGGTTGATACTTTCCTAGATTTATGGCCTGCATGGCATGAAATCATTTGCTTTGCTCTTGTTCATATACTTGAACATGCTCAAGAATCAACCTGGGTGGGTCTAACAACTAGTAGCAAGTCCTGTGATGAATGAAGACTAACCCCTTCTATGTGGCTTGAGGGCCTGGGATTCCTCTCTTCTCACCAGCGCAGAAGGTGGTGTGTGTGTGGCTCCAATGGCTAATCCTCTATTCACCAGAGCAAACTAGTTGTGACAAATTCTTTTTTTTTTTTTTGTATATATATTTTTATTGAAGTATAGTCAGTTTACAATGTTATGTCAATTTCTGGTGTACAGCACAATGTTTCAGTCATATAGGAACATACATATATTTGTTTTCATATTCTTTTTCACCATAAGTTACTACAAGATATTGAATATAGTTCCCTGTGCTATACTGTATGAACTTGTTGTTTATCTATTTTATATATATCAGTATCTGCAAACCTCGAACTCCCAATTTATCCTAAGCAGGCAGGTCTGCTGACATTTGATAATATCTAGTTGTTGGTGAGATTTTAGAAGGTGCATGTGCCCACGTTGATTGTTGGATTTAAAAGAAACCCACAGCAGGAGCTGATGGACTGAAAATTAATGATAAAACATTTTATAAGGATTTCATGCGGGATCATATGTTAGTTAATGTTTACAGTTCGTGGCCCGGATGGTTTTGGTTAATTAAAGAAATCACTTGGGATAAGGAAGCACTCAGAAACGATTGTGGGCGCTTATACAGTTCATAATAAGCCCAGAGACTTGAGGGAGGCTTTCAAGGTTCTATAAAACTGAATATATTTTCCCTTTGGCCCATTATTTACTTAACTGCAGGTCATTTATTTTGGCAGGAGAAAATGTACCTGTTCAATATCAAAAGGCCTATGAATTTTAACCTTCTTTTATTGCCTTATTATATCATTTGAGAATTTTTAGTTAAATGAAAAAAATGGTGATTTTGCTCTATAGTAGGATTCCTCTCAGCTTCTGTGATTTTCGTTTCCATAATTTGAAGTGCATATTGAAAATAAATTGCTTTATTTGATTGCATGTGGATTTTCCATTAATGAAGTCCAGTAGATATATTTGACATTGTTATATACACCTAAGAAAAGTAATATATTCAGAAATGGCTCTGAAGATAAGTGAATCTGTGTTTGTATCCACCTAAAGATCTCACCTAATAACAATTTTTCTTCTTGCATAATAATATGGATTTATACTTCAGACTATGAATTATGCATGTGGGGGATGGATGTAGCTATTTTAGTTGTGGATATTAAATTTGTTAATACTTTTTTTTCCAATACCTACTGCGGCACTGTGTGCACAGGACAAAGCCCAGCCATACCACCTCCATTACCAACACAGCAAGCTTCCCGACCCCCTCCGGCATCACCCACTCTTGAAGGCAAGTATTTCATTTTATTTTCCAAAGATCGTCTCTATCGTAGCCAAAACAGAATGTAGAGAAACAAAGTGAAACAGTGACAGCAGCAACAACAAAAGCCGTGTTTTCTTGGATAGTTTTAGTATGCCTCAGCTGCAGTTTACTTTTCCCAAAATCACAATATGCTCCTTTTTTAAACACCAAACATTTCCTCCTAAGATTTTGTATCAGTAACCATCAGCTTCCAGAGGAATGAACGGCTTTATACCCTTGAAATCAAGCTAGAGGGTGTAGGGACCAATGGACAAGGATACGCCCTGGGAGTCTTGCAGTTTGACGACTTGGTGAATTGAGACTCTGGTGCCAGACTTCCTGGGTTTGAATCTGAGTTTCATCTCTTACTAGCGGTGTAAATTCGGAAAATTACTTCAATTTACTCTCTATGAATTTTGTCATTTCTAAGATGGACAAAAATAGTACTAATCTCATAGAGTTATTGTGAAGAGGGAATGCTCTGTGTGTGTGTGTGTACCTGCTTATAAGTGCTTTATGAAATTAGCAGTTAATACTATTAGTAATTAGTTCTTTAAAATATGATGTTCCCAGATGAGCAAAATTAGAAGAAGGAAGTATCATCATAATCAGTTTTGCCAGACATTCCAAATCATTTCCCAAAGTCTTCATTCATTCATTTCTTCAACTAAAATTTGTTAAATTCCAACCATGGGCTCATGTCAGGTGTTGTCCAAAGTACTGGGATTCAGAGATTAATGTAAAAATAGCTCCTGCCATACCAAAATGCAGTTTTCAGATACAAAATTAAAGGTAATTAAAGAAGATCTGAATCTAAAACACAAGTAGCAAAAGCCAAGTATGCCACTAATTTTCTGCAAGAGTACAAATGGAGGTCCCCTCCAGATCATAGCAGCATTCCTCCCCACCTCCCCCAGCTCTCTCCCACACTTAAAGGGACCTCTGGGGACCCTGGTGGACACCAGCCTGCTTACTTGCCTTCTGTCCACTCTGTCCAACAGCTCCCTGTTGACTTTGTTCACCCCTTGAGACTAGAGGTGACCACAGTTACGATGATTCTTTCAAGAAGAGACCCATGAAGCCACTGGCATCAGAAATAGGGCTGTGTGGAGGGGAAAAAAAAAAAATCAAGACCCCAGGATGTGGAGTATAAGAGAGAAGAGATTCTGTAACCACACCCTGTCAACCTCATAGATTCCTAGGTCTGGGGTGGGTACAGCCAGAGGAGGGCCCAGGAGAGCACATAAAGCACAGAGCCTCCGGGAGGGGCCCTGGTTCCTGATTCTAAGAGGTGTGCTGATTTACCACAGCGTGATAAAACCAGCGTGAATAATAAGTCAGTACAGAGTACTGTGAAAGCTTAGAGAAGAGAGGGCATAGCTCTGTTTGGAAGAGATAAGGAGGGTCCCAGGAAAGGCTTCTCTGCAGAGATGACTGTGGAGCTTAAATCTCAAGAATAGGTGATTATAAAGCAACAAGGAAGGCAAGAGCATTGCCAATACCATGATTGGCATATGCAAAGGCATGGAGATGAGGAAAAAATAAGTTTGGTCCAGAGTAGTATAAATAGTTCAGCATGGAGAGAAGGAAGAGGCGTGAAGAGATATTAGGTTAGTTGATAGAAAGGCACGTGGAGGGCAGATCATGAAGTACTTTGTAGGCTAATAAACCTACAATATAATCAGCCTGCAGATAGATTTATCAACATTTTCTGTCTTTAATTATCTAACCTTTCTTTCCTTCCTTTTTTTTTTCTCTGATCGTGGTTTTGTTAGTTTTGCAAATCTCTGACATCATCCTATTTCATCTTATTTCACCTATTTCAAGAATTTTTTTTTAAATTTTTGACACATTTACATGGTTCAAAATTGAAAAGTTTTAAAAATTACGTAAGGTAAAAAGTCTCCCTCTTGGCCCTATCCACCAACTACCCAGTTCTCCATATAGGCAAGCAATATTAGTTGCTTGTAGAATCTTCCAGAGATATTTTGTGCGTGTGCAGACACAAATATTTCCTCTTTAGCTAAAAGGTTTTTTTCTTAGGAAGATGGGAAATTTTCCATGGATGGTATAGAGTTGTCATTTAGAAAGATCAACCTGGCTGTCAGTCTGCTGGGCTAGACCTGGTTTAAGATTGATTGAGGGCACTTGGGAACAGAACGGTCCAAACAGAATAGTCCAAAGCCTGAACTACACAGAGGTGTAGTGGATGGAGAAAAGTGGATAGATCAGAAAGATGCTTGGGAAGAGAATCAACTGGTCCAGTGTTCTGATTTGCATAGGTGCTTAGATGGAACAAGAAATGAGAATGACTCTAGGCTTCCTGAATTAGATATCCAAGTGGACAGTGGCCACATTAACTAATATGGGAAACCACTGAAATGAAACAGGTCTAGTGAGGAGAAGCAAGGAGATAATGGGTTCAGAAAGGATATGAGAGTTTTCCAGGGAACATCTAGGTAGAATTACTGAGCAGACCATTCTAAACTGGACGTGGAACTCAAGAAAATATTATATGACTGTTATAAGGAATTATACCCTCATATAACCTGTCCTCTCTTTTACATCTTGCTTATCTTCTCCCTTTCAAACCCCACCCCCAAATGAATCTCCAATAATGATGAGGAAACGTCTGAGAATTTCAGTCCACCTCATGTATCCTGAGACCCCTCCTATAAAGGTGACCCGGGCTCTGTTGATTATTTCCTGTTGATTAGAAAGGTAGTGGGAACTCTGTGCCATGGGAAATAATACAATAATAAACACCCTGTGCTCAGGAATCACACAGATCTGGGTTCAAATTCTGGCTCTGCTCTTTTCTACCTGGATGACCTTAAATGTGATACCTAAACTTTTAGACTCTTTATTAGTAAAATACTGATATTCATAATATCTACCACAGAGAAGTGTTTTAAAGACAGAATAAAACTATAATAATTGCAATTTTTATTATTGTGTTTGCTATAGATGAACGTAGGAAGTTCTTTGACTGCATTTTATTGGCTTAACACAACTTTCTACAAAGAATAGTTTGTAGATTACTATTATTTAAAAAAATGCATATGTGTCAATGCAAACAAAATGTCGATGTGTAAAAAATCTTACAAATCCAACCAATTGTTTTACATCAAATATCTGAATTTGGTAGCCTGTTTAGATAGTCTTTTATTTATTTTTACTTTTTAGTTAAATCTGAATGCTTTTGCAAGAGATGCATTGTCCAATTGACCACAGACCCAACAGTCATTTTGGCTATACATTTGTGTTTCACACAGCCAATAGCCAGGGAAGAATCTGAGTAGCTGAGCAGGTGATTTTCCTAAGTTTGTGTTATAATACCAGCATGTTCTATGTACTTTTCTGGCCAGATTCTGACCAAATCATGCCTTTGGCTATGTTCTCTTCAATTCACATTTCTATAGAAATACTGTTTGCTACACTTAAATGCATTTTACATTTGATATTCCAAATCTCTGTAAGTTGGACAATAGTTATTTATGATTAACAAACGTAGACTTGGAGTTTATTTATTTGTGCTAAATTAGTAGACAGCAGGACTGGGATTCCAGCCCTGAATTTCTAGTTCCATGCCCAGAGATCTTTCTATCATATTATCATGCAGTCATTGGAGCCTGAGGAGTCAGTCTTCATGTTTTCTGAGACATCAACAACTTTGGGAAAATGAAGACAAAGTTTTGTGCTTTAGAATGCAGACTCTGATTTAGAATGCAGGGTGGGGCCTGAGATTTTTCATTTTTACCAAGCTCCCAAGTACTGCTGATGCTACTGGTCCAGGACCTCATCTGAGAAGTAAATCCCTAGGTGATTTAGGAGGGAGGTGGAGAGAACAGTTGAATATTTCTAAAAATGCTTGTAATTTAGTATTAGTCATCTAGATGACCTATAAGTTGCCAAATGTCCTTCAAAATGGCTGGAATGACACAAATAAAGAAATTCTGACTGCTTGTTGTCAGGGAAAAAGCAAAAGGTTTCAAGCCAAATACCTAAGCATTATAGAAATTCTCAAAAGAGAGCAAGAGAAATGCCATTGGGAATAGGGGGAAATGTTACATTATACTTGTAAATTATAACAACCTATTATATAGTATGCAAAATATTTTGATTTGGCCAGCTACAAATTGAATGAATTAGCAGTTGCAAATTTCAAGTAAGAATCCCATACAATCTGTAAGTCAGGACTGTGTGAATACCAACCTGAAGAAAAGAGTTTGTTTGATTAATAGGGACCATGATTTAATGAAAAGTTCATGGAAAGTCTCCCTCTAAGAGTCCAAATCAACAATGCTTCTTGAATATTTAGAGAACAGCCCAGATTTAGTCCAAGTTTTAACACTGTTGTCTCCCACCCAAGTCAGCTACAGACACATAGTATTTAGCCCACACATATCTTTTATTTATTGTTTTTTGAAAGTGATCGATCATCTTGGGTAGTGTAAGCTTCCCACTGTCTCCAGTGACTCTCATGCCTCCTTCTCCTGTTCACTCCATTGGGTCCAGACTTCTTCTGTATGTGTGACAATTATGTGAAGAGAATTTCTTCTTGGTATAATAATTTCTTAAATTCTTGATCAACTTTGGTTTCAAAATCTGCTAAGGCTGCCTTTGCAAAATACCGCAGGTTGGATGTCTTAAACAACAGATAGTTATTTTTTCACTGTTCTGCAGGCTGGGAGTCTGAGGTTAGGGTGCTAACATGGTTGGGTTCTAGTGAGAGCCTATTTCCTGGCGTGTATGGCCACCTTCTTGCTGAACCCTCACATGGCAGAGAGGTGGCAGAGAGGGAGCTCTGGTGTCTCTTCCTCTTCTTAGCAGGGCACCAGTTCTCTTGGATCAGGACTCTGCCCTTACAATCTCACTTAAACGTCAGTTTCTAAAGGCCTTATCCCCAATCCAGTTACATGGGGGTTAGGGCTTCAGCATGAGAATTTTGGAAGGACACATGTCAGTCCACAGCACTTGGGAACCTCTATGCTTAGTTAACAAATAAATAAAGCAGCTTAAATGTTTATTTTATGTAATATGTTTAGTAAGTTGTTTAAATATTTCTTTTTGAGTAATCAATGACTTTGCCTTTTTCATTTCTATCATACATGGTTTTCCAAAACCGTGAATTCCCAACTTACATCATCTTCTGCACATACTTATAACTGACAGGAGTTAAGTATTTTAAATTTTTTTCTTAATTGAACTCAAATATAAATGAGTTTATGTGAAGGTAATAAAACAATGAAAACTCTAAGTAATCTCATCACCGGCTACTGATGTGTATCATTTACCTAGCTAGGAAACAAAAGACTTAGAAAAAAATTATAGTCAGAAGGAGGAATTGAGAGAGAGACCAGTTATATTCCTTTTGGCATTTAGACTATAGTAGCTTATGTGACTTGAGATAATTCATCAAAAACCTGACAAGTGACCATCTCACTGTCCAAACGTTCACAGAACAAGAGAAGCCTATAAATAATAGTCACATTTTCAGTTTCATCAGATTCTAATTCTGTTGTTGCAAGATGGACATAAAGTAAGGGACTCCAATGCCTCCAGTTTGAGGCAGATTTTGATAGTCAGATTGCTTAAATGTTTGACTCTAGCTTATCTCCAAGAAGAGGTTCCTGAACCACCCTGTAGCAAATGCTTTGCCTATCAGTCTGTCACTTGGAAAAGAATGGGTCATTTGTTAAGTGGGACACTTCGGTTCTATTGTTACATTTAAAGAGCAATTTAATTTGACATTTCATCCTGGAGTCCAATACTGCAGTGTAAGTGAACAACCTAATAGTGTTGCAGGACGACAAGGCAGGCTTGTTAGTAGTGTCCACTCTTAATTCCCAGAAATGCACTTAATTCCTTTGCACTGAGGAAGCTGGCACTGAGCAGCTTCCCAAGGAGTCCACCTTATCAGGCGGTGCTGAGATCATGGGCTTTGTCAGGGCTCGCAGATGTGCCGCCTGTGGCTTCATTAACATAATTGATTAGGAACTAGGACGTATTTAGTATTAATCAAGCTGTTTTTAGTGAGGCTGATTATGCAGTCCTTGATGCACTATTTTAGTCTGGAACTTCCTTAGGACCAAGTTGCAAGAAAATGGCATTATGTAAAAGGGAACTTACATGTAGCACTGAAGTATGCTCTTTGATTTGAGGAAAACAGTAACAAGTCAAAATGTAGGAACTTAAACATATTTTGCATTTTAATGTTTAAAAAAGTAGGGCTTGCATGTAGACTGGATTATTATGTTTGCTCACAGGAGACTGGAAACAATTTAGGATTTTATCAGTAGAAATCTCAAAGAATCATGGACCTCATTATGGGTAGCAGCACTCTACACATCTGTGAAGCCCTTAAAAGCTTCCTTTGCGCTTTCATGGCACTTGAGAAATGTAAGTTTCTCACAACACTTGCTCCATTTTGCAAAGTATCTGTGCACTTCGAATCTCAGGCCGCTTGTCTAATGCCTGGAGGTTAGCTGTGTCTGGCCTTTCTTGAATTTTACCCCTCTCTCCACACCACACACTTTGTACACCATAATGAAACTTTTTTTTATTGAAATATAGTTGATTCACAATGTTGTGTAACTTTCTGATGCACAACATAGTGATTCAGTTTATATATATATAAATATACGGGTATTCTTTTCCATATTCTTTTCCATTATTTTTATTATAGTATATTGAATATAGTTCCCTGTGCTGTACAGAAAGATCTTGTTGTTTATCTATTTTTTATATATATAGTAGCTTGTATCAGCTTTTCTCAAACTTCTAATTTATCCCTCTCCCAACCACTTTCCCCTTTAGTAACCATGTTTGGTTTCTGTCTGCCAGTCTGTTTCTGTTTCATAAATAACTTCATTTGTGTCATATTTTAAATCCCACATATAAGTGATATCATATATTTGTCTTTCTCTTTCTGACTCAGTATGATAATTTCTATGTCCATTCATGTTGCTGAAAATGGCATTAATTTATTCTTTTTTATGGCTGAGTAGTATTCTATTATATATGTATATAATGTGTATGTATATACACACACACACACATACACACACCAGATCTTCTTTATCCAAATATCTGTTGATGGACATTTAGATTGTTTTCATGTCTTGGCTATTGTAAATAGTGTTGCTATGAACATTAGGGTGCATGTATTTTTTCAAATTATAGTTTTCTATGGATATATGCCTGGAAATGGCGTTGCTGAATGATATGGCAACTATATTTTTAATATTTTAAAGAACTTCCATACTGTTTTCTGTAGTAGCTACACCAATTTACATTCCCACCAACAGTGTAAGAGGGTTCCCTTTTCACCACACACTCTCCAGCATTTATTATTTGTAGGCTTTTTGGTGATAGCCATTCTGACTTCACTGTAGTTTTAATTTGCATTTCTCTAATAACGAGCAATGTTGAGCATCTTTGTATGTGGCTATTTGCCATCTGTATGTCTTCTTTGGAGAAATGTCTATTTACTTCTTCTGCTCGTTTTTTGATTGGGTTGTTCTTTTTTGTTATTGAGTTGTATGAGCTGTTTGTATATTTTGGAAGTTAAGCCCTTGTCAGTCGCATTATTTGCAAATATTTTCTCCCATTCTGTAGGTTTTTTTTTGTTTGTTTATGGTTTCCTTGGCCGTGCAAAGGCTTATGTTTTATTAGGTCCCAAATGTTTATTTTTGCTTTTATTTCTGTTGCCTTGGGAGACTGACCTAAGAAAACATTGCTATGATTTATGTCAGAGAATGTTTTGCCTATGTTCTCTTCTAGAAGTTTTACAGTGTCATGCCTTATGTTTAAGTTTTTAAGCAATTTTGAGTTTAGTTTTGTGTATAGTGTGAGGGAGTGTTCTGACTTCAATGATTTACACATGGCTGTCCAGCTTTTCCAACATGACTTGACAAAGAGACTGTCTTTTCACCATTGTATATTCTTGCCTCTTTTGTCAAAGATTGACCATAAATGTATGGGTTTATTTCTGGGCTCTCTATTCTGTCTCATTGATCTATATGTCTGTTTTTGTGCCAATACCATGCTGTTTTGGTTATTGTAGCCTTGTAGTATTGTCTGAAATCTGAGAGAGTTATGTTTTGTTCTTTTTCTTGAAGATTATTTTGGCAATTCTGGGTCTTTTATGGCTCCATATAAATTTTAGGATCATTTGTTCTAGTTCTGTGAAAAATGTCATGTATAATTTGATTGGGAATACATTAAATTTGTAGATTGCTTTGGGTAGTATGGCCACTTTAACAATATCAGTTCTTCCAATCCAAGAGCATGGGATACCTTTCCATTTCTTTGAATCATCTTCTATTTCCTTTATCAATGATTTACAGTTCTCAGCATAAAACTCTTTCACCAATTGGTCAATTTTGTTCCTAAGTATTTTTGTTTTTTTGATGAGATTTTAAAAGAGATTTTTTTTACTTTCCCTTTTTGACATTTCATCATTAGTATAAAGTACAGCAACAGATCTCTGTATGTCAATCTTGTATCCTGCTACCTTGCTGAATTCATTTATCAGTTCTAGCAGTTTTTGTGTGGAGTCTTTAGGGATGTCTATATATTGTATCAAGTCATCTGCATTTAATGACAGTTTTACCTCTTCTCTTTCAGTTTGGATCCCTTATATTTCTTTTTCTTGTCTGATTGCTGTGGTTTCCAATTCTATGCTGAACAGAATTGGTGAGAGTGGGCATCCTTGTCTTGTTCCAGATTTTAGTGGGTAGGCTTTCAGCTTGTTACTGTTGAGTGTTATGTTGATTGATGTGCATATGTTGAAACCATCCTTGTGACTCTGGGATGAATCCAACTTGATCATGGTGTATGATCTTTTTATGTGTTGTTGGATTTGGTTTGCTAATATTTTATTGAAAATGTTTGCATCTATATTCTTCAAAGATATCAGCCTGTAATTTTTTTGGTAGTGTCTCATCTGGTTTTGGTATCAGGGTGATTGTGGCTTCATAGAATGAGTTTGGGATGGTTCTCTCCACTTCAGTCTTTTGGAAGACTTTGAGAAGGATTGGTACAAGCTCTTCTTTGCATGTTTGGTAGAATTCCCTAGTAAGCCATTTGGTCCTGGACTTTTGTTTGCAAGGAGTTCCCCTCCCACTCCCCCAATAGGTTCTATTTCACTTCTAGTGATTGGTCTGTTCAAATTATCTATTTCTTCTTGATTCAGTTTTAGTGGGCTGGATAGAAACTTGTCATTTCTTCTAGGTTGGCCAATTTGTTGGCATATAATTATTCATAGTATTCTCTTTCTCTCTCTCTTTTTGTATTTCTGCAGTACTGGTTGATATTCTCCTCTTTCATTTCTTATTTTGTTTATTTTAGTCCTCTCTCTCTTCTTCTTGGTGACCCTAGCCAGCATTTGTCAATTTTGTTTACCCTTTCCAAGAACCAGATCTTGGTTTTATTGACTTTTTTTTCTACTTTTTAAATCTCCATTTTATTTACTTCCTCTCTTATCTTCATTATTTCCTTCCTTCACTAACTTTAGGTTTTGTTCATTCTTCTTTTTCTAATTATTTTAGGTGGTAGTTTAGGTTATTTATTTGAGACTTTTCTTGTGTTTTGAGAAAGGCCTATATCACTATGAACTTCCCTCTAAGAATTGCTTTCACTACATCCCATAGATTTTGTATAGTTGTGTTTTCATTGTTGTTTATCTCAACATATTTTTAAATTTCCTCTTTGATTTCAGCATTGACCCATTGGTTTTTGAGTAGCATGTTCTTTAATCTCCATGTAATCTTTTGTTTGTTTGTTTGTTTGTTTGTTTCTCTTTTTGTGGTTAATTTCTAGTTTCATGCCATTGCAGTCAGAAAAGATGCTTGGAATAATTTCTATCCTCTTAAATTTTTTGAAGCTCATTTTGTGTCCTAGTGTGTGGTAAATCCTAGAGTATGTTCCATGTGCACTTAAGAAGAATGTGTCTTCTGTTTTTTTGGGATATAATGGCTCATAATAAAATTTCATTGCTTTGAATCTTTGGCTTAAAGACTAATTATATATTAAATCAGTCATTTCTTTGACTCTTACTATATATGTAGAATATTTTTGGCCTTTAGCCAGGGAAATTTCCTACAATAGCATTGAAATATCTTATATAATGACCACCTAATACAATCATTTTGGTTATTGTTGTCAATTTGCATTTAATTATGGACGTAACTGGAACTAACTTAAACAGAAATCTCACTTTCAGTATATTAATTCTCATGATCTTTCAAAAAAAGTGTTAAATTTGGTGATGAATGAATTCTTATGTCTATTGGGAGCTCTCACTGGGGCTGAAAGGCCTACAAGTTCAAGAGCCACTGTGATTATCCATGTATTCTACAAATGGGACTGACCTATGTGAGTACCCCGTCTCCTTCATCAAATGATGCCTTATTATATTGACATTACAAGTGGTTTTAACTCTTAGCATGAGAGCCCATTTATCATCAAATGTTTTCAGAACTGTATTCTTAGGAGGGATTAGTCACTTACTGCTATGAAAGAATCCTCAGTGACTAAACAACATGGCTTCAGGCAAAATTTTCCATCCTCTCCCCAAGCATAAAAAAGCTGCTTCATAAAATCTTTGTGTAATTACAGTTACCAGCTATAATCCTATTATTCTTTTATCAACAATACTGGAAATGTTTTTTGCTTTTCCCCTACTCAACCCAAAGCTCCCGCTTGCCCCCACCCCACTACCAAACACCATGTTTATCTTTGATTCCTGAAGAATTAAAGACTTCCAGCCACTTGTAATTACTGGACTTTTAATATAAAAGGACCACAACTCCTCTACTGTGGCAAAGGTGTGTAAAGAAGATGTTATGATCTCTCATTAGCTATATATTTTATACTTAAATTACTTTTAATATTCCATTACAAAGATACAATTTACATTGATGAAGCCAAACAAAGTGAGGTGAATAAATACTGTATACTCTGTCATCTTCTTGAATAAACATGCAACTGGTACTCACTTAATATTGCAATATAAGCATTGTGAATAATATTATAAATGTCATCTCCCAAATGTGGGCAAGAGAACTCTAGAGATAAGACCAAGGTCCCAGCTTCCAAGAGCAGCTTTGATACTAATCAGTTGTATTATCTTTGACAAATCAACAGACTTTTTAGGGCCTCCATTTTTTTCACCTGTCAACTTTGGGGACTAAACCTAAATGGTTTTAGAGACTTTTTCTGCTTTTACACCCAGAGGTTTCAAGCTTATCTTTTTCAGGCTGGTGGGTTGGTAGTAAGCTGATTTAAGAGCAGAGTGAAGACTCCATAGCTTGGCACAGTGTAACATTAAATTGCTACCATAGATATGTAAGGTGTGGCTGTGGCCTGGATAGAGGTATCAAACCTGTTGGGGCAGCCAGGCATGTCTCTATGCAATGGGTAATACTATGAAGCATTATTTTTTGAAGTACAAAAGTGAGTTGTGCAGGTCACAAAGGCTGTAAAAGTTAGGAAGAAGATGAGATATGAGTGAGGCAAAGCTATGCAGTAAAATCACAAGCCTCGCATTGGGCCATAAAGAGTAAGTTGGTAGGAGTTGTATAGAGGAGAAGGAGCAATATAGGAAACTTATTATAAGATAATTTCTTGCCATAGGATGCATTCAAGGACAGTGTTCTACAGGAGCTAGTATCATTTTATTTACAATTCTATTAAACTGAGAACTTTATCACCTCAGCTCTTCATTGAGATATATCCTGAGAAGCAAAAAGTATAAAATGATAAAACAGAAATTTGGCCTGGGTTCTTATTCCATTAACTCTATGACATAGTAAATCTTATGGAACTTTAGGGCAACATAATATTTTTCTTTGTTTGAGGTGAAATAAACTCATATCTTTGGGTGACTTTTAATAGGATTGACCTTTAGCTATAAGTTTTGATATAATATATAAATCACACTAATTTTAGTACCTATTCAACTTATAAAGTTGCTAAGAAGGCTGAATGAAATAATGTATATAACAATTTAGTACATTTTCTAGCATAGTTAGGTGCTCAGCCCTTAGTCACTATTATCACTATAATTTTCCTATCAGGAAATTTCTCTTATATGTATAGTAAACCATTAATTTTTATGGTAGTTTTTTTATTAGTAGCTATAGAAGATAATATAGTAATAACATTAATGGCATTAGTGAGTAAACATGAAGCTCTTTATAATGTTTTAATGTAAGAACCAGGTCATATCCTAAAGAAATTTGTACATACAACTAAACCTTTTACATCTCCTCACAGACTGCATGAGCCTGCTAAAGCAATTGAGCAGAGTATAATGATTAGATTTGTACTTTAGATCATTGTATCAGCTTTAGAAAGGGTGGATGGTGAAGGGTGGGGCTTGGGTGTTTGGAGATAAGACAAATTTCGGAAGCTACTGTCCATGGGGGAAAATTATGCAATTTTTTTTAAACAATCACATTTAACCCTCAAAACAGTTCCAAGCATTAAATATGACTTATATCATTTTACAGGGAAGATCAGAGGAATCAAGTAAATTGCCTAAGATAACACAGTTCTATATAATTGGAATTGGAAGCCAAATATCTCATATCCAGGATCAGCCTATTTCTATTATCTTAGGCTAGCAATTAAAAGTTAGGGCATAATTGCTAAAATCTTATCTGACCTGGGTAGATGAATGGCATTAAGAATAAGAACAGGTTTGGGGAGATGATAATGAGTTCAGTTTTAGGCTTGCTAGGTACATCGGGATCCCTGGCACATTCAACATGAGGGACTAAGAGGGTTTTAATGAATGTAGTATTTATAAAGTTTTGAGCTGAATTATGGTGAAGAATCCCAAGGCTAGCCAAAGCAGGGAGACTTTATCAACTGTAAGCCTGAAAAGGCAGGGAATGGAGTGGTTTACAAACTCAAAAGCTTTGTAACTCTAGTAGAGAGATGCTCAGTTAGAACTATGTCCTTCAGTAGAAGAACACACCATCAACACTCTGTGAAATAATGTAGGTAATATTCTCAGTGAGCCAGGGAGGAAGTTGGAGAATAAATGCCCATCTCTCTCTTTTTCTCCTGCTCTATTACCTCTTGCTGTTTCTCTCATAAGCCAAACTCACCTAAATCCAGAGGGCAAGGGGCTTGGTTAACACAGTCCATAAAGGTCAGGGTGTAGATTGGACCTAGAGAGAAAATGAAGACTACCACATATTGGGCATCATGTTGAGCAGGGTTCCCACAAGTGGTATCTCCAGGGGACCACTAAAGATAGGAGTCTAGAATTTATAAATGAGAGAGATACATAGGTTGAAGTCATAAGCTTAATCCTAGCATATTTCCTGAAGTATGTTATGGAGAATTCTAGTCCTTTTATATTCTTGGTGAAAAAAAATTTCATGACAAAATATTTTGAGTCTGCATAATATGGATATTTCCTTTCTGGAGATTCACAATGTCTACCAGTATGTTAAAAGAGCCATAAAATTCTCTACCCCCCCCCCCCAAAAAACTTTTTTAACTCATTGATGCTCACTTTTTTGGTCACTGAAATATTTTCATTCCCATTAATATTTATTGAGCTTCTAAGGAAATAGTGAGCTTAAATATACCCTGCATCATACAAATATTATTCAGTTTTGAATATAACTAAAAAGCAGTTAAGTCATGGGGGTGAGTGAGGTTGTTTAGTGCACCCAAGAAGGAAAATGTAGGGAACAACGTTGTTTTAGTCAGGGTTCTCCAGAGAAACAGAATCAATAGGATATGTGTACATACACACATACACCCACACCCACATGGGGTGTAGGGTGGAAGGAGAGAGAGTTATTTTAAGGAATTGGCTCATGTGATCATGCGATTTCAGGGACTGGGAAGTCTAAAGTCTATAGAATATGCTAGAGTCTGGAGACTCAGTGAAGTGTTTTTATTGTATTATCTAAAGTCCAAAGGAAGTCTGGAGGCTGAATTCCTTCTTCCTCAGAGGATCTCAGTCTTTTCTCTTAGTGCCTTCAACTGATTGGATGAGGCCCAAACACATTATGAAAGGTAATCTACTTTACTCGAAGTCTACTGATTTAAATGTTAACCACATCTAAATGTATCTTATGGTAACATCTGGACTGATCTTTGACCAAGTAACTGTTACCCTAGCCTAGCCAAAAGTAACCATCACAAAATCATCACATAAAACTAGTCATCAAAAACATCACCAGAAGACAGACTAGAAAGCCAAGGATGAAAAGGTAATGAGGGAAGAAAGGGTACAATCGGGCCATGAGCTCCAGGGAGATGGATAAGAAAAAGACTGGTCAGGGACCTTCAGATTTGTCAATTAGAAGATCATGGGAACTTCTAAATTTTCTAAATTTTCTCTCTGCCATATATAAAGGAGGGTATAGCAATCAAGAGTCTGAACTAGAGGCCCAGTTGTTCACATTAGTTTCTTAACCTCTCTGAGACTCACCTTCCTCATCTGTTAAGTTATAGTTTCGAAGTAAATGATCTTAAAAGTATGTTCCATCTCCACAATTTTATCAAGCTTGAGGCTTTTATTTCATTCATTCTCTCCCCTCTACACATTTATTTCATTTCCCTTGTGTTACACAGGAGCTAATTACTACCTCTAAGGGAAAAATGAATCCTCTATTTTAGAGTTTTAACAATTTTTTTTAATATTTTGCTGTTGTTTTTCAACTTCTTAATTTTCAAATGATTTTAGACTTATAGAAGAGTTGTAAAGGTAATATACATTCTTCAGCAAGCTTCCTCTGTTATAAACATTTTACATAATCATAGTTCATCTTTCAAGACTGAGAAATTAACACTAGTACAACAAATGCCATTAACTAAACTATAGACTGTATTTGACTTTCACTTTTCAGTGCTTTGTGAAAGATTTTTTTTTAATCATCACTTACATGTGTGATGGGAACACACATATTAACATAAGTATTCGCAGCTTTTCTTCCCCAACTTAACGTCTAAGGAATATTGTAAATTTGCCTGGTCATCTCCTGGGTGGGTGTTTTCTGCTCAGGACTCAGGATACACTGTGTGAGACAAAGAATTGGAAGGAGCCCAAAGAACTGAATTAATTCATGCTGAAACAAGAAAGTTATTCCCGGAAGAGAATATAAGACTTGGACAGGGCAAAAAGGGGTCAAGAGAAGTTAATAGGAGAGTCAGCATGGACTGGAGGAAATTTTTAGTGTGCCTTCGGGTGAGAGAAAAGGTTTTGGAGGAGATGTGCTGATGACAGAGGATTTGGAAGCCCCTGTAAAGAGAGAGTCTGTAGAACGTTTTGCTTTGGTCATATGCTATTTGAGAGACTTCAATAAAGATTTAAATTTATCTTCCAACCTTCCTGGAATTTTAGACTCCCATTTCTTTTGACTGCAGCACTGTGCAAGAGCTGGGCATGAGGTAACACAGTTATATTTGAGTTAATCTGTTAGAACAAGTGCCATTCAGTTTAGTATCATGGAAAAGTAGGTCAGGCAGTTGAGTAAATTAAAGAAAAAAAAAAGAAACAAAAACAAATAAGTAGAAAAGTGTCAAGAAAAAGGAAAAGGAAAGTGTAAAGAAATATATTCCATGGATTATGAATGATAAATACATTTTAGTAGACTTTAAATATATTTCATAAGAAATTGGCATCTCTAAACTTAGAATTTTTCTCTCATGTTTTCTCTCTTGATTTCCCATTCTTGACTATTAAAAATATTTTTTTGTGAAAACAATTAACTTTTTTCCCCATAATAAGAGAAAGTTTTGTTTTCCTTCCCCTATACATCTGATAATATGGCAAGGGGTGTCTGTCTAATTTGACTGTCCAGTAGCAGTAAGTTTTTATTCTAGAGATCAGGAGGTGACATCCAAGAATCAGGGAAAGGTAAGGAGCTTTCTGTTGATCAGAGCCAGCTTCTTGCCTCAGAGATCTTTCACAACTTTTATGCTAATATCAAGAATTAGTTTTTCCCGTATGTTTTGACCAAAGAGAGAGTTAAGGTTGAGAAGCTTTGTGAATAAGTGTGAATGTGATTTTTAATCACTTTCTTATTATGAAAGTCCACTAAGAATCCTCTTGGGCCAGAAATTTTTTCTCATAAAGCAGTTTATAAGAAAGAACAAGATCCCTCCAAAGTTCCAGTTTACAGTTTTTCTTTATGAATCATTAATTTGCTCATTGTGTCAACTTGACCTACATGCTTCTTTCTAGTATATAAGCTTATTAGCATTCTAAATGAAATTAGTCATCCTATCTAGAACTGACGAGAAAAGTGGCTGCATCTTTAAAGCCAGGTCTGTTTTACCCAAATGGAGTAAGGTGTCTTGGCAATTTGTTCACATAATACACGGTGAGGGATGTTTGCTTCAATTATGTGAGGATTTTGTGTAAAAAATATTTAATCTACTAGAATAGACCTTATATTAGAAAAAAGACAAAAATTTTGTTACTGGTTTGATATATTCTATTAAAGATGATGAAATTTATATAGTCCATCATTTGAAATAAACCAAAATTCAGTATATTAAAACAACTACAACTAGAAAAGTTGTACTCTTTGAATGGGCACTTATTTCCTTTATAAATATTGATATCCATTAGGCATGTTTTTAAAAATTTAAAAGGCTTCAATAAAAGTCAGATTTATACATATACCAATAACTTTTGGTAATTTTAAAGTAAATTGTATTTGAAAATAACTATTGAGTTTTTCTAATTATTTAGTAAATCAAGCCCTCAATTCTAAGGACCTGTTATAAAAATAGCAGTATCTTTGAAATGGTACTTCAGAGTAATACATATTTTGATTTTGAATGATAAACAACTTTTTCTCTAATTATCAGTAATTTAGTCACAAAAAGAAAGCTCAATTTTCTGATTTTTGTAAGCATTCTTGACATTTTAAATGTAACAAAGAACGTTTGCAATACATTTCCAACTACAGACAAATGTAGAAAAAAATAGCTTAAAATATAGAAAAAGGAATCATATATAATAGTCACTTTGAAAATGAACAGCTATTAGGAAAAAATATTTTGTTTTCCTGACTCTTGGAGAAAGACCCATTAGAAAAGTTTATAATAAAAGATCTTGAGCAAGCAATGATTCTGCATAAAAATAAATTTTAAGAGTTAAATGAGGTTTTAAAAAATCTCCAAATGGCTGCTTCACCAAAAAAAAAAAAAAAAAAAAAAAAAATCCAAGAAAAACAAAATAAAATGCAACTGCACTCTTTGGAGCTATCCAGAGATGAGTGTATGTGGATGGGAGCTTCTCACTTGAGTAAAAGCCAATCAACTTTAATTGAGCATTTGTTTTCTGAAATGCAAAAGCCTTGAAAGAAAAATAAATACCAGAGCAAAAAAGGACAGATGTGACAACCTTCATCTATATAAATGTGGTCCATCCAAAAGTAATGCAATCACTTATCTAAAAAACTTTCATCATTTTTGAAAGATTTTTGTGAAATCTACCTTATCCATTTTAAATATGAAGTTTAATTAACATAAGAAATTTTTTTGCAACTTGAAATGTATTAAATAATCTTTCTCTGTGAGTTCCCTTTTGCATACTAAATTCAGAAACAGAAAAAAAAATTGTCATATGTCAGGGAATGTTGGCTGTGAGGGAGCCGAAAGATAAGTTTCACAAAGATGAGGTAGAAGTTGACACTACTTTTCTGTTCATGCCCTGGTTGATTTGAAAGTTTTTGATAAAATAAGTCTGCCTCAAGCTTCCTATTCCATATTGCAGAGGAAAGGACAGAGTTTGCTTAGTTTTAAATCCTTGTTCTGTCATTTAGGTGATTTGTGAACTTGGGGGAGGTTACTCATCTTTCCTAGGACCATTTGCTCATGGATTAAAGGATGCGTAGACTTTAGTATGAGAACTAAGTTTATGCTAATGCATGTAAGATCGTGTCCTTTATTCTATTATAGAATTCTATTATAGTATAATTTCTTAATACCTGGTAATCAGTGTGGTTCAACTCATCCAAACTTACTTTTTTTTACCTTGTTCTGACCATATAATTGTTTATATGATTGTGAAGATCACTTCTCCACAATCATTTCTGAAGCTTAAAGAAGAATTATATGTAATCTGGTATCTTGAAAAAGTCTGGATTTACACTGACTTGATCTGCAGTCCTTTGGAACATTGACTTTGAGAATGGTGTTGTATCACTCAGAGTTGACAGCTTTTATCTGCAGGACAGGAGCGGGCACTCAGCAGGCACCTCGTTTCCTTCAGCTAGCATCGAGAGTAACACTTGCCGTACTCAGTTCAGAATTCACATACCGTTTTTCCGTGGAGCAGCTGCCACGCTTCCACTTGGTGCTCTTGGGTTTGGGCCTCTTTGCTTCCTCCTTAAGAATTGCTCGTAATGCCCCAAGTCTGTATCATAATTGTAAACTTTATCCCCTCTTACTCTCATACCTAAAGTTCTCTCTAGACCCTGGCAAAGGGTTTAACATAATAAACATTTGTTGATTACGTGAATAAACTGTTTATGTAGGAGTCTGAATAGTTGCTGAAAGATGCTATAAATTGCTTGCTGGTTGTGAATTATTAGTAGCTGATAAGAGACAAGTTGGCTTCTAAGACTAATTCAGCAACCACTAAAGGAAAAGTCAAGGCAAAGACAGTGGATTCAGATTCTGAAAGGCCAGTTGGGTTATGCCGGATAATTCAAGTGAAATCCTTCACTGAAAGAGCATTGCTGGTGTAGTAACTTCATTGCCATGTAAAATGATGTACTCCGATCATGTTCCTATAATGTTTCATTCCTTCAAGAGTCCCAGATAAAATTTAGAGGAAATTGTTGGGGGAGGGGAGGATTAAAAAAACTAAGGAAAATATTTGCACTGGATCCTTGTACTTTCTTAGTCTTCTGCATTGTTGCAATATGATCGCAAAATCCAGTGCAGCACTTGACAGCGACCACCCAGCAGCAGCCAAAGCCCCTCTGAAAACATAACTTATCTTAATATAATTTCCCTGCCTGAGACCTCTCAGTGGCCTCCTGTCTTACGGTAAAATGGACAATTCTTGCCACAGAGAGATTCTCTGTGATCCACCCCCGCTACATCTCTGTCCACAGCTCTTAACCAGGCTCCTTCTGCACCCTCTGCTCCAGCCACATTGGTCTCCACACTTTTCTTTGAATATATCTAGAATGCTCCTGTTTCAAGGACTTGGCAGATATTTCTCCTCTGCAGGAAAATTCTTCTCCTCAAGAACCTAAAGCTCTTCTACTTTTTTCCAAGGATCTTTTCAAATGTTACACATTCAAAAAGATTTACCCCTGTTCCACCTTAAAAAAAAAAATTGCCACTCCCCATCTCCCCATACTTTAATCCTCTAAATCAAGCTTTCTTCCCACCCCCCCAACCTTGTCATCACCTGACATTATATACACATATATACACATTCATGTGTCCATGAACACATATACATATATACATATTCATTTTTAAGATAAAAATGAACCTTTCTCTGGCTTTCAAAGCTTTTAAGCCCTAGCAAAGCCAGAGAACATATAACAGCCATTTACAAATTTAAAGCTTTTTAAGTTAAAGTTTCCCAGCAAAATTAGGAAATAAATGCAAGCTGTTGCATACTTCCTTTGGAATGAAGGAACAGACAGGTGAAGGGGAACTTAAATACATTCTACTCATTCCCCTGCCTTTTATGGTTGAAGACAGGCGATTTGCTTTAGAGTTGCAGGAGGCAAAAACTACTAATTATAGCAAAACTGAAACTGGACTGTGCTCCTTCATTCCAGCACCGTGCCCCTTCATAACATGTTAATTCCTACTTGAGTATTTTTTCTTAAAGTTTCACAATATAAAATATTTCTGATACAGCCTCCTTCAATGTAGAAAAATAAGACTGAATGTGCATTTACTCAGATCAATAAACATCACACTTAGGCAAATCACTGAAGATTACATGTGGTCAGAGTTTTATTGTTTTTAGAATATGGTAATAGCTAGTGGTTGCTATCTTAGTTTTTTGAACATCCACTCTGGTTCAGGCAATTTAGCTCAGTTTCTTCATTCCTCACAATAAACCAGCAAGGTAGATTTTACTAGTTCCATTTTTCAAATGAGAAAAACGAAATTCAGAGTGTCACAGCTCATCGCCAATGTCACACAAACAGAAGGAGTCAGAGACAGAATTCAGACAAGGTCACCCGTGCTAGACCCGTGCTTTCCCTCTTGCCCCATTCCCCTCTGTAGATAACAACGGAGAACGCCAACAATCACTGATATAATTGAACTTATCTGTCTATGTGAAATTTTCCACGATCATACTGTGACTGGGGTTCCAGGCCAACCTCCGCCACTCTAAAGAAACAAGGTGACAGTGACAAGGTATGTTGGAATGCATTGTTATGAAAGAAACACATCTCTATTTTCTTGACTGGGACCAAGAATACATCAGTCCTGGCCATAAAGAGTTAGAAGAAAAGCCTCCATCCGACATGCCAAATTTGGGTAATCTCTACGCTAGCAAAGCAAGAAGGGGAGGAACAGAATCTAAGATGAAAGCGAAGCATTTGCATTTGTTTGCTCGTTTTGCTAGGAACAGGCATCTTGAAAAGCATTACAATTATAATTAACTATTGTGCATTCTCTGGCTTTGAGATGGCATAGAAACATTTAAAAGCAAGAGAAAAGCCCATTGTAAGGGCTTAGAAAGTAAAAAGTAAGTCATTTAATTTTTCTTTCATCTGATGTTAATTTATGCGGAAGCTAATAACATATTTGTGGCTCTGAGCTGTTCATTGTGGAGAGGGTTTCTCTCTCAGCCAGGCTTTCCAGTGATCCCTGCCAGACAGAGTCATCATCTCTGGGCTCATGACACTTTCTCAGAGAAAGGCAATATGCTGATAAGATCACGTGCTATAGACACACTTAACTGCAAACTGTCTGAAAACTCATGGTATAAAATGTTCTAACTCCTCTTCAGATGTTACAAACAAAACAGCAACCAAACTGGAGGAGAAGATGAAGAAGAAATTGAATACGTGGGTGCAAAGTCAGGTGGAAAGGGGAGTACTGTTGACTGTCGAAGGAGAAAAAAAGTCAAGGGAAGCAGAGTTTTCATACAGGAAATATGGGTTACTTTTAAATCCAAGTAGGATATAATTAAATTGCTGCGTCTTTTGTAAATGAAAAACCTAATTTCACTGCTGCCAAATCACCTACAGAACAGAGACAACAGGCTTGGAGAAATGCAGGGATCTTCAGAAGGTGATGTTTTAAATGAATTAAACATGAATAAAGTAAGTCCCGTAATGACAGTTTAAAGGTCTAATTCATAAAAATGTTATTCAAGTACATTATTTATACCTGCTTTTTGTGGATTTCTGTTCTTATTCATGACTCTTTCAGTGTATGGCCATAATCACTGGCAGAGTGTATAATGGGAGCATTAATCAATCTGAACTAAGGCAAGAATGCTGTATCACCACAATAAAATCCCAGCTATATTAATATAAAGGTTAGAATTTATTGCACAAGACAATTCTCTTTAAAAAAAAGATTGTCTTCCATCTTATGTCCTCAAATACCTACTTTCATTCTGAAACTTGGTATAAGATTAACATTATAATTGGCACAAACTTTTAAATGAAATACTTATTCATGTATGTTATGAAACTTAGAAACTTGGATACTAGGTTGTGATCTTATCGTGACTAAGCCATTTTTGTTAATATAGACTAGGAAATATTTACAAGTAATTTGTATTTTAATGAACTCCTTGTCTGGCACGTAATATCAGATGGTGATGTTTAGCAAATGCCAATTCAATTGTCTGCCATATGCATTTATTCAGATAAGATGGAAAAATTCTCTGCTCTGTAAAATTTCTTCCAGAGAAGTTGAAAGTAATGAAACTTAAATCAAAAGTATCTTTATTCAGAATTTTAAACATGATTTGCATATTTAATATGTATAAACCTTTAGGAAATGGCAAAGGAGAATTCAATTGGTTTATTTCTAACTCTGAAATTATCAAAATCTGACGTCTTGACTTTCTCCTTCTGATTGGATGAGCTATAACAGTACACTGTAGACGCATCTGGACAGAGTGTGAATATATTTCTCCCTACGACAATAGCTTGTCTCTAAGAGTCATGAATAGCAGTTCTTTATAAATCACACTTCCAACACTGAAAGAAAGTGTTGTCTTTGATCTTGTAGGTAAAAAATCTCTATACCTAAGGGAATGAATTAATTCCTATATTTAATAAGATGCAGTCATTAGTAGGCAACTTAAGCGTTCATACTAGAGCTACACATTGAATTTCTTCAGCATAGTAACAATCTCATACTAGTTCTGGGTGATGAACATCTTTGAATGTTTTTCATCTATACTTGAAATGGAGAGACAAATGACTGAGAAAAGTATTTCCAATATAAGGTAACTTACATTGGTAACTTATATTGGAAATACCTTTCTCTTTGAAGATTAAAAATCAATTGATTTCCAACATTAACTGTACCTATAGCTTTCTCAGATCTGAAAGTACTGAATATCCCATTTCATCCACTGTGTACTTCTACACGACTTTGTTACTTAAAATGAGAACACTTACCAGAAAAGCGTCCAGGGATGTCTAATTGTACATGGCTATGGCTGGGCAGCATTTGAGGTTCCCTCTGTTTCTTAGACCAAGGTTCTCAGATCTCTGAAACAGAAATCTTCCAGAAAGAAGTCTAGAGGCACCACAAACTGCTCTAAGTGTCATCCAGACTTACAGCAACCTCTGAATGCAGAGATAGCTTGAGCATGCTGGTTGATACAACCACTCAAAAAGGGCATGGAAATTATGTTCTCAATGCATGCCAGACAAATGTCACCAGACTCCAAATGTCTGTTGACAAGAAGCAGATTTGAAAAACAGCTAAATCAAATTAGATATTGTTAATGGCTTAGTGTATTATTTCTAATGAAACTGAACATATGGAAAGAAAACCAAAAATAATTCTTCTAGCTTACCTGTAGTATCTTTCTTTAGAAATTATATTTTAATTTTCTGTGTTAATATCTTACTTTAGGCACTAGACAAACAATTGTTTCAAAAAGCTCAAACTATCTTGTTTATTATTTGTAAACAATATTAACAGCCCACAATGTTATGTACTAATTGTGAGCCAGGCACCATGCAGAATGTTTGATAAACACAATCTAATTTTGAAGGAAGTACTATTATTTTATAAATGAGAAGAATAAGGCTTAGTGAGATTAAATCACTTGCTCAAAGTCACAAAACTGTCTGAAGGCAGAATTGACTTAACAGTAATCCTTCATTCAAAACTTGATTTTCCTTTTATACTAAATTTTGCTAAAGGAAATATTTTAAACTTCTTTTCTAGAAAAAGAAGGAGAAAAGCAGAAAGCTGAGAAGAAAGTGACTCCTGAAATGAAAAAGAAAGGTAAGAAATTTAAAAACTAACACATAAATCAATTAGCATCCTTTCATAGCGCTACTGGTAAAGCTGTTTTTTTCTAGGACGGAAAGTCCCTTAATAATTTTATTGTTATTGTTATTAACAAACAGTCTTGAGATTTATAAATATTCCAAATCAACTTGAAATTGATGAATTTTTAAAAGACAATTCAAGCCTAAACATTTAAAAAAATTTGTTACTGATTATTTTTTTTTCTTTCTTAGGAGTGGTGTTCAATTCTTTCTAATTAATTATTTATTTGATTACATATATGAATATGAAGGTTACTATCCAATTAATTTAGTTTAATAAAATTGTCTATCAAAAGAGTAAATTATTGAATGTATGGGAAAGAAACTGGCTGATTGGTTTGCTGTTTTGTTCTGTTTAGTTGGTTGTTTTCAAATAGTGCATTTGAAGTCCCAAGTAAGCCCAGGAGATTTCTGAGCTTCTGACATGTTTGCAGTGAGCTGATAGCCCAGGGAACATATATTATTTTTAATGTCCTTTAGAAAAATGATTGAATTATACCATAATTAATAATGCCATCTAATGTCGCTTTGTCATGAGAGTTTTTTGACCTTAGCAAAAACTTGCTTTCTTCCTGAAGACAAAGCACACAAAAACTATAGGTCTGTTACAGAAGTGCTGGTTCACTCATATTTGACAGGACCATGGCTCAGATTTAGGATCACTCTATACAAGATGAGTTGGATGTTAATGGCAGTCATATGTGCCCTGAAATATGAGAATTAAACAGATGCTTATAGTTTTCTCATTTTACCACCAGAAAAAGAAGATGTCAAAAAGAAACCTGAGAAGGAAACTGTCGTGGATGTGAAGAAAAAAGGTATTGTCCTTACTTTCTTTGCTTCCTTAGTCAGATTGTGTTCAGGATATTTGTTTAATGAAGGAATCTTGGGGGCAATGTAAACAAATTGAATCTAGGTACATAAATCTGTCCATGAACAGGCTGTCAAAGCAAAAATTGCACTGGACAGAATTAAACAAGGAAAGAAGTTATTCAAGGCTATTGCAATAAGAGAGAGAGACCAGAACCCATTCTGAACTCAATTTCACTGAAACCACAAACAGGAAAGTTTTTAAGAGCTGGTGTGGGTTGGGGGATTGTAGACCATCTTCATCTCAAAAAGGGAGTAAATTTTCTTTTATTTTCATGTCAGCAGTGTAGTTTTACAGCATGGAGCAAGGCACCCAAGGGAGTTAAGTTCTTACCCTCCTACAGAAAGTGGGAGATGGAGGTACTATCTTTCTTGAGGATTACATTTCAAAGGGATGGCACTCATGGGCTGGAAAAACTGGAAAGAGGTTTTTAAGATTTATATCTTGAAAGAGCAGAGGAAAAATTTACAATTACAAGTTCTCTAATGTGGTCTAAGAAGAGGAGATTGGGAGTCTAAGGTCAGGAAGATACCTGTCTAAGTTTAGTGAAGCTGAGAACTTTGAGGCCAACTTGATCAAGACATAATGAAATTGAGAAGAGCTACATTGTACAATAACTTCACTTTGCAAAGAAGCAAAGATTGCAAAGATAATAATACATTCCACTAAGAAACAGTGTTGTTCAACAGCTTAGATTTTTGCTTTAATTTAGTTCTGCTTTCATTCTTGTTCAAACAGGAATATTGGCTTTTTTTCAGGTTAAAAGTCTAGGTGAAAAAGAGAGTCATCTCAAGTATTATGGTTTGGTGATAAGTGTTTTCACCCCAAATATTTCCTTCACTAGTATCAGTGATGCTTGAAATTCCACCATTAGAGATACTCCATTCCTTTGAGTTATGAAAGAATTGTCCTCTATTAAAATGCAAATCTCCTAGGGTCTGTGTGCATGGGATGACAAACAAATTCCTCTCCACTACCAACATTTAAAGTGAATGAGACTTCCAGATCATCCCTGTGTGATAATGAGCTAAAAACAATGCTGTAGAAAATGAGTCAGTAGGTAAACTTAAATGAAGGTGAGTTGAAGAGAGAACTTCAAGGCAGGACATGGTGCGGGGTGAGCAGGCTGGGCTGTGTGCCATTAGTGAGAACCCTTCTCTTCCCAGGAAGTAATGATGTAGGTTGGAAAAAAAATGTGATGGTGAAGGACTCTGGGAAAGATCATAAGATAGCAAACTAGACATTGATCAGTCTTAGTAAGTAGCAAATAGGAATTATGAAAAACCCTACATCATTCTGTAAATGGGGTAAAACTATTGTAAAACACTGAGTTGCACGATTGCCTGGCTCACAAACTGTCCAGGAAGAGATGGCCATTTGTTCTCTGAGTTTGGGACTTGATTGACAATTGCTTTGCATTTGAATTATTATTATTATTAATTTTATTATTGAATGTTCATTTATTTTGTTTTATTTGAAACATTCTTTGTTTTTCTGGTGAAATATATATCTTATCATAAGAAAGGAAAAACACAATTCTGAGCATATGTTGATACTGAGAAACTGGTTGCTTGAGTCAGTGTATCTGTGACAGCTGTATGATTGAGTGCTAAAGAGAAACAAGGTTCTTCCTGAGCCATCCATTTTATTCAAGTATTTACAGAAGAAAGCTCTGAATTGTAATTGTCAAAGTATTTCCCATAGGTGTGAACATAACGAAAGCAAAATCACAAAAAAGGCTTTTGGCAAAGCTCAGTGGTGTGTGTGGTGGTTGTTTTGACTGGGCTTTTGTTTTCGAGGGGAAAGGCACCACACTTTTCTGTTCTGTGAGTGCTGGGAAAATCTGATGCTTTTATGCTCCCAGGAGACCTGTGTTATTAGCCCAGCAGTCATGTCAGAGTTAGACTGTGCGCCACTGGCAGGAGGACTGATTACGCCAATATCCCTTCCCGCAAGGCGGGTGCTCATCCACTGGCGCAGACACTGGCCTGGGTGATGGCGCAGCACCTCCGGGGAAGGCTGCTCAGCAAGTGTCGAAAAACAGGTCTTCCTTCTTGGAACCAGTTTTTGGTTTGTTTGCCATTTTACTTTTGATTACACAAAAGACCATTGGCTCTTACAAGTCAGTTCAGCTGCTTAATTAAAATATGTGTAAATTACTTGTTGGCAAGCTCTTAACTTCCAAATACTCAAAATTGTATGTGTGAGGTGTATGTGTGTGAGAGAGACAGACAGACAGAGACAGAGATTCATTAGTGTTGATTTCTAGCTCATGTTTCTTTTTAGAGTTTAATTCTCCGACCATATTTTCATGTGAGAGCAACATACTTTAAAAACAGCCATTTTGAAACTTACTATGAAAGTAGTAAAAATTTCCAGAGATAATGAGAGAAATTGAGAATAACCTGAAATCTTGAAGAGCTGCGACACGTATGTTATTTCTTCCTAAAATAGTCAGAGGAATTTGGCAGAACAGCTGATATTACTACTCTAGTCCCAAGTAGTAGCAAGTTTACAAGGCATAAAATATGTTCAGATGCTTATTTAATATAAAAATTTTATCATGGTATGTTATTATATTTATATTAACTTTTATATTATTTATGATTAATAATGTAATGATACAGTGTACTTATATGTTATATTGTTATTCTATTTTGTTGCATTTATATTTTATTATTATATAGATGCAAATGAGCCTAAGGCTTAAATTCTATTGTTTGGTAAATGAGCCTCTACTGCATGAAACTGGTAAATCACACTTTGTTAATAATCTGTTAGGGAAAATGTGGGTGGGGTTTTATAGGATACAAAATTGCCAGTCCATGAATTAATAATGGTTGGAATTAGGTAACTGATACAGTGGGATTCATTATAATAATTTCTTATTTTTTATAATAATTTCTTATTCTTATCAATACATTTGGAATAGTTCATGGTGGAAAAAAAACAAACAAATGTCACTAAATAATATTGAAAATTGTCATACTATGTGAAGTAAGCCAGAAAGAGAAAGACAAATACCATATATCACTTATATGTAGAATCCAAAAATGACACAAATTAATTTATTTACAGAACAGAAACAGACTCACAGACACACAGACATAGAAAACAAACTTATGGTTACCAGGTATGAAAGAGTAGGAGAGGGATAAATCGAGAGTTGGGGATTTGCAGGTACTAACTACTATGTATAAAATAAACAACAAGATCCTACTGTATAACACAAGGAACTATATTCAATATCTTGTAATAGCCTATAATGAAAAATAATATGAAAAGGAATATATATACATATAACTGAATCACTATGCAGTACACCACAAACTAAATTGACTATATTTCAATAAAAAAAATCAAGAGAGATGAAAAAATAATCACCAGGATAGTTTTATAATGTTATAAAGTATGTTTCACCCTGAATAAATGCTACCAAAAAAATCAAGAAAGGAAATAAAACCTTTTTAAAAACATCTTCCAATGCTAGATATACAAACCACTCTAGTTAATGTAAGCAGAGGGGCTTCTATACGGGCAAATGACTAAAACCTTTGGCTATTTGATTTCTCTACATAAGATCTGCTTTTCCCATTGAGAAATTGCAAAGACTTCTTTATAGAAGCTTGTAGCTTTGTATATATCATTAAATTTTATGCCTTCCAGTCATAGTCTATCATGTTTTATTTTATGAATCTTTTGTAACAAGTTCTTCTAACTACTGGAGCTCAAAATAATTTACATGGCAGATTTCAGACCATGAAAATACATTTACTTGTAATTAAAAGTAACTTCCTTGAAATATTTATGTGTACAGGTACAACTGGCAAGATAACATTATAGTATCCTTCATATGTGTTCACTGTTAAGTTTGTTGGAAAAAGGAAACTTCTGTTTTCCAGACTTGTATTTTGAGATTATAACTTTTCATGCTCATCCCATCTTTTTCTATTTGATTGGAGAAAGTTAGCTCAGATCTGACTTTTGTATTTTACACATAATCATTTGGGTAAGATTTGACAAAGGTATCAGCTTATAATTTTTTAGACACTTCTAAATCTAGAATAATTTTTTTAGGATTCTAGGTATTTTATTGATATCAAGTTATAAAATACAGATACTTCACACACTTTTGAGTGATACTGGGCAATTATTCTAATGTATGTTCTAGATAAAATTAATTTTTAAAAAAAGTTCACACAGGTAAACAGTTGGAAATCTGGCAGAAATAGAACCTGATCTAATGAGTAATTCCTAGCCTTGACTTTGGGGTGCTACGTAATTACAGGACAACAGTAGAGAGCTTTCAAGTGTGCTGTTAGCTCCCAGATAGATTAGGTTGTACGTCTGAGTTCAGATGATGGCAGCTCGACTATACTAAAAACATTTACAATGCTCGAATTACTTTGAAGGCAAGAGAATCTATTTTCAAGTTTTTTGTAATCATAAAAATCATGTAAAACAATAGTTGCCGATTCTCTTGAGGGTAAAAGAATTTGTAGTGGAACAATACAGGAAAGTCTGCCAGCTTGTTGCCTAATAAGATGCTTGAGTACATCTTATATCACATCTGGATTAGCTGGAGAGAAGCTACAATGCTTCAGAGACGGTAGGAAGGATTTAGCGTCATGACATGCTGTGGGCTCCCTGAGATAATCCCGCATGTTCTAGCTCGGGGTTTGAACAATACAAAAGTGTGTTTGGTCCCAATGCAAAAGGATGAAAAGGCATTTCGGTTTAAAATAATTTTTTTAAACATTTTAAAACTCAGAAAGGGAAAAGATTCATATTCAAAAATTATTCAAACCTAAAAAAATAAACTAGTATAGAAAGTGATTCTTTTAAATGTTTTGAGTGCTTATGGAAAATCTAGACTACCTCACACTGAAGACAAACAAAATCTGCCATAAACTTGAACGTGAGGAAGCTGTGTTATGTTTTATGAAATACTTTCAATGAGGAGCATTGAAATACATAAGAGGAAAAATAAGTAGACTATGACAATTTCTTCCCTGTATGTATTTGCATGATGATATCTTAAGTATTTCTTATACTCATATTAGATAAATTATTTTTAATTGCAGTTTATATTCAGAATGAATTATTTTCTGAAAAAAAAAAAAAACAGAAACAAAGTAACCTAACATTAAAACAAAATGCTCTCTTGGAAACTTCACAAATTAAATTTTAATGAGACGATTACACAGAGTGGAGTAAGTGATATCAGTTAGAAACATGTTTTTTTTAAATTTAAAAATATGGGAGGATTTTGACCAATCTGTTGGGTAATAACATAGCCTGAGTTCCCTTGTGATCTGAAATAATACGTTTAAGCATACGGATGTAAAATATCCCAGGAAGAAAATTATTATATATCTTAAAAGTCTACATGATTTTTCTTCCACTGAAGAAAGCTTGAACATTTTTCAAAATGATATTTCCCTCAATTCTAGCCTCTCTTGGGATTTCAAAAACAAATTCTCAGAATTAACTTAGCAAACTGTGCCAGTATGAGTTCTTTTTATGAAGAGCGTCTTAACGTAATAGTAATAACAGTTAAATTTATTTGCCATCTCATTTAATCCTTATAACAACGCATGAGGTAGATATTATAATGCTCATTTTATAGAAAGGGAAGTCCAGGATTGGAGCAGCTAAGTATCTTGGCTATGGTTACCAGTTTGTAATGGAGACAAGACAGTAAGAAGTTCACCAAATAAAACTTATGGTCTTTAACAACCTGCAAACATTTTTTCCAACTCCAGGAAGTGCTGCTTGTAAGTGGCTTTAGTGTCTTTTTCTTTTCTTTCTTTTTTTCCCCCTCTTCTTTTTTCCCTAATTCTTTGAGATCATATTGCAGACAGGCATAAGGATGAGGGAAAGAAATAAAATATACTATGAGTCTGATTCTTTTTCCTTGTAGAAATTATGTTTTCCTTTCTTCACCAAACAAATATTGAGTAAGTGCATAACATCTGCAAGGAAATCTGCTAAATATTGGAGATCAATCTGGGTAAATCACATGGTTCTTGTTCTCAAAGACCTTAGAAAAGAGGCAAATAGACTTCATAATATACTGTGAGCACTATCACAATAGGGCAGATAAAAGAGTTCACACTAAGATTAAGGCATGAGTATAGAAATTGTGTCTCTTCTCTGGTAGGCGGGTGCCTGTTAGAGATTTAGAACGAGGCCAAGCCACAGACTTATGTAACCTGTCGCTTGATCTAGATGCATTTAACATATTTTTAAACAAGCTGGAGACTGGAACTCAAAATTTTAATGGTGGTTTATTAGTGAAGATATTTGCTCTCACAGTGGCAGACAATCTAAAATAAGGAATTTATTGCTTTATTCAAATACAGTTCTAATACAATAAACTGTCTTCAAGTTCAGCTTGACCCAGGGTTCAAATGATATCATTAGAATGAGGTTTATCTCTCTTCATTTTTAGACTCTGTTTCCTTGGTATTGGCCCATTTGATTGCAAATTGGCTGCTATCAGTTACTGCCTGCCCTATATCCTCTCTTATTTATGTCCTCTGGAAAGAAGAGTAGATCGGCTTCCTGAGAACGCAAACAGAACATCTGAATTGAGTCATATTGGTCCTTAAGGGCCCATTCTTGAACTAACCTTTGTGGTGAGAGTGAAGGAATAATCTGATTGTCTTAGCTTAGGCCATAGGTCCTATCCCTTAAGCAGAGCAATGAAATAAACTTTGTCCAGGATATTTGGACTGAAATTGGAAGCAAGAGGTTGAGTCCCTCAAAGCTAAGTAAGTATTAAAACACACACACACACACACACAATAAAGTGGAATAATTACTACATGGGGGAAAAACCCAACAACATGTAGATTCTTTTCGATAAGTTATTTCTAGATAGTAGAAATAAGGATGGTTTTATTTTTTTAATTTATATACAGAATAAAGTAAAGGACAACTTTTAAAGCTACCATCCATGGAGAGAATATGTAAGTTTTTTAGAAAAGCAACTCAACATATGATAATGTAATGTAATATAATGCAGTCCTCAAAAGGCAAATGAAATTTCAGATTTTAATTAATCAAAAGGTTATGTCTAGAGTGAAGAGTGAAATCCTTCCACTGTACCTTGTAGTATTAGAATCTCACTTGGATAAGTGTCTTTAATTTTAACAAATTTTTTTGAACAAACCAGACTGTATTCAGAAAGGAGTACTTTGGAAACGTGATGTTTAACGTGGAAGCGAGAAACCAGTGAGAGCATCAATATGTGTTTAACTTTGATGTGCTCTCCTGTTTAGGTGAACTTACTCTCTATTACCCCCGAGCGTTAGGACTCAATAGTTGAACTTAACAGATGACAATATGGGATGTTCAAGATTATACAGGGAACCTTTTCAGCCAGTGAAGTCTACCATTGCAGCTGTTCAAGCAGGAGAGTGGGTATCTCTCTGGGATTCATGGAGATTAATCCTATAGAAAGAATGATTATATTAAATTTAAGGATGCTAAGAAGATTGTATTTTTCTAAAATTAAATAGGTTAAATGAAACTGATATCTATATTATTTAATTTTGAAATGAAGATATTTTTATTATCATGGTTCTAAATTTGGCCATATGTCAAAATCTTAGCTGATTATTATTTAAAAAAATGGTCAAGAGCTGGTTCCAGAAGTGAGATCATAGTAAATGTTCACTGTTGCTCACTGTGTATAACCTAAATTGACCCTCTTTCTCCTGTCTGTCTACCATACATAAAGCATTATTCTGAATCTAATCAGAGCATGGTTTATTAATGTCTGCCTAAACCAAGGACACTATGAAAAAAAGGAAATAAAATGCATAACATATATGGAGAAATGGTTAATTGCCCTCAGGGTAAAGAAATATCTTGAGATATTTCAGAAGGGGAATCTCCAATGACAATAAGCTTTGGGTAAAAGGGACAATATAGCAATTACTTATGATGCAAAAGACAGGGAAAAAAGTTTCAGACAACAGAATTTTCAGACTGGAAAATAGAATTATGATTATGTTTGAGGAAGTTTGCCTGTTACTTAAGAAGGAGGCATGGAGGAGCATATATAATTCTTCTGTAATTAAAAAGAATCTTTTTTTTTTCCAAAGGAATTTCAGTCTCAAGGAAAAAAAATGTAGCAATTATCTTAGTCAAGGATAGTCCTGTTAGCTAAATTAATCTTAGAATATAAAATCAAAAAGATGAACATATGAAAAGACTAACACTAAAATACATCAGAAGCAGAGGCATATATAATTGTCCTGAAAGATACTGTGCTGATGTAGAGATGGGTACATACTCAAGCTATACAAATTAAAGGACAAAGAAAAAAGCACCATGGTATTGAACATGTGTAATAAGTCTATCAAATGAACAGATGAAATTGTTGGGCCCTCCCTGCCTTAGAAATAAGTATATTCACTAAATTTACATTTATGTTCATATTGCTAGAAATTCATACTAAGTCTTATTATTGCTCCGTTGTGCCTCACATGCAGTGGCTCTGTGGACATTTTTCAAGTAAACACTGAGTCTTTTGAAATGATGCTGCCAAGTGATTCTATAACCTATTAGGAATGAAAACTTAGCAGTTCACTCTCTTTTCTGAAACTATTGTTTCCAAGCTTTTCCTTTTTTTTTTAATTCTTCTTTACTTGTTCACCCTTCTTCTCTGTCAGCTGAATACCTTGCTTCCTAGTTCCCTTAGAAAATAAAAATTAGAAGACAGGTCTCATGAGCTCTAACGATGGAATCCACTAACACACGTTACTCCTCTCCTTATGTCCTCTGCCTCCTTGACTGAATACAATACCATACAATACAATACAATACAATACAATACAATACAATACAATACAATACAATACAATACAGTACAGTACAGTACAATGCAATGCAATACAATACAATACAGTACAAGACAAGACAAGACAAGACAATACAGTACAATGCAATGCAATACAATACGTTAAAATGTTCATACTTATAGGAACAACTTTTGCTCTTGTGCACAATATGCTATTGTCCTCTGCTAACTCAGGAATGTCTCTCCAGCAACCCCTTCCCCTGAAAATTCATCTTAACTTCTGGTCGTTCCCAGCAGCATACAACATGCTATAACCTCTCTTATACATTAAAACAAATGTCCTGTCATTGATGGTTAATTTCTCTCGGATTATTTTTCCACTCCTCAAAGACCCTTTAGAACTAAACTCTTTATGGGTTGTCTACTCTCTTCTCTAAGACTTTCATGTACCCACTACTTTCAGGCTTTTGAACCCACACAGTTCTTGTCAAGGGCACTACAGAAACAGACTCAGAGACATAGTAAACAAACCTGTGGTTACCCAGCGGAAAGGGGGGTGGGAAGGGATAAATTGGGAGTTTGAGATTCGCAAATATTAACTACTATATATAAAATAGGTTTTTAAAAACTTCTTCTATATAGCACAGGGAACTATATTCAATATCTAGTAGTAATTTATAATGAAAAAGAATATGAAAACGAATATATGTATGTATATGTATGGCTGAAACACTATGTTGTACACTGGAAATTGACACATTGAAGTAACTGACTATATATTTCAATTAAAAAATAAATAAGTAAAGATTTAAAAATTAAAAAAGAATGCAAAAATACAAAAAACAAAGAAAAAAATCCACAGGATTAAATTTTTGAAAAAGAAAAAAAATCCTGTTGCCTTCATCTTTGACATAGAGCCCCTTCCAATCATCTTTTAGAACCACACTCATTTAGGTACCATCACCTCTTACTTCCCTTGGCAAAGTTATACTGTAACAACCATAACAACAGAAAACCTAAAAATGTCAGCAACTTTGACAAAGTTTATTTCTTGTTTCTACTACATGTTAAAAATGGACTCTGCTTATTATAGCTGATGTGGCAGCCAGGCCGATGGAGAACGTACCTCCATCTTCTTCTACCTTTACAGAGATTTCCATCTCACTCAGAGGAAATCTGAAGTCCCCACGATGATGCAAAGGCTTCATGAACCGACAGCTGCAGATAACTCCAGGGCAGCGCCTTTGTGCGCCGAGGTCATTAACCTAAGGTTCTAACCACGTGTTCTTACCATTTCTAACCATTTGCTTTTTGAGCAAATGTCTTTCATTTCCAAAAAAGCCCACAGTCTCAGCATTTGCATTTCACAAGTATGTGCAAATTTTAAAATGCTGTCTCAATTGAATTTCAGCTTCACCCAATTTTTTTTATCAGCATGACAGTTACAATCAACATGTGAGGTCTTTAGCTAGCAAGTGGTTTTCATAAAATCACAGGCAGAAAGCTAATTAATGCATGAGTTATCCTTCCTTGTTTGTAGAGAGCCTATAAAAATATAATCCACTTGAAAAAAGCCATGGTTTCAACTTTGTTATAAAATGGTTGCTATGAAAGGATTTAGTCCTGGTAAGAAGGCATAAGTGTGTAAAAGTCAGCATGAAAGAAGTAGGCCAGAATAACCAATTAGGAATGAGAAGAAGCTGTAAGGCAGGAAGGAATTAAAGACGGTAGATTGAGAGACAGTTTTCATTCAGTCTGATGCATTGGTAGCACTGGGCATAAAGTATGCTTGTGTGCCATTGAATCCAGTTAGGTAGAGTATATAAACATGATGAACCAAAAACTCTTTTATTCTTGCCTGATGAAAAATTGTATCAACAAAAACTGACAGTAGGCATTTAAAATTTTTCCCTCTCACACTTCTCTCTTCTTCGCATCCCGCCCACTTGGTGACTAGCTCTCCTCTGTAAGTCCAGTCCTGTAGCTCAGATGGGGAAGCGAGTGAACATCACTGATGCACCTGCCACTCTGCCCAACAGTGTGGGCGCATGACCCAAGCTGGGCCAGGGTCTTGTCCATGGACTTTTTTAAAAGGACAAAAGAGAGATGGTCTCTTCTTTTAAGGTGGTGAAATTAGGTCGTACAAGTCCAGGAAATGTCATTGGTTATGCTTACACCCCTTTTGTGATAGCCAATCTTGAAAATAATGCTGACACATAGACCAAAGGATGAAGGCAGAATTTTAATGGTATTTCGAGCCTACGATCCCGGTATCCCTGGAAATAACCATCCCCTGACCTCCTGCCGTTCGGTTACATCATTTAGTTAATTCCTCTATTTGTCCAAAGTAGTTTATGCTGGGATCCTGCCATTGCCAACCTGAATGTTCATCACCAAATGACATTTCCATACAGGTTTAGAATAGCTGTAACTATTTAAAAACTACCAAATCATGCAGGTAGATAAATTATATTAAGGATTTTGTGTTTGTTGGATCTTGTGTAGCTGCAGGAATTTTTATAAGAGGAAAATAATTCTCTGATATTTGTTCATAGTGCTTGTTGTATGGTAGTCTGCTTTAGAGAGTGAAAAAAATACATACATATATGTATATATATATATACACACACACACACACACATGTATTTATTTAATCAGACTTAGAAAAGAAACTATATTTGTCAATTCAGCCCTTGCTGGCCAGAAAACATTATGTTAAGGTAATTAAAATTTTTTATGATTAAAAGCAGGGGTGACTCTCATTTGTTTTATTTTATAAATAAAATAGAAAACAAAACCCAAATGATGCTTTTAATTTTATTCTGAGTTTAAACTTGACTTTCGTGTTGCCTTTCAATTTGAAAAGATGGCATTTTATAGCTAGAGTATAAAATTAACAACCTGTTTATCTCTCCAGACTATTAATAAACACAGTGAGTCAGCCCGAGACAAATTAGAGAATACAGCACCCCATAATGCTGTTACATTTATTAGCTTCCCGAGTAACTGTAGTTAGAAAGAGCTCTCTATCCTTTGTTACATGGTAACCCGTGCTTTAGTCCTGTTACATCTTTTAGCTAATTTTTTTCCGTCTAACAGACCCTTGAAAACACATATCCTCTCTGTTACAATCTGCAATATCTATCAGAGATCCAGGAGGTTTTAAAACCTATGATAATTGCCATGTTGAGATAAACACAGGAAATAAGAGGCTTGTAATCTAGAATTTAGCCTTAGGCAGTAAGTACTGAAAACATCAAATGCTTCTTTTGTTAGGTCTAAGTCATGTTACATAACCTTGCACAATTTTATGCAACTATTTTAAATTACTCCTCGTGTAAATTGTGAGCAATAATGATTTGCCATTATAATCTCCATGTGCAGATCATGGGGACTTCATCAGTCATGTGTATGGGTGTGTGTGTATAACATATAAATATTAACCTGCCAATATTTTGTCAAGGGGGAAAGACCAAGAGAAATACTAGTTGGAAAGCTATTTTAATAAATGCTCTACAGTTCAAATCTATTAAAATAGTGCTTGTGAGAAATAAGGAGGGCCTGACCCAATACGATGTATCCAGAGAAGATAGCCATTCAAAACATTATAAAGGAAAATGACACAGTGTATGGCAACTGGGGTCCAGAGCAAGGCAAAGAAAACATACATTAGTACTCATTTAATGGGTTTTGAAAGATAAAGCTTCCCAGAGAATATTGAGATCTCTGCTGTTTCCTCTCTTTTAACTGGAAGAAGAATGCTATAATAAGTGAATATAAAAGGATTATAGGAAAATGGATTTCTTCTTGTTATGATGACTTTAAATAACATGTTTGCTTTCATGTCAATGTTTAAGTTAAATAATGTTTTGGGGAATCGAAGAGAATTTCCCTTTTCCCATTTGTTAACAACAACTAAAAATTATTTTCATTAATTTTTAATGTGATTTCTTTGTTAATCAGGTTGTCTCTAGGCTAAAAAAAGAAAAAAGAAAAAAGAATAAAGACCATATCTGTTTTGTTCAGCACTGAATATCTAGCACCTAGAATAATGCCGGTATAAAGCAGCTGCTGAATACATTTGTTGAATTAATAAAGGAAGCATCTTCTGTCAAAGGAGAAGTATTTTCAGTTTTATTTCCTTTAAAAAGGAGTTGCCTCCTGTCAGTGAAGTTTCCACATCCACTTTGTCTTTCACTATTCACTTTTGCTCACTGTAGTCATGTAGAGAGAAACTAAATATTGTATTCCCAGTCTCCTCCGCTGTATGTGGAGTCTTAATTAGCTTTTCAAACACATTGCAGATAAAACCTATTAATCCTCTGACCTTCACTGAATTCAAAAGTTTTTGTGTTAATTGTTTTGAGAGAATAATAGACAGTTTTGCCTTTAGAAAAGTCATGGTGTCTCTTCCAGGAAAACAGTAGAACCAGAAAGAAGCCTTGAAAGGACGCTGGTATCCAAGCTGCCATCTTCCACCATTATTACATGACAGGAGAGTCACTTTAAACTTTAGGGAAACCGTTTCTTTTCTTACAACTGTAACATCTGCTTTTAAAATGATTTCTATCCAAAAGCAGCACAATAGAAATTAGGTTGCTTGAGATAGTTGTAATTTTATATATTAAAGCCATCAGGGGAAAGGAACAAATATTTATCTCTGTCCATTGTATATGCTTGCATCATTGCCTTGAAACTTCAAGATCTGCTTTAAATGAGATTCACCCATTCATGCCAATGTTCGTTTCTACTTACAATGTTTTAACCACTCAGGTACTAAAGATAAATTGACAGAAAGTACCACCCACATTTCACAGGTGAGCAAAAAGGACCACAGATTCACTTTTCTTTTCCCAAGAGTAAAAGTTCCTACTGCTTATACAAGAAGGAATCAGCACTTGAATTCTATTCTTTCTGGTTCCAAAGCCAGGGTCAAATCTTCAGCAATCATTGGCAACTGGGAGGCAAGGAGTGCAGCAGGATCACCCAAGATCAAGGTGACATACATACCAGTTTGGCATCTGTTGGACTGATCTAGTTATTAATCACACTCCCTTTCATTCTCGAAGTATAGATCCAGTATAGACAATTGCACCCCCATCTGGGCAGCTTTTAAAATCATACTTTCCTAGCGATTTAGGAATTTCAAACACCAGACTCTATCACCCCCTCAAACATTGTGATTCTGGTGTGAGGCCTGCCGATCTGCTTTTTAAAAATGATCCTGGAGTGAGTCTTGTGTTGCCAGATCTACTACTCTGCTTGGGTTGCCATAACAAAATACCATAGATCAGATGGCTTAACACTAGAAATTTATTTCCCAGAGTTCTGGAGGCTATGAGGTCTAAGATCAAGGTGCCAGCAAGGTAGATTTCATTCGGAGGCTGCTTTTCCTGGCTTGCAGGCAGCCACCATCCCACAGTGCACTCACGTGGCCTTTCCTTGGCGTGGATGCATGAAGACAGCTCTCTGCTGTCTCTTCTCATAAGGGCACTCACTCTGTCAGACCAGAGCCCCACCCTCATGACCTCATTTAGCCTTGATTACCTCCCTAAGGCCCCATTTCCAGATATCAACACATTGGGGTTAGAGCTTCAACATATGAATGTGGTGGGTGGGGGGAGAACGGAAGCATCTGTCCATAACACCAAATAAAGAAAACACTCATTAAGCCCCATGAAGGAAGCTGCCTGGAGCAGTGGAACAGAATACTCTGCAGGGAGTCAGAAGCCTGAATGCGAGGTCTAATCCTGCTACTGGCTGCATGACCTTGAGCAAGTCCCTCATCATTCCAGGCTCCTGCTTTTCCTAAACCCAGGAGTTGCAATAGCATCAGTGGCTCTCTGCTGAGGCTGGTGGGGGTCAGGCCTGGGGAAAGGAATGTCTTGGGAGAGGACACATGAGATTCCAGTAGGCACTACCATGGAATTTGGACACATGTGAAAGACGTTCCCTTTGACCATTGCTGCTTTTAGAGCGCAAGTGTTAGTGATGGAAGAACGTCACCATTGTTGCTTACCTTGGGGCAGGAGAAAGGAAAAGCTGAAAACTTGAGTAGCTGATCCTTAATTTCTCTTTCTAAATTTAAACTTTAAAAAAAAAAAAACCAAAAAACCTTATGATGGGATTTAGCCACCACTTGATTAAATAACTTGTCTGTCAGCTACTTGGTTTGACTACCCACACACAAATGACACACACAATCTGTGGAACAACAGACATATTTGATGATGTGAGCACAAACTGATTTTTTCAGTCTCTTTCCTACTGAGTTGCCGGAGGACAATAGTGTGAACATCTACCCTCCCTTGCCAGCTGGCTCGTATTCCTAAACCAGAGAAATAAGTGTCACACTTACCCTAGCCATTATGAGAAGCTGCCTCTGGTCGAAAGTATTACAGCATGTCCTTATTAGTGTCTGAATTCCACTTGCATTTGTGCATTACACCTACCCAGTCCTGGATGAGTAATTTTACTCGTGAGAGCCAAATAAGCAAAATGCAGAAATAGCCTGGGACAAAAATAGCTGCTGTTACAAACGTGATTTAAGGGCTGAAATGGTTCAGATCATTGTCCCTGGTGTCTTTGCTTAACAGAGGCGTCCAGGAGGGGTTATTGGTCTTGGCAGTGGAATGGAGCTGTTGCTCTGTTGGAAGAAAAGTGCTCCTCTGGCGACTTCTCCTTTGTCCACAGGGCAAGTTGTGTAATCTGAGAGACTGGAGAAGTGGTATGTGCAATAGGCAGTTCTGCGTGGAAAGCATTTGGCAGTGTTTTTCCTTCTGCCCCTTGCCAGCTGTCTTTTAGCATAGGTTGAAGGCAAGTGCTTTGCCTTTGACATTGTGCATTGAAATGCCAGCCTGTGCAATTTACAGTACAAAAGGGCAAAGATACATGGGGGAATGAGGGAAAAAATTCTTCTCCCTTCTCATTGGTTGACCTTTTGGTTCTGCTTTATATAGACATTAAAAGAGCCCCTATGACCATATTTCCTATCTTCAAAACAATCACAAAAATAACTCCTCATACAATGTTATTTATATACACTGCTTCTAACCTTCATGCATTAGAATATAAAGAATAATTTTCATCCATAAAGATAACTATTCCTGTCTCAGCTGCAAGTAAAATCGAATTGCATTCAGTGATACTGGTGATGGGGTCAGAAAAAAACAATGTCTAAAGAAATATGTTTAAAAATGATAAATGAGTTTAGGCCAATAAACTTGAATCTGAAAGGTAGGCTTAACATGCTTACCTCAGGTTAATTGAGAAAATTTCAAATTTTAAGAGATCATAATGTAATAATCTTATGAAACAGGTATAAAAAGAAATGCAAAACTGAGAATGGCGTTGGTGCGATACAAATCTGCTTTCTTGACAAATGATTTATGTTGAATTAGTAAATTCTCTAATTTTCCCTAGATGTTTAATCATTCATTTATTCATTTGTTCACTGAATGAGTCTTACCATGGGAGTCAGTTTTCTAGGTGCTAAGGACTATTGGTGGAAAGGCCAGGTAGCTGCCCTTATAGAACTTGACAGTCGAGTGAAGGAAACAAACAATAAAAGTTATGTAACATAACATCCAGGAGTGAGAAGTGCTAGGAAGAATTATGAGGGTAAGGGAATAGAGATGAGGAAGGTACCATTTTCTGCCGGGTGGTCTGGGAAGGTCACTCTAAGGAACTGTTATCCAAGCAGAGATTTGAATGCAGTGAGAGATCGAGCTGAGCACAGGGCAGTGGAACAATTTCCACATAAAAGAACGAGTAAATGTGACTGCCCTAAGGATCAAGGGACAGAAAAGGAGCCAGAGTGCCTGGAATGGCATGAGCATGGAGGGAGAGGTAAGGGGTAAGATGGCTGAGTTGTAGAGATCTGGATCATAAAAGATTTTATTCCAAATCATATGAGGAGTTTTCCATTTGATCTGAGTACAGACCAGGTTAAGCAATGACAAAAGTGAAAAAAAAATTAGAAGGAATGATAACAAAAATTCCTTGTGTCCTCTGTCGGCTACAAAAGTTGTTTAACTTGCCTCTTGCTCTGTCCCCTTGCTTCTAGTGACACTGTAGCTGAATTTTGCATACAAAACTCTTCTTTTCAGAAAAGGAAATGGCTAGTGCCATCTGATGGCCACACTTGTGAACACCAGTCTCTGTCTTAGCGTATTTGCAAAAATGAAAGCATTCAAGGTAATGAAGCTTTCAGTAATACTCATCAACCCAGGTAAATGTATCTCTTGAGTACATAGAAAACTAGGACGAATTTAGAAACTCTGCTAAGATACTAGCTGATACTCTTCTGTGCTATGTGCAATCTTTTAGTTTAGTCCCCCAGATATTTTTGTCTGTATATGTAATTCCATCTATATAGTGGGTATTAAATTGTTGTTCAGCTGAAATGAATCTAATGTATATTCATCAATGACATATTGTCTACCTTTCCTAAGTACATGACTCTAATCCCCTTGAATCTAGAGAGGGATTATGTCATATTCTGTCTACTGCAGTAGTTATCGTTGTCGTGTGATACTTGGCTAGCACACTGACTTCTTTTACATGGTATTCACTAGTTAATATAAATAAAGTCATAGGAAAGAAGGAACTATGTTTTAATGTTCCATAGAAGTTTCCCTCAAAGGCTGCAGACTCAGGTTGCCTAGTTTTGAGTCTTGGCTCAGTTGCCTTTCAAGCTTGTGGATCAAACTTAGTTTTCTGACCTGGAAAGACACTAACAGTCCTCACCTCGTAAGGTCGTTGTGAAGATTAAATGAGAAAACGTAGGTAGGTTGCCTAGGTGCAGAGTCTGGCTTATTATACGTAGTCAATACGTAATCCTTATTTTTACCATTATTATGGGTTTTGTTTATCCTGCTTGATAGTCTAAAGGTCAATTATGTTTCATGGAAAAGTTACATAAGAAAAAAACAAGTAGTTCCTAATGATAGTCCGATCATTCAATAAGCGTTTGATTGAATGCCTTGTCTATAGTAAGCACTGTTTGGGCATGCCCAGCAGACCTGAACTTTACTAAGAAGTACTGAAAACTCCATGAAGGCAAACCTTTGGGTGTTTAATCATTGTGTTTCCGGAGCCTCAAGTGGCATCTGGCGCACAGCAGATGCTTAATAAATGTTTGCTGAATAAATGAATCAAAAAGGACTCCGTACCTATTTAAATTATCTAGTTTTACCTCCTAGCCACATAACTATAAGGAAAGAAACTTGATATAAATGAAAGTTTCTTGTATGTAGATGTATGCCAAATGGGAATGATACTCAAAATCATATTATTATCAGGATATTTTTACCTAGGAGAATGTTGTCAGTATTAATGCTATCCAGAGGTACTGATTTTTCAGCAATAATCAAAGATTCTTGCATTACTAATTGAGAGCAGGATTATTAAAGAGAGGAATTTTGGTACAATTATTACACAAATTACTAAATTTGTATATACTGGCTTTTTCCCTAATACGTACCTGCATATTAAAAGGTAACTCACATATATACATTCCTATTTTCTATTCAGACAAAGCCCATCTCCACAACATATGGACTCAAGGATTTAACTTTCTGAGACTTAAAAGAAAGCTAATATTTGCATATATACATTTACCATCTATTAAAAGATCTCGGGACAGAGTCAACTACTTGCTAATATTATACGTCCACAGAAGTCCTCTTTCAAACAATGAACTTCAGAATATCAGAGCAATGTGAAAAGTTTTATTCTCTTACTCATATATTTTTCCAAGTATTCCTGTAGATCCTATAGAGTGATTTCTTATATAGTACTTCTGCATTTTAATCATGCTTCAGTGGTCCCTAGAATTTTTTTAAACTCTGAATAAAAAGGATCTTGTAACCTTAATGTTAACCTTGATCAATATTTCAGAGAGTATTAGTAAAGGATTATTTATTGGGACCTAGGGGAAGTGCTAATCACAAAGACCCAGCATGGGTTCACCAAAATCAAATAAGGCATGTAGAATTAACCTTAATTCTTTATCTGATAACGAAACGAGAAGATCAGAGAGATTATGTGCACTTCATGCACGTGTAGCCAAGCTTTTGAAAAGGTGCCTTGTGATATGTGATTAAAAGGGAGAGAATGGGCTGGATACAAGGGACTAGTGATCCCCTGGACTTTTACTCACCAACGCAATAATAAACAATGCTCAACCTGAGCAGAGCTCTCTAATGGTGTGTAGAGACTTGCACTATTTCCTGAGACTTTCCGGATTTAGTCATCCTTGATAAAAAAGATTGACTTGTGGCACTATTAAGTATCTCTTTATTTGTAGGAGACTCACTCATGACTCATCAACGGTTTATGACACATTTGCTATCATAATAGGCCAGCACATCTTCAAAGTCAATAACATTTGTACCAATTTTATGTGGAAGAATGCTTGGTGGGATCTCTATTCACTTGCCAGCTGGCTATATCAGACACCACTCTGTCTGTTGTTGAGTGCTTTCCTTACAATGCCCTAGTTACTCCTGTAGAATTTACAATTTTTTTTTCCAAGGCAGTGAAGTCATCAATTCAATCTCACCAGGAAGAATTAATGCTTCTCCCTGAGTGCTTTAGTTACTCCTAAGTAATTTCAAGTCACAGCATTTTACTCTTAAAAAGAAGTTCTCTTATTTTTTTATAACCAATATTGTCTGGTACTTCACCAAGGTATTATTTCAGATATAGTCCCAATCAGAGTGGTGCCCATGATTTGATGGTTTCATGTCAAGTACTGTCTCTACACTTGAGGCATTTCTGATAATCCCTTTTGGAAAAAATATAGGATAATGTGTCCAAGCTTCAGCTCAGCACACCTCTCCCTCCCTCAGTCCTTACTCCAGGACCCCTGATTTAGGAGTCTAGGGCACTTACGTGATTGCCATGACTTCCATCAGTGCCCTTAGCACTGAGAATTTGTGAACACTATTGATGAAGCCCTTAAAATGATGTTTTCACAGAGTCTCACTACCCAGGTTCTAAACTTTCTAAAAATTTTTATCTTTTAAATCAAGTTCCACTGCAAAATACTATTTGTTGTCTCTTGATTTCTCATATTGCATTCTCTTACCCTTTTTTTTCTGTGCTATTTTCTACGTAATGTGTTTTTCATTCCCCAACCCCACTCCCCATCAAGTCAACATAGGTAATGCTGTTTGAACTCAGAGAATGATTGAACATTTTAGACATTTTTTTGCATTCCAAGCTATTGGAAGCAGTCAAACCTTACGTTAGCTACTTACTAATATCATAGCTATTTTCTTTCTTTATTTCTTATGTTTTTCACATTATATAAAATTTAAAAAATTTTTCTGATGTATTATTATAGTTGAACTTTTAAAAAAAATGATATTGTTTTACTTAAATTCCTAAAATTTTTACTCAAAATTTCTATTCATGGAAGTTATTAAAAGCTATATGTTAGAATTTTGTTAGTTTCTGGCTGAACCCTTTTAAAAACTGTACATAATCTGCTGGTAAAGAGGTGTAATCAATAATGAACAAGTATTTTGCTTAAATAATATTAGGAGACTAAGAAAGATGTTTACAACTGCAGCCATACCACAATGACTGGGAGATTCAGAAACCTAGAAAGAAAAATGTGACGCTACTCAAATTAGATGATCTATTAGCATGGTCCAGTTAAATTTTGTGTGTTGATAGAAATGTTCTGTATCTCTAATGTTGAAAGTGTTAGCTACTAGTCACATGAGCTTTTTAACTTTTGAAATAAGACTAGTGCTATTGAGAAGCAGAATTTTTAATTTTACTTAATATCATATTTGAATAGTCAGATGTGGCTGGTGGTGCCCCCAGCACAGCCTACTTTTTAAAATTCCCTATGCCCTTCCTTTGCTCCCTCTCCACTCCTTTATTTATCTGAGGACACAGACACAGGAAATAAATTGTAGTTTTACTTAACAGAGAGGTCAGTTAGGATTCCTGTGCCTCCTAAGAGCTGGGTAAGTTTCCATAGTGTGCTGGTAATCTTGCTCTTGGGGAGGAAAGTGTAACACTGAGTTAGCATTTGCTCATTTCCATGGTGTAAACAATCCCACCACGGCCAATTTGAATCTACCAACGTACAATCAACCAGCTGGAGAAATTTTTGAAAATTTGACTGGTGGCTCTCACAAGTTTGTATCAACTGTCTCCAATATACCTTTGCCCTGTGAAAGTCCAAAGCCCTCCTGTGTTTTCTTCAAAGCCCCAGAGCTTTGTGTGCTTAAGATCACCTCTGGCTGTGAGCTTTGTTCTTACTTAATTGGTTCAGTTAGTAGGCTGGCGTCTTAATCCTCATGATCCTCTGTCCCTTTTTCTCACCAGTGCTTTTCTTTAATTTCTGCAAAATCCATTCACACAAACTATTTATGTGAAGAGTTGAATTTTAAAAAGGAGTTTATGGATGGTAGAGTGTGTGTGTGTGTGTGTGTGATGTGTGTGCGCGTGTGCACGTGTGTGCTTATTACCAAGCAATGGTAATAAATGTGGATTAAATATTGTCTATCTCTGCTATTTAATGTCCTCTGGGTAATGTCTATTGCCCTTTTTCAGATAGTCGGCAACCTCAGGTCTTCTATCAGACTCCTCTCTGCCTTTCTCCTTTCCTCGTCCGTCACTTTTGGATTGTCCCCAGGAATTCCAAAAGTCCTCATTAAGTCATTAAAAGCAATTCAGTCCTTTCTAGTCTCTTCTCCTAGACTCTCCTTTTAATATCCAAACTCATTACTTTGCTTAAAGGTCCCTCTCTTTACCAGGATCACCCTTCCTTATAAAGCAATTATTCATAAGTTCAACAATATTTATTGAACACTGATTACATGCCAGGTACTTTTCAGGTTGTAAATATCAAATCTGGCCATCTATTACATTAGTATTGGGTGTAATAATTGTCAAAGTTCCTAGCACAGTGCTGAAATATGTCGGCAGTCGATAGATGTCATTTCATTACATGTATTTTAAGCAAAATTTAGAGTTATTTAGAAACATTAAGGGGAAGAAATAAAGTATGTGATCTTCAGAAAGATTAAGCTTTTCATTTCTTTATCTCATCTATTCCTCCTAACTACACTTCCTATTCTGCCCCCAAAGCCTTTTCAATCATGACACTTATGACCCTCCGATATGTAGAGACAATGATATAATCCATTATCATTTTAGCAAGGTTATGTGTAAATAATTGTACTTTTAATTAATAAACACAGCATACCTTTCCTTTGACCTGTATTTATGTGTTGTTTCTGTTATAAATACCCTAGCTGTATGTTGTGGGCGCACAGTAAATATGTAAACACTTTTGGTTTCAATGAATGAGAAACTACAATAAATGAAAAATACAGTCAACATTGTAGTTATGTGTAATAGTATATTTTGGCTTATTTTGTTTCCTCACTTGATCATTCTTTCAGTTTTTACTGTAATATTGTTGGGTAATCTTTGCAAGTACATCAGCAATAGTTTATCGCCCTGATGCTAGGTGCCTGTGGCAGAGAGGGAATGCACAGTGTTCTGTGTTACTTCATACACTTAGACAGCAACATGGCTCATCAAGTCCATTGCTCACGCCTGCCCACTGCTCCATGGCCTCTGTTCTAGTCCAGGGAGCCATTACCTGTACCTGTCTGGAATATTGTTTTATCTTTCTTGGCTGGTTCTTCATAGCCCGTAATTTGCACCCACATATTTTGTAGTGTATGGATTTATAGATTGCATATTGGGTTATTTTACTTTCTACTTAAAACCTGCTGAAGCTTTGCTTTGTCCTTAAGATAAAGTCCAAATTTAAGGATTTCAATGCTGCTCCTGCTCTGTTTCCAGTTTCATTTCTTGATAACTGCTTTCCCACACAAAATTCTATCCGACCACTTAGTCATTCCATTCTCCATTACACTTTAAGTTCTTTCTTTGTTTGAACACTTGTCCTCACCTCTCTATCTCTTCTGTTTTGTGTAACTCTTACTTACATTAAAATATCCAGTTATCATTTCCATAAAATTTCACCCCTTCCTGCCCCTCTGGATAGACTGGTGTTCTGTTCCAAGAGTTCCCATTAAGTATCCATCTCTTATAATGGAACATAGCATGTAATACTAGGTATTTAATTGTTTTTCACTTGATCTGAGTCTTTTTTTTATTAAAAAAAAGTTTTTAAAAATATTTTTATTTAATGAAGATACTGGGGATTGAACCCAGGACCTCATGCATGCTAAGCATGCGCTCTACCACTGAGCTATTTCCCTCCCCTGTTTTTTTAAATCCCTTTCTCTGCTTTAACTGATGAGCAAGGTACAATGTAAATGAATAACTTGCCCCTGTTCAAAATTAAGGAGAATTAATAAATGCTCTCCATAACTAGAAGATCGTGGTTCTCTGCTGGCATTCAAAAGTGACTAGGGGGAAAGCAGACACGTGCAAGTGTCTATTATGTTAAAAATTGTGCTCAGTACTTTACATATGTCACCTCATTTAATCCTCACAACAATGTGAGCCTTTGAAAACCTAATCATGCTCAAGGATCTAAAACAGTAAACGGCAGAACTGGGATTCAAAGCTTGACCTTTTTGAGTATATTTATGTTCTTTTCACCAGTTCACATTGCTATTGAGGGTCTATGAAAGCTGAATTGCTGACTACTATCCATCTTGTTGGCTGATTTCAGGGATAGACATTCAAGTGCCTTGTAAATTGTAAATATTCTACATGGATACGGGGAGTTATGGGTATTCAATAAGCACTTATTGAATAGATAGCTGAATGACTATATAGTATTAATAATGTCATTAGTGTTAGAGAGGCAAAAAATATTTATTATTTTTATTTTTAGGAGTAACATCACCCAATGTCTGTTCCTCATTGATGGGTATTATATTAGAGAAGTTTATTATCAGAAATGTTTAGGAAATAATGAGTTAATTTAAATAGGTTTCTCTACTATTGAGTTTCAGCATGGAATATAAGTCATTTTAAAATCCTAGAAAGGTAATATCTTGTCTGCATGCTTTCAAGAGTTCGTTGACTTTGGACTCTTTTTGTGGAGAAGAGCATCTGTCAGAACTAGAATACTATGAATCCCACTTGTAAATTAGTTATAAAATTACTCATCAGAGGTTATTACTCTTAAAAATGTGTTCTGTCATGTAAATTCAAACAAGGACTCTGGATGGCTACTTCTGAGATTTTGAAATGTGGAAATTAATTTATATATGTGGGTTGCAAAATAACTCTTATTAATATTAAGTTACTTCTCTAAGAAATAGATATGAGAACTTCCCGGTTTATATTAGCAGATATAAAATATAACTTCTCAAAATTTGTAGATACTGACAGGCATATGTAGAATAGATAAACAAGATTACACTGTACAGCACAGAGAAATATATACAAGATCTTGTGGTAGCTCACAGCGAAAAAAAAATGTGACAATGAATATATGTATGTTCATGTATAACTGAAAAATTGTGCACAACACTGGAATTTGACACAACATTGTGAAGTGACTATAACTCAATAAAAAATGTTTAAAAAAATATAAAATATAACTTCTCATTCCAGTGCTTAATCAGTATGCATACTGAATATTGTGCATACAGTGTTGTGGTGAACTAGATAAACAGTGTGGAGTACACAGGTATTAAACACTTAGTATCTTCCTTAGCCTCTTCTAAACATTTTCGAAGTGTTAACTCATGTCTTAGCAATGTGAAACCAGGTACGATTGTTAATATATTTTAAAGATAAGGAAACCAAACAAGAGAACTATTGAATTATTTCCCAATGTCACACAACTAAAATTTGGTTGGGATGGGATTTGAAATAAGGTCATATGCTTCTAGGACTTCTGTTATTAACCCCTGTATGATATAATATTGCCACTTCCTAACTGTTGAAAAACGAACTTCTTTTTACAAAGTGTTTCTTGTATGGCTATAGTTTTCAAGATTTATAGCAATTTTGAAAGAAATAATTACAAAAGACAACAGTCTTACTTTTACCCTCCTTAAGATTCATTTTTACCAAAGAATTAATACTTTATCATGCTTCTCCCCAAGTTCTTTCATCCTTTAAAATAACAAACCATTTTATTCAATAGGCTTATTGTTTTAGCTCATCATTTAGATTGAGGTGAGGGGATGTATTGTGTGTATCCATAGAGGGGGGATGGCATGAGGGAAGAAAAATGATCCATTTGAAGTCTGTCTCATGGCATGTGTAGATTAGGGGGAGAGATAGAAACATGTGAACAACAAAAGCTTGCATAGAAGGTGTAGATGGATGCCTTAAGAAAAGCCCTGGTGAAGTGCCACACCGGCTTAAAGGAAGTAGAGAGGACTTGCACTTCGAGAATCAGGGAAGTTTCCAGGAAGTGACAGTATTTGAGGTTGAATAAAAAAGAGTGGTTGGATGTGAAGATAAAGAGAAAATTTGACAAGTACAAATAAGGGCATGGAGGAGAGCCTCAGGGCCATTTGCGTATGTTGGCAGTTACTAAGACGTGCTGTGTTCAGTTGGGTATAAGCAGAAAGCAACTTTGTTCTTTCAGTGACTACACTGTAAACCCCTCTCTCTAGGCTTGCTTTTCTCCACCCCTTGGATGAAATCAGGAAAAGACCCTGTAGCTTGCCTGGTCATGTTCAGATAATAAAACAGGGGTCTTTTCCCCCTAAGCATTTAAAACATCCAAATCCAGTGTAATATCAAAGCTCCCAACATCCATCCCAGTTAAAAGTTCCCCTTGCCCTGAGCTTGGAAGCCTGTGAGTGGGAAAGGTGCCCTGGGCTCCCGTCCCTTTTCTTCACTCTTTTACCAGGCAGCTGATTGCCACATCCCAGCCCTTCTCCTCTCTTGGAACAGCAAAGAGGAGGGAGCAGAGATGAGGGGCACAATCTCACTCAACTATCTGAATTTGGTGCCTTCTGTCTATGTCAGATGTCCAAAACTGATGGATGCCTTCTCTCAGGAAGCACTCTTTTGGATTCTTTGAAATCCCTCCACTGGAGCAACGTGATTGTTGTTCCATGGTTGTGGGAGTCCTCTTGTAGCTAGTTGCTTAAAACCTTCACTCTCCTCAACCTGTTCTCATCTCCAACATCTTTGTTTGCTGCTATGGACCACTTAAGGGACAACGTCTCACTTCAGACCTCTCCAGGTGTGAGACAGGTACCAATGTATGAAACTCTATCCCCTCAGCCTCCCTTTCAGGGAACATATATCAAGATTTCTGAAGGTCTCCAACATGATTTAAGGTAAAGGAGAAATACCACAATCCTCTCTCGCTTTTTCTGAGAGTGCAAAAAATATAGCCTAGTGATAACTCCAAAAATGTTTTTATTTTCCCAGTGAAGGAGTCACTTATAATAGTGAATTGTTTTTTGGTGAATATTTGTTTAGTGGCAAATACGATTTTTCAGAACTTTGAATACAATGCTCAGGAGTTTCTTAAATAAATATATAATATGGTCTGTGTCATAAGTGCCCTTCCATACTCATAAATATAGTATCTTCTTGGATTGGAAGATTAACCTGTTTGCTGTGACTACCTGATGTTTGTTTTTAGCTTCTCATGTAAATCTGTTTTTAAAAGTGTATGTCTGGTATCTCATTCATAAGACATACAAACAAAAATTATGTACTGTTTATGCAAAAGTTTGATCCTGATTATGGACCATGTAACAATACAAGTTCATCAAGGAAGAGAATAATATCTAAAAATTGACTGAAATAATGATAAAGTCATCTTAATTGGTGACTGAAATCTATAAATTGATAAATCTATAAATCACCTCTTTTCCAGTAGAAAAAAAGTGAAAATCTATTTATTGTGGATCTTGTAATAGATCAGTTTTGATGTTATTAGCCTATTTTACTTAATTAACATATATGTTTTGTGTGACTTGATTATTAATTAGTTGTACATAAAATTATATTCCATTAATTTGAAACTTATTTCTGTAGTGAAAAAACACTATCCCCTTCACTCTATATATGATGCATATCATATTTCAAACATACCTGATAAATTTAAAATGTACTGATATCTGTACATTTAGAAAATTCAGAAATTCTTCATTTAGATTATAAAACAGATCTGATACTATTTTAAGCTTTGTTTATTTAAATTATATGTGACAGTAGATGATTTATAAAAAGGTTTATCTGTCCTCAAGACTCTTTAGATTAATCTCACAATTCCAAATTTTGCTATGTTGAGGGAAAAAGCTCTTTTCAATTCCCAATGAGGTAAAGAAATTAGAAAAGGAAATTAAAAAGTAGTAATGGTTTTATATAGATATATTTGAACTTCTCAATAAGCAAGATGTTGTAAGTTTCTCTCCAGAGTCGTTGAAGGAAGTTACCCCAGAATTAACAATGGCATACCACTGTCCATTTTTTTAGTGTGTTGAAGTAAGACAACAGGGATATGTCCACCCAGAGCAGTAGAACATGTGATATTGGTATTAATAGTACTAGTAACATCTGGAGTAGTGTTAACAGATTTTGATTGAATAGATTCACTGTTTTCAGTTAGTATCGCATACCTTTGTTTTGGATTTTTTTTCAAAATACTATCAGTTATATTACATATTCATATGTAGGGATTTAAATATTAGGTTTGCACACCAAAGGTGAGTTATACCATTGACAAGTTATTTTGTTAACTTGTGAACAAGTTATTTGTTAAATAGCTCTAACACTAAAATTTTCAGTATAAAATTTTCATGTAATTTAAACAAATGCATGGTATTTTTAGGATTGTGCCTTTTGTCATTTTATCTTTTTTATGTAAAGGAATATATAAATTTTAACTTGAGGAGCAATCAGGGACATAGGGGTTAACTACCATCCCAAACCATGTAATTTAACTTTTAGAAAAGAATGCCAGCGCCTACTCAGATGGGATTGGGAATGCCATAGGTTAAATTCTCCAAACGTCAAATACACGTAGTACTACCTTCAGATCTGTTTCATATCTAAATCGAATGCTTTTTTAAGATCTTAATCTAAAATCCACTATATGGTCCCAATTGTAGGACAACTTATGAACATTTGTGTGCATATCATGCTGCTTCTTTATACATTTCTTTGTTATTTGCCATTTATTAAATTCAAAGACACTGTTGTCCTTAATACACAAGAGAAACTCATGCTCTTTTTTCAGATTTTTCTAAAGTGTTAGATCTCAGGAGAGACTGAAAAATTCTGTTCCTGTTTTTGAGCTCGACAAATTCCCTTTTAACTGAGACAGAAGTTTATAACACTGAATGTAAATCATATGAAATGATTTTTCATAGACCAATTAATTTGTTTCACTATTTTGACAATATTCTAACATACAACAAAATCTACGTTTAAAAAATTGTCTTTAAATGATCTGATTCCAAAATTCCTAAAATACATCATAGACTTTAAATGATTAAAAAAGAAAAAATCTGGGAACAATTCAAAGATTAAATTCATGTAAAGGCAACCAGACTCAATAAAAGTAAGTAGATTATAAATCCAAAATTAACCAAAATGAGTAGAATTAGATTTTATTCTTCTATGTTTGGTTAATGTACTTGTTGCCATTATTTGAATATTTTTATAAAGGTTGATATTTTAAATATTTAAAGTTTTTTGGGGTAAATATATCTTTGCTCTGTCAACTTCACCTTGTTCATAATTAATATTATTTCAATACATCAATTTACCATGGTACTGTAATATTAATACTACTTCTATGCCCAGTGAGATAAGTAATTAAAGGACAGCCTTGAAATCCTTCTGTTTTGGACTTCTTGTTAATAATGCATTTCTTTCATGTTTAAGTCAAATAATTTGGGATTTTATAAGTTGCCCTATAGGAATTGGCTGTTAGTTTTGCCACTGTTATTGTTACTTTTTTTAAAGCCAAAACTCTGTGTTAAAAGGTTTGCCTATGTTTATATATGGCTATCAAAATGATTCATAGCAAGCCTTTTAGAAATTATTTATCTGCTCTTCAGTATATTTGAAAATAATATAAAATAAATGTAATACACACTAACATGTACCATAAAGTTTTAAACTTTATATTAATATTCACAGTTTAAAACTGCAAGAAAAAAGGACATTATTTTGAAAAAACTTGTTAAGTCTTTCTATATTGAAAATGTGGTAGACTGGGAATCAGAATATTTGTGATTTAGCTGAAGACTGCCTGCCTGTCTAATAGGGTTATCACACAGATCAAGTGAAATAATTATGCAAAAGACTCTGTAAATTCTATCAATGCATTCAAATTTAAAATTTTATTCAAAGACAGAATAGTTTAGAATAAGCTTTTCAGTATGTTGAAGAGCACTTTCTAGAACTTAATGTGTTATTTAATTTTGATGTCTGTGAAATCCACTTTTGTTGAGTATAATATGCAAGATGATTTACAGATTTTGATTTTATTTTTTGTCTTCCATTATTCTATTTTGATTTTTTACTTGGCTTAAAAATTTCTGATTAAATTTTTAATCTGCACACTTGTGTCTATCTGACTTTCTAGAGAATTCGATAAATGAAGGATGAGGAATCAGTACCATTGTTAGAAATTTGAGTAGACATATTTCAGGGATTGATGTAGAGAATCAAGGCTGGTCTCAAGATATATTGATATTTTAAACATGTTAAACATTTCACTACAAAATATTAAGGGCCCACCATTAAGTTTCTGCTTAATGTTCAAGAGATAGAACACTTTCTTGATATTAGTCATCTCCTGGGGGTTCTCTGGCTGTATCAGTTAGCTACATATGAGGATTGTAATTAAGATGGAACATTGGTGGACTGTTCAACCCTCCTTTGATAGTATTTTGCAGTGATTTGTCTGTCATGAATACCAGTCTGATTTTGAAATTTAATTGACTTCTAAGACTTTCCATTGTCATGTGAGCTTGGTGGAGAGAGATTTGATTATTTACGAAGCCTTTGGTCTGAGGATTTAACATGGTCACCTCTACTGCATCTTTACTTCTGGCCTCCTCCCTCTAGCCCCGTCGTAGAGTACAGGAACTCATTCTGTTTCTCACCAATGTTAGAGTCCTCAAAAATATTTCATGCTCCACAGAGTCAATTATAATTTCACTTTTAACATAGATTTTTCCAAACTCTTCTTTGGTTCCAGAACTCAGATATATATAGTAATTCATACTTATAAAATTTCCACTGACTTCAAGTGGGTTGTTTGAAATCCAGACCATCTGTGGGATTGCTGGGGATGGGCTACTTGGAAGCCTTATAGCTCGAAGAGTGGGTTTCAGTTTAGTCATTTGTTAGAAGATTAATATCTTGCCTTTTACCGAAGTATGCAGGGAAGTGTTTTCATGTACTAGCACTCACTCACTTACTTTCAAATGTTTCTATGCACATTGCTCCAGTAATTGAATATTAACTCCCTTATTTGTGCATAAGCATGGGTTTTGAATATTCAAAGGTAGAGACCGGCTGCTAAAGTACCCCATTATGTTTCAATGGATGGTCCGCAGGGAAAGCGGTACATTTGCTGCAATATGTGAAAAGGTGGGCTCCAGAGGAATGTCAATCCTCTGTAACCTCAGCTTGTCATTTTGCTATTAAGAGAACCTCTAGACTTCCTGTTAAATATCCATTTAAGTTTGAATCTGCATGCTTGACACTGGGAAATACTGTTCCTGAGAGGTGTATGTAATTCCCTTTAACATTGATGGGAAGGAGAACACGGAGTGGTGAAGTATCCTCGGGAGGACAGCATTGCGAAGCCCATTTATTTCTCTAGGTCAGTCGTGTCTGAACTGACAGCTAAAGCATTTGAACTCTTAGAGCTGTGACACAAATGTGTGCTAAAGAACAGAGCATCACACATTATAACGTCTACAGTCTCCAAAGTTAGAAATAATTATGGACTGTTATCTACGATTCATTCAGTGACATTTCATCGTAAATGTGTAGTGCATATTTTCCCACACATCCCAGAGATAAACAGCAAATAAAATTATCTCCGTGTTTAAACAAATATTTAATCGTGTACTTTACATATTAGATGGAGGGAAAACCTCAAACATGTTGCATCTATCTTAGGACATAGCTACAAAAATTAGGTGCCATTTCATCGAAGTATTTTGTTCTTCATGAGTGTTAGTAAAGGCCCAAGGAGAAGATTGAAATCTTGATATTAGAAAGAAGAAAATAATCAAATATTGCTTTCTGTCTTTCTTAAAGACCTACTAACTATTTGGCAAAAGGGCCTCTTTAGTTTGAGAAGAAAGATTGTCCTATAACCTTGATATATTAGGATACCCACATATAATGTTTAATAATGCAATTGTATGCATTAGAAAACCCAAGTCACTTCTATAATGAATTGAACATCAAACATCTTTTTCTATTTTCCTCTCAACTGTCATCTTTTATATCACTATTTTCTGCTTGTATTTATATTTTTTCAATTCTTCTAATAGTTTTTTCTCTTAACCCCTTTCTCTGACTCTCAAATTTTTCCTTTATTTAGTGAAATTCCATTTTCAGTTAAAGTGAATGTACTTTGAATTTGGATGTCTTCCTTGTACTCATCATTGATCACAATATTGGAAATAATGGGCATTGTTAGTATTTCAATGGGGTAACACTGATTTCCAGAGGAAGAGTTGTCCTTCGTTCTGCCTGTGCTTTTTACTATTCCCTCTCTCACTTCCTGAGATCTTGCCTGAATATCTTTCCCACTTCCAAGACTTTTTAATATTTTCCCCTCTATTAGGTATTTCTCTGCTTTCTTCAAATAAGATAGGAGTCTCCTATTTTGAAAACAGTTTGCTTGATTCTCTTGCTACTTTCAAGCCACTTTTTTTTAATGCAAGTGCCTGATTTAAGCCTTGCAGAGTCATTCACTTCAAAGAGTTGGCCACTTCCAAGATGGCAAACTCCAATAGTCATCTTATCCTGGCACCTTCCACACTCCAGGCTCCTGTTTTTAGAAGTCTTGGTTGATTTTGATAATCAACCATCTAGACCACTTGTTTTTTTCTCTTCCCAGGCTTTAAATTTCCACTCTTATGTTGTATATTCACTGAGAGTGAGCCCACAAAATCCTAGGCCCTACCCTCAACCCCAACAAGAGCAGAACTCCAGCCCTACATATCTCCCCCGCTCCTCTAACCCCCAATAACTTGTTGTGTGACCCCCCCCCAGGAGTGCTGTGTAATTTCCAGGACCTGTAAGTAACAAATCTTTTTTTATCCAAAGTATCCTGATGGTTATTGCTGAGGGTGTCTTGCAACTGTAAGAACTACAAGGACCTGTCTAGACACAACACTGGTTATTGAGAGGCTGAGACCAGCACAAAACAATCAGCTTTCTCCTATTTGCATCCCGGTTCCAAAATCAGATTCACAAATGTTGCCCAGGACTCTGTAGATATCAAAACACAGTCTTTTTATTTAATCCTGAAGTTTATTCATTCATTTAAAAAAAATCCTCTTTCCTTGACCTTGTTAAAATTAACATTTGAATTGTTCTTATACCTTATTAACCAATATTTTTCTCAAGGCAATTTGAGACCTTCTGTTTGACCCTTGGAAAAACTGTTCACTCTCATTCTCATAATGTAATTTAACCTCTGTGTGGATGATATTAGAATCTCCATATCTCTTCAAAGGCTGTATTTTTTCCCAGCGTCTCCTCAATATTCTCACTTGCAGTTCCACCATTTTCTCAAACTCAGTATGTTTTTGTTCTTTAGATCTTAATTAAATCATGCTAAAACCAATTCTGTTTATTGGGTCCCAAACCTGTCATAGTTGAATAAACAGCCTTCTTCCCTCTCAGTACATGCCAAGTCTAAATATTTTATTAATATCTTCTTTTAAATGTCTAACATTTTCTTTCCATTTCCATGAACATTTGCTTAGTCTAGGATGTTATTGTCTTACAACTAGGGTATTTCAGTGACCTGGCTTCGATGCTACCAGGATAAACCCTTTCTCCTGACAATCAGAGAGTTTTATCTCTTCAAAACATTGCTGTGTCCTAACGCCCTTGCTCAACAATGAAATCGCTCTTAATGTTCTAAGAAAAAAGTACATCTCATTTGCTGAGATTTAAAGGTTAATTATTTTGACCATAACTTACTTTTAAACAATTTTTAAATTTTTATTTTTACTTCCCATTAACACAAATGAGACCCTTCTGCCCCAGCCAGATTCATCCATAATCCATGGGGATACTTAGTCAGTCACTGCCTTTGTAGCTTTCTTTCCCTCCTCTCCTTGTGGCTGTTTACTCTCCTTCAAACTTTACCTATTTCCTGCCTCCTTAAAAATTGCCAATATCCAAAACTCAGATCACTATACCCTTTATTTAGCATTTTTCATGTAGTGTCCCTAGCCAGACTGCGGGGGAACTAGCCCTTGTATTTAGGTAATGTGGTGCCTGCTCCCAGTAAGCATGCATACAATAAATACTGAAACAAGAGTGAGTGACGGAACTCAGGAATTATTTGGAGAAGTGTTTTCTCATTCAATATCAAGTTGGGAGTTGTTCAACCCTAAACTGCCTGTTCAACCGGAGGACAAAGTTTAGCAGAAAGCGTTTCCTTGAAAATACACCTCTGAGTTCTTCTTCAGATTGCTTGATTTAGGGCTGTCTGTTAAGGATTCCTTCTTTTTGGAAATCATGCTAAATTTCCCAGTGTAAAAATTCTGCATTTTATAAACTCTGCCATTTTGATGAGAAACATAGATTCTCTTTGAAGCTGATTATAACATCTTCAGATTTTGACATCTGTGGTATTATAGAGAAAAAAAAGACTCAGTGAGTCTGAGCAGTTTTATGAGGATAATTGCTACCTACTTGGTTTAAAATTTCAGGCATAGAACAATGATTTTTTTAAACATCTTGTCTCCTAATCATTATTCATTTAGCCATGCAAAAATATTGACTGAATGTCTTGTTAGTGCCAAGAACTGTGTTAGACACTGAAGAATAATCTAGTCTTTACTCTCAGTTTTTCCTTCCACTCTCCTTACTTTATTTTATTAAAAAAATATTTTTTTTTTGCATTTTTTATAGGGTTACATCTACAGTTAACAATTCTGTTTGTTTATAAACTTCCCAAATTGAGTAATGGGATAAAAGCCATGTGTGTATTTCTTATTTTCTAGAAAAGTGAAAAACAGGATGGTAATATACACAGACACTGTTTGCTAATATTAGAACATTAGGGGCTGGTGGTTTTTTAAGGGCTAAATGTAGATCATACTATTCTATGATATCATTTAATGAAGAAACCATTCCCCATTCTATGTAAAAGTTCTGGGTTAGGGGACCTACCAAGAGAATATCACTTAATTTTTAAGACTGAAATTTTACCTGAAAACCATGGCTGAACAGTCAGAAGTTTTGTTTTCTTGGTATGTATATATAATAATATATATAATAAAATAGCTTGTTTTCTAAAATAAACTCTTGTCTCTTCTTAAATTTTGTTTTGTTTTATTTTCCTTAAAAAGGCCAAATAAACCTTATCTAAGGGTATAAATCATTTATATTGGGCAATTTTTCAAAATCTTAAGGCTTATTTCAGTAAAAGAGTCAAACTTCTACTTGAGTCTTAATTGTTCTAGGAAGTATATATTTCCTCTAAGAGAATCAGTCTAGTTTTTTAGGCAAAATGCTTGCTTTAAAAATATTATCAAAGAAAGGGGGGAAAGTATTTTATGGTAAGAGAGGGCTACCAAGGTAAGCCTCAATAATAAAAATTTAAAAATAATCAGGAAATTTGTCATCAAACCATAATACAGGTAATTTTTTCAAATACACTTATCTTTATTCATAGTCATTACTTTCAGAACGGTGTTATAGAGGTAGAAAGGGACTTGGGGTGGTCATCTAGGGCTGCCTTCATGTTTTAAGCAGATACATCGAGGACGCCTCTAAGACAGGTGTCTACATTCACACCCCCAGGAGTGGGGCCTCACATCTGCTCATGGTATCACTTTTATTGTTTGATTGTCTATATGGCGGAAGGCTCTTCCTCTTTTTTAATTTTTTAATTTTTAAAATTTCATTTGCATTCTTTTTTTTATTAAAGTAGAGTCAGTTTATAATGTTGTCTCAGTTTCTGGTGTACTGCATAATGTTTCAGTCATACATATCAAAAGGTTCTTTCTTAATCTAAATAGAATTAGCCTTCCCCCTAACATGTCAAATGTTTTTTAAAGTGAAAGGCCAATGATCTGGGGCTCATTCATAACTTTCCTTTTTATTACAGAAAAGTTTCCTTCTTTTAATTATTTAAATAAATCTATACCTTAGTCTTCAACTTTAAATTCTGTATTGTTCAATGTTTAAAAAACCTGTCATTCTTACACATTTTATCCAGAAACTAGATGATACCATGAGGGGAAAATTCCCATGACTCATAATTGTGCATATTCTCTCTGATATTTCTCAGTTTTTTTTCCCCTAAGCTTACTTCTCTTCAAATAACATAGGAAAAATCTGATCCCATCTGTAGAAACCGTGTTTTTGACATATTGAATTAAAACATCAAAATTATTATTTTTTCAAATGAAGAAATACTTAGGATAGTTTTTATGAAAAAGATAGTCTGTGTTCTTAAAGATTAAGAAAAAATCAAAAAGAATATTTTGGCAAAACTTGAATAATCATTTTTTAATTAAACTCTATAATGCTAAGATATTAAGTTAAAAGTTATTTAGATTCTAAACCAAAATACATTGCTTGATCAGATGAAGATTATCTGGAAAAAATAGTCTAGCTAAATTATGCTACCTATTGTAAATGACACTGCTGACTTATTTAGATTTTTAACCTCTAGCAATAACAGATTATTTTGATAAATTATTCATATTTCTGCATTGTGCACCTTTTGTGATTTGCATATCTGGCAGCAAGTAGGCCCTCCTTTCAGGTTTCAGTCCCCTTGGTCAGACAGGATGGCTGAAGGCTGCTTCATGATTAATTTCATCTCAATGGGGTAATTATCATACTGAAAGGAAGCTATGCCCTGAAATATGCTTTCCTGTAGCTACAAGCACGAGAGGCTTAGTTAGCTTGAGAGCTTTTAGGCATATAGTAACTTATAGCTTAATTGTTAACTTCTCTCTACTTGGGGAGTGTGTGTATCTAAAAATAACACAGGATTTTATAAGAATAGAAAACAATAATTTAGATCTTGATTTAGCAGTTTATTGGATTGCAGGAAAATGTGTTGTTAGTTTCTAGTATCTTATTTAAAATAGATGTATACTTCTGAAAGATCAAAGAAGTTTATATAAGTTTAGCTACTGAACCACTAAATATTAATTTCTCTCCTGATTTGCAGAAGAGGCATTTAACTTATTATGTTTAGTTTTCTCACCTAAGAACAGTCTAAATGCCTTGTGCTATTGCAGAATTAGCAACAGATGGCTTATAAAAAATGTTTCCGTTTCCTTTTAATTAATTAAAAAGATGATTCATAATTTGAGTCCTGAAGAAACATTTAGTTCCTGTCATACCTTTAAAACAGAATTCCTCGATTTCCTAACCCATGAAAATTAATTAGAAATCTGCTTGAAATTGTGAAATTCTGCAAATCCCCAGGTGCAATCAGGAACATAGTATATCCCAGTGAAAATCAAATACTGAAATTTACAATTAAAACACTCTCTGCATAATAGAGGATGAATGATCAAAGAGAAAAAGAAAGTTTGAATTAATTTTGTGTCGTCTTAAAAATGAAGCAGTTTCTTAAATTTAATGTCTCATTTCAAACTGATCAGTTTGATTTTTTGTCACTTTCATAATTAGATTTTTGTGCAACCTTACATGTTTATTAGAGACAATTTTCTCATCATTTTGCAAGGTGCTAGGGTTATGAAGTTGAATACATAGCATCAAATGAACTCAGGGAGTTTTTAGATTAGTAAGAAGGTATAGCTGTGTAGGTGAACAATTAGAATATGATTGCATATTGAAACAGAAATCTGTACTGCCTCGTCCACTGAGCTGGGTACGGAGAAATGACCAGTGTGAGGACTGAGTCATCAGAACCCGTCACCTACTTACTCCCTGATAGTCCTCTGGCCTCTGTCAGATACCCTGTCTCTAGCGGACACATTCCTTCATTTGGGGGTACATCTTGCTTATTTATTTTGCTGTTATTTGCTGAAGTGAAGGAACGTATATGTTATTCAGGGATTGTTCACTGCTACTTTTTAAAAGCAAATGACCTCCCTCAACTTACTCTGAAAAATAAAAACATTATAAATGCAGTGATTTTTAGGGGGGTGGGGAGTAGAGGATTGCTTAGAAAATATTTTAAATGTTAAGTATGATCCTCCATAATACTACTGACATTCATCTACTGTCTGTTAGTCCTTTAGTCAGACCAATACTGGACTCACAGTGAAGCAACCCTTTTGCTGTTGAAGTTGTGTGAATCTTATATTTGAAAACTCGATGGCTTCCCACTTCACATTAAAAGAAGTCAGTATAAACAGAGTCATCCTGTAGATACAAAGTTCATGATATTGAACTAATATTTAAGCCTATATGCAAAAATTGATTTCTCAACAAAATATTTGTAGACTCACAATATTTTTTTTCAGTTTGTTAAATCAGACTGTTTCATGCCTAAGAATCAGAAGACACTAAAACGTTTGGCTAATCTGATTCATGACAATTTGTTTATATAAATACAACATGTTTCAGGAAACTGAGAATACCAACTATTCTGTTAATTTACTGCTAAAACATTCCTAAGAGAATTATACTGATCTTTAAACTTACGGTCCATCCTGTCTCTGATTTTGAACTCCAAAATATTATTTCTTGATTTCAGAATTATTATAAATTTTAGTTGAATTTTCTTATTGTCCTGTGTTTTTATTTAAATTACTGTATTTTAATTCAAAACTATAACAATGAAAATTATTGAATAAAAGCTTGGAGAAAGATACAAATTATTTGATATAATAAAATTTTCATTTGGGATGTGTGTAGTGGAGGTAGTGAGTAATACAGAGGAAATAGGACTGGCCATCACCCAATAATTTTTGAATGGGTATTGAGAACACCGATGAGAATGGAGCTCATTATACTTTCTTCTTTACTTTTGTATGTAATTGAAATTTTTTCTAGTAAAAGGTTGGTTTCAATTGCAGTTGTCAGTAATCAAAAGGAGAGAGAAAAATTATTTATAATAAAAATTTATGAGGATTTAATGTGTTTTCACACCCATGAAATTTGTGGTGTGTCTTTCTTAATGTTGTACATTTATATCAAGAGTCGTTTCCTCCTTTAATCCTTGAGGTTTTGAAAACTGAAATGCTGTACACAAGCAGATGTCAAATCTGACCACCTCTGTGTGTGTCTTCAATAGATTTGAGACTGATATTGTTGTGGGGTGAATGCAAGTGATAGACTTACTGAAAAACATTTGATTTAAAACTGTTAATTTCTACTGAGATGTTGTTCATGTAAGAGTTTGTGAATTCATACAAACTGACTTAAAAGTGTGAGATTAGAGATAAATAGATGGAATTGTGAGGGACAAAACATCTGACAGCTGTGATCCTGAAAGTCAGCTCCATTACAATCATTCTTTTGCATTTGGACATTGTCTGCAGAATTAACACTTTAAAATAACATCTTTAGTCTGGAAGAGTATCTTTAATGCATCAGTGTGCATTAGTGGATTGGTGAGCTTTCTGTGTGCACGTGAGCAGGGAGGTGAGGGAACCAAGGCATAGCAGAAAAAAGAGTTCATAGGGTAGGAACCCTTCAAACACACCCACTCAAGGCACACAGCCAAATAGATACAGGGTAAGGTTAGTGAGGTTGTGACCCTGTTGAGAGATGACCAGTCTGTCACCTTGTTAGGATATTCAAATATAGGATGCTGAACACACGGGAACACAATCTGAACCCTGACCGCTGAGGAAGGCAGCAACTGAGGAACCGAATGACCAATAGGAGAAGTTATTAACAGGGCCCTAAGAAAAGCTCTCCATAATTCACAACTGGTTATGCTGGGTGGTCCAATAGAATCTTAGTTGTGGAGAGATGGTTTAGGATCAGTGATCTAAGAGGAAATTGTAAAAAGTGAGAGAGAAGCTAGGTGGAAAGTCAAGTATGGAAATGCTAAGATACTTCACTGACAGTGATTTTAAAAATCGTTTTTTTTTCTTTTAAATCAAGAACTACTCTACAATTCACTGATATGTTGAGATCCTTAAGTATTCAAACATCTGGGAAGTCTAGGGTATTTTTATGATTTTTCCTATGTATTCTTTCATTCTTTCCTCTACCTCTTCATTCATTCATTATTTATTAAGTGTCTACTAAAGCTAGTTATAGGGTAGAGTAATACTTAGAAATACATTAGTTAAGGATTCACTATCTATATGTAAATCTTGATTAATTCTGATTTGAGACAGTCTTTTCTAGATGTGACAAAGGTGGCACTAGCATGATAGCTGGCACGGACTTTTCCTCCAGGGAAAAAAGATATTAATAATAAAGTGATCATAGGTAGAATGGACTCAATTTAATTTTGGCAAAAGATATTTTGTTTTAAGAAATAAACACAGGAATAATGTAACCCATATATGTGAATCACATAATATTTCTTTTATATAAAAACAGAATGAAAAAATTATCATTTTAATAATCATGATTATAGTATAAATGAATAATCATCAACAAGAGGTAACATGAATTAGAGATTAAACTTCTTTTTTTTGGTCAAAGAAACATGGATTCTTTGCTTATGATTCTTGACCATTGTTTATGATGCAATCTTGTCATTTTATAACTCTAAATAGAATTGTCATATTAAACAATCTGTAATCAACATTTGATGACAATTAAATGAATGATTAAATTTATGTGTGTATCACCTACTACATTTACACCTAGCATGGTATATACACATTATAGGTCCTAAATAAATACGTGATGAATGAATAAAGATTGATTATCCAAAACAAATAACCAAATCTTCCTTTCCATATCGTTAAGTGACAGTTCAACTATTGAAAACTCAGCAAAGATAATCACGAACAATTACTTAGTGAAATGTGAAATGATCCACTGCTTTTTGACATCTTTGCTTTCCCTTTATTTTCCATGCTAATTAAATAAATAATGTGTTTAAATGTTTATCAAATAAGTGTTTTTTCGGTACTCTGTTTCTTTAAAGAGAATTTTCTGAACAACAACAACAAAAAACAACCAAGAAGGACTAGAGGGAAGAAAGATTGCAAATGAAGCTTGCTCATTCTCTGCCAACCCATATTGTTCCCCGGGGCCATGGCAACTGTTGACAGGCACCACAGCAATATAGGGAATGACATCTTGGGTCAAAGGCTGGAGCTGGAATTTGGTTGTTCTGGGCTTTGTTCTCTTATTAGTCACTTAGAGACCTTCAGTGAGCCACATGTCTAAGTGCTCCAAGCATTTCAGAGAGCTAATCATACAGAAATAATTACAGAGAAGTCTGAGATTTTCAAATTCAGGTGCTAAACTAATACGAATCATTTATGGTCAGTTAACAGTGAATAAAACAGTTTTTGGAAAACTTCATTTTGTGCTTTTATTTGGTTCAGTTATTTTATTTTTGTCTCAGTAAGCCTGACTCTCAAGTCTCCTGTTAATTGTGTTCATTACTTAACAAAAATTCTGAATGCCAAGAGCAGTGTTTTCTTATGTTTATTTTTGTTTTTATAATTTTTCCCTTTTCTGTTATATATCTTTCTGAAGTAATACTTTATGGTAATTTATTTCTCTCTCTCTCTCTCTTTTTTTTTAAATAAGAGCCTGGCAAAGCCCCAGAAACCAAACAAGGGACAATAAAAGTTGCAGCACAAGGTAAGCAATAAAACAGTTAAAAATTCTATTGCTTTTTTTTTTTATTAACTTACATAGCACTTTATTGACAAAAACCAAAGCTGTTTATTGCAGAACAGCACCATCTGCTGGGTTATTATAGAAAGCATTTGTTATTGCATAAAAATGCACGTTTCAAGTATTCATTTAGTAAATGGAGAAAGTGTGACTGAGAATAAAGTTACATTTGCAGAAGAGACACTGAATGACCCAAGAATTATTATCTTGACTCCAAGTTTTAGTCATTGAGCTTTTACTTATATTTCCAAAAATAAACCAGAAATTGATAGACAGATAGATAGATGATGACAATGATAGATATATAGATAAATAAATTGATTGATAGATATATGCACATATGCAAATTTCCCAATGTTTTCAGTTATACATTGTAATTTGTGTCATAATAGAAAATTGGGTCAGAATGTTATTAAACTAATATTACTTGATCTGTATACCAAGACTGCAAAAATCAGGTATGACAACAAAATAATCACCTTAGCTTTTATGAATCATCCCCCAAAATTTATTTCATCACTCACTAATATCCTGGGGCATCAAATGCGGTTTTCTTTAAGAGAACTTCAGAAAAAATATTGATTTTTTAAGTCATCAGTTTGGGGAAAGTACTTCTTTAAAATAATTTTCCTATAAAGTTATTTTTTAACTATCACCTGGAGTCACATCCTTTGAGAAAGCTATTCTAACTCCAGTGTTCCCAAGTCCACAGAATGGAATACTATGAGTTATGGGACCTTTATTCTCAAACCATGAGGAGTAAATTGATGAAAGCATAAGAAAAAGGTACAAGTGGTACAAGTGTTCTGCCTTTGTCATCTGTAAAAATTTTATTGAACTCTCTTAGGGAGGAAAAAGTGAAATATTTTTGGAGAAAATCTTTATTTTCTTTCCCACGCTACATTATACAATATTGACCCCTGAAGGAGATGTATTTAGGGGGTGCTACTGTTGTTTCTGGGCAGAAGGCCCTTGTAGCAGACTTCTCAGCACATGACATGACTGCATCTGATCTAAAATTTTCTGTTACATTTAATCCTGGACCCATCTGTATACAGAAACATCCAGGTAAATATCGGTAACATGGGTTGAGTAGATGCCATTTAACCCAATGATGTTGTTCATAAGGTATACATGCTAGAATGGTCAAACTGTGATACATCTTTTAGTTTTCATTTGATCATCAGATTATTCAACAAAACTGATTCTTCTTTAGAAGAGTTCTGATAAGGAATGTAACAATGGGAGGTAGAAAAGCAGGGCAAATATTATCACTCTTAGGTTTTCTATTTATGAAAATGAAGCTCAGAGTGAGTTCGCCACGTAAATGATTACTGTTCAAGAATTATTTCAGTTAATGCATATATGTTCTGATAAAAAAGCACAATTGCCTTAAGACACTTCTGTTTTAACTGAGGCTTTGGAGGGTCATGGTAGATGTAGAGCTATGACTCTCGAGGCAGGAATTTAGTGTTCAAAGTCAAGCCTGGGGCCGTGGGCTCTTCTCCTTTACATTCCAAGTACCTCAGATAAGGCAGCCTCAGAACTTATTCTTTCAGAAGAAAGGATTTATTATTGAGTGAATGCTAACTTAGAGTTTCAAAGTCTTGTTAGAACTGTCCTTTATGGAGATTAGGTGAGAGTGTTGATTTAGCACAGTGTACAAGGCAAGAGTTAGGGGCTTATAAATACATGTTCTCTAAATTGTAATGACACATCAAAGCAGGGACACACCAAACAAGAATAAATGTCACTTGCATTGTGTACACACTCAGTAGATCTTTCGTAGACAGGTTTCGTAACACCACAGCTGCATAATTAAATTATGCATGGAAGTAATTAATATTTGCAAATACTCCATGTGAAGACAGCTTAAACAAAATGGCAATATTGTTGTAGCAAAGACTGATATTTTTGATGGATAAAGTGACAAAATGAACAGCCATGTCTGTAGTATGGTTAAAAGGTTAGAATGTATCTGTTTTTTTTTTTTTTTACTTTTTATAACAAAATATTTAAGACTGAGTTTTATATAAATTCTGTGTGTATGTGTACATATTTAATTATAATTAAGATTTAGCATGCTTTTTTGGAAGTACATTTAAATTTTTTCTAACAAAAAGTTTTAAGGCACTGAGAAGACTGAAATAAATGTCTCCACACTACAGGAGATTACAGATTGGAGATATGAGAAATTTAAGTAGTAACATAAATATCTTGCAGTGCTTAATTGAACTGCAGAGATAATAAATGCTAAAGAATTAAGACAAAGTGATTTTAAGTAAGAAGGTTTCCTCATGGGTGAAGAGTGACTTGACTTGGGTTTGTAGCATGGCCAAGGAGGTGAAAGACATACTTTGAAAAGTATAAAACATTGATGAAGGAATTTGAAAATGATACAAAGGAATGGAAAGATATCCTGTACTCTTGAATTGGAAGAATTAATAGTGTTAAAATATCCATACTACCCAAAGCAATCTACAGATTTGGTGCAATCCCTATCAAAATACCCATGACATTTTTCACAGAAGTAGAACAAATAATCCTAAATTTTTATGGAACCACAAAAGACTCCAAATTGCCAAAGCACACTTGAGATTGCAATGGGTAATTTATTTTAGTTATTTTGTTCTCTTTCTTTTTTCTATAATATATGGGAGACTTTTAAAGCTTGCTTTAGGAGTCCAAAAGGAAAAAAATACTCAGGAAATACATAGGTTCATATAGACTCATCTTTTAAGGTGAGTTTCTTATGGCTTCTGTCCTCTCTCAGGCATTTCATTCTCAAATAGGTGTCTGCCCAGCTGTTGCACTTAACTCAAAAGTAATTCCATATTTCTCTCCTCCCTTTCCCATTTTGGTCTATATTCCATTTCTGCAGAACAATTTACCACGTAATATCTGTTAACTAGATTGACCTCCCATCTAGGTTCTAACTGGCTACGGAAAAATCATTGCCTGGATGACCCTCCATTTGCTCAACATAAACTTGACCAAAAGTGAATCCTCTTCTTTCATTTACGCTGTTTCCTTTCTATGGGACTTACCACTATGACAATTATAATCATCCTATTCACCAGCGCTCAGAAGCTCAGTACCATCCTTATTCCCTTCTTTTTTTCATTCTGTACAATTTATCAAATAATATGTCTTCAAAATGTTCATCTTATTTGCATTTTTCTAAAGTCTTTGGCACCATCCTAGTTGAGATTATCATCTCATATCTTGATAATGACAACAATCTTTCATAGTTATCACTAACTCTTTATAATTTTACTTAATGAAATGCCAACAGTATCAACTCTTCCAATTCAAGAGCACAGGATATCTTCCCATTTCTTTGTATCATTTTCGAATTCCTTCATCAAAATGTTCTGTAGATTTCAGAGTATAGGTCTTTCATCTCTTTGGTTAAGTTTATTCCTAGGTGTTTTATTCTTTTTGATATGATTTTTTGAAGTTTTTTCTTATTTATTTGTTTTTAATGGAGGTACGGGAGATTGAACCCAGGACCTTTTGCATGCTCAGCATTCATTCTACCACTGAGCTATCCCCTCCCCGCTGATGTAATTTTAAATGGGATTGTTTTCTTGCTTTGTCTGTCTGATAGTTCATTATTAGTGTATAGAAAGGCAACAGATTTCTGTAGATTGATTTTGTATCCTGAAACTTTGCTGAATTATGAAACTTCTTGAAGAAAATCCTTATTTGTAAAGCAAAGAAATATAAATAATTCTATTGAGTCAAATTCAAAGGGCTTGCCGAAATGCCTGGTGACTTTGAAATCTATCAGGCAGTGTCCATAGCCTTGAATTCATTTTAGTTATATTTGTGACGCTTTTCATTGTATCATTGGAATAGACACATTTCTTAACTTAAAAACACTATGGATATAGATCCTTCACACATTTTGTATGTTATTAATTAAAACTCCATTAAAAAAACCAAATATCACAAGTAGAACTAATTTGCTTATAAATAAATATACTTTTTTACTGCAAAATAATAGAATGTTAATAACATTTAGAAAAGAGAGAAAAATGTCTTGTAATACATTAAAATAATAATTTAAATATATTCCCTTTCAGTCCTTTGTTCCTGATTTTTAGACTCAGTACTGCTACTCGCTGTCTGCATGAGCACGTGCAAATCATTTGATGTCTCTAAGCCTTAGTTTCTTGCTCTGGGCTTTCTTTCTTAAAAGTTGTTATAAAGACCAAATGAGAGGACGTACATGAAAGTGTTGTGGCAACTGGAGCACAGAGTATAGGCCCAATGTGGTCTGTGATGTTGACTGTAAGTGGTCCCTGAATTCACATACACTCAGAAGGTATTACCTGTAGGGGATGTGCACAATCTCTGATTCAACTAGTGTGCCTTAAAGACATCTCTGAATAGGTTTGGCTCCTGAATGAACTTTACACAGAACCAAGGGTCACCTTACTTAGAACAATTCCAAGCTGACTGAATACCTCCCCCAAATGCTTCCAGTCACACACATAAGCTACAAGTTGGATCCCGGTTTAGATTCTTGATCTAGGGTTAGATGAATTCCACCACGGAAGAGGTCAGAACTGAAAGGTAATTGAAGTGGGCCATTCCTTTTCTCTATGTAAGCGATGGTATACACTTGTTAAAAAGAGGGTGGGATTTTCATTAACTCTGCGAAATGACACGTTTTATACACTGTTACTGTAATTCTTCAGTAACTATGCACAGATAATTTATGGGCTGTCACCTCCATTTATTTCCTGCGTAGATCTAGTCCTATTATTTTAGAAGTGAGTGTGGTTTGCTCAGATAGAACAATTTCAAACCTAAAATGAACTTATCCTAAACACATACTTATCAATTTGACTTCTTGCTTATGGAATGATATTTTTTATTCTCTTTTTTGCTTTATGTGCATATTTGAATAAAAAAACACTTTGTATGAGATAATATTTTCAATTTATTCTCTTATTTCAGATTTGGATGGATTAATCTGTGCAAAGATAACCACTAAATTTATGAAGACATGCACTACATTCTCATATTCCCGGTTTTCTGAGGAATGATTATTTAATAGTTTTAACACTATTTTCTTTCCCTTATTTCAGCAGCAACTAAAAAAGATGAAAAGAAGGAAGGTATGTTTTATGCAAAGTTTCACTATGCTTTTTGTGTGAACAATTTAGCATTATCATAGTTGAGTTTTGACTGCCAGCTTGTCTGTATTCACTTTGGCTCTATTATGTGACTACATTTTGCATGAATGTGTTTTTTTTCTTACTTCATCTCACACAAAAGGGTGAAATATATTTCTAAAGATAATTTTAATCTAATCTTTCTCAACATATAGGGGATAAAACACAGCCTCTCAAAATATCAGGTCTCCTATTCCATTAGCAGTTTTATCAAATTTCAAAAATATGCAAAATACAGGCTCATTTTCTTATATTAGCTACTTACATCTCTGACACCGACAAGCAGCTTATGTTAACTTGTTCTATTCAGTTGCAAATAAATCAGTCCATCCCTTGTGCACCACCTACTTTTGTCAGGATGTCCTGAAGTAGAGTCATTTATTCCCTGCTGTCAAAGAAAGATCTCACCTTAAAAAACTTAAATAGGCAAGAAAGACTTTATTCAAGACTGCTGCAATGAGGTCAAGTCCATTTACAATAAGAGAAATTGAACTCAACTCCACTGAAGCAGAAATGAAAGTTTTTAAGTTCTTGGGTGATCTAGCAGAAAAGTACTGGAGGATGTTGCTGGATGTGGGGTGGAAGCTGACTAAAAAATAATTCCTGTTGAGGCCATCGGTGCTGGCTAATTGTTGCTTATGAAGTTAGGTGCCTGCCTTTCCACAGAAATTTGGATATAGAGTTGCTAGCTCCTTCGATGATTACATTTCAAATAGACATCTTACAGGTCTTGAGAAAGATATTTCTGGAAGATTTGTGCTTCAAAGGGACAGAGAAAGAATTTACAGCTGCAAGTTTTCTAAAGTAAATGCTCTGTTAAAATGGAGGTCAGGAGCCTATAATTAAGAAGAAACCTGGGTAAAGTTTATTGAAGCTGAGAGGAACGTTCAGGTCCTCTCGGTCACTGTGATTCTGTTTAGAGGTGTTTCTAATGCACATCTGACTCCACTTAGACAAGGTCTCTAGATATCACCACTGTGTATTCATCTAGGCTTATTTTCTCAGTAAAAATAGCATATAAACATAAGCAATCACCTCTAACTTTGAAAATGATTATATTTATTATATTCTAATGATCTGAGAAAAAAATAAGAAAACAAATATTATATTTTATATTTAGTATCATCAGAATTTTACACAGGCGTAAAATCTTGGGAGTCACATTCTGCCTCTGTTAAGCAGGAACCTAAGAGTCAACAGATATGAGAGGGAGAAAATATTTTAGTTGGTTATTATTTAAAGAGAAAAAACCCATAGTACTAAAATCAACTAGTACATATCAATTAGTTTATTGTCAAGACATAGAAGTATTAATTCCCCATTTACACACAGCAAATATTTCAGTGTATTTTGAAAAGCATGTTGTTTATGTGATCAACACTGTGGTGAGAATACAGAGACCTTACAAGAAAAAAGAGATAAGTTCCTGGCACAGTTTCTGACAGTAAGCCCTCAGAAATGTTTATCTTTCCTCCACCCTTCTTTCTTCTGAATAAAGAATAATTTACCATTCAGTTTAAGTAAAGGAGTAATATGAACAGTTATTTATCCATTCATTGGCATTCAATCCGAAGTATTAAAAACTTTTGGGTACATGAAACAGTAGTCAAATTATAACACATTATAAGTTTTATGTGTGCTTTTTTTCCCTCATTGCTATGCTTGGTTCTGGTTTTCCTAGATTATGTGGCTTTTTTCACTTTTCTCTTTTGGAGAAATTGTCCATATTCAGTGTACAAGTTTTGAAAGAGCTTTGGGAGCCTGAGCAGATCTTTGCCCATGGAGATTCAAGTAAACCAGTGTCCATCACCAGTGATAGCATATATAAACCATATACTCTGGACTATTTCTTAATATTAATATTGTAATCATTATTGATATTAAATTATCACTTCCAAAGAGTTTCATAAATTATCTCTCATCTCTTGTTTGGAGAACAGTTTTTAAAGCTTTTTTTGGAAGGTGTGAGTAGGTAACTAGGTTTATTTATTTATTTTATTTTAATTTTTTTTTGGTGGAGGTACCAGGAATTGAACCCGGGATCTCACGCATGCTAAGCATACACTCTACCACTGAGCTATACCCTCCAAAAATGATTAGAAAAACTAATCTTCACTCACAACCTCTAGTCCTCCAGTTGTGACCTCACACCCTCACTGTGATCTCACATTCATCTTACTAACCTCTCATCTAAACCAGGACAATGACCTCAAAAATCAGAGGTTCTCAAGATGTGGCCAAGGACTCCTGGAAGTCCCTGAGGATCCTTTCTGTAGTTCTGCCAGGTCAAAGATATTTTTGTAAAAATATGAATTTTTTGAATTTTTTCATAATTTTGTCACTTTTATTCTCTCATGAGTGTGTGCTGTAGTTTTCCAGAAGCTACATAAACGTACAATATTTAAACAGATTGAATACTTAAGAAGAAAGTTACCTTTGCCAAACATTAAGGTGATTCACAAAAGTGTAAAACAAAGTTCCTCATCTTACCATTTTTTGGATATTGGAAAACATATTTGCTGTAAAAATATGCTCATATTAACATGTAACGGGTTTTTAATTTTTTAGATAAATAAATACATATTTTTTTAATTCATCACCTTAATTTTTTAAATTATAAATGTCATAGATAGAACCTAAATAAATAAAAAGCTATTTGGTGTCCTTTACAATTGTCAGGAATTTAAAGTCTTGAGATGAAAAAGTATGAGAATCTCTGACCTAATATTTTCTCTAAATATTTTCTTCCAAAGTATTGAACAGACTTCATGAAATGCTTCATGTCATTATCCATTTAAAATATTCCACACTGACCATAGAACATAGTCTACAGGCGTTAGCCTGTGATTCAAGTCCCCACAGACTGTTTTCCTGACCTCCTATCAAACATACATCAAGGCAAAGGCAAAGCCAAGGACTGGAAAATTCCACCAGTAAAGATACAATGATCTCTTTCGAGATTGAGACAATTTATTACTTTTATGGCCAGCAAAAGCAAGAGTATCTAAAGGTGCCAACTCTTCATGGTCTTTGTCCTACACGCCAAAAGTGACGGCCAGATAATGCAACACAAGTTAGGGAAACTTTATTGCTGAAGACTCAAATCTAGACAACAGCTGAATGATTTTGTGGTCTGCAGCTCTATAGTCAAAGGGTTCTAGTCAGGAGAACCCAGAGGTGATGAGACGTTATCTCACAATGAGAGGCAGAGAGGCATATGGAAGATAGCCTCACAGCAAGTCCTCACAGACTGCCCATCCTCATGTTGTGGATCGCAAGGCATCCTGCCAGACTCAGAATTAGCTATGGTTGAAACCTCTGTCTGAATGTAATATGTGGACAGTTCAAGGCCACCAAGGCACTGTGGTGGAGCCTGTACCTATAGTCCCACCCACTTTTGTCCTTTATGTGTTACATATTTTATCTGTACTAAGCCTGCCTCAATTTTGCATATACAATGAGCTGTCTTGCCGTTGTTCCTGCTGTTACTGTGATAGATCTTACTCTGTTCTTTTTTTTCTCATTCATTTATAATCTCCCTTCAGAATTTATGTATACCTCTTTACTGTTGCTTATTTCATGCCACCTTGTATTTCATGTTACTTGCATCATTTTCCTTCTAATTGACTTTAAGACTTTTGACTAAAGGGACCGTGTCTAATTCACTTTTATCCTCTAGAAGGACTAACACATTTCCTTAGTTTGCATACTGCTCAACAAATATTGAATGAATCAGGAATATCTTGGACTCTTAGGATAAATATTATAGCCATAAGAAATATGAGTAGGTACTCAATTTTCTATGTCACAAGCAAAGAAGGATTTTTTTTTTTAATTGGGAGTTACATTACAGTGAGATTTTTAGGTCAGGGGAATTATAGCCAATTCTTGACAACTTCATCTTAGGTGTATATGATCACTAGCAGCTACTTGAGTTTCACTGGAAGATCTACCTGGATCTCATTCATCTAATCTTGGGTTCATTGATGAAGTTCTAGGGGCTGGAAAGCCTGTGGGTTTTTCAACACAGGTTATCTTCTGAAGGATACAGCTCCATTGAGAATCAGCCAGATGAGATTTATTATTTACTATAACTAGGGCAAGAACAATTCGAGTTGAACGCATGTGAGAATTAGTCTTAAATTTTAGGGCTTCATCATTGAGCTTTGAAGAGGAATCATGCTGAAAAACAAAGCAAAACATCTGGTATTGTAATTGAATAAGGATGTCAATTGGGCAAGTTCCACACACACAAAAATGGCGTATTTCATTACTTGATTTATTAGACTATCAGGAGTTCATTTTTACCTTCAATATTAGTTGGGATTTCATTTTCCTCTGGCATCATTTATGAACATAATAGACCATACCTGATACATTGCTAAAGATGAGTGAGTGATGAGCAGATTGCAAACACATCACTGATTTTAAATCACAGCTGCTGTGGGTCTCCATTTTCTTAATAAAAGACTGTTCAGATTATTGGGAAGATGGTCTTTAGGGAAGTATATTCACCAACTAAACCTTTAGACTATTTTTAAGCCATTGCAGCTGAGTGCTGAGAGGGCATAATGAAATTTAATAGCATGAGTATTAAGGACTGGTACTAATAGCTCTTCAGGGTCAGGATGTGATCTTTCAATTACAACCATTGCATTTTTTGGTTGCTTGGGTTTTTTACCTTTGTAAGTCTGCTGCTCTGTTGACTCCTAGCCAAAAGACAGGAAGTTATGATGGCATTTAAGTATATTTCACTATAGCTCCCAGCTCTTACTGAAAATATATTTAACTTTTTAAAAGACCTACTTGATTAGATCATGGCTTGTTATTTTTTACATTTCTACTTTGTGAAATATTTTTCTTTATCTCAATAAGTGATGTACTTTACTTGACCTTGGACTTTGCATTATTTTTTATTCTTTTGTTTCAGAACAATTGATGTCTAATATAATACATTATCAATTCTTATTACTAGGGAAAAGAAAAACAGATTAAAAACAACAGAACTCCTAAATTTACAGTGTATTTAGCTTTTCACCCCTACCCCATTCCAGGATCTAGGTGAAGAACAGAGGGGTTGGAAAATAATCTTGTCCTAATCTGCCACATTTCATCCTCTCACTGTTCAGCTGTTCTTCCCAAGCTTTATTTTCAATTATATTCCTGAATGATTATATGTCCACCATAATATTTCTATGTTTTCTATATTGGCTGTATTCTGGGCTCAAAAGATCACATGACCTCTTGGGCAGGCAGAAATCCTATCCTAGTTATACTGGAGTCAAGTTAATTGATAACTTGTGCAGGCCATTGAACTCTCCACTTCACACTTTCAACTGTTGTGCTGTAAGAATCTATGTTTCCAAATTAGATGTGGATATTTTCCTTCATATTTTTCTATATTTTGTCCGTCAAAAGTTTCTCCCTTTCTGCCTCAATCTGATACTTATCCTCTCAAAAACAGAATAACTTCTCCTGAAGCCCCATATTCTAGAAATGCATCATGTAATCAATCCATTTCATTGAAAATGATTTCAGCGTATATGGACATGTTTTTGTGAGCTCATCAGGTTTTGATTTTTCTTATCTGTTTTATCAATAATTTATTTTTGTGCTTTCAGATTCCAAGAAAACAAAAACACCTGCAGAAGGTATTAGGCATATTTCCTTTTTCTGTCTTTTATTTGATAAACTCCCAACCATCATTCCTTTTTGAAGGATTCACATAGGAAAAAAAAAAAACTATATGTCGGATAAAGAAGAGAGAGAAAAATATTGACAAGGAGCGAGAAAAAAAGAGAGTGTAGAATTTTTTCTGACAATAATGCTATGAGAACTACTTGGCAGTAGTGAAAAACAAAAGCTGCTTATGTTTACCTTTCATAGTAATTATTTTCTCATAAAGAAATACTTGCTTGACAAGGAATTGAACAATGTTCAGTATAGAGCATTTATTTTGCTGGAAAGCATAAGTTTAATTAATCTTAGACACACCAGCATCAGTGGAACTGAATTGTTCCTTTAAGTCTTGAATAGAATCATAAATCATGTGGCAGCTATACCTGTTCTTCTGTATTTGTTCATATGTGTTTATGTGTACAATGTGTTTCTGCACTCATATGCATTTAAGAAGACTGTAAGATATAAATCATTAAAATGGTTAAACAGTATAATCCTAGGTTAATTCACTGTTGAATAATGTTTTACAATCAGCTTATGGAAACACCTATGATAAGCAGCAATACCTCAGAGCAACACTCACTGTGAAATTTAAGGGGAGAGAATTGGGGGCAGGGGAGAGGGATTGGAACAATTACAGTCTAACCAAGTGCTGGGGGAGTAAATTTTATCCTTAAAGGTTTTATGAGCAATGGTTTTCTGTTTATATTTCTTTCAACAGAACCACACAAGGGAAAAAGTAAGGAAATGCATGCAGAGTGCATATTTTTTCTCACTACTACCATTGGCCTGCTGATAAACTTGTGGTTTTGAATCTCTCTTTTCTACGTGGTATGCACGTGAATTCTATATTTTTGTCAGAATGAAGGAATAGACAACCTGAGGAGGGGCATGGTCAGAGTGGACTGAAAAGCATGGCTATCTGTCTTAGAGTCTTTTTTTCAAATTCATGCAATCATCTAATATTATTATCTGCAGTCTCATAACTGAAAAATATAACTGCATTCCATTAACCAAAACTGTATTATATTAGTGTAAATCTAGTCTCTTTAATCTGGTTAGTTCTGTACTTAGAAAATAGAACAGAAGTTCTTTTGCAAGCTAGTTTTACAATCTCTTTTCTGTTTTCCTTTTGTAATTCATTAATATTTTGGCGTGTTCTCATGATTCATGATTCTTTTTCCCTACAAGCACTATGAGCTCTGTTGAAATAGCATTGCTTGGGATTCAGATCTTAGGAAGCATTCACTGTTGCTTTAACACATATTATTAAAGCTGTTTGCTAACAATTCAGTAAAGCTTGATGCTTTGAAGTTGTGTTTTTTGCAAATATATACTCTTCTTTGAAGAAATGGGATATATTGAACAAACAAACAAAAAAAATACCAACTTAACCCTACTCAACTAGCTATTAAAAATCATCAAATTCCCAGGTATGTAGAGCTTTAAAAAGTCCTAGTGTTATTAAAAACAAGTTTTAAAATATATACCAATTAAAAAGAAAAAGATTTATGTGTGTTTTGGTCCTGCAAGTTTAGGACATGGAGACGTTCTCTGTCATAAAAGTGCGCTAAGATGACCCAGGGAGAGAATCATGAAGTTGTACTACGGCTCAGCCAGGGGGAGCAATCTATCCATAGAGAGTACGTGATCCTTCAGTCCCAGATTTACGTGGATGCACAGCGGCTGGCGAGCGCTGGCACACGGATACACAAACCACTCTATAAACCATTGCACCAGCAGGGAAATAGAGGGCAACTGGAGATCTGAAAAATGGTATTAAATAATATATATATAACCTGAAGGCCCTCACTTTATTACAGTCTATGTGATTTAAAAGTTCCCACAGACACACTGTGGCTCCTTGGCAATTTTCAGGGCATTGATATATTTGGTAAATAAATACGCCTTCCCAGACATTCATTTACACCCTAACTGCTTCCCTCATTGGGAAGTTCTGTGGATTGTACTTGGGCAATAATAGGGAGAAGAAAAAAGAGTTTTCTTCTAAACTATGACTAATTCTTTTCAAATTAACATATTTGCTCTAGTTTATCATCTGGATTTGCTATTACTATTGTTATGGTCATATTTTTGAATTTGTTGAACTCAGTTTTGGGGTTTTTGTAACTTTAAGATTGCTTTATTCAATTATACGTCTCCAACCCTATATTCTTATTTTTCTTCTCCTTTTCTAGTTATCACAACTTAAAGGGTTTTGGGGTTTTTTTTTTTTTCCAGTTTAAAACAAATCATGATGGGGGAACAAGCGGGAAGAGTACATGCAACTTTCCTATACATATTTTTGCAAATTTTTGTGATCTGTAATTTTTTCAGAATAAAAAGTAAAAAAAAAAAATCATCATAAGTATGATTTGTCCCTGTAGAATTAAAGGGTAAATTAATTTATATTTATTTAGGTAATTCAATAATTAGATCCTGAACTGTTCCATACAGTAAATGCTCTTGACAACCTTTTCTTGTATATTGTTCCAAATTAGCACAGGTATTTTTCTGCTTATATAATGACTTTCTGATACGATTGAAAGGCCCTTATTTTAACTCAGAAACTTCACATATAGCTAGAATTTGATTTTGATGCATACCCAAATCAACTTCCAGTATTTTTTTTATTGTCATCACTTTACAAATTTCTTAGAAATGTTTTTATGATTAGTGCTTCGGCTCGGCAATAAATTTAACAATGCATTTGATTACTCCATGTTTTCCAGGCAACTTTTATTAATGTTCTTAACTGTGTTTAATTTCAGCTAAGGCACCTGTACTACTTCTGTTTGACTTGTAATACTTGTTCAAACCATTTGTTTCATTTGTTTTACTGCCTTCCTGCTATCTTGGGAGTAAATAAATGGCTCATTATATCTTCACAACTACAAGCCTAGTAAAGAAAATTGTGCACTTGAGAGATTATTGAGATAACCATAGAAGATTTGATGACACTCTGTTTCTAAAATATAGTTCCTAGAATTCTTTGAGCATAAAACTCTGCTAGTCACTGAAATGTATTCATTAAATGAAACTTGAAGACATCTCTTCATTATTTTTTTTAAATCAGAAGATAATGTGTCTATGTTAAAGCATTTCTTGAAAATCTTCATTTGAATTAATTTGACAAGCTTGTCAAGGCTAAATAAATAAGAATAGAAATGTAGATAATAGCACTTCATATAAAATTAGTGCTTATTACAATATAAATGTCAGCTTAATCTTGAAGCCAGAATAATGCTTTGTCTCATATAATATTAGCAAAAATGACTTCTTATAAAGAAACACTACCTGAAAAGGGCTCTATAAGGAGCATTTCTCCTACAAACAAGGAACATGTGTTTTGCTTCCCCCTGAAAATTATTAATCTATTTTTAGTGTCTTAAATCTGCCTCAGCAAAGCCTTTGTCTTAGCTACACAAATACCTGCTCAGTATAAGAAAATTTCACCTTAGAAGAGGAAGTCTATGGGAAATGTGTTAATCATTATCTGAGAATTATTTTCAAGCAGCTGCAATACTTATCCTTTGTGCTAGCTTTTGATCCCAAATTTACTTCATGTTGATCTTATGAGAAAGCAGATTTAATTTTTTTCATCCTTTACAGACCCTACTTTATTTTTCTGGTTTATTATCCATGAAAAATTTTAATGCCTCTAATATTCAGAATATTTTTATTGCTATTCTGTGAGGGAAATCTGAGGGGGAATGGAAAAACTTGTTTTAAATATACAATATTAGTCTTTTCATGGCTGCAATCCAGCATTAGCATATACATGTTTCTTTATCTTAAAACAATTAAGTTGTGACATATAAAATTGGAATAATAATGATAATAATAACAAAAAATAATGTTTCAGAACAGGAAAAGAAAGAAAAACATGTGGAACCAGGTAACTTTTTAAATTCCTCTATCCTCTTAATTTCAAGATACCAGCCTGCAACTGAATATTGAATTATGATCAAACGGCATGGAATGTTGACTTTTTTTCTTTTCTTGTCTGATACAGCAAAGTTGCCAAAGAAGGAACATTCAGGTGAGTCAGACTGGTGTTGCTGGAGTCTCTCTACTTGATGTCCAAGATTTATTAGTGCTGCAGCCTCAGACAGGGGTAAGGGCCATGGCAGGGAAGGGCAGGGGATTCTTCCCTCTTATGAGATGTCTTTTTTTCCCAAGTTCTTGACATAGAGTCAACAGCAATGCAGTTTCTGCAAATGGAAGCCAAATAATACATTACACTCTTGCTACTCAGTGTGTTTTCTGTGAACCAGCCGCAGTAGGATCACCTGGGTGGTTGTTAGAAATACAGAATCTCTGGTGTCACCCCAGACCTACTGAATCAGAATTTTCAACTTCCTGAGATCCCCAGTTAATTTGTCAAAGCAGTGTTTGAGGAACACTGTTTTACAGAAACAAAAATAAAAACAAAACCCTTTCTGTAAATGCATCTGATATTTCTTTGTTTTTAAAATATGCTAACTACTTGGTTACAGCAAATATTCTTTCCCTATTCAAAATGTTATTTAATGACACATCTTGAGTATTCAGGGGAGTTGCAATGGAAGTAGAGGTAGAATTTGTCCTCAATATATTTACATTCAAATGAGAGACAAAATTGAATGAAGAATAGTACAATCAGAATAACACACATACAAACAAAAATTAAGAATGTAGTCAGTACAGATATCAAATGATTTTCTTAAAAGTTTCTGGCATTTAACTTACTTGCCCTATTTGTTGTTTCAAATGAAAATAAATGCAAGTTTCTGAAAACATTTTTTATTGACCTGGTTTCAAAACATCACTTGTGGTTTTATCTGGCAAACTTCTGCTCAAGGAACTTTACTGATTGCGTGTGTGTGTGTGTGTGTGTGTGTGTGTGTAGGTGGTCATAGCCTCATATAATGTCTAGTGGGCACTCCTCCCATTTTTTGTATTTAAATGGAAATAGTTTTTACATTGGCAATGCATTAAAATAGCAATTATAATATTACGTAAAGAACCATGCAAATATAGCTCAACTAGACGCCCACCCCATCACAGACCATAGCAAACCACAGGTTCGAAGCCACAGTTTCTTACTCTTCTTCCAGGTTTGTAAGACTTCCTCAGAAGACCCAAATCCATTTAGATGTCTCTCCAACTAGTTCCAATAGCATCGTTTTCTTTCTTTTATAAAAACACTTAATATACTGTTGTAATCATAATTACCTTTTATTTTTTCCACTTTAAACAGTCAGAAATTAGAAAACAAAGATTGTTTTTTATATCTTTATCCCCTGAGTGCCTATTATAATGTCAGAAACATTTTGGGCACTTGATAACATTTGATTGGATGAAAAGAGAAACATCAAATAGAATAATCATAATTTTTAAAAATTTAAATATGAATGACTTTTAAATAATTTACTATATGACATAATAACACATTTCACTACTTCACATTTACACTGATATTACTTATCCTTTGGGAAGGAATGAATGTTTTTATCTACCTTACAGGGAACAGATTATGTGTTTGGGGCTAACATTTCCACAGTTGGGCCATAACACATAGTCTCATGTATGTACATATGCAGAAAGCTGAAATACAGCATAGATCACAGATACATATAAGCATGGAGAGACATAAAGAATGACCATTGGTATAATCAATTTTGAGAGTTTCAATAGCTAAAAGTTATTATCCAAGATTAAACCTGACAAAACCCAATAATTCAAATTTCTTAAAGTCATCCTGTTCATTCCAGGATGTTGTTACAGTATAGCAACTTAGCAGTAATTAGCTGTATTTTTAGAATTGAAACCATTGGATAATTTACCAGTTCACTTCCTTCTTTTCATATAATTTTGTAGACTTTAAGGAAACTGCTTTGACTTCTATTTAAAACAATCAGATTCTTAGATAATCTAAAATGGAAAACAAAATGAATCGGTCGTGAATGAGCATTCTGTGTTGGGTTCATGGCATATATTTAAATATAGCAAAGAAAACAGCACAGCATTGTATTTTCTTTCTCAGACCTCCTTTTTTCCTTAGTTTCCAGGTTTATAATATAGTCTTTTAAAAAAATGAAAATAACCTTAAAACTACTTAGAGAGACATAAGTAAACTTATAATTGATTTAGATCTTGTTATTTCTTGTTCTTAACAGCTCCAAGTGAAAAACAAGTTAAAGCAAGTATGTTGAATAAAACTTGAAAAAACAAAAAGTGTATTTCAGCAGCTTACTCATTTAAATTTCTGCTATTGACGATGCTAATGCTAATTTTTGAGGCTGGCTTACCAAATGTTTCTTGCTATGGTTATTTGTTGTATTCAAATAACATGCATAATTACCCAACCTTTTCTTTTATATCAAACTTTCGTTTGTAACTGTTAATTTGTCCAGATCATAACCCCTTTTTGAGTTGTTTTTATTTTTGTTTTCCATTTTGCAGGTGATAAGTGATCTTTCAGTTTATTAAACAATTAGACTTAATTTTCCTAAAGATTAATCACTTGATCAGACCAAAAGGCAACATAATTTGTCTACCAGTGAAAGCTATTGTGTTTTTAATGAAATGAAGCCCCCAACAATTTTATTAACTACTGCTCCTGCGATATCATAATTTCCTTTTAAGGCTTTTATCCTCAGATTATGAATATTGACTGATAATTATAATATACCATGGCATTTGCATCACTAGTAGCTTTGACAATATGCTTAAAGGTAAATGCATATTTCTTTGTTGGTATTTTTCAATTTGATGAAATACCTAATAAATTGCCATTAATGAAAATTATTTTAGGTATAATGGTGTGTATTTAAGTTTAGAAAAATATTATTGTAGCTTCTTTAAACTTTGTATATAAGATTTATGATCAAACCTCATTTCTATGCACAATGTAATTATGTTTATATTTTCCTTTCGATTTAGAGCTGCATAAGTATTAATGATGGTACTAATACAAAACGCAAATGCATGCTTTCTTTATTTGCTGCCAGATTTTTGAGACAGAGTATATCATTGGTGAATATAGTAGAGAAAAATTGGAAAATATAATACCAAGTAGCTTGGTGGGAATGTCTTTTAAAAAATTACAGTTGAACATGTTTCCAAAGACATTATGGAGGAGAGATGGTAACATAAATCTAAAATTCCATTTATATTTTCATGAAAAATTTTAGTTGAATACAAAACTGATTAGAACTTCTTATTATGGAGTATTTAGTATGCTAATACTTAGTCTGTAGAATGCATAATCAAGAAAATATATAAAACAAAACTGATAATTTTGCAGTACTGGTAGAGAACTTTAGATTGGAGATTACTCTGAAAATGAACATTTCTTCCTAGAAAAATGTGACATTTAGATAAAAATATTCATTTGCAAAACAAAAAAAAAAAACAAAAAAAACCCTGTAAGTTCTGCTGTCTATGAAACACACTATCCAATCAAGTTTTTAAGAGATCAGCATCTTTTGCAGGAAATTAGCAAATTTAGTTGCCAAATCATCTTAGACCCAATATAAAAGTTTCAGAAGAATTAATACTCAACTCCTTATATGGTTGAAAGGTTTGAACTTAACAAGGCATTATCTCGCAATATAAAAGTTAATTAGAGATAACTCATAAGTTGTTTAAAATCTCTGCTAACAATATGACCATCCATTTCCCCAACTAAAAACTGTTTTTTTTTTTCTTTTGGTCTTGAAACCATACAGCATAAGAAGTTTTACATAACTTCCATATACAGTAAGCTATTTATAAAGTTAATGCCTAAGGTGAAAATTGCATATCATTACAAATACTCTCGAAAAATTCCTTCAGTCACCCATATAGTATGAGGCACACAGTTTTGTGTATATAACCTGAATATTCATGATATAATTTTACATTATCTTAAATTATGAGAGGAAATGAGAGAGCAGATATATAGTTTAATTAACATAAATTATTTATGTGATACAATTTCGTGGTATTGAATTAAAAAAGAATGGTGAGATAGACAGGATTAGAGCAAGTCCATGGAAAAAGTAAAGTTTTTATTTATAATAACACAAAATTGGACATAACCTAGTGTTCATTGCAGGAGAATGGATGCATAATTTAGAATTTGAATATGTGTTCAGTGAAATACTATGCAGCAGCTCAATCAATCAACCACAGCTCCTCATATCAGCATTGCTTATGTAAAAAGTTAAACAGCTTATTTGAGTAAACAGTGAAACAAGTAGGGCACTGAAAAAACTGAAAAAGATTGAGAGCATTCCACCAGTGGGAGCTAGGTCAAAAGTTATAGAGGTGACATGGAAGTGAAGGAAAAAAAACCAAAACATATTGGCTATAACATATATTGCCTTATTTGGGAAAAATTCATTATTTGGCTGTTATGATAGTAGCTCTTGAGTATCATTTTCTTGATTCAAGAAAAATTTAGTTGACTCAATCTAGTTGACTGCTTTTGTTTTGTTTATGTAGACCACCAAAAGCACTAATGCTATCCAAGTCTAAGGGCTGTCTGGCTTAACTATTTTAACACTGCATCTCAGCACATGATTTGAAGGAAGAAAATTACAAGAATTAATACTAACTACTGTATACAAAGTAGATAAACAACACGTTTATACTGTGTAGCACAAGGAACTATATTCAATATCTTAGAGTAACCTATAATGAAAAAGAATATATGCATGTAAATGTATGACAGAAACAAGCTTACAAATAGACAAATGGCCAGGCTTCATCCCAGACTCATTAACTCAGAATCAGAAGCCCACGCCAGATCCACTATGTTTTAATCTCATAGATTTATAAAAACTCCCCAGCTTAGTCTAGTGTGAGGCTTGAACTGAGAGTAGTTCTTAATGAAAAGTCACAATAGTGGTAGCAGAGAGGATAACTATGTGTAGAAATGGGTAAGTAATAGGGCACAGGCACAAGGTCTGTTAAGGGCAACAACAGAGCAGGATAGAGCCGGGTGCAACCTGATAGCATGGACTTCAAAACAGTCGGGATTTGGAGGAAGCGAAGAGGTCATATTAGAGGTAATAAGAAGTAAAGAGAAGTTGTAAACAGAATTTAATACATTAGTTAAAAAGCAGAAGTAAGCACTTTGGTAAGTAAGAGATGGAAAAAAAACTTTCCCAATTTTAGAAGACTACAGAGGATGCAATGTCCTTAGGGAACTAGAGTTTGGTTAAAGGAAGAAAGCAAAGTGCATATTTTGAGAAGAAGCTGAGGATATAGGGAGCCGAGCTGTGATAGAGAGATGTCACAGTGGAAAGACTTTGGAAGAGAGTCTGTTTTTAGGAGAAATACAAAGCCTAGGTTCATGATAGTACCTGAAGCGAAGGTTGACGATTCCAGGGGGACCAGTCCTCTTGTGTCTTAGGGGAAGTGTGGTAATTAGTTTCCAAAATATTGCCAAGACCAGCAACATAAGCATCACCTGGGAACTGGTTAGAAATGTAGATTCTTAGGGCATGCCCAGACCTACTGAATCAGGTCCAGGATCTGTGTTTGAACAGCTCTCCTGGGTGACTGATGCATGCCGAATTTGAGAGCCACTGGTCTAGTCTTTCCTCAAAGCTGTATAACATCCAAGGATCTGCTTAGTCCTGGAGCTCAGGATCCTGAAACAGCCTGGAGAAGAGGATATTTCCAGGGCTTCTTGTCTGGGCTCAAATTATGAAGTGTGTGGTATCTAATACTGTGGAATTAAAACTTGAAAGTGATGTGAAAGTCTATTCCTGACATTTGATCTCTCTCACAGCCCAAGATCTATGGCACAGGGAAGTCAAAGGGGCATGAAGACCCTTTTTTTGATTGTTTCTAGAGCCTTAGCCACTGACTGTAAAATGAGTAACAGGGTTATATACACATGCAAAGAAGAATAAAAGTAAAATACAAATACAGGTGTCCAAGGGCAACAGCCTCAAACAATAAAGTTAACAAAATGAGTAACTAAACTTTGTAAAAATTTACCAGCTCATTGTCATTTTCTATTTTCCTGTGGATCAAAGAAAACTTCAACTTTAATTAGCCTTAATTTGAGGTGTAACATTTTGTACTAGGATGCACATTTCAGATCATGTTTTCAGGAGAGTTCCCCTATCTTCCACCCTAGGTGCTCAGAAAAACTCCAAGAAACCATTTTGGCCTTTTTTTAATCCGCCCCCCCCCCCCAAAGCAATATTCAAATGGAATTTTCTGTAACATTATGGCTAATATTTTATACTATAAGGTGATTGATTGAGGCCAAATATGGCTGGCCATTCCTGTAGTTAAAGGCTAAACAAACAAACAATGCCTATCAAGTGTTCTTCCCCACAACTCATGCATCATTTAAGATTTGATTATAATCTAATAAATTAGTGTTCCAGTGTGATTTTGTGGAATAAACCACCTTCTTTTATGGTCATTACTTACAAGCATAAGTAATATAAGCATAAAATTTAACACCACAGGGTTGTATCTTGCAAGAGTTTCTCTATTGCTACTTAAGAAAGCTCATAAGTTAAAAAAATACAAGCACATTATGGCGTGGATTTCTGCTGCTTGCTTTGCTCTCAGATGCCACGTATAGTTTAGCCTTTGGGCAGTTTTCATCTTGTCTGACTTAGAATACCCTAAGATACCGACCTGGCTTGTCTGATATCCATTTCTCGTTCTTTAATGTCTGAATTTACAGAAACTGAACGAGCCAAAGAAGAGGTTGGTGCTGCCTCAACTAAAAAAGGTAAATACAGCTGAAAGAAAAAGATGTCATGACTATAGCTTCTTTACGCTAAGGTTTCTCACTTAACATACTGTTTAGTGCTTATAGAAGAGCTCTGTTTATTGGTTTTACTATTTCACTGATATGGAAACAAACTCATTTTGAACAAGAGTTGTAATATCTGTGTTAACAGGGCTTTGTCTTCAGTGCTCTAATGCCAATAGTTTTGTTCCTTTAGGGCCGTAAACTAAAACTAGTGATTATAGCTTGATGGTTAAGTTAGTGTTGAAAAACTGAAGAAATGCAGCAGTTTAAGCTTAACAGAATCTGAGTCATCTGGAGAGCATTCAAATTCAATATACTGCATTAGAAGGTTAGGGTTTCAATTAATACACTTAGTCATCAAGCAATTATGTATTGATCACTTGCTATGTCTGAAATAATGCTAGATGCTGTGAGAAACAAAAGCAAAACATTTCCAAATAGGTCAAAGAAAAAAATGACAGTGGAATTTTGGAAATATGTTCCTAAACAGTGTTTATGTGAAATTTCTACTCTTTAAAAATATTCATTAGAAAAGAAGAAAGGCTGAAAAACAAATATTCAGGAAGAAATTTTTTTTTAATTTAAATTAATTTTTCGATGAAATCCAAAGAAAGCAGAAGGAAGAGAAATTTTTAAATGTAAAAGCAGAAGCTAATGAAATAGAAATTAGACAGCACAATAGAGAAAGCAAAAAGTCAAAATTAGACCTCTATAAAAACTGATAAAGCTGGTAGACCTCTGTGTAAATTTATTAAGAAAAAAAGAGAAGACACAAAACATTATCAGAAAATAAAAAGTAGGCAACACTACAGATTCTACAGATAATTAAAAAATAAAAACAGTTCCAATAAATTTGAAAATGTTAATAAAATTGACATTCTGAATCCATAAGTATAATTTTTCCCAAAGAAAATTCTAGCTAAGATGGCTTCACTGGTGAATTCTTTCAAATATTTAAGGAAAACTTTGCACCAGTCTTGCACCAAACCTCCCAGGAACAGAGTAAAAGGAAACATTCACTCATTTTATGGAGCTAGAATAACCTTTATTCAAAAACCTAGCAAGAAACAAAAAGTAGGAATCATACAGGGAACTTCTCTTGTGAACATAGAGGCACAGATATAAATAAAATATTAGATCCAGTCTGATAATATATGTGAAAGATAAAAAGTAACCAAGTTGGTTTTATTTCTGGAATGCAATTTCAAAAAAAATCAGTGTAATTAACCAGAATAACATAATAAAGGGAAAATATACTTATCATAGTAGATGCATTTGATATGTTTCATATTAGAGTAAAAGAAATGTCTCTAATCTATAAGATATACACAAAATCCATTAGCAAATATCATAATCAATGAAGAAAAAGGGAAAAATTTCTCCCTGAGAATTACAACAAGGATGTCTGCTCAAAGCACCTCTATTACCCATTGTACTAAATATCCTAGCCAGTGCAATAGGTGAGAAAAAGAAGTAATAGATGCAAAAATAGAAAAGCAAAAAACCAAAGCTTTATTCACAGATGAAATTATCTACTTGAAAAATTCAAAAGAATCTACAGATAAACTACTATAACTGAGTGAATTTAGCAAGTTTAATGTTAAAGAAAAGGCTTTTTTCCTTTTTCTCTCTAGTCCATGGCATTAACTTTTTGAAAAGATCATGGTCAGTCACACTGTAGACACTTTTGATTTCTATGATTGTTTCTTCAGAATATTATTTAATATGTTCTCTGTATCTTGTATTTGATTAAACTGAAAGCTGAGTCTTTGGCTTAGCTTGATTCCAGTTGGATGCTTGGCAAGAATACGTCAGAGGTCATACTGTGTAAACCACGCTGCGTGTCATTAGGAAGCACAGAATGTCGGAATGTCCTATTATGAGTGAATGGTTCTAAATTTCATCAGTGGGTTAGGCTGGTGACAACCACATTTCTTCCTTTCAAAGTTACACTTTTCCCCATGCAACTCTGTGGGGTGATACTTGGATGTGATGGGAATATTCATTCCCCATTCATCCTTCATCTGATAGTTGCTAGTATCCTCTGAAGATCCTTCCTGGAATCAGTGGGGTACACTGATTTTTGTGTGAATCCTTTCTATTGCTTTGATGAATAAACAGGTAAGCAACTAATGCTCCACTTAGAGCAGTAAAATTTCAGAAAAGTTTTGGTCAGGGGAAACAGCACCTACGTGATAATCTTATTTCTCTTTTGGCTACTGGTGATTTGAGATGCGTTCATTTAATATTTAAATGAACCTCAAGCATGACTAAACTGTCCTTTCAGTTGATTAAGTGATATTAAGCTTGAATTTTAAAGGAGTGTCTAGTTGACATTTTCAACTAAGTGGCTACAGCAATAACCTGGGATGTAAGTTGATTAATCACAATCCTGTCAAGTGGAATTCTTTGTAGAGCTTGCTTATTAAAGCAGAGTATAGAAGGATAAGTTAGAAAACGATGTGCAAAAACTAGTAAAGAGGCAACAAGGGTTTTTTTTTTTTCTCTAATTCTTTAAGATTAGATTTATGATAGTAGGTTTCAGTTGGATTATAGAGAAATGAGAAATGTTGAAAAAGCTTTAAAATAGGCTTGTTTAGAAGAAATGTTTGGCATTTGAATGAGTTACAAGATGCCATTTTGAGCAGAAGCAGCATTTCCATCCGGAACTTTTATTTGAACCTTATCTCTGCCTTGCAGCTGTACCTGGAAAGAAGGAAGAGAAAACAAGCAAGACAGTGGAGCAAGGTAAAAAAAAATGAAGGAGGTTGACATTATCTTCTTTAGAAAGACAACAACATGAGGAGGAAAGCACTGGCTTCAGACAGGCGGAAGACAATAACCTTTAAATCTGTTGCTCCCTGTCCCTGTCCTTGCATGTTTTTCTGTGCCAGGGAGAATGTGAGGTGGCAATCTGAGGTGTCCTTGTTTTGTATAACTTAACTCTGAGTGTAAGTTCAGAACAGGAAAACTCCACAGACTGCTTCATTACATGAAGAAAAATGCTGAAGATTGTTGGGAATACGGAAATCATCCAGGGCAATTGGCAGACCTCTTTTCTGTCTGATTTGTGGTTTTAATACCACTTGACTGACCATAGTTTAAAGAATAAAGATGACACAACTCTATTTATGCAAAAGCTATTTTTATTGCTTGAAAAGAAATATGTAAATTTTAAAACAAAGCAAAAAAACAGCAGTAAAGGTAAATTATTTGAATTTATATGACGACTTCAGCAATTGATTCTCCCAAGAGGTCTAAAATTTCAGAGTTACAAATCATAATGCTATAAATAATGCATTTTTATTTTTGCAGCTATTTTAATATTAATATGTCACTCCAGAATATGCTTGAGAAAAGTGCTACAGGACAGTAGAGTAAAAACATTGGAAGTGATGTTGGGTCTTCTGTTAGAGCTCAGAGTGCTAATAATTTTTATTGCTCCACTCACTCTTCTGCTTTTTATATATTATAATATTTATTATTTGTTATAATAAATACATAAAATCAGAACTAGCAATAATTTTGTCAAGAATGAAATCAAAACAATTGCCCCTTTTAAATTTGATACTCAATTAAGTTCATAGTATCAGAAATTTAGATACTTTATATAAATACATCAAGAAAATCCTTCAGTCCTTCACATTTCAGATAGGTGAACTAAGGTTAAAGTTTCAGTTAAGTTAAAAATTAGTCAAGGATTTATTTCCCTGGCCTTTTCAAAATAAAAATCACAGTAAATCATATTGAAAAAATTTTCAAATTCCTTTGGCTTCTGGGGGCTACCTGGAATTTTGGAATGCAATAGAATGTTTCTGTCAATTTCTTTTTGAAGAGGGTACTTTAGCCTCTAAAATATAAAGTAGGGGAGTAGGATGACAGGATCCCAATTTCAACTTGTCTACTTGGGCAAAATTCTGAGCCTAAATTTCTCCTCTAAAAAATGGAGTTAATTATAGCTGACCTGCCTGTCTAACAAGATGTGGAATTCAAAGAAGAAAACACATGTGAAAGGATATGAGCAATTATAAATTCCTAAATAAGTATCTAGCATTTACTTAGGCATATTTCCTTATAAAATCAGCATCAATATAGATGAGATAAACTATTAAATCACTTTGATTTCACTAAGCTTCATAGTTTTTCTTCCCTCTAGGATAAAGGCATTGATTACTCACCTATGGCATTTGCAGATTATTTTGATAGCCACAGCAAATTAAGAGAAGATTGACTAGAATACAAAATGCCCACACTAATAATAGTACCTAACATGTAACCGATGTGAGCACAGATTGTTTTTTTCTTCTTACCTGCATGTTGGCATCAGTTTCATTAATTCTATCATGTTGGCTCAGGTAGATAGAAGACCAGGAATGGCTCTTAGAGATGTGAATTTACCCCTTCAAATGATTTTAAAATTCATTCTTTTATTAAAAATGCCATTTATTTTATAAATACTTAGGCTCTTGGCTTAGGTACAAACAATACAAGATTCTTTCAATGGCTTTTTTATATTGACTTAGTAAATCATTTCAGTTTTAAATATTATAAAGCTGTGTCCTTTTATAATATAAAACTAATTCATAAGGCATTGTGGTATAATTAGTTTACAAAGTTATTTTCGTTTATTTAAGTTTGATCTTATGGACTTGTACTGAGGAAAATCTTTATGATTTTCATAATCCTTAAATAGATTTCAAACAAACTTTGTGATCTATGTAAAATCGTGTATATTGAACCTCTAAACCTAGTCTGCATTGTAATTGGAAAACTTTGAGTAAGCTAAATTTCACATTATGGAAAATTCATTTAGTGAAAGGCCGAATAAATTTTATGTTAATGTAATTTAATAAACTAGGCCTCAAATCATGTAAGAAGTAGAAATTATTTAACCTAACTTCTGCAAAAGTCCAAAAATGTACCTCTATTTTATCTCTAACTCATGATGGTTCATATGTTTTTTAGTTATTCTGCTCATGAAGATCTTAAATTGGCAAGACCAGAATTTTGAGTATTTAGAAACTCTATAAATTTCTCCACTTTAAAGACATACATACACACACACACACACTCACACATTAACTATTTCTCCTTATTTAAAAAGCAATTGCCTAGAAGCATCAGGAGACACAAATATTTTCCACAACACGTTGCTGTCCTTATATTGAGGGCCAAGGAATGCCAAAGATAAAACATTGCAACACGTGCCACTGCATGAGGATTCATCTTTACCTGTTTGTGTATTGTACCTGGAAAGAGTACCTTACATTTCATGAAGCCTAGTTTATTTATTTGTTAATATTTAATTTTCCATATTTAGTGTACTTTTTCCTCTTTGGCATTCCTTTTAAAAATTGACCTGCTCCCCTAAATTCAATTCCCCCCTCTCTTTTTCAATCTTGCTTTCTCTCAGAAGAAAATCTTTGATAATATTTGCTTGTTAATAGTCAGAGGATCAAAATGGTCCTTCTGGGGGAGCATCCAGTGGCTTCGTACTTGCTGGGCAGTGAAGGAAACAGGAAAGGAGACCAGTCAAGACAGCTAACTTTAACGATCTGAGTTAAAAGTCCAGCATCTCCTTGTTTCTAATTTCTTCCTTCAGAGTGATTTAAATCCCACAGTGAAAAGGTGAAGAAAATAGTGATAAGTTAAATCGCTTGCATATCACCTTTCTTTTTCTTTCGTTCACATCTGTGCATGGCATCGATTAAAGCTTTCTTTAAGAGTTTGTTCTAGGGGCCTGTAACAGTGCTGGCATGAGGATATTCAATAAATATTTGTGGATTGCATAAAAACATTGAAGAAATGTTGGAGAAAAGAATATTGGGTGATCCAGATTTCAGTGATCTGTGCTTCTAAACACTGTACAATTAAGATACTATTTTAGTAAATCAAAATGTGATTTCTGATATCAAAAGTTGCCAAATATTTCAGAAACCAGAAGATAAGTGATTAAATTATTTAACGACCCCCCCCCTCCATTTTAAAGTAAAATAGTGAAGGAAATTACTAAATATGCACTAGTCATTAATTACATCATTATTGTTATGATCTTTGTAATTGGTGCTCTTACATAAACAAAACTGGGTGTGGTGAACTGTTAAAGATATTGACTAAATTAAATTTTAGTAATTACAACTATTATGTTATGATTTTTTTTTAAAAAAACTTAAAATGGAAGAGAAAATTTAACAATTGCCTGATTAGGCCAACATGTAAGTCTAATATAGAAATATACATATACATATAGACCTTATCCCCAATTTTTCTTAGTTTTACAATTATAGGCCTAAATTAGGTGATCTTCTACTCCTTTGAATCATAAAAAAAAATTTTATTCTGTGACGTTTTTAAGTAGTATGTTCCTCACGTCAGAATACAAAAGCTATTCCCTTTTTAGGAAGAAGGCAGATCTAGAAAGTTTTCATTTCTAAGATTCTAAGATTTAAATGCTAAGGGAAAATATGCTTTATAAACTTGGATATTTTAGTATCCCAAAATTACACTGAAAGTTTCATTACAGAAACATTAAGTATAGCTTTCCATCCTCTTAACAAAAATTAAAAACCACTTTAAGATCCACTTAAGTACAAACCTGACAGAAAAAATATTCATGAAAAAAGATTAAATAGAATTTGAGTGCCTGTTAACCACTGAGAATAAATTTGAACACAATTAGTAATCATTTTATTAAGGGTAAAATTGGAGCATGTGGATCATAAATGTATCATAATGCAGTTCACTTACGATAATAAAAGATTCTATTTTGCTTTAAAAGAAGAACTATTTCTAAATTCATCTGTGCACTAATTTGTGTCCATTTAAAGAGTTTCTGTCTTTCTTTGCCTTTGTTGCTCTTTTGTAAACAATGGTACCCTACTTAATTGTATTAGTGTTTTCAATTGTCACAACAGCAAGTGAAACCCAGTCACTATTATATGCTTTGTGTATTTGTCACTGTCTTGATACACTTATCAGATTCTTCTGTTCTTTGTACATGCACTGGTCTGTTTAGAATCTGTGATGTGTACGCATTGTAGATTGATCCATACTTTCAAGTGAATGTTAATAATATCTAAGAGTAATGATTACTCTAAGGGAAACTTATTTATTTAAATAATAATGTTTATAATTCGTGATGTGTCAACATTATAAAAAAAGAGAGAAACAATTTTACATTTAAGATCAATGGAGTGAAATTGAAAGTTTAGTTGATACATATTGTATTTAATTATTTGCTTAATATGTGATGATGACTAAGTCATGTGGACTAAGTCATGCTGTTGACCCTCAATAAATGTTAAATGATAATAACCATATTATTGATTCCTGTGAATTCCAAACTTTTTGACAATAGTTTGTGCTTTGGTTGTTTAATATTTATTGAGCGCCCACAACAGACTAGGCGCTGGGACTGGCTGTGAGGAGCCTGGCGTGGGCTTCGGAGAGGAAGATGGTCTACAAACAGAGCCCATGCAACACCTGTAAAAATGAGCGTACTCTGCTTGCTTATATATTTTATATGCTTTTAGGAGAACCGTTAGCAATTTTCCACTGTCTCACTTGCTCACATAACACATCTCTCTACTTCTTAGTCTTTAATACTTTTAGAATATTCTCACAATCTTCTAATCTCATGTATGGAAATTTCTTTCTAGTCTCTCCTTTCTCACCATGTTCCTCCCCATTTCCTTCATCCTTTTAGTAAACAGACAGATCTAAATGCTAAGTAACACAGCTGAAAAACACGTTTGAAAAGTTTGTATTGTTGCATTGATCTCCTGCAGGGTGCCACGTCCAGTCATGCAACACTTAGTTCCTGTGATTCAAACATTTATTGGTAGGAATGTCGTTCAATGTTACATATTTCAGCCCAGAAAAGGGGCAGTGTGTGCCAATGACGTTGACAAGATTAGGAGGTAATGCTATAAGACATACATTCATACTCCACTTTTCCCTCAGAAGTTAATGGTTCTTTGTATTAATGATCCTTTTTCTCTAACAAGTTAATATGTAACTTGATCACTCTTACTTAAAGCAGGATAGGCAAGTAGGAGTCACACAGACAGACAATTATAATGCCCATATTCCATGCAATGTTGTGCCTTTCAATTATCATAAAAATGAACCACTCCTCTACCTATTGTGGTCTCTGTGGCTGTCTTTTCTTTCCTTTTCACAGACTCTGGGCATTTCACAAAGAAGTACACTTAAACTATAAGATTACCCAGGAACCTCCCACTGCCCTTCGCATTGGGCTCATCACTTTTACCATCAGATTGACCTCAGTAACTTTTGACTCAGAGGAACTGGTTGGTAGATGGGCTAAATTAAGTTACCTGATGTTACCAGAACAGACTTCATACCTAGGAGCAATGTGTGATTCCTGCTCTGCCCACCTTCTACCCTCTCCGTGATTCATCAAAGTAGTTTCTTAAAGGAAATGTTATCCATGTTTTAGGTTCTTAAAAGCAACAAATTTTTACATCAAGTGTGTGCTCTCGCTCTCCTATCTTATAATCTTAAAACTTTGTCTTGATTTAACTTCCAACAATCTTTATGTAAAACTAAGAATGCAATGATAAACCATTCCTTAAAGCATAGTCAATCAAATTGTAAATATGAAGAAAAATTGTCATATGATTTCTGAACTCAATGACAATGCACTTCCTATTTCTTTCAACAATATTTCATATAATTTAATAACTTTAAAGCAATGTAAAGTGTATATTTTTGCTCATGGTCTACATCATAATATTAGGATGGTTCTTTAAGACATCCTTAAATCTATAAAAGACCATTTTCATTCTCTTTATAATGAAAATTCTCTTACAAATCTTATTTTTCCTCATATAGAATTTTGATCACCATCACCAGAATTTGGCATGTAAAAACAATTTTAATTATTTAATATAAATATTTGAAGATTACAATTTTGTTCTCCAGAGAGAAAAATTGACTTTCATTTTCTTCTTTAACACTGAATTATATAAGACTGTGGAAATGCACTGTAGTGTTTACCATGTAACACACCAAGAAAACACCTCCCTACAAGCTCAGGAACATTAAGCTGCTAATTATGTCTTTTTTTTTCTATTAGTATTCACTTCTATTCTGGCTGTTATCCTGAAACCACATACAGGTTTATTCTTTTTTTCCCCTTAGGGATTTTTAATAGAAAGTATATTGTAAGCTGCTATGTTACAAAGCTAAGTGGTCAGAGCAAAGATTGTTCTTTGGAGATTTTTTTTTTCCCTTTCTTACTGACTTTCTCTAATTATTAATTTAGCCATAAGAATCAGTAATAATGGCACACAAGATGTAGAAATTAGGCCCATGACACATACACACAAAGAATCTATAAAGAATGAAACAGAAGAAGCTGTTGCCTCAGGAGACAGGTGAATGTGGATAATACAACTATGAGTGAATGGTGGTTTCAGTTTGGGGCTATTTCCAAACAAAATAGCAATGACTTTCTAAGTATTACCCATCAGTTCAGCATGCATCATGTTCTCTTATGAGCACAACTTTGTTAATTACATTTATAGGATGACAGAAAAAATGTTTGGATTTAGGATCTTTAAAGACTCCTCATCACTGGAAAGAAGTAAATTTAAATTCTCTAGTAGGGGACTGCGGGGTTCTCCACCAACAATCCTCAGTGTGATTTTTCAGCCTTTGCTCACGTTCTTCTCCCCTGATTTGTACATCCAGCGAAACAGCCACATCAACATTCACACTCCTTGTTTTCTTACACCATTCTTTATGTTGGAGATCTGTTTCCAATTCTTTGATGACAACTTTTATATTCAGTTTCAGAACTGCCCATAAATGCTGGTGCTTCTATGGGGTCTTTTCTCATTGCATCAGGTAGAGTTTGTCAGTCCTTCTGCTATGGGCCCCGAGCCCTGTGTATGTGTTTCTACCATTGTACTTAATCTGTATATGTGGGTGCATTCCAGTATTGACCCAACTCCATGCAACCATCTTGTTTTTCCAGCTCCCAACACAAAAGAGACACCAAATAAATATCCATTGAATAGATCAAGTTTACTTTTTTAAAATACAAAAATGTATTCTTCTTTTAAAATATTGTTCCCAAGTGAAGGAACTGAAACAGATCTGGGGTTCTTGTTCTGCAGGGAGATCACTTTGTCACATTACTTAGTACTGTAGGAAAGATAATTTCTATTTTATTAAAATGACATTAGCTTTGTTTTGTTCTCCAGCGAAAGACATTTTGAGAGTCTCAGTTTTCTTTTGCATGTACATATTCATCACAAAGTTTAATGTACTGTTAAAAATATCTGAAAAATTTCATGGAAGTCTAAAGCATTAGCAAATCAAATTAACAATGTATGAAAAGAATTATATACCACGCCCAAGTATGATTCATTCTAGGTATGCAAAACTGGTTTAATATTTGAAAATAAATCAATGTAATTCGTTACATCAACAAAATAAATAAGAACCACAATCATCTCAACAGATATAAAAATTATTTTGCAAAATCCAACATCCATTTATGATAAAAATTTTCAGCAAACTAGAAAGAGAGGGAAACTTCCTCAACCTGATAAAGAGCATCTAAAATAAAACCCACTGTTAACATTATACTTAATGATGAGACACTAGAAGCTTTCTTACTATGATAAAAAAAACAAGGCAAGGATTTCCCCTCTGAGCACACTTATTCAACATTGTACTGGAAATACTAGTTAATGCAATAAGACTTGAAAAGGAAAGAAAAGATATAGCAATTGGGAAGAAAGAAATAAAATTGTTTTTGTTTGCAAATGATGGGATGATCATCTCTTTAGAAAATTCAAAGGAATCAAGAAACATCCTAGAATGAATTCATGATTATAGCAAGGTTGCAGGACACAAAGTTAATATGCAAAAGTCAATTGCTCTCCTATGTAACAGCAATGAAAAATTGGAATGAACATAGTAAAAAAAAAAAAAAAGCAATAACATTTGCATTAACATGAGAAAAAGAAATACTTAAATATAAATCTAACAATATATATATAAGATCTACATGACGGAAACTAAGAAACTTTGATGAAAAAAATAAAAGAATTAAATAATTGAGAGATATCGCATGTTCATGGGTAGGCAGACTCAAAATTGTTAAAATCTCAGTTCTTCCCAAAAGGACCTATAGATTACAATGAAATCATGATAAAAAATCCCGGAGGATATTGGCAAACTGATACTGTGAATAACAGCCTAAATAAATAAATAAATAAATAAATAAATAAATAAATAAATAAATAAAATAAAAGAGCCAGAATAGCCAATACAACATTAAAGGAGAACAAAATCAGAGGACTGACACTACTGGACTTCAAGACTTATTATAAAGTCACAGTAATCAACACAGTGTGGTATTGGTGAAGGACTCAACAGATAGACTGATGGAACAAAATGAAGAGCCTAGAAATGGACCCACAAAGATACAGTCAACTGATATTTGACAAAGGAGCAAAAGCAATTCAATGCAGAAGGGATAGTCTTTTCAGCAAGTGGTAATAGAACAAATGGACACTCATAGCAAAAAAGAAAAAGAATCCTGGCACAAACTCTACATCATTCTCAAAATATTAACTCAAAATGGATCATAGAACTAATGTAAAACATGAAACTATAAAACTTCTAGAATATAACATAAGAGAAATATAGGTCATCTTGGATGCGGAGATGATGTTTTAGATACGACGCCAAAAGCATAGCCCATGAATGAAAAATTAAAAACTTCTGCTCTGCAAAAGACATTATCAAAAATATTTAAAGACAAGACACAGAATAAGAGAATATATTTGTAAAGTACATATCTGATAAATAACTGTTATCCAGAGTACACAAAGAACTCTTAAAACTCAACAATAGGAAAATGAACAACTCATTTTAAAAATTGGCAGAAAGTCTGAACAGATACCTCATAAAAGAAGATATACAGAGGGGAAATAAGCATATGAAAAGATGTTCAACATCATACATCATTAGGAAATTGCAAATTGAAACGATGAGATACCACTACACATTTATTAGAATGACTAAACTCCAAAACATTGAAAACATCAAATGTTGGGGAGGATGTGGAGCAGCAGGAGCTCTCATGCATTGCTGGAGGGAATGCAAATTATACAACCATTTTGGAAGATAGTTTAGTGCTCTCTTAGCATATGGTCGAGGAATCATGCTCTTTAGTATTTATCCAAGTGAGTTGAAAACTTATGTACACTTATGTCCTGCACACAAATGCTGCAGTTTTAATCATGTTGCTAAACTTGGAACCAACAAATATATTCTTCAATATATGAATGGATAAATAAATTCTGGTACATCCATACAAAAGAATTTTTCTTCAGTGTTAAAAATGTGTGAGCTATCAAGCCATGAAAAGATATAGAATATTAAATTCTATTGCTAAGTGAAATAAGCCAATCTGAAAATTCTACATATTATGAAACTCCAACTACATGACTTTCTGGCAAACGCAAAACTATGGAGATAATAAAAAGTTCAGTGGTTTCCAGGGATTTGGGAGGAAGAGAGGGGAATAGATAGAGCACAGGAGATTTTTAGGGCAGTGAAACTATTCTATATCATACTGTAATGGTATATGTATGTCATTATATATTTGTCAAAATCCATAGAATGAACAAAACTAAGAATGAATCTTAATGTAAACTGTGGACTTTGGTGGATAATGATATATCAGTATTGGTTCACCAATTGTAACAAATGTACAACGTTAGTTAGGGATTTGATGATAGGGAAGATGGGGTATGTTTGGGGAGGGCATATGTGGGAAACCTCTGAACTTTCCATTCAATTTTGCTGTAAACTTTAATCTGCTCTAAAATTATTCAAGTTTATTAATTTAAAAAAATTGTATGGAAATCTCAAAGAATTAATCCACTAAGTGAATTTCAAAGTACTATATTTTGAGATTTTATACTATGAATAACAGAAGAATTTATTTTTAAAATCCTATTTATTTTTACCATAAAATTTTCTTATATCCGATTATATTTCTTCAAGTTTTCTATGTATATCCTCTCATAAAGTAAGTTTCATGTTTAAACACTTAGACTATATGAGACTTATTCTCAGATCCCACATAAATGTGTTTATAGATGATTTATAATTAAGAAAAGAAGTTCAAAAGACAATATAGAATATGTACAATAAACATGATTGTCATAAAAAAGGAGAATGTGTTACATTTAAAATCAATGGATGATTAGAGATTTTTACAAAAAAAAAAAGTTAAAATTAAGTATATAAATATAGGTGTGTGAGATTATTAAACACTGAAAATTCATCATCCAAAATTTCTTAGATAACAAAAAGCAAAATGCTAGGTAAATTTTAGGTTGAAATACATACATTTTTGTTTTTTTATCCATGAACATTGTCAAATACTGGCAATTTGATTTTACTTTGATACCTTAGCCAGGTTGGGATTGCAAATTTGGGGAATAACTAACCATGAAAGGTGATTATATGATTATTAGGCGATTCAAAAATAAGTTTCCTGAAAAATAAGTTTCCTAAGATTCAGCACAAATATGGCAAAAAAACAGTTATCGACTTCCTAGTATGTGCCAGACAACATGGTCTCTGCTTCAGAAAAAGTATTTGATAAGCTATGGCAGGCTGGCAGTTATGAAGAACACTGATATAAGGTGGTGATGCAAGTGTGCTCACTGGTCACTTCTAGGAGGCATCTGTGGTGCTGTTGACTGTATAATCCACTGTGCTCCCAGCACTTACTGTGGTAGTTCAGCTCTAACTTTTATTTTGATGGTCTAGATTCAAATTTCCCACTACTATATAGTAGCTGCGATGGTGGGCAAGTTTTTTACCTCTCTTAGCTAATATCATATTATAAAATCTAGATAATACCTGCCTCACTGGAACTGGTAAGGAGTTAAAGAGATGCCTCAGTCAGCTTGGGCTGCTAAAACAAAAATATCATAGACTAGGTGACTTGAAGAGCAGAAATTTATTTATAACAGTTTTGGAGGCTCGGATGTCCAATATCAAGGTGCCAGCCAGTTTGCTTCCTGGTCTGCAAACAGATGTCTTCTTACTATATCCTGTTATGGTGAGGGTTTGGGGAGAGAGAGAGAGAGAGAAAGGGAAGGAGGGAGAGCGAAAATTCCACCCATGAGGGCTTCACCCCCATAACCTGATCACCTCACAAAAGCCCCACCTCCAAATACTGTCACATTGGGTATTAGGCTTCAATGTGTGAATTCTGGGCTGACCCAAACATCCTATTCATAGCAAGATTTTATGTAAAAGTACCTAGCCATACAAAACAACACTTCATCATTATATGTGAATGCAGGAATGACCAAGACCTAGCTTTGCCTGCCCTCAAGGGAATCACAGTTTTGTAATAAAGATATTTTTCTTGAAAAACCGTGGGAACTTTGACATCTTAAATTGAACATGATTACATGAGGAAAATTTCACAGCTAGCAATATTTTCTTTTAAAAACAAAAATCTTTGGTGCTCAGAAAGCTAATTATAGGGTGTCCTAGTTTATCTCACTTCCTAAATATATAAAGGAGTGCTCATTTTAATTTCTTTTGAGTAATTGCATATTGCTGATTTTTCTAAAAGAGTTGGGCAGAGATAAAGTAAAATGCACCCCACTGAGGTACACTCCACAATTCTGATTAGCATTCTCTTCTTGCAGCCAAGCTATGCAGCTTCAAAGCATCATAATTATAAAGTTTGATCAGAGTTCAATTGAATGAAAAGAATATTTAGATGATTTCAGGGAGTCCCTCAGTTAAGATAATTTGAAGAACTATATTATTATAGGAAATTGTTTGTCAAAAGAACTGGAATACTTAGTCCACTGGACAAGACTTCCGCCCCCATGGTGATGGCAAGATACGCATTAAGCATGTTCTGTATTTGTTAGTTGTTTTGAATTCACAACTTTAACATGCTAACATAGCCCAGCTTGCTGGAACTACACAGTGCTTGAAAAATAGAAGGAAGCTTTTCAGAGATGTATATACAAGGTGTTAGATAGTATTATATAGTTGGTGTTTTCAGACTCACTAACTCTCCGTATTCTGTATTGATTATCCGTGTGACTGTCAGAGAACAATCTGATTTCACATATTTACAATTTCTTGAGGACTAACTCACCATAGTCTTCAAGTACCAACAACACTATTCAAATGTCATTCAAGCAAATTTTATATTATACTTTTTACTTAGATTGTCCAGAGATAGAAGATAATGTAGTTTACAAAATTATATTCATTTTTTAATTAAAAAAAATACTCAATGAAGTTTCCAAGATTAAAAGAAAGACACCAAATTACAAATATAATTGAATTGGAAATGTTTTAAATTAAGATTTTTAAACAGATTTTTTAGAGGAAAATATTTTAAAATGTTTAAATATGTGTGTGCCAGTCTTTAGCTTATAGAATAGGGAATGATTAAATGTATCATTAACACACAAAAAAAGTTAAAGATGGCTTCCCAACTAAGTCATACTTAATTACAAACCTAATGGACAGTGTCCTGAGTAAAATTAAACTCTGACAACATTTGACTAGTATTCAAAATTAATATTGCATAAACATCCATACATTATATTTTTCATTATGGGGATGATAAGCATAGTGTTTTAAACCACTTAGACACTTTAAAAATTCTTTTCTCTGTATTTTTTTTATAAAATTTATATTTTGGAGTTTGGAAAAGATATAAAAATGCTGTAAAATACCTTTTCTAAAATATCGCTGATTCTCAAAAATTATGTCCAAATGAACATAAAAGAATGACAGATGCATGTAGGGCATTCACATATTAAACATTTAAAAATAATGCAAATAATCACAATTAAATCACTTTGGGGGCAATATAGTATCACTTTAGGAAGCAATAGAGATGTTATAAAACAATTTTAACATTCTTGGTGCCATGTGATGCACATTAATAGTCATGATCTGAGAAATTATCTCATATCATTGAACTTACAGAGAGCTCTCTGTATGGTTCTTTAAAATTATTCTTTCCATCAAGACACAAACCAAAAAACTGATATTTTGATTTTATTCATTATGCTCATGGAACAATATCTCAAATCAGCAGGCAAATTATATATCTTCAAAAGAGGAAAGGAAGAAGGTTTTTGAAATGATATTTTTGAGCACTTCAGTAGAACGAGCTGAGTAAGAATAGTTAAGAATTTTGAGTTTGATTCTTCACACAGCCAAGAGATCTGGACTGCCTGATGTTTCTGTTAGAATATTTTAAACCTTCCAGTTCCAATTTCTTTTTTACAATCTAGCTATACTTGACATTGACAAAGCCAAAATATTTCAACAGAAATATTTTTGTAATATCCTAATGGCACTAATAATAAATTGACAATGAATTTGATCTTTCAGAGCAATGAATAATAAATAATAGCCAAATCAAAGATATTATTAATTACTACCATTTCCTTTAAACACATTGTATGAGGTTCAAAATATTTATGTGCTGAGGAAGAACTCTAGTGCTGATTTCTTTTGTTACAAGATTGTCCATTATTTCAGTTTTTTACTTTGTCTGTTTCATGGGCTTTAAAAAAAAAATCTTGTAGAAGGAAATGCTATTGTTATATGTACATTTTCTCTTTTACAGGAAAATGTTAGAAGAAAAAGCAAATGCTATTTTCTATTTATTTTTCTTAGTTAGATATATTCAGGCCCCTAAGTTTAAAGAATCCTGGATTTATTGAAATTGAGTATTTTTCTCCTAAAATGAATAGTTTTTATCCAATAATTTATTTAAAAATTTAGCTTGCATTGCTATTTTGATCTCAGTTTGTGTGTGCAATTCATTTTTAAACACCTGGCAACAGCAAAATTTGTAAAATTAAGTTTTTTACTACCAGTATATGATTATATATCAATATAGGCAAATTATATGAGCTTGGATTTAAAACATGCAGGTAAAAAGTAACAGGATGTCAGTTTTTTTTAATTGCATATGTTATTAAGAAAATAACTTTTAACTTTCTGGTTTATTTTGCCTTTGTATACCTAGTTTATTCACTAGACCAAGTCTATCTATATGAACAAAGGAAATAAGGTTTGTTTGGGGCATTTAGAAAAATCATGTTACTGGGCATATTGATATTTGCCATTAACAAATGGGAATTCAGGCTGCCTTGCTTGTGAAGTGCTTTCATGTAATCTGCACTTCATCTGTATTTTCCACTGCTTGCTAGACATTTCCTTTTTGGGTATCTTGTTGACACTTGAAACACAATATATTCAAAACAAAGGTAATATCTTCTTCCAAAGAACTCTGATCCCTATATTCCATACTTCAATTGATGGTAGAGTATCCTTCTGTAAACCAAGGAAGAACTCCAGGAGTTCTTTTTTCATCTGATCCTCAGCTTTTAATTAAAAAAAAAAAAAAATCTGACTTACACCCTACACCCGGATATACTATTAAATTAGCATTTCCTGGCCAGTGAGATTACAGTCAATTTAGGAGCCTAAACTGAAACAGCATGTTCTCAGTGAAAACCTTCCCCAGTTTTAAAAATAGAATTAATCATTTCTCTGTTACTTGTGCAGCTCTACTGGAGAATTTATATTGTGCATGGTGCAATATTTTGCTGTTTATTATCTGTTTCCTGCACTGTTTCTGTGTACAAACCACTCCAAAACTTAGTGGTATAAAACTACAGCTGATTTTACCTCGTTCATGATTTAGAGGATCTGAAAGTCAGGAGTGATCAACCGAGCAGTTTTCACTGGGATATCTCGTGTGATTGTAGTAGATGCAGGCTTGGGCTGCAGACATCTAAACTCCCTGACTTCTGGATGTCCAGGACGGCTCCCTTAGATGGCTAGCAGGTGATGCTAGCTCTTGCCTGGGAGCTTAGCTGGAGCTGTTGACTGGATGGCCTATATGTCATCTTGCCAGCATGGCAGGGACAGCTGGAGTACTTACATGGCAGCCGGCTTCCCCCAGAGCTAGTGTCCTTAGTGAAGTAGAAAGAAATCACATGCTTTTTCCTGATTTAGCTGAGGAAGTCCACAACAGTACTTCCACTGTATCCTGTTGGTCACAAGTGACTCACACAGCCAAACTGACAGACTGCCCAGCCCATGCCTCCCCATTCTCTCTTCTGTCCTCCTAAAATATCCTTTCAGTTCTTTTCTCTAGGTCTAATTCCTTTCCATCTTTCAAGCTCTGCTTCAGTATCACCTGCCAAAGCCTTTCTGGATTCCATCGTTGAGCTACCAGAGCCAATGCCTTTGTGGTTGATTTCAGAGAGACTAGTTCAAATCCCAGGTTTCCCATTTAAGACCTACATGCCCTCGGGAAGGTTATTTAATCCCTTTATGTGAAAAGCAGGAATAAGAACAGGACCTACGTACCCTACAGGGTTATTGTGCACATTGAATGACCAACCAGTACAGAACATTTCCTGTGACATATAGTAAGTAGACAATGTTAGCTATTATTCTTATATCGTCTTTCTCCAAAGCCCATAGCATTTTATTTGTGCGTTTCTGTGTCTACCATAGCCTTCCCCTTGTAACAATAATTTGTGGGCTTATTCTCTGTCTTCTGCATATTTAGCTCAATACGTTACAGGCAATTTAGCCCATTAGACACCTGTATCTTGAATATGAGTTCAGAGCCCCTCTGATTCTTTATGCCTCAGTGAACAAAACACATAAAACCTTGCCATTTTTTTCTCTGTTATTCCTTATAACCTTTATTCCCCTATAATTCTTCTTGCAGAAATCAGAAAAGAAAGATCTGGGAAGACTTCTTCAGTTCTGAAGGCTAAAGGTAATAGAATCAATTTAACATAACATAAGAAATTTATTAGCAAAAACATCTGAATGAGTCCACAGTAAATTAGCATTATCTCCTTTACAGATTTGCAGGTCAAAATTGCACAGGTCACCCACATATATTTGAAAACTTGTGTTTATTTACCTGTCCCTCAAATTTCTTTCAGTTCTTCATGACCTTAAACTGCTCTGATTATCATTTCCAAAAGAAAGGAAAAAAAAAGAAAAAAAGATTTTTTTAAAGAATAAAAAGGTTTTTTAAAAAAGGTTAGAAGGAAAGAAAAGAATAAAAGGAAAATAGAAAGGACTTGCTTCCATGCCCTCTGTTTTTCTCCTTTCTACCCATTCATTAAACATGTATTTAGTGTGTAATGTTTCCAAGCACTTGCTAGTCATTGGCGAAACAAAGATGGCAAAGAAAAGAACAGTGGGAGGAAGACTTGGGGATTGGAGATCTGAATTCTGTTGTTTTCAGACTCTTCGTCATATTCTGTCTGCTCAGTCTTGTCAGGTTCCTTGTTGCTCTGAAAAAGCATGACATTCTTATTTGAATTTTTTATTTCAGTCTCCTGAATGGACTGAATTTCCTCTCTGTCCGTCCAAATTTCGGGCCTCTTTCTAAGAATAATGTCCACATTAAGCGTCAAGCTTTCTCTATCGACTCCCTAGTCAAGTCTGGGGAATCAGAGAAGGCTTTCCTGCAGTGTACTAAATTCAAGCATGAAAGACGAGGAGTTAGCCAGGCAAAGGCGTGAGGGCTGTCCGGGACAAGCACGGCAGCAGGGCTTCTGCTCTTTGCCAAACACACTGAAACCTACTTAATTTATTTTGTTTCTGCGAGTTTTGCTTGGTATCTCTATCCTAATAAACAAAGAAGCCAAGGTATAAATAATTTAAATTACTTGGTGTCGGTGTCAAACCATGGGTAAGAGGAAAAGGCAAGAATCAAAGTCAAGTCTGTCGGACTTTAATGCCCATTTATTTCATTTTAACACAGGTTCTCCTTGCTCCTTGTAATAGGACTTTTGTATTTGTATTCTTCAGAGCACTTTTGCTTTGAGTGTAGAACTCATTACATAAGTTTGAAAATCCGTTTGATATTGACACACTGGCTGTGTGTTGTGGAAAGTAGTCTTAGACCTTCTACTGTTGGGGTGACTTCCCTTAATTTCCACAGAGGGGCTCAGTCCATTTTTCTCCAGTGATTATCTGTTCTTACAGACAGACTCCTTCTTATCCTCCACTCTCAATTTATCTGATAGCTAGCAAAAACATTGCCCTTGCTTGTGTGAGAACTAAAGGTATTATTGAAAGACACTACCAGGAACATGCATATATACATGCAAAATCTAAACCTTCCCTCCTTTCAGCGTAGTATGAAATGCACTTATTTTGGTGAGCACTTATAAGAATACGTGGACCATATATTATTGTTCACCATGGAAACAACACAGCAGAAAAGTTGAGTCTTACCTCTAAAATTACCTTTCAGGCACAGATGATTATCAAAAATTTATACTACTACTTAAAGACTTCACTTTTGCTGAAGCCTAAACTGGTTGGAAATGGTGGTTGTAAACATTTGTCTCAGAAAACATTATCTGGGGAGATTTAAATCCACGTGGACCACTTTGCTAAGTAGGCTCCTGGAATCTCTGTTATTGTTGTTATTGTTATTAAAGTGCAATTGCAGGCAATTTCCTAGGGAAAACTTTTTCCTCAGTGTTAAATTCTCTACTATTTGCAAGATGTCTCCACAATCAGTAGAAATTCATGTATATAAAGGTCTACTGCATGTGATTATTGATTTAGAGCTGTTTAAAATGCACCTCTTTTTTAATTCAAGCTACGGTCATGCCCTCAAATGTATTTGTTATATATAAGTTAGGTACTATTTTAGGAGAGTTGTATTGCCGCTTTCCCTTTGTTCTCCGAATATAATTTTTCATTACATAAAAAAATTAAAGTAAAAAGTACCGTATTACCTATAACATTTCAGGGACTTTAACCTCTGAAGTATTATTGTTTCTAGAGAGGTTCTTGGAAGCCCGCTGCTGGGCTGTGGCAGAATCAGAATGCAGTGGTTTTATTTCACTGGAGCAGCTCAGAGGTCGCCTACCTTAGCTGGCCTCTCATGGATTCCACTTGCATGTACACATTAGAACCTGTACTGAAGCAATGCTATATTTCTAAAGTCAGAATTATTACACAGAAATCACCTGGGGCCACATTTACTGGAGATGTGATAACTATGAGTAAATTAGGCATTTAGAGAAACATCATTAGGCTTGTCCCTTTGTTTAAGGAGGTAGAGAGAGATCTGGGGATGGTTATTCCAAAGAAAAAAAGCAAGAGAAAGACACATCTCGCTGACTTTTGCTGCTGGTTCAGCTACTAACCTTCCTGGACTCACAGAGGCCCTCTCAACACACTCAAAAGAGGGCAGAGCCCTGCTTATGTGACTGAGACCACCCAGAAACTAGTGAACCCTATTAGCCACCCCTGTTATGGTTATATTCCTTCTGGCATCCACCCCTATCCTATTGCCTCTTGCTTCTTAAGCTGGTCTGACTTAAGTGAGGTTGCAAGATTCACCCATGGATGAAGGAGCTGCAAACCAAACCCAATTAAGACAACAAGGAGATTAATTCTCTTCCACTGAAAATGCAACAATAGTGCCCTTAAGTTCCTTTGGTATTGGGGTCATATGATGGACATTAGAATTACTGACCAGTTTTGTGACTCAGGCTTTTGTACACTTGAATCTAATGCCAGAGGAGTCTCGGCAGACCTTACCTTCTTTCATATTCTGACACTCAGGACCATGCACCCCGGCTTCTATTTGTCTTCACCATACTTCCTGTTAGCCATTCCCACTCATCAAAAAATAGCTAGGACTTTGAAGCTGATCCTCAATAATTTATTTGTCATGAACACTCACATTTTCATTACTGCCGTTGTCACTGGGGGTGATGTAGGGGAAGGGAAACCTGAAATGATCTTCCTATTCCTTTGTGAACTTCTCCATCTCAACCTCCCTGCCAGGTTATTTCGAGAGTTCCAAGCTATGTCCCAGCAACTTTACACATGTTCCAGATCTGAAAATCAAGCTTCATGAGCTTTCCTGGGGGCTCTTGATCAAAGGCAAAGAAACTACCATATTTGTAAAAACAACACACGCACGAAATGTGCTCTCCAGTGCTTTGCTCTTGATAAATAAGACAGATGAGTTGAAAAATGCACCAATAGTTGACCCAAAACAGTGGTGTATCTATCCTTCTTAATACAGAAGTGCAGAATTCCCATATAACACTCTCCACATTTTAGGTCATATTTGATATCCTTGGGTAGTTCGGGGCTGCTCAGACCAGCCTGCATACTTCTTAAATAGGTCAAACCCTTCGAAGTCAAAAAGGACACTGAGAAGAAACGAAATGCAAGGAAGCTGGTGTAGGAGATGACCCAGCTTGGGAGAAAAAGCATCTTCCCATTAGCAAATTTGGAAATAAAAATCATTTCTATTTTATGAAGACTTTCTCCAAATTTAAAGTGGTGGATTTATGACCTTAAAATACCCTATAAAATATTTCTGGTTTTCCACCCTTTCTTTCCTTCTCCACCAAAATCAAAGCAGTCTGTGTGCCCTCTGCTTTGGTCTTGTACTTTAAAACTACTTTACCCTCATAGAATCATATACAGACACCCATTTAAATCAACATGCTGAATCTTGAATTCTGAAGTTCCAGGCATTATGCTTTCCCACCACTGGGCATCTGTCCCCACCATCACTTCTCATTTCACAATACATTAATTATTTTTGGTTTAGCCAGGAAATGCAAAGCAGTAAATTACCCCCATTGGCTTGGGGGGAAAAAGTTAACGAAGCTTCTCAGTGTGTTTATTCAATTCATGGCTCTTGATTTCATCTTCACATGCTGAAATATAGAAAAAAATTGACCCTATTTATTCTTAACACAATAAATGGCAACATGGACATTTCTTTGCCACCAAAGCCATTTTTCAAAATTCTACAAGCATATGGATATGTAAGGCTATAATTTAGCTACCGAAAAAATCTTGCTTTGAGGAGCACAGTCCTTTCCATAGAGCCTGGAAATCCATTCCTGACACAATCCAAACTCACCTGGACTCAGTGAATTCTAAGTGATTGCTTGAGTAGCTTATCCATTTACAAGTATCACTACCATATTTTCTGCATTCCACCCCAAACCATAGGTAGGAGTAGAAAAAATGGCTGGAAGGATTGATTTCTTCCTTTCCTTCCTTTCTCACTGCATTGTATGTCATTTTTGTTAGTAAAATAGATACTGAGATTTAATGTTGCAGAAAAGGCACAAAACTGTTTTTATCATTAATTTTTATAGGTTGTTGAGGAAGTATAATGTTCATGTCATTGCTCATATGTATGTCTGAAACCTATAATATGATCAGGATCATTTTGTATTTGAACCCAGTAGGATAAATGAAGTTTTGCTTGACTTACTTTAACTAAGGACCACATATTTAAGACATTGGGAATTCATAGATGAAACTGTCTCAAAATTTACTTTAGCCTTATCCTTGAAATTTGTTTGACTTAAGTCTGATGACTAAAACACCACATTTACATGATATATGCAGAGTTTCCACTTGATTGTTTATTTTTCTTGAAAAAAAAAAACATAGCCTGAAAGAGATAAACTAAGTGCTGATTTTAACAGTTTTGGAAGACTTGGATGCTGAAGTCATGTACTTTTTAAAATTACAGATAAAGCAAGTTCCTACCCATCCAAATACTCATCTTCTTAAATGAACATATAGATTGATACCCATTCAACAATTTACATTTCTTTTAAATAAAAATGGTTAGAGGACAGCTTGTTGTACTCTGTACTGTTCTTTCTTTGTCTCTGTATGATTAAAATTGCTTTCTGAAAGAAAGCACCATATTATTTCCATCCAGGTTCACCTTACTATAGCTCATTGACTCCGTTATATATGTGTTCTCAAATCTTTTGATCTTGGTTTTAAATAAATGTTCAATATTTCTTTCCAGAACCTGTTAAGGGGAAAGAAGTGAAAGTTCCAGCTTCCCTAAAGGAAAAAGGTATTACTCTATAATGAAATGTGAAAACACATTGATCTGCCTGTAGCATATGCAGTAATTTGCAATAAATAATACATCATTTATTTTTCATACTTTCAAAACTATAACTTTCATATGCACTTCTAGGCTCTTGAGCTAAGGAAAAATAACTTGTTTCCTATTATAAAATTCTAAATTGTACTATGAAACAACAAAGGAAAGTGTAGCTGTGTCAGAAATGCTAAGAAAACTTTTAAAATGTATGTGCTGTTCTGATTCCACAGTCTGTAGTGGAAAACTACATTTTATAAATATCCCAAGGTGAATCCTATTAGGGATAGCCGTGGAAACCAAAGATTTAAGATACTAAGAAATAAACTTTCTCAGTGATAGCTTGCCATTCTGTAAGTTCAGATACAGTAAAATCCTAAACAAATTGTATAGCTAGGAGGAACTTAGAGATAAACTATTGTCCAAAGCTCTCATCTTATAGATAAGTAAAACTGAAATAGTCAAACCTCTCAAAGGTAGTGTAATTTGCAGCAGACCAGCATTAGAACTCTGATCTCCTAAATCAAGCCTGTGATCTTGCTAATGCATCTTATGGCACCTCCAGCCTTCCTATTATACGAGGCTCAGAGTCATGTGGGTTCTGATATTACGTGCACCAAGTTATGTTCCCCAAAACATCAGGAAGTTTGTTAAGTCCAACATAATATCCCAGTACTTTCTGTGGGCATGGTAACATAATCCCAATTGTCCAATATTTCTTGTTGTCAAAATGACCATGTTAATGAACCAGTGAAACCATGAAATGTACCTGCAATAGTGACTGTTAAAAATAGAGCCTGTTTCTACATTTACCCTGAAGAGATGAGCTGCATTAACTATTGACTAATATATAGGAACTTAGTGGTAAAAATTCCAATTTACTGAGTTTTTCTTCTTCAAAAGAAAAAGACTTTTGGTGAACTTGTGTAAGCATGTGTTGGAGCTGGGAGAGCTGTGGAAGAGCAGTGGGAGGGGAAGCTGACGGAAGACTCAATGAGAGAAATGAAGGACGTGTGGAGAGGCTCCATTAGACAGTGTAGCCATGTATAAAAAACATACCCTTAAGTCATACTTTCTTAATTTTGCAACTAATTTTAAATTAAACAAAATTATTATTTAATGAAACACAAGAGCAAAACATGATTTTTTTCTCAGCCCACATAGGTACTTGATTTTTTAAAGCAAATGTTTAAAGCAACAGAGACTCTAAACCCATTAAGGCATTTATGTTTCACTTTATAAAAATATCATCATATCCCCAATTTTATTTTTATTGTCACATATGTAATAGTTATCTTGGTGTTTATGCAATTTTATGTTATTCTGGCAAAATATGTAAATTAGGGTATTTTGCTCACAAGAGAATTCTTTCATACTATGCAAAATGTCCAATAAGCAGCAAAACATTATTACACTGTGTTATTTAAAGGATGAATCAATTGTGAAGACTAATAAAATTTCTTTGGATTTAGTTAAGCACTAATTTATTTCTTTACAATAACTCTAGAGTTCTTTAACATCATCAGATTGTTGATTGCAATAGAAATTTAGGTAAAAGTCTAAATTGAATAGATTTGATGCCATCAAGTAATTCAGTCGTTCAATAATGTTGTAATTCTTTGCCAATCCAAGATAGAAATATCAAAATTGAAGAACAGATAGGAATATTATAAATTTCCACATTTTTTATAAAAGAATTGCAGTGCAAAGGGTTTTCCCCCAATAGAAATGTATGTGGAATATATATACAAAAAAATAATAATTTAGATTTCCCCTAAAAACACATGATGCTAATTTGAGTCTTTAAACACTGGGAAGGATTTCCTCTCTCTTCTTCCTTCCATCTTTCCAGGTATTGTTTTTTTATCATTGATCCCAGGAGGTCAGTGTAGTACCAGCCAGTGATGGTCACAGATAATGGTGGTGGGGAAGGCAGCATTTTGGAAAAGACGCATTTTTAAAGTTACATTTTCGTTCCAGTAATACTGAATTTTCTATGTTACCGTACCATTTTCTTCCTAATTCCTAATTTTTTAATGGCAAGTATGTGTCGACAACAGTTTGCATAAAGCATCAATTAAATGCCCACCCAGACTGCTATTGTCAATATTGCTCTATTATTTCTTTTAGAAATTGAGGCTCCAAATAACCACTTGAGTATATTTAATTAGCCTTTTTATTTTGCCATTTAAAGTGACCATGACCTCTGTTAGAAATGTGCTAGAATATCACTGGAGCTTTGAAATTTTATGCAAGGAATTTCATCATTTGTTTTTCTCCAAACAACCAAAATTCAGGCCTGTGGCGCTAAATGTGAATGACAGGCCTTGCACATTTTGACAGAAAGTGTAGCCATGATATGCAAAGACTTTCACTTTTCACCTGTGACCAGTGGGGTCACATTAGGCTTTCTTTCCTTAAAGAGGGTCAGCGTCATCTCACATAGATCAGAACAGCTACAATTCAAAGACTCCTTGCTAAAACAGAAATCAATTTTAAAAGAAATCTTGTTCGATTAAATGTTTAACATCTCTTCTTTAAGCAAACAAAGGGATTCTTAAAAGGCTTCATTTAATGTCTACTAAAGGAGCATCAGACAGAACGGTAACATCATTCACACTTAAATGAGAAAACTCACAAATACATAGAAATTTAACAACATATTCTTGAAAACCTAACGTGTCAAGGAATAAATCAAAAGGGACATTGGAAAATATCCTTAGACAAAAGAAATTGAAAATACAACATACCAAACTTAGGGGATGCAAAAAAAAAGCAGTTCTAAGAAGTACATAGTAATAAACGTCTACAGTAAAAAGGGAGAAAAATTTCAAATAAACAACCTGACTTTATACTTCCTGGAACTGGGGGAAAAAAAGAAGAAATTAAGCCCAAAGTTATCAGGAGGAAAGAAATAAAGATTACAGCAGACATAAAGTAGAGAATAGAAAAATCAACAAAACAAGAGGTGTTTTTTAAAAAGACCAACAGAACGCACAAAACTTTGGTTAAGTTAAAAAAAAAAAAAAGAAAGAGTGAAGAGCCAAATAAATAAGAGTTGAAAGAGGACACATTATAACTAGTGCTACAGAAATTTTAAAACGATCATAAAAGACTACTACAAATATTTTTATGCCAACAAGTTAGACAATCTAGAAGAAATGAATAAATATCTAGAAAACATACAATAGCCAAGACTAAATCATAAAGAAAATCTGGACAGACTAATAACAAGTAAGAATATAATCAAAAACCTCTTAAGGGAAAAAAAAAAGTCCAGAACCAGAAGGCTTCATTAGTGAATTTTACCAAACACTTAAAGAATGACTGACAATTTTTTCCTGAAGAATTGTTTAAGCAAAAACTGTGCCAGTACCAGCAGCACTTTTACTCTAAAGCAGCGACTGACAGTGTGACGCTTGTCCTCTTGGGCCCATTTTGTCCAAATGCCAAGTTGATAGAATTTTGGAATGGAAAAGGGTTATGCATTGGTAAGAAAAGCAGTTGAGACTGCCAGAATTCTCTCTATAATCATTGGCTTTACAAAATTAATGTATCCAAGCACTGGGGTTTTTTATTTCCTTCATCCAAAAAAAAAAAAATCAATGTATAGCAATATTATATGTAATAGCAATATATATGTGAGATATATGGACGATTATAAGTGAAAAGCCCCAATATTCCTGCTTGGCGTGCTTTCCTTTTCACCCTTCATTAAGAGGGACAGAGTGGAAAGAGAATGACTCACTGTCACTCTGCATGTCCATTTTTCTTGTCACTCCAAGCCACCTTGTGCAAATATTCTAGTGTGCTTCTCTCCTTGATGGGAAGTTTTTAAAAATGTCATAGCATTTTATTTATTAATTTACTTTTATTTTTACTTCTCTTGTTCACACTTTAAAAAGCTTGAAATGTGTTATTTTTCAAATAAGGTCATTTGAAATTATTTTCATGTGTTTAATCAGATACAGGATGAGCCATACTTGTGACCTTTGACCTTTTATTAACATAACTGATTATTCTCACTTCAAATTAAAGAAAATGAATGCAGATGCTCAGAGAAATAAGTAAGAACCTAGTTTAAAACTGACTCCTCCTTGATAAAAAAAAAAAAAAAAGAATGTCTTCTTATTTACCTTGGCAAGTGATTTTTGCACAAGTTTCTGAGTCATTTGACTGGTTTAAAGTCAACTGGCTCATTACCTGAAATGTATCCAACCAGCTCTCCTGCCACCTTCAAATAACATCACAGGACCTTGTTCTGACTGACTCTTCTTTGTGTGACCTACAATATGTTCAGCCTCCTCCAATTATTTCTTACTTATTTCAGTGCACACTCTTCATGTTGGGAAGCTTCAGGGAAGGAGAGAATAATGAGGCACGCATAGCAAGACATAAAAGGAAGATTAGATAAAGGCAGAGTGACATGATCAGGACCGCGGTACATTGTATTTAGCACATACCAAAGACAAAGGAGCATGAAAATGAAATGATAACAGAATGAGGCAGGGAAAATGTATGCATTTATTCTGCACTGCAAAGAGAGAATGCCCTCTGGCTCATTTTGTGTCTTTAGTGTCCACTCAGCAAACTTTCCCTGTAAGCATCAAAGTCCTATGGGAATTTTGCCAAGAAAGGTTTGCAGAATCAGGTCTTAGGCAGAAAGTATTGAGTCATGCATTAAGCGCTTATATTACAAACTAGAGCTATTTTAAAACTATACCTATAGCAGCTTGTAAAGCGTAACTGGTTTTTCTTGTTGACCTAATGGGAATGAGAGGTGAGAGACTGACAGACACACACAGACACAAATGCACAGAGAGAGCGTGTGTTGAGGGAGGGTATTTGTGTGTGTGCATATGTGTTATGGAAAAAGCACTGTGCCCAGTTATTTGAGACTCTGGCTTCAGCTTTGAAATTACCGGTTACAAACTAGTTAATTCACTTAGTTACTCTGGCTAGTTATAGCTGACTGGAACAAATTAAATATGAAAATCTGCAGATAATATACAGCAGTGTCAAGTGTCCTAGTGGGTTCGTTCTAACGGGCTTTTCCATCCAGGTAAAGTTTTGGTTAATGCAACGGGGATTCCACTTTATATATTGGTCTACACCATCTAGAAGGGAAGCTTCTAAGTCTGATGTTCTTGGCATTTTGAAACCACATTTTAAATTGTTTTGTATCAGTAACAATTTTTGAGTGTTAGTATAATATTCTAGGGGTGTCTTAGGCCCTGAGGCTCCAGAGATGAACAAGACAAAATCCCTGTCCTCAAAGATTTCACAATACTTAAAAAAGAGAGCCAAGAAAGAGTAAAAGTGGAGTGGCCTCCAATGATGCCTCAGACGAGACATAGTAATGGTTTTATCCAATCCGTGGATACCTATGATTTAGGTATTAGTACATGAGGACTCAGGAAATATTTGTTAAATTATTCAGTCTAATCATAGCCACAGATACACCAGCTAATTATCATTGTTCGCATTTCATAAGATGAGAAAATTAAAGTTTAGAGCGTTTAGATGTCTTACATTAGATCGTTTGGTTAATAAATAGGGAGATACATTTTTAAACTGAGGAATTTCTTGTTCAGCTGGTTTGTGTCTATTTTTCTCCAACTGCAGTGCAAAAATGATCTCTGCAACTCCTTGATTTGGATGAGGCTGGGCGATACTTGAGCACGCTGTCACCTCGCCCCTTTATCATGCATGAAGGCGTTCCTCCGTTCCAACCAAGGCTAACACTGATTTAGAAACTCAAGCAGGAAAAATAAAGCATAGGGAATACATGAGGCTTCATAACCATATGAACATGGTTAAATAAGAGGAAGGGGAAATACTAACATTCCACGGACTACTGAAGGAGAGAAAGACAGAAATAAGATGGAAGGTTGTGGAGTAGAGGGTGTCAGATGTTGATTCTTTGCATGACCTCACAGGACAGGTTTTTCTTTTGGAAGTCTATGAACTGAAGAAGTTCCAGATCAAACTGAAAGGTGGTCAGGTCTTGTCTTTCTCACTGTTGTCTTTACCCGGATCACAGAGTAATGTGTTCACAGCAGATGAAATCAAATGCTCCCTATTAAAACAGACCTCATAGTTGCAAATTCTTCTTAAGACATGGTTAAGAAGAAATATGAGTTCAATGAGGATTCTCCCAACTCCCAAATTTTGTAGCCAGGCTGATTGCTGTGACAGTTCTTTGACCCATGCAATAATGCCTCAAGCAGAAGACAAAATGTGAAAGGGGATGTGTGTGTGTGTGTGTGTGTGGTGTGCTCTGCATACCATTTGTTGTTAAATAATATAAGGAGGACACAGTAAAGTTGTGTATGTGCTCATGTGTATGTAATAGCAGTGGTAGCAGATTTTCATCAAAAAATGCAAATGGTTACTGAAATGATGTCAGACTTATGGGTTTAGAAGAAGTTTATAAATATTACTTTAATATAGCTTTGTTTTTTAAAAAAATATTTATATTTAAATGTATTTTATTTAACATGATGGTAGAAAAATATAAGAAAAATAATTTTAATTATCAGTAAAGAGACTAACATACACTGCTTTGTATCTGACTCTCTTCTAAGTGCTTCACATGTCGTGTTCAATTTAATTTTCACAGCAATTCTTTTTTTTTATTATTGTGAAAATTGAAGCACTGGAAGTGATTTGCCCAGGTCACACAGCCAGCTGAGGTGGATTTGGAACTCATGCCTGGCAATGTGACCTGCTTCCTTTGCCACCAAGCTTTCCAGATCCCATAGGACCAAAACTCACATACAGTTGGCTAGGGATAACAATGCTGAAGTTCCTTTGTATATTTTACAAAAGTAGGTTTGGTGATCTGCTTTTAAATGTGAAATTTCTCATGCCTTTAAATATCGAGTACTACTCCAGGACTGAGTGAGACAGCTATCAGTTTCCTATCCAATTTATCTAATTTAACTGGCTTGATTTAGGAAACTGTTTATATGATTCATGATTTAATGACTGGCTGAAAAAAATCAGCAACCTCAGTGACTTAATTGCTCATGTCAATCACAATCTTAATGACTCTGTTAGTAGTTTGTACCTATAAGATGTAGTACGTGGCTTACTATGTAGTTTTTATGAACAAAATGTTTAAATGCTTTTATTCTATCTGTATCAACCGGTGGTTATAGCGGTGTGCTTAGAAGTGCTTAAAGTTTTGGAGTTGGAAAAAATCAGCATTCAAATACTAGTTTTTCCATTTCGTAGGGAGTACACACTTAGATGAGTATTAAGCCTCAGTATTGTTATCTGTAAAGTGGGTATAATACTAGTATTTACTTAATAGGAGTGGTAAACGAGGATTATATAAGGTAATTGGTCATTTGTGCAACAAATATTTATTGATCCCTAGTCTGTGTAAAGCACTGATCTAGGCACTACCATACAGCAGAGAAAATGAAAATTCATCCCAGGACTCAAGCAGTTGATATTCTACTGGGGTTAGAGAGCTAACAAACACATGAATATTTAATATTCTATAAATAAATTCTAGATGATGCAGATATACACTTAGTATATGCAGAAAGTACAAAACACCACTGGTTACAAAATCAATAATAATTATTATTATATTTTATTGCACATATAAGGCTGTGCTGAAGAAGCAAATGTGATAATGAGAACAAAAAAGATTGGGAAAAGAAAAAGCAGTGGCATTCAGCATCTACCTTGCAAAGTATTTAAAATGGAGACATTCTTAAAAGAATGCATATTCTTGGAATTTGTATGTTGCGTAGATTTCTTTCTTCTCATTTTATGAAGACACAGCAGAGACTCCTAAACAGAGTTGATCTCCACTGCTGCGCTCCTCTGGCTCCAGCACGTGTGTGCTGAAGTTTTGCTTGGCCTGCTTTCCTTGAGACCATAGTGTTGATGACATTGAAAAATCCTTGATGAATCTCCCCTCCCCAGGCCCATCAGCAATGTACGTTTCATAAGTGAAATCAACAGCCTGGAAGAGTCAGCGCTGCATAGGAAATGGCAGGCTGCCTGCCCCAACCACTCAGCATGGGGGTTGCTTGATTCCATGGTTCTGCAGTTCTTGTGTGTGGAGCCAAAAATGAAGGGCTCAAGTGAAAAATGTTTACAGAAACCAGATTTTTTTAAAATTATACAATAATAATCAATGATAAAAATGTTAAACAGTATAGTTTGGCTGAAAATATGTTCCCAGTCCTTCTTTCTGGCCTCCAGGTCTCAACCTTCAGCATTTATCATTGTTTTTAGTTTTCCTGAAACTTCTCAATGAAGCCTTTTGACTTAACTTTAAAAATGTATATATGTATCTCTATATATACATGTGGATGTATATATAGATGTTGTTTTTATATAACTAAGAACAGGCATCCAGATATGACTCAAAAATTAAGGACTTAAACTTCAGTAGAAAAGTCATCTGCAAAATGAGGGCACTGAGTTCTTAGTGACCAAATAGACTAATAAGAGAGATTTCACTTTAGAAATCCTCATATATCAATTCCTGCTTTGCATATTCAAGAGTAAAGCCCCAATTCTATAAAAAGAAAAGAAAATTACCTTGAGAGATCATTTAAGTTTATGAGCATTATTTTAACATAGGTAAGCTCTTTTCATACATAATTCTCACATCAATTTTACAATATTGTTTTCTCCATTTCATCAGTGACAAAATTGAGACTTGAAGTTTTAAATAGCACCCACAGTCACAGAACTAAGAAAACAAGCTTGCTTTTAAAGTCAGATTTTGTGATCCAAGAGCCTCCTTTCCACACTGTCTAGGAACTTGTAACTTGTGAGGTTATCTTGTTAGTGTTGTTCACGTAACACCAAATAGGTAATAGGTCTATCATTGTGAGAGGGTCCACAGCCATGTGCATGTTGAATAAGAGTGGTTATAAAATTCTATGAACAAGGCAGAAGTCGCTTCTGATTGTATTGTGCTCATAGCTGATAAAAAATATTCCCTATAGCTTTTATTTTTTACAAAAGATCTTTTGACAAACATTAAGGGTAAAATGATTCCATGTCAAGATTACAGTGGCAGTGTGATTGACAAGGGAGGGAACCAGGTGCAGAGTGAGGGGCAAAGCTCTTTCAAATAGACAGCTCTTCGTGGTGAGCAAAATGCCTACGGACCCCATCCGAGGGCACTGAATTTTTATCTCTAATTCTAGAGGCATGAGATGAATCAATTTCTCCTAGGACTGCAGATACACAAGAGGGGGCATTTCCTCTTTCTACACTCAGTGTTTTGTTCACTCACCCATTCATTCTGCAATATTTATTGATTGTATACCATGTGTTAGATATTTGACCGAATGCTGATATTTGAGTAGTAAACAAGACCCAGCTCTTGTCCTTATGGAACTTAAATCTAAAGAGGGGATACAGACAATAAATAAAAATTAAATAAAATTGTAGACCAAAATTTTATATAGCATTAAGGCACATAGAAATCATTAGAAGAGCTTACATCCTACCCAGTTAAGTAGACTGTGTTAACTAAAAAGAGAGAGAGAGAGATGTGCCAGGGAGAGTGGAAGTGCAATAATAGTGCAGATAAATCCCTTTGTACAGGATGTGCATTCAAGCATTACAAGAAGCAGACTGTGAAGGGCTATGTAACTCTTTATTATATAAAATTCTACAGTTAAGCAAATGAGCTTTTCTTTTTCCTTATTGTAACTCTGGAAATTGAGACTCTATTAGGCTAAAACCCAAATAAAGCTGGTCAGCACTGTTCCTGACACAAAGTCTGCACTCAGTGATATCCTAACCATGAGATCAGTTTTTCTGCTGTTTGAAGGAAGGAAAAATTGTAATGTACCAGAGCCTTCCCATTAATCAAAACAGGACTTTATGCCAAGAGAGAGGAGCTATGAGGCCAAGGCAAAATTATTTAAAGAAGAGGAAGGACTTGGGGACATGAAGATATAGTCAATTATTACTGTGGTTGGGATAGCGTTATGAATATTCCTTGGATAGCTCAAAAAACTATGTACTTATCCTATACTGATATGAAGTTAGAATGCAGAGTTTCTGGACAAAAGCTATTGTCCTAGGACACTAATAAAGCAAAATACTTGATTTTAATGTGTTTATATTATCATACTGAAGTTAAGCCAATTTAATTTATTTTACAAGATTAATAACGAATACTAGAATAAACAAATATACAAATTTGAAGTGATTAAATTAACCACCAGATGGCGCTCCATGAATTTAATGTATGTAGTCAAAAATAGAAAATTGCTTAAATTGGGCAAATTAGGAAAAATTACAATACTTTTTTTCCTGAGCAGTTTAGGTTCATTTCCTTATTTGCAACACTTAGGGAATTTATTAATCATAAGAAATGGGCTCTTATTAAAGACAAAATGCCAAATTCCTTGATTAGTGAAACACTTTTTTAGCAAACTGGATTTTAAATCAAAGTTCTTTCGCTTAAGTTACTTTAAAAAGTTTGCTACAAATAACATGTTCCATTGTATACTGATTAAAGTGTGTAACTATGATTGAAATTGAAGACAAATGAAAAAAATCTAGTAAACTTGCCTATTGTTCCACTGAGTACTGCTTTTTCCTTACGTGCTTATTTTTTTCTTATTTGTTTGTTTGTGTGTGTACATGTAAATGTTTTACCCCAGAACCTGAAATTAAAAAAGAAAAGATGTCCAAAGCAGGTAAGAACACTTTGTAAGATTTACATACAAATATGTATTCTGTTTGTAATGAACAGGATTTGTTTTATAATCAGGACTGTGTAAGGCCTTGAGATGCTGAAAACATTGAAAAAATACTTGTGTTCCCACCCACCCCAAGTATTTTAATTGTAATAAGCAGTAAACAAATGTATGCTAAAATTAATATAGATTCTGTTTTCTGGTAGCAAATTTTGGGTAAGTTTGTCAAAGCATTAAAACTGTTAGCATACGCTGCTCCTTATTTATCTACTGGGCAATTGAACACTGTTTACAATGTGCTAAGGGAACAATCTGAATTTCAGAGGAATTAGCCAGATTGTGACAAATGCCTACACCTTATTCTTATAATTGTTGAACCTTATGAAATCACCTATACTCAACCATCTTTTACCTTAAAAACAGCAGTTTAATGTGGTTCAACATAACAGATTCAACCATTTTCTTTCCCACTAATTAAATATCCGGATATTCTTTGGAGGGGTAATCCATGGTCTTATTGACAATTAATCTGAAAATTGGAATACTTTTAAAAGAGATTTCCTGAAAACAATTTCTATAAGAAAGGAAGATGCGATTAGCTGGTCACTCTTAAGACAGGTGTTAAAAATTAGAAAAAGAAATATCACAGAATAAAGTGCAGAAAAAAAGATTAAAATTCCTGAGGAAAATTCCAATTAATTACAATCTTTCTAGGGCTGATACTATCCCAAATATTTTGTATATTTATATGTCTATGTCTACATATGCAAAAGAAGAATTGTATCTATACCAGATACTCATATCATTGGTCTTAAGATATTTGCATATAGTCATTTTTACAGATTTTAACATATATTTAATTAATTCTTGTTTTACCCTTTTATGTACAGTTAAATATTAATGTGAATTATTGTCACTTCTACTGAAATTACTGCCAACATATCAAAAGGAATTGTTCAAGTGTTTTCTTACTTTTCGTAAATGAACATAGTCATTTTAAGTGACTTAATAAAATCTGAAAGTATGCATTCTCTGAAAGATAAATGGAAAAATGAGCAATTTTAAACAGTAGGAAAAATATATGATATTGACAAAATGACATATAACAAAAGTTATAATTGAGCTTTAGATATATCAGCAGAGAAGGAAAAACGATGTATAAAAATTGCTCTACATGGTTGTTAGCACTCTTACCAGAGTCAGGGAGGGACTGCTGATCAGGTAAAAAAAGATGCATGGTGTTGCCCCTTTCTGTAAGGATAACATTGTATTTTATACTTTACTTTACTGTGGGTATATATTGGAAAGAGTAATGCATGCACTATAAATGTCCTATTATTAGTTTACATTAAACATTTATGTTTATTTTTAGTCTTCCTATAAAGAAAGAAAAATCAGCATTAAAGGTAGCTTTTACTATAAAATACAAATAATTTACAATTTATTGAAAACATATTATGCTAAAATCACTGCTGTATGTCAAGAATTGTGTTTGGTGACACAAAATTTAGAAACAGGTGATAAGCTACTATTTCCATCCCAAGAGAGTATGATCAAGTTCCTGGACACAACCTATTGAAAGAGGCTACAAGGCAATTAGCTATATTAGCGAAGAGTGCTCGAGTTGTCTAGGGAGGGGGGCATTCCTGTAGTCAGTGAAAACTTCAGGGAGACAATGGCTTAAGCTGGGATTTTAAGGACACGCAAAAGCATCTGAGACAGGTAGGTGATTATAAAGCATGGTGGAAGAAGTACTAGCTTTATAGTAGAAAGACATGAATTTCATTCTCTTTGCCACTTGCCAGGGGTGTAACTTTACTTAACATTTCTGAGCTTCAGTTTTCTTCTCTATTAAATAAAGGTCATCATACCCACCTGATAGGGAGGTTATAAAAAAAATAGGGTTGTTGTTTGCCAAGGGGTTCAACTTCTGTAAATGGTAGCTGTATTTAGGAGCTAAGCCGGAGGTAGGGATGCTCATGGCGTAAGCAGAGGACAGTGAGGAGAGGACCAAGGGCCAAAGGAGATTCCAGGGGTCACATGAGTTCAGAAGATGGTATGACTGCAGTAGTGATGTGTAGCCCTGTGAGCGTGGTTCTGGGAATCTAGGAAAGGGGGCTTAGGAAGCCAGAATGAAAAATTTAGGAGTCTTAAAAGGTGACTGAGAAGAAAGTGGTATCATGAGTCTTATAATGTTATGCAGGGTGAAATCCTATAGAAAGAATTTTGAATTGGAGATTTGACACAAGAACTTTTATAGTAATCTAAGTATGATAAAGTAGAGATGGGAGAAATTGATACCTGGAGGTACAGAGAGGCAGCAATAAGGAAGTGAATTTTGTTTAAAGATTATTTATAGCCATCCTAATGTTCTGTGTGGAATTATTAGGAATTAAGTTTTTAAAAATCACCATCACAGGACCTAGCAACCCATTGAAAAATACTAATAACATCTTGTTATATATCCTTTCAGTATATGAATACATACAATTTAAAAATATGATCATAGTCTCTATACTATCACTGCTTTTGTAATTATCAAGCTGTTTCACAGGAAAAGGCAAGAAATTGATGACATTAGCTACGTATAACTGCAAGGTCTCAAGCATGAAAGGATGAAGAAAGTGATCAAATGTAGAAGTTGCAAAGGAAAAGCAGGTGGGGTGGATGCTGGTGGGACATCCACATAGAGGTGTCCTAGAGACACCTGGAAATTGGAAACAATCACTTTGAATCCTCAGACTAGGTTTTGTATTCATGAGTTTAGAAGTTTAGAGTTAGAAGCCAAAGGAAAAAAGAATTTCTTCAAGAAAAAGGAACATGGAGGAAAAAAAAAATAGAGAAGGAAATGAAGGGCAGCTTTTTGGAAAAGTAAAAGGACTGGGAAATCAGGACACACAGTTTATCAGCATCCCAAAGAGGAGACACTTCCAAGACAAAGTAGAAAAATCAGCAGTAACAATGTCTTAGGAAAGTCTAGGGAAGTGATGACTGAGAAAAACCATTATCTTTGACAAAAATCTGTCATCTTGTGACCTCTTTGAGAGGAAATTGGTGAAAGTAGAAAGCTTATAGGAATTAATAAAAGAGTTTATCAGTAATAAGTGGAGGCAGCACACAAGCTACATTCTTCAGCAGTTTGTCATTAAGGGGAGGCAAAATGCTACATTCCAGCAGGAGGAGTCAAGGAACCAGGTGTTGTTTGTGTGACAGGGTGGAGCATCCCAGGGAGAGGAGGATCTCAGAGGGAGATTTAATTCAGACAGAACTGCCCCAGAGATGACATGTCGGGACACACACTATAGATGGAGGGAGTCAGCTTAATTATGAAGCGGAAAAAAATTCCCCCAAGCTTTGAGAAAATAATGAAAGAATAGATTAAAATAAAGCTGAGTGGGTATGAAGCCACTCCTGTTGAGCGACCTCCTCCTAAAATCTCTTCCGGGAAGATGACCGCTAATACGTCCATTGTCAAATCCCGGAGGCAGTTTTCTTGCTTCATATTATGCGACCTCTAGATAATATTTGACCATGTTCACCATCTCTTATTTCTCAAAAAAATTTTTCTTTGGCAGAAACTGAATCATTTAACCCACAGTGTTAATAATAAAACAACAATAAAAGCTGACTACATTTTAAAATACTGAAGCCACATTGTAGCAATCATCTATTTTAGCATGCCATATTATTAGCCACTAAATTCTTTGTTTTTTTACCTTCAGTGAAAATGATGGCAAACAGGAAATGCATTTCATTAGGTAATTGAAGAATAGCTAAGTGTTCTTTTCGGGAAGCAACGGACATTAATTTTAAGTAGTAATGTAATTAAAAACAAAAAAGATTTGTGCATAAGTAATAAGCAATAATTTATTTTTCTTCTTTATTAAGAAAATTAACACTCACAAATAAAATCTTCAGAGTTTTATAACTGTGTTTCTAATTGCTTAATCAACATCTTCACATGATTATTCTGCCAGCACCTCACTTTGTTTAAAATTGAACTCAATATTCCTTACATTCTTTTTTCTTTTGTGTCTTATCTCAAAAAATGGAACTCATGACTCAGCATTCAGTTACATTGATTTAAGCGTCTCCCTCATTTACAGCTTCCCCTTCTCTTTTAGAGCCCCATGTCCAAGTAAGAACCAAGTTATGTGTCTCCCAAATTTGATCTCTCCTTTTTTTTTCCCCTCCTGGTGAGACCCTAGTTCTAGTTTTCATCCTCTCTTGCCTGAATAAATATACAAACCCATGACTTGATCATCTTATTTCCATCTCCTCTTCAAAGATCTACCATAAGCCTATACCAGCTATATTTTCTAAATGGATATCTGTAGGGAAACAATGTTAGGTTCACTGCCACTCCATTATACTTCCCCTAACTTATTTCTTCATGTGGTTTCCATTTGTTTAATCCACCACCACAATCTGTCTCCCCAGCACACAGACATTTTAAAAAGATCACCAATTCTGTGGATTTTCATCTATTTAGTGACTTTTTAAAACTTTCCATTCAAGTCAGGTCAGTATCAAAAGCATCTCCCCCTGTCTACCTTGCTAGCTATCTTGGCAACTTATTTTCCCACCCAGCCTTTGTTCTCTGTCTATAAACACACACCATTAGTTCACCAGCCTTGGTCTATTTGCATATGTTTTCCTGTAGCATATCATGTAATACCTGTGTTTGTTGAATGGGTTTCTTCTAACTTTGTGTCTCAGCTCAGGTATTATTGCTGCTGTGAGCTGTGCATTCTTCTCTAACTTCTAAGACAGAAAATCACTCAAAAGCCACCATAGCCACAACAGGTCAATAAAATTATCCTTATGGAAAGGGTGACATTGGTTAGTAATTATTTTAAAATGTCTATTTTTGACATGTGCCTTGGCTTTATGATATAGCACACGTAGAGCTAGTTTTTTAAATGTAAAAGTTCAACAGAGGCAGAGTGGTATAGAGGGAGGAGCCCTATAGATACAGAGTGACCTACAACAAATCACCTAAGTTCTGCATATCCCTAACTCTACCTGTAAAGTAGGATTACTGTTGACAATATATTCTCTGCTACTCTAACACTTATTGTGAAAATCATGTGATATAATGTATGTTAAAGTGCTTTCATGAGCTATGAAAGCAGAAAAATATAAAAAGGTTATCATCCATATTCTTGCTGTTCCAAGGGTGGTCCACAGAACAACATCAGCATCACCTGGTTGCTTACTAGAAATGCAGAATCTTAGGTCCCATTAGTAACTGTTGAATAAGTATTTGAATTTTATCAAGACCCCCAGTCATTACTATGCACATTAAAATTTGAGGAAGATTATCAGAGAATTCATAAACATCTACTGTTGCCCATATCTACAGGAAAGAATAAAAAAGATTATCAGAGAATTCATAAACATCTACTGTTGCCCATATCTACAGGAAAGAATAAAAAAGATTATCAGAGAATTCACAAACATCTACTGTTGCCCATATCTACAGGAAAGAATAATATCAAGCTTCTCTTTATAAACTTGGCTAATTTAAAATGCACATGTGCTTTCAAATGGTTGCTTTCTAACTAGCAGAGAGGTCCTCACACTTAATGAGCACTGGCGGGCACTATCCATCCACTGCCTCATTTGCTGGGCGATTTCTGGACTTTGGTCATCCAGGAAATGACTGAGCCATTCCTTTCTCCTGACATAGCATAGGCAAATGGGTTCTGGGTATGAATTCACTTGAGCTTGGGAGGAATAAATAAACTTATACTTTGCTTGAAGAACATGTATGTCCAGGGTTACCTGTCTTCGTATTTTACCAGCTGGCTATGATATTGACACCATGGGTAAATGACTTAGTCAGCGAAGAACAGTATGTTCTCATAGCTATCAGTCGTCAAAGGATCTCTGGTTTATATCTTTTAAAGAACTTACTTCCAATTGGTTACTTTATTCAATTTATGTCTATCATCATGTAAAATAAATATATTTCAATATCTATTCAAAAGTTACCATAGTGATCCTATATATATATATATGTAAATTTTATTAACTGAATCTTTTGACAGAATAGATAGGAGAATTTACATTCTCTATCTCTCTCTCTGTCTCTCTGTCTCTCTGTCTCTCTCACACATGTGCATGTGCTCATGTGCACACAAACCACTTACATACTTTATATAAATCTTTAAGTTAACTAGAAAACATTGGATATTTGAATATGTAGGGCTCCTATAAATTGTAGAGATAATTAAATCTAAATTTCATTAATTAAAACTAAGTTATGGTAGGATCAACAGCTAAGTTTAGTTTAATGAGTATTTATAGAATTTCTACCATTCATTAAATACTTTGCTAGGTTTTAGGGATATAAAGATGAATAACTTAAACTCTCAAGAAATATATTGTATCCAGGCAGAGATCAGTAAATAAAGAGCTCATATTAACAAAAAGGGAATATGTAATTAAAATCAAACAAACAAGAAAAAGATATTCAGAGTGAGCTTTCTAAACAGAGGAAAGTTTTATTTTTCCAGACCATTGGTTCAGAGAAAAATTCCCCAAGGAGAGAATACAGGAGTGGTCTCTAGGGGGAGTGCCAAGGTGGTAGAGCAGAAGGACACTGAGCTCACCCTCTCCCATGAATGCACCAAGGGATACATCTACAGACCCACCCACTAGCTCAGAACCCCTGCTGAACTTTGGCAGAACATCTCTTACTTCAAAAGGCAAGAAGGTTCTTCACAAAATCTGGTAAGAGAAAGAGTAGTCTCACAGGATGGGTAGACATTAGCCAGGTGAAGAAAGCCTGGGGAGGACATTCCAGACAGGAGGACAGCACAAGCCCCAGGAGAGGCTGGAGGCAGTGAGGGACGTTGAGAGCTACAAGGATTTCACCCTCCCCTCAGCATAAGGTCTGATTGGAGGGTAGGATTAGGTGAGGCTTGAGAGAAACAGTTGTGTTCCAAGTAAGGGTTGTGTCCTTTTTCCTAGGGAGAATTGGGAACAACTACAAAGGTTTAAGCAAAATGAGATACAGCTTAAATTAGAGTTTTGAATTGCTCATTCTGGCTAATTACAGAGATTGAAGATAAAGAGGATGTTTCAGGACAGTAGTTTCAGGAAATCAATTTTCTGGGGAATGACACTATCGCACTGATGCCTCTAGGTTATCAGATCTTTACAGAGCATTGGTAGGAAGGAAGAAGGTTATTATAGAAGTATTTAGGAAGTAAAATTGCCATACTATGGAAAGAGGGTGTTGAAAAAATCCAGGATAATTCCCATGTTTCTGTCTTGGAATAATGTTATTTTGTGTGATTGGAATTTCCAAAAGAAGTGGCAGATTTAAGTAAGTTATTGACATGTTTATTATACAAATTTTGTTGAGCAGTTATTATATGATATGCGATATGGTAAGTGCAAACATACATTGGTAAACACAGTCCAGTTCCTGTCCTCCTAGACCTTATCATCTAATTGGGGAAGGGATGAGGGAGAGAGAGAGACATGTTGAATTAGAAGTGGGATATGCATTTAGGAGTGTTTACCAGGCACCTGGGGAGAAAACACAGTAGTCGATTTGGAAGTTTCCAACAAAGATGTGCTGGCTTAAACAATGAGTTATTGACATCTATCAAGGGGAATGTGATGCAGGAGAAGGAGCGAGGACTGAAGGAGCAAACCAGGAAGGACACTGGTATGTGAGAAGTGGATGGAGGGGGAGAAGGATGCTCTGAAGAAGTTAAAAACATTCTCTTAGAAGCTCAAAATAGCGTCTCAGAAGCTAGAGAGGAAAGAATTTCAAGGAGGAGGAAGCTGTCAAAGTGTCAAACGTAGCAGAAATTTACAGTAAGACAAAGACTGAAAAGTATTCATTGGAATATATAATACCGAGTCATTGATGATCTTGTGAGCAGTTTCCGTGGTGCTGGGAGGGGGAAAACCAAATTACTGTATTTTGAGACCTTTGATTAGAAGTCAGGAATTGGGGCCAGAAAATATACATTGTATAATTTGTGTAACTTGTAGGCTATTATTTTAAAATCTTGTCTGAAAAGGCAAAAAGAGAGTGCGTTTATCTAGGAAAACAGCTTGGCAGTGTAAAAAGAGGGCGAAGTAATACCAAGAAAACTGTAGTTGAAATGGTTTCTAATCTATCAGAGATTTAACAGCAACTGTCTTTACAATTTTACAGCATTGCCATATCTATAAAAGGCAATAATACATGTAAATATGCTAAAAACTAAGGCATACACAAATTCCATTTTTAAAGGCCTGAGAGATAAAGGATTTATTTTTATAATGCCTAAAAGGATTTTATTTTGTTTAATCACCACGGAGATCAAACCATTTCCTTTTCAATTCAGATTTCCTCATTCATTACTCAATCTCACTTGTGTTGTATTTCCCCAGTAGTTCACATGATACCATTTTTAATTTTAAAACCTTGAACTAAGTCCATCTTCCTCTAAAAACCATATAATTTTATACAGTTCAGCTAAGAATAAAAATCAATACCATTATTGTTACAGAGTTTTTCTTTCTAACTGTAAAGAGGGGAGGATGTCGGGCAGTTAAGTAAGCTGTTTCTTGCACTTGTATTTTGCAAAGTGTTTTGCATAGAGGACTAGTCATGATTATTGGTACATAAAAGAGTTTTAAAGTTAAATAAATCTAGGAAAAGCCCTTGGAGTTCATCATATTTATAAACCCATTATGGAAGTCTAACAGTCTGACCTGCTGAACTTTTTTTCTCTCAGTGTTTCTCAAATTTATTCAACATAGAATCTTTTCTGTTATCCAATAGCAAAGCAGTTGAGCAAAGATAATAAAATTTTTAAAATGAGTGACTATACATGTCTAACAAAGAAGAAAAGCTAAATGAGGAAGACTAGAAACAATGTCTGATTATATTGCAATTAGAATGATGAGGATATCCTTGCATGAATAATAAATTCATACCCAGTCATTGCTATCTCAAAATTTCATTTTATTTTTCCCATAAAAAAGTAGACAAAAAATTCTACTGTAAATTCTTGAAGAGTAGAGCAATCATTCTCTTTCAGGACAAAAAAATTTACTAAAATTAGGCTGACATGAAAAATTGTGTAGTTGCTAGCAAGTGGCATTGGTGATGAATACTTCATAAGTTTCCCTACAGACAGCCATGTCAATTCAGAAGGTCAACCACTATTTCTATTATAGACTAATGTTTACTGAGTAGTTACGAGGTATGTGTCATTATAATATGCTGAGAGGGCTTATTACCACAAGGAAGCCTAAAGTAAATCGAGAAAATTCAAATTATTTTTACTATGTAGTAAGAACATTTATTGAATGCTAACTAATCCAAAGTCTGGAAAATGAAAAAATAACCAATATTGGTGGAGCAATTAATCAATTAATTAAGAGGATTTATTCACATACATATATAATTTGGTCTTATTATAATCTTGTCATTTAGGTTTCATTATTTTCCCCAAGCTACAGGCAAGGAAGTTGAAATAAAGATGAAATGAATTCCCAGGTTAGAAAATTCATAGGTGGGATGATCTAGCTTCTTTCAACATATCAATGACCACACTCATATACTCAACTTGATTTCTAAGACAATGTCATGTGTCGTTCTCTTTGACTTCAAGGTAACATAAAATGTAATCTACATTCCTCTTGCCAACATGTCACAGATATAGTTTACTGCCAAATTTAAAACCTCAGATATACTATTATTCTATTTTCAGAAAAATATAAATAGAGATGATAAGGGCAGGGGTGGAAAGCAAAATAAATAAACAAACAAACAAACAAACTGTTGGCATGATGGTTCATATATTTTGAATTGGAAGCCTTAAGTAATCCTTAGATAAATCGAGATGATACTAATAACAAATCATGGCAGTAGATTACATGTTCTTTACAGTGGTATTTTTGTTGCTTTACTTCATTCATTACTTGCACCTAAAACAGTTCCTAGCACACAGTAAAAGCTCAGTAAAGGTCTCTGAATGAACAAATGTAGTAAGAGTTTAGTTATTCTACCAAATGGACCTGGAAGCTGGGTTTCTTATTTTGCTAAAATGAGAAATTGACCTAAGGGTTACTATAACTGTTAAAGTATTTTATTTAAAATGCTTAGCATGGTTCTGGGCACAGAAGAAACATTTAGTGTGTTAGCTATAAAGTATGCTAATAAGTACATGAGATAACTCTCCAGAATTAAAATTTGGTATAGTCTTTCAAAATCTGAAAGAAATGAAATCAATAGCCTTTGGGTTTACAGAAATGAAAGCAATTTTTATTTTGTAGAAAAAAAATATAACCCTTTTCCTGCTTAACCTTGGAATGTTGACCACTTCTGTACTAAAATTTTCCCTTTTTTATTTATAATAATGACTTGAGGACTGTAGGCTTAAAAGTTTCTCTGATGAAATGTATCTGCTAGAGATTGGGAGATGACATATTTCCTAGCCAATTGAATCAGTCAAGCACGGTCCCATTAGTAACTTCTGAATCAATCTCTGATGGGGACAGTTTTTCTCAGTTGATTGAAAGGAAAGATGCAAGCCCTCTGGATCCTAGGAAAGTCCTCTCTATTAAGAGAAAAAGGAAGAATAAAGATATCTCATTTAAAACTACTAAACTCCACTTACGCGTTAGTGTAAACAAAGAACCACTAAATAGAGATTTCGTCTTCTTTGGATACTTCCTCAGTGATGTATATGGTAGACTCCTTCAAAAGTCATAATTTTTAGTTTTAAGATTTTTCTCAGAAAGATTTTCTTCCTTCTGTAATTAATGAGAATTTTTTAAATGCTCTTTTCTTGCCCTTTACATAAAATTTTCACTGAAAATCCTCCTTCCCAATTTCAACCCACTCCAAAACACTAATTGAGGAAGGAGGTAGTAATGAGATTTGAATTGAGAGCTTTCAAGGTGGCAAAAGCAATTCACTAATGAAGACTTTATTACTTACTACAGAGGAAGTTGATCTGACTCTTCTAAATTAAAAAAAAAAAAAACAAACCTCAGGAGCTTTTTAGACACTTGCCTGTTAAGAAGTCAACTCTATTAGAAAGGTTTCTGTTTCCAAGCTAATATGTGGGCTACTCTGACAGAACACTACAAGATTTACAAAAATCCAGTTTCCTCCATTGTTAACGTATTGCTTAGTTTATATCTTTTTTGCTGTTCTAAAATATGCTGAATTTATTAATTTCTTGAACTTATTCTCAATCTCCTTTTTTTCTTTCTTATATGAATAATATTTTTGTACTTCTATAAGATAATTTTGTACTATTGTAACACTCAATATACTGTCCAGTTTTTAAAACAATACTCTTAGATAAGATATTTTTGTTTTTCAATTTAGTAGATTAACACAATGATATTTATACATGGAAATATTTCTATTCTTATCCAACTTTTCAAAGGATATACTGGATATATCTGGAAGGGATATACTTTTCTATACCCTTTGAAAGAAATGAACCCAGCATAAGTATTTCAACCAAATCGAATTTCTATGACTGTCACCAGAATTAAACTTGTCCATAATAATTCAGTTTTAGTTACTAGGTAAACTGTATAGGCTAAATATTCTTGGGAAACCAAAGTGCTTAGCATGTACTAAAGGCTGAGTCAACACTTGCTGAATGAATGATTGAATAGTTTGGTAATGATGGTGTACTGTCAAGGCTAGATCAAGTTCTGTACCAAAAAAAAAAAAAAAAAAGACTCCAAAGTAATGGTTCTTATTAGCCTCTTCTATCTTTCTATTGCTTCTCTTAACTTCTAATCTCTCATACCTGGTCATGGTGCAAACAAAACATTTGCTGCTAAACATCAACATCACTTTAATTCCTTTTGAACATCAGGAACTAGGACCCAAAGTGTTCCTCACCAGACATTTGAGGCAAAATATAAGATAACTGTCTGAGAGGGATTGTGAGAACAGAATGGTCAAAGGTAGGATACTTGAATAACTAAAAATAGTCCATAAAAATATATTGTAGTACAGCCTCAAGAAGCTTAACAAAATAATTTGTGTCTAGAAAACTTAGCAGGATGCAAAACCAGTGAAAAACTCATTTCTGTATACAAATTTCACTGGGTTCACGCATCCAGGAAGCCACATGACCACAGTAGACCTTAAAGAACTTTCCAAACACAATCTTAATATACTGCCAAGTATTGCAGCTTTTAAAATAGAAAAAAGAAGGAAAAGAACATTTGTACCCAAATTCATGTACAAATCAGAAAACATTTTCCTTTAGAGTTTTATAATATGTTTTACATATTTAACATTTATACTTTTTCCATTTTAATTCTGAGAAATAAAAGATTAGACAATTTCATAAAACCTGTAGCTTTGTAGTAACGGCCTCTAGCAAAATGTAATATGATCTTTGAACTGATTCAATCATCCCGTAAAAGTTCTTATGATGTTTTCTTGCCTCCTCCAAATAGCTTGCTTATTCAATATATATATAGCACAAAGCATAGATATTAACCTATAAGTTGATTTAAAAAGTAAAGTGCCTGTTAGTTCTTTCTGGTCAAGATATGTACCTACAACAGAGCCAACTTTTGCTCTGTACTACATAGCTGTGTATATAGATATATTATATTTGGAACAGACTAACTGGTCTTAAGAACAAGGCTTATTAATCTGTTTTAGACTTAAACATGCTTCCACAGCAGAAAAATCTATCAGGAACTGAATAAACAGTCTTACTAAAATAATAAACCTAAAAGGAATTAATGCTGCAACATTTCAGGTTGGTTATCTAAACTGTCTCCCTTTTAAATGATTTACTATTTAAATCTAAATTAATATTTAGTGTAAATATGTTATTTTAGACCTGAATGAGATCTTAGAAATCATCTAATCTAACTTCCTTCCTTTCTTTTCTTTTTGGAAGAACTGGACAAGTTAAATAGCCATGTCAAGGTTGCACAGTAAATGAGTGTCTGAATGATATTAGACCCAACACTGAAGATATCTATCTATTGCTTGTTTCAGTGTATTACATGATAAATAGTTTCTGATTGTACTGGGTCAAAATTTTACTAATTTTGTCAGATATTATTTTCAAAACTCTTTAATATACATAGATGTAGACAGGCTTTTATTTTATGTATGTAATTTTAGACTGCTATGATTTTTATCATTCATGTGTCTAACATTTTAGAATATTTTAACTCTTAATTGTTTTCCTTTTTCTTTTTTTACTTACTGAATATGACTTTTTTTGGTCTATGCATAGGAAGGATAGAAATGGAAAATACTGCATTTATATTTTATTTGTCTTAATACAATTCAAGATGTTTAGAAAATACATAAAATATAAAAGCTATAATAGAAACATAAAAACTAATATCCCTATAAGTAAAAAAAATATATGTATGTATGAATATACTTACTATATTACTACTTACTATTTGAAATATATTCCGTAATATGGAACCCATTACTACTTCCATGAGACCATCAAGATTACAAAGATTTGGTTTCCTTTGTAAAACTAAAACAATCTTGTGTTATATGAATTTGATTTCACATCACATCCTTTACAGATCTCAGTCACAAACATCTGAATAGAATATTACTGTCATCTATGTTGAAAAGTTGACACACTATAATCAACATAAGCATGTTCTGTTTTTAGCTTTATCCATTTATGTCTCAGAAGATCGAAAGCTTTCTCTGATTCTAATTAAGCCAGATTTGCTAAAATATGTCATATGCAATTAGCTGGAACTCAGAATTGTAAAAAATAGTCCTAGATTTTTTGTTACATAAATGCTATTAACAAATGTAGCCATGGTTACCAAACAGTGGTTCTCAAACTTCAGCATGTGTCAGATATACCTGGCAGGATGGCCCACACCTAGAGTTAATGATTCTGAAGATCAGGGGTGCGACTAAGAATTTATATTTCTAAGTTGCTAGATGATGTTGCTGTCTGACAACCACTTCCTTAACAGAATTCTCCTCTAATAAACATTCTATACTTGTTTCTACACTTATTGCTGCCTAAATTTGGACCTTGGGGATATATAAGCTTAGACCATGTATAAAAATACATTTACATGTACTTTATTCATTCATATATCTGCAGATGTATTTGCCTGTGAGGTTTCATCAGCTTTTAAACTGGTATGATATACTCTCATAACTGAATGTATGAGATCATGAAACTAGGAATGTAAAAGAACTAAAGTATATTTAGGATTAACATTAGCAAGACAGTGTTACAGGAATTTCTAGTGTTCATTTCTTCCGAGAAACATCAATTTAAACTATTCTCTGTGCATGAAAATATCTACACAAGAGCCAAGTATTCCATGTGAAGGAATAAAACACCTGGATGAAGCAAAGAAATGAGAAAAGACAAAATGAGGAGAGCAGAAAAAATGAATCTATTATATTCCCAATCCCCTTCCCCAAGCCTGGGCAGCCCAGCTCAGAAAGAGACACCATCCTCATGGGAGGAGGGGAGTGAAGTGAACACCCAACTTAACAGACCCCAGAGCTGGCCTGTCTTAGCACCAGGATGACCCAAGGTGGGTCCCAGGGTACTAGGATCCCAGAGGGCTCCCATGGACCCAGGTTCCTGGCCCATCCTGGCACCTACCAACTCCCACAGCCTCAGACACCAGATTTCTAGCAGGTTCTACAAACTGGGGCTCCTAGCCCATCCCAGCACTTGCTGGCTTTCATAGACTTCAGGTTCCCAGCATGCCTCAGTGCTAGGCCAGCACCTACAGCCTCAAGCTTCAGGCAGGCTCCCACAGACTGAGATTTCCAGCATAATCCAGAATCAAACTGGCCCCAGTAGCCCCAGGTTCCAAGTGGACTCTGTGAACCCACGCTCCTGGCCTGCCACAATGCAGATCCAACCTCCAGGACAGCCACTGAGGCCCCAGCCGATAGCTGGCTCCCACAGACTCAGGCTATTGGCCTGCCCTGGCACCAAGCCAGCCCCCATGGCTCAGACCTCTGTGCTGGCTTCTGTGAAACCAGACTCCCAAACTGTTCCAGCACTGGGGCAGCTCCAAAGACCTAGATGCCAGACCCAACCTGATGGCCCTTAGCACCTGGTTGGTCCACATGCACCTAGGCACCAAGCTAGTCCTGTGGACCTACACACAAGGCCTGCCCACCTGCTGACCCAGCCACCAGATCTGCCTGCCCCCAAACTCCAGCATCAAACCTGCCCATGGACCTCACCAGATGACCTACAAATTCAGTGCAATCTCCATCAAAATCTCAGCAAGTTATTTTGTGGATATTTACTAAGAGATTCTAAAGTTTATATGGATTGGGAAAAAACCCAGAATAGCCAACACAAAACTGAAGAAAAAGAAGAAAGCTGGAGGACCTGCAGACTGGCAACCGGTTTCTGTAAATAAAGTTTTAGTGGAATGCAGCCATTTCTATTCATTTACATAATGCTTATGGTTGCTTGTGTGCTATAACAACAGAGTTGAATAGCTGTGAAAGAGATCATATGGTCCAAAAGTTAAAAATATATATCTGATCTTTCACATAAAATTTACCAACCCCTGCACTAGGAATCCAATATGCAATAAACACATATAGTGCATTTCCAGTCATCAAGAATTCCAGAGTCAGGAACAATCACTTATTAATATATTATTCTGGGACAGGTTACACATTGCTATTGTTAATGGAAATGAAAACAGTAGTCTTGAATTTTTCTTCTTGGATAATGAAAGGATAAAAGTAATTTCTCAAAATAAAATTACATGTTCTATCTTAATGTTAGATTAAACAGTTAACATTGCACACAAGACTTTGTAAGCAAATTATATTTTAATGGTGCAATGTAATTAAACCGTTTTATTATTTAAAATATTTTTTCAGTTAGTAATGACTTGAACATTAAATTACATATCCTGGAAAAATTTCAATCAAAAAGATAGTTGGGGTCTACAGTGTTTGATTTTGATTTCCAAATATATAATATTCTATCATATACAATGTTGATTCAATAACAGTGGAATGAATTATTTTTTTAATAATCTTTAAACATTTTCCAGGCAAAGAAGTCAAGCCCAAGTCTCCACGTATGTTATGTGCATGCCAAAAAAAAAAAAAAATCTTAAAAGCATGCTTTACTCATCCTCTGATTCTATTGTTGAGTGTTTTGCATAAAGTCAAAGGCTTAGCTATCTTGTGCAGACAATGTGCTGATTATCTTACTTGTATTTCTGAGAACTTCCTATGCTGAAAATTTCCTTCATCCTTTATTCCCTGGATGTACAAACCAATATCTTTCATTAACTTCTCATTAAAAATCTTAGTTCCCATTTCCATTTTTCTTAAAATAATTTTATTGTAATTGATAACAGGAACCTTTGCTTGTGTTTGTATTAATATGCTGCAATCATAAGAAGAAAATTAATATGGAAGATTAAAAATGAGTAGTATATAACAGAAATATACATGAGTACAGGAAATAAATTTTTGTATAATCATCATTACTCATGTTTACCCACGTTTTTAGAGCCACAAGTAAAAAAAGAAGATAAGCCAGGTATGTATATTTCATATGTAGATTCATACTTACATTCCGTATTTATAATAAATAGCATACCTTTTTGCAAATGTTGTGTCCTACTGCAAATATTATACCAAAATTTTATTCTTGATCAACTTTTTAAAATAAAACAAACATTTTTATCTACACTACCTGTTCCTAGAAAAAAAATCCTATTTACAAAGATGAAGCCACTGAGAAATGTACATAGTTCAAAAGAAACTACTGACTGACTGACTATTTTTGCTGATTAGGACACAGACATCCTGTCAGAAAAGTAGCTGCTTTCACTCTTCTATTTTTTGCAGGGGAGGAGGGTGCTCCTGAGTCAGATGAACATTTCTGAGGGCTGCAAGAGGCAGCAGCAACTTTTTAAAAAGAAAACAAAGCAGTCTGATTTTTAAAATTTGTATTCATCTCCTAACTATATTAGTGTTACAGGGCTGCTATAATAAAATGCCACAAACTAGGGGCTAGAAACAACAGAAATGTATTCTCTCACAGTTCTGAAAACTAGAAGTTTGAAATCAAGGTGTCAGCAAGGCAAGTTTCCTTGTACCATGTAGGGAGGGTTCCTTCCTTACCTCTTCTGCCTTCTGGTATTTGCAAGCAATCCTTGGTGTCCCTTGATTTGGAGATACATCACTCCAGTCTCAGCCTCTGTCATCACGTGAACATTTCCTCCCAGTGTATCTTTATCTTTCTCTTTTTTTCTCCTCTTCCTATAAGGAAACCAGTTACTGGATTAAGAACTCACCCTACTCCCATATAACCACATCTTAACTAATTACATCTGCAATTGTCCTATTTCCAAATAAGGTCACTTTCTGAGGTACTGGGGGTTAGGACTGCAGCACATCTCTTTGGACATCACAATTCAAACTTAAAAGGTCCATCTTCTGGCCCCCCAAAGTTCATGTCCTTCACATGTAGCAAAATACATTCACCCCAATCCAACAACCCTAAAAGTCTTAACTGTTTTACTGTCAACCAAGTCCAAAATTTCATCAAAGTCCCAAATCTCATTATCTAAATCAGTTATGGGTGAAACTTGGGATATGATTCTTCCTGCATAAAATTCCTCTCCATCTGTGAACTTGTGAAACCAGAAAAAAATTACCTGTTTCCAAAATAAAATAGTTGTACAGGCTAAGATAGACATTTCCATTCCAAAAGGAAGAAATTGGGGGGAATAAAAGGGTTACACGTCCCAGGTAAATCCAAACCATTGCAGGGAAAATCCCATGGATGTCCATGGGTGTGCAGACCTGAGACTGTCCCCTTCAGCTCAGTGCTGTGTCCTCTGGAGCTGGCAGGATAACTCTCTGCCTTCTAGGTCCACTGGGGTGGCAGTCCTGCCCTCTCTACCCAAGGAGGTCCATTAAGCCCAGGACTTTGAATCTGTGACTCTGCCCTGAGAGTTGTTACTCCTGCATTTCATCCTGTCTCTGTACATTTCTGTCCAGGCCAGCATTATTTTTACTTGTACACATTTTTCAAAACCATGACTAGTTTTGAATCCAGTTCATGGAGGTCCAAGCCTTAGGACAAGAGGGTCTTCCTCAGATCTTTCTGGATAATCACATTTCTATTTCTGCCTTCTGCGGAGGTGGTAGGTTGGATTTATGAGTTTGTCCAGACACAAAGGTACACTATCTAGGTGGGTTGAGAATTTTTTAAACCATCAAGTGCTGGTTTTGCGTAACAGTTTACTCCTCAATTTATCTTCTCTTTCACATTTTTAAATAAGCAACAAAGAGAAACCAGGCTGTACCTTCTACTTGGATTTCCTTAGCTAAATATCCGTGTTCTTTGCTTACAAGTTCTACCTTCCGCCCAACAGAAGAACACAATTTAGCCAAGTCCTCTGACACTTTATAGCAAAGATCACCCTTCATCCAGTGTCCAATAACATGTTCCCCTTTTCCCTCTGAGAAGCACATTTAACATTTCCATTTCTAGCAGCATCTACTCCTGACAATATATGTTTTCTCTAAGATAACAGAGGCTTCATTTACGCCTGTCCTCAATTCTTTCTGACTTCTCCCCAGAATAGCCTTCAACGTCAGTATTTCTGCCAATCGTCTTTTCAAGGCAATCTAGGTTTTTTTTTTAATCAAGTGCCTCAAAAAATCTTCCAGCTCCTACCCATTATCAAATTCCAAAGCCACTTATACATTTATGTGTATTTTTTACAGCAGCACCCTATTTCCCAGTACCAAAAGCTATTATTTACCCTGGGTGGTTGGAATAAAGTATCACAAACTGGGTAGCTTAAAAAAAAATAATTTGATTTGTTTTCACAGTTCTAGAGGCTGAAAGTCCAAAGTCAAGGTGTGAGCAGAGCCACACTCTCTTTGAAGCCTGTAGAGGATAATGTTTCCTTGTCTCTTCTAGCTTCTGGTGTTTGCCAACAGTCCTTGTTCCTTGGCGTGGAGTTGGCTCACCCCAATCTGCCTCCATCATTACATAGCTGTCTTCTCCAGTGTGTCTCTATCTCTGTGTCTTTTTTCTTCATTTTATAAGGGCACCAGTAATATTGGATTAAGGCTCCACTCTACTCTACAGTGTGGCCCCATTTTACCTTAACTAATCACATCTTCAAAAAATCCTATTTCCAAATAAGGTCACATTCTGAGTTACAGTGAGTTAGGACTTCAACAAATCTGTGGGACACAATTCAAGCCATAACTTGGCCTAAATTTCTAAATCACATCAAACCCAATTAGATACATTTCAAAAAGACTCTTCCAACTCCTGTCGTCAAATCATTTATCTTATGTTGACACTGGAACAACAGTAAGAGACACAACAATAATCTTGAGAAAACAGAAAATTCAGTTTGAAATCAATTAACAGTACCAACAATTTAATGGCAGACAAATGCATGTTATGATTCTAACTACTGTGTGTTTAAGATAGTCTGGTAGTGAAAAGCCAGCAGGGAACTGAAATAATTTTTACTAAATTCTGCTTTTTCAAATTATGGTAAATCAAGTAAAATAACTTCCCAAAATGAATTTGTGCTCTAGTTTATTTTTTCAGATACAAAAATCCTGTCTTTTGTTTTCCCTTCAGAGTCACAAGTTAAAAAGGAAACAAAACCAGGTAATAATACTTTTATTCCTAAATAGTTACAGAGCTGATTTTGCCTTCATCTTAGAACTACAAGAGGCGTACCTCCCACCCACCACCAACGATTCACTAGCGTTTTCTAGATCCTTGTTCTTTCCTTACTCCATTGCTCACCATGGTTTTACAGTACTGGATTACGTGAGAGTGGGGCTATTCCAGAGACAAAAACATCTAGAATATGGTTTTAAATGGACCTCAGCAGAGACTCCAGGTTTCAGGAAACATTTCTTGTGGTTCTTCAAAGCCTAGTATAATCATATTCAGTTTGTGGGTTTATTTCTGATAACACACCAGAGTTATAAATTCACAAAATCATAGACTCCTGGGATTTGATGGGAAAAGGGGACAAGAGCTTATAAAGCATCTGCTATGAGCTAAGAAATAGCACAGGATTTTAGTTTTTATCATATCACTGAGAGACAAGCAACATGATAATTATTATCCATATTTAATATCCGTGGAAACAGTTCAATAGAGCAAGTGTAGAAAGTTATTTTTCCAAGATTTTCAAGTTAAATGTTGGAGCCCATGTCTAATTTACTCAAAACCCTGGGTGCTCTCACTAAGAGACGATCCCAGACTAATGATCATTTTATTATGAGGCAACATTGACCTAAAATCAGGGCAATCTTTCCAAGTTTGCATTGCTATTTAGTGTGTAAGTCCTGGCTCTGGTGCCAACCAGCTACTCACCTGAGGCAGGTTAAAAAAAATCCTCAGGCTCTGTGAATCCTACTTCTTCATTATCAAAAATTATGTAGCAAGATTCTTAAATAACAACAAATTCAGGAATCCAACTCTAGATGTATATACAATACAATCTTATGCCTTTAATTCTCAGCAGAGCTCACCTAGTGACTGATCATAAGCTTGAGTCTAATTTCCCTAATAATTATATCTTTTTAATGTATCAAGGCTTAAAAATGCCTGTTGCATTATGATTTATTTTTCTGACTATATTTATTTGCTGCAGATGAGTATACGTTACCAGATATAAACATTTTGCATTTTACCCCTTTTTTTCTTTACCAGAAGCCCAATACCATTTAAAACTTAGCCGAGTACTATTTAAAATTTTTATTTATTATTGTTACATACTATAATTTTACAGGCAATTTAATTGAATTTTTTAATAATTTAAAATGTTTCTTTTCTAGCTTTATCAGAAAAAGCTCAAATACACAGTATGTATATTATTTCAATCATAAAACTTGTATAGAACTTTTACAAAATATTTTAAATATTTTCAATAATATATTTACAATCTGTGCTTTTGTATTTATGCTTTATTTCAGCCCGTGCTTTGGAAATTATCGGTGTTTGAATGTGAATAAGAATTATTGATATGCTGTTTTTATGCAACCAAAATCTTTTAAGTTTTTATTTAAATGAGGATGACATGAAAAGTTAGGAGCAGCTTTTCTCCATGAGCACATTTGTTAAAATCTGTCAGTTGTTTTCTGCTTAACAAATCACTGGAACAAGTCACAGAGAAAATTCACTATGTGTTAATTTATAAAGCTTCTAAATATCTGAAAAAATTTTCTTGTTATTATTTTCAGAACAAGAAATGGTGAAACCAGAAAAGGCTGTTTCTCAGGGTAAACCAGGTATTTTGCAGGTGGTACTGTAGTATCAAATTATCTCTCAATGTTCTAGTGTTAGCAGAATGAGGAGCTTAGAGTTAAATCTAAAATTGTTAGGGTTGATTCACGTCTTAAGTCATTCAGCTCCTAGAACATCTTTAATTTTAGTCATCTTCACAGTGTTTTTTTGAGATGAGAACTGGACCTGCCCAGTGTATCTAGATAGCTCATGATATCTTCCATCAGAGACAGCTTAGCACAAAGACCATCATTGCCAGCATTCAGGTGAATGGGCTCCATTATTTTGTTTTGTTTTGTTCTGTTTGGGGCAAGATATTCCTAAAAGACTTGTAATTCATAATGGCTCTTTCAAACATGATCATCTTAGATTCCAAAAATCCTAAGAAAAAAATCAACATTTCTCCCCTCCTGTTTCTGTTTTACAGAAACTGTAAAAATAGAGAAAGCAGAGCTAATTGTGGGGAGGTGAGAACAGATGTCTGTATTGACATAAGCAAAACCTTAGAAACAACTTTTAGAACCTTCTAATAGAATGAATAATAAACACTGTTACTTTCTTCACTGTCCCAAATGTCGACAATTTTTTGTGGTGAAATACTGAGAGAATGAGAGAGCTTAGTCTCCAAGCGTGTAACAAGTGCACTGCCACACCTTCCTTTAATTTCAGTGATAACCTTCATACTCCAAATTCTGTTTCCTGGTGAAACTTTCTAATTAGGATGTTTGACTAACTGATTCATGTCCACTGCTGAATACTCAAAAGGTTTAATTTTATACAGAATCATTATGATAATCCCTCTACTTTGGCCCACATTCCTTTGACTGTGTTTATAAAGACACAGAGCACAGAAGACATCCCATAAATGTACCACTTTTGCCCTTCCCAGCTTATACCATAAAAAACTAGGGTTTCCAAGGGAACCCTCAGTTCTCAGGGAGGGGTCTTGCTCAGGAAAGATCAAAAATTGTTTCTTCCCATTCTTCTTCAGTGAGGAAAAAGGAATACATGTTTCACATGTACTTCTGTCTAGATCAATACAGTGACACACAGGGAAGGCAAAGGGTAGAGTGTGCGTTGGCAAGTTAGGGGACCATTCAGATCAGGAGCACTTCTACGGCAAGATGGATGCAAAGATATGAGCAGCTGAACGTATTTTCTTTGTGCTCCCATCCGATTTGAATAAAAGACATCACTTGCTGTCTTATTGAACAAACGGCTAAGTTTTTCTCAGTATTGGTGTTAACTCGAAGAGTATCAGGGTTGAAATATGTGACTATTTTATGCTGAGGCATTTACAATTTCCACTTGTGTTAACATTTTTTCCTATCACAGATGAAAAAGTTGCCAAGCAGGTAAAAGCTACCACAATAGAAAAAACAGGTAAATAAGATACTTCATATTTTTCTTCTGTGTGTCAGTTTTATCTTTTGGTCCAAACACACATACACACACCACCACCCCCTACACACACACACACACACGCAGTTCATTGATTGAAGTGTGTTCACTTTTAGTGCCATAAATTCTAAGATTCTGGATTCTTGTAAATAACTAAAAGATACACTCATTAAAAATTAACAGTGGAAAACTAGAGTGACATAACTATTTTTTTAAAGTGTGATTGACCTAAACTTACATAACACTTACGGAGAAATTCATGTCATGCATTGATTATCATGTCCTAGTAGGTGTTTAATCTAATTTTCAAACCACATTTCTTCAAATATTAAAATCACAGAAATCTGAATCTGTCTGCTGTTCATGTATTAGATGAAATAATTTCCACTCATGAGAGCTCCACAGAGAGTTATGTGATTGTATAACTTTTAAAAATCTGCTTTAAAGAATGATTGATAGAACATATAATATCAAAGCATTATTTCATGTGAGAAAAAAAGGAGTGTACGCTCTTGTAATCCTGAAGTTCTTTCTTACAAGGATGAACAAAATGAAGTCTTCATCTCAAATGACATCTTGTAATACTAAATCTCCTCCATTTGATCCCAAGATGGAAATCCTACCCACCTTGGCCATGAATAGAGCCCCATTTCTTAAATCATTCCAAAAGAAAAGGCTTGTCAAGTAATTTCTTTCTTTTAGCTGAGATAATCATGATAATCAGGATTTAAATCCAGTTCTTAGGGGAAAATATAATAGAATTCAGGAGAGAACTGATTATTTATAGAAATTACGGGCTATTATTTCATGAGAAAGAAACCTCATAAGGCTACTTTCACATTACCCCACTGGACCATTGTACTGTATTCTAACTATTGACTAGGCTCATAATTTTAGTTAACATTCATCTAATTTGGACCCTAAGGTGTTAATATGACCCCCAAGTATCTCATTTAATTATATGGGTATTTGGAGATTATGAAGAAACTAGCCCAATGTATTTGTTCCCCAAATATACAGATTGTTTCAAGTTTTATATACAACTTTGTGTGTCTTAGTTTTTCAGTGAACAGTGTGATTAATATATTTGATGACAGTGAAATGATAGTGCTCACAGAGAGAATGCATTAAGCTGAAGATAAGAAGAGAATTTAAAATTAAGAAGAAATAAGTACAAATGCTGAAGTGTTATTTTTTCCGTGATTTGTATTTATCATATGCTGTTTACTTTCTTTCATTCTCCACAGTCAAACCCAAACCAGCAAGTAAGAGATGAAAATAAAATCTGAAAAGTATCGCTTGGCCATTTCAACTCTAACAATATGCTTGCTTTTTTTAACACTTTTTTTTTTTTTTTTTAGTATTGTCTAAGGCTGAAGTACCTCTGTAGGTGATAAGTTAATGTCATTGCTATGGCTTTGATTTGACATCTTCGTCTTTCACTACTAATTAATAATACACCATAATTACACAAATGAAGTTTCTGGAAGTTGTACTGCTATTATTGGGTAATACAATATATATGGGGAATCTTTTAAACGTACATAACGAATAACAAAGGAAAATAAAATGATATACTATTTTTGGTGTTATGAGCCACATACTGTTTTCAATTTATTTGCTTTAAACAGCAAAAATTATACTATAGGTAATCTTAGTGTTATGATCCTCATAATTTTATGAATTATAAACATTTTGCTATTTGTTTATTCAAATCATGGAATTCTCATGACTGTAGCTTTTAAAGACCATCCATTTTATTGTTCAGGGGTGACACATATGTTATGGTCGTAGAGAGTTTAAAAGGTGACTGTTAGACTCAGAAAATTGTGAACACTTGCCCATTGTCACACAGGTAGTAAATATGTCCAAATTGTGTCAAAATTGTGATGTTGGTTCTTGAATGATATATGTTTTGAAACAGAGGCTTAGATGAAGGTATGAGTGGCTGCTTGTCAAATAGTCTCTTGCTCCTGTATGAAAAATGGATCGACTAGATCCAAAGATGAATTGGGTGAGACCAGTTAGGAGGCCATATTGATGATCCAGGAGATATGGCAAAATACACAAAATCTAAATAGAACATAGTCACCTCCTAGAACCTATTGCATGTAGTTTGAGTGTATGTTTTATATTATTATTTTTACTTTAATTTATTATGCTTGTGCAGTGCTATTATTGTGATAGTGTAATAACTTGAATATTGGCTTTTTTTATTCTACATGCTTATTTAACATTAAAACTTACACAATTTAGGCTCATGGAAGTTCATCCTTGAATGCCATCAATTCCTAATTTTTAAATATCCAATTAAGTCTTACGACAACATAGACCCTACATCTCCCCACCTACTTCACTGTTGGTGCAAGATGATGGAGAAAGTAGGAGCCCTTTCAGAGAACCTCTAAACTCAGGAGGAAAGAAGGAAGGGACAGACAAACGAGAACGGTTCAGGAGAACTAAACCTGGAGGTGATTAGTAAGAGTTAACACTCAGCAGTGATCTGCTCTATTTCTAAATATTCTCAATTCCATTGAAAATATCCAACCCTACATGGCTTTATTTGAAATTCCACTTTTGATGAAAGAGAGAGAGAGATCTCCTAAAACTTATTCTAATTCAAATATTTTCCAGAGGGCTAAGAGGAATATCAATTACACATTTTGATTCCATTTGTCATGTCCTAGATTCAGCTGAGAGTCATCCGTGAGAGTTCTAACTGGACCTGAAGAGAGGGTGGTCCAGAAAAATGGAAATCCAAGGGATGGTACTTTCTGGAATAAGGGAGGTCTTGGTTAAATTTTCAGCGGGAAAATAATGACCAGCACCAAATTGCCTCTGACTTGGCAAGAAGCAAACTAGGAAGAGTCAGAGAGGTAAAAAGGGAGCTTGTAAAATGCCAACGGAAAACGTCATCTGCTTTAAAACATCCCCAAAGAATAACTCAACCTTCAGCAAAGAAAGAAAAATCCTCTTATTATTATTCTCCTCTTTGTCATATTCTGTTCTCATCTTCTTATACCACATGGCCCCAAGAGGCCTAGCACCTTTGTAGTATGCTACAGGATGCCCTGTGAATGAACCTGACCTTGTTTATAATGTGTTTCTATGGCAATATGCTTTGTGTGTTTCAAGTTACATGCAAATGACTTTGGGGGCATGCTTCCCATATAAACTGAGGATCACCTGCAAACATATAAATAAGAAATGCTTGCTACACAAACAATCCACAAATTGCCAGTTAATTTTCGTTTCTTTCTCTAGAAAAAGCTGAACATCAGGAAAAAGAATCTCCATCTCTAAAAACAGGTGTTTTTGCCCTTTTGGTTTGCATTCTGTCTTATATCACTATTTTTATTAAATTTGAAAATTAAAGCAAAGCATTTAAGTGCTTTTCACTTTATTTCCTTGTACTATTTAGTCTTGTGGTTTTGTAGTAAAATCTAGTTTATCTGACTCAAGGGCTGTGATACTGTTGACGAGCATTTTGCTAAATATTGTAACCAATATATATGGATTGCCAAAAATGCTTTTGTAATGCAGCAGTAAGACAATAGTATTTGCTTTTATGCTTCACAAGACCCTTCCAAAATATTCAGTATTTCACCGTTGTCTGTAAAGTTGATTTACTCTTGATAGTACTATAAAATATCCTATCAAATTATACATATTACATTTCACTGAAAACTAACCATGAATTTCAACTTGGTATATCTTCTAAAAATAGAATTTATTCCATTCTATAAAGGTTTAATATTTTTAAAATATTATTCAATTTTTAAACTATATAATATTTGGCATGGTTCAATACTAAGGCATATAGGAGGTTAACAGAAAAAATCCCTCCCTCTCCTCTTTATTCTTATTCTACAAGTTCCCATTCCCAAAATACCTAATAATGCCCAATAAGTAATCACTGCTATTTCTTAATATATCTTTCTAGCAATATATATAAAATATAGACACATATATTATATATATACATGCCTATACACAAATCATACATATATATTTCTTGCTTTTTTTACACAAATCATGACATACTATAAACAGTTTTGTCCCTAAGTGTTTCTATTTAAGAACGTATTTTGAAGATTTTTTGTATCAGCACATAAAACATTTCTTTATTAATAATATTCCATTGTATAGTTGTACACAGTTAACTAGTCTCTGACTGACCTATGTTTAAGTGGTCTAACAAGCTTTCTTTAATGATATACAATAATAAATATAAGTTCTTGTCTAGTTTTGTAAATTTATCTTTGGGGTAAAATTCCTTAAAGTAAAACTTTTAGTGAAATGATATATTCAATGTAATTTTTATAAACATCTTTAATTGTTCTCTTTAAAAAGTTGTATTGATTTGTATTCCCACTGTTAATTAGTTAGTTGACCTATTTTTGGATGGTTCAAATTCCTCACAATCATGAGGAAATGCTGTCTAGTTTTTTATGAATAAATAGATATTTACATGTAAGACTTCATAATGAATGCTTTTAGTTAATGTTAGAAGATAAAGTATTTTGGAGAATGATATCATGTATTTAGATGCTATAGTTCTGTGTTTTTCACCTACCATTCTCTTATTCTCCCTGAGATTTCATAAATTCAGCCTCTTCATTCAAAATACTGGATGGGAAGCATTTAAATAATTAATATTTATTAATATTAATGTGTATTCTGAAAAGACAATGGCAGATTATGCATTTTATGCCATTCAGAAACAGTAAGGAGTTCAGATTATCATGAGCATTCTTACTGCTTCAAATCAAAGATGAAGTTTTATAGAGATAAAGAAGAAACCAAGAAGTTCCTGTGCTTTGATGCTCAACAACTTCTTTGGGGAATTCATTGGAAATATGACGTAAAAATTTCTCAAAGTGTGTTGTCTATTGCTCATTTTAATATAAATTGGGCCTATTCCCAATTTAACTCAAACAGAATAAGGAAATATAAAGGGCTGATATTTCACCCACAGATAGAAAATTATCACTGATTTTCTTTTCTTGTCTTTCTTTTTTTTTTACTTTTTAGACAAACCAAAACCAACTTCAAGTAAGTGAATCGTTCTAGAATTTTAAGAATTTACTATTTAATTATTTTAATCTTATAATTTCTTTAAGTTGTACATGCAGTAAAACACCTGAGCCTGAAAACTTTGAGAAGAAGGATTTGGGTGGTACAAGGGGGCCTTGAAGACAAAGAGAGACAATAATACACATAAGGAATCATCAAGATAGGAGGACTTGGAGCTTAGGAGTAGGTAGGTTTTTATTAGATTCATAATACTTGTTGAGACAAACATGGTGTGGAAACTGGAGAACACAGAGAGACATGCATGGGCTCTGACATAGACGACACAGAGGTCCAGAGGCATCATCCCATGAATGATTAGACCTAAGCTCCTTTGGCTACCGTGAGCTTGCTGTCTGACCTCAGGCAGAAATATCTTCGATACTGTAATTCTATTGTGTGACCCATTAAAAATTCGCTTATTTTTGTAACATTTACTTTGACTACAACATAAATATATATTTACAGAGAGAATCTCTCTCCATGTCAACAAGAGTTGTTCTTTACAATTTGTTATGGGTTGAACTGTGTCCTTAAACCAATACTCTGAACTTAACTTCTGGGATCTCAGAATGTGATCTTATTTGAAATGGGGTCATTGTAGATGTAATTAGGTAAGACAAGGTCATGATGGACTAAGATGGGCTTCTAATCCAATATGATCAATGTCTTTATAAGAAGACAGTGTGAAGACAGGCACCCAGGGAGAACACCATGAAGGCAAGGTTTGCAGTTACACAGCTGCAAGCCAAGGAATTTTAAGGACTGCCATCAAACCGTGAAGCTAGGGATGGGCAAGGAATGATTCCATTACAAGACTTCTAGCTTCCAAAACTGGGAGACAATAAATTTCTATTAGGCCACTCATTTTTGATACTTTGTTTTGGCAGCTCAAGGGAACTAGTACACTTTATTTTTTCCAAGTGCATCTTAATAAAACAAACAAAAAATTTCACATTTGTGATGCAATTGCAGATTTAGAGAATAGTTGCAAGAATGTTGCAAAAAATTACCATATATCCTTAACCTAAAAAAACCCAAAAAGTACGGTATGTTTATTAATGCAGGAGCCATTATGCCATTGCCAATATAGATGGTTCTGACAGATCAACAAGGAATATTGTGCGTATTGTATTCATTAATCCTTGAACATGTATTTATTGAGCACCTGTTAGATACATTACACTGTACCAGGGTATATGAGGGAATGCCTAAAATGACTTCTGTTGTCATATCTGTCACCCTAAGTAATATCTGTGCGAAAAAAAATGGTTGCATCTCTCTTTTACATACTTTCAGTTGTTAGGATGTATTGAGTAAACACAGTATGGAGATCCCTGTAATAGTCACTGCTGGGTTAAAAAAATTCAGAACACAGAATAGTAATCTTAACATATTAGCTTTTTATTTTTATGTTCTTTCAAAGGCTAAAGGTGAGTTGTTTTACTATTTCAGAATCACTGTTTTGTTTTGACATTTCAAACAATAGTAAAAGTATAACAATTTATGAAATTTTATGTAATTTCATAAAAATGAAATTGTCTATTTAATACTGTTAAATTATGACCCAGATATTACCCTGAAGGAAAATATTTGCATTTCAGCCAAGAGTGTATCTAGAAATTGTACCTAAAAATCTCTCGTGTATTTAGTTTATGTTATTGCTACTAATACGAATGGTATTACAAAAAATTGAGTTGAAAGTCAAAACTAGAATGCTAATATGAAATATCACCATAATTACTTGCAAGTACTATTCTGTTTATGGAATATTTTACATCTTTATTCTTATAAAATATTTTAATTAATTTTCCTTGAATTTTGAAATTAGCTTCCAAAAAAAGTTATATTAGACAATTAAATGTATCACTTTTATAGAATGTTATTACTTGAGCTGATTTGTGAGGAAAGATAAATTTTTAAAAGTCTCCCAAGTTAAATTTTTAAAAAATAATTGGTCTATGAATTTACTGAAGGAGCAAAATTAAAGACTGGGTATACATTACTATAGGTTAAAGATAAATAACATTTTTATATCTTGTCTCACTTCTCTGACTGTAATCACCATGAGTTGGGTTTATTTTTGTGATTTTTTAAATCTCATCTCATAACCCCATCCATTGCACTTAATACAATATCATACACAAGTTGCTTTTTAAATATTTAATGGATGAATGCATGCATGTGCATGTGACGATCATGTTAAAAATGTGTGTAATGAAGACTTCTAATTTGTAACTGAGAAAATCACCCAAACAACTTTAAATTGATTTATTCTACCATATACAGACTGCTTAAGATTAGTGTGTAGAGTAGTTCTATTTTCAGAATGGATTCTAGTTACAGTTTTAAGAAATATTAGTTACCAGTATGTTTCTTTACCACTTTGGGTATGTGTCTGTTGTCATTACTATTGGAATTTAATAGGAAATATCTGAAGATGAAGTTTGACTGTCTGTTACTAAAAACAAAATTATTCTTTCCTTTTATTTCTATTCCCTTTATTTCTATTTTTTTTTCCTAAAGAGGAAACATCAGAAGTTACAGAGTCAGGTAAATATTTACTTTCCCAGGGGAGGTAACATAGATCCATGGGAACAGCATATAAATTTGAGTCCCTGTCTATCTGTGTAACATTTGGGACAATCCTTTAATAGCTCAGATTCCCAGTTTCCTCATCTATAGAACAAGCATAATGACTTCCCAAAAGGCTGGTTGGTTATAAGTATTAAATAAAATAATACACATAACATCCCTACTACATACTTGGTTGTCACTCATTAAATATTGGTTCCCTTCTCACTCTTGTCTGATAATTATAGTTGAAGGAAGGCATCAATCAACCAAAACTCTGTTTTGGAAAGCATGTGTCTACATTTTGTTTGAAGATATGTTGTGACTCTTACATTGTTTTTGACCAAGAGTTTATTTATTTAGCATCCGTAGCACCAGTAAAATTCTCATTTCAAAAATAGCAATATAAAATTTAGATGTTTTTTCCTGTTGTTACTCGTTTAAACATAATAAATGCATGGTTTACTCTAGCTTTACGTCCAAGCATGTAAAAAACAGAACCAAAAATCAAAGGGAGGAGGCTCTGCTTTATAGAGGATAACAAAGGATTACAAAAATATATACGTTACTACAGATAACAAAAAATATATATGTTCTCACATGTGGGAGGGAGACTTTTTCTTCACATTTTGAAAAAGCAGAGACCTGACCCCTTTACACTTATGGGATTAAATTTCATCTCCAAATGTTTATTCCAAGATTGGGTAAGAAAATTATGTGTTTTTAACCTGGTGGTTTCTTACTATTTTTCTTCCCTCTAGTGAAGACGAAAGTTGAAAAATCTGAAAAGGAAAGTAAAGGTAAAGACATTTTAAGACATGTATATAAAATTAGCAATAAAACCAGGAATGAGAAATATGTAATTATGCAAATTATGTCCCTTAAAAGCAATTCATGAAAATATGGACAGTGATTTTAAACCATGTATTTGAATTGCAGCTCATGGTTGAGTTATACATGCAAGTGGCATAGGTGCTGCATGATTATTAGATATTTAAAGGGAACAGGAATTTAGATCCCAGAGCAAACTCTACCTGTTATTACTAAATTAACACCACAGAATTCTTTTCACACAAGTCCTGGATTGTGAATACTGACTACACAGTATGTAATTCCAAACCTTAGGAAGACCTACGAATAAATGTATGACTCTAATTACCATTTTATCTCTATAGGAAAAGCAGAAGTGAAACATCTTAAAGGAGAAAAAGGTAATGTTTTAAAGATTAAAAAGCCCTGAAGCTAAAATAATTTGAGTCAAAGTTTATTTCAATTTTAAACAGAACTTTTGTTTATGTATGTGATGATTAAAAGAAGAAACGTGGTAAATAATAGGTGGCTATGTGGTAATGGCAGTGTCAAAGAGCAGTGGATGGCAGGCCGCTCCTGCCATATGCATTCATGTTGTGTCATTGGTGAGCAACTGGTTAAAAGCTGCATTGCAGTGTTGCTTTTTAAAAAAAATATTGTGTTTATTTATGTAGTAAACTACATAAATATAAAATGATACTCACTGATTTCCATGTAGTTATCTAAAAATCTTACAAAGCCCTTAATTATTAAATACTCTATTGGGTCAAGAGGAAAGCATTCTTTGATATGTCAAGAAGATTGTTAATAACAAAAGAAGACACTTCTTTTCTGGTTTAATCCTTAAATTCAGATAATCAGAATGATCCACTGCCCATGGATTCTAAATCATTGAAATACTATGTAATCATTGCATTCATGTTATATCTTTATTTATGCAAACAAAACAATCTCTACTGCTAACATTTATATTTGTTAGGTATTAGTAGAAGAAAAATATTTTAAATCACCCTGAGAAAATATGAACAACTTTAAATTATTCTCATGTTGCTAAAGCTTAGAGTTAAAGTAAGTCAATATTTTAATGAAAATTTGCTTAAAATTTGTATTTCAATTTACTTTTTATTTATATATAGTACCAACAAGAAAAGAAAGTCTTCAATCACACAATGTGACAAAAGGTAATCATGAACTTTGTAAACGTTAAATGCTATGTTGATGTGGAAGTGCCTGAATTATGTTGTCACTTAATGTTAACACTAAATTTTTTAAAGCAAAGAAGTCTAGCAGGTATATACTTCTGATAACAGCAGAGGACGTGATGAGGTAGGAAGTCTAGCAGGAAGCTTACATTTCAGTAAAAAACTAGGAAATGTGGAGAAACAGGAACTAGTAACAACACAAACATTCAGTAAGGTATTCCAGTACACAGCAGAAGAGAAGTTTTATTGCAAAAGGCTTTTGCAGCAAGCCTATAGTCAATGACAGGATGGTTAAAAACAGATGGAGCTGAGATTCATTTTATCTATGACTACATAGATAGCTAATGTCATGAATATATTTTTATTATTTATAAATTGGTCCTTTAATTCAATGAAGACACAGAGTGGCTAGTGGAGGGCAGATGCCAACATGCACATGGCAGGTAGATGTTCTTTACCTAAAATGAGAATGACCAATTGTGGTGATATTATCATAAAAACTATAAGGGGACAATTGAATTATGGAATCTGGGTGATAAATTCTAAACTGCTGAGGAAACATGCCGTGTTGAGCAAGAATTTTCATTCATAGTAAATACACAGATCTTGTGTGTGTGTGTGTGTGTGTGTGTGTGTGTGTGTGTGTGTGTGTGTGTGTGTGTGTTGTTGAGGGTGGTCTTGTTTTTCACTGATTCCCTGTTGCTGCTTACTGTAATATGTATATCTGAAAGGGCAGGACAAATCTAGGCATAATTATCAGTAGTATTAAGGGGTAAAATTTAAAATAGGAGAGCAAATCAAATTTGTAGAAAGATGCAGGACTGCAATTTTTATATTGAAACTTTCTCCAAAATATTGCTTGATGTATTTTAAGATAATAATCCAGAAGAATGAAAAGAAATGATTACTTAGAAAACCCGTAGCTATTTCCTATCCAGTTTTTAGTTCAATTCCCTCCTTAATAAGGACCAACTATAATCCCCAGTTTAAAGATGAGCTAATGTTTGATGAAAGGAAGTTTAATATCTCAGAGCATTTACATGGTAGAGTTAAGAATTGGCTCCAAGCCAGTTGGTGCCAAACACTTACGCAATTGAGCCAGTTCAACCACTTTTTACTATATTATCACACAGTGGCAAAGGGAAGCTTTCCATCAGTCAAATAAAATGTACCCCACTTCATCCACAAGGAAGTGGTCTATTAGAGCTAAGACTAGAAGGCAGTACAAAGGATTCTTGGATCCAGACATTGAATGGATATTCCTTTTTACTCCTTTCTGTGAGTCCATTGTTTCTAAGGTCTTCATGTTATGAACACACACCTGGGAAAAATTATTATATGTAAAAGCACGAGTCAGCCCAGAGCTAGTTGAGAATGCAGGCACATTCTTAATCATCCTTTACTCAACAAATAGTTCATTGCATCTCAGTAAATGTTTGTTTTATTCCTTTCTAAGTTCTTGTCTTTTTAGCCAATGCCAGTATTTTTAAAGGAAAAATAATAACACATCAGCCTTTCTAAAGCATTTTTCTGAATTACTTTATTTGTTTTGCAATTTTATACATGAGATATGCTGCTGTTATATTCCTAAAAGCATAAGTATCCCAAAGGAAAATGTTTTTAAAAAACCTTTCTGTTGCCATAACCTAATTTTTATAAATTTATAATTCTTAGGGTTATATCAGAAACTCTACTAGTCTCAAAGGAAAACACGATAGCCAGACATCTTAAAAATTATATTTTCAAGCCTAGCCTTTTAAATTAGACTAATGTTAATGAAATATAGATGTTACCAATCCTCTTTTTTTCAGAAAATTAGAATTTCTGCTCTAGTATTTGGGACAACTATTCACTTTATATCTTTGTCCTATATCCATACAGTTTAATGGGAAAACATATTGGAGAAATATAGTCTCTCACTGAAACTAACAAATAAATAATTATGAAAAATTAAACTGTTTTTTGCATGTTGTTTTTTAAGATTTATGTTTTACAGTCTAATTGGTAGCTATTTGTCTCTATTCATCTTTGAAAGGAAAATAATTCTCAATAATACATTTTATGGTATTTGGAAACTTTAAAGCAAATATTTAGATTAATTACATCGTACAAAGTAATTTCACTGGAGTTAAGGATAATTATAGTTAAACCAAAACAAATTAACAGGGATCCTGCTGATTTTAGAAAGAGTGTATGATGCCTGCAATGATTAATAACTTTTTTAATGTCTCACATAAAGGAGATTAAGGTACTCAAAGACCCATGTTCTCAGGCAATAGAGAGCTACATTTCTTCACTAACTCCTAAACAATAAGGAAGAAAGTCAACAGATATTAGATCTTTTATATAGTCTACTGATGTATAATTTCTTTGCATTCTACCTGAGTTAAACAAAACTTCTTTTCTTTTTTTTTTTTAGCAGAAAAACCTGCAAGAGTGTCAGGTAAGTACTTCTTGCGTTGATGATAAATTCTCTTTGGCACACAGTATGAATTTCAGGCTGAAATTCATAAAATATTTATTTTTTAATGTGTTCAGGGATTGAGTCATTTCATACTAAATCCTCTGATAGGAATTTGATAATGTTTAATCTTATGTTGAAACTTAAAAACAAAACTAAGTTATTTGAAATGTTAACTTGTAGCAAAAATATCTTATGTTCTTAAGCCTGAAGTTAGTGACTTGCATTCAAATATATAAATCTTTTTAGTGATTGAAACAAAATATGAAACAATAAAATAAAATAATCCTGCTCACTCACTAAAAATTTACTCTAGAACGCATATGGTTGAGCAATGTTTTCTTAGCTTCTATTTTCTAATGTTCGTTAACCTTAAATTATATATATCAAAAGAATACATAATGAGGGGTGGATTTAGTCTCATATATCATAAACAGATCAAATGCTCAGAAAACGCTCTCTGAAATATCAAGATCGAGGTATTGATAGAAGCTCAAAATATACAGGATACAACTCTAAATTTGCCTAGAAGTTCTGAAAATTCTGGGAAATAGCAATTTTCCTCCCCACATTTCCAGATTTAAGAAAACAAATCATTTAAATCAGTGCTATCAAACTCATCATGTGAGCCACTTGCCTAGTTTTAAATTTTCATATAGACATCTTAAATGAATAAAAAGAAACAGGTGAACATAATTTTAATAATGTTATTTAACTATCTACAAATATTACTTCAGTATATGATCAATACAGACATGTATTGATAGTTTACATAATTTTTTATTGAGCCTTTGAAATTGTGTGTGTAGTTTCCACTTGTACTGCAATTCAACTAGCCACATTTTAATCCCCTACAGCCCAGGTGGTCAGAGAATACTGCACTGGACTGAGCAAGTCTCAGTGTTTACTGAGTGCTTCTACTGTGCCCAATATTTAGTGAGTACTGAGGACAATACAAGACAATCATTAAATGTGGTTCTCACGAGGTATCTCATTCGAAGTTCTTTGACTAGACTTACTAAAGCCCCACGTGGACTTGCTCCAGGCATTTTTTGAATAGGAAAATAATTACAAGGGTACAGAATTGTTTCACGGATGCAAGAGCAAAACTTACATTTGATTCTCTGGAAATCCCTCTGAAACTATCCCACTCTGTACCCTTCCCCTACGGCCAGAGATAGTCAGGGCAGACTTTATGGAGGAGGTGTTTCCAGAATTTGTGCTTGAAGAATGATTAGGACTGGATAATTGGGAAAAGAAGAAAGAGGGTGTAAGGAAAAATTCACTTCTCCTGTGTGTTTCTCCTTTATTCTCACTACTACCATGATCCTAACACTTCTGACACCAGAAATGTAGGGTTTTTTTTTTTCCCCACACCAAGTGATTCTCTGTGACACCAGCTGGATGTCCTACAATGCAATTAGATTCTGATACTAACTGAAGTTAGCACATCATAGGTTAAGGACTCAGCCCTACGGGCACCTCAAAGTCAGATGCCAGTCTAAAATAGTAGGTCCCCGGGTTATCCACAACTTCTGTCCTTGGCTACAAATTAGAGGTTCCCATGACACCTCTCTCTTGGATTAAATTATTTGCTAGAACAGCACACAGAAGTCAAGGGAACAGCTACTTCGGTTTACCAGTTTGTTTATAATAAAAGACATGATAAAGGATACAGATAAACAGCCAGAGAGATCACAGGGAAAGATCCGGAAGGGTCCCCAGCACAAGAGCTTCTGTCCATATGGAGTCAGGGCGCGCCACGCTCCCAGCATGTAGATGTGTTACAGTAACCCAGAAGCTCCTTGAACTGCGTACTTCTGGGACTTTCATGGAGGAATCATCTCATAAGCATCATGCTCTTCTCGTTAACTCAGTCCCTAGCGCTCTCCCCTTCCTGGAGGGGGCAGGGTGGGGCTGAAAGTGCCATGCTCCTAATCATGGCTTGGTCCTTCTGATGATAAATCCCTACCCAGGGGCCCTCCAAGCATTGCAAAATTAGAACAAAAGACTCTCCTGTCACCCAGGAAATTCTAAGAGCTCTATGCCAGGAACCGGGAGCGAAGACCAATATATGTATTTTCCGTTATTTCACAGTAGGGGACCAAGAAAGCAGTGAGAAGTAAGGTCTGTAGGATGACACTAGGAAGCAGAGAACCTGCAGGAGAAAGGATTTTAGACTTACTGCCACAGAAGGCTATGCTTTGCTTTACATAAGGGAGTGAATGTGAAGGAATTGTCGGGAAGTCTAAATAAGAGTACTAACTGAAAAGAGAAAGATGTGAGGAAAAAAGTGTATTGCTTTTGATGGATCATATGAAATAAATGTTCAGGGCATCCTGAAATGATACATTTAACAAGTTGGTTTCTGAGTATATGAAGTTATATTTTTATAGCACATATTTTTGTTTAATCATGCCTTTTCAGGGGCAATCATCAAAACCCGCCTGAGATATTTATCAAATAGAACAGACTAAAGATAATTTAAACTAAGGAATCGCTGTATTTTTTTCCGAAATCTTTTTCAACATTATATACATGCTGGGTTTTTTGTCAGACTTCTAATTTATTTTCAGTTATTTATTTGTCTTTCACTAAAGAAGGTTCACAAAATACCTCCAACTTTGAGCCCATTGCTTCTTTCCAACCACATCCTCTACCCTAATGCCTGTATCACTTGTCTTCTGAGCAGGACCAGGTTCTCCATCTCTGAGGTCATGTTTTCTGGTTTGGTGCTGGATGCACAGAGACCATAATTCATTCCCAGATTTTTTTTGGTAGGATTGGTAGATATTGTTACTATTTGGAAAAAGACTGATGCAAAAGAGAGGGTAGGTATCTCTTTCTGAATTCTTGTGACTCGCTCTGATTGAGAATCTTGAAACTATCCCAGGGGACTGGATTCTCTAATATCTAGGGTTTTATTATAGGGATAAAAAAGAATCAGCAATGCAAGAACATTTCTCTATTACATCAATGAAAATAACGTTGCTAAATCAAATTTTCCGTGTTTCACAGATGATTATGGTTTAATCAATGTTTGTTTGTGGGTTAGCTTTTTCAAAGGACATAGTTTTTTAATTTCTAAATAGTCACTTAATTTTCATTCTGTATCTTTTTTCTTTGCCGATATGGTAAAAATAACAAATAATTAGCTTTTTACTTGGTTTGGAGGAAGACATCCCTTAGATTGTATTATAATATTTAAGACTTATTACCTTAAAAATTAAAAGCAAAACAAATATTCACATTCCATTTCTTACTGATATTAGTATTTTAAATCTTTGTAAAGCTTTTTCTTTGGAAAGAAAACTGTAAATTCCTATAATATCATTCCCCAGGAACTTGCCCAAAGGCTAAACATGAAGTGAAACAAAGGATGAGAGAATACATTATTAAAAAGTAACAGGTGCCACGGGAAGGCTTGTACCTAGAAGAGTTTCAAGACTCTTGACATAGCTGAGACATTGATAATATATTTATAGCAATGGCTGTTGGGTTTTCAAGGAAAGAGATTTTATAGAAATCCATAGTTCTTTTGATCTTATTTCCTAGTAGTCAACATTTAAGTAAAGTTAGGTTGTCTTGCCCCTCAAAATGAGTATTTTAAAAGGGATGATGTAGTAAGAACATTTCGTGAGATGATTCAATGGAAAAAGATAACTTTGACATCTTCTTCTGATGTCAGCTTTTAAATCCCTTATAACATTTTTTATCTGATTGTGAATAGTGAGATTTTTACTTATTAGCATCTTGTCTGATATTATAATTATTCCAATTTTATTTTTGTACTGCATCCAGTACAGTGACCTTTACTTTTAATTTGATGAATTTAGACTACTTACATTTGTTGTATTCTTAATATCTTAGTTTTAGTTATTACCGTTTTACTTTTTGTTCAACATTTCTCATACTCTCTCAATGCTTCTTTATATTATTTATTGTCTTGTACAAATTGAGAGCTTTTCCCTTTTAAATATTTTTATTATCCTTTTTTCAGCCTCAACTGGTCTGAAAATAGTGCTGTTTCTATTTCTATTACTATTACTGAAATAATACTATTTCTATTACTTTCGTTACCCTTGGAATCCTGATATACAGGCTAATTTGTTCAGTATTTTTGTTTCTAATTTTTTTAAAAACTCTGAATGCCAGCTTTCATCAGTACTATTTTTTCAGTCAATGTGTGTGTCTTTACCCACATGTTACCAATGTCATTATTTACCATTTCGTTTGCATCTCTGACTTTGTTTTGACATCATACTTCTTCCAGCAGCAGCATCTTTAGAAGTGCCTTGAGCAAAACCTATTGGTGGAAAATGTTCTCGGTTTTTATTTATCCGACAATGTCTTTAAATCATCCTCATTCCCAAAAGCCTTCTTCTAGGCACATATCTAGGTCACCAGCTATGCTCTTTGAGCATTTTCAATATGTTATTCCTCATTCTTGTTTTCCTTTCTTCCACTGAGGTGGGGGGCTTCTGTTTATACTTGAATTGCCACCCCTTCCTATGTGATCTGTCTTTTCTTTCTGGCTTCTTTAAATGTTTTCTCTTTGCCTTTGCTCTACTGCAGTTTCTCTATGGTTTATTGGAATAAGAGCTTTTTATTGTAAAATGCTTTCAGGACACATGGCTTTATTTTTTTCTTTTAACAATTTGAGGGATTTGTGGCTACTATTTCTTCAAATATTATCTCTTCATTTTTTTCCTTCTTCTGATTAGGAATTTGTTAGGTATGTATAATCTTCTTAATATCTCTTTCACATTTTTCATCTCCTGGTGTCTCCATGCCATATTTAGTGTAATTTGATCGATTTTAACATATATTCACTAATTATTTCTTGAGCCTTATATAATTTTCACTCATCTAGTGAGATTTTTATAATTTGTATTTTTGTTATAATAGTCATTTTCCAAATCTTACTGGTTATTCTGATAATCTGTTGCTCATCCTTATTTATAAATTTATATTTTATTTATTAAAACATTTCATATATTAAATTTTGAATATGAAAATTTTAATACTTGAAGTCCTTTGTGATATAAATTTGTTGTTTGTTGGTTCTTCAGATTTTCACTCATCATGGCCTTTTCTTTTCCATGTGTGGAACTTACGAGTTCATATTTTTTTCTTTCCCTCATTTTTATCTGAACTTTTCTTTGTCTTTGTTGTCCCTGTCCTGCTCAGTTTTTGTTCCACTCTTAGCAGTTTCTTACCACTTGAGAGGCCCTGTCCTGGAAGTCAGTGCTGGCTCATCAGGTCCCCGAGGTCATAGGGCACCTGATGGCATCAGCACTCAGTCCTCCTGATGAACCCTTTATGCTCACCTGCCAATGGACTGGGCAAAGTCCCTCCCAGCTTCAGCTGATGATCTCAAGTCATTCTGGCTCCCTTTTCAGAAAATATCTATTGGCCATGTGGGGTTCCCTATTTTGGGGTCTCTCAGAATCTCCATTGCTTCCTCTTCTACAAACACTAATACCTGGTAGGTTTTTGACTCTTCAACTGTCCCCATCCACGTGTGTTTTAGCGATCACTTCATTTTGTAATAAATATTGTCCATGGCTTTTCTATTACTGCTAATATTGCTATCTATTTTTATGGGGGGATTTGGAGGAGATTTAAATACTGTGTTGCTTCTAGCGTCTCAGAATCCCCTGGGACAGTTCTCTTTTCATCCCGCCGTCCCTGACATGACAAGGGATCTCAGCTCCTGCACCCCCACTTTGCTCCTTGCACACCTAATTTTTGAATTTCAGTTTTAATATGATCCCTTGTCCTCAGGATGACCTTACTTTTCATGTATCGGCAGGGTTTTTTAACCCGTTCCTGGGGCAGAAGGGAGGGTTCTGTTTGGAGGTTTCCTTCACCTCCTCTGAGCCCAGCACTGCAAATGAAAGGTGTGATTTTGTAGTTGTCCTTGTAGTCTATATTATAAGTATTGCAGTCTAATAGTTGTTTTTAATGTCACCCACAAATCTTGTTTTAACCAAGGTTCATGCTTTACTTGTCTAAGTTAAAAAGTAAAGTACCTGATATCTTAGTTCCAGGCAACCATATAAAACTAAATCTATTAACATTTTAGATAGTTCTTCATCATGGAATCCTAAATTTAATCTTTGAAACAAAATCATTTTCAGTTAACACATATAGAAACAAACTTTCGAAAAAAAGAAAACATGCTTTCTTGTAGAATATAGATGAAAGCTTAATTCAGGGTAAAATGACTGACTTTTTTCTTGTTGGAGATCATTTACTGGGATGGAATGTTGATGGATACTAACATCGGTGTAGTTTCCATTAAAAACAAATTAGCACCAAACAACAAGGTTCTGCTGTATAGCACAGGGAACTGTATTCAATCGTATGCACTAACCTATAATTTAAAAGAATATGAAAAATTATATATAAATAACTGAATCATTATGCTGCACAACATAAATTAACTATACTTCAATAAAAACAAAGAAACAGGAAAAACAAATCAGCACCAAATTCATGGTAGAAGTACAATCGTCATAGGGTAGTGGCTGGTAACAGAAATTGGCTTCAGATGGACTGGGTCCGATTATGACTTAAAATAAACTGCTTAACATCTTTGTGCTTAGAAGCCTTATTTTTTAAATGTGATTAATGATAATAATGTTACTTCATCAAAATTTTGGGCAGATTAAGTAAGATAAACCAGTAGAGTACCTAAGTGATCAGTGCATAGCGAGTGATCATTAATTGCTGCCTGTGAGGAGGATGATGATGGTGATAATGATGATAATGAGTTACTTCCCTAGTTAGAGACGAGTTTTGCTTATAAGCTTTTGTGTCAAAAGGGATAAAACAATGAGATCAAAAATAATAATAATAAAAAAGAACTTCTCACTTATTATAGGGTAGATTTAAAACAATCCTACATTTTTACAACATGGATGATTAAATTCATGGAGATATTGTACGAGGAGGAAAAAAAAACGGAGCACTTACTTTATGGCCAAAACCTTCTAAATAGGTGCTAGCTGCTATGCTCACCCGCTCTGATCACTCCTTCTGCTGGACCCCGGAGAAAGTCTGTGGATAAGGCATATTCGGTGAAATGTTTGTCACTGTTTATTATTAGTCTTTGGGTACCAGCCATGTGGCCTCATTCATTTACTGATGATGTTAAATTGTTCTGACATTGCCCTCAAGACAGTCGTGTCTTATCCTTAGAGTGACAGGACAGACACTCAGAAAGGATTGCATACGTTTACTGAATACCCTTGGCTTCACTGTGTGCAAAATTCCAAATGTGAACCGTCTCTGCATACTTTATTACTCCCTGCGGTCAATTCCAAGAATCCGTGGATATTGCTCAGTGTAGCGGTTAATTTTCTTTAAAACTCGTGACTATTTTAAATAATAGCATGTATAGAAGAGGCTTTTACACCTGATAGCTAAAATAAACTGGCTGTCAATTGTTGCCTTGAACTAACAAAGATTCTTTAAAAAAAATAAACTCTTAGAATATAATGTTACATCAAGTTATTTATACATAATCTAGCAAATCAGTTGAGGAAATAATTTGTAGCCTTCAATATTACTGCAGACACAAGGTGATGCAGTGAATTAGATGGAACAAGAAGAGTGAAGAATACAAAAATCCATGCTAAGTGACTTTTGTGTCTGTACCTAAGGAGCCCAGATGTTTACCTATGAGTATTTCTTGAAACTGCACAAATCAGAATAGACTTCTAGTAGAAATAAACATGCAGTAACTGCTGGTACACACACATGCATTATTTAGGTAGGTTTTGCTTATTTATCCTGTTTGCTAAGAGTATGCAGAGCAGACTGGGCACTACGCAGGAAACTATTATCCGTAAAAATAAGAAAAATAAATTTAACGCTCTATGCCGTCAATGCTGATTCTTTAAAATTGTCCTTGTCTCCAAATAGCAATCACTTTTCACATTTTCTTTTCTTTTCACCCACCACTACCCTCCCAAGATTTATCACTCCATGCTCCTCCTTGACCGCATCCTTTCTTGCCTTCTCTGATTCTTGCTCCCTCAGTCCCTCATCTTCAGTTCTCATTCTGAGAGATCCTCTTCCCTCTGCTCACAGACATCTTCAGACAATTCCCTTGTATAAAATGAAATGTCCCTGACCCTTTCTGTTCCTGAAGCTCTTGTGCTTTTGTTCTGCTTTCATTTACAACCACACTATTTTTTTTATTGAAGTATAGTCAGTTTACAATGTTATGTCAATTTCTGGTGTACAGCGTGATGTTTCAGTCATACATGAACATACATATACTTGTTTTCATATTCTTTTTCATTATAGCTTACTACAAAATATTGAATATCATTCCCTGTGCTATACCGAAGAAACTTGTTGTTTATCTGTTTTATATATAGCAGTGTGTATCTGCACATCTCCCAATTTATTCCTTCCCACTACCTTTCCTCCCCAGTAACCATAAGTTTGTTTTTCCTGTCTATGAGTCTGTACAACCACACTTCTGAACTAAGTTTCCCACCAATTCTTTGTCACCTCTTCAGGATTTAACCCCATGCAGTCTGAATATTAACCCTGACACTTCCCTGAAATAGTGCTCTAATGGCTCAACCCAGACTTCCAAACTGCAAAGCTTAGCTACCTTCTCTCACTTCTCCCCCATTCTCAACCTCTGCGATGCATTCAGCATTGTTGGTCTCCATGCAGACAAAGACATACCACCTGAACCTTTCTGAAATCCATCTTGCTTTCTCTTTTTGATCCATGGCTGGAAATCAGGCTTGAAGCTCAGCAACAACTTTCAGGCAAAGGACAGAAAGAACTGGATTGTATTTTTTTTTTTTTAGTACATTCTACTTGATCACAAAATAACACCACACACACACACACACATTTAGGTGTTGGAATTGGCACTTATGTGAGATGAGGCAGATTGTGAAATTGGAAAAAGGATAAATTCTCGGTTAATGAGAAGACACAAACACCACTTAAAAATACAAAACCTAGGCCTGTCTATCATGATCGTTTATTGTTTTCATAAACTAATAGCTCTTAAAGAACCCTTGTGTCAGTGGCTCCAATTCAGTGAGTACAAAGAGTTGTGCAAAAGCCAGACTTTAACATCAACATGTTTAAAATATCGAAAAGGGAGCCGCGCAGACAAGAACTCCTATCTGCTCAGTGACTCTGTTATGGTGGACGAGTCTGCTTTGGATGGGAGGACCCACTGGTACTTACATTCCTTTGGAATCCAAGTTTCTATGTAAGTACAGGATGGGGTCTACAGTCTGAAAGTCAAGACAGTATATTTCTAGTTTTCATTGTTTGGAACATGATTGCTGAATTTCTTATAGTGATTTGATTAATAGAACAGATTTTACACTTTCCTCTTGCATTGTCATTACCATTTCCAAAGACAATTAGGTAACTCTTCTATTCATCCCCCTGAAGGAGAACAGACTGTTGGAAGAGCAGAGGAACATGCTTAGAGGAACTCTGTTTCATCTCTGCTCTGCACAAGTGTGTGGCTCGTGCAGAACTCAAGCCTGTCCGAGACTGCCTGCTGGCAAACACTTGGTAGGCAATGGAGCACGTAGGTTAGAGCAGAGGTTACTGAGTTTAGGAGGCCATTCTTTAGCGGTAAAATGGCGTCGTGGTTAACAACACGGCCTCTGGAGCTGAATGCCTGTGTCTGAATCCTGATTTCCCCACTTACTGGCTCTGGGACCTTAACTTCCCAGGCTTCAATGATCCCTTCTGTAAAATGGGAATAGTAATAGTACCCTCCTCACAGGTTTGCTGAAGAAGGGGAATGTGTTACTACTTGTGCTCGGAACAGTGGCTGGCACATTGCAGGTGTGCTCTTTTTGAAATAAATGTAAGTCCTCACTCAAGTGGCTCTGATCCCAGATTGGGGTCCATGCTCTCGCCCTGCCACTCACTCGTTTTTATGACCTTGGGCAGCACTTAACCCCTCTCTGCTCCATCGATAAAGGAGATTTAAAATAAGAGCACCCACCTTATAGTGGCGTCGTCAGGACTGAATATGCTAACATATGTGAAATGACTTCATAAGACCTAGCAGGTGGTAAGTGCTAAGAAGTACTAACTTAGTGCCATCATTAAAAGTGATGTCTCAGCTCTCCCGGTTTTGTCCTTTAACTCAATGCATATCACTTCTAAAGTTTTCCAGACATCTTGCCTTCTGTCTTGCTTCCTGTTAGACATTTGCAATTTCAGGATGAGTCAACACCGCAACTGAACTCATAAAAAAGTAAACTTCATGATCCCTGGCTACTGAGTGCCTCTCAGGTTTTCCTCATTGCTGGAAATGGTACCACTATCTTCTCCAAACTCAAATAATGCGTGACGTTATCCCTCGTTGTCTTAATCTCTTGCATTCACATGTACTCAATTCTATTCAATTCTACTTGCAAAGCTGCCTTTATGCTCAACTCCTTCAGTGACTCCTAGTTGCAGAAATCATGGTTTCTATGTTGACTATTAAAATGCATTCCTAGTTTCTTTGAATCCATTCTCTCATGTTCTAGTCTTATTATTCTTACTAAGCACATCTAAACTACTATTTCTCTCTTGAACAACCTTCACTTGCCGGGACATTAAGTAGAGACTACTCAGCCTGACCTACGAAGACCTTCCCCATGATAATCTAATCCAACCTTTCCAGGTGTGGTTCTCCTGCCCTCCTCAGCATTCCCTGTGCTCCTCTCTTAGCCTCTGTCCTTTGCTGGATCTAGTCTTTATTCATATGGCTGTCTTCTCTTTAAACTTGCCATCTCTTTTAGTCAAAGTTCCCTCAATATTACACAGCCCATTTCAAATTAGACTTCCTATATAAAACATTTTCCTCCGACTACCCTTCTCAAAAAAGCAAGTCACTCCTTAAAATTCCCTTGGCATAGTTTGATACTTATTTTATAATAATGACTGTACCTATTCAGAGTCAAGTCATTTATCCAAACCATCACTTGCTCAATCAAGCCAGAAGGTTCAAGAGAAAATCGACTGTAGTGCCTGACTCCTATTTTTTTTTTGAACAGTGACAATTGCAGAATTATCCCGAGTTCAGTACATTTCTGTTACTGTTAAGTTGCTTCTACAGAGATTGCATTTCTACAGCAACTGCCCTAGGCCTGCACTTTACCTCGTTCCTCTGTTCTCCTGGTTAGCCTGAGCAACTGACGTTCTCACCAGCTTGTAACACCTGTAGCTTGTTCACTCTGGGTCAGAATACAGAATTTGGGGAAGAGAAGCTAAGGTTTTTATTTCATCCATGTTTATTTCCCCGGGGGTAACAAATAAATCCAGAGAATAGGTGCCTTGGTTTTAAGTGGCTATTATCTACAAAAATAAAATGTCTATTCCTGGCATACAGGGACTTTGCATCATTTTAGTTCTGTAAACATCCTACATGGAAATTAGCAGATTTTTATGACACAATTAAATGTAGTTATTATTTGATTCTAAGAACTCTGAAATTATTTTTTAAAATTAGATATTAAGTTACTTCAAAATAGCATGTAATCATTTATACCTTTCCTTTATTTATACCTGTTGATGGGGCAGTTTAAGAACATGGTCACTTAATCCAGTATTTAATTGAGTTAAAACTGTATAAATATTTTTAAAACTAATCAGGTTGGAACTTTAATAATTCACCATTAAAATGCTAGTTATTTTGTTTCTTTTTCCCATTTTGTTCTTTTACATAACAACATCTCCTCCTAAAGGTCACATTTCTTTCCTGTTAGAGAAAATTTGCATGCTGACCTATTTTATCCCTTTTCTATTTATTTATGAACAGCTGATATGGAAAATCTGAATAATTAATACAAAACGGACCCTCTTTCTGATCGTTACCAGTGCTAAAAAGTTGATATAAAAATTTAAAGATCATCTAATTATATTGTGTTTGAATTATCTCTGACTTAAAATTACTGCCACATTATTCCACTGTGTACCTTTTAAGTAGAGTGCACAAAAGACAAACAATATACACACTGCACCTTATGTCATCGTTTATGTATCCAAACTTCCGTTCAACCTTCTATGTCTTTCTTTTTTTTTCTTTTTTTTTCACTTTTTAAAAAAGTATTTTTATTGAGTTATAGCCATTTTACAATGTTGTGTCAAATTCCAGTGTAGAGCACAGTTTTTCAGTTATTCATGAACATACATATATTCATTGTCACATTTTTTTTATTGTGAGCTGCCATAAGAGCTTGTATATATTTCCCTGTGCTATACAGTATAATCTTGTTTATCTATATTCTGCATATGCCTGTCAGTATCTACAAATTTTGAACTCCCAGTCCGTCCCTTCCCACCTCCTGCCCCCTTGGCAACCACAATGTCTTTCAATTGTCTTTACAATTGTCAGAAGTCAGTCAGCTAATAAAATATGTGGGTGGGCCAATCCTCTTGATCGACTATATGTGTATGAATTTATTTACCTCAAATTCCCTAAATTCCCAAAGTGACTGTGGTTTGGGGAAGCAGTTTTAGGAGTCAGAGGAGGAGAAGCATGTTTGGGAGGGTCACAGAAGTCCCTCCTCACCCTAAGCCAGCCTCTGCTGGCCTGCTGACCACAGTCCCAGCACAGAATCTGTCTCCTCCCCACCCTCTATCCGAATCAGAGCAGTTGCCTTATTTGTCAGAAAGCTCTTGTTTGTAGAGAAACTAGATGCTGAGTTTAGAGATTAGGAGATCCTCTATCTCTTAAAGACTTTTAAATACAATGGGATTTGTATTTAAAATCCCATTGTATTTAAAAGTATTTGTATTTCCCCTTGGGAAATCTGGGAACCAGATCATGAATTGATATGTCTTGTCTCTACTCTCTAGGAGATTCTGAAGATGTACCAGCTTCGAAGACAGCTAAAGGTGAGCTTGTTATCTTCAGTTCACTGTGAGTTTTCTCTTAAGGCTGTAATATTTCATTTGTCTGTTTTATTTAACTACTCTTGATTTAGTTCTCAGCTTTACCTAGGCAAAGTTTTGATGGTAGGCTTATTTTTTAAAACAAACAGCTTTTGTACATTATTTGGAAAAAAGTATATATATCCATATTTGAAGGCAATAATTGGACACTGATTTAGTTACAAGCAATTATTAAGTGCATTTGTTGGCCAATCTGCTTACAAGAGTAAAATTTCAAAATTGTCATTTCACCAAGGACTACAGGGATGTTATTTGATGGCAGGAGGACCATATAAATGTTTAAATATGAAACTGATGTATGTTTAGTAAGAAAAATTGAGATAACTCACATATACTAGCAGCAATAGCATAGAGAAAAGAAGGAAGGAGGAAGGGAAGGAAAGAAGGGAGGAAGGAAGGAAGGAAGGAAGGAATGAAGGAGGGAGGGAAGGCCTCAAACCTCAGAAAAATTCACTACAACCAGATACATGATCTTAGGCGAGTATTTCCAGGACTAAATTTCTTCATCTCTATTGTAATGTTTTCAGCTAATTTAATTTAATGCATTTTTCCCTGAAGGATGTCTTGGCTTCCTAGTTTGGCTTGTTATATGACAGATATTTTCTGTTCTACTTCTAAACTTGCCTGTGGACAATGAGAGTTTGCCTAGAAGACGTTCTTGTCATCAAAATATAAGTTCTGTGGCAGTGCCTGGAATTAATTAACAGTGTGGAAAATAGTGCTCTGAGAAAAGACACCCGAGAATAGGTTCCTGATTCTTATGAAACGATTTACACTTGCCTTAAGGTATTTTTTGAATACTAAACTTTTAGGTTTTTTTTTTTAGTGAATTATTAAGAACAGTAACTCTTAATTTGTTGTTTACTTCTAGACGATAGCTTCTCAAACTATTTTATACACAAATCGTTGGGCAATTTTGCTAAAATGAAATAAGTCAGGATTGGGGGACCAAGAACCAGGTTTATATGTCTCCCGAGTGATGCTGAAATTACTGGTCCATAGAGCACACTTTGAGAAGGAAAATTCTTGAACTCATTTAGAATTTGATGAAATCTAAAATCTAGCTTTAGGTGGAACACACACACACACACACACACACACACACACACACACTCTCACACACATACGTATACTTACAGCTTAACATTTCAGAGTTTACAGCAAACCCTGTGAAAGTTCATCTATGGGCACCAGTAAAGAACTTCTAACCTAGGGAAAGGAGTTCTTGTGAGGGTTATGTCCCTCACAAATTTAAAGTTATTTTGACTAAAATGTTTGTTTTGTAGCTAGATTCCATCCTTACCATATTATAACTGAGCATCAAAGACCTCTTCTAAGAAATGAGTGGGTGTCAGCTAGCCCTCCATTAACATCCAACACATCAGGACCAGTTTCTAGCTGAATAACTGCCTGTAGCATTTCCCATTCTTTTCTTTAATTGCCTCCTCTTCAATTACTCGCTTTTACCTACTAAATTTTATAGTGAAAGACTGAACAGAATCTGAATATGAACCTAGAACATATTATAAGTAGGGCAAATAGCTCCTGTTTCTTTCATATTGTGCACCTTTTTAAGACATTTTCAGTTCCCTATCTATTTGTGTAACAGCTGTGAATGTACAAGTTATTTACCTTCATACTTTTTGTCCACTAGAAGAAGCTGAAGACGTGCCTTCCACAAAGAAGCAAAAAAGTAAGTTTTTGGAAAAAAGATTAAAACTAAGGCATTCTGTATTAAAAATGCTACATATAAATTGAAGCTTTAGACTCTTTCAAGAAGACCAGTATTAGAAGAAAAAGACTTTTAGCATAGACATGAAGAACATTAAAGTAGGTCACTTATATTTCAAAGAGAAGTCCTTCACTTTTTGTGTCAGGAAAAAAGGCACATATTTGGAAGAATTACAAAGTAATGACTGAAGTGGCATTTATTGTAAACCATTCTACCCAGCTCTGATCCTGACCACTCTCACAGAATCTGTGCTTAAATATGTGTTACTGTCTGCTTTATAAAAAGAAAACTGAAGTGATATGCTGAAATTTTTTTATATCAAAAAGAAAAAAATGTAGAAATAGGTCTCAGCAATTCAATTGCTTAGAAACTCACTTCAAAAATTGAAAGTTCTTTTTGATTTTTCTCAATATATGGCAGGCTCTTAGTATTCAATCTTTGGGAGCATTGATTTTAGAATGAAATCAATATTCATATGTGGTTATAAAATCCAGTGTCCAAGATTCTCATTATTCCAGTACTTCCAAATTAGACTTCTTTTTTTCAGATGGTAAAGCAATACCTCTTGGATTCACATATGCATAAGAGTCATTGCTGGACAGACTAAAGGAAGCAATTTTTGAAATGGGTATAACAGAAGTTTGCTCCATATAATGCTCTTAAAGTAAAGAATAGACACTTATCTGAGGAAATGATGTCAGTAAAGTTCTCTGGGTTCTGAAGTGTTTCTTAAACGTGTTTCTTAAACTTATTTCTGAAGGAAATTACAAAAATGCCCTCTACAATAGTGAATGCTTCCTATTCAGTAGTAATACTTGATTAATTGAACAAATATTAAGTGCCTACTATGTTCTAAGCACAGTAGTCCCAGTTTAGATGCTCATTATAACCCTTCTTATAATCGGGTTGTATGAAATATAGGGAAATAAGCAGTCTTAACAGTACTTTTACATATTGTTGCAAAATTGATGGTCAATCTGAGCATGGATTTCTCCTTTATATAGCAATGCTTTCCCAATTGTTAACCTACTTATAACAATTTGTGGCTATATCACACAATAGTTGACATCTCTTATTTCATAAATATTAAAATGTAACACGACAGCTGGATTATAGTAATGTCAATTTTCTGGTTGGGATATCATAGTATAGTTTTGCATAGATGTCACCACTGGGGAAAACTAGGTGAAGGATATATTGGCTCTTTCTGCATTCTTTCTTACTATTGCATGTGGCTCTACAATTATCTCGAAATAAAAAGTTTAATTAAAAACAAGTACATAAGACTAACCACTATATATAAAAATAGAGAACAAAAAGTTCCCACTGTGTAGCACAGGGAGCAATATTCAATATCTTGTAGTAACCTATAGTGAAAAAGAATATGAAATGGAGTACGTGTACGTGCAGGTATGTCTGAAACATCATGCTGCATGCCGGAAATTGATGCAGCATTGTAAACTGATGATACTTCAATTAAAAAATAATAAGTAAATAAGTAAAACAATGCAATTTTTTAGTAAAAAATATCAAATATTTTAAATTCATCTGGGGGACTTACTGTAGCTAAACAATATTTTCTATTTTCGTCTTACTATAGAGCAATTCTGTACTTTATAGTAAGATATTCATGAGCCTTTTGTATAACTTTAACATTTGCAGCTATAATGATATTTTCATTGATAACCTATCCAACGTGTATAAAATAAATGTGTCAGAACAGCACCCGCGTCTGAGAGGGTTCAGCTGGAAGGCAGCCTGCTGTTGGTGGGCTCTTCTCCTTTTGGTGCTGGTGCAGCCATTCCCCCTTAAGGCAGGCCCTTTTTTATTGCCTGTCCACCCCTCAAGTTCCTACAATCTTGGGGGTTAGGGGCAGCTTGTGTTATTGACTCTGTTTGAGGCTAGGACAAAATAGAAAATAATTCTGGATGAGATGGAGAAGAACTAAATTTCAGATTTTTCTGAACTCCTTTCATCACTGAGAACCCAGTGATTAAGGTCAGCTGACACCACGGCTGATCAAAGCAGAATGACCCCTTGTCGCTTCCCTCAGCTTCCTCTACCCACACTTTGCTTTATGCTACTTCCTGAGCCCTTGGGCTCATATGGATTTGGCCAGTTTCCTATTCCATGTACCACTAGCTGCAATTGTCAATCTCTTTCTGCCATCTGCAAAAGTCTGTGGCTGGTTGACAGAGCACAAACGAGTAGAATGGACGACGCTGAAGAGTCAGTCAGGGCCCAGGATTGTGTGGAGGGGCTCAGCTCGCCATCGCTTAACAGAGCTGCCCCCTGGGAGTCCCGGCTTACTGGCCCAGAGCTCATGCTGTATCCAGCGTGCACACTGCCTCTCTAGGCTGCAACTCCTTTCCTGGGCTGCTGTCTGCTCCGACCACAGAGCTGCTACCTGGAGATGCTGCCCTAAAGAGTAACTGAGCCAGCTCGGGAGAGTGCTTGCCTCCAGAGTAAATGGCAGGACTTCAGAAACCGCAAAGTTCTCTGTGGAGTTATAAACACACACACACACACACACACACACACACACACACACACACACACACACACACACACTTCAGTTACTTTGTATATTGACAAACTCCTGTTTTGAAACCTGTTCTTACGTAACAGCTTTTCTGAAGACTCTGCACATTAGTAGACTCCTAGAAACTAAGCACTTTGACTTTCTATGCCAGGCTTTTTTTATTAGCATTTTATTAAGGGCTTATTATGTGCCAAGAAGGATTTCAAGTGATTCACATATATTAACTTACTTAATTTCCACACCATTTCTATGAGGGTTTTGTTTTTGTCTTGATTTTACACGTGAGAAACTTGCTGGTCATTGCCGAGGTCCCTGACTGCGAACCCATGTCCGCGCGCATCGTGCTGTACTTGCCTCGCTGTGCTTTACCTCTGTTCCTGATCACATTCATGCTCTACTCCTTAGGCCCCATCAGTTTCTTCCAATGTGTCTACTTGGATGGATACAATGGCTACGGATTTCAGTTTCCTGTCACTCCTGCACACAGCCCTGGAGAGAGCTCTGGCCAGCCAGGTTCTCCAGGACAGAAACAACAAAGACCGTAGATACATGTGCATGACCCTTCAAGGACTTTAACTTTGAAAATAGGATCCTCTGTTTGTCCACAGTGGCACAGGCAGTTGAAATCATATAGTATGGGGAATTTCTTTAAAAATATTTTACTCTTCTGCCTGGTGTAGAGAGAAAGGGCAGGCAAGGGGATTGAATGATAAGCAGACAAGATGAAGAGTCTGGCAGTCAAGAATCTGTCATTTGTTTGTTGCTGGGTGTGAGAGCTTATATTTTTCTATTTCCACTCACTGTAGAGTTGTTCGCAAATGAATTTAAAGTTTACTTAATAATAGTCTTTTAAACATAACTGACACAACTACAAACTGAAATTCCTGGCTTCAGTTAGATATTTATTTTTAAGTGAAAATATAGACTATGCTTTAAGTTTAAAGGGTATAGGAGCTTATATAAATGCTGCTCTTTTGCACCATGTGGGTATCTAAACTCAGTTTACCCAATAAGTTAGTGTTTAATGGTTTAATTTTATTTCTGCCTATCTCTATTTTAGTTGTGACTATGCTCTGAAAATGGGTAACAGTTGCACCAAAGAATATTATTAAGTTCTTTGTGATGCTCTTTCAGAGCTCAAAATATCTCTGAACTTTTTAGACATGACACGATGGAGTAGAAATGTTTGATGAATCTTCTCTCTAAGATTTGTCTTGAATTACAATGAGGACATTCGCTCCAGTGGAAATACACCATCCAATTAGGCAAGTCTGGTGAATCATTTGTTTAAATATAAGCAAATGAGATGTAGAATTTTCAGATTTCTCCAGACTGTGCCCTAATGAAAATGTCACCTGGGTGAAATTTTAGATCAATCACTTAATTTGGGTGACAGATACAAAAGTATTTTCGTTTCACTTTAATAGGATCATTCTACGGAGGTAAACAGGTTTTATTTCTCAAAATGGAAAAATATGAATGTCATCAAAGTGGAAGGAATGCATTTTAACCATAAGTGCTTCATAAGACGTCTTACTTGTTTTTTTAGTTAATTGGTTACCAGCGCCAATGAAATGGATGACAATCTCACTTACTTGACGATGCATCACTGGGAATGACTATTAGTTTTACCATCCTTTTGTCTCCCAGTGATATAAACACTTGTGTTTTTTTTTTTTTTACCACATTTTTCTATCGACTCTAAAAGTCATGTCACTGTGACCTTTATCATGTTTACAGTTGCAATTCAACTTATGACACATTAACTCAGGAAATAAATTGAGTTATTCTTTCTGGCTTTGTAAGTATCTTCAGCAAAGTCTGAATTGCCAGAGCCAACACTAGCCAAGTGTTTTATTTTCAAGGACTGCAACTAAGTTCTTTACGTCCAAGATACAGAACACCGTTTTACTAAAATGTCATTGGGCTAGGGCATCCATAATATGTGCATTATTAATAATGGATTTTCAGTGACTTTCATGAAAATTTAGTCTTGGCCACAGGCTGGTGGACCTAACTCACACCACAAGAGCCAATGGTACAATGAGCCAAGATTAATGACACTCCTTATGGTGGGGCCTGAAAGTGTATAACTTCAGTACTGACCAGATGGTACCATCTTGCAAAGCCCCTTCATGTAGCAATGAGAGTTTGTGGGCAGGCAGTTATTACTCACCTGTTCCTCCAGCATGTCCAACTTAATTACTGAAGGAATAGAGAGGAAATACGATAGCTTTTTTCAATTTCATAGAAAAGAATGGTCTATCCATTAATTCTTTTCATTCAATGACTATTTATTGAGCATTTACTCTTTCTAGGGCACTGTGTTAGGCACTGGACTGTGTAAGAAAAATAGAGAGAAATTCTATTCCCAGTGCCATCCTGACACAATATGTGGCCTTGGAAAATTTGCTAAGCACACTGTGCTTCTGTCCCTCTATGTAAAGTAGCAATTTCAAGGCAAACAACTTGATGCTTCACAGGCGTACTGTGGAGACTGATAGAACATCTTAATACAAACATGACATCAAAATTACTTTCTGAAATAGTACTTTTGGATGTGGCACAACTTTTGCCTGAGTGCTTTCCTCCGTTGTGTTACTGTTTCTTTCACTCTCATGAAAACTATTTGATTAAAAAAATGACAGTTTATTGTGATTAGAATTAGACAAACCAATTATGATGTAAACAATATTGATAATAATTGCTAAAGTTACCTGCTTAAAGTTACAATGATAATAGCACATGAAAAATGTTAACTGAACTCTCATCTGTTCATACGGTTCCATCAAATAAAGTATTTCTAGCCCTTTCATGTTTGTGCTTTACATTTTAAAATGAAAAGATCAATGGTTGGTTAAAAGTCTTTGTCTTTAATAGTATTCAGTCACAATTCATGTCCTATTGGTTATGAACATGTAAGTATTTAGTAATTGTTTTAGTTCTTCATTTTGTCCAGTTGGTATGAGCTAGCCACCCGAACCCTTGACTTTCCCCTACACTTTATCTCCTCTTAATAGATGAAGGTCTATAGAAAATAACTACCTACCTGAGGTTTTTAATTTATGTTTAGTTTTCATAAAGCCTAATGAATCATCATTCAAATTGGGCAAGATTTTTTTTGAATAATTCCCATGAAAAATGCCAGTATATTGTTCTTTTCTGGTATATCCCTGTCAAAACTTCTCATGGAAATATTTTGGAAACTAAAATTGTATTGAGGGGCTCAGATTATTTCTTTGAGTTATTTTACTGGAAAAAGGTGAAGAGAATAACCAATATTACTACTGATAGAAAACTCAGGGATCATCTAGCCCAACCAGCGCATACAGAAAATGAACTTATTCCCTAGAGAAAGGCATAAATTTACCCAAAGTCACCAATTGTGTCAAAGCCGGGCCTAGAACCTTAGTCTGCTGGATCACAAATGCCCTTAACTAGGTATCAGGATGTTATTACAAGTGTTGGCTAACTTATCCAGCATCTCAAAATTCATTTTCTGAATTACAATCAGTATTAGAAATGTAATCCTATATGGAAAGACTACATGACAGCCGACAAGAATCTTAAGAGCAAATTTCGTTCACTTGCTTTAGAGAGAAAGAAGCTGAATCTTGGAGATGTTACATGACATGCCAAAGGGTCACACTGCTAGCTAGTAACAGAACTAGACTGAGAACTAGAATCTTCTGTTTTCTAATCCACCGCATATCCCCCACCCCGTGTGACTCCATATAACATCTCCACCGCCATGAGCTGCCTCTGTGATTTACACACTCATTAAGACATGGAAAGTTGGCACAACTTTAAAGGAACTGGCCTCCTGAGAACACAGTTTGCTCTGCTCCTTTCAAGCCTGTGCACTGCTACCCTGTACCTTTTCCCCTCATTAATCATATGCATCCATAAAACATTCAGAAATTCCTGTGGATGCTTTCCTTTGTGAATAAAAATAAACAGCTTTATTTCCCCCACACTATTTGACTGTAAAAAAAAAAAACGTGAGTCACTGAATGACCCCAAATATTTGCCCCAAATAAAAAGAAAACAGAAAACAACTCTCTTTAAATTCATCACAACTCATCCATCAATGCAAGTTAACAAAATAACCATGTGCTTACGAAAATGTTTAGACACTAAAGGAAAGCTCAGAATAAATGATGACGTGAATTAGTGCATATTTGTGTTTAAGAGTCATACCAATTCTAGAAGAAGCACGTTAACAGAGTAATAGCAAAGAAGGAAACCCATGGTTTCTCACACAGCTCTATTCAGCTCCAGGCCGTGTGTCCTCTCCAAGATCACGATTCTTGTGTCAGTGCTCCATGTTGAACCTTTATCAGGAACTAGCTGCTTGCATCAGGCCTTGAGTGCTGTTTTACTTTTTCCCTCGTACTACAGCCAGTTTTCTTAAGTAACTTAAGAAGAGCTCAGGAGTGTATTCTGTATCTCTGAGTAGAGTTTCCAGGCCAGATGTGTTTTTAGGACAAGTGTGCTGTGCTGGAGAGCCCCGTGGTCTAAGGTCCTCACACCCCAGGTCAGATTCTAATTCTAAGAGTATTTGTGGTCATTCATCTCCTTTGTCCCTCAGTTCTTCATCTCTAAATAAAAATAAATGTTCCTACGGCATAAGGACATTCATCCTTACTGAGGAAAGTTATGGGAAAGTACCTTGTAAAGTGATGTTGTTGTCAAGACCTTTCCAGTTCCCTCTGGTTCTGTTTTTAAGTGGTCCAGCTATGCTCTGAACTGGAAACCTAGTGGTGCTATGTGGCATGAGCCAAAGAAGCAAATGAAAGCCAGACCTGAATGAGCCAAGCACAAAAATGGGAAAATCACCACTGGCAAAAACAATTTTGCTTTTAAAAAAAGCCACTGCTTTGTATCATTTTAATAGAGTTGCTATAAATCAGTGACAGCAGAATATCCTTCAAACCACAAGATGAGAACCCATAGAACTTGTAAGATATCTGTGGAAAAGTGGTGCTCTCAGTGGTTAGCTGAGGTGACTCATATACCCCAGACACTACCGTAGAATTGAACATCTGTTAGAAGGTCTGAAAGTGTTTCAGCAATGTAAGTTAGTGAAGGCAGTGTCAAAATAAATACTGCTGCATCTTAAAACATTTAACACATGTCTTGGCTTAGGGAAATGGTCTCTCATACTAAGAACTCAATGGCAAATTATTTGTATATTTGTATGTATTTGATACCATCATAGACAGAATTGGGATTATATGAATGGAAGGTGCACTCTTTACAAAGGAGGCAATATTTTATAGAAAAGACAAGGCAATTCTGAAGTCCAGCAATTTTGAGGAACAACTGTGGCAAGTAAATAATGTAATTATTTTCATCTTTGAAATATCTGAGTATGGAAAAGTATTTTTAAAACTGGGAATGTATTAACTTTGTTCAGAGTCAAAACGGTATTAAAGGTAATACATGGAAAGTGTCATCTCACCCCATCCTTGTTGCTTCAGTTCCTGATCCACTCCTTTACTTCCTACAGCTGATCACATTTACAGATTCCTGTGTATCATCCTATTAAAATCTAAATGTGAACAAATACATGTTCTCATGTTGTTACTTTTCTTGCACAAACATTACGGATCATAAGCATTGTTCTGTACCTTACTTCTTCACTTAATGTATCTTTATATGTTTATACCAGTACATACGGAGCTTCCCTATTTATATTGACAGATGAAGGTAGATAGACGTAACTCATGCACACATCCTGAGTGGGGAGCTAGAAGCATCTATGAAACCACCACTTTGGACAAGATATAGAACATTAACAGCACTGCAGAAGCCTCATTCATGCCTCACCCAGCTAATATCCCCTGGATAACCATTATTCTAACTTTATCATCAAATAAGTGTTTTAACTGTTTTGACCTTCATATAAATGAAATCAGAAATGATTGGTTACATTAAATTGTAAAAAAAAAAAAAAAGAATATCTAAGAAACTTGCTTATCATGTATTTCTTACTTATAAAATCATATTGATTTTAAAAACAGTAAAGTAATTATGAATAGCTTTAAATGCCTAGAGAAAAATATTGTGATTATAGAAATTTTGAGCTTAAAGAGACAAACAAGTAACTTGACAAACAGGATAACTAAAGTTCGGAGCAGTCTGTTGACTTTCCCAAGACCACAAGTTTGTTCCAAGCAGAACTGATGAATATGATGTGATTTTGGATAGTACATAGTTAGCAAAATGAAAATTTGGTGATCTACCTAATCTTATTTTCCATAATAATTTAATGACATGAGTATGATTAAAGACTTGCTATGTTTTATCAAATTTGTTATTAAAACTATTTACGTGTTGTTTAAGATGTCCACTGCTTTCTAAAATTTCTGTAGTTTCTTCTTTTAAATTTAATGTTTCCTTCTGCTAAATAAGTTAAATTATATGTTCTTTAAACTTTAAAAGAAGGACCCCTGTAGTGTTTCTCTATTGGCCACAAATTGTACATTTTTCTTAAATAATCTTAAATAGCCCTCAGTCAAGCAGTGTTTTGCAGTAGACAAAGAGTGTGAGGATGATAGCCATGCTGTCCAATAATCTGCTTGTGATGAAACTTCAAGTTCCAGTGAAACTCATTCCAAATCAGGAAAGGTTATGTCACCATTTGGAAAAGAAGTGCTCTTTTAAATTGATGTTTTCATACTGATTTTACTGTGTGTGACCAAAGATTTTTAGTGTGATTAGCATTAAAGAAAGAGGGTTAAACTTTACATGTTAACAGTATTTCTTTATCCTTTATAATCTACAGAAGAAAATATTTTGCTTTATGGGTCAGTCCTGTGACTCAAATTTATCTATCATTTGGGAAATTAGTATTATCATGATTTTTTTCCTTTTCAAAATGGTTAGCCATTCTAAAAGTCATGTAGTTGTATCTCATTGTACTTTTAATTTGAATTTCTCTAGTAATTAATGACATTGAATACCTTCTCATATGTTTATTTGTCACTCGTCTATTTTTTGATGAAGTACATATTCAAATACATTGTACTTTTAAAAACTGGATTGTTTCCTTATGTGATTTTTAAGTGTTCTGTATACATTCTAGATTCAAGTCCTTTACTATAAAAGTGTTTTTCAAACATTTTCCTTTTGTCTGGATCTTGTCTTTTCATTCTTTTGACAGTGCCTTTCAAAGAGCAGGTGTTCAATTTGTCAGTACTGTCTTTTATGTATAGTGCATTTGCAGTAATATCCAAAAAAAATCATTGCTTTACCCAAAGTCATAAAGATATTTGACTATGTTTTCTTCTACAAATTTTATAGTTTTGACTTTTACATCTAAGTCTCTGATTCATTTTGAATGAATTTTTGTATATGGTACAAGGTATGAGTCATAGTTTATTTTTTAGTATGAATGCTAGTTAGTCTATCATTTGTTGAGAAGATTATCTTTTTCACAGAGAACTGGTTTTGTAACTTTTTCTAAAATTATTTAATCATGTATGGATCTCCTTCTGGAACCCATTTTATTTTTTGCTTGATATCTGTATATCTACCATTACACTAACACAACACTGAATTTGATTTGCTAGGGTTTTGTTAAAGAATTTTGCATCAAAAGTCATGAGAGATACTGGTCTTTAGCTTTTGTTGTTTTGTTTTGTTTTGTTTTGTTGTAATGCCCTTGCTTGATTTTGGTATTGGAGTTATGCTGGCTTTATAAAATGAGTAGAGGAGTGGGCCCTTCTCTTCTATGTTCTGGAAAAGTTTTGTGCAGAACTGATTTGTCTTCCTTAACTGTTTCAGAGAATTTGCCAGTGAAATTATCTGGGCTGTAAGTTTTATTATTGTTGGAAAGAATTTAACTAAAAATTCTATCTTTAGGGTAGGTACTGGCTTTTTCAGGTTGCCGGTTCCTTCCTGTAGGAGCTTTGGTAGTTTGTGCTTTTCTAGTAATTTGTCCACTGTATTTAAGGTGTTGAATTTATGGATCTAAAGTTGTAATTTTTTTTACTGTTCTTTTAATAATTGTAAGATTGGTAGTGATGACCCTTTTTACATCCCAAATATTGGTAACTTTAGTCTCTCTCTCTCATCAGTCTGGTTAGAGGTTTATCAATTTAAAAAATTTTTTTCAAGCAGTTTTCAATTTCATTGACTTCATTGTTTTTTGATATTTTATTTTATTGTTTTTTGCTACAACTTTTGTAATTTCCTCCCTTCTGCTTATTTTGTGTTTAACTTGCTCTTTTTTTCTCTTACTAATTTGGAAGTTTAAGCCGCTGATTTAAAACCTTTCTTATTTTCTACTATGAGGGTTTGATGCTATAAATCTCTCACTAAGCACTGCCTTAGATGTATCCCACAAATTCTGATGACTGTTGTCATTTTATTCAACTGAATTGAATAAAACTCCTTTGATTTATTCGTGGGCCCATGGATTGTTTAGAAGTTTAATTTCTAAATATTTGGAAATTTTCATACATCTTTCTGTTATTTATTTCTATATTAATTCTGTAATGGTCAGAGAACATAGTTTCTATGATTTCAATTTTTTAAATTTGTTAAGGTTATTTACATGGCCCAGAATATGGCTATTTCAGTGAATGTTCTATGTGTACTTGAAAAGGAGGTTGTTTGCAAAGTGCTTTTATAAATTTTAATTACAAGTTTGTTGCTAGTGTTGTTCAGATTTTCTGTATCTTTATTGATGTTTTGTCTATCTGTTCCATCTGTAAGACATGTAGCATCCAACAAGTGCACAGATCCAAGTGGTAAATAATTGTGGTCTTATAAAGAGTGAAATAAAAAATATTTTCTTTCAACTAATGTATATTATTTTTCACACAGCCACTAAATTGTTAGCAGATAAATATTTATAAGTTGCTTCAACCTAAATATCTAATAAAACCTTTACATATTTCTTTTGATCTAAGGGTCATGAAAAAATGACAGACACTACAGGCTCTGTGACACAAGAAAGTTTGGGAATGTTTGGTTTTTGACATATTCTTCCATAATATTTTATCAGCCTTCCATTCCTTTTTTATTGTAATATTCCATTGTTTAATTATATTGCAATTCGTTTATCCATTCACTTTTGATGTACATTTAGGTTGCTCAAAGTTTTTGACATTTTGAATAAAAATGTCAAGAACATTCATGTGCAAGTCTTTAGTGGACATGTTTTCATTCCTCTTGAGGTAACACCTAGAAGTGAAATTTCTGCATAATACATAAAATGTAGTTTATCTTTGTTAAAAAAACAGCCAAGCTTCCATCTTATTATTTTTCTCTGCCTTAGAGAACTTTCTTTAAGTGCTGATCTGCTGGAAACAAATTGTCTCAGTTTTTACTTGTTTTAAAAATTATTTTCTCTGTCTTAATTTGTAGCAATATAGAATTCTACTTTGGAATTTTTCTTTAAGTATTTTAAATATGTCATACTACTGTTTTTTGACTTGCACTATTTCTGATGAAGAATCTTCAAACTTTGTTTTTCATATTCAGTGTGTATTTTCTGTCTGCCTTTATGACTTTCTTGCTATCATTTTTAAAATCTCTTTTGTATACCTTGGTATGGTGGCTTTGTTTTTTTTTAATCATGCTTCATGTTTCATTGAAGACATTTATTTGTAAATTTATGGTTTTGATCAATTTTGAAACATACCATCATTAGTTCCTCAAATATTTTATTGCCCTTCATCCTTCTGAGACTCCAATTACAGATATGTTCGACCACTTGATGTCGTCTCACACATCACTGAGGCTCTGCTCATCACTTTTGGGTCTTTTCTCTTACTATGCTTCCATTTGGAAATTTTCTGTCACTGTGTCTACAAGTTCACTGATCTTTTCTTCTATATTATATGATGGGCTGAGAAGCACACACAGTGGATTTTCATTTCACATTTTTTATACTTCTTTAAATGTTCCTTTTTGTTATTTTTTATCTTTCACTTTGTCACTATGCTAGTGCTTTTTAATCCTTTATCACACTTATAATAGCTATTTTTAAGTCATTTTATGCTAATTCCATCACTTCTGTAATTTCTGGATCTTTTTCCATTCACTGATACAGGACATATTTTTCTGATTCTTTGCATGTCTAGTAAATGTAATTGATGCTGGATATTTTTTACCTTGTTGAGCTCTACAATTTTTGTCTTCTTTTAAAGAGTGTTTCAGTTTTTTTCCGGATATCAGCCACATTATTTATGATCACTTTTCTTCTTAAGGTTTATCCTTATCTTTCATTATCCATTATTTTAGTCTTCTACCCTTTACAGTCTCCACTAAATGTCCTGGGTGTTCAGCAAGGAGTCTCTACTCTAGCTGGTCAGAATGCACTGAGAATGCTCAGGGAACTGCTCAGAATACAATGCTCCAGGTGTTATATGCCCTGAATTATGGAATTCCACTCTAGGTGAGCATACATTAGTATGTAGCAACTGACTCCATGCATATTTATTGAAACTCTTTTTCTTTGTACTTCTTCCTGATAGTCTACTGTGCAAAGTCCTGTCATTTCAGTCTATCTGAACCTGTCCTTGTCTCCTTAATGCAGTAAGCCTCCCACGTTTTGCTTGGTTCCCCCTCCATGCACCATTGTTCAAAAACATCCCTCCCAAAGGAAGAATGTGGAAATCACTGTTCTTATACCATTCGCTTCCTTTCTGTCATGAATCAGTGTTCTGCTAAGCCTTTTTCCCCAGTTTCAAAGACAGTGACACCATCTATGTTTATTAGTTTCCTAGTTGCCTGTGGTGCAAGAGCAAGTAGCTACCAGTTACTCCACTATGTTTGGAAGTGGATATCCCAAAACCCACTCAAACTTTTTACAGAATGTCTTTTACAGAATGTCTATCAGCACTGTCAGCCCAGCCTCTTTGGGTCTAATTTTTTTTCATCATAGCCCTATGAACCATCTCAGAAGGGAAATGACTTGGTTAACAAGGTCAAGAAAGAGAGTGGTAGGTAAGTTGGGTATAAGAAGATATGAGAGCTAGAGGAGGAGCCAAGGTACCCTGTTTTTCAGGCTGAGCCTATGCAAATTTTGAAGGTATAAGAGTGAAATAAGAGATAAAAATAGATTTTCATTCATCTAACACCCTGAAGTTTTCCTGTAGGGTAGGAGTGAGGCTAGAAACAAAACTCAAAGAAAACATATTAAAATATGCTTTATAAGAAAAAAATTAGAAATAAAGTCACTTGGGTATAACTATCTTCACCCTGAGATGAATTTATTGTTCATTAAAAACATATTCGCTTAATGGGAATAGCCTAATTGGCAAGTTTATAGAAATTAGAACGCTGAGGAAAAGTATAATGGCTTTTATTATAATTTAATGTGTAATAGATATTAAAAGTAATTGGTTTGAATATGAAATTTTGTGAGACAACTTTCTGAGTGGTGCAATTTTTTCAATAATGTCACTGCAATTTTAACCCTGAGATAATAAATTAAGTAATAAACCACTTTTATGGTTGCACACTAGACCAAACTTGCCCAGGAGAAAAACATGATTTGATCAACTATCCAGAAATGTTTGTTGGATTTGAATCTAAACATGAGGATTTAGCTCGTCATGAGTTTCCCAACATCCAGCATCATCTTTTAGGTTTTCTTGGGGACAGGCCAGTGCTTACGCCTGCCCACGCATCTGCTCTCACAGCCTCACCTTCATGCTCTCATCTCGCTTTCCTTCCCTGCCCCTGTCTTCCACAATTATTGTTTCGACTTTGGCAAACTTGAAAGAGGAAAATGGGAAGGATATTTTCACTGAGAGATAATTTGTGTTTTTTTCCCAGAGCTAAGTAATTGGGAACTCTGCCAAGAATTAAGCCCAGGAACAATAAATTATTTTAATGCAGGTAACTTACCTGTGTTCTAGAAATAATGTTACCTATGCAGTTCTCACTCAGCTTCCTCCTGAATGTTCTTGTCACAAGGAAGCAGGTCATTGAATCTAGCAAGCGTTCCCAATAAAGAACTTAAGCTTTTGCAACAGACAGAACCTCCTGATGTGAAAGACCAAAGGGATGTTAAAAGGGAGCAGCAAAAAAAATAACCACATCCTTATTGGACCTCATAAATTGTTCCCCAAAAGATGAAGTAATCCAAAATGTCTTCCTCCAATATGCTTCTACTTGGACTTTAGCTTTTACAGCAGTGTATAGTAATGGGCTTTAGGTTTCGGTGAGAATCAATACTCCCATTTTGCACAAGAATTCCCTGGGAGAATCAATCCATTCCCATCCTTCTATCCTTTCAATCTTAGAGTCTCGGTGTTGCACCCTCACTTTTTCTCTTAACTTCTGGAGATGCTACATCCTCTTGTCTGTGCTGCATTTTCTAAAGCAAGGGCCATGGTGAAGCATTTTCCTACTGATTTTTTTTAAGAAAAGTAATTTAATCAGCACGTGCCAGTTTCTTCTCTCTTGCAATTCATCACCTCTGATGCCATCTCCTAGAAACACCCCCTCCCTCAATTTGGTTCAATTTCTACAGAGCTGTGGGGAAACTCTATTATGCTAATGATGAGGTAGATAAGTGGTTTACTTAAATTAAATTAGCAAATGCATCCAATTACTCTGCAACCATTCTTAACAAGAAAAATCATCATCACAGAAGAGATAAGGCCTTTTTTTTTTTCTTTTTTTACCCTTCTTTGGAGAAAATTTCATCTGTGCCAAAAAAGTTCCTAACAAAAGAATTAATGGTTGGCTGATTAAAGTCATCTTCTCTAAATTGAAAGCCAGCATAATAGAAGAGTTTGTGACTCAGCCTGTCTTTCAATTAGAGGGCTATAAAGTTATAACCCTAACTAGTGGCTTTAACTATGAGAATTATGTCCCAAAATAGCTACCCGATTGCATTTACCAGTAAAAGCCAAGCCTTGTCTCTCTTTTTAAAGATACCAATACACATTTACTATGTTATTTTCATGTTGCCTGGGGAATAAAATTCAGAGATTATACATTATAGATCTTCCAATAAGAATTCTAGGCAACAATGTCACATCAATTCATTTTACAAACATCTGATGAACATAAGTTGTGTGCCAGGTGCAAAGCATGGATGACAGGGCTGAGGTTACCCCAATGAGTAAGCAGTAGTTTCTGCCCACAAGCATCTGAAGTCAAGGAGAAGAGACAAATCTGTAAACAAACGTAAAACAATGATGTGAAACATATAAAATGGTCACTTACTATCTGTTGTGGGAGCCCGGAAGAAAACATGCTAAATTCTGCCATGTGTGGCATAAGAGGAGGGATTGCGAACATTTAAAGGGAGACCTGACAGTGGTAAGGTAGAAGGTGAGGTAGGAGAAGGCAATTCAGTGAAGGGAAAAGTATCAACAAAGTCTTGAGGTTGTAGAAATGTGAAATTTGATGACATTTTTAAGGAACAGCAAGAAGCACTATGTGGAAGTACAGGGTGAGTGGTAAGAAAATGAGGAGCATGAAGTAGTCAATCAAAAATGGTAGCAGGGTTTCAGCTTTGGTGATTGAGTGTGAAATTCTTGAGGAAGAAGATATTGATTGCCATCTAAATTTTGGAAGAAGACTACATTGCATCACTCAGAATGTTTAAAAGAACCAATAATATCTATTAGTTGATTATCCAAACTGTGAACTTAAATTATGAAATGCAAGCTAACTTGCACCATGATCTACTGAAACAGACACAAATTAATTGCTTTTGATTCTCAGTGATGTTTCCTTCCATAATTCCTAAGTGTTGCAGACAATTTGTCTTCATTTACTGCATGCAAGTGGTATCTGATGGAAATTGTTCCTAGGGATGCAAACATTCTCCTATTCCCACAACCAGAACTGAACTGACTGGAAAAATAAGTAAAAGCAAACCCACTAAGGTATAATTTATGTAAATGTTAGTTTCTCAAACATATTCATGGGCTGTACTAATTTGACAATGCTGTTACTTCACACCATTGGGCTATTTGCTATTTTTTAGATGAACAGTTCAAAGCCTTGAAGTTTTCCATTATCTGGTTTAATAGTTTCCAAGTACATCTTCAGAAGAAAACTATTTGCAAAGATACTGATTCTCAAGCTAGGAATCTGTCTTTGTCCACGTGCTGTTCCTTATCACCTTCCCTTTCCTCCTGAGTCACTACTTCCCACACCAAGTTCTGACAATTCTATCTTCCCAGTGTCCATCCACTTCTCTCACCTCCAATTCTATTTCCTCGGTTCAAATTACCTACATTCATCACCTGGTAACCATAACCGTGTTCTAAGTGTCTCTCTGCCTCTAGTCTTGACCCCTCAAACCATATCCCATACTGTCATCAAAGTGAAGTCTTTTACCTGAAAGTGTAATTATGTCATTCTACTGCTGTTTCCCACTGATAGCTTCCCACTGCCACTAGAATATAGTCCAAAGTCATCAGAGAATACACCACTCTTCACTGTCTGTGTTCAGCCTTCTTGCGCAGACTGCCTGTAACCATTCTCTCATACTCTGTGTTTTTGCAAAGCTAGAACTCGTCCGTGCTTCCTCTAGCATAGCCTAACACCTCAATCTGTATCTTCCCCAGATCTTTTTTGGCTTAACTCCTATTTATCATTCAAGAATCAGTTTCATAGCTCAATGCTCAAAGAAACCTTCTCTTATCCTCAAAAATGAGTAAATTGACTCCCCGCGATAGCCAGTCCTATAGCTCCCTGGATAAACTGCTCTCACTGCACTGTGAATTTTTGACGACTATCTTTTTCAAAAAATTATGTCTCCAGTGCCTACCACAGTAATTGATACATAGTCCCAAGATCTATGCATATCCAAACATGAAATAACTGTTAACTTATTTTATTTTATTTATTTTTTTATTGAAGTATAGTCACATACAATGTGTCAATCTCGTGTACAGCACAACATCCCAGTCATGCATATACATACATATATTCATTTTCATTTTCTTTTTCATTAAAGGTTATTACAAGATATTGAACATAGTTCCCTGTGCTAGACAGAAGAAACTTTTTTAAATCTATTTTTATATATAGTGGCTAACATTTGTAAATCTCAAACCCCCGAATTTATCCCTTCTTATTTCATATTGCCTTTTAATTGGTTAATTATGGAATTCAATCCACAATAATGATGAATAAGTCGTGCTATTTATTCCCCTTCTTTTCACTAGTTTTAGAAAACTTCTTTTCTAGTAACATTGACCTCTGCCCCATTTGTCTCCACAGTAGGCTGTAAATTTCAGGTGGAAATCATACTTGCTAGAGTACCCAAGAAAACCCTGGAAAGAGGAGGGGGAAGAGTAATATTAGGGGATAAGAGCTACCAGCTATTAAAACATCCTGTAAAATCTCAAAGATAGACAATTATGGTCTTATCCAGAAGGAAGAGCTTTCTCCAAGGTCGTTTAGATGCCCACATTTTCACTACAGTAACATAGCCTCTTTGTTTGACAACTGAAGTTGACCCCAATGCAAGCATACATAAGAAAATAGAGAAAAAATGAGCAAGAATTCTCCCCATGCTCTCTGGTTCACAGCATCTTTTTACTCCCCCAGACCTTTGACCAGAAAGAAAATTTCTCCTGGAGTTTGCTGTGTGTACTTGCTACATAGTTCCCCAATTTGGCCTACCCTTGGATCAAAGCCAGGAGATAAACAAGGGGAAACATACACAAACAGGAAACTGTTCACAGCTGTATTGGTTATTCTTCAAGTTTTGCCTTCCCACACCAATCTATCTGCTATGTCTTACTTTTCCAAATTCTCAGATAGTTTCTTTTTATCTTTTTTTTCTCTAGAATTTTAAATTACCATCAGTGAGAGAGCGAGGATGCGGTCAGATTCTTCCATCTTGGTTGGAACCAGAAATCTAGATTTTTTTTTTTGTTCTTTAACAACAAAGCCATTCTTCACCAATAGATCAGTTCTAAAATTGAAAGGTCACTGGGGACCCTAGCTTTAACTTCAAATTCTTAGACTTTTTTCCTAAATTATGTATTTAAAATCTATTCTATTCAAATTACATGAAAAATCAAATCTTATGTGAAAATTAAAACATTAAATAATTGAAGCATAAAATTTTTTTCCCCTGATTGTATTTCTTTCTCACTAAGGAGACTTCTGGTATAACTTACCTTCCCTTGTATAACTCCTACACCTGTACATCAGGTTTTCAAGGATGTTGTTACTTTTAAGAAGTAATTAATATTCTAGGGAGTATATAAAGATCTTCATCTATCTTATAACATAAAAAGGCTAAACTCTACATTTGTTATTTTTCACATATTTGTACGCTACGTGAAAGAGAAATGATTTTTATTCATCATATTGATATTTTTATTCTTGTTCAAGAGGGTAAAGCTAATACCCTTTCCAGGTTGAATTACTAAGAAACAGAAAATTCTGCTAGAGAATATTGCTTGGCTAGACCATAGAATTTTGCAGTATACTGAAGATAGTAGCTGGATTTTAACACATTCCAGAGATGCTAAGAGCCTCTTAAACATAGTTGAATAATTTAATTAAATAAGATAATATGTGTAAAATATTTGATAATTTATGAAGTACCATGGCAACCTTAGTTATTATTTTTATCTAGTGGATTTATAATTAAGCATCTGCTTTAAGGCCCATACTCTTTCCACTCCATCATACTCCATTTTTATGTTGGTTTCTTATCGAAATTTCCTTCCTTCAGGCTTGATCCTGCTAATTTTCCTACACCTTGCCACCATCAAAATATATATATATATACATATATATATGTATATATATGTGTGTATATATATATATAAAATATATATAAAATGATGCCAACACCCTGCTTTAAGCATTTTAATCACCCCCAATTATCAATAAACCAAATTTGAAGGTCAGCAATATGGAAATAATGCTTCATCATTTGCAATCACACATATGCCTGTTGTTCTCTAGACACTGCAAACACTTGCAGTTCCCGGCACATCATGTGCTCTTTCAAACCTCTTGAGTCGTCACATCCTGTTTCTTCTTCTATCTGATTTTTCTGGTGAGCCATTATTTATCCCTGAAGATGCATCTGTCATGTCTTTCTTGACGGTCCCAGAAAAAGCTAGAAAATCCCACTTTCCATTCTTCACAAAATATAACTGTGTTTTTAGCTCATAACACTTGCTATTAAATTGCTTACTTTTCTAAAGACTTACTTAGCACAAGCTAAGCACTCAAATCGTGTTAACTGAATGATGTGGGATGGAAGAAGGGAGGGAAGGAAGGAAGGGATGGAGGGAGGGAGGGAGGGAAAGGGGGCAGGGAGAGAGAGGGAGAGGGAGGGAGGGAGACAGAAAGAAGATGACTGATAAGCAACAAGAGTACATAGAACCAGGCAGGCTGTATGTTTAAAATGCTAGACAGCCTGCTCTTTTATTTCATTCTTCTGTAAAGCAAGAGAATAGTAAGCCTGCTTGTGTTAAAAAAAAAATTCTGTTGAATTTCTAAAGTTGACGCACTAGATTCCACGACCACTGAAGAGAACCCCAAAAAAGGCATTCTCACCAGCAGTGATTGTCATTGTCATTGTCATTGTTATGAAATTTTATTTTCATAACAAAATCAAGAACCTGTTCTGGCATTTTTGCAGTCATCACGGAGCAGTGACATCTGTCTGGGCTATGATATTTCAGGGTTTTAAAGGCTACATGTTTCACAATCACCTTGCATTTGCTCTCATGATAAATGTTCAAAGTGGCTTCCAGTACACTAAATATCTTTGAAGCAGGCCGATAAAAGACCAAACTTAATACAATTTCTACATTCCTTGATGTGAAATGTGAAGTCATTTTGCTAATATAAATGCCACTTATAAAAATGACGTTTAGATTTTTATGCTAGTTTATACAACATCTTTTCTACGACGATCCCTGTAAGAAATTTCCCTGTGTATTGTATAATGATAGTTGTACTTCTCTGAAGAAATAGGACGGTTTTCATCTTTTGATCACCTTGCACTGCATAGCTGGAAGTCTTTCTCTCCTTACTCTCACTGCTAGAAAACTTGTAATTAAATTTGGGGACCATCCTTCACAAGAATATACACTTCATGGCTTGTATTTTGTGTATAAGCTTATTTGTGTTTGCATAATTCAGCCCTGCCTTTGCTTTTTCCTTATTTGCCACTTTTTAATTCATTTATTTTTGACTGTTCAGAAATTCATACAAAAAGTTCTTACCAACTGGGTCAATGGAACATAGGATATGCAAAGTCTGCTTTTTAAAAGTAACTCCTGCTCTGCATGTTGCATTGTGAGGAAAGTAATTTGAGGAACTAAATTATACACACACCAGCAGGAAGCCCAACATCTTTTATGGTCATTTTTTGTACTTGGCCTCCTGTTTTCTGCATTATTCCGGTATGGTATTTGTAATCTCAAGATAAATGTATCAGAATTTTCAAGAGTCTCTAATGGGTGATTGTTCCATTCTAGTTAATTTCATTTGTGGAAATGATTAATGAGTATATTTCTCCGTGGTACTTTCTTCTAAGACATTTTGCCAGTTTTATTTTTTTATGCCACTATATGTTCCCCAAGTTTATATTAGCTGTAAAATTGCAGTGCTGAAAACTGAAATCATTGTTGTGTTAATTATCACTGTGAAATATGTAGGTAAAAAGACATCTTCTAAGCTGAGGCAGTGACCTCAATCCCTTGAGTCCTGTCACAGTTTCAGTGCCTCTAGAAGTGGAAAGGCTTCTCCTCGTTGGTCCCAGAGCACGATCTTCATGGTCTGTGCAGCCATCAGGGTTCAGCCTTCAGCCTTCAGCCTTCAATCTTTTCTCTGTTAACGTCTGTCTCACTTTTCTCTACACATCTTCCATCTAGCTTGAGAACCTGCCCTTTATCAATCTTCTTTGTGGCTCCTCATGCTCACCCAGTCCCATAATATTAATATTTACCTGGGTTTAATCTCCCTTACTCATTTCACACACTCTACCTAGCTAAGCTCACAGAGCCTCAAGTTGGGATAAGATATTTCAGTCCAGAAACATTCACCGCTTTCATAATCCTGGACTGAGCTAAGCACTATATGTTTCCAATGATATGCTGGAAGTCCAAGGATACACTGTTGAACTCATCATAGTTCCCTAATACAGCTTCTCTGTCCATATATTCAAATTTATTAAGTATTGCCACTTTTATCCTGATGAGCCAGAAGATACTACTCTTCAGGCAATCAAATAAGTCAATATTTTCACTTCTTATTTATTCTATCATTTGTTAAATCATTGAATACTTTTACAGTTTTCACAAATATTTTATTTTATTTTTCCAGGTTTTCTGTGTGTGTGTGTGTGTTTACTAATCCATGTTCATTTAATGCTAAACATCAGTATGTTTAGTCATATAGATGGTAGAATTTAGATTGACCTTTAATTATAACTTAATAGGGAGGCTTTTGAAGGAGTAGCTAAACCTCGCCCATCTCAAAAATTTTCAATGGCTACATTATTTAAACAAACAAAATCAAAGACGAACAACAAACTTTGGTGTTCTCAAGACTACATTGCCTCAGTGTAGTTCTCAGCATCACTCCCCACTTAGGCCTCTGAAATATGAACAAAATGGTCCAAACTGTAACAAATGGGCTGGGTTGCCCAGAAATTTTATTTGGACTTTTTAGTGCAGAATCTAAGAGAGGGACTTGCATGTACATGATTTATTAAGGAAGTGTGCTTCAAGATGAACCTGTAAGGAGCGAGGGGGAAGAACCAAGTAAAAAATGTGGTCCCAAGTAGAGTCTCGCCTTGACCTGATGATGGGCAGCATAGTGACAAGAAAAGGCTCTCAACTGTACATTGTTCTACAGATGTGTTTCAATTTAGAGAAAGTGCTGTTGGGATTTTGGGCCACCTTATCAGACAACCACTAGCCAGAGGGGACCATGGTTAGTCTCCAGGCTTCTCCAGATGAGGTTGTACCCATCGGTCAAGGGCCAGTCTAGGCAAGGATCACATATGTCAGACATTAGTCACTATCCTGGGCACTTGCTAAGTGGGTAGTGGGTTACCAGTCAGGATACGAATGGTATCCACTGCACCAATCTTCTGAATCAGAACAAAATCTATAAATGTACATTAATTCATCTGTTCATTCATCAAGTATTTATTGAGGGAATGAACAAATTCTATGGACGTTGTGAGGGAAAAAATAATATGTGATCCCTATTTTCAAAGTACCCACAAAACATAATCAACAAATTTTGAATTGAACTGGACAGGTCAATAAATATGCATGGAATGAATAAAAACAGTCATTAAAATAGCAAACCCTCTGGTAGCACAGTGACTGAAGACACAGGTACAAGAGGGAATGTGTGGGAATAGCTTCATAATTTTCATCCTAGAGGGCTTGGAAATTTGAATTTGAGAAAGAAAGAAACTCTAGGCTGAGGGATTAGCATGAGTAAAAGTACAGAGTAAGGTTTAGGACCGGTGTGTTTGGGAGAAAATTGGATGTGTCTGTTTTTGTGAGATGATGTTTAAGCAGTTTAAGTTTGGAAATAGTGAGAAATTAAGGTAGAAAGAAAGACTGGAGCAAAATTCAGACTGTGAAGGGCCTTGAATACAGGCTGAACTGCTCAATCTGTATCCATTAGTAGCGGATAAAAAGAGACATTTCTGAAGAGAGCAGATATCAGTGTTGTTTTAAAAGGATTACTTGATTGTAGGCAAAAATGAATACGTACTTGAATTATTTACAGTTTAATAGCATGAGGTACATTGAATTGTTACATACCACTGAGGAATACTGTAAGAAGGTTAGATTTCTAGAATATTTAAAAGTAGGGAGAAGAAATATAAATAGCATGCATTGTCAAAATAAGATGGCTCTGGTATAAAAACCAGAAGAACACTAGGATATATACATTGGTGTCCAACAACTAAATTAACTTCAGTATCCCTGCTCCACCACTTTTTACACTGAAAAGTCCATTTGCATCTAGAGAATACTCACACGTAAACAATTTGGGGAAAAATTTCTGCCACATGTCATATCCAATCCAATAACAAATCCTATCTTTAATGCTTACAAAAGCTATTTAAAATGAAGATTTAAAAATGTGCAACTGAATTCTCCCTGTTTCCAAATCATGCCCAAATTCAAGTCCAGTATGCATATTTTTCCTATCTTTTATTGTGATAAACTACATATAACATGAAATTTACTATCTTAACCATTTTTAAGTGTACAGTTCAGTGGCTTAAACACATTTATATTCGTTGTGCAATCATTACCACCATCTGTCTCCAGAACTCCTTTCATCTTGCCAAACTGAAATGCTATAACCATTTAACATAATTCCCCATTCTCCCTCCCTCAGCCCCTGGGACCATTCCACTTTCTGTCTCCATGATTTTGACTACTTCTAAGCACCTCTAAGTAGAATCACACAGTATTTGTCTTTTGTGTTAGGCTTACTTCACTTAGCATAATGTCCTCAGGGTTCATCCATATTGTAGCTCGTGTCAGATTTTCTTTTCTTGTTTAGGCTGAATAATGCTCCATTGTATGTGTGTGCCACATTTGTCTTATCCATTCATACTTTTACATTTTAGCTATTGTGTATGATGTTGCTATGAATGTGAGTGTGCAACTATCTCTTCAAGACCCTGCTTTCAATTATTTTGCATGTATACCCAAAAGCGAAATTGCTGGATCACATGGTAATTCTGTTCTTAATTTTTTTTGAGAAACCGTCATACTGTTTTTCAAGTTGCTGTACCATTACAATTCTCACCAACAGTGCAAGAGCTCCAGTTTCTCCACATCCTGACCAATATTTATTTTCTGCATTTTTTTGATAGTAGCCATCCTAATGAGTGTGAGGTTGTATCTCACTGTAGTTTTGATTTACATTTTCCTGATTACTAATGTTATTGAGAATGTTTTCAAGTGTTTATTGACCATTTGTATACATTTATCCCCAGTATCTGTGGGAGGATTTGTTACAGACCCCAGCAGATACCAAAATCCATTGGATGTTCAAATCCTTAAAATAAAATGGGGTAGTCATTGAATATAACCTATACACATCCTCCTGTGTACTTCAAATCATCTCTAGATTACTTATAATACCTAGTACAATATAAATAGTTGTAAATAAGATATAAGTGTCATGTAACTAAGCTGCCATCATGCAGCAAATTCAAGTTTTGCTTTTTGGAACATTATGGAATTTCTTTTTATCAAATATTCTTTCTCTGTGGTTGGTTGAATCCACAAATGCCAAACCTGTAGATAACAGAGGGCCTACTGTATGTTTTTTAAAGAAATGTCTTTTCGAGTCCTTTGTCCATTTTTGAAGTGGTTGTTTTTGTTGAGTTTTAGGAGTTCTTTATACATTCTAAATATTAAAATATGGAAATATTTTTCTCCCATTCTGTGGGTTGCCTTTTTATTGTAATAGTGTCATTTGATGTGCAATTTTTAAAAATTTTTATTAAGTATAATTTGTCAATTTTTTTCTTTTTTTGCTTGTGCCTTTGGAGTATATCCAAGAAATTTTTTTTTGCCAAATTCAATGTCATGAAGCTTCTGCCTTATGTTTTCATCTAAGAGTTTTATAGTTTAGGCTTTACATTCAGGTCATAAATTTATTTTGAGTTAATTTTTGTATATAGTGTTAAGTAGGTCCAACTTCATTCTTTTGCATATGGATATCCAGTTTTCCAAGTATCATTTTTGAAGACTGTACTTTTTCCCCATTGAATGGTTTTGATACCCTGTCAAAAATATCTTGACCCATAGTTATGAGGATTTATTTCTGTACCCTAGTCTATTCTATTGCTCTATGTGTTTGTCTTTATGCCAGTATCACATTATTTGGATTACTATAGCTTTGTAGTAAATTTTTAAATCAGTAAATGAGTATCCTCTAGCTATTGTTTTGGCTATTTGGGGTCCCTTGAGATTCTGTATGAGTTTTAGGATGGGTTATTCTATTTCTATGAAAAAAAAAATCACTGGAATTTTTATTGAGATTGCATTAACTCAATAGACCTCTTGGGGTAGTATTGGCATGTTTACAATATTAAATTTTCCAATCCATGAACATGGAATCCGTCTTTCTATCTGTCTTCTTTAATTTCATTCAGAACTTTCTGTGGTTTTATTTGTACAATCTTTCATCTCCTTAGTTTATTCCAAAATATTTTATCTTTTCAATGCTGTTGTAAGTGGAATTGTTTTTATTTCCTTTTCAGACTCTTCACTGTTAGTGTATAGAGATGCAACTGATTTTTGTGTGTCGACTTTGTCTCCTGCTACTTCACTGAATTCTAGTATATATTTTACACTTAGAATTTTAATAAAATACTTTGTATATATCAACACTGTTTGCTAATGTGCTTGTGAAAAATTGGATCAGTATCACTGAACTTGGTTATAAATTGGGAAGAAATCTAAAACAGTAATTTGAGTGTTATTACATAAATGTACTATGCAATTTTATCATTATTCCTCCTATTAGCAGACAATTAACACTCTATGTAATTGCACTGTTCAGTCAGGATGGCAATGGAATGGAATGGCAGTGGAATGGAAATGTGAATGCAGAGAACTGCAGTTTCTGTTAAAGACTCAGACATTAGTTCTGCAGTTACTACTATTTGATAATAATCTAGTGACATAATGGACCACTTACTCAAAACTCAGAAGAGCTTGGATTCTGGTTAACAATTCAATTGAGTTTAACGAATAAGATATTGAGAAACCATTATATGCTTACACTGGATTAAAAACTGGATACACTAAAAATAAGACAAATACAATACCTGACCTCAGGGGTCATGCAGTATAATATCAGTTGTCAAATTATAGAAAGGTGATTGTATTATACAAGGCTAAGTAGTAATAAGAGTGGTATTGGAGTTACAGAAATTGTGTTTGATCCATGTAGAAGGTCAGGAAAGTCTTCCATAAGAAAATGACATTTACTTAATTTGAGATTAAGAATAAGTGGGATTTAGGGGGGGACTAGCACCAAGAAAAAAATGAAAAAATCCAAAACAAAATAGAATATTTAATAGGAGGTTAGAATGACCACGAGAAAAAGAATACCATGTATTATGACTTCAGTCCTCAGTATTTTGACTTCTTCTCTCTGTATACTCATTTTCCAGGTGGTGATCTTTCTGGTCCAATAACATGGATATACTGATGATACTAGGAATTATACCTCCAGGCCAGATGTTTAAGCTTTTAACTTCAGTCTCATAGTCAACATCTCTACTATGATGTCTGATAGTCACCTCAGACTTGACCAGAAAGTAACCAGACTCCTATTTTCTCAGCATTCCCCTTCATGATAAATACCACCTCCATTCACCCAGTTGCTCAGCATGTGGGGGGTGGGTAGGGAGGTGGGGTAGGGGAATTAGAGGCAACATTGACTCTTCACTTTTTTTCACACTGTATATCCTGTCCATTTTGTTGGTTCTTTCCTCAAAATGTATTTCAAATCTGACAACATTTTGCCACCCCCACCACTGGCTGTCTTATTCCAAGCCACTGTCATATATCTTCTAGAGGTCTTCTTGACTCTGCTCTTGATCCACAACCATCTGTTCTCTACAGCATATTCAGAATAACCCTTTTACATGAAATTTAAATCACAGTAGTCTTCTACTCAAAATTGCAATCATTTCCTATCTTGCTCTGAATGAAAGCTAAGAACTCTCTTTCCCTAGGTATCCACACAGTCCATCCCTGAGTTTCATGCTCTGTTCAAATGATTATCTATTCGGAGATACCTCCTCTTAACTTACAATCCAAAATAGCATTTTCTGTCATTCTCGACACTATTATCCTGATTTTCTTTTTCTATATCACTTCTTGGGCTTCTGAAGACAGAATTTCGTCTGTTTTGTTGACCATTCTTACCCTGGTCCCTAAAATAATTCCTGATACATGGTAGGTATTCAATAAATATCTTTCATTATCAATATACAATAGAATGTTATACATTGAGATGTCAATAAACAAATGAAATCATATAGTAATATAGAAACTATTAACAATACTAGTTTCAACTAGTCCCCATATTTCAGGAGAGGAAAGAGGTATCAGAAGTACTATCTCCAGTAGCTTATTAGTTAGCTAATTAATCAATATTTTAATTTCTTTATTCAACAAGCATTTATAAAAGTCTACTATGTGTTTAGCACAGATTTCAAATATATTTTCATTGAAAATAATATTTCTCAAATCAAGATTTCAAATATTCTAGTGAAGAAAATATATAATCCCTACACTCATGGAGCATAAATCTAATTAATAGGAAGAGGGATAAGTAAACAACCTATTGCAATATTATACAAAAAGTGCTGTAACAGGGCTATGTCCTGGGAGTCTTTGAAAGTGACCACCTAAAGGAAGCTGGGGAAGTCAGGGAAGACTTCAAAAAGAAGAGGTTTGCATACTGCTTGTTCTCCTTGGGAGAATTGGCTGAAATGCTCTCATCAACCCTCTTTGATTAGGAAGTTGACACTTCAAGGACAGCTCCTAAATGTGAGCTGGGTCTAGCTGACCTTTCCTATGATTAAGGAATGATTCCGATCAGAGAGAAATAAGAATAAAAACAGCAGTGCCAAAGATAAGAGTGAAAAGTAAAAAAGAGAGGAATGCAAAAGCAAAACAAGCAACTACAAGGATCAGTTGGCACACAGCACATAGAATTTAATAAAAGAATTCTCAAACTATGAATGTATACTTAAAGTCATCATTTTTACAAGGCACATCATTGAATTACACACTGTCTTCTAAAAAAAAAATCTGTCATTGAGAAAGGAACCAAGAACACTGAATGGAGAAAAATAGTCTCTTTAATATATGGTGATGAGAAAACTGAAGAAACACACGCAGACAATGAAATGGACTCCTATATCACACACAAAAATTAACTCAAATGAATCAAAGTCTTAAATATAAGACCTGATACCATAAAACTTCTGTAAGGTAATGTAGTGAAGAAGCTCGTTGATACTGGTCATGGCAGTGATATGTTGGACATGAGGGCAAAAATACTAACAAAAGCAAAAATCAATAAATGGGACTACATCAAACTCAAGACCCTCTATACAGCAAGGGAGACAGTTAACAAAATGAAAAGACAGTCGACAGAATGGAGAAAATTTTTGCAAACCATATATTAGATAAAGGTTAATACCCATAGTACATAAAGAACTTACACAGCTTAATAACAAAAAATCTGATTAAAAACAGACAGAAAAACTAAATAGACATTTTTTCAAATTGGGCATCAACATGGCCAACAGGTACAGATAATAGGTTCAACATCACTAGTAGGTATCAGGGAACGGCAAATAAAAACCACAATGCAATAGAACCTCTTACCTGTTAGAATGGCTATTATCAAGAAGACAAGATTCCAGATGCTGCCATAACTCAGATCAAATTAAAAAGCTTTGCAAAGTGCTGGAAAGTATCAACAAAATGAAAAGTCAGCCTACTGAATGGGAGAAGAGATTTGCAAATGATATTTCTGAAAGGGGTTAATATTCAAAATATACAAAGCACTTATACAACTCAACATCCAAAAAAAAAAAAAACAGCCCAATTAAAACACAGGCAGAGAACCTAAATAGACATTTTTTAAGGAAGGCATACAGATGGCCAACAGACACGTTAAAAGATGCTCAACATCACTAGTCATCAAAAAAATGCAAATCAAAACCACAATGAGATACCACCTCACACCTGCCAGATTGACTATTATCAAAAAGATGACAAATAGCAAGTGTTTGTGTGATAGTGAAGAAAAGGGAACCCTCAAGCATCGTTGGTAGGATTGTAATTGGTGCAGCCACTATAGAAAACAGTATGGAGTTTCCTCAAAAAAATTAAAAGTAGAACTGCCATATGATCCAGCAATTTTTCTTTTGAGTATTTAGCTGAAGAAGATAAAAACACTACACTAATTCAAAGAGATTAATCCACTCCAATGTTTATTGCAGCATTATTTCAACAACCAAGACATGGAAGCAACCTAAGTGTTCATTCATAAATGAATGGTTAAAGAAGATGAAATATATGTGTGCGCACACATATATCTATGCTAAATTTATCTAAATTTATCTAACAAAAAAATAAAAAAGAGAGGCTCCTAAAACATAAAAACTTCAAGCCATGCAAAACCTGGAAAAAAAAAATCTGTCTTTGCAAGACCAAGTCTGGTTATAAAACATGTATAGATGAATCCCTTAGCAGGAAGAAGAAGGAATGCCTTCTTTTTTACAGCTATTTAGCAGAAGCTAACACTTTTCTTTCTCTTTTTCCAGTCAACATATTCTAAGATCCTTAACAGTATCACTCTTTACGTGGTTGAATAAAAAAATGATGGTAACTTGATTGCTCTGGCTTCTTGCTTTCCCATTTATGTGTAATCTTTTAAAAACTGGCTTCTGACAGCTCTGCTGGGAGGCATAGAAGCCTACATAAACAAAGGGGACTAGGAAACTTACAGACATAGAAAGCTTTGATGTTTTGCAAAGAGTTTGGAAATACAGCTGCACAACTCTTAGATGTGACAAAGTAGGCTTACTCTAGTTGGTGACGGAGAGAGAACGAGGAAGGACCTTCACCAGATATCCAGGGAGCCCAGTGTAGGGCTGAGAGTTATGACGTTAGTCTGCTCCTTTATTGCTCTGTGCCTGTGAGCTTCAGCCTCTGCTAGAGAATTAAATTGTTACTGCTAAACCACTGCTTAAGATTTTGTAAGAATAAATTGTTAGTGCTAAACCACTGCTTAAGATTTTGTAAGAAATGACTGCTTGCTGTGACGACCTCTGCAGTAATGCAGTGCTCTTCCAGCATCTAGCCTGCGATAGTATTATTATTATGATTACTATTGTTAACTACATAACACAGAAATTTGCTTTCCTGTTTAAAAAAAAGAAAGAAGAAGATCACCCATTTTCTAGGCTATTTTTCTTGATTTTTTTTTCTGCATGTAAAATATGCCTATTTACAGTTTATTCTATTAACATCTAGTTTCACAGGGTAAAGTTGCTATTGAAAAAGAATCATTTGAAGGCTGTTGGTGAAAGTTTTCTTTAAGATAGTTTTAAAAAGCTAAACATGAAACAGAATAATGATTAGCACAAAATCTCTCCAAAGCATTTCCTCAAATATATATTCACTTTCCACATACAAAAGAAAACTGGAATTGTTTAAAATTGTGAACAAGTCCTTAGCTAACAATACATTTGGTACTAGGATGCAGGGCTCTAACCTCTTAGAAAAATGCCTTTATCTACCTGGCCATTGATTTATTATAAGCAGCCAACTATTTCAAAAAGCCAGCTTGATAATGACTGGCGGGCTGTTTTGGTTTGACAGCACTTCATTTAATAGCTTATATTCCTAAGGTGTATCTATGCAAATTCTGTAGCTTTCAGTTGGTATTAATATATAACTGGCAAACTCTCATTTAAAAGGAAATAAATATCCTTGTCTAGTTGACTTTGGGGCTCATGATGCCTACATACCAATAAACCATCTCTTTTGAAGGCTTCTTTTTATGCAAGGATGTTATCACTTAAGCTTTGATGGTTCAGCTTGTTAGTCATCATTAATAAACCTCCCATAGCTTGTTGTTGAAGACTTTTTTTAATATTAAACTTTTTCAATTCAATGGAGATTTGGCCTCTAAAGTGGGTTAATGTAATCGATCAAATTTGATAATTCATAATAAGGCCATATTAATGCACCTTCTTCCTTGTGACATGCCTCTGATTAGAATTTTTTAAAAAATAAACCTTGTGTGTTAGACAGCATATATTTGCTTTAAGCCTAGGATGATTTTAAAATGTATTATTTAACTGGAATATTTTGTGATAATAGGAGGCATTATTAATAATTATGCTAGGACAACAAGCAGAAGCCAGGAATTTTTTTAATGGAACAAAAGAAGAAAGTAGAAATATTGGTCCAATATTTTGAGAGTTATATGTATGGCTTAAGGTCAAAGTTAGAGAGAGTACTCAATACTAAAATTTTATAATTTTTCCCTAGAAATATGTACTATATAGTAATGTAAATGTTTTGTTTTTGATCAGTATGTGTTATTATTTATTCACTTGTAAATACTTTGTTATAACCATTAATCAATGAAAAAAATGAATGGATTAAGAATTGAGTTGTTAACTCAGGGGCAACTTCCAACTGTACCAGTCATTCAATGTAAGGTGTGTCGCTTTGAGCATTGCTGCTACCAACAATAGTAATTAATATTAGCGCTATGTGGGATAGTTAACATTTATTGAAGGATTACATATCTACAGCACAGTGCTGAGTATGCTACATATATTATTGTATTTTATTCCAAAACTCTTAAGAGGAAGATATTATTTCCACTTTATAGATGGGAAAACCGAAGCCAAGGGAACTTCCTCAGGATCTCCCAGGAAATGTTCAGAACTGATTCATATACGAGTCCTTCTGATTTTAAAGTCTCTGTGAGTCATCTAGGCTTTTCCAGGCCACAGCTTCCCCATTGATAAGATAAATAAAAATGGATAGAAGTAGACAATCTTTAAGAATTTCACTATTAGGATTTGATAATTCCCTTTCTATTTAGCACAAATTAACACATCTTCGATTTATACTTTTACAAATACAGAAAAGAAATCTCAACCACTTCTTAGAATAGAGCACAGTGGACTTAAATTTTCCACCAAAGTTTGATGTTGGATATAGCCAGAATGCTGAAGTCTTTCGTTCAGCTAAAGTGACAATTTAGACCCATGCTACTTATAAAAAAGAGTAAACAATTAATTTAATTTAGAATGTGGAAGGATAAACATTATTTTAATGCTTAGACATGGTGCCTTTAGGGCTCCCTTGAGGACTACTTTGAATATACTTTGTTTTTAAAATGATAAAATTCTCTGTCATTTTGAATTCTTCTAGTGGCATATTTCACAGAGAATAAAACAAAACACTGTCATCATTCAGCTGGTAGTGTTATTCCTTGACTGCCTCTAATATAATGGGATTAATGAGGCATTTTTTCCCACTTTCTGTTACTACTTTATTCAGCTTTACATCTGGAAACTTTTTTATTTAAGAATTTTCATTATTTTACGTGGTTTTATGTAATTTAATTTCTTTAACAAACATGCACTCGTTGACCAGTTTATGCTTGGCACTGTTCTAGATGTTAGGGAACAGCAATAAATACACAGAAAACCCCTGTCGTTATAGAACGTATATTCTAATTAATAAATGCTCATTTTTCCTTCTAAACATTTACAAATTGTGTGAATTAGAAAATTTAAATATGCTGGTTTAACATTTTCCTTAGATATAAGTCTTAACTTCCCAGCCAAATAAACTCCAGAAGGATGAGACTGTATTTTTTTTAATTTGCATTCTTTTTATTGAAGTATAGCCAGTTTACAATGTTATGTATACAGCATAATGTTTCAGTCATACATATATATACATACATTCATTTTCATATTCTTTTACATTATAGGTTACTATAAGACATTTTTTCTTTTTTTAACATGTTTTTATTGAAGTATAGTCAGTTTACAATGTTGTGTCAATTTCTGGTGTACAGCGCGATGCTTCAGTCATGTAGGAACATATATACATTCATTTTCATATTCTTTTTTACCATAAGTTACTATAAGATATTGAACATAGTTCCCTGTGCTATACAGTATGAACTTCTTGTTTATCTATTTTATATATATTAGTTAATATCTACAAATCTTGAACTCGCAATTTATCCCTTCCCACCCCCTCCCCCCACTAGTAACCTTAAGTTTGTTTTCTATGTTTGTGAGACCATTTCTGTTTTGTAAATAAGTTTGTTTGTCTTTTTTTTTTTAAGATTCCACATACAAGTGATATTATATGGTATTTTTGTTTCTCTTTCTGGCTTACTTCATTTAGAATGACATTCTCCAGGTCCATCCATGTTACTGCAATGGCATTATTTTATTATTTTTATGGCTGAGTAGTTTTCCATTGTATAAATATATCACAACTTCTTTATCCAGTCATCTGTTGATGGACATTTAGGTTGTTTCCATGTCTTGGCTATTGTAAATAGTGCTGCTATGAACATTGCAGTGCATGTAACTTTTTGAATTAAGGTTCCTTCTGGATATGTGCCCAGAATTGGGGTTGCTGGATTATATGGTAAGTCTATGTTTAGTCTTTTGAGGAATCTCCATACCGTTTTCCATACTGGCTGCTGCAACAAACTACATTCCCACCAACAGTGCAGAAGGGTTCCCTTTTTTCCACACCATCTCCATTGCATTTTTTTAATCAAATTGCTAACCTGCCCTCCTCTTCCAAAGCTGTAGTGCCCAAGTGATCATGAGAGTATCTATTTAATGGCTAATTCACTGTCCCTCTGAGTTAACTCAATTCTATGCTCCATTACAATTAAAATACACTTTGGTTCATGTCCACACAGCCTGGGGCAGTACTTCCAACCAAAGCACACCCTGCCTCAAATTCTATCTAGGAAATAACAGAAATGGGGGCAAGTTAGGCTCTGCATGTATTACCTCATGGTTTAACATGTATGGCTTGTGTTCAGTTTCCCAAACTTGATCCCAACTCAGTTTCTTTTCTTTTCTTTTTCATTTTATCACAGGCAATCTAGTCTGTAGCTCATGATTTTCCATGTACCACTGACCAAGCAATCAAAATACAAGTTCTACAGTAGTCTACAAATAAAAGCCTAGGTGGGCCACCAGAGATCCAGTAGGAATAACACAACAAAGTCAGATACACACAACATTGCCCCTACATGCCTATGTAAATGTCTTCTTTTTTGTTGTATTAAAAAAAACACTTTTATATATTATATATCTAAGAGGTTGATCACAACTCTACTTTTGAACCCATATAATTTGTGTTGGTCATTCTTGTACTTTTGGAGACAATATTGGAAATTCATGTGGGCAAAATAACTAGGTTTTAGCACATACTTTATATGAAAATTTACATTTTTGTTTTAACACTATAGCTTATTTTATATACTGGGAATGTTTCAATTGACATTAATTATTTTTTGTCTTGATGCTCTGTCAAAATTTGCCCACTAAAAGCCTCTTTTCCAGAGTGACTGAATTGTCTGTTTTAACACTAACTCAGAATATTTGACTTTACTGTACAGATAAGAAATATGTTTTCATTTGAAGAAAAAACATTCTTTAATGGCTTCCAAAGTCAGATAAGACTGGTTTCTGATTCATCTTGATGTTCTCATGCAGAATAGAGTGATTTCATGTTTAGTTCTTGATGTGCCTGTTGGGGGCTATATTAAAGTGTATACCATCTGTTCTTTGAGCATACTATTGGAAATTTTATTTATGAGGCCCTGGGGTCTAACAAGACTTTAAGAATTTATTGTGACATGCCAGTGCCCTCTGAGTTTCTGGAAGAATAAAGCCCACTTTGGTTCTATAATCAGAACAATCTTCCTCAATCAGAGTTCCATTAGATATGGGTGACAACCTTCTCATGGAAGACAATAAAAGCCCACCTCTGGAGGTTTAATGAGAAACAGCAGATCAACTGCTACAAAGTTTGAACAGCAATTTGTGGAAGAAAAAACTTGCATAATAAAATTTGAGAATTAACATGAAAATAATTGTTAATATCACAAATGAATTTTAATAAAAGTTCAACATTTGCACAAAAATGTAAGATGCATTTTCATAGTAAATTGAATTTTCACAAATCACACTTCCACACATAATGGAGAGATCAAAAGTTTTTAGTTTCCTAAGGCATATTTACCATAATTCTTTGATCACAATATGTCACAAGCTTTGGTAATGAGTTTACATCAAAAGAATATCTGAATGATCATAAAGAATTTTTTTCTATAAATTAAAATTTTAAACTCCAAGGTGACCCTTTAAGGACCATTATGTGAATAACATTACTTGGGTAGAGTCTGGCAATTTGAACAGATGATAATATCAAGATTAGAGTGTTTGGAGAGTGTTTTCTACATGCATATCGTTAAACAAATGGTAGTTGAGCTGAACTGAAATTGAAGTTCACTACATTAATATCCAGCCCGGATGGTGCAGTCTCTAAGCTACAAAACTTTCCATAAGATCTGTTCAACAGCCAGATGTAATTAAATGATAATTCTATTTTTACTAAATCTCATCAAGATCATTACAAGAATATTAATGTACAACATTACTGCTTCTGTTATCTATTGTTGCATAATAAACTACCTCAAGATCAGCGGCATAAAAATTAGTCATTTCGTTATGAATACAGATTTCTGGGCAAGGAATTCAAGTGGAGTTAAATAAGGATGGCTGTGTCTGCTCTGTAATGACTGGAACTTCAGCTAGCTTTGGGCTAGAAGCTTTTCCTTTCTCATTTCTGATATGTGGGATGGAATAACTCAAAGTCTTAGTTATTGACTGGCACCCCAAGTTGCTACCTCTCTATGGGTTTCTCATAACATGGCAGCAGTGTTCTGAGAGGGAGCAACTGGGTTCTAAGCAGGTGTCCCAAGAAGAACAGGTGGAAGTTACCTAGTCTTTTCTGACCTAGCTTCAGAAGTCACATAGCATCTCTTCCATTGTACTCTGTTGGTCAGACAGCATATACAAGCCTGACCAAATTCCACAGGAGTGAACATATCTCTCCTGCTCGATGCGGTATGTTAAACTCACATTTCAGAAAAGCATGTAAGATGTGAGAATTTTTAGCAGTATTTGGAAAATGTAACCTGACACAGTTACATACAGGCATACCTTTTATTTTTATTTTTTATTAACATTTTTTATTAATTTATAATCATTTTACAATGTTGTGTCAAATTCCAGTGTAGAGCACAATTTTTCAGTTATACATGAACATATATATATTCATCGTCACATTTTTTTCTCCGTGAGCTACCATAAGATCTTGTGTATATTTCCCTGTGCTATACAGTATAATCTTGCTTATCTATTCTACAGTTTTGAAATCCCTTCTATCCCTTCCCACCCTCCGCCCTCTTGGCAGACACAAGTTTGTATTCTATGTCTATGAGTCTGTTTCTGTTTTGTATTTATGCTTTGTTTGTTTGGTTTGGTTTTGGGTTTTTTTAGATTCCACGTATGAGTGATCTCATATGGTATTTTCCTTTCTCTTTCTGGCTTACTTCACTTAGAATGACATTCTCCAAGAGCATCCATGTTGCTGCAAATGGCATTGTGTTGTAAGTTTTTATGGCTGAGTAGTATTCCATTGTATAAATATACCACCTCTTCTTTATCCAGTCATCTGTTGATGGACATTTAGGCTGTCTCCAAGTCTTGGCTATTGTAAATAGTGCTGCTATGAACATTGGGGTGCAGGTGTCATCCTGAAGTAGGGTTCATTCTGGATTATGCCCAGGAGCGGGATTCCTGGGTCATATGGTAAGTCTATTCCTAGTCTTTTAAGGAATCTCCATACTGTTTTCCACAGTGGCTGCACCAAACTACATTCCCACCAGCAATGTATTATTTGAGCTTCACTTTATTGTGCTTCACAGATACTGCATTGTTTACAAATTGAAGGTTTGTGCAACTCTATGTTGAAGAAGTCTTATGGTGCCATTTTTCCCTCAGAATTTGCTCATTTTGTGTCTCTGTGTCACATTTTTATAATTCTCACAATATTTTAAATTTTTATTGTTATTATATTTGTTATGGTGATCTGTGATCAGTGATCTTTGATGTTACTATTGTAATTGCTTTGGGGCATCATAAACTGTGCCCATAAGACAGCAAGCTTAATCAACAGATGTCATGTATGTTCTGACTGATCCATAGACTGGCCATTCTCCCATCTCTTTTCCTTTCCTCAGGCCTCCTTATTTCCTGAGACACAACAGTACTGAAATTAAATCAATTAATAACCGTACAATGGCCTCTTTTGAAATACCTACAAAAGATTTCTTTCAAAATAATACTATTCATTGACAATGTACCTGGTCACCCAAGAGCTCTGATGGAGATGTCCAATGAATTTAGTATTGTATTCATGCCTGCTAACACAGCAACCATCCTATAGCCCATGTATCATGGTATCATTTTAACTTTCAAATCATGGCTTAAGAATTGCATTTTGTAATATTATGGCTGGCCTAGAGAGTAATTCCTCTGATGGATCTGAACAAAGTCAATTGAAAATCTTCTAAAAAGGATTTAGTATTCTAGATGTCAATAAGAACATTTGTGGTTCATGGAAAGTAATCAGAATATCAACATTACCAAGAGTTTGGAAGAACTGATTCCAATCTTCAAGGATGGCTTTAAGGGGTTCAAGACTTCAGTGGAGTGAATAGCTGCAAATATCGTGGAAATAGCAAGACAAGTAAAATTAGAAGTGGAGCCCAAAGATGAGATTCAATTGCTTCAAAATGTTATAAAACTTGAAAGGATGAAGAGTTGCTTCTTGTGGATGAACAAAGAAAGTGGTTTCTTGAGATGGAATCTACTCCTGGTGAAGGTGCTATGAAGATTGTTCAAATTACAACAGAGAATATCCCCCTTCTGTCCAGTCATCAGATGGACTATTGAAACAGGGCATGATCCCTTGGATCCTGACTGTGGTTAAGGATTTAACACTAAAGTTGTAGTCACTAACTACCCTGCCATACATTCACTCTAATGCAGGCAGTAGTGTCTACCGTTTTGCCTTTAATTCCAATAATAACTTTGAGAGTAGGTTCCTTCTTGCAAAATCACCTATAAATATCAATAATGTTCTGAACTTGAGCCTATCCATCCTTACACCATCAATAATGTGACATGCCCTAGGACCAATTCAACACACTTATGATGGAATTTGGTACATTATTTTCTGAAAATATATCAGGATATTGGTAGCATCTAGCAATTTCTAGGAGTTCTAAAATTAATTGTGAGTCCCACACCAGAGCCAAATTCCTACAGTTAGCAATGGCTTATAAATCTAAGTAAAAACCTAAAACTCACAGTAGCAAATCAGATATAAATTTCCTCTCTCTGTGCAAAAAAATACTACACTATCTAAAGAAATATTGATATGGGACAGTTGACTGAATGCAGGAAGAACTAAATTTTCAGCTCATCATGTTAGGAGAGTGTTTTAGTCTTACTCAATTTGATAAATTTACACAGCGCTGCATAGATTTGACCCACCTGATATTACATCTAGCCCTGAACAGTGCATTTTCCTAGAACTAACAATTTTCTGGTCTTAGAGTCATTTTAACAGTGTCTAAGTCAACACACACATTTCAGTGGCTATCTGTGATCAGATCTGATTAATCTTTGCCACATTGCACCACTGCTCCCATATTCAGGTGATTATGTGAAAATATGATCTTAGCAGAAAAGATGATTTTAATCAAGAGAGCTGATTATGTTAGGTCCACAATTCCAGAAAAGTCCCTTCAAATATATAAGCCCCGAAAAATATAACTCCTTTAAATCAGAGACCTATGTAGTTTTGTGTCCAAGAATGCTATATTCAAGATGCATATTTAAACAAACAAAACTAACTTAAAGAAATTTAATTTATTATTCATATGGCTCAAAATATTAAAGGGGACTTAAATATATAATGCACATTTCTTTTTGTATTTTGTTTATTTTTTCTACATCCTGCAGCTGCACTCCAGATTCTCAGAAACATTGGAAAAACCTCAGTCATCATCACCACCTGAACAAATCACTCCCTCTTCCCTACTTCTCTCCCACTCCATTATGCAGATCAATTTAACCTCTAAGTTTTAGTTACTTCTTTTTTACTCATCTCTCTCATTTTGTCACCATCTCTCCATTCTAGCATTTTGCCCATGGAAACACTAAGAATCAGTCTATGAAGTCAAAACTCTCAAGGGTGTGGAAGGAAGAAACTAACCAGGCAAAGGGTAGATCCTCTTTTGCTCACAAGTGAATGATGAACTAGCTCATTAATAATTTTTGACCCATACCCCAAAGTAAGCCTTCTTTACCACTCTCTGCACAATAATATGCATTTTTATCACAGCCTTTATCACAGTATGTTATGTATGTGTGTTCAAAAGCTGCATGAAGGCAAGGACCATTATTTGTGTTTTTCATCTCCAAATCCTCAGTGCTTTGTCACACAGAAGATGCAATATATACATACTGATTGAAAGACTATATCCCAGAGATCCAATGATCCAAGAGATACACTTAGAAGGAAATGCTACTATAAACTCATGTAATGTATTTTAAAAACTAATTTGAAGCATAAATTCTTCAAGGAAGTTAAAGTCCCAACAGAGTGTACATAAGATTCAACTATAGAGATACGTACACAGACAGACAGTCAAGCCCTACTGTCAGATCTGTTAGTTCAAAATCTTGAGAAGTGAGTTCACAAATGATTTCCTGTGAACTGCAAGGGAAAATATTATCTGATAGAACATTCTTATGATGAGTCATGTTTGGAAATTTATGAGGAGTCTCAAGGTTTAGGAACCAGAGATATAGTTATAAAGAACATGGAGTCAAATATAATAGTCACAATGACAATTTTGGTTCTGATCATGGCTGAACAAGTTTCTTCCTTACATGTTACTTTATATTCAAATAATTTTTATACTGTACATATATTACCATTAGGAAGAAAAAAATAATTAAAATTAAGCATGATTTTTAAAAGAACAGTAAAACACAGGAAAGGCTTCAAGGGTAACACACCCGAAAAGGAGCCTATCATTTTCTGCCTCATGCCTTCTCTTACTTCTCTATTCCTTGGAAAATGATATCACTGTCCTCAATTCAAAATTAATTGGCTTACTTGTTCTAGGAAGTCAGTCTTGTCATACTCTTCAGCGTGACCCAGGCAGCCCTGCTATGTAGAAAGCTTTACCATCCTCTGTCATAGCACCTATCACATCATATTTTTGTGGTTATTATGATTTTCTTGCACACTATTATGAGTTGCAGACTAGGAAATGTTTCCTTAGTCTCAGAGACTTTCATAGAATATGTTTTTAAGACTTTGATGAATAAATACAGAAGCAAAGCAATTCTGTTCATTAGAAAATGTGAGAATCCTCTCTTTCCCCATAACAAGCCCCACTGTAAATACTTATATAAACAAAGAAACAAATAAACATTTTAACACTGTAAGTAACCTAGGTCTAGGGCAAGAAAGAAGCATCACCAGATGCCAGAAGTAAAGAGGGAAACAACAGTAGTGATAGACATGACATTCTGTGCCCATACTGTTCCTGGATTTGATAAATGCTATGAGGTTTTAATACTAGTGTAGAGATAGAATTGAAGCTTCAGGTCTATTAAGATGAATCACTTATACAAGATGACAGTTTGGGATTAACATAATCCTACACTATTGGTGGGAATGCAAATTGGTGCAACCACTATGGAAGTTCCTTTAAAAACTAAGAATAGAGTTACCATATGATCCAGCAATCTCACTTCTAGGCATATATTCAGATAAAACTATAGCTAGAAAAGATATATGCACCCCAATGTTCATAGCAGCACTATTTACAATAGCCAAGATGAAAACAAAGTAAATGTCCATTGACAGATGAATGGATAATGAAGATATGGCATACACACACACACACACACACACACACACACACACACACACACACACACACAGAGAGTGGAATATTACTCAGCCATAAAAAAGAATGGAATAATGCCATTTGCAGCAACATGGGTAGACCTAGAAATTATCATATTAGGTAGTTAGTCGAACAGAAAAAGACAAATATCATACAATAGCACTTCTATGTAGAATCTTAAAAAAGTGATACAAATGAACTTATTTATAATCAGAAACAGACTCACAGAAATAAAAAACAAACTATGGTTACCAAAGGGGAAAAGGTGGGGGATAAATTAGGAGTCTGGGATTAACATATACATACTACTACATATAAAATAGATAAACAATAAGGACCTACTGTAGAGCACAGGGAACTATGTATATCTTGTAATAACCTATAGTGGAAAAGAATCTGAAAAAGAATATATATATGTATATATAATTGAATCCCTCTGCAGTACACCTGAAACTATCACAACACTGTAAAGCAACTATACCTCAATAAAAAAGAGGGCATACTCCTGTAACATATCATTACGGTCCACCATCATGTTTCTAAGTGGAAAGAAGAAACCTTTGAAAATTGAACACCATCACGTTGAGACAGACTTGGGCCAGGGGGAGTTAATCACGTTTCAACTTAGATGGGATCTCCTTTGAAGGATGAACTTGAGACTCCTATAACCTCTATTAGTGATTATTAGTGATTTGGTCACTATTACTTTCAGCCTCACTAAACGGAAATGCTGATGCAAGTCAGGGCAGTAGCTCCATCTGGAAGGAAATATTAAATTAGGAAATTAACTTTGCTTCATGTTCTAATATAGCAGACATGATTGCAGTTGTAATTTATGTTTTCCAGTGCTTGAACATAATACAGAAATATTTTCCAAAAATATCTGAACTAATTTTTAGCATAAAAGAACACATGAAAACCAGCCTCATTACATTTAAACTCCACATTGAAAAATCTATTGATTTTCAAAGAGCATACTTAGCAACAAGAAGCCACCTATGAGCCCCAAGATTTCGTTTGTGAGTAGAACTCTTGATGACTAGTACATATTATCAAGCAATATAATTGTGTTTAATAAAGAAAATAGATCATTTCATTAGGTGTCTAATGTTAACTTCTGCTAGAATTGCAATCAGACATTTTAACTAATTTAAAAGTATACAGTTCAATTTAAAGCAAATCAAACAGAGCACCTGCTCATTAATGGAAAATTAGCACCTTGAGAAAAATATGGGCCCTTAATTACAGAGCACTAAACTCATGAAATTGCTTTTCTCCATAAAATTAAGTGAAAATAATTAAGTGTGCTGAAGAGAAGAGACCATCTTTGCTGGTGAAAATACCACTTTACAAGTTACTCTCTACTTCACCCGCTTTTGTTTTCCTAAGTCAGTAATTGTGGCTATTAGTTCATTCTGCCAAACCAAAACAATTCTAGTTAAGAAAATATGCTTTAATAATTTCTCTTCATCTCTTTATAGTTGTGAGAGAAGCTTTTTCACACTATTTTGAAATTATTCCCTGTGTGATGAACAACAGGTCCCTTGCATGTACAAAAAAACCAAAGGAATTATTTGGTACTCATTTGAGTAATACAGTGAAAAAGAGAGTATAAAGAGAATGAGCCTTGGAGTTAGACAAACCTGGATTAGAAATACAACTCTGCTTTTGATTATCTGTGTGACCTTGGGCCATTTACTTCACCCCTCTGGGCCTCATCTTCCTCATCTTTAAAATAGGGGGGTATATGACCTATACCTTAAGATCATCACACAGATTAAATAATATGCAATATGTAGTAATAAATAATATTGGAAAGCATTGAAAGGGTTTGGAATAGTGTCTTTGGTGCTAAATAAAATGTTGGAAAAAATGGTGGAGATTGGTGGGGCTACATCCAGAAATGCCAATTGCTTGAATGCACAGCTTCAACTACTAATTGATTTTTAGCTAAATAATCCACAAATAGCAGTCAAAAGCAACACAGCACTTAAGGAAAACGTAAATCTTCTAAAAGTTTAGAGTATGAAAAAATTCAAAATATTTTAAAGGTATTGTACTGTAGCACAGTTTGCTGAAGGGCAGTATGACATGTCCTTTACTTTCAAAGGAGATCATTTGAGAGTTTACATATTTTAATGTATTTAATTGTCTCTGGTCATGTTACATGTGGCTGGCCACAATAATTTTATAGAAATCACTTAGTCCTCAATTCTTAGGGTAAGACTATGTAAAGAAATTGAGTCAATTTAAGATCAAATCAGAAAAAAGTACCAAGTCAATTACAGTACAGGTGGTATTTACTGAACTCAAGAAGCGTTGACTATCTCAGTCACTTTAATATTCACCCCCTTTTCTTATACAAAATGTAGAGGAATTATGGCAAGTTTCTTGGCAGCATAGTCTTTTACTAGGGAATCATTCCTTCTGTGAGAAGCATGAGGAATATGAGATTCAAAGGCTTGGAGAAGATGGGCCCTAACTTATCACAGAATAGAGGACAGGCCCTGCTCTCCGTCTCTGCTGTGTAAAATTAGGAACGGTGCTTTGTTGGATGTGGTCTTCTCCCTAAAACTGTCATTTAAAATTAAAGAATTATAGTGTGTCAGCAACAGGCCATTTTCCAGAGCCAGCCCTAAGCAAAACTGTGAAATAGATCAAGTTATCTTTGCTAATTTCACCGTCCTTCCTAGTAAGTCTACTCCTCACCTGAGGCATATTTCTTTCTAGTCCCGATAGAACAGGCTCTCTTAACTGTCACTAATTGAGGAAGCAAGATAATTCCCTTTAAAATATCAACTGTCCAATAGTAATATCTCCCAGGAGTATTATAATGATTCTTGCTGACCAAAAGAATCTTCAGTTCCCGAAGAACATTTCTAGAAGTGCAAGTTAGCACTATCATGAGTTCTTGTGTGTTTATTTGGGGGCAAAGAAATTTTCTTAGTGTAACTGAAATTCTACAGGACAGATACTATGTACTGATAAAGCCAAGTCTAATACTATCGTTTTTCACATGTTTAGCTTACTTTCCACCCTGAACAGATAAAGCGCACACACACACACACACACACACACACACACACACACACACACACACACACGTGTACATATGCTTCTATGAAAGAAAACCCGCCCATATTTAGAGGAGACATACACTGTAAACAAGCTGCTTCTTGCTCTATAAGGCCAAGAGATATCTCTGTACTGCTTCTGACATAATGCAGTGTAAGGCATTTGTTTTTCTGGGACTGTTCTAGCAGTGAAAGGAAGAAAAAAAATCTCAGGTTTGCTTTCTTGGTGTCTCAGGGAGATATAGTGATAGTCCAGTTTTTGATATAAAGGTTATCATCTTCATCTCTAGTCTGCACTTAAATTTTACATCAAATCTTCTCCTCTGAGTTCTCTTCTGTTCAGTACACCACATAATCTTACTTATACTTAGGAGAAAATAAATATAAGCCTTTTTGACTTAATACCCCTACTTGATTCTTTAGCTAACACCATTATTTGCAGTCACTGCTGTCTTCTTCAAAGAAGGCATTCATAGTCATTACAGCCAATCTCAACTTATCATTCTGAACGCCATCTTCTACCATCACTCATCTAAGTTGTTTAAAGAAACTTGTTTTAATATAAAAGTTTCCTGACATAAAATATAAAACTTAAACTATCAATAGGGTCACCTGAAAGGATACACTATAGAAGCAAGGAAAACTGGAAAGAGATAAATCTACACAAAAACAGAAAACATAGAATTTAATCATTTCATTCTAAGATCAGATTAATGTAATCTAGTCTTTCTTACAGAATTAAAAGAAAATCACGTGTAAATCAGTAAAATGTATTGCCAGTAAAACTAAGTTAAGAAAAACAGGAGGATAAGACTAGGCAACAGAACAAGAACCAAAAGTGATAAATATTTAGAGTAATTAGACATAAACTTTAAAATAAGTGTGATTAATATATTCAAGTAACTAAAGGTGCAGTAAAATTCTAAAACAAACAAAAAATACAATAACAGAAATTCAGGATTCAGTAGGCAAGTTGAATAGCCTGTTACTCATGGAATACTCAATTGGAAAATAGGTCAGTAAAAAACATTCAAATTGAAGCATGAAGAGGAAACAACGAAAATATATCAAAAAAGTCTAAAAGACACATGATTTCATGAAAATGTCAGATACATGTTAATGGGTTGTAGGAGAAAGAAAATGAGGTAGATGAATCACTTAAAAAGGACCTAACATTTTTCAAAACTGACAGTATTGAAAAAACAAAAAGAACTTATATTTAAAAATAATCAGAGGAAAACTGCTTAAAACTGAAGATAAAAAAAAAAGGTCTTCGAAGTAGCCTGAGAATTATTGAATATTTTAAGAGAAATAATAAGAATGGAAGTTGCCCATTCAACAGAAATAATAGAAGCCATAAAATAATGGAATATCATCTTTAGAGGTGGGAATTCTATCTAGAATTCTACCAATGCACACACTACTAAAATTGAGTGACTTTCTTATCTGATTGGTGGTGGAAGTTGGTGAAGGGCTGTTGGGGTCTCACAGTTTTCCCACATCAGTTTTGGAGTAAATGGGGAGAGGATTCCTTGAAGTAGAAAGAACAAGAAGAGAGAAAGTTGATTCATGCTCAGTTTTTGACACCAAGGCATAGAAGTAGACATATATGTTTGAGGACAGAGATCCAAGATGGCTCTTAGAACTGTCCATATGCATGTGTCAGCTGAAGTCATGAGACTTGATGGAAAACATATAAAGTCAAAGGATAACAAAGTCTAGAAATATTTAAAGGGTAGCAGAAATTTCAAACAGTCTGAAAAGAGTAAGTAAAGAGGAGATCGCTAACAGCCATAGTGAAGCAATTTGAGAAGCAAGGCAGGGACTGTGTTAGAGAGCATTCTCCAGAGAAACAGGACCAATAGGACGTGTGTATGTCTATAGCTATACCTATACCTACACTTATATCTATAATCTATACCTATATAAAGAGAGAGAGACATTTTAGGGAATTGGCTCATGCAGTTGTGGAGACTGGCAATTCCAAAATCCGTAGGGTAGGCTGTCAGGCTAGAGAGCCAGACAGGAACTGCAGTTCGAGTCAGAAAGCAGTCTGCTGGCAGAGACCTTACCGGGGTTCAGTCACATACACTGTCCAGATGATCTCAGCAACACATTACTCTATCAGGGCTGCATCCTTAAAAATGACTTCCACTGTAGAAATGGTGGACAGAAGTAAATTTCAAGGACAGAGGAGGGGGTGAGGATCCTCCTGTTGCCCGGTCCAGCTCTCAGATCAACCAGTGGTCACATCCTCTTCATGATCTCCTTCAACAACCTTTTAGAGGAAGATAAGAGCACAAAGGAGGTACTAAGAGAGTTCTATGGCATTCAAGGGAAGAAAAAATTATTCTCAGGGCAGAAAGGGAGGGATTTATAAGGGAAAATGCCACTTGAGATGGACTTCAAGGACTGAGGAAAATATCAAAGTGTGGGATGTTGCGGTGATCGAGGGAGAAATTCTACCACCCCACCTAGAGAGAACATGATAACCTAAGACATGGAGTTAGGGAAATGGACTTAAAAGCTAACATAGAATTGCTTAGTGGCTGAAATTTAGAATCTGTGTGAAGGAATAGTTAAAACTAAAACTAGAAAAATCACTTGAACCTAATAACACCAGTATCAAAAAAGAGAATCTGCCTATATTTGACAAACAATAAGCAAACCAAATGATTTTTATGCAGGGAAGGGTGAATTTAATAAAAAGAGATGGGAACTTATGACTTGCCAGGAGGATCTTGAAGTAATTCAGACAGGAAATAATTTCTTCCTAATTTAGTGTGGTAGAAGACAAAATGGGAATAATAAGATCAAGAATAATCTGTACTAGTTTTTCGAGAATTTTATTTCATAAGCCACTCATAATATTTTTTAATGGAAGAGATATATACTAATATTTTATTTAGCTTGGGAAGGATATTTAAAAGTTATGCTCTGATACAACCTCATTCATTACCTACTCTGTAGTTAATGTTGTCCACACATTGGTGCTTGAAAGATTCTTACTGGCTGTTGGGTTATCAGGCAAGACTAACCTTGAGATCATTCATTCAATCCATATGGGTGCATGCTATGTAAAATATGTTCTAGGCTCTGGATTACTGCAGCAAACAAAACTGAATCACTACTCTTCCAGAGCTTATACTTTAGCCAAGAGAGACAGATAAATAAACAAACAAACACAAAATAAGCTACAAATAAAACGAAAAGCTTTGGATTTTATTATAAGGTAGATAAAAAGACTTTGGGGCGCCTAGTTTTGTTTCAAAAGGATCACTGTAGCTAACGTGTAGCATTTTCATCTGTACTAATAGAAAGGGACAGATGATCTGGGATAAGAGGTAAGCTATTCTGGGTGAGAAGTAATGATGGCCCAGTCTGTGGAAGTAGCTCTGGAACTGATGAGAAATTCCAGATATATTTTGAAAGTATTTGACAAGATGTGATGATCATTTGGATATGAAGATGAGAGCAGGAGAAGATGAAGGTTGACATTTTAAACTAGAGATTTTGTGTGAGAGACTAGCCTAAGCATTGTAGATGCCAGTAGCATACATCACCCAGCTGTGACACCCAAAACTGTCTTCAGACATTGCTAAATGTCCCCTTTGGCACAAAATTATCCCCAGTTGAGATCTATAGCTTTTGAATAAACAAGGACTAGATTCAAAGCAGATCAAGTATTTGTTCTAAGATATGCTAATTTGGGATAATTATTTTCTATCAGGTTGGGATTTGGAGAGACAAATAATGTAGCTTAGAAGAGAAGTCAGGGAAGATATAAATGTGAGAGACATCAGCATAGAAATGACATTAAGGTCGTGAGAATGAAGGAGAATAAATGCAGCTCAGGAGAGAAGACAACTGAGAACTGAGCCTGGAGCAAGCCATGTTTAGCTGAGGGGAAGATGAATCAGATCCAGGAAAAGCCACTGAAGACTGCTATCCTAGAAGACGAAACACGACAATGTTAAAACCAGAGAGAGAGACTATTTCAAACGTTGCTGAAAAGTCTAGGAAGATGAAGACTAGAGTTTGGATTTATAACTATGGAGGTTATGGGTGACCTTGACAGGAGTAACTTTTGTAAAGAGGTAGAGATTTAACAAAAAAAAAAAAAACAAAACAGAAAGAATCAAAGAGATAAGGTAAAGAAGTGGAGCCCACTTTAAAATTTCTTTTTAAAGAGATTTATAGAGATTTGCTGTAGAGGAGAATAAAGAATTGCACAGCATATGGAAGGGAATGTGAGGCCAAATGATTTTTGATTGTTGTGTTTTAAAGATAGGGAAGCTGTAGCATATATGTTTGCCGATGTGAATGATCCAACAAAGAGGAAAAGACAGTGATGCAAAAAGAAGTAAAACTTCTGGAGTGAAGTCCTTGAGTAGGGCAACAGAGGCCAGGATCTACAACACACATGGAAAGGTGTTAAGAGTGTGAATGATCTGATCCAAAGACACTGGGGAATGAGTTAAGTGCCACATTTCAAGCCACTGGAGCAGAAGTGAAAATCAGACAGGCCACCCCCTAGAAATTACTTCATAAACTTATCACCTGAGTTTGATTCCAAAATAGCGTGTTGTGAGCAGCCAAAAATATTTCCTATGAGTGAAGCAAGGGCCACTGTAGATACACCTTCTTACATTGACTAAGGGATCAATGTGGACATCTCCCTTGGAGCCAGGATGGTTACAAATATTCCCTGGCACTTACCAGTTCAACTATTGCTTATATGCATCAATCATTCCCTGCTTGGTTCACAACCATGTATAGTTTTGGAAATGCATTTTACTGTGTAAAATGAGGTCCACCTGTGTTAAACTCTCCATCTCTTAATTCAAAATCTGCTCTATTTTATGTACCCAAAATTATGTTTCATGGCCTAGTTCTAGTGCCGTACTCCCAAGGGGTAGAAATTGAATTATGATGACCCTGAGTAAAAGAAAAAGCAGAAATTTATTTGGCTCTATTTTTGTAGCCAGATTTTTTTCCCTTCATCTACACTTAATATTTCACCTTAAAAAGTACACCAGATTGCCATGTAACAATTTTAATGACTATGAAGATAACATCTTATGAAGTGATTTATAAAATAATTTTGCAAGTTTTGTAATAATGCAAATTGAACAACTGTGGAAATAATTTACTCTTCTAGGCTTTATCTTCTGCAGACAGTAGGAGAGATAAGCCCTGGTGCTACTAATACATTTAGAAGGAAGTCATTTACCAAATGCATATTGTTAATTTTGTTACATGGTTCAGCTTCATTTGACTGTATTTCTCCCCTAAGGAGAGCTTCTTGAAATGATGCCCGACAGCTATGAACAATTCAGATGGTAAAATCTTATAATGCACTTGCTTGTAATCACAAAGTAAATTTTTTTACACTTTTGATCCTTTCGAATACATGCAATGTATAAGCTACCCATTTCAGTCCTACTCTTCAATTCATGTGATGTATCCTTTACTAAAGGTCAGCAGTGTAATACTAATTCGGTCAAATTCCTTTAAGCACATTCTCATCTCCATCTGCGGTACAGCAAAATAAAATAGCTTTCATTGCAGACACAATAGAAGCTTAAAAATGAAATAAGGACAATAACATTGGATATTTATAAATTCTGGAAAGGTTCTTTCTGCAGGGCTGCTTCTTGTAGCTTTTTTTTTTTTCTTTGCTACTGTGGGTTTATCTGATCATTTTAACAAAAGCAGTCATTATTTTAAAGGAGGACATAAGTTTTCTATTTTATGCCACCATTCTATCACCCTTTAATAATGAGTGATAAGCTATCTATAATTGTCCACTTACAAAGAATGCTTATAACTATCCCTGGAAAAAATATAATACTAAAATCCATAATTTAATTCACTCACCATGAGCAATACAGATTTCAGTTCTTGTTAGCATTTGTGTAATAAAGCACTTAAGAACAAATTGGGTTTCATTTCCTTTTAAAATATTTACTAGTAATAAGGAGAAGCTCCTTTTCCACAGTTTTTATGTGGGAGCAGAGGAAGGGCTCTACATACATCATTTTGCCTTCATTCTCCTTGTGGCAAATACCTTTCCCTGCTCCCTGCTCTTCCTGCCAAGGATCCATGAAATGCCCTCTTCCATTTCTCTTCCCTTAACCAAGACACATCAGCCTTTAACAAGTGAATAAATATGTACATATATACACACATGTATACACACACACATATATGTACATCAATTATTCACATTTATATGTCTTCCAGGTATGTGCACTAATATACATATGCTTTCTATATAACATGTGAATTTGATCAAGTCCACCCACCAATGTAAACATAGAAACTATACAAATGTAGATGGTACTCACAACCATGAGCCATTCATAAGAAAATTATCTTACTATGAGCAACCTCTGTGCTAAACAATTTATAGTCGGTATTCTCGTTAGTCTTCACAACTGTAGTTATGAGTAACCTCATTTTAGAAATGACGAAATTAAAGCTCAGAAATGTTAAGCAATTTGTCAAGGATTAAGTAGCCCAGTTGGTGAGTCAAATTTTTAACCCAGGTCTACCTTGCGGAGAGAGCTCACAATGTTCTCATTTATTCATCCATTCAATGAATATGAATTGATCATATATTATGTGTCATGCACTGTGCTAGGTGCTAAAGTATGTGAATGAATGAGACAGACATAATCCAGGACCTCAGACACTTATGATCTAGAGGGGTCAGACATATTAAAAAAACATTGCACAAATAATCACATAAGACAAAATTTGCAAAGTAATAGCACATATAAATATACTATAAATAAATAAATAGTGTATGCATTTACATTTATTTATTCTGCATAGCCTGGAGAGCTTTTTTATTATTTGAATTATGTAGCAATATTTATGAACCAGAAGATCGCCTACTCAGACATACACAGGCACATACACATACACGTACAGAAATTTGGTCTCCTAACTTAAAAGACAGATATGACTCACTGGGCCAGAATTTTTGCAAGACAATGACTGGCTTGAGCTGAGGAGAGATGGGCTGTTTAGATGGCTAGAGGCTCTCTGACCCCACACATTCTCTACCACTCCCAACTGTCACTTTATTCATTAGCAAAGGCTGTCAGGCACTGTAGGCATTTGAGTTACATCCTTGATTGGGTTACAGTTTTAATAAGTGTTAGGATCAGGTAATATTATCACAAATGAAATTACACATCAAAGTAAGGTCTGCAGAATTCTAAGATGACCACCAAAGAGTTACACCCTGGTAAACCCCCTCTCCTGAGTGTGACCATGATAGGATGTCACTCCCTTGATTAGGTTAATCTATGTGGCAAAGGTAAAGGGATTTTGCAGCTATAATTGAAGTCCCTAATCAGTTATCTTCAAATTAGTCAAAAGGGAGTTTTCCCTGGGTGGGCTTGTGCTGATCAGGTCAGCACCTTTAGAAAGGATCCAAAGTTCAGAGACTGGAAGCAGCAGAGATAGCCTCCTGCTGGCCTTGAAGAAGCAAAGTGCCATGCTTTGGACAGCACCATGTGGCAGGCAGTGGTGGGCGACTTCTCAGAACCGGGTGATTCAGTCCTACAGCCACAAGAAACTGAATTCTGCCAACAAGCAGTGAGGCTGGAAGTGCACCCTGAGCCTTAGATGAGGGCATATCCCAAACTTAAAACCTTATTGCAGCCTTGTGAGATTCTAAGCAGAACACTCAGCTAAACTGTGCCCAGACTCCAGATCTTTGGAAATTATTTGAAGCTACATTTGCAGTAATTCGTTACACAACAATAGAAAACCCACAAAGAAGTTCTGAACATGCAGGTGAAGAGAGCAGTAAGGAAAAGCAGCAGCAGTTTATGGAGGCACTACAGCAGAGATGAGAGCGGGTAGTGGTAACAGTGTGTGTCATGCAGGGAGGGTGGGCAGGAGCTGCTGAGGCCCAGAATATGCAGGGACTTAGGGCTTACATTTTATGTCCAATCCCAAAATTTAGGGGAGTGGAAACTAGGATATGGAATGAAAGTGACATTTGTCTTAGGCTCTTACAGGCACTACCTACACCTAACCTTTAAATATTCTCCCTTTTTGGAAACATATACATATATGTACACATATCATGTATTGTGCGCATTTCCTGTATGTGCACTTGTGTATATTTGAATCTGAAACTGCCTGGGAAACCTGCCTCCTTTATGCTTCACCCAAATTTATTGGCCCAGAAACATCTTGGTCTTAGTTATGGAGGAGTACTTTAGCTTACTTTTCTTTGTATAAGAGTCAAGGTAAAAGGAAAGAGGAAGAAAGAAAGGAAGAAAAGAAAGGAAGAAAGTAGGAAAGAAAGGAAGGAAGGAAGGGAGAGAGAGAGAAAGAAAGAAAGAATGAGAGGAAGGAAGAGAGGAAGAAAGTAAGGAACGAAGAGAGAGAGAGGAGAGAGGGAGGGAGAGAGAGAAAGAGTGAGAAAACTGTAGCATCGAACAATAAGTAATATTAAATTATTATATAGGTTTCATTTAAAAAAATCAAGTTCAATTAATCTATTCATTTCTTTCATTCCATTCTGTTTCCTTAGGTTTGGCAAACGTTTGGGTGATCTTCTAAGCATATGCCATCAAGAATATAGAAGGAAGTTAGAGTAGCTGCTGACCAAAAGCTTGCAGTTTCATGTAGGAAAAGTTAAACAACTTTAATACAATGGAAAAGTGGTGATATCAAAACATATACAGGATGGCACTGGGGCACATAAGGGGAGGTCTAACCCAGATTCAAAACATACAAGAAAGGCTTCCTGGAGCAGATTATAACTGAGCTGAATTTTAAAGAATAAATAATTACTATCCATTGTGGGGGTGGGGGAGCTTTAGAGGAAAGACAACTTTAATGATTGGTATATGAAAAGGCCTAGAAGAAAGAAACCTCAGTGAATTCTAAGTCTTGCAATTCATTCTGAAGGACTGAAGTGCAGGGTCCATACACAGGAGGACCAAAGGCTGAGACTTGTCTGCCAAGCAGCCCTGGGATGCGCAGGGTGTGCTGTGAAAGAATCTTGATATCACGGTCCTTAAGGCTAGAAGTGTCAGCTCTGATTCTTTGTGCCTACACTTGCCAGCCTCAAGAGACAAAGGACAGAACAATGACCTTTCAATGTTCCCTTTAATTCCTGGTTATATAAATTACTCCCCTGATTTCCCATTGTCCCATGTTTAGTCTCTGACTGAGAGTACTGCCAGGTAAGTGCTCTTTTGAGTAAAATATAGCCAGATGAAAAGCAGGTTTCTCTACGAGAAAATACAAAAGAATGTAATGAAAGGAAGAATAAATAGATTGAGATGCTTTGTCTGCATCTGAACTCAGATCCTATCTGCTTCTGATTTAAAAACCTTTGCTTGTTTTCCACCTTCCAGAGCAGGAAGGGCAGGTACCCCCCACTGCTGCTCACCTCTCCAGCCCCACCCACCACCTGCCCCTTTTACCCTACAGCCTGGTCACAGTTTGCTTTCCCAGTCTCGCCTCCACACTATCCCCACCAAAACTCACTTTATAGACATTCCAAGTGAGTCACCATTGCTAAAATATATCAGACACAGGTCCTCTGTTCATGACTTTGACCAGGCTTTTCCCTGGGCCTAGAATGTCTTTCTCCATTTGCCCACCTGGAAAATGATTTTGCAGGCTTCAAAAACTGGCACAACATTATCTTATCTCTGCAGCTATCTGTAATCCTGTTTTTACTCCCAACTCTCGAATCTTACTCAAAAAAAATTGCGTCCTTATCAGTGCTTCCGTTATACAACTCTACCACTTTTCATGCTGCACGACACTCACCAGTGCTTGTGCAACTGCCTCCCTTGCTGGATTATAAGACCCTCAAAGATAAAAACTGTTTCTTATTCATATTCATATCCTAGCAACTGGATGGGATCCACTAAATGTTAGATGCCCAATATGCATCTGCTGAGTTGAATTGAAATGAAAGCTTGTCACAGGAAACTGAGTTCTCCATGCCCTTGGGTTTTATTTATTTAGATAACCTACAGAGCAATCAATCATGCAACAATCTATAAGAATTACAAAGGAGGCCAAAAGAGTCTAGCCCTATAATAATCTTGTTCTTCTACAGAAGCAAGAGCAAGAGTGGGCATGCAAGCTACCTAGATGTGTTTCCTTTTACGTGTTTAGTATTGTGACTTGCAATTTGATAAAATAACTTTTTAAAAAGTACTTGCAATTAAAGAGCAAATTTTTAAATAATAATGATGTAATCATTATTACAACCTATTTTTTTTCATATAACAAATAGTTACTGAGTACAGACTTACAATAGCTGAGGCACTAGCTTTGAGCTCTTTAATTACTCATGGCCCAAATCGTTTAAATTAGGGTAATACATCATTTTAAATAACTTGATAGTTATCAGCAAAGAACTGATGTTATTATAATGCAATATGTAAAAATTTTTTTAGAATTATTGTATAAAACAAAAATTGTTTTTAATCAAAACTTGGAGTGACATGCAAGACATCACAAAAAATTAACACCTTCTTAGGATGAGAGGAAGAAATAAATATTTCTTACATTTCAAGGTCAAGCATCGTAAACTCTAAAGACTCACAGAAAAAAGGATAAACCACATGCCCCTCTGTGCCACTCCTGGCTAATATCTATTCAGACAATGTAAACGAAATTGTGCTATGATTACATAATGCCCTGGATAAATCTCGACTAATTTTTATCAAAGTCTGGAGAAAAACTCTTTCAGGGCCTTCTAATACCTCCAGGGGTAATACAGCTACACGTTGTTTCCATACCTCAAATGCTATGGAGCACCACTTACTTACTTATGTCTGAATCTTAACTTTGGATTTAATTTTCTAGGTGGTTTTCCTTGGATGTGATAGGGTTTGGGAGACAGGCCAGACCTATATTTTTTTTTAAACTGCCTAATTCCTTATTTTAATATAGAACATAAATACAACACAACTCAGTAAAATTTGAATTTTGAAGGGTTGTCTTCTAATTCTTTTCCTCTTAGTTTAATAACACATCAGTCTGACAGACCCAGTGTTCAAATATTGACATCAAAAAAAGGTAAGTTGTTATAAACTGAAATAAGCGTATCTTTCAAGAGAGATCTTAAGCAATGAAATGCTACCACGTCCTCATACTGACCTCTCCAGAGAAGATCTCAAGAAGCAGTTGCTTTTAGCTGTTAGAGCTGGTCCTCCATATCTGTGGCTGTGTAACCTGCAGATACAGAGGGTCAATTGTTTTTGTTGTTTTGTTGGGTTTTTTGTTTCTAATTTTCTGAATTGAAGTATAGTTGATTTACTGTGTTGTGTTAGTTTTGGGTGTATAGCAAAGTGAAACAGTTATACATATATATCTATTCTTGTACAGATTATTTTCCATTATAGTCTATTACAAGATATTAGATATGGTTCCCTGTGCTATACGGTAGATCCTTATTGTGTATCTATTTTATACATCGTAGTGTGTATCTGTTAATCTCAAACTCCTAACTTATCCCTCCCCCACCCTTTCCCCTTTGGCAATCATAAGGTTGTCTTCTATGTTATATAGGGTCAGTTGTACCAGCAATTTTATGTTCAGGGACTTGAGCATCAGTGGATTTTGGTACTGGTGGGTGGTCCTGGAACCAATCCCCTATAGACGTTGAGGGACAACTGTTTTAGGCAATTCTAGTTTGTTAGTAGAAGGTGAAATACTATTTCTTCACTCAAAAAGACTAGTTTAGAAATCTGTTTAAGTACTATTATGATATACATTTGAAATAATGACCCTAATTTTCAGTAGAGAAAACTTCCTGTTGCATTTTATGGCTGCATTTTATGGCGTTACTAATTCAGTGGGAAAAATGAGAAGTCAGATCATTGTGAGGGAAGTCACAAGCCCATGTAGCCGTGATAAAAGGGACTGCTGTCCAGCTGTTTTTGCTATTTCAACAAAAAATCTCTCCAATTTATATTCAGTATATAACAAAAATCTTGTTTTGCAGTACGTAAAATTAAAGGGATATTTTATCATATGGCTAAGCCAGTGTTTGCCAAAATCTTACTCCCACCTGGAGATCCAAGGTGACAACCATCACAGGTGGATGTGGTGGGACCCCAGAGGCTGCCTCAAGGAGTATTTGGTCCCAGCCATTTGAAAGCCATGGAGAATTCCGATCAATTCTTTGGGATGTCCACACAATATAGAAATTTTGCTGGACCCACTTAGACTTGCTGCCAACATATAACCCCAAGCTGCCCCTCATTAAGAATCACTTGACTCCCAGTGAAGCATCACTGACAGCTGCTGCCGGCATTGTTATGCCCACTGCCGCTGACAACAGTCAGCCACTTGAACCCTGGTCCTGCACAGCAATTGCCAGGCCCTGCTTCCAGACTGCAGCTGATTCCACCATAAGATCACCAGCCTGCAGCACACAGTCAGAACCGAGGATATGATACCTGTCTTCCCTGTTTATATAGTCACTGCCCAGAGTCTGAGCCTTTCAGATCAATCAGCTCTTCAACTCTCATCCCCACTGTTCTGTAAACACGTTTTCTCTAACATCTCACTCTAACCTCTCTCAAACCTTCCACAGTGACCACTGACATTGCCCTGAATTATGTGTTATTCAAAAATTACCTTAACTGAAACCTAGACGTTCCCAGAAAACACAATTTCCTCTCTATTCTACTCAGGCAAAGTGTATTTATTTTACTATCTGTTTGTTTCTTTTCCCTCCCACACCTCCAATGCTTAAGCATTGGGCTAAGCAGGGGGATTGTGTCCTCCTGGTTTCCAAAAGCTGCATCCAAATCCCCCTGTTCTGGGACTTTGTGAGACTCATATCCTCCAGCTTCAGTCCTCTCCCCTACTTCAACCTCCAAGCCCTCCGTGAAGACTTTAGCACAATCTTCATTGTCACCTTAGCTTCTGTAATCATCCAGGTAAATACAAAAATAGCCATATGGACAAACCATCCAACATCTTGATTCTGTATTTAATGAACTTCCTAATGATCTCCTTCACTTTCCCTCAGCCATGTGCTCCCTCCATCACAACTTGAACTTTGCCATCTCAGGAAACTCAGCCACTCCCAAAGTACCCACATCAGACATCCCACTCTGGCCACAGCATTCCATTCCCCCAGCCGCTTGCCAGGTACCTCCCTGTATCCCCTGAAGCAGTTATTCATGTAGCTCATTGAGATCGGCAGTCCATTAGCCTTACCATTTTTACTGTATCAAACAGCCTTTCGGTTTTAAAGTCTTTGCCTACACAGGTTCAGTTCCATAGACATTTATTTCTATTACCCTGTTACAGATGAAACTAATTCCCTGTCCTTTCCTTTATCACTACACCCAAATGAGAAAATCTCAGCTCTAGATGAATCTAACAATAAACCCTCTCTTAAAAGAGCTTTCTAGAATTTTTTCTCCAGTTCTTCACTTTCGCCTGACTCTTCAGTTTACTCCAGTCTGGATTCTGGCCCTACCACTCTAGAACATTGCTCTTGTAAACGAGATCAATGCCACTCAAATAGCTAAATCACAGGACAACTGGTTTGATTTTTCAGCCAGATTCACAAGCCAACAAACAATTTCCTATTCTTGAAACATCCTCTTTTTCTTTTCCTCTTTAACAGAACACTTTCTTATTTTTCTTCCTGTTTCTCTGGCAGTCCCTTCCAGTGATGCTTGCCAACTCCTCCACTACCAGATCATTAAATACTGAAATTATGTAGGGCTCAGATCTAGGCCATCTACATATTTGAATCTATCTTCATTCTTTAAGTACCTATATCTTCCTATTCCTTTTAAATCATGAATATAAACCAGATTTATATTTCTATCACAACTTCTAAGTCTAAACCAATAGCCAAATGCCTAAATCATATACCATTTGGATATTTCACTGTTCAATTGTATATTTATTTAAAACTTAATGATGTTCCTTCAATCTGCCTGACACTGTTAGATAATAAAAAGGCAATTAGCTCATGCGTAATCAATTGGTTACAAATTCCAATACTCTTATTTTCAAATGTAACTGAACTCCTTTCAAACGCTCATTACCAGGGTTCTCTTTCAAACAGACTTTGGAAATGTGTTTACTTGTGAGCACAAGGTTCTTTCTTTCCTGTGAATTATACAGTAATTCTTGAAAGCCTGGGGGTGGCAGTGGTGGTGAGCTTGAGTTGAACTAACATGTGAAAGAGAAGCTATAAAGTAAGTGTCATGGCTGGTGGTGCTCCTGCATCTACCTGGTAGCTGTGTGCCTCGTTTTTCTACATGTAGATCCACAGTAAACAATGCCAGACACATTTTCAAATTCTGAATCTGTGGTCCTTTTTATTCTCTCCCAGGACTGGAAACACATTGGGGACCACATCAGTGAGTCAGTGAGCATTTCCTACATGCCTATTGTCAGTGTGAGCCCGGGATACGATGCTGGGCTGCAGCGCTATATGAACTATAATAAAAAAAGGGCTGAAGACCCACCTCAAGCTATTGTATGACAAACTGCTAGAATTCCCCCTTTGTCTGCATTTTACTGGGGAAAAAAAAAGCTGTGCCCCTAGCACCAATGCCCCAATCCATTTCCAGCATCATGGAGGTGTGGGCCGAGTGGTTTCTCTCTAGAAGCCACTAAACCAGTAATGAAGCCCTCCTAGCTGGGAAACACATCCTGTCTGCCTTTCACTTTGGAAAACATGTTTATCAACCCAGAGATGAATCATTGCTGCATTTATGCTAAATCGGCCGTCCTGGGCTGCAGGATTTTATTTTCCACTGCCACAGCAGACTTTCTCTTCTATTCACATCTGAATCTCAGCCCACTCCTGCTGAATAGGATGCCTGGCCTCCTTCCAGACTTCCCAGATCTGATTATGGAGTCCTCTAAGGCTAGGTCTGATTGGCCTACACTACCTTGAGGGCCAGCTTCGGCTTGAAGAGAGCCCTGCTGCTCTGCTCTAATTGGTGTGTTACAGAAAGGTCAGCCACCCTGAGTCATCAACAAACATGAGTCGGAGTACAAAGTGTCCTGAAATGCTGCATGGCAAAACAGTCAGTCTTCAGCTTCGTTCTCTTCTGGCTGCTGACAAAGCACAAGAAATTTTGAATGTAACGCTTTGCCTTGACTTTCATCATTCCTTAAAAGTAATCTCTGTCCTTGTATGTTTTATGTTTTTGTATGTTGTGGCAGTTAAAGATACAGATTTATGAATCAGACAGAACTGGATTCAGATCCTGACACTTACTAGCTACGTGTCTTTGGGCAGGTTAAATGTCACTAACCACAGTCTCCTCATCTGAGAATTTTGGTCAATCTTAGTATCCACCCCTTAAGGTGGTTTTAAGGATTAAATGGAATACGGTGTATGAAAGGCAAAACAGAGCCAGGTGCAGCATAAGTGTTCAAAAGCTGGGAGATATTATTAAGAGTATTATATTCATTGCCTGTTTCCACAGTAATTCAATGTTCTTTTAGCTGTCACTACCATCATTCATTTCTTTTTATTTAGTCATTCCTTTGGCTCAACTCTCCTCAGGCTAAACCTTGATACCACATTTTAACTTTCAGTTCAAACAATCTAATCATCCAAAAAAAGAATAAAGACAAAACTTTACTCATGTCTGAGAAAAGACAGTCATTTTGTATTACTTTAATATTATTTTAAAAACTCAAACACTAACTTTTTTTAATTGATTGAACGCGAGGCCTACTCAAGACCTGATTGTGGTGGCGGCTTTTGTTTACTTGCTTTTCTTATTATTAAATATCAGGTAAATGGCGTCATAATATAAGTATCAATCCCAAATTTCCTTTTATAAGTGTAGCTCCAGCTATTTTAATTGCTGTATAGCATTCTAGAGCAGACTATATCACAGTGTAAATATTCATTCTTCTCTTGACGGACATTTCAATTGTTGTCAATTTGTTGACTGTTACAAACAACACTGATGAAGGATTTTTTACATCTATCTCGTGTGCCTTTCAAAATTTCTCTAGAAACTCTAGGGGAGAAATAAGTTTTCCTTGACTCCCTTAGGGTTCCTGGATGGGTCTGAAAACTAAACTGACAAAGACAGATTAACAAGAGAAAAGCACACAAATTTATTTAATATAAGTTTTATGTGACACGGGAGCCTTCATAAGGAAATGAAGAGTCCCCCAAAGAAGTGATTAAAGCTGAGTAGTTTATGCTGGGTTTAATAGAGTGGACAGTTGTGGAGAAACCTGATAGGTCAAGGAGTATGAGGTAAGTGTAGCAAAAGGGAAAACTCAGCAAGGACCGTGTTAAGAGTCTTCTTGGTGTGCCTTTGTCTTCAGAGAAAAGGATGCTCCTTTTCCTTGAGTATAGGGAGGGCACCTCTCACATGAGAGCTTTTTGACCTGTTCCAGAATAGGGGGAAGATCATAGTGACCTTCCTTCTTCTGCTGTTTTCTCAAATTCTCTCAATAGTCAGTACGCTAAGATGCCATGTTCAGCATGTCCTGAACCCCATCAAGAGTATTCCCCTAGAAAACGAGTATATGTATGTATATGTCTGCCTGAAACATTATGCTGTACACCAGAAACTGAGACATTATAAATGACTATACTTCAATTAAAAAAAAGAATATGCCGCTAAAAGTGAAGGGTTCTCATATCTCCAGCTTTACAAAATATTGCCAAATCACCCTCCAAAATGGTGGCATTTGTATTTCCCCCAATAACTTCACCAAAATTTGGTATTATAAAATATTTTCAGGAGGTGAGTATAGCTCAGTGGTAGAGTGCATGTTTAGCATTCATGAGGTCCTAGGTTCTATCCCCAGTACTTCCATTAAGTACATACATTTATACATACATACATACATACATGTGTACATAAGTAAGTAAACCTAATTACTTTCCCCATCCAAAAAAAATGGGTTTTTTTAATTTAAAAATATTCTCATTTTTTTCAGTCTTTGGGTATGTGATGTTAGCATCATATTAACTCATATTTCCGGCGCTCTGGTGAGCATCTTGTATGTATTTATTGGCAGTTCAGGCTTCTTTTTCTCTTAAATCCTTCTCTCATTTTCCTACCTTATCTCATTATCTACCTTATCGATTTTGACAAGTTATCTGTATATTCTAGTCTCAAATCCTTTGTTGGATATATTCATTGCAAATTGAATTTTCTAGTCTCTAGCTCATCATAAATAAATCTGTTTACAGTTTATAGTTAAGTTTACCTTTTGCTGTACAGAGAAATTTTAATATAATCAAATATATCTCTCTTTTCCTTCACAGTTTTTGGGAGAGGGGATTTAAATCTCCTTCCCTATCCTGTCATCAAGATATTCACACCTATTGTCTTCTAAAATTTTTAAGTTTCATTTTCACATTTGAATTCTTAACCTACTGAATGCCAAAAAAAAAAAAAAAGGTGTATTACTCTACTAAGAATACTGAATAAATAAATTTGTAGGCATGCTTGCTAATTTTATCATCTTTACCTGGTAGTTCCAATATCTGCAATTATAAGGGAACTGATATCCTTTCTGCTGTTTGTTATATCTGGTGATTTCTGCTCATGGTAAATTTGTTCTTTATGAATTTTAAATTTTGTATTATCAATTTATCTTCAAGATTCCTTTGAAGACCTAGGAAATACAGGTTTGGCTTGTGAGTGGTTGTAATTTTGCTCTGGCCAGGCACTCTAGGGATACCTCTATTTAAGACTATTTAAGTGTATTTCTGATGATGGTTTTCTGGATCACTCATTTAGAATAAATTGGAAGCCCAAATCCACATAGTTATGAATTCTCAGGGGAGACACTTATTTTTTTTCCCACCATGGTCCAGACTACTACTTACAAATTTCCTTATAAGGGTAAGTTTCCTGATGGAGTAGCTATTCCATTTTTTTAACGAGAATATAACCCTTGAGGTGGAGGGCTAGCTTCCTGCAGGATCTGATTTCCGATTCATCACCCCTTCCCTGGACCCAATCCTCATGAAACTTTGATAAACCAAGAAAAATAGAATAGCAACATTCTCCACATACTTCCCACCCCTCCATTCCACAAACCCACCACCCAGTATGGTTCAAGGGCTTTGATACGTTACTTTCTTGAGTGTTTCAGTTATTTTTTTGCTTGCTCAGCTATGCATTCTAAAAGGTTAAAAAACATTATAATCATTCTAGTTATTTTGTTGCTTATAAGTATTGTTATAAGTGGATGACCTGCTTTTCTATTTGTAAGTATTGTATATCAAATAGATTCACTTACTGATTCACTTTAATTGGATCAAGCAGGATTTACAGTCTAAAAAAATTAATAAATAGCTTTCTGCTCTTCAGTTTCTATTTTCTTTTCAGCATTTTAATGCATTTTTTTCTATTCAGAAATCACTTGGGAGGCATAACAAAGGGTTTAAAATTCAGATTAATTTCCCATAAACAGCACTTCGTTATGAATTATTTATTTTCAGAATTTCAACTTACAGTGACTGGCTGCCAAATTTCTGCTGTCATGTAAATCGCAAAAAAAAAAAAAAAAAAAAAATACTCAACTGAGATATTGTGTTAACAAAAAATGTTCCCCATCTCCACTACTTGGAAGTGGGAGCAGGGACAATTTAGATTTTTCCAGTTTATGTCAATGATGCTTTTGTGTCCCCTACACAACATCTTTCTAGGCCGTTTTCCAGCTGATCCTCTCCTAATATCACTTATTTAGCTACAGACAGAACCAGATGATTCAGTCTATGTAATTTCTCACTTCTTATTCCAGAGAGACCATCCAGGAAAAAAATTTAAAAATCAGCCAAAATGTTTTTATATATCTCATGTCTCTATTTTTGCTCCTTTTTTTCTTTTCAAAACCTCTGTTCTCGTTTTCTCTTGAGAAACTGGTAGATGCCATATGGTTAGTAGAATCAAACAAGTTAAGTTTTATTTCAAGTATTAGTTTTCCCAGAAATCTGTTCAACATCTTTTTTTTTTTTAAACTACATCATCTCAAGGAATGAGTAATACAATAGGACCAGACATAGAGAGTCAAGTAAGTGGTTCTCTACAATTAGAGGAGACAAGGATAAGAGTAAGCACTTGAGTGCGTCTCACATGACTTTCTTTTCACTCAACAAACCTGACCTGTGAAAGAAGAGATTAAGAGACCCTCCCAATGTCTCCACTCTGTACTCCATGGAGATCATTATATCTTAGGTAACTCGCTTATTCATGAATAGTAAGTCATTAGAGGTTAGATTCCTCATGTTTTTCTTCTTTTATAAAATACTTCCGCTTAAAAACAAATCTTTAAAAAGCTCTAACATATGTAACACATGCCACACTTCCTCTGTTATTAAGAACATTAGAAGCCATTTCTTGAAGATCATTTCCAAGTAGCTTGAGATAATATACACATGTTGAAATAACATACATGAATCTCCTTTATGAGAATGTCCATCTTTATTTTCAACTCCTATTTTTCACTTAGCTTTGCCTTTGACAATAGTGACATTTGCCCACCAGAACTTTAACATCATATGTTACTACCTTGTACTAAAATTATGTCAACATATGTGGATAATTCTGTTTCATGAGACTTTCTGTGTGTCTCTGATCTTCTTTTTATTGACACATTTTGCAAATGTGTCAATGGTGAATGGTGTCATTGCACCAAATAAACACAGTAGAAAGGAGTTTTTTATTACTATAAAATGACAAAACCAGTTTCACTAACACTTAAACAATCTAATTGTTTAGATTACACAATACATGTTACATATGACATGCCTGATATACTTCATATTATAACACATGTTAAGTTACAAAATTTCTATTAATTAGAATTCTAAAAAGCAGAATTCCATGGCTAAACGAATTTGGGGTAATGTCAAGATGTCTTTAGCAGAATGTTGAAGTAGAAATAACTTGAGCATTAGATAACCGTGTTTTCAAATCATGCTTCTTCCACTTATTACTCTGACTCATCTTCACAAAATCTTTATTCATCAAAGTGAAGTATGAATTAAAAACAGCTTCTTTTCATTAAAAAAAGTACTTGGCACATAATATGTTCTCTCTTCTCCATGTTTATTAAGAACATTTAACGAGTTCTTAATTAATTAATAATCTATGTATTAAGGTATAAATAAGGTAAAGTAATATAATGGATTGTCTTTAGTGATTTTAGTAATCAATCAATCAATAATCATTTCACTGTCTGTACTGCTGACAATATTGATAGTGAACATAATGACCAATATTATTTCAATATTCATCAGTATTTTGAGACTTTTCTTTGTCGTGATTTTCAATGTTGCTTAATAACACTCAAGTCAAACTGAGAAGCCTTGGTCTCCTCTGGCTTCCAGTTCAGTTTCATGACATTCACTATTTTCCACCTCCCCGCTTGCCTTGATCAGATGCATTCGCCATTGATGGGCCTGAGTTCCTAGAGGTAAGAGCACGTATGGATGGATGTGGCAGGAGACACCGGACAAAAGCACTGCAGTAGTTTCCTCTCTCTTCAAATGGGGCTCCAAGGCCAGGAAAAGGCTACTATACATATAAACATGAAAGGTGAAGGAATTTGGAGCAAAAGAGGTAAAAAGAGTTTATGACTTCCTGTTATGGATGTTCTTCTCCTTAACACTAAGGTCAGTTTATAATGATTTGGGGGTCAATCCATTGAAGCCATACCAATTATAAACCTTCATGTACATAATAGTAAAGCCCCCCCAAAAAACTGACAGAATTAAAGAAAGAAATAGACAATTCAACAATAATGGTTGGGGTCTTCAAAACTCTATTTTCAAAAATGGATAGAACAACTAGACAGGCGATCAACAAGGAAATAGAGTACATGAACACTAACCCATGATACTTACTTGGTATCTTCAGAGCTTTTTATATTTATAATTTTTTACTAAATGTAGAAGTGTAAAGTTTCCGTTCTATCATAATTAACACTAATAGTTAACATTTGCTATTTACGGACATTATCCTAAGTGATTTGCATGTTTCTTATTCTTTACTAGTCACAGCATTGTAATAAGTACAAAAAGATTTAAAAAAACAACAACAAAAAAAAACTAGCCTGATGTCTCACAGCTGGTGAATGACAAACAAGGATGTTACAGTCTGAATTGTATCCTCCCCTGCTCTGCATCCTGCCAATTCATATTTGGAAGCCCTAACCCCCAGTACCTAAAACATGACTGCATTTGGAGATAGGGTCTTAAAAGCAATTAAATTAAAATAAGGCTGTTAGGGTGAGTTCAAATCCAGTCTGACTCATACCCTTAAAAGAAAGGGAAATTTGGACATGGAGAAACACCAGGGGTGCCAGTGCACAGAGGAATGGCTGTGTAAGGGCACAGTGAGAAGGCAGCCATCGCCAAGTGAAGAAGAGAAGCCTCAGGAGAAACCAAACATGCAGACACCTCGATCTTGAACTTGCAGCCTCCATGGTGATAAGAAAATACATTTCTGTTGTTACCCAGACTATTGTATTTTGATAAGGAAGCGCTAGCAAACTTACATAAAAGACTTAAAACTAAAGCATCTGACCTGAGGGGCCACAAGATTAACCATTATTCTAGGGTGTCATGGCTCACATGGCTATTTGTGTTTTTCCCAGATTTTTTTTAATATGTATGAGTTGTTTTAATCTATCTATAGTATTATACTCACTTTGAATCTTTTTACCGGGTAATTGTAGAGGGTATTTAGGAATCTAAAAGTGACTTTAGTTTTAGTAACTTGTGATAGATTTCTTGTTGGTTCACAAATGACAAGGCATAAGAAATCACCTCTGATTCTGGAATACTTGCTCCAAAAGGTATAAAATGATTTTGCTAAGAAACGGTTTTAGAAACAACCTGGTGGTTCTGAACACTTGAAAAGTTCGAGACAGAAAGAATCCCATTTGAGTATTTTGCTTACCATAACATTGCCTTTTTAAATCCTGAAAGAATTTCATCTTTGCCAGGTGATTATTTAAACAGAAGAAATTCATGGGAAATGACAGACCCCTTGTTGACTACTTTCTGTATATCCATGACCTCAGAAAACTCTGTCTAAATTTACGGAAAAGTACATAGGCAGCAGGTGAAATCTGATTTTGCCTAGACCGATACGCAAATTGTATGCAAGAGAAAAATAAATGACTAAGAATTGTGGTTCCAAGAAAACTTCCTGTCAACTCCAGTCAATATAGAATGCCTGACTTAATGCGCATCTACAGTGCGTAGAGCATTTATTCTTAAATCAGTGGGTATTCAGCTTCCTACAGAGATAATACTTTCTTTTAATGTACAGTATTGGAACACATTGTGTTGAGGCACATGTCAAAAGTGCTGGCAGAAAAAAAAACACATCACAATGGGAATAGCAAAGTTCCTAGAATATATATTTCTTAAAAACTAAATTAGGCTTATTATTCCAATGCTTTTATTCTGTTGGAGTTAAAAGTTCTTAAAATGGCAGTCAACTTGAAAGACTTCTTGCACTATTGACAGGTAGATACTGTGACAATTCCTTCCTCTACAAAACAAAAAGAAATGCTATATTTAAAAAAACTATGTAAATAATGCCAAACTGGCAAGAAGTTAAGGGAAATCTTTAGGTAATAAACACAAGACGGGTGTGGGAATCCCAGGAAGGATTTCAAAGACTGATAATGGCTGTTGACCTGGGATTTTTTTGCTGTTCCTGTTTCATCTAAAGTTTCAATTTGAAAAGCTACTGAAAGTACAGGAGATAAAGCAGGGACCCTGTACAAGGCTAGAGCATGTGAAACACACAACAGTAAATGCAATCAAGACTAAGGTTGGATGCTTGATGGGGAGAGGGTATTTGATCTCCACCATTCACTACATACAAACATCAATTCCACACAGATCAAGGATTAAATGCGAGAGACAAAAATGTAAAATATTTTGATAAGAAGAGGAAAAAAAGTATTTTCTAAAGAGAAAATGCACGCAAAAAATTTACTATTAGAAAATAAAAAAAGATTTAAAATTAATAGTTTAGAGCCCAAATTAAGAATTCATATTTTTTAAAAATAAGAGCCACAAAATTTAACACAAAGACAGAGACAGATAAAAAATAATGTAGTAGAGTTAGTGCAAGAGGAAGCCAAAGCACAGTACCGTTTTGACTGAGCTTTATAAAGAATCCCTATGGCAATTCTAATAAAAAAGACATCAATAATATGAGGAGCAGAAAGGGAAAGTGAATACAAATGCAGCAAATGTATTTTTAAAAACAGAGATTACTATAAAATGTATATAAATCAGTTTGAAAGTTTATTGAAAATGATCAAATTCCTAGAAAAAGAAATACAGGCATGCCTCGAACATAGTGTGGGTTGGGTTTCAGACCATCGCAATAGAGTACTGCAATATAGAGAGTCACACAAATTTTTAGCTTTCCTCAGTGCATAGAAAAGTTATGTTTATGCTGTACCATAACCTATGAAGCGTGCAATAGCATTATGTCTGAAGAAAAAAATGCACATACCTTCATTTAAAAATACTTCACTGCTTAAAAAGATGCTATTATCTGAGCCTTCAGTGAGTCATAGTAGCATCATCAAAGATCACTGATCACAGATCACCATAACAAATATAATAGTAATGAAAAGTTTGAAATATAGCAAGAACTACCAAAATGTGACACAGAGACATGAAGTGAGAAAGTGCTGTTGGAAAAATGGAGCCAATAGGCTGGCTCAAAGCAGGGTTAACATAAACCTTTAATTAAAAAAAAAAAAAAGAAAGAAAGAAAGAAAGAAAAACCAAAACCCTGCAATATCTGCAAAGCACAATAAAACGAGGAATGCCTGCACAATAGCCTAAACTAACTCAACCAGAAACTGAAAATTGCAATAGTCCTAAACTCACTGAGGATATGCTATTAAGAGTATAAATACTTACATAAGGAAAAATACCAGTCTTGGGGAATTTTAACTGAGTTCACCATTCAAAGAAGAGAAGATCCAATCTTGCTCTTCACAATGCTGTATTTTTTTCAATAGATATATTCATAAGTGGTAAAGTTATAGAGAAAACAAAATTAATAATCAAAATAATTTGGGATAGTTACCTTTAAGTGGAATCAGCGAGCATCCTTTAGAGACATAAAGGAAGATTTAACGCTATCAGTGATGGCCTGTATCCTGGGCTGGGGTGTGACATATGGGTACTCCTTCTGTTATGCTCTATGTATAGAACAAAATCTCTAACTATTAGCAATGTCAAATAGTTTTAGCCAATAACAATTTAAGGTTTTATTTGATCTTTCAATAAATAAAACATGCACAAAGTTCAATTTTAAAAATGTAAAAAGGAGAAAGGTGAAAATTTCCTTCCCACCCTTGCTCAACCCACCCAATTTCCAACTCCCTCAGCAGACACCCAATGTTATTAATTCTTTTTGTTCTTCTGCATTTCCTTAATATACAAGCAAATGTGTATATTTATTTTTATTCCCTTCTCCCACTTTTTTACATTAAACATAACATATTCTGTTCAATATTCTGTACCTTGTTGTTTTTGTGAACAATGTATCTTAGAGATCTTTCTATTTTAGTACATAAAGTGTTTCCTCATTTTTTAGGTTTATTTGGTATTCTGGCTTATTTAAGCAGATTTGTATTGTATCTTTTCTATGGATAAAGCATATATTTTTAAACATTTTTCTTCCACTTTTTCATTCCTGTAAACAATTATCCTATGAATATTCCTGGAAATATATGTGAATACATCCTATAAAATATTTCTCACGTGTGCAAGTATGTTTGAAGGATAACTTCCCAGAAGTAGAATGGCTGAGTCAAAGTACACTTCCATTTGTAGTTTTGATAGATATTGCCAAACTGTCATCCATCCTAAAAGTAGTGTAAGGAAGAACCTATTTCCCTCATCTCAGAGAGAGTGTGCTATCAGATACTCTACTGAATTTTTACTTCTCTCATTTTGAATATGGTACAGCATATTTTCATACTTTTAGAGATGCTTTATTTTCTTTTCTGTGAACCATCTGTTTATATCAACTGCCCATTTTTCTATTGGGTTTTTTTTTCTTATCAATTTCTAGAAGACTTTTAATGTATTAGAGAACTTAGCTCTATGTGATATAAGTTGAAAATTTTCCCCAATTGTCATTTGTCTTGTGATTTTCAAACAACTTGCATTTGAAGCTTATCATATGTGGTATGATGTATGAAGCCATGCTGTTTTTAATCATAATTTTGTTTCCCAAAGAGAAATCATGTTTAAATTAGATTACTCTCAACCTAGAATACAGTAGTATTATAAATATTTTGGTTTTTAAAATGCATTATTTTAAGATAGCTGACTCTGTGTAACATTTATATTCTCAGTATGGGTCCAACACAATGTTTTCACATACATATTAATTTAAAAGCCATTGGAAAAAAAAAAAAACAGTTAAAAAGTCAGGTAAAATGATAGTGGCCAAGTAACTTCAAAGCCACCCTTTTCCAAACCCAACGACAGCAATGCTGAGGTCATCTCAGGTAAAACCTGATGCAGAGCTGTCTACTCCTTTTCAGTAAACTGAATTATATATTTTTGTGTACTTAGATTAATCAATTTATTATGATCCACAGTTCCCTCCAGTTTTTTCTTAAGATTTGAGAAAATTCAATCTATTAAAGATTCCAGCCCATAAAATTCATGTAGTACATCCTATGAGGAAAGCATGCCACTAAGTTGACACTGTAAGGGAAAAGGCCTGAGTCAGCCTATGGGAAGCTCTCTCCCACACAGTACCACAGCTCTCGTTGATAACAGAGTTGATTGGCAGCCTTCATAATAGGAAAAGTCATCAACATCCTGGACTTTGACATGCCCTAAATCATTGGCAAATGTAGAAAAGATAGTCAAGAGTTAAGTTTAGCAGTTGTGCCAAGATGCTCCCCATCCCATGTTCTTGAAATTTCTAAACGCAAGATAGTTAGCTTCACTGGGTGACTGTTGTTACTTTTAGACATAGGTCTGATAAATTTCATCTTCCTGCAAGACTGGGCTCATGCCACCTCTACTGACGGCCACGATCCTTTGAAAGGCTGGGAATAGTGGATACATAGAGTCTGTTTCTAATTTAAATATCCCTGAGCATCATGCTCTATGCGTTGGTAGGTGTTTACCTAATATGATACAGGTGGAGAATTCCAAGCACAGTAAGTGGTATGGAGAAAATGAAATGGGGTCATATGCAGGAAGAACAGAGTTAAATCAAAAAGGGTTAGGAGAGCAAGGAAGAGGTTATTAAAAGGCACAACAACACCACCAAATTGGTTGACTCTTGCTTCTAATACTGACATCTCCCTTAATTAGGTTTGTGACTTCTAGGAAGACAGACTTACAGGTCTCCATTTGTATACTAACAAGATGAGCAAATTGGATTACTTAATCTCTAAAGAATCTTCTAGAAGTAGCATCTATGATTCTCAAGCAAAGCAAAAAAGAAAGGTAGTTTTTGGTAGTGGTGAGGGAGGCCATGTCTAAGGAATAATAAGAAAGCTTCTTTTTTTGCTTTTCTACTCAGGTGTTGATAATTGTCTCTTTGTCTGTCTCCATTAATTACATGAATAATTAAAAAATATCCTCATAATTATTCTAAGTTAAAAATATGTCCGCTTACATATTCTTAGATTTTTTAAAAAGTCTTTAATTAGATCTATAATTTGTTTTACTATTGAGAACATTTTTTTAAAACATGCTTATAATGGCCATTAAATGACAAAAGAGCAACTGTGGCAAAATGTTTAAAATTCTTTGATCTAGAAAAGTTGCTTTCAGATACCTTTTAGTATATAAGTTGTGTAAAAATCACTATTTTTCCCTAAAAACTGGCTAAAATCTTTAGGATAATCAATGAGGAAAATAAATTTATTAAGACTTCAGAAACACATCAGTTCACAGAAAAGGCAATCTGAAAGATTCTTATATTTTCCTGGTTTCAAAAACAAGATGGTTGATTATGACCATAGTAGATTATCTGTTTTTTTCATAAACTTAATGTATCAATTGTTGATGGTCTGAAATATTCCTTTATGAAAGTCAGTATGTTAAAGAAGACTCAACTTTCCTGTTCACAACATCGAGCCTGCCCTAATGTAGGCACTTTACTTTAGTGATTTTTCTGTAGGAACAGAAATAGAGAAGCCTCATGTTTCCCTAAGATGGAAGTTGTTTGTTGTTTTTTCTGTGTTTCATAAGAAACATTTTTATTTGCTCACAGCTCCTCCTAGATGAGTTATAATCAATATTCATGCTCTACTCTGCATAATTCCAGACTTTCCCATAAGTTTCTCAAAGTATTTTATATGACCACTTCATAAGAAGCAAAACCCATTAATTTTCACACCCCAGCAGGAAGTAATCCTGTTAAACTACCTAAATTAATACCTCTGGATCGACATGGTCAGAGGTCCCTTTAACTGTAGCACATAGAATATACCCAAACCTATTCAGGAAAACCATGGGCTTGTGGTTCTCCCTGTGGATAAGGGAAAATAACAGATTAAATGGAAAGATTAAACTGTGCAGTCTATCAGGGTTCATCTCTCTTTGGTTCTTTTTTGTCTCCTTTTCTGATGAAAATCAATGTTTGTTTTTCAGTTACAATGTCTTAAAGTAGCATGGAATTTACCTTAAAGGGGACAAAACTGGGTGAGAGTTGGCACCTCTGGATGATCCAAAAAGGCAGATTGTGAGATGCACTTTCCATGAGCATCTGCAGCCTTGGCAACCACTGTCAAGGCTGAGCAGAAAGGAAGGAACCAAAAAATCCTGATAGCCATCCCCAAAAAGCATGGATTTGGAAAGAGTATATTGCATTTTTCCATGAAAAGTAAGGGACCAGGTTATCAATAAGGTATATAACAAAGCCTAGCTGATATTGCTGGTGCAATTATTGCCCCATCTTACCGATGAAGAAACAGTGCCAGAGGTCATACAAATTAAACTAGTAAATTTACATCACTACCTGACAGTATTTGATTTTGCTTATCTGCTTTTTATCTGTCATCATCAGAATGAGACTTTTGGAAGGACACAGGCTTTGTTTTGTTTACTCCTGTACCCCTGGAACCTAGAACAGTGCCTGGGACAGAGTAGGTGCTCAATAAATGTCCCTTAATAAAGTAAACTGAAATCATCATCCAATCCACTTCACTGCTTCAAGGGGAGGACTTTATAACTAGCATTGGCTTGGATCTCTATCTCATCATTCTGGAATTCAGGAAATTCTTTCTAGTGATTTGTTGTTTATAACAATTTTATCAGTTGTATTTGATTAAGTCAACAGTAAATTCAAAATACAATATGCCCACACATGTTTACAGTCCCTTTAAAAGTATTTTATATTTCCAAATACTAATACCAATGTCATGTCTCCATATTTTAATGACAAATTTATTCATAGCTATTCGATATAATGCATCTTCTAAATTTACAGGATTTTAGTTTATGGTGAAAAGACTGAAAGGGCATATACGCACATCCACATTTCTTAATCTGAAATTTCATTTTTAGCAACATTTTACTTAATAGAACTCCATTTGTCCTCAGAACTCAACAAAGACAAGAAATAATCTAGACAGTAAATGAAATATTAATACTGTGGGTTTAAGAATATAACAAACAGTGCCCTGTTTTGTAAAATTTCTAAATCCATTAAAAAGTGTATATGATTAATAAAATTTATCAAAGAACATATTCTTAAGATTCAGTCATAAAAATAATTCATGAAAAAAATAAAATTGAGTAGAAGGTAACATGAACTACAGAATCTTCTATGTACTGTGCATACTTGAGCTTAAACCCTTTATTTCTGAAGTGGTGCTAAACACATTCTTGAAGACTGGCAAAAAAAAAAAAAAGGGTGCCACAGAGGCAAATGGCTTCCAAGGGATAGGCTGTCAAGGATCAAATAGTAAGAAACAAGAAAATTCTGCCTTGTTTCTGAACAAGAACCATTTAATCTCTTCTCTATAAAAGAAGGTTTTCTGAATTATCCATTAACCCTGATTGCCAGTATTTATGTAATTGACAAGAAACATGATCAATATTGATTATCAACGTGCTACACAGTATCTGTCACAATCCACTAAAGACTGGTTGTCTTCTGGAAACATTTCTCTCCTTATTTTTCAGGTTTAGTTCCTTCTTCAATACCATCTGCCAATCCTTTATTTTCAATGTCTTCTTAAGAGAAATCCTGGTAGGATATTATAAAAGTGAAGGGTTGAATTATTAAATGTAGGGAAAGGCACAGAAGTATAGCAAGGGAAAAGGAACAGCACAGGTTTAGTAGGAATGAAAATATAAACTGCAAAGGATAAAAATCGGAAACTTGTCACACCAAGAACCAATATCTAAGATATCTGCTTACTAAAATTACGTAGAAGTCAGTCCAAAAAGAAAACAAAAGTATGGGGAGAGTGAAGGACAAAAAATGTAATTGTAAATTTCAGAAAATGATAGATTCAAGTAAAAAACAGAGAAGAAAGGAGCAGGTTGGAAAGCCAGTTAGAATATGAGCATGATCCCATCATGTGGTGCCAGAACTATAAATTTTCAAAATAAGAAGTATGTAAAGATATCAGATATAAAACCCAATTGATATAAGACTTCTGTTAAGAGGGTGCATAGACTGAGAGGTTGTAATATATAGATTTCTAGATCATGGGAAGATCTTTGAAACACAATAAACTTCCCCATTCGTCTCATAACTGTTTCAGAGAAAAGGTGATCATAATTTCTTTCCTCAGCCTCTTTTCCTTCTCCTTTCCAGGAAAAGTAAGTATATGGCCATATTCTCTTAATCTGGCTTCCAATATTGGAGGAATTGTGATCTACTAACTTCCTGCAATTTTTTATAAATTGGAATTAACTAGGATAATCAATGAAGAAAAATTTACTATGGTTTTGAGCTCAAAATTATGTTTCATCTGAGCTTTCTTGTAGTTTCTCTAGGAGTAAATATAAGCTATGAATAAATGGACACAGCATGTATTGATCATAGCTTCCAAAGATAAAGCTCAAATGTTGATGAAAACCTTCGACCCTGGGTAGAGACCAGATTTGGGAGGAAGGGGAATATAATCCTTGGCTCATGATTCCATCATCATCGGAGAGGTAAAAATTCCCCCTTTGATGATGATTTTTAAAAAATGTTTCTTATTAAGGAAAAGAGGACTGCCCTAAAATGCATACTACTGGATAATATATAACTTGCTGAAACAACTGAAGACATTCATGCAATCTTTTTGGATTTGCTACTAAATTCCAGGCACTATTCAAGGTGCTAGTCATGCAATAGTAAACAAGACTGACAAAAGTCCCTGCCTGTGTGGAGTTCATATTCCATTGGGGAAAACGTAAAGTGGACACAATAAATAAGCTCTATGGTGTATCAGAAGGTGATAAAAGCTATGGAGAAGAAATAGAGCAGAAAAAATTATATAAGGAACTACAGGGCCATGTAGTTTTATAGGGAAATCTTGAGAGTTCTAAGGTGACATTTGAGCAAAGATCCGAAGGAGATGAAGGAATAAATCATGTGGATATCTGGGGAAAGAGGCAGAAGGAACAGAATGTAGAAGTTCTGAGGTGGAGGAATGCATAGCACGTTCCTAGAACAGCAAGGAAGCCAATTTGTCAAGACAATAGAGTAGAGGAAAGATTCTGAAAAGATGATCTAAGGAAAATCATGGACTAGGGTGAGAGTACACTGTCTAGGACTTTAGAAGCAAGAAACTATTTAACAATTGCAATTCCATTGTGCTGGCAAAAATGCAGCTCCAATCAGAAAATATGTTATTCTGCTATACTGGTGCTTACAAACTTCATATTAATCCTCCTCAAACGTCAAGAGAAGGACTTTGGTTTTTAATCTCGCAGAGGGTTTTGAGAAGAATGACGTGATCTGAGCTCACCTTTGCTAATGTGTTGTAAACGGATGCTAGGGGCCAAGGGCAAAAGCAGGGAGACTAGTTTTCAGATTATTAAACTATTCCAGGTGGGAAATGTTGAAGTCTTGGACCAAGGTAGTGATGATGAAATTTAGAGAAGTGGTCAGAGTGTGGATACCATAATTTGAAAAAGGGCTAACAGTATGAGCTAGCAGATTGGATGTGGTTCTGAGATAAAGAGGAGAGAGAGAGGATAACTCTAAAACCTAAGCCCTAGAAATTGGAAGGTCAGAGTTGATTCTCAGTGAGATGGAAAGGCTATGAAGGAGAAGCATGTTCAGGGTGAAAGAAGAGAAGTTTGGTTTTATAAATGTTAAACATGAGGTGTCCATTGAATGTCCATGTAAAATGTTTAGATATATGAATTCAGCGGAAAGGATATTACCAGTCTCCATGAATTCTAGGTACGAAAACATTTAATAATTTTCTAGCACTAAAATCTAATTATATATGTTTTAAAACTTTTGGGAAGAATTTATAAATCAGCATGCAAATATTTCAGTTTTATGCATCTGAGTGAATTGTAGAATTGTGTTCGTGTGTGTATAATGTAGCATTTTTTTTCTTAAAAGATAACAAAGTATTTATGGTTTCTAACTGATCTTTATATGTTTCCAGTTAGGGAAAGGGGAATAAGAGCATCCTTATTTTTATTTTTAGAGAAAAGCGATACTCATATAGAAGGGGTTTGGGTGCTGCTGCTGTGTGAAGGCAGACTACACACATCAGAGCCCTGACCATCACATCCCCATGGCTGCTTCTTATTGGCTAAGTATTGAACTCTTGATATCAGAAACACTTGACATTGTGAAATACTTTTCTGTATTTATAATTAGTAATAAAGTTGAATGCACTTTTAAGTGACAAGAAGTGGAGACCATATCTCTGGCTCTTTTTGTGTATTCTCTGGTTGCCCTGGGTCTCTTCCCCCTCAAGAAGCTTCTGCAGTAGCTACTAGAAACATGGGTTCCTCCTGACAGGGCTTTAGGAAGAGGTGGCAGTAATGAGCCTTGATAATCTTGGATGCCATCCACCAGAAAATCATCTGCATTTGACCTAAAGAAAGTCATGAAGAAAATCATAGAGAATTCTAGTTAAATGTCTCTTTTCCCTCATTAGATGAGTTTTCACCCACAAGAGTAGAATAAATGAGGGAAATTCACAGAAGATACAAATGTGTATTTACTGAGTAAGGTTTTTTTTTTCAAGTCAGGATGAATATTTTTATTTTACTTAATATTTTGAACTGAGATTATTTTATGATTTATTTAAATCATTGTTTTTTTCCTAATTCAAATTTCTGAATTTTGTCACTTGTCTAATCCAATAACTTTACAAGAAAATGTGAAAGTGCAGGTTATTTCGTGTATTGATCATTCCCATTGCTATATGCAACATAAAAATTAACTTACTTCCTCACTCAAGGTATCCTTTGAAAGCATGCCTAGACATTACAGAATACTGCAAATGTAACTTTGATGAAATGAGTTATGTGTTTTCCGCTTTAAGCCCCAAACATTCAAATATTAGAAAAATTTCAGGTATCCTCACTAAATACCTAATTACAATTTCTCTCAAAATAAAGTTATTGTTGTCCATTTTCAGATGACATTTTATAAATCTCCATGTCACAGATGCAACAGATCCAGTATTACCAAATTCAACATACGCAAAATAAAGGCTTTTTTAAAAGCAGAAATGCATATTTATTCAAAATTATGTTATACCATTTATAATATTGAATTGGAATAAGCAACCCCCTCAAAAGGTCAAAGGTAGTTGAGCCAAATAGTAAGCAGTTTGCTTAGACATTCTAATCAAGGATTTGTATAATTACTTACTAGACATCTTGCTTAATCTGGAGAGTTTTGAAAAAAAAAATTGCTTGGTTTTTGGAGTTTTATTCATTTTTTAAACAAGTATGAAAACTGAAAAACTGAATTAGAAACAAGACAATGCATTGAACCTCTATTATATGTAAACAAATTAATCCATTGCAATTTTTCAATATAGTTTAGAATTTGTTCCCTCTTAATAGTTAAAATTTATTTTGATTTTCATCTAGGACCCTCTCATTCACCGCAAAAACTAATTTTGACAGAATAAATGCATTGATACCATTAAGGACAAAAATATTTGCATGAAACTTGAAACTAAGTCAAATACTGACCAAATACCTTCTAAACTGTAACAGTGCTCACTATTTATTACAAAAGTGCATTTATTGTATCTAAATCCTATACTTATTTGGTTTCTAAATAATGTTGTTATTTCAACAGTATCATCTGCACTCTTAAAAAAAATAGTACAACTTGGGTGTTTCAATCCATTGAATTGCTATCTTATATTTTTTTCCTATAGTCCAGGGGAATAAATTCCCACACTTAGTACAGAATAGATTCTATAATATTATCTCCATGTGCAGGGCTAACCTATAGATGTCTACAGAATAAAAACCTGAATTCATGAAAAAATTATATTCTTTAAGCCATTAAGGTTGTGACATAATAATGTTTCAAAGCCAAGCCTTCTTTTGTATTTATTATTTTTCCCTTTCAGATAGTAATAGTGCTAAATGTTTCCAACAGCATATGGGAAAGTAGTTTTTGCAACTAAAACAAAAATAAAAACAAAAAGCAAATCCTTTTCACTACCAAAGATAATTGCACACCCTGGATATTTAGCCAATCTACTGTGTTTGTTCCAATATATTTTATGTAATCTGCTGGTTCTTACATGATCTACTAGCCTCATAAATTTAAACTGTATCACTGTTTGATAGGCTGTATGTCTATATAGCACATATAAAATGGAACATTTGACTATTAGCTTATTGATGTGAAAATGTAAGTACTATACCTGAAGGTTCCCATATCGTGCCAGAGCTCTGCTCCTTTTGTTTTGTGTGTTGCAAGTCATTCTGAAATGTCCATATGGCTGATGGCAATTTTTCAAGTAATCATTAATAAATACACACCAAATAAGAAGCAAAAGAGATATTCTTATCCAACCAGACCAGTTAGATGCTTAGATATAAAAAAAAAGAAAGAAAAGAAAAGACTGTACAAACTTTCAGCAGGTTTTCTTTTTGTAACTTCTCTAAAGGACCATCCACACACCCATAAGCTTTGGGGTTGTAGAAGGGAAGGAAGTCTGTTCCTGAAGACACACTGCCATGGCTCTAAAAGTTTCTTTATGTGAAGAGTAGTAAACATATTTCCTGATGTCTAAAACAACTCTGCATTTTCTTGATGCATTAGAGGGACCCCTGTTCCCTCAAGAATATCACAGAAATGTCAAATGTGACCTAGTTAATATTAAAGAGAACCCAGCTCCTTGGCTTTCCTGCTTATGAATGTATAAATTTTCAGTTCTGTAAAGTAAACAAGCATTTTATATGAAAACACTTAAGGAATGTTTCTGCCTACACTTATGCAAACTACTATTGAAATAAAAGTAATCATGCAAGCTCACTTCAAAAACTTGCTTGCAGAACTCAATTTAATACTTGTACACTGTTAAGCATAGTACCAGGTTTGTCAATAACATGTGTTCAAAATACTGCATTGAACTTACACAATAAAGATGTAATACTGTATGAGAATGCTCACAGCAAGGCCTCAGGTTCCTCCTTCAAATGATAGGTGTATCTCACCCTTATAACATAGGTGCATGTATTTACTTCTTGGAAGAGAGAATAGACCCCATATTCTAGTATCACTGCTTTATTCCATTTTAAAGAGGCACTTCTTCACAGTTCTTAGATTCTATTTTTATGATAATCTCCTCCTTTTAAAATATCAGTCAAAAGTATGTGCAAATATCACTGACACCATAAGGGAAGTTACTTATTTTAAAACCAAATTTGGAAGCAGCTGCCCCTGAAATATTGGAGAAAAGAAATGACACGAGAAACAGAAGAGAAGACGGGCTGGGTAAGGAAAGTAAATGAACTCCTGGCCTCTTCCAAATTAAATGTGACCATTCTTTGATGTCTACAGGTGTTAAGAAACAAGACAACTGAAAAACAAAAGCGTAGCTCCCAAAACAGAAAGGCAAATCATTAGGGCAAAGAGCCTGGTGTTTGTGTGGATGTGTGAGTGGAGTGTAGCATCACAATAGAGTCAAAAGAATAGAAGGGAGCTTATTTACTAAATTATGTAACAGTAGACATAGCTGTACGACACAGCAAACCACATGAGGAAAAAGAAAACTTCTTAATGATGTTAGTTAGCTGGTGCTGAGGGGAAAATTCATAAAGTGATCAAATATCCCCTGACAAAGCAGCTTCAGAAACGTTACCGGAAAATAAATTTTTTCCAGACTGAACAGATACAGGCAGACTGAACTAGATACAGCAATTTCAAAAGACATCATTGTTGTAATTTGCTCATTCATTTAAAAATATTTTACACAATCTAGCCAACTCTCAATTGCTCATTTGAGGAAGAGTAGTTGAGCATCTAATGCCAATTCAGTTTCCAAACATTGGATAGGGAGACAGTGTGAATGATACTTATAATTAGTTAGGTATACACATAAAATATGCCTTCCGAGTTATTTTTATATATGACACTAGTCTATGACAGGGGAAAAAAGCTGGCAATGCTGGTTGACATCTGAAGTTGGTAGAATTCTGAAAATTGGCAATGAATGGTGCATATCAAAAGAAACTCGTGGAAATGAAAAGTTGACTGGCCTTCTGTACTTTGTTTCTATTTTATTCCAATGCATCATGTTGCTTAATACTTGCTTATGTAGTATATAAAGCCCCAGGCTATAAAATGTAGGTCAGGTAGGCAAAAACATAAGAACACCATTGGTTAGAGTTCTTAAGAAGGTAAGCGTTGCTGTGGCTTTTTCTTCCAGTTCATTTCAACCTCTATAACATTTATGGGTGGAGCAGAATACCTGACAGTCCTTATTTTTCTGCACTCAATTGGAGGCCAGCATTTTTAAGATATCTTTGATTCATATTATTTATGTATATTTGTTTATTTTTACAAATACTAGACATTCCATTGGTGATACTGCAGAATGGCGTACTGACCTTGATTTTAAGATTCTTGGTTGGTAACTGGAATTTTTTAAGCTTTTGGCTAAAAAAGTATATAAAGGCTGCTACATGCCTTTATTTCTCTTGGTTTCCAAAAGTTCCTTGAGATATTTTTCTTTCAAAAGAATGTTTCAATGGTAAATCCTCAATCTCAAAAATTACCACTCTGAAAGGGTGGTTAAAAAAAACTCGCTTTTTCACACTAGAATTTGAAATTTAAAGTTAAAATTTTTAAATGTACTAACATTGCGAAATTTTTATGAAATGAAAACTTTAACATAAGGATTCCAAATCTAGATTTAAACTGTAATATACTATCTCAGATGTCCTCAGATGCTTTCATTATGTCTCCTGAATGCGACATGTTCTTAAAATCTTTTCTGAGAAGAAAATGTGTACTTACAGGACCATTAGGATAATTAACTTGAATTTGAGAAAAACAATATCATTCTCCATCACCTGAAACTGCCCATGCTAGGTTGAGACTGTTTGGTATTTTTTAAAGAAAAAGTATATTTCACTAAAATGGCACAGATTCAATATTGCGCTACAAATGAAACTGAGTTTCCTTAAAAATGTTCACTGAAAGTCTGTTTCATTGTACTTCATTTTCATTAACTTTAGTGGAGGTGGTTTTCCAGAGTTAGCATCTCATATAATAATCTATAACATCTCTAAGCGAATTGAATATGTATGATTTATTTTATAAGCCTGTCACATCAAGGACTTATTAGAGCTCAGTAAAAATATATATGTGTGTGTGAATATATATATTTTTTTCAACCAGTGCACAAGAATTAGGAATTAGAAATTAGCCCCTTATTGGTACTTGGCAAATTTTATGTTCAAAATTAGCTGTCAAACACTATTTACAGATGAGTTCTCTTGGTCAAAGAGTTCTGGGGGGAAAGGTTCTTAAAGTACCTCAGACAGGGATATAGCGGGGTCTAGAATAAAGGACACATTGTGAAGACAGCAGTTTAAAAACAATCCACTCTCTTTCAGAATTTCACATCTTAATTTGGGGAACATATTTTTTCACAAGACTCCAGGAATTAAACAACAGAAGAGTTTGAGTGTTGCATTTACCAGCTCATCTGCCATTTCTTGCCTCCCAAATGCAAGGCCGGTGATAGTCACTAGAACACATTTTCTGTGAACTGAAAATCACTAGACAGGAAATACATTTATCATAATAGTTTCCTAGAATCATCTAGTCCCTTGTGCCCATTAAACGTACATTTGAATGTGACAGAGTTTCAGAGAAAAACAATGAAACAATCACTATGATAGCTGAAATATGGCTTCATAGGAAACAGGGCTACATTTAATTAGCTTTGATTATTTATGTGTCTCTTCTGTTTTTGTTATAGTTCATATCACTGGGATGGACTCATGAGCCAATCTTCCAAATTAAGTTACTACCAAAATTTACAAACTTGACATAAAGATTACATTGTATTTACAAAGAACTTGGCACTTACAGAATAAATTATTGACTTTTTAAAAATCCAGACCAGGGCACCCATGGTTCAGGCAAATAGGAAAGCCTGATGCCTTGTATTATGTATTATGCTACATAAACATGAATAAATAAGTGTCCAGCTGGTAATTCTTCCACGGTGCTGGCCCTGGTCCTGAAAACAAGTACCTTCCATTTCTAATCCATGGGGAGGGTAGAGAAGTTATCAGTCCAGAGAGAGCAAAGGTTGCATGTTTTCTTCTTCGTTTTTATCCATGCGTTTTAGCACTGTAGGATCCACTACCGATTGGGATCTGGGAACAATAAAGCCAGTGTCAGTGAGTTACTGCCAAATCATCACGTTCTCTTCTCTGCCTTTTTTCCTTTATTATTTCTCTGATGGATGCGGATTAACTTCTCCTACATCAAGGGATTTGTGAACTGAGAATGCTGCACATTTGGAGAGAGATACACTTACGGGGATGTTTTGTATCAGAGGAAACAATCCCCTCTGGCCTCTAAACAGAATAATGCACAGCAGAGGATTCTAAATACACAATAATAGGCTTAAGTTCTCTTCTTTACAATCGAGCAAGAGACTTTTCTTTGAGACTGAGAATTTCTAGTTCAGGACAGATGTATTCCAAGAGAACATCACCAAATGGGGAAGCTGCATAGTGAACTTATTGTTATGAGAAATGAAGTGGAAATGATAGAAGCCTTGATCCCTGTGTTAAAGGGCTCTATAAAATGACAGAAATGTGCATTTTTAACTATCATTGTTTATAGTTAATGAGCACATTAGGGAAAACTCAATATTTCAATGTGAGTTTTATTAAATTTTTCCACTAGAACTTCCAAATAAAATCAATCTTACTCTTGAAAATCCATGAAATGTTTTAAAACTTTTTTAAAAAGCACAAATCCCTCTTGTTTAGGCAGATGTCCTTTATCATTAGTAAAGCAAATAATGTGCAAACCCCTTACACATGCATTTGATAGCAGGTGGGAATTATATCTCAATTTATCACTAGGAAACAACATGAAACCGGGAAGGAGGGAAGTCAATGTGGCAGGAAGCTGCCATCTTAATGGCTATGGCATTAAAGAAGCAGCTGCCCTTTTAAATTTCTCTTCGGTAATGAATTTTTCCCCTGCTGCTGCATCCCAGCTATTTGGCTATTGCTGTGGCAATATGCCTCTTAGCAGACTTCATTAACTTTCAAGCAGAAAGACTATAAACTAAAATACAGCCGTACATGCTGATGAAAAAGAACACCAACAGAACTCATTATCAAAGCAAAAATAATTACAGGGTTAACTGATAAACTGAGTCCTTCATTGAAATGAACTTAAATTCCTGTCTAAAGAGGGAATGAAAAAGAAGGTTGGAACATTAAAATAGGGAGGTTTATTTCCTGAGTCATTTCCCTGTTTTACCTCAATAATAGGTGCCTATATCAGAATGGAGACTGACTACAGGTAAATGTGGTGTGTATGGGGTTGTGTGTGTGTGCATGAGAGAGAGCAAGAGACAGAGAGAGACAGAGAGAGAGAGAGATGGAGAGAGAGAAGAAGAAGCAATGATAATTTATCTCAGAAAAAGTACATGAATAAAATATATTTTAACACGATTGACAACTGCATAAAACACTTTAATAATTAGACCTATAACAATGCTTTTCTTAGACTCAACTAAAATAACTCGTTTCCCAAGAATACACGCTAAAATATACAGTTCATTCAATGTCCTGCTTTAAAGCATTAATTTGACAACTAGTACCCACTAGACTGTAAGTTCCATGGGCAGGAGCTCTCCTTGCTGTGAACACAATTTGCATCACAAAGTCTGTTACACAGCAAGATTTCAATGTCTTAACTTTTACTCAATGGTTTCCATACTGAAAGAAGTTGGTTATTAAGCATTCAAACCAGAGTAATGAAGATAAAGCCATTTATCCTGTGAAGAAAGAAACTCTTAGCAAAAAGCTTATTTTAAAATTCTCACAAAGTTAAATATTACATAAGCGTTGAGACACATCCTAATAATATTCATTGGGTACACACCAAAGCTCTTCAGGCGGCACAGAGTACACACTTTAAGCATTTGCAATAATGTTCTATTAAATAAACACGCATCGTGCATGTGCACACATAATCTTTATTTCTCCCCTTTGCAAAGAGTTTTACTATCTCATCTCTTGGCTCAACCACTTTCTTCTTTTTATTATTATTTTTTAATTGAAGTATAGTGGATTTACAATGAGATACTAACTACTATATATAAAATAGATAAACAAAGTCACACACAATCTTCAAAGTCTTTGTTCCTTGACTGTTTTTTAGAACTTATTAGAGAATATGGTAATTTTAATAAAATATTATAAATTACAGTGCACTATTCAACCTGGGATTAAGTTCCTAGTTTGCTTTTATCACGCACTACAGATGTCAGAATTGTGGAATGATGAAAGCTGGCTCCAGATGCAGACCAAGTCTCCAATAAGGCAAGCCAGGCAGAAACAATTTCCGATTAAGAGGGTTTTTTTTTTTTGAAACTTAATTGCCATAAGGGTACGGTATTTCAGTCCAGATTGTCCTTGTGCCCTCTTAGACAAAACAACACGGTTATTTGTGTAGGATCATAACTGTTAATGAACTGGTCTGTTTCAGCTGCAGTAGAAGTTATCTGTCATTAACTCACAGCACATCACAGCAGTCTCCAGATTCTACTGTCTTTGCAATGAGTAACTTTTCCATGAAAACCTATGATTTAAATTTAACTATTCAGGTATCATTTATTCATTCATTATGCAATTATGCATCTACCCTAGTGTTTAAGAGACTAGATTTTGGAAAGAAATGGATTTCAATTCCTGTTCTGCTGTTTATTACTAGCTCTGTGACCAAGGAGAGGCTATTTAAACTAAGGTTTTGTTTCATTATCTGTCATATGGGGAACATAACACGTACATCATATAGACGTATTGAGGACCAAGTACCATAACGCATGCATAACCCCCGGTGCTGATTGTGGTAGGCAGTAAATGGCAGAGGCTAAGGAAATGACTTACAGAACACTACTGCCTGCTAATAATATAAGCATTGCTGCCTTGTAGCTATGTGACATGTACAAGTTTCTTACCTTCTCTGTATCTGAATCTCCTCATCAAGATGGGTATAGTATTACCTTATTAGTTGTTTAGAGAAGCAAAGAGTCAATATATACAAAGCATTAGATAGGATTTACCATGTAGTAACAATAGATTTTGAATATTCTTTAATCAAATGGGAGCTTATATTGCCAAAACAACCTTAGTATTGATGCTCACTTCAACTGTTATGTGCCAGGCACTATCCTAGGTAATAGAGACGTAAGGCAAAAGGCACTCCACCAGTCTGAGAAAACCACCAGCTAGCAAGTGCTGTATTCTTTCACATGCCTGTGCTGTCCCTCCACAAGTTTACACAAGGGAACAAAGTCCTCTTCCTATACATGTAGTTAAATTCTCCCAAAAGTACAGTTAACTACAAATCTTTGGTGAAGGGATGACTTTTCCCCTCTCAATCTAAGGACGACAGGAAACTGGAAGAGGAAATGGAGGAAGGGTGGAACCTCAGAACGATTTTCTCCCATTCTTGTTGGGGAACTGCCATTCCCTGCCACAGAGAGGATGAGAATCAAGTGAAACAACTTTCTTAATCTCATTCTTCAGGAGTTTTCAAATAGACCCAATATAAGCTTCATATGATACAAAATCTACATCAAACAAAGGAAGTCTGAAATTCTAATCGGCCCACATCGGAAGCAAGCAACTCAGGGCTGGGGAAGTTATCGTGCTGTGAGCCAAGTCTGCAGGGGACAAAATGGCCTAATTAACTGCAGAAGAAAGTCAGGATCCAAAAATGACTTCAAAAGGTGGATTGCCTGAGCCAAATCTAACAAGATGATGTCAATCAATTAAAATAATGTGCTTGGAGGGAAAAGCTAAGCACAGAAATAGAGAATTATGAGGATAAGGGTCTGCGAGCAAAGCGATCAGTGTCTTAAGGAGCTCAGTGTGAGTCAGCACTGTGCTCTGGCTGCCTGAACGACAGCATCATGACAACAGCAGCAGCCAGAGGAAGCCAGAGAGGTCACCCTGCAGAGCCAGAGCTCGGGAACCCCCACGCAGGCAGCGGGAGTCGGGTGGCACCTCTGCAGTACTCAGCACTTAAAAGGGGACACTGACAGACAACTCCTTCATTCACTTAACTGGACCTAGTGAGTACTCTGCGTGCCGGGCTCTACTCCAGGCACTGAGGATTCAGAAGAAAAGGACAGACAAAGCCACTAAAATCTCCATGAAGCTTACATGGCAGGGTGGGGGAGATATACAATTAAATAAGGTCAGTCATTTCACTGATTAATGATGAGCCATGAAGAACATAGAGGAGGTGATTGATAGGGAGTTGACTAGAATGAGGAGGAAACAGAGCTGATTAAGACCAAAAAGACCCCCTTGAGAAGAGGACCTTTGATTGGGATGAGCCATTGGAAGATGTAGGAAAAGAGCATTCCAGCCAGAGGTCACAAGTATAAGGACCCACAGATGAGAGCAAGCTGGAGAGGCCGAAGGAGAATAAAGAAGGATGCTGCGTCTGAGAGGTAGAGGAGGAGAGAGAAGGTAAATATTCTTAGAGAAGAGCCAGGGGCAGGATCAGATTGTGCAGCATATTGTAAGCCACGCTATGGAAAGGATTATATTCATTGTATATTCAGCAGTCATTTAAAAATTCAAAGCAAAAAAGTAAAATGATCTGAATCATATTTTAAAAATATCTTTTCAATTGACACATGGATAATGAATAGAGGGTAGGGGAGCAAGGTAAGGGCAGAAGCAGAGAGAGAAGGTAGGAAGTTTTGGAGGGAGTGGAGGTGACGGGGCTGCAGCTAAGGCTGTAGAGAACATGGAAAGATGTGCTCAAAGGAGGGGACAACACTGGTTAACAAGTCACTGAAGGAGGGGCTGAAGGAAATGCACACAGTTATCTAGCAAAGGAAAAGACTGGGGGAGACCCAAGAAAGCTGTCTCCAAATCCTTCCACAGCTCATTGATAGAGCCAGGGCCCTCTGAGTCATGCCGTCAGAGAGGAGCAGACAAGGTTTATTTCAACAACATGAAGGACTGTACCTCCTGGATTGGAACTCTGTTCCATTACATATAGACTATGTGACTCTGTGGATACAAATATCTGTTTAACAGGATTGCTGTGAGGATTAAAAAAATAAATGTTACCCAAAAACAGGTTTCCTAACTTGTGGGAAGCATATAATAAATGGGGGATTATAATAACTATCATTATTAGGATTATTATTTTTATCAGAAGGAACCTATTCTTAGACAATGGCCTTTAACCATTTTTGTCTTAGAAAACTTTGAGAATTTGATAACTATATGCCTTCTCTCCAGAAAAATGGACTCTATCTATGTACATTCCTGCATGGACACACACAGTTTTGAATACAGCTTTTAGCACTTGACAGACCCCTTTGAGAGCCCATTAATGAACTCCTTGGGTTAGGAGGGCACAGAACTCAAATTAGGAAGCCCTCTTTTAAGAGAAGGGAGTTGAGAAGCCTGAACTTGATTTAAACATAAGCTTGTTGATTGGTGGAGAAATTAAAGCTGGATATGTCACTGGCCTTTCTGTTCTCTCCAAGGAGTTGCAGAGCAGTCTGGGGAGAGAAGGGCGTTACACAGACACCAACACTAGCAACAGCAGCAGCAGCAAAAACGAGGTCAGTCTCAGAGCACAGGGGCACCATTATGAGTCAGAGCGGTGACCAAAGGACCATAAGGCTTTTATAGAGAAGGATGCAAGACAGTGTTTGGGATGACATGTGAGATGCCCCTGGGTCCTCCCTGAGCTAGGTGAAGAGAGACTTGCAGGAGCTGTCTGTCTCCTATATTTCTGACATAGGAAATGAGAAAAGAAATAATATTTGTTACCATTATCCAAATGAATCCTAGGCTGGTATGGCCTGGGGTAGCATGAGAATTAGATGTCTTCTGGTTTGCTACAGAATGCAAACTCAGAGGTAGTTATGAATTTGTGTGTGTGTGGCAAGTCCCCTGCCCTCCATCACCATTAGACTATCGCTGGACATACACAGCCATAGTCTTATTCACATTGGATCCAAAACGCCTAGGAAAGCTCCCATTACAGAGCATGTGTTCAATATATACACATGGATTGAAAGAAAACAGGCATACAATTACCATGAGAGTCAAAGCAAGGAATCAGATTCTGACTCAACAATGAATTCTGTAAAGATTAAAGCTATAGAGAAATAGAATGTTTTTCCCCAAGAATGACTAGAGAAACTCTTAAACAGAAACTTGGCAAAGATACTGAAAAAAGAAAAAAAGCTTTGAATGTTGGTGTTTGATGTATGTGTATGCGTGTGTGTGTGTGTGTGTGTTTGCTGTGGAGTCCTTCCTTCAAATGAAATCTTAAACAGAAGCCTAATAAATTGCCTACACAGAAGAAGAGTCATTGGAGGGGAGAGTGTAGCTCAGTGGTAGAGCGCATGCCTAGCAGGCAGGAGGTTCTAGGTTCAATTCCCAGTGCCTCCATTAAAAACTAAATAAATAAACAAAATAAAGCCTAATTACCTCCTCCTCAAAACCAAATTAATTAATTAAATAAATTGTAAAATATGTATATACCAAACATAAATGGTAGAGCATTATTTAAAAAAAAAAAAAAAAGAGACATTCTCACCACAGAGGAGGAGATGGGCACTGTCCCCACCCCACCTGCTTGCCCTGAAGCACTCTACCAGCCTTAAAGTTTGAAAAACCACTGGACTTGGTGACTTCCAAGGTCTCAGCTAGACTGTCGGTGAATGTGAAGTGCATTGACTTGAGGTTGCCTTGAGTGGCTTTATCTTCGACTTAAAACTCCTAGACATCCAATCACAGGAGCATGAATGCCTTTAAAATCCTACCAAATATCTACTTCAGAAAAACATAAAATCTGGAGTTGTATCTGCCGTGTCCACACCCTGGCCCCGCCCACTTCCCAGTTACCTCCAACACACCTCTTCATGGACTTGGGGGAGAGTTCCTTCTCTACTTCCTTCACAGGCATGCTGTAGGAGTCCACGTTGTACTCACTGTCATCGTCATACTCGTGGTCCAGCAGTGTTCTCGCCCAGGTGCCCATATCATAAGGGGGAAGCATTCCTCCAAACTCAGAGGGCAGAATCTCAGGATGAATTAGTTGGTGTAGACTATTCAGGTTGTTACCGTGCAAAAATATCTACAAATACAAGAAGAGGGTGAGGGAAAACACACAGAGGAGAATAAATATCACCCAAATCCCAAGGATGGTGGCAGGTTGTGGGGGCACCGAGGATAGGAAGAGTGAAAATAGAGTTTTCTATGTCTCTGAAAATATTGAAGCCCCTAATCCACTCTGTGAAATTAGAAGGGCTGGTACTGTAATCCTATTTCATATAAACCTCCTGTGGCTCAGGGATTTTAAAAAGTTTCTAGAAGGTCAGATAGTTACTGGGTTAAAGAGCTGGAACCAGAAATTCGGTTTCCTGCTTCATTGCTGGGAACATGAAAAGCTAAGATGCATGTTTATCTGTACATTATCGTGGTGTTAGTTGTGCAAAGCTGATGCTGTGCATAATGAATGCTGTTGAAACAGACCCTTCTCTTCAGGGACTCATCAACTGCAGAGCCCATTCAGGTCATTAAACCCAAAAGCTGTCACCAGGATGGCTTTCTCTTTATCATCAATAAAAATAAGAATACTGTAACCGCTAAATTACTGCTTTATAAGGCAAAGCATGTGATGTAAATAAAAGTAGATTACCATCATCATAATGAAAGGTTGAGAGAAGGTTCACATCCCAAAGGACTCATTTTCTGTAATGTTGCCAGCATCTTCTCTGCTAGAGATTTCCATGCTTATCATTCAAATAGGAAATGGAATAATGAGTTGGAACTGTAAAGCTGCATGTGTATGTTAATTATTGTTATTACTGTCTACATAGAGCTTTTTGTTAAACTGGAGAATTGTTTCAGCTACATACTCAAGACTTGTTCCTCCATAAATTGCTACCTCTTTCCTCTTCTTTCATTTGAATCTCAAAACTGCAGATCGGTCCTCTCTGATAAAGCACTGTTGTCATCTCACATAAATTTATGTATTTAATTAAACATTACAGTTTATAAATGGCATAGAAATAATCTCATACTTCAGAGTCAAGATGAACAGACTATGATATTCATCTTGCTTTCCATATGTTTAAAGTCTGATGAAGTAAACATACAGGAAAACAAAGAAAGACTAGCCTGTACTAGATAAAATGAGAGGGATGGGAGTCACCAGTCAACAAGTAATTTCCACAAATTGTGGAAGATAAAAAGGACACGAGAGCAGGTCACCAGCCAAATTAATCACAGCAAGTGGCTGCCTGGAACACAGAATGTAGGGTCTACAGAGGTGGAAGATACTGTCTGCCCCGAGTTACATCAAGTTAATTGCAAACTTTACACCTGGCCACTCCTGTCTGGAGAACACAGCAACCCAGAAACACTTACACACACACACCACACACACACCACACACACACACACACACCCTAGAATTTTCCTGGAAAAATTAAATGCTAGCACCTGAAATCCTTACTTTATTTCATTACTGCATAAATACAATCTTTATTTTATCAGAAGTGTTACTTCATGTAAGAAAACTTCTCTCTCTAGTCATGCAAGAAATATGGTAAAAAATCCTTAGAAAAGTAAATGCAATTCACACTGCTTCCTCTCTTTTCACTAGTGCTCTGTCACCTCCTCCCTCAACATCACTTTCAGCTTTGGCCTTGTTTCCTCTTTCCCTGAAAAAATAGGGCAACCAGATGAAACCCACCCACTAGCATCTGTGTCCATATGCTTTGCCTTTGCTGTTAGCACAATGGAAGAATAAACTCTACAAAGGCCAACCTCTCCACCTGCTCGCTAGAATTCATCCTCTCTTCCACTCAGTTATATTTTCCAAGCAATTCTCTCTTGTCTCTCTTGTCTCATCAAATTTCCTCTCTCTTCTGGAGCTTTTCCATCGGAGAATAAACCTCCCGACTCTACCCTTCCCTCCCACTCCTATACAGATGCTTAAAACCTCTCTTGACCCTACTTCCACCTCGTTATTATCCTATTTTTCTCTTTCCCTTTATCACAAAACTCGTCAAAGGAGTTATCTGTATCCATTGTCCAAGTACTTGTGTCCCATTTTTCCTGAATCCAATCCAAATGAGCGTTGCCTCCCACCACTGCATGAAAATAGCTCTTGTCAAGATCCTTCTCACTGCTAAATTCAGTGTCCAATTCTCAGTCCTCATTTTTCTTAAGCCCTCAGCAGCACTGGATGTAGTAGATGACTCTCTTCAGTGAAACATTTTCTCCCAGGCTCTCTTGGTTTCCTATCTTTGGTAGATGCTTTTTTCAGTCTCTTTTGCTGGTTACTCCTCATCTCCCCAACATCTGAACATCAGAGAGCTCCAGGCTTCAGTTCTTGGATCTATTCTCTTCTCTAACTATACTCACTCCCTAGTGATGTCATTCAGTCTAGTGACTTTAAATATTGTCCATACACTGAAAATGCATACCTTGAATCCAGCCCTCTCTTTGGAGCTCCGCATTGGTACTCCCATTCTCTAGGTCACATTTGCCCTTAAATGGTCAATGGACACCTCTAACTTAATGTATCCAAAGTTGAATTCATAATTTTCTCCCCAAAATCAACTCCTCCCTATTTTCAATGTAAGTTAGTGATAAAAATATACATTTAGTTTCTCAGGCCAAAACCTTTGCCTCATCTTTTACCTCTCTCATAATCTAAGCTGTCAGTAAATTCTTTTGGTAATACCTTCAAAATCTCTTCTGAATTCAAACATCTGACCAACTCTACCGCTACAACCTTAACTCAGTAACCATCATCCTTCAAGCTGTATTACTGCACTAGCCTCTTAACTGCTCTCCTGACTTCCACTATTGCCACCAACACTCTGTTCTCAACACAGCAGCCAGAATGACCATGTCAAGCATCAGGCAGATTGTGTTAGTCTGCCTACAATGCCCCATTAGCTGCCCTTTTCTCTTAGAGTAAATCCTCTAAGATCTTCTGTGAACTCCTTCTTTGAAAAAAATCTCCTACTGCTTACTCCCTGCTGAAACATGCCATGCGCACATTTGTCTCAGGACACTTGCGGTGGATGTATCTTCTGCCTGGAGAATTCTGTCTCCAGATCTTCCCATGGCTTATTCTCCCACATTCTGCAAGCCTTTGCTTAAAAGTCCCCTTTCAGGAAGGCAACCCCTGGTGAGCCTGTTAAACACTGCAACCTTGCTCAACCTGGAAAGCCCTGTCCACTTTTCCTACATCATGTTTCTTTACAGTAGCTCTCACTCTCTAAAATATTATATAATTTACTTAGTTACATTTTGCATATAGTGCTTGAGGATGTATAAAAGATAATACCATCATTTCTCTAAATCTAAGATTTGTTGAAAAGCCTATATTACATGAAGATTCCTTTTTAGAACTCTTAAATGAGATTGAACCTCTGGACCAGGCAATAAGAATGCATTACAATTAACCAACTATTAAATTTTTGCACTTAGATTTTTGTTTTCTCTAGTTCTGTGTAGTAACCTCATTTATTGAAGTTTTATTATATTCTTTCCCTTATATATTTTCCTCCCTCCATTTCACACAAGAAATCTGGTCCTTTTGGGCCCCTTTGCCTCAGATTACCTTACAGTTCTAATTATCCTCGCTAATACTTCAATTTTTTAATTTTATTTTCCTAAACTGTGCCATTAAAAAGATTATGGTAGGTGCCCCATAATTATAGTAGGAAGATGGTGAAATATTTTTAAGAATTAGCAAGGAGTAGAAGAGAGAGTCCTTCATGCTAAGGAAGAAGTAGAAATTTGTGCCAACAAGCAGGGAAACCTGTTTCCTATCAGCTCTTGGGGAGTAACAGGACCACATCCACGGACCAGCTGAAGAGTGCCCCGGGGTAGTGGATTAAAGCCTAGCCATGGGGTTCTAGCTTCAGTAAAGATGCTTGGAAGCAAGAAACCTCAATTCAAGAAATTAATACTAGTCTAGACAATGAGCATGTGAAAAGTGGCTGTGATAGGCAGTTAGGCTCTGCATGAAAAATTTCAGATAATTGTGAAATTTTGAGAGGAATAGACCTCAATAACACCTACAGTTGACTTTCCCACCAGCCCAGCATGTTGGAGAGTCAAAGCTGATTTAATTTAATTTAAGAAAATGAAAAACTAAATATTTATTGTGAAAGAAGATACACAACTACTCCTTAGGTTTTCTTTTACCAGTTTTAGAACATAGATTTATAGCATCTGTATTATAAGGCATTTGAGTAATGTAACACTGAATCACCTGGGACACCAGTAAGGAAATACAATAGCTTTGCACTGTGCATTGATTATGTAAGTAGATGTTAAGTGTTTTCATCTTTATTTTCTCATATGCAAATTGCCACATCATATTGTTTTAATTAAAATGGTAAGATTCAGATGCCTCACTTCTATCTGGAATAGTGCTCGCAATGAATTCTTGCAGGCATTGTCAAAATCATCCAGTTCAATCAAACAACCCCCAGATCAGGGGTTTTCTTTGTATTCTAGACTTGATTCTCTTTGGTCTTTTTCAACAGAGCAGAGTCGTGTTTAAGTCATGTCACAATATCACCCCTACCCTCGAAGTCTTTCAAGTGCTTCTCACTTCAGTCTGACTGAAAGCCCAGATTTTTACAACAGTGTACATGGCCTCCTAAGAGCTGACACCCCATGTTTCCCCCAATCTAGTACTACTACTCTCCCCAGTAGCTCATTGGGCCCCAGATTTCTGGCCTCCTTGCTGGTTGTCACACATCCCAGGCCTGTTTCTACCTAAGCCCAGTCACCTTTGCTAGTCCCTCTGCCTGGAGCAGTCTTTCCGGTAAATCTCGGCATCCCGCCGCACTACTTCCTAGCTGTGACTTGCAGCAAACGGCTTCACCTTCCGTGCCTCGTGTTCCCATCTAAAACGGAGAAAAACAGCAATGCCTACCCTAAAGCCTTATTATGAGGAGGAAATGAGTTAACGTACTGAAAGTACTTAGAACAGCATGTGGCGGAGAGTGAACACCACCAAGCATTCACTAGGGTAATTTGTACTAAAAGCCCCAGCAGGTGTTTTGGCTCTCCTGATCATCCCTTCATAAGACAATGCTTAAAAGTGTTATTGCTCAGGTACGTCCATACATTTTTCTGAATTATAAAATGTACATTAATTTGATTCTTGGTGGTAGACAATTCCTAATATAAGTTATAATTATTTACAGAATTCTTCTTCCTCAACCACTGAAACGTTTTTAACAAAATTCACAAACAGAAAACTTCACAAATGTTTGACACAAACACATACTTGACAATGATTTCACTTTCACACTCACAATAGGGATTTTATGGCCCTGAAATACCAGAAGTGCCTTCTCCTTCACTGAGACACATGGAAAATTATCTTCCGTGTGGATTTAGAAGTAACTATATTTTACTGTGGAACTAATCATTTGGAAATTGGCCACAGCACAGTGGTAAAAATATCTCTAAATGTGGAGCTATTTGGATTCAAATGTTAACTCTACAACTTTACAGCTGTGAAAATGAGTAAGCAAGTTATTTATCCATCCCAAGACTTACTTTCCTCAGCTTTGAAACAGGAGTTGATGCTTACAAAGCTTACTTTTCAGATGTGTTTGGAGGATAAAATGGAATGATGTACATTAAAGTGCATTTTTAAATCTTTTTTTATTAAAAGTGATAAATGTGTTCAGTATTTACCATGTGCCATGAACTGTTTTAAATGACTTATATAAATTATCTTATTCTCAGAAAAAATGATTAATTTGGTACATATTTTTAATGTCCTCATTATTTAGATAAAACTGAATCTTAGAATTCAAATAACTTGTAATTTAAAGAAACATTAAATTTCCTACACATCAGCATTCTTTCTGAAATGTGACTGATCATGACAGTCACCACAAAATTATATTAAATACCACAAAATTCACTATACTCAATGTAACACATACTGTGAGATAATTAACACCCATTTATCAACATATAAAGTTATAACTTCTCTTTTAACGTTACTTGAAATTAAGTGTACCAATAACAATACAGTAACGTGGGTTTTTTGTTTTTTTGGTTTTTTTTTACTTTAAACAGAGGCTTTAATATATAATGAATGTGTTAAAATGTTCTCCCCATTTGTGGGAAAGCAAGAGACATAGCTTTTCTGTTTTTCTTCCACAGATAACACTGCTCAGAATTAATCACAACATCTTTAAATTTTATAAGATCTCTTTTATCTTGAATGGTTACATTCAATATAGTAGCACATTTTACCATAGCTAGTGTTACATACACAGTATACATCATAATTTATTGAATGGGGGAGGAGAAAGGAGATTTAAAACAGAAACAAAAACAAACAAATACCCTTTTCCGAGTCTTCTCCTTTAGGAAAGGCCGGATCACGGTATACAAGGCATGGATATACCATGGTTGGTTGACAAAATGAATTCCTCCAAATCGTGCTGGGAAGCTATCCTGGAGTAACACGGAGGCAAAAAAAAATCAAAACGTGCTTTAAAACATTGAGAAGGTTTAGGGAAGGTCATATGGTATACAAACATGTTATTCCACACACTTAAATGAGATTATCTGTACACCTAAGGAGAAAAAGAGAAAAGGAATCTTACTGCCTTAAACATTGTAACTTTCATACAGAAACTGAAACAATATGTAATAAAGCACATCTTTGTCAAGAATAGATTGTTGATAAGAGTTTCAGCATGTTTAGGAGTGCCACATTTTAAGCCTGCAAACTGCTAACAGTCATTTCAGGCCAAGAAACATAACTAAAAGATATTAGAAATTTGTCAAATAATGAATCTATGTTAGATAAGTGTATATTAAAGTGTATTGAAAGTGGTTTATTAAATTTCACTGTAGTCATCTGTAATGTGAGAACTGTCACATATCAAAACTCACTTTATTCTCTTTATCTTATTATCAACTTTACCATAAACACTGTCCTTTCCTTATTCCAATTATTTAAAAAAGGAAATGTGCTTAAGCAAAAAAGAAACCTGGAATTACCATGTAAGAAATTTGCAGGTTAAATGAAAGCCAGACCCTCTGAGCTCACCCCACAGGAGGAAAATGCAGCTATTGCAAAGCCATCCTCTTCTTCAGCAAGAACTCACCTGAGTATGGTTTGCATCTGAAATGATGTAGAGAGGCGTGTTCTTCCTGTCTCTGAATAAAAAGGTGCATCTCAAGTCCACCCCAAAATATGAAGGAAATCCTTAAACCAAATAAATTGCAACATTTGACAGTGCAATGGATTCCATATAAATGGGCTGAGTTCTCACTACCAGTTCAAAATTCCACACTGACCTGACAAAAGTCTTCCTTAAAAATCTGTACCACTAGAAGTGTCTCTTGAATGGCATCATAATAATTGACATACTTCTGGATTCTACTTAGAGCATGAACAGGAACAAAAGAAAAGTTTAAAAACTGAAATAACTATAGATGCATTTTCTGAATTTAAATTTTCTCTTGAACAAGATTCAAAAGATTTAAAAACATGTACAGTATAACCCCATTAAACTATTTTGTTTTTTAGGGGACACATGAGCGTTAGAAACTAATTGGGGATTTTATATACTGATTTTCAGAGTCAACAGAATTCTTTTTGCAAAGTAATTTCTATCTCTGAGAATAACACACACACACACACACACACACACACAAAACCCACAATACTTCAAATAATAAATAAGTTGGTAAAATCTGTGTTCTTTTGTCAGTCTTACTTTTTTTATAAATTTGTAGTTTTCATTCATTAAGAGATTATTACAAAATAGAAGTGAATCAGATAGAAATGCAGAAATAGTATGCTTTAAAATCATGACATTTGCATACATAAAAAGAAGACAAACAATGTATATACAATAAAGAGAATACTAAGAAATGCCCCCTACTCAACTTAAGAAATAGAATATGATTTATAACCTTAAGGTTCACTATTTATACATTCTTTCACTTCTCTTATATTTGAAAATTTCATACTATAATTCAAATATAAGCATTTCCCTTGCTTTTATTTTATGTTTTATTTTATAAACATTATAAATACATAAATATTATATTATTTTATATTTTACTTATTTATTTTTAAATTTTATATTTCTGCCATATACATATGTATACATATCCCTCTTAAAAAATACTGTTGAGTTTTTTAAATACTTAAACTTAATAAAAATGTTATCACAGTAAGTGTGGTCACAAAATGTTTTAGAGGTTGTGTTTGAGGTTTAAACAAGTTGTCACTGTTGTGCAGTATATGATGGCATGATACACCACAGTTAATTTATTTCCTTCTGTCCGTGCACGTTGTTTTCCAAATTTTGTGTTCATCTTGCTATCATCAGCACAGCTGCTCTGCAGACCTCATTCTTAGATACGTCTCTTGCGCACGTTCGAGTGTCTGTACACGGTATCCATCCAAAAGCGTTAATGTTGAGTCACAGTGTGTGTGTAGCTCAACTTTACAAAATTGGTAAGAGAAATTGTACCAATTTATACTCTTCCTTCCCTCAGTAATGCAGGAAAGCTCTGGCTGTTCTGCATAGCACACTTGGTATTGTCAATTTTTCTAGTTTCTGCCAATTTAGTGGGCATAAAATAGATTCTCATGACGCTTACATTTGCTAGTTGCTTGGTTTTTGCTTATTTTAATTCCATCATTAATAACACTGACAACATAACCGTTTTACACAGAGGTATTTTACTTCTGAGCCCTTAAGTGCCTAAATTTGCTGTCTCTGCTGATCTTGCTCATTCTATCTTGTTTACTGTGAGCTCACATTTGGCTAATATTAATCACTGGGAATCCTGAAAAAGCTAGTTTGAGGATGCCTTTCTCCAGACAAGATCTGTATCACTTCCTACCAGGTGCTATCAACCAGGTTTGGCTTTAATTTAATTTCTTATCTGGGGGTTTCTCTGACTCTGCAGTGTATATTCAAATCTCAGAATTTATGAGACAATTATGACCTCAGATTATCAGGGAAGACTATTGTCATCATGATTATTAATACTAATATTATTATTGCTATTATTATTTTTCTACCTGGATATGGGAGAGGCAGAGAGGTTTCTTTAAAGCTTTTCTGGCCAGCAGGGATTTTCCTAGCACAAGCCTTCCCTAAGTAGATAGCACCTGGAGGAATGCAGGTTCTCACATCCAGTCCCCCACTTGCCCTCAGTGTGTGCAAGCCTCATCTCTGCTCCTGCCCATCCTGCACCCCAGGCAATCATTATGCTTTAAAACTTTAGGTTCCTGCAGTGAACACTTACCTCCAGAACCACACAAGCTTCACATATTCTCCTGTTGTTTTCCACTACACTCTGTGTGCTTGACTCTGAGGGGCACTTGTCTTATGTCCCCCAGGGTTCAGTAAAGCATCCAGAAATATTTTCATTGTGATTTATCCAACACCTTGGTGTTTCACAGCAGGCAGAGCTTTAGGAATTTTTAACCTACAGCACTACCCAAAGCAGAACTACTTAATATGCTTTAAAAATAGACTCCCAGTGAGCATTTGATCTCTACGACAAAACTGAATGGGCACCAGCTACCAGGTTATTAAGCCAAAAATCTTAGCTCAGTGATTTTTACACTTTGAGAATAATCTGAATGTCATGCTTCTTCTATTCTGAAAATAAAAGAATATGCACATGTAGACACACAACTTACACACGATGCCATGGGATTTCCTGGATACACCTTTAGATACAGAAGACATGGCCGGCACCAAATCATAGTTAAGACAGTGCAAAAAGTGTCTGGAACCAAAAAGAATGGAACTGCAGTTATGATTCCATATATTTAGCGTCATCAATAGTGGGCAGACAGATCCAGGAAGGTTACTCAATTGCTTTCTTGAGGGAAAAAAAATTTTTTACCAAAACATTCTAACTAGTGTCTTCTGCCAAATAGAAGACAGACAGGAAGTATTCAATTACCAGCTAATTAGAATGTATTTCTGTGCTGGTCTCAACTGGTAATAAGCCATATGTAGATGAATGCAAATAACATATTGAAAACAAAGGCTCTTGACCCTGGTACAGAATTGTACACATGCTGGAGGATGCTTCACTTCTATCCTCTTAACCTCTAACTACCCATTAAAGTCATGCTATTCAGGTACGCATACAATAAAGGAACTTGGTTAGATGCAAAGAATTATGTAGAAACAAAATTTCACCAAAAAAGTAATTACTCTGATTTATAGGGAAACAATAATGATTAACATTTTCTACAACCAGTTTATTTACACTTAGGAGTTTGTCATTAAAGAGAAAAAAAAATAATTGAATGGTTGAAAAAACGACTAGTCAATTCCTGTTACAGGAAACAAGTCAGCCTTCAAAGGTACATCACATGGTATTTCAAAATATGCACTTAGCACAGCTTTTTATTTGATAAGCAGTTTCTGAAACAAAACACATGTAAATTACAGAGTTAAATTCTTATGATTCCTCAGAAAACAATGTCTTAATTTCAATAAGTGTTTTAAGCAACATGGATTAACCATGATGGATCATTTAAAAGAGTGATGAATAGGATACATTAATTTCCCATTAATATGTGGCATTGTAGGTAAAATTCTTTTTAGAATTAAAATTTTTTGAGATATGAATACGTTTTGAAATGATTTTGTCCTAAAGGTTAAAATCTTAAGTACAAACATGCATTAAAATATAGATAACTTTTTATGTTAAATGTTTACATTTGAAAATTTTTTAGATTTGCATTTACATACTTCACAGCATCTGTTTGTTTTAACACCTCTGGCAAAATGTCAGCTATTGTCTAAACCATCTATCATGAATACAAGTGTGTCAGCATGTATTTCTCTTAAGGGTGACCAACAGAATGTGCTCTACCCAAAGGCAAGTGCATATCATTTCTGACATTTCTATTTAAAAAATAGTCACTTTCCCTCATCCTATATGCATCGACATTTGGCTAAAGAAGACTTTATGACACTATGACTCCTAAGAAATCTCTCTTCTGCCTTGTCACTCTCCTTTTATAAAGTTCAGTTCCCATTACAGAGATATGCTAGCTTTGTTCTTTTTCAGTCTTGTCTGAGGGTGCCCTCTGGAAGTTTTTTAAGTTAATTAGAAATGATGCGCAAATGCAATGATGTGGCCTGATATTCCCCTTTCTGGGGAACAGAAAAGAAAGCTCAGAAGGACTTACTGGAGGGCTATATCTTCTCAACGCCATAGGATTCTAAGGCGTTAAATCATCATGTCCTTTAAACTGTGCAAGGACACGTGCTGTGGGAGAACAGGTCTCACGCCAGTGTTTTGAAGGCAGAGGGATCTGACTGCATTGCTTTGGTGACTAGTTGAGCTGAGAGAGTCTTTCATCTTCTACTCAGAAGGACTAGGTGGGATCTTCTGTGGGACCCTCAGAACACAGCGGTGGCCAAGGGCTGCTCCAGCTCATGGAGTACAAGACCAGCGAAAGGGAAGGAGCGAGACTCTCCTCATCCAAGACGGCGTATGATTATCATCAGCTCACAGGAAAATGAGAATTTTGTGATGTTTTTATCATTGTTATCTTCATTTAGACCACCATTTCTTAATTTTTAATTTTGTTTTAAAAATCTTAAGTAACAGTAGTGTTGGCTTGCGTCAGTCTACAGAGAACAACCTCCTTTCATCTCTCACCAGTAAATTATCTCTTGTAAATAATGGCTATATATTGATTCCACAGGAAAAAAACACAAATGTTATTCCATTTTTTTTCCCTATTTCTGCTAGGTTTCAAACACAGGTATTGAAGTAATCCATAACACTCTCAGCTTCTAGGTTTCAGGGATAAATCCACTTACCTATTAGATCAATGTGCCTCCATCAGCAAAAAGCATCCTTGCCCTTCCCTCCCAGCCACATAGACAGAATTGCTAAGCAGACCAGAGGGATTACTATGGAGAGAAATCTACAGGAGTCCATTATGGCTGTATGATCAGGGTCTCTGAAACTTGTGGGCTGGAACTGACTAATAGTTCTCAAAATCCCAGGTAAACTCTAATTCCAGACAAATCATTATTTTATTAATGCTTTCCTATGCCTATCGTTGAGCACTTGGTGCTGGTTAACTTAGCTTCAAATACAACCCTTCCCATACTGTGAGGGACCCTGGAACAGGATGTTAGTGTATTAGTAAGGATAAACCCCAATACCTAGGTAAAACTCTCAAATAACACAGGTGACACAGTGACATCAACTTTCCATACAGAAGGGAATGTCTGAATCTTGAGTATAAATATAGACAACTTAAAATGGGATATTATATAAAATATTCCTCCTCGAAAGAGTGCTACCTAGCTAAAAATATTTCTTAAAGTAAAATCAACTCTGAAAATTAATTTGTAACATGTTCAGTCATCCCATAACTGAATGAGCAAGAAGATCTCTCTTTCATGAGCAAAATAAATTGGTATTCTCCCCAGCTACTTCTCTGTCAGAGGAGGTTGCAAACGGATTAAAACAAATCACAGCCACAGAGCCTTAATACAAAGACACAAGGCTTATTTAAGTTAGGCGCTGCTGGTGTGCGCCTGGTACCCACGGGTGAGACAGCCTGGAGAACAGGAAACAAAGCCAGTCTCACACCTCTTCACAATCCACGAAGCACCAATTTCAATCAAGTGTAACAGCAGGAGAGAAGGCAAAGTGAAAACTACCACCTTATAAAAACACTACATTATCACGTTCCTAACTCAGGTTCCTTTATTAAAACTAAATGCAAAGCAAAAGGAACAAATAATTGTGCCATTTCTAATTAAAACAGAATATATAGTAATTTTCTATGACCTGTGTCTTGAGTCCTCTCTGTGTTAGCTATAGCAAGACAGCCCTGCTTTTACCCCAGCCAGTACGTCAATAATGAATTAGGTCTCCCACTTGACTTTTAAACTACCTCAGTAACACACATCCAGAAGGGCTGACATTCTCATATTCAAAATCGCCAACAGGGAGTGAAACGGCAGAACCACAGCTAGAGGAACTGAGAAGAGCAAATTATAACAAGTATTAGGCAGAGTCCTTAAATGGATATTTCAGGACACTCCTGCTTTCATCAGGCAGGTGAAAAGAGCCAAGATTGTTTTTAAAGGTGAAACTCAATGCTGCAAGGGCCTGTCACATTCTGCTGAAGGAATACAAACTGGTGAAACATTCCTGAAAGACACCTCAAAATAAATACTTTATGTCCCCTTTATGCCAATTCTAGAAATCAATTATAAGGAACTTTGTCATTAATTGAGGCGAAATTTTATGTACAAGAATGTTCTGTACATATTTTGTAATGAGGAAAATACTGGAATCAATTTAAATTTATGTCAACAAAAGAGTGAATAAATGAATAATGTATTTACAGTGTATAATACTAAAGAGCCATTAAAGTGGCATTTTCAAATAATTCTTAATGGCAGAAAATAATCTAAATATAATATTAGGTAAACAAATCAGGAAAAACTTTTAACTTATTTTTACCAACTATAAAAGCAACTTATTTTACCAAAAATAAAAGATTTGGAAATATACATCAAATATTGGCCTGGTTAACTCTGTATAATAGAATAATAGATGACTTTCACTTTATTCTTTGTATATTTTATGTTTTTCAAATATTCTGAAATGACCACATACCACAGACACAGACACACACACACACACACCTTTGCATACACACTTAGAAATATTTAAAAAAAAAAACAAACCACAAAGACAAAAAATAGAACTGTGAGCATTGATTAATTCTAGAAAGTGTTTACTGAAAACTACTCAAGCCTGAGAACCGTAAGGGGAATATAAGTGAAGCAGAGTCCTTACTTTGAAGGAATTTATATCCTGGTAAAGAGAATAAGTAATGTAAAACAAGGAAAGATAATGTCCACGAGGTGTTATGAGGTTTAAAAGAGAGAAAGACTGATGGATGGAACAGAAGTTGGAATAATGAGGAAAGAATTCCAGAAAGAGGTAGTACTTGGAATAAATCTTGAGGTGTCATGAGAATCTGGTCACTGTGGATGAGGAGATGGGGCAATGGAGGGAGTAGAAGAGAGTGTCTCAGAGAGAAGGAGCAGTAGGACCAAAGATGGGGACGCTGGGCCACCTGTAGGACACGGGTGTCAAGACTGTTCATCTGGAGCTGAAGGTAAGGGTGAAGAAGTGGTGGCAGCAAGTGCCGGGATGATGGTCTTGAAGTCTGCTGGACCATCCAAGTCGTCTTGCAGAAGAGTCTGTGCGTATCTTAGCACTGAGCCTTCTCGAGAAGTCGCTTGTTGTAGCTGTGCTATGGGAACATGACACAAGTAGGGGTGTGTAGTGTGTTACGGAAATCTGACATTTTAATATTTATGTTTTAGTACAACCGCTTTAATGTGGAGACATTCTGTCTCAGGTTAAAAATAAAAAACAACTAGAGTTTTAGTTTTGTTTTTTAAGGACTAAGTAATGTGTGACACAGACATCCATCCACCAAGTCCTCCCATCAGGTTCACCCACCACTGGACAGCGGGGATAAAGCGGTGAGGGTGAGGGATGGGACAGGGCTGGAGTAAAATTTGCGAACTAATGGAGGTAAGGATGCAATAAGGGCCATGGGTGTCTCTGGTGCACATTTCTTGGAATAAAAAATAGTGATTTTATGTTTTGAACTGCCTGGTTCACTTGATGAAGCCTTGCAAAATGTCCTACCTTATTTGATTTCAAGTAGGGAGAAAGTGAAGATGGAGACATGAGGTCAAGGCTATTAGCATGATGCAGACAACTAGAGCTGAATCTGAGTCATATTAAGATGTTAACTATAAAAGGAAAACAAGGTACACATGTTAGAAATATGAGAAAGACAGAGGTTATATCACTTATGACTGGATGCAGAGAGAGCATACAGGAGAACGGCGGGAAGTAGGCTGGCACACTTTAATCCTGGTTAGTTGAGAGACCACTAATTGAACCAGAAACTGAAATAGAAAAAAGATTGTATCTGAGGGGAAATGTGTGATGTCGAATTTCAAGTGGCAGTAGGCCATGTGGAGAAGTCCCCAAGTTTGGACAGCTCCGAGTAGAGACATAGAAAAGCAGAAACAGAGCAAAAAAACTGAGATTCATGAATACATGGAAAAACATTTTAAAATGCTACAGACATCTGTACATTTTTAAATAATAATAATAACACCCGTTTGTCTCCCTAATTTAAGCTCTTGACCAATATCACGTTGCTGGCTTGAGTAAGGAGTTGGAAAGGAAAGGTCACTGAAGCCAGAGTGATGTTTTCTAATCATTCTCCAGAACACTTTTAGCTCCACCAGCTCCTTCCAAGACTGTGTGGTGTCCATATGGACAGTGAGGCACTGGGTTATAAAGATAGCTTGAGAGGGACTAAAGATGTTCAGGCACGTGTCCTTCAGAGAAGCACACGTGACAGACAGCGCGGCAGAGGAGGCTCGGGGTGGAGGCAGCCCCTCCTCCTGCCACTGCCGATGAAGAACTCCCAGGCAGTCTCTGAACCGCTCCGGCAAGGCCAGGAGGAAGGAGGAGGATGCCTGCATTTGTCTAATCTGGGAACATTTACTTTCTCTTACCTGTAAGTTTCACAACAGAAAGGAGGCAAGGGTTCAGCTTGGGATGATAACCCACCTCCAAAATCCAAAAACACTTAACAAATTTATCTCTTTAAAAAAAAAAAAAGAAAAGAAAAGAAATTCTAATTCAATGCTTCAGAGACTTCACAGTGCTTTTCTTGCATGTATTACAAAATCAAAGATACTTATCAATTTTGGCTAATTTGAGAAAATTCTAATCAAACCACCAGGAAATTCACGTGGCCCATGTAGGATTCTTCTTCCTTTTGCTTTACCCCTGTGATTTTATTAGCAATAGTAATCACCCAAAGCCATTACCTGGAACTTTCCCTTCACATTACTGCAAAGTCATCCTACACAGAAAGCCCCACAGGAAGTCATATTCAACACGACCTTGAACCATGGTGCACTTCGTCGCGTCAGAGTGTAGATTCCAATGATTAGCACTTTCTGTCCCCGCCCCCAATAGCATTCCTACACTCTCAAGGTCTCCATTCACTCTTGAATCCTGCAATGGGACTGGAGAGTTCATATTATTAGCCTTTGGTCTGTTGATTTGCATGAATAAGATATGCAAGCACCACCACTTGTCCAAGCATCCATATCAGGGCAACCACACACACCCAAAGTCTTTCTTTCCATAATCTGTTGCAGGTTACAGCATGTACATTAAAAAAAAAAAAAAAGTATCCAGCCTCACCACATAAAGTTGCATAAAATCTCAAGGAAGCACAGATTTTTCTGAATAAAGAAATGTTATTTCTAGTTATTGCTGTGTGTATGGATGTATGCTTGTGTGTTTAAGGGAGCTCCCTCCCTTCAGCCTCCCCCTTGCAATTCATGAGTAGAAGTAAGAGGAGATTAGATTCCTTGCCCTTCATCTGCCCTTGAAACCTAAGTGAACACAACAATTCTGAACTAGTGGCAAAGCTGGTAAACATCCATTTTACATAATGGGTAAATCTGACTGGGGCAATGTATATCATTTTAAAAATTGAAGTATGAGACATATTTAGGCTGCTATTTTGATGTATGCAATTTTTAAAAACTCACTCACTACTCTTTAGAATAGATCACAGCTCTACTGTGAGTTACAATTTAGGTGGATTCCAGAGAGTTTGGAGACAAAACACAGAGAGCTACACCCTTTTTCCAACCTCAACACTCTCCCCACCCCAACCACATAGTTTGTCATTGGATCAGGTCTTGATGGTAATGCTTTTTTCCGACCATCCACTTACTATTCCTTCAACATGGGTCTTACCTGTGTTCAAGCAAATACGTATTTGTGTATTTGAAGGAAAATTTCATATGAAGGTTTATATATTAACTCTGGAAAAATAATCCCCACATTTAGGTAAAGTCATCAAAAAATTCCTTTACAAATAAATATTACCAAAGGGATGGATTTTACTTGAAAGAGTTTTGCTTTTCTCTCTCGAATAGTCTCCATCATATAGATCTGATCAAAAACAAAACAAAATAGCAAAAAATATTCTACTGCTTTTAATGACGCAAAATAAAAGTGCTTTTCTGAATGTTATCTTACGGTGTTCTTCAAAAGAGATAATAAAAGTGTTTATTTCTCATTCAATTCTCAAGTGTTTGTTGTTTTAACTATATATTTGCAGGATGCTGGTGGCAGGACTGACTCCGTATTTTCACTTTTCTCATCATTCAGGAGGTACTTGTATCTCTCTATTGACTCCTTGATTTTTAAGTTTTGAAATAAGTAAAGACTCAGGAAGCTGCAAAATTGAAGGGAGACCCCCTGTACCACTCTCCAGCCTCTCCCAATGGGATACTGCTTTACTAGAATAAACAGTCAAAACCAGGAAGTTGATATTGGTACCGTCCATAGAGCCATTCAGATGACACCAGTTTTACAAGTACATACACATCTGTGAGTCTGTATGTATGTACTTCTGTGCAATTTTATCATCTGTGTAGTTTTGTGTAACCATCACCACATTCAAGATACAGAAATGATCTATCACCACAAGCCCCCCTCCTGCTACCCCTTCAGGGTCACACTCAACCTATCTGATCCGTATCCCTAAGCCTAATCATGAATCTGTTTCCATCTGTATAATTGTGTTACTTTGAGAATTTCATATAAGTAGAATCATACAGTGTACAACCTTTAGAGACTGGCTTTTCTCATTTACATAATGCCCTTGACATACATCACTTTAAATACATCATGCCACTCCCTTCTGGCCTGTAGTTTCTGCTGAAAAATCAGCTGCTAACATTATGGGAGTTCCCCTGTATGTTATTTGTTGCTTTTCTCTTGCTGATTTTAATGTTTTCTCCTTATCCTTAATTTTTGTCAGTTTGATTACTATGTGCCTCAGTGTGTTCCTCTTTGGGTTGATCCTGTGTGGAACTCTCTGTGCTTCCTGGACTTAAGTCACTGATGTAAATCAGAATTGTTGGGTACATCAATGGTCGTTTTTCCCCTTTTTATCACTAAGTCATATGCCATGATATGGATGTACCACAGTTTTAACCATTCACTCATTGTAAGGCATTTGGGTTGGTCCCAGTTTGAGGCTATTATGCTAAGAATATTTGTGTGTAGGTTTTGTGTGATCATAAGTTTTCATTTCTCTGCAATAAATGCTCCAGAGTGACATTGCTGGGTCATATGGTTGCATGCTTAGTTTTATTTAAAAAAAAAAAAACTGCCACTTATTTTTTTCAGAATTGCTGCAGCATTTTACATTCCCACAAGCAATGTGTAAGAGATCTGGTTTCTCTGCCTCTTTACCATCATTTAGTATTTTCACTGTTTTTCTTTTTATCTTAGCCATTTTGATAGTTATGTGGTGATATCTCATTGTGGCTTTAATTGCGTTTCCCTAATGGCAAAGATGCTGAACACCTTTCATGTGCTTATTTGTCATCTGTATATCTTCAGTGAAGTATCTGTTCATTTATTTTGCTCATTTCATCATTGGAGGGTTTTTTTTAATGTTGAGTTTTTAAAGATTGTTTATATTTCCTAGATAAAAATTCTTTCTCAGATATGTGGTATAGTTTCTCCTATTTGCAGCTTGCCTTTTTATCCTTAAAACAGGATGTTTCACAGAGTAAACATTTCTTTAATTTCGACAAGGTTCAATTTATTTGGTTTTTTCTTTTATAGATTGTGCTTTCAGCGTCCAGCCTAAGAAACTTTTGCCTAGCCTTTGATCCTAAAGATTTTCTTCAATTTTTTTTAAAGCTATAGTTGTAGGTTCTACATTTAATTCCATAATCCATTTTGAGTTAATTTTTGCATAAATTTTGAGGTTTAAGTTGGGATTCATTATTTCATCCATGGATGTCCAATTAATTCTTACACCATTTGTTGAAAAAGCTATATGTCCTCCATTGAATAGCCTTACATCTTTGTAAAAAATCAGGACATATTTGTGTAAGACTATTTCTGGGTTCTCTATTCTGCTCCATTTCCCTGTGTGTTTATCCCTCTAACAGTTCAACATTCTAACACTTCTATCTAATATTATTGTGGATATATAGACTTGACACCAAAAAGAACAAAATCTACTGCTTCTAAAGATGTAAATTAAAAGTATTTTCCAAATATAACCCTATGTTGTTCTCTGAAAGAGAAATAAAAGTTGATTTTTAAGAAAACAATTCCTTCCCTAGAAAAGCTGAAAATTAACTTGCCATTTTAAACCTTTCAATTTCATGATCCAAGTATTAATTCAAAATGTTTCTGTTAAAGCAAAAAAAAAAAAAAAAGATTAATATGCCAACATGAAAAAGATAAACCACAAAAATACATATCTAAAGATTGAGAAAAATTACTAGAAAAAAAACACAACTAAGAAATAATGTTTTTTTAACATACGACATAGATAAAGAAACAATAGACAGCATATAAACTTTTGGTAGTTTACGATTTACAGAAGTCCATAGTCTCTTGAACCAGCCTGTCATTGCATGATCTCAATTTTAAAACTGAGAGAACTGAGGTACAGAAAGTGTAAGTTCTTAAAGGATTAAAGTTTTCACCAAGCTGTTGTTAGTCTAGGTAAGCATGGACTACCATAGTCTCAAATCTACTTCTTAGTCCACTCGGCTCTATTTTTTTATTCATTAGTAAGTGAAAAAGGAATCAAAATTTGAATATTAGAGTCAAGTATCATACAAAGAAAACACTGCCCAACTCCTGCAGGAGTGACACTGCTTCAGTCACTCTACAACCAGCACCCACCCTTATCATGTTCTTGGTTTAGGCAAAAAAGCACATCATATTTTATTGATGATATATTCATTCAAGGAACATTCGTTAAGCCCCATTTTTGCCATTCCCTTAGGGATGGTGAGTAAGATACCATCCCTGCCACCCATGGATTTTGTCATTTAGTTGAAATAAAAATTTTATACTCTTTTACCAGAGAGCATTTTGGTGGCTTACTCTGATACATTAAACTATTTAAAAGTAGATGAGTATTTTCTGATTTAAAATGACAGACATCACGTGTGTTTGTCTCCATTGTTCCCAAGACGTCATTAAACTGATGGGAAAGGAATTTTTAAGGAAATGAAGCCATAAATAGGCAGAGAAGTGGAGGGAGGAAAAAAATGATCGCATAAATTATTTCAAAGCATTTTTAGAATAGTAAAAGGATGTAAGAGTTTAATGAATAAAACAGAAAAAATATAAGCATGAAACAAGAAGAAAGAAGTAGAGATTTTAAATAAGAAATGGTGTCTTTCAACCAGTAATCCACTAAAAAACAATCCAGGATGGCAGCCACATATCAAGACTAGAAAGCAATTAGACAAATTAGAAAAGAAATGACTGGGCTAAAATAAAAATAATTTTTAAAAGAATAAGAAGAATTTCATGAGTAAACACTATGAAAAGATGATATAAGATACTGGAAGGAAATAGTGGGGAAAGGTCTTTTACTTTTAATTATAAGCTCTCATATTTTATTTTTTATTAAGAAGTAAATATCTTACTAGATACAATATTTTTAAAGCAGAGTTAAGTGTAAAATAAGGAAAAATAAGGCCAAGATGCTCAATAATAAGACAAATAAAATAAAAAAAAAAATGCACTGCTAGCAGACTACAGATACATCCCTGGGTGTTTTAGTAGCAGAATTTGGAACTGTACTCCCTGACAATCTTCTGGAAACAGTCACTGAAAAGTTCATCAGATTCTTTAGCAGACATGTGAGCTGGAGTAAGACGTGGCATTTTCCTGTGAAAACAAAGGTGGCCTAATAGAGACACCTAGCACAACAGAAGTTCATCCTTCCTCTACTCTGTGACGAGCTGAATGATAACCTTTCAGGCAGGATTAAGATTCTCCTTACAAAATTATTTCAACCCCATCCTAACACATAACAGATATAGTAGCATTTAAGGCCCTAGGATTTACTCCATGTAGTTTGGCAGAGCAAGTTTTAGTCTCAGATACTAACGTGGAGAAGAAAGTATGTGATGTCATTTGGACCTGCACACCTTGGTTCCACTCCAATACTACCTGGACAGCAAAGTCCAGGTTGGGGCTATGGAAAAAAATAAAGCGAAGCAGATCTAAAGAAAATGTTTCTGAAGATAGGGCTGACCTTTATGCTTAGCCAGCAAGGAGTGAGCAATTCTCCAAGTAGTCATATGAGTGTGAACAACATATACTTTTGGTGGTACAAAGCCTGACTTCAACATTACTCATTCCTGTTTCTCACGCCAGTAGCACTGAGAACATTAAAACAGAACAGGAGATAAGGTTCATGGAGAACTGGGACTCCACTGAAGATTAAACATTACCCAATGAATTCAAGAATCCAGTCTCTTATCTGTCTCTTCTAATAGCTCCAGAGGACCAGAGATGAGATCAAAGATCAGACAGACAGAATTGAACAAGTAAAGAACTAAATTCACACGCTTTTATTAACAACCAACTTTAAAGCCTATTTCAAAGATATAAGAAAAAAATGATATAAAAGGAGACATTGGGATATTATAAGGCAACCCTGTGATGGTGATAAACTGTAACTTCCTGCCTTTTTTTGACAGTCAGCATTGCAGAGCTGTGGCAGAGCTTTGACTCTGCTCTCTGCGTGGCTTGCTGAAGGTCTGGTGTGCAGAGGTTATGAGCATTCACCAAGTGAAAGTGTGCATCTTCAGATCTGACAGCATTCTCCATGTAAGATAATGCATGAGAACTACTCTCACAGTGTTTTGAACAAAAACTGCCTCAACAATCTGTGTTTTAATACACAGATTCCTTTGCTGCTTGTGAATTCTATCATCAGACAGTATTTGCTACAAATATGGTTGATAATATGCTTAAGTGAACCAACAGTATGTCGTAACTGTTACAATGTTTCCCTCTGTTTAATTCATCCTTTATCACAGGTCCACTAGATCTTTCTATTTAAATTCACTTACGCTGGTAAGTCAAAAACTTGACTGCTCATCCACAGAAAACATTCAAACCTTAGAGTGGCATTCATGACTTTCTACTATTAGGTATTAACTAACTTTTGCAGCCTTATTTCCTACTTTACTTTTTCATGAATGCTAAGATACAATTAAATTAATCTACTTGCTAATACCCATCATGTACATCATGTACATATTCACCTGTTTTTGCCACCAAGTGTTCCTCAGCATATAATGATTTTAACTATGCATCTCCCTTCTGTCAAAATCTTTCCAAGGCTTTATTTACATGGATACATTTTTTTCTTTACCATATCCTTAGATAAAATATAATTGCCTTTTTCTTTCTTCCTCTTTGGCATTTCTACAGGGCATTTGTGATTTTAAGTTAACATCACTTTTGGCTATTTAATAATATACTTTGCTAATAACGATAAATATTTGAATATATGCCACACTGACCCAAACACATGTGGAGTAATTATTTTTTCACCTGGGGATAAACTGAAAAAAAACGTTTTGAATTTAGAAGAAGGCAACTAATGATACACTATTTAGAAACTTTGTTATGAGAGAAAGGGATGGAGGAACAGGCCATATGTATTTGGAAAATAAACTCATAAAATGAAAAAATATCAGATAGCTCCAAATGTTCAAAGGAACAGACACTCTGTGTTTTTGAAATCTTGGTATGTAAAAGGCTAGGTACCAATTGCAGTAACGCTGATCTTGTCATCACGAGTTGGTGTAAGGATCAATGGGTACACGATTAAGAAGCAGATTTTAGCTGAATTTAAGAAAGAGCTTTATTACCAAACTCTTAGAGAAGAAAAGGACTGCCTTTTATGATGCTACACTAGCAGGCTCTGAATGTGTATGAACAGAAGCTGCAGAATCATCTTTTAAGACTACCACAGAAGTAATTCTTACATAAAATGGCCTGTGTGACTTCTATGTGTCCTTCAAGTGCTAAGATTCAAGAGCCTAGACATGTCTACTCTAAGCTTTTCACAGCAGCATCTGACAATATGCTCCTATGTCTTGCACCTCTAAAACCAATTTAGATCTACACAGAGTGCTCATGAGCCCATTTTAGAATCACATAAAATGCCAAGAAATAGCATCCCTATTGGATTAGAGAGATCACATGAGGATGCTCTTGATATTTTAATTCTCAATATTCCATTCACTTGCACTTAGGTATTAGTCTAGAAAGTGTAAGGAAAAAAGAATCCAATAGTGAATCTGCAACCCTTAAATATTTGAAGTACGCAAATAGTTGTTTATACTTGGCCAACATTTGATCAGATTTTAGAAGAAAATTAGTTTCATTAAAAATTCTTAAAAAACAGAATGTATTTCTCTGTAAATGCCTGGTAACATTAATATCTTATGTACAATTTATCATCAGCTCTTGAGAAAATGCAAGTCTAAAGCTTTTCAAGGAAATCTTTTTCACGAAATACTTTACCATGCATAACAACTGATTTAATGTTTTTCAAGAGTATCTTTAAATGGCGTTCTAATTTAGATCCCAAACTGTTGCCTTGCCAAAACCTTTGGTTTGTTCCACCTAAGGTACGTCTTTCTGACAAGCTCTGGGTCTATACAGCATGACAGAGCCCTTACTTTTTGTCTGTGCAAAGAGAATAATGTGAGCAAAGACGTAGGGCAGGGGAGAGCATCTGGTGACAAGATCATGTTTTATAAAGACAATTGTGATCACCATGTTGCGGAGGCACTGGGCAGGGGCCAGTTGGAGGCAGGGCCACTGATTTGTCTTTTGAGATAACCAAGGTAAGAGGTAACAAAGATTTAAATGAAGACAGAAAAAAATGTGAATAGGAAAGAACACAGACAAAAAGTACCCTCGTTCTTCTTTTTCATTATCACTTGGCCTGCACTAATGTGGACTTATAGCAACCCTGGGCTGGATCGCTATTAAAGTCTCTTCACTTCCCTCTTTTCCAACTTCTTTCTTTAAAATTATTCCACTCAATAGATATGTGTGGGCTGAAATCATGAACAAATGAATTATGTCACATTAGTTTTTCTATTGTCCATTTTCCACAATTCGTTCTCTGACTCAAAATACTCAAATACTCATTGATTCTCCAGTCTTCATAAAATATAGTTTAAAGTCCATCCCATTTTGACCCTAACCTATCAGATGTCTTCAGCACATCCTTCTTGCCTACCTTTCATCAACACTTCACATCAGACCCCCTAGACTTATTACATAACCAGAATGCAATATATTAATTTTCACCCTATACTGACCTCTGCTATTTCCCTCCCTATGTCTCTTTACATGCCAAATCATATCACCCTTGAAGATATAGCTCAATTTTTAACTTCCATAAAACTTGTCCAGCATTTTGGTCCACACACTGCAATCCCGTCTTCTGAATTATTAAACAATTTCTATCTGTAAAATTTGTCATTTATAAACCTGATTTTAATTAATATAAGGATATGGCTGACAGGAAGAAATAAGATGTACTGTTTAAAAGCATGATTTTCTTTATAAGGTGTAATTTATGTCCACTTTTTTGTCTTTTAATTCATTCATCCATGGCTATTTTATTCAGATTTGCATTAAAATATTTTAAATAGGGCTTGTTGATGGCTGTTTAATAATTTAACTTCCTTCTTTGCTCCTACCAAAAACTGGTTAGTACATACCAGGTATGTTAGCATAATCTTTTGAATTATATATCAGCCTGGTAACTTTATACAACATGCTTTTTTAAGCATGTCTGATCTTTAACTCCAACGCATATTTACATTTCCGCTGACTTTGCTTTCCTAGGTCTTACTGTAAACTTCCTTTTTGGTCCCCAAATGTGACCCATCAGAGCTATATGTGTTAGGACTGCATAGTTTTCTTAGGATGAGCAGCTGCAGCTGGCTGATTTCATTAATTTTCTCATCAGATTATGTTAATATCACTTTAAAATAGAAGCTAACCTTTTTAACATGGCACATTGTATATTTATTTGTTAAATAATTTTCTTTATTTTCTATTGTATATCATGCCTGTTTGAAATAAAATTTTTTAATGATAAAAATGCTATGTTCCCAATGGTAAAATGTGTAAAATGCAGAAAGTAGGGAAAAAAAGATTTCACCATAGTCCCACCACTCTCATATAATCTCTGTTTACATTCCAATGCATTGTCTTCTCCTCTTTGTTTAACGTTATCAACATAAATGTGATTGTATTTTACATTCATGTCTATCACATACACTTAACATTACACGTAACTATTGCCCATATTATTGCAAACTCTTTGCAAACATTACTCCCAGCAGTTGAAAGACCATCCATCATAGAAACTACTTGGTGTTGCAGGGTTTTTCTTCATGGGAATCTATTTTCTCCTTCAGTTCATGGATTATGAGTCTGAAAACTGTCTCAGGTCAGGAAACTAGGCATGCTATTCTAATTATATACTGGGATAGCTGACTTCATTCTTCTTCTTTCTTTTGGTTAATGTTTTAAGTAACACTTATTGTCTTCCCATCTATCTTTCCCATAGGAACACCATGATTAATAACAATTTCCATAGCTCCCTAAGGACCAGGCCCTTATGGTTGCCACTCCAGCCTTGCCAATCATTATAATAATTGCGCCAAGCATACTTCTGGTGTTTAAATGCCATCACCTGGCTGGTGGTATTTCTGAATCCTATCATCCCATTGCTCAGGAAATCCTTTCACTGACTTTCTCTGATATATCAGATTTCTTTATCATAGTCCTTTTGATTATTAATTCCCCTGAGTCTTTTCAATGTCTGAGGTATTGCAACCTCCAATGTATGCTCTCCGAGTATCCCATACCATTTCACCACAGGTGAAAAATTTAAGAAGGTCTGTAACATGCCTTTTGTCCACCCAGGACCAGTGATATGATCCTCCTTGCCAGCCAGCTGGTGAGTTATCTAACCAAACTGAATGTTTTCTTGCCATTGAGGAACTCACTATCTAGTGGAGAACAGTGAGGAGAGACGTGCATATTAATAATGTCCACACAAGTCTCTTCACGTATTTCAACAGAAAATATCTGTGATATCCCCAAGTGTAAAAATCCCAAAGGTCTTACATCCTAGGAACAAACCAATGAGCTCCACATGTTATAAAGCATAATACTTACTATAATTGCATTTAACCATTATTTTAAAACTAGGAAAAACAAAGGCAGGAACTATAAACTTCTGAGATAAAATTACCTACTTAATTTCTTAAAAGGTGCATCATTTGCAGAAAATGGGGGTGGGAGAAATTTCTTCCCCCCTAACTTCAGTTGGTGAGTTTTGTATGATCCGCCAAGTTAGGTTGATTGATTATATTACATAACAGCTGTATTTTGTTCTAAAGAAGTAGTCTTCTTGTTACATAATTTATCTAGATTATCTTCTTGAGCACAGGGCAGGGAAGAGTGCATGGATAGTTCTGACTGTAACCAAGTGACTTCTCTGACTAGGAATCATGACAATCTCTTTCATATATGTTATCTTGTTTAGTCCTCATAATAACACCTGGTGGAAGGTATTAACCCCATTTTTATATGTGATAACAAAGAGAGGGATCAGTTAAGTAGCCTATCTAAAATTGAAATCTGGATGTGGCTAAGGCAAGATTTAAGCCAGAAAGGCTGATTCTAAAGTTTGACCTATTCTAGTAGTTATCAGGTGGAGAGACAATTTTATTTTTGACTATGTCCTATATAATTTTTTTCCAAGTAACTCTTTATGAAGAAAGCAGATAATCAAAACACGACTTTCTCAGCAATTTTCTTGGGTAAAAGAACGCAATTTCTTTCTTCCTTATGTGGCTTTATGATGAAACACAAATCACAGCGTCGTTTCTCTTACCGTATATCCAATTTAGGGATGTTTTATGTTTTTAAAAATTAAGATATAAAATAACTTACAGGGAGATTCCAGAGGAAAAGAAAGAGAGAAGATAATTCTAATTCCAATGCCTATACATGAGTTTCCAATAAACAATTCCAAAAACAGGAACTAAATAATATAGGAAAAGAAGCCTTTGAAAGAAAAATTTGGGCCATTTGAAAATAAAAACGTAGCCTGACTCAAACACATAGACTATGAGACTCAAGGATAATGGAGGAAATCTCTACTTCTGTGAGGGTTGTGACCTATTCTACGAGGTAGAGGGGCTTACTTTAGAGGCAGAGACCAGAGAAAACCAGAACTGCAAAGCAGAAAAGAGAAACCACAGCAGTGGACTTTCTGGGAGCTCTCCGTGGTGCTGCTCAATCAACCCAAGCCTTGCTTGATGGTTTCTATTGAAGCCACATTAGCTCTTTTTTGAGTTAAGGTGCTTTCCAGATCCAAATATTTATGAAACTAGGAGACAGACTGCTATGATTTACAGCAGAGTAATTTTACTCTCCTTTCACTGATTAAATTGTCTCTAAGCTTAGCATACAGTAGTAAATTACTAAGGTGCTGTTGAGACAGCAGGCCTCAAATACCACTAAAGGTAGTTTGTTTAAGGGCTCTGTAGCAACCTACCATTGTCCTGTGTGGGGTAGAATTAGCTTTTCTTGGCCATCTGAGGAGAGATCATTATCAAAGGGATGACTGGGAGCATCTCTTTGAGGTCCTCTTTTAAAACCAAATGATAAAATTGCCTATCTGCCTGAATTACTTCTCACATGCAAATAAACCTGGTTTTCTAAGTTTTAGAGTCTTAGCTCAAGCAAGCCTGTACTGATTCACAAAGAATTATTAGTGTATCTCTAGGAATTTTTATTTCTGAAAATAAATGTACCTCATATTTTACCTTAGAAAAATGTCTCTGGAGAGTCAACAAATATAATAGTAATAAAAAGTTATTACTACATAGAAGAAGAATTTTTCACCTAGATCCTTATATAAAGGTAGAAATGATGGCCCATGACCTTAATTTCTATCATCTTGTGATCATAAACTAGATAATGGCTGGCTTTAAGGAGTTAGGGAGCTTCCAAGTCAATATGGCAGACTGAACAGACACAATTCCTTACCTTCCTCCATAAATTTATATAACAGTAAAGAATAAAAACTATAATAAATTTACAACAGCAATGAAAATTAAATGTGGCAGAGTAACTTAATTAAATCAGATATTTGATAAGATTTTTACAAGATGAAAAACACATGTGGTTCTAACTTTCACTTCCAGGAAGATGGAATAATTATACTTCTCCCTGATCTTCCCATTAGGTAAAACTAAGAAGCCTGGGCATTAAACATAAAACAAACATAAGAAGACTATGGAAGGTGACGAGAAGAAACTTTAGGACCCAATGACTGAAATGCTAGCAAATTCCCTGGGTTTGATTTTGCCTCATATATCTCAGAATTATTACTCAGGAAACTGACAACTGGAAACTCCAACAGTCACAGGCAAAAAAAAAAAAAAAAAAAGAAAGAAAAAAAAGCCCTAGCTAAAGATTGTTCTCACTGAACAAAGGACCACGAAAAGTGCAAACTAGCAACACATAAAACTTTCAGGCAATAACTACTCTACTCCAGCAGAACACAAGAGAAAAAGGAAAACAAGCAAACAAACAAACATGTGACCTCACTTCCGCCCACACCAGCAAAGGATGAGAGATGCACCCACACCAAGTTGTTATGAGGTACCCCACCCCCAACAATATGATGTAAGAGAAGACTGAGTGGGTAGCCAGGACTTTCATCCCTGTTATATCAATGTTAATATCTTGGTTATGAGGTTGTACAATATTTTTGAAAAATGTTACCACTGAGGAAAATATATATAAAATCTCTGTGCTATTTCTTACAACTCCATATGAATCTATAGTAAACTCAAAATCAAAATTTGAAGTTTAATTAAAAATATATGTGAAAAAGAAACATTATGATACACAGAGGATTAAGACCACAAATACAATGTCCATACTATAGGAATACCAGAAAAGGAATCAGAGAAAAATTAAAAGGAAAGAATAATAAAAATGTTTCTTTTTTTAACTGAAGGATTCAATAAGGTCTAGCTGACACATAAAAAAGATCTGATCCCAGATGCGTGCTTGCAAACACCAAAGATGATAAAAAGATCCTAAAATCTTTTACTGACAAAGTACAGGTACCTATAAAGTCACAAAATTTGTCTGAAGCTATGCTTCTTATCAGAAATAATGGATGCCTAACAACTACAAAATAATGATTACAAAGTACTAAGGGAAATTATTTTGAATCTATATTTCTATATCTAGACAAAAATATCAACCAATGTGAAAACAAAGCAAACACACTTGAGAGAATGCAAGTACTCTGCAATTTTACCTCCCTTGTATCTTTCAGGTTGAAAAAAAAAATAAGTATATCAAAAGAAAACCAAAAAAAGAGAAAAGAATTCAAGGACTTGAGGAAAGAAATCCAAGAAACAGCAAATATACCAGCAGTAAAATTTAAACATTTTCTATAATGACAGCTCTAAAATAGACCTAATAAACAAGAGGTAAAAATCTTAAAAAGAAATAAAGAGCTCCTAGAGTACTTTCAAGAGGAAAGTGGATTCTTTACAGTACAAAATATGATTGAAAAATTAGGTACTGATAATACCACCTTTATCTTATTAATTTCTGTACTGACTAAAATTATATTGACTTACGCATGTTTTCACTAGATAACTAAACGATAAGTAAAACTCCAGTTGTTTTTAGAGCACTTGATAGCTATTGACAAAATGGTGAAAGCTGGTGGACTCTGCATCCTAACGTCTGACAGTGACTTTGGTCTCTAAGCCTATGCGACAGGACTCTATAGTGAAATCCTTTCCATGTCTTAGCACCGAGTATTCTGTTTGAGGAGTTTCTCAAGTTAGGTCATCTCAAATTTTTAAAATATCATATTCTCACTTTATGAAAAATAAATCCTCAATTCAGGTGATTTCTAACTTCAAGGTAAAACAACAACACATTACTATAGTTGTCTTACACACAGTCTTAAGACACTACAGGGACAATATACTTTTTTCTCCTTTTAAATTCAGGATGTTTGGAAATACTTATCTTAGGAAAGTTGAATTGATTGAATCACAGCTCTGTTACCTTTGTTACAGGATATAGCTATAGTGGCCCAGGTACATAGAAACTGCCAGCACCCCTACCTAGGCAAAACTAGTCAGGTACAGATTGCAACAGTGCATAGAATGAACTGTACGAAAGATGCATTTATTCCTTTGTGCTTGAATGTAGGAACTAAACTTCCTTGAAACACCACCTAATTATCACCTCTTCCTTTCAGAGAACATAGGCAAACATGCTATAAACAGCCGATTGAAGAGTCATCAAAGCTATTTTAGGAGTCAGCATTGTGAAGGAGACGAGATGCCCACCACTCCTCTTCTTCCTAGGATCACAGACTACATCTCTTCGCCTCCGTTGTAGCTATGAGCGTCAATTTGACTGACTTTTCTAGCCAACAGAATTCAAAAAAAAGTGATGTACACTCTTTTCAGGTTTGGCCTAGAGAAATGTATCATATGATCTTCCAGGCCTTTTCACCTTACAGGGAAATGGAATGAAGTTGAGCAAAGTAACCTTGGAAACCCCATACAGAGAATGGTAGGGCAACAAGGTAGAAGGAATGTGGGTTACTGACTCACTGGAAGAAGCACCATACATTGATTAAAGCATCATATTTGACTCTGCAGTGAGATGGTTGAGCTAATGCACACATTTCAATTTGCTTGTTACAGCAGCTATCATTACCTCATATGACTACCTCACACTCACTCTCATCTTAAAATTGCAACTGATTGAGCCTTTCAAAATGCAGTTCACTTTAAGCCATAGAAGCACACTATTATTAATAGTGCATCAAATGGTAGTCCAGGATAAATCCAAGAAGGCATTCCTCTTATGATCACAATAGATATGAAGAAAATTAAGCCCATTAAAAACAGATCCTCAGAATAGTTGTAATGAAGAATAAAGAGTATTTTAATGTGCAGATCAGTCTTAAGACAATATAATAAGATTGTTACCCATGGATGAGAGAGAAGAATCATTCACCTCCAAGATTCTGGCAATATGGTACCAGAATTTTTAAAATTTAAGAAAACAAAAATGACACCTTAATTTGAGATTTCAAAAGATTTTGATTTAGATGTCCATAAAGTTACATTTATGAAGGTAAAATGACTAAACATTTGAAAGATAACCATGTCAATTTTATCAACATCTGTAGAAAAATCTGATGGCACAGGGGTCTTTAATTTTTCTGGTTTAATTAAGATATGGTTGACAAATAAAATTGTATATATTTAAGGTACACAGCATGATGTTTTGGTATATACATGCATTGTAAAATGACTGCCATAATCAGGCTAACTAACATACTTATCACCTCACATAGTTACCTTTGTATATGTGTGTGTGTGTGTGTGTGTGTGTGTGTGTGTGTGTGTGTGTGTGTGTGTTTGAGATCAACTCTCTTAGCAAATTTGAAGTATACAATACGTTATTATTAGAGTCACCATGTTGTCCATTAGGTCTCCAGAATTTATTCATCTTATATAACTGAACTGTTGCACCCTTTGACCAGCATCTCCCCATTTCCCCCACCTCCCAGTTCTGGGTGACCGCCATTCTACTCCCTGTTACTATGAATTCGACTTTTTTAGATCCTGCATATAAGTAAGATCATGCAGTATTTGTCTTTCTGTGCCTGGCTTACTTCGCTTAGGATAATGTCTTCCAGGTTCATCCATATTGTTGCAAATGGCAGGATTTCTTTCTTTTTTAAAGGCTGTATCTAAACTAATTTAAAAAAAATAAATAAATGAACGTTCACATTTTGCAGCTTTGATATGGAGTCAAAAAAAACAAAGTTCTGCTGGGAGAGAAGAATATATCAAGATGCATTTACATTGCTACTAAAAAGAATAAAAGAGAACTTGCAGTTACTCATCTTTTTTGTTCTCTAGTTAAGCACTTGTCTAAACATAGCCAATAAAATGAAATGTGGAAGAGCTCATACGGTTTGTTCAGTTTTCCATTACACATAATTACTTTCTATCCATTTATCATTATCTCGATGACTCAAACTGAAAGATTATTTGCTTCTTTCTCTTGTGTTGCTTAAATTATTTGACTATATGAACAAAAATGATAACTAGTCTCTTTTTCAGTGGTTGAAAGTGTAGAGGTACTAAATTTTATTGACAATTACTGATACTCTGTAATTCAGTACGTGCATGTTAAGTAAGTCTAGGACATCCATGTCTTCATTTTTGTCAAGGTTGATAGCTACATCGTATAACTAGACATTTTAAATGGATTTATCCCTTAATCAAAAAAACCCAACAGTTTTCATGCAAGAAAAGATGGTGACAGATATATACATATAGACACATATGTAGGTACATATATGTGTTGTGTGTATGTGTAAACACGTATATACATATGCAGAATTAATCTAGCCTGTTAGTACAGTTTATATAATCCCTAGCCTGCTTGCTGAACTGAATATTATATATGGCTTTTAAATGCCTATTGTCAGCTTTTAAAAGACTTCTAATGTCCTACTTCTGGGGACTAAACCTCTCAGCCAAGCCACATTCTCATGCCATGAAATAAAGCAACTTTAGGGCTTTCACTCATTTTGTTTTAGGTTAAGTAGCAACCAAAAGGAAGCACACTTAGCTCAGACAGCTATGCATGTGATGAACAAAATGTCACTTTTTTTACACTGCCCTTGTCACTGTTTCTCAATATGGTTCTGCCTGTGCATACAAAATGTGGAAATAAATGCTCCCACCTCCAGACTGTCTGAATGAATATATTTCATGAGTCCGTGTGTTCATTTTCAAAAAAAGATAGGCATTGTTTCAGGCCCCTGCCATCAATGCACCATCATGCTGCCTTAAATTTACAAGGTAGCTTGCAGGCAAGAGGTTTCTGCTATTGTCCCAAGCATTATGAGCCTGAAAACTATTGGCAGGTTAACAACCATTGCAAAGAACACTGTTGCAAAACAGGATCATTTTGTTTTATTATGAACCCCTAATTTGCTCATGGAATTATTATTTAATGTTCTCCCATAACCATCGTACATATATGCACATGCATACACACACACATGCAGTTTCAAAGCTAGCAGATACTGTGGGACTGGAGGACTGAAGAAGCTAATGCTAGATTGCGTAATGGAGCTCCTCACCCACTGGCCCTGGACAGGGATGTTCCAAGTCATTAGCATCGCCTCTGTTTTTGGCAAGATCCCTAGGTAGGACGAGGCGTCCAAACAGTCAAAGCTGGAATCTGTAGTGGCAGCACTTTCTGCCTTCCACATGAATGGCCAGAGCTCTCAGAGCCAGCCGGCTGGTGGCTGCTCGTAACACTGGACCCTTGAGTCAAAAGAAAGGGCCAGATTAAGTACTACTGGGAATTGATTACATTTTCTTTATTCGTTCACAAGTCCTATTTATTAAGGGCTCTTACAATATCTGGCACTGATTACGGTACTTTGTGATGGCCCAACGTCTGAGTCTCATGTAGCGATTCAGAGAGCCGTTCAATTCATTATTACAGTCAAACCCTCTGCCAGCAAGCTACATCTTGACAACATTATGTACTTTTCAGCAGATGAAGTTTGGGGATGCCTGTGAGACTGTGAAGGCAAAAGCACAGAGACTCAGCAGGACATAGCTAAGGGGGAATGACAAGTAAATACATCCAAAGGGACACGAACAACCCAGGAGGGTCAGGATATGTTTTGTTTTGTTTTGTTTTTAATCACAAATAAGAGATTATGGATGTATAAGAGAGTTTGAGTTTCTTATTACTAAAGAGTTTAAGAATGGTAATATTTTACAAGAAAAAATAGAGCAATAGCAACCAAAAAATATTAAAAGCATATCTCTTCATTGTAAATTCAAATAGTCTAAGCTGTTCCAGGTATTTTCAAACATTTCATGTTTTAATTGGATTCCCAGGCAGATACCTTAGAGTCAACAAGTCACAGCCACTTAATCTTGTATTGATTTTCTAAGATGCTTCCTGCGACTATGACGACCCTAATCAATTAAGTCCTTGTAAGAAGCAAGACAATTCTTCTCTTTTCTTTCCAACGAAGCTTGAATACTTTATGCCCACAAAAATATCTGACGTTGCCTCTTATCTATCAAGGAACTGCACTGTGTTGGTAAAAATATTTTCTGCCTTTCATTTTTAAAAAATGTTTGAAGATTCTGTACAGAGAAAGCATACAGAATTGCCTTGGATTGATATAATGAATGGCTTACCAAGCAGTGGTTGTGTTGATAAAAGTTCTCTTTGGATATCAGAGAAGCGCCTTGCCCTTGGCCTTCATCACGGGGAATTGGGGGGTTGGTAGTCACTCAAGGAGACCACTCAGTGGGAAGAAGAATGTGGTTCTGCCACTCGGTGTCAAAAAAAAAGTACAAGGCCAGCCATTTATGACTATGTTAGTATTGCACTATCCCAATAAAGAAATTGCACCTGTATTAATGTGAGAGGGCTTTGGTGTGGGAGAGGGAAGTTACTAACCTGAGCCTACCCACTTTTTCTTAGGCACAGCCCTGGAAACAACAAGGCAGGGAGAGTGGGAGGCACCAACTATTGGGTGTAAGATCGGCTCAAGGATATACTGTACAAACAGGGAATATAGCCAATATTTTATAATAACTATAAATAAAAAGTAACCTTTAAAAATTCCATGAAAATTTTTTTAAAATTTTAATTTAAAAATAGATTAGAAACAAGATTTAAGAAAGATATTGGTCTATGGAATCATACAACCTGGCCGCAAGCCTTGATGTGATGTCAGTTGAGAAACTCAGGTAAGTGTCTTAAACTCCCTGGAGTTTCATCATCTGTCCTACAAAATGGGATCAATATAACTATCTCCAAGGTGGTCTGGGAATTCTCTATACCGAATCCCTCCTCCTTTGACCCAAGTCAATTCTTCTTCCCAAGAGATCTTTCCAAAGCAGAGGAGTGACCGGGTCACTTTCCTGTCCCAAATATCCTCACGTCTGGAGAACACAGGCCCCAAGCCACTTAGCATGTCACCCTCCATCCCCTAGAGCCAGGGGTCAGCTGACCTTTCCCAGATCGTCTCTGGTCATTTGCTTCAATTCATTTCTCGCTCCAGCCATATCAAAACAGGTCTAGAACATATTTTTCAACCCTTTATAGCTGTATGTTTGTTCAAATCACCTCCCCAAAGATTTCCTGCCAAAACGTTCTTCCTGTCCTTTTCCACTTAGCAAACACTTGCTCATCCCTCAAGGCCAAGGCTATCTCCATAATCACCTCCTTTTCAAATGAGCCTGGAGCTTCTCCCAAAGGAAGCAAAGATTAATTTTTACCAGGTGAAACAATTTCATTTTTTCTTTTGCATCTAACATGCAAATATCTAGATGCTATTTAACAGCAAAGTGAAGTGATTTTTTAAAAAATGCCATCTGGGTATCTATAATCTGAGCACTAAAAGCAAAATAGGATATTATTCAGATTCCCAAAGTCAATCATCTTTAAGTCTTCACAGTCTAAGTAGTCACCGAATTGTGAGAAACCAGCACAGATACAGAAAAAACATGCCACCTGAAAAATGAGCTTATCCACATCAATTACTTTCATCATTAATATTACCTGCTATGCTCAAGATATATCGGTTCTAAAATAATGGTTTAAAATTGGTATAAATGGATAGACTGACACCCAAACAAGTGAAGTAATCTGCCCAAATGTTTGATATATGGCAGAGTTGCCATCCAAACCCAAACCCAGATCTGTCTGCCTCTATAGCCCATTCTGGTTCCACCCTTCAATACCATCTCTCTATTGCCCTTGTACTGTGGTGGGTCTCAGAGCCATGGTCTAGGTGTCTTTATCCAAAGTATGAGGTACTATCTCTAGCTAGTTCACTCAAAATACTCTTTCACTTGAGGAAAAGGGGGATTGTTGTGTGTGGACAGACAGGTTATACAGTCACCTCAAAAGGAAGCAACACGGGTCGTCTTCAAAAAACAGTGACATCCCATTAATAATACACATCATTAAAGGAAGTGTCCTCTCTGGCCCTAGACTCATTGGTAGCTTTCCTTACTTTTGATCCAATCTCCTAGAATATTTTTTATGTTTGTCAAACTAAAAGGAACATATTATAGCAGGATGATGGAATGATATAAATCATACTGAGTTATTAAAAATATTCTCACCTCTTAATTTCCCTGACTGGGTTAACTGGAAGGGGTTTATTACTGTGGTGGTGGTGGTCTAGGTGATGGCTGTAGTTGTGTTTAACAGCCTAAAATTGTGCATATATATCTGTACTTCAAAAATTTTCTGGTCTTATGTTAATCTCAAAAAAAAAGCTTATTCATGCTCTGCATGAAACATGTATCAACACACAATATTTCTCACAATGCAAATAATGCAAAATTAAAAAGTCTTGATTAGAAAAGTCAGAAGATGTTACTTCAGCATAAGACTAAATATGAAGTTCCGCACGTCACAATAGAACATTTTTAGCCCTTCTTATATTCCTATTCAAAATCACCATTGTTTTCAGATGTCAGTATAGACATAGACACGGATGTAGACACAAGGCATTTAAAAAATCAATTGGAACTAGAGAAAAGTTGAGTTTAAAAGTTAGTAACATGTCAAATTTATTCCTAGGAAAAGCTCCCTTCTTTTAAGTGACTTCCCAATTAGTAACTAGGAAAAACCAACCCTGCTTACTCAGTCTGGGTCCTGGGAGAAAGGAAAGGGGACTGAGACATTGATGAGATTGGAATAGAGACTGGGAAGTTCAGCATGGTTCTTGCAGGCAGGGGGGACAATTTCCCTCTCTAACACAAGCACAGAGGTTTAATCTGACTGTAGTTCCTGTTGCGCTGACTCTCAGAACTTAAAAAAAGTTCTGATCACGGCCATGGGTAGTGGGGAAGCTCCCAAACATGCCCGAGGGGTTGGTTTTTGCCTCCAGTAATGACTTACCACATTGCTATTAAATGACTCCATAAAGTGAGTAAATTGGCAAATAGCAAGATACTGAGTCTATCCTTGAGGTGTTCTTTTTCAGCTTTTTTTGAAATAACATGAATTCTCCAGTCCTTCGTGTGCTGAAGGCCCAGCCTATCCCTCATGCTGGTTAAATAGGGATCACAATTATTATAGGCTGTTACCATTCTGTGCTAAGTAACATGGCTTGGGAACCAATTTTCTCCACAAAGTGAAGAACATTTTACACGCTGCTGGCAGTAGGGCAGAGTTAGTACTGATTCTACATTATACACACATCTAAACACTGCGTTGCCCCCTGCCCTCTCCCAACCCTTATTATCTGTCTCTATGGAGTTTAAAAAAAAGTATTATTCAAGATATGATAGGCACAAAGCTGACTCACCAAGAGCAAGTCAGGAAACCTGCATCAAAAAAATAAAAATCTATTCAGAGAAAAGGATCAATGTGTCTTAGTCACTCCAAAGGCAAAACCCAAACTGTGAATTCAATTTGGTGACAATGTCCTGCTGCTTGGAGAAGTGACCCTTTTTTAGGGGGTCATGAGCCATCAATTTAGGTGCCTATAGACACAGTCAGAAATTACCATGAAGCATAGATCTAGAAAATTTTGGCTATTCAACTTAAAAAAAAAATTGAACATCCTGGTCTAAAGAATGACAAAGATAAAACTAGTTATTTTTGTGATCTTTTCAGTGGTAAAAGTTATAAAAATTAACTGTTGCAAACTTCTAAAATGCATGTTGAACATAACGAGAATGTTCAAATTTGCAAATCTTCTTAACAATTTAAATTTTGTTCCATGAATATTGTATATAAAGTAGTAGAAAGCAAAATAGAGCAGAAGAACCTCCTAGAAGTTAAAAAGAAATTGTCAATATTAGATTTATGACATGTCACTAAATAACTGATTTTTTCATTTTATAATTCCCAACCAATTAAATGTCATTCATTGGAAGATGCACCATTCCTATGTCAATTTTATATGATGGCCCTTCCACAAAAAAAAAAAAAAAAAGCAACAAAACTCCCAATTACATCTAAAGAAGTAATTCAGAACAATGATTCAATATCTTAAATACCAAAAAACATATTGATTGATTCCCTTTCCAACCGTTGTTGGGCAAAATGAAGATATTGCTAATCATATCCCAAATTCACCAGGTTAAGTGGAATAATGAAGCAAATATTTAACTAATTAACAAATACACACAGAAAAGGAAAAGGAACCAGACAAACAAACAGAAGTCCAAATAGCTGATAATTAAAATCCAGAAAATGTTGCTTGTTCTGATTATCAAGATAAAAACCCCAGATCATCGCTGGCATTTACATCTAGACATAGCAAGGGCTGGTGCCAAGTATCACAAACGCCCATTCATTCGTTTTAGCTTTTCCTCTATAATCCTTTGTCCAGTTAGTGTTTTAGTGTTTGTGCTTGAAAACTATTTTTTAAATGTGTCTTTATTATTCCTTAAGGAAGACATTTTGTTATTCTATCGCATGTAAGAGAAGTCAAACATGGGAGGCTGAGAAGCGGGGTACTTTGTAAATCATTACCTGAAGGCCTTCAATAGCCAATCGCAGCATGCTTGGTGTAAGTTTAGAGGCTTGCTTGAAGGTGAAGTTACTCCAGTCTATGATCAAAACAAATCCATTCACTTGAAGCTCAGGATCTTCAATCATGGCTTCTAAAGAAAGTAAGATGGCACGCAAAATATCCACCAGTGTGTACCTGTCAGCCACAGAAAAGCACTGCATTAAATCTGATGGCCACTTTTGTAAAAACTAGAGAAAGTTTTTAGCATCCTAAAAATTCCCTTTAGAATACCTCAGGAACGTTAAGAAGATGTTTTGGTTTAAAAATCTTCTTTTAAGATGACATTTACTGTATTTGTTATACTCAGGGGATGTATTAGAATTTAACATGCATTCTACCAAAACAAACTGCAGTGCTTTTGAAAACACTACAGCTTGTTTCATATTTTACAACCATTTCCTTTACTGCCAGGCCTTCCTATGATTTTATAAAATCTCATTTCAACAGCCCTAAAGACTCGGCATGGTACTTTGAAACTAGCTCAAGAAAGCTCTCAGCAGTACTGACGTTTCATATCTTCACATATGGAAAAGTTAAGAATGAGATAAGAAGGGGTTTCATCAATAAACAACAACACTGTGTATGTAAACAACTACGGTTAAAAGTGTCCACGGATTTTAATTACTTGTATTGAGTTTATATCATAAAGGCAGAAGAAAGGAAAAAAGGAAAGGCAGGATGGACAGAAAGAAAGGGAGATCAATGAAAATACAAGGAAAATGTGCCTGCCTGTTATAATTTAGGGCATCAAGGTTTAGGGGCTGAGTCTTTATGTTTTTCTGCCTTGCAACTTAGCATGCCTGGCACATGTAGAAACCCAATAAATGTGCTTCACTTTCCTATAAAATGGAACTAGGCTACAAGTCTAGTGCAAAGACACCAAGTCCAGATGAAGACACTGCCTCAGCTATGGCAATGAAAGTAAGAACAAAGGAAAGATGCCAAATTTGAGAAGTATTTTAGAGGTAAACTTGTCAAAATTTAATCCTTTATTAGATGTGAGGACTAAGAGTTTGAGGGAAGAGTAAAAGATGACACAGATTTTAACTTCGGAGCCTGAGTAAAAGGTAAAATCTTTCATCAAAATCAATAACGCAAAAAGAGGATACAGTTGAGGACAGCTGGAAATGCAGAATCTGGAACAGAATCTGTCATATTTGAGAAACATGTAGTACACCCAGAAAGACATATCAAGTAAACATCTTGAAAAAGTAAATCCCAAACTCAGGAGAGAGCCAAGGGTGAGAACTGCAGAATCAGAAGCATACAGCTCCTAAGTTCCAGGGAGTGAGAGAGGTGATTAATGCCCGTCAGAGCTAAGAGGAAAAGGAGACGGTTATTTGAGGAGAGAATCCCAGCGTTTCAAGAAGAATCAGTAAATTTATGGAAGATGTTAACAACTTTCCATTTTTAGCAGCCTGCATTTCAAGTTTATTTTTCTGCTCAGACATTCAGGTGGAGATGTCCAGGAAAAGCTAGAGAAACAAATCCTGACCTTAGGGAAGAGGTGGGGAGGGGAGGGTGATGGATTAGGAGTAGAAATCATTGGTATTTTGTGGAAGCAATGGGCTCACCAGGAAGACAGTATGAGACAGTGAGAACATATGAGAGAGTTGTTCTATTTTTACTTTTAAAAACATTTGGAGGCACATGGAGAAAGCGTAGTAGTTCAGAAAGGAAGGAATAATTAAGAGTGAAACTTTGGGCAATTCCTCACTTTCTCTGGACCTCATTTCCTCATCTGTGACATCAGTAGTTTGGAATAGAATCTCTTTTGGGTCCCAGCATCACTCAAGCAAAGGGTATGATGTCAGAAGACTTTAAGATGGGATCTCTTCCTTGTCCCTCATTAGCTGTGTGGCCCTGGACGTGCCAATGATTTTTCTTTTTCTTTTTTCCTGATGAATTTTATTTTATTGCTCAGAGAAATCATTGTCATCATCACAGTGAATTGAATGCTTCCTCAAAAACACATCTACTGGTGTTTTTCTTTTTTTTTTTTTTTTTTAATTGTAGTATATTCAGCTTACAATGACGTGTCAATTTCTGGTGTACAGCACAGTGTTTCAGTCATACATAAACATACATATATTCATTTTCATATTCTTTTTCACTATAGGTTACTATAAGATATTGAATATAGTTCCTTGTGCTATACAGTATAAACTCATTGTTTATATATTTTATATATAGTAGTTAGCATCTGCAAATCTCAAACTCCCAATTTATCCTTTCCCACCCCTTTTCCCCCATAACCATAAGTTTGTTTTCTATGTCTGTGATTGTTTCTATTTTGTAAATAAGTTCATTTCTGTCTTTTTTTTTTTAGATTTCACATATGAGTGATATCATATGATATTTTTCTTTCTGTCTTACTTCACTTAGAATGACATTCTCCAGCTCCAACCATGTTGCTGCAAATGGCATTATTTTATTCTTTTTTATGGCCGAGTAGTATTCTATTGTATAAATACACCACAGCTTCTTTGTCCAGCCATCTGTCGATGGACATTTAGGTTGTTTCCATGCCTTGACTATTGTAATTCTGAGGCTTAGTTCCCTCACATGAAACAATGATAGTACCTATGATTATCTCACCTGTATCTCACTGGCAACGGCGAGATGGGAGGAGGGGGAAAGGGAAGGAAAATAAAGACACGGATCAGGTAAAAGCATTTGCACAATGCTAGGTATACAGCATGAGTTCAGTACATGAGGGCTGCAATACACACACAGCATACTTTTCATTATAATGCTGACCATAGACCCAGTATACTAGGCAGGGTATCATCAGAACTAAAGAATATCTGTTTGTAAATTTTACTTAAAAATGAATGATGAGCTTTAGATAGCTTATTAATACTGTGAAAGGCAAGGATCAAGAGATTATTTTTAAATCTCTGGAAAGTATACAGGCTCTTTATAGGCCTAAGGATATGGCAGCCCAAAATACTACATAAATACATAAGATAAAACTTTTTGTAGAACTCTGTTACTTACATGTCTTTAAATCTGTGCAATCTGTGTATAGCTGAATTCCTTTATCTATCACTTCATGGCAGACTCATTTCCTTTTTAAATATAATAGCCTAACAGTATTATGATCAAAAGTCTATAAACCTGCACAGACTGGAAAGTTGGAGCAGGAAGGTTGTATTTCTGGTTAAAATTTAGAACCCCTCTAAAAAAAATTCACTTTAATTTCTGAAATTCACAATAAAGTCATGGTTAAGAAAATTTAAAATTAGAACAAGCCAACTTAGAACTTTCCTACCTTTATGATCATTCTTATGTTACCTATAAGAACACCAGATAGCACTAATACCAAAATAGCATTAAGTAAAACTTGAATCTGAAACCAATTTTGGAAGGATGACACATTGTATGTAGTAAGAATAAACTGACACCAGTAAGGGCTGAAAACAAGTGGCGAGTTGGTTTAAGTAATGCATTTTAGGTATGGTTTTCCAAACCTGTGTCAAAGCAAGAGAAAAACTTACATACATGTCATTATTCCAAAGGAAATAAAATAAGGCAAATCCCAGGATTACCAATGAAGAAAAGCAGGTTTGCAAAGTTTTCAAGAGTAAATCTAACCAAGGGGTTTTTTTTTTTAATTTAATATTTTCTTCAAAAAAGAGAATAAAATGATCTTTATATAAATTATATTAATGTATAAGTTTAATAATGAGAAACATAAAAGCATCCTAGCTAACTGCATTCAAAGGACAGGTCAAAGCCACTCCTGACACTACAATCCTCTGTTCTCAAACACGTCACGTTACTACCATTAGCAGCTCAGCAGGTATTCCTAAGCAGAACATTACTTCATGAGATCTTGCCAAAGTCTCTGAAATATCTTCCAAAGAAATGGTGCATTATATGAATTTTCTGTCTTCAGGAATCCTACTTTCCTTTTTCCCTTTGAAATTATTTTTAACTGCTATATTTTACAAATCAGAGGTCACTACAATAAGTATTTCACAAGTTCACGTTTGGGGTTTACAACCTAATTACAGTAGCTCAACCATTGCCATTTCTCCCTTCTATGTTGAGAGAAAGCCATCAACAACAAACTAGCACATTAATGCAGCTCTTGACTCTGGATTGTGTTCCCAAAGTAGCATCCAGTAAAGCCAAAATCTGAAATCAACTTAGAGAGGATGAAATAAGGACCGCAGACTATGTAGACCACCACTCTTGAGAGAAACTAAATCTGCTGCACAGTTTTAAAATTTTTCCTATTTACTACCTGTGCAATCAAGAGCCAGGAAGCTTCCTCTTCTGTCTCCAGCCTTGCAAGGTTTTGGGGAGCTACCTGGCCTGCGCTTCTCTCCTGGGGTTCATAACATCTCATCCTTTACTACAGCCTACAGTCAGTGCAAAGAGCAAACTAAACCACAAGCAGGCCATTTCCTTCCTACTCTCTCTCTTTCTTTTAGCCTGACAAGGAAAAACTGGCATCTTGGCATCACATTGTGCATCACAACAGCCAGCAGTTTCCTTTCGTCACGAAATCAATCAGCCATTATTAAATTCTTCATTAAGGCTGCCCCTAACCCTCAGTTTTCATTAAGCCACATTTTCTAATGTCTGAAGCACTTTGTGTTAGAAAGGTACTAGGGGGAGAGACAAAGGGGAAGAATTACATTTATTAATGCCTTCGGGTATCATTAGTGCTAAAGTTGATGAATTCATCAACGTATTTTATATTACTGAGCTGTAATAATAATATCTCTATCTGTGTAATCGTTTAAGATTTCCAAAGCAATTTCAAATGCATCATCCTAATCTCAGAATAAGCCCAAAGTCTGTGTGCTTGGCTTAGCTCCTATTATTTTGGAGATGAGGACACAGATGAGGTCTCAAAGAATTTTAAAGATAAAGACACAGCGTCTCAGAGAATCTAGACAGTTTGTCCAAAATCACTATGGGACTAAGACAGGAAGCCTAGATAAGAAGCCGGGTCTTTTCTGACCCCATATTGCCCTCCACTCCTTACAGCACCTAGGCCTAGAACAGAGTCTGAGAAATAGCTGTTCTCCTTTCTCACATCTCAGCAGCAGAATGTGTGTCAGAAGATGGATCAGAAAGTCAGTAGGAACATGGCCCCAGGCCAGGTACAAGGGCAGCTCCAGCCTGGTCCCAGCAGGGGACTTCGGTAGAGGAAAAGCATACCAGACATTCATAGAAGCCAGGATGCAAAATGACCAAGTCTATAAATCTTGGAGGAAATATGATCTCCAAAATATCCTTGCGTCTCGTTTGTATCACTAAGCACAGATTAGCTGCCTCAGCTTTGCTGTAATTCTACTGCTATGGAAATGTAGGTGAGTGAGAACAAGAGAATCACTGGAAAGGAAATATCTAGAGGAAAAATGTCTTTCTTTGAAAAAAAAGGTTTAAAAATGTGCACATACTGCCAGTAAAATAAATAAAATAAAATAAAATAAAATAAAATAAAATAAAATAAAATAAAATAAAATAAAATAAAATAAAATAAAAGTTGTGCTGGAAAAATACAAACATCAGAAAGACAACTCTTCCTCAGGGCAGAATACTGTAAGCAAGTGTTTGCTTAGCTTCTTAGTACAGTCTTTGCCTTCCGAATATTTATTCTATCAACTTAACTTTCTGTGCCTAGTTGTCTATATTCTGATGTTTAATCAAGATTTTCTAAACCATAGATGAATTTTTTTAATTATCAGAGCTTGCTTTTTTGACATAATTATATTTAATTGTTTTCACCCAGATTTATGTTACTTAACTGTCTACACACACAAAAAATTTTGTCCAATGCACTTCCTGGTTGTGTGGTTATGGGTGAAATACTTAACCACTCTGTGCCTCAGTTTCCTCACCTGCAAAATATGGATATTAACAGGACCTACCTCATATAATTGTGACAAAGTTTTAATAAAGTGTTTGTAACGTGCGTAGAATAGTGCCTAACACACAGCATATGCTATAAAAGCGTTTTTAAATGAATTAATTAAAATGAAAAAATAGAGTTTGAATCACCTTACCCGACCAGGCAATGCTCTTTCTACACAACACTGAGCAGCCTGCCGCCGCCCCCTGCCCTGAACTTCCAGCACTGGCAAACAGTACGCTCGATAAGCACTTATCACCTCTCTGGTAGCTATTTAGCTTTTCATGTTTTTTCCTCCTCGGGAGGCTGTATGTCCCTTGACGGTACAAAGAATGTACTATGTGTCTTTTTTGCCCCTACCACCTATCATATTTCTACATATGTAGCAAGTGCTGGATGAAAGTGTACTTTTTAAAATATTGATTTGAATCAAGTACTATTCACTCAGTTTATTTGATGTTACAAGGACCCAACCAACATTACTATGTCAATAGTGCTGCTTCCTGTGTTAGGTACCTGCCTTCAGTGATGTAAAAGAGTTCAATCTTCTTCCCAGAATGGAGGAAATACGTTAACTTACTACAGATAATTTATTAATTTACTAACTGTTGGCTCATGTTTTAAAATATCTTTAAACATTTCTTTTGAGACATCCTTTCAGGGCACTGTAGTAACATCAAATCCTTTGCTTCTTTCAAACTTTGTTTAAAGTTGCATATTTGAAACATGAACATAGCCTGCCTTGAGCCAGACCTAATCAACGTCCAACTGAAGGTTGGGACTCTTGGTCACTGCTGTTATTTCAGGATTATTTCACTAATTACTGCATAATTGTCCTAGTTTTTAGAGACCGTCTTGTTTTTTTCAGAGATTTGTTCCAGTATTCTGCTAATATTTCTCAGGATCATTTTTTTCTCTCTCATTTTCCATTATATGAACCAAGGGTATAGTTTGGAATAAACTGCAGTTCCGAGAGTATTTGTTTAAAGAGTATCTCTATAAGGAAACAACACAAAATTTCTGCTGGGACAGAGGCCCCATGGAATCCACACCTGCCATGTCTAGCATTGACCTAATCTCAAAATCAGCCATAATACAGCCCAGGAGTGCCTCCAGGATTTTGCACAAAAGGATTCCTGACCCTACCAGAATATATGAAACAAAAAGTTAAGAAATATTTAAATATTTTAATAGATAGAGCCAAGAAGTCTTGAAAAGTCAGTCCAAAAATTAAGCCTCTTTTTTTTTTTTGGCCTGTTTCTTGTTTTTAAAATTGCCAAGTAAGAGTGTTTCTCCTTAATTATCTAGTTAATTACCCTTGTCTGTTTTAATCTATTTCTAGTCATTTTATTTTATATTTTATTTATTTTATTTTAGTGCACTTCCACCAAAGAGTAAAGTTTTGTGGCTGGGAATAAAGCAAAAGCATATAGTCAATGGCTATTTTTTAAATTTTAAGCTACCATCTTCATAACCTTCTCTTGTTTTGAAAATAGGCCACATTATTTTAATAAATGAGAGCATAATCATAACTCAAACTGAGGCTTCCAATAGCTGGCCATTTGTATACTATTTTCCTTTTCATGAAAAAGCTGCAAAATAGGAACAGACAATAACACATTTTTAGGCAAATTCCAGGGTAAGTTAGAGGATCATAGCACTGTCTCACCAGTCAGTCTTCTAGCCCTCCCAGAGTCTCTGGACTGTAAGTGATAACCAATGTCCATTATGACCAGCCAAACTCAGTACAAGAGGATCAGTGCTTTCCGAGTTTCCACTGTATTAGAATTATTTTAGTTCCACTGTATTTCATTGTTTTTCTGGTGGTTATTAACCAGATTCCAGATAAATGGTTGTTTGTTGAACTAAGCATAGAGAACTACTTTTTAAGTCTAAGGAGGTAAAATACTACTTGCAGGCTAACTGACTTTTAAATTACAGGCCAACTATCAGAATACACCTCGTCATTACGTTTCAGGTGACAAAACTTATTCATGAATATTCCCAATAATTACGTGCCAGCGAATCTGGACATCTCAGATACCTGCTCTCATGCCCTAGGGTCTAGAGCACAACGTACTTGCATTCCAAACTTCCTTTTCTTAAGGTAATGTAATCTATTCTGACTTCTTAGTACTTTAGCATCACACTCTGTTGATGAAATCAGGTGGACAGTGTGAAGGTATCTGCTGAGTCCTAAGCAGGGCACTGTCAGGAAAGAAATACAGCACGTAACGCATGGAGGGCTAGTGCATCAAAGGGCGGCAGTGTAACAATCCAATTGTTTTTAATTTTGTGGAATTTACTTTTGTTTTTAGAAATTATGTTGGACAATTTGGAAGAAAGGAGATAAAACTGTGTGAATCTTTTCCAAGGATAGCCTGCTCAATAAATGTCATAAATCATCTCGACCTATTCTACCTTTTTTTTAAAAGAACCACGGATCACAACGAAAGTCATACTGACATTTCAGTATTTCAATTATTTTTCAGATTTATTAGAAGGTGGGTACACTGTAAATTATTTTACTTTTCTGAAGTCTTCCTGAAGATTCCATATTTCTTGTAAAGGCTTTGGAAATAGTCTAGTTATTTGCAATAACCTGGTGCTGACCTGCACTATATTGCAGTAGAAAAAGATACTATTTTATTTATAGTCACCATTTCACACACATTTACTGTTTCCAGTCAACTGAGAAGCACAAAAAACTGTCCTGAAAATTTAATATAGGAGAAAGGATATATCAGATAACTTCCTACTTAGAATTTTTTAAAATGCGTAACTTAATTCAACTTAACAAATATTTATTGAACATTAATTTAGTTCAGGTGCTGTTATAATAACATGAGACAGTCTTTTTTGTTATACAGATCAATTATTCCAGGAGTCTTTACAAAGTTTTTCAAAAGTCACAAAAGAAATCTTGATTTTCCCTTTGGGAAGTTGGAAATAATCTGTCTTTCAAATCAACATTTTTTTTCTACCTCATTTCTAGATTTTCCCTGTTTAACCCTGGACAATTCCCACCTATTCTTTCTTTAAAACAATGTTATTTCATTTCTTTTTAAAATGTTACTTTTTTAAAAAGTTGTTGAAAGCCAGGTAATTCCCTGAACAACTCAAGGAAGATGGTCAGAATTATATTCAGATATGCAGTCTTCTCCAGGGACCCAGGTTGTCTGGACTGGTAGGATCAGCAGGAAGGTGAGAACACCTGACTTACAGAACAGGGGAGGGATGGTGAGCAACAGAGTTTGGCCTGCAGCATATCCACCTAACAGAGCACTGGTGAGGTAAACACCCAGGGAAGGTGGCAGAGACTTCTGCAGGGATCAAGTCAGGTAAGCCTTGAAACTGTAGAGTGGAGGAAAGAAAGAAATTCAGGCCAAAGGGAGGAAAAGAGACGAAAGGCAGCTGTCCTGCAGGTTTCAGAGCAGGGCAAAGACAGCTCCTAAGCACATCTCCCACTGACTAAGGTTTACAGAGGATGCCAAGAAGATGAAACTATTCATCCAATAGTCCTTGTATATGTATATTTAGATCTGGGATGGGGGACAAGCGGGGAGAAGGAGAGAGTGATTTTTTTAAAGCATATAAAAGGAGGAAACTCAACCGAATTTTAAACAAGCTGTAAATAAGTTGTATGCCTTTCGACCTAGATGTACTATAACTTCTTGATTATTCCTGTTCATTTCTAACCATAGAAATAGAATTCACAATTATTAGTCTATAGGGCCAGATAAAGTGTGTTTATAGGATGTAGCTTTTCATTTTTAATGTTGCATGTACAAAATTTTAATATGTAAGATTTTGTGCAGATTTAAATAAATAGTTCTGTGTATCAATTAATAAATCCCCTCCCATTGTAAATTTCTATGGAGATATATTTTGATGACTAGTAACCTTTCCTTTATATGAAATCATAAGATGGATAACTAAAACATAGTATCTTTAGTAAATCCAGAATAATCACCTTCCCAAATACATGAGAACTATGAGTGACTTTCATCTTAATTAGGTTCATAAATCAACGTGAATATTAGCTCATTTACAGAAATAAATGAAAATAGGTCTGATGTATATTCATGTCTCTCTAAGTGCAATCTGTCTCCCTTATGATGTCCCCAGCAGACTTTGAGACATATTTAAATATACAATTTCCATTGTTCTCATTTCATGGTAGCTAAATAAACAAAGTTCCCATCTAACTGACATATGAAATATTAGGTTCTTTCTTGAATAACATTTTTCAACTTTGACATACTCAATAATTGATTTGCATGACTGTACAATGTACTTCTTAGATAAAAACTTTTTAAAGAGATAGTGATCAAAGGATGGCATTTCATGATCCTTTTAAACTCTGCTACCTTATGGAAAGTGGAATAAAATCTCTCTAACCAACTAACTAAAGTAAGCAACAGAAACAGAATTCCATTCCCCTTCAACGGCTAACTCAAATGAGTTTTTCAGCTTTATGATTCTTCAGGCAATAGTTTATCTTTACATTCACCTAAAAAATAATCAGAGTACTTCTCAACTTAGAACTACAGGGAAAAGGTGATGAGCTGAAGGGTTAAAACCCTGTTAAAGATATTAATTTGTATTCTAAAATCTCAAGACTCTGAGAAGCCTATCTGGAGATTTATAAGAGTTCTCAGTAACTGTAAAAGTCTTTTAAAATTGTTCCAGAGATGGTTTAAACTAACCAGATGCATCAAAAATCAACATTCACAGAACTGAAAATACACAGATGTTTTAACAAGCTTCTTATGATTCATAATTTTGGTAATTGTTTTAAGCTCCACAAAATATATTTCACTTTGAACTTAATTGAAATTACCTTACACAAGAGTCTTTTATAATTTCTTGAACCTTTCAATCTGAGAAAATAATTCCAATTGAGGAAGTAGAAAAGTCACTGTCTGTATTTTTCTATTGTAATATAGATGAGATAAGAATATTATTTCTCCTCCTTTAAGAAGCAAGAGAGCTCAAAAAGTCTACCAACTGACATATCTGGACATCTCTCCCTTCCTTCCAAAAGATGAAAAATCCCAACAGACAGGAAACACACCCTTTAGATTAGTAACAGGTGCAGAACAGGCACACCAGTCAGCCTTTATTTTCAGCGTCGGCAGGCAGGCACGCTCAGCGACTGAGGGTCCAACTCTTCCTCTTTACTGAAGTGACACACATCATATTATTCCTTCATCTACATGTCACCAACCAGAAAAGATCCCAAGCAATAAAACTCCTTGATCTTGATTGAATGCCAGGCTATTCATAAGTAAGTAAGTAAGTAAGTAAGTAAGTAAGTAAGTAAATAAATAAATAAATAAATAAATAAATAAATAAATAAAACCACAGAACTAAATAGGGAGATGATGATGATGACGACGATGATGATGATGATGAAGAAGAAGAAGAATCTAGTTTAAGAATTTCTTTAGAAAAAAAAAAGAATTTCTTTAGGAAGAAGGAGGATAAGTTATGTCCATTCTCATACTCCTTTCTCCACAGAGCAGTAAACTTACTCAGAAGCTGAAAAAATCAGCAGTTTTATTTAGAAGTTGAATGATTTAGATTAAGTGCAATAACAAGGTTTAGAAAGTACTTAAAGCTGCAGGAGAAAATGGGTGGAGTGAAGTAAAAGTTTCAAAGGTAAAAATAAAGGCCCTCTCCTGCCGTCCCCCCAAGGTGCCTACCAAAAACCCATTTCTTAGTGCTTGTTTCTCTTTTTGCCCCAGCCAAATAAACAAAAACATCACAGCTGTAAAACGATGACACCACTCAAGATAAACGCTGGAAAATGGGCGAGTAAAAGAATCCCTAGTAGTGGATTTACCTGCTCTGATCCCAGTTGGCAGCGAAAAGGACTAGAATCTTCCTGCCATAGTGGTCCAGGTTGGCCAGGCCCCCAGGGAAGCCATCCTTCAGTGCCTGCTTGATGCCAGGGTCAGTGGCTTTGAAGCTTTTGAACATGTCCAGGTTCTGCTGCCGGTATTCAAAGTACTGGGCCAGGAGGCGGAAGGCCTCAAAGTGATGAAACTTCCGGGCCCGCAAGAAGCGTAAGATGAAGGCATCGTCTGTGCGGAGAAAGCCAATGTCCGGCCTGGTGATGACCATGTCCCTCACCTCCTGGATGTCCTGGTGCAGGGTGTCTGGGTTCTCGTTGAGCTCCAGGCGGGCTTTCTCCAGGGTCTCAGGAGAGAGACCTGCTTGTAAATGAGTCATTGTTCTGCTTGTTCCTGAGCCTTGCCTTTCTCTTGCTGACTCTTCCACCTGCCACCACTGCACTCTGGCCTCCAGACCCCACTGCTGCCTGCTTCCTCTTCTTCACAGGAAATGATTTGTCTTGGTGGCCAATCAGCACCCTGTTGCTCCTGCTTTCCCACACCTTTTCTATGAAGGGTATAAACTTCTTTCCCCACTCCCTAAAAACAACTTCCCACTTTGGTCCCCTCTCCCCTTTCCTTCAAAGGGACGTGGACCTCTGGCGGCCCAGCACTCCCCTTTTTGTCCTTTCTGCCTCCTAACAAAACACCCCTAACTGCACCCGGCACGGGTGGTGCTCATCTTGGCACTGTCCTCTTCTCTTCCAAGATGTAACAAAAACAACCCCCACGCACATCTCAGCCCCGGCACTGGGATGCTTCTGCGGTCCCTAATGAAGGATGCTCCTGCCAGGGATAACGATGGAAATTCTGATTAATAATAAGGTGGCTCTTCAGCGCTGAGCTCAGGGCGGGGAGAGAGCGTCTTTGCCAGAAGGAAAAAGAGAGAAAGAGAAAGAGGGGGAACGGAGCTTATTTCTCTTTCTGCTTATTCAAAGATACTATTTCTAAAAGACATTTGTGGGATTTTATTTAAAATGATTAGGGTCCAATTAGGTGGAGACTCTGCATATAGCGCACCTTCCCTCCTCCCTTCCTGGATGTGCCGTGATCTCATAAGACACCAGAAGGGATTTTGGTGGCGTTGGCACCAGCGTGGGCTCCCCCAACCCCACCCCCAACTTCTGCCTTCCTCTAGCCCTTTATTTCAACGGACTTGCTGCGGAGAGGGGGTGGGGGGAGGGATCTCTCCGGGAAGGTACATTTCAAACGCGGGGTTGGGGGAGGAGAGGGTGGAAAAAAGGAGCAGAAAATAAAATTAAAATGTCTCTACCTTTTCTATAAAACCGCAAAGCAAGAGAGAAGAAAGAGCAGCCGCTCCTACCAGCAAACCCGGAGGCGGGGACCCTAAGCAATGCGGCACTCCCTGGTATCCGTCAGCCGCGGCTTCCGTGGCGGCGGCGGCGGCGATGAGCAGCATCAACTACTCCCCGTGGGATGAAGCGAGTGGAGAAGAGAGGCGGCAGCCGGGACCCGGGCGGAAGACGCGCTGGGGAGCAGCCGCGACCGCATCGTCCGCGAGCAGCCCGCTACCTCTCCCCGCAGGAGGCGTGGGGGGAGCAGAGCTAGGACCGCTGCCGTCCCAGGTCCTCGCCCGGCCCTGCCATTCTCGCCTTCGGGAGAGAAGGAAGGGAGCGGGAATCGAACGCCGCGGTGGAGAAGGCCACGCGAGCAGCCGCCGCCTTTGTGCGCCCGGAGCCGCCGGGGCCGTGGGCTCGGCGGGGCGGCTGCCTGGGGGCGCGGGCCTCACCCCGTGCGCTCCCGGCCGCCGGAGTCAGGCGCGCCCCTCTGGGCTGCTGCCGCTGCTGCAGCTCCGGCTGCCGCTGCTAAAAGAGGACTCGGCTCAGCCCAACTCCTCTCTAATTATCCCAGCACAGATCTCGCTGCGACGTAAGCACTCGCTCAGCTCGCGCACGCACTCCGCTCCTGTCTCCCAGACTCATCTGGGTAGGACCGCAATTTCGGTGGCGTTGAAATATCCTGAGCCCCTAGTTTAGCCTGTTTCTCGTCCCCACTCCTGGGCTGGTTACTCGGGCCAGCATCACCTGGCCAGGCGGGCACGACGCCTTGCAGCCTCCCCACGCCCCTCTCTCACCCTTTGTGTGCAAGACCCCAGAGCGGCCAGGGGAGTAGCTGTTGTAGATGGTAATTCACGTTGACACACATTTTCTAGTTCCTGTAGGAGGTAATTTTGATGTGGAAGGAGTACGGAAACATTTTGTACTTTCACCATTTGTTGCTGACAGAAATGTTGAATTTATAAAAGACCAGAGTGGTTTCAAACCGCTGCGTTGGTGATTAAGCCTCCGTAGGAACTTATATGCATAGTATTTCAACCATAAACTCTAGCTGCTAAATTCCTACTGAAGAGGATGAAAATCAGCACGAGGTGGGAGTGGGGGAGACTAGTTCTCAGAGGAAGGAAAAATAAGTACTCCTTAACTTTCTTCCCATCTCCTAATAAAGCACGTATTATTGGAGACCACGCGTATGGTGGTTCCCTCAGTTTTATCCATCCGTATGCTAGAATCATCATACATGAACCAAAGTCTTCGAGCTTAAGATGACTGTCTATGGGTTTGAGGAAAAGGAATTGTTTTCTATTTTCAAAGCACAGAATGTATTACTGAGCATGTCACTAAGAGCAACTTTTGGCTTCCAAACTGTGGAGCAGGGTCCTGAATTCAAGTCAATTCAATGCAACAAATATTAACTGAGCGCCACTATGTGTGGGCTGTTGTCCCAGATCCGTGGGTAGGTGGTCTTGAAGGTAAGAAAACACTGTCATATTGAATGATGTTATTAGAACTCTCACATTACAGGCACACACTTTTTGTTGTTGTTGTTGTTGTTATGATGATGGTGTTGACAAAGAGGAAGAAGAGGGATGGCAGCTCTCTACCACTTTATTAAATTAACACAAGATAATGTAGGAACCAGAATAAGCAAGTAAATTACACACACACACAAAGTCATTATCCTCAAGGAATTTACATTTTTAAATGGGAGAGGCAGAAAACAAACCATATAGATATGTGTACATGTATTTTATATATATGTATATATATATATATATACATATATATATATATGTGTGTATATATATATATACACACACACACACACACTACGTATATTTAAGGTCCTTCCAGGACTTTAAGTGCTTATGACTCTCAAAATCATTTTGAATCCCGTGTGAACCATTTAAATAATTTGGTTCCCATTTTGAAAAAAAATTTTGAAAAATTCCATTTAGGCCAGTATTCTAGAAATTGAAGACAATGTTTCATATCAAATGTATAGAGAGGTTTTAGCCATCAGCAACATGGAGATAGTTCTACACAGATTGCTTGTTTTTCTGTATGTCTTATAAGCAAGGCACTAGCTGTCCTGTTTTTCAAGACTATCTTGTCAAGGCTGTGTGACTAGTGAACAGCCTTGCAAAAACCTTGGAAGCCGGAGATGGTATCTCCATCTGAACAAAGGTAGGTTTGCTTAGAGCTTTGGAAGATAGAGATACTGTCTCTCTCCTGAACAAAGGGCAAGTAGGCTTATTTGGCTTCCTTCAACTCAGAGCTACTCTCCTGTAACCCACCTACTGTGTGTAAATATAACCTGAGCCTCTTCTCTTAGGCTTGTGGGAACCAGGGCTCAGGAAACCAGCCCAAAATATGCAGATGCTCTGAATGCTTGCTGCACCTGAGTCTTTCATCTCTAATCCAGGGGTTTTTCATCCATCAAACAGTGGCCAGCTAACTTGTTAGCTTGCAAGTAGGGTTAAATCTGAAACCCTTCAAGGTGCTTAAAATACAATTGCTTCATTTTGTTCTCTGAGAAAGAAATATTAGATTGTATTTTTAGAAAGGAGTTATTAAAATTAAACTTGTTAGTCATTGGCATGGTGTGACCTATATTTAGTGACGGTATTTTCATTATATATCAATAATAGAATTGCCTCAAATAAGGTTCATTTTAATATATCAATATATGATCTAAATAGCCTCTATCATGCAGTAGCATTGTTGGAGTACGTCCGTTAGTTATATTTACAAACTATTAAGTCCTTCAATGATTGTACTTTTATTCTTTCTTCCTTGTACATTTTAAATCAGTTATGAAACCCAAATAAATATGCAAAGCCATCTAAGAATTAAACAAGGTATTTATCCAGATGACACCAGAGCATTTGATTCTCATTCAGTATTAACTCACTTTGCCAAATTAATGCAAAGTATTGTAGGAACTAAAAGATGAAAATAAATTAACCAAACAAAAGGATTAATTAAAGTATTATTGAAAAATAATTAAATCAAAGACTTCAGGTGTTTTCAAGCAACCTGAAAGGACTATTTGGTTTACTGCTATATTTAAAAATGGATAGACTGAAGGCTTTATGTTTTAAAACCAATTTATCCCATTTATTGTTCAATAAAATATATATACCAAGAGGGGCACAAAACAAGATGTACAATTCAGTGATATATTACAAAGCAAACACATGTGGAAATACCCACCCAGGTTAAGGAGCTGATCATTGGAGGTACTCAAAAAGCCCCCATCTCTTCCCCTCATAACTACTGACCTCTCTTTCCAACAAAGAAAACCATCCTGTCTTAGTTTTGAAAGTAATCACTTCCTAGTTTTTCTTTAAAATTTTACAAACTAAGTAACCATGCACTACAAATTAGTTTTTTGTTTTTTAACTGAAATAAATGTAACCATTCATATGTAATTTTGTGATTGGCCACTTGCATTCAATATTATGCTTGTAAGAGTCATCCATATTGTTGCATATAGTTAGTTCATCCATAACCAGGGATGATGCGTAGAATTCCATTTTATAAACAACATAGTTATTCATTCTTCTGTTAATGGAAATTCGGGTTGTTTTCTATTTGGGGCTGCTATAAATCATGATGTATGACTATTCTGGAACAAGTCTTTCAGTGCACATGTATATACCTAGAAATGAAACTTCTGCATTGTATGGGATATGCATCTTCAAACTCAGTAAATAATGCCAAACTGTTTTCCAAATGATTGTGCCATTTCAGCCTCCCCCCAGCAATCTACGAGGTTTCTCACTGTGCCACATGCTCATAAGTTATTATTGTCCATCATTTTAACTGTGTCCGTTCTGATTTTGAACATGGTGACTTTCATATGCATTTCCATGATTACTAATGAGGTTAAGCAGCTTTTCATGTTTTTTGGTCATTTGTATAACCTTTTCTGTGAAGTGTCATTTGAAGAATTTTGCCCATTTTTGTAGTCGATTGTTTATTATTGACTTGTAGGAGTTCTTTATAGATTCTGCATATGAGCCCCTTGTCAGTTACACGTGTTACAACTATCTTCTTCCAGTCTGTCGCTTGCTTTTTCACTCTCTTAATAGTGTCTTTTAATTAACATAATTTAAAAATTTAATGTAGTTTAACTTTTCCCATATGAATAGTGTTTATTACATCCTCTTCAAGAATATTTCGACAGATCACTGAGACAGTCGCTGATATTACCTCCTAGGAGTTTTACTGTCTTTGACTTTCACATTTAGACCTGAGACTGGGTTTAGTGCACTGTGTGAGAGAGAGATCAAGTATTGCTTTTTCCTATATGAATATCCAACTGATTCAGCACCATTTATTGAGACTCTTTATTGAAAAGACTATCTTTTTTTCCTACTGAACAGAAGGGCTACCATTTTCATAAAATAACTGTCCATATGTGCATGGATTTTAAATCAATATAAATTTTAAGCACCACAAGACATCATTGTTTTATACAACCAGTATTCCTCAGTGGTTCTCTAAGTGTAAGCCCCAGACCAGTAAGTAGCATTAGCATCACTTGGGAACTTGTTAATAATGTAAATTCCCAGCCCTGACACGCTGAATCAGAAATCCTTGTGAGGGATCCCACAGCCAGCATTCCCAGTGGTTCTACTTTACACTAAAGTTTGAGAATTGTTACTCTAGATTCACACATATATCTATCCTTTTCGTTATTTTTTATGTCTTCTTATATCGCTGAGTTTCCATATAGAATTGTTTTCCTTTTATCTGAAGAGCACCCTTTCATATGTCCTTTATTATAGACCTGAGGGTTATGAATTGCTTGTTTACCTGAAAGTCGCTTTATTTTACCTTCAGCCTTGAAGAATATTTTGCTAAGTATCAGATTCTAGATTAGCAGCTGTTTTCTTTCAGCACTTTCAATGTATTGACCCATTTTTTTCTGGTTTGTATTATTTCTGTGTAAAGTTAGCCATTAGTCTTTTTGTTATTACTTTGAAACTAATCTCTGTTTTTTTCTAGATTTTATTTCTTCTTCCTGTTTTCAGTTTTCAACAACATTAATCTTTTTTATCATTTTGCTCTTCTACCACTGTTTTATTCTTATATTACTTTATACATTTTTTTTTAAATCCTGCTTGGAGTTTATATGGCTTTATCTTAATGGTGCTGATCTATTTTGAAATGATCTAAGTCATGTCTTCAAATACACAGCTTCATTTTCTTTCTCCTTTGCATCAGGAATTCCAGTTCTATATATGTTGTGTCTCCTCATTGTTTCCTTTCTATCTCTTACTGTAACCTCTGCGTTTTTCACTCTTTTTCCTCTTCATCTTTCATTTTGGATATTTTTTGTCTAACCTGCTTTCAATTCATTAAATCACTCTTCAGTTCTTTTTAATCTGCTGTTCTGTCTCTTGACTCTCTTCTTCTTTGACTCCTTAATTTTGTATTTTCTAGTTCTAGGATTTCTACGTAATACACACACAGATGACATACTCACACATGTGTCAGTTAGTTATAATTACTCATCTCAGTTTTTATCTCCCTGAATATTACACATACAGTGATTTTAAAATTGATAATTCCAGCATCTGGGTCCCTGGTGAATTTTCTCTAGTATCCATTATTTTTATCTATTGTTTCTGCTGGCTTTCATTTATATTGTTTTATCTCCTCAAGAATCTGGCTTTACAGACATTACATCCTGGTCCTTGCACTTAAAAAACTACTTACAGGAGTAAATTAAGGCCTAGGATGATACTATCTTACTACAAAGAGTTTTTACATTGGCTTCTATCAGTCACATGGGGACACTAACATTTATGGACCACTGGGCACTAGAACTGCAGATCAATGTAATCCTGTTTCAGGGGATGCGATTATTTGCAACTGAACAGCAGTCTCAATGAGGGCAAGTACATACTTCCCTTTGGGGATCCTGGACACCAACACTATTCCCTAGACTTTCAAAGCAGTCAGAACTACTGGTCAGACTCTCAAACTCTAAGCCCTTCTCTCTTTAATCATAAAGTGCCCCGAGGGAAAAAAGACCCCTAATACTGGATTTACCTCCTTTGACTTCCCTCTGATCCTATATTATTGGTGTCTGAGATCTTCAGGCAAGGTTTGTTTTTGTTTCTTGTTACTTTTAGACGTCCTCAGCAGGAGTACCGATCTCCAAAATACCTAAACTGAGTCTTTTTTTCTTAAGAGAAGACAGGATAATTTAAACTTGTTTCCAAATTTTCTGTTACTGGTAGACAACTTTTTAATGCTGGAAGTCATAATTTCATATCTATATCTGTAGTGTATAATTAAGAGATATGTGAACTTATTTTACCAGCAGGAATCGTATATGCATTATTAATTCACTCCTAGGACCTCATATGTTCATTTGAAAAAACAAAAATTTACTTAAGCATTAGAACATATGTCTGAATTTTCCCTTTAGTATTTATTTCTTAAGTGCATATTTACTTCATCATCTGTAAATTTCACTCACAGGCAAGTGATAGCTGATCCCAAAAGTATAGGTTTAAATTTTGATTTAATTAAAATTTAAAATTGGGAAATTTATTTAATTTTTGATTTCAAGATAATTTTAGATTCATATGCAGTTTCATGAAATCATACAGAGAAGTCCCATGCACCCTTAGCACCAGTTTCTCACAATGGTAACATCACAGTCAGGATATTGATATCAATACAGTCAAGTACAGAACATTTCAGTCACCTCAAGGATGCCTCATGTTGCCCTTTTACAGCCACACCCACTTCTATGAGAACTCCATAACCCTAACTCCAAAGACCAGGGCCCCTAATATATCTAAGTGCACCAAAGACTTTAGAGTTTTCTTCCTTCCAAATCAGAGCACTCAGAATGAGTAGTCTCATCAACACACGGAAGCATTAAAAGAACTTTGAAATAATATTTTTACGATGTCCTTTGTCACAATGATAGTTTACTGTCTCCATTATAGTAGTTAATAGGCGAAATTCTTTCCTCCAGAGGTTTATTTTGGTTTTTTCATATCTGGGCAGTACTTCAGATAAGTTAAAAATTGAAATATGGGTGTGGCCTTTAAAAGCACCGCCCAGACTAGGTGCTGCAGATGGAGTGGACAAATTCTCGTTTCATCTTAGTAACGCATTACCAGTGATATCACACCTTCACAGAAACCAGTGATAGGACACTGATCCAGCTATTCCCCTGACAATACAGATGCTTCCCAGAGACCCTGTTTGATGCCGTGAAGGTGACTGTACTGCTCTCCCTTCTTTCAGAGAAGTAAATGTAGTCAAGGAGGTGCTTACATTAAATCTTATCAGCCTGACAAGTTGTATTAAATTGATATGCGTATTACATTTGACTATTTTAATATTACTTCATATCAGAGATATCTATTAGGTTAATTTTTTAGTTATTTTATTTTATTTTGCGAAGTTGCTCTCTACTTTTACTGAAGGCTTTCCTAAAACAATTTGTCTGGGTCACTTAATTCTATGTGCCAATATATATGTATTCAATATATCCGTGCAGGTGAAACTAGATTAGAATAATCATTAAGGGCCACCTCAAGGAAACACACTCCTTAAAAGGTTTAAGAGGCTGTCTGTGTGCGTACGCATGCAAGCGTGTATGAAAATTAAAAGGGGTGAAGGTCTGGATGGATGTAAATGAACCTTAGCTATTTTTAACACAATCAGCCACTACTCCCTAGGCAGGAGTTTGTTACAAGCAACACTAAATCCCCATTAAAATGAGTCCTCCAATTTGTGATACCGAAGAGTCTGTCAGGGTGAAGATACTTCAAAAGAAAAACAGGTGGAAAACTACATTTTGCTGAATTTCCCAGAATTGTCATTTCTTAAATAAACACAGATGTATCCAGACTTGTCAGTGGCAGTGAACATGCCTGTGACAAAATGTCACCCTGTTGGTAGGGTCTCATAAGTAGATAAGAACAAATCCAGTTCTGCCTCATTGCTCTTATTTTGAGGCATATAATTTCAGTTATAACATATTTTCACACCAACTGCTCAAACTTGAATCTCTTTCATTTTTGTTCTCCAAAATACTGACAATCCTATTACTGCATCGTATCTGTTAATAATCATCAAACAGGACCTGGGTTTGTTCTAATATAACATAACTAGCTAAACATCATGAAAGTTTGAAAAAGATTTTGCACAACAAGCGCATAAACCATATGTATGTTTGCCTTGCTTACAGCCCCAGTGCTCAGTGTACATTAAACGCTCAAAAAGGCCACCTGAAAACAAGTGGAAGGTAAGTAAGATTTGTGAGGTTAAAAAAAAAATCCCTGCATGTTTCGTCTATAGGCCAGATTTTTAAAGTGAAAATAGTTCACATCATATACAAGTGAAATATTTTAGATACTTGAAAGCAGTTGTCTTTGACATTTGACTGGATGCTATAAATTGGTTTTCTAGGATTTCTTTTGTGGTTCAGTTAAATCATCCTTTGAAAGTGCTTTCCTTAGGTTTCCATTGGTTCAATTCCTCCCAGGCTGCAGTTACAGACATTCAGGAGCTTTTCCCAAACTGTTTATCTTCTGGCTTACTAACGAGGATTATGAGGTAGAAAAAAGCCTGAAACTGTCCAGCTGGATATGTGTTGATGGATTACTAAGATGACATTCTTAGTGATACAAAGATTGCATTAAAAAATCATTCTGGTAAGTCATGGACTGATCCTCAGATGAAGTTCGAAAAAAAAAAGTGTTTTTTAAAGTTGGGGATGGAGTTTCAGTTCTTTACAAATTCATTTATTCTTTCACCAAATATTTATTATCAATTATGATGTAGATCCTTCTGCTTCATTTTCAGCTCAGCGCTGTGGAATGTACTGTAGCTGCCTGGACTGTTAGAGGATTATTTTGCAAAAGCCCCATTTTTAGGCTTGTGTTGCTAAGGTCATGTTTTCTAGTTTAGGACGAGTACAGATCTATAAACCCAAACAGGGTCCTCCAGGATAATGATCGCTACCAGTGATACTGTGACTTTTCAAATTGATACCGTAACCAAAAGAACAACCTTACAGCATCTCTTTAGGAGCAGCTAAATTTTTCTTAACTACCCCACACAGGTTTTCTCAACATGTTTTAGATATTGTTCCATGAACTTATAGATAAGATGTACCTTTGCGTGTTGTGCAATCCCCGGAAATCTTGCTTATCTAGTTTTCTTCCACTTAAATAAGTCTAACATAAAATACGAGTGAGTTACTTGAGAATACCACCTGGAATCCTTACAGAGAGTATTTTTTGGCTCCCTGTGACTGGCCTTGGATTCCTCAATGCAAGTGAAGCTTAGCTAGTTTCTGTGTCTGAATAATTAGACGTCTTTGATAGTACTTTTGATGACAGTTTTCTCTTTAGCGATGTCAGCAGCTACCTTAACTTCTCTGCCTCTGGTTGATCCAGCTTCTCACAGCTGAATCCAATGTTAGCTGCTTCTGGAGATTCTGGCCTTTCTCAGCTTCCTAGACCAATCAAAACAAAAGTAAGGTGTCAACCAGAGTTTCCAAATTCAAATGTCATCAGGGACCCAGCAGCTGGGTATCTTAAAATGTGGAGCAGCCTGTGTAAGGCCACAGGGAGTGTTGGTAACTGTGGCAAATTTGAGACCATATTAAACTTCCAGAACTTCTGATGTCTTTCCACACTGTGCAAGCCTCCAAAACACCTGCTGGGCTGCCAGTTCTCATCTCTTGACATAAGCTAATATTTTTTGCCTAAGTTATTCCTCTATCGTGCTTCAAACCTGAGCTTTTGTGGACTGCTGCCACTTCAAGTTGCATTGCCCCACTGATCTTCCCCCCACCTCAGCTTTAACAGCCAAAGTTCCTGGGACATGGTGTCCAAGAAGCTCACTCCTGTACATTCCCCAAGTCACAGCCCTTCAGAACTCCCTTGTGTTTGACCCGCAGGTGGCCCCAGTCCACAGGATTGAACTTTGAAGCAGATCTCAGATGCTCCCACACTGACTCACCATCTGCTATTCTGCTTTGCTGGTTCTGGCCGTGCTCCTTGTGGCTGGAACACTGCCTTGTATCTGAAACCAGGCATCAGTCCTCAGTAGACAATTTCTCCAGAAGTTGACCATGAGCTCTCTGACTTATGAGTGGTGTCCCAGCATTCTCAGCACGGGAGGCTGCACCTTGACTGCCTGAACACACAGCCAGACCCTCAGACCTACTGCTTCCAGAATCACGGTCCAGAGCATGTCTCTTCTCCATCACTGTGTGGAAAAGACACAGGTCCCTCTGGAGAAGCCCTGGAGCCAGCAGCATCTCAGAGAGTGGATTTTCTGGCTCCATGTTTCTTTTCATCCAACCAACATTGTTCCTGAGTCTATCAAAATTACCAGTCAAGGGAGAACATACCTTGAATAAGGCAGAATAGGCCTTCTGTTTCCCACCCACTGGATTCTGCAAGTTTCTTGTCACATTTCAAGAAAGTGATGAGGAGCTTGGTGTTGACCAGCAGATGGCAAGCCATCTATAATATCCAGGATACTCTGCCCTGTAATACTGGCTTTTGGCTCAGAGTGCTAGCTGTCCATTTTCACACTACTTGGTTGCAAAGGTTAAAAGACACATTTACTATGAATACTTGCCCACACCTGAGCAACTTTGCAGCAAAAGGGCCAATCAAGTTACTATGGAAAAAGATTTGAACTCTCAAAAGGAGGCAAAATATAATAAGAAAATAACAGCATAATGATTAAGAAAACTGTTAGTAGCAATTTTCTCCAATTAGGGATTTCAGATTGTCTACTGCTAGAACACTAATCAATGAAAATAATATTCCACTTCCATCTTCTGATCCTGCAACCCTCCAGAAGAGACAAAGATAGTTGCAAGTTTCCTGGGACCCAAGTCACAAGGGAATATTAAAAGAGTCTGATGTATACTCATTGTGGAGCAGAAGAAATAAAATACTGGTGAAAATAGAATAAAATTAATTAAAGAATAAGTGACTTCATAAAGAATTCCTAAAATATAAACAACTGAGGGAAAAAAATGATTTACCGCCCAAATCTTCAAAATACCCTCTGTTCCATGTAAATGGACTTACTTACTATCCCTTTAATTTTTATACACTTTCTTCTAGTGCCACCCATTACTCCTTGCTCGCAGCCTCAGAGTGGAGATGGAGTCAAAGAGGCGGTCTGTCTTCCCAGCAGAGGGAGCCGCAGACGTGATAGATCTCCACCAACATCCAGGGGCCAAAAGCACAGTGGTCACTTGGGGTCTGGGCTATCTAAAGCCGGTTGTAAGTAGGGTAGCCTGATTTAGAAAAAACAAAACAAAAGATGTTCATATAAATTTGATTTTCAGATAAACAAGAAATAAAAATGTTTAGCAGACATATGCCCCATGAAATACTTGAGATGCACTTATGCTAAAAAAAAAAGATTAATTAAATCTAAATCTAACTGGATAGCCTATATTTTATCTGGCAGGCTTAGTTGGGAAGCCTCTTGCTTACAGAGGGGAAGAAAGAAACTTTAACAGGAAGAGACAGGGCCTATTTCATCAATACCAGAAATGGGAAAAACAGGGAAGAAATAGGGGAAGGAGCTGGTAAGACTAGACTCATGCTGATGGCACCACACCCATCAGGTCAGGGGATCAAAAGTCTGCAGGAGAGTTGGCTGCAGGAGTGTGGGGTGGCCATGAAGGGAAACAGGAGCAGTGGATGCAGGAGGTACTTTCCGTTGGAAGTCACTAAGGGTGTCTGCAGCCTGGGAAGCCAGCCATTTGCTTCATCTGGTCTGCCTTACCTGACTGCCTGGACTCTTAAAGGGAGGGCAGAGACTCCGGGACATTGCTCTGTCTCATGCAAAGGAACGGGGACATTGGGCAGTTGAAGTTCACAGAAAGTCAGTGAATGTTTGAGTTAAATGTGTCTTTGAGTGTAATCGCAGCCTTTGAAATGTGCCGTGATTTAAAGGGCCTGAAAACAACAGGCACAACTGTGTCTGCTTGCATCCACAAGGATGGGCTTCTGGAAGAAGAAAAGGATCGAATCATATTTATATTGATTTCCCAACACCTGATGTTTGCGTGTCTCAGAGGAGCTGCTCTGGATGTGTATGTCGTCTTGATATTTTGTGATTATGAAACTGAAAATTATTTTTCTCCAAAGACAAGCAATGGGACTTTCAGAGCATCAAGAACTATATATTTGTTTCAAAAATGATCAATAAATCAAAATGTAATTGAGACTTTCAAAAAGAGGGGGAAAAGTAATCTGGTAAAAATAATTACATCTCTTTATTAATATAAAGCTGAAATATTTTACTTTGTTTGAACACTAAAAATTATTGAAGCTATCTCTGCACAAGACCATATACTGTCTTATAGGAAATGATTAGCTGTACTCTGGTGACAGGGTGATTTTAATGAGACCAAGATTTAAGTTACTAGATGGGCAAGGAGTACCATGTGGAGTAGCAATGAACTTTATCAATATCTGGTGATGTGCTTCAGGAAATATGTCCTGTCTTAACCCCTTTCGTCTCACACCACTAGCCAGTGTCTTGACCTGTACTGCTGAGAGACCCACTTGTACAAACAGCACAGCCTTTCCACTCAACGAGCTGCATAATTCACAAGGAAGACTGGTGTTTCAGCCTAAGAGGCTTAACCCTGAGAAAAAATCATTTTGAGCATAAAATATCATATTAGACACCATGAGAATAAGGAAATGGCATGAAATAAGAACATCAGTCAAAGCAAAAGCTTTAGAATTGAGCTCAAAAGCTTTATCTTTCACTATAATGCCCAGACTGTCTGGTTTACATGAAAATTTACTTAGCTGATGTGGCTTAAACCACCTTCTAAAGTTCATTTGACTGTTTGCATAAAAATATACTTTAAAATTTTTCAAAATTGAGAATTTCTTATAGTGTCCAATAATAGATCAGCATTCTGCTAATCCCCATTAGCTGCCATCTTACTTCTATGAAAATGACAAAATGAGAATGTATTCTTAGTTTATCTCCTGCAGAGGAGTCACCAAATTCATAATATTAGTAACTGTTCATGTAAAGGCAGGAAAATAAAACCAAAGAGGAATACAGTGGGGCTTTAAGTAATTTGGCACTATTTTATTTTTAATGTACAAGTGGCTAAGGGTTACCTCATAATATACTTTCTATCTATTTCTATCTTAAATGTTTCACAATAAGCTTTTTTTATTGAAGCACAGTCAATTACAATGTGTCCATTTCTGGTGTACAGCACAATGTTCCAGTCACGCATACACATACATATATCCATTTTCATATTTTTTCCATTAAAGATTATTACAAGATGTTGAACATAGTTCCCTGTGCTAGACAAAAGAAACTTTTTTAAACCTATTTTTATATATACTGGGTAACATTTGTAAATCTCAAACTCCCAAATTTATCCCTTCCCACCCCCTTTCCCCTGTAACCGTAAGATTGTTTACTAAGTCTGCAAGTCTTTTTCTGTTTTGTAGATGAGTTTATGGTGTCCTTTTTTTTTTCCTTAGATTCCACATGAGTGATATCATATGATATTTTTCTTTCTACACAATAAGCTTTTAGGAAAGGAGAAATCAGAGTTGCTTCAATCACAGACATACTTTAGTGACTTGTATCAATAGGTCAAGGTGTGTGATGCACATTTATTTAGCATGATTTTGTCTTTAGGTACATAGTCACCCATCCTCTTTGAAGTTTCTGTATTTATCCAATTGCAAATCAAAGAAAAATATTTTGATGAGCTATCAAAATGGCTTTGGACTTTTAAAATGATATTGGTTATGGGGTTCTTCAACCTCATAAACCTCTCTAACCACCACCCTACCTCTTTTCTCTCCTCTCCTTTAAACTTTTTTAAAAGGCTGTTTAAAGTCACCATCTCCTTTTAGTCACCCTCCATTCACCCCCAACCATGCCCTCTGACTTGCTTCATTAAAATTGTATTCATCATGCATTAGTGGTTGTCATGAACAAATTCTTGCCCAACTATTACTTAATCTCTGTAACATTTGCACTACTAATATCCCCGCATTTCTTGTCATACCAACCCATCTCTGGGCTTTTCTGAACTGATATTCATTTGGCTTCCCTCTTCTGAGTCTTGTTTCTACTACATATTAGCCATTTCCCTTGACAATTTTACTCTAAGCCCATTTTTACCTATAAGTCTAATTTTCTTCACTGTAAAGATTACTCACTGCAGCATTACTCAGACTGCTTATTGTATCCAGACAATGAAATACCTGGCAGCTATTTTAAAATATAAAGTAAATCAGTTGTGATCATCTAGAAAAATTAGGTTGCACAAAAGTAATATGGTCTTTTTTTAAAAAAAAGAATTATCAGCAGCAATATCAATATACACAGAATAGAAAAAATTAGAGGAATATGCACTAAACTTTACTAAAAATTATTTTGTAGGATGGATTATATACTACAGTTACCTTCTAAATTGTGCGTTTACATCATTGTGAATTTTGTAAAAGCACATATATTTTGCTAGCTATAAAATACGAAGAAAAAGTGAGAAATAGGGATATAATATAGTTTATTGTATTGTCAGATTAACTAAATGATAAAGCACTTGGCACTGTCTATGGTATGTGGTAAGCCCGTAATAAATGTTAACTATAATTATCATTGCTCTGCATCTTCGTAGTTTCATTATTTTTTCTTCTCCCAATCCTAAAATGTTTGTGTTCTGCGGAGTTGCATTTTCAGCTCTTTCCTGTTGCTCTATACACTTCTGCTGCCACTCCTAAGCCAGTGACTCACACCCGTCTAGCCAAATTTCCCTGAAGATCTCCAGAGCCACCTACCACAGTCTTGAGCATATTTCTCCTTGCAGATCCTTCAAGTCTAAAAATACAATATGCATAAAACTGAAGTCTTCATCCTGAACTTCCCTAAGTACTCTGCCTTGATGCTTCCTATTTCCGTGACTGGTACCCTCATCAAGCCATAGCATAAGGCAAACCTGAAGGTCAACCACTGTGCTGCCTTCATCCTTCACAACTGACCCCTTGATCCAGTCAGTTCTTCCCCTTTACCTCCTTCATAGCTCTAGAGACCACCCACTTCCTTCCACTGTCATTGCCATTCCCTTGGTTACATCGTATCACGTCTCTAACCACCTCATATTAGTCTCATTGCCCCAGCTTTATACCAATTTATTTGTTCAATAAGCATTTATTGAGCAGAGGTTATTAGCCAGTGAGGAGAAAGATAAGTAAATTTACAATCACAAACTATCTTTCCAGCATTGTCAGCTGTATTATTCTTATTTCATGTTGTATCACATACATGTTATTCACATTCAATATTTTTTAGGAACACAAGCATTTTCATGCAACTGTATCATGGATGACAATGATATGGCAGTTACAGTATGGTTGGTCTTGAACACAGAATAGATGCAAATCAGCTTAGAGTAGGGCTGGGTGATTTCAGGAAAGGCTTCGTGGAAGAAGTAACATTTGAGCTGAAACCTAACTTACGAGTAGGTGCTGCCTGAACAAAGAGGAAGAGGAGGAGTGCTCCAGGTAAGAAGCACCATTTTCAATGTCCCATAAACCAGTTTTCTTATCATGAGTCATTCTGTTCCAGGGTGGCTGAAATTTGACACCAAGGTAGAAAAAACAAGAGGCAGATCCCTGTAAACTGTATAAGATTGGACTCTGTCTTAAGGAGAATGGAAGCCATTACACGCTTGAAAGCAGGAAAGTCACAGAGGAAGACAACTGCCCTAGCCACAGTGGTGCCAGTCCCTGCCCTGCATTGACAGTGAACTTTGTATTTCTTTCCCAAGCCCCTTCAGCAGATCTCTATTTCTCTCAGTTTAAAGTCCGAGTATTATCTGACCCTTGCATACTTCTCTACTCATTTCTTTTATCATTCACTCAGCTTCAGTAAAATCAGTCTCCTAGCACATCGTTGAAAGTAAAAGTACCACACAGTCTCGCTTCTGAGCCTTTTCACACTCTGTTCCACACTCTGATCCATTCCCTGCTCCCTAATCCTGGAATGTACTTCTATCCTTCTTCATTGTGGAGGTAACAACTACTAATCACTCAGGGCTTAACTTTAAATCAACCTCATCATATGACTCACCCACCTCCATCCAAGATTGGCCCATGCTCCTACTCTGTACTTATAACACTGCACGATAACCTTACTGTATCACATATCATGCTCCAGTGTAAGGACCTGCTTTCTCCTTGTTTATCCTCTTCCCTAGTATGTGTAAGTTCTGTAAAGTTAGGGCTTTGTCTTGTAGGCATGTGATAAATGCATGTTGAATTAATAAATAACACCATATGGTTTTCTGGTTTAAAGAATATACCAGGTTTATCAATGGATTCAAAAATTCAAATAAATATATCAAATAAAATATTATGATAGCAGTAATTTAAAACAGATTTTTAAAAGCTTTATGAACTATACGGTAGAAATTACATGTGTCAAAGTCAAGAGACCAGACATTAATTATGTCTTTCTTACTTGCTGTACAAGTAGGTTAGGCTATTTAAGTTCCCTTAACCACTTTTTCTTACTTATAAAGTAAAAGTGTTCAGTCAGATGATTTCTAACATTTCTTTTAAATTTAAAATCCTCTACTCAGATAATAACATTAAATGTAGGTAGAATCTATGTGAAGTGCAAATGCTTCGCAGATTATACAGCTAGCAATATGGTTTGTTTAGTTCTATTCAGTTGTGTAAAAAGGGAATAAATGAAATAGTATTTATCTTTATAACTTGATTAAATACCTTTTACATTCTCTTTATAAATTGGTTTGTTTTGTGATTTTGCTACTGAATGAAAATTTTAATTCTTAAATAAAATTGAAGTGGAAAATGAACTTGTCTCAACTATAAATGGTATCTTAAAACCCACTCTTAAATTTACTCTTAGTAATTCAATTCATGTCACAAGGATTCAATCTTAGATAGAAATTCACTTTTCAATTGAGTAGTCTTTTTTTCTCTGACTCTGTGTCTTTTATTTATCTTTTAATGCATTACCTTCTTTGCTTAGAGCAATATGGAAGCTGGCACAGAGAATACAAAGCGTTAGTAATACACTCTTTCAAATGAGGGTGATTTAATGTCAGTATGTTGTTATGTGGCTATAGATCGAGAATTTCCAGTTTTAAATGAATAAGGTAATCTCACTTTTGAGAATCTACCAGAAACTGTCAGAGCAAAATTAAAAGCAATTCATCAAAGAGCATCCTGACTCTCTTAGTAGAATGGACATTGATTATGTACCAGTTAAAGCAAACATGATTCACACTGAATGAAAATCAATCGAGTCTATCTGTGTGATAAGCAAGATTCCCCCTTCACTGTCTAGGACGGCGGAGTTATGAAGATGGCTGGGGAGAGAGATGGGCTATATTGGTAAGTCACATGGCACTGCAGTGAAGTTCAAGAAAGCTGTGGATGGTTTCAAAGAATGTACAGCTAAGGGAGAAACAGACAGAGCCCACATTCATGCCCCAGTCCACTTAGGTGCCAGCTGGCCTAAGGAGGGTACTGTAGAGGGAACTCTGTGCGGTGTGGGTCCCAGGGAGATCCAAGGCTTCTCCATGGAAGAAGACTGCACTTGGGGAGCATCTAGGTGCAGAGCAGAAGAGACCCCCTTTCCCATTATAGCCAGGTAGTGCGCATTCCTCAGGACAAAATCTTATCTACGTGCCTTTGAAGAGTTGTGTCGATGTATCCCTCACCGCCTGTCACAGCAATAGGGACGCCACAACCCGTCCTCCTTATGGGCTATGATACACTTAAAGATTCCCCCCGAAGCATTTTTTAAAACAGAAAAAATAAGTTCTCAGGTTCTACACAGTTTGTTACGTAACACTAGAGTGGTGAGAGCAACGGCCGTAAATCTCATCAGCTCCATTTATTCGATGCTGTCAACCTCTTACGGTTTATGCCGACAGTTGAGCATTGTGGTGTGATGGGACAAGAGCAAACGCTGCGGTGCCTGAAAAACCTCCCTGGGCAGTGAGAATTCAGTAAATCTCACATAATCACGAGAGCAGCTGCTCTGATTAAAAAGCTTACCGTAATTCTACGCCACCTTTTTTCCACAGAAACTATTTAATTCTACAACGTTATACAGTATATTTTTTAAAAACTGCTGATTATAATCCTCTTTTCTCTTTTTTTTTTTTTTTTCTATTCTCAATTACAAATCCTCTACATATTATGAACCTTCCTTTGAGGCTGTAGATAAAAAGACGAAAGGAAAAACCTATCTTGATTTCTTTAGACTTCACACTTATTTCTTGCATTTTTTTAGTGGTCTCTTGGATTAAGAAAATATATTACCTTATATTTGATTTTTTTTAGGCTCTTTACAAACTGCAACCTACCTGTCCAACATTTTGTTTCTTTCCCACTCTTCTTTTCCTCTAGTTTTAATTGCTCCTTCTTCTGTTCTTGCTTATCCGACCCTCTATTACAGTATATGTGTTATTCTGTCCAGCAGCAGTGGGTTTTTTGCATATTTTTCTCTACGACAGAATTCCCAGCTCTCAAAAGACAGTGCCCATGGCTTTTTCATTTTGCATTCCTCACAGCCACAACGTATGGTACTCTCTAAGCAGACAAAACTCAGTATTTCTGTGTCTAATTGAGCTGAGTTTAATTTAACCCCTCCAAAATATTCTTACTTTTTAAAAATCACTTAGGGAAAATCATAATTCCCTGCAAACAGTAAATCACTGTGGTCACCGTGAGCAACTAACGGTCAACAAGGTTTCATGTGAGAAGATCTACATAGTCACCACATTAGGCAGCAAGAGGCCCTAAACTCACAGGTTGCAAACTAGATGAAAAGACCTGACATTTAACATAAACAGTAATGTGCCAAATATAGCGTTTTTCTTACTATTACTACATAATAATAAATGAAGAATGAAAACATCTGTCAACTATATGGGGTTTTATTGACAAAAGACTGAAACGTCAAATGGTCTAAAGGTATCTGTTCTATACACTATATATTCAATCACTGTTACTAAAGAGCCACCCACTCAGCATTAGCTGAGTGAAACATTTGTGAAGTGACTCGACCTTACACATTCCATACAACAATCTGACATTGTACAGATAATGTCTTTAATTCACTTTTTACATATTTGTTCTTCCATCTAACTCATATTTATTTGTGCTTTTATGCTCAAGGTTCTACAAAAGGTGCCTTTGTATCTGAGGTATACAAAGTCAATTTGCAGTCTTTGTGTATTGCATCTTTTTTAACAACCCAGTGTTTGTCTCTAAAGTAAAAGACATTTTAAGTTTTCCACTTTAGAAATGAGAACTGGGGACACGAAGATGAGGACGCATGGCAGAGATCTTGTTGTTAATATGTGCCTGAGTCAGGAGTGTGGCTCAGGGGAACTACAAGCCGGCCAGGCTCCTTTTCACTCTCTGCTACTTGAGCGTATCTCGAGGGACAACTGCGAGTTTCACATTCATTTGAATGTCTTTCTTACACAATTCCTACCCTTTAACAAGAGCTCCATGCAAATGAAATTATTTACAGGTGAAATAACATGACGTCTGGGATTTAACTTTAAAACATGCTAGGAAAAAGAAATGGAGAGTAATAGAAAATTTAAAAGCAATTGGGATAAAGTTGACAATCGTCAAAGCTGAGTTATGGATATAAGGGGTTTTGTTGCACTATTCTCTCTAATTTTGTGTATGTTTGAAAATCCTCATAGTGAAAAGTTAAAGAAAAATAAAGGGGACTTTGAAACACACACTTGGGAGCATAGATGGTAAATTATTCAAGCGAATTGTTCCTTATGATGCTGACAAGAGGATAATTTTGGAGAAAGTCCAAGATTACAATTCTTAGAGTGTTAGACCTGTATAGTTTACTGAAATTTATCCCCTTTTAATAAACAAAACTTCCACTTTTCAAAATGTTCACTGATTATTCAAATTATTCCATGGGCTAACCAAACAGTCCAAGGGCAAATTATGCATATAAAACACAAATTTAAATTCCTTCTCAGGACAAGGGGTGAGAAAGAACTATGTGGAGAGGGGAAATGATAAGAAAATACAATTTGAATATATTATTTTCAAATTCTATATACTATGACTTGGCACACTGAATTTAAGATCTTTTAATGGAACTTAGAGAATATTGTTTTAAATAATTCAAGAATAAAACTGAGAATACGTACATATTTAATACAGTGTTGAGAAGAAAAATGACAAGTTTGACCTTGAAAATCATGATGCTGGACAACTACTTTGCTCTGAGACCCTTCTACAGCACTGTAAGGAAAGGTGACACAGGAAAATGACTCTAGATTTTTTATGATTGCACCCCAGTATAGGTGTGACAGCCCTCAACATGCCACCTGTGAAGGGAAAGGAATATAAAATAAAAATGTAAAAGTAAAGATGGAGATGAAAAAACATCAGGCTTGCTCCTACTCCTAGTGACACAAGCAACATTTAGCACAAGAGATTATATGTCCCCTGAAGAATCTGCTATCCTAGTCACTCAAGACAATTTTCCCAATTTCTTCTAAGGAGATACAGAGCTGAATTTTCTGTGGTGCATACCTAATTAACTTAATGATTTATGATCACTTCTTTGAGTATTTAATTGTATTTTGTGTCTATCAAAATAGGCAGATGTTAAAAGAAATGGATGGAAATATTGTCTCTAATTGTTTCTGCATTAACTAAGGCCAATAAAATTCACATTTTTATGTCAGGAAGTCAAGGGTGTAACACACATAAACGGTGAAGGAGAATAGTATACATTAGGGTCACGTCGGAAGAGACAAAATATGGACGTTATTAATGAACCTAGTTCTTCCCTTTATCTTCAAGCGATCACAAAAGGTGCTGTGAATCAACGTTAATATTTTTGTAGATTTTGAGAGGCTATAGTGATTTTGTCAATCATGTGAGGCAGGTTAACTCCAACATTGATTTCCTCATAATAAACCCCTCTTTGGATTTTCTCTCACACGTTTTAAGGGAGTGGACTCTGCAATTATGCTGCTTGCGTCTGAATTCTTCTTCTACACCTTACTTAGCAGGAGCTAGTCACTTAAATTCTCTGCTCTTAATTTTCATATCGGTAAATGGACATAATCGTACCTACATTAATAAGATTGTTGTGAGGGTTAATTTAGGTAACACATATAAAGAGCTTAGATAAGTATTTGACATGCACTGAAGAAATTGTAGTTAATAATATTATGCTCAATATAACATACATTCCTTTTCCTCAAAATGAATTTTCTATTTTAAAAGAAAATTGGTTGGTCATAGGCCAACACATCCCAGCCTCTGATGCCAAAATACAGTCTTGATTCCTCAGGAATCAAAGATCCTGTTTTAATGGAGTATATTGTTTACTTCCCCAGAATCTAACTCTGTTCTTCCTTCTTAACAGAACTCAATAGTTTTGCATTTGTTTTTATTGTAGTAAATGAAACTTATCAAATGAAATCTACCCTTTTAACAAATATTTAAGCATACAGTACAGTATTGTTAACCATACGCACATTGTTGTGCAGCAAATCCCTAGAATTTTTTCATCTTGCATGACTGAAACTGTACCCACTGACTAGCGACTCCCCCTCACCCCCGTGCCCAGGCCCAGGCATCTACCAGTCTACCTCCCGCCTCTGCGGGCTTGACTACTCTAGACCCCTCATGCAAGTGGAATCACACAGTGTTTATCCTTCTGTGACTGGCTTATTTCACTTAGCATAATGTCCTCAAGTGCCATTATTAGAGGAAAACCTTTCTATTTTCATCATTGAAATGATGTTAGCTGTGTGTTTTTATAACATGGCCTTTACTATACTGACATAAATCTTTCCATTCCTGGTTTGTTGATGCTTTTTATAAAAGTGTGTTGAATTTTGTTAAATGTTTTTTTCTTCATCGATTGACTGTGTGATTTTGATCCTTTGTTCCATTAATGTTGTGAAGATTTTGAGAAGGATTGGCATTTGTTCGTTCATGGAAAGTTTTTGATTACTGATTCAATCTCCTTACTAGCTATAGATCTGTTCAGATTTTCTATTTCTTCATGCGTCAGTATTTGTAGGTCACATTAATCTATTTCTTCTAGGTTATGTAGTATGTTGGCAAATAATTCTTCATAGAAGTCTTATAAAATGCCTTTTATTTCTGTTGCATCAGTTGTAATATCTCCTGTTTCATTTCTGATTTCATTTACTTGAGTCTTCTCTCTGTTTTTTCTTAGTCTAGCTAAAGGTTTGTCAATTCTGCTGATCTTTCCAAAAAACAAATCAGTTTTATTGATTTTTTCAATTGTTTTCCTATTCTCTAATTTATTTATTTTAGTATTTTTGCTCTAATCTTTATTATTTCCTCCCTTCTGCTAATTCAGTGTTTAGTTTGTCTTTCTTGTTTAAATCCTTCAGGGTATAAAGTTAGTTTGCTTATTTGAAATCATTGTTCTTTTTGAATGGAGGCATTTATTGCTATGAACTCCCCTCATAGTACTGCTTTTGCTGTGTTCCATAGTTTTGATATGTTATCTTCTCATTTTCATTTGTCTCAAGATATTTTCTAATTTCCCTTTTGATTTCTTCCTTAATCCATTTATTGTTCAAGAGTGTATTGTCTAATTTCCACACATCTGTGTATCTTCTGGTTCTCCTTCTGCTGTTCATTTCCAGTTTCATTCAGCTGTGGTCGAAAGGATAGTGGGTATGAGTTCCCTCTTCGTGTATTTATTAAGACTTGTTTTGTGCCCTAATATGAGATTTATCCTGGAAAAGTCCAAGTGTGCTTGAGAAGAATGTATACGGGTGGGATGTTTTTTATATCTGTCAGATTCATTTGGTCTCTAGTGTCATCCAACTTCTCTGTTTCCTTATTGATCTATCCAATGTCTGGGTCTTCTGTCCATTATGGAAAGTGGGGTATTGAAATCTTCCACTACTATTGTGTTGCTGTCTATTTCTCCCTTCAGTCCTGTCAATAATTACTTCATATATTTGAATGCTCTGAAGTTGGGTGCAGTTTATTAGCTGTTACACCTTTCTGGTGAATTGACCCTTTTATCATAACATGTTTTCTTTGTCTCTTATGATGGTTTTTGACTTACAGTCTATTTTGTCTGATACAGCTATGGCAATTCCTACTCGCTTTTGGTGACTATTTACATGGAATATCTTTTTCCATCCTTTTAATTTTTGCCTGTATGTATCCTTAAATCTAAAGTGAATGTCTTGTAGACAACATATAGTTAGATCTGTTTTTGTTTAATGCATTTAGCCACGCTATATCTTTTGATAGAAGAGTTCAATCTATCTACATTTAAAATAACTATGGATAGGGAAGAACTCGCTAGCAATTTTAGTAATTGTTTTCTGTCTATCTTATATATTTGCTGTCTCTCTTTTCCTCTCTCGCTCTTTTCTTTGTGTTTTGTGATATTTTTTAGTGACATGATTTGAATTCTTTCCCATTTTATTCTGTGTATTTTTGTAGGCATTTTCTTTGTACTGTCATGGGCTTACATAAAATATTTTATAGTTATAACAATCTATTTTTAGCTCTTAACAAATTCATTTACATACAAAAACCCTTCTCTTCTATTTCTCACCCCTCTATATACATGTTATATGTTACTGACATCACACATTTTATTTTTAAATCTATTAACATATTTTTAGAGTTATCGTTATTTTTATACTTTTGCCTTTTAAAGTCTATACCAGAATAAAAATGATTTATCTGCCACCATTACAGCATTACGATATTCTATGTATGTTTTTATTTTTATCTTTACTAGCAAGCTTTATACTTTCATATGTTTTTATGTTGCTATCTAGAATCCTTTTATTTCAACTTGAAGGACTCTCTTTAGCATTCTGTGTAAAGCAAGTCTAGTGGTAATAAACTCCCTCTTCTTTTGTGTATCTGGGAAAAATTTTATTTCTTTAATTTTGAAGAACAGTTTTAGTAGATATAATATTTGAAAGCCTTTTTCCTTCAGCATTTTCAATATATCATGTCACTCCCTTCTACCCTGAAAGGTTTCTGTTGAGAAATCTGCTGTCTTATGAGGGGTTTCTTGTACTTGAAAAATTCCTTTTATCTTGCTGCTTTCAAAATTCTCTTTGACTTTTGACAACTTGATTATAATGTCATTCAGTGTAGCTATTTTTGGATCATTCTAATTAAATTCTATTGGGCTTCTTTAATCTGGACATCCATTTTCTTCAGTAGATTGGGGGATTTTTTGTTGGCACTACTTCCCCAAATAAACTTTCTGAATTTTCTCTCTCATTTTGCAATACCTGTAATGTACATATTGGTTTACTTTGTTTCCCGTAAGTCTTATAAGCTGTTTTCATTCTTTTTAAATTATTTTTGCTCCTCTGACTTGATAATTTTAAATGATCTATCTTTGAGCTTGCTGACTCTTTCTTCTGCTTGATCAAGTTTGCTTAGCAAGTGAATTTTTCACTCCAGTGAATTTTTCAATTCAGTTATTGTATTCTCATTTTAAATTTTGTTTTTTTTTTAATATTTTCTTTCTCTATTGTTATTCTATTTTCTTTACGCATTAAAATAACTTTATGGTAGTTATTTTAAATTCTCTGTACCTCCATTTCTTTAGGGTCAACTTCTGGAGATTTTTTTTTCCATTGACTGGGCAAATTTTTCCTGTTTTGTCATATGCTTTGTAACTTTGTGTTGGGATCCACACATTTGACAGCCATCTCTCCCAGTCTTTATGAACTGGCTTCATAAAAACCTTCACCAATTAGCTAGCTATAGATTCTGGTAACCTCTCAAAACTTTCCTGTTGATGCATCTTCTCTGGACTTGCGTAGGTGAATACCCCCAGAATTTTGCCAGTTAGTTTTTTCAGCACCTCATAGTCTCTTGCTTCCTCTGCTGTCTGTCTGTAATATTGCAGATTCTCTGAAGCTGCTACAAGCCACCCTCTTTTGTTTTCAGTGGCCTCCAGGCTTCTAGAGTATGCCAGATTCTGTCAGCATGCCAAGTCAGGCAAGAAAGAAACTAGTCCCTTGGACAGACCCCCAAAAAGCTGGAAATTTAGATGCACAGTCCGCTCTTGTATTCTCCCCCTCTTTCCCACTCATCCCCAAGGACGGTCCACCAAGCAGTACCAGCCCCTGTCTCCTGTACTGCAAGTCCTCTTGAGGAGCAGCAAGCCAGTAAAATCACTTTAATTCTCAGAATCCCTCCCCACCCCCCAGGCATCTTAAATATGCAAGTCCTGTCAGGACTCCAAGACAAGAAAGACAGAAATCATTCTCTCGGGCAACCCCCTAAAAATCTGGAACATTATATGCATGTTCCAACTCTTCCTTTCTCCAAGGAGAAGCCAGGATGTAAGGGTTTTCTTTTGCTTATCCCACAGTGAGCTGAGGAGAGGGGTTATGGCAAGCGAGTGTGTGCTAGTCTAACTGTCATGTTTATTCTCAGAGGCCCTCAACCTGGTGCCCTTATCTGTCAATGCGTATATTCAAACAAGACAAAACCCAGCCCCATGGACAGGACCTGAAAAATCTGAATGCTAGGCATGTGTCTCAGCCTGGTCTTTCTCTCCCTAGGAAGAAGCAAGGAGCTTAGAGTTTCCTCCCACTCACCCTGTGTTGTGCAGGGAGGAGGGGGTGGACTGTGGTGAATGAGTGCCAGGACGTTTTCTACCAACTTTGATGTAGTTGATTAAACACTTGCCTGGAGCACAGGAACTTCTTAACTGGTTTCTTGATTTCTCACAAAGAGAATTAGTCTGTGTATTGTTGTTCAGTCTCCATGGGGGAAGGAAGGTTTGCGGTTTCCTATTCTACCATCTGACTCTAACAGAACTCAGTTTTAATACTTTATTCTCTCTACCCCATTCAGCCCCTGACTTTCAAGGGAACTGACTCTGCCACCAGCCCCTGGAGGTGGGCCTGATTCCAGTAAAGATCATCTCAGCTATTTACTAGTGACGAGATTAGTTGTGTTTCGTGATAATGAGATTACATGAGGGAAAGTTTGCTGTTGTCGGAAGGTTCTGGGCAAGTCTGCCTTCCTCTTCTGAGAGAGCCTCTGAAAGCGGTATTCTCTCTCACTCCACTGTCATGTGAACAAGGAAGCATGAAACTCAATTGCTATTGGCAGGCATCTTATGGCCATGAAAGGACCGGCCTTGGGTTGAAACCCAAACTTTTTTGGCTGCACAGAGACCAAAGGAAACTGAGTCCATGATAGCATATTTGGTTCAGTGAATCAGTCAGCACTGAAGCTCACTCACCTTTAGCTTTGGATTTTATGCAATGTGAGTCCTTATTATCATAAATTCTGATAGATGCAGACCAAAGCATAATGGGATGAATTGGAAAATGTCATTAATATCTCTCAAGCTCAGTTCTCTGACTTGTAAAGTTCTTGTCATAATTAAATGTAATAATGTTTGTAAAGCTTCTACCACAGTGTCAGGCACATTTAATTCTCAATAACTCTTAGTTTTCTCTCCTTTCTCTTATGCTGAGAACCAGCATTTCTTTCTCCACAGACCTTTAGACTTATTAAGGAAAGTGGTTTCTGTTTCTTGCTTCCCAAGGTGAAAACAAATAAATCTCACATGGTTCCCAGAAGAAAAGAGCACAATTCCTCCTCAAAGAAAGATTTTTTTTTGTCTTTTGTTCCCAGTAACAAGATAAGTACAAATCCCTTATCAATTCCCACCCTCATGCCTCAGCCAAAATTTTCCTACGCAATTTTAAATTTACACACTTGAGAGAACTGTTGTTTATTGTGTAATAAAAATCAGAGTATAGGACACAGGATCCAGAGCTGACAGGTCATGTTCGAAGTCAAAGACCAGAAAGAGTGTTTCCTCACCAAACTCTACAGACTGTGTTTAAGCAGTATTTTTTCCATAAAAGCAAAGGAGAAATGCATTAGCTCTGCAGGCACTGGAGGAGACCACTGAGTTTTATGCAGCCAAAAATATATAAATGCACATGAAAAGGAGTGGGAGACCTAAGGGTCTGCATATTACTGTTGGTAGCTCAAGTAATCAACTGGTTCAGTAAAGTCTAATCTGTAACTTGTGATTTAAATTTCCATCTTTTTCAGAGATCTCAGAGTATCAATCAGATGGACACTATGCCATGTAATTAGCTAGAACATATTTAAACTGACCCAGTAAAAGTTTGCTGTTTCACGTTCCCTTGTGAAAGATTTGTGCAGTTATGAACTATATCATTTATATCCTTTACGGAGTCATTGGATAAGTGACACTGATACAAATAGTGTCCATTGTGTAACAAAGAGATTTTTAATTTTGTGCATTGTCAGGCAGTATTTATAATACTTTAAAACTTCCACGTAGCTAGTGACAAATGATAATTGAAGAGACAGCTAGCTCTAAAATAACTCTACTATAGATGCTTGCTCTCAGAACACATTATCAAAGACATCTTTTCCCAACTTAGCACACATCACTGCCCTTCACCTGTGGATTTAGCTTCTTCCAAGTTGTTTTCATTTCTCCTACTTACATTTTCTTTTTAAACTAGAGTTACACTACTTTAAGCTGTTGCAATGAAGCATACAATTTGGGACTACATGGTTTCAAGCCACATTGGCCATGTTACTTTTTAACCCATCAATGTCCATAGCTTTTCAAATGGACCAAAACCCCTGTGGAAAAGAAGGATACAAATCTAACACAGAAAGTTCTGATTCAATAGTACATCAAGCTAGCTACCCTTCATGTATAACTATTTGTAGCATAGAGTACTTTTAGTTCATTAACTCCGTGAGATTACTTATTCACAACTCAAGAGGACAGTGTACTTACCCTGCATACATATAATTGCTCCAGTAATAAATTACTGATTTATATTTGAATCACTTCTTTTATCCATTTCACATCTTTTTTTCTAGATCTCTCACATAAGCTTCCAATTTAAGAGCAAACAATTATAAGAGGTCAGTAGGTTAAGAATTAATATAACTAAAACAATTTTATGCCAACTCAAGTATTTATTAAACACTTTAGCACCAGGCTAAATTGGGAACATAGTAATAAAGAAATTATAAGGCATAGTTCCTATTTTAGAATTTAGCTGGGGAAGGGGAATAAAAGTTGTAAACATATTTTTTAATATACACACATACATGTATGTTTAAGTTATACAAAGCTACTGTTATATATTGTTATATAGTTATATAGAATTGTATAGCATATAAAGGTATGCTATTACATATTATTTATATAATATATAACATACTTTTAATATACATCTAATATATGTAACATGAATATTATATTTACATATATATTTGCATGAGTAAATATATATTCCATATATGTATTTAATATACATCCAGTGTATAGTATATAATATACATTATGGAGTCCATGATAATATAATTTTATGAGAAAGCACCAGCATTAAGTTCATTCAACAATGTGTTCATTCATTCAACAAACATTTCTGAAGTAGAACAGAGGTCAGCACACTTTTTTTGGAAGGAGCCAGACAGTACATGTCTGATGCTTTGCAGCCCAGGTAGTCACTGCTGGAATCATTCTGTGCTGCGGCTCCACAACACACAAATGAATGGGTGTGTCTATGTTCCAATAAAACAGGAGTTTTCTCCTGTAACCCACAGGGCACTACATGACCTAGCCTCTGTTTTGCTCACTGTCATAATTCAATCCCTGCTTGGTCACAGACACAAGGACTCCTCGTCTGTGGCCACCACCACAGAGCTTCGTATTTGTTTCTACCTAGAATTGTCTTTCTTCAGATATCTGTATAACTTGTTTCCTTGCCCCTTCAAGCCTTTGCTCAAATATCACCTTTTGAATGAAGGCTTTCTTACTATGCTATTTACTGCTATGGTATGTAATATGGTCACAAAATATCCCACAGCCTTGTCCAAAACTCTATATATATTTTTCTCCATGGCTTTGATTTATCCCAGTGGTTGGAAAGAGCACAGAGTCTGGAGAAAAAACATTTGGGTTGAATTCTCATTCTTTTACTTACTGAGTGTAACTTCAGGCTAATTATTTTATCTCTCTAAGGCTCACTTTGCTTTACCCATAAAATCAACATACTAATGATGCATAACTCATGGAAATATTTGAAAGAATTAGTTAATATATAATTCACTTAATATATATAAAATATAAAACACCAAATTAATACTGAACTGAATGAAATTTCTAAAACAACAGAGGAATATAAAGGAACAATCTGGAAGAAGGCAGGGAAGCAGAAAAATAAGAAAAGAAAATAATATAAAAAGCAGAAAACACAAGATAAATTGCAAAAATAAACCCATATTGTTAACCATTCATTTTAATCATTTGCTCCAATACATGTAAATGAATTAAATCCAGCTATTAAAAACTGTTCGGGTTTGACTTTTGAAAGAAATCCAGCTCTACAGTGCTGACAAGAGAAACATCTAAAACACTAACCCACATACACAAACATACAAACTTATACACATATACACATATACACATATTGAGCGAAAAAGGATGGGAGAAGATATATTCTGCAAAAACTAATCAAAAGAAAGCTGAGGTAGTATGTTCATTTTAGACAAAATATAAGTTGTGGCAAAATTCATACATATGTGATGAACTTGAAGTTCAGTCCTTCAGGTTGCTATCAAAGAATATCATAGCCTGGATGGCTTATGAAAAACAAACATTTATTTCTCACTGTTCTGGAGGCTGGATGCATGAGATCAGGGTGCCAGCATGATTGGATAAGAGCCCTCTTCCAGGTTGCTGACTTCTTGTTGTATCTTCCATGGCAGACAGAGCGAGGGAGTTTGATAAGGGCACTAATTCCATACATGAGGGTTCCACCCCTAGCTCCACCCTTATGACTGAAGCACCTCCCACTAGTGCCACATCCTAACAACATCACATTGAGTGTCAGGATTTCAGCATACCACTCTGGGCATGGGGTGGGGCACAAACATTCAGACCATAGCAGTACCCAACATATGTGCAAGGATCTTTATTGTAGCACTATTTATAACAGCAAAAATTTTATGACATTAACTTATTTTAAAAAGCATGTGATTAAAAACATTCAAATTAAAAATATGTTCCATATGCCATGTTTGTAAACTATGTATATAAATTTATATTTGCATAGAAAAAGAAACTAGAGACATCAAACATTTAGCAGTAGCTGTTATTTCTAGATGGTAGATTTTCAGGTGTTAATTTTTAAATTTTTTTTTTAAATTCTTTCTAATTTAATATAATGTACATAATTATGTATAATTTTTAAAAGCAGAAAAATAAATAACTTTTAATTCAAAGTTTTACCAGTAAATCACAGAAGTTTAAATATATATGCATCATGACATCAACATTAAATTATTTTTTGAAAGGAACTGCTCATCAGAGTGCATATAAAACAGCTATTTCCAATTGAATGGTGAACACATTCAGATGTTTAAATTCTTTGTTGCCTCTAACGTGAGTTTGGTACTGCAATTTCAGCTATATATATCCATAGTTGAAATTCTTCACTATTTATTGAGAACATAAATATTTATTAGCATGTCTTACTTCTCTCCAGGGTACCCTCAATCTATATCAACACTCCAAGCTCTCAGTTTCCACACTTTGATTTTGCAGGGATGAGGGTATATTTATTTATGTTTTCACACATACATTCTAAATATTTGAGATGCTATGAAAACCCCTGCTCTCATTATCAGTCATTTAAATCGTTTTGCACAATGCCACAAGAGAAATGGTTTGAGAAGAAATAAAATGTATTTCAGCTGCATTTTATGATGCAGAAAAGTCTGGACAATTTTTTAAACTATGTTGTAAATATCACTGTTGTCATTCTAAAGGGAGATTTTTCTGCACCGATAGGAGGTTCTTTCCTAAATCATCACCTCACCTCGGGTGCTTGCTTAGGTAATGTTCATTCTCTCTCTCTTTCTTTCTCTGGTTCTCCTTTCCATCCCTGTTCTTGAGTTAGGCTGGAGCTAAGGAAATGGGAGAAGCCTTAAATTGCAGGTAAAATTAGAATTTTGATTTACATTAGACTTCATTTTTCAACATTTGAAAATGACTGAAAACTATGAAATATTTCCAAAATACCAAGAAGAAGAAGGAAAGATTGATCCTGGAGACTGTGTTCGAGTAGTGGTGTTAGGAGAAAATCTGTTTCCTGGTTGTACCCTACTGAGTTCAATCCATGTAAAGAACCAATTAAAATTCATTCCTAAGGTCTGAATTATCCATTATCATTCCATTCCATATCATGCCAGCTGTGCTCCACTCAAGTTTTTGTTTCACCAGTGCTTCTAAATTAACATGAGCACTCAAGGTCTTTCCTGCTGTCTTAAAGTGTCTAATCTCCACTTTGTATCCACCAAAGGAGGTGCACTGCATCTTCAAAATGCCAACATTCCATATAATCTGATGTTACACAAAGAAGAATTCACCCTTGCTTTTAAGTTTTGTACTAAGCCTTTTTTGTGCATTGTTCCTTCTTCTTAGGATTAATTGTGTTCCATAAAAATGGATTTCCAAATGATTGTCCCACCAGTTCTCCAGAAATGTCCATATATGTCTGATTCCTAGATATGAATATTGTTTGAGCTTAAGCTAGAATTCCCATTATATCAGTCAAAATCAAAACCTCATTAAGTTAATTAAACTGGATTTTTAAAAATGTTATCAGAGTTACCAGAAAATTGTTAAACACACACAATATTGATAAAATTGTAATTGAAAATGATTAAATATTTAAATATATGCATACATGTAAAGTTATAAATATTATACACCTCTAGGCACTAGGCTATATAATATATAACCATTTATATTTATAATTTTTAGATTTATATCTTTCTGGAAGTGATGTCAAGAAAACTTTTTCAAAAAACATCAATAACATCAGTATTATTTCAATGATACTAACAACAAATACTCTTTCTATCTTTTACTGACATTTCCTGATGCTTGTGACTAGCAACCAACAAATTTCTTCATCAAAATCTCTCATGCTATAGCTGTATGATAGGCACTTAAACGCCATTATAGGCAATGGGTTGTCCCAGGTTACACAGAGAGGGACAGAGACATGAGATTAACACATAACCTGCAAATAGGTTATGTATGGAAATGCATAGCATGCGAGGTTAGAAGTTATCCATCAACAGATGAATGGATAAAGAAGATGTGACATACATAGACATAGACATAGACATAGACATAGACATAGACATACACATATACATATATACATATACACATACACAATGGAAAACTATTCAGCCATAAAGGAATTAAATTCTGCCATTTGGGGCAGCATGAATGGACTTGGAGGGCATTATACTAAGTGAAATAAGTCAGACAGAGGAAGACAAATACTGCATGATATCAATTATGTGGAATCTAAAAAATATAACAAACTAGTGAATATAACAAAAGAGAAGCAGACTCACAGATACAGAGAACAAACTAGTGGTCACCAGTGGAGACAGGAGAGGGAGAGAGACAATATAGGAATAAGGAATTAAAAGGTATAAACTATTAGGTACAAAATAAGCTACAAGGTTATATTGTATAATGTGGGGAATATAGGCTATATTTTTAAATAACTATAAATGGAATATAACCTTTAAAAATTATGAATCACTGTATTGAACACTTGTAACTTATATAATGGAGAAAAATTAATAAAATACAAAAAAATTCCAAAATAAAAACCTAGATTTTTTTCAAAGCACATGCCTGTGACACCTGTATTGTAATACAAAAGCTTGGTTCTTTATTTAATATTCAGCCTTGGATATTTGGTTTGGATATTTGATACTGCTTACTACTGATTCTCACATTGTGAAGAAAATTTTCTTTTTCTGTCTTCTTAACTATTCGGGCATCATTATTTACACTCACCAAACCCCCCCTCAGTAAATCTAAGTGCATACCTGGATATGTGCATAACTGGGTACACTGATCTATACATGCATGTGCAGCAGTGTAACAGATGTGCCAGAAAAGACTAGTGTCTAAATGTGACCTGTGAGAAATAAAGAGAAGGAGAAAATTAGGTTTTTTAAGATTCCACTATCTGACAAGTTCAAAGTACCATCAATAAATTGTATCATTGAATGGCCACAGTCTATTAAGATTACTAATACGTCCTCTTCTTGCTAATGAGGAAACTGAAATTCAGAGAGGTGAGCAACTTGCTAAAATGTACACACTAGTTAATTATCAAAATGGGATTCAAGCTTAGGTCCAACTCCAAAGTCCTTATTCTTTAAATTATACAATTGTTCCTCTTTTGTGCTTGTATTCAAATATAGTCTGGGATGTGTGTCTTTTCCTGAACATATTTTTTCTTTAAAAGACACTATGAATAGTACTTGTTTGTGCTTACACAGACTGCATGATCACAAAGGCTGAGAACATCAAATAGACTGTTTCAAAGCACAAGTCTTATCCAGCACCAGGCTTTACTGATGATTCACAACAGGTATGACCAGCGAAGCAGCACATCCAGCATGAATATAGCAGAGACCTTGACCTGACAGACACAGATTCCTGGGCCCATTTTCTCACTGGGATATGTTGTGATTCCATGATGATGAGTTAACTGAGGGTAGTTCAACTAAAGGAAACCCTTTAGTTTTGGGGTGTGCATACTTATGTATCTTGCTAGTTACCTCGCTCTGTTCTGGCCTTGCAACTAACTTTTATTCTTCAGTGTAGCTGTGGTTCATATATTGCAAACTTGTTTACAGTAAACAGCCTGAACAGGTATATGCTTCTAATTGCATTCCTAAGTCAGTAATCAGTACATAACAACAAGTGCAACACTCTCATTTATCTTTAGCTAATTCCTTTATTCCATGTAAGAAAGGACTTCAGGTTACAGTCAAAATACTGGATGTTTTTGAGAAGGAAGATACCAGGTATAATAACTATCTGTTCACTTTCTCTGAAGACTTTATTGCGTTGAGATTGGCTATACTTTGCATTGGATCTTGAAAAACATGCAAAGACAGATACGCTCTTCTGCCTAAAAACAGAGGATGGTTATGATGATCTATATAATGTGTATGTAGATTTATATCAAGTGAATACATTTACAAATCATTTTTATACAAGAAAACTCTTTCAGGATTAAGATATTAAAGTACTCATTACTGTTTTAAAGTGTCTGGTATAGAGCTTTTGAAAGTCTGCCTAGAGGAAATGACAGACCCTGGAAAGGCTCTCAAAAATATTCTTCCTTCTCAGTTATGCCAATCAATTATTGAGTTTTCAAGATCACTCTTTAGATCATTTATCATTCTCATCTAAGCATGAACTAATCAGCTAATTTTGAAATGTTACAGATTAGCAGATTTAATAAATGAATAGTATAAGTAAACTAGACGTACTTTGGGGAAAGACAGACTTCAGCAGAGTCTCAGAGTGGGCAATGTGAAAGCTGTGACCAATTTGGGGATGGAGAAAATTGGGAAAATGCCAACTTAAAACAGGAAAAAGAACTGAGTGAACACTCAACACAAATCCGGCATCTTTGCAGCTTTGACAATGGCAAATCTTGATGGTGTCCCCAAGATCACACCACTGAGATCAGCATCCCAGCTGTCATATGTTGTTGGTCCTTGCATATATCATTCTCCGCTCTGCCTGAATTAGTCTTGTCAGCTGAGGAGTAATGGCTTTATAAAGCCAATATCTCTGTATAGAAATAGAGCCATTAAAGTCTCCCCTCAATCCTTTTGTCAGTTTGGAAATACATTATCTGTCTGTTAGTAGTAAACAATGAGAGAAGCTGATTTCAGTATAAATGCAGTTTAGACTGAAGGAGATGTTGTGTCTATAACTGAAACAGAACACTCTGCAATAAGAAAGGAATAATGGGAGTAAATAAAAAAGATCATGAAAATTTAAAACTGTGATTACCAAATTAAAAATTAAGCTGACGATTAGATGATAAAATGACAATCACCTCCCAGAAATCATAACAATTAAGAAGAGATGAAAATATAAGAGCAAAGATAAAAAATGAGAAAAAACCCTTAGAAGACTAATTTATGCCATCAAACATGTAATTAATAGAAATTCGAAGGAGAGACTGAAGAAAAGAAAAGGGAGGAAATTGTCTTTTAAACAATGAAACCAAACGTCACAGTGGAAGTAAGACAAAAGATGCTAGATTCAAAGGTGAACAGCAATGAATTATAAAACAAAAACAGCATTGCATTATGAAACTGTAGCATCCCAAAAATAAAGAGCATATCCTAAAAACTTCCAGGGGATTAAGCTGATCACTTACAAAGTTCTGTATGAAAATTCTCATCACTGAAACCTGGTTGGCATAAAGCAAACCCTTCCAAGTTCTGGGGAAACCATTTTTTCATTCCAGGAGTCCAAAAGTTAGTAATTATCAATCTTTTTGAAGATAAAATTGAGACATTTTCACACATGCAGGGACCCAAAAATTTACCTCCAGATTCTTTTCCTTAGGATACTCTTTAAGGCAATGTGGTCCCGATCAATAAAGGTCTCAGCCAAAAAAAAAAAAAAAAAAACCAGCGCAGCAGACACATTTCCATAGACAATCTTTCCATTCTTCCCTTTGTTGTTGTTGTTGTTGTTGTTGTTTTGTTTTGTTTTGTTTTTTTGAGGTTAGGGCTGGGGACGGGCAGGTGTCTACCCTTCTCCCAGATGATCTTGGAATGGAGATCCTAGCTCCTACCTTATAAGCAAATTTTGATTATTTAAACCAATCATACTAATTCCATTGTCCTTGCCAATAATTCATTTAGGAATGAGACAAGAGCAGAAGTCTGCACAATGGCTTCTAGGAAAGGTTTTCTTAACCCTAAAATAGAGAAATAATGAGACTGGATACTTGCACACCTATGTGTGATGCTTAGAGCTGTGGCATCCATGTGGTCATACTGACAGCAGCAAGACACCTGCACAAACATGATGCACTGAGGGTGGCAGAGAAAAAAGATGGAAAGTGATTATATCCTTGTTTTCATTTAATTGTTGAATAAAACAACCCTAGAATCACTATATCTCAAGCCTTCTTCTGTGTAGGGTGATGATTTTTGTCATGACTTAAGTCACCTAGGTGTGGATTTGTTACTTGTGATCCAAATTATTCTAGTGATACAAAGAAAAAGGTGTAAGACTCAGGAAATTGTGGGATAAAATATGAAAACTAGAGGAAGTCTCAAGATAATAGTTATATACTAGGTCTAGATGGCAAGCAAGACCAGAAAAAAATTAGAAAAAGAGCCTCTAAGGAAAAAGAGAAGTTACTTGAATGCTTTATTAGTGAATTAAAAAATGAAAATATGATAAACCAAATAGTACAGGGAAAAAGGAAAAAGCAAGAGAAACTTAAGGAAAGGTAAAAAACTGTACACAAAAGAAGAAAAGTTCATGGTAAACCACTGGTTCTGTAAATAGCTAGATTTTACCATTCACAATAATGTAAACACTGCTTTCCTTCTGAATTTTTTAAATGCACTTATGGAAAATCAAACAATGTAGCTTTGGTTACAGAGCATAATATAGATATTATTAACATTAAGAATTCAAAAGCTTAGATGACAAACCCTAAATGGAAAAGATGAAAGGGAAATTTGAAAACCTTATCTCATATTTGAAAAATAAAGATACGCTGCCTAATATAAATGGAGCAAAACAATTGCTTAAATATATAAATGTGTTAAACTGCATGTAATAGGTAACTCTAAGCTTGATAGGAAATTCCCACCTTAAGGCCTTTGCTTTGTTTTTCTGACTGTCTGGAATGTACTGACCACGAGGGGAATCCCTCTACTCGGGTCCCAGTGCAAGATCTCTTCCCCAGAGAGCCTTCCCAGACACGTCCATGTTCCGCTGTGGTTCCAACCACATTTTTCCTTACTGCCACCAGGCTTTATGGTCTTCATTTCACTTCATTAACATTTGAATTTTCTCATTAATTTATTTACATGCTGATCTCTCTCCACACAAGACTATACGCTCTTTGAGAGCAGGGACCTCATCTGTCTCACTAATTGTAGTAACCCCACGACTGGACCCACAGGACGCACACAGTGAATATTTCTTCAATAAATAAATGAGAAAGGGGGATGAGATAGTGCAGATAAGCCAGCATAGCGTGAAATCAAAATATGAGGCATATAAATATGAGGAAATTATTTAGAGATATAAAGACAACCAGAGAAGTAATAGTTATAAGATTTAAAAGTGGTTAAGTTGCCTCTTGGAAAGCATTATTAATAGTGAAATGTGAGCTTTCTATATATAGTGTTTCAGACTATATTTGTAATATCCTATGTTTTCTTTGTGATGACATTTAATATCCTCAACCCATTTTTTTTAACTGCTTAGACTTGTCTTCCTAGTCCTCCCATGCTGAGATTGGAGATCATAAATTGAGGAAGATGGGGCAGCAACTTCATTTTTAAACAAATGAATATAATATTTAGATAAGTTAGCATCCTGCCGGCAATGGTATTTTATACCTCAATGGTGTTTTATGCCTTTAAAAATGTTTTTCACGGGCTTAAGAACAGAAGTCTGAAGCAGACTCATTAACTGGAACATTGGCCTGCTCTTTCATAGCCAACTGAGAGCCTGATTTTGACTTTAAACTTATTACAGAAAACAGGAAATTTAAAGAAAAAGACATCTGTTTTTAAGTTTACTAGTGTCCTTTGCCTATCCATAGAAAAAGAATTTGTTTTCTAGATTTCATAATAGAAAGATAATGGTTTTATTTAAATTTAATATTTCTGGGAGAAGTAACAAGGGTTCACTTAGTGCTTAAAGATAAGACCCAAAGAAATACATGTATTTTTAATAAAAAAATAATTCTTTAAAGATATCGAAACCAAATTGAGATTTCCTGGGGTTTTAATTTCATCCTAGGCCTACATTATAGAAAGAATTTCCTTTTAATTCTGTATTACAGGGGGACAAGACATTTCTCAGTATACTGTTACTGTCTGTTTACACCCAACGTCTTTTATACTGCAGCTCCTGCTGTTATGAGGTCAATAGAGTTTCCTTTCAAATTGGATAATCTGTGCCCTAATATTGAGGTCTTTGGTAAGAATTCTTTGTTTTAACTCTCAATAGAGTAAATCACTTGTGGAATAAAAATCCTTCTTGAGCTGTGTGTACTCTGATTCACTATTATTTATAATACACTTTACTTTCACCAGCAAGAGTGAGATACAACTTTTCCTGTATAAGACTAAAGCAGATTGGATGGAGAGTTGTGGAAAATGACAGTAAACAAAGGAGAAATATAAATGCGGTCATTTCAAGCTTTTAAAAATTCCAGCAAATCTATATAAAGTTACTAATCTCAAATTGTACAAGTCTTCCGTTTCCATATTGATTTTCTGTCTGGATGTTCTATCTGTTATTGAAAGTTTGATATTGAAATCTTCTATTATTGTGTTACAGTCTATTTCTCTCTCAGTGCTGACAATGTGTGCTTCATATATTTGAGTACTTTGATGCTGGGTGCATGTGTATTTATAATTGTTAATGTCTTCCTGGTAAATTGACCCCTTTATGATTATATAATGACCTTCTTTCTCCCTTTTGATAGTTTTGCGTCATTTTGCCTGCTTTTATTTCGTTTTTATTTTATTATTGAAGTGAAGTTATCATACAATATCACATTAGTTTCAGGAGTAGAACCCAGCAATTCGACATTTAAATTCACTATGAATTGATCTCCATGATAAGTCTAGCAAACATCTGTCACTGTACAAAGTTATTAAAACATTATTGACTATACTCCCTGTGGTGTGCATTCCATCCTCATGAATTATTTATTTAGAACTTGAGTTTTGTACCTCTTAATCCCCTTCATCTGTTTCTCCCAACCCCCTGCCACCCTTCCCTCCAGTGACCACCAGCTTGTTCTCTGAGTCTGTTTCTGTTTCATCTGTTTGTTTCTTTGTTTTGCTCTTTACAGTCTACATATAAGTGAAATCATATGGTGTTTGCTTTCTCCCTCTAACTTATCACACTTAGAAAAATACTCTTAGGCCCAACCATGCTGTCAAAAATGGCACGATTTTACTCGTTTTTGTGGCTGAGTAGTAGTATACACACATACATATACACTACATCTTTATCCCTTCATCCATTAATGGATACTCAGATTGCTTCTATAGCTTGGCTATTGTAAGTAATGCTGCAATGAACATAAGAGTATTTGTATCTTTTCAAATTAGTGTTTTCATTTTCTTCAGATAAACACCCAGAAGTAGAAGTGTTGGATCATATGGCAGTTCTATTATAAAATTTTTGAGGAAACTCCATATTGTTTTCCAGTGACTGCACCAATCTACATTTTCACCAACATTGCACAAGGGTCCCCTTTTCTGAACACCCTCTCCAATACTTTTTATTTGTTGACTTTTTGATAACAGCCACTCAGACAGGTGTGAAGCGGTATCTTGTTGTGAGTCTAACATTTCTCTGATGATTAGTGATTCTGAGCATCTTTTCATGTGTCTGTTGGCTGTCTGGATGTATTTTTGGAAAAGTGTTCAGTTCCTCTGCTCATTTTTTAATCAGATTGTTTATGTTTTATATTGAGTTGTGTGAATTCTTTGTATGGTTTAGATATTAGCGCCTTGTCAGATACATCATTTGCAATGAACTGAAAGACGAGGATGGAGGGGACATGCTCCACAGCTCTCCTTGCCTCCTGGGGAGGAAGCCTCAGGTTCTGTGCCTCATCTCCATCTTATACAGTCATGTCAGCCACAATAAGTCACCTGCTCTTTTTCCTTCGTTCTTTTTTTTCTTTGTATGCATGTATTTTTACTGAAGTTGAGTCAGTTTACAATATTGTGTCAGTTTACCTGGAGATTGTCATTCTAAGTGAAGTAAGCCAGGAAGAGAAAGAAAAATACCATATGGTATGCTTTGTTCTTAACTGAACCTAGACATCTGAACCATGTCAGTTCCATCAGTTCTCCACGTGAGGTGAGACAGAAATTGACCTCTAGCACAGCGCACCAAACCACCAGTTCCACTCTCTCCTTCCTCCCAAGGGCTGAGCTGTGCTGTCGTGAGGAGGGGCTGATGCGGGTAAAGTGAGATTGCTGATCTGACTCATTTCACTGGAGGTGGTGGTGGTGTTATGCCTGTCTAAGGTATATCAAATTTTTAACTAGATTCTGGACTTCTCATAAAGTTATTCTGGTCCACACATCATTGTTAAATTGGTGCTGCTTTGGGGTAATGAGGGCCAAGATTTCTTATTCTGCCATTTTTGAGGGCCCTTCATTTCGTGAACTCCTCCTATGAGTATATTTTACAAATTTTTTTACATTCCTACTAACTTCAACTATAAAGACAAAATAGATAGAATTATTTTAATGTATAATTAAAAGACTAGTAATTGTGGTCAAATGCCTTATGATTTGTGGGGTTCTCCTCTACATTTAACTTAAATTTTGAGGCAAAACTATTCAATGTAAATGTTGCTAAAATTACAATTTTTGTTACAATAAAAACTACTTAAAATTGGAGGGAAATGCTAATGTTTTGTTACTTAAGTGCCTACCTTTATTTAAGTTTATTTAATATAGCTGTTATTATAATATTTACTTGTGTCAGTCATGATAATAAAATAGAAAGATATATTTTCATAGTTTCACTTACCACACAGTAAACATCCACGTAGGTGCCATTATCAAATAATTCTCTTTAAAGGCTATGCACATACACCAGTGCTGCTGCAACCACATTTGGAAATTCTCCTTTGAAATGTTCTTGCAAGTCACCTGTTTTATAGTTTCATATTTCATTTGTAAATCAACATCCCACATTCTACCAAACATAAAATGAGATGCAAAAATCTATCGCCATCATATTAAAGTGTACACTCCACTGGCAGCAAGGCCGACGTGGATAAATGTACATCTGACAGATGGAGAGCGGTAGGTGGTCACTGTACCTGGAACAGTTCAAGGAACAGATGGCATTTGTCTGCATTTGTGAACAAGAATGAAGAGATGTTTATTTACTGTATTTGAAGTGGTACCCAGAAAGATATGAAAGGCTAGAAAACTGCCTTTAGAATAACATGGTGAGTCAACAATGAGGATAAGTAAAACGTATGTGCTACAAAAGGAAAGAGTACATTTGCGTTCAATTAAAAACACTATAATCTAAAGAAGGTTGACTCAAAGCCTAAATCAAAGTATAGGAAATACACATTTTGAGATGCTACAGATCTTAACCTTTTTACTAGCCCAATCACACAAACACATTTACATCAACTTTATGGTAGAACCTATTGTTTCAGAATGTCTTTTGCTTAGTATTTGAATAGTCTTTGTCCTCTCATTCCCCCGGATTGTGTAAGTAACAGAAATTGATACAATAAGTTAATTGGCCTGTGATGGTAAATAGTGGATGTTGAAGTAAGTTATTTTCTCCTTTGAAAGTCTTCCAGAATAAATTAATTAGTGATAAACTAATAAAATACCTTTTGAAACCAAACAGCATGTACATATAATTAAAAATTATCTTTCAGAGTATCCTTCACCCTGAAAAACTATAATATATACTCATTCCAGGGAAGCTGTCAGTTAGTCAAAATATTTTTGGAACTTTTTGTGCAATTGCCTTTATACAAGTTCTGAGAACAAAATTTAAAAACTATAATTTTATATTCACATTGTGATTATCATACATATCAATCTAGTAAAACATCTTTCTTATTGCTTTTGGGTGCAAATAACTTTTGGGAGCCTCCACTGAATCTAATTCTCCATCAAACAAAAAAGATGGAGATCTGCCACCATTGAAGATTTCCGTATGCATTTGACACAGATTCTGAAGATTCAGATGTGAGTTTGAATCCTGCCTCTACATTTATAACCATGGGACCTGGGGCAAATATTGCTTACACTCTCCAAGACTAAATGTTTCATTTATGAAATAATAGTGATAATGTTGCTAATATTTTGGCCAAGATGGAGAATGGTAGAAGATGGATGACAAGAAGTAAATTTCATGCATTCTATTTCCTCAGAGCCTAACACATCATATAATACATGGTATGCATTTAAAAGATGTTTACTGACTATAAAAATAATCACTTCATTTTTAAAGTTATGGTTCCTGGGATATGTTTTATTAAGAGGATTATAGGAGGATAAAAAAAATTTTGAGAATTGTTTAAAAAATAAAAGTGAAAAATATGTGAAGGGTAAAGAAGAGAATATTTTAGAAAAATGGAGAGCAGAATGCCTGAAGAAACTGGAAAGGAGATAAGAGAGCTTGTTCAAGGTCACAAAAACACCTGAATGCATTCATCAGCCAAGATATGGTGTAATAAATTTAGAGCAGGAAGAAAAAGAGGGGCCAAGTGAGCAAGATTTCTAAGTCCAGAGTAAAATACAAGTGAAATACTGATTTAAGAGCTCAAGAGATTGGAAAATAATTCGTAACTAGGATGAATAGATGATACCAGACTTAGAAAAAAGCCTGCTTCCTTGGAAACCAAGAAATCTCTAAGACATATTTCTAATGTATATAACATGAAAATCCAAAGTCAGCTGTCCATGTGCACTGAGAAGCAGAAAAAGGCAATCTATAGGCAACGAAGCTGACCTGCTTGAAAAAACCACCAAGAGAGACCTCACGACCCTGAGAGATGGAGCAAGGAACACCAGGCCATCGCTGTCCAGCTCCTGGCTCCAGGCCCTCCTGAGGACCATCTGCACTTCCAGCTGGTCAGTCCCACAAAGCAACAATGAATACTTCCAATATTTTCCCAATTTTATTTAAGCTAATTTTAGTGGGTTCCTGTTCCTTGCAACCAGACTCTTCAGACTATGATAGAAGGACTCGAGGAGTGTAACCTTGTCAGAATTTGTAATACATTTTCGGATTCAAACATGCTTGAGTTTTAATCCTGAATCTACCAGATGTCATCTTTCTAAGAACAAATCCAAGATAATAATACTATTTCCCATGGTCCCAGATAATGAGGTTGAAGTAGGAAGAAGTCATATTTTTAAGGACCTACAGAAGTTATGTAAGATAAGGTCAGAAAATCCTGCATTCACAAGAAAGAAAGAAAAAAAGGGAGGGAGGGAGGAAGGAGGGAAGGAAGGATGCAGGAGGGAAAGTGGAAGAAAAGAAAAAAAAGGAAGGAAGGAAGAAAAGAGGAAAGAAATATACAGAGAAAAAGAGAAGTAGGTAATAAGTAACCTTATAAAAGCTGTTTTGGTGGAAAGTTAAGGCAGAAATCAAGAAGGTTTCCTGTGAAGGATAAAGACAATAGCATAGTTGCTGGCATAGAGTGGGTGTGGTTATTTATATAATTGTTTACTTGGTTTTTAATGTCTTAAATTAATTTAATAAGAAGTTATATGAGTGTGTTTAAACCCTGATGGAAGAGGATAAACTCCTAAGAGTTGTCTCGTTTTATTAGGTAGAAAAGAAAAAAAAAGTTGGTATCAATATACATAATTAGGTTTATAGGTTCTTATGCAACATACTGAAAATGTTCTGTTTGATGGATCTATCTTCTTTAGGAAGTAACAGTCAAGATTATTTGCCCAAAATATGAGGGGGTTTAATAGGAATGTAGAATGAGAGGTTTAAGAATACAATAGAACATTTGAAATGGTGCCTGTGGAGAAAGGGAGACTGACAGAGGTAACAGTAGAATTCCTGGATAACCTTAAGGGCATGGTTAGTAAGGTCCCCAGGACCTAAATATGTAGTGACAATTATCTGCTTGATTGTGTAATTACTTCCAACAATACTGCACAGCCCCTATGCAGACATAAAAAAAGGAAACAGCTAGATTTGTTCAATGTTGGGTTAGTCTGTGTGACAAAATAATGGGTCAAAGGAGCTCAGCATACATGTAAGGGGTTGACTAAAAACTGCATCATGAAATCTAACCTAGCTTGGAGATGATATGAAAATGGAAAATGTGTAAATAAGGTAGAGGCATCTGTATAAGAATTCCTGATAAGGCAGAACCAATGGAAAAGAAGTAATTAATACATTGGTTATTTGTAGTATTTTTTGGCTTCAAGGAACCTTTTGAACACCTGTATAATATTTGAGTAGTTTCTGCCTTCTGAGTTCTGTTTAGCCAAGGTAGAAACCAAGAAACTTCCCTGAAAAATCTATTCTACAGCAGTACGGCATGTGAACAACAACCAGGTCCATCATGCTACGACATCAATTTTAAGATGTGTGCAATGTGGGAAAACAGGTCAGAGGGATTCACTTCCCAGTAACTATATCAATAAAGATACCCGGTTCTTCAGGAGAACTGGCTGGGAGCTTCGAGCATCCAATGCCACCAGTGGCATCACTGTTACCAGCAACACTGGTAGCACTGAATATTGGCAGCAAGGATATTTTCACCAGAGCAGCCCCTAATGGGATCAAACACCATCCCTGGTTTCCGGCATTTAGACATGCTGTATGGCTTCCTTAAGCAAACTAGTATACTTTAATTTTTTTTTCATGTTTAAACTATCCAGACCAGATTATTTTGTTTACAGTAAAGATTCCTGACTGATACACTGAGTGAGGTAGGTGGAAGGACTAAAAGTTGAGGTGATAGATTGGACCAGTTCTGAGTGATGATCTGGTCCAGAATATAGCAATAGAAATGAGTGACTGAGAAGGTGAAGATGTCAGTATGGATGAGGCACCTGAAGGATGGGACAAATCTGGATCTCTTCATCCAGAGATGTTGATGTTCCCCTGGGTCCTGGAAGGGGATGAGAACAGAGGATGAAAGAGAAAGAATGTTGACAACATCTACAGATGACACCAAAAGCACATTTTACTACAAGATCCTCAAAGAAGTAGGAGACTTACCTGAAGGAAGAGGGTTAATGATTCCAACATGGTAGTGCAGACTGAGAGCTCACCAACTCCATTCCTTAACCTAAGATCTGAGGGCAAGATTTATAGTCTTAATCTGAGATTCTTCTATTATAGTCCTCAATTATCATTTAATTCATTAGGCTAGAGTCAGCAAATTCACTAGACCGCCTTGAAGCTCCCCACCTCTACAAACAAAAACTATGCGAGTATAATTTAATTGCACTGTATCGCTGTCACTGGCTCATTACCTGAGCTCAAATAAAGGCTATCCAAAACCCAAGTCTGTAAGACGGGGCTCAGGAAGAAAACGGATAGAATAAAAACCCAACAGAAGCTTTCTGTATCAGAAATACTGAAGTTTCTCTCTCCTTTTATCCTTGTTCAGATTGTCTCCTGAGGTTAACAAGGCTCAGTGTCAGAGGATTTTATACAATACAGTGGCAGCCTCACACTCAACTTGGAGACCTTAAGCATCTGCACTACACAAATAAATGTCCGTCTGTGGTGTGGAATTTATGGGGAAAGGGGGAAGAGCATTATTACTTTCTGCTCCAAATAAACGTCTCTATTGCTTGTTGTTTCCATGATAATCATGCCTGACTTTTTAAATTAAAAAACCATTAAAGGTTTATTGTTTATTTGTTTCTTTTAAAGAAGCAGGTCTTTTTCTCAGGAGTCAACAAACTCATGATTACAGCTGTGGATCAGACCGCTGAGTTTGTAGCTTGGGTCTGCTACTTCAAGATGTGTGACCTTGGATGTCTCATTTAAATACCTGATGCCTTCACTTATTTACCTACAAATGAGGTAAATGCTTTCCTAAAAGGATTAATAGAATTAGAACAGTGCTTGGCATATAACAAGCACTTAATAAATATTAGCTATTACTATTACTTTTGGTTAATGATACTTTTCTATTTGTGGTTTTGTTTGGTTGGTTGGTTAGGGTTTTTTTGTTTTAAGCTCACTCTCCCCCACATTTTAAATATCATGTTTATTATGGGTATTTTACTATATTCTTATGTTCATTTTCTTCTTCACGTATCAGTGCATTTTATACCAATCTCCCTTAACACTTAGGTCATGAGCATGTGTACTCTTTTAAGCCACTCATCATTTGAAACTCTTCCCTAAATTTTGGGAATTCATATGCTACCAGTCATGAGGAACAGAGCAACCTCTCTGATGAAGATGAAACTGCCAAATGTCATTTCCCAGCTTCATTCACAAAGGCTTTGTGATCCAGAATTGATCAATCAGATTGACCCGACTTAGAATGAACAGGAATTAGTGATCCAAATGCAGGAGCCGTACAAACTCCACTCCATTGGCAGGGATTGGCAAGAGCAGCAAAAACATTTGGTTTCCAGAGACACCGGGGACAGCCCAGCAGGGTGGTGCTTGGGTTGTGGCACCTTGGTGAGCTGCTGTGCCCTTGGACGGTCGGTGCCAGCCACGGTAGCAGCAGCGTCTCCACAGGGCTCATTTGGGGCATGCTCTCAGCCTGATCCTGGCTCATGCCTGGCACCCTGATTCCTATTTATTTTTCAAATCCTATAGTCAGTAATGTTCCCAACAGCCTCTCAGTAAATTCGTTTTCTGCTTTAATCTGTCAGAGTTGTTTTCTGAACCTTGCAATTAACAGACCTTGACTGATACAATTTAGTTTCGTGTACTACTGCATGGTTGAATGTAAACGCCCTCAATCTGCCTCCCTCTCACAGCACCCCAGGAATATCTGACACAGAAACAAATGTTCTTAGGCTAGATTTATAGAAAGAAGTTAAATTAATAGAAAACATACAAAACACTGTTAGTTTCCTGTTGCCACTGTAATGAATTGCCATAAATGTAGTGACTTAAAATACAGCAAAGTTATTCTCTGAGTGTTCTGGAGGACAGAAATCCAAAATGAGACTTAACAAGACTGAAGTCAGGTGTTGGAAGGGCTTGTTTCTTCCGGAGGCTCCAGGGGAGAATCTGGCCCTTGCCTCTTCCAACTTCTCGAGACTGCCTGCCTTCTTCTCTCCAGCCCCCACCTCTTGGATCCCTTGCTTCCTTCCTCACATGTCCTACTACTGACTCTGATCTTCTGTGTCCCTTTTTAAGAATCCTGGTGATTACATTTAGGGCCCACTAAGATAATCCAAAATAATTTCTCCATCTCAAGATTCTTGACTCAATCACAAATGCAAAGTCTCTTTTGCCACATCAGGTGACATTTCCAGGTTCAAGGAATTAGGACATGGACATCTCTGAGAGGCCGTTACTCACTACCACAGACATCTCAGCCACTCACTACTAAGAGTAGCCTAAAATAAGTAATCTCAGGTCCTCTGGGCACCTCTGACCCCCTGTATGTTAGAAAAAGTCCTCAGTCTCCTCCAGCCCTCAGCCCACCTCCAGATATAAGTACTATAAAGTGATATAAAGATGCTGGCTGCCAAACCCAAGAAAACAGAGAAGGAGTTCTTAAGAAGCAAACATAGAGGGAAAAAAGTCACATGTATAGAAATAGAGTGGTGTGGTCTGTCTCATTCCCTGCCCAGGCTGGTCATAACTCAGAGTGTATAGTACCAAAATCTACTTGCTCGTATGTTGCAGTTAAAGAGGAAAATTCTATTCAATTTTCTGTCAATCAGAAATAAATATATTGGGTATAAGGAGGGGTATATATACATATATAATATACTTTTTGCATTTTACATTATTACATACAATATATATTTGGCAACCATGAATATCAGTATAGGACAACGTTGTCTTAAAGTACATTCTCTTTATTTTAAAATAAAGACAATTTTTTATCCCATATACATGCTTTAAGAAGAACTCTCCTTGATGGCCTCACCAGGGGATCATATAGTTGCCCGTACCTTTTGGGAGCCATAACCATCACAGAACATCTCTTCCTGTTGGACAAATCTACCTTTCATTGACAAAGCAAAACAGCCGCTCGCTCCATCTATGGTCACCCTACTCTAGTCACTACCCATCTGATTGCTTTTGTGTTTACCTAGACATCCCAGTTAGCTCTGCAGAGCTCCACATCGCTTCTCCTCCTGAAGTTCAAGTGTCATTCTGTGAATTTAAGGACTCCCACGTATTCCTTGATTCCAGTGCTTCAGGGTATCTTCTGCCTTCATTCTTGTTCTGAGTCTCATTCTTTCCTTTCTTTTGGTTCTGTCAGCTTATGCCTTTTGCTTACTTCCACCCATTAATATAAGGTATCTCCTGTTTCATTTCATGATATTTCCTTTACTTTATCTAAACATGTGAGTTGTCTTCAAATATCTGAAAGGTGATTACTTGATCAAGAAATTCAAATTATTCTTCCAGAGGAAGAATTTGCAGAAAATAGTCACTAGAAATTATGGTGAAATAGATCTAGGTTTATGTTAAGAAAGACTTTCAAGCTGTGCTCCTTAGAGGCGGAAAAAGCTGCCTTATAAGAAAATAATTCATTAGAAGTATTCATGCCGAGAACAGGTGACCATCCATCAGGAATAGTGTTCAAAGTAGATGGAATGTTACCCTTAAATAAATGGTTGGGTCAAAAATGCTTCATGATTTTTTCATCTCTAAATTGTATTATACCAAGTCACATGGTATATGCACTAAAGTGCATTTTTGCCTATATTTGATACAAATTTTATATTTAGAATGAGTCTGTAAGGTTGGCACTGGGTATTATTTTGTGTAAAAGTAAATATAAGTATGAAAATAAAAGTACATCTTCATCAATATGGAAGCAAAAGGATAAAAAGACAGGAAAAAAGTAGAGTCATTTCTATTCAATGTGAGATTTTCTATGAGGATGCCTATGAAACTAGAGTTGCATTAGTGAAAAAGATCATGAACGTATGTTTAATGTGCACTATGTGAGATTTTTGAATTACCAATTACCTCAAGACAGTACACATACTACTGTACTGTTCAGTACTATTCAGGGGCCTGAATAATATACACATGATCCTTGGGGATGATTAGCAAGCTTACCCCTAAGAAAATGTGAGGCATAGGAAGTTGAAATCTTAGTACCGAGAGCCAAATGCAGTCAGGGAATTGGAGGGTGAAGGCGCCAAAAGAACAGATGGGCAGAAGAGGCAAGGAGGTTAGCAAAGATTTCTGTGGTGGTGAGGCTTCTGTGGGTGTTGCCACCACTAATGCTTGCCACCCAGAAAGTCACATCATTAACTTTTATTAAGATTAATTCTTGAGGTTATACCACATTGTTAGATTTAGTGCTACTATCATTCATTTTGCTTGAACTGCTATTCTAGTAAGTATGCCTGAATTCAACTAAAGAAATTTAAGATTAGGATATGTTCTAAGCCATGCACACTCAGAGAAGTGTTTTATTGAGTGAATTCCTCACTTGTCCAGAGTGAACACATGTTCCCTCTGGGCCTGGTATGAGGTGTAGGATTAGACTTTTGCAGGAAGCATTTAAAGATAGTCCAGAGTGTCTAGAAGCTTAACTCCATTGGAAAAGCCTACTTTAAGAATGGAACAAAGTGAGTCTTGGGTGTCTGGGGAGTGAGGTGGTCTCCCCTGATCCCCCTTGAGGAAGACAGAGAGCTCTCTCTGAGCTGGTGAGGTACCTAGACGGTAACCCTGTATTCTCTGAAAAATCCCTCTGGGCATCTAAAGGCATCTACCACTTTCAAGGAATGATTCTATTCTCAGAGTTCTGTATGGGTGTTTTCCTTCAGTTTTATTGACATACGGTGCTGTATAAGTTTAAGCATAATGATTTGACTTACACACATCACGGAATGATTTTTCACAATAAATTTGTTGAACATTCATCATCTCATATAGATACAAAATTAAAAAAATAGACAAACATTCTTCCTCTGGATGAGAACTCTCAGAATTTACTCTCTTAACAACTTTCCTACATAACATACAGCAGTGTTAATTATTTCTATCATGTCCTGCATTACGTCTCTAGCACTTATTTATCTTATAACTGTACGTTTGTATCTTTTGATTGCCTTCATCTATGTGTTTTTTGAATTTTTATCGTTTTTTACTTTTTGATAATTTTTTAAAGTTAAGATAGTCATTCAAATACCCACCTTATTACTTAGTTCTGACCTTCAATAACTTATAATCAAATACAATACAGTTGTGTAAATTCATATTCATAATCAGTTGAGTCCAAGAAAAAAGATAAATGTGCATGTGCTCTGACTATAAGACAGGGCAGGCACCTCAAGGCTCTTGATATAATTTGTAATTCTAAGAAATCTCCCTAACAACTCAAGTAATTGAAGGTAATTTAAAGGGGATCTGTTTCTTAACTCATGGAAAGACTTCTTGAAATGATCTTCGCTGTCCCTCCAGCTCTCAGTCCTCTTACCCCCTAGAATATCTTAGACCCCAGGGCCCTTGCCCCTGCTCTCTACCCACTGCCATTAGATGTTCTATAGCATCCAGGCAAGTGGTTTTGCCCTGGTTCTCCTCTCATCGTTTGATTCTTCCATCCTCTTTCTACCCATGTGCCTAATTCTGAATCACAAGGTCTCAAAGACAAGACTAGAAACAGAAAATTCTCAGATTTGGGAGAAGGTAAGTAACTGAGTAAACAAAAATTATCTTTAGCTATGGGGTAACCCTAGATGTGTAAATTAACTTTAGTATCTTTACTAATTTGTTTGACAAATAGTCATTGAATATCCGCATGTTCCAGATACTACTCTATCGTTAAACATCACTGAACAAAACAGACAGTGATCCACGATGTTGTGCAGCTTAGATTGTAGCAAAAGACGGACAATGAAATTCTATGGAGAAAAAAGTGAAGACAGAGGCAGCTAAAGGGAATTGTGACTCAGGGTCAAAGAAGTAATGCGGGGAAGAGGGTGAGCAAATCCTGAATGGCATCATAGACTCTTATAGGTACTTGACAGTTACTGAATGAAATAGGGAGCCCTGTGAACAGACTTTCCTTATCAAGTAGAAAAACACTGATGAGAGAATTGAGTCATTACAGGGAACACAGTTTTACAAAATTTACAAATTCAAAAGGACTTTCCTTGTAGCACAGTCCTTTCCCTCTTCCCAAAAAAAGTCCATATACCTTACAAATGCTATTGTTACAGGTACTAACTTGTAACAGCTCATTAGCAGAATACATATATATTCACACATATACTTCTATATATGTGTATATACTTTATATACATATAGTATATATGTGCATGTGTGTGTATATACATATACTGTATATATACCAACTAAATAACAGCTAATTACCATTACACTTAAATATTTTTCAGATTTTTATTTTGAGATACACTATTAAACTGATTGGCTCATCACGATAATGACTGGTGGTAAAAAAAATTTAATCCCTTTTTCAAAAGGAAAAATAGTAACAACAAAAAAAAAACAAGACATATTTTAAGTACATATGACGCTAAATACGTTTACCTAGAGTGAAAGTAAGAAAAAAAATCAGCCAGACTGTTATTTTCTGTAGAAAAATGCTCTAAGGGTTCTTAAACAACTACCTACAGTATTTCATTTGTGTTCTTACACGCTTCAGCTGTGTTAGTATCTAATAAACATATATATTATGTAATATATAATGATATATAATTAATATACAACAAACAATCTGTACAATCCTACAGGTGCTATTCAAAAGACAAAATTCTCAAACATTTCTGCAAGATTCCATTTCCACATAAAGACACAGCACGACCTCCTGCTAATCCACACGTTCCGTGAGGGGTAAGCAGCATATTACCCCAACAGTGGGAAATGATTACAAATTATCATCCAGATAGATAATTCCTAGGAGAGTGGGGGAGCCACTTTTGCTTCTGATTATCAGAATTATCTGGATTGTTTCTCCATTTCAGTAAGAGTTTGGACTCAGAAGCCTCTAAGGCACAGAATGGCTCTACCTCTGGACCCAGAAACCATGGTAACCACTGGCCACAGTGAAGGTAACTTCCAGAGCTGCTGTGTATTTTCTAGATCTTTACAGCTGAGACCTGAAACATTGCTTACAATCAGACAATCCCACAGAATCTGCAGTGAGCTCATTGCCCTTTATTGAAATGACTGGCATCACTGGTTTCTGGATGAATGTGTGCACAAGGCAACATTGCAGAAAGAAGGGATTAATTTTGTGTTGTTCTATTTGCTCTTATCATTATGTGACAAACAATGGGAGCTTTCTCTATTTTATTATTTTAATTAAATTCCCAGGAGGCCAAGAAAAGTGAGGAGATGCAATGTCCTAAATAGAAAAACATATACTCTTATTATTTTCTAAATATGACATTTATATTTTTCTCGTGAAGGACTCTCACAAAGATTATCTGTCTCATGGTCTATAAATAAAATAAAGAATAGACTTCAAGATATAGTATGTGTGTATATGGTGAGGAGGGTGGGAAAAAGCTAGAATTTATTAAATCAAATACTAATGAAACGTAGCAGCTTTACTATTATGGGGTTCCAGAGTTTTTTAATGAGTCATTAAATAAACTCCACTAATTCGTATGTAAATCCTTCATTCAGCTCCTAAAAATACTGAAAGATAAGAGTATAATAGTTTAAAGAATAAATTAATTAATATTGCAAGTTAACTTACATCTCCTGAAAGCTGAATTTAACATAGTTAACTGACAGCATAAGAATTATAAAGGGATTTAGTGGAATGGGGTCAAAATGGAGTATGAATTAGGAAACTTGAGTCAGTTACCTTTCCCAACCTGCCTCCGCAGCACAGACCAGCTCCGGGCCCCTGGGCTAGCCACTGCTCCTGTTGTATCTGGTGTCCACAGCTGGACAATGTGGCATTTGCATTGAATGATCACTCATATTTTTTCAAGTTAAAAAGGTAATCATTGTATTTTTTTTATTATTTCAAGCAATTTTGTGTCTAATTCCTTTTCTTTAGTATTTACTTTTTTATGTAACCTTTTGAACTCCAATTACTTGTTTTATTTTTGAAATCCAATTTTATATCAAATAGTTTAACAATAGTAAAATAATGATGATAATTCTGATGATAATAGCTAACATTTATGAAATGCTAAATTCTAGGTATATTTATGAAGTATATATATTAAATAAAATCATTTCATCCTCATTAGTGCCCAAAGAAATAGAAATTTATTACCGTCATTTTAGAGGTGATGAAACTGAGGCATGGTAGGGATGGTAAGTAGCTTGCTTCAGGTCACACAGCTAGTATGTGGCAGAAGACTGAGATTGTCTGGCTCCTGAATTTGTTCTTTAAACTATTAAACTCTATCTTTACATTTTTAGGAGCTGTGAATGAAGGATTTATGTACTAATTAGTGGAGTTTATTTAATACCTCATTAAAAAACTCTGGAACCCGATAATAATAAAGCTGCTACATTTCAATAGTATTTGATTTAATAAAATTCTAGCTTTTTACCACCCTCCCCACAATATACACACACACACCATATCCTGAAGCCTATTCTTTATTTTGATTACGTTCCCAAGAGGCAGAGAAAAGTGAGGAGATGTAATGTCCTGAACAGAAAAACAGATACTCATTTTTTCTAGATATGGCATTTCTATTTTTCTCAGAAAAGACTATCCCAGAGATTATCTGTCTCATGGGCTATAAATAATAATGACAAGATAAAGTTCTTAACTTGCTAATGGTGTATTATATGTTTCAAAGTTATCAATAGGGACAATTCAATGGCTAAGAGTGTCGGTTTTGGAATCAGACAGATCAATACTCCAGGCTCGAATCCTGACTCTGCATTTTTTTATTTCTGTTAAAATGTATATAGGCTCTCGGGAAGGGTTACACAATGGCACACATAAGCAAATTAATGAAATGATTTTGCCGGAGAGCTGGTGAATTATGATGAGGTGGGAGTAGGGGGAGCCCTGGGGGAAGATCTAGGGGTGGGAACTGCCGAGCCTTGGCCAATGGGCCTTGACGAGACATTAAATGGCGATTCCTAGGCTGCAGAAGGGCACTCAGCCTCGATGGAGGGCAGGGGGCTCCCATGAAGGAGGGGCCAAGGAAGATCTCACTCCTACTTTTTGGTTTTGCCTTCTAGGAACTGCCTGGACTGGAAGAATCGATCTTAAGAGTGATGAAAACACCAAACAGAGGCTTATGAATATAGGATGCGATTGGATTCAGATTCATTGTAACTTTGGTGGCTTGACTTAATCCAAGGAGTATAAGGGCAACTCCTGAAATGCAGTGCTCTTGTATTTATTTCATAAAACACTGCCACACCTGCCTAAGTTGCATCATTGGAGGAGAAGGGATACACAGGGACATATCCTTCCATGACCAGGGTGGACCAGTCAGCATCTTTCTCCAGAGACTGCATGTTCCCTGTGCCTGTAAAGTCTTTATGAAATGCAGGGAGCAGAGAGTTATGATTCTCCCCTAGGGGTCGATCTTTTGGGTTACAAAAACACAACCAGCTAGCTGTACCTCAAACAGAGCCTGGTGAGAAGGGAGATGCCAAAGTCTGAATGTGTGCCTGTGTGGTGCGGGAGCTGGGGCCTGGGGGGATGTGAACTCAGCATACTTTTTCTGCTGAAATTGTACTTGAGTCCTTGATATTTTACATATTCAGACTGGAAAAGGATGAAATAACCAGTTGTGCTTGGGAACTTGATATCCATTGCAGTGGGAACAGCCCACCAACTTTTGATCCTTGAAGCAAGGCAGAACTTTATTCTGATTCCCTCTCACCATGGAATAAGCCATCCCTTTCTCTCTTTGCTTTCTTGGTTTCTTATCACTCAGTCTTACTTTCTGGATGCCACCCACAGTCAACTTTGAGATGCTACGATCCCAACACAAATCCAGGGTTCCCTCCAAACCAGACAGCCAGGCATGTGAACCTGCACGCTAAGGTAGATGATGCGCTCTTTAAAATGGCAACAAAAATGGCTGGTCTTCCTTAGCTCCTTGAAATCAAAGTTCAAATGACCTTCACCATCCATTCCTTTCACTGATATTAATATATCAGATGCCACTTAAAAACCCAAATTCAGTAGCTGTTTTGCTCCAGAGATCTTAGGAGATTTCTGGAGCCGCTCAGGCTTTCTCAGTGTCCTTTACCTGAGAGAGACTGAGACCTGCCAAAGCCACTGCTAGACAGCCAGGCTGGTAAACCATGTACACTAACTACACCTTTCCTGCTCACCTTTCCACACCATGAGTCATTACCTGGCAGCAATAATTACTAGATGATAGAATGCCCTGTGCTATTGAGAAGCTGGAAAAACTCACTATATAAACTACAGGGGAACTCAAAAGGGCATAAAGATGAATAAAATGGCATTTGGGATAGAATTTCAGCAGAGCTTGAGTAGGCTAGTCCTGGCTGCCAGATGTGCTTTAAAAAATTACTCTGTGCAATATTTCAAATGCAGTGATACCCAGCGAGTCTAGAATTCACTCTTAGCAGCAACATAGTGGCTGTCTGTCAAGATCAAGCCTATATCACCTCAACTCTTAATTGAATGTTTCCAGGAACAAAAAAACTAAAGCAGATGTTGAACGTGGCAAATTGTATCTCCCTTCGTCCTCCTCCAATCTCCCTCTCACTATTCACTTTTAATGTCTTGATGTTCCACTTCTGACTTTCTTTCTCTTACTCTCCCCTGTTGCCTTAACCTCCCTCCGTTTCTTCGATCTCTCCTGACTTTGCATTTTCTTATTTGTTACACCAGGATAATGATAAGAACTCTCTAGTGGCTTTACTATGAGGGTAAAGTGAGATAAAATAGAGATAGCCCTTAAAGTACCTGAAAATAAACAGGAAATATCAGCTAAAATTGTTACTGATGCAGACGACTTCTGACTACAGAGCTGTGACCAAACAGTTCTTTAGTGCTTTCCCAATACTCGTGTGCTCAGGATTTCTCACTGCTAGTTTTTCCATGCGGTTGGAGCCAAACTGAGAATACTTGGTAAAATCCAAGGGGTTTAGGAAATGCTGGACTTCCTGGAGATTTGCTGGCTCCTGCATGTCTTCACACCCACAATGTCTAGATCGACAGCAGCGTCTCTACCTTGGATTCATGAAGAATCACCTGGGGAACTTTTCATTTCCAAGTCTTCACGACAATTAAATCAGAACCTCTGAGATGGGACCTGAGCATCAGGAGTTTGGAAAGCTCTCTGGGTTTCTAGTGTGCAGCCCAGGATGAGAACTCTTCTGTGATGAAGTATGAGCACAGGTTCTATGGGAAGCTAGACTCTCAAGTAAATGAAAGCAAAACTTTTTCACTAAGTGCTCCAAATGGGAGCAGGGTCACGTAGGGTTTTGCTGTACCAGGGACAGGGGCACTGAGTAAACTGGGATTGCAGAAGGAGGCTTGTGTTTGGCAAGTGGGGTGGGGTTGGCTAGAGTTCATGGGCTTCCTCCTGAATAATTCCTTGGGCCCGAGGAAGAAGGAGTGCCCCTGGGAGTCAGCTATCTAGGGCTCTCTCGTGGTTGGGTACGCATGTATGGTAGCCCAGTGGTGTTAAAGCCTGCTAGTAGCCGGGGCGTGGGCTCAGCAAACTGCCTGAAAAAGGAAATTGAGAGTTTTCAGTCATGACTTCAAAACTGGGTCAAGACAGCACTCCTGAAATATTACAAGAACCACTGTTCCAGATGCTTATATAAGACACAACTCCCCTTAAATATACTCATCCAGCAGCAGCACACGGAGTGAAAAGGGCACCGTATTATAGATGGGAAGACCTGGGTGCTGGACAGGACTCTGCTACTTATGGGACCAAATCATTCAACCTGAGGTTTTGTTTCTTTATCCATCGCATGGGCAGGACATCTGCCCTGCAAATGCTGTGATGAAGATAGCAAAGCCTCTGTGTAAGTGCTTGGTAATCAACGTTCTAGGTGTGAGTAATCTTTTTTTTTTAATTAGGTATTATTCCTCTTGGCACAAGGTAAGAGGTGGCTGAGGGGCACAGGTGAGGAAAGGCAAAAAAAGAGAGAAAGATGTTGATTGAAAATAAATGTAGCCTTCCAGCCAAGCCTGGAGCCAAAAGCAAGCCCCTTTTCTATTGCCACATACCTGGGACAGTTGAGGGTCCTCTTCTGTATTGTGGAAAATCCACCAAGTGTTCTTCCTCAAAGTGGCTACTCTAATACATCCGACCCTTCTGATTGCCCCTGTGTTTTCCCAACCCACAAACACAGCAACCGAGACTTCAGATTGCCCTTTATGGCCCTTCTGGAGACAGCCAAGTAAAAGCCGGCACAAATGGGAGCTCTCATCTTCCTATGTCCCTCCCACTTCTGATCTGTCAGGAAATCCTGTCCGTTCCTCTTCCTTAGCATTTTCTCCCTCCCTTCTGCCACAGCCCTCCTCACTTCCCATTTGGAAACCTCCTGACAGACCTTCCAGCCTTCAAACCTTCCCTCAAACCAGCCCATCCTCTGGCCTCAGGCTGATATTTCTAAAATATTAATCTGCTCAAGTCACTCCATAGCTTAAAATGTTTACTTCAAGTTTCTGGGAAGCACCACTCAGCTTCACCCTTTATGCCTTTTTGTATAGTTTTCTCTGTTCCAGAATATTCTTCCTACCCTTATGCATGAAAAGTTTTGGTGAAGAGAAAACTGTTTCTTATTTTAACATTTGTTGGGGATAAAGGTCAATCCCCAGATTAAACGATTTGGTCTCATATTTGGTAAGTGGCAGACTCCTATCCACTTACTTCTTCTATTTTAGGAATTAAGTCGATTAGCTGTTTGATTATTTTATTTTATTAAACAGACTTGCCTTTTATTCAGCGTATCACAAAGCCTTTCAAAAATGCTGCACCGCTGCTCTCAGAACTGAAGGTGGACTATGGAATAAAAATCTTCCAAACCAAACATGAATCTGGAATATAATGTGGTAAACGAGCTTTTAACACGGCCCCAAGATTCCTGGCCCCTGGTGTGCACACACCTTCTCCAAGTTATTCAATCAAACATCAACGTAGGTACTGCTGTGAAGGGATTTTGTAGATATAATTAAGATCCCAAGTCAGTCAACCTTAAAATAAGGAGATTATCAGATGGGCCTAGTCTACTCACATGGGCTCTTTAAAAACAGAACATTTTCTCTGGCATGTGGCAGAGGAAGAAGTCAAAGATTCAATGCATGAGGGTCTGGCCAGCATACCACCACTAGGTTGAAAATGGAGGGGACCATGTGTCAAGAAATGCAGGTGATGTGTGGGAGCTCCGAGCAGTCCCTGGCTGATAGCCAGCATGGAAATAGAGACCTCAGTCCTACAGCTAAAAGGAACTGAATTTTACCCATGGTTAAGAATGAGGTTGGAAGAAGGTTTTCCTCCAGGACCTTCAGATGAGAACTCTACTTAACATCTTGGTTTCAGCCTTGAGATCCGCTGAGCGGGGAAGCCAGCCGAGACAGGCCAGACTTCTGACCAAGAGAACTCTGAGCTAATAAGCGGGTGCTGTTTTAGGCCGCTGAGGTTGGTATTCATTACACAGCCATAGAAAACTAATACAAAGGGCTTTTCAATATAATGAAAGCAATTGCTTTCTATCATCCTTTCCTTAATACCTTTTTCTTCCCTTTGTGCACCTGGCTCAGAGAGCCCTTGTTCTCATAATTTTGACTGAGAGTAAATAATCCTATTTATTAGTAAATTTATTTTAAAGATGCTAGGCAGGACCCCTTCAAAAAGCAACAGAACTTCCACGGACATGCACAAATCTCCTTGGTCTGCACCATGCCAGCTCCCACCACCTCGCATGTGCACACCTGGCAGAGTTCACAGCGTGTAACAGTGGCTCAGAGAAGCAGTGAGAAACTCACCCCAGGTACCACAGCAAATAACAGAACTTGCGCTTAAATATCAAGCTGAATTTAAATCCAGCTCTGCCCCTAACTAATCATCTGACCTTCTGCAGATTTCCTTCTCTGGATCTGTAACAGTGATTCTCAACTTGGCTGCATATTAGAATCTTATGGAAACTTAAAAAAAAAAAAATTCTGATGGCCAGACAATACCCAGACTAATTTAATCAGAATATCTGAGGGTGCACCCCGGCATCAGTAATTTTTAAGGCTTCCAGGTGATTCCAGTGTGCAACCAAGTTGGGAACCGCTGGTCTATAAAAAAGCACTCAGACTATATGACATCAAAAGCCTCTTCCAGTTGTAGCAGTCTGAGTTTATGTTTAATAAACAAAAATATAAATTAACAGGCCATATTTTAGTGATGAGGAGGAAAAAGAGGTCAATTACCATTTGAGGCTACAATTCTGTCCCTAAGTGAGTTGGCATAATTTCAACCCAGAGGACATGCCCATTTTATTATTTTAGCAACCACCTTAATAGGACACTTTGAGCATAAAAGTGAATCTTGTGTGTGTATGACTTTGAGGAGGGTGGAATACAGAACAGAAGCGAGAAGAGGAAAGCGTGTGTTGGTGTGGTGAGGACAGAGTAGGGGAAGAGGGAAAAGAAAAGCAAAAAAAAAACTCTATGAAATATATATATATGAATACGAGAGAGAGAGACTGGAAATGAGAGAAACAGACAATGGCATGTCCCTAACAATGAACTGAAGGACGTTTCAGTGCTGAGATGTAATAATAACTGTCCATTTTGCAAAACATTCTGTAAAATTGATTATTATATAAAAAGCCTTGTGGGAATAGGAGTGTTTTAGGGACATGAAGACCAAAAAATGGTTGTTTTTCTTTGCTTACCAGGCACAAGGCAGATGGAAGAAAATAGCTCTGTGCCTAGTAAGCTGGGAAAACAACCATTTTTTGGTTGAACTTACCTCTCTCCCCTTGGGGCTTCAGTCTCCTGATCTGTAAAATGGATTCAATAATGGGAGCAACTTCATAGGCTGACTTGAAGATGAAATGATTTAATAGTTGCGAATCACTAAAAATAACATTTGGCATGTGATGTTATATAAATGTTATTAAATAAAAAAAAAAAAACAAGTTAAAATAAATAACAGAGGATAGCTGAAACAGCGTGGTGTTGGCTGAGGACCAGGCAGATACATCAACGGAACAAAATCAAACATGCACACTGACTCAGATGTGTAATCGGTGAGTATGTGATGAAGATCAGACTTCCCCAGCGAGGAAAGAACCAGGTATTCAGTGAGTGCTGTTGGGACCACAGCTCTTCCTGACTTTCCTTCCCATTTCTTGCTGAACCAAAGAAGAAGACAGTGAGCTCAGATTCACCTCCCTTTGTCCTCTCAAGCACTGACCTGGCTAAATAATTTATAGATATAATTCAGCGTATGGACTGTGATCGCTGAGCCCCCCGACTGCATATTTCAGCACTGTGAAAGCCCTCAGCTCCCCCCACGGTATGGTACTGTACAGTCGCCTTTGGCTCTATCTTTAGGATTGGAAACTGCTTTAGACATAACGAACATGTGACTGTGTCAAGACACAGAGCTCAAGATGCTCTAGATCCCAGGTCTAGATGTTTTTAGCATGTTTAATGTTTATAATTTTAGCCTAAACAATAAACACTCTTCCTTACACAGCCTTGCTTTTCCAGTGTGGAGCAGATTAAGCTGTTAACAGAGCAGTTTAAACTGGCCACATCTTTCTGGAGTCACAGGCAAAGGAGGGTTAATGGCCCCCTGAGGGCATCCGCCCCAAGCCAAGAGGAGCCTATTTCCCAGCCGCAACACTTAGTAGTAATGCGCAGAGGGGTGAGAGGAGCAGGGAGAGAGGTCCGGTTAATACACTGGTCTGTCTAGTAGTAACTCTTGAGGCTGCTGCATCCCATTTAGAAAATGACTACCTATATTTTCTGCCAAAGACAACGCTATTATAGCCCCTTTTGGTCATAACCAATGCCAGGAAGAAAGATCGATGATGTCACTTTTGAAATACAGTCCTCATACGCCTTCATACGTATGATGAAATGAAGCCAAGCAAAGATGTTTCTAAGAGCTCTGCAAAACATCGTGCCTAATGTGCACCAGGCTCTCACGGCGAAGAACAAAATTGCTCTAACTTGTTTTAGGGACAAAGCCTGTGAATCCTTGCAGGGTATTTTTCAATCTGGGTACAAATGTTAAATGTTTAAATTGTATTTATTGAATAATATTCCAGAAATTCTTGAAGCTCTGGTGTTTGACTTGCTTGCAATCTCTTACCTTCTTCTCTTCCGATATTCTCCTGCCCTCACCCGATAATTCTGTGATGAATGGCATGAGAAACTTAACATTAAACGTACCTTTTACTCAGCAAATATGAGGTTGCAGTTTCCTGGCGCACGTTCCCTTCCCCTGGCCTCTTAGTGCGCCCTGCTGGACTCCCTCGGGAATGCCACCTGCTCTCAGACAGGCTTCCTACACACAGATGACACACTGTCTAGTGCTATGATCCCAAACTTTTTTCTTCCTGTCCCTTGGTTCACAGAATGACCCATCTAATAAAGATGTAGATATAAACAGTTTCTGCAAAAGTTTGTCTTTGTCCCAGTGCAATGAACTAAATGTTTGACCCCTCTCAAAATTCACTTGTTGAAAGCTAATCCCCCATATGATGGCATTTGGAGGTGGGCCTTTGGGAATGATTTAGATCACATGAATGGAATGAGTGCCCTTATAAAGATCACATGAATGGAATGAGTGCCCTTATAAAGAGAGACAAAGAATGTCATCTCTGTCTTGGCCGTATGAGCACACAGCAAGAAGGCAGTGGTCTGCAAGCCAGGAAGTGGGCTCTCACCAGACACCAGATCTGCTGGCTCTTTGGTCTTGGACTTCTAGCCTCCAGAACTGTGAGAAATAAATGTTTGTTGTTTAAGCCACCCAGTCTACAGTCTTCTTGTGACAGCAGCCAGAACTAAGACACTAGTTACCTTGAAAGAGTATGAAGGGACTGAAGGCATGATTCTAAATATTAAAGTCAGTTTTAATTATCTTGTAGTGCACAAACATGCCTAGATTCTGCCTGTGAGGTAGCCTCATGGCACTGTGAGAGCAACAACAAGAATTGTCACCCCACCCGGGAACTCCATAGTGACTGGCGGAGGTGGAATTCTGTTCTTTATCTCCTCTTAAATAACCCAATGGCTGTGATGTGCCTCTGAGTGCCTCTTCCACCAGAAATCCCAAAGTGATCTCTTTCAAGCTGATAGTCCTTTTCATACCCCGTCTATTCTTTAGTCACTGTTAAATTTGCTCTTTTGATTGCTCCTCTCTGTTTCTCCTGTTTCCTCTACTTTAAAACCCCCACCAGTTCAGGGTGACTTCCCTTTAGTTTATGTAATAGCTGCTTTAGAGAGCCTTGTGTAATTTATTTTCACCACATGCCTTGCTTATGTTAATGCTGCAGTTTGGCTAATTTCCTAGAGATCCCCAAAATTATTTAATATTAAATTTTGTCATAGAAACAATGAAAGGTTGTAAGACAAGAGTTTACTAAGCACAGTGTGCCTTGCTCTGTGCTAAATTCTGTCAATAGAATTAAACATACATCAACAGGAGACCTACTCCATCCTAGACACTGCAGAGAACTCAGGCAAGTACGTTACAATAGCTTCTCAACAATGTACAGTTGATCCTTGAACAACAACAGGGTTAGGCACGCCGACCATTTGTGCAGCTGAAACTCTTCAAACTCAAAAACAAAGGAAGTGATAAACGACGCAGCCAAGGGCAGGAAGCTGAAACAGTTTGACTCGAATCGGGACTCAAATCCTAGTTCTCTCGATTTCACATTTTTAATCGAACACAAATTTTCCCCATATTTATTTAATTTAAAGATCTGTAAAATGAAAATAAAACTACTGTATTTATTGAAAAAAACCTGTGTAAAGTGTTATTCAAGGATCAACTATATAATTCCAGGGAAAGGATGAAAAACAACTGATGGTTATTGAGCTCCTAACACATTATCCTCACAATAAACCTACAAAGTTGTTATTATTACTCACATTTTACAAATTAAAAAAAAAAAATCAGGTCAAAATTATTAGTAAACTTGTCCAATATCCCAGAGTGAGAAGAAACAGAATTACTATTTGAAGTATTTAACACCATAATAATCCCTATATTATTCTGAAGGAATAAAAAAAGTACTCAACTCATCATTAATATAAGAGAAAACAGACAAGTAGCACTGTGACAAAATCTGTGTATTCAAGAACAGGAGAAATCACATCTGTTAAGGGAAACTGGAAAGGCTTCAAAAAGGAATTGCATTTAAGAAAGGCTTTGGAGAGGGGAGAGACGAGGTAGGAGACTAAGAGATACAAACTACTATCTATAGAATAAGTGAGCTACAAGGATATATTGTACAGCACAAGGAATATAGCCAGTATTTTATAATAACTTTAAATGGAGTATAATCTATAAAAATATTGAGTCACTATGTTGTACATCTGAAGCTAGTATAATATTGTAAATGATCCATATTTCAATTTTTCAAAAAAGGATACTTTGTACTGAAATAAAAACAAAAAAAAAAACAAGCTTTGGAAAATTAAAGGTTAGGAATTCCAACAGGCTCACCTGGAGAAAAATGAAACCAGTCTACAAAAACATTCTTAATACTAACAAGTGGCTTTAGCATAAACACAAGGTACATGTCAATGACTAGCAATGTATGTCTGAAAATTGATTTTAAAAACAAAAGCATTTACAATAGCTCCCCCACAAAATGAAAATAGGTACAAATCTAACGAATCTTCCAAATCTACATGCTGAAAAGTACAAAATGCTAATGAAATATATCGAAGAAGCTCTAAATAAGTAAAGAGACATGCTATGTTCAAAGAGCTGAAGACTAAACATAGTAAAGATGGCAGTTCTCCCCAAATTTATCTGTAGATTTAATGCATTCCAATAAAAATCCCAGCAGGATTTTTGTGTGTCAGATAATTCTAAAATTTACAAGGAAAGGAACTAGAACTGCTAAAATAATTTTAGAAAAGAATAGTAAATTTGGAGGAATCACTCTACCAGATTTTAAGTATTACTATAAAATTACAATAATCAAGATAATGTGGTATTAGCAGAGAAACAATGGACCAGAATGGAAAATCCAGAAATTGACCCATATGGCCAATAGATTTTTGACAAAGGTGAAAAAGCAATTCCATGAAAGAAAGATACTCTGTTCAACAAATAATGATGGAACAATTGGATATCTAAAAGAAAAAAAAATTACCTAAATTTCACATCTGATAGAAAAATTAATTCAAAATGTATCATATCTAAATGTAAATACATGAAAATATAAAATTCTTAGAAGAAAAACAGAAAAATCTCCATAACCTATGGGTAGGCAAAGAATTCCTAATTAGATGTGACACCAAAAACACGATCCATGAAAGAAAAAACTTCACAAATTGAAGTTCATATTTAAAAAAAAAAAATTATTCTGTTAAAGATACCATCAAAAAAATGAAAAAGACAAGCTTCAGACTAGAAGAAAATATTTGCAAATCAAATACTCAGCCAAAGACTTATACCCAGAATATGTAAAAACTTTCTAAATTTAACAGTATACTAGAAATAACGCAATTAGAAAATGGATAAAATAATTAAACACTATACCCAATAGAACATATAGATGGCCAAGAAGCATGCAGAAAGATGGTCAACATTATTAGCCATTAAGGAAATGCAAATGGAAGCCCCACTGAGATGCCACTAAACATCTCTCAGAATGGCTAAAATTTAAAATACTGATAATTTAGGCTGTTTCCACGTCTTGGCTTTTGTAAATAGTGCTGCTATGAACATTGGGGTGCAGGTGTCATCCTGAAGTAGGGTTTCTTCTGGATATATTCCCAAGAGTGGGATTCCTGGGTCATATGGTAAGTCTATTCCTAGTCTTTTGAGGCATCTCCATACTGTTTTCCACAGTGGCTGCACCAAACTGCATTCCCACCAGCAGTGTAGGAGGGTTCCCCTTTCTCCACAGCTCTCTCCACCATTTATCATTTGTGGACTTTTGAATGATGGCCATTCTGACTGGTGTGAAGTGACACCTCATTGTAGCTTTGATTTGCATTTCCCTGATAATTAGTGATATTGAGCATTTTTTCATGTGCCTATTGATCATTTGTATTTCTTCCTTGGAGAATTGCTTGTTTAGGTCTGCTGCCCATTTTTGGATTGGGTTGTTTATTCTTTTCTTAGTAAGCCGTATAAGCTGCTTATATATTCTGGAGATCAAGCTATTCAGCCATAAAAAACGGCAACATAACGCCATTTGCAGCAACATGAATGTCCCTGGAGAATGTCATTATAAGTAAAGTAAGCCAGAAAGAGAAAGAAAAATACCATATGAGATTGCTCATATGTGGAATCTTAAAAAAAAAAAAAAAGAACATAAATACAAAACAGAAACAGACTCATAGACATAGAATACAAACTTGTGCTTGCCAAGGGGGAGGGGGATGAGAAGGGACAGACTGGGAGCTCAAAATTTGCAGATACTGACAGGCATATGCAGAATAGATAAACAAGATTATACTGTATAGTGCAGAGAAATATATACAAGATCCTGTGGTAGCTCACAGCGAAAAAAATTCGACGATGAATATGTATATGTTCATGTACAACTGAAAAACTATGCTCTACACTGGAATCTGACACAACATTGTAAAGTGATTATAACTCAATTAAAAAAAAGTTTAAAATAAGTAAAATACTGACGAGTATCAAGTGCTGGTGAGGAAACAGACCAAGAGCAACTCTGATACATTGCTGGTGGGGATGCAAAATTATATAACCACTCTGGAAAATTGTCAGTTTACCATAAAGTAAGACACACAATTACCACATGACCCAGCAATCCATTTTATGGGTTATTATGGGTTGGATGTGCTCCCCTCAAATTTATATGTTGATATCCTAATACCCAGTGTGATGATATTAGAAGGTGGTGTATTTGGGATGTAATTAGGTCATGGAGGTAGAACCTTCATGAATGGAATTAGTGCCCTTACAAAAAAGACTCCAGCCAGCTCTCTAGCTCCCTTTCTGCCATAGGAGGATGCAGTGAGAAGCCGGCAGTCTGCTGGCTGAAAGAGGGTCCTCTCCAGGGCCCAACCATGCTGGCACCCTGATCTCTGACCTCAAGCCTTCAGAACACTGAGAAACAAATTTCTACTGTTTACAAGCCACCCAGTCTAAGTGTTCAGGCTGAACTGACTAAAGAACATCAGTACTTACCTTAGAGAATGAACATCTATGTGATTATATGCATCTATATGTGTGTTAAAATTCATAGGACTGTATACCCAAAAAGTCCTTCTTTATATGATTATTTCAAAATAAAATTAAATAAGAAGTGGAAAGAGGAGAGAGAACTATAAGTTGCCCTGTTTTAGAGGGAAAGTGAGATAGATGGGAGACTAGTGGAATACAGGGTGGGCTGAAGCATTGGTGTCAGGTTCAGACTCTCAAAATTGGACACCGGGTGGCCTTTGTTGTGCCAGAGCTGCCTGATTTTCGTCTCTGCGTTAAGATTTCTTCCTCCCTCTCTCACTTCACCCTGGAAGCAGATATTCAGCCAACCCTAGATCCCCTTCCTCTCTCTAAAATCGCAGTATTGACAGGACTTTACACCTGCCCTGCCCCTGGTCAGGGAAAGATGAGAAACATGTCCCCAGCAAAGAGATATTCACTGGTGGGTCAAGGCCTGAATGGAAGAGCACAGGACGTGTTTGGCAACAGAAAGGACTTCAGCAAGTTTGAGAAATGCATGACACCAGTGGGGAGTTCAAACTAGGTAGGTTGAGATTAAAATGAGAATAAAGTAAATGAAGGATTCAGGAGTGGGTGCCTTATTTCGCAGGTACTTGGGAGCTATGAAAGTCTTCTTAGAAAAATGCTTTAGGAAGATTAGGCTCTAATTTATAGGATGTAATAGAACGTAGAGAGAGAGTGAACAAGAAGGAGAGAGGAAACAACAACCAACTTCTGAAAGAGTCAAGGTTCATGGACATGACCATGAGGACAGACAAAGGGGAATGGAGATAAGTAACAGATCGTGCACAAAAGTACAGAACTTAGCAACTCATCTGAGAATAGAGAACAGGTTAAGGAAGAAGCAGGTGAAATTGAGCAATCAAAAATGTCGCTGGTTGCAGAAATAGAGAGATAGGGAAAGAGATAGGGATAGAGATATATGGATATATAAACATAGAAACTATATTTCAGGGGAATTTTTGACAAGGTTCAGAAAAGATCTCTTTCTCCCTTCCAAGTCCCCAAATAATGCCTTTATATATCATGAACAAAAGGTTCAGAACAGCAAGAGAGAGATAGCAGTCTAAAGAGTTTTCTAACACCATTTCTTTACTTTCTACTCAAGATAGCATTAGGCAATAATCAGAATTACACAGATTTGTTCCCCAGCCCTCGGCTGGTGAACCTTCACTCTTTGACTTCTTTTAAAACCTGAGCACCAGTGGACACTCCCACCCCTAACCGACCACCACCCATAATCAAGTTATTTTTCTGGGTCCCCTCTCTGATAGAGGATTTGATTTCCCCATTGAGATCCCAAATGACCAACACAAATGACATCTAGTTACACTTTTTCCTTCTCAGTGCAGGACACTGAGCGCAGACATCCTCTGCTTTCTAAGAGACCCACAAGCAAACAAGACACAGAGCCAGATGTTAGGGCTGAACAATGCCGCATTCTTTCCTTCCCTCCGTTTGTTGAAACTGTTGGAATAAGCCTAGCCGTGCTGTACAGGTCTCCTCAAAGACAGCTGATCAGGTCCATCCATTCTCAAAGGAAGGAAGCTGAGGCACAGAGTAAATTGCTCAAATATCCTCCTCCCTGCATGCTTCATAGGGTTGCCTAAGGACACAAAGCATAGTAGGCACTTGGTATTTCCGTATCAATCACAAATATAGCCTTTAAAGCAGTTTTTTTCTTTTTAACTGGATTTATACGGCTTATGTCAGTTGAGTAGCTTTATGCTAATTCTAAAGATGGAAAAGCTAGTGTTTAGATTGGTTATGAGCTTAGTCATAGAAGTAGAAAGTGGCAGAGTCTGGATTTAAACATTCTCACTCCTAATCCTTTTTTTCCTTTTTCCTAATATAACCAATGCACTCTTGTTCTTTCTATCTATAGAAACTCCTGATCATTGCTTTCGTTGAAATGAGGTTAAGGACCAAGACTTCTAACCAGTTCCAAGGAACTGGTCCGTCACATCTTTCTCCCCTTAGCCCAGCAGGTGGACTATTCATTGTTTCCACAGGTTAAATTAGGATACTCTGGACTTTACTTTTCATTTGTAAAGTACATCGGTGGATTACAAACAAGAAGTCCTCTCCCCAGAAACATCCAGCGCAATCTCTGCACAATTCACCAACAGACTGCAAGATTTATTGACCCCCTGGGTTTTAATTTTTAATTCTTTTTAGCTTCAAGAAATTTTTAAAATGTTATCTGTGGGTTTATATCAGAGAAACTATTCTCTGCTGTATTATTAAGAAATAAATTACTTTCTGAGGAAAGTTAATAAAATTTTTCTGCAGGTGTTTATTTCACCCAAGAATTTTTAGAATGGAGATTATGAAAGAGGTGGAAGAAGGACCTGATATGAACTCTAATCATGGCATTTACAAATTTCAGTCTTGCCAAATAGAGAAACACTGTGCTAACATTAATGCTTTCATATGTACACTTTGGCTACTTGATTTTTATATTGAAAATTGTGGAAATGTTTATATTAGCATCATAAGCATAATGATGTGAATGCATGCATAAGCATCTTCAACACAAGCAGATACACTCATTTGTAGAAATCCAATCTAGAGCAGTGGATGTTATTTACCATGGATGGTTTCAACTTTATGGGCTGAATCATTTCATCATTAGTCTCTCCAACAGGCCAGAGCATCTTGAATGGCCAAACGTGCATGTTGGAAAGGAGCTGTTGATGCCACTCATACCTCAGTGCTGACAAAACACCTGCAAGAGGCAGCTCCCGAGCTCATCCCCACCCATCCACTCATCTCCCTTGCCCACCTCTGCAGGAACTCCCCCAAAAAGGGATTGCTGAAGTACAGTCACAGACAAGCAGAATCAGGTTCTGTGGTGCTCAGTTAAAATGCAAAGCATGCCCCTTATCCCAATACTCAATGACCCTCCCACACCGGACTTCCCTATTTTCAGCCCAAACAACCCATTAGGTCACTTCTGCAGTGAGCAGCCATCAGCTGGCTGTCAGGTCATAGGTCAGGATCTGATCAACCTTTACATGGAAATGCTAATAAGTAATACTCTGATCCTTCATCCACTGATATTCCTTATTATGGAATATATATCACATATATAGGTCATATTATGAAATTAAGATATATAATACATACTTACGTATGTAATGTTCTGTTCCTGAAGTGTTATTTGAATAAGAGAAATAAGCTCAAGGAATAGGCACTATTAGCATCTTTCTTTCCGGTGTCATCCCTGAGAACCTTCAAACTGTAATTTAATAAAGAGGAAAAAAATCTCTTCCTGTGTGTTCATGGACAGCTGCCCCAACGGGGCTTGCCACAATAAAAGTAATGTCCCCAGCAAGGAGGAATATTCTAATCTCAGAGGCAATGGCTAGTAGAAGGGGATGCCCAGGCACAAAGAATCATGTTAGTTGGGCAACACACAAAAGTGTTAAGCATATTTTCTAAATTAAAAGATACCTAGACAGTGCATAGGATTTTTCCACATCAAAATTTCAACTGCAATAAAAAACAGAATTGATTTTCTAAGTCACCCTAATCTATTATATTTTTTCCTATTTAATAAACATTTTTGTTAAAGTTTAACACATTTCAAGGACCCAAATCATAAGTCTATAGATCGATGAATTTTCACAAAATAAACACACTCATGAAATAAACACTGAGATTGAGAACAGAATATTCCCAGCACCTCAAGAGACTCCTCATGTCCTTTTCAAGTGACTAGCTACCTCCCAGGGACCATTGGTGGAATCATTCTACCTTCTAACATCATAGAATAGCCATGCCAATGCACTTTAAGCTGGAAACAACTCTGCCATTTTATATTAGTCGTATGATAACTCATTTGGTATTAAATCAAGACAGGATAATTAGAGATATCTGGTTTTCCTGAGGTATTCTTCAGGGTATCTGTTTTTCTGCAAGTACATCATCTTGAATTATCAGTATCTGAAAGAGCCAGGTTTGAAAAGATGACTTTTTATCAAAAGGCCCTAAGACAGAGAGTAATGATGCTGAGAGAAGTCACTCTGTCAGTGAGCAAAGCGTCACTGCTGCAACACGAAATGCAGGGTGGCTTCAGCCATCAATCCAGAGTAAACGTCCTCCATGTGCAGCACCTTATTATTTTATTATTATCAAGGAGAAATATAACTTTGCCTTTAGCCATATCCAAATCTTCTGAGGGAGAAATATTAAATATATAAACATGGAAAGAATGAATTTCAGCATTGTAACCTATTACAAATATATCTGAGGCATGAAATCTATAATAAATGAATAGAACCAGTACCAGTACATTTCATATTTAAAGTGTGGCTGGTAATGCTTCATTCTGGCTGAGCAGTTTATAGATTGGGTAGCTGTTTTCTTTACCCCTTACTCAAATAATCCATCAATTTTCATGTTTTTTAAAAGTTGAATGGTGAGTGAATCAGAACCTGAGTTTCATATTTTTTTTTAAGTTGGGTGATGAGTTATTCAGATTTCCCTACTACCAATTTCACTTTTTTCAAAGCAGGGGATAGAAATAAACTGACTTATAAACCCTCCTTATCCCTTGCTAGTTTCTTCCATGAACCATAGACCTTGATAAACATAATATGAGAAAAGAGAAGAAAGGAATATGTATATATTAAGCAATTGGGTGGTTATAATACTTTACTGGTACTAATAAAATAAATAGAGCCCGACTTCTTATGAAGTCAAAGTTCAAAATTAAACAATATCATGTTTTTCTTCCATGATAAACCCAAAGGCAGTCACATTTACATTTCTGTGAGCAGGGAAGGGAACAGCCACATGGAGAGCCCTGAATGACGGATATTACAGAAGCTTTTATCAGTGAATCTGCTTTCACTTATATTTATATATGGTCCAGTCTGTTACTCTAGTAATTAAGTCATAGCACTTCTAATAAAATAATGAAATGGTCTTGTAAAGACCTCGCTCAATATGATGGAGAGAGTAGCCACCATTTCTATTAGATCCCATCTAACTTCTCCCTAAACCCTACTTCAAGCTGACATATGTAGTCATTTCACTGACTGATTAAAAAAAATATATCATTTTCTTCTCCTTCAAGCTTTCTCTCAAATATGGAAAACAAAGATATGACTTTAAATTATTTATTTGGTATGGAACAGGAATAGGGTAGATAGACATAAGAATAAAACAAAAGGAAAAGATATTATTGAGTAGAGTTACTAACTTTTAAAAAGAGCTAGATGCCAAAATTTTAATATATTTCACCTCAGAACAGTAAGAAAACTGTCTGGCTTAATTTTTTTTTAATGAATTTTCTCTTAAAGTCTTGGTCAAAGAGAAGGAACACAAGGAGAAAGGCTACAGAATGAAAATGGAGTTTCACAAGTGTGATCGTGCAAGCTGAGGTAGAGACAGACTCTGAAATCATCCCTTGAACTTGAAGCTAAGACAGCTTTTACTTTGCTCGAGTCATGGGTATCCTGAGGGGTGAACTGAGAACAGTTCTTAAAATGGGACCACTGGACCAGCAGCAACAGCATCCCCTCGGCACTTGTTAGACATGTGAATTCCCAGACTGCACCCCTAACCCACTGAATTAGAAACTCCGTGGATAAAAGCCAGGGGCCTCTGTTTTCAAAGCCCCCACCACCCCTGGGGTTCTGCTGCAAACTGAACTTTGAGAACCAATGGTCTAAAGCAGAAATCAGCAAATTTTTTCTGTAAAAGGCCAGAGGGTAAATGTTTTAGATTTTGCAGTTTATACTAGCCCTGCCACAACACTGATCGCTGCAGGTAATAAAACAGCAGACATAGACAAACCGTAAACTAACAGACATGGCAGCATGCCAATAAATACAAAAACCGGTCACGGGCCAGATTTGGCCCTAGGCCCATTGGGACCCCTGAGCAGAAAACTGGTGGGAGGAAGAAGAGGCAGGAGGTCTGCTCATGACTTCTCCCTCTTATCCCTTCCCACTTTGACCCTTTCGTTGGTCCTGACACCTAGGGATGAGTCCAGATGGCACCAAAGTTCTTCCCAATGTGCAAGCACTTCCTTGCTTCTACTTTTGAGTTGTGCAAAGGAAGTAGTCAAGCCACTTGGGAATTAGCATGGGGTTGGGGGGGAGCAGTAGAAAGGGATGCACGTAAGTCAAGCAGTTAGTCAGTCTAGAATTCCAGGGCTAAGAGAGTAGCCTTAAGACTGAAATATAAACTTCATTAAAGATCATTATCCAAGTTTGGGTGTCATTTTCCTAAAAGAAATGTTCCCTGTGATCCTATCTGCTGTCCCCAGGAAACAGAAAAGAGAGAGAGAGAGAGAGGAGAATGACATCTTCATTTAACTCAAAAAAAAAAAAAAATCTACGTGACTGACCACAATGAGGCTGATAGTAGATGTGACACCTTGAACACCTCCACCAGGATGTCCCACTGGACCACTCAACAGGTCTCAGATGGAAATTATTACCTTCTTTTCTCCAAAATAGACAGAGGCTCTCAAATCACATCAAAAGTCAGAACCACCCAGAGGGCTTGTTAAAACTGACTGCTGGGCCCCACCCCGAGGGCTCCTGATTCAATAGGCTGGTTTGGGGCCTGAGAGCTGGCATCTCTAACAAGTTCCTAGGTGATGCTAGTGATGCTAGTCCCAGAACCACACGTTGAGAACCACTGCTCCACGCCCTTCCTTCTGTGTTGCCAGTCTCAGTTGGTAAAACCACCACTTTATATATCCAGGCACCTGAGCAAATGCGAGGGTCATCCTTGACTCACCACTGTCTCTCGCCCCCACGTTAATTAACCACCAAGTCTAATCCATTTTGCTCCTGCAGTATTTTGGAAATCCAACCCCTCTTTACCATCCTCATTTTCAATGAATTAGTTTAGGCCAATGTTCTCCTACTTTCACATACTTTACATATAAAAAGCAACTGTATCCATAAGGCTGTAGAGGTAAACCAATCTAATTGTAGGTTGCTGGACACAACAGACCGCAGACACCTTTAACCACCCCCAGGGTGAGGGAATCCAGCTCCCTACACAGCTCTTCCCCATTCATTCAGTAAGGAAATCTTATTTTAGATCCTCATAATCACATGTCTTGAATATTTCTGTAGCTGTCTAGGAATTCTACCTAATTCCAGATTTAGCACTTCAAACACATGTCCTACTAGCCAAAGTGGTTTTTTAAATTATAAGTTAACTAAATATTCTAAGACTGAGTACTTATTATCTCTCATTGCACCTTACAAAATGAGCATTGAGTTCACTTACCTTTGCACACACTGTGTATCAGTCATAATTATAAGAGGATAAAGATGTCATACTCAAAATAGGATAATTCAAGGATGGTTTATCTGCAAAGGTGATGGCGTAGAGCAATGATTCCCAAGGGGCAGCAGTCTCACTCGTGAGGACATTGGGCAACATCTGCAAACATTATCAAGACTGAATGGAGAGTGAGAGGAGATTGGGAAATATACTGGCATCTGTGGGTGGAGGCCAGGGATGCTGCTAGACATCTTAGAATATGTAAGACAGCACTGTGCAACAAAGAATTAGACAGTCCAAAACGTCAATAGTGCTAAGGTTGAGAAACCTGGCTGCAGAGTAAGTTCTCATTAAACATTTGTCAAACTGAACTAAATCTGAACTTCAAACACAATCCCTTAGTGCAGCTAACTTTGCTTGAGTCACCTGAAGAGGAATTATGATAGGCGATCCGTGTAGAATGATGGGAATTCCATCTCATTTTGGACTCTGATATCTAGTTTAAGTTCACGTTTTTGAAGAGAGCTGATCAGCCCCAATTAGTAGCTTTTATGTGGCTGAGGGCTCCCAGCTTTCCCAAGATCCTTTGTGAGCCCAGTGTGTCAACATTTTGCTCCAAGGGAAATCCTCAAGCATAGGCTGAGGTATCCATTCAAGGTGGAAAATGGAAAGATCACCTTAATGCATTCATGAAATATTCTTTTGTAAATGAGTACCTACTATATTCCAAACACTGTGCAAAACAAGCTTGAAAATACAACTCAATGTAAAGAAGATTTACCTCTGATGTTACGAGTAAATCTTTTCTTAACTTTTAGGTTAGAGAATGAGATTTGTTCTTCTAGTTAGCTCCTTGTACAGTAAAGACAATGAGGTCCCAGGGAGGAGTCCTACAAGATAGAAAAGGAGAGAGGTGTTGGCACCACCTCCATTATGTCAAATGAAACCACGTATGATTTGCATAAGGAAATGTTCTATTTGCCAACTACATGGCGCTAGAGAAAATGGCATTTGTGTTCTGGACTAACTTGGGGTTGGAGATATACGCTTATGAGTCATTCTTTGGGAATAATTAAGTAATATCTTTCTCAATGAAAGCAGGATGGTTGATAGTCTTTACTGAGTCATTTGTTTGTCACTTGCCCCCAGTATATCCATTTATTACTTTATGCAGAGGCAGGCGGATTAGACACATGGCACAGTTGCCTCCATTCCCTCTTTGGCTCCCACAACAGACATGAGTAATCAATCATGGTGCTCTTTCCCCCTGAGTCTGGGCATGGCCTCAGATTCCTTCTGTATCTAACACTTCAGGAGGCCACTATTAACAGACAGAAATTCACACTTCAGGTAAAATCTACTTGTGCTTGCTTGGCAAAGATATTGACCCTGGGTAAGCTTTGTTAACATGAAAATATGTACCTGGAAAGAGTAACTCAATGACACTATATCATCTTATTTTATTTAGTCTGTCTCTTCCTTCTTCCTTGGTAGAGCCCTGATAGGGTAGAATGTCAAACAATTTATTTCTGATAAGACAGCTGGAGACAAAGGCGAAAGAAATTATCCAAGGCAATAGGTGATAAGTTTACACTGCAAACGTGTATTTCCAGTATGAGTCTCTTTCCTGAACTCCAAATTCATATATCTGATTGCCTACTTGACATCTTCACTTGCATGTCCAACAGACACAGCTCAAGGTTAAAATGCCCCGAGGACTTCTGCTTCCTGCCCAGCTGGAGTAAGAGGGATGGGGCTTAACCAGCAGCAGCAGCAGCCCGACATTATACAACCAGCAAAACAGAAAATCTATGAAATGACAGTTTGCAGACATTGGACAACAGGGAGTGTGCACAGTGATCACTGAGGGCAGGGAAATGAACAAGGGGGCCCTTGCCCCCATTTGCTGCCTGGAGAGAGTTTCCAGGCTGCAGAGTGAGCAGAAGGAACCTAAACAGAGCCCAGGTGTCTCACTGAGTTGAGAAGATAGAGATCTGAGTTCAGAGAGTCCAAAGCAGCTTGAATTTGTGAGGTAGATCCCAGAGAGGAGAGAGCCTCACAGAATTTGAGTTTTTGTCTGAGTACTGACATGGGTACAAGTGAAAGGAAATTCCCTGACACCGGAGAGAGGCCCTTCCCAAAGCAACAGGAGAACAATTCTAAAGGGAAAGGGCACACAGGGTTGGAAATACTCAACATTTCCACCAGGCAAAGGAGAAAAGTCTTGTAAGACATTGGAGCATTGGGTAAAATCCTCAGAAGAGTGTCATCTTAGTAGTAGGGATAAATTAGACTGGGACTAAAGGGTGCCCTGAACTTACCCTTACAGAGCTTGTGGTCCCATGCATGCCAGAGTAATGTCCAGCACAATTTAAGTGATCACAACAAAATCTAGCGCCCGACAATATAAAATTCATAACGCCTGTCTTCAGATTAACAAACAAGCACCAAAGAAGCAGGATATACGACCCATCGCCAGGAAGAAAGTCAGTCAGTAGCAACAGAACCAGAATTTACAGAGATGGTGAAATGAGCAAACAATGCATTTCAAACACTATTCTGTTTATACTCCATATACTCAAGGAGACAGAAGAAAGCATGAACATTATGAGGGAAGAAGTGAAAGATGTCAAAAGAATCATATGTGGTATGTAGAGATATATCAGAAATGAAAACTATCGAAGGGGTTAACCACAGATTAGACCCTCCAGAAAAATAATCAGGGAACTTAGAGATGTTGAAGTGAACTTAAAATGGTATAAAATACATAAAATGAAGCACAGAAAGAAAAAGATTTTTTTTTTAATGAACAATGCATCAGTGACCTGTGAGGCAATCTAACATAGTGTAACTGGAGACCCAGAAAAAATACTTGAAGAAATAATGACCAAAAATGTTCCAAATGTGATGAAAACTATAAACGCACATATCCAAAAAGCTCAAAGAACCCCAAATAAAAGGAACATAAAGGAAGACACACCAACGCACATCAAAATCCAATTGCTAAAAACTGGTGATAAAGATTTAAGAACAGTAGGAAAAAATTCAGAGGACAAAGATCAGGATGACAACAGAATTGTCAGAAACTACGAAAGTCAGAAGACAATGAAGGAACTGCATGTATTGGCAGGAAAGGTAAAGACTGTCAACCTAGAATTCTCTACACAGTGAAAATATTTTTCAAAAATGGAAGTGAAATAAAGACTTTCAGGCCAAAAGAAAAAATGATGGGGATTAATTCCCAACAGACGTGCATGAAAAGAAAAATTAAAGGAACTTCTCTGAGAAAAGGAAAATTACACCAGACAAATGCTCATTTAGTGCCACATAAGGGAATTGAGAACACCGCAAGTGGCAAATACATAGACAAATATAAAAATTAAAATACCCCAACTGAGCTCCTGAATTTTTCCTCAAAATCTGCTTCTTGCCTAGTCTTTCCTTATTCCTATACTCATTTAATGGCAGCTCCCTCCTTCCATCCTGAGGTCAAAATTTTTGTAATCAACATTGACTTGTCCCTTTTGTGCACACCCCACTTCAAATCATCAGCAAGCGCTCACGGCTCTAAATTCAGAACAGGCTCAGAATCTCACCTCCGCGGCTATCTCTTGGGTGCTCACCTCAGTCATTTTGCCTTCTCAGCCTCCTAACTGGGCTCTCTGCTTCTACCACTGCAGTGCGTTCACAGAGCAGCATCACGGTGGTCCTGTGAAAACTGTGACACTCCATGTGCCATCTCTGCTCACCGAGGTCCAGTAGTTCCCCATCTCCACAGAGAAAAGCCAAACTCCTGTCATGGCCAACAGGCCCCACAGTGCCTTCCTTTCTCCTACTTGGCACCTCCTTGGACTGTCCCCTTCACTCTCCTCACCACTCAGCTCAGGCTGCACTCCCCGCCTCAGATTCCAGAAGTGCTCTCTCCCCTTGGCATATTTGCATTTCCTCTGCCTCAGCGATTTTTCCCCAGACACTGACATGATTGATTCTCTCACTTCCTTCAAATCTTTTCTCAAATGTCATTTATTCTCTACGGCCCTCCCAGAACACACTATTTAAAGTTGCAGCTTCCTGCCCATACACTCCTAACCCTCTTCCCTGATTTCTTGATCTCCGCAGTCCTCCTGTTTTATAGGTGTTCATTATTGTGTCTCCACTAGGACATAAATTCCATGAGGGCAGGAATACTGACTACCATTTTCACTGCTGGAACTCCAGTGTCTAAAGCCATGGCAGGCATTTAGCAGACCTCAATATATATCCGTTAAATGCATGAGTAAAGGAGGGGTGTGCTTGACCAAGCGGGCAGCTGTAGTACATGCCCTTTGTCACCAGAGGGCAGCACAAGAGCATTAAGGTGTTAACGACCCAAGATAAGAGCCGCACATGGGAGGGGAGGGGTGGAGAGGTCTTCCCAAACCCAGGTCGTGTGGAGGCCACTTGGAAATCAGGGGTCGTTAATCAACTTCTGGTATTCTGTGTGTGACTGAGCATCGTTTCACTCTTTGGGCCTCAGTTTCCTCGTACTGTAATTCAAGGGCTAGCAGTAGATTTAACTCTGATTCACTTCCAGCCCTAGAATTCCACACTTTGAAATCAAACGGGCCCCCCTACTTACCCACCTCACTTTTTTTAAATTTCATATTCAGGCCAGAAGGTAGGGCAATGCATTTCCCATACAGTTGTATTCAAGCCCCGGGGATTCAGTAACTACCCACAAGTTCAGTAGAAAGACAATTTTGAGGAGTGAGCTTGACTCAGTTTATTTATTCTCACCTCTAGTTTTTGAATGAAATCGAGTGTTACTTCCTGAAAGGGAAAGAATTTAGCACCACTCTGGAGATCCCGGGGCTCTGAGATAGTGCCAATTAAAAGCTATGGTTTCTTTCCTAGTTATTACTCTGGGAGCAATGAGCAGCAATTTGAGACATAGAAGATACTGCCACCGGGAAAAGAGGCCATTTAACTTTATCCATCAGAGGAAATGACTAAATGTATTTTCTTAATGATGGAAGAGTTTAATTTTCTCTGAAAGAAGCAACATTTCTAAAATTGATCAGGGGAGGGCAGTCAAGAGTTACGTCCGGCAACCAGTCCATAAAGGATTCACACAACAGAGAAAAATTATATTTTAAGCTAATTTATTTTTAAGTTTTACTGCCCCCTAACAAAATTCACTCACCATTTTGTTGGCTGGAAGGAATTAAAGTGTCATCAAAGGATTTGTGATTAGTTCAGTCATGGAGTTAACACAGCACCTCAGATTAAAAAAAAGTCCCCGAACTGCATGTTACCATTAAATATGGAGCCTACTACCACAGGCAAGAGAAGTCATTTTTTCAAGATCAGATATTTAAGTGGCTTTAATGAAAGCTATCCCTCTTAGGGGATTAAATGCATTAAATTCTATTTTAGGGTATTTTTTTTTCCTTAGTCTTGGCATTTGACTTGTTTCAGAATGTTTAGTCCACATTTATGTCTCATCAGAATTTTATTTTCTCATCAAAAAGGGGACATAAACAGACACACAGGTTGGACTTCTTAGTACTGGTTATTGTGTTAAAGCAAAATCAACCTAAAGCTTGGTTTCCTCGGCCTAACTCCACTGACGTATGTGGGTGACTCTGGTTGGAAATAATGGAGCTACTAAAGAAACAAGGAGAAAAAAAATCTATGCCATTTATCTGAAGAGGGCTAAATACACACTGATTTTCTGTCTAATTTTTTGACAGAATAGTAAATAAGATTATCTGGAATGAATTAAACCATCCAAGCTCGATCCTGGCTGTATTGTCTACTTTCCTTTGCAGCATTTATCAAAACTGTAATTATCTAATAACTTGTGTTTTTTGATTTTCTATCTTCACCAACTAGACCTGTACCACTTCCCAACCCCCTCTCCCCTCCACTCCCAAGCCAGAGAGCCAGATCTCTCTTCATTCAGGGTTGTATTCCTAGCAAAGCACACAGGCCCTTTCATTTAGCAGGATCTTGGGTTCGATAATTCCAGACTATGGGCCCCAAGCACAAGGATGGTCTCATGGTTAGCTTCAAATTTCTAATATTTAGCCCATGGCCTGGTGGAGCATGTAAACTTAATAACTGTTTCTTGAATAAAGCATTATCTAATTTATTTATTCATTCTACTGGGTGCCACAGTGAACAAAACAAGTTTTATGCTGTCCTGGAAACATTCTAGTAGGAGGTGGGTCAACAGAGGTAACAGATACATATGCATGAATAATTAAAATATCAGATAGTGGGAAGTGTAGGGAGACTCCTGCAGCAGGTTAAACAAAAGCCTGCTTTGGGTCACTGACAGCCAAGGGCAGAGCCAAAGGTGCCAGCTGTCCTCTGAAAAGCACAGAAGAGTCTCCCAGGCAAAGGAATAGCTTGTGCAAAGGCCTTGTACAGGAGTTTGGCAGATTCGAAAGGTCAGTGAGGCCGGAAGTTGCAGAAAGAAGGCATGGCCATCCACCTATGCCATTTTTTTTTTTTTTTTTTTTTTTTTTTTGCACTGGAGACTAAAGAAAAGCAGCTTGAAAAAACATGACACAAGGAATGCAGTAACAGAATAATCGTCTAATAACAAACAAAACCCCATCCTACTCACTCAAAGGTGTGGTCTTCCCAACTCTTAGCATCTAATATTGCAACATTATATGAAGAATCCTTAATAAACACTTGGGGAAGTAGTATGTTTACAATGTTAATTTAAATTGCAGGATACAAAATTGCTTAGAGAAGATAAGTTCAGCTAGGCAAGGCCTATTCAAGGAAATAAAACAATATTCATGCTTATTCATTTTTAACAAATATTTAGTGAGTGCCTTTCAATGTCAGGCATCATTCCTGGTGCTGGGGATATTAACCGTGAACAAAACAGATAAAGCAGCTGTCCTTATGGTGCTCAGAGATATTAGAGAGGGAGATAGAGCCAAGAAATAAAAATTACGTGAAGGACAAGATCATTTCAGCTGTGACAAGTGCTACGAAGGAAAAGTGCCAGGATCAGCTTGGATGGTTGGATGCTTTCTCAGGTTCCCTTCGCAAATCACCTGTTAGCCAGCCAGTACAGTAAACATTAAGGGAGGGTCCCTTTAGGTGATGGAATGATGGAATGGTTTCCTTCTTTATGTTTTCTATATTTTCTAATTTTTTGCAATGAGGATATTATTTGACTTATGTAATCAAATTAACAAAATATATTCAATAATACATAAAAGATAGTCTCATTAACATTCCAGCCACTAAAGATAAAGTGAGGAGTCTCCTTTGCCAAGGGAAAGGAGGCGGGCATAAAGTAATATTGTAAATGAGCTCTATTAAAAGTGACAGAAAGAGCGGAGGTCCATGAGTTGGTGCCTCTGCTTCGTAACTAGGACAAGTTTTCTCAGAAACAGTCATCTCTCTTCCCAGAAGTATAAGAAAGCATCCTTCATTATTTCTCACATGGATGCCTCCTTCTTTAATTTGTGAAGACTATCATCAGCAGGGATAGCATTGCTAGTCCCACGTGATAACAGAGCTAATTCTGTTGTTTGATCGCATAATTAAGGAGCAAGAAGCAGTTTCAGGAGTCTGGGTCACACGTTACGGAGACGTTAGTGGACCTCAGCTGAACCGAGTTCCTTATTTTAAAACCCCTCTTGGTCCAATGTTCAAATTTAGACTCCAGACACAGAGCCAGCCGTGGCCAGGGGTCATCAGCCTTGAGTAGAATTGCTTCCGCAGGACAGTCTTGCTCCACGAACCTGGGAGAGGGGAACCGCGATGAGCGCTACCGTCCTCGGATGACGGCGCGGTAAACCCGAGCCGCACAGGACTTTCCCGTGCGTGACTCCGCAGTGAGATACAATCCAGAACGTTCGGGAACAGGAGGAAACATTCTACTTAATTTGATCAAAACCAAAACAAACAGAAGTGTTGTTTTCTTTGTCTCTGCTCTGACAATGCACATACACATTTCTAGGTAAAGATGAATATAACCACTAGGAAAACGGGGAGGGAGTCGATGGGGGAGGCTGCAATAAAGTGCCAACACCGATAAGCTGACATACTGGGCCGGAGTCTCACTAAACTGTAATTGTTTTTTCTGTCTTCCATCTCCCTTTGCTTCTCTCCTCCTATCATACAACATCAACTAAAATTTTGTTGTTCTTGTTGTTACAGTGAAGAGCATTCAGCGATTCTCAAGGAGAAGCAGGCATCTCTTGCTCTTTTCCCAGGCTTTCTTCCCTTTCCTTGAAAGATGGGGGTGGGGGGGACCGCAACAGGGAGAGACTGTTAGAAGTCACTGCCCTGTTCCCCATCATGCGATGCTGATGTAATGGGCTGGGGGCGCCCTGACTGGCTGCCTGCGAACTGGTCATGCTCTCTTCACACATGGAGTGGCAGTCAGCTTACAGCTAAATCACCTCTGAGCACAAGCTGTCTCCACAAAGGCAACCAAAGAGGCAGCATTCAAAGGCTGACAAAGCACCCCTAACGCATGAAAGAAAAGGAGACCCTGAGGCTGCTGAAGGGAGAAGAGGCCAACATTAATCCCCACTCCATTGGGCGTTGTGCAGACTCTGGAGGGAGCGTGACTGATGGAATACCATCTTAAGTTCACACTCAGAAAAAGCTGCAAAATAAACAAATAAATAAAGAAGAGAGGAAGGAAGGAATAAGAAGGGAACGCAGTGTCATGTGGGAACACCGAGAACTGATGATGTTTGTTGCATTCTACGTTTCCAGTGAGCTCCGTTAATTATTCATAAGCAGAAATCTTGTGAATTTGCATACACTTTGCATGTCATTTGTTTTCTAATGTAAACATGGGGAAGAGAGTCATTTCTGGAAGGTGCAAATGTTTTTTGCAAGAAACACTTCGAAAAATTATAACACTGACCAAAGATCATCAAATGACATCTAAAATACAGTTAAAGTATAGTGAGTCTTAAACTTCCTGAGCTTCCTGAGCTGAGATTGTTAGCTATTAATCTATAAATTATTTACAATCACATTACTGGTAATCTCAGCAATGGGTTGAATCAGAAGAAATGCACCAACTCACTTAATCTGGCCCTGAGGTCTGAACCACTTCTCATTATGGGCTGTTGCACCTACTTACCACCTACATTATCTACACATTTGCTTGCTTATCCCTGCATATGTGTGTTTTTATACATCCAGCGCTCACCAAGCAGCTTACATATTGCTTGGCTGTATTTATCTCACTTTCCTTATCTAAAAAGACTTCAACAATACCAAGTTACATCCTTTTTTGGTAGACTCTATCAAAGATCCATATATGGAAAATGATTAATTTCAGGTTGTTAACATACAAATGTCAATGTCCTTCCAATTGAGCTAAGCAAAATAATCAAAACACAGAGCTTACTAAAAACTGATTGTGAACAAAAATTGAAGGTGAGATATACACGGTTTAGAATTAGACATGGAATAGAAAAGGAAGCTAAGAGATTAGTTCACATGTATGTATAACTTTCCCCATGTATTTAATGATTCTAACTTACAGTTCTATAGTGCTTATTTTTGCCAGACACAATTCTAAGCATTTAATAAGAATTAATTCCTCTAATATATACCACAATCTTGTGATATAAATTCTATTATTCATCATATTTTATTGATAAGGAAACCAAGGCCAAGAAACTTGCCAAGATCACACAGTTAATAAGTAGTGGAGATGAAATTTGAACCCTAGCAGTCCTGATCCGAAAGCAGACTCAACCTTTCTGCTACACAGCCTTCATGTTAAAGCATGTTTAAGAGCTTTATTAATCAGCCACTTTCAAAGAATTTTAACATCTGATTTTCTAAATGAAAAATAAACATCAGTTTATTAACTTGCAAAAATAAATATGAGCATTAAGCCGATCAAACTCTTATATCAGCTTAGCTGGCATGCAATTCCAGCTACCTGGGAAGTCAAAACATGAGAAGGATGCTTAATAAGGAAGATTTTAGGACAAAGGAGTTCACTACAAGCCTTAGTCAGTCGGGGTTGCTACCACAGACATACTGGAGACTGGGTGGCTTAAACAGCAAACACTTACTTCTCACATTCTGGAGCTGAGAAATCCCAGACAACAAGCCAGCAGATCCAGTGTCTGGTGGCGACACCTCTGATTTGCAGATGGCTGTCTTCTCCTTGTGTCCTCACATATTGGAGAACAGAGAGAGCAAACTTGCCTGTCTCTTCTTATAAGGGCATTAATCCTATTCATCAGGGCTCCCATCTTCATGACCTAATTACTTCCCAAAGCCCCCACTTCTTAATACCAGCACACTGCATCACATTGGATATTAGGATTTGAACCTATGATTTTGAGGGGACACAAACGTTCAGTCCCTACCCCATGTGATTCAGCCGTAGAACAGCACCAGGTCCTGACCTCCAGATGCATCTATCCTGACCAAAGGGGGAACCAGCCTTGGGCGGATCTGACTCAAGAGCATTGTTAAGAGTTGGCCTTGAGGAGTCAAAATTATCTTCCAATTTTGGCTAGAGATATTTCACATACTAGTCTTTTTCAAGATAACCGGACTTATCTTCCTTTATGTGACATTTTTCATTTGAAGGCCATCACACAACTAAAGAAGGCAGGATATATATTCTGGTCTAGAGTCTTAACAAAAGGATTTTGAGGGCAAACAAATTATAAGAACATTCTGGAGTACAATTTCAAGCAGTATGTTCTAGAATGTTAAATGCTGTGAGAGTGTCATAATAATCTCAAAATTGGTCATGTTTTAATTGAGACAAATTTAAATTACTTTAAAAGCCTGTGGTTATTGTCCAAACCCAACAAAAATAATAATATTAATAATGTTGTTCCTGAAAAGTAGAAGTTGAATCTAGAAAGTGATCAGCTCTGTTCCAGAGAGTTGTACCTACAATACTGCAGTCGACTGAATGTGTTACCAGTGAACAAGACATTTTCTGTGCATTTGAGGAATAGAGGTGGAGGAAGAGAGTGGCTTGGGGTTTATAATCTGTCTATCACGCAATTTAATGTAGTCACCAGCTGCAGCCAGTCTCTAGCTTGTGTATGGAATTGAGATGAAGAAACACTGCAAAACATACTCTAGTTTAATCCAGAGTAGTCTTGCCTCGTCCTTTGTTTTTTAGAAGTTACTACTCAGTATCAAAAACAATTTATTCAAAGAAATAGGTAAAAAGATATCACTAGTCACATGATTGAAAGTCTTAAGAAAGGTTAATAATCATTGTTTGGTAAAGTGTGTGTTCTCTGCTTTGCCAGCAAGAGTATACATTGGAAGATATGATCTCATATGAAGAAAAACTGGCATCAACAGCCTTAAATTTTTTCTTATCATTTGATCCAGTAATTACTTTTCTAGAAATTAATTCTGGGAAAATAAGCAAAAATCTACTCAAGGAATGATGTATAAGATAATCACCCCAACATTATTTATAGTGACAAAACAGGGGAAACACCTGGATTTCTAACAGGGAGAGCATGGTTACATTGTTGGTTACGGTGTACATATTAACTGCCGGGTCAGTGACTCCCCACGTTTCAGAGGACCTTCACTACCAGCCTCCCTCAAGAGCTGTGTCAGGTATTCTCCCCCAGCTCCATGCTGAGTGGGCGGGACTCAGCTTTGTGATCTGGAGTCACCCCCTCTGCTGTCTCTCAAGTTGCTGCCTAGTTACTTTCCCCTCCAGTTTCCTGCAGTGACTCAGATCTGCCTCTCTCTCCTCAAAACGTCATGCTGCAGAATCTGGTCCCAGCCCCTCATCTCTCAGCTGCCCTCACCTCCTCCATACTCCTCAGGACGGAGCAAGATAGCACATTTCTGAGTCCTAAATCTGAAAGTTACTGAAAGTTATTGGTATCCAGGGACCCAGTCGAGGAGGGGCATATCATTTGGAAATGCATGCAGTGTTTGGTTATACAACAGAGGGTCCCTTCCTGGCAGATCTGTCTGTCTAGGGCAGAAACCTCACTAAGGAGCTGAAGAACAAGGCTGGGTCCAGGGGGCTGCAAAGCAGCTGCCTGGAGCTGTTTGATCAGGGTCTGAGCCTACATGTAGGAACGGTCCAGGCTTAGGGGTCTGCAGAGGATTAGGGAGAAGTGGGCACCAGTAACATCATGCTTATATCTGGAGAGTGACCCCTCAGGCAGTGCGAGAGCTGCTCCCTTGGGCTGGCTTCTTTGGCTGATCAGAAAGTTCCCTGTCTGCGCCTGCATCTGCAGCCAAGACCGCTCTTGATGGAATGACTCCATCAGATACCAACTGGTTTCTCCCTCCTTAACAATTTCTATAAACAAAACCCTATCTCAGGGATCTTCTAACATTTTTACTTACATACTTTCTAAAGAAATTTATAAAGCTCTGTACTCCCACATACATTTTTTGGAAAATGCATAGCTATTTAATCATAGTAATGATATTTATATTCACTATATTCTCTAAGGAAACTGGCAAAATAGACATGTAAACTGACAGATTCCAGAGCCCCACGTACACTAGGCTTTGTATATTATCAGTTTCCTAGAACTCTTGATGAATAATGTAAGTAAGACATTAGTGTACTATTTTTTAGAGCAGGACATAGGAGTATCATGCATTGCTTGTGTCTACTCACCTCCTCTTAGAAAAAGAAAGACAACTCTAGGTATTTCAAACAGATTGGACTGGAAAATTGCTTGTAACAGTAGCAAAAGGTAACAAAAAAGACACAAAAATGAGCAATATTTTAAAAAAGAGAGATGAGATTCCCAGAGATTGATAGCTGCAGAACTTACTGCTATTAGTAACTGCAGGACACTGCACCACTCCTGGGGATAAAGAAGCTAAAAGGAAATGCTGTGACCCCCAAGACCAAAGGGGCATGCTGCCATGGATGCTAGAGTTCTTCCTACAGCCATTGCTCCTGGAAGACAGGAGCCCATGCTCCTTCTGACACTGCGGGAATCAGTACTGGGCTGATGGAGTTGCTGGTTCTGGACTGGAGGTTGCTGATGGAGTTGTGTTCTTGGATGAGTAGAATCGATACTGTTAAAATAACCCATGCTACCCAAGGCGATCTACTGATTCAATGCAAAATACCAATGACATCAAAATACCAGTGATATTCTCTCATAGAACTGGAATAAAAAAAAAACTTTAAAATGTGTATGGAAATACAAAAGACCTCAGATAACCAAAACCATCTTGAGAAAGAAGAACAGAGCTGGAGGAATCATGCTTCCTGACCTCAGACCATATTGCAAAGCCACAGTAATCAAAACCCCATGGTGCTGGCACAAAAACAGACACATAGATCAATGGAACAGGATAGAAAGCCCAGAAATAAACCCACACAATTATGATCAATTAATCCATGACAAAAGGAGGCAAGAATATACAATGAAGAAAAGACAGTCTCTTTAATAAGTGATGCTGGGAAGCTACTTGTAAAAGAATGAAATTAGAACATTTTCTAACACCAAATACAAAAATAAACTCAAAATGGATGAAAGAGCTAAATGTAGGACTGGATACTCTAAAACTCCTGTAGGAAAACACAGGCAGAACACTCTTTGACATGAACCACAGCAGTTCCTTCTGGATCCATCTCCAGACCCTCCTTTTGCATTTCATTATGTGGGCTGGCGTCCAGAGGAGGGACGTGAGGACACGCGCTTGATTGACCACCCCTCCTACGTCAGTCTCATTTCCTTGGCTTTCATCTCTTCATCTCCATCCGCCAGAGTTAGAAAGGAGTTGGATTTTTCCCCTTTCTCTTCCATCATACACTCCTTCCTCCCTCCTCAGAAACTTCAGCTGTGTAAGTAGTGGAACTTTTCATACTTGGTGTGAGTGTGGCGTCATCAGTCTCAACATTTGGGATGCATTTTAGGTGGCTGTCCATCTGCCTCTGCAGGTGACCATAACCTGGGTCCCAGCTGCGGACCTTGATGTGACCCATGAACTGACTCCAACTCCTCAGCTGCTGTCCAAGAGTCCCGGGAAGACACCAAATTAGACGATCACCCAGGCACCAGAGAGCCTGTGTGGATGCCCAGGTGCCCAGCAGAGAAGCACCAGCACACGTGCCCGGGACTCCATCGGGAGCCTGCCCCTGATCCGCTACTTATGCCTCCAGAGAACAGAAGCGGAGCAGTGGTCATTTGGCAGCTGATGTGTGTCCTTGCTCCCCTGCTGGCTCACCACGTGGACGTGGATCCACAGCCGGACCTGCAACTGTTTCATCTGCTCCTTCAGCTGCTCTGGGACAAGTGTGTGTTTAGCTTAACCACCACCCTCTCCTGCAGGTTACCCACATCAAGACTGGAGGCCGTGAGAACTGATGTGGATTCCAATCTGTTCCTGCTCGAGCCACGCTGAAGAGATCCTGCTTGTTTTTATTCTTCCCAACTGTCTGCATTGTTGACTCAAGTTCCAGTGCCTGATGCAAAGGCCACCACTTTACAGGGACTGTTTAGTCAATTCCCAAAACTGCATTAGATCAAATCCCTGTGGAAAATCTCTCATTCAATAAAAATAGACAAATCAATATAAAGAGATAGGTAAATGGATAGATAGAACCCCCAATGGTTCTAATTGAACCCTAATATACAAAACATCATAGTTATTTGATCTCATCAGTATTTATTTAAAAAATACATGATCCATTTCTTCTTGAACAGTTAGAAGTTTACTTCATTTATTTTATTCCTTGAATGCACGTTTCCATTGTTTCAACTTAAATGTAGTACTTTGACATTTTACCCAAATATTGATCAATCAAGTTCTCGTCAACTAAAATAAATACACAAATTTCTCTTCAACAAAATAAACTATAATAAATAACAAATTATTTTTTTATTTCCTGTGGCCATAATGCTTGAAGTATTAAAACATGTCTTATGGATTTAATTCTTATTTCATTATTAATGGTAGGCAATTGATCAACATTACAAAAATACATTGTTAATTATTAAATATTCATTTTGGTTAGCAATTGCTGTTGGCACCCCAAAACTCAGTGATTAAGTCCATAATTTCTTTTTCTAGCTCATGTATCGATGGGTGGGAGTCTGCTTTGTTTAGGGTGGTGTTGGCTGGGGCAGATTATCTGGGATGATTCTGCTCAGTGCTCCTCTCTTTCCCATGGTCCTGATGGACACCTAAGAAAGAAAACAGAATCATGTAAGGTCTGTGGGCACCTGGGCTCAGACCCAACACCCTGTCTCTTCCTCCAATTCTGTTGACAAAAGCAAGTCACAAGGTCAAACCGGAGGCAAAGGATTGGGAAATATACTCTACTTCTTTTGTGGAAATAACTACAAAGTTTTTTAAAGCAAAGAAAGGAAAGAAAAAATGAAGCCAATAACGTAGTTTACCATCTATTAAGGATATGGTTGGCACTGTTTTTTTTTTTCCTTCAAAGTAAGTTATATATTGTCAACATATATTGTTTGGATAAAACAAATTGTGAATATGAGTACTGATAAACATTATTTACATAAATAATAGAGGAGGGAGTAATTTTAGTGTAGAAATGTCAATCCATTTTTGTGTTCCTTACAAATTAATTATGAAAATCCCACAGTGATTGATCAAAAATTGCTTTTAATCATTTATCAGTATCTTGAAAGCAAGGAATTAAAAACCACCTGACTGGCAAAAAAAATTGTCCAATTATTAAAGGTATTTACTTTCTCAATATTTTAATATTTCTGTGTCCCTTTATTTGGTATCTGGGATACTTTTATGTGGTAGAGTCATGAACCATAGAAAGATCCTGGATGTGAGAAGGATGTCCTCCTTTATAAAGTGGGAGAAATGTGGTTATGAGTGGGGCAATGGAAAAGAACTTGATGCTTTTAATATATGTGCTTCCTTAAGTAGATAAATTTTAGACAGAGTGCACCTGGGAAAGCCTCGTCAGCATTATCTGGGCGGGTAACTATACTGTCTTCAAGCTTTAAATTTGTTGTGATCATATAACTCTAGAGATAGAATCAGTAACAGGAATTTCAATTTCATCAAGTCCTTCCATCTACATTCAGACAAAGACAGACAAAAGTAATGCTAGACATGCAAAAAACACACACACATACAATTCTTGGGCTTTTGTGCTTCGGGGCAAGGCCCCAACTTCTTATTACAAATTACCAAGGAGGTCTTTTTGCAAGTACCCCCATGCCAAAAAACTTCTTCATCTGCAACAAAAGCCAGATTTTAAATCCTCTCTATCTCCAAATAAATCGTGCAAACCATTCCTTAATTATAAATTCAAGATGCTTCAAAGAGATATACAATCAAAGAATGTAGTAACTTTGATGGTAAAAGAGACACAATAGGGCTGCTTAAGTCTGCCTGAAAACTCTGCATCAGAAAGCAGGTATGACAAAAATCCCTACTGCTAAAGAGTGCATTTCTTTCAGAGAAAATGACTTCACAATAGCAAGAAGCACCAGGAAATGATGAAAATAATCCAGGTCACTGATAATATGAAAATACTGTTTACAGCTATGCTGGATTAATTCCTTCATTATAACCTGCCAGTTTTTAAACAGTAAAAACTTCAAAGTTTTTGAAAAAATAAATGAGTGTATTTGATTGATTTTGCATGAGACTTTAGGTATCACAACCACACACACAAAAGAAAGCTTTATGCTCACTTCCTCCTCTAAGCTTCAAAGGAAAGTGTGAGAGAAGCAACCCCCTTTCCTAGGAAAATGTAACTCATAGTCGTGTGGCTTCTGGCTACTAATTGTTGAATTAATAGATGAAAGGAAGAACATTTTCTTCCAGCCCACGTAAATAGCGGGATGAGAATCCCGCACAGAAATGCTGAAAATGGAAAGACACCATGCTAAGAATGGTTATCTATCTTAAAGTTTCAGAAAGAAACTGAAAATGGCTGAGAAAGCAGGAGTGAGTCATACAGCTCTTGAACTTGTTCTTTGAGGAGAACAGACATACTCTGCCCTGTGTTTACAGCGTCTAATCCCCTTCACCTCCACAGGAAAGCCTGTAACGAAAGCCGATTACCTCACAACATGCCACTGCAAAGAATGACCTATCCATTTTCCACTGTTTACTGAGTTACAGGGGGTTACCATGGTTCAGGCAGCCTCATTACAGGCAACGCTGAACATGCCGTGTGAACGGAGATTACATAAAGGCACCGGGGACGTGTGGTATGAAATCCAAAGAGTCCTTGTTTTATAGCAACGAAACAGCCTGTCTAAAGGGTGAGTTTAGCAAGAGAGAGAAAGGAAATTCAGGAACACATAACTGAGGCACATTTTATGTAAAATTTTATAAGCCACCTAAAACAAGAAATAGTTAACAACACTAAAGGAAAAAAATGACATTTTAGAGAGTAAGAAGTGTGTAAATAAAACAAACAACACAGTTTTGCCCCTAATTTTTATGACTTGGTTTAAGTATTCCACTATTTTTCAAGCCACAGACTGCAGGGAAAACCACCACTGTTGCCTCAGTAACTTTCGCTTTCATTTGCTTTGTTTTGTTTCAGTTTTTAGCTTGGAAGTTTTTCCTGCATTAACTTTTTCACATTTTATTTTACTTTCGAAGATTTTATTTTATGTGTATACATTTGTATAAGTGCACATACGTATGTGTGTGCGTGTGTGGGCGTGTTCGTTTTTTTCCTGAACTATTTGACTGTTAGCTGCAAACATCTTGCCCTTTACCCCTAAATACTTCAGCGTGTATTCCAAGAATAAAGACATTTTCTTACATAACTACATACAATTATCAAATTTATGAGACTTTACATCAATACAGTATTATAAAATAAACAGCTTATTTTCAACATTTACCAACAATTATCCCAATAGGTCCTTTCTGGAAATTTTCGTCCCAGTCCAGGACGTTGCATTCCATTTACGTGGTGGGACTCTTTAGTCTCCTTTAATCTGAAATGATTCCTGTCTTTTTTTATTTTTTTCTTACACATCATTAACTTTTAAAGATTACTGGCCAATTGTTTCGTACGTAGACTGTCCCTCCACATGGATTGTCTGATGTTTCCTTAAGTGTATGTTTATTTTACACCATTTAGGCAGGAGTATTATATCAGTTTATCACAACAGGAGGCTCAGCTGTTTGTCAGTGACATTAACTATGAATACTTGGTTAAGGTAGTAGCATCTATCAGGTTTCTTTACTATCAAGTTACTATTTTAACTCTTGTAATTAATTTATAGTCTTTAGGGATATACTTTGAGATAACGCAAATCTACTATTCCTCTTCAAGCTTTCACCCAATAGTTTCAGCATCCATTGATGGTACTTATTCAGAACAACTATTATGTGATGGTTAAAAAAATCACTTAAATATCTTTTGAAAAAAAAATGTTTTAGTAGAAAGTGTAAAAAGAGTTTTGAATTTTGTCATTCTTCATTTTTATGTCTTTAGATATATGGAGAGATACTTGTGCAATGTGATCAAACATGCAATTGAATTGACTTCTTAAGACATACAGAAATTTCTACCCCACTCCCCTTATCTTGGAGTGAAAATTCTTTCCTCTCATGAGAGTACTTATTGTGTGTGTGTAGGGACGTGCGTGTGTGTGTACAACAGTTATTTATTGCTTCCTAAGAAAGTTCTGTGGCATAGTATATGCTGTACGTTGGTGTATTTTTTCAAATGCAATTGTAGAATTTCTCCCCTTGTGAACAAAGAGATTGATGGGTGCATGTTCAAGGGATAGATTATCTTTTATTATCGGATGCTCTGAGAAGCAAAAACCAGTGCAGAAACTTGAAAACTATTCCATAAACTGGAGCAATCAGGTATATAGGAACTAATTTTGCACGTTGTTTAAAACAAATGTTCAATAGATCATGTTCAATGGGTAATTGACTGAGCCCCATTAAGTATATAATGAGCTGTTAAAAATAAAAGATAAAAGAAAGCTTTCTAGCAACATATTGAAGGTAATGATGCACTTAATATGTAAAAATCAAGATTGAAAAAAACTCTTATACTTAAAAAGTTATATTTTACCTCCTCTGAAGTAATAGAAAAAAGAGAAACTCTTTCTTACATGATTCCTAAATTATGTCTTGGTCAGGAGAAAATGGAAACCAAAATACAAAACAGAGGTTTTAATTTAATAGAAGCAGCTCAAGGCAACATCATGACACCTTGGTTGTGTTTTCAACTCATCCATAATGATCAGGTGAGTGTTTCCACATAAAGAGGCATGTAGCATCAGAAGAATGTTTGTTCTGAGATCTCAGAACAGGCAGATTCTAACAGGAAAAGAGGCAAGATGTTATTCAATAAACACAACATTTTGAAACACTGACAGGCAATCTTGAAAAAAATCCATTGCCTAACTCAATTGTGAAACACATAACTGAAATTGTATTAGTAGAAGAGTTTATTATCGTTGCTCTATGAACCTGATGAATTATACATCTTAGTGGAAAGTGCTGGAAACTGCAAATTTGACTAGTATAATGGAAATAGTACTGACCTTGAAGTCAGAGGGTTGAGTTTCATCTTCTTTACTTACTTGAGGATGTCCCTTGAGCAGATTACTTAATCTTTCTGAGTCAGCTATGCCCACAAATAACGTGGTAGATAGGCTAAAATGCTATTAAAATATTGAAGTACTAAAGGAATTATTATTCTGAACATCCATGTAAGAAATATACACAAAGATGTACAGTTTTAGTTAAGAATTTTAATTTCCTTAATGAACAATTATGTGTACTAAAAGAGATTGAACTGATAATGGCTTTAAAAATTAAAGTTCTCTGGAAATGCATAATGTGTTGGACTTCACTGTCAAATGATATCTGTCTAGTAGCACATCATATTGCCACTCCATGAACTCACAGAATAAGATCAAAAAGCACAACAATAATTTAAGTCCCATAAAGGCAGGAATATTTCCCCTGTATCTCCAGTACATAAAATATCACTTAACATGTAGGAGGAATTCCATAAATATTTCATGAAAGAATAAATAAATTAACCAGGACTAGGAATCATCCTGCGTCAGAATCTGGAAAGAATTTGAACTGATAACTTGATGGGAAGAACAATGACTGATCTCTGCACAATATACAATCAAGCAATGCACATCTGCTGGTTAGAAAGAAAAAGAGAAACCTATGCCCTTATCCTATGTCTGCAGAACCACAAGACATCTACCCACCAGAAATCAAGGCATATACCTCTCTCCAGCCAGAGTGCAGCAACCTGAGAATAGGTTTCCCTCATCCTCAATCAGTCTAACTCCTTCTGCAAAAAATTAGACTAAAACCCTCAGAGAATAAATAGGCAGGAAATAAGAAAGAGAAATATTTGTAGAACTCTAGCCGAAGTAATCCTGATTGATAAAATTTTATGTAAGAGTGGAAGAAGGAAGAGCTCAAATACTACTGTATGTGAAAAAGAATTGATTTTGCCATAATTCTAATGTTTTAGCATCTCAAACAACCAAACAGTAGAGAAAAATAAGATATCATCTCAAGTCAAGCAGAGCCCCATATACTATATGTCTGACATATACTTACATTAGCCTAGAAGGTAAACAGCAATATGCCATCCAACTGGAGATCTAAGAGAATATTTGACTATGTGCTGCAGTGTCTGTGACTTACTTAAAAACACCCCATCAGAGATATTGTGTCATGCATATGCAAGTGAGTGAGTGAAAGTCAGTGTCAGCTTCAGCTCCCAGGCCAGTCCCTTGTCACACTCCAAAGTTCACATGCTTAGGGGATCGACTCACTATCAAGAATGAAAGGTTCTTCAAAATATTGATGTGATTTATGTCAAAGAGTTTCTGCCTATATTTTCCTCCAGGAGTTTTATAGTATCTGATTGTATATTTAGGTCTTTAATCCATTTTGAGTTTACTTCTGTATATGGTGTTAGAGAATGCTCTAATTTTATTATTTTATAAGTAGGTATACAGTTTTCCCAGCACCACTTATTGAAGAGACTGTCTTTTCTCCATTCAATATTCTTGCCTCCTTTGTTATAGATTAATTGATAGTAAGTGTGTGGGTTTATTTCTGGGCTCTCTATTCTGTTCCATTGACCTATGTGTCTGTTTTTGGACCAGTACTATGCTGTTTTGATTACTGTAGCTTTGTAGTATAGTTTGAAATCAGTGAGCGTTATACCTCCAGCTGTGTTCTTCTTTCACAAGATTGTTTGGCTATTCGGGGTCTTTTATGTTTCCATACAAATTTTCAAATTATTTGCCCTAGCTCTGTGAAAAATGCCTATTTTGATAAGGATTGCATTGAATCTGTAGATTGCCTTGGGTAGTATGGTCATTTTAACAGTATTGATTCTTCCAGTCCAAGAACATGGTATATCTTTCCATTTGTTTGTGTCATCTTCAATGTCTTTCATCAGTGGAAAACAAACAACCCAATTAAAAATGGGCAGAAGAATTTTTCCAAACAGGAAATACAGATGGCCAACAAGCACATGAAAAGATGCTCAACATCGCCAATCATAAGGGAAATGCAGATCAAAACCACAATGAGATGCCACCTCACACATGTCAGAATGCCTATTATCAAAAGTACACAAATAACAAATGTTGGCAAGGATATGGGGGAAAAGGAACACTTGTAACACTGTTGGTGGGAATGCAGCCACTGTGGAAAACAGTATGGAGGTTTCTCAAAAAACTAAAAATAGAACTATTATGTGATCCAGCAATTCCACTCCTGGGTCAGTATCTGGGAAAAAAAAACAAAACACTAATTCAAAAAGATACATGCACCTCAATATTTATAGTAACATTATTGTAAATAATGTTAATTATTACAATAATTCCATTGCCAAGGTATGGAAGCAACCTAAGTGTTCATCAACAGGAGAATGGACAAAGAAGATGTGGCATATGTGTGTGTGTGTGTGTGTGTGTGTGTGTGTATTATATATATAATGGAATACTACTCAGCCATAGAAAAGAATGAAATTTTGCTTTTTGCAGCAACATGAATGGACTTGGAGGGCGTTATGCTAAGTGAAATAAGTCAGACAGAGAAAGACAGCCACTGATGATATCACTTATATGTGGAATCTAAAAAATACAACAAACTAGTGAATAAAACAAAAAAGAAGCAGACTCACAGGTGTAGAGAACAAACTAGTTGTTACTGGTGGGGAGAGGGAAGGGGCGAGGGACAATAAAGGGGGAGGCGATTAAGAAAAAAAGTTATTATGGGATTATATGAAATCATGTGTGTGAAACTTTTGAAAATTGTAAGGCACTGTAGAATTTAAGGAATCTTTAATTCAATAAAAAATTAATTAATTAAAAAAAAGGAATGAAATGCCTGAGAGCAGTCAGTGCAAGTTCTAAATCAGGAAAATATTACTCCTGGCTAATCAGTATACTGGATTTCAGAGATAGATTTTTATTGGTGGAAATAATGGCCTGGGAACTAGCATGATGAATGTCTATTTCCAAATGGACTGTCAAGAGAGAAGTTAAAGATATGCAAAGCATGTGGATTAGCTAAAATGGCAGGGATAGGAGACGGATAGACAGATAGGCAGACATAGACATAGATGTACATGCTGGTATTTTTTCAGAGACACTCACTCCTCCTATCACACACAAGCAAGGTAGAAAAGCCCAGAAAGAACAGCAGCCACACCTATAAGGATGACACTTTAGACTAAATCTCTACCCCCTCTACCTGCAAAGATGAACTCCTGAAGGTTATGAGCAGCGCCCCAGGGAGCCATATTGGAGTCTGAGCTCAGCAAACCAAACCAGTGTGCCCTTATGCACACTTACCAAAATGTCCTCCCATATTTTGAATCAAATATAAAATTTAACTGAATCTCCACAATCAAAAACATGGCCATAAATAAAGCCCGGTGGGATTGGATGCCCCTGTTAACCTGCACAAACTTTCCCGGCAGTTCAACAACCATCAGATACTGGGAAATGACTTCTTGTTGCACAGTAATGCAGGAACATAAAACAAACACCGACAGTCTGTCTTCATTGAAAATTTTGACATTTTGCTCATGATAAATTATTTTGCGTTTGTTTCAATTTTTAAAAATGTTGTTTCTCTTGATTACTAAAAATCTTGGTACCTCTTTAAATTTTGTACCAGAAGCTGATGCCTCAGCTGCCCTGATTTGGAGCATCTGAGGAGGCAACAAGACTGAACTATAGTGTCTTTAGAATTTTGGTGTTTGATTCTAGCAAATCTTTTATCCAAGGTAGTGCTCAGAGAACCTCAGCGGATCGAGAATTGGATCTTCCAGAGACTCTGAAATGAGCATTGTAAATATCTGTTGTTTGGTTCCATTTTTTATTGTTTTATATGTTATTATACTATTAAATGGTTAATAAATGTGTCTATGTGTGGTATCATTTGGCTGAAACTTGCTTTTATTTTTATCTGACATGCAAGAATTTGTGGATGGCTACCATCACCTGTCAAAAGGAAGAGAGTCAGTTGACTTAAGTCAGTTTGCAACACTCAAGCAAATATATACCTAAAATCAATACTACCAATCCTTGCCAAACATTTTAAAGGATTATAAGAAACTACATATAATTCAGCAAAAGATTCCAGCTAGTTTTTAAGGGAAACGGTGATTAATGAATTTTCAGGTTAGTAGAAAAAGCCTTGGGCTGCTGTGATGGTGCTTTGACACCACTTGGCAGTAAATTTACAGACGTAACAGTAAAGACGAACCAAGACTATAGCAAAATGTTCCGTGTAACTCCAGGCCTTCCTTGTTCCAAAAACAATTCCATTGCTGTCTGAGTGATCGGAGAATAAATGCTTTTAACACACGTACATAAAAAGGGATTTTGTAAGTAGTAACTGGCAGGAATCTCAATATTAACCTGCAAAATAATCAAATCTGCCTGACAGACTAATCAGAAAAGGTTTTTCTTCTCTGTTGTGACAGCCATTTCCATGTTTTTGTAATTGTATGGTTTTAGGCAGAGCAATCATTTTAGCAACTTTTCATCCTTCTCCCCAAGTATTAAAGACTTCAGTGGACATCTTTGTCATATAGTTGTCAGTATTTCTGACGCTTTTGTTTTGTGAGATGACAGTCACAGCCGCTACTAATTGGCTTTCTGAAAATGAAGTCCACGGTAATGAAAGTGATCCTGTTCAAAATATTTTAATCGTTAAATCAGTTTTCATTATGTGCGACGTGGTTCAAAGGCAATCAGTGTTCCCAATAAGCTGTACACACACACGTCACATTAATGTGCATGCGAGGATGAGCCCCATAAAGGCAGAAATCTTTGCCTGTTTTGCTCACTGCTGTATACCTAGAACCTAGAACAGTGCCTGGAGCATTAAAGGAACCCCATATATCTTTGCAGAGAGAGTTGTGCCACACAAAACACAACAGTTATGACTTTGTGTATAAACTGAAATTTCCCCAGAGCAACATTGAAAAGCATGAAGTTTTGTTTTCCTTAATTTCATCCTTCATCTCCTGTACTTCCATGTCCCTGTAAAACCTACCCTGTTCCCTCTGGGCACCTAAAATGTTCAAAAATTGTATTAATATTTATAACTTGTACATAATGTTTATGATGTCCAGAAACTGAGCTGAGCACTTTACATTTTCATTTAATTCCCAATGTGATAAATCAAGTGATGTTATAACTCTCATTTAATAGTTGAGACAAGTTGAATTACAGATAGGTAAAAGTACCTTGACTACGCTCGAAATGAGTAGAGGAGCTGGGATCAGATTGCAAATACCTCTAACTAGAATGCCTAGCCTCATCACCTTACCATATCACCTCCCAATGACCTGCTAAATCACCAAGCCCTTCTCACTACCACAGTGTAAGAGGACACGCTATCCTTCTTTTCTTATGCCGCAAAACCCCCACTAATCTTCTCAGTTCCCTTCCCCAGTCTGCCAGTGCTGTTGCTGGAACCCATCCTCTCTGTCTCAACTGGAATGAAGATGCTTTCAGTCACATAGGATGATTGACTAATCAACTCATTATCCTTTAGTGTAAATAAATTTCCATCAATGTATTGCCTAAGCCTAACATTTCCATCTTAAGCCTTTAATCTCTGCTGCTTAATGATAATAACAGATAGTTTTATCTACTCATTAGAGAATTCGGGCATCAGAAAGAAATTGAGAAAAATACCTCTAAAAGTAAATATAATTTCATTCATTTGATTTTGTTCATACTTATCTATTTGTCAAGCACTGTGTCAGGCAAAGGGGATACAAAGTTGGATAAAGCAGAGCCCTGGTCTCTCAGAACTAAAGGAAGAGAGGGAAGGGGAGAAAAGGAGGCGGGGTAATGGCATTGATGATTGTAAGTAAGGTACAATGGTGGCCCCAAGGAGAAAAGATTAATTCTGCCTGAAGAGGTTAGATAAGTTTTGACAATGAAGGCACTTTTTTGAAAAAATAGGTCCTTTGAAAAAATAACATTAGAGAGAGAAAGAAATGGAGAGGTTTAGACTGAGAAAAAGAACAATGTAAGCAAAGGTGAAGAAATGGATGATTTTGTTCTTTGAAAGTTCATGGAGTGATTGCCTGCATTATGCCTATGTACATAATTGCTCCAAGGAGAGGCAACCCAAGTAGAGGCTGCTGTGGCACGAGGAATCCATTGTCCGCCAAAGGAACAAAGAGCTCATCGATAACTGGATTAATACTATTTTCCCTTCCCTCAAGTGTCCTCAACATGTCTAGAATGACTTAGGCAGTGCCAGTAGGGAAGCAGGCAGATGATACATTTCTATACGGCATGTTTATTCCTAACAAATTTTAAATACTGTAGAAACAATCACAGTAGTAGAGTCTGAGTTGATTTCGATTCTTTCTTAGGATACTAGTTTATTTTTTTAAAGAACCCTAAATTTCTCAGTTTAGAGATGATTAGAACAGCAAAATGTTTAATGAACTAGGGGAATTTTTTGATAGTCTATATTAGCTGTAATACACAATAATGTCCTTAATCTGTTGCTCTGTCCCCCACACACAGCCCACTAGCCCTCTCCTTTTCTAGTAATCTCATCTTTTATATCCCTGTATCTCTTATTGTATCTCTTACATCCCCGCCATCAGCAAATCCTGCTGCTTCTATTTCCAAGATATTTCACAAAATGGGCTACTTGCCTCCACTGCCACGACCTCCGCCCGTCCACAGCCCCCTCCCTACCAGATTACTTTGAACCCTCCCAGCATCTTCATGCTTTTATTACGAATCATTCTCCATAGAAGAGCCAACATAATCAGTTTTATGGATCTCTATTTCCCCTTACAAAGAGTAAATAAATGGCATTTAATATATTAAAAAATGTATAAAGAAAAATAGAGCAAACATCAATATAGCCACTGACTGCATTAGGAAATAAAACTTTACCAACACTTTTCAATCCCGTTATATTTCTCTCCACAATCAACTTTCCCATTCACTAATCTCCAACACTCCTGTATTTGATGTTTATTTTACCAACATATCTTTTGTGGGGAGTTGGAGGGGGTCTATTACATGTATCTCTAGTACATATATCTCTACTATCTCTGCATTTTTAAAGTTTGATGTAATATTTCATTTATCCATTCTCTTGTTGATGTACCTTTAAGCGCTTTTCAGTTTTGTTACTGTTATTAAAAATAATGCTGCCACAGATATTTTTATACTCTTGCTGTGCATGTTTGAGAGTTTACTCTTAAGTATGCGCCTAGGACTTAATTGCTAAGCAATAGGGCATGTCATCTTTAACTATACTGTAGAACTGACTCAATGTAATTATTTACAATGATTCAGTTCCTTTGGAGGCTAAAAGTAGCTCCCGTCTTTGGAGTAATAGAGGTTCCAGTAGCCTCCTCCCTGACAACTTTGCTATGAAAGCAAATCTCATAAATTTTATTTAGCAATCAGGTCCTGAAATGGTCACATTACCTATATTTTTAGCCCAGTCCAGTTCCAGCGTTCTTCTTTTGTCATAAAGCTCATCGCATAAAAGGGTCACTCAGGGAAGATGTGACAATATGCTAGAGGTTGGATTCAACTGACCTTTCGAAAGTCTAGAGTGGCAGAATCCTCTCAGGAGTCTGGATACAAGATCAGATGATGTCCTAGGACCAGGCACCACTCAGATTCAGAGCTGCTGAAGTCACTGAGCAGATTCTTTTACTGCACTCATGATGGCAGGTGCCTGTTCACTTTAGCCAATGCATTCATAATATGTGAGAAAATTACTATCATAAATAGAAAAAATTATTAGAATGGGTATTTCCTGGTTTCACCCATAAATCTCTCTACCCACCTAAATCTGTGGCTCTAATTAAGGGCTCTCTCCCATTCTAACATTTACTCCCATTTCTTACTGTCAATGTGTGTCCAAATATTGGAACAAAGCTGGTTTCAAAGTAGCAATTTAAAAAATCTAAACAGAATGTTTGAATTTGCAAAAACACTCTCAATAAACAGAGGCAAGTCAAGATGAGTCTTACTATGGTCATAATAAAATTTATTATATGTTTGAACATAATTGTAAATAAAGCACAACAAATAATTGTAACATATTCTGATTTTTGGACGGAAAAAGTTATTTAACTATATACTGATAACATCCCTAAATGTTACTCAAACTTTAAGATCATTTGTTCCTATTTTAAGGTAAAAGTAAACAGAATTAGAAGCATGAGAATTTTTAAACTGTAGAATCACGTGGGAAGGACCCTAAATGTTCACTGCCTCAAACCCCCAGCAGGAGCAGGGATTTCCCCAGCAGTAATCCTGCAAACCCAAGCATGTTTCCTTCCCACGCCAGGGCTCATCGTCTGAGTCAGCTCATGCCATCTTTGGTTTTCACCATTTAAAAATTTTTCTTTACATGTGCAAACCTGTTTTCTTAAAACTTCTGTCCAGACACATAAGAATATATAAATGCATGAAGTAGTCATCTGACAATACCAACTTTAAATATAATTGCAGGCAGGATGATTTCTAAAGGATGTGATTATTTTTTATAAGAATAGATTTTTGCTTGGTTTTAGCAAAGTCTCACTTCTAAAACACAACTAATTTATTTTTTAACCTGAATATTTTTTTGAAAAACATTTACCCCATGAACATTTTCAGTTTTTTTAATAATATTTTTTATTTTATAATGTTCACATTCTCTGCCATCTAGAAATCCGTATTCTTTGGTTTCATTAGATGAGATCTTACATCTACAACTCATTTTTTTCACATGAATAAGGAGTCAGTCTCTTCTTTGACTGACCTCAGTCAAGCCGCTGATTGTCTGTCTTCCCTAGCAAGCCCAAGTATTGGGATGTACAATCTTCTCTGCCCCTAGATCTCTCAACCTCCTCTTCTCTTTCTTCCTTTAATTCTGCCACTTAGGCTAGGAGCAAACAACAGCTTGAGAGAAGCTGTTGAGAAGTAAGCAGCCATGGGAGAACCCTGAGAAGAAATCCATGAAAGGAATGCTTGTTTTCCTTACAATAAGTACAACTCGTGACATTCTCTTCCTTAAAACTCAGCAACACGGAAGAACACTTCCCTTCACTCACAGTGAGTATATGGCCCGTGATGTCTCCTAGTCTCAGAGACGGCCCTCATGTGACCTTGGTGTTTTCCCAAGAGTACAGATAGTGCACAGACAGTGTCAACTTCATGGTACTTAAACTGTTTGAACCTCAGTTTACACACAAAGTTTCCACAAGAGTGAATTAAAAGGCTGAAAATTAACATATCAAAAATAATTCATTATACTTAGGGAAAAGTAATTTGCTTTATTGTATAAATGACAATTGCAACAAGGGTATAAATTAGATATAATTATATAAACTGGAAGATAAGATATTTACATCCAAACATCATTCTAGTAAGGGGCAGTTTAAATATATTCGATATGATAGAAAAGTAGAATGTTAAAAATATCTACATTTGGATATCGTAAAAAGGCAAAGACAGGAATTCTGCCTGCCTACTCAGTAACTCACAAAAATTTGCATAACAATTTCCACCAACTGATCTCAGAAACAGAGCAATATTATAATTTCGATGAGTACAGACTATGAAATACTACAGACTGTGCTTTCTATAGTATTGTTTGAGGCAATCTGTGTAGGAAATATAATCAAGATTCATAATTGCACAAATCTGAAGGGCCTTACATCTCCCAACACAAAGCACACTGCTGTCATAACTCACAAAGAAGTAGTTGTAGTATTTCATAAACTGCTTACTGTCTATGACTGTAAATTGTTTAGCTAATCCATACAAACTTTTTGGCTGCAAATCTTCAACGTTGTAGATCTGGGTCAGCTTATACTCCAGCTTCCAGTTGGATTCTCCCCTTCGATTAGCATCTGTCAGGTTCAAGAAGTACTGCAGCATGTCCTACAGTTAAACAGGGTAACAAAGCCGGGGTCATTGTTTGGCAGGTAAAGTAGAGCAGAGCAAGGAGAGTCCTTATTGGGATTTATCTGACATTCTTCATTTAAAGTGCAGTCATTTTAAAAAGTGAGAATTGCTTTTAAAGAAAGAGAGTCCAATAGAAAATATATTTTTTTTCATTTAAAAGAAAATAAAAGAACATAATAGGGAATAATCCAAACTATACAGAGAGATGTACAAAATAAAAAGCCTTCAACTCACACACCTCAGAAGTAACCACTGCTAACAGCTGTGTATGAATCAGTGGCATGCTGAAGGTGGCTTGTAGCAGCCCGCAAAAACTGATTGTCAAATTTTCAGGAATCTTGGGACTTAGTTGGTACCAGTTTGGCAGCTTGAAATTGGCCATGATGGGAGCATTTATATCATGGAAATTGGCAAACACTACAAATCAAAGTATCTTTTCCCTCTGGTGAACCAATTATTAAACATTTACCAGCACATACCTATTTACTATATTTTTCACTTTTCCAAAAAAGGATATCATATCATACAAACTGTTTCGCACTTTTAAAAATTAGATAGTACTATATCAGGGACTCCTTTCCATGTCAGTGCATATATGCATATGGGTGCGTAAACCTGAGTGAGATTCAGATACAAAAACAGGCAAATAATAGTCAGAAAAGAATTCCTTTGGACTATTTTATCAGTCAATTGTTTTATTTCTTCATTTATTCTAATGTTTATGGATAAACCAGATTTCTCCTGCCTTATCTTTTTTGTAAAAACATGCTTTAGGGAATAACAGAGCTACTTCTTACTAAATCTTTTTAGGAAAAAAGTGCAGTGACATCAATAGACTTTAACTGAGAAATTCTTTTAAAATTATACTTGTTGAAAGGGGCCATACGCAAGCTAAAATGCCTGGCCTTTTGATGCTAAATTGATGTAAAGCATAGAGTCATGTATCAGCTCCAGAGAACTCTTGTCTCAAAGGTCCAACTCAATTTATTTTCTTTGCAAAAAATTTATTTGCCAACATTTATTGAATGCTAACTATGAGCCAAGCATTTAGCCAAGCATTTTGACAAGCACTTGACAAATATTTGTTCATGCATCTTCACAGCAACTCAGTGAACTCAGTAATATTTTAATCCTCGTTTTACAGAGGAATAGACTGGGACACAGGTAAGATCACTCATGAGAGAGACTACATTCTTCATAGCATGTTCTGGAGAAGAGTAATTAATCACAAATAAGGCTTAGTGAAAAGTTTCATATGTATACAAGTCCATAAATAAGGCACTAGCCAATGAAACCCTTAGCTAAATAACTGTGAAGTCCTTAGAAGAACAGAAACAGCTCCCCAAGGGCTAACCTCATAAACCCACACTTAGAAAGGGCTGACATTCCAAATACAAAAAAGAAGAGAGACATTCTGAGATTTCAACACTAAATACAACTCACAGTAGCAGCTCTGAAAAACCTTCAACTCAACAAATGAAAACCAGAAAGATATGCATAAAGATGGAGTTGATTCTAAAACTGTGCCAGCTTACCAATAATTTATAGTCACGAGGCTCATACTGAAATAGTCTGACACCAGGATTGTTGGTCAGCTTTTCTAAAACATTCCTCCCTGGGGTAACAGCAGGAGCCACAAACAAGGAACTTACTGGACTTCCTGGACAAAACATACATACATAAGCATGTATCTTTTAATAATTAGATTTAACTGTATTACAAATACACAAGTTCTAGACTAACAGATGTAACAGCCAAATGATGTGCGATCCTTGATGGATCCTGATTTGAAACAACAGTAAAGAGAGACTTTTGAGGAGATAGGGACAGTTTTATTATGGAGAGACTGAAAGAATTATTGTTGCTTTTGTTAATGGTATTATGACTATTATCCATATATTTTAGCAATGAATACAGAACACGTAGGGCTGAAATACATTTGGTGTTTGAGATTTACCTTCAAGTACTTTAGAAAAAAAGAATAAAAAATGGATAGATAAAATAAATGTGGCAAAATCTTGAGAGATGTTGTATATAAGTGGTAGTACATGGGGGCTTGCTTCAATATTCTCTCTGCCTTTATACATATTTGAAGTTTTTCGTAATAAAAATATCCAACTGATTACAAGTACACATATATAAAATATGCAAAGCTAGTTGTTCGGTACTCTATCTATAACAATATTCCAATAATTACAAAACAAGAATCAGATGAAAGTGTCACCATGTTTTATACATATCTATTATATAACTAAATTTCTTTGTGAGTGAAAAGGCTGCCAAATGCTGGGAAATAGTCATTTTTACCAAGTTTACTTATTCTAGATGAAAAAGGCAAAGCATTTCAAAAATGTTCCCCAGTTACTGAGAGAAAAAAAAAAAAAAAACATTGATTTTCCTCCTGGCTGACTACTAAAACTTCAGAACTCTTTTTTGTTAACTCTCGGTTTTCTGCCCTTATGCAGACATGATCTTTAAAAATAGATAAGCATCGTCATATTTAATGCTAGAGCTTCTTCTATTTTTTTTTAATGCTGAGTAGATGACAATGTCGATAAGCACGTAAAAGTAAAAGCTTCATATGCTTTCTTTTAGACCAACAGTAAATTGTGCTTTGCTCTTTAAATTCTGAGAGGTAAAACCTGTCATATCAAAAGAAACTTGAGCCTAGCAAGTAAATAAGAAACAGTGATTTTCTAAACCTGAGAATCTAAAAAGAACGTTTGAGCTAAGGGTTTCAGAGGCTTTTGTGTTGATGATGATGACTGAATTTGAAGAGACCAAACTCAGTTGCCGGACTGAGAGGAAGAAACTCAGTTGCAGGACTTTGGACAGTTGCCACTCAACCAGCCAAAGTAACTGAGAAAAAGCTGGTGCTGGCAGGTAGAGTCAATAAAACTTTCAATTTACTGGATCAGTAAAAATTAATGGATATTCACTATTTTGCTCTAGAGTCGTGGATTGGAGAGAGGAAAATAGAACGTATATTACCTTTCTTATCCAAAAGAACCATAATGCTATCTCTGTGAGTGTGTCCATAGAATTGCCCTGCAATGATGTTGCTGTATTTCCTAAAAATCTCTATCAATTTCTCATTATAGTATTCTCTCATTGCCGTGATGCTCCTTGAAAAAGGCAGGTACCCCACTGGAACATGAGCTATGATGTACACCTGTAGAGACACAGGGAGGACTGATGAGAATCTTTTTACACATTTATCATAACGAAATGTCATTTAGATACCCAAGACTGAAAGCATGTTAATTAAATTTCAGAAAGTAAATATACCATCTCTCCTATTTATTACCAAAAAAAGATGAAACTATGAAACTATTAATGTCACTACATTTGCTCTTGTCTCATTTAAACTACATGGTTGATGATATCAGATAACTGTGACCTTGCTCACAGCTTTTTTTTTTTAATATCGACAGACACCCATCAATCCTCAAAGCATTAAAAGCAAAACAAATCAAACAAGTAACAACACGAGAGGCAAATCCTAACATGTTTCATGTAAGAACATCTTTACATTTTAATACTTTTATTAATACCTGATCCCCTTTCTCAAGTTTCACAAATACACATGTTTAACCCTCTGTTTATCCCCTGATGATGTTGGTTCATGGCATCTACCTTCTCCTTATTTTGCTGAGAGATGTTCAGGGTATTTTCTAGCCATTTGAGCTGATTTGCTGGGTCAGTCATATTGAGGGTCACAAGATCTGGGCCGTAGTATAAGTTTGTATTGAGACTGATGATCCTAAGGTTCAGATTAGTTGAAACTTTCTGTGAATAAAAGCCACCTATAAAAACAAATTTAAAACACATTCTAGAAAAATACATACATAGGTAAACAGACATTGAAAAGCAAAATCTTAATTAAGGTTTACAAGCCATTCAGGAAGGTTATACTGATTTCTCATCATTTAGTTTGCACATGCATAGGCTGTCACTGGATAAGATTTAACAAACACTTATTGAAAATCTACTATATGCCAGCTCTACATATCGAGGTAACAACAGTTGTACGCAACAGTCACGTGAAAAGATAACTAAATATTTTGGCCCCAGGCAATAAGGTACTGAATTTCATGAAAGAAAGACATCAACTCCTAGGTTATATGTTTGGGGAGTTAAGATGAAAGATATTGTGAAATATGAAATCCAAGAATGGGAACACACAGGGGTCTTGGCAGAGAATACTGAGGAAGACATGGCAGATAAACCAGAGCTGCTACGATCTCAGGTGAGACGAGCCTTGAAGGCGTAACTCCACTCACACTGTGAACCAGTGGCAACAGGTCACCCTGCTGCAGTGGCACTTCCAGAGCTGGCCACCGGGATCTTGGGCCCACTTTCTTTGGCCCGGGACCACTCACCATCCATGCCGGTCCTCGGTTTTCACGATAGAATCACCAGAAAAACTGGGCAGAGACTCTTCCGAACTGGTACACCCAAACAAACAGTAAAGATCGAAGTCTAAACAACACGAACTGAATAAAAATAGAGACAAAGCAGGGATGAGGCCATCTTTCACTCACCTTCCCTTAGGGTACAAACAGCTTCTTCATCTAGCCATGGCTTCCAGAGGTTTGCTACCGCATTGTACACCTTGCTGGTGACTACAGGTAGTTGATCCTGGCCACAAACAATACAATCCACCATTGAAACTCTGAGGATATATGGATTAATTAATTTAAACATTACTTGAGTGATTACTGCTATGTTAGGCATCTGGAGATGCAGGAATACTAGATAATTTTCAAGGAATGCATAACTTAGGTGGGGAGATGGGGGACAAAATGTAACCAGTCATCTGTAAGACAGTGTGTGAGGTACAACCACAAGGATTCTGGGAGTGTAGAAGCAAGAGCAAGCCAGTCTGGCCCGCAGACTCTGAGAGGCAGAATGAAAAGAGCATTTGAACCAGAATTTGAATAATTATTTTGTCAAGTTGACAAGACAGAGAACCAAAGCAAAAGCATCATCATCATTATCACTGTCATTATCAAAAACCTACAGTTTTAGCCATTTGTTTACTTTTGGATGGATGCCAAGATAGTGGTACAGTCATAAGGAGTCTTAAAATTATATAAACATTACTCTAGACTTTTCTCTCTATTTTAAATATGAAAAACATGAGCACCAGAGAAGTTAGGTTATTTATCTAGGGAGAGCTGGTCAGTCCCAAAGCTGGGTCTAATCCCAGGTCTTTCTACCCTCACTTATACCTCCAGTTATTTATTGCACCATGCTGTCATCCTAATCCTTCTTGTCTGTGACGTGACCACTGCTAAGTAATGGGGTATAATGGGAAGCGATCCATCTATCAGTTCGGTGGCAGCCGTCTTGCCAGGATAGGAGGACATGAGGACCCTGGCCCAGACTGCTTCCTTGAGTGGCACTGGGAAGAAATCCCTGGGCTGTCCACACAAATATCTTCTTCTGATGTGATGGGTGGGGACTTGTGTCTGTATTTACATTTGTATGTGTATAAATATAGTGTGTAACTACGTTTATATACATGCTTATGGGGTCTCAATGGAGAAATAGCACACCCAATTTGTTACATGCACCAGAATCCAATCTCAGCTGTATAAGTCTCTAGAATTTGTTGTAGGGCTTTCAAGTTACATTTGACATTCCTGAAACTGCGGTGGAAGGAGGCAGAGATAAAAGTAAAATGAAACAAGTCCTCAGAGGAGTTAGGACACATGGGTCCCATGTCACTGTTTAACGTTACAATAACCGCCCTTCCATGCAGTGAGAGCTGATTATGTGCCAGCTAGGAAACTATGCCCTTCCCGTATAGTATCACTAATTCTCCCCCAAACTTCGCAAGGTAGGGATTATTGCTCTTGTTTACTAATGATCAAGGATCAGTATGTGAATTATTATCCAAGCTGCTCAAGCTATTAGCACAAGCAGGGCAGGACAAGTTTTTTAAAATTCTAATGAATGTGACCCTAAACCCCACATGTTTTCCATTACACCAGCCTGCCTGTCACCTAAAGCATATAAAGACAATGTGAGTAACCTCCGACTCCTGGAGACTGTCCATCCCCAAGCCTCTGCCCTGTGTGGTCTAACATCACAGAAGTAACAAAAGCTGACCACCAGTTGAGAGGCCAACCCACAAAGACTCACAGTTTGTTCATCTCAGGATGGGATGCCGAGGCCAAGAAGCCTCTTGAAATTTAAGCTCATCCTAGAGTGCAACTTTTCAAAGCCACCGCATTCGGGTTAGATTAACTGATATAATCAAAACCCTCATTAAGCATCCTTTTGACTTAATATGGAAAAGATATTCTAACACAACAACAACAAAAAAGTAGGCAAAGAAAGGCATAAAAGTAAATACCATGTTCAGGAAATACCGCTATGTTAGTCTGGTAAGAGCAAAGGATGTGTGACAGGATGTTTGTTTAACTGAGCACAAAAGATCCAGGATGTGGGCTCTGTCACTGAGCGACTGTGAGCATTTGAACAAGCAGCTTAACATTTCGGGGTCTCAGTTTTCTCATCTATAAAACGCAGGCCTCTTCTAGGCGAGGGGTCGGCAAACTTTTTCTCTGAAAGGTCCAGTGATAAATACTTTAGGCTTATGAGCCACACAGCCGCTAGGAGGACACGCGGACCCTGGCCCAGACTGCTGCCTTGAGTGGCACAGGGAAGAAACCCCTGGGCTCTCCACACGAGTATCTTCTCCTGATGTGATGGATGGGGGCTCGAGTTTGTATTTATGTGTGTGCGTGTGCGTGTGCGTGTGCGTGTGTGCGTGTGTGTGTGTGTGTTTGTGTGTGATAACTTTCCTACTCCACCGTTACAGTGCACGTGCAGCCACAGCAAAACCAAAAGAACAGCCTTGGCTCTGTTCCAGTAAAACTATTTACAAAACAAGTGTCAGGCCAAACCGATTCTACACTACTATAGCAGGTCCTTGTAACCAGAGCTGGTAACCAATGTGATGCACAGGCTGCTGAATAAACAGCCGCTCTGACAGGTTGAGGCCTGGGCTGTATCAGGCATTAAATATGCTGAACACAGTCCCTGCCTTGAATCACCTCTTGAACATGGGCCTCCCTTTTTGGTTCTTATGATAATTTACTATGTTTTTGTTTTTAATTACAATCTAGCTTAGACCAGAGTATAGGTAGCTTAGTATGTCTAAGAGAAATTCTGAAAAACATAAACATTAGTGTACATTAACCTTTTTTGCTAATCTGAACATGGAAAATGGAAATAAAGTTATTCGAAAGAAAGAAGAAATTGAAGAATACAAAGAATACAAAGGAAAATAAGAATTAACAACCCACCAACTAGGTAATTGGCTTCCGAGAACTCACTATGGACATAACACTTTATCAACTATTAAGTCACCTTCAGGTGGGTGGAGGGTATAAGTCAGTGGTAGAGTGTGTGCTTGGCATGCACAGGGTCTTGGGTTCAATTCCCAGTGCCTCTTCTTAACAGGAAAAACAATTAAATAAAAAATTAAAAAAAAAATTTTTTTTAAAGAGTTACTTTCAAGTCCCCAGAGCACATGTCTTGCCTTCCTTGGTGGTTTAGCATTACGAGCATGCTCTACCTCTATGAGCCACACTCCCACACCCTATCATCAGCTAGTTATCAGCATAATTTTGACACTATTAATGGGGAAAAGCCATTAAGCATTTCTGGAAGTTGGGGTCAAATTTACCTGTGGCCAATAGTCATGATTTCCCAGGGCGGGGAAAACCTGGAGGTTTGGAAAGAGACTCTGGATAGTGGCTGTCATATTAGCAATCACATCTATGACTGTGTCTGTTGAGAGTTCATGCACTGGAACGTGAGGTGGGCTATCCCTGAAAAGCAGAAAGAATCACAGAGAAGAAAATCAGTTTCTAGAAAAAGTCACTAGACTCATGTGTTATACTATCACTGCAGAATTCCACCATAAATCAACAGATGATAGTTAAAGGGGCTGGTAAACTAATCTTCATTGACCTTTGTCCCAAAGAGAGCCCTATTAAAAAAAAAATCTGTGTATTACGAAAGATAAACTGGAAATATCAGCCTATTTCACTGCCTGACTAAAGACTTATAAGAGGCAAAAATGTTTAGTAATTAAAAGCACAAATTCCAGAGCCAAAATGCCTCAAATTCCAGCTTTGCCACTTACTAGCTGCATGCACTTGGGAAAGTTACTTAGATTCTCAGAGTCTTCATTTTGTAATCTTTAAAATGGGAATAATAATAACAATAGTATCTATTGTAAGTTGCAATGCATAAATTAATTTAAATAGTGCCATGGTCAATATTGCAGGTGCAAGAAATATAGACCTCTTTCTTCCCTCTATCATGATGAGTGGAATTAATTATACAACAAGGAGATGATCTTTACAAAACTGCTATCACAAGTTAACTCCCATTGCTGCCTTTTGTTTTCTGGTTATTTAATAAGATCTATTATCTTATTAACAAACGCCTCAAGACACTGACACAAATACGCTGTTTTTGGATTCGTCTCCTAATTAACAGGGTCATATTTCTGGAGCCTGTATTCTAAAAAACAAAACAAAACCAAAAAAATGGGACTCAAAGTTTTTCTTATCTCTAATAATGTTGATTAATTTGACCTAATATTTTTATATCCAAATAATTCTTAACACATAATTAATGTTCTTATGAAATTCAGCATTCTAATGAAGCTTAGGACACTATAAATACATATTGAGTAAATAAATAATGGTGTTTATATAACCACTTACCCTGTCCAGATCATGAAAGATGCTTCTTGTCCTGAATTTTTAATAAAATCAAATGCTGACAAAATAAGGTGATAAGGAGAATCACACAGAACATCTCCAAAAGGGCCCGGATTGGAGGCGTTTGCACCTTTGGATGAAGCGCACACTTTTGTGTGGTCCTCTGTGATGTGGTAAGTAGGGTCTAGGTGTAAGTCAGTCACGTGCCAAAACTGTCCTGTTGATGAGAAACAGAATGGTGTTACATCTACTTCTATTTTGGAATTCCCACATAAATACTTACCATAAGACTAGAAACAGTTGCTCTACCTTGTGACAGAAGAAAGTCTTAGTAATTTAAATGCTCATATGCTCTGAAGTTAAATACAGTCTTTCCCTGTTAGGAGTAAGGATTCCAAGGGCAGTAGGCAGACTTTGCTAGAATTTACTGCTGCCACATATCAGAACTGGTGAGTCAGTGACAGCACGACCTCAACACAGACTACGTAACAAACATAAGTTTGCATAGTGATGTATAAGGAGACATCCTTCTGGGAAGTCAATAATAATAACATATTGTATCTAAATAGCATGTCGCATTCCTTGTAGAGTGTAAGGTCTTAGAATTTATTTACATTCTTGTAGAAAAATAGACATAGAAATATGATGTGGTTTGTTAGGGTTCCACAGTGAATAATTTCCTAATTTCTTGCAAAGCCTTGCTTTTCAACATTAATGGAAAAAGAATAAAAATCCTTAACCTAGCTTTTGGCCTAAATCAGCAATTGCCAGAGGTTCTTAAAAGCTATTTAATAGAAGAACATCTTCTATCATTACACACATATAACATGTTAATAATATTAAGGGAAGCAGTTTGTTAAAGAGGATGCTTCCATTGGGTTTTCAGGGAGAAGCCGAAGACCCATTTGATAGCACCCCTGCTTGGAAATCATCTTGAGAAAAACTCTTTCATTGAAGGAGACACTAGTAGTAATAATCATAGTAGCATCTCTGTTATTTACTGTGTGCCAGCATTATGATAAGCAATTTACATATACCACGTCATTTCATTCTCTCTGAAGTAGGAACCATTGTCCTCATTTCAGAGTTGAGAAATTAATGGTGGATCAACTAGGAAATTCGCTCTAGTATATGCTGCTTAATAAATGGCAGAGTCCAAATATGAACCCTCATTTTGAAGGACCTTCCAGTTTGCTTACACTTAATATACATACAGCTTCAGTGATTTTACTGCCTTCTCATATGTAATCAATAAATCGTTTTAATATTGAGACTTTTTCACACTTTGATTTTTGAGCTCACTCTGATTATAACTAATTTACAGTCAGAGACACATTAGAACTGATAAAAAGTAGCATGCAAACTTTTACCTGTACAAATGATAAACACTAAGTATGATAAAAAAAATAAGGATGTATGTGAGCAAATACTTAAAACCCAAAGCTGGATAATAAGGTAGAAAATTGAAAGCAGTTAATTTAAGGTGGAAAAAGCATATTATATTTGGGATGTTTCTTCACAACGTTATCATTTTATAACACATTTAAGTTCACAGCTAAGAAGTGATAGACAAAAGATCCAGAACAAAGTAGACATAAAGTAGTCTATATGGTCAATTACTTGATATTCGGTCCCCATTTAAAAACCTTTGCCAAGGTTAATTTACTTTATTCCAGAATGCAGAAAATACTCCAACTTCTATTTCCAGCTTGGACATACTTTACCCAGCCCATAAAGTAGAGTTGACAAATAGCTCAGAATCATCCTGAAGGCTGCCCTTCCTTGGGGTATAAATATATAAACCATATATGAACCACACTGTTATGGTGAAGAGTAGGGGCTCCTGAGTCAGACTGCCTGATTTTGAATCCAAGCTCTGCTTCCCAGTCTAGCTGTGTGATCTTGACTTGTTTCATCTGTAAAATGGAATGATATTGCTGCTGACACCGTGAGGGCTAAGTGCCTCAGCAGAAGTAAGAGCCCAGCATCCAGTGAGCTCAATGTTAGTTAACACTGCTGTCAAGCTTGAATTTGAGATTGAATTTCCAAGTAATAGCTAAAATGTATCAAGTACTTTCTGTAAGTTTAACATGGTTTCTTGTGCTTTACATGCACTAACTTCTCATCATTTCCATTTCACAGATGAGGAACTGCAGCACAGAGATTAAGTCCAAGTCACATATGCCAGACGCAACAAAGCCAAGAGGGCGAGTCAGGAAATCTGACTCCGGAGCCTACACTGCTCTTGACCACTGTGCACACTGCCTCTCCGTGTTTGCTCACATTCAAATGTCCTTTTGGGAGGAACAAAAAACTCCTTCCGCCTCACTTGCCTCATGTAAAATAGGTTAACAACTACACCTATAGGAGATACTGTGACAAGTAAGGGGCATGAGGTTATTAATGTAATAAATTTTTGTAAACTCAAGCTGGAAACACATTAAGGACGTATTCTTCGGATATAAGCTCATACCTGGATTTACATATCACCAGTGTCTACAATACCTCAGCAGGTCCTCAGCAAACATTGTTTAATTAGGCACGGAGATTCAGGATATCCTTAAGATCACATGGTGACTCAGTAGTAAAAGCTGAACTGGAACCAGTCTCTCCAGACTTGCAGTCTAGAGCTCTTTCCACTACACTGCATTGCTAGACAGACGAGGAGTAATTATTCAGATGCACTGAAGGGTGTCTTTAAATGGAAGGCAGGAATGGAGCCTTGGCAGGATCTTAACCTGGGATTTATGAATAATGAACCTCTGGAGGCCTCACCTCCCACCTCTAATGAAATTGTACACAAAGTGGTGTGTGTGTGTGTGTGTGTGTCTCCAAGGCCATAGACCGGCCTGCGGAAGAGCCCACACTCCAATTCAGATTCTCTGGTTTTCAGTCCAAAGCTCTTTTCACTGCACAGCAATTACTTTCTTGTTCTGAAAATAATCTTTGAAAAGATTTCCAAAAATATATGTTTGCATGTGTGTGCGTGTTGTCAACATATCTCAAATAAATTTTTATAATAAATGCTCAAAAAAATTTATAATTTATGAAAGTTTTTTATTTATCCTAAAGAATCTAGTAAGTCACAATTCAGATGTTTGGACATACGGTTGTTGTTTAAAATAGGTGTTTTTGTTTATTTGTTTATAATGTCAGTTCCTACCAAATACTCCAGCAGGTCCTGATTTACCAAAACTAAAGAACTGTGGCCAAACACAGCCAGGTAAAGTGTCGCTGGGCTGTTGTCCTCTGACTACTGGGACTCGACAGAAAGCTGAGACTGGGAATTTGCACACAAACACAGATACACACATACACACACAGAGTAAGCAGAGGCTAGTCATGGTGGGTGTTGTAAAGAAGTCCAAGTATTTGGAGTGGGGCCAGGGGGTGAGAGACGGTCACATCATCAAGCAGAAAACATGGAAACTAATATATCCAGTGTGAACCTGCTAAGTGGACGCTTCAGCAGGTCTGTGAGCTGCAGTTACCCCTCTCCCTCCCACTTCCCCTGTCACTGCACTGCTTCCCCACCAAAACAGGGAGATGTGAAGCTGAGATTCACTAGACCCCCAGGAAGTTGTCCTTGAGGACTTCAGCAATTAGATCCTTAAAACCAAAACATGAATTTGTCATTGGTTAGTCTCCTGCAACTGGGACATTTTATCTCAAAATCCTGAATAGGCATGCAATTAAAGAAACTCCCCTTCAGCTTGAATGAAACCAAAAACCAGCATGCATCAGTACTGGGGTACAACTTGTTATGACTGACAGTTGGGATTTACACCTCTTGCTTTCCACTGCCTGACAGCTGAGTCATGAGGACTTGGCTCTTGGACAAAGAGGAGGCCTTTTTTTTTTTTTTCCCCCCCGGAGCATTTCCGAAGTTGTGTGAGAGAGTTAAGAGTGACAGATAAGAGAGGAGGTTTTGGCACTAAGCACCGGGCTGCTTCAGAGACAGCTGTGCCCAAACAGAACACAGCTCCACCGATCTAATCCCCTCAGATAACAGAGCAGTTATATTTAAAGAGAGTCAGGGAGGTAGGGGCACCTTGACCTTTGACACTGAAGCCTCAGACGGCATCATACAGTCTATCATCTGACGCTTATCTGTTCTGGACCAAACTCTTGCATCTATCCAGAATCACCTGGAGGATTTGTTGAACAGGTTATGGGGCCCCCAGTTCTCGGAGTTTCGTTTTGGCAGGCCTGGGGTGGGGCTGAAAACTTGCATTTTTAACACTTTTAGGTGACGCTGAAGCTCCCTGTCCAGTCCGGGCCTTGACTTTGAGAACCATTGCTGTGACAGCTGGGAATAAACAAAATCAGCCTTGCCCGCGGGGAGCTAAGGCGAAATGAAGGCCCCGCGAGTTCCAAAGCACCGAAAATGGGACCGTGCTCTCGTTGGAGGAGTCAAAGAAAAGGCCACCAAACTCGGGGAGCAGGACAGAAGATACTCTGAGTCCCACTGAAATTTACACTCCTGAGAAGCCCAAACTCGGCAGCTCCTCCGCTCTGGGCAGATTCGGAGCCTCTGAGAAGGTGAGACATTCAACCCCCAAGATTTTTTTTTTTTTTCCTTAAGACACGCCGTTTGTCCTCCCTTCCCGGGGTGCAAAACACACCCAAAGGCACAAAGTGAAAACAACTGTACGGGAGGAGGAACCGGCTGCCGCCCCCCTTGCAACGCCCCCCGCTCCCCATGGCGGGACCGTCCGCTAGCCAGCCCTGACCTCCCCGCCAGGTCGAGTTGGCGCTGTCGTCCCCCGTCGCCCTCGCCCTCCCCGCGGCCAGCAGCCAGAGTCACAGCCTCCCGCGCGCAGCCTCCCGGACGCGCCGCCGCCCCCGCGCACTGGCCCCGACTTCGCGCAGGCGCCGCAGCCGGCGCTCCCGGGCAGCTCGGGCAGGGGACGGGGGCGGACGACTCACCCACCGCCGCAGGGGGACTCCCGCGGCCAGCGGGAGCCAGTGGCAGCCCGAGACTGGGCCGGCCGTGCCAGGCGGCCAGCAGGCAGCAGAGGAGCGTGCCCAGCAGCGCCATCGCGGGCCGCGGCCGAGGGCCTGGGAGCCTCTGCTCGTCCCGCGGCTCCACACGGACGTCGGGTCCGGGGCCGGGGAGGAGGTGGAAGACCTCTTCGGGTGTAGACGCCCAGCGGTCACGTGCGAGGGCAGATTCCGCAACGAGTCGGTTCACTGGACCTTTCGCAGCTGTTTAAAGATTATCTGTATTTTAGTTTCTTAGCGTCAGTGACTGCCCTGAGGAGGAATGTGCTTGGGGCCACCTGGCACAGACCATCTTGCCTAAATGCCACCTGGCTCTAAGTGCGTGGGGCTTCTCCGCGGAAGTGATGCAGAAAACCTCGAAGTGTCTTGATCTGGGCGAGATGAGCAGAGGTTTTGGAAAGTATACTGTATCTCAGAGTGTGGTCCTCGGAACAGCATTGTCAGCACTACCCGGAAGGTCTAATTAAAAATGAACATTTCCAGGCCCACCCCAGACCTATTAAGCCACTAGCTCTATGGGTGAAGTCCAGTCCTTTGCTAAAGCTGTTAGAGCAGGCAGATAGCTAGATATGAGCTGAGAAAGGGGTACACAGACCAAATGGCACGAATTGGGCAGAAAGGAGGGGCACAAGCCAAATGCAGGAAACCACACGTCATGTAAGCAGTAGGGGTCCCTGGACAGAGAAAGAAAAGCAGGAACCTTTGGACTGACAAGGGGCTACCCACATCTTTTGGGGTGAAGAGTGGCCTGGAGACCAACAAAGAAAGGTGAGAAAAGTCAGGAATTTCCAGGGTCCGAAAGTAACCTTTTGCTTATTATGCCCTCATTTCAATAAAATTAGCCTTGCAGATCAGAAGTACCCATCATGCACCGATGCCATGACCCTTCTGATCCAGACTAAGGACTAAATTTCCCTCCTCCCTTTGGGAAGGTGGAGTTGGGATGATAATCAGGGAATGCAACCCCAAACCCTTCCCTCCCCAATGAATATTCTGCCCATTCATTTTTACACCCTATGTAACTAACTTGCCAAAGAAAACTCAGGGCAGCCACTCACCTGAACCTGCCAGCTCTCCCCTTGAGAGTGTACTGTCCGTCCGTTAATAAATTCTTACTTTACTTTTTTAACCACTGAGTCTTGTTTCTGAATTCTTTCTGGGACGGGACAAGAACTTGGAACACGGGTTCAGCTACCAGCAACAAAGCAATGGTAATGTTTGAGAACCACTCCTCAAAGACACTAGGTTTCAGTCTTTTGTTTGTTAGGGCTTTCTTTTTTGTTTGGTTTTGCAGCTGAGTTAGAACAATGTCTCAGGACCTTGTTCTGTGCATTCTAGAGGGACACTAAAATCACATATAGAACTGCTGGATTTTACTCTTCAAGGAATTCTTGAAAATACTCAGTCTGACAAAGAAACCAAGATCCTCAAGTTTTCTTGGGTTCAGTGTTCTATTATCACCATTTACGAGAACGCCAACCTCTTTAAGATACGGAAGCATGTAGTTTAAATTTATAGGTCGTGGAATTCCTTTGAAGAAGAAAAACCCCTCCAGAATTACTAACCTCGTGAAAGATGTTATAAAGTGTATTTGTTTCCCAACAGAGGAAACTTTATTTTGTATTCTGTGTAATTTAAAGTGTCTCATGAAAAGGGCTCTGAAATGGGAATCAGGGCGCCTCCATTTTCTGTTTCATGTCCTGCCAGCGCTGTTCAAGTCCTGCCTCAGCTTTAGGATGATTCAACAGCCTTTGGAGAACCAAAGTCCTTTCCAATTGTAGGAAGATATGGCCCTTGGAGTTTCTCAGTTCACAACCTCAAGAGTGTGGAGGGAAACAGGGCAGGAAAAAACATGGAAAAATGGATGTGAGAAAACAACTTTAAGAACAGCAAAATAACTTGTGTGTTTCTTGGACAAACATTTTGAAAGACAGAAAAAGGATTTTTTTTAATTGTAAAAATAGCAATTTCCACTCTTCTTCTTCCTCCAATTTCCAATACTTTTTTCTGGAAGTAAATTAGTTGTGAAATAATTTTTCAGTAAGTAAGCATAAAATGTGGCATACACATTTTGAAATCTAAGACATGCTTGCAGTTGTCAAAAGGCAATATATGAACTAATAAGTTGGAACAAAATCCTCCCTTCTACTCCCTCTACATTCTCTTGTTTCCCTTTATACCTCTCTCTAAGAAGCACAAAGCTATGGTTCCTTAACATCTCTGAGTGTACACCTCATGCCTGGGCATGTATTTGTAGGTCCCCATGTTCCCGGTGTAGGTAGAATTTGTTGTGAGGGTGTGTATCTGGGTGGGGGCAGCACCTGTGACAAGGTGGAAACTGCTTCTTACTCATTGTCAGGGGTCCATGATTGAATTTCACGTGACAGCCTTTAGCATAGATATTATCCATGAGACCTTAGAATTTCAGAGATGTCTTTCAGGGCCTGTTGGTCAAATTGCCTTTGAGCTTGATAATTTTTTCCTTTTTAACTGTGTTAGAAAACAAAAGGGCGAGGGAGGAGGATATAGCTCAGGTGGAGTGCTTGCTTAGCATGCAGGAGATACAGGAGATCCTGGGTTCAGTCCCCAGTATCTCCACTAAAAAATGGATAAACCTAATTACTTCCCTCCAAACAAACAAAACCAAAAAAACCTCCCAAGGGAAAAAAAAAAAAAAAAAAAACAAAGAGAGCAAACCAGAAAAGTTAGTACATTGACAGTTTACTGTATGAGACAGAATGCAGCTTGAAGGGCAGTGATTTGGAACTACCTTGTAAGCATTTAGGAAACAAAAATATCTGTTAGTTTTCTTCCCAGAAAAATGCTTTGGTCCACCACTGCAACCCTTGATCCTTTAACCTAGTGTAACTTTGCTTCCCATTTAGGCCATCCCAAAACCTTTCCATTTTTCACTCTGTGAGACAGTTATTATGCAAATTAATGCCAAGATGTAATCTGACCTAATTACAATGAGCTGAAGCTGAATCTCTATCCTTGCCCATGTATCTTTGAGAATAGAGAGGCCAGAAGCCATGCTTCTACTAGGGCATAGGCTGAAATCACCAAGAGAAAGCAGTCTTCCTCCCGAAGCAGAGAGGAAGGCTTTTACAGCAATTGGAGCGAACACCCTCTCCACATTTTGTTTCATGCTTTTAAAGACAAAGGGAAACTCTTTGATAGTCATGGTAACCTAAGCCAGACAATCTTATCTTGACGTTCAGTAATAATTGTACTTTCATATGTTAAGTCCTATAGCTGAAACAGAGCAGGACCCTGTGGGATCCTCCCTGATACAAATCCTTCCCCTGTCCCCCATTTCTTGTTTGTAGGAAATAGGGTTCACGCAACCTCCTTGACCCTCCCTGAGTTCCAAAGGGCAGATTGAAACATTTGTTAATCAGAGAAAGGAGGGAATGCAGAATAAGGAAGGAACAGTCAAGAAACAGTAGTACAACCTTGGGGCAGAGCTCTGGTTCCTCCTCAAGGAATATACATAAAAATACCTTTGAGTTCTTCTGCAGAAATTAGGGCCCCCACCCAGGTGGAGGATGGTAATTTCACGCTGAGCAAAAGATTCCTGGAGCACCACCCTGTTACCTCCCAACCAACCAATTAGAAGAAAGTCAAACACCCTGAAGCTCTCACTCCAAGTTTTGCCTATAAAAACTTTTCTCCGAAACCATCTGGGAGTTGGCATTTTTTTCCAGCATGAGCCACTCTTCTTCCTTGCTTGGCCCTGCAATAAAACTTTCTCTGCTCCAAACTCCAACGTTTGGGTTTGTTTGGCTTCACTGTGCATCGGGCTCATGGAACTTTTGTTTGGTAACATAGCTACACTTGAGGTATTTCTACTCATTATTCTAGTAAAGTAAGACAATAGTCAGGTAATAGTATCATTGTGGTGAATTGTGAAAGTTAAAGGAAGTTTTCTCATACATATATCTGTAAGCTAATTGGACCTTGAATTAACTTATAGAAACTTACTGAAAATACTGGGTTGATTAAAAATGAATATTGCGTATTTGTTCTGAAAAATATTTACTCTTTCCCCATCTCACCCCCCACCCCCAACCCCTCATAGAGGTTGGCAGAGGAGAGTTTCCCTAAGGAATGATTCAGGGAAAATAAAATCTTGTATTTTTCTGTCAGAAGAATATTTATCTGAAATATGATTTTTTTCAGAGGAAATAAAGGGGGAAATTGCAAGGTTTGCAGCTTTCAGTATTACTTACTAGTCAAGAGAACTTGGCCATGTGAGTCTAATTTTCAATTTCCTAGTGGGTAAAGTAAAAATAATAATTTCTGCTTTCTGTGCTTCACATTGTGGGTTTGAGAAAAATGTATAAAAAGTGTGTTGTAAACAATGGAATGCAAAATAACATTTTGTTTGTACTTCACAAATGCAAACCTTAGCCACTTACAAACAGATATTTACTTTCCTTTGATCACTGGATTCCAACAACTGCCCCCCACCCCAACCTGACCCCACCACCAACACACACAAACACATACAAAGTCATTCAAATGCCTTTAGGCAGCTCTGCACACTCCATTTTAGCATTTTTTAATGACTTAGTTCTCCTCCATGTACTTGTCTGGAGACACATCTTTATAGTTCAGATTAAAATTCACTCCCTTTTCCTATCTACCTTTCAACAAGAAATTTGAATTACATGACATTTTGATTACATGAGGTTTTGATTATATTTACCTTTTAATAAGATATTTTCGTGTGTATCAGTTTGTTTCTTCAGACTACATGTTTCTTTTCTTTTAATAGATTTTTTTTTAATTGGGGTTTTTTTTTTTTTTTTGAGGGGGAAGGGAAGGTAATTAGGCTTTTATTTATTTATTTATTTATTTTTTAATTACAATGTTAGAGATTGAACCCAGGACCTTGTGCATGCTAAGCACACACTCTGCCACTGAGCTATACCCTCCCCACAAGCTACTTGTTTCTAATACCGAGAGGTCCTCTGTGCAGCCCAGTTCACCATAACAAAGCTCTTTTGGATCCAGCCAAATGAATTTCATCATCACAAACTCTGTATGGAAGTATCAGGCAGAACTGTGGCATTTCCACATTTCCCTATGCTTCTGCTTATTTTTAAAATTATTATTATAAACAAAGTGCTAACTTTTCCCAGCCTAACTTTCTGCCATTAAAAAAGGCTAATTTATCTAAAACTCTCTAAGATACAATTCCCAGCCAGATTAGTGATATTAAAAACAACAAAATTTTTCATGGGTATACATTTTTATTCCAATTTGATTTGCTTTCCAATGAAAATTATAGAATGTATTCACTTCTTTATTTTTTTAAACAAATAACTTAAAACTTTAATGTGAAATTATAAAATGTGATAAATGTGCAGATCAAAATTGGTTTTGATGGCTTGCAGTAACAGGTTTTTAAAACAAGTTTTTAAATCATCATTGTCCACCTCCATGCCAGGGATAACCTTCTAATCAGAGATCAGCCGGGCTGGAATAGCAGTGTGGTACTGAGATTTGAGTGAACAGAAACATTATAGAACTTCTCCAGTCCCAGATCAGGAAGCTTTCTATGCCTTCTCATAGTGGCGAACAGCAACCACATCGCCAAAAGTAAGAGTCTGAAAGATTCAAAAGATAACCAAATCTTTTTACACAGGCACATTGGTAGCTGAAAAATTAGAAGATTATCATACATATGATTTAAGTATTATGCAAAAGAATAATGGAATTTACAAATATTAAATGCTGCATAAGCTCTTCATTTTTTAAAAAGAAAAGAAACTCTTACATTTATTGAGTGATTAACATGTATACATAGTTCATATCTCTAAAAGGAAATAAATAAAAAACCAAGAGTAAGTATCTAGATTCAGGTTGAAAGAATTCTTTTTGCTTTATATTATCAGGGTTATTGGGGCAAATTAGCTATCTGCTTTAAGATATGAAATTTTATAGTAGATTTTCATAACAGCTTTCAATTCGTAACCTCGATACAGATTGAAGATTTTTCAGAAAATTCAGATCATTTGTGCAAATAGTGTTTGGAATGACTTGTTCCAGAATCAGCAGGAAAAGGTAAATGAACAAATGTTCTCATTTCTTTGACTGTCTTGCTTTTTAGCCCATGTGAACCTTGGTGGTTACATGGGTATAATGTGCAACAGGGGCTCTTATGTCAAATCCAACTGGAAGAATTGCTATAAAACCTCTTTACAAAATTTAGGAGTTCTTTAGTGTTCATCATTTTCATGCAGTCATGTGATTTTCAAGATTGTGCCCTTGTCATCCATTACTTTCATTTCCTTTTTTGAACTCAGTCTTGCCTGATCACAGTCATTCATGCCAAAGCTGAGCTATCCAATTTTCTGTGTTCAGGAAAAAAATGAAGATAAAAGCATAAAGAAGAATTTTAGATTGAATCCTTTATAAATGATTTTTTTTTATAATCACTGCAGGAAAATGTGGGCAAATATTGGTTAACATGAAAGGAAAACTGTCTCTCTGCTGCCCACCCCAACTTCCATCCAAGAAAAGAAACATGACTATGTATGTCCTCTAATTCAACCCAACAGCTCTGACTGCTGTGGTCAAGGGAAGAAGTAAACAAATGTCAATTATCTTCAGTAACAAAAACAAAAAACCCTTTCTGCTATTATCTTAGAAGGAATATATGAAGCAACCCCCCCCCCAAAAAAACTACTTGAATTGACTACTTCAGCATTATCAAAATTGGCATTGCATTACGCAGTTCACAAAAAAGTGTCTGGAGTGCTAGATTAAGACATAACATTTTTTCCAGTTTTCCAGATGCTGCTCCATCATCAGTGAAATTATTTGTAAATTACTTTCTATGTTGTAATTTTTACATGACCATCCAATACTGAACAGACATGTTCTATAGGCATTTATGCATGAAAAAGAAAGACTAGAATAGAAGAAAGTCATATCAAAATGGTTCTCACAGAGGGGAAATTGGAAACGATTTTTCTATTTTTGTTACACTTTTCTGTTATATTCTAAATTATCTGCACTGAACTTGTATGAACTTTATAAACTAAAATATAAAATGTTTAAAGATCTCTTATTTATTACAGGAGCTATAAAGTAATTTTTCTGAGATTCAGCAAATCCATGATATAGTAATATCATCTTTATATATTTTCATGATGATTGGTTTTATATTTAGATTTCATTTGAGGATTGACATCTACAGTAATCCAACAGAAATTGTTCTTTTGACGCAATTCTAGCTAAATAAATGGCAACTTTTTAAAACAACACTTAAGTAGAATTTTTTTCCCTTTTTCTATCATTAAAGAAGCGAGTGGAGGAAACAATTAGTGAAGATATTTTTTATTTCTTCTGTTTTAAACGTGATTCAAGGAACTGCTGGTGACTTGGTGTTATTAAAGAAGGAAGGATGGAAGAAAAGGAGAGAGGGAGGGACAGGGAAGAAGATGAGAAATGGGGGGAGGCAAGGAGGAAGAAAGGTAGGATTGCTCTTACTCACCATGACCATTTTGCCATCCTTAATCTCTCTCACAAAATTTGTTTCTTTGCCATCCCATTTCTGCACATGAACAAGTCTGTCTCCATCCAGACTAACAACAGACTGGGACCAACAACAAAATGAAGAATATAGCAATAGGAACAGATCAGATTTCTGTTATGGAAATCAAATTAATTGATTTTGATAGGAGTAATATAATTAAATAAATAGTGATCAACAAATTATCAACATTAGTACCATTTCCTCTGTTGCTTCCAGAGTCATTATTATGAAAACTGTAGTAATTCACAATTTAATTGAAATGTATACATCTAGATGCAAAAATGTATGTATCAGAAATAAAAAAAAATCCTGAACTAACACTTTCTAACTAATTGCTCTACTCCTTTAAACAGAGACTTAGAATGAGGCAAGCTACTGATTTAGTCAATCTGAGGCAAAAGAGAGATTAAACAAAATGCAACCTGCCTTGCACCCGAAACTGTTAAATCCTTTCTGAAATACAAGTTGATATAAAATGAGAAAAACATATGGTAAACAAATAGACTCAAGATTTGACCTATAGCAAGTGTCCACTGTTCGTAGTACAAACTATGCACACTAGAATGCAAAACTAACCCTGGGTCCTTCTCTCTGAAGTGAAATACAGAGAACATTTTCCACTTCCCATCATCTAGGAAAAAAGAAGCCTTGGGAATCTCTTTTTTATTCCCTCCTTCCCATCCCCATCCTACAAGAGTGGCTCCTTACCTTACAGTTCCTGTCATCTGCAGTGGTTTCATCAAACTCTTCTCCCAGATGGAAACTAATCTCTGTGTTCTTGAATGTGCTTTGGGTCCTGATCACCACTTTGTCACCCTCCTGACTGATGATCACTGTTGGTTTAGTCACATTTCCCACCTGCCTAGTGGCAAAACCCACACCTAAAACAGCAAAAGGAAGCAATACAGTCAGCTGCAACTTCCCAAATAGCTCGCAAAGCAGGAATCTACTTTCCTATCTATTTGCTTGTTAGTTTATGGAGGTACTGAGGATTGAACCTAGGACCCCGTGCATGTTAAGCACACTGAGCTATACCCCCAGCCCCTACTTTCCCATTCTGGAATCCATGTCCTTAAGTGTAAGTTTCATTAGAGTATGTTTAGCCCATTAATCATGCAAGACAACTACTGAGCTATAATAGTAAGTGGATGGTTATTTGGGTGGATAAATAAGTAGATGCTGGAGAAAAATCAGAAAAGGCTTAGAAGGTTCCCATCCTTCACAAAATATCAAATGCTCCGTTATTTGGCCCTAGGCAAGAAAGCAGGAAAATGCCACATTCAAAAATCCATTCCGTGGCAAATGCACAACCTAGCAGCCGATTATGACAATGTGATCTGTCTTTGTCTCTTGCTAATCTGATGGGTGAGAAGAGGAATCTACAAGTATTTGAAGGTGCAGGTTAGGAAGAGAACAGCACATCTTATTTTTACCTACCTAGAGCCTTCATGTACTCATCAAAGTTCTGACTGTCCGTCAGCTTCCAGGTAGCACAGAAAGCCTCCACCATCCTTGCCCCTTTCCCGTTAGCTTCAGAAACAGGTAAGAGAGGCAGAGGCAAGGATCTTGCCAGTGCAATTCGGAAGATCCCTTTGCACCTCACAGCAGCTCCCGCCTTCTTATTTAGAAAAGAGGCGGGCAGAAAGCCAGGGATTTGAATTGCGAACCCACCCCTCCAGTGCCCCTCTTTCCTGGAGGCTGCTGCAGGGGCAGGGGATGGGAAGGGGGGCTCGAGCGAGGTTCCAATCCTCTTTGTGATTGGCTCAGGCCACTGGGTTAGCAGAGTAGGTCGAGTTCCTCCCAATCCTCACGCTGCAGCCCTTCTGCCTGAGAAATCTGTGCAAAGACTCAATGCGGCTGGAGTCAGGGAGCGGAAAATGAGAAGGGTCTTTCAGGTTCAGCTTGAAAACTTGGCAAAAGCCATTTCAGACTGTGAGGAAAGAAAAAAATGCACAATAGGACATTCAGATTGATTTCCGTTCATGACAAAGCTGGTTACAAATGAGGACCCCTCTTAAAGAAAACCACTGAAACGCCAGACTTTTCAGACCAAGGAGGCTGAATAGTGTCTTTTATTTTCTCTCATATTTATAGAGAGAGCAAAACACGAGTTGGAGTATGCCAAACTAGGGAAAGAGGAGGGGGAGGAGGTGTAAATGCCCTCCCCAGATTGTGCGGCTAGAAGCCTACTCCGAGTATTGATGGGACACTAATTTTGGCCTCTTCCCAACACAAACTGAGTGAATTTAAAGATCCCATTGTCCTTTCTAAGAATATGAGAACCAGACTGAGATGGGAAATGGACCTAAGGAGGAGTATGGTCAGGATTCACTAATGAGCTACAAAAATAAAGCAAAGCATGCTCTTTTTCCCTCCTTCAACAGATTATAGACTCCATGTGGAAAAGCTGGACAGAAGGTCATTTGCTAAGATTTTAAATGACCTGCACTACAGAACCTTTTGATTTCCTGAGGTCACATCGACATAAATAGTCTATACACTAGTTGGGAGTAAGCAATGAGGGGAGGGCGAGAACTGGAGAAGCAGTGAGAATCAGAAGACCTTTGGCTTCAGTTTGTCTCTGTTTAGGGCATCTCAAGAATGGCAGGATTCCCCCAGGGTTCTAAATAAAGTATTTAAAGGAGAACTCGAACTCCCCTTTACCTGGAGGTCCTCCTGCTTTACTAGTGTAGACTACCGATGGAAAGCTGGTCCCAACCTCCCTGCTTTATAGGGACAGATCAGGGGGCTCTGATTTGGCAACCTTTGGTCTTCTCTCCCTTCCCCCACTTTAAACCTCAGCCCACTGCTTTTTGGCTTCTGTCCACAGCAAATACAAGAGACAAGGCTCAGAAAGCATCTGACTCCAACTCTCAGCTCTTTGATTCTACTTTGGTGTCACAAAGGTACCTCAAAGTGCTCATTTAACATAAACCCAGTCTTTCCCCACACCTGGTCTTCCTCCAGTTTTCACCACGGCTGTGAGTGGCATCATCAGCCCCCTAACTGGACGACCCAGAAAACATGGAATCATTTCTAACCCTTTACCCTCTAAATCAAAGTCAGTGTCAGGGCCTTCCTATTTGCTTCCTGAATAGTGCTCTAATTTGTAATTCTCCCCATTCCCCACAATCACCATAATTCAAGCAACCACTGCCACTAGTCTTATGACAGTAGCCCCTTAACTGTTCTCCCTGCAGTCACGTCTGAGGTCCTGTTCAGTTTCACTGTTTGTTTCACTACATTGAAGCCTGAGTGACCTTTTAAAATACAAATCTGCATCTTCCTAGTGACTAATGGCACCGAGCACCGTTTCATGTGCTTCTCTGCTGTTAATATATCTTCTTTGGTGAAGTAACCTTTGTCCATTTTTAATTAGATTGTGTCTTTACTGAATTATGAGTCCATTATATATTCTAGATAAAACTCATCAGTTGAATGTGTTCTTCAAAATTTTTTTCTGTGCAGAGTTATAGATACAGAGAACAGACAGGTGGTTGCCAGAGGTGGGTGGGGGGAGGAAAGGAAAAGATGAGGGAGATTAAGAGCTACTAACTTCAGTTGCAAAATAAATGTCACAAGTATGAAATATATAATGTGGGAAGTATAGTCAATAACTGGTAATATCTTTGTATGGTGACATATGGTAACTAGACTGATCATTGTGATTCTTTTGAAATATATAGAAATATCAAATCACTATGCTGTGTAATAGGAACTAACATAGTGTTGTAGGCCAGTTATACTTCAAAAACAAACAAACAAACTCATAAGACATCAGATTTGTTGTTATGAAAAGTGGGTGGTGAGGGGGGAAGGGAATTGGATGAAGGCAGTCAAGAGATACAAACTTCCAGTTCTAAGTAATGTACAATATGATAGATATGATAACACTGCTGTATTTTATATATGTAAGTAATTAAGAGAGTAAATCCTAGAGTTTTCATCACAAGGAAAACATTTTTTTCTATTTCTTTAATTTTGTATCTATACAAGATGATGGATGTTCACTAAACTTATTGTGATAATCATTTCTTCTTGGACGTTAAGTCAAATCATTATGCTGTACACCTTAAACTTTTACAGTGTTGTATGTCAATTATAACTCAATAAAGCTGCAAGAAAACTTTACATATTTTTTGTTTTCTTTTTAAAATTTATTCATTTATTTATTTTTATTGAAGTATTGTTGGTTTACAATGTTGTGTTAATTTCTGGTGTACAGCATAGTGATTCAGATATATATATATATATATATTCTATATTCCTTTTCATATTCTTTTTTATTATAGGCTATTACAAGATATCAAATATAGTTCCCTGTGCTATACAGTAGGTCCTTGTTATTTAACTGTTTTATGTATAGTAGTTAGTATCTATAAATCTAAACTCCCACTTTATCTTTCTACTCACCCCCATCTTTTCCCCCTTGGTAACTATAAGTTTGTTTTCTATGTCTGAGTCTCTTTCTGTTTTTTAAATAACTTAATTTGTGTTTTTTTTTAGATTACACACATAAGTGATATCATATGGTATTTTTCTTTCTCTTTCTGGCTTACTTCACTTTCTGGCTTACTTATGACTATCTCCAGGTCCATCCATGTTGCTGCAAATGGCACTTTTTAATTCATTTTTATGGCTGAGTAGTATTTCATTGTATAAATATACCACAGCTTCTTTATACAGTCACCTGTCAATGGACATTTAGGCTGCTTCCATATCTTGGCTGTTGAAAATAATGCTGCTACGAACAAGGGGGTGCATGTGTCTTTTTCTTTTCATTTTCTTGATTGTGATCATGGTTTCATTAGTGTGTCAAAATTAATCAGGTGTACATATTAAAAGTGTGCAATTGATTTTATATCAATTATGCCACAGTAAAACTAGTTTTAAAAATCTAAATCTTACCTTGTTCCTCTCCTGCTTAAACTCCAAATGGCTTTTTTCTGCTCTCAGGTTGAAGACCAAAATTCCTAACATTGCCTATACCAGGCCTGCCTCTAAAATTTGAAGGACTTGGAGTAAGAATCTAAACAGAGGCTCACATGCCACATGTCTAAACAACAAAAGTTATGGATCAAGCAATGCCCACAGCCTGGCCCAGAGTCCCAGCCAGGACCCAAAGCCTACCACCCTTTCCTGACAGGCCAACCCTGGCTGCTGGCAGGCCTGAGCATTGGCACGGATCTGGTGTGGCAGACACGTGGAAGCTGGTCTGGAGCCCAGGGTTTCCGGTCAGTGACTAAAATCTCATCAAACTGCGATGAAGACTAACTTGGACTTGCTGTTGTGCTGACATGAGCCCGAAGATGACACAGGCTACAGAGTAAAGTCTGGAATGAAACAAACCCAGAGGAAGCAAAGCTTACACAGTCAGATGCATCTGACATCACTCGAATCTTTGGACCAAGTCCCTAAATTTAGCCCCATGCATGAACTTTCATACTTTCTCTTTTCTGCTAAATCTCGGCAACTAATTAATCCATTTACATAAACCATCATCCATGGCAGCAGTTCTCAGACCAATTTATTTTGTTACATCAGAATATTCTTGTATGTTCCATTTAATAAAACATATTTACACTGGTAGAATGTTTAATTATTATTCTAAAATATAATAAATCATTTCTTTTTTACAGTCCAAGAATATAAGATTGTCGAGAGCAGGGCCCGTGTACTAGACATCATCTTAGTGCCTTACTGATGGTGATGCTGAGAAATTCGTCCATCCTCATTTATGTCTTCCACACTTTAGATAAGGAAAAGATACGACACTATACTTATTCTAACGCAAAGCATGTATTTCTGTAATTCTGATTTTTTACACCTTATATAAATCATAAAAGCTTGACAATTTAGAGATAATTTGGGGGAAGCTGTATATTAATTTACTAATAAGCAGAAGAGAATATTGTTATATAGATGTTTATAGTAGACATTTTAGGAAAAACCACTTGACTATTTTGTAATTCTCTAAACTGCCAAATTTAGTCTTACTATTTTTACCTATTTAGAATATGATAGATTTATACCTAAGAATGGTTGCTTTCAAATAATAGGTTATTTGCTCTGCTTATTGAGGACTTTAATGCAAGAGAAAGTGAAAGAATTGAGAAAAGACAGTGTTGTGCTAAGGAGGATTCAACTGATAGATATTTTTTCAATTTTCCTAAACCTAGGAGCAATTTATGATCTTGCTAAGGCTTTTATAATATAAATGCATCCACAAGCTCAAAAGAGGAAAGAGGGTGACAGATCGACCCCTCTCTCAGGTCTGTTGCGTCTCTGTACTAACTACTGGCAATAAAGACTCCAAAGAATCCATGGCAAAAATTATTTTTAATAGCGAAATAAAAGAAACAAAGAAAGATAAGTTGCTTTGGGAGATGTTGGCAAAATCTCCACATGGGGTTCAACTTATGGTAATTTTTCCTTCCTAGGAAAACAGAAGGTTTTAATACAATTTTAATACTGTTTTTCAGCCAAGTAAGCCAACCAAGGTTATGACACTATTTCCTGTAAAACATCCAAGGATCTGCACCAAAAAAGATTAAATAACATTCAAAGTACTCGCCTGAGGTTCTTTTTGTTCTTTTTGTGTTATGACACAAAATAAAATAGTACTGGAGTATCTTGATAGTTGGAAATGAAATATGATTACACCATGAAGCACCATTGACCCACAACCTCTCCATGATGGGTAATATCTTCAAACAACACCCTCTGCAGAAACAGTGGTCCAGAAATTCCCAAGGGGCTCAGCGGCCTGTCATGTGCACACCTGCATCACACTCTCTACTCCCCAACAATCAATCAACTAAACAAGCTCTAGGCTTCAGAGTGATAAGGATTCCAACCTTCAGGCAGGAGTCAATGCAATATGGTAAAGGGAATTTGATGGAGGAGGTGTGTGGGTAAAAAAAAACCTGTGAATTATCTGTCCCTTAGTGTTGTGATTTTTTTACATTATTGCACTTTATAAAATGTGGACTCGACTAGAAAGGAGATGCACTTCCAGATGTGACACAATCTTAAAAATAAGTGTATTCTTTTACTGGAGAATGAAAAGCTAATAAAGACTATCTGTTGAGACATGGACTATCTTTCCAATGTCTTTCTCATTCTTTTTAGTCTTCTGCAGTTTTCTTCTCCTTTTACCTCCCATTACCTAAGTATTCCACTCTTCATATTTTCTTAGGTATAAAATGTAGAGAAAGGCTTTTATATGCTTCTAGATCTGACAAAGTGACTTAGGAGAGAACTTTGTTCCAGGTTTGTTACGACAGAGGTATGGGACCTTCTCGCCTCAGGCCATTTATATGTCACAGCTCTGCCAAGAACTCCTCTCCAGCCCCCTAGCTAACTCCCACTTGTCTTTTAGAGGTTAGCTCAAATATTACTTACTCAAGTAAGACTGGATCAGAACCCTAATTATATCACCCCATGGTTTCATTGATGTCTTCTAAAACATATCTTCATTTTAATTAAACACTTTTCTAATCAATTGTTTAATACCATAACTCTCATCGGAACATGAGTTCCCTGAAGCAGCTATTTCTCTTCAAGGCAATCTTTACCCAGATTCCAAGGGCATATTTCACAGAACTAGAACAAATAATTCTAAACTTTATAGGGAAACAAAAGACCCCAAATAACTCAAACAATCCTTGAGAATCTTGACTCTATTGATTGCCTTGGGTAGAATGGTCATTTTAACAATATTAATTCTTCCAATCAGTGAGTTTGCTATATTTTTCTTTTTTTAAATGTTGCCTGAATTTCTTTCATTGATATCTTATCGTTTTTAGAGTATAAGTCTTTTACCTCTTTGATTAGATTTATTTCTATGTATTTTATTCTTTTTGATGCAATTGTAAATGCAATTATCTTCTCAATTTCTCTTTCTGATAGGTCATTGTTAGTGTACAGAAATGCAACAGAATGGCTTAACTTTGTATCCTTCAACTTTACTGAATTAATTTATTAGTTCTAATAGTTTTTGGTAGCATTTTTTAGATTTTCTATGCATAGTATCATGTCATCTGTAAAGAGTAACAGCTTTACTTCTTCTCTTTATCTGTATTTAATTTTTTTTCTTGTTTGATTTCTGTGTCTAGGACTTCCAATACTGAAAGAGTAGGAAATTAACTAACAAAATAGCTTCCCTATTGCTAAAGCTGTTTGCTGATTCATTCTGACCTAAAATTCTTACAACCTATTTTTCTCGGACAAACTCCCATCTCTGTTTCACTTGCTCAACTGCTTTTGTGCTAAACAGCTCCCAACCTTTCCATCATACTCTCCACTCCCTATACATTCTTTACCTGGAATAGCTTATCCTTTAACCCAGAAGCTGTGTTCCAGGAAGGTAGTCATAGGCTGATAGTCTCAAAAGAATGAACAGACCCTCCAGAATTTATCCCTGACTCCAGGTGGATTCATCAAGATTATGAAGAATACAGCACCCTGGAAAACACCCTGATTGTTTTTGCCTTTCTGTTTCACCCAGTTTTTCTATAAAACCTTAGGACACCAACCCCAAGATGAATGAATTCAGCCTCTAAGGCATTCGCCTGCTATGACTCCCCTTTGCCTGGCAAAGCAATAAAGCTGCTCTTTTCTAATTCTCCAGAAATTTACCTCCAAGTCTCAATTCAGCTATCAGGGTACAGAGACCGATTTTAGGGCAACAATACTGTGTTAAATAAAAGTGGTGAGAGTGGGCATCCTTGTCTTATCTCTGATCTTAGAAGAAATACTGTTAGCTTTTCACCATTGTGTATGTTGTTGGCTGTGGGTTTGTTTATATGGCTTTTATTATGTTGATGTATGGTCTCTCTGTATTGACTTTGTTGAGAGTTCTTTATTATAAATGGAGAGTGGATTTTGTAGAAAGCTTTTTCTGCATCTATTGAGATGATCATACAATTTTTAATCTTGAATTTGTTAATGTGGTATGTCACATTGATTGAGTTGCAGTTATTGAGCCATCCTTGCATCCCTGGGATAAGGTAATGACTCCCAACTCCTAGGAAAGGTACACACATACATATATATTCCTTCCCTGAGGGGGAGTTCCTGAGTATGGGAAGACAGGACATATGCAGTTTAAGAAACCAAATTCAAAATCACCATTGTTTTTACTTATAGTATCAAGGGAAAGCATGCAGTTTTTATCAAAGAGGGAATGTGTCATAAAATATTGAAGTAATGCTTTGATTTAAGATCTTGGAGAACCTTCAGGAGAGGATAGTACTTCTGTCTCCTTGAACATCTTTTCAAAGCTGTAACAGGTCAGAATTGAGTTAAAATTTATAAATTTTTTCAGAAAGGGTCAAATCATTATTACATACAGTCTTTCCACTTAGAGACCATAAGATTTTAGATCCATTTATTCGAAAGTGTGATACTTCTTTCAATAATGTGTTTATCTTCTACATGTAAGTTTGTGTTCTCAACCTTTTTACTCTCTTCAAGATAGAGTTTGGTTGCAAAAATAATTAAAACACAAACAGAATGAAGCAAAACTCCATAACCCAGGGATTATTACTTTTAATCTTAAATCTGGTCAAATCCAGCATTTAGATAAATTAGTATAATAATCTTTGACTGCCCTATGTTAAAAGCCTATTATGAGAAGATTTTCTTGTTTTGACTTTTCAAGATTACTGCCTAGGTTCAAACCACAAGGTTTCTTACACTAGGTATCTGCATACTTATTCTTAGATAAATTATCTAACCACTTTTGCCTTGTATCATTGTCTGGAAATGATGATGTTATTCTGGATCATCAGTTAGGTTTCTTCTGTCTCTAAGTTAGTCCTAGGATTCTTTGGCACTTCTACAACATGTTGGTCCATTTTCAAATTTAACCTCAAGGAAACTCCCTCAGAGAAGTTAAGAGATCTTTGACCTATTTATGTTAACAGTCATTGTGGGGTCCAAAGACATCTGGCAGATTCCTGCTTCAAGGCCCCTCAGGTGCCTGGTTGCTGCCCTTTAAATATAATAAAGAACATTCCTTGTAAGTTCTAGAATATCTATATTAATAACATTTACCTATTCAATATAACCTGAAGAGATTTATTACTTATTTGATAATACTTCCCATGCAATTTAACATACCAAATGAACCGAAGTAGTTTAATCTCTCTCTTTGGGATGTTTCACGGCCCTCTGAAGCATCCCAGAGTTAGCTGGAAGTCAAAAGAACTTTAATTAAAATTTGATATTTGGGAAGCTTATTAAAAAGTTTGAAAACACTTGGTCAGGTAAAATCATGTCACTGTGAAAACACTTGGTCAGGTAAAATCATGTCACTGTGAAACAATACTTACTCATTAAACCAAAATAACAATAAAATATTTCAAAGGCAAAAACAGAACAGATTACTTAAGAGGTAAAGAAACTGCAATCTGTTATCAAAAGCAGATTAACATTTTAAGAAAACTTGATTCTTTTAACAGAGAATCAAATTCCAGTTTTGTACTAGCTTACTTTTAACAACCAAATTCATTTACTTATTTAAATCGATCTAAATTTAACCAGTCCTGATCATGCACAAAGCTCTTTTCTCAGGGATCCTTTTCCACAAAACTTCCATCACTTTCTGTATCCATATTAGTTTTTCCCTTATTTTTTTCCCACCCAGAACAACCAGCTTCAGAACAAACCTACCTTCCTCTCCCTCAAAATGTAATTCCATCCCTTACATCTTTGTTTACTGAAAACACACATCCTACTTTCCTTGCACACTGAAATGTTTCCCTTATTATTTAAGTAGCTTTAATTACATATATTATAATTTTAACCCTTAAAAACCTAATCTCTATCAAAATCAAATAACTGTAAATGACTTGTCATACCAGCATTTCTTGATTAAATAAAGAACAAAACTTATTCTTTAGTTTTCTTCTCCTAAGAAGGCAAGGGTAGATAAACTTAGACCTGCCCAACAATTAATGTTTTAATATTTTGTAAGTAATCCAGATAGTCAATGAGTTCTCTTCATTTAACTTAGTTTCAAGTTTCAAGTTACAAAATCTGGAGAGACTATTTTAGATAGACATTCCCAAAACATATTTATTCCTATAGAGTTGACCTAAAAGCTCTTATTTTGTTTACTTTCCTTGAAAGTTTTTCACACCCTGTAAAGACTAGATTTGTAAGACAAGAGCAATTTTGTTTCCTCATTTAGCTCAGGGGAAAAGCCTTCCCCCCAAAATTCTTATCAGGCTCCAAATATCAGCTATGGTCAGTTTAGTCAGACTGATGGCCTCTCACTTTGGAAATCTAATGGAAAAGTTGTGGGATCTTCCCTGGGTTTAAGAAATTCTCTAATTATGGACTTTGATTGCGCCTTTGATGTGAAGAGGCTTGCCTGTAGCCTCAGCTGGTCTCATTTCTAAAGGAAGCCTGACGGTAGTAGCTCTGCCAGGGACCTCAGTGCTCCAGGCAACAGGGCTCACTTGAGAAACAATATGGGGGGGAATGGAGACATCCTATTGCTTGGGATTGGAGTGGGCCCCCAAGGCCAAGAGCAACCATTTTTCTTGGTGAGTGCCTTTTTCATTAAGGTCCCCAAAATGAATTATTGTCTGAAATTTAGTGAGCAAGTCCCTTCTCAACTAGAGGACAGGGCACTCAGGTATGAGCAGAAACTGATGTGCAAAGGTAAAATTTTCCAGCAGGCAGCTGAGGCGCGGTTTGATTGCCTTGGTTTGGGGCTTTCCATCGACTCCTGTTATTACACAGGACTGGGAGGACAAGGGTCCAGTGGAATCAGACAGAGTAGGTGGTGGCCCCTTATCTAATAAGAAAACAACTTTCCTACCTGCCACGTCAAGGGCTACCCGAGACTCCTCTGGAGAAATGACCAGGTGTCCTTTGGGAGCCAGGGAGGGTTCTGGGCCTATCAGTCTTTGGTCCTCTCGGCCACCATTTGTTTGGGAGCCCCAAGCCCTGTTTGGGGCTAGGGGCAGTCCCGCTTCCAGTGGCCTTCTCATTTGTATATTGGGCAGATTCCTGGTGGACTTTTTTCCATCCTTCCCGTGGCCTTCCTGGCAGCACTTAAAACAAGTCCCTTCTTGTCAAGACAGTTGCTCTGATCCAGGCGTCCTGGACCCTGTCTTCGCCATGGGTCTTTAAAAGGGAGGGTAACCCCAAGGTGGTGCAGGGGCTAGGGCTGCCGCTAAGAATTGTGCCTTTTGCTGTTGTCCCTGAATCCTTCTTGTCTCTCCAACTGTGTCTCTACTGTGAAATACTCTAAAAGCCAGACCCATGAGCTAATTCATGAGCGTCTCGGGTTTCCAGCTGCCCAGGTTGGGTGTTAGGGGTAGATGGTTGGGAAGACTGTCCCCCTCCGAGCTGGGGGAGGTAGGAGTTCCCAGTTGTGGACCTTGGGGAGGTGGACCCATAAGGGGTCATCTAAAACATTGAGCTCCTGTGGGGGAAGGAGGCGTTTTAAAGGGACATGAGGCAGGCGCACCCGGCAGGACTTCCTCAGACCTGGGTCTTGGAATCAGGTCAGGAACATTTGGACACATGGGACTTCCTTCCATTTACCTTCCCTTTGTAATTTAATGACCCAATGGGAGAAAAAGTGACCAGAGTCCCAGGCCTAAATCCTTAAGAGTGGGAGGGAGGAGACCTAGGCCCTGAGTCAACTAAGTGGATTACCTTCTGCAGAAGCAGAAGGTAAACAAATGAGCTGAAGGGTAGGGCTAGAGTGCACCGAGGTAGTAATAATGAGGCTCAGGTATCAATACAATAGCCTAAGGAGGCAGGAGAGGAGGACATAAGAGAAACTCAGGGCGAAGAGAGGTGTGCAGCCACGATGCTTCCCAGAGTAGAGAGGAGATGGCAGGAGCCTCATCTTCACACCTCAAGCACTCATCCAGGTGCACTCGGTATTCAGCAACCACCCAGTCTAATTCAAGGCAAACAAAATAATTCTACTGATGTAAAACTTTTGAGATTAAAAAAAAGTTGTAATCCTTTTGTGATAGGCTTGGGGAAAAGAGAAGAAACTAAATAACTACGCCTGAGTTTTTCGAGTAAATAAAGCTGGAAATCTCATAAATTTCACTTTAACATGAGTCTTATTAAAATTTTGATTATGTCCTTTATGAGGAGCTGTATACTTACTCATCATCGGCAAAAACTTTCATTTTGTTGTTACAGGAATATATGCTCAATTCATTGTTTTCTTTCAAGTATTTATGGCTCACAAAATAGCCCTAGTCACCATCAAGGAAAACGCTCAGCAAAGACTCATTTTAATTGTTCATGTCAATTTTGAAACAATTAGCACATTGAAGAAACCACACTTATAGATTTATCCCTCAAAACCCTCCATTTTCTCATTTTTTGCATTTTGTAGTTTTCACTATATCCATTTTGGTTAGTATAATATGACAATATGTAATATAGCAATAAAGTGATTTTACTTAATTTAAATAAAATTGTTCAGTATGTTATAACACGTTAAGATATTTTAAATTTTCAAAAATGAACTGCTTTAAAAAAACCTAGCTGTTCAATTGACCAGCTTAATAGTTAATGTATGTTATTCCTCAGACACATTTTTATAGTTAGAAATGAAATGAAAAGAGTTAGAGTTAATCCACACCAGAAGTGGTTATAACAATGAACTGTTAAAAAATTCAATTAATACAAAAAAAGGCAGGAACAGAGGAAAAAAGGAACAAAGAACGATGGAATTTGACAAATAGAAAACAAAGAGCAAGATGACAGGATTTTTTAAAAGTCCCAAGTATATGCTGTTGTTGACTGAAATAAATGCAGTCCCTCAGAGCGATCTGAGAGGCTGTCATCCCGGCTCAAGTCCTCCCGCCAAATAAAACATAACTCTTAATTTTTAGGCTGCGCATTTATTTCAGTCGACACTGTCTGCAAGAAATTTTATTTTAAATATAAAGTTGCATAGGTTAAAAGTAAAATGATAGAAAATATATCATGCAAGTGCTAATCATCAGAAAGCTGAGTGTGTGTTATTATGAGATAAACTAGACCAGGACAAGGAAACTTAGTAGGGATAAAGGGGGATTTTATAACTATGAAAGGGTTATCAACCACTGTTTTTTGCAAAGAGACATAAGTGAACATTTTAAAGTCATGAAAATATTCTCCATATTGACTGGGTTGCTGGTTACCTGGGTGTGTACGTTTGTAAAAGCTACCAAACTGTACACTTTAAATGGACACATTTGTTGTTGTAAATTTGTTGATGGGAATTTGTTGTTGTAAATTACATCTTAGTAAAGTTAAAAAAGAAAAAAACAAATGATGCTTATCAAATAAACAATAAGTGGGTTAGAGTTGTATCATAGCACAGTGATTCCAAACATATGTTCTTTGGCCAGACTGCCAGGGGTTAAGTACTGCCTCTACTCTTTACCATATATGAAAGTAGCTAAATTAGTTAACTTTTCTGTGCCTCAGTTCTTCTTTAAAATGGTCATTGTCATAGTTAAATGGTCATTGTAAAGATTAAATGAGTTAATACATATAAAATGCTTAGAATAGTGTCACAGTAAGTATTGGATAGATGTTAGCTATTGTCAGATTCTACATCCTCCGCTTAACCCTGATTAACAGCTGATGCTTCTGACAATTTATAACATTGCTTTAACACATCAAAAGGAGAAAAATAAGAGGAGGAGGGAAAGAAAGAAATAGCCTTTTACTGCAAATCAGGTTTTAACCAGGAAATTAACTAGAATTAGTTTGCCTGACTTGATTTTTATCTTGAGCAACAACAAATGTCTTCCTGTAATTGATTTGCATAGTTGGCACACACCCTGTGGGGAAAGACAGCAGCCAAATGCGATTTAGAATTGTTGCCAAGAACTCTTGTTACTTGATTTGGAAACTCTCAGGAGGAACCTCTGGGCTGTGTCCTGTCACACTTTACACATTGGATGTACTTAATAAGTATATGTGAATAAATTAATGAATGGAAGGGTGTGGGACTCATTCTGAGTTTGTGACACTAGTGGTCCTGCTTTATAACCTTACAAAAGAAAAACCCAAGAAGAGAACAAAATATGTTGGTCCCAAAGGAATTTGTTTCTTTAAGAAGCTTCTTAAAGTACTGTGTAGCTCTACCATTTCCGCTGTAAGATTTAGAAGCATCCCTGCTAACTGCTATCCTAATGGGCAATGACTCTAAATATTTTTTATTTTGTACTCCATCAATTAAAATTGTTTATCCACCTCATATGTGTGTATTTATTTATTTATAACCTATATAGATAGATTGCCATTATAACACATATAAAATATAAATTGAAGAGAATGAAATGAAAAAATAAATAATATTTTAATATATTATCTTGCTAATTATAGACAGCTTCATATTACTGTCAGCTACTATTTCAAGGCCAAATATACACTTGAGGTTGAGTATTACTTTCAGTAATAATGGACATAAATTCACATTTCAAGTGGCCTTCTTGTAATTGTAAACTTTCTTAGCTAACTTTATTTTTGTTAAAACTACTTATGCACTCCCAATTTACATCTTAGAACATGCACTAGGAGTAAGACACACGCTAGCACCCATTTTTTGTTGTAAGGTTGTATGTTACTAGCATTGTTTTAAATCCTCAGTTTTTTAAAGGTATTTTTCCAATCATTGTGCCTCATTTTATGTTTAGTTTAAATAAAACTAGATAACAGTATTTATGAATTTGCTTAATTGAGTTCACATACAATACAGTAAATCAAGGTGAACTGAAATGGGATGAAAAGTGGGACTTACTGTTTGTCATGCACTCTTTCCTCAGGATAGACAAGTGACAAGTGACTGATGTGTGCCCAAGTAAAGGACCAAGGCCAATCCATATATGTATCTGAGTAAAGATTAATCTATATCTAATTTTATATAAAGTTAAATATGAAAGGGAACATTCATATCTTCTTCTGGAACCTTAATAGGTTATCTTGCTGACTCACTGGGATTCATACAGCCTCCTTGAGCAAGCATTAACCAGGAAAGAAGGCCCATAAGCCCCATAACGGGGAAAGAAAACTCAAGGATAGTGGGTATGAATTAGCCATCCAGACCTTTCTACACTTTCTACACCTTCAGACACATTTCCTTTGTGAATTCCTTCCCCCATGACTCTGAGGCATCTCTTTCATGCATTCCCTCTTTTAGAACATGATACCCTCTTCATTCTACTAATGAAGCTGTTTTTAATTTCAGTAAGAAAATAGAAGTAATTAGAAAAGGACTTCTCTCTGCATCAGCATATTCACCAACATGAAGTCTACTTAGAAATCATAAGTTGAAGATGTCTGTTATGTATTCAAGGCAGATATCAAGTAGACTTTTGAATATGGCAGTCTGGAGCTCAGAGTAGAGATTTATGGTTAATTTATACATTTAGGAGCCATAGAAGCATATCCTTAGTCCTTAGAGCCACAGGGCTGAATTAGATTATCAAACTCTTAGGTTCTAAGGAGTGAATGTGGACAGTATAGAGAAGTGACTCAAAGACTGAGTCTTGGGAAGTCTCCATTATTAAATCAAGAAGAGTAGAAAGATCAAGACGAGAAAGCTGAGAAAAAGAGGCCAGTGAGGTGGGAGGCAAACAAGGGTAGTGTTATGTATAAGAAGCTAAAGGAAGCAGCAAAGGCGAGTGACTGATTCACTTCATCCAATGTAGATGAGAAATTGGGAGAGATGAAGTTAAAGTTGATCTTCAGACTGGATAACATGGAGGCCATGATAACTCTGATAGGAGGGGTTTCCATAGAATGGATGAGAGTGGGTTCAAGAGACACTAAGAGAAATCTGGATGTAGTGAGTACAGTCAAGCCTTTTTAAAAGCTTTTTTTAATAAAGAAGAACCCCCAAATTGGGGGACTGGTTGGAAGATTTTGTGAAGTCATGGGGACTGTAGTTTTTTAATGGGGGATATTACGGCATGTTGGTATGCCAGTGAGAACTGTGCAGCAGGTAGGAAATGGTTGTAGGGCCAGAGCACTTAGGTGAGCAAGAGAGCACAGGATCAAGGACCCAATTTGAAGTTTGAGGTTAGATGCAACTAAAATGCAAATTATATCATTATGGATGCATGCATATTGGTGAATATGTTGATGCAGAGAGAAGTCCTTTTCTAATTACTTCTGTTTTCTTACTGAAATTAAAAACAGCTTCATTACTGGACTTCATTACTGGAATGAAGAGGGAATCGTGTTCTAGGAAAGGGAATGCATGAAAGAGATGCCTCAGAGTCGGGGGAAAGAATTCACATAGGAAATGTGTTTGGAGGTGTAGACAGTGTTGAAGGTCTACTTCAGAATCATGGTTATAAATAGAAATGAATACTTCATAAACTATACTTTATATTAGTTAATATTACATTATAACAAAGTATTATTCGAATATAAATTAATATTACAAAAATAATCAGAATGAGTATGTGTTTTAGCTGTTCAAGTACAGCCCAGAGTAGGAAGAGTGATGGATTTGACCAGGATTGGGTTTCATACAGTGAGAACAATGGAAAGAGAGAGAGAGGGTCTAATGCCTCTTAGGAGGCATACAAGGAAGTATAGCAGTGAATCATGGAGCATAACCAAGTATTGATAGAAGCAAGGAAGTGAGAGGGATAAGGCCCAGGGTAGAAAATGGTAGAGAGAATCAATTGGAGATCCCTGATGGTACAGAGGGTGGTTGGGTCTGCAGTATTAGAAGTAGTGAACTGGAAAGAGAGTAAGTGTTTGTTAGAGAATGAGAATCTAGAAGTGGTATGTTATTGGTGATGTTGAATCTGGAATATGACGAGAGGACAGGTTGGTGAGTAGGGTAGAGAACAATGTAATTGGAAGGGTCACCAAGGAACTGCAAGGCCTTGGGGGTCAGATAAATCTTCAAGTTACTGGACCTACAAAAATTATGAGAAGTTTGAGGTGCACAGGGACTCAGGTGATTTTTATCTTCATGAAATGAAGAGATGTGACAGGAAGCTCTTACACTAACAAGGAGGGGCAGCAGAGAAGATCATTTTAGAGTGAGTGCTTCAGAGGAGGCTGCACACATACAGAGCTGGAAGAAACAATAATCAGGAAGAAAGTTACCCCATCTCCAGGTTCAAAGGCTCATGATATGTGGGAGAACAAGGGTCATTGTTTTCCAGGGAAAGGCAAAATTCCATTAGAATAAGGTGGTAAAGGGAAAATTTAGGTATGAAAGTGAAGTACATGGAGGTTTTGCTGATGACGGAACATGAATTTCTGCAGGCCAGCTCAGTGGAGTCTTAGGGGGTTGGAGAGGAGCTATATTACAGCCATAAAGGATGATCATATGAATTATGAGAGACCCGGGAGGCTTGGACATCAGGGACAGTAAGTCTATTCCTAATGACTGTCTTCTGGGGAAAGTCAATGTCAGCCCTCATTTCGGTCTTCGTGGAGAAGGCACCATGGACCATCTGCGGCAGTAAACGTGGCAGTGGTGGGGAGCGGGGGTGGTCTCAGCAGGGGCACTGGTGCTCTCCAGCCTGCCCCAGAGCCTGCTAGGGGCAAAGTCAAAGTTTAACATTGTAAAACTGTGTCCAAAGTGACATTGTAAACCAAAGTGCAAGAGGATAATATATTTTGCACAGTTTAACCAATGTGTTTTTCACCCTGGAAATGCTCTTTTTTTAATCCCATTACTCTTTCAAACCAGACTTCAAGGCACCTATTGTCACCACTGAAGAACAGGGATGGAGAAAGGCCAAAAAAAGTTTTGGAAGCTAACACTTAAGAGTTGAAAAAGTCTAACCTTTTGAATTACTTGACGTTCTCAGGGACAATTAAGAAAAAGGGTGTAATTTTAGCAGAGAAGTCTTTGAGAAGGTGGAAGGGTCTGAGAACTGCAGTGTAGGGAAGGAGCTGCCTTCGGAGCAGGGGTATTTCTTCCATTGAAACAGGGAGGATGGTAGAGCGCAAAGGCACTGAAGCAGGAAAATGAGTGGATTTGATGAGAGAAGATGAGGAAACACTTCCCTGATTTTCTTCTATGAAATGCGCTACATTCATCAGCTGAAAACAAACCTTAAATGAATTGAGATTATCTAGAATCGACAGAGATTAGGCAGGAACCACTTTGTGGAACTCCTATTTGAAACCACATTTGAATTTAGAAAAAATAAATTAACATTTCTTACAAAACTGCGTCTTGTGAGCTAAAGTGCAGAAGCCTGTCTGTATATAATGCATGTGCTACAGAACCAGATCATCTCAAGGTGATAGGTGGGAGAGAACTGGCGTGTGGGGATGGGGCAGCCTCCAAAGTCAATGCCAATTTCAGATAAACTGCTAGACAAGAATGAGACTGAGTGTGAGCAAATTACCAAATGCTTTGCACTTTCTAGGTGGATGCATGGGGACTTCTATAAGGAAAGACACCAGAGACAACAGAGCCTTATAAATGGCCAGACATTCAGTTCCCTGAATCCCTGGAGAACACATAGAAAGGAGTGAACGTTTTATTTAGAGCCCATTTTTTAGGTTCTGAACTTCTTTTCAAAGCTGTCTACAAAAAGCACAGCAAGACAGAGAGCTCCAGTTACCTGGCAGAGCTGTCATCGTGCAGTGGCATGGGGTACGTGCCAGGAGACAGGTCGTGCTTTGGGAGAAGAGTTTGGACTCTGTGGTAAAGCCAGAGAGAACCACTTAGCCCCTGAGAGAGAACTGTTTCAGACAGCTGCTAAGTATTAAGTCTGGAGTAAGCATTTTTCTCTTTCTTTGCCTTTATGAAAACAGCATTTTGTTCTTAGCCGAGACTTTTATCAAAAAACTACAGCTGAAACAACAGAAGCCATGCAGGTTTGGGGGTACTCAACAAATCAGAGGAGGGCCACCGGGCCTCTGCAGCCTAAGCTCAGCCTGCATTTTCTTGAACAGGATAAGTGATGGCAAGTGACTAGGCAACCATCATGTGGAGGGAGTAGATACGGCTAGAATTTGGGGTTGTTTGTAAACTCCAACTGTCATAAAACTTGTTTGTTGGAGGGAGAGAGAATATTCCAATTTATATCTATTGTCCTGGCAAATTATTAGCAGTGTCCCCTTGCACTTCCCAAAGGTGTCAGAAGCTTAGACAAAGGATACAAAGCTGCCCCCCATCAGTAAAGCCAACTCTTCTCCTCTTATGTAAGAACGTTCACCAGAGCTTAACCTTGAAGGGCAGCTTCAACATGCATCATGGCCAATGTCCCCAGAGAAGGGCAAGAAAGGATGGGAGAGGTTTAGCATTTGAAAGGGGACAACCCCATTAAAATGACTGGCAATGCTGGTCAAGGGAGTTGCATATGGAACCCATTGTTTAGGCTCAATCCCAGAGGGAGATGAGGCAACACCACCCGGAGAAGCACGGGCTGTGTTGTGTGATGAGGAAGTTGTTACTCTTGTGAAATAGATTCTGTGTAGAAAGCTGGTTCTCACCCTGTCGTAGACTGCAGACAGGGACAACCACACCTCCAGGAGAAGTCATTTTTCTTTCTCACAACCCAGACTTACTAGAACAAAATCATATGTTGAAATACAAATCATTCTTTCTTTTCTCTCCTTGGCCTTCCTAGCAATCAAATTAGTGAATTTCTTTGCTGGTCAGCCAAGCCACCAGGGCAGGGGGAAGCTGTGCCCACAGAGAAAAGCAGGGAGAGGAGCATGGGGTGGACAGCTGGGGAGGGGCTGCAGATTTTCAGTTAGAGAAGTCAAAGCATTTGGGTTTGGGGACCCAGCGACATCAACAATGGATTTGGAGGAAAGCCTGATGAAATAAAAGCCAGTCCCCCAGCTCAGATCCCAGAAGTTCCATAGGAAGTAGACTACCTGGGCTGGGGCAGGAGGATGGGAGAAGAGAAAGGAGGACAGGGGTACAGACGCCAGAGTGCGTGGAAGCTAGTGAGTCTCTGCTAAGGCCAGCATTCTCCACTGGCTCCCTTTCCCTGGGCTGAGTTCTGAGGTGGAACACAGAACAGAAGTGCTGTGCGATAGGATTGGTAGGATCTGAGAGACAAAGAGTTTGTGCCTGTGTTCTCACATGGAGTGAGAGGAGTTAGCAAGCTTTCTTGCATTCCCTTCTTACCCGCAGCACAGCTGAGCATCAGAGTAAAGGTGGCCCTTCCATTATCGAGCACATGTCTGACACAGAATTTTCCTGAGCTAAATGTGCAGAAAAGAGGTGTGAAAATAGCTAAGTGTGAAGTGAAACCAGAAAGGCCTGTAGACAGGATGTGGTAGTAACCTGACTAGAAATTGTAAAGGAATGTGACTTCTCAGCAAGGATGTGAGCAAGTAGGCACAGATGATGAAAATCAAGAACAAGATGCCCCCACCTACCCTGCTTCCCTCTGACCCATCATCACTTGGGACCAACAGTAAGGACGAGGGCAGGGGTACTAATGATAGCAGTAAACATATAGGGTTTCTACAGCCCGGGCACTGCTCTGTGTAGTTTACGCATGTTGACACCTTTACTGCTCACAACCCTATAATGTAGGTACTACTATAAAACCCATTTTACAAATGCGGAAACAAGCACACGGAAGTTAAGAATAAAAATGCTGAATTGATTCAGATTAAGTAGAACTGACCGACATCAGTTTCATGATACCTTCTAGACTAGAGTGATCAAAGAAAAAACTGAAGTATGCATGTATATTCATATACATATGTGTGTATAAATTTATTACAGCTGAAATTTCACACAAAGATTTAAACTCACTAAAAAGATGCCTAATGTGAATTTTCAACTATGAGATATTATGTATAACAGATAATTGAGAATCAAAGTAACAACATATTTGGCACAAAAACACAGAAAAATTCAGAGTAACTCAAGCAATTCAGAAGAACAGGAAAAATCCCACAGCCTAAACCTAGTCTTTCAACTTTTCCTCGTTATCTCATTTTTCAGCTGCCTCCTGACTTCACCTTTCTCTCTTCACAGGCTTTCCCCCAAAGTAAATCATTTGAATGCTGCTTTTATCAGCTCCTTAAATTCTTTCATGACATTCAGGTTTAGACTAAGTTTCTTGTCTTCTCTGTCCATCTTGCCTTTACCACGATGGGATCCCAGAGTAAGAGTAAAAATGTGCTATTAAATATATGTTCTATCTGCCGACCTTGACAAATATGCCTTCATAATCCAAAGTCATATGTAACAGTATGAGAGCATACTGATCTCATAAGGATGCAAATTAGCAAAATATTGAAGACAAAAGAATTTAGTTATTATTGTACATCTCAGCTTGCACTGTGAACCATCAATGGATAGAAAACTAATAATGAAAGACATAATTTATAAATTATATAATTATTCAAAAAATTTCCTGTGCTCATTTAAGCAAAAATAATTATATTGTAATAATCAAGATTTTTCGCTTATTTTGTTCTATTGGCAACAATTATTCTAGAGGATTAAAAGACAATATGTAATTATATTCAACATGTAAAAAGCTTGAACATGGTTTTGTTAAAATAAATTAAAATTAATGCAAAAAATAAAATTAAAAGTATTCTCCATGTTTTCAAATCATTTTTCTTCTGAAATATCCATTATTTATTAAAATTATAAAGCAAATATACATTTAAAGTTAATGAATATTAAACTTATTAAAATTATTGAATATTAAGGTTTATTTAATTTTTAAAATTCATTTAATTCTTATTATATATGTTAATAAATTTAAAACTACCTAGAATTCTAGTATTCAGTTTTCATCTAGTTGAACTGGTATCACAATTTACAATCCAAAAGTAATATAAATTACTTAACACTCTAAAATGTTCCTCTGCCACCATGTGCAACTATTGTGAGTGCTTTTAAAATTTATGGTTAATACTGGAAACACAAATTACAACATGAAAAGAAGCAAGAACCAGAATGTCTGGTATTATGGAAAATTATATTTTATAATGTAAGAATCTACTGCATTCTTACTGCTTGTGAGAAAGAATATGACAAGTTAATTTTGTCTTTTATCTTAAGCTGAATGATTCTCCTGCTCAAATCTTCCCTGCACTCAAAGTATGGTTTGACAGGAACAAGAAAACAGCCCACAAGCATTCATGGCAGTTAAGCATAATTTAATTTCAAGATCATGGGCTATAGGAAAGGATATAGACGGAGGTTGTCTGGTGTTAGTCATGAGATCTAATATCCAAGGCTACAAGTCATTGCTACTCCATCTGGGAAAACCAGATCCTAGAGACAGAGATATAGTTCTTTTCCCCAACATGGAAATGTTCACATATACACAGATGTAGGGAGAATATTAATCATTGTTTAGCTTCCACTGGTATCACCATGGTTATATGTTCTTTAATAAATACATGCAGTAAAAAATAAAATATTTTTAAAATTTAGGAAAATAAAGTGTTTGCCTCTTTTTGTTAGTCTGCTGCTTTAATAAGTGTTAAGTATCAAATTCTTCTCCTCCAGTTGAATTCAGCTGGGCTCAGATGGGCCCACCCTCTGTTCCTTGCCACTGTGGGGAGAACAAGTGTCAATTGTGGCCAATCCAAGCACCTACTTTCTAGGGCTAAAAGGTTCAGTACTGCAGTATGTCTCAAGTCAGATTGACAAAAATATTCCGGAAATTATTTGCTGGAACTGTTGGGGAGCAACAGTCTCTTTCCTCTGTGGGATGCTTAAGCTGGAAGTCAAGAGTCTGGGGGTCACAGGTGGCCAGCTTGTCAGTCACTTGTCTGGTCCTGTGTAAAAAATCAAAGCCAGGCAGAGACAAGCAGAACTCAGCGAGGGATTCAGGGCCCTGTTGACTAGCTTCAGCTCCTGGCCACAGCCACAAACAAACCAAACATGCATACAGAGGGCTGACATATGCAGTCAGAGCCCAACAGCATTATTGAAGGCCCTGGACCCTCTGTTCAGAGGTTGGCTACACTTCTTGACTTATAATTACATGAATCAATAAATTACTTTTGCTTAAATTCAGGTTGAGTGCCTACATCTTGCAATCAAAGACCATCAATGAACACTTTAAATTAATCTGATACATGATTAAGAAGATTAAGTATGGATTCATATAACAGACAGGTCTAGATATCACCGAGACGAGGCAAGCAGTGGGTGGAAGAAGATGGAGCAGGAGCGTGTGCTCTATTCTCGGTGGTGATATGAGTGGTACAAACTGTACCATCATAAAAAGTGTGCATTGCGGACATCTCCCAGCTAGTTAGTAGTAGTGAGTGAACTGTGAACCAAAGGCTAATTGGTTTTGTGCCCTCAACAAACACTTGAGAATTGCATTTGAGGTTTGAAAATACTGAACGCACATGGTGTGAATGACATTGCATGACACGGGGAAGAAAATCACCATTTCAAACCCCCATCTCTGCTGCAAGAGCCTTCTTAATGGTTCACACCTACCAGAGAACTCAAAATCCTGAACCTGGGGGACACGTTGCAGTATTTCAATTATTTTATTCTGAGAGAAAGGTATTTCTAAAAATTACAATAAGAAAATTGAGACAGTAATCTTTATGAAAAATAAAAGAAAAATGGAATACTTGGGAAAATCCATTTTAATTTACCAGTCTCTGTGAACATTAGCACATATATAAGAAATAGTAAAATACAGTTAAAAGAGAGCTTTTTCTCTTTTTTTTGAAAATATACCTGACAACAAATTTAGAATAACAAATCATTAAGTTTAGAATCCTGATAATCACAGGGACGGTGTAGCTCAAGTGGTAGGGTGCATGCTTAGCATGCAGGAGGTCCTGGGTTCAGTCCCTGGTACCTCCTCTTAAAATAAATAAATAAATAGACCTAATTACCCCCTCCAATAAACAAACAAACAAACAAACAAATAAACAAAGTCCTGATAATCAGTTGCCTAAGAGATCATGTAATCTCAACAATAAAGTTAAATTAGTCCATTACTGAAGAGCCACTGAAAAATACGAATTGATTATGTTAAAGTGCTTTGTGACAGTATGTTAAAAATCAAGATTTAAATCTTTTCACTGCTTTAAAGGAATTAAGAACTACTGTAAGAAAAAGATGTTACATATAAGAGCATTATTATGATAGCCAGCTTTTCAAAAGTATGCTGTCCTCCTTACCAAATGTTAAAAATTTATGATAAAGCTTAGGCTTGTTAAAACTTACTGGATATCTTTTATTCTGAATATCTTCTCAAAAAATTCTGTAAGATACTATGAAATATATAGCTATAGAAAATATAGTTTTAAAATTTATTATTACATGGTAGTTTTGTTTTATTGTGCTTAACTCATCAAATAGATGTGTGTGTGTATATATTCTTCTCATAGAATGAGATACTGAGTCAAAACAGCCTACAGTTAACAGACTTTGCTAAAAGAACAATCTAGAAACACTTACTTCATTGTGGTTCCCAAAATGGGATTGCTAGATCCATTTTCCAGTGTTACTAAAAAACTACTCGAAGCATGTTAAGGACTACTTACTATTTCATCGGTACATTATGCAATTGTTTATTATAATATCTGTGGCATACATCTCCATCAGCATGACAGAAACAAGTTATTAAGATTAAACTTATTATATACTGGGCTCTGTGGTAGGCACATTAACAGTAATATTATTCAAACCTTCATTAATCTCCTTATGAGGTATTGTTATTTTCATTTTATTTGGGAAAACGGACGCTTGCCCGAGGCTTCCACCCCTTAAGCCGTAACAGCGATTACCCTTGGGTTTGTCTGCTTCAGAGTTCATGCTCTTAACCACCACACAATATTGCTTTGCTAACTGAATAGTCAAAAAAAATTTGTATTTTATTCACATATTCTTATTTTTACAGATGTTTGTTTTTCCTCCTTTGTGAACTATCTTCTGGTATCGTCCCTCACTTATTTATTCATTTGAGTACTGTTTTCCTTGTTGTTTCATTTGTGTTCTTTTATATTGTCTAAGTAATTGTAAATATTTCCCAATTTTTATCTTTGTTTTATATGTTGAGTTCTTTCTTAAATAATAAAACCTACAGAACTTTTTTAGAATAGACATTTTGGAAGAGCGTCTAGGCCAATTCCCTCATGTAACATTGGAGGAGAATCAAGGTCGCATGCTTAGCCACTTACTAATCTCTGAGTATAACCTGAGAGGCAACAGGTGAGAAATTTACTACGCTAACATGCTAATACCAAATTTGATCAGAACTTCCCAAACTGTTCTATTACATTCGTTATTGAACAAGATTTCTTTTTAACTCTTACTTACAATTAAAATGTGTAGCTATCTTGCTCAATAAAACATAAAAAGGCCTAAAAAAGTATACATATGTACATAAGCTATGTTTGAGTGATATAAAATATGCTGAGATTTGGTATGTATAGATATATATGTATGTCTCTATTTCCCTCCTCATTTTCCGCTTTCTACTTAGATCTGGGAAAATAAATAAATACAACTAAGCAAAAAGCCACCATGATTTTCTTGGCCTTCTCTCCCCCATTCTTATTTTGGAAAAAATCTTGACCTTGATTTCATATAGGTGGCCAAAGTTTGAGTATTATATTTGCTTTGCTTCTAGTCCTGCTGTGAACTTCTTCGATTTACTTTTTTTTGCTTTAGATGAAAGTAAGGAGGAATAAATAATTGACAAAATGAATTCCAAGGAGGAAATCAAAACATTTGCCAAAGGCAATAGATAACTTTTTGTTTTATGCTAAGCTTTTCCAATTTGTTGTCTATAAGCATAAATATTTATAGTTTAGGATTCATTCTATCCCAGAGGATAGAATATGATTTTGGAAGTTTCCCTTATAGATAACTTGTGTTCATGTGAAGGAAAAATTGGGTGACACAACCAAGGTTTGTTTCCAAACAGCAAAAATTCTCACACTCTTTCCTCCTATTTTTGTTTAGTAAAAAAGATGGTGTGAGTCATCACGGAAAACAATCCCTCTTATTCCTGTTCCCCCTGCCCCCCCACACACTACTCCAAACACACACACACACACACACGCACACGCACACACGCACACCAGAGAATTCAACCCAAGAAATATAAGATGACAACTTTGTGGAGATTGCTTTATATATAAAACAATGTAATATTAATATTTTCTGGAAAATAGAATAAACTATAGGAAAGACAGATTCAAATAGGAGCAGCAAAACACTTTTTAAAGCCATTTGTTCTTTGTAGCTGTGTTTATAGGAGCTGCATGTCAATGGAAGATAAAACTGCTTCGTAAAGTGAAAAAAAATTTTTTTGTCCCTACACAACTTGATCTCCAGCTTACTAAGCTTACATGGAAGCTTGTTTTTCAACAGCATACTTGGCCTACTGTAAAGATGACCTCACATTGTCGAATGGGCTTTGAACTGCTTCTTAATTGACTTTTTCCACGGTTTGTTACTTGACATTATACATACTAATGTGGCTTCTGAAAAACCTCATCCTGCCTGTGTTGCAATCTTACTGTTCCTCTCCGATTACCTTCCAAAATTGTTGAAATCAACCCTCTGTTAGGAGAAAAGCATAATGTAGAAAATACGGGCGTTCATAACGAATATGTCTGAAACATGTTTGTTTCCCAGTTGTTACTGGAATAACCAGCAGACTCTAAATTTGGTGTGTCCTTCAACAATCATTCAGTAGAGAGAGAACCATTCCTACTTAAGTTTCCTAGGCAACCATTTGATGAACAATCTACAATTATATCTTTTTTTCACTCTTAATTTTCTCTTTTTCTAGAACTGGCTAATTTGCTCTCCTCATTTTCCAATATCCATTCCTCCTTAAGTTTCTCTTTATTCACTATCTTCAGTATTTCTTGCCTTTCTTTCTTACTGTCTTTTCTTCCATTAATTAGCTAATTTTCTTTCCCTTAGGAAAGAGATCAAAACAAATACTTGCCTTTAAAGTTGGCCTGTTAACTACCATCTGGTTTGTTTGGAAATTCTGCTTGTTTGTGCTACCAGAGCATTGTTGTGTCACCAGCTTTTTAAAATGCAGAAGACAGTGACAGAGACAAACAGTGGTTCCGACTCTAATTTCCACATCAGCCTGCTTTCTCTTAAGACTGACAGCAGTTGAAATGAAATTTCTTAACACCAGAAACAAAGAGAAAGGGTAAAGAAATATTAATCTGAAGAGAGGTTGCTTTTGCCAGAGGATTACTAGCTAGAGTAAATTAAATATGCAAGAAATACATCAAGTGTTCTGGGAGGGGATGTGTGAAGCCATCAGACACTGCAGCCGCCCACAACGGTGCCCCCAGGGAACTCAGGATGGGAAAGAACGGGACCCTGGCCCCTGCTAGCTAAGGAGCACATCAAAGGAGTGGTTTCATTGAGCCCAGACTCTTGCATCTTCCTAGACATAGAAAAGCACTTAATTCCTTAACTTGAGATATCTGGTTTTCTTTAATTAACAGTAATCTTTTGATGTTCTGACCACCAGGTCATTGTTGCAAAAACCCCTCCATATCCTGGCCCCGCCTTTACCTCTTTGGAGCAGTCTCTGAGAGTGATCTAAGTGGCCACCTCCCGGGCTTGAAGTCGTCAGAAAATCTGCCCAGTAAGACGTAATTCTCAACTTTCAGGTTGTGCATTTTTTCCAGTCAACACTTCAGTGAAAGCTGCACTCAATGCAGAAGAAATTAGTTTTTTGTTCTCTATATTTAGTGTTACATACATATTTTTAAGCCCCAGGAGTGACAAGAGGCACCAAAAGCAGCAACTCACCCCCATGCTTAAAACAAAGCCGCCAAAGAGAAGCAGTGTCGTGGGCAGTGTGGGTGGGGGGGCAGCCTTGATGGGGTAGCATGGATGGAAGTAAGAGAACCCCAAGGAAAAAGAGAATGGGGGAAGGGGCTCAGAGCTGAACTCTCCACCTGCCGGGTATCCTAGCTGACTTTGTTGTAAAGACTTGTCTTTAAGCACACACTCAACTTCAATCATTATTTCAACCTTTTAACTTATTTGTGCCTCAGTTTCCTCACATGTAAATTAGGGACAATAATACCTACATCATGGGGTTGTGAGAACTAAAAAAGGTCATATGGTTAAGGTACTAAACAGCAACAGTGTGCGGCACACAGTAATCACTGGGTGGGTATTTGCTCTTATCTGGGAAGATGATATAGGCTCGTGGTTAGAGCACAGATTCTAGATTCAACCTGCTGAGACAGGAAGGGGGCAGGGCACAGCCATTCAAGGAATGCTACAGCAATTAACATCAAAATGGTGAAAGATTCACTCCCCAGAAGGCCTTGACGCTCAAGATGATGAGAGATTTAATTTCTAGCAGATTTTGAGCTTCATTATGCTCTCATTGTAATATATTAACATGGTAAATAGCATGCCCACAGGCACCATGGCAGTCCCAAGGCTAGCGAAAAAAGGTCAGAGTGGGAAATGGCCAACTTCCTGGGAATCCCAGCTCCTTCCCCAGGCTACTTAGACTGGTTCTTCCACTTATCAGCATATGAAGCCACCAAGCCCATAAAAACCAGCAACACAGTGCCTCACGGCTGGCCACCCCTCTTTTTCCCTCTTCGGAGACTGCCCACATTCCGTCTATGGAATGTGTACCTACTTTTAATCTGAGCACCCAACCCCCACACCTTGTGGCCTTTCTCTTGCCTTTCAACGTATCTCTCTGAATAAATCTACCTTCACTCAACTGTGGCTCGCTCTTAAATTCTTTCCTGCGTGAAGCCAAGGACCCACACTTAGAGGGTCACATCCCAGGGGCTCGACCGAGACCTGGGACACAGCCCTCCTCCTGCCCCACATCTGTTTTCCTGCATCACTGCTTTAGTTTAAAACTTGGCTTTGCCATTTACTAGTGTCAATGAGGAAAAAAACCTTTCCTTACCCTTACAGGTTCTTCTGGCTGATCTAAAAAAGAAATTAATACAAGACATTAACAGGAGAATATCAATTTAATTTCATGAGTACAGAATCCCACACACCTTTCAGAGACAGAATGATAAAATGAGGTTTATATGCTGCTGAGCTAAGGAATGGGAGAGGGGCCTGGGGCTTCCAAGGACTGGAGGGTCACTCACAGGAAGATAAGAGGAGCAGATGACGGGTAATTACATGTTTGCCTGCCATACAGATGGGGCCACTTATGATAAAACTGATCTCTGATAATTCTTTCTCTGGGAAGAATCCCCATTTTAAATCCTTCTAGGGAGTTAAGAGAGGGGCAGTAGTTTCTTTTGAACCCTCAGGGTCTCCTTTGCCTTTAGCTCAAAGTAATTTATGTTCCAAAATGGCCTGCCTTGGGGAGGCCTGTTCTGAAACCCTATACTTGTGTGGCCTCAGGCAACGACTTCTCCAGGCTTGTTTTTTTCCTGAGTAGGGCTGTGATGAGAATTAAATAAATTAACACATAAAGTACTGGCCACAGCCTTGAATGCATATAAAGTGTTTGCTCTTAATGTACAGTAAGCATTATCTGTCTGTCCCTGCCCTCCCCCTCACCCACAGGTGGCCCTCCCTGAATACAGACTTCGTGTCCAGTGAAGGTGGTCCAGAGATACTGAGAAGCCGTGCTCAGGGCCTCTTACCTCTTACCAGGCTCCTCGCCAAGACTACTTGGCCAGCATCTCCTTTGTGCCCTCGACTTTCCCACACAGCATACAGCGGGATTTGTGGGTAAAGTTTTCCCTATTTCCCTGCCTGCCCTTGGGAGACCAGGAATAATCACTTGATTAACCCTCATTCTGTTTTCATGAGACCCACCTTTCTCTGAAGTCAAGGTGGAGACTAAGTGATAGGAGAGATTTTGAATCAAATCAAGAAGAAAAACAGCACACTCACCATTTACTTGGGCTCAAGCTGCCAGGGGCTTTTTGAAATCTCAGAGTTACAATTGAAGATAGTGCTTTTCACAGGGGTGGGTGGGAAATCAAAAGTCAGGTTTGAATCTGAGATTGTAGAGAATTGAGAACTGTTTTTCGTTTCATTTTAATGAATAAGACGTTTGTCCGTAGTATTAACTGAAATAAATGCGCAACCAAAAAGCTGAGAGTTACGTTTTATTCAGCGGACAATTCTGAGGACTCGAAGCCCTTCGAGCCCAGGATGACAGCCACTCAGATCGCTCTGAGGGACTGCTCCGAGGAGGTAGGGGAAGATCTAGGAGTCTTACAACAAAGACCAGGTAGTCAGAACATTAAAAGATTACTTGTTAACTGAAGAAAACCAGACATCTCAAGTTAAAGAATTGCAGTGCTTTTCTCTGTATGGTAGGAAGCAAACATTTGGGCTCATTGAATTCATTCCTTTGAGAAGCCTCTAGCTATCTAGGGCCAGTATCCTGTCCTTTCTTATTCTGAGTCCCCTCAGGGTGCACCATTGTGAGTGGATGCAGAGGCTGGGCTGCAGGCTTGTCTACAATGGGGGGTGGCGGCAGCCACTGATAACTTGATGGTTTCAGCATTCTTTGTTTACTGATATGATTCGCAGTATTTTTTGTTCACAGTAGCTATCTTAAATTTTAAAAAGAAGTAAAGAAATCCAGTCAACTCTGTTATACAGAAAAAAAGAATTTTTGTTGCCTGGAAGAAAAAGTTGTAGCTTTTGTATGCCTAAGAAGTGCAGTTTTAAAATGTATTAGAGCACCCTCTTTTGGTATTTAAGAGCATAGCGTGTCTGAAACAGAGATTAGCACACTTTCTATTATCATTTCCATTCTAAACTCAGAAAAACTGTGTTGTGTTTGAAATATTGTTCGTTGCTGTTGTTTTATTTTGTTTTTGCTACATTCCTGACCAACACAAGGAGCAGAATTAGTGAAACAAAACAAAACAAATTGGAAGACTTAGGAAACCTGATTAAATTTGACTGTCGTTAAATTACTAAGAAGTGTGATGCCAGCTCCCTCTAGTGTTGATTTTGAGTAATTCCCAAAAATGAAAATTAAAGGGGAAAATAATTTACCCGAAGGCCTACAGTCAATTTAGGTTAAATTTAAGCCAGAACTCAGAACCAAATCCTCATCTATTGACTCATCTCCTTCTGCTTTTTTTCCCTATTATTTTTCACAATATTGTAATATCAAAGAAAGGAAAGATTTAAAAAGCAAATCCCTTCCACTAATAGAAATCCAATTTAGGTGAAAATTTTATTATAAAACAGGAATTTTGAAAGTCTAATACGTCTAGAGCACCATGAGAGCCTTCAAAGAGCTGCCAAAGTCAATTCCATACACTCTAAGTTGGGGCAAGAATGTTTTTTTTTACCCCTAATTTTTAAACTCTGTAGCCTTTCCTGTCCCATAACCCTTCAGGGCTTCTCTGCCATCAATGCTGCCAAACGTCATTCAACCTCTGAACTTCCTACATATGGAACGAAGGAGGTCATTTCACTTACCCATGCGGCCCTACTTTTAAGATACTATAGTTAGTTCATGACAGATGATTTCTGTGCTTCCCACAGAATGTCCATGTGCCCCTTGCAGGACTGTGACCAGCCCCAGGACAAACATGAAGTGAGTCAGGCTTGGGCGTGGCACCCCTTTTCTTTTCAGTTCAACTTTATTCCCTTTGCCTCACTTCCCGTTACTACCTCCCACCCAAAACCCACCCAAAAGTCGTCTTCTCACCAATTTCCTCTTCCTTCAAGGTCTTGTAAGGTGATGGCAAATGAAATGGTAATTGTATTTGCCCAATAAGAATCTTTACTGGAATAGAACTAAAATGTGAATTAATGAAGTAGTGGACAAATTAATAAATGTCACGCAAAGAAATAAAGTTGCTTGTGCTAAGATATCAATGCTCTTCCGCCTATGTACAACTTTTCAGTTTTCCTAGGAATCCTGTGTGGAATTCCCAGGCAAGTTTTATAAGACTCGCGGATGAGATGTTCTGAGGCAGAGGGGCCATTTTGCGCAGTAAAGGCAGCGCATGTCCTGGCTCTGAGAGCCCTCAGATCACTGTTGCCATTTTCTTACTTGAGTGAATTCCCAGAAACACTCCCTGAATCCATTTTCTTCATCTGTAAAATGAGAAATGTTAACAACCATTTTGCGTGACTATCATTATGAAGCTTCAAAAGGATCTACTATGGTGCTTAGTAATCACCAAAGTATGGCTCTAATAATAGTTTTTCCTATTACTGTGTACTCAATGAAAAACCCACTCTAGGTTTTTAACAGGTGGCAACAATATGGTCCCGAGCCCTTTGTTTGAGCCAATGCTTCCATTTTAAATCACTGCAGTTGTTTGATGTTCTAAAAGACATCGTCAGTAACTCTGGAAAAACATGGAATGCATTCTGATCAATCAGTCCTAGTTTAGCTAAGAAGGTACTACTGCTCATGGAAAAAAAAGAGAGCAAAGGAATAGGAGGAAAATCTACTCTTGTAAATGACAGAGAAAGAATCAATAGACTTAGGACATTTACCCTTAAGTCTCCACCACCCTTTATGCTCATGCAATTAATAATGATCATAATAACAGTAAGTTATTGTTATGTATCAGGCACTTTCTTTAGCAATTTACCAGTATTCACTCATTTAATTCTTATCATAACTCACCATTTTACACAGTGAAGAAGTTGAAAGAGAGTAAAGTAACCAAAGTCATAAGCACAAATGGCAGAGCTGTAACTTGAACTTGAGGTGTCCGGTTCCACAGATGAGGCAACAGGCTAGTGTGCCTCAGTAATTCTTCCTCTTGTTCTCTCCCTTTCTCTCTCTCCAGCATCATCTGCTCAAGCCACCCGAGCTAGCAAAACTGAAAGCTAATGCAGAGTTTCCTTCTGCAAATAGGAAGCTTCCCCCATAGAAACTCATATTCTGAGAAGGTTCAAACCTTTCCAGCCCAGATCATAAAAAAGAAAAGAAAAGAAAAGAAAATCTCTGGGCATGTGACACAGAATGGTTTTTGTTCTTTCTCCTGTGTATAGAGTCAAGTTTCCAGATGGCCCCTTTATAGCTTTATCGTCCCCTTTTGTCCTGGTTTCTCTCACAGTATTAAGTAAGACTTTATAGCTATTGACTAAAGCAAATGGCTTATAAAAAGACAATAGCAAAAATGAGCATGGAAACTTTCTTTAATGAGCCCCAACTTGGGGCTTTGTTGAAAACGTCTACTTGCTATGACAAAATACTATAAATTCCCCAAAATAGCTTGACTTTTTTTTAGAAGTTGGTTGGCAAATTTAGTCTTTCAACTACAACTGACCTCTCATTCTTGTCTGGAATCCTTCTCAGAAAAAAATCCTTTTGTTGGCAAATATTCAACAAGCCTGACACCTTGTGTATTGTAAAATATTATATGTATAAAATGGGACATTTACTTGTGTATTGTGATGAAAAAGTGATTTAGAATATACAGGATAAAGAATATATGTCATTACTAGCAACAGTGGGGAGGGACATGGCTTCATTTCTGGTCTTCTAAATGAGAGGTAAGTATCATATAATACTGTGACCCAAAAGCTGTTACTTTTTTTTCTTCTACATTATAATGGAACATGTTACTCATTTAAATACTGACTCAAAATTCTGTTTTGTGTCAGTAACTGTCATAAAACCCTGGTGACGTGACTCATTGTTAAAAGAGTAACACTCATCACCTGTCAGCTGCTCATTAGCATGACTGAATAGGTACTAATGTGGTAATTAGTATGAACCGTCAATTTCCATCATAGTATCTTCTCCCAGCACTAAGATTGGGGATGTCTGTGAAATTCGAGGAAGGCAGAAGATGGCCATGCTAACAAATCCAGCTGCCCACCATCTCCACCACCAGAAAATAATGGCGAAAACATGTAGAATAAAAATGATGATGATGATAGCTAATATTTGTTGAATAATTACTCTTTGCCAGGCATTAGCCAAGTGTCTTAAATGTTCTATTGCATTAACCACTTCCATTCACTGTATAAAATATGTACTATTATTAGCACCATTCCAAGAGGATAAAACTTAGACCTCAAGATATGACATAAACTGCCCAAGATCACACAGCTGGTGAGTAGCAGGGCTAGAATTCAAACCCATGTCGTCTGAATCCAAAATCCATGTGCTTGACAGTTTAACTCTTCTCCAGGGTTTCTTGACCTCAGCATTATTGACACTCGTGGCCAGGTAATTCTTTGCTGTGAGGGTCAGCCCTGTAGGACTGAAGGACGCTTAGTGGTCTAGCAGCATCTCTGGCCTCGGCCCACTAGGTGTCAGTAGCACCTTCTCTCCCTGGTCCCGCCCCTAGTAGTGGCAGCCAGAAAGGTCCCCAGAGGGTACCAGATGTCCTCCAGGAGCCCAAATTCCCACTCCCCCCAAACTTGAAAACTCTAATTTAACCCATCTGTATACTGGTATAATACCATGTCATTAAATACCTTTCAGAAATCTAACTGAATTAAATGACTATAAGACATTTTATTGAATGTTAAATTAGTCCTGCACCTAAAATATTACTTTTGATTATTTTTTAAAGAAAAATTTACGTTTAAGAACTTAAAACACCCAGATTCTTTGGAAATCTACCCTTTTGGTTGTATATCAGATTTAAAGGTAAACTTCCCAAAGAAATGGTAAGCAAGTGATGTTTTATATTGCAAAGACTATTAACTTATGAACTTCTTTAAAATGTGTCACCATTTTTCACCTGGTATGCTTTAGGAGATAAAATGAAGGAGCCTTGTGTCAGTAAGTTTCTTTAATAGTGAAAGAGTTTATCTGATTACTGTATACAGACATGGCTTAAGTCAACAATCAAATAAAACAGAACTGCATGCATATATAGCTGAAAATAAAAATAATTTCATTAGTCAGATTTTCTTTAAAAATTCAGAATTCTATGATTTTCCTAAAAAGTCTAATAAATCAAAATTTACTAAAGCTTTGGTTTTGGTTTCATTCCTTTTAAAATATATAATTAAATATATATTAAAAGCAAGTATCTTGCTATCTCTACCTACACCATTCACTACATACTTAAGTGCCTATTATTATGTTAGCTAGTTTAGGAAAGATATAAAAATTAAGGTCTGCATTTCTGAGGAAATTATTTTAGAAACAAGTCATATACACAAAAGCCCTAAGAATAAGAAAAGATAATATAAAGCAACTAGTAAAATGTTTTGTGTAATTCACATTAAAGAAAAACATATGCACACACACACACCAAAGTTAAGGAAGATAGTGAGATTCATTTAATAGGCATATTCCACATAAACAATTTGTCACAAATGTTCCATTTTAAGAGTCCACATGAAAAATCACAGTACGCATAGACTAGAAGCAGAACACACCAGACAAAAAGTTCCTAGAGATGTTTGAGTTATCAAACTTTTTACTATTTTTCCAAATCTTTTTAGGGTTTGGGGGGAAAATTGGTGCATTTCAGCTAAAAACATCATTTTGTCTACATGTTCTTGACTATTCTATCATTCTTTCTCACCAAAAGCCATAGTTTTCTACAAATTCCATAAAGTTTTAAATTAATAGTGTGTGGTTTATATTTACCAAGAAATGGTTTACCCATTACCATAAAAATGGCATTAAAAATATATCTGGCTAAATAAATCCAAAAGAGAACAGTGGGTTTTGTTGGGTTTATAGACAATGATATATATTTAAGTAACCATACATTCTTAACCTTTCTCTTGGGGATAATTCGGAAGTAATCTGCCTTTTAATAACCTACATTAGACATCACAGTTGCAGTCCAAGTGAGTAGCGTCACAACAAAATTATCTAACACACACATGTTGCTTAGGGCTGCAACGTTACCATAGTTACTACCAGATCAAACGTCTCAGGAAAGCAGAGCCACTAAGTCTTTCAATGTGCAGAAATTCAGCACTTTGGATAGGTTATGAGCCTTCATTTTCCTTCATCTTTGGGCTTTTCCAATTGGTCTTGTGTTGTTTCTTCATCTTTCTTTTTCACATCTGAAAAATAAATAATTTTCACTCATATAGAGAATATGTTGAAATCTACTTTGTATTATATTGGAATAAAACAGTTGGTTTTTCCTTTATGCACCTTAGTCATTTTCTACTTGATTGGTACAAACTTTGAAAAGAGATATGGGTCCATTCTCCTAGTAACCTTTCCTACTCTCCAGGATTATGATGTGCTGGGCAGTCTTCTAAGGTATTATTACCATCTCCATTCATAGATGAGTCCACTGAAGCACAAATAGGCTAAGGGACTTGCCCAAGTCACCAGGTGGGGAAGTGACAGAGCCACAGTCTGGATTCAGGTTGATTGACCTTGCCCGCCCCCATCTCCCTATGTTGGATCACGCTCTGATTTTCCTCACACTCTGCCTCCTTAGGAGTTCATCTCACTTTCTGCTACATGGAGAAAAAAAAAAATCAAAACTATCAGATTTTCTTTCTGCCACCAAACCTCTAAAACCCTCTGAGGTCTGGTCTCCTACAGTGGAAGATGTGCTCCTCAGGACTGACTACATAAGTTGCTGGAGTCCAGTGCAAAGTGAAAGACGGCAAAAGTAGAACAAAACCAAGTGCAAGCCTCTTGTGAGCCCAGGGCCCCATGCAGCTGCCCGGTCAGCACACCCTTGGAGCTAGCCCTGGTGCTGCTCCTACCATCCAGCTCGAATTCCTTCCTAATCCAGGATCCTACCCATTTCTGCTTCAACAGCGCTCCCATAAGCATCCCCAGCCCCTCCGTTTCATCCGACTTTCCCTCTTTCTCCTGACTCCCTCACTTCCTTAAGTCACTTCCATCTTCAACAAACAAAGGCCTTCTTTTGACAGCAGTTTCTTCACGTACTGGCTTTTCTTTAATCCTTTCAAATGTATTATCTTTTGCTGTCATCTTTTTAAAATAAAACTATTAAGTCTCTACCACGTCCCCAAAATTGGTCCTACCAAAATCATCAATGTCATCTTTGAAAAGAAATCTGACAGACTCTATTCTGTTCTCCAACTTTCATTCACCAAATATTTATGAAACACATACTATGTACCAAGCAGTGGAAAAAAAGAAAAAAAAATACATTCTAGGTCTCAGAAAACTTTTCATGAGAATTTGGATAATAACTAAAATAAGTAAAAGGTGTGGCATGTGAGAAGTGCTACAGAGGAAATTAAAGAACAGGGATTGTCAAGAAGCCTTGGGGCTGGAGGTTTGCAACATGAGATAGGGTTGGCTGAGAACGCCTCACTGAGGAGGGACCATGTGAGTAAAGACCCAAGGAGGTGAGGGAGCTAGCTAGGTGGATGGACAGCAGGGAGATGAGCATTCTATGCAGAGAAATGGTCAAGGTCAAAGGCAACAATGTGTAGGAAGTGCAGAGGAAAAAAAAGAAGAATGGAAAATGGGGTCGGAGAAGTATCAAGTGACTAGGACTTTCAGGGGGAAAATGGTGGATTTTTGAACCAATTTTGAATGTAGAGCTGACAATATTCGGGTGTCTCTTAGGCATCTCAGATGAAATATGGAGGAAGCAGAAATCACTCCTCTAACCCTTAAAATCGCTTCTCCTCCAGGCTGGCCCTTCTTAGTATATGGCATCTCCACTGACCCTGTTGCTCCAGGAATTATCCTCCATTCAATCCATCAGCAAGTCCTACGGGTTCTGCCTATAAAACACATCCCAAATCCACCCACCTCTCTCCATCTTTCCTCCTATGCAAAGCCACTGTCTCTCACAGACTACTGCAACAGTCCGATGCATAAAAGTTAACAAAGCTGATTCCCCTTCTCTTAGGACAAGTCTCACTTGGGTTAATTTTCTAGCTTTGTTACCCCAGAAAGCAGATTAAGGTGGAATGTCAGCCTGGTTACTCAAGCTTACGGTAAAAATGAACCAAATGGTAAAACACACTTGTGCTGAGAGAAACTGTATATTAACTCTAAGTACCTGGTAGGAAACCACAGCACTGGGATTCCCTAAATGCAATGATTCTTGTAACTGAGCATGTCTCTTGCAGGGAAGCTAGGAAGCAGTCTCCAAGGACTTATTTCCAAGTGTTAGCCCCCATGGGATACAGGGCTTCTGACCCTCTGCCCACATTGATGCAAATCTTGTCTCCTTGCACCTGAGTTCTCAGTGAGTGGTGGGATGGGCGTGACATAGACACTGGTCCCCAGGACTGCTTATAAGGGTTGCTTCAAGGACTCCCATAGAAGAAGATTATGTAAATTATATTCTGTAAGAAGATTACGTAAGGGTAATGCCGCCCTTCTGGCCCACTGTGTTTTCAAACCTGTACACTTCTAAGCGAAGACTGGCACCAAATGTGATCTTATGAGTCTGAAAGCTTAACTTGGCCCCTAAAGATTTCCTAATGGGGACTGCACCTTCTAATCAACTGTATCTATCATTCCTCCTCTGCAATCCATTCTCCATGTAACAGACAGAGTGGGTATTTAAAACGTGAATGTCACTCCCCTGCTGAAAACCTTCACACTTAGAACAAAATTCTCTCTATTCATCCAGGTTTCTAAAGCCCTAAGAGATCTAGCCCTCGCTTCTCTCTCCAGCATCATCTTCTAACCATTCTCCCTCCTCCCTCTCACCCACTGGCCTCCAGCCACAGCAGCCGGAGTTTATGTTTCTTAACATGTCCACCTTGTGCCACTCTAAGAGCTTTTTACAAGCTGCTCCTTCTGCAAAGAAGGCTCTTTCCTCTGACTTTCCTGTGCCTGGACCATTGCGTTGTTATTTAAAACATACCACTGCCATTCAGATTTCAGTTAGGGCTTCCCTAATTTCTCAGTCTAAGTAGCCACCCAATCACTTTTCACCACAGCATCCTACTTTAATAGGATAGAACGTTTCACTGCTGACTTATGTATTTATTTGTTTATAATCTAACTCTCCTATTGGAATATAAGAAGCATAACAGCAAGCGTTTATGTCCGTCTTATTCACTGCTATATGGCTGGTTTTCAGAGCGGTGTCCAGCCCTTGGCCCTAAGTTGAGTGATGGATCAAGTGACTAGTCAGTGATGGAGGGATGTAATACAAGGCCCTCGTGACATTTCCACTTTCCTAAGCTGCCGCCCTCTGTCACCTCTTGTTGATCTGTTATAAGGCATTGCTGTCCTCCCTACCATGGCTATCAATTGGTAAGGGATAGATTAAGACAGATTATGAACTAGGAGGATTTCAGGCAGGTTAATTTCACTCAGGGTGCCAGATATCTTCCCACTTCAGAATATCAAAAATCAAAAACAAAAGAGGATGGATCTGAAGGAAATCTGCAGACTTTCCCCAGAACTTCTATTTTTAAATGGCCAAAATGTTGAAACAAAATGTCTGAGACAGACCCCAGCTTTTCGTTTTTTACTAGCAATTGAATACTCATTGTAAACACTTAATATTTGTACGAAGCTAATGAAAAAGAAGATAGGCCTTAAAGCTATTTATTTATAGCTTCATGAGTAAAATTATGTCCTTTTGTGTTTTCTTTAATATCTGGTGCTATATGTTGATTTACTTTGAAAATTTTGAGTCTTAGTTAATATTTTCGATTTTCTTTCAAAATTATTTAAAGGAAAATATAAAATTAGGAACAATATTCTTTCAGAAAATGGTTTCCCTAGTGAACAAAATAAAGTGAAGAAACTGCTAACTCTCTTACCATGTAGTTCTTTCTCCTTTGTTTGACTAAATAATGTCAATAAACACTAAGATTCTGTGTGTGTGTTTAGGGTACATCAACTTTAACTAGGCCTGTGACACTAAAAAGCGACTTATCTTCTCTACCTCTCCAGTGGAAGATGGCCCTTCAACGTCAGTATCATGCTCTGTTAATCATAATCATAGTAGAGTTTAACTTAAAAAGCCAAAAACATTACACAGATTTTCATTTCTCTTCTTTCTTTTCCTCCATCTTTTCATTCATCTAACAATTGTTCATGTGTTCGTGGAAACTGTTATATTACTTGTAGTGTCCCATATGAGACATGAAATGTCTCCTAGAAAAAGGTGAGGTAACCCCGGGACTCGCGGATCTGGCCTCAGTCCCTGGCCTACAAGGTGAGAAGAACTTCATAAAGATCAGACCAGGAACATCTGTGGTTTTACCAGGTAGAACATCCCCTCCTGAGGCAAAGAACTAAGAGCCCTCTTCCGGGGCTCAGGTGAACAGGGTAGATGTGCAGAAGCTTCCGGCTCACTCTTGCACCACTGCCACCAGGAATGAATTTCTACACACACACTGGAGTTCACTTTGAAGTCTAAAATGAGGCACAAGGCACAGGCTTGTTGGTAATGACTTGCAACTAAAGCTGTCTCTAAAGCACTTGAATGTTTTTAAGTGAAGGGACTCCTTTAACACTTTACTGTAAGTATTATATTTATTTTCGTAAGACTGAACTCTGGAAGCTTTTACGAATGATACGTAAGCAATGCAGTAAAAGACCGAAGATTTTCCTTCATTCGTTTGATAAATAAAATAAAGCTCTCCTTTATTCTTTACTTTTTTAAAGGAGGTATGAGGGATTGAACCCAGGACCTCATGCATGCTCAGCAGGTGCTCTACCACTGAGCTACACCCATGCTCCTCTCCTTTTTCCTTAATTCAACTTTTCCTCCTGGTTAAAGAATGATCACCCTTTATGCAAATACTTGTCTTAAAGGTCTCATCTTTAGTTTATAATAAACTTCTTCTTAGATATGAGAAATAGAAGGGGACAGGGAAGAAGATGCTTCCAGAGTGATTCGATGATGGACAACAGAAGGAAAATTACTTTATTTCTAAGAGCTTTTCAAAAAATTTTGTAAGCTTATTGAAGGAAGGGATTATTCACCTTTGTATTCCCAGTCACTAGCACAGTGCAAAACTTTACATATCCAATAAGTAAATGTTCAAGGGGGAGGGTACAGCTCAGTGGTAGAGTGCATGCTTAGCATGCACGAGGTCTTGGGTTCAATCCCCAGTACCTCCAAATAAATAAATACCTAATTACCTTCACCACCCCCAAAAAATAAAAATAAAATTTTAAATATTCACATTCCACATTTACACCAGGAGATAAAAAGATGAAAAGGTCCACTTTTCGAAAGACTGAAAAAATCTACTCAGCTTTAAATGAAAGCTGAGAAGTTTTAGTAAACAAGTTTAAAAAAAAGAGTGCTTTTAACTAGTTAGGAGGGATACTGTTCTAGGGGACAGGATTAAGAAGAGAGACATGCTGTTGACTTTAAGAGGATTTTGAGTGTTACCTTCCTTCACGGAGAGGGCCTCCAGTTTCAAGGGCAACTCCAAGGTTCCGCCGATGGCTGTTGACCCCTGGATGTCTGGTAGAGCATTCCGGCGGCCTGCCCTTGCTGATGATGCAAAGTTGTTGACCATGGGCTCCACATCCGTCATTTCTGATGACTCTGTCCTCATAGCAACATCTACAAACAGAATGTGTAGGTAAAGAAGAGGATGAGCCTCTTCCAAGGGGCAGGTTCACAATGGTGGTTAGGAGGCATGTCTAGACTAGCAACACAGAAGCCTTGAGAAGCTAATCATTGATCACACCTGCACTGTTGTCTGCCGTCAAGGTCCCGCAGTTTCTACTTGCACATTCGTACACTGGCTGAATGGAGCAGGAAGGCCTCAGCGTGAGCAGAGTGCTATAAATAACCCCGGAGCCCAGGGAGCTATCTGGATGCTACAGGGTGCAGCAATCTCTTGTCTTTTGTTCTGCTTTTCTATGGATGCATTAGCCAAACAAGGACTTGGAAGGAAACGCGAACTGACTTGTTTGGCCGCCCCCGTGGAGACTCTGCCTGCCAGCATTTGCTAGTGGTGCTTGTTCAGGCTGAAACCAATCACTGTAATTTGTAAGGACCAAACAAAATACACTCTGTTCCTACATTTTAAAAATAAGAAATTCAACTTTATCTCAAAGGCTTTTTTTCCCCAGCGGCAGCCGCGTATTTCTATTGGCTCTGGTCTCAGACCTAATTCTCAATCGCCTCCAGTTCACGTTTGGGAGAACAGGACCTCGGTTACCTTTTGCTGCCTTCAAATGGACATGGTGATTACTAGTACTTTCCTAAGCATCTGCCTGGCGATTGTCTCTCTCTAGGGAAGAGACCATTCACTAGACAGGGAGGGAGGCAGCGATACTGCTTATTCTAAAACTCACCCTCTATTTCCTACAACGTTTTCTAATGAATCTTTCCTAAGAAGTCAACACTGAATAGTATCTCAAAAGCAGCAGCTGCAGCTGCAGCAAACATTTTTTTGGAGAACCTATTAACTGCTAGGCTGTCAGCTGGGCCTCGAGAGTACAAAGGAATGAAGTATTCTCCATTTTTAGGCGACGTGCACTCTCCAACGGGAGAAAAAGGGTATGGAATAGATAACTCCATAACATAGAATGTGTTGAATATCAATACTCAACTGTGGCACTTGAGGGCAGACATATGCGATCCTTGGCCTACACAAACCAAACCAAACTTTTCAGTGTAGTTGGAAGGGAGCCCTTCCCCATCAGTTAACTTCAATTCAGGAAGTGCTAAAAATGAAGTGGAACCGGCACAAAATATGATACACTTCGTATTAGGAACATAACTTCCTTGGTCCGTACCACCCAGGAAATGCACATTGAGCTCAGTGTGGGCCTCAGGAGTCCAGAGATATTCTAGCCTACTTCCCCAGCTGTCTCATCTTTTCAGGAATCATGGAAAATTTGAAAACAATGCTAGATTTTCAGGCATAATTTTAGGTTTCTAACTACTGAGTATTTCCCAACTGTCTGGCATCGGTAGAATAAAGTGAAGAGCACTAGAGTATTAGTCAAAAAGAAATCAACCCATCATAGGCTTGCAAGGTGATATTGGTTAATCCACTTACTTTCTTTGAATCACAGTTCCTGTCCTATTATATAAATTATACCCATTATATAAATGGGTATAAAAATTAGCCTGAGTGGTTCATAAGATACTCGTGAAGAATAAAGGAGATAAAGGACATGGAAACTCTTTGTAACTATAAAACCATATGTTTGATTATTGTCATCACTGTTCATTTCTAAGTTTTATTCACTCTACCACCTCTGATGTATCCCCTTTAATTCTAACGAGAAACGTCTCCCTATTGGAAGACCTCTTGAGTTTTCTAAAATGGAAGCCAGAATGTATTCAATACTGCATGAACATTTTCACATCTATTATATCAGTTAAAACTTCTAATAATCCTATGAGGTAGTGAGGAATAACCCTCACTTGCTGATGTGGAAACTGGGACTTAGAAATATTAAGTGACTTAAGTTGCTAACCAAGCACACAAGGATGCAAACCCAGTTTCAGTTCATTCTGAAAGCAAGATGACATGGATTACCACAAAATTATCTTTCTAAATCTCAGTGATATGAATAAACAACCACATAACAGCTACTTTAGATTCAGTTCTTCAGACTTTTTAAACAGAAAAAATTATATACAGTTGACCCTTGAACAACACGGTTTGAACTACATGAGTCCACTTATAGGTGGATGTTTTTCAATTAATATGTACTACAGTGCTACACCATCCACAGTTGGTTGCATCCAGGGGTGGAGAACTGCAGATACGGAAGGGCAACTATAAAGTCATATGCAGATTTTCAGCTGTATGGGGGTTGGCGCCCCTAACCTCTATGTTGTTTAAGGGTCAACTCTATATACGTATATGTTTGTGAAAGAGAGAGTCCCTGTCTTTTCATAGGTATTCCTCTCTGGCTTGAATGTCTGGTTCAATGATACATAAATTTCTAGTAGAGATCTCTTCTCTACAGCTTGTGAGAAGTACCTAACACCAGTTTGGAAACAGACCCCATTTGCAAGCTCCTTCTCTGTCCTCAGTCACTTAACATCACATCAGAAGCCATGGCCATGATCAAGTGTTTATTTCTGTGAAGCATCTTCCTGTGGAACTGCAAATAACTATGCTAAGCTTGGAGGAGAAGCTCCATGAATACTTTAATTATTACTAGCCTCACAGTCCAAAATCTTAAAATTGAAGATAACAATAGATATAAAAATATTAAGATACACTATTTTAAATACTTCAATGCTATATATTTTATGTTTCACAGGATGGGCTATGTCTAAGGAATACTGAATTAGAGTTTTCATGTTGAAATAGGACTTCCAAAAGATGGTCTCAAGAATTGGCCATCAACATGAAGAAGAAATTCTGGGCTCTGAGTTTAAGATTTCTTTGCTGCTGGCTGCCATTTGCAAGTTTTTGCTTTTACCTTTATATTAGTATTTCAGGCATAGGCTTTCTAAATTAATCCTTTTTTGTTAATTGGTCTTAGAAAACAAGATCATCACAAAACTATGTAAAAGTCTGCCAACTTTTAACTACCATTTTAAGATCAAAAACAGAACTGGCTATGTAGAGAGGCCAAGCAGGTTGCTTTACTCTGGAGCTTTACTTGGTCCTTTTTCAAATTTTCACTGGACACCACCTTATTTACAGGGCCTGCCACTGATGCTGAGTGACCAGGAAGGTTACAAGGTGGATAGTTTTCCCAGCTCAGCCCCACAGGGCTGTGGGAACAGGGCGCTTTCTACAGAGAAAAGTCATCTGATCTTCCTGACAGAGTATCTCGATGACTTAAGACATCACTGGCAAGAGCCTCTGAATGCACAGGGTGATTCTTAACTGGGCATCTTTAATTTCCTGGTAAGGAAGTTTATTGCAGCACTGGAAATAATCTGAAAGTCCATGAGGAAAAGAAGACTGAATAAACCACACATATTATATTATGGAATATTATGTGGCTATTAAAAATAATATGTTAGATACAGTTAGATCTACTTATGGAGATATGTCCATGACACACTGAAATACAGCAAGTTGAAAAAGTAAATTTACAGCATGGAGGAAAAGGGGGAAAAAGTAATGAATACAATGTAATCTCAACTTTGTAAAAAGAATAAAAAATTTAGTTAAGAATTTAAGAGAGAACAAGGAGAATATTAACCACTTTTGTATTTCCTTACATATTTTAACTTGTAATCATGGGCACATATGACTTTTGTAATTTAAAGGACTTGAAACACATTCACCTAGCAAAGTTATGAATACACAGGTATCCTAATGCAGAAAGGCTCTAAAAGTAATATCATGACAATTTTACCCAAAATAGCATATCTTTAAGAGAAAGTCCCCATCCCCTAATCAGCCATCTTACTTGTCTGTTGTTATTATTCTATGCAACATTGGCTGTGTATGCAATCTAAACATGTATATAAAGTATGTATGTATATATATAATACAGAGAGAACTACTCTCTTCAATGTTTTGTAACATTTAAAAATATATAACCCATAGACATATAAAATAGATAAACAACAAGATCATACTGTATAGCACAGGGAACTATATTCAATATCTTGTAATAACCTATATTGAAAAAGAATATAAAAGGAATATATATATGTATAACTGAATTGCTATGCTATACACTAGAAACTAACACAACATTGTAAACCAACTATACTTTAATGAAAGAAAGAAAAAAGAACGAAATGGGTCAAACTGTACAAATTAAGGTCAAAACCAAAGAAAAAATAAAATCTCAAATCTGATTACAAGCTAAATGAAATATCAAGAATATATATTAAAGGTCCAGACTCATGTTTAATTTCAAGCCCTCTAAATTTGTAAGGCATTCATAGAAGCGCCCTGATGAGAAGTCATCAACCTGACAGAAAAAAATACGAACTAGATCCTATAAATGGTTTTCAACTGCGCTGCCACTATTCTGTACTTGGGATAAGAGGAAAGAACTGACTGTATTTACAGTTCTGACAAATAACTAATTGTGCTCAACTGTTTTATTGACATAGAAATGCCCTTGTGGAGGTGAAATAAGTAAAGTCTGTGTATATAATTCATTAGTTAAAGAAAATAATAAATATAAAAATACTAATATATAGAAAGATAAAGAAACACTACTAAGAAAAACATAAAAGAGATTAACTTCCACATTCTTTTAATTTTCTGAGCTTAAAAAGCTAATTGTGTATATGTTTGCTAACCAAGGCAGCTGACTCACGAGCAACTCTTCCTCTTTTTCTTTTACAGAATTAGCAGTGGAATCTGGAGTTCTGCTTCGTCAACTGTGGCAGCTTACAGGAGCTGAAACTGTTTGGACATTTGGAGATTCTGCAAAAGTCCTTGCATGCTCACAGCAAGATAATGCGATTTTAATTGCCTGGGACACACTTTCAGCTGTACCGTAAATATACAATTTTAGGATGCCTTAACAAAAAGATCATTACACATTCACATACACACACATGCCCGGATCTTTGCAGTCTCCAAAATATTGAAGGTGCAACACCAGCACAGCTGAAGAGGACAAAGATGTTCAAGCTAAACAGAGCACTGGAGGAATACGTATAAAAAGAAACCACTAGTCACCTCCCAGTGGACTCAAAATTGCCCCCTGAGAAAACAGTCTGCTAGTATGTTAGAAGCATAATTATAAACAAATAGAAATTTTTACAACCATTCTTTTCTCAAGCTTTTTAGTTTGAAGCCAAGACCACAAGAAGTTGGATATCCTTTTTCTAATTTCTGGATCCACATCAGTCACCCCATCACCCACAAGGAAACCACTGCTCATTCTGCATGTAGGACTTAAACTCCTTACTGGCTAAGTCAGTTCTCTGGGAAGATAAGTCAAGATACCTGAAAAAAAATGCTTAAAATAAACAAACAAAAGAAGAACATGTATTTTGGAAAGTTAGTACTTTCTGGCCAAAAGACAGAGAAGAAGGAGAGAGACATACACTGGTCTCAGCTGCTAACCAAAAGCCTCAACTGTTTCTCTCTAGCTTTCAATATCTAATACCTTATGCTAGATTTCTTTAGTTCTCTGCCTCCAGATCATAATTTGGTTTGATTTTCTGTTTGGGAACATACAAACCTCTTCCAAACAAGGTGAAAGAACTTTAACAGTTGCCTCTTAATGTGGACCAAAAAAAATAGATAATTATGTGTTCATCTAGTCAACATTTATCAGGCTTCTCTTAAATTATTAAGTGCCAGGACCTGTGCTAGGCTCACAAGCTAAAAGAGGAACCCATAGTCTAGTGAGATCAAACACATTCTGCTCTTTTCAGTTACCTTCTTGATCTTAAATCCTATTCTTCGGAAATAAAGTAAAAGCATTCATCTCTGAAGCAGAAATCCTTTTAACACATTTCCTCTTCAACTAAGTATCAAGAACATTTTAGGCTAAACAGAGCTTACATGGAATGTATACCTGTATAAAAAGTATTTTTTTAAACTTAAAGACCTTCCCTTTCTTAAAAATTCCTCCATATACAGTGTTTCTGTGCTTCAAATATAAGCCAAAGGGAATTCTACCTTATGTCACACATTTTGTTTCATCCATAGGTTCTTGCTTGATACTGATATAAACAGACCCTTCAGCATATACTGGTGGGTACATGGAAGCTATTTTTATCACAGAGAATTGCTGACAGCTTAAATTTATAAAATTCAAAGTCAAACTCATTTTCCCATATCTTCCAGGTAAAGTAATAAATAAATCAGAGTACCTTTCCAGCACAATGACATTTGCTCTACTAAGATAGGGTCACTTAGAATAATAATATGGATTGACTTGGATACAAATAAAAAAGATTAACTGCAACAAACCTTGGAACTCCCTTCAGTGAGTCACAGTTACCATGGGCTTTGCTAAAATAAGTAAGGACTCTCCGTGCCTCAACTGGGAAGGCAGCCTGGGCAGGTTGCGTGGCAGACTGCTCCCGCACGTGCACAGAGGGAGTGGTTAATTACAAAAAGGAAAAGGGAACGGGGCTTTATAGGGAAAACAGCAACTGAGTAGGGTCCCATAGAATGAGTAAGCAAATTCCAGTGACAGGCTGCTCTCAGACCATCCACTTCTCATCTTGGCCCTTTCCAACCACTCTTGGACGCAAAGTGTTCCTAGATTTCAAAAGCAGCACAAAGACTCTCCAAGCTCACAGAAGCCCAAACTTCTGCACGAGTGGGAAAATAATACAATTTTGAGCTTCCTATGATCTGCCTGCACTGTCTCAGAGTGAACACGGGCTGAGAAGTTGGTTCCCCTTTTAGTGAGGTGGTGGTTTTTAAATGTCAAGTGAGTTTTGATGACATCAATAGGAAGACAAGAAAGGGAAGTTAACTCTGACCAATTAGTCACAGCAGAGGTGGCTGTGTATCTCTCTGCCTGGTATGCGGACTGGAATATAGTTGCCTAATAAATTTAACAAAAGAAATGTTGAAGTAATAGCTGGTACCTATATAGTCAGTGAAGGTACTTTTAATGATTAATATTCTTAATAAAAAATGAAAGTTCAATTATTAAATATTAAAATGAAATGTGTTACATTAACATTGAAATAGCTTTGCAGGCAGGTTGTGGACTATGACAAATGCAACGCCTTGCCGGTGTGAGTAACACTGATTGTCATATGCAGAGCAGTAGTTAATGCAAAAACTCACATAGAACCACCCTCATCCAGGTAGCCCTCTCTGGAAAAGACCCATAAACATTAAATTGCCAGCAGCCTTGCAGGACCACTTGATCCTGTCTGAAACAGGATCCTGTCTGAAAGACATTCGTTCCACACCAAAAGGTCCTTAATTTTCAGTCATGTCCAAAGCCATTCAGCATGGACCAAATATGCTCATAGACGTTTTGTACAGGACTAAATTTCAAGGACCTTTTGGCGTGGACCAGATGTCTTATGGAATTCTGGACAGGACCCAATGTCTGCTAGCCATAAACAGACTTACCAACACACAGTTCATCAGCTTTCTCTTGTACAAATATGCAATCCTCTAATAATTTAAATAGATCAGATCCTATAGTTTTAACTTATTCGACTAATTCTCCTTTACCATTTTCTTTCCCAACAAGAGGAAAAATAAAGCCCTTTATCTTCTGGGCTTATTTTCTCTGCCTATGATTATTATCGAGAATGAAACATCTATAACAAAAAATAGTCCTGTAATTACTCTTCCAATTTAAAGGTAATGTAAAGCAATAACTTAAGCATGGACACTTTAAATTGCATGCTTTTATTTCAGAAAACTTTCATAACATATAAGCTTATCTGCCTTCAAGAGGAAAAATGCAGTGTGATATAAAACAATAGATCTCTTTTCACAAACAAACAAAAATTTATACATGTAAATGTGTGCCATATCCATCAAATCAATTACTTTAGGAAACTACGTAATTATTCCACCTCTTAAAAACTTTTGTGACTTCATCAGTGCAACTCATTTTATATTCATATAAAATAGAATGATAAAATAATATACTTAAAATACATTCTATTTTACAGTTTTTAGTTACAAACTATATGTCCCATTTGTTCACTCGTTTCTTTGATTACACTCAGAATAAATTCAGGTTCTTTTCAAAGCCTCCTTAAGTAATTTAGATTTGTGTAAATTCAGAAGGAAACTATTTCAAATGAAGATTTCAAAGCAGAATTTGGAGCAGTGACAACATTACTGAACTACATTAATACACCCTTGGGATGAGTGACCTTAAATCGATCCTCATGTCTGTTAAGCTGTCCACGTGGAGCATAGGAAAGTTTGATCACCGAAAAGTGAACATTCCTGTTGTTTAATCCTGCATTGTCTTCTAATAGACTTGGGACTTCCAGCAAGACATTTAACGTCTTAGTTAATTAAGTTTCTACGTTTATCAGAAGTAGGATTAATACTATCTCTTCTACTACCTTAGAACCAAACTAATGAATATAAATATGTTTGGTTAACAACTACACAAATCAAATTTGTTCAGATATCAGTCATATTAATTTATAGGCACTGTAATAGATTTTCATTATGAACGTCAATTATCCTGTTAAACTATGGTGTTGATGTGACGCTAGAGACAGCCTCTACTGTTGTGAGCTATAAAGATAGAAAGAGATTAACACTGAGACATTGCCAGAAACTTGGTGTTTTAAAAAAGAGCATTTAAAAATACTTTTTTACAATCTCCCACCCACTTCCCCATGGCCCACCCTGGCCACACACATCATGTTATTATATCTTAAAAATATAACTTTTCCAGGCCAAGATAATTCTAAGTTTTTAATAAAAATTAAAAAAAAAAAAGAAAAACCTCTAGAAAGCTAACATTTCATGGTGTATACAACTATGTAAAATACACATAGTTAAACGCCAAATGCAATGGCAAAAGTAAGGGACAGGGCTAAGAACTGAAATCTTTCACAAACCCTTCCTTAGTTAAATTGAATAAATAAAGTTAATAAATAGGTAAGATGCTTTTATCAGTGCACACAACTTTAAAAGTTCCAGCAATGTCTTTTTCTTCTATTTCACCAATTTAAAGAAAAATTCTTTGGGATGTCTCAGAGCCTTTTTGAATGAATTTAATTTTCATCTTTTGTCTTCCAGTTGGGAAAAGGAGGAAATGATTGAGACTTTTCAAGCTCTGAATTGTTTTCTAAGCTCTCTTCATTATTTTATTTTTCTTTGCAGGAGAAGAAATCATTGTAGAGTTTCATCAAGCATAAAATTCAATCAAAATCATAGTGGCCAAAATTTTAAAGTTGTTTTGAGGATTTTTTGGTTTATATAGACAAAAGAAATTTCTAAACAGCAAATGACTTCAGAAAGCAAATGACTTTCAGAAAGAAAAATCATATCATTGAAATATTTGTGTTCATCAAATTATGTATTTGGTATTAAGTTATAATTAAGTTGATATAAGTAAAATTATTCATACGGATGCATTTAACTTTTACAAAAAATTTATAAAAATAAAAAATTCTATTCCTATATTTATTTAATATTATATCAGAAAAAATATGACCTCATGAAAAATGTATCTAAAATATATTCAACAAACACAGCAAATTTAAACAGTTCAAAAATCTATATATAACATATATGTATAATAATAATTTTAAATATATATGCACAGAAAAACATGGGAAGGGAAATACACCAAAATTTTAACAGTAATTCTTTCTTGGTAGTGTTATTATAAATGATTTCTATCGTTTTCTTTGAACTTTATTGTTTTCCAAACACTCTATAATGAAGATTTTTGTAATATGAAAAATGGCAAAAATATATGTTGAGCACACACTGTTTTAAAGCACTTTAGTGAAAATAAGCTCATGTGGTTCTGTGCTGTGGGGCAGTCATTACTGTCTTCATTATAAAGGTGAGGAAACTGACAATCATAGAAATAAAAGGGTTTGGTATAAGCAACCCAGCGAGCAAGTGACACAGGCAAGTCCAGAACCATTTTATCTAATACCTCACTCCTTGCTCCTTCTATTACACCTCACCAAATATTTGTTGAACAAAGACTGTATTCATTCAATCAACTATTACTAAGCATCCACCATATCCTTCCGTCAGTGCAGAATTCTGGGTAAACAGTTCCAAATAAGACTAAAAATACCGTGATAGACAGTGGGGATACACAAAAGAAGCATGATACATGGCATTCACCCCAAAAAATATTTGTGACCTAATGTGCAAATGAAATATATGCATATCAAAGAAATGTAAAAATAGAAGTCAGTACATTAAATAAACGGTATAAATGAAAAATACTATAAAAATGTAGAAATGCTATGGAATTTGGGGGCAATGAAGAGAGACTCCACAGAAGCTGCAGGACACATATCAGGCCTTAATATTTGAGAGAGAATCACAGGAAGAAAATGAAAAGCTTACCAAGCCAAAGAAATATCTTTAGCTACATCATGAAGATAGGACTGCAGAAGGCAAGTTACAAATAAAGGAAAAGGAAACATCTCGCTATAATAGAGTATTATGCCATATAGAGTTGGAAAAATAAGTTGGACCACGGTCATAACTAGAACCCAGTGAAAATGAATGCCATTATGGAGGAGATTGTATTTCTTCCTGTGAGCCCTGGGAAATCACGAGAATTTCTAAGTCACGTAACCAAGGTTTGTATAAGATGCATTGTCTGAAAATTGACACTGATGTGAAAGAGAACTGCTAGAAGTCTATCAAAAAGGGAAGTTTTGTAAGTAAATCCACTGTAATAAGAGTGATAAGCTGTTTACAAAAAGTCTCTGTAAATGCAACAGACCAAAAATAGTTTCTTTTTTAAAAAAGAAAAAAGGTAGGATACTGTTGTATCTGAAGATTCATTAATAAAGTATGATAATTTATATCAGATACGAAAATTAATTAAGATAGTGTGGTATTCTTCAAGGATAGACAAGTAGAAAAACAGAATAAAACAGAGATTCCAGAAATAGACACATATATACATATGGTCTGTTGATTTGTGTAAAAGGGTGTGGCTACTTATGTGGCCACTTGCTTTACTATTGCTGGTGGCCTTGGAGGATCACAGAGAGGAAACACTAGAAAATTAAATATTAATGGGAAGATTGTCAATCATGGAAAAAATGGTTCTTACAATAATATACGACTATATTTGAATACAATAAAATTCTAGGATTATTAAACAAATAGCTTCAAGTTAGAGTCTTCCCATGAGTTTTGTATTTAAATATTTTCATACAAGTTGAAAGAACAAAGTATAACCTCCACTTGATTTCAATAATTGTTAACAGTTTGCTATATTTAATCTCTGTTTGTAAACACACACACACACACACAATTTTTGTTCAACCATTTGAAAGCAGGTTGCTGATAACATGACACTTTCACATCTAAATATTTCAGCGTATTTAACGTATCTCTTAAGAATTACATTCTTCTATATATCCATAGTACCATTATATTTCCACAATCTTTTTTATAACTTGCAATTGTGAGATAAGGAGATTTCCCCTTTATGCTAGATATAAGCCAGACTTTAGGAATTTTTGCAGGGGGAACTATTGGTTTTTGTTTTCCTGAAAAAATCTACTTTATCTCTTGCAAGGTATACTACTCTAGGCTGAAGTTACCTTCTACAAGCACTTCACAATACTATCCTACTTTATGCCATTTTTGCTGGTTGTGATGGTTAATTTTACATGTCAACTTGACTGGGCCACAGGGCACCCAGATATCTGCTTAAACATTATTCTGGGTGTGTCTATGAGAGTGTTTCTAGATGAGATTAACATTTGAATCAATAGACTAAGTGAAGCAGATCTCCCGCCCCAGATGTAAGCTAATCCTTTGAAGCCCTGCCTAGGATAAAAGGCTATGAGAGAATATACTCTCTCTGCCTGACCCTCCCATTGAGACATCCAGACATCCATCGTCTTCCCCCACCTGCAGTCTCAGACTTGGAACTTGGAACTTAGACTATCAGCTCTCCCGCTTCTCAGGACTTCAGACGTGGGATAGAACTAGACCATCAGCTAGCTCCTGGGTCTCCAGCTTGCTGACTGCAGGTCTTGGGGTTTCTGTCTCTCTCTCTCTCTTGATCTCTATTATCTGTGTCTGATCTGCTGCATAAGCTATACATCAAATTTCAATTTCTAATTATCATAGTTTTTATTTCCTAGACAACCTGGCTCATTTTTAAGTCTGCTTCATTATATCACAGTATCTTATTCCTTAATCACACACAATTTAAATATACTCATTAATTCTTTTCAAATATACTAACCCTATTTTTTATTAACATTTTTTATTGAGTTATAGTCATTTTACAATGTTGTGTCAAATTCCAGTGTACAGCACAATTTTTGTTATACATGAACATACATATATTCATTGTCACATTTTTTTTCGCTGTGAGCTACCACAAGATCTTGTATATATTTCCCTGTGCTATACAGTATAATCTTGTTTACCTATTCTACATATGCCTGTCAGTATCTACAAATTTCGAACTCCCAGTCTACCCCTTCCCACCCCCCAAGCCTATTTTTTAAAATGCTGTATAAGTAATTCCAATATCTGAAGTCCCTACAGTTTGATCCTGTTGTTTATTATTTATGTAGAACCTCTCCCATGGCGGCTTATTTCCTTGCATGCTTTATGATTTTTGATTGTGAGTTCACTTTTTTTTTTTTCTAAGTATTTTCCTTAAAATTACCTGAGACCTGAGTTAAAGTATTTTCCTCATGGGCTCTGAATTTGCCTCTACTAGAGGGGGCACTATCACATTGGTTAGCTTTAAATTCTTAGCGTGGAATTTTTCTGAAAACAGTTGCAACCTGCAAGAGGTTCCACTTTTGGTAATAAAATGACCAGGAGAGCCCTTTTCACGTTTTACATTCAAGGCAAGGCCAAGCCTGGCAAGTATCCTTACTGTCTTCCTTTGAAGGTTAGGGTTTTGTCACATTACCTGTGACTGAGCACGTCACGCTTCAGCAGACCAAACCTTATGCAGGGGACCCAATCTGATTTCCTGACCTGAGTGGGTCCAAAGTTTCTTTCCTTGTCCCCAGAACCCAGCTCTTGAAAGCAGAAGTCGTGAGTCTCTAGGGAACCCAGGGAAGCCTCTGGGTACAGCACTCACCTGCCCCTAGATTTGTGGTTTCTCCTTGTTCTGGGTTTATGAAGTATTCTCCTACTTATTTGGCAATATGAACACTCATTTAAAAAGAGTTTTGAAAATATTTTATCTTACACTTCAGGATGTTGTGTACTAAGGTTTTTTAAGAGCATTAAGTCTCCCATAGTATCAGAAAAGAAAGTTCTGGCTAAGTGTCAATCTTCTCTTTTCCGAGTAATAGCAAGATATTCATTTCATTCAGTCACAAAGAAACAGATGTGCAATAATGTACCTGCATTATTCCTGAACATAACTTATTTTAACCCACAGATCCCTATTTTTCCTTCATAGCAGAAAATAGTCTTGTGATTCAAAGTAAAATTATTCACTTCCACATTAAAATTATTCTCTGGTGTAAATTTCTAACCAATTCACAATCATCCACAGGGTTCATTTCTCCATGAGGTGTAAGGCCTAAAACTAAGGCTCCGTATTACATGCTGCCCTGACAGCTAGTAACACTGTGAGGGCTGCAAGTGGCCCCATCATGGGTTTCCCTCCCAACTCCGCTCCTGTGGGTAAGGGACACTGGCCCAACAACCCTCCTTTTCAAGGGGACAAGGCCCAGTTCCTGCTTACCCCTGAGTGGTAGTTTGTAGTTCCGTATCAGTCTGTGGAATTATTCAAACAAGTCCACCACATCCTCTTGTGAGAACCAGGAGGCACCACGCCCTCTCATTACTACAATGTCTGCCTTCCCCCGTCCTTGGTTGTTGACTCTGTTCCTGAGTACAGTTCCCACGAGGCTCTGCCTGGCCTACAGTGTCCTTCTTCCTGGGCTGTGCATATATGTGACTGATAATCTGCTGTCGATCTCATCTGTCCAGTGCCAAGTGTTGTGTGTTTAGCCAGCCCCATACCCCCAGGACGGGAATCTCTCCCTCACCAGTGGGGTGAACAGGAGGCAATTAAAAACCACCAGTGTCATGAAACACATGATCTGCCCAACCATGACCGAGGACACCCAGTCAGTTTTAATGAACTGCTCTTGGTAAACTTATCTGCTTCCATGATAGGATGAAGGCTGCCTGGAATGGAAGCAATAACTCCTGGCAGGTCTAAACTATGTCCCGTGTGGTACTTTGTTGTGTTTGTCAGCCACTGCTCTCTCTTTGGGCCCTAAAACACTGTCTCCAGGATGAGAACTGTTAATTGACTATACCCTAGCATAACCTGAGGCTGCCAGGTTTAGCCTGTGTTTGGCAGGTAGTCTGTGAGGCTCCCACCTGTGCAGGCAGTGAAAGCACAGCACCACATCCAGTCAGTGCTTCAGTCCTGCTTACCAAGGTCAGGCTAGGCCACTGCGTCTAGCCTGGGCACTGTCACTGGCCGCTTGCAAACCTACACAGACACTGTAACTGCACACCTCTGGGACAGGCCCAGAGACGACCTAATGTGAGGTCTGTGGAAAGTCAGGAGACCACCACCCCACACAGAATTAAGCACGGCATCCCCGCTGATGTTGCTGTTTGTGCAAGGGTAGCGACCTTGCTGGCTTCTTGTGCTGCTGCTTCCCTTGCCGCTGTTGCTTGTGCTCTCCTGACCCTCAGGGTTATTGAGGTGCACATCCATGATGGCCCGTGGCCCAGGGGCTGATGAAAAAAAAAGGGTGGGGGGAGGAAGGAGCATTTGGTACTCAACTGCTCTCCCAGTGCAGACCCTGCAGCCAATGCACCAAGGCTGAGGTTATAATCAGGGGCCTTATGGCCTCCATCCACGTCTCAGACAAAATGTGGACCCTATCCCAGGGATACTGACATTCCCTGGAGGAAGAGGTAGCCATCAATGACGGAGGCCACCAAGGTCCTGAACCTTTCCTCATACACCCAGAACGTCTGCATCACAGGTGACTGTGCACACAGAAGCTGAAAACTGCAACTCTACATGGCTAAAAACTCAAGATACTCCCAGGGAATTTGCACAGAGTTGGTGGGGGGAGCCAAGACAGGGAGCCTACACAATAGAAAAGGGGCCGTGGCAGAGAATGGTTTTGATCCATCAAGTGTGGGTTGTAGGCCCAGCACTCTTCCCCTGCACCACTCAGCTGCCTGTGTCTCTATTGCAACAAAGATCCTAATTCTTGGGCTTATAGGGAAACACTCATGGCACCCTGTGGCTCCATGAAGGGGTTAATTCAAACCTAGGGCCTTTAAACCATATAAATCAACAACAGATGGGAGGTAGACCCCAAATCCTCATAATACTAATTTGAGGGGCTCTGGATGAAACAACTTATAAATATGATCAGGGTGGGGAGGACCACCCCCCACCCCTGAGTATATCCAGTGACCAACAACAATAATAAGATAAACAAAATAAGGGAAGAAAGAAACCTGGATATGGGGAGGAGGACACTAAGAAAAAAACAACTAAAACAAAGGCCCACAATTTGACCCAATACAAAATTCAAAATTTGCTGAATGCATTTATATAGCAAATGATGAAAGGACGTCGATTGGCTTTTGTGTCTCATAGATTTTGAATTAACTTTAATATTTGCTGAAATTCACCAACTGGCAAGCTTTATGGCTTTGACCAATACTAGAGCTAAAATTATAGTCATACCTGGAGTTAAAACTAAACTTAACCATCACATCCCCCATAATGGGGGCTTTACTTAGGGGAGTTACTGAATATAAAGGAGAGGACAAACAGGTATGCTTCACCTTAATCATCAGAATTCTTGTCTTGCTTAAATTCCCCATGGTTATAGCACTCATTGTCCTAAAATATCCCATAGTAGGCATGGACACTTTGATCCAGTGAAAAATAAATTAAAATTAAATTCCTTGACACTTACAAACTGGTTTCACAACATGAGCACCCCTTCCCCCAGTTAAAATAGTTAACATGACTCAAGGTAACTTAAAACAGAGTCTTCAAGAGTTAAAACTTGTTATATAAGAGGAAGTGAGTGAGCAGTTTGTATCCTCACTGCTTCTTCATTTAACAACTCTATTTGGCCTGTTCTGTCTTTCTAAGGTTATACTAGATGTGGAACTTCCTTAAGAGGCTCAATTTCCTTAGGAATTAAGACCTCGTACTTTCTACACTTGGATTTCCTAACCCCATTCAAATTTCTATTGTTTAATCCTCCTGTCGCTCCACCCAGTGAGCTGGGGTCCTGGGCACCATTCCAGAGACTCATACATTGTCTACTGTCTCATCACATCTTGAATTCTCCCATCAATTAGTCAATGATTCAGTTCCCTCCCAGAAACTTAAAAATGAACTCCTGTGTCATCACCTTTCCCACTCTAAGATTTGTTCTCAGTTCTCTAGCCTCAGCTCAGAAAAGATTTTCTCTCAAAAAAGTCAAGTTATTTGCTAGAGATAACATTGACTTCAAGACTATGGCTCTTTGTATTTTAAAAAGCTAGTCAAAAAGTTAAGTGAGCTTTTATTCTAGATAATGTTTACCATTCCATAGGGAATAGTGTTTAGATAAAGCATTAAAGGAAGTGTAAAGGAGTAAAGAAGTATTAGCTGATAATTAAAATAATTATCATCTCTACAAACTTAAAACAGCTACACTTTAAATAGAGTTCTTACTTAGCAAGATAGTAAATTGCCTCATACACATTATTTCATTTAATCTTTATAATAAGTGTCAGAGAGAGAGAGAGAAATATCTCCATAATTCAAATGATACAACTAAAATTGAATCTTCCAAACTTTAGGAACTCACTCTAAATTAGGATTTAAGTGCTGTTACGTGTAATTCCAAAATGTGGACTTTTAATTATTTCATTACATTGCCTCCCTTCTTGAATCACAGACCCTTATAAATTTAGAATTAGAACAGAATATAAATAATGAGAGTAATAAAATTACAGATCCAGAACTCATCTAAAATTCACCTACTATGCTGTCTACCATATGCATGAATCCCTTCAACAAGAATTTTCTCCTCAAACCACATATTTTCCACAGTGTTAAACCAACTCAAAACATTGTTCAAGCAATTCATCTGATATAAAAACTTTAATTTAACTTTGAATCTTAAAAGTGGAGATCATACGATTGAAATAATATGCACAACTTTGAATAAAAATCACTTTTTGTTCTCTTTATACTTCTCATTAACTAGTATATAATATACATATACAGTATACTTATATAATCTGTGAACACACACATTCAGATGCCTTAAAATCCTTCCACAGAATAAAATGTAAGCAAATTCCTATTGCTGGCGGTATAACTGTATCTGTAATTTAATTATTATTATTTTCAGTTGTGCTAGTTTTACTTCCTAGATTATCTCCCATGTCACAACAATTGGCAGAAGTCACTAAAAAATAGTAAGCGGTCAAATATAAATGTTTACTTAAGGATTCTAAGATTTTTTTGGTTTAATTTTGACTGTGTTGTCTTTTTGGTGCATGTTTTCTTTGTAGTTCTTTCTGTTAAAATATGAAAATAAGTTCGCAATTTATGTAAAGACATTTCCAATTATAAAGTAGAGAAGTTCCCAAAGAATGCAGCAAAGGAAACCCACCATTAGATTCCCTGGGGGTAACTGACATTTGACTGCACTGTATTTACCAGATCTTTTAGTCACTATTATACAGTAAGACAAATAAATATGCATTTTACTGTAAAATTCTGAACTCTCCCCTGGAATGCTATAATTACAGTGTGGTGACCTTCTCCAAGCTGCCCTAGCTATATACACTGAATATCCTTTTAGCTCAGTAACTACTAAACCAGCAAGCTCCTTGCTTCATCCACCTGCTCTAATAGTGACCTCTTTTGAATTTTTTTCAGAAGCTTTGGGTATTTTCTTTTTATATCTTTGCCAGCATAATCACATTACATCCTGACACCAGGCAGTGTAAATTAATTCCTCTCTCTGTTAGGAGCCACTGCACAGAGAAGAACTAGATTTTTCACCTTAACAGTTGATTAAATTGTGGAAAGGAGAAGATTAAAAAAAAAAAAAAAAAGAGGCCCCTGGGAAAACTGTATCTCACCTCTGCCAGCCTGGAGACTAACACAGTGAGTCTGAAGCAATTTAGCTTTTCTTAATTTTTTTTTTTTAAGCCTAATGGGGGAGAGAGGGAGAAACAGAGGCAGAGAGAAAACAAGGGTGGGTAAAAAGCTTATTTACCTAAAATTAATCTTATTCCAGATGAACTAGAGCAGTATTTCCCAAACTTGTCTGTTCAGAAGATTCACATGGGAAGTCTGTTAACAATAGGCTCCCAGTGCCTTCCCTAGAGTCTCCGATTCTGTATGTTTGACACCATATGTATTGAAGCACCTAGGAGATTCTTACTATCAGGTAAGTTTGAGAATAACTGAATTGGAGTAAAAGTTGGGTCAGATTCTTCTCCATCTTTCTCTAATATTACACTGGAAAAAAAATCCATAAATGATGCTGCCTCAGTGTCTAATCACATGCATCATTCAAAAGAATGGACCATTTACTGGTGGTTTCTAATGCATATACATAGTCTCGGAAATCTCATCTAATTTCAGGCCTTATTAAAATTTCCTTGTAGTAAGTTAAAAATTAAATAAATTATAAAACTAACTCTGTCCAGACCTGCTTTATCGGGACATATACTGATGGCCTTGACTCCATCAGTCATCCCCTGGGCTCTTGCACCTTCCACTCTGATAACCAACCCTGAAGTTCACCACTACATCAGTTTAATATGTTGTTCACTAAACGTTCTATGTGGGTGACTTGTTTTACCCCCAGAAGATCATACCTCCTGGGAGGCAAGAACAAAGAGGGTCCAAGTATGGACACTGGATAGTAGGTCTTCAGTGAGTGCTTTTCAAATGAACTTCACATCGATCTGACTGAAATCCACATCATTTGCAGATCCTGTCTGTGCAGATGGGAGGCTTATGTTATAGAATTTGATAAATTACCCCGTGTTGGCATTTTAAGCATTGCTGCATTAAATCCTAAGCCGGGAGTGTTTCTCAACCAAAACAGACCTTTCAAGTCATCCTACCACTTTGATCTTTTTCACGTCAGATTTTTTGTTGTTTGTCCTTTGATGTTCATTTAAGGATGCAGATGAATTTTAGTACAGAAAAATTCCCCCAACTCCATTATAATTAACATCACTGAAGAAAACACTAAAAAACTGACTCTGTTTATAATAATCTAAAATTAGTATAATTATAATTTTTCAAAGATCATCACTAATAGGTGTGAGAAAAGGAAGGAGAAATACGCTGATACATTGAAAATAGCAGAAAGAATTGTTCACTAAAGCTTGTTGACACTGGAGAGTCAGTTTGAGAGGCCAGAATGTCTGGATGATATTGACTAAGATGGATCAGAGATTGTAAAAAAAAAAAAAAAAAAAGGACTAAGAAAAGGGAAGATTGAAGATCTTATTTAAAAATTCAACTAACATTTGGGGAGAGGACATCACTTATAGTCTTCTGAATTTAAAAAATCAGAAATAATCTTTTGAAATGTGAGCAATGTAAAACAGCTGTTTTTAATAGGACAAATACTGGGAATGGACATATAAAGGCCATGAAGTAAGGGAGACACTGCATGATCACTTTAGAACACGTTTTAGAGGACAGTTTCACTATAACAGTATGTCCAGCCTCTGATCAACTGTAGACTCTCTCAGAGAGACTGATTTGCACCCTTCACCATCTTCCTTCATCAGTTCTCCTCCCTAGGCTCCACTCCTGCCATAGAACTTACAGTGTCCTCTTCCTCTTCATCCGATCCAAACCAGCTTTTGGGAAATATTTATTTAATTCATTCACAAAAGTATGCTCTACGCTTCCTACAAGGAAAACTCCAGACAAAGTCTTAGACCCATAAAGCAAATTGTTAATGGTGGCATGTCCACAAATTAGCTAATGGAAAAGGAGAGGTATTTGGGAAAGACTTTCTTGAGTTATCAACATTTTATCTTCTGCCTATTTTTAAGGTTGGTGGGGATGTTGGAGTCAAACCCGTGTTCTCGGTGCCACCAACTGCATAACATTGGGCAGATGCCTTAACCTCTCTGAGAATGTTTCCCTATTCCTTGTCATGCATTGTTTCCTCAATAACTAAAATATCCTCTTATTTTTCATTTTCAGTGTAGGCAGGAGAATCTACATTTTTACAGTTTTCTTTCTATTATTTGATTCCACTTACCTTACACACTTAAACCCTCCTAAACTTTCTAATCATCTATCAAAAATAGCCAAGAATGAAGGGAGAAAGTAGTAATTAAAGCATACACTAATTCACTTATAAGCTTTGTGTGTGTGTGTGTGTGTGAGCAAAACTGATCAAGAATCAGATAAGCCTTGTGAACAGTGCTTTTAAAAAAGTTTTTTGGGTTTTGGGTTTTTTGTTTTTGTTTTTGTTTCTTCATTGAAGTATAGTTGATTTCAACGTTGTATTAGTTTCAGGTATATGGCAAAATGATTCAATTACACTACATATATATTCTTTTTCAGGTTATTTTCTATTAGAGGCTATCATAAAATATTGAAAATATTTCCCTGTGCTATACAGTAGGTCCTTGTTGTTTATCTATTTTATATACAGTAGTGTGTATATGTTAATCCATATCTCCCAATTTATCCCTCCTGTATAATTGATTTATAAGCTTTTAAAAGACAACTTGTTTCACTTGTAAGACCTACGGACTAGGTGTATTTGTTCAATAACCTCAAAATTTGGAGGATAAATTTTACTAAAAATTTCAGAACTAGGTGGATAAATTTTACTGAAAACATTTTTCACTTGTACTGAAAAGTGTGAGCCTAGAGAAAAATCAAATTGGTATGTTTACGATGGCTCTTGTTTCATTTAAATTATGAGCGCTCTGGTTCACGTTATTCTTGTGTCACCGGGAAAACTGTCCCTGGGTTTTTCAGTCTCAGAGGAGTTAGCTCTTAAATCCCAAGCTACATACTCCACCCTAGAGTACAGAGGTTTCTGAAAATCTCAAAGCCTTGCACAATGGGGGCTGCAGGACAGTGACAAATGTATGTAAACATAGGTCATAGGGGACAAAGAAAGAAGCCCTCTGGCATTTTCAGAAACCCCCATCACAGGTGTGGAAAGAATGAAAGCAATACACGTGCTCACGAGTTTGGGGATTTTTTTGTTTGTCTGTTTTTACAACTACTTGTGTATGTCGCTTTCCCCAGCAGATCCTCTATGAAGCATGGACGGAGAGTGGAAGTGTCTATCTTCTGTAAACTTGAATATTCTTTACATTTTATAGTATTTTAATTTCCAAGATTAAAATTCAAAACCTGCTTCCCAGTACATTTTAAATTGAAGGCTTTCTGTAGTCTGAAACACCATGTTTCTCTGATGTACTTTTTTTTTAAGATAAGCTAGTCCAGTCCGAGCAGAATATTTTTGCTATTTTTTTTTTGTCCATAAGCATTTGTCCACCCGAGGCCCAGTGTTGGCCATTTTGCTGCTGCATTTATGCATGCAGTACACTCTTCTGAGCCTGAGAATCTTTTCTTTCTTTGAATCCTTTCTATAACCTGCCTCCAGATTTATCTGAAAAGCGTATGTTGAGTCATTCTCATCTGTGTTTTTCATGTACATAGTGGTAATTATAACTGTAAAGAGCATTTTTAGTCTTTTTAAAACTGCAGCTTTTAAATATGAGCTGCACTCTGGCACACTCTCTACCTTTAATTTATTTCAGTTGTAACTTCCATTTTTAAAATTAAGGGTAGTATGGAAACATATGATTCATTTCCTAATTTTGTTACCATCTATAACTGGGGGCAAGTGACTAACTTCTCATAACACATTTATAATGACCTGTGAAGTTTGGTAGCTGGGTGAAGATTAATAAGTGTGTTTTTGGCATTTAAGAATTTAGAGGAATATTTCAATACCCTAATTTTAAAACCTGAAATGTAACATTTTGCACAAGACTCAAATGTCTGTCTGACCTTGACTGAAGCATATCTAATCCACTTTCTTTTACCTATTTTACAATTTAATGGAATTGATGCAAAGTTAAAGTAATCAATGCTAGTAAAGACTGTCAAAAGAAACACAAAAAAATTGACAATGTATAAGTAACTTGGAGATATCTGAGAGTTAAGGGCTAAAGGAATTTGGTCATCAGCAAATTAATAAACAAATATTAAACAAACAAATGAAAAAGCAACCTTGATTTCAAAGATGAGGCAGAAACCAGATTGCTGGTATGATGGAGATCCTGTTAATTTCAGAATCGGGTTTAGACATCACAACATTGGACATATGGACAGTACTTCACCCACAATAATGATAGTTTCTAATTCTTTTAAGGATAAAAACTACTTTTTAACATCAGATCACTAGTAGATACAGTGGGTGTAATTTGTAAGGGAAAAGGACCAGCCTTTAAGGGGTATGTGGGAGACAAACGTAGACCTTCTGCTATCCTGCTCTATGAGGGTCAGGTCTTCATGTGCTCAAGGGCAAGTTTCTGATTGTAAAGTCTACTAGGGCAATACATGTCCACATCTTGACCTTGAGCCTTGCTTAGCAGTCAATCTGTGTTCTCCTAAGGCTTTATAAAAAAAAAAAATTCACTTCTTGGGTTGGAAAGTCCTCTTGATGGGAAATAGATTGTTAGGGTGGAAGTGAGACAGGAAGGAAGGGGGTAGGGCACAGCCATTCAAGGAATGACACAGAAATTAACACTAAGATGGTGGAGATTCAACTCCCAGTAGACCTTGAGGCCCAAGATGGCAGGAGATTTGACTTCTAGTAGACCTTGAGCTTCATTATATGCTCATTGTAATATATTAGCATGGTAAATGGCACACCCACAGGGGCCATGACAGCTTCAAGGCTGACAGTAAAAGGTCAAAAAGTGGGAGGTGGCCCAAATCCTGGGAATCCCAGTCCCTTCCCAAAGGTAGTTGGAATAATCCTCCCACATGTTAGCATAAGAAGTTATCAAGCCCATAAAAACTAACAACACCGTGCCTCGTGTCTGCTCTCCCTTCTGAGTGAGATGGCCTGCACTCTGTCTATGGAGTGTGTAACTATTTTTACTTTAAACACTCATCCCCATGCCTCATGCCTCTCACTCCCTAGCCTTCCGAGACAGCCCACACTTTGTCTATGGAGTGTGTGTGTAACTACTTTTACTTTAAAATTGAGCACCCAATCTCGCACCTTGTGGCCTTTCTCTTGCCTTCTAAAACAGCCTGCACTCTTGTCTATGGAGTATGTAGCTCTCTGAATAAATCTGTCTTTACTCGACTGTGGCTCGCTCTTGAATTCTTTCCTGTGTGAAGCCAAGGACCCACACTTGGCAGGGCGTGTCCTAGGAACTCAACTGAGACCTGGGACACAGCCATCCTCTCTCCCCACATTCTTTTTCCTGTACCAGAAGGAGGCTTAGTTACATAAGAATTCCACTTTGGAATGATGAGATTCAGACAATAACACTAGTAACACTAATTACTTACTACTGCAATTTAAATGTTGTATTCATTGGGGTATGAATTGCATAACTGCCAAAATATAACAATCATAACATATACTGATTTCTCTATGTGTAGGGAGAGGGATTCCAGCCTAGGTTCCAGGGAGGCAGAACAAGATTGCAGTAATCATGCCTGTGGAAGTGGGCAGGACACTAAGGCGAAAGTCAACCCAATTGTGCCCACTCGCAGGGGGGGAGCCCTGCGAGTGGGCACAATTAATGGACTCTTGTAGTCATGGTGTTGAGTATCTAATTCTAGGTTTCCCTTTTCTGCACTATAATTCTTTCATATTATCTTCAAGTCTTCGGTAACATTTACTACGCACTATAACCATCTTAGTGCTATCTCTGCTGTAGGCAGCAAAGGGCGTACCCTGAGGACCAGCTAAGGTGACACAGACTAGAGAGAGATGCAGCAGCATCAAAAGCTTTAGGAGACGGCAGAAAGGGTGAGCAGGGAGACCAGAGCTTCAGGCCAGAAAGAGTGACAAGTAGCAAGCACCCAGGAGAGACTCAGAGAATTTGAAGGGTCTCAGAAATACTAGGTGTGGGGTAAATAAACAGAAAAAGACTGTACATCCTATAGTATGAGTGCTATGACCATGTTTATTGAGGTTTAATGCCAAGATGACTCCTCAAGGGTGAAAAACTTACATTTTCTAGGTATCTGTTGATTGAGAAAATATAAAATAGTTGAAAAGGTACTATGAAATAGACATTTTAAAGAAATTAACTCTTATTTTTATAACAATAACCTATATACATTTGAAAAATGGTAGTCTACATGGTATGTGACAGTATTTATTTTGTGGATCCCTCCAATAATTCTGTAGAATTCTAGGAGATCAGGATCCCCTGTTGGCAAATACTGGACTGTACCAAAAATCAAGTCCTTGTGGCCAGTACTCTGTCTCCTGTAACAGTCATAACTTGAATGGTTAACATGTCAGCCTTCCTCCACCTACTTTTAATTCCCCTCCTCTTTCCTGTGGAATTCTAGGCTATTCAAGCTAAAGAAAAAAAAATTGTTTAACCCTCATCTAATCCAAGCCCCTCAGTTAGCTCTCTGAGTTTGAAAGGCTAGATAACTATGATTGTCAAATTTCAGTAGGCAATTCCAGGGGGTCTCAGCAATGCATGTGTAGAATAGAATGCAAAAATCTCTCTCACTAGATTCTGTCCCACAGTCCAATCATTTATTCATCCCAGAGTCCTGGGAGCCTATTTTGAGCACTGACAGCCCACCTCCACTTAAGGGCTGTGGGCTGACACATTTACTGCATCCTTCCCCAGGCTTTATCCAAGCCTCATTTGTTAGACTATGCTAGTCACATGGCAGAGAATTGTTCTTGAGGGGGAAAAAATAAGATATCACTCCTGAAAATTCTAAATTATTTTCAGCAAGGCTAGGATGGAAAATCTCATTTAATTAGCAAGTGCAATAAAGATGTGACGTTTAAAAACAAATTATAATACATTTCCAACCTTTATTGGAACACAATGATGACATATTGTTCTTTTATAGTTGCCATTTCCAAGTTTTAATTGCCCTGGTTTAATTGGTATAATCCAAAAAAATGTCAGTTTAGTAATTACCCCTATGCTGTTGGAAATAGCTTCATTTACCAAGCAAAGAAAAATTGACTTCAGAAAGGGAAAAACCAATTACAATATAATACCAGGGGAAACACTATATCATCGAGGTATTAAAAAACAATATTGTATATGACTGAAGCTCAGTTTATTTTGCAGAAAAAAAAAGTTCTTTTTCAATTTTAAATAGTAACGTACCAAATACACAATCAACTATAAAGTAGCTAATTCAGAATCATGTTTATTCATTTATAAATGTATTAGTTAACTTGGAAAATATATACTGAGTGCCAATGATATGCCTGGCAAAAGAGTTATATAACTACTTTCATGGAACCTAATGGGTGAGAAAAAAATAATCAACACAAATTTGTGTACGAATACAAACTGCAGTGATTCTCAGATGAAAAGTAATGAGGGCTTAAGTGAGTGTATCAGGACCTGACGCATTGACAACACGAACTGAGAGATGGAGAAAAGGAGCAGCTGGTATACAGGTAAAAGGAGAGTATTCCCAGCAGAGAAGAGCACAGCACATTCCAGGAACTGGAGGAACCAGTGTGGCCCAAACACAGAGAAGAAGGTGGGAAATGGCACAAGACAGAGTAGCTCAATTAACAGGGGCTGCATCACTGACGCCTGTTAAGGATTCGGCTGACTATCCTAATAGCACTGGGAAGGTATTGAAGTCTTTTAAGCAATAGTGTGATGATCAAAACTGAACATTAAAAAGATCACTCTGGCTGCAGCAAATGAAATAGATTGGAAAAGAAGAGTGGATTCAAGAGATGAGTTTCGAGGCAGCTGCAGTTTTCCGAAGAAGAGATAATGATAAATTAGAAGGTAGAGTTTATGCCTTCGATTTAACCATCCATAAAGTCTAAAGTTGATTGTGTTCTACAAGTGACCTATTTTCACAGAATTAAATGCGTCAGAGCTAAAAGGAAAGCAGAGTGATATAACAGAAGGTACGTGTGCTTTAGGATGAAATACACCCGCTTTAGCATTCTGGTCTGAACTTTTGGCTCCACTACTTATTAGCGGAGGCATGTTATGTGAGGCAGTCAGCTCTCCGAGCCTCAGCTCCTACATCTTTTGAATGCACATAATACCTCCCACAGTTATAAAGATTAAGTGGGACAGTGTGTGTGGTATTCTCAGCATGTGGAGGGCCAGTTCACACTGAAGAGCCCCAGGACAGAGCAGCGGGGCTCATCCCCTCACGTTAGAGATCGTCATCTTCCTGTTGGAACTTGCTCCTCCTCCTGGGTTTCTTTCGCAGTGAACAGCACTATAATCCACCCAGTTGCACAAGTCAGAAACCCAGCAGGCGTCCTTTTCCCTCACCCTCCGTGAGCATCAAGTCACATCAACGCTATTCTCTAAAGGGCTCTTCAACCAACGCACCACCTGCTCTGCTCACCCCCCGTCGCTACCTGTTTAAGGGCATCGGCCTCTCTAGATTAGATGATACCCGCCATTCGTTATCCGGCCTCAGTTTTGTGGGCCTCTAGTCCGTCCTCTACACTAGCCATGCAAATATGACTATCTCAGTTCTCTGACTACTCCCTTTATGCCAAGAAAACGTCACCCAGCTCCTCAGCATGACTAACGCACCCTCCCCAATGTGTACTCAGCCTACTTCCCAGCCTCGCCTCTTGCCACGCCTCCCTCCTCCCCTCTGGTCCGGCAGCCAAAGGAAACTGCTTCCCATTCAGGACTTGTAACTCCCACACCCACATCCTTCACCCCCATATTTATTCAGGCCACTGGCAGAAGCTCCTCCTTTCAAAGCTTCTCCTCACTGGGTCAACAACTACTCAAAACAGAGGCCTTGGCTCAGAAAACACTTTGTTGAGGAGGCACTTTTGTTCCACCTGACTGTATCCCAAGTATATAGGACAAACTATAACATGAGTTTCATTATTTGAATGAATTGAATGAGCAGTCAAGTGAGACCTAGGGAATCTGACTGCATTGGCCGAGGTCACACAGGTTGGGGTGATACCATGAGGAGGAGACTTGGGTCTTCCACCACAGGTTACAGTGTCCCTTTCTGTCCATCAGGCGGACCTTTGCCTTGTTAATCTCAATTGCATTAGCTCTCCTCATTAAGTCTTAGAAACATTCTCTTCCCATCATTGCAAAATGTTGCAAATTTATACTGAGGGCTGTAATTTTTGCACTTAAAACAAGACTACTGTCACCTCCTCCCAAAAGCCTCCTTAGATTCCCCTAAGAAGTGGCAGCTGTGGCTCCTGTGACACTTTCAAGCACTCCTGCACCATTTTTATACTAATCTCCCTCCCTGTGATACTGTGACCTCTTCTGAAACTAGGACCATGCTGGATTCATTTTCCATGTAAGACTACGTAAGACTGTTCTTGGGAGAGAGTGGTAGTATTTAATAGTTGTTGAATGTAATGGCACTTCAGAGCTGACCAGTGTCCAAATAAGAGCAACTGAAGTCAGGTAAGAGATGCCAAGACAAAGAAGGTTACAAGAATGGTACAGACTAAAAAGATGATGGCTCTGCCATCAAGAGATATGGTGTTTGAGAAAAGGCACAGATGGCTCTGGCTGAGAAGAACCCAGAAGGTGACTGAGAAGACGGTGCCCCTGCTGGAACGAGCTGACTCTCCCAGTGAGTACCTTCAGTCCCTCAGTGACCTTCCTTCGTCTTTTTATTAGGACAGAAGACTGGAGTCAAGAAAGAAAAAGCTCTCCCTTTCAAAAAGCTGGACAGGTAAGCAGGAAAGCTGACTCACAGAGCACTTTCTACACCTGCCGGCCAACACTGGAGAAGCTGGTTTCATGGGTGTTGCAGGTTCCTCAAACGGCAGAACAGTCAGCCAATTGGGATGGAAGAGAGGTGGAGCTGGGGGTGGAAATCCAAGTGTTAGTCCTAGTCTTGCTTGTGGCCTTGGGCAAATCTCAGTTTCCTCCTCTGTGAAGTAAGACGTTTGAACTAGATGGTCTCCCATGGTCCTTTCTCCTGCAGGGATTCTTTAATATCTGGGCTCAGCACTTCGATTTACTTAAAGCAGCTACACAACCAAGAGTAAGAAGATGGTCAATCTGGTTAATGCATGCAAATGCAGACATGCACCCTCAACCTTTCATGCCTGTAACTTGATCTGGACTAGCTGAAGGATGTCTCAATAAGGATATCTCCTCATCCATATATAGTAAGCACAGCTAAAAACTTTATGAGGGAAAAAAAAAAAAGAGACATGGTAAGGCTGTAAAGCAGTGGTTTGCAAATATCAAAACCAGTGAGGCAACTTTTGGAAAACAAGTTCCAACACCTTGCCCCAGATCTGCCAAATCAAAAATTTTAAGATGGAACTGTAGGAATATGTATTTTTCACAAAGCTCTCATGTGACTTTGGTGATCAATTAGTTTGGGGCTCATTTTTAAAGGAAAATTAGTGTTTCTCAAAGGGTAGCCTGTAGATCAGTTTTGTGCGAATTATCTAAGATGCATGTTAAAAAAATACCTGGGAATGTGGCCAAAATTCTTTCAGTGATTTTGTACATAGCTTATATATGCTGACAAATGAAATCACTATTTGGACAAAACCTCAAAGTCGACAAAACAATATAGTAAAGAGAGAATTATGATTGCAGTATCGGTCTATTTTATCATTATTCTTCATATTGTAATTCATCACTTCATTTAATCCCATAACAAATCTGTGACATAAGCATTTCTACCCTCATTTTACTGACAAATGGAAGCAGTAGAGTTCAGGTAACTTCCCCCAAAGATTCATAAGTGAATACACTGGAACTGAAAACTAATGTCACACAGCTAAAGAACAGCCAACACTGCTATTGATCTCAGCAATTACGAGTTCAGTACAACCTTTTAATTAAACAATTTGCTGAGATCTTATCTGATGAAGCAAGTTAGCAACATGTTTCAGTTCCTGTTGGTTGGTTTTATTAGCTACTTCACAAATGTGAATGTCATTGTAATAATCATAGATTAGCCAAGATATAATGATTATTAACCACTAAGCAACAATATTTCAGGGATGTCCTAGAATCATAAAATGGTCCAAGGTAGTCATCAGTTCTAGTCAACAACCTTCAAACACAAATATTTACTGCTGAGAAGCCTCCCAGAAGTATGCTGTCCAAGGTCTCACCCACCTGGTGAGGAACCCACCCAGCTCCAGACTTTAGTCACCTGACTCTGCTTCATTGACCTGTCTTGATACCACAGGCCCTGGACTGTGTGCCCTTCAACTCAGTATGCCAACTTTTTGCTTCACTGTTAGAATAAGGACTACATTAGACTTGAAATGTCTTTCGCAGAATAAAATATAAAATGCTATTACAACAGATACATTTTTAGGACAAAGCTTCCCCCACTGATTCTTCCCTCACTGATTCTTCTCCATTCATCTAATAAAATACCTGTTTGTGAAAAGCTGTGCTTGTCTTGATCTCTTGCTAAACTGAAACAGGAGAGGTCTCCCAGATTCCCTCTTCCTGAGTTGACCATTTTGGGGTATAGCACAATAACAGGCATTTCATAAACATGAAGAAACCGAATGGACCAAGCTATTATGAGATCAAGTTTTGGTTTTTTAAAAACTTTACTAAAAGCGTTAATGGAAAATACAACATTGTCCAAAGCCATCTAACTTTTTAACAGAATTCAAATTATTCCCTTTCCTGTGTTCATACCCAACCACCTTCCTCTTCCTTCCCATTGATGTTACAGATTTTCTAAAATATGTGAACACACAGGTATTTTCACAAAGGGGAAAAAGGAAAGAAGATGACATCAAGAAAGTAGAATGCCAAAAAATAAATCCAGCATTCGCTAGCTGTAGATAAATTTGGTGAAGATTTCCTGGTTGAGGATTTGGTTTCTTTGCTTTGTTTTCTGAAGGGTGATTTTTGTGTGTGTTTTACTCTCACTCAAATTTTGCACGCCAACTCAGATTGCATAGTTGTATCCTGTCAAGTGTTTTACTGAAGAAGTAATCTCTTCCACAAAATCAGTATCTAATTTCCTAAATAAAGAAGAAAATGATACTTACAAATCTCTGATTAAAATATGCTGTTATTTCTAAGGCAGGTTCAGGAAGAAATGCTGATAAACCTTTTTTCCTGTAAATTAAAACAAAACAAAACAAAACAAAACTGAGAATCAGAAAAGGCGAAAGTCCAGTTAGATTATCAAATTTTAGTCACTGTGTCTTTCTTTTTAACTTAAAACTGGTAAACACCATGCATGGCTTGCTTGACTTTCTTGAGAAAAGCAGAACCTCCAATTCCAACAAAATTTTCTCTTTAAAGTCAAAAGGCTTCATTTCAAATAACAAGTGTCAGTACACAGAATTGCCAGCTACAAAATTAAATGAATAATTACTGCATCATTGCTATTAGGGGTTAATGCCAAGTTGAGAAAGTCATCACGTAAAAACAACCGTTCATTACAGCAAAACTTTGTAGGCATAGAAAGTGACTATAACAAAGTATATGGCATGACTGTACTTTTGGGAGGTTGTAGAAACACACTGCACTTCTGGAATATGACTGTGGAGAATTGTACATCTTTCTTAAGCACCTTGAAGCATTGTACCAATATTCCCAGTATCTACATGGGAGCCATGTGAAAGCAGCCCAACCACCTTGCTCCTAGAAATAAAGATAAACTACTTTCGTATAATTTCTCTTCACAGATTGGGCCTTGTACTTCAGGGCTGGGCATCTGACCCCAGAAGGGTGAAAAATAATAGGGGTATAAACCATGGGTATTTCCATTAGCCACTGACAACAGCAGTGTGCTTTGCAAACACCCTCCATCACACTCTCACTGCTCCAGTTCAGCCTGCCATTCACTCTTACTAGACTATTGCAACAATACCCTAAATGATTTTCTTCTATGCATTCTTGCTTCCTGAAAATCCGTTCTTGACACAGATGTTATGTGGAATTATTTCAAAGCAAGTCTACTCAAGAGCATTTTATGATTAACTAATTTTTCACAGCCTTTCCATCCCCTGCAGGATCAAGTCCAAGTCCAATCACAGGGTGCATGGTGCCCTCTAGGAGGTGGCCCCAATCTACCTCTCCCTCATTTTTACCCATGCCAGACTGCACTAGTCCTAAAGCTCTGCAGTCACACTCTACCAGTGGTCCCCTGTGCCTTGTTTATATTGCCCTAGCAGCTGTGGTTCTTTGTCCTCAATGCCCTCTCCATCCCCTGGCTAACACATATTCATCCATTCAGGGTTCACTTGGGCAACCCTTTCTCAGAAACCTTCCTTGCCCCCTCACACTAGGTAGGTTCCTTCCTCTGTGCTCTAAAACACTCCGGTATATCTCTATTGTTGAACTCATCACCTATATTATCAATCTCTGACTAGGCATGCCTTCTCACCTCCACCTCACACAGGTTTTTTTAAGCCTTTGGAAGGCACAGATTGTGACTCATTCATCTCGCACATGGTAGGAGGGATGCAATAAATCTGTTGAATGTCAAGGTGTGTGAGGTGCTTTTCAGACTCAGAGCTGCCTGAATGCATACTTCATCACCGTGGAAGAATTTAAAAATCCAAAGCAGACGTCGTTTAACCTTGTTTCTCTACCCTGCTTCCTATATGGTTTTCACTGTTCCTCTCACTGGGTATCCGAGACTGTTTCCCTTTAAATGAGTCCTATTTTTTCAGGCTGAATATAAGGAACTGAGAAGAGGAAGAGAAAAATTAATGAAAAAATGATCATATGGGAAGGAGTAACAAAATCAAAAAAATTAAGCTTCAAAACTTTTGTAATATATATATGCAGCCCTCAGAGAAAAAGATTAAGAAACATACTTTTGTAGTCTTAATTTTTCAAACATTTGCATATGGCTCTTGGCAAAGATGTAGTAGAAACTACAAGCAGGAATCCAGTTTAAAGACAGTTAGGTAAAACTAAACATTGTTATTGGTGTTTTTAAAAATACATGTTTTTAGAAAAATATTTTTATAGCTTTCCCATGATTAAATTTTTATTTTAAGAATTTCTACCTATCTCTCCCCAGTGTAATAGAACCAAAAAAGAAAGAAAGAAATAGAAGAGTGACATAGCTCTTTTTCCTCTCTCCACTTCTTTGCAGCTTACATTACATTCAAATATACTTATGTAACGGACTTCCTCACATACATCAAAATTCAGATTTATGTGGGATATGCTAAACCCCAATATGTTAAAGTTTAAGAGACAGAGAGTTTCTACTTATCCTTTGAATTATCAATTATCAAAAATTTTACTAATAGAAGTAATTCCTGAAAAGGTTTCAAGAACAGTGGCATGCCCCAACAACAACAACAAAATTTGTTCTGAGCACACATCTCCTATTTAGAAACATTTATTTTTATAAATTGTAAGTATCAATCTACTCATGACTAATATAACTTGTATGTTATGTTATCATTACAATGTATGTTAAATACATTAACAGAAATTTAAAATAAAACACTGTAAATATAACCAGGTGTTCTACTATGTTCTTCCTGAACTTCCAGACTGGATGCAGAATTTGCAAGATGTTGCTACTACACAAGATCTAATTATCTCTCTTGGAGATATCTCTCCACTTTCTCTCTTGGAACTACAGTTAAATCTAGAGAAAACTTGGAGATATATAAGACAGCTAAGAAGATCCTTAAGGGGAAAAGGCCAATGGTCTCAGCAAAGGTTATTACATGCCTTGCAAGGGAATACATCACAATGTGGCTGGATCAGCAGAAGTCCCTCATACAAGAATCACATGCACACTTAAGGCTGTGAATTAGCAAAGGTCTTGAAAATCATCTAGTCCAGTGATTTTCAAACTACTTTTAAATATTTTTTTTCCAAATGAACTCTTTAGCAGGTGGCCAATCTTTAAGACAGATAACAACAGCAGGACTGCTCTGGCTAAGGCAGCTTCGGTCTCCACCCACTCTACCCACTTCCTGCACTCCTCTCCTCCAGGAGTGTAGTTTGAAAATTACTTGAACACACTGCCATTTTAGAGATAAGGCTACCAGGCTGAAGTTAGAATAAAGAACGGCTATTTCCAAACAATGTAATAAATAAAGCAGCTGAAATTATTAAGCCCGGATACTTTTTCATCTTCCCTTTTGATGTCTCTGCCTAGTTTTCATGGACTGGCTTCTCAGCACATCCCAATCTGATCTCATTTGCAAATAAAAAATTTAAAGTGTGATCTCGTAAGATTTAAGGTAAGTTTTGCTCCAGGGTTTAGTAAAACAATGAATACTTATTTTCTGTTCGAAATGTATATTTTCTAATGTGAAAATGCTAATGACTCAAGCAGTCAGCCATGTCAATACGCAAAAATTTGCATAAAGGAGAAAGATCCAGTACACCTCATATACAAGATTTCGGGGGTCCCCCAAAACCTCAGAAGTCAATTAATATTTTAATGCAATATTAAAAACATCAAAATTAGTGTGAGAAATCCATGATGATCAAATATCAAATTTTTAAATGAAAATTTGACCCTCTACTTGTATAACCTGGCCTGGCCTCTGTAATACCTAGGAAATGTGGTTTGGAAGATGAAGCCCAGTCAAGGTATGTTCTGCAACACAGACCCTCACACCTCAGGGTGTGGAACTGAAGATGAAGTTAAGCTGTTTGGGAAGAAATCAGCAACCAGGAAGCTACAACACACGAGGTAATACTTAGTCCACGTTTGCGCTGAGCTATTTTACAATTTCAGTGAGCTACTAAATCTAGTTATAGCTGCTTCAAGAAGCATTACTTTCTATTTTTGTCTTGTTTTTAAAGGCAAATCCTAGGTCTAAAATGTATAAAGGCCTGAAAATTCAAAATGTCAGGTGAACTTCATCCGATTCCTAAAAGCAAATTGAGCACTTCAACTGCCAAGACCCAGTTTTAAAAGGCAGTTCTTAAGATGCATTTAACCTCTCAAGCATTACAAAGATGAAAACAACCATCAAAAGATGAATCACTGTGACGTTAGAGAGCACGGACTTTCGTGAGGATGTTTTCTATCCACAGAACTCAAATGAACTAGCTTGGGAAAATAAATGACTCTGTGCCTGACACAGAGTAGGCACTCAGCACAGATTTACTGGATAAACAAATGAATTAATGAATGAAAGAAAGTTGAAAAAAGACCAGAAACAGGTAGAACAGGACCAGAGTATAAAGAGTTTTGAAACAAAGACTTGATGCTATGGGCTATGAAGCTGAGGTTTAACAAGAAAGAAAAAACATGGCTCTTTAAAAGAAAGGATGGATGAGTTGATAGTGAGCAAACAGTAAATCCAGCAGTAAGTCTCTAGAAGTAGTCTTGGCATTGGTGATAAAGGCCCACCAAAGGGGGAGACAGTACAATTGGAATAAGGAAGGTGTGACAGAGACTGCTGGTTGGCTCCCGATAGTTCTTCTCATCTTTATCTCTAAGAAATAGAAAGTTTGGCTGGGTACACAGCTAAGGGCCACATTACCAAGCCTCCCATGCTGCTAGATACAGCCATGCAACTGGAGTTTGTCATTGAATATGCGATGTATCCATTTCTAGGTTATATCTTAAAAGAGAGGGGAGTGTGTCCCCTCCCTCCTCTTTTCCCCTTTCTGAAAGCTGGACTGTATCTGTGGTGGTGAGCCATCATTTACCACGTGCCAAGGACGATACCTTGGGGATGATAAAGCAATAAGATAGAAAGAGCCTGCATCCCTAATATGGTCAAGCCATTATACCACCTCTGAACCATCTACCTGGGCTGTACACAAGACAGAACTAAATTTACATTGTGTTTAATCTACTGTTATTTGGGGACTTTATTATTAACAGACAAACCCATATCTTAATTAATACAGATGAATACAAGAAACATTTCAAAATGGAAAAATCCATGGTATGTGGTGACAGGCTGAAGTGAACGAAGGAGAGCAATGAGCTGAAACACTTCCAAGGTTTTATGTTTAGGGAATTGGGTGACAAAACTCTTAATAAAATAACAGACAAGAGGGAGAGCTAGTAAGTTTTGATTCCTGCAATATTGCCCAGGGGACAGCACAGGAAGTAACTGGAACTATGGGCCTGGAACTCAGATAAGAGGAGAAAATTAAACATGGAAATTTCAGCAATTCTGTACAGTATATAGAGTTGAAAAGATGAGAATTGATAGAATCTTAGACTATGAGAGGTCAGAGTGTGTCAATGAATAATAGCGTGTTCTCACAGGAGGCAGGAGGAAGAAGCAATAATCAGCAAAGGAAAAAAAGAACATTATCTAAATAAGAGAAAGGGTAATGATTGAAAATACAGAATAACAGAATTAACCCTAATCCAAGATGGCAAACATATTTAAAAGGAATCTGATATGGTCTAAATTTCTTAAATCTGTTTAAAGGTATCATGAAAAATTAAAGCCATCATTTCTTGAAATAGAAAAGCACTGCTCAGAACAAGACCTGAACAAGCCAGGTCTCAATCACGCTTTAGTATCGGTTGAAACTTCCAGACTTCCAACAGCGCAAAGAACAAATAACCAGGACTTATACCATTCTCTCCTTTTTTTATTCTCCCAACAGAGGAATCAACAAAGTGAGAGCATGAAGGGAAATGGAAGCTGAAGTATTTTGCTACTGTCCTTGTCCTTTCTAGGACACTGATGCTGATAAGTGGAAATCACAAAATGAAACAAAAGCTTCCTCCTCAACATCTATTAGTTTACATTCAAAGATACAGTGGATCTAAATTTCACATTTGAATCTGAGAGTTAATCTAAGGTTGGCAACATGGATGTCAACTGCTACTTACAAGAAGCAAGAGTTTGGGAACGCAGTCTGTGTCACTTATCAGACGCATTCTAATTACTGGAAGGTCACCAGTATTCCAGAATATTCAGGCAGTGTGGCTGTGCCATAACAGTCCTGCTTCCCAACCTGGCCTCGACCATTCAACCAGAAGGGTGTTTTTCAGAGAGGAATCAGACCAAAGATTTGTTTTCCATTCCACTGTCCACTTCAGATTAATGAAGCTCACCATATTAGCTTTTTCTTATGATTCTTTTCTCTCTACTTTAGCCAGTAGTATGTACATTTTAACCACCCCAGAGACAGCAGGGAAAATTCCAGGATTCTTTCCCACTACATTTTCACGGAAACCGAGCATCCTAAATCTCTTTGTATGAGACACCGATATTTCCCTTCTCTCCTTTAAAGAGATGCCTGTTAGTAATCTTTTCCTCTTCACATAGTGATTGCATTAGCCATGGTCTTTAAAATGTTTGGGGAATAGTTTTTGTCTTCGTTGTTTCTAGTGTTATACTTGAATTTCATAATCAATCTTCTTTTTAAGTTGTTAATACTGGCCTGAATTTTGGGACACCCCCTCTCTTTTTTTTACATAATGACCAGACATTACTATTCATTCCTCCAAGTAAATCAGGATGGAAGGTCTTACCCCCAAATGATCTCTCCTTTATAAATGGTTGCAAAATACCTAAACAAAGGTTGCTGTACACCATCAAATTAGCCTGGGGCGAAAATAACTGTTTTTCTTATTTTGAGTTGGTATAGAAGAGTGTGTCTGTGTTGGGGGAGGGGGAAGTGGGAGAGAGGATTGTGTTTCATGGTGCTTAGCATTCAATGTGGACAGTTGTCTAGCTTCACTCGCATCTGTTCTGTCCAGTCTCCTCAGGTGTGGCTTGTGTGGTTCTAAAATTCCTGGCATTTAACATATTCTGAAAGCCACTCTGATCATTCAGGAAAGCCCCTTTCACCACCGTCTTACCATGTGGCACAGAAGAACCACACCATCAAAACACCAGACACATTTATTAATTAACTACTCACTGCTTTGTAATGTTTCTTTACAAAGCTTCAATAAAGAAAGTGCCTTTAAGATTTTTCCAACAGTATTATTAAGTTTCTTAGCCTATATTACTTTCTTGCCTATGTCATAATCTTCAAAGACCAGGAAATCAGCTCATTAGCCTCACGAATGTCCCATATGACGTACAACATTTTAACACGTAGACTTGCGTCTCAAGAGAAAACTGTTAGGTATCACAATTAACAAAGTGGTTTTGATGTTAATAATAAAACAGTTAAAATTTTAAGTATTAAGCTCAACGTTGCGATAGTCATACTAGCAGGCTTTGAACTGGCATTCAAACATTTATGCTCACGAAAGAAAGCCAATGAAAACTCCGTTAAATATGGAAATGAATACACTAACTCATTGGGAAGGAAGGGAGCAAACAATTGCTGAGTGCTCATGATTTTCCAGCTATGTCTTAAACACTGTCTCACTAAATCTTTACAGAAGCCCTCAGAAGTAAATATGAATACCTCGGGTACCTAAGCGGTCCCAAGGTTATAATAGAGCCAGTGCCAAGCAGTGTCAAGATGAACCCACAAAGTCATACTGACTCAAAAATAGTAGTGGTGCTTGCCTAAGTCAACCCATGGGAGCAGCAGGGAGTAAATACATGGGCAAGCAGAGCTGATGAACTCTACTCCAGAGGTCACTTTGGATATGCCATCTGTTTTTTTTCCAAAGCAGTTCTTATGAGACACACTATTAGCATTATATTTTAACACCAGATGCTCTATCCCCACCTTGATAAGATCAGTAACCTGTTCAAAGAAACCCAATCTGTTATTTAAAAAGCACAGTAATGTCCTTGAAGGCAGTATAGGACTAGCATTAAATGTGTTGTCATCTTATAAATCTACCAGAAACTGATCTGACAGACTCCCAGAGTTAACAGAGGTGGGATGTGGGGAGGAGTACTGAAAAAACATAACAGATCCCCAATTTTTAAAAAAAATGTTTTTGAAATAGATTTGGTGTCCTTTCAGGTAAGGCAAGATGCTCTTATGCAATGGACATAATGATGTCTTACAAAATAGCAAACTCTTTGGACTTTAGTTTCCACATCTGTACAGATAACCTTGGGAGTTTTAGGGGATTTTGCAATGTTAACCTTCTTGAGTCTGGTTGAGAGGTAATGTCAGTGGTCAGATCACCAGGCAAAGAAAGTCAGATGGCCATAAAGATTTGCACAGAGAAGGCTAAAGGTGGAAGAGATTCTAACTCTTAATGACAGGATAATGCTAGGCATACGAGCTTTGGAGCCAGACTGGCTCTTGAACATAACAGCTATCACTTGGGCAACTTCAGCCCAACTTTCTTATTCATGATGTGGAAATAAAACTGCGTCACAGAGTGCTACCAACACTAAATGAGACAATGTCTGAAAAGTACTTGGTATAAATGTCTAATGCTTAATAAAATGAGAGTCATTATTATTTGGATGTTCTTTGTACCAAAGGAGAAACTCCACTTTAGAAGGTCAATGAGTAGCACAAGATCACAGGACATTTCTTTACTGGGGGCAACGGAGCATAAACCCAGCCTCATCTAAAACCAAACTGCTCCTATTTAACCAATTACCAACACAAGACCAGAAAATGTCTGTGAAAACCTCAAACGCACTTTAATTTTTTTTTTCATTAATACAACTGGTCTATGTCCAACTTCTTTTCCTCTTCCTAACCTCCATTTCATTTCAAAACTAATTCTGAATGAATTTCTGTGTGATTTTGATCCTGCTATTTCTTAAGCTGAAAGTTTCCCCCTTTAATCTTCTTTGTTCTAATATTCCTGATCATTGCTATTTCTTTCTCCTATAGTCTGGGAAAAACACACGTAGGAAAAAAAATGTATTAGGGAAATCTTATTCAGAGGCATATATCTTTCCTAACTGTTTTACATGCTGTAGATTTAGATGCTTCTACCTAGATAAAATACAGGTGGTTAGTTTCAGATTTTAAAATAACATTAAGGAAAAAAATCTGAAATAGCATGTTGAAACAAATTCACTCTTAAAGGGTATTTTGAAGAGTGACTCTGGGGCACTAGCTGTAAGAACAATCTCTGAAAAGTAAACTGACCAAGTTAAGATGTCATACTTTGTTCATTAATAAAGAGGCTGGGCTGAAATGCCCATTTCTGGTTTTTCTACTTATTTTTATTAAGAGGTGCAACCTACCCTGTTTCTCTTTGTCACTGTTGTTGTGGTCACTATTTTGAGATTTTTTTTGAAATCAGGTATGTGGGTCAACTAAAAAAAACTTCACTTTTCTAATTCATGATCTGTCTAGAACCAGAGACATTTATAGCAGGCCTGCATTAGGCTATGCGGACTGCACTTCAGGACTGGAGACCAAAACTTGCAGCTAAATTTGAAAACTGTTGATGTCATTAAAGTACCAAATTAGTATAAAGAAAAGTCTCAATACGCTTTTTTACAATGACATATTTTTTTCCCTTAGAGTGTTGTTTACTAGACACATTAAATTCTTTATATTAAATATATCTGTTTTTTATAAGATAAATTAACTCACTTAGATATGTTTCACTTTAAGAGCCTAAATTCAAGGCAAGAAGATTACAGACAGGACAAAAGAGACAGAATTCAACAAAAATATATTTCATGTCAAAATTATCTCCTTCCTCTCCTCCCTTGAATTTGAGAATGCCCCATGTCTCAGACTGAGGACAGTGACAGTTACTACTGGCTGGATTTACACTTCCTCTACCAGCACCTTGTTCATGTCGGGATTTATCAGGCTCAGAGGAGAGTGGCAGCTGCAGTGGTGACTCATTAAAACCAATTCTCAGTGAAGCAGCTGCTGCTAAAAGCTGTGCTTTGCTTCACACATCAATCATTTGCTGATTGTCACCGCTAGTTCCATCACATCATCTGCTCAGTCTACTGATTTTGTGGTTGTGGCTATTTGCACTGCACTGCAGTATTACTGTTGTCATCTCCTGCTGCACTAGTTGAAATAACATCATCCTGTGGATCTTCAAATGATGCAAAACTCCACATAATCATGAAAATGCAATTCTTTTGTGAAAGGAGCTGGTGAAAAGAGCAATCGTTCTAAATGCTAAGACACTAACTTATTTTCAGTACCACAATTCCACCCACCTCTGCATTTCTCTGAGTCATACTCCACCAGTATCACAAGTACTAGATTTTGTGTATGGGTTGAATTGTGCCCCCTCAAAGATATGTTAAAGTCCAAACCCCAGTACCTATGACTGTGATCTTATTTGGAAACAGTCCCTGTAGATGTAACCAAGTTAAGATGAGGTCATCCTGGAGCAGGGTGAGCCCTTAATCCAGTGTGACTGGTATCCTTCTAAAAACAGGAGAAAAAATGTGAAGACATAGGGACACAGGTAAGAATGTCATGTGACGATAGAGGCAGACCGCCACAGAGCTCCAAGCAGAGGTAAGCAGGCTTACTCTGGAGCCTTAATAAACTAATCACTTCTAGACCTTACACTGGACTGGCCTATAGAAAAGACTGCTGACCACCTTAAAACAATGCTCAAACAAAGGAGAAGCTACCAGAAAAGGATGAGAAGAAGATAACATCTGAGGTAGACAGCTGACCCAAGACATCAGACCAGGCCTATTCCAGGAGACAAAACAATTTGATAGCAATGACAGATGCAAAGAGCATCTGAATGAGAGTCAGGCTCCTTCCTCACTCAGAGCTCAGCCTTGAAACAAAAAGCAATTAGAAGAAACTTCAGTGGGAACAAAGGAAGAGGTGTTTTGGATCCAAAATGCTTGAGGCATGGACTCACAGAGTTTCTGCAATAACGAATTTATGTATTCCTCTACAACAACCATTTCACCAATGGGAGGAGACTCCCGTGGAGGAAACATGGACTTCATTTCAAAAGACAGCAACACATTTTTGAAGTGTCTGCGAGAAAAAAATGACTCTTACCTCACACTAGTCAGAATGGCCATTGTTCAAAAATCCACAAACGATTAAGTGCTGGAGAGGGTGTGGAGAAAAGGCAACCCTCTACAATGCTGGTGGGAATGCAGTTTGGTGCAGCCATTATGGAAAATAGTATGGAGATTCCTCAAAAAACTAAAAATAGACATCATATGATCCAGCAATCCCACTTCTGGGTATATATCCAGAGGGAACTCTAATGTGAAAAGATATATGCACCTCAATATTCACAGTAGAACTATATACAATAGCCAAGACATGGAAACAACCTAAATGTTCATAAACAGATGAATGGATAAAGAAGTTGTGGTATATTTATACAATAGAATACTACTCTGCTATAAAAAATGAATAAAATAATGCCATTTGCAGCAACATGGATGGACCTAGAGATCATCATTCTAAATGAAGTAAGCTAGAAGAGAAAGAAAAATACCGTATGATATTACTTATATGTGGAATCTTAAAAAAAAAAAGGACACTATGAACTCATCTACAAAACAGAAACAGACTCACAGACTTAGTAAACAATCTTATGGTTACCAGGGAGAGGGGTTGGGAAGGGATAAATTTGGGAGTTTGAGATTTACAAATGTTAGCCACTATATATATAGATTTTAAAAAAAAGTTTCTTTTGTATAGCACAGGGAATTATGTTCAATATCTTGTAATAGCCTTTAATGGAAAAAATATGGAAACAAATATATGCATGTATATGCATGACTGGGACATTGTGTTGTACACCAGAAACTGACACATTGTAATTGACTATATACTTCAATTAAAAAAAAAAAAGACTCTCAAGCTCATGGCTGAGTTTGCAGGAGGAAGTTTTAGAGCCCTCACCACCACCAGCATTCCTCAGTATAAACCACACCCAACTGGCCTTGTTTATGCAAAGTGGCTGGATCTCGGTAAGATACCGGGAAACTTTTTTTTTTTTTTAAAGATTTACAGTAATTTAGTAAATTATCCTGTTGTAAGCAGGAGAAAAACATTTGTTTTTCTCCCTACCTGATTCCTCCAGAATTCAGAAACTCAAACTAAAACTGCCCTTTTCCTGAAGCCCTGCAAACAGGAGCTAGATGACTTGATGTGAACTTCAAATAAATTCCCTTGACAGCTCACACTGAAACAATCCTCCTGCCTGTTGCTGTATGAGCCACGCAGAAGTTTACCTGCACACCCAATGACATCGTCAGAGACATTTCAAACTGGGAGGGATCCTTAGACCCTACATCTAGGAATCTTCTTGAATAACTGCTCCTTGGCTGAGAAAATGGTTTATAATCTGCTCTAATTATTAACCTTTGTTTCCTTTTGTTTCCATAGAAATACCTCTCATTAAATTCCTGATTGATTGCAAAAAAAAGTGCTGGTATGACAACCAATTCATGATTGCTTGCTTCTTGGTTTTTGCCAGAGATTGTTTTTAAGGGTTAAAATTATAATATATATAATTAAAGCTACTAAAATAATAAGGAAAATATTTCAGTATGCTAAAAAAGTAAGATGTGTGTTTTCAGTTAAAAAAAAGGTTTGTGGAAAAGAAACTCTGAGAAGAGTTTCATGCATAATCAGGATTTTAAGTATTTAACAAATTTTAAAAGTTCTTTGTAGCTCCAGTTAACTTTGAGATGGTTTAAAGAAAACCTGAGGCATCTTAGATATCAAATTAACTAGGATTATTTGGTATGTTAAGTATCAATTACAGGTGTTTAACCATGTCTTTAAGGTGCTTCATCTTTAAGATTCATTGGAAGTCTATGGAAATAGTGGGTTACAACAGTCCCGTATCAGATGATGGATATGCGAGGATTCCAGCTCATTCCGCCCTCAGATGCAAAAACAAAAGGCTGTCCTGCCCCTGGGGCCCCTAGATTAGGCATTCAGAGATTTTTACTCCCTGATAGGCAGGGTTAAGGCCCCTACTCAGCCCAGAAGTAGTTTCGGAAGAAGGACTGTCGCCCCTCTGCACCCTCATAAGATTACAGGAGTAAAATCTCTGAGTGGGGAATGAGACAGGAGGGAAGGGGGCAGAGCACAGCCATTCAAGGAATGTCACAGCAATTAACACTAAGATGGTGAAAGATTCAGCTCCCAGTAGGCCTTGAGGATTAAGATGGCAGGAGATTTGACTCCCAGTAGACCTTGAGCTTCATTATATGCTCACTGTAATATATTAGCATGGTAAATAACATGTCCACAGGCACCACGACAGTTTCGAGGCTAACCATAAAAGGTCAAAGCGGCCCAATTCCTGGGAATCCCAGTTCAGTGCCCAGGATAGTTGAAATGGTCCTCCCACTTGTTGGCATGTGAAGCTACCAAGCCCATAAAAACTGGCAACACTGTGCCTCACAGCCACATCTCACACTCCCTCATCCTCAGAGACAGCTCTGCACTCCGTCTATGGAGTATGTATCTACTTTTACTTTAACCTGAGCACTCAACCCCCACACCTCATGGCCTTCCTCTCGCCTTTTGAAACAGCCTACACTCTATGTAGTATGAACCTCTCTAAATAAATCTACCTTTACTCAAAAAAAAAAAAAAAGAAAAGTTAGAGGCAGAGACCAGAATAATATACCTACAAACCAAGGAATATCTGTGGCTGCCAGAACCTGGAAGGGACAGGGAAGGATGCTCCCCAGAGGCTTTGGAGGATGCAGAGCTCCGCCAACACCTTGAAATAATACATTTCTGTTGTTTTAAGTACCAGTTTGTGTTACCTTGTTATAGCAGCCCTTTGGGGGCATCCATCTGGGGATGGTGAAAAAACATCAGCTGCTCCTAGAGGGCATGGATAGAAAGTGCGCTGACTCAGGGAATTCAATGACTTAACAGACTCTTCTTTCAGGCCACATTTACTCTGACTTTTCTGAATTAAAGCATCCCTAAGTGCGAGGATAAACAAAACCAGGATCAGACTAATAGGTCTTAGATTAAATAATACATAAAAATGGCTTCAGGTGAATGAAATCTCCTATAACAGCTTGTGTGTCTAGTGCTCCCTGGTATCTCAAGACCTGTTGGCATTAACAGATATCAAGCTGTCACCATATTTACTCATGCTGAGAAGTTCCAACACACTTAATAGAACGAATAAATGTATTAGAATCACTACAGTACGAGGGCGGGGGCTAGGTATAGCTCAGTGGTAGAGTCCTGGGTTCAATCCTTAGTACTTCTATTAAAATAAACAAATAAACCTAATTACCTCCCCTCCCCCACCCCCCCAAATCACTACAGTGTTTGTTTCCATAAAGTTTTTCAAAGCGAAGGAAGTGCAAAAGAAATGGTATAATGGGGATGAGAGAAACAAGAAATATGTTTAAGGGAAGGGGGCCATTAAACTAAACCTTCATAGTTCTTGCTTAAGCTTTTATCTTGGAAGGTAGTAAAACACAGCTGCTAGACGCAGACGCCCTTGAGCTATGCTAGCTCCACTACTAACTAGCTCTGGGTCTTTTAGGCAAGTTACATATTGTTTCTAAACTTAGTTCAATCATAGTTAATGAGACTAATAATTCTACCAACTATGTAAAGAAATCATTTGGTAATTATCAGCAACTATTCCAATTACTAATCTCAATGTTAGCTTAAGTTGCCACTTCACTCATGAAGAGCTGTTCCTCCAGGCCTCTCTGTTTTTAAAATAGAAAGAAATAAAGCCAGCTGCCAAACTGGTCAACCCTAAAAAGTACCCATAATGCCACAACCTCTCTTGGACTATAAGCAATTGGACACAAAGAGTAGATCCCTTGCAAATCTTGTTGGTAAGAATCTTTCTAAGATGTTCTAATCCTTCTCCTGTTTGGTAAATAGAAGATACAGTCCATGACACTATCTTTTTAATCTTTCAACCTCTTGCAGAATAGTGATGGTCACTATTCTGAGTATCAAATATTATTTTTATATAATACTTTAATAAATATATCAAAATAGCCTTTTATAATGTACAAAGCATGCCCATAGTGCTGAACTCATCCCCTTATGACATCATCCTATTCTTTTGCTTCATTTTGTTTCACCTTCCATAGGTGGAATTTCTGGTTTCTAAAAAGTCAGCCATCATGTCCTAAGTCTTCCTTTCTCTAACTAAAATAAGTATCAACTATACATAATTTGATATTTTCAAAACCTCTTCCAAACTGTTGTTGAGCAGTTAAATTTTGGAACCTAACTGTATTCTTTTAAGGCTTACAAATTTCACATTGGTGATTTCAATTCATCAATCTGGTCTAAGATAAAGATCAATTCTACCAAATATTTCCCTTCCCAGTCTTGTATAACCAACAATGCTGAAAAAGAAGCCTTCTAATATTAAGCAGAGCTCTGCCAAGAACAAAGCTATGGAGAACATCACTGGAGATTTTCTTCCACCTTGAAATGGGTCCATTCAAGAAAATAAGATAGAGTTTATAGATATATTTTAGATCTGAAGATTTATGTAGTTAAGATGGCAATAGTCCCCAAACTGATGCACAGATTCAAACACAAGGCCCATCAAAATCCCAGTTTGCTTCTTTGCAAAAATTGACAAAATGGTTCTAAAATTCAACTGGAATGTAAAAAACATAAAATAGCCAAGACAATCTTGAAAAAGAACATGGCTGGAGGACTCATACATCTTGATTTTAAAACTTACTACAAAGCTCTTACAATCAAGATATTATGATATTTATATATGGATAGCAGATTAATCCAATAAAATTGAGAGTCTAGGGGAAAAAAATATACATTTATAGTCAATTGATTTTGAACAAGAGTGCCAAGGCAATTCAACAGGGGAAGGAATAGTCTTTTAAACAAATGGCGCTGGAACAACTGGATATCCAGATGCAAAAGAATGAAGTTGGACCCATACTTCATATCACACACAAGGATTAACTCAAATGGATCATAAATCTAAATGTAAATGCTAAAACTATAAAAATTTTTAAAATAAATATAAAGCTTTATGACCATGGTATAAGAAACAGTTTCTTTGATATGACACCAAATGCACAAGTGACACAAAAATTAGATAAAATAAACCTCACCAAAATTAAAAACTTCTGTGCACTAAAAGACATCATCAAAAAGTGAAAAAGTTACCCACAGAAGTGGAGAAAGTATTTGCTAATCATAGATCTGGTAAGTGACTCGTATCTATAGTATATAAGAACTATTACACCTAAATTAATAAAAGATAACCCAATTTAGAAAATGAACAATGGATGGACATCAAGAAACTTTTCCAAAGAAGGTATGCAAATGGCCAATAAGCACACAAAAAGATGTGCAACATTGTTAATCATTAGAAAATGCAAATTAAAACCACAATGAAATATCACTTCATACCCACCAGGATGGCTATAATAAAAAAGACAGACAATGACAAGTGCTGACAAGGACATGGAGAAGCTGAAAGCCTCATTCAATGCTGTTTAGAATGTAAAATGGTGCACTTCGTTGGAAAATAGTTTGCCAATTCTTCAAATTGTTAGACAGAACTACTATATGACCCAGCTATTTTACTCCTAGGTATATACCAAAGAAAAATGAAAGCATATATCCACACAAAAACTTTAATGGGAATAACATTTTAACATTTCTCTGTAGCAATGTCATTCATAACAGCCAAAAAGAGGAAACAACCCAAATGTTCATCAATTGATGAACGTAGAAACAAAATGCAGTGTATCCTTACAACATAATATTATTTGGCAGTAAAAGGAAATGAATGATGCATGCTACAACATCAATGATCCTTGAAAACATTATGGTGGTAAATGAAAGAAAATACACGTGTGGTTCCATTTATAAATGTCCGATACATGCAAATGATTTGTGGTTTCCTAGTGCTGGGGGGTGCGGTTTTGGGGAATTGAGGACTCAGAGTGAATGGTTTTAGGGTTCCTCTTGTGGTGATTAAAATGATCTAAAGGTGATTGTGGTGATGGTGCATGAATATACTAGAAACCACTGAATTGTATACTTCAAATGGATGACTTTTATAGTATGTGAATTATATGTCAATAAAGTTTTTAAGGTAAGTAAATTTACTGCAAAACATTCTTAGAGGATATTAATGTTCAGTGTGAATATCTGAGAGGGGATTAATGTACAATATGCCAATCACATTTATCCATAGAGCCATTTATTCTTAAAGCATTTTGAAAAACATACTGATTGCAGACTCAACTTGAGCTTGTTTTCCTTTTTCGAAACACAGAACGTAGAATTAGTTTGTTACATTTAAGATGTCTTGTATATGTTCTACCTTTTGACTATTCTTCCAAAATAGTAAGAAATGTCTATGTATGAATATTCAATCTGTAAATATAAATGCTTTGTATATAGAAAGGTTTGTTAAATGGATGAGTTTTTTAGATGAATGGCAATAATATTGATTGCAGGAATATTTCAATTGTTGAGATTTTTCTGTTATTTATAACTCAGTTCCAAATCTGTTTTCCTGAGAAGTCACAAATTTCCATATGAAAACCTCTCTATGGTCACATAATAACATACCCAATTAACCTTTAGACTATAAAAATGGTATGGGGAGGAGACCGCCTCATCTTATTTTGATCAAGAATATCCGCTTAATGGAACAGGAATTTTCTAGTGTAAGTAACCACGCCTTATTGAATTCCAAGATATTCATGCTTTTTATGCTTTCCAGTGATTACCATTCAAAACATAAAGTAAGCTCTCTTGGCCATGAGGTCGAAGCAAGGAGGATGCTACCATCTCTACGGCTGAGTTTGTAAGAGAACAGCAGATCACAGAGGTACAGAATGCGAGAGTTGGAAGGAGGCTTAGAGAAAAATATATTTAATTCTATTCTCAATCCTCTAATTTCAGAACTGAGGCCCTATGCTCCAGTCCCTGAATGAGTTGCCAAGATGAAAAACAGAAAGAATTCAAATTCAAGCCTTCTGAATCCTCCCCAGTGTCCTCTTTACATCATATTGTCTTTCAGTGTGTAAGGCATCGTGGGCTTCTTTGCTCTGGACTATACTGTCAACAACGAGTATGCATATGAGTATGATAAACCACCATGTTTGGTGGGGCTTTCTTATGCATGTCAGGTTCTCTAGGTTCTGCTGTGTTCAGAAAACACCTACAAATGATTCAGTGCTTAGCTTTCTCATTCATCCAAAACGTGTTTGACATTTCCAAATCATCTGTAAAGGCAAACTAAAGTAGATCATTAATTTTCATGCTATTTCAGAACATCTTAAAATTATACGGCTCAGGACAAATGTTTTCACTTTTTATTTCTGTTTTGTGCAGCTCTTTCTATTGTTGACTGTCATTCTCTGTGTCTCCTTCTATAAAACGTTCTTGTTTTTCACTTTTGTTTTAAATTTGTGTCCTCTGCAGCCTCTAAAGATAGCATGAGCAGAAATCTCCCAGCTAATAGATTTTCAAATTACTTCACTTTACATTTACAAATTCCCCTCTTGCTACTTCGTTAAATCAATGCTAGTCACATAGACAACTTTACCCAAAAATGTTTGAGACAGTTTACCAAATTAGAATTTTAAATGCTAGTTAAGAATATGTCTCCTTTCAAACAGTGAAAATTCTTGCCGTGAGCCTTAAAGATGACAAAATAATACTCTCCTTTACTAAATTAAAGCTTACCCGGTGCTTATGTGGAAAAACAAATCAAGTAACTATGAATAAATCACATAACAGCCAAATGGTCTTGCATAATGATTTCACACTTAGTTTGATTTATCAGTAGATTCATCATTCACAATGTCTTTTAAAGCATAATTAAATTTTGCATCGTCTGTGAGGAAAACAGCATGGTAAGGACTGAATTTTCCTGAGGCCAAGAACTTTGAAAATATCTACTAACTCTATATATAGAAATTTTAAAATACATTCAAGTATATTTTACATAAATATACAAGTATTGAATATACAAGTATTCAAATACAAATACTTGTATTTGAAGCCTCACTGATTTTGTTATGTACATTTTAATAGAGTAAATAAAATTCTAATGAAACGTAGCACTTTTCAAAATTGTCAAGAGAACAAATTATTTTCAAGTATTTAGAAGCATCCATTTTCATGTAAACAATATTCAAATAAAAACATCTTTATTCAATTAAAAAGTCCATATGAGTTCTATCTGGTAAAGTCTAGTTTTTGTTCCTCATGGAAAAAATTGCTTTGATTAAAAATATTAAATAATTCAAGTCTACTGTTTAACATTACTATAAAATGTTAGTTCCTTTAGGCTATGATTCTGCTGTATTTAATGTTATATCCCCAGAATCTAGAAGACTGCCTGGCAGATGATAAGGAGGTGCTTAATAAAAATTTATCAAATGAATGTGAAATAAATGAATAGCCATCACTGTCGATATAAAATCTAACGTTACCAAGTGTTTCCAATGTGCCAGAAACTATGCTATACTCTCTATTTTGTTATTGCTTTTCAACCTATTGGAGAAGAACCCCTGTCACCTCCATTTATAGATGATACTAAGTTCAGAGAGGCTAAGGCAATATCCAAGGTTGCCCATTTAGAAAGTTGAGGGATTTAAACCCAGTTCTCCTTAACTGCAAGGCTTGAGCCTAATCCCTACTCTATAGTAACAAGAATAATACCAGCAATGATATAAAATATTATTGTTAAAACATTCCTGTGTACAACACATGGTTTTAAGCCTTCACATATGTTAACTCACCTAATCCTCACAACAATCTTATAAATCAGATACAGCTATCCCCAATTTACAAGTGAGCACACAGAATATATATTCTGGTTTCCCCTCAATTACCTCCAATTATTAGGCTTTTTTTTTTTTTTTTAAATTATGGCTCCTTTTTCAATAAAAAGCCAAAGAAGGAAAGTACAGCTATGGTCTTCCTCCAAAACTTGGTTCCAAGTCCTGCTTTTGATGGGACCCTGGCTAAGGCATAAACATAATAAAAATAACTTCTATTAAGTAACTGAAATATGCTAGGCAACTAACATGAATTATTATCAGAGTCTTCCTAACATTCTCAAGATAGATATGATTATCCTCATTTCATTGATGAGAAAACTGAGTCTGGGAGAGACTGCCCAAACTGCAAGCCAATTAGTGCCAGGGTCAAGATTCAAACTTAGGTCTCGAGCCCAATCCAGATACACTATCCAATTATTACTGGTACTTATTTTTTAGGGATAAAGATTTTCCTAGAACTTTAGCAAACTAGAAGGCACCCGTTCTTGAACATTCCCAAAAAGCAGCCTCTTTTCTATAACTTCAATGGCACATCAAAGCAATAAAGACAGAAGGGGTACATATCACTGGGATTCTTTTCAATAGAGAGCCCAGAATACTTCCTGGATAAGAAATCCATTAATGGTTACCTGATTTATTTTCACTCCTCCTTTTCATGGACTATAAACTCTCTTTTGCCTTTAGTAATGCTAATGCCTTATAGTTGTGATGCTGCACTTTTCATGTTTTACCACATCCAATGCTTACCAAATCCATTCCTAGGACTATCTTGTTATTTCTCACAACTTTTCTGAGGTAATAACACAGTCTTGTCTATCTTGTGATGCAGTATAAAGCCAAAGGCACAATTAAAATGAATACTAAGAACTTCCCAACTGAAGAGACCATGTTTCCTCCAGATCCTCAGTCTTTAGTGACCCCTGGTTCAGATTTAAGATGTAGTAGCTCTCCCCTAGTCTTAGTTTAGAAAGAGTTTTGAAGATTCCCTACTAGTAAGGAAAAATTAAGCTTGAATTCCAACCTTGTTAAACTTTTATAGTGATGTGCACATATTACATCAAACGAGAACAATAATTGCAAATGTGAAAAAAGGAAAAATGAGTGTATAAATGAAGGCAATAAGTGAAAAGTTAAAAGTCGGGCAACTGGATTTATTGCACCTCAAGGGATCACTTTTAAGTATAATCCTAAATCTCTCAGCAACCTAAGCCAATATATTTCCTATTCCACTTTAGAGTAATGTGTAGCCAAAACTTTGATATATCATTACTTTTCTGAATGTTAAATGGACTCTGACTCATCATTTGGTAAGAATCATTCAATTATCATAATTACATAGGAACTAATCCAGTGCCCATATGTGCAGGTGTTGTCGAGGCATAATATAAATGACTTCACCCAAATCACTTCTGCAAATATAGGTTGCATGCAACATTTCCTACTAATTATTCCAGAACTAGGATGAAACCAAAACCAACTTACTCCAAAAACATTTTAGAGACCTCCAAAAGATTAAAAGTACACAATATTTCTAGTTATTCTTAATTAACAAACCAAGGTTTCAGGCAGGTTTTTCTTTGAAATTTTCATGAAAGACTAGTAAATTTAATTTGAATGTATGTCTTAATCAACATGATGTAAAGAGTTTAATTCAGAGATTTAGGACACCGTAGCAGAGAATTAGAATTTGTGAGTGTTTTTAAGGTTATCATATCCACCACCACATATCTGATATTTGACAAAGCCCTTATCTTTAGTTACGTCCCTTAATTGCTCTAGCAAAAGCTGCATGGTTCATGGTGAGGCTGGACTGAGAGAACTTTTATTGATTGTATGACTGCATTGAGATGTGGCTGAAAGCCAGTATTTAAGTTGAGTTACTCTCTAATCTTTCAAAGCTTAGAAACACACAGCTGAAGAAATGCTCAATAAATACCAATCCAATTTGCTGGAAACATCAAGGTAAGGAAGATCCCAAGCAGCTCTTCCTTAACAATGATGAAAAAGGAAGCAGCATGCAGATACCCTCAAGACAATCCAAACACCTCTGGAATCACTCACTCATAACGTCTCCTCATTACCACGTCTACATAATACCATCAAAACTAAAGTTAAATTAACTCCAAAATATCATCTTAACATCAGTCACTGGGATCAATAAAAAGTCAATGACACTAACATAAATCATGATACTAAATTAGGACAAATAGCTGCATTTTTGGTGTAAACAATAACCAACATCTATTTTAAACCAATTCTGAAATAACTACTCTGAAAAAAAAAAAACCAAACATTTCCAAGCATTTTGGTGATGTTCATGAAAGCTCCAAATAAACAGCCAAGAGCAGCAGTTTTAGACTCAAGTTCTACTGAGTAAAGGGTAAAACCAACTGGAGAGAGCAACCAAGTTTTGACTGAATGTCATTTGTTTAACAGCTGTGTGTTGAACAACTAGAAGCTAAAGGTGGGGGTAATATAGTAAACGAGAAGGGCAAGATCCTAAAGACAAAGGAGATTATAGAACATATAAGTAATCAAACCCATAAGTTATAGTTTTGATGAGGGTTATAAAAGGGGAAAACAGATCATTAGAGAATAATTAGAACTCAAGGACAATCTAAATTAGGTGGAGAGATCAAAGACAGCCTCTCTGAGGAGGTGAACCAGATGGAACTGTACGTGGCAAATACACCCAGTGTGCAGTGGAACAAACGTGGTCACCGGTGACCTTGTCTCTAAGGATACAATAATCTACTTTTACTTCCATGACAGTTCTTTCTCTACACCCTCAGTACTGCATCTACAGTTTAGGAATGCCCTTGTCTCCCAACTCTTCTAATTCTCCCAGGAGTTCTAACTCCTCTTTCAACCTCTTTGCCCCTTCACTCCTCCCAGCTGAGCTTCTTGTGGGCTGGCTACATGTATAAAGCTATAACTCTGTGGTCCTGCTGCACTATGCTGTCAGGGTCAGAGGTGAGAACCAGCCAGGTGACCCACATAGGGACAAATTTGAGCACTAATAAATCAGTTTGGCTAAAAAGCTTTTCTTGATGTTATAGGAGCAAATTCTTACCACAATTGCTAGGCAAAATTTATTTTTCTCAAATTCAAGTACTATATTTAAAATCTACTTAAGTAAACAAATTTTCCATTTAATTCTCTATGAACTGATTCTTTCCAATGATTTATGCTTCAAGTTTGAGTAAAATAAAAATGACATTTCTGCTGTTGGGACTATTCTTTAAAAGAGTATTTAAAGTTAGATGATATCAAGTCCACAGCACAGTAGTCTTTTATATAACAGATTTACCAGATCTTTTATTTAATAGAGATTAAACATTACCCCAGTCAGATTCTCCTGGTACACACAATAGCTCAATAGCCAAGTGTTGTTTTTAGTTATCATAAGCATATGCAGATGCTAAACCCTAAGATTCCTAGTTAGGAAGGACAAAAAAAAAAAAAAAGATCTCTGAAGAATATTGCATATCCAGGAAAACAAGACTCACAATACCATGAAAAATAAATTACTAACAAGGGTATAAAAAGTGCTGTATTATAATAATACTATTGTCATTGAGCTCAAATTTTGCAATTTCAAGCACCTTCTTAAGTAAAATTCAGAGCCCTATAGCTGGACAGAACGTAAATAATTATTTCTTTCTCAGTGTTGAAGAATAAAACCTAAAATTACTATTTTTCTATAAATTTTTTATTTAGGCTGTTGCTTTATAAAAATTAAGTTACTTTTGTTAGCACTATAAATATTAAATTTATTCTCTAGAAATCTACATTTCTTTCCATAATACTCATTACAATTACTAGCTATACGTTTGTATGTTTATTTATGTCTGTCTTCTCAACTAGACTGTTACCTCCCCGAAGGCAAGTATCATTTCTATTTTTGTTTCAAATCATCAGGCCCTACCAGACCCTCCATACATTTTACTGAATGAATGCTCATAATGATAAAGAGACTATATAGTATTTATGTAGAAGAATTAAAAATCCTTGGATATAAGCTGAAATGCAGGAGAGAAAACACGAAGGTCAAAAACAATTTAAATTTCTAACCATAGTAGTAGTATAATCAAAAAGATGAATTGACCCAAGCCATATTTTTCCTGTACCTAAAGGAAATAAATCCAAAATGTTTAGCAAATACCAAAATTTCTCTTTCAAATTCTAACATTGTGAGAGGGTATGAAATTAACAAGAAAAAAATAGTGTAAAATACTCCAATGGGTTATGAATAAATTAATACAGAAAAATGTAACAACTAAGGACTGAAAACAAGGCCTACATCTGATTTTAGAGTTTGAGGACAGAATACCAAAATGTAGGTTACATTCTTAGAATCTACCATCACACAATAATGCCAATCATTATTTATGATTTTCCTTAGCTTTGGTTCAAAACCCTGAGCATAGCAGACTTGCAATGAATGCATATTAATACCAACAATATTCCAGAGGTAAGTGGAAACCAGCATGGGTTTGCCTTCAGACTGTCAATTATGAAGCCACAGCTCAAGTACTGGAGGAAATGACAGGAATGACCACTCACATCTCTTCCCTAAATGCTATCTGGGTACATAATTTTTATATTCAGGGATTTGGAGGGTGGAGAACAGCAAGGAAAATACAATTTGTTAAGTACCTACCCTGTACCACGCACTTTTCACACACATGATCTTATTTCAACATAATGCTCTGAATCATCTCCATTTTCTTTATGAGGAAACCAAGGTTTAGAAAACATAACTCACCTCTTAAGGTAATAAGAATCCAAACCCTGGGTCTGACTCCAAAGTTCAAATTCTCTACACTATGTCACACTGCTGGAGCAGAACATGGGGTTGAGAGCTTGGGAAAGGCTGGGAGAGGCAACAGATGGAATTTGATTGGCCTCGAGCACTAAGATTATCTGGCCCAAAATCAAACAGAAGTCCTGCTTATCATAAATGGAGAGAGAAAAGAGGGAGCTGCTGATTCCTGCCAGGAAGACACCTCCACACCAATTCCTGCTGTTTTTCCTTCAAACAGTCCTTTCAAGTTGTACCGCATAGAATGCGGAGAGTTTACTACAGAGGAAAAAGTACATGTTCTAGAATCAGATTCCTCCTCTTCCTTTCCCACCACCACAAATTTGAATTACAAAGCACCAGATAAACTGCCATAGAGGTTTCTCAAAAAAATCTCTCTCACAGCCATAGATTGTACCTGAAATCTTGTCAGAGGGATTTAGATCTTGCCTCTTTGCCACTAGAGCACACCTAAGTGAAGAAAATGGCCTAACACACACCATCATTCCAAAGAAACATCACATGAGCTCAGCTGAAGGTGGTAGTCACCTCGAACAAACAATCCAGGAAACCGTGTCACCTTGTTTTGTGATTAACAACAAAATGTTCACTCAGGAATACACCCTTTTCCCTCAGCAGAGTTAGTAACATTTTAGTCACATGTCAACCTAACTTTTTTTTTAAGAGCATTTCAAACAACATATTGAGAATGCTCAACTTTCTGGGTGTCAGCTTTCTGGAATCTTCTAATTCTAGAATTCTTAGAGAAACAAAACTAAATTCCAACCCTGTCAGCAAAATCAGCCCCTCAACAGGCAGCAATAAATGAACACAACAGAAAAGACCACTGGTCCCAAAGAAAGTGGCTGACCCACTCTATTGTGGATGTTTCAACCATGTGTTAATTCAAAAATAGTAACAGCCACAGACCACAAATAAGATGATTGTCTGGAGGGTGAGAAAACCTGTTGAGAAAAAGCCACTATAGCAATTTTCGCTAAAGGAAAAAAGAACCACATGATGCTACCAAAGAGCATATGGCAGCTGCAACACTCCGTTCTATTTTTAAGAAAAAATAAATGACTAAAAAGTGAACTAGTACCTAGAACTCTTTCAAGCAACCAAGTTCTAGAGCCTGTGCTTGGGTAATTAGCCACTATCTGCATACACATCCTTCACGTCTGCCTACATGCGATGACTCTGAGTCATCACGAACAAAACTGACTACAGGAACTCTCAGTTTCCTGGGCCAACTTGGCTACAGTCCCCAGTTATTTAATCAACACTAATCTAGGTGGTATTGTAGAGGAATTTGCAGATGTGATAATATCTATAATCAATTTGATTTAAGTAAAGGATCCTCAATAATCTGGATAGGCCTGACCAAACCAGCTGAAAGAACAGAACAGTGGTTTCTCTGAGGAAGAAGAAATTCTACCTGCAGACTATGGCTTCTTCCTGCCAGAGAGTTTCCAGCCTGCCAACCAACCTTTGGACTTGCCTACCCAGTCTCCACAACCATACTCATGTAACTTCTCTCTTAGTTGGTTGCTCCTAACTATGCTGTAGAAAAGGGAAATTCCCAGAACGAGTTCTGCATAAATGACCTCAATACATCTATGTCTGCCCAGAAGGAAACCCATATCTCCTGTAGCTATAGGGCTGAGATTTCAAACCCAGAATCTCATCCTGTAAATTGCTGACACACACAAATTGAATTCCCAACCTTGCAGACCATCTTCATTACAGCGAGGGCACTGACTGGGAAGGAGTAGAATCTTGAAAATTGGAACAGATACACTTGGGAAATCCCAATGAAACTAAGGATTTCAAATCCCTAAATTCTGCTGAATCATTTGCTAATAGAAGCCAGTCTTCCACCTCTGTGTGAAGAGGTTAACTCCTACTCTGCCTGAAGAACCTGTAAAAGTCTCTCCTGAGGGAACTGCCCTGCAAGACACAGCAGACTCTCTTCAGGACCTATCCCCACCACCCCTCTTTGCTTCTAGATTTCTAACTAGACCCATCTTCCAGCAGGCTCCAAAGGGTGAGGTACACAGTGAGGAAGTGTGCTACATGACACACCAAAAGTTTTCCAACTTATTTCCCAGACAGAAATCTCAGGAATGGGTGCATGAATGTATATTAAAGGTGCTGGATGATTGCGGAAGAAACATAAAGTTGAATTCGAATGAATTTATTGATATGGGCACACCAAACAGAGATTCTAGAGTCAATGTTTTTGCTGAAGGTGTTAGGAAGTAGGCTAACATTTAGTTTAGTTGGTTGAAACATGGACCAACATTAAATGAAATCAAAATGCCAGAAATGACTGCCTTGGTGTACTGCAGAATAAATGTTAAAGTGGCTTTATCATATGAAACCTGCTCGCCTACCCCAGGAGGGTCCAAAGGACACACCTTCCACTGTGACTGCAAGAAATACTTTTGTGAAAGGAGTCCCAGCATCCCTGAAGAACTCTGTGGTCACTCTTTTCTACAGGTCAGATATTACAGTGGGAATTGCTGTCACTAAACTGGCATCACTAAATGCAACAGGGAAAATTGGGTGCCAGGGTGGCGGGGCCAAGTGGTAGCACTTAATCACCAAAGACAGAGGTGGTTACTATGAGGGACAGCAGAGACAAAGCAGCAATCAGAATAGCCTGGCTTGCAGAGAGAGACCTATGGTGTTGGCTGTGATCATGGTGCTCCTAGAAAATAAGCAGATGGGCAAGCTAATACATTCTAACTTGATCAGTATACGCATAAGATTTTTAGGACTAATGGACAGAGGTCTATCTTGAATCATCAAAACAGAGTTACAACTTCTCCATTAATTCTTAACCTTGACCTATTTTATAGACTGAGAATCCCTTGAGTGAAGGGGAGGATAACTTCTCCTGAGAACCTGCTGTACTGGCTCTTTCTCCCAGCCTTCTCCTCTGAGTGCCAGTGGCAGATCATGATGCTGTTGGGAGATTTGGCAGGCCCCTACTAGTGAATCATAAGGCAAACCCTGAGGCTTTTGGAACAAAGCCCTATCTTCTTCAGCAGGTATCTACTCTCTTTTTGAGAAACAGATTTTGGCTTGCTACAGGGTCTTAGTAGAAAATGAATGCCTAATCATAGGCCACCAAATTAACATAAGATTTAAGCTGCCCATCATGAACTGGTTGCTGCCTGACGCACCAAGCCATAAAGCTGGGAGTGCACAGCAGCACTCTGGTATCAACTGGAAGAGGTATACGTGAGTTTGGACCCAAGTAGGCCCTGAAGACATAAGTAAATTACATGAGGAACTAGTCCAAATGCCCATGGCCCCTTGTCTTGCTACCTTACCTATCCTCTACCTGTCCATACCTATTGCCTCATGGAGTGTTCCCTAAAACTAGTTGACTGAGGAAGAGAAAACTTGAGCCTGGTTTATAGATGGTTCTGTATGATATGCAGGCATCAACTGAAAGTGGACAGCTGTGGCACTCCAGCCCCCTTGCTAATACATCTCTGAAGGGCAATGGTGAAGGGAAATTCTCCAAGGGGACAGAAATCTGAGTAGTGCTGCTAGATGGTCAGTAATTTGGAAAGAAAATGGTCAGAAAATTGGTACAAGGAAATTTGGGGAAGAGGTATGTGCTTAGACCCCTCTGAATGGGCAAAGAATGTGAAGATATTTGTGTCCCATGTGAATGCTCACCAAAGGGTGACCTTAGCAGATGAGGATTTTAATCATTAAATGGACAGGCTGATCTATTTTCTCAATCTGAGCCTCTTTTCCAAGCTACGACTGTTATTGCCCAATGGGCTCATGAACAGTGAACATTATGGCAGAGGTAAGAATTATACATGGGCTCAGCAACATGGAATTGCATTCACCAAGGCTAACCTGGCTACAGCCACTGCTGAATGCCCGATCTTTCAGGAGCAAATACAACATGAGTTCTTAATATGGCGTCATTCCTTGGGATGATTAGCCAGCTGTCTGGTGGCAGGTTTATTATACTGGGTGGCCTCCATCATGGAAGAGGTGGTACTTTGTTCCTACTGCAATAGACACTCTGCATATAGAGCTGCTTTCCCTTCTGCCAAAACTAAGGGTCCCTGTATTTACAGAATGCCATCATTGTATTCCACACAGTACTGTTTCTGATCAAGGAGTTCACTTCATAACAAATGATATCCGGCAAATGCTCACTCACTGGCATTACAATTTTCTCCATCATCCTGAAGCAGAAAGCAAGACAGAACAGTGGAATGACCTCTGAAGACTCCATTACAGTTATACCAATGTGGTGGTACCCGGCCAGGCTCTGGCCATATCCACCAAGATGCTAAAATACTATAAATCAGCATCCAATATATGATACTCTCTCTCCCATAGCCAGGATTCATGGGACCAGGAATAAAGGGGTGGAAATGGGAATGACACCAGTCAGTAATATCCCTAGCAATCTGCTTGCAAAATTTTGCTTCCCATCCCTGTGATCCTTTGATTCACTCTTCGAGAGATCTTAGTTTCAAAGAGAAGAGTGCTTCCACCAAGGAGACACAACAATGTGACTGCCACCAGTCACTTTGGGCTCCACAGGGCTCTGAAATTATAGGCAAAGAAAGAAATTTCTATATTGGCTGGGGTGACTGATGCTGATTACCAAGGGACGACTGGGCTGTACTTCACAGTGGAGTAAGGAAGAGTATATCTGTAATATAGGAGATCCCTTGGGGAGGCCGCCCAGTATAATAAACCTGCCACCAGACAGCTGGCTGATCATCCCAAGGAATGACGCCATATTAAGAACTCATGTTGTATTTGCTCCTGAAAGATCGGGCACTCAGCAGTGGCTGTAGCCAGGTTAGCCTTGGTGAATGCAATTCCATGTTGCTGAGCCCATGTATAATTCTTACCTCTGCCATAATGTTCACTGTTCATGAGCCCATTGGGCAATAACAGTCGTAGCTTGGAAAAGAGGCTCAGATCGAGAAAATAGATCAGCCTGTCCATTTAATGATTAAAATCCTCATCTGCTAAGGTCACCCTTTGGTGAGCATTCACATGGGACACAAATACCTTCACATTCTTTGCCCATTCAGAGGGGTCTAAGCACATACCTCTTCCCCAAATTTCCTTGTACCAATTTTCTGACCATTTTCTTTCCAAATTACTGACCATCCAGTCAAACCACTGGCCACAGCCCGTGAGTCAGTACAATTTTTTTATATCTCTGGCCATTTCTCCTAAGCAATCTGAACATCTAGCAGCACTATTCAGATTTCTGTCCCCTTGGAGAATTTCCCTTCACCATGCTCTGTGACTAAGGTCAATGAAATCTACAATTCAATTCACAAGTCAATAAAAGCCATAAAACAGCTAATGGCCCAGACCCTTTAGGAATGGAGGTTTGGGTCACCCTACCAGGCAAAGAACCATAACCAGCTGAGGCACCTGCTTGAGACCAAAGGGAACATGGAATATACAGATTACATAGTAAAAGAAAGGAGTTATAAATACCAACTCTCACCACATGACCAGTTCCAGAAATGAGGACTGTTAAGTTATACGTATTCTTCCTTTCTGTTGCAAATGTTTGTTTGTGTGTCAAATATTTTTTTGCTTCTTCCTTCTCAAGTGCTTATCTTCTAACATAAGATATATTAATAATAGCTAACTTTATCCTGTATTTTAAGTTATAGGATATAAGAAGAGTGAACCTCCAATGACCCTGCACCTCTCCTAGGGAAAAAGGGTTAGCACGCTTTCAGTTATAGGATAGCTGTATCATGTTAGGTGGAAGTATGACTTTGTTGCTGTCATTATTTTGAGATTAAGTATGATTTAAGGAAATGTGTATGGGTACCAAGCTGACAAGGAGTAGACTGCGATAATCAGGTTTATGTGTCAACTTGGCTAAGCTGTGGTCTCTGGTGACTCAAACACTGAATTAGGTGTTGCTGTGAAAGAATTTTGTAAATGTGATTAACATCTACAATAAACTGATTTTAGTAAAGGAGATTATTCTCAATCACTTGGGTGGGCGTGATCCAATCATTCGAAAGGTCTTAGGAGCAGAACTGGTTTCCCTGAGGAAGAAGAAATGCCACCTGTGGAACTCAGCACTAACTCCTGACCCAGAGTGTCCAGCCTGCCCTTCCTGCCCAAAGATTTCAGGCTCTGCTGGGCGGCCTCCACAAATACTTAAGCCGATTCCTTGCAATAAGTCTTTTAATATATATTTCCTACTAGCTCTGTTTCTCTGGTAGAACCCTGACTAATACAAATATGTTCAAATTATGAGGCCATATAAGAGTGGGACATATTGAAATGATTTCCACTAAAAATTTCCATTAAAAAAAAAAAGGGAAACTTTGTTATCCACTGTGATTCCCAAGATGTACTGGAGATAGAGTATTTCTATGACCATGGTAAAAATTGAGATACAAAACTAAAACCCAGTATAGTAAATAACTTGCCCCAAAGCCACACAGAAAGTTAGAATTTTAACCTAGATTTCATAACAGCCAAATTTATCTCCATCTTAATTACATAAATTAACTTTCATTTGATAAATGAATGCTTAGTGTCTCTAGGCAATATTCACCAGTATAAAGAAAGTCTATTAGAAACAACCACAAATTTTCTTCTACGGAAAACAGTACTTAGGGAAACAATAATGAAGCATTGGTACTTCCTAATAACCAAGTAAAAGTTTTGAAAAAGTGGACATCAGCCTAAGATTTAATCTAAAATATAAGGAACAGGCATGCTTGGACTTTATTTTATATGAGTTTTTTTTTTCTTTAATCACAAATATGTCATTAGGCATAAAATCTAGATCAATAGCAGGAAGCTGTTAAAGTTAAGACACAATGTCGGCAAAAGAGCCAACGTTCAGTTTTCTCTCATTCCTTGGAGGCAGCGTCCTGGTTTGATGCAGAGCTCCCAAGTAACATAACGACCACACTCCATGTCATTGTAGAGAAATAAATTTCAGCAACTCCCTTCCATGTTGTTTTCTCCTCCATTTCAAGCAAGCTCAGCCAGAAACAACTACTTACTTGCTAATCCTCTCACTTTATACTCTCTTCTCTGATACATGACTTCTTAGGATAAATCCAAAAAGAGCAGGGAACAATAACACCTCTACATTGTATGCTTCACTTAACCTAGCCCCCATGGGAGCCGTTTGAACTACATGGAATTCACTCTGATCTGAAAGTTACTGCAAGCTTTACAAAAGACAAAAAAAAAAAAAAGCAAGATTTATTACATCAAAGCTGCCTTCTAATCTAACTTATTAGCAATACAGTAAAGCACAGATTAGTAATTAACATATTTGAGCTTTTCAATTTTCTTTTTTTTTAACATTTTTTTAAATTGAGTAATAGTCATTTTACAATGTTGTGTCAAATTCCAGTGTAGAGCACAATTTTACAGTTATACATGACATATGTATATTCATTGCCACACTTTTTTTTTCCACTGTGAGCTACCACAAGAGCTTTTAAATTTTCAAATGACAACCACGTGAGTCTATTTTAAGGACTATCAAGGTCAGCATCTATAAAGACTGGCCTGGTTCCCGACTCCAGCGTCCCTCCAGGCCACACAACCCTCAAAACTGAGGGTGTCCCAAGTCCCCTTTTACCTGCAGCCCACATAACAGAGTCTCTGCTTTAATGTCCTGGATAGCACTCTGCTCCCTCTGAAATGGGCCTCTGGGCTAGTCTATCCAGTTTTTCCAGGGCCTGAATTTCATTTCCCAACCCCAGCCCCAACCCTGGGGCCATACTGTCTGGGATGAGACCTCTCTGTTTATCTGCCTGGATATCACCTGCTTCCAGACTCTGTGTCACCATGGTCTGCCCCCTTGCTGGGACACCATCTGCTGCACCTTGCTGGTCAACTCGGACTCCGACCCCTGGCCTGTCAGGACAGCCTCCTGTTGCTGTCATCATTCTCTCTAGATCATGAGGCCACTAGCTTAGCTGGACTTTCTCCCATGGGCTAAAACGAGTTCCCATTTCAGTGGCTTAGTTCACCCTGGTGGGCACATCCTGTCTTACAAAACCAAACTAATCAGTCCTTCTGCCATCCAAGCACTTTAAATTCTGATGTTAGACTGCTCTATGCACTACAAAATATTTCAATTTTAACAGGTTTCAAGCTTAATTAAAAAAGACTGAGAACTGTTTAACAAAGAGTTATGGGTGTGTGGTAAGTATAAAAAGATAGTCATGCACCAACCTGTACTAGAGGGCGATAAACAGTGGAATATTTTCACTGACACTATAAGAGGTGACAAGGAATCATCAGATTCCGTTTTCCAAACAGCCTTCCAACCAAGAGCACATTTATAAAGATAGAAATTGGGAAATGAAATAAATTAACCCTTCAGAAGGTAAACAAAATGTCTACACCATAAAAACACAAGTTCTAAACCCAGTTACAGAGATTCTCACAGTCTACATAATTATAAGATATGTAGGTATTTTGCCTATATCGTAAAACAATTCTTTAAAATTTAACAATTTTGAAATGTGCCGTAATTTAAAACAAATGACAAAAAATCATTGCTGTTAGACCATGAAGCCACTACTACTTTGCATAGAAGCAATGCTTTCAGCAGCATAAGGGTAATAAGTCAAAGGCAAAGGCGTGTTGAAAGCAAAAGCAAGAAACGGAAACTTAAAACAACATAATCTTCAAACCAGAAATACTCTTCCAGAAATCAAACCCAATGAAGTCCAATCACAGTAAAGTTTTATTAAACAATCAGTCATCTAGGCACCATGCTAAAAGCTTTATAAATATCCATTGATTTAACCTTCTAAATAACTTTATAAGAGAGGTGCTATTGTCAGATCCATTTTACAGATGAGAACTTCAAGACTGGAGGTTAGGTAAATTTACCAGCTAATAAATGGCATAATTGGGACTCAGATTTGTCAATGATTTTTAACCCCTTGCACTGTGCTGTATCTTTGAATAATTTACTAAGATTCAGGCAGCTAGATGATGGCAAAGTAAGGAACAGAATAGAGATATGACTTCCAACATTCAAGTGCTCCTTCCATAAACTCTTTCGTGTCATCCAACTGTTCAGCGAGTTTCAGAAGGACTATGAAATCTCATGCGATGGGCTAGTAAATTGCCGCAAGGGAAACAGCCAAAGAAAAATTATAAAGTACTGCTGAAATTACAACTTGATGTGATGTGATTAAGCTATAATATGTATTTAAATACTAAACACAGACTCTACAGACTAACATATGAAATCATTTTAAGTGAAGGGGCTTATTTTGAGTGGACCCCTAGCAGTCAGCTCACCAAGTTGAGCCATGTTCCATATGACATACAAATAGCATGAAACCACAGACCAAACTAAACCAAAGAGGAGCCTCCACGGTAGGCGATGTGGATATGACCTTGAGGGACATTGTCCTTTTAACCACCCTGCAGCAGTCATGCCCACACATGGAAAGGTTATATACTGAAGACTTTAATAATTGCAGCTAAAATATTCATGATGTCCTTCAGCAATCTGAAGATACACCATTTGAGACAAATAACAAAAATCAGCTTATGTGCAGTTTTGGACAATGACTTCATCTTTTTAAAGTTATACCCTTGAACTTTTAGGGTTGTATTTAAAAACAACCATAAATACCACACTTCCCTACCAATGGATTATCATTTGTTTTGACTATAGTTACAATGTCTATGTTATTTACAAGGTAGGATAACAGAATGGCATTAAATTAATCAAAAGTATTTTGTGTTCTCAAGCATTTGTAAATTAGGATTTACAGACTGAATTTATTTGCAAAATAATCAAATTACCACAATTTTATTGAGAACATAATTAGGTGAAACTTTTTAATCCTTGGAGTTATATTAGTTTACGAGTTTAAAATAAAAATGAAATGATAAATCATTTGTCCTACCTCCATGTAGTATAAATGATATAACTGTAATACCACCTTACTATCAAGAACAACCGAGATTGGATCTAGTTAAGGAAATTGCAGACCTGAGTTGGAACTAAAAACTCCTGGTTAATTAGTGAGTCAGTTATCTGTCTCCTGTTCAATCTTGGCACACCCAAACCTTGCAGAAAAAGACATATCACATTCATTAACAGCCAGCTGTTAACAAGACAAATATAGGGCAAAGGTAAGCTGACAAGTAAATGCAAAAGAGATGACTTCTGCTCACCAGTGAAACCTGATTTACCTGGCCACATTCCGCTACCTATTGGGACAAAGGGGACAGGGTGCCTCATCCAGTGGAAAGAGGCTATAATTATGTTTATCTGGGCAGGGAGAGAGCAATCATAAGGGGAAAATGATGGATTCAAGCCAGACAGTAACTAGCCATTCTGAAGGCAGGATATCAGGCAATTTCCTGATGAGGTGGCCCTAAGAATCCATTGTCTTACTTCTCTACATCTTGTTTAAACATAAGAGGCACCATGATGAAAAGAACAATGGACTGGAAAGCATTCTACGTATATCTTATTTCATGCAATTATTTGATTTTGAGATTTGGGCTGGTAATTTCAAGGACTGCCATTACCCAGCTGTGTAACCCAGAAAGTCATTTCTCCTTCCGCAGCCGTGTTTTCTTCATATGCAGGCTAATTCTCCATTAGGGTTTGCCTGGGAAAGTCCTAGTTTATTTATACTGTCCTGACTTCCTATCTTGCTTAGCTTTTGTCGTTTTCATAGAGTCCCAGTGTTGACAATATGTAAAGACGTAAATCAGAATGATGTTTTCTCCTGAATCTTCCAGCAATAACATCCTGTCATCCACCAGCCCAATTCAGGAGTAAAGAAAGCCACTACAATGTGAATAGTAAATGTCTTGTCAAAAATGCATAAATTTCACCAAGGAGAGCAGATGTAGAACTACATATAACTATCTAGATCTCAAAAACAGAGTGTTGTGAAAAGCAGTGTGATACTATTTTTATAAATTCTAAAAAAATAAATCAAGACTAAATACTGGAATGGTTGCATAAATATGTGGGTAAGAGTATAAAATGGATTAGAACAATATATACTAATTCATAGATACTTCCGAAAGGAGACTTAACTAACTGCACCATTTTATTTCTTTAAAAAGGAAGACTTCATGACTATAAAATAAAATGTATCAGTTCTGAGAGGTGGGAGGCGATTTTATTCTTTGTTCTTCTTGGCATTGTTCAAATATCTCAATATACAAGTTATACTAATAAAACACTACTGAAACAAAGGAAAGGTAGATCTCATCAAAGATAGGCCTGGAAAAGTGTAGCCGATTGGCATGGCTCGTTAACTGGAGCTGGTAAGCATAACTCACATAACAGACCCACAGTCGGTTGAGTTGATGTTACAGACCGTCATTAATTGCTTGATTGGTATAACCCAGGTATAGCACAACCACAGGAGGTCCTTCTGGCCTCCAAAATGACTAATTCAAAGTATTCAATGTCCAATACCAACAACGCAAATGAAACACAGGACCTGATTGCAACAGATAACATAGTCACAGCCAAAGCACCAGCAACTTTCAAACTCTTCCAACGTGTATGACCAGGCTCTCTTTGAATAGGTCATAATACACTGTCCAAGATCCTTTTTGATATAACATATGGAGGTTGACAATATAGGTCTCTTAGCATAATTCAAAGAGCTGGAGACTGAGCTAAAAAAGGAATCCACCATCTAAGAACAGACAAATAATAAGCAAATACTAACAAAATGGAACAATTGGCCCAACATGTTTTACAATGTTATATGTGTTTACTATTTTTCATGGCACATTTTAGAAATACTTTGTTTTTACAAATCCAAGGATAGGGTAAGAGGGACATTCTACATTAATGGGCATCATTTTAACTTTCTGGATTGTTTAAGGTATTCCAAGTGTTTCCCAAGATGAGATTCTAGGTCCCCACAAGTAACAGTACCATTCATTGATTGCCTATAATAGGCTAAAGATTTAAAATTAGTTCATTTACACTAATTATTCAATTCAGTTCTCACCATGCTCCTGTGAGACATATCCCGATTTCTCTGATATAAGACTCAGAGATGAGAAATTTGGCCAAGGCCTAAGAGTTAAGTGTAAAGCTGGCGGGCCAGATCCTTGGAGTCTGTCATTGCATTGTCTTCAGGGGAGCCCTTCCCACATCAATGTTCTCAGTAACTGATCAGGAATGTTTTGTCTTCAGAGATGAGTTAATTACCAACTCTCCATCCCTAGTCTCTCACCATTTCATGTATGAATCCCTTGTGCCACTTTCCTTCCTAGTGGCACCAAGCTTCTGGAACCATCCCAGGTACCAGAGGCAGCCTATTGCAATTTCAAGCAGCCATTTCTCTGGTGAAATAAAAATATGTCCTCCTCTGATTCCCAGCCACTCAACCTAGTTTTGCCTTCTCAGTCACACAGGTGATATTCCTCATATAGTTGAAGAACATTAGCATGTCATCCCTTAGGACCTCCCCGAAGTACTAAATGTCAGCCACTCCTGATGTGATGCTCTTTCGGTCTCCTCACAGTCGTCTAGCCAACTTTACTCTAGATCTGTAGATCCTGCAGTTTACAAACCCCAGGGGAATTGCAAAGTATCCTGAGCTCTGCATCCTCAGTGTTCACAATTGGCGCACAGTAAATGGGGCAAGTGCTCAATAAAAACTTAGTAAATGAAAGAATGAGAAAATGAGTTTCGCAAACTCTATGAACATTAAGTGGCAGTTATTTTGATCACTAACAATGCTAAACTGACAATGACCACCTCCTTTCTTTGTATATATTTCGCTTTCTTTCCTTCACAAGGGTGTCTGTTCTGCTCTTTTGTTTGTTGTTTGTTTTGTTTTGTTGCCCATCTCCCCCTCTAGAACTCACCACTTACAAATAGTTTTTTAACAATCTTCAAAAAGTGATAGTCTGGCTGGCATGAAAATTAACAAGATTTATTTCTTTATTTTCAGGGTTGTGCTTGCTTGATTCTGTTACTCTTATTTAATACAAAATGACTAAGCCTCTCTTGTGCTTTTATTACTTATGACAAGAAGAAAATATTTTACACATTTCTTTTGGCTATTCCAGGCCTTTTTCTGTGGACAGTCAATAACATATATACTAAGTGTATATTTATGAATAAATGAAGATACTTTCTTAAACCAATACCCAATATTTGTTTAGCAAGGGTATTAGAGCTAGGGTCTAAGGTGGTATTTTGTTGTTGTTGTTGTTTTGGATTCAGACATTTCCAGCATGTCTCATGAGTCAGCAGGATGGATCTGTCAAGGATACAACTTCATGAGTACCTAAAAGTCCTTATAGGAAGGACATTGATGATGGCTGTTAGGCAAGCCCTAAGACCGCTAAGCTTCCCGAGAAAAAGCCATCTATTAACAGTTCCAGCCCTTGGGTCAGAGAGGGAAGAACCTGTTTAGAGTTGGTGGACAGAAAGAGTTGAAGAAACAAACCTGATCCAAGGACAATGGTCCGGTTAAAAAGGTGAGGAAGGATAGCTGGATGCAGAACACTGGGCAATGCGAACCTAGAAACAAAAGGGCACCACAGATTGGGGAGAGGTTGGTAGAGAGAACTGTGTCAGCCAAGGGACCACTGGCAGAAAGGCATGGAACTGGGTGAGTGACCTCAGGAGGAATAGCAGTGGCCAGGGACACCGAGAGGGACTGAATATGAACAGAAAGATGAGGAAGTTGATGTGCCTAGCAGTTACTCTTTCTCTTGAGCTATTTGGGGCTTGGAGTCTAGTCACTTTTCTAATAGAGCCCAGGACAGAAAATTACTGTTTGGCTAGTGTTAGTGTGAACTGATTGTCATAGTCCAGGCTGATATTACCTGGGATATTTAACATAGATTAAAACTTTATTTTTCTTTATTTCATTACTCATTGACCATAATAAATTTTGCTTTCCCACTTGCTCTAGGGCCCAGCGTTGAAGGAGCAAAGCTATTCTAGAAGGAGATGAAGAAAACAATCTTGCACGGTACTCTACATAAAACAGGAAACACTTCTCTCCAAATTTTTTCTTTGTGTCCCTACTCTGCAATCATCCACTGCATAATTCAAGACAAGAAACTGGAATTATTTAACTTTTATTAGAGATAACATGTTTTAACACATTGTAAAACTTCAAACGTTACTCAATGATGTCAATAACCTATTAAAATGAATGCCCCAGCACATATTAAGAATTATAAAACTGTCTAGCTGAAATCCCTTACTCTCTTGGATTCAATAACTCAAATTTAGTTGACCTTTTTAGATGGAACAATCCTAACTTCCATGTCATTATTTGGTCTTCTCTAGAATTTCATCTTTGGAATTTGTTCTGTTCCTACGGTGAGTACAATACCAAATGAGTGCTGTCTCAGGATGGGCTCTGCCTTATTTAGCCTTCCAACAGTGGTGGACTTGGAATATGAGTCAGAATTTGCTGATTTATTAATTTTATCCTTCAAAAAATCATGAAAAGAATTTTCAAACCCACTGCCAGGCATGCTGCTTGAGTCTCCTTTCTATTTGTATGTAAAAAAGTTTTAATATATCTTTAGTCAAGTCTATCAGTCTTCAATTATGGTTTTTGCCTTTGATGTCATATTAGACAAGACTGTAAATTATTCACCAATCCATTTTTAGTTATAGCTTACTATTTTTTCTTCTTCAATTAATCTGATATTTATTTCTATTTTGTAGGAATAAAAGATTCAACTTTACAATTTTTCTTAACAACTACTGCAATTGTGTTCTCCTAGTAATAAATACTTCCTCCACCAACAAGAAATGCTCTTTATTATACATTACCTTTACATGCTTTAATCTGTTTTGGGAATTTTCAAGATGATTTAGTTTCTCCTATGTCTCTATTTTAGTAAAAAATAACATACTATCATAGTAATAGTAATTTTATAATATTTTTTAATACTTGGAATTACAAGTTCTTTCTTCATTATTCTTCTTTTTCAAAAATGTGGTATTTTCCTAGTATGTGCATCCTTCCAGATGGATTTTAATAATCATTTTGCCAACCTCTCCCTAAAAATCTCTTTATGGCTCTACATGGAATTGCATTAATTTTATAAATTAATTTGGGGAAGCTAACATCATTATAATATTTATTATTCTCATCCAGGAATACAATATAAATCTCCACTACTGCTAATCTTATTTTGTGTTTCCCAATAAAATGTTATTTTCTTCATTTAAGTCTTAAGTTTACTCATAGATATATGATATTTGTTTTTATAAATGTGATTTTTTCATCATGTTTTCTAACCGTAGCTGTTATAGAAAAATCAATTGATTTAGACACATTTATCTTTTGTATGATGACTTAATTGAAGTCTCCTATTCTAATACTTCTTCAGTTGATTTTCTTGGGATTTTTAGCAAAAAATATATATTTTATATATAAATATTTTACATATATTATAAATAGTTTACATATAAGTATTTTATATAAAATATATATACTTTTTTAAAAGAAAAAAGATATCACCTCTTTTCTAGAAGGAGATGAAGAAAACAATCTTGCACAGTACTCTACATAAAACAGAAAACACTTCTCTCCAAATTTTTTCTTTGTGTCCCTCCTCTGCAATTATCCACTGCATAATTCAAGACAAGAAACTGGAATTACTTAATTTTCTAATAATTGTAAACTTTGAGAGACAGCATATGACACTATTTAAAATTAAAGACTCATGATTATACTACTTGCGTGCTTGTTCAGCTCTACCACTGTTAACTGTGTGCCCTGGGCCAAGTTATTTAGCTTCTCTAGGCCTCAGCTTCCTAATGTATAAAATGAGAATGACAGTAGTCAGTATTCCCTAGGATAGTTATGAAGTTTAAATGAGTTAATACTTGTTAAGTATTCAGAACAGTTTCTAGCATATATAATAAGAACTTTTCAAATGTCATTTAGTCATTTTTTAAAAATTATTGTATTGGATAGAATTTACAGAATGATGTTAACTGTAAGTGATGAAATAAGGCATGTAGTAAGTCTCTAATGTTTTTCCATTTTTTTCTGCTTTTTCACAATTTAATAACATCTCTCTATTACTAAATTACTGTGTTGTATATATGTGTGTTTTCTTAAAAGAAATATAGTTATATTTTATCAATGTCATTTGGAATCTATTAGAAAGTGAAAAATAGTAGTTTTATCCTTTAGTCTATGACCATGAAATTATTATAATAAATTTCTCAATACTGAACCACCTGTACCTTTCTAGAATAAACACCATTTGTTGTATTTTTGTTGATTTTACAGTCCTCTGTTTAGTATTTCAGTGAATTTTTGTGATTTTATTTTTTGTGCTACTTTTGTTAGTGTTTTTTAGTGTTTTTGTTTCCTGGCATTATACTTTTCATTAAATGAATCAGAAAAATGTTTCAACTCTTTTGCAGAGTTCATAGAGTGAAGGATAATGTGTTCCTTAAAAATGTGTATTTTTAGCCACCAATTATAAATACTTGATGACAACAAGACACTTTGCTCATCTAAACAGAGTATTTTAGCTCCTGCCAAATCTTCCTATGCAAGCTGGTTAAGGACATAGGTTTAAGCATCAGACAAAATTAGGCTCAAATCCTAACTTCACCACCTAGTAGCTAAATGTGTGCACTTGGCAAGGTGCACATTTGTCACAGGAATAACTATGCCTTCCTCACATTTCTCATACAGTTATAAGTGAGGGTTACATGAGATTATGCTTACAAATTGCTACACATTCCACCCACAATAAAGACTCAATAAATTATTTTATGTTCGTTTTAATTTTCCTTAAATACAAAATTAATGTTTTCAAATTTACTTGATTTTTCTTAGTATGGAGATTTTCAGTTGTTTATGCAGAAATAGAAATGCTATTGATAAAATTATTTGTGTGAAATTACTTCGTAACAAAGGGTAGATTTCATTTAAAACAGGTTACTCTTTGCTGACGTAAAAAGTTGACAAGAAAGCAGCAAAAATGCTCAGAGAACACATGCAAATGAAGGCACAGCCAATGAAATCACAGTGGGTTAGGAGGAAAGTTGCACTGATTTTGAGAAAACCAGGTAATGAGCCTAAACTGAATCTAATGTCTTCCACTCTTCCACGTTCCCTCGTTCTCATGGGAATCCAGGTGTGGGAGGAGAGTGTGAGGGCCTTCAGGAAAGCTGAGGCTCACTCCATGGTCTCTGATGGGCCATCTTAACTACCACGGGGAAGCGAGTGTCTCCCTCTAATCGGGAGAACGCAGCACACCAAGGCACTGGGCTGGCCTCAGATACATCAGCAGCACAAAGAAACCCGTTTCTCAAAAAAGTATTTGAGATTTATGTCCACTAATCAGCATCATCAAGAATGTCCACTTGTATGTACTGCTTATAAAGCTATCATTATGGTCTCTGAGGAGACCAGTATTACAAGAGCAGTGAGTTTATAAGACCTGACAAATAACATTATGAGTTTTTCTTCTGTTTTAAAGGAAAGAAATTTAAAACATTATTTTGTTGGGCTAGCTGTCGCTGTTGAGAACAATTTAAGGAAGAACAGCTAAGAACATAAATATTAAGTCAAGCTGGGTCTCTGTACTGATCACTGGTCCCTGGCAGACGCAAGATGGAAACATGTCGCTCAAGTTCTTGGCATGTGTTATCTGCTGTTAATTTGACATCAACAGTAGATTCTATCAAGCTTAAATTTAACCATATTGATTTGTTTTCTAAAATAAAGACCTCCCACTTTACCTTTTCTTTGCTGTCCCCTGGCTTTATAGCAACAAAGATATTTTCCAGGACACCCTCCATAGCAGGATTGATGGATCAAAAATGTACCCACCTCTATCTTTCCTGCCCCCTGTATGGCCTCAAAAACTTGATGGTTTCCAGCTCCCTCTAGATTTCTCTTGATTGAGTGCCTTTTCAGTATACCATGACTCCTGAAGGAAACAAAGGGGAAAAAGATTTATTAAGATAAAATCCCTTGTTCTTCATCTCTTTCAGAAAAGAACAAATGGTTCCTTAGGCACTAACATCTAATTTAATGACAAGCTGCCACACAATTTTAAAACAACGTTCACTGTTATTTTTTCATTCCTCATCCTGATTTCTTTTATACTTCTCTGATTTATAACAGAAGCAGGAGGAATTTTCCTGAGTAAGCATCTCAGCATTATCTTACAAATGAGGAATGTGTTTCTTTTTATTATTTTGTTCCCCACTCAAACCCACCAATTGTATTCTGATCACTCTTTTTGGTGTTTTGCTTTAAGACTGTGTAACAAGGGCAGAAACTTTCCTACTAAAAAGTAAAATCAATGATATAGCAAAATATGTCTCTCTCCAGCTTTTCAAATTTCCAATGAAGATAGTTTCACTAGCTAAGTAACAGCCTTTCTCAGATGTGTGATTTTTAACAGCCACAAATCCCCGCAACAGTTCATCTTTGAATTATAATGCCAAGGAGCAAGGACATCGTTTTCCTCAATTATATCATATGGTGATTGGAGTTCTGGAAGAGAAAATTAACCTAATAAAATCCGGCCCACCGACAATGCCTCAGCATCAAAAGTAACTTGAGATTTTGCTGTGAAGAGGCATCATCAAAACCAACACTCTTGGGTGGTTTTCCTGTTCATATCCGTTTAGATATTTCTTTATCAAAAGTCCCCATTTTTAAACTAATAATACAGAATACAACTTATTTTCACTTCCATATAGTCCTGACAGAGGTGGCTACAAGTGATCGCTGGATAAACCAGGCTCCCTTTCCCTTGGGAAGCTTCCATATTTGAACAGACACGTGGTAAATGCATCCTTGTCCTGGATAAGACAGCCATGTTTCTTTCTTTCATGCTGTGGAGATCATCTATTCTTTTTCCTATAACACGTACCACTAGGAATGTCAACATTCCTCTGCTTGTATGCACTGTCTAAATTTACTAGGGTTATTCAGAGTAGGAGAAAGTCCAGGGCTGTCTACTGTTTCCTTCTTTCCTTTCTAATAAACATCAAATTCTGTCTATTCCAGACTCCTAATGTTCCTTGGGCTCACTTGTCCTTCCAATTCCATTCCCACAGGCACCACCTAGCTCAACCCTCCTCACCCACACCTGCCTCCACACCATCAGTTCTTACAGAGATCGTGACATCTCTCACAGGTCTCCCTGGCTTGAGGCATGCCCCTTCCAGTCCATATTCCACAGACCATTCATGTTGGGACAGTAACTGAACTTTTAATTTGTATAAAGCCCAGGAATTCTATGTGGTGCAAATCTTCCACCATGATTCTCAAATAGTCTCTTTTGCTCCAAATGCCAACAGCACTATGCTAGTCACCTTTTAAATTCATTTGCAAATCATTTCATCACTCTTCTCTTTCCTTTGCTTCCCATATTTCTTCACAGCTTATACGAAAGCCAGTAAAAGGAAGCCCTCAGGGCACTGGAACACAGCAGGTGAAGCACTGAATTTGGTTCTAATTTCAGCGCTTTCCCTCATCTGCTGTTGACTTTCAGGAGTCATCCTTTTTTGTAGGTAAATGACGGAGCCTTGCTTATAAAAGGGGATGAAAATATTTACCATACTTATCTCTCCAGGTTACTCTGGGAATCAAGGAAGATCATATACAATAAATTACAAATAGATAGTGCTGTTATTACCCTCCCTGAAATACAGCAAAAGTGAAAAATGTGCTTCTTGTATTTAACACTAGATTTGGTTTGGGATGCAACAAAGGTAGCTGTGATCAGACTCCTAAGTCTTGCAGCTGCCTTTTGGGATTGTGACATTCTGAAGAGTCTTTGTTTTGGCTTCCAAAGGAAAAACAAAATACCAAAAGAATCCTACTCTAATACATTTAGATTTCCAAGATATCGAAATCTAAAAAGGGAAAGAAAAGGCAAAGGGACTCAAAACAGTGACAAGTCTTAATTGTCTGAAACTGCCATTGAATTAAAATTATCCAGCTGTCATTTATAGCACAAATGCTAATATAATCTCCTTAAAACCTAGCTAAATCCTCTAGATACCACTGGACACTTTCCAATAGGAAATACACGCCCATTCTCTATCATTGTATTTACAAAAATAATAAAGTAGAGAATGCAGAATGTGTACAATAGGATGAGTTTGTTTTGCTTCTAAAGAGGAAATTAAAACCATCAGCCTGAATATCATTTATTATATATAAGTAGCCTCAGCTTAAGGAAGTTTTATTTTAGACTAAAAAAACCCAAAGGACTATATTTGAATTCATGCATCTAAACAAGTCAATGAAAGTATAGAAATTAAGTGTAGAAAGAGAAGAACAAAGAGATAGGAATAAAGACCACAGCTGTGTTTTCTTAAAATCTGGTGAGACAAATGTTATCCAGAGTTCACAAAGTTTAAGTTTTCCTTTGCATAGGTATAAACAAGTAAAGAAACACAACTCTCATGAAGTGTAATTTTTTTATTTGAAAATTACTCTCCCATATTGAGAAGGATCTGTAATTTTGTTCATTCAGTCATGCAGATATTCAAAAACCAAAACTTACTGAGTGCTTCTCATGAGTGAGACTTTGTACAAGGTGTAATAAAATGTGCTGGTTTGGACCCTTGGCCACATGGGGCTAGCAACAAATACTGAAAGAACTGCACAAGCAAACAGGCCATATAAAAAACTTCCTTCTTCTTCTGCCTAGAATGCACATTATCGTCCTGTGCTCTCGCTAGTAGGCTCTGGGCCATCCTTAAAAGCCTAACTCAGAGGTTGCTGCTTTTGAAAAGCTCTTTGGAATTGTTGCAGTTTGGTATTAATCATAACCCCTGCCCTGAAACCACTTTGTTCCTAACTCTCAGATGCACTCGTCATGGTCGACTTTGCACTATAGCTCTGTGTGTGTCAATCTTCCCTGGCAGCCTGCGAACATCTTGAATGGCAATGTTTTATTCATCCATCTACAGCACCTGGCATGATATTCTGTAGGTACTTAACTAGTGATTATTGAATGGAAAATTCATACATCTCTACTTGCAGGGGCAAAAGGTATATTACAACTTTAAAATGAAGGTTTGCAAATGTTTTATGCTTATTTTTGCTACATATAGTTCTAAAAAGATGACTTTATACCATGAATTTACATCTTTGTGAAAAATGGAAAACTCATGTAATCAATTTATAATAAATTAATTTGGTTCACAATCGAATTAGCATTATTCTATTCAAATTCCTTTATTTACTTATTAAGTTTCCCTCTCATTGATTTTTAGCCTATACTCTTCTATTTTTTCCTACTGTATATACTTGATTTCTACAATTGTGATAAGTTTTTAAGCTAGTCTGCTAACCAGATCCTTGGCCACTGCTACATTTTCAAAAGCTTTCATAGCTTGGATATACATAAAATTGCAAGTAATCTGTTTATCCATTCACTCATTCAGCAAATATTATTATCTACCATGTTTTAGACACCACAGAGAAAACAAAGACCCTGCTTCAAGAGACAGAGGGTTATAGCCAGAGTAGCTGGTAGGAAATATACACAAAATCAAAATTTTATCTGTCATATCTCCAATTTATCTAAAATCATTAATTCAAAAAATTTCAAATGAAGCCTCAGTAGCTAAAGAATGAATTAAGAGGAACTGATAAAGATAACTAAGAATCAGAGAGAGAGTCATGCTTTAGATCTAGTTAATATAAATAAACATCTTGTCTGTCTTCTTAAATTCAAGTCAATATCATAGCCATTTGTAACAGGCAAAGTGAAATCAAGTTTTCTAACTAAAAATGTAATGTTTGCATTGTAATACTGCTTTTACACAGCAATTTAGCAAAGTTGATCAAGAGTATCAAAAATGTTGACAAATTCTGACCCCAAATCCTGTGAAATTCCCTTGACCTTTCAGGTCCCCAGGATAACCCTCTTTTTACTTTATTGTTGTTGTTGCTGCTGGGAGAGGAGATAAAGGGATTTTAACATTTAATAAAACACATGTTTTGTGTCATGAGCCTTGCTACACTCTGTGTTTTACCCACTTAATTATCACAACTGATCTTTTTTTTTCTTTTCTGAAGAAGAAAAAAGGTTTTTTTCCAAAGCTTAGAGATGGTGAGATACCTACTTAAGGTCACACAGCTAATAACTCATAAAGACAGGATTCAAGTTCAAGTCTATCTGACTTGAAAGCCTGTGCATGATCCACTGTGCACCATGCTGCCTCACCATATTCCTGGACTCCTGACCTAGCTTTATACATAACTCTTCCCCCGAGTGACTGTTCTCACGACTCAAACGCAGTTCCTTGATGCTTTGTATCTCAAAGCTCCAAGAAATATGATCTTTTTTCCTTTTAACCATTTCCTCTTTCTTCACATCTCATATACCAAAGAAAACTGACCTCACATCTCAGATTAAAGAGAAAACTTCAGTGCTATATGCTGACCAAATTTATTTTGCATATTCATAGAATCTGGATGGATATAAAGAAGTTTGATTTAAAAGGCTTCCTGCTGTGGATTATAGGCCCAAAGAACAAATTAAGTAATGTATTAGTTATAAATTAGTTATGTAAAGGATATCATAGTTTTCACTCTCTTGCATTCTCTTATTATATCATTATAATCTAAAAACAAGTTCGTTGTGAATACCACCTGGGTTGCCCTCATGAAATAATATGGTGCTCAAAGTATAGTGTAGTGAGTGAGAGCACAGACTCTAAAGACAGACTTTCTGATTATAAATCTTTACTGTGTACATTTGGCCTGGTTACTTAACCTTTCTGGGCAGGCCTAGACTTCTCCATATGTAAAATATCTACAATAACAGTACCTCTCACATAGAGTTGTTGGGGGAGTTAAATGACATAATTTAATTCACATAGAACAATGCCTGGCACATCTTGTGCTTAATATGCATTATAGTTATTACTACTTTTATATAACAAAGACAAATAGAATGTTTCTGCCAATGGTCTATATGATAAAAATGGTAAAAAGTTCACTTTTAAGTGTTAAGTAGCTTTAAAAATAAGGCACCTCAGAAAAATATTTAATTATTTATTACAATAGATATACTATCTTAGTTGTCCTCGAATTGAATGGCTTAGACACATTAGTGGGTGTGCATGTATGTCAAACAAAAGTCTGTGTGCATTTCTTAAGAGGAATTTTTAAGTTTTTAAGTATTTTTTTCAAAAAGGATATAGGTCCCTCAAAGAGTGTAGATTCCAGTGTTAACACAGAACTTTCCCCCTTTGTACCCAAAGCTCTGCTTCCTAAAATCTTTACAGGCAAACAGTTACAGCTCAAGGCCAGAAATACTGAATGAAAAAATCGGGGGAGGGGGGGAGATCAGAAAGATTTCTACCACTTTTCTCTAACTGGCCAGCGTCAATTATTTCTTAAGTCTGATGGATGTTCATTGCTTTATTTCATACCTTAGCCTTTGATGCAACTGTGCATTCTTCCAAAGTACTGAAAGAGCTCAATTTTGGCCTTTAAAACATGTGTGCGGATCTTCAGGAAAAGGTTTGTTCAATATGGGCAACTTTAAGCCCTAAAAGCAGAAGTTAGCCTTCTTACAAGAGCTAATTATTTCTGACATTTTATCAGCTCTCCTGAAGAGTCATTTATTGACTGTGTTAAATATTAAAAAATAGAGTAAGATGTGGTCCTGGTGAATTATCTTCTGATTTTTTGATACAGAAAGACAACTCAGAGCTGTATCTCAAATATTAGTAGCAAATTCTTGCACTGATATTGAGTCAAAGACTTTGCAATGCAGGTCCACTTGAGCAGATCAGAGTTAGCTTGCTGGTTTTTCTAATGTGTAAATACTTGCTTTGGTTAAATAATATTAATAGGGAAAGTAACATATTCCATGAGGCATAAAGAAAAATTGCTTTCCATTGACCCAGAAAACTTACCTTGCAACTAAGCCTGAAGGAGAAAGAAACCGGAATGAAAGTATTTGAAAAGAGAACTCTGGCTGCCATAGCCATGCTCCAAGTTCATGTTTAATTAAATTTACAACAATAATTTTACATCAATAATTCCATAAATTGCTTGCATGTTCATAGAACATAAGTTATCATCTTTGATTCTAAGGTCAAGTACTTACTGCTAACAGCCCTTGTTCCTCTGAGGGAGGCTTGGCCCCCTGCCAGGCTGTACTGCTTCTCCCATGGGGACGGGCCCACCGCTACTGTACAACTCCGTGGGGGATGATGCGACACCAGCAGCCCCCTGGTTGCTCAGCAACAACCCCTTATGATTCCTCTTCTGGGACTGCTAGGCAACAGCGCTGAGCCTGACCCAGCTGCTCCCAGCGCACTGCCTCACAAGAGGGCCAGGTTAACAGGAAGCCAGGGGCCCTGAGTGACTAGTTACATAATCTACACACACTGCTCGGGATGCTCTCTAACCAAATAAAAATCAGTGCAGAGTTAGTTCCTACCCTGAAGGGTACCCTTGAATGTATCCTTAATTTAAACTCTATCCTTGAATCTTTAGAGAAGCTGACAGAAAACTCACGCATCAGAGCCAAAATCTGTGGCCAAAAAAAGTCTATTAAAAAAAGCACACACATACATAAAGGAGGTCATTCTTTTCTTAACCACGTTTAAAATACAACTTTCAAACCTTTCATAATTTCAAAGAATTTTACTATTTGTATGTTTTCTGTTAACAGACCCTCCCCCACAAAATGGGAAAAACATATTAAATAAACCACATTACTTTTATGATGAGCCTGTTCCTAAAATAGCTTAACACATAACTCAATTGAAGTATAGCAATTTCTAGGAATGACCTTCAATTCTTATCTATAGTTTAACCCACACGTATGTCTTCTTAGTTCTAGGCTTTTAACAAATCTAAATTAGGCATATTTTTCCATCTGCATCTGTCCTACCACTTAGGACAAAGACAGCAGCCCAGTCAACCAATGTAAAATCTTACCCACACATCAAAATATGGGTCCAGCTTTGTTCCTATTTCCCCTACCATCCCTTATCTCTTTGTCGTAGAGGAAGAGGTGTGTGCTCTGAGAGACATGAACTCACAGCCAGTCAACCACAGTACATATACGGTTCTATTGATCTACTAATTCAAAACCTTCAGTCAAGTCCAAGTTATTTATCGTGATATGAAAGGCCCTTCTGAATCTACTTCCCTTTGAACTTTCAGCCATATCTGCAGCTGTCTAGTCTGTTGATTTAATTCTAGTTCCCTAAATAAATCATACGCTTTAAGTGTCTTTCCTCTTCCTAGGACATATTCCCCTTTGCCTGGCAAACTACTGGTTATCATCGTTCAAGTTCTAGCAATAACATCACCTCCCCTGAGAAACTGTCCCTGGTTTTAGAATTTCTTATAACCATCTCTGAGCATCTTAGACTTGATTCATTCTGCTACGGTGGCATTCATCACACTGCTTTACAGTAATTTACATACTCAACGTTAATCCCATGTTCTCCAAGGTCTGGGACCTTGCTCTGCTCACCTTGGTCTCCTTGATGGTTTGTATATTCCTTAGCATTAAGGAAGTGTTTATACTGTAGTTTATTAATGATTAGAGAACAAAAGGCCTATACAAAATTGTAAACTACGTGAAGATTGGGCACTTTTAACCTCTTAATTAACCAGAGATAAGTAATAAAGCAATTCGCCAAAAATCCAAACAAAAACTTAATCTCCTGACTTCTCGGCTGGTGTTCTTCCTAAACCATGATGAATCATTGAGTGCAAATAAGTAGATACCTCTGCAGCAATTCAATTTACCCAGTAATATAGCTAAAATAATCAGACTGCCTGTGCCCCTTTTATTATCATCATAATAACGTGAAATTCAAGGGAGGAACATGGTCAGGTAACCAAATCACTAAAAGGTGGTCTGGAGCTGTCCTCAGAGAAGATAATTTCCCATTCAGATTAGCCACTCTTATAGCATTTTTTTTTGCAGGAATTTTGGTTCAACTAAACTAGGAAAGAGAGTTGAAAAGAAAAACAAAAATTAGAGCTAAATAAAATGAAAAAGCTATTCTAATTTTAAAATTTCCTAAATAATACTTCACAAAACAGCATTTACTCAATATCTGTCCCCTGTAAGGCACTAATTAAAAAAAAAAAAAAAAAGGAATATGAGCAAACAGCACACAAAAGCCCACAAATGCAGCAGCCAAGTGTAATGTCACAAAGTAACTCAATCTCTTACCTCACCTCAGAAGCTAGAGCTAGGCTGCCATTTTCAAATATAACAATGCTTTTATGCTTTTTTTCTAAAACATCTTAAGTTCACATATATGTTTATACAATATATTGCCAAAAATTTTGATATTGCAGTAATGTGATTGTCTAAATTAATCCATGCAACACAAATTCTAGTCAATGGAAATTTGAATTTTCAGCTTCTCTGTGTTAAACTGAGAGAGGATTCTATTTTATTATGAGCCTGTGGGTTCATTAAGCTGTGCTTCTTTAAAACTAAGAAGCCTGCACCCTTGAAAATACCAGAAAGTACTTATCACTAAGTACATTATAAATTTTGTTTATCAAAGCAGTCTTACTTGATAGCATATATTTAAAGTAATTTATATATTAAAACAAAATAAACACAATACAAAGTAGAATGCAAGATGTATACAAATGTGTAAGATGAATATGAAATTTCAAAGAAACTTTGTACTTTTCTAAGAAAGACTTCGAGTTATGCCTCTAGATTTCTGGGGATTCTTTGCTGGAAAAGAGTGAGGAGCCCTTCTCTGGGGATCCCTTCTGAACGTTGCAGGAAGATTTCTTTACTTTCAAGTAAAAGATTTATAAAGCCTTGGCTCTAGCCTACCACCACCACTGAACTCAGAAAGTGCTACCCCACTTAGACATATCATTACTTTTTTTTATTGCAGCTTAACCTTTATAACATCTTTTTTTATTTTGAAGAAAAAACATCTCTCTCTCTCCAACAGTCCTAAATCTTTCTTCCAGTACCCCACAGGACCAGTCTAAATCCTTATATATGTAAGAGAGTCCTTCAAATAAACATAATGGTTACGAGTAATGAAGGGGTCCTGGATGCCAGGAAATGTGCTGGGTACTTGACAATCACTAAGCAAAAAATGAAACTGCAAGTAAATAGTATCATCTCTACGCTACAAAGAGGAAGAAATGACTCTGAATATGAATGGGCACATTTAGCACTAAAATATAGAATTATAAACTCTATTTAGAACAATACAGGTGACTTTTTCACTATATTGACTTCATGGTGAAGAACTGAAATCACATTATTCATATTGGTGCAATCATATGGACAAAAACTGAAATCTCAAGAGATTAAGAGACTTCTTCAGGGTCACATGACTGATTAAAAGTTGACTTAGCCTCACAAGGAAGTTTTTTAACTTCTAGTCTAGCAGTTTTTCTCTACTATTATCTTCTAAATCTTGTGTTGATATGTTTTAATAAATGTTAGCTGCAAAAATATTTATGTAAAGGAGAAAGATTCCTTTCTTTCTTATATATTATTTACTTTTAAAATATTATTTGTACAGGTTGAATTTAAAATAAAATTCATTAATGATGATTGAAGAATTATATTACACAACACTTATGTGTACAAAGCTTACTTACTTTGCAACTGAACTACAAACACTACAGTCAACCATCAGGATATTAAAAAATACTGCTGTTGAGTCAAAATAAATGTCCTAAAACCTATACACTAATAATATTCACAATTTGTACTCTTAAGACCATCCTACAGATTTAATCAGAGCCTGTTTATGCCTCTTTTGTTTTTAACCTTCTTGTCACCTATTTAGAGGACAGTAAAAATGTTGCCTGCCCAACACTTCTCCTTTGAGGAGCCTCCCCTCCTATAGTCACTTCAGGTGATTCAGTGGTTTCCAAGAATGAAGTTGAGATCCAGATGTGACAAATTAGAGCTCTAAATGCCTGGAGCCACAGTAAGTGGCTCAGATGTGATGTGTGACGCAAAATCTTCAGCAGGCTCATGACATGTTTGCAACCCAGCAAATGCTTCAAGAGTGGGCTCATGATGCAAGTTAGTCCACCTCCGGACTGGTGCCAAAGCTACTAAGTAAAGACACATTTTTCTCTTTGAATTTAAACTTGAGAAATTAGGCCTGGAGCCATTGATAGTAATTTTGTCACCAAGCAGAGCCTGAGGATGAAGCCAAGTTGAAGGAGAGGCGAGCCAAGAAGTGACAGGAAATTGGGTCCTTACAAAATAATTTGAGCTCTAGACGAAGCTGTGACTGAAAGCAGAGTCACATAAATCCAATCAATTTTCTCGTTATCCTTAAACAAATTTGAAGAGGATTTTCTATCATAAGCAACTATAACATTCCTAACTAATGCACTCAGGTATCTGAGTTTCTCAACCCATAGGAGATTCAAAAAGTCATACAGAAAGAGTGAACAGTAAGACCTATTACATACTTCAGATGAAATAACATCTCACAGTTTGAAAATAAAGATGAAGACAGGTAACATGCAAAAAAGAAAATAAGGAATTTCAAAAAAATTTCAAAAGTGTGGAGTCTTTAAGTCAAGGACTTACTGCATATAGCATCCTGGGAAACCCCTCAGTCCCAGGAAAATCAGGACAGTTGGTCATGCTCCTTGGAAGTGTAGGGGTTCTTGCAGTGATTTGCATAAATAGGAATACAAGGGGTCATTAGGATATGGAGGACTCAAGGTAGGTGGTACTGAGGCTCTGAGGTTGCTGTTTAGGGGGGAGGGTAGTAAGAAACTAGCCAGAAGCACACAGAATTCTTAGGTTCTGCATTGACTTGTGCTGATTGGAAACATGGAATACACGAGAAACATCTTATGTTAAGCAATCAGAGCATGAAGAATAAAAATCGACAGATCAAAGAATCAGACATCCCAAACAGGTCAAAGGACAAGAGTAGTTGTGAATCTCTGCATTGGTGTTAAAAAAGAGAGAGAATATAGGATGCTATGCCCAGAGAGTTTATGAATTTGAGACTTTAGGAAGGACAACTTTATAGAAGTCCAGGGTGTAACTACAAAAGGGGCTGGGTGAGAAGGAGTAAAAGGGAAGATGACTGCTGGAGTTGTGGAGGTCAAAAACTGGGAGGCTGTGGTGCTAGATATAGACATGAAGTCGCCCAGAACGAGGACAGGAGATGGCAGGGAGAAGATGACTGTACACCAGTTACTGAAGTGATCAGTGAAGGAGTGCTTTGTTCAGGTGGTGAATAGATCACAGGAATGAGCAGTGGTAGTTGACAGTATAGCCCAATGGCTCAAAAGAACAGGAATGAGTGTGAGAGGGTACAGAAATAATGGTCTAGAGGTGGGATGTGGGTGTTTGGAGGATGTGTGACCCACATCCCTATGCTGACAGCCCTGAACTATGGAATAATAAACAGTCTCCAATAGAAAGCACTCAAGGGAAGGGATATCCCCAGGAGGGTCAAGTTTCAGGGCAAGGAAAAAGGTGGAGGTTAAGAGGAGTTTATTGTGATTGAACAGGTGTTCTAGAAGGTAGGACGGAATGGTTTTGAAGGAAGAATAAAAAGCAGGGATTAGGTCAGGGAGAGGCAGCACAAAGCATAACAACATTTCAAGGCAGAGAGGAGAACTGAGTAGACAAACGATAAAAACAAAGATTTGAAGCATTAGAAAATTATGTTTCGCAAGGCTAACAAAATTATACGTTGCAAGACTGGCAACGGGGGAATTTAGGAAGAGCTAGAGCTCTGCTGTGGGACGTGGAATTCCTTTTCCTTCTGAGGTAAGGGGGTGAGGGACAGATGCAGACGGATCAAGGCAGCTTAGGGAGGCAATCAAAGAACCTGCAGTCATGTGCAGGAATGGAGGCCAGGAAAGCACGTGGGAGGAAATTCTGCGGGGACACCACAATTGTAGGGACAGTTATGAGGAAGGAGGGCTCCAGGGAGGCGTTGGGGTGAGGTGGCAAGGGATGCTACTTCAAATCAGTGGGGAAGGAATCAGTTACATAACAAATGGATTTGAGGCAAGACTAGAGATTTAAAATTAGTAATAATAAAGTTAGATTACAGAGGGTGGTTCAATCCCCAGTACCTCCTCCAAAAAATAAATAAATAAGTAAACCTAATTACTGCCCCCTCAATTTTTTAAATTAAAAAAATAGTATCAGTTGTATTTTTAAAAAAAGGAAAAAAGAATATATATATATAAATTAATTACCTACTTCATTTCCTACTAAAATAATTTTCAAAGGATTAAAAAGTTAAATTACAAAAATCAAAAGTACTATAAAAATGTAGGTGAATATGTTCACAGGTGGGAAAGTCCTTCTCAAGCTTAACAAAATCAGAAACTATGCAAGAAGAAATTGACACCTTTGACATCCATAAGATTCAAGTATTTTACAAAGCATTGCTGCCTAAATAGTTAATGGCAAAAAAAAGAAGAACCTGACTGGAAAAACATAAGAACCTGACTGAAAAAACACTGTCTTATTGCAACATAAGACATACAAAGAGTTAATATCCTTATGAATAAAAAGCTCTTGAAACAAAAAAAGATTTCAAACAGGCAAAGACTATAAAAAAGCAATTCATAAAAATAAATCCAAAATATCCAATAAACATATTGGTTGTGTAAAAATATTCAGCCTTACTAGCAAACAAAGAAATACAAATATGAACTATCTTTTCCCACCCATTTCTAAATTTAAAATTTTTGAAACAGTATTAGTATTAGTGAAAGTTTTATTTTGAGTATAAACTGCTACAGGTTTCATGAAAAGATATTTTTGTAAAGTGTATCAAAAATGTTTAAAAAGTGAATATCCTCTGATCTAGCAACTCCATCTGTAAAAATTTGTTCAAATAAATTAATAAAATAGCTGTGTACAGTATATAAGGATTACAAGCAGAGTTATCTACTAAGATATTATTTATAATACCAAATTTGGGAACATTCTGAGTATTTTTCAATAAGGATTAGTCAAAAATTTAATAGAACACTACGTAGCCATTAAAAATATGATTTATTGCCTTGAAAAGATATAGTAAAATGACATGCTAAGTGGGAAATAGTGCATATATCACTTTTGTTTTTAAAGAGCTACATATATGCAAAAAGTTTAAAGTTAATGGTGGAAATACAGATGGACCTTATTTTCTTCTTAATACAATTCTGAAATTTCTGATTTTTCATTGCAATGTATATTATCTCAAAAATGCTATTTCAAAAATAGAAAGTTTAAAATTTAGTGGTATTTTAAGCGGCAAACATTACCTGCCCAGAAAACAACATGTGGAACAACTCATTATAATGTAATGATGGAGAGGTGATGAAGATTGAGATTGAAAGAAAAAAAATCACTTGATTATATTTTTACATCTAGTTAACAAATAAAGTAGACTGACAAATAAAGTAAACCTTTACCAGTCCTTCTGTAAGATAATTTGAGATGTCCTTAGATACAACCTAAACTGTTGTCCTTAGACAGAATCGTATTTTATTAATCCATATTTTAAGCGGATTATATTGATACAAAACCACAAAATGAAGAACTGAACCAATTAGCTATTAAGACCAATAGCAATTATTGACAAGTAATCTGAAAAGTTTTCAACAAATTAGGTAAATTAAGATACTTTCTTAAGGAGTTCATAAAAATAAACATCTATGAGTTTAAAAATGCTTTATTTCCTCCCATTTTGCGTTACACCTGAAAAGTTAATATTTCCTTTCAAAGCATTCAAACCTAGAAACCAAACATTGACTTCTCAGAGTTGGAACAACCTATGCTGGATTTTAGAAGCTTAATATTCTTTGGCAAAAGTCCACAAGCATTTCAGGGAGCTGCCCCAAATCCATCCTGTGAGGGAAGTATTCCTCACTTCCTCTGAAAACTTTCTCCCACTTCTCCCTGAGGCAAACAAAACCTGTGCCCTCCATGTGGTAGACTGGCCCCATTTCCACACTGTCAAATCCATATGGTACAAATGAACGGAAAACCTGAAATGACCTCGTTTAGATCTATACCTGGTTCAGTGGCAGCAGACTCTGACCATGTCAGGATACAGTGGATGCACTGCCCAAGTTATAACACTGCTTATTCTGTAACCATCTTTACAATTGATGCTGAGGAAGGGCACAGTTCAACTGACTAGCAATTGAAAATCCAGGTCTTGGCAAGGTTGGTTTCTTCTTGGGAACTCAGGAGAAATCTGTTCCATGCCTCTCTCCTAGCTTCTGGTGGTGGCTGGCAAATCTTGGAATCCCTTACAGCCACATAACTCCAATTCCTACTTCCATCATCACGTATTTGTCTTCCCTCTATGCGTATCCCTCTCTGTCTCTTCTCTTCTTCTTATAAGGACACCAGTTACATTGGGTTATGGACCCACCTTACTCCAGTATGACCCCATCTTAACCAATTACAAGGGCAATGACCTTATTTCTACATTAGGCCTCATTTTTGTGGTTCCAGGAACTATATGAATTTTAAGGAGACATTATCCAACCCAGCAAATCCATCAATTCTGCCCTTTTATTGCTATCTTTGTAAACAGTGCTAGCCCTCAACCTCCAGCCAAGAATCAGAGCACTCTTCATTCCCACTTCTCCTTAACTTCATATCCCAATTACCATCAAGCCTGATCATTTTCCACTCCTAATATTCCTAGCCTTTGAATACTCTGATTCATCTCTGATTCTTCATCCCTAATCTCTGACTCACTCTCCAGCATCTCTTGCTTGGGCAACAACAGTCTCTCCAAAACTCCTCAAATCCAACCTCCTCTGAGCTACAAGAGTATGTGTATGTGTATATATATATATGTATATACAGCTTCAAGACACATTAGAAAGATGAAGAGTTGTTTTTTGTGTTTGTTTGCTTTTCTAATCCATCATTACTGTGAAAAGTTCTGCTTCCTTACTGCAATGAGCACAATTATGATAGATGTCCTTCTTCAGGGATATAGAAACTGAGAGGTGGAATGGTTTCTGTGGAAGCCCTGACCTTTGTAAAATCTTTTTCTGGCTTGGTAGACTCTTTACAAACCTTTAGAATGTGGCAAAGTCATTATATCTATCATCTAGCTTTTTATTAGATCTTATTAGATTTGGGAAAGACAGACAAGAGGGGCTTATTTCAGTTTTGAGATTTAATAATATACCTGGCTCCAGAAACTCCATGATAGAAGTACTTATTCTCATTTTTTAAATAAAAAAAAATAGTAAAAGAATGTAATTGCACGAGCCAGCCATCCTTATTCACACACACACACACAATACAAACACACACTGATTTTTAAAACTGTTTTCTTCTGAGACATAATAGCCCATCCCATAAAGATTAGTCTAGAAGTAAATCACCTCATAGTCACTTAATATAAGCATGCTTGGGAAGATCACTTAATTCCTTCCTATCTTCCATGGATTTATTCCTGAAACTATCACATTGAATCTGGGTTTCTTCTTTTCCTTCATCGAAAAAGTGAAAACCTACAGTTAACCATGCTGATTTCCCCACTCCCAAAGGGGTTCTTTTTCATCAGCACAGTAGATTTTAGGTCTTTCAAAAAATAGAGACCACGAGGAGGGAGAATCCAAGAGGCAGAGGAAGGCATTTGGCTCCGTTTGTATTGTCTATAAATGCTTCTGCTGCTAGTCCCCAAAACAGGTGTTCAAGCTGTGTTGGCTCGAGACAACATAATCTTAAAGAGTCTCCATTCCCTTGGCCCACTTTCCAGTCTAAGAAATCCTAGTCTAACTGATCCAGGATTGTAGGTGAGAATACTTCCTTCTATCCAGGAATATATACAAATCTGAATTGTTTTATTCTTCTTAATCAGCTCAGAACTTCTTTTCCAACCAATCACCCAACTCTTGGACACCATCACATTTTAAGAATAGGAGTTATTAGAGAACACAAATCCACTTTGATTTGGAAAGTCCATAGCATGCTCTAAACCTGGGCAGAAGCACAAAATTGCTATTTGCCATTGAGAGTGAGAATAAAAACATATCCCACTTGAGTGTAAAGTAGACTACTTATTTGATTTCTCAAAGTCAACTGCACTTCAGATAAACAGGGAAAAATGATAATAATCACTGTTAGGTTTTCTGGGTATGTTCAAGTGCTCTCTTTATGTAATGTTACTAACTGATAGTGACATAAAAATACATAGAGCGTATTAATATAAAAATTACTGAGACCAACAGGATTCATTAGAGAATGTATTAACCACAAGTTTTAAAACAGGAAGAGACCTGGATTTATCCTTAATACATGATTTTTGCACATGTAAATCACTTACACATGGGCCTTAGATCTCTACATCTAATAATAAAATATATTTAACTACTACTTCTAAGAATTATATAGCATCATAGTTAAGGAAGCTTATTTTATTATAGGATTCATAGGGTGTTTTTTCTGTTATTCAGAAAGGAATGATTTTTTTTTTCTAACTTAATTAAAATTTTGTGTCGAAGGAATGGAAAACCACTATCAAGTCATTCAGGTCTGAGTCTCGCTAATACCTTAAAATACAATTTTTATATTGCTTTCTTTCACATTCTCAATGGGCACTGCAGGAAATTTTGTCTTAAATAAACCTGATTTACACTCATTTGGCATTAAACAAAGGTATGGGGGTGGAGGGGTGAATAGGCAGAGAACAGAGGATTTTTAGGGCAGTGAAAATACTCTATGATATTATAATGATGGACAGATGTCATTGTACATTTGTCTAAACCCATAGAATGGGTTGGTACAACAACAAGAGTGAACCCTAATGTAAACTATGGACTTTGGGTGATTATGATGTGTCAGTGTAGGTTCATCCATTGTAACAAATGTACCACTCTGGTGAGGGATATTGATAATGGAGGAGGCTATGCATGTGGTAGGGGTGGGGGTGTATGAGAAATCTCTGTACCTTCCTTTCAGTTTTGCTGTGAATCTAAAACTTCAACAAAAAAATCATCTTTAGAAATATTTTATTTCTGAGAAATATTACAGTTTTTTAAATTTGTTTGCTGTATTTGAGCTCTGAATATGAAAGAAAGCAAAGTGTTTCCTCTCCAACATTCTCTCTCTCTATATATATCAAATCCTATATGATCCAGCATGAAACATTAATTTTTCCAGAATTTTCTACACTTTATAAATGTGTAACTTCTACATGTCATTCTACAATGCTCTTAAGAAGTTAGACATATGTTTATCATCCAACCCAGCACTGCACTGCTAAATATCTATCCAAGAGAAAAGAAAACAAAGATTTGCACGTCAACATTCTTAACATCATGACTCATAATAGTCTCAAATTTTAAAACAATCCAAATGTCGAACCACTGACGAATAGATAGACAAAATGTGGTATATCCATACAATGGAAAACTTCTGAACTGATACACTACAACACAGATAAAACTCAAAAACAATATGTTAAGTGAAAGAAGCCATAAACAAAAGATCACATATTTGATGATTCCATTTTTATAAAATATCCAGAGAAGGCAAATCTATAGACTGAAAGTAGATTAGTGGTTTGCCTGAAGCTGGGGGTAAGAATAGAGATTAACTATAAATGGGCATTGAAGGATCTTACTGCAGTGATGAAAATGTTCTAAAACTTAATTATGGTGATGGTTTTACAACTTGGCAAAATGTCTTTAAAAATTATTGAAAGGAGTAAATTTCTAAAAATCTAAATTTCTAGTTTAAAATTGACTAAAGAAGAGAAAAAATCCTTTAACAAAAATAAAATTTGGCACAATTTAAAATATCCTGCATAAGGTATTCCATGAACCTTTGAAGAAAGACTTCATTTTTGTTGAAGAAAGTTTTGGTAAAGATAAAACAAAAGTCAATTACTAAAAACTTCATGCAAATTTTTTCCAACATATATTTTGCTTCAGAATTATATCATTTGATCTTCCAAAACATTGTTTTAGAAAGTGAACTCCCTTAAAATAGTGTCAGTTGAGGTGTATTGACCAACACAGGACTTACTAACAGAAAAAAAAAGGTTTTCAAAATGCTGGTCTAACTAACCTTGATCCAGAACCTACTCCATTACAGAACTTCCTGTGAGCTTTATAGCCATCAAATCTCATTTTAATAATCCAAAGTCTGAGCTTTTTGAATATTAAATGCCAGAAGGAATTTTTTTAAGTGTAGCAGTGCCAGTAAGACGAAAGGCATCTTATGAAGAGATAAAGTGGACAGATGGAATCTGTATGTACGCAGAGAGAAACGCAATACTCACAGCAGTTCTAATCCAGTACTTTTTCAGTATCCAAACCATTAATATGAGTGTCTTAATTTCTTTAGTTTTTCTAGGTGAATGTCTGTCGTCGGCCTCTAATCTCCACTACTTTACAGTCCTGCACAGACTCCGGCTAATACCATATGCAGGTTTTTCTTTGGGGGGGGGGGGTAGTGCCCCGCTTGTACCAAGAGCTCTTTCAAAGGACCCATGTTTGGATGCGTTCCCTGGGATGAGTTCTACAAAGACAGAACTAGCCCGTCCGTCTCAGCCTCACTGGGCAGAGGTGTGCCAGACCGGCAGCTGGTAAATCAAGGTCATCTCCCCCAGAAGGCACTTTCAGGAGCTTCCCCAACGGCCTGCAGCAGCATCAGTAGTCAGGACCCTCCATCTCCTGAGGCTGCCACCACACTGCACTCGCGTCCCTCCCTGGCTGCCGGCCAGGGTCCTAGGCTCCGTGATATTCCAAGAGCTGCAGGGAACCGATGATTTCACCTGAACTAATCATTCCCATATTTTATCAAATTATGGACCGGAACCGGTAAGGTGAGGTGACTTGGCTAAAGCCACACAGCTCGATGCGGGCAGGACACGGGTCTCTGATGACCCAGTGGACGCGAGCCGCCGCCTGGGGCTGGGAACGCGCAGCCCATGGGAAACGACGTGGCATTGCCGGTGCGAGAAGAGAAGGGCTCAGCAACTTATGAGAGTAGGTCACCAACGTCCACCGTCAGGGCAGAGTGGGCAAAAAGAGGTGACCAGCCTTCTCTGTAACGCCTGTTGACCCGAGCGCCCCCTTTCACCCTGTAAGTACCCCTGCATGTTAAATGATGTGGTTATTCTAGCAAAAGAGGCATCCGCTTTGAATTCCCCCTATGTTTGCGCATACTAGGAGGAAAAGAGGAAAGTTGCACTTACCGCAAATTCGCTCGCGGTCTCCCCCGACTCCCCAAGTCCTCTCCCTCCGTCGTCGCACCGACGGCAACACTCCCGCCGCCCCCTCACCGCGTACGTACCAGCCGCGCGCAGAGCTGCCTGCCGAGCCGGGCTGGGTCTCCGCGCGCTCGGGCTCGCCCGGCCTCTCTGTGGCCGCGAGCTGGGACGCGGGCTCTAGCTCGCCGCCGCCTCCACCGTCCACGAGGAAGCGGCCGCTTCTGAGAGGCCGGGCTGGGGCGCAGCCAGGAGGTGGCGGCGACTCCGGGGGCGGAGAGAGCGGCCGCCGGGACCCGCCCCCGAGCGTAGAGCGCGGCTCCCCCCACGAGGTCCGGCTCTCTGAGTAGCCCGCGCCGCCGCGGGGTTCTCGGGCCGGCGCGTCGGTGGCTTTTCCCTCTTGGCCACCCTGGGCAGCGTTCTTTTTTCCTGCGAACGCGTTAACAGACAATTAATCGTCTGTAATCACCACAGAACCTCCCTGCCTACCACTCTCAGTTCCCCTGAGTGACTGTTAAGGTTCTGGTAGGAATTTGCTGGATGTGACTGCGGGAATTTTGCTTCCTGTCCTGCTCCCGGAGGCCACCTCCGAACCACTTGTGCTAGCCCCGGAGCGTCTGTGCTCCAAGCGTCAAAGAAAGGTAGGAATGTACCTGGTTTTCTTATCTGCACCCGGAATGTGGGTCTTCGTGTTTATTAACAGATTGTTTCAACAGATTAGGAAGCCATGTGCAGTGTAGACAATTTTTGGACAAAGAAAAGCAGAAATCAGTGTCTATCAAGTTCCACTTCAAGGTTTTCACCAAGGAAAATGAAGTCCTTACTATTAAGGCCTCATTGTGTCCTTTAGAAAGCATAAAAGATACTGCTAACAAAGTAAGGTGCCCTTCTCTGCTTCCTGAGGTGATTTCTCCTCACTGAAGTCCTGAGATCTCTGGTTTCCTGAGAGAAGTGATCAGTGTCCTAAGTCTTCTTAACACCAGTTTGTTAGTTGGTACTGGTTGGCATCGGTTGATACTGTGCTCCGGCTTCCTCCCCAAGGCCGATGACACCCACCACTTCACTACTGACTACTTCCAATATCTTCATAGGCAAAGGCTATGTGAGATATTAAAGTATTTTATTTAAAGTATCTGTCAACGGTGCTACCGTCAGGCTCTTTAAATTATTTAATATTCCTACCCCTACAATGTGGTTGGTAATAATATCTCTATTTTCAGGTAAATAAACTGAGGCTCACCAAGGTTAAATAATTTGAATAAAGTGAAATAATTAGGAAGACTTCAAGGCAGTTTTTGAGCTCAAGTCTTCCTGCCTTTATGGTTGATGACATCTTTAAATTATCCCTGTTAGTAAAGCTTATGATATTTCTAAATGACAACATTGGTACACTTTGTTTTTTAAAAACATAGTTATTTGTATGGAAATACAAACAGTAATTAAAGAGATTGAGATTTATCTATGTATTTAGTGTAACTTCAAATCTTACTATTTTATTGTATAATAGAATATAATATTATTTAAGGCAAAGATACATTATTTATAAATTAAGACATCATCACATATATTTCTAAGGCTTATTATTATTTTATTGTGTAATAGAATATAATATTATTTAAGGCAAATTACTCTAAGGCCTATTTATTTTAGAGGGCCTATTGTAGAGATGTCCGGATTTATGAACTTCACTGCAATAATTGGATTTTTATAATTCTGCAACTGTATTCCTTATACTTACAAAATACGTCTTGTAAGATCTGTATTTTGGGGCAAATTTGATAAAACCATTAGCTCTCACTGATGCACTTTTAAGTTACATATTTGAAATCATCAGAATCACTTGAATGTATGCTCCATGAAAGTTGTATCTTTGGTGGCTAGAATAGTACCTGTACAAAATAGCTGCTTAATAAGCAGTTTATAAATCAATTTTAAAAATCTCATTTTCTTCCATTAAGACAAAATAATGACTTAAGATAACACTCCTTATAGATTACTTTTGTCTGTTTATAGTAGACTGAACATTTTTGATAGCTCCTCATTTCTACTAGCAAAGTAAGGGAGATGATGAAGTCAGGAAAAGAACCTGAAGGTTTGCAGCAGCTGCTGTTGGGAATGGTAGCAAGAACTTGGCTATTAAAACAAACAAGCGTAGAAACAAAAAAGTTTGCATCCAGGAATTGATGATAGCAGTAGTTCTACAAAATTGTGTGAATTTGTGTAAAATATAATTCTAAATGCAGAACATTTAATTAATCCCACTTTGGAGTTTTGCCAAGTGATTTGATAGAAAGACAAGGAGAAAGCTTGGATGCTGTTTTTAAGAGAATAGTTGAAGGACAGAGCTATGAGTTTCACTTAAGACTACATGAGAAAATAAGTGAAGACTTAAAAAGGGAGAGAGAAAGAAGCCAAAGAACTACAAATCTTAACCAAAAAGAGAGATAGAAAAATAAGAAATTGTAGTCAGGAAGTGGGATCATTTTCTTGAAAGTTTTAGTAGTAGAATGATGGCTGGGTTATGGAAGAGCTGTGGCTGGGGTTAGCTGTTCCCCATAGAATGAAGATCAAGAAATTAGAGACTAAAGTATTGGAGAGGCTATCCGTATGGACATTGAAGCCACCAACAGTGATGCCATGAGGTAGAGAAGGGATGAGTCAGATACCAGAGACTCTATGACTGTGGCAGAATGGTCAGGACATGAGTGGATGACTGTGCAGAATTGGGACAGAAGGTACACATGCAGGAGACAAGAGCCTGAACGGATCAGGGGCTGGTATGAGAGGTGGTCCACGTTCAAAAGCAATACTGGGGAGCTACAAGGATGACAGTGCTGCCTTTCATGATCCTAGGGTGTTAGATAATGATCAGTCTACAATGAAGGGAGAGCCAGGGGAAACTATCCTCAGAAGAAAGCTGATTTTCACCTAAAGCAAGTAAATGGAGGAAGCAGTGTGTGAATAGATTACCAAGGTGGAGGGATTTTTTCATTATTGAACAAGGATTCCATAAGGTTGGAGAGGATAGGTTTAGGAGGCAGGGTCAGCTTCATGGCTGTGAACCTGTGCAGTAGGACAGGGCTTTACTCTTAAGAAGGCCCTGTGCTTGTCTCTTAATGCTCTGCTGTCCCTTCCTTTAAGTTCTTAATAATTTTTAAACAAGTGACCCCACATATGCATTTTGCATTGGTCCCCACAGATTTGTCTGTTTTCTCCTCTTCTTATAAGGACACTTTTTGGATCAGGGTCCACCCGGTTAATCTGGGATGATCTCATCCGGAGCTCCTTACCATAATTACATCTTCAGAGACCCTTTTTCCCAAGTAAGGTTACATTCATAGGTACTGGGGTTGGAACTTGGACGTATCTTTTTGGAGACGAGCATGCAGTCCACTACAGCGAGGCTGGCTGAGGCCCTAGGAAGAGCCAGGCTGGATGACACTGGCAGCTAATAGCTTTTCAGGACTCTTTGGTAAACCAAGATATTTATAATAATATGAAGCTTGCCAGGCACGAAATTTATTCCAGCCACAAAATTTAATACATATGAAGTCTAGAAGATTAACACTGCCCAGAGTGACTTTACATCCCTAAGGGTAGGTATCTGTCCTTGGGGACAAAAGGGACTGGGAAGAGGATTCGTGTACCTGGGACTGCTTCATCTGGTTACGGTAGAAAACTTAGGAAATGGGATTCTCCACTCCTCCTCTTCAGCCACCTTCCATTCTGGAGGACATGTGTGGTTCCCTGATCTGAAAGGAACATTTACAGGATGACCACATTTCATCCCTCCCCCAAAAAATAAGATTTAGAAGGGCTGAGGAGTGACCTTGTACATCTGTGGCAGAGACCGAGCTAGCTTCCCAAGTCATACCTAACAGAGGACAATCTTAAAAGCTCTCAGAGAGGAGAGAAAGAAATGTTGAAACTGTGTGACTACGCTGACTATGCTGAGTTACTGTGTCCTCCTCCTCCAGCTGACAGGCGCTCTGAGAAACAACTGAGTAGCCAGAGCCAAATGGAACTCTCCTTAAAAAGCATCACACTCGTTGGTCCTTTCTCCCTTCTGCTTATAACAGAATAGGAATCATAAATTCCTTCAAAGATTCCAGCCATTATTTTCTGAGTGTTGACAATGAGAGGATCCCTAATTGTGGCAGTGGGGCAGCAGCATGACTGCACTGAGGGTTGGAGCCCATTAGAGGAGCATCCATCTTTAGGTTGGCCTCCAAGGAAGTTGCCCTGAGACCAAACATGGTAATATACAGGCCCATGGCAGAAGGAGGTGGAGCCTGAGCTGCCTGCTGGTGACCCTGCACCTACTGTGTGGCAGAAATGATGCCATAGACCCACATCCACCAACAGAGAGGTTGGGGCCCAGTTGGCTTTCAGGAGATCAGAGGCTGTAGAGTGAGAGGCAGAGGCAGAGGCAGAGGCAGAGGCAGAGGAAGAGATTGCTTTCCTTTTAGTTTTTTAAGTAGAAATTTCCTTAGAAAGTATTCTAAATTATCATTACATTCATGCATCCCTCCTGTTCCTGGTCAATGGGGCATCATTTTGCAGAGTAGCAGAGTATATGGAAAGAACACTGGGAAAAGAAATCTTGGATTCTAACCCCAAGTGGCAATGCCACTGATGGTGTGTAACTGCAGTAAAGTCAGTTTTCTCTGAAGGGAAGGTATAGAACCAAAGATTGTCCTGCTCTAAAATTCTGTAATTTTCTGCATTTGCTTCCTTGTCAAATTTAAACTCCTCAGTTCTTATCATTTCCCAGCACAAATTCTGTTTTCCAGATAAACTAATTAACTTGCCACTCCTTGTGACTTCCTCATTCCAACATTCATAACTGGTGCAGGGGGATGTGTTTATTTTCACTATCCTGACTCTTAAGCATTATCACTCAGTTTCTTCAAACTCCTGTTCGCAAATAATCTACTTACAGAGACCTATTGACAAATTTTTTTTTCCATCTCGGATCAATTCCTTCAAACATGTGTCAAGTTGCTTTCTAAATTTGATTGCCTTTCTCTCACATGTTAGAAGAGTATTGCAAGTTCAGATTAAAAGACTATATTATTCTCACATTTTTGGCATGTCCTTAACACCTTTCATGTGTGTTAATCCTCCTGATTACACTGTAAGTTCCTTAGCATGAAGCTTTTATACTCCATAATATACTTTCTAATTTCTTCCAGTAAATGAGACAATTCTGAATGCTTAAGGATCAATTTTAAAAATTTCTAACTCTCTAGCCATCCACTGGTACAGCATTGACAAGGTGCTTGGCCCAGGGTAGGCATTCAGTAACAATTTTTTGCATGAATATATAAGTAAATTCTTATCTTTCTACTCAATTATAAATATGTAATTACACATAAAAATACCAACCATTGCCCTCGTCTGTTCAATATAATGACCTTAACACTTGGCAAAAGCATCAAAAGAAATTAAAGAAATCTAAAACTTAACAAAGATATATTTGAGATTCACCAGTATGTGAGTATGTGGTAATTTATTTGCCCAAATAAGCTTTCATTTAACAGCATATATAAGAAATAATTGAAAACATTTTAATATACTTTTATATGAATTGCTTCTGTGTACAGATTCATAAAATCAGAAATGAGTGCATTTAATTTAATTAAAAAATTAACTCATAACTTCTAACCTAGAGGATCTTGGTGTCTCTAGGACTTTTTCTTAGTATATTAGAAACTATACATTTTATCAGAATTCGAGTAACATTTTCATGATATTTATTATATTATTCATAATAGATATTTATTATGGTCCTGAATTACTCAGTAACTATCAATAAATATAATGCTAAGTTGTCTTATAAAATGAGTTGGGTCTTTTTAAATTTGGAACAGATTCTAATTTAACATCACTGAAGGAATTTAGGGTGGGTAGAATCTTCTTAAAAAGAAAAGGAATATATGTATGTATATGTATGACTGAAACATTATGCTGTACACCAGAAGTTGACACAACATTGTAAACAGACCGTACTTCAATTTTTTTTTTAATTCAGTCAAATTAAAAATTTTAAAAAGCTTCTGAGGTGTTCCTGGAATATTGGATTTGAAGGCTAGCCTCTTAAAAATTTCCTTGGGAACTGAGAATTTAGACAACCCAATTGGGACACTTTTTTTTTTTTTTTGGTAATTTCCCTTATACTGCACAGGAGTTAGAAAAGCTGTAAAAATTAACATTAGCCTGTACATGTAAGGCAGATTACAACAACAAATATGTATTCCTTAATTTAACTTACCTTAACAATTGAAGTATAATCTTTAACCTTAATATTTCTCTGGGCTTCTTGGATCAGATGTGTCTTATCTGTGATTCTCCTTATTAGATGCAGCACCAGACAAAATTTAAAAATAAGTAAAGCCTGTCCTCTTGCTGCATCTTTTTTTTCCTTCTTCCTGACCGTTTAAGGTTCTCTCGTGAGCCATGAGTAGGTTTTCTAAAGACTCCGACCCTCTCCATAATTTCTTGTGCAACACTCTTTGAAATCTTTGAGATCAGCAGTGGGGAGGTAGAGCAGAGTAACTGACATTGCAGAAGAGATTTTTAGAAAGATAATGTCTGAGAACAAACAATCTACAAAGGTTCAAGTTAAAGCACCACTCTGATACCTAGGAGGGGAAGTCTTTCTTTAAAAATCAGATCTTGGTGGAGGGTATATAGCTCAGTGGTAGAGTGCATCCCTAGCATGCACAGGGTCCTGGGTTCAATCCTCAGTACCTTCAGTAAAAACAGACCAATAAATAAACCTAAGTACCTCCTCCCCACCCAAAAAAAAAAAAAAAAACAGTTCTTAACCATTATCAATTAATGCAGTGATCTCAACCTGATAATAACTGAGTTATCAGGGATAAATCTTATCATTTTAATATTTGGCTACATAAATAAATAGAACTAGTAATCAAAGGATTAGTAAATCTTTAGAGAAAAGTTGGTAACATTGAAGAAAGGTTTACTTTAAATGATCACTCTGATCCAGCAATCCCACTCCTGGGCATACATACAGAGGAAACTCCAATTCAAAAAGATGCATGTACCCCAATGTTCATAGCAGCACTATTTACAATAGCAAAGACATAGAAGCAACCTAAGTGTCCACTGACAGATGACTGGATAAAGAAGTTGAGGTATACATATATGCAATGAAATATTATAAAACCATAAAAAAGAATAAAATAATACCATTTGCAACAACATGGATAGACCTGGAGATTGTCATTCTAAGTGAAGTAAGACAGGAAAAGAAAGAAAAATACCATATGATATCACTTATATGTGAAATCTAAAAAAAAAAAAGACACAAATGAACTTACTTACAAAACAGACTCACAGACATAGAAAACAAACTTACAGTTACTAGGGGGAAAGAGGGTGGGGAGGGATAAATTGGGAGTTAGGGATTTGTAGATACTAACTACTATATCTAAAATAAACAACAAGATCCTACTATATAGCACAGGGAACTATATTCAATACCTTATAATGGCCTATAATGAAAAAGAATATGAAAAGGAATATATATATATATATATAAAAATCACTATGCTGTACACCAGAAATTAACACAATATTATAAACTGACCATATTCCAATTTAAAAATTAATTAATTAATTATAAAAAAGAAAAAAATGAACTAAAAGGTATGTATAAAATAAATCTTTTCTCCCAAACTTGTACTGATAAAGAAAGGAAGGGAGAAGTTTGGAAGGAAAGAAGGACTGACTGCAAACTATCACCTTAAAAGGTTTACCAAACAAGGTCCATGCTTTCCTGATTCCAGTCTACTTAATGAAGAGTCCTTTCCTTAAGTAATAAGGAAGACTTTGATATAGAATTCTGGGTTGACAGGGTTTTTTTTTTCCCCAATAGTTTAAAGAAGTTGCTGTACTTTGTCCTATGTAAAAAATATTTATTTATTCTCTGTTTTTAAGATTCTCTTTACCAGTGATTTTAAGTTATTTTATTATGATGTCTTTGGTGTAGTTTCTTTCATGTTTCATGCACTTGAGGTCCATCACACTTCTTGGGTTGGAAACTTTCATTCATTTCTTCAGATAATTTTTCTGTCCTCCCTTTCTTGAGGATTCTGATTAACTCATATACATAAGCTCTTGAAGTTGTCCCACAGATCACTGATGCTCTGTTCATTCGTTTGCAGTCTTTCTTCTGTGTTGTGTGTTTTTAACAGTTCTATTGTTATGCCTTCAAGCTCACTGATTTGTTTTACTCTGTAGTGCTTAATTTGTTAATTCTATACAGTATTTGTTTCATCTCAGATATTGGATTTTTCATCTCGGTAAGTTTGATCTCAGTCTTTTCCATGTCTTTCATAGCTCTATATAAAATGCTCAATCTTTCCTCTACTTTCATGAATATATGGAATCTGGCTAAAATAAGTTTTATAATGTCATCACCTATGAATTCCATTGTGTCAATTTTGGATTGTTTCTGCCTTTTCTCTTCACTATAGGCCATATTTCCCTGCTTCTCTACATGCTTAGTAATTTTTAATTAGATGTTAGCCATTATGATTTTGCCTTGTTGGGTAGATGATGGGTATTTTTATGTTCCTATTAGTATTCTTGAACTTTGTTCTTGGCCATAACCAAGTTAATTGGAAAGAGTTTATCTTTTTGAGACTTTCCATAAAATTTTGTGAGGTAGGATTAAAAAGAAACCATTGGTCTGGGGCTTACTGTGCTCCACTACCACAGTAGGCACTTTCTGAGTCTACCTAATGTCTCTTGTATTACGACGAAAACCCCAGCTTAGAAGCTTGAACTACTCTCAGCTCTTTGTGACCTTTGGTGATTGGTCTTTGTGTTCCCTCGGGTGGTTCTTATTTCCTTACGTGAGTAAACTGATTTGTACCCAACTGAAGATTTGAGGGGGTTTTCTGGAGATTTCAGGAACTTTCTCTGTGAAGTTCCCTCCACACAGGGGCTCTGCCCTGCAGCTTGCAGGTGCTCTGGCTCCCCAGATGGTCAGCTCCGTTTCTCCAGCTCTGAGAGATGACCAGACTCAGCATGAGTTCCCCCTTCCTGCGATATCACTGGAAACTCTCTTCAGAAACTGGGCTGAGGCAATCATCGTGTTTACCTTGTTTCCTCTTTCTCAGGGATCACAATCCTGTGTTCACTGATGTTCAATATCTGAAAAACCTCGTCCTCTGTATTTTGTCTGCTTTTATAGTTGTTTCAGGAAGGAGAGTAAATCTGCTCCCTATTACTCCTTCTTGACTAGAAGCAGAAGTCCATTTAGTAATTTGTTTTTGCTTTTAAGTTTTAGTTTTTGTTTTGGTTCTTTTCATGTAAATCCTTTTACACAAAACGCTTAGTAATAGTTTACTGCACACAGTGCACTTTTTATAAATGTTTTGAATTGAATAAAGTAAATCTTAAAGAAAAAGTGGAAATTCTGTTCATCTACATTTTGCTTAGAGGAAAACTTATCTGGCGAATTTAGTGGAGGACACAGTTCTGAGATAACCAGTCCCATTCTCAAATCTGTTCCTGATAACTTCTGTGGCCTTAACTTTTTATGCCTAAATTTTCATATGAAATGATAATGGGTGTTGGCATTCCTCTCTAAAATTAGAAAGGATCTTTATGTTTCATTTCAAACAAGGATAGTTTTAACTGGGATTATATTGAAATTCTGTCTGTGTTGCCTTTGAAGTACTTTAACACTTGTGAATGTTACCCATTTATAAATTATTCTTTATCAGTAAAGGAGCTGATTCCATGTCACACTCTGGAAATCACCTCATAAAGTCAAGATTAATAGCTACATCTCAGGAGGGGAGCAAATAAAACTTATTTCTCAATTCAACAGTGATATTATTCTGAGCTTTTCCATTAACTTAACAACTTAATGGGTTCTTATTAATGTCCTCATTCTTCCACAAAACATTTCTGATAGTTGTTTATAGTGGTTTATACAAATCTTGGCTATATTTCAGAAGAAATTTAAAAGCATATAAACTTGCTGCATCAAACTTTTTTTCCACCTTCCCCCTGGTTCATATCATCTGGGGCATTGAAAATAAGAAAAATTAGGTGGATGGTATAGCTCAGTGGTAGAGCACATGCATTAGGTCCTGGGTTCAATCCCCAATACCTCTATTAAAAAAAAATTAAATAAATATATAAATCTAATTATTCTCCCCTCCCCATAAAAAGAAAATAAGGAAAATTAAATAGCCAAAATAAATGAAAGAATTCTGTATATACCCCAAAATCCACGTGTGTAGATCCATAAACAGTTGGCCTGATGTGTTAGAAGATTTAGTTTCATTCCAATAACAAATCTGCTTAGTAAAGGGATGATTTATGGTTGAAAATATTAACTTGGCACCACAGACTTTTACCATCAATACTTTTAGTCTGTGAAAATTTGTAAGAAAAGTTACCTCCAAACATTCTTGGATTTCAATTCCAAACCTCCTTAGATTTCAAACAAAAAATATTAACCTTACCTGACCCTAAATATCAATGTACAATATGTACATGATTGTTATGCTAGATCTCCAGACCAGTGGAATTCATACCATCAGGAAGCTTGTTAGAAATGTGAAATCTCAGATCCCACCACTCCGGTCTACCAAGTCACAGTGTGCCTTTAACAAGATCCCCAAGTGACTCCTATACATGTTAAAGTTTGAGAAGCACTGCTGTACATCACCTTGCATCTTTAAATTCAGCCATTAAACTTGAGGTTTTACTCTAGGTAAACTGTTCTTCTGTTATTCTAAGAAATGTCATCTCTCTCGTCGTTGCACAACAATCCTAGTGTTGAAGTGAACCTGTGATGACAAATGCAACTTATAAGGCAGTTTCTGGTGGGTGGGTGGGTGAGGTGCTGTGGCAAACCACTCAAGAAAGCAAGGAGCTTTCTTTCCTCAGAATGTGTCCCAGATCTCTTGATTCTGAAATATCAGACACTGTGTATGACCTCACAATATTAAAAATGCAACTTTTCATGACTCTTTCAATGATTAGAACTTTCCAGAATTTGCTCAAGCCCCTAAGTTAAAATAAAAGCGATTTTCATATTAAAAATGCAACTTCTCATGACTCTTTCAATGATTAGAACTTTCCAGAGTTTACTCAAGCACCTAAGTTAAAATAAAAGCGATTTTCATTGTTCTGATGGAAAGTTTGGATATAGTTAGTTGTTCAAAGCCCCAGTCATAATAATAGAAATTTAGATGAAGAAAATGCTAGAGATTAGTTAGCTTTCCTATTTTAGACCACCCCTCTTGCATTTAAAGGGAAGTAACTTGCTATAAAAATTGCATTATTTATTCTCTATTTAACTGATATCCTGTCAGCTTACAAAAAGAATTTATTATAAAAGACCCTTATAGATAATAACATTGTTAAGTTAGATTATATAAAAAATGTACAATGGAAATGAAATAAATATATTAACCATCTTCCCTGTGTTTATGGAGATTAAACTTTAAATTTGGTTCTTCACCTCTTGGAAATTAAAGCAAAAAGGAAAACAAAACAGACTATAAAGCAAGTTAGAACTTGAAACCCCACTTATAGAATCCCAGTTGAGGATGTTAATAATGACATAATTCATTTTGCTTTTTAAAACATTGTATACAGATGATCAATTTTTTTGAACCAAATTTTTATCTGAAGAGTTATATTTCTACAATAAATGAAAGATGCTTAAATTTGGCTCGGTATCATTCTAAGTGTCAGATAAAGTCTAATATACAGCAAAAATCCAAATCCCATTCGCTAAATCCTAAGTAAGTGAAACTGGTAAGAACAAAGATATGGTTTAATTTTTTTTAAATAGAAGAACTTTGACTTCCTAATGTTTGATAAAGTCATATCTACCTGGCCAAAACCCTCTGTTTAGGTATCCACAAAACAACCAGTCTTATGGAAATAAAATGCTTTTTGCCCAGTACAAATATCCACATGCATGCTGGTGGGAAGAGAGAGAGGATATGTGTGTGTTGAGAAATAGGAATTAGATGAAAGACTTTCCTAATGATAGAATTATTTAGCAAGGAGAAACTGGAGTGTGTGGAATTTCCCACTTAGAGATAGATTTAAGAGGTGGATAAACTGCAATCTGCTCATGTGGATGACATCCATGTGTTTTTTAAAGTAAAGCTTGTAACAGAGACACCCCTGACGGGAAGAGGGAGTTATAAAGGAACCACACAGCTGTGGAGCAGTTCATCACTTGCAGAACCTCTCCACAATTTTACCTACTTCTACCTATTTTCTCACCAAGTCCTTCTCAATAGATTTCAGTTATCATCTCTGAGCAGAGGGCAGCCCAGTGGACAGAACAGTGAGCACACATCACCTCCCCACCATCACCATTATCTCCAGTCTCTCCTGGCAGGCGTTCAGACTCTTCCTTTCTCCTTGGCCTGGAGAAAGCAAGAAAAATATCTGATTGTTCCTTTTACTTAAAACCTGAAAAGCTCACCTTGGGGATTAAACTCTTCTATCCTTTGTGTCTGTGTTCATCAAATTAACTAAAGAGCTAAATAATCGACACTTTGTTTTGTAGAACACTGATAAAAGGCTATCATTTTACTGTCTGCCTACCTTTCTAAACTTCCACTGGAGGGGGGAAAAAAGTAATTCTTCTCTAGTTTACTGAGCCCAACTAAGCTAAGTGCTTTTCTTTCTTTTCTCCTTTTTAATTGTATGATGGTTTTATAACAATTCTGTTTTCTTTGGTTTAATTGAAGTATAGTTGATTTACAATGTTTTGTTAGTTTCAAGCGTACAGCAAAGTGATTCAAATATACATATATATTCTTTATCATTATAGGTTATTACAAGATATTGAATATAGTTCCCCATGCTATATAGTTGGACCTTGTTGTTCTAAGTGCTTTTCTTTCATTACCTTATTCATCACCACCCTAAAGCAATCTGTGAGATATGCCATATTATTTTATTACCTTTAACAAAATGTAAACTGAGGCACAGATAGGTTAAATAAAACTTACCTAAGATCTTACAACCTTTAAGTGGTAAAATCAGGTTTCAAAACATGGGTATGACTAATCACTAAGCCTGTGATCTTAACCTCCATCTATGTAACTTCCCACAAATAAACGTCACAGAGTTTCGCTGTGAATCGTATTGATGTAAAATAGCTATTCATGAAGTTCTTCTTCCTAAATAAGGCTTCATTTTTAGATACCATATTTGCTAGCAGTAGGCTCAAAGCTCAGAAAGATAAATGTTTTCATCAGACACCACTCATCCTTACCAATAGTTTAGTGTTTTGGTGTACTTCACTATTTCCTCCTAAGTATATGTCTAAATATCCTCCTTTATTCCTGATCCTGATTTTTATTCATTTCTTCTGCTTTTCATTGATGTCAAAACATACATAATGATTAAGGGCAGAAATAACAAAAGATAAAATAATTCAGATTAGCCAAAGCTTGAAAATTCAGATCTTTTTCAGAGAATATGATATAGCTAATATTTGAGGGTCACTTATGGAGTTGAAAAATATTGGTTTCTTATTATTAATTAATAACTCTTTGCTGGCAAAAATGTGATCAATTTAGCTGTCTTTTTTCATTACTGCTCCCTTACTCTTTATAATTTTCTTGTTTCTTATGATAGTTAAATATCAATATTTTATTTATGCTCTCCTTTGTAGAACTTGAGTTGGCCTAGAATGACAACCTCCTCTTGTATATCTGCATTTTCTCTCCCAGCTCTTGATGTAAAGTCATGTTAAAATAGAGGCATATTAAGTTTTTATTGAATAATATGCTTTAAAATTTTTTTTTACATTACACAAATAATTAATGAATATATTTTATTTTTTAAAAATTTTAAACATGGAGATGAAATTAAGCTATGAAAGCTACTTTCAACTTTAGTCTTACCTTCTCCATAGATAACTGTCTAATATCCAAACTTTAACGTATTTATTTCCCACCCTTGGATAACGCTTTAACATACATGTCATAAGGATCTAGAATTACTATATGTGTTGTTTTACACTTGTGTGTGTTTTACATACTGTAGGTATTCTACAACTTTCATTTTTTATTGTACCGTGTCTTAGAATTCTGTTGCTGTTACCAAACATGGGTATGACTCATTCTTTTTAACTTTGCATAATATTTCATAAAATACAAATATCAAGAATCATTTAACCACTCACCACACAGAAAAATACTGGAGTTCTTTTCAGGGTTTTATTATTATAAATGTAGCTAAAATAAATTTGTTTTTATGAATCTTATACACATCTGTTATTCTAGGGTAGATACTGAGAAGTAGAATTTCTGGGTTATGGCATACATCGTACTCTAAGAGATATTTCTCTAGTCGGAAGTTATATTAGGATCATGTAGGTTTAGGTACTAAAGTAAGAACCTCCTCAATCTTGGGCTCGAGAGCTTTTATAAAAAGTCTGTCAATTTAGTAGCAGCTGTATTTTTCCAACAGAAAACATGTTGAGTGAGAATCAAAGGAAATGAATACTAACCACCCCCTCTGCTGCTAATTAGAAGTTATGCAGCCTCTCCAGATTTCCATTTCCTCAGCTATAGTATTAGGAGACAGGACTAGATGATTTATGTCTCAGAAATGTTTCAGCTCTACGTAGCATATTTCTGTTCTTCATTTATTCATTCATTCAATAAGCATAAACAAGGCATATATGAAAATCTACAAGGGGGAGGGTATACTTCAGTGGTAGAGCACATGCTTAGCATGCATAAGGTCCTGGGTTCCATCCCCAGTACCTTCATTAAAGAAAAAACAAAAAAACTGCAATGTTTCTGTATGGATTTAACAAGAAACAATACCAGGAAAGAAAGCAATGTATAAATAGATATTTAAATAAACATATCTAGGCACATAAAAATGTATGCTTTCCAAAAAAAAAAAAAAAGAGAGAGAGAAGGAGTATAAAAGAGAAACACTTCTCATTTATTTAGTTTGATTTATTTGTCTGAATAAAGTGGCTGCTTGATACACCTTTATCTCCAAACAAAAAATCTTATTCGCACCCCTTTCCCCCACCATCCCACTCAGTGGAGACTTAGGGAAATTTGTTCCAACAGGCACTTCCAGGTTTCCTGTGGCCCTAAAGCGGTAATTGCCCTGAAGAGCTGTAGCCAGTGCTGAGACTTGGAGTTCTGGGAGCTTTTTTTGTGTTGGGTAGATTTGCATCTCCTCAAATTCTGTCTCAAGCCCCATCTGCTGGATTGTTCTCCTAAATACAAGTCCTCTCCTCTGCTACAACTTCAAGTATTCAAGAAGGAGAAAGTGTGGGGAGAAGGACTTCCTCAAGAAGAGAGTCATGGGTTGAATACTTGTTAAAAGACCAAAAGGAGAAATAGAACCATTTTTATCTAGGCTTTAAAGATTCCTCTCCTTTAGTGCTGAACCTGTACATCTCTTCATTTATTTAAGCTTTCTTTGAAGTTGTTGTAGCTTCAAAGGCAAAAGGACTATGTGAGGACACAGAAAGATGAATCAAAACACAGACAATGTAATTGATAACAATGAATTATCAGCCCACTGAGAGGACAGCCAGAAATAAATTATATAAAGTATAATTATTTTAAAATAAGGAAATATATGACAGCATCAAGACAGCATTTAATAATTGCAACACAAATAATGAAACCTAACTAGGACAGAACCATAAATAAGTTCCTGTCTGGCAGTCCCATCCTTGGTTCAATAGATCAATTTACTTTCAGTTTAAACAGTTGAAACTTAACCCACCCAAAGTGGAAAATTGAAACCCTCTCTGAGTAGGTGACTTCAAAGCATGATTTCACTAAGCCTCTGTCAATTATATCAATTTGGTTAAGTTTAATTCAGTTCAAAGAACGTTTATCATGCACCAGGCATTCTATTGTGAAGGACACAGACATGACAAAACGTGATTCCTACTAAAGAGAGTTTAGCTTCCGTTGAACATATTTCTAAGGTTTCAGATCTCAAACCAAATTAAGGTGAGTGTGTCATCTTTAAACAAAGAAAAGAAAAACAAAGAGGGAGAGAGAAACAGGTTACATATGTATTTTTCAAGGACTCAGCATGAAGGACACCTAACCCACGCGGCTACCAAAATCCACAGATGCTCAAGTCCCTTAAATAAAACAGCGGGCATAGCACAGTATCCAAGGGTTCCTCTCCTTCAGATTCAACCAAAGTGACCTGTACTTACATAATTTAATTTTTCTTCTATAGACTTGACTTTCTTTAGCTGTGAGGAAGGGAGAGAATTAAATCGTCTATGGCTACTTTCAGCATTAACCCAACTACTGAGTCAGCTCTAAGGCTTCCAGTTGTTTGTGTTGAAAAGTAGGTAGATAAAGGTAGCCCAGATAGGTCAGTTCAATGAAAGCCAAGTCAGGCTGAAAGGTGTTCAATTATTTAGTTGACCATCTGCTGCTCTTCGTATATCTGATCTAACTGTATTGGATAAATACTCTCCCATTGATCATAATACTTAGCAAGTAGGTTATTTAATGAATCTAATATTTTGGACCAACAGTGAGTTCATCGGGTAGCTTATACTGAATCTCAGTTGTCCATTTTTAATCCTTTCTTAATAGATTGAGGCCACTTTTCTGACCATGAATAAATAATATGGTAAATGTAATTTAACATGTTTTTGGTTCTGTTTATTTTTAAAATTTTACTTGAAACTCCATGAAGTAAAAGTTAATAAGATCTAAGATAGGAGATACTTTCATTTAATATTTTTGCAGCTTTCTTCTAAATGTGGAATGTAGCAGAAAAAAAATTCCACTAGATTTTTAATCAGTGCATCACAGGCCTCTAGCTTGGTACTGTGCTATTTATTTATTGAATCTACTTATGCAAAAACAAAACACCTGGTTAGAATTCTATTCATGGTTTAGTTAATCTGGGATTTATTATAATTTCCTAATGATGTAACTTTTGTACTGACACATTTAACCTCTGGTTTGTAGACGTAAATTTTAATTTAACTTATGCATTTGATCTCTTGTGAGATAAGAAAAAATTATACTATTTGAGGAAATATGTAGCAAAAAAGTGAGGATACTCCCCTAAAATCTTGTACGTTTAACCATTCTTACATTCTTCCTGTTCCTCATGTAGTTTCATTCTGCTTGGGCTCTAAATATTTTAATTAGATCTTTTATAGTTACTGTGAACCTATACTTTAAATAGCCATTTGCCTCACTCATAATCATTAATGATGTATAATCTCTTGCAGATAAGATTAAGTCTGTTCAGCCTTAGTTCTGTGTGTACTTTGTAGGTTAAGTGGTTCCTCATATACCAGACTTACAAAGAATTCTACTCAAATCATTCATCCCCATCTCTTCCAAGTCCACTGCTTGACCCAACATTGTACACTCATCATCCAAAAGCTCATCTCAGGTAGAACTACTAGTAAAGGTAGCACAGATGGTTCAAAGCATAAATTTAACATCTCACAGGGGCAGGGATGGTGATAGCAGTGCTTCTTAAATCTCTTCCAGCAGGACTGCCTTCTTGTCCATCATCTCTCAATCTTTTGAAGGATTCTCTAATAAAAGACATTCCATTGGATATGGAAAAGCTAAGAAAGGTTTTAACTTATCTGGCACTCCCTCTAGTGTCAGAGCCAATAGATTCATTCATTTCAAAAGAGGGGGCAGACCACCAGAAAAACAGTAGGTAAGTCCTTCCCTCATTCCTTTATGACTTCCCAAGTTAGACTGTCCCAGACTGCGAAGATGCTAAATACTAACCCTCCAGCTCTCCGTCCAAGTGAAGCATTCAAGTCTCTTTTCCAAGTGAAAGTCTGATAAGCATAACAGTTGGTTTTTCTGGTCTGTTCTCACAGGTCTTAGAGGATCCTAATGAACTGTTTACTTCTAAAGTTGAAAAAAAATAATTAAAATTTAAGTCTATGATTTTTTCCTTCCAGTTTTATTGTGATATAATTGACATTCAGCACTGTAATTTTCAGGTGTACAGCATAGGGATTTGACTTATATACATCATGAGATGATGACCACAATAAAATTAGTGAACATTCATGATCACATGTAGATACAAAATAGAAGAAAATGAAAAATATTTTTCCTTGTGATGAGAACTCTAAGAATTTCCTCTATTAGCAACTTTCTTATGTGCATGCAACAGTGTTAATTATATTTATTGTGTTGTACATCATATTTCTAGTACTTACTTATTTGTCTTATAACTGGAAATGTGTACCTTTTGGTTACCTTCATCCAGTTCTCCCTCCCTCTACCCGCTGCCTCTCAGAACCATAAATCTGGTTTCTTTCCTATGAGTTTGTTTATTTCCTTGTTTTTGAAGTATAATTTACCTACAATACTATGCTAGTTCCTGGTGTACCACATACTGGTTCGATATTTCTATAAGTTTCAAAATGATCACCATGGTAAGTCTAGTTACCATCTGTCGCCGTACAGAAAGATTGCATTATTATTGACTATATTACACACACTGTCTCATATCTATGACTCGTTTATTTTAAAACTGGAAGTTTTTACCTCTTAATCTGTCTCACCTATTTCTCTCATCTTTCCCCCCAAAATAATAAAAAAAAAAAATTTAAGTCTATGGAAATAAATAATCCAGAATTAATTATTATAATTGTTATTAATATTATCATCATTATGATTAATGGTGCCCATTTGAATTGGTATTTGTACCTAGAAGAAACCTGAAAAAACACATTAGGATTATAATAGAATGCATATATGTGCGTGTGTATTTTTTTTTTTTAAGTAAATGGGTAGGAAGAGGTATGGTTCTAAGGTGCATTCCTAAGGTAGAAGCAGCAGAGATTTAACAGAATAATCTGGTAAGCAAAGCAAAATGCTGAAAAGGTATTTTAAAGACTCATTTGTGAAAAAATTGTATTCTGCAGGATGAATCATGAGTCTCATACTTAATATATGTCATATTGGTTTATTACCCAGGTCATTATTAGAATAAAAATTCTCAATTCTAGGAATAATTGAATATTACTATTAAGAAAGTGTAAGTCTTTTGATGGAAGTGCTTTGGCATGCCTGTTTTACAATTTGCTGTCTGAATAATGTAGAAGATACATTAATATATCCATTTTAAGGCTAATAATAAAATGTTTCTGAAATACATTTTTAAATAAAATTATTAGATACTGTATTATTTTGTTCAAAATAATCTTCACCAAAGCTTAGTTAGTTTGATTTCTACAGTGATTATGCAATGAAATCAAACAGCAACCCACGTAATCAAACTATTTGAGAGAAACAGCAAAAAGGAAAAGAAAGAAACCATTCATGATGGAAATGCATTTCTATTTTGACTGCTAAGACCATTCTATATATTATGTCTCTTCATATTAGGTAGCATTAATCAATACTCAGTAGATGATTTTGAAATCAGGGAAACAAAACACAACTTGCATAGCCAAAGACAAAAACATGCGAGAATAGTGTGTCCATATTTTTAATCCTTCATTCAGTAACAATTTCCTTTATGACTTCTATGTGTTAAAAACTGTTTTAAGTATCAGGATACATAAGAGAACAAAACAGACCAAAATCCTTGACCTTGTGGAGCCTGTATTCCAATCTCTGCTTAAAGATGTTTGTATATAATAATATGTTAGTATGGTAATCAGTTCCTTTATCACAGGCAGTACAAAAGATTTGCACCTTCTACAAATGCCATCCATAGTCACAAAGGAAAGAGCTCTCATCCCAGGATCATAGGTTAGAAAAAACCCTTGATCACGTATCTGTCTCACTCCTTCAGCAGGTAACATCATTCCTACCTTCAACCTCTTTGAAAGACGTATTTATAAGCTTTTGAGAAAAAAAAAAAACAGTTTTTATTCAGAATTTATTTAACAATAACATTTTATCATATAAAACCATCTGTTAGCCTTTGAAATCATTTCCAGTCATTCTCATCTGGGTGAGAGCCATAACCCAATAACTGGGTGGGTTGCTAACCAGTAACCACATCTCCTTATTTCCCTCTTATGTTCTCTTATTCACTTCTATTTTTTCATGCCAAATAGGAAAAAGTAAAGGACACCCGGTGGTGTGACTGATAAGTCCTGCTGGGTAAAGAACATCTACTGGATTCTAGTGAGAAACATTAGGACTCAAGGGTCACTGGGATGAATCTAGGACTTAACTTTTTCACTAGGATGTTAACTGTTATTGTATCAGCTGCATGGAGATGACAAAAATAAACAACTGCGGAGTCCTCTCATCTATCAAGAGGCACAAGCATTTTTTGACAACTGCTGTGTACTATGAACCATACATAGTATGGTCCATAGTGGTAAAAGACAGTCTCTGCCCTCAAGGGGATGGGGAATATGTGTGTGGGTATATATATATATGTTCATATTGGTTGTATATATGTATGTATGTATGCATATGTGTATATGTATACCCACACACGTTTATATGCATGTATACACACACACACACACACATATGTGCATATATACAACCAATATGAACAATGTATGGTTCGTGGTTCATACATATTCAGATATATATGTATGCATGTATACATACACACATGTGTTCATATATATGTAAAAGAAGGGCATAAACATTTTAAAAATTCAGAATAATATCATATTCCACCCCTACACTCACTGTCCACCCCACATTCAGACCACTCTTGTTCATGGAGATAGAAATCTAAAACCAAAATTTCATCATTGCTAGGTATAGAAAGATGGCTATCATGAAAACCTATCCTCATGGCTCAGTCAACTAATATTTATTTACTCAGTAGTCAAAGACATCTGTCACAATTAAACATTTGCAATGGTCCCTGCCCACAAAGAGATTAAGATGTAATAAGGAAGAAAAACAGGAAAAATAATATAAATGCAAATATACGTGGATCAATCACAGAATTGTAAGAACAAAACACATTAAAAGGAAGATTAAGTTTATGTAAGAGAGAAAATGAATTTCTTTTAAACCCTTAATCTTGGTTCTTGAAATTTTAAAGATTTGGTAATTGTTTTTCAACATTTATATGGCAAGTTATTTAAATTTAACCTAGGCTTGTATCTTCCATTCCTAATCTATTTAAGTCCTTTGAGAGGCTCTCTGACCAAATACTTTGCATTACTTCTTTTCTGTTTAGTTTCTCATGCTCAACATTGCTTAGTTTTGATAATGACTAGCAATCATAAGTTAAGGTGAAGGGAAAATCCTATATTGTAAAAGAAATGTTATAATAAAAACAACTCTGAGATGACTGATAGAAGGGGGGGGAGGAAATTCTCTAAGGAAAAATCTGCATTTCCCAGGAGATCTTAAATTTTAACACTAAGAAACTGCTTTAGTCCTGAAAACTCTATTCTATTCTCTATAGAAAAATTGTGATAAGATTATAATGGTTCAGTTCTTCCAAATCACAGCTTGATATAGTAGTTAAACTTTTTTCCCCACAAAATTACTAGGGCTATTTGAAGAGTGACTTGATACTTGATACCCTGACTGTGCAATTTCTGAGGACCCCTGGCTTTAGTGTGACTCAAGGTGTATCTTGAGCCTGTGATTGATGGAGGATTCAGGGCATTTGTCAGGCTACAGTCTGTAATAAAGAATCAGTGCCATCCACCTATGGTAGCCAAGACAACAAGAATTGATGATAATGTTTGTTTCTCCATCAGCTTTGATTCACATGTTTTCTAGAGTGAGTAAAAAAAGCAGATTTACCGCAGGTGGTGTCAGACAAGATACTGAGCACAATTCAGAAAAAATAAATAAATCTTACTATTGTGTTTAGCCATTGATTTTTCATCTTGGAGGCTCACTAAAGCAGATTCAATCGAAACAAAAAAAAAGAAAAAGAAAATGTTGGCATGCCAGGAACCGAGAAGACACCAGGCCAAATAGTAGTCTCTGCTGCTTGTAGGGTATGGTGCATGCGGATATAATACAGGAAAAGCCCAGTCCTAAATGTTACAGGAACATGAAAAGCTGGGTCCTCAGGGAGGCCTGACTAATGTGTGAAGCTGGGCAAATCCTGCTCGGGCAAACAATTCATTTAATTAACAGGCTAATGAAGAAGATAATTAATTTTTCAAGAAGAAGAGGCTGAGGAAAAGTGTGATATAGGAGAAATATATTTCTAACTCACTTCCTGAGTAACATACTAATGGCAGTAGGTTTCATAATTACTTTCATTTCATAGAAGAGATGAAAACAAATGACATCATTGCATGCCAAGGTCATTTTCCAGAACTCTCAATTTCCCATCAAAAATCAGCCAAAGTCCGATTACTAAAGCTTTGCTTTCTGTCATTCACAATTTAAGACAGTGGGAGGATGCTTTTCCATGTTTAGACTCTGCTTGAACCATTTCAGTACCTATAGGAGAACCTTTACGCAAGTGATTTTACTGGTTGAATTTAACTGCATCCACATAGAATCCTCTATTTCCAAACAGGAAAAACTAAATTTAAAACCTTTACTATATTGGACTAGTAAAACTGGTCAAAAATAAAATGGTTTTTAAATAATTTCAGTATAAATTCACTAAAAATATTTTTGTACTTTAAAAATTAAAATTAAAAATATGTTAATTTCACTAACTGAAAACACTTTGAAACCAATTTTTGATCATCTCAGAACAAGGCTAACTGCATCATCTGTCTACATACAATGTCATTTCTTTGCACCAGAATCTCTCTAAATGAGAAACATCTGGTAGTATTTAATACATATCATTTATTTGATGTAGCTGTTTGTGTGAGAACAATTCACATTTCCTCAAACTGAACTCTGGGGAGGCTGCCACTTTATTTTCTGTAATAATATTTATCATTTACAATCTGATCTTCATACATGGGGCCCAAAGAAAATAACCAGAAGATGACTCTCGTTTTGTTGTTTAGTACTTTGCACTAGGAAATGGTATGTCTTAAATTTTAAAATTTGAATGAGTGAATGAATGATCAAATGCATCATATTTTTGTAAACAGTGCTTTGCTTTGTTACAAATTATTGATTAATGCTCATTCAATTAAAGAAATATTTACTGAGGGCCTAATCTGATATGAGGAATCATAAAGATGAGTAATACACAAATTCTGCTCTGGAAAAGGCTAAAATCGAGTATGGGAAATAAAAATAATTCATATATTCTTGTAAGAAAAGACAAAGTAAAGGAAATGACATAAAAATAATATGCAGAGGATTGAAATAAGAAAACAACTCCACGGAATTTGATACACTGGGAAGATCTTCAGAGAGGGATTTGCAGATGTGTCTTGAAGAATAGGTTAGGGCTCATGGGCTAGAGGAGAGGAAGGGTAAATCATGCAGAGAGAACACACATGCAAAGATACGGGGATGGGAAAGCATGGGCTGTTTCACTACATCAGTGAAAAGTCCACTTTGATTAGAGTATAAAAGGACTATAAGAAAGTAATTGGAAATAACCCTGAGAAAGTAGGCTGTAGGTAAATTATGGCAACCTTGAACTACTGACTTTATTCTGAAGTAATGAGTCATGGGAAGGGTTCAAGCAGGTAGAATGATACCGGATCTGACCTTCAGAAGATTACATCATCAACCAGGTACATTGTGGGGAAAGCTGAGAATCTGAGAGCCTAGGAAAGCGACCAAGATTAGGGTAGAGACCTTGGAAATAGGAAGGAAGGAAAGATGGATTAGACAGAGGGAAACTGGAAAACTAGGCACTGAATGTAGGAAATGGAAAAGATAAAGTAAAAGTTTGACAGCAAGGTAACTAAAAAAATTTGCTATGATTAACAGCATTAGATAAGTCCAGAGGAATAAGGGGTTTCATGGGGAATTGATGGATGAACAAGTATAATTCAAGATTTTAGAAAGATATCAAGGGGTAGAGGTAAAAAAAAAAACCTAAGTAGCAACCTTCCCAGCTTGAAGCATCATATGTGACACTAACTCATTTGCCAGGTCCTCTGAAAATGTCTTGGTTGAACCTTGATTTTATTTTTGCCCATAGCTCCCCACATTCCACTCACAGGTGAGGTAGAAATCGATCTTCCTGGCTTATTGTTTCTATCCACATTTCCTTCTTACTCAAACGATATTTGTTAATTGCTCATCAATCACATTTCTCCTCTCTTTTAACACCATCCTGAAGTAATTCCTGCCCACTAAGTTTTACACCTTTCTCTGAAATTTTTACACAGAAATTATCCTTTTTTCCCATTACTACGCTCTTTTCTGTTTCTTTCCAATTAATGCATTTTAAATAGATGTTTGTCTTTCCCCATTTAAAATGAGAAGAAACCATTCCATTTTTCCTCAGTATTGGTCCCTGAATTTTTTTTTCATTGATATGTGACAGCAAATGGACACTATCTTTTGAGGAAGATGTGATGAACTCACAAACTTGAAAATCTTTTTCACCTTTGTTATACAAAAGATTTGCATAACATTTTGTTTGAAAATAATGTAACTATAAACTTCTAGAAGGACATATAAACGAAAATTCCAAATTCAATGTCCATAGTTAGGATCTTTTTACTTAATTGCTTTTTCTTTGACCTCTCTAACACTGTCTCCCTTATTCCAAGAAAAAGTTGTTCCATAATAGATTTCTATCCTTAAAGCAACATGGATCAGGTTTTAATCTTGTTTTGCTAGAATTCCTAACTTCAAATATACTTAATGATACTTTTTAGTTAAATGACCTAATCAAGCCGTGAATGTCTTCTCCCTTTCTGGATCCACAATGCTTATTATGTAACCCCATATATAATGTTCTAGTGTAGTCACTGTTTGTCTTTCCATCAAATTGTGAAATCCTTGAAGAGGGACCACCCCACCTTAGTTCTTATATGCCTCATACCTGGCACAGTACCTCACACATAATAAATGGTCTAATGTTTGATGAATAAATACATGAATAGATCAATGTATAAATGCTGGAGATAGACCATCGAGGCCATAATGCTATAGAAGAACTGTGTTTAAAAGGTCATATCTATTTCCTTGATTCTTTTCCCTTCTGGTACTTTCAGTCATTTTATTTAATTATACATAGAGTTAATTTCAAAATGCATGAGATATCAAAGCTTAAGAAAATCAATATGTAATATGTTGTATATATCCTTTTAAACAAATGTTGTCAGTAATGTTTCTTACAATTTACTTACATTTACATATAAATTAAATTATACTCTTTTTCATCATATTACCTTTGTGACATTTTATGATTATAAAAGTATGCTATTTATGAGAGAAGACTTGGAAAATACCAAAAAGCATACAAAAGAAAGTTATTCATAATTCTGCAGCCTAGAAATATCAATATTAATTTGGCATGCATTTTCTGTATACATTTTACATGGAACCATAATTTATTACAGCTTTGTATCCTAGACTGTATTTTTAGGTTAACATTGTATTGTGAGTATATTCTTTGTCATTAAACATTTTTGGAAAATATCTTTATTGGCCGTATACTCTTCCCTTTGAAAACAATACCACAGTATTTTTTGCCTTTTCCTCTATATATTTGGCATTTGGATAATGTCTAAATTTTTAATATTATATGTACTGCTACAAGAAACATCACTATAATAAAATGACTAGCAGTTAAATAACTCTGAATGATCAACCCTATACCAACTTGTTAATTACATGATTTAATTTCATCTTCATAATTTTCTATAAAACAGATACAATTGTCCATATTTTACAGTTGAGGAAGTAGGCTCAGTGAGAAGGAAAAAATAACACACCCTAAGCCATATAACCAGTAAGCAGTAGACAAGGTGTTTGAACCCGAACTTGTCTGATGCCGCATCTTCTCTCTGACCAGGAAAACCACAGCTCTGATTAGTTTACAAAATTAAGTCCAAGAAAGCAAATTATTGCAGGAAAGGAATCAACTTTTTAAAATTCTGTGACCATTTAAATCTTTGCCATTTTGAGAGATGAAAATGTTAACTCATTTATTATGCTTTTATTTGATTATTATGAAGTTAACTAAAAACTGGTTGACTGGTTTCTTATGTATTCTAGCCATTTTTACCTTCTGCTGGAGAATTGTTGGTTCATATGTTTTTGCCAATTTTCTATTAGGTCCTTTGTGTTTTTCTTACTGACTTGTGTGACATCTATATACTAAGAATATCATATTTTCTGTATTTGTGGTAGTTTCCTAGTTAAGAAATTTTGGTTCAATTTTTTGACACATAAAAATTCACTCTTTTTTGGTACGTTTTAATACACTTGACTTTTTAAAGCAGTTTTAGGTTCAAGGTACAGATTCTCACACACCTCCTTCCCCACAAATGAATAGTCTCTTCTATTATCAACATCCCCCACCAAAGTGGTACATTTGTTACCACTAGTGAGCTTGCAGTGACACACCATTATCGTTCAAAGACCATAGTTTATATTTGGGTTCACTCTTGGTGTTGTACATACAAAAGGTTTGGACAAATGCATAATGTTATGAATCCCCCATTACAGTATCTCAGAAATTTACATTTTAAGAGTTAATTCGATCAGACTTTTTATTTTTGTCTTTTGTACTTGTAAGTATTAATTTAAGTATTAGATGAATACTTCTTTACAAATATTTTGTTTTACTTTATATAGTTTAGGTAATCTTTTTATAAAGACATATTTCACACATACGAAAAGCATATGGAATGATATAACTACACAGAGCTACAATGCAGCTTAAGAAATAAAACATCACTGATATAACTGAAGCCTCCTATGTAACCTTCCCAATTACATTCCCCTTTCTTATTAGTTAGTGCAATTCTGCCTGTGCTTTTATCCCTGTCAAGCAGGTTTTATCATATATTTTGTGACATGATATTTTATATCATTTTGCATATATGCAGTTTTTTGCATATATGGCATTGCTTTGCAGGAATAAAATTGTTTTGTGTATATTATTGTTCCACAAATACTACCCCACTTATGAATTCCCTGAAGGCTGCTTCTTTCAATTAACAATGTTTCAAGGTTTATCTATGTTGATACAAATAATTGCTAACTCATTTCCTATTAAGTTTGTCCATTTGAGATTAAATGATGATAATTAATCCTGATGTTTTATTTTGGGTTCCTTCAAAAAGCAGACTCTGAGATGAGACTTCAAGTATAAGTAGTTTATCTGTGTAGTATAAGGAACCTTGGCAGAGGAGTAGTGAAATATGACAGGGAAGGGAAGACAATGGGTCACAAGTGTGTTAAGCAAAGTGGTGCAGCCGCTATAGAAGACAGTAAGGAGGTTCCTCAACAAAATAAAAATACAACTACCATAAGATCTATCAATCCTACCTCTGAATATATATCTGAAAAAGATGAAATCACTGTCTCAACAGATATCTGCACTTCCATGTTCATTGTTGCACTATTTACAATCGCTATAATACAGAAACAACCTAAGTGTACACCCATGGATGAATGGATAAAACAAATGAGATAGATACAGATAGATAGGTAGATAGATAGATTATATATATAGATGAGAGATAGATTGATAGACACATACACACACAATGGAATATTAGCCATAAAAAAGAAAATCCTGCCATTTGTGATAATATATATGAACCTTGAGAGCATTATGCTAAGTGAAGTCAGACAGAGAAAGACAAATACTCTTTCATAAGTATCATAAGTATGATCTCACTTATACATGGAATCTAAAAAAACTGAACTCATAGAAACAGAGTAGACTGGTGGTTGCCAGGGGAGGGAGGGTGGAAGAAACAGGTGAAGGTGGTCAGAGGGTACAAACTTCCAGTTATAAGATGAATATGTAGTGGGGATCTTATGTACGGTATGGTGACTATAGTTAACAATACTGTATTGTATACTTGAAAGTTGCTAAGAGAATTGATCTTAAACATCCTTACCAGACATATGCAAAAATGGTAACTATGGGAGGTGATGGTTGTGTTAACCAATCTTAATGTGGTAATCATTTTGCAATATATATATATATCAGATCATCATGTTGTATACCTTGAACTTACATAATGTTATATATCAATTATATCTCAATAAAAATGAAGGAAAAAGGACCATGTTATGAAGCCAGCTACTATTGGTGCATGGGTGACCGAAGCTTAATCTTGCAGATAATGGTGTAAAACACATGCTTCAAAGGGTATTTATTCATCAACTCTCATCAGTCATTATTTGACAGAGGCTCTTGGAGTATGTTAATTCTGTAGCATTTCTGACCTATGACACATACTTGGACAGAAATGCCTTTTGCATCTCAGAAAAATTCCAAGCACATAAATACAGCCAGCAGTTGGAAGTCACCCAACACCAAAATGATCTAGTTCAAGGAAGATGGGGAAGACAATTTTAGCATCTACTACAGCCATTGAGGGCACAGTGAAATTTGTACCTCTATATATTGCTAGGAATAATGTAATTTGCCACAATAATTTTAGAAAGATATTTGACCGTCTATACACCAGGAGCCTTAGAAATGTTGGTACTAAGGGCAATGCCACAAAAATAATCATGTATATTCATCATAGTCTTATTTATAATGTTAAAAATAATAAATAATCTAAATGTTAACACCTGTTTTAAAAAAATTAGACAAGTAGATGAGGTTGCTGTCATTTCACCTAAAAATATCCTGGCTAATATGGAAGTCAGTTGTTGTTACTAACAAATCTTAAAATGTTAGTTGGCCAAGTTGAGGTGGACTGCAGGGAGGTGAGTATTCCCCTTGTACTAGCTAGAATGTGGTCCATCTGTGCTATGCAGTAGCAAAGCAGATGGTTACCTGCCATACATTTGGATTCAGGTCATGTGTCTACTGAGGGTAGAACCTTAGGGAACTTGGTAGAAAAATATCAGAATGCTGAAATATAATAGCAAGTTCTCAATATGTCAAGCTTGACTGTTTAAAAGCAAGAAAGCAAGAAAGCAAGCAAGCAAGCAAGCAAGCAAGCAAGCAAGCAAGCAAGAAAGAAAGAAAGAAAGAAAGAAAGAAAGAAAGAAAGAAAGAAAGAAAACACTACCTTGCTTCATGGCTGCATCTGATAATCCAAGACAGCTGAGATTCAAATAGCTATGTGCTTTTACCATTATAAAAGGTAAATTCTTCACCCCAAGAAAAATTTAGTGTAAGGGAAATCCAAGGAAATCCAACGATGCAAATAAGGATAGAATCTAGGAGAAGCTGCAGTATGATTCTCTAGATCCTTCCAAAGAACTTCAATAGCTACTCCTTGTCTGAAGAAGGTGTTAGGTAGGATGTTTTTAGGTGAAAATAACAGAAACTCCACTCTAATTATCTTAATTTTTAAAAAGTGAAAACTTTCCCTGTCATACCAACTAGAAATACGCGGAGGATTGTTATGACTTCCAATCCCAACCAGTTGCTCTGCACCATGATAAACCTTTAGGCTAAAGAGTTGGAAAATGGATAGAACATTGGGGTCCTAAATGCTAAGAAACAGAAACTACAGACTCAGATTTCTCTTGAGACTTTGACGCAGCATGATGTCAGGTTCCAGTTATTAGTCTATAGCATTGACCAAATGTACATTAACTGGATGTCTACTACAGTTTTAAGGAGGTTTTCCTTCCAGAGAAACTGCCAACCTGGCAAGCAAATGTTTGGAAGTACTTAATCCCTAAGCATTCCCTCCCCCGCCAAAACTTGACCAACAGGATGTGCATTACTAACATATGGCAGGCACCAAGAAAAAAAAAAGGGTATCAGATGTAGCCACAAGAAGATAATTGTCAAGTGAAATCCTCCGTGATGTAGATTCCTGACCAAGGGACTCACTATCCTTCCAGGAAAGTAAGTACGTGCAATCCCTGAGGAATAGAACCACTGTTTATTTACTTTTCCCCTCTTCCTATTCCCAAATGAGAATTTTATTGAATTTATCCTTTATTTACTCCACCACTGTGTATTATGTTTGCCTTGTAGGTGATTAAACAAATACACCATTAGTCAGAGGCTGCTGAATCTTGAGAAGCTATATCTGAGACTGACAGAAAGATAGGCGTAAAGCAAAGATCCAGATCTAGGGGTAACGGGGTAACTGTACAGCACACGTGTACTTTTTAGATAGAAGTTAAATGTGGTATTTGTTATGTATAAAATAACTGCTTTATGTTACATAGGAGCAATGTGTCTATAAAAAGAAATGTTGAAATGTATGAATTAAAAGAAAGTATATGTGTTTGCTGGACAACCAAGTGTGATATAATAGAGATGTACTAATTTTACCTACTAGGCCCCCCTAGCAATGGACCCCTTCTTTTTCTTAAGGACCCCTCCAAATGCATGAGGTTTGGATGGTCTGCCCCAAGTCTAGGAGTATGCTCTGACCTTATAATTCAAAATCAGAATCCACAACTACTGCTTAAGAAATGGGCACATGACCCAAGGTAGGTAAACCAAATTAGCCTGAAGATTTTTATCGACATGTATTGGGAAAAGAGTGCTTTTGTTCCATTGGTACTGTTATTGGTAGAATATAAGCCTGAAAGTGACAATGTTCATCTTTGCTACCATTTAGAAAGCTTCTGAGAATGAAACTAGCCAAGAAAGCAGAGCTGAGAGGTGCAGAGAGAGAGAGACTTGATAACGTGTAAGCACCTACATTCAGCCATGCCCAAAACCTGCATATACAACCTGCACTTTTTAGTTAATTGAGCCGTTAAATCCCTTCTTCTGCTTCAGTACGTTCAAGATGTGTTTCTAAAACTTAGAGTCCTAGTAAACATAAATGTATTTCCAGTCTTAACCTCCATTTCAATAATTCAAACCTTTAAGTCTTTCTGTTATATAATATTTATTAAATCTCTCAAGAAAGAAAGGTCACACCAAAAATAATTTCTTAAAATTCACTTAATCATTTGTCTTAATTTTATAAAGATTTGAAGATAATCAAGAGCTTGGAAGACATGTGTGTAACCAAGCAGGACCCTATGGGACCCTTCCGGAACAGACCCCTCCTCCCGTATCCTCTGCTGTAGCTCCTCTCTGAAGGACCCAGATAATAGTATCTTATGTATATTTCCTGAGTGTTTCAGATCATAAAAATACCCACCAAACTGAAGAAATTAACTGCTTGATGATCATGAGCCTGTAGCCCCCAGACTTTTCGATCACCATCAACCAATCAGAGAATTGTGCATAGCTGATCACATACCCTGGGATGCCTCTCCCTCACCTGGCCTTTAAAAATGCATAGCTGAAACCCTTCGGGCAGGTCGGTGTTTTTTTTGTTTGTTTGCTTGTTTTTTGAGCAAGACCCACCCATTCTCCTTGCTCAGCCCAGCAATAAACCTTTCTCTGCACCAAATCCTGACATTTCGGTATCATTTGGCCTCACTGTGCATCAGGCACATGAACTTGTGCTTGTTAACATGTGTAGTTCAGTCATGGAAATAGAGTCACTATAAGTGCTACAGGACAAAGGATATACTGTAGGAAGTAAAGCTTACACAACTGTGGGAAGAGCAGGGGAACTGACAGCAAAGAGGGAAAGTAAGAGCATCAAAGAAGTCTTAATGAGTCCTCCTGAGGCACCGGTGCAAGTAAAAAAAAGCCCATGGTTGCAGGGAATTCTGCAAAAACTAGCACATCCCTCCAAAGTGGGACTGCGAGGGGAGAGGACTATGTAAGGCTATCTATGGCTTCTGTGGATGTACAGTCAAGCATCCTGTGCTAAACCTGGAAATGCTATTAATCACTAGGGCCAAGAGTTAGAAAGAAGAGCACCTTCTGTCACTCTGACCAGAAAGACCTCCAGAGAATAAAGGCTGCTATTTTGTACTTATGCCTTCTAAATCTCATGCAAGCTCTCTTTTGGCCAAGTTTAACCTGGAATCTTGTCAGGAAGAGGATTCTGGGAAATGTGGCTCTCAACATAACCAAGGTGACAGTACAATCTAAAATAGTCCTCTCCTAGTCATGCTGCCATTGATACACACCTCTTTTAACTATATTTCATATAAAACAAAAGAAAAGCCATGCTTCTGCCTAACCTGATGCAACGATCTCTTGCATAACTGAAAACATACTATTCCTCACCCCAAAGGAGGAGCCACAAATACCATCTTAGTGATTTCTTCTTCTGAATCACATTCCCTTTTTGATATGCTGTAACTAAATACTGAGAAATCAGTTTAACCCTTATCTTATTTAGCTAGTAGGGGCATGAGAAAGGGAATGAAAAAAGATAAATGATCATTTTAAATAGACAAAAATAAATTCATGTCAAAATAAGGAAGAAATACAACTACAAAGTCTTCATTTCACCTACCATCATATAATCATAGCTGGTCTATACACCCTTCTTCTGCTAGCCATTCCATAATCCCTTTGCTCTCAGCAAGCTTCTCAGCTGGTGGTGGGTTTCTTTCTTGGTCAGATAATCAAAACCTTCATTGCTCAAGGGTCTGTCCCTTTACAAGTCCTGCCTCTATTGATCAGTTGCAATTTTTCATTAAATTTTTATCATAGGATATGGGCCTGCTCTGAAGCATCTCAAAGAATCCCCATTCCAAATACACATTTCTTTCTCCAACGTATGGTAGTAACCCATCTTCCCCTTGAGAGAATCAATCACTCTAACAGTACAATATCCCCCTTCTTACCAACTAGTTAGGTGACATGAGGAGGCAGTGGCCAGTTATTGGTCTCGAAAACCAGTTTAGTGAAACAATTGGTGCATCCTCTACTGGAAGTATCCCCTCCTTGGGAAGTAAGACCACCAAACCAGCAAAGTCAAAAGATGCAAGAATAAGAAGCAAAAATATTGATAGATGTTAACTCCTGTTTGTACTCTGAATCCTAGCTGTGGGAGAAACAGTACCCTACTTTGGTCTCAGATTCCGATAGTATACCTAATCCTGGAGAATTTTTACTTCAGCCCTCAAAGGTGTTGCTGTCCAGCTGACACCACAACTGAGTGTTCACAAGTGTTCTCTCTGGTCAGCTGCTTCAGGGTGACAAGGTAGCATGCTAAGATCAGTGAATTCTGAGCCCATTGCCACACTTCATTCATTATAAAGTCCATTGGTTGGAGGTGATGCTCCATGGAGTTTCATGATGTTGAGTAAGGCACTCTGTGTATTCTTGGATGATGGTTTTGACAGAAGCATTGCAGATAGGGGAGGCAAATCCATATTGGGAGATGTATCTATTCCAGTGGAAATAAAGCACCAGGATGGAAGTGGTTTGATGCGATCATCTGCCAGCAGGTGGCTGGCAAAACTACCAGGGGAATGGTGCCATGTTAGTGTCTCAGATTTCGTCTGTTGACAGGTTGGACATTGAGGAGTGGTTATGCCCAGATCGGCCTGTGTTACTGAGCCCATGCAAAACCTCCATCGTTGCTTCCATGGCCACTTTCAGTGTTCACTCGCAAGGAAAGCAGCAGCTGAGAATAGATTCTGACTGACATCCACATAATAACAACTTTTCAGATTTCTATTGAAATCCTCCTTTGCTGATGACAGTCTTGGGTGAGCATTAACATAAGTCACAAATATCTTCATACTCTATACAGTCAGAGAGGTCTATCCACACATCTCTTCCCTAGACTGTTTTGTGACTAGTTTTCTGATTGTGTTCCTTCCAAGTCTCTGACTATTCATCCAGACATTAAGCACTATATATGGGTCAGGATAGATTCATGCCTCTGGCCATCTCTTCTTCCAGGAAGACATGAACAACCACGTGCACTGCTCTGAGTTCATCCATTAGAAGGACTTCCCTCACTGCTGTCCTTTAGGGCTACGCCTGAGTAGAGCTGAGTCCTGCATCTCTCCGCTTGAGAGTCGTGCTAGCATGTTGTGCAGAATCACATGTAAAACCAGACCACAAATGTTGTTCTTCCTTAGTCAGTTGTCAGGGGGAGCGTCCCATGAGGCTATGGGTACAACTTAGGCAGAAATGTGGGCCAGGAGCATCTGTGACACTTGCTCTGTGCTAACTCGTGCCTTCAGCAAATGCTTGATCCTGATCTCATGTTACTGCTTTCCTGTGATGACAGAGTGCTGCTGTATGTGGCCAAAGTTTTGGCTTCCTGTCAAACACTTGGTTCATGATAGGTAGCTTGGGTAATTTGGTAACTTACTGGTCCATGATCAAGCTTCCAGTTACTTCTGGCTTGCCAGTAACAAGCCAGAAGTGGCTTTTCAAAAGGGAGAGAGTTTTCTACAGAGAAGGCAAAGCTTTGTCACAACGTTGAAGCTCTCTGCTATGACTCACTTGTAGGGACCTGCCAATAGTTTTATACAACCTCCTTATCTACCTCTGATTCCTCAGAAACCATCAGATCTGCTCATTTGTACAGCCCAGGTTGTAGAGCAATTAGTATGGGCAGCCTGGACCTGATAGAGGACGCTCTCTTCCTCTGGTCCTACTCGAAATAGGCAGCCTTTAGTAAATAGGTTGAACTAGTGTATCCAAATGAGATATATGTTGTCTTTAAAAATCCAAAGAAGCCCACAAGGTGTTTGCCTCTTTCTTAGTGTTAGATGAGGCAGATGCAGCAACTTGTCCTTCATCTTCAGTGGAATGTGTCAACATGCCCCAGACCACTAGACCCCTAGAAGTTCCACCAAGGGGGCCATCTTGTGTGGAATTTCTGTATTTTACACATCTGTATACATCCAAGGAGGTGAGTGTTTCTCTTACATGTTATGATGAGACCGGCCTTCTCCAAAGCATCATCACTAATAAGGAAGAGTTAAATCACAGTGAACAGAATCTTCAAGCTGGCCACAAGTAATGTCCTGAAAGAAAGCAGAACATTAAGATAAGAAATGCACCCAGAGGCTAAAGTCCTAATGGCAATTTGAAAGAAAAAGAGGGTCTGCAGGATAGAAAAGCACAAAATTAGTGTGTGAAATCACTCCTTTCCAAAATATCAAAGAGAGAATGCCATATTCGGGACCAGTTCTACAAGTCCTTTATCTTCTCGATATTTCTTCCTTTCTTTTAGCACTTGGTATGTCTTCTACTCTAAACCTAAATGTTGAGTTTTATCAATCACCCCTGCCATAATCTCTCAGTTTTCAATGCCTCCCTACTGCCTGCAAGATAAAAAGCGAACAACTCATAGCCAAAAGGCTCCTTCAGATACTACCCTCAACTATCCTTCCAGCCTCCCATGCAACCTCTTCTCAAGCCATGCTGGATTCCTCACGTTTCCTAAGATACACTGTATTTTTTTTACAACTTCCTGTCTTTGCATAAATGGTCCTTTCCTGGGAATGATCTCTCCCCTCTTTTTCTCCTGGATTGCTCAACTTCATGATTCAACTCAAATATAATTTCTTCTCCGATTTACCTTTCCCCAGACAAGTCGATTAGTCTCACCTCTGGGTTCATCACAACATTTGACTTCGAATTGTCAGAGTCTTCACCACAAGAGATCGTTGTTTTTTTTTTAATCAGTATATGCCTACCTAGTGATTAGAACAAAGGAGGAACATAATAAACATTTGCTCAGTAAATGAATGGATGGATTTATTACCTTTCGATTTGCCCAGATCTTCTTTGTAGGTAGCGTCCCATCTGCAATTTGCTGTTGATGTTATTTTAAATCTCTAAGGAGGAATTTATTTTTCCAAAACAGCTGTTTAAGCAATTACCTTAAGTCACTAACAGAATATTCCCTTGAATTGATTTGTTTGGAGGTCACTTAAAAACGAGTGGTATTTAGAGTTTAATTAGTTGATTTTTTTGGTGGCACAACCTCTCATGAGTCTCTATATGAGAAAGAGAAAGAACTGAGCAGTTGATTAAAATGTTGATCTTTCTATAGTTTACTCTGTCAAAGTCATGTACTTAATGCCAACCGAATAGTGGATGACAGCCCTTGATTAAAGTCCTTGTTTTCCAACATATTGACTATATGACCTTTGATAGCTAACCCCTCTACTGCTCAGTTATTTTTCCACTGTAAAATGAAGATAATTCTTGCCCATGGTACAGATTTCTTGAAAAAAATCTCAGTTTAAGTGAGTACAAGCACTAGTCAAATGCAAGCGTGATGAATATTTTGTGTGCCTGATAAACATATCAGTACATGTAGTAAAGACATTCCAGGGATAACCAGTGTACTCTGAGATTTATTTAACATTATATTGCTATCTACCTGCACGATTTCTGAACAAACTAGAAACCTAATTAACACATATTTAAATACCTTCATTTCAAAGATCATTGAGACCCTCTGAAAAATTGGGGAATCTTTGCTTTGTAGTTGAAGTCAGTAACTTTCTCTGTCATTATTGTAGGCTAACGTCTTGTTTTCATCAGAGAAAAACGATTAGTTTGTAGTCACAGTGGTCTAGCGTAGGAGTCCTCGTGTTTAGGTCAACAGTACATCCCAACTCAGTAGTACATAATTTTAAATTGGTAAATTGAGAGGAGCTGTAAAATGCTGATTTCTAAATTTTTTTTTTTTTTGAGAACTACAGATTCTAGGTTACACCTGTTGACCTATAAATGCAAATATCCACCAGGATACAGGAATACGCTGACAATTTGTTCTACCTAAATTAGAAGTGTCACTTAGCTCCGACTAAATTAGAAGCACCTGTGTCACTTTGATCCCAACTCGCAAGCTGTGAAGAGCTCCAAGTTCAAGCTGGTCTGACAGCTGCTTCAGAATAGCGGGGTGGTGCAGCTGTGACCGTGGAGAAAGCCGTGGAAACAGGGCTCCACGTCAAGGGAGAACCATCCTACCATTTAATATGCTTCCCCCTCCTGAAATCTCACCTTGATTTTGCTTCATATTCATACCTCAATTCTCCATGGAAGAAACTGTAAATTAGATTCCTTAAAAATTAAACGCATTCATTCATTTCATAAAGGTTATTGAGTTCTTAATATGCAACAAAAGGTCAACGTGCTAGATCTGGCGATAGAAAGAGAAAAGATTCACTGTAAACTCAGGGAGACAGACCTGTGAACAGCTTACGCCCTCAGGGAACGAGAGGTTAAAAAACAACTCATTTCAAGAGAGAGAAAGGGTTAGGGAAGGCTTTTTAGAAATAGTTGTGCTGAACAATTTTGAGAGATGATGATACCTACATTAAGGTATTTCTAGAGTGAGGTAACTCCAGGAGTAAATACCAATTTTCTTTGTGAAGCCTGAAAAATAAAAATAATTCAGCACTCTTAAAAGAGTGTTTAAAGATGGCGAGCAGAGTACAGGACAGTCAGCACAGCCAGGAGGTAAATGATGAGACGGTCAGGGGCTGATGGAGGAGAGCACAGCATACCATGCTGTTATTCCCCGGGGGACACTCAGCCTCTTCTGGGCTTGAAGCGACTGGAGCAGTCAGGACGGAATCACAGTACTGTGATTTGAACAGGGATAGTTTAACACGAAGAGTGACTTACTACAACAGGGGATTGGGGTACCCAGGTATTAGCTAGTAAGAAGTGAAAATAACTAAAGAATATAGTAATACCAGGTAAAAGGAGCAGCCACTACCTCTTAGGATGAGCTGGACCCAAAGACCAAGCTACTTTCACCCCGCAAGGCTGAAACCTGGACCTTGTTGGAGAGGCACAGAAGTGGCTCCCTGGATACAGAAGGGATGCTGTGATGCTGCCGTGGTGAGACTCACTGTAAATTCACCCTCTAGGCTGCCAGGGAATACTATTCAGGGGCAGATGACTCATTGGAGGCAGTTACAGAACTGCCTGAGGGCGGAGGTACTGAGGAAGCTGCTGGATTCTGCTGCCCTACGTGAAGTGCCATGCTGGCTACGGAGAAGCTGCCTTCCCTGGAGGAGCCTCGGGCTGCAGAAGCCATCCAGTATCAACGCTGCGAGAGTCAGACAAAAGGAACACACTGCAACCAGGAAGAAAAGCCCCTCTCCAGCCAAGTCTCTCCAGCACCCCCTAGCTACAAAACTTAACCGCTGCTAGCAGCTAAGCAAAAGATTTCATTGGCTGGTCTCCTGTCTCCATGGTCCCGGAGCAGGTGAAAAGGGTGAATTCTGAGCTGAGAGGCGGCAGTGGAGAGAGCACACAACCAACACAATTTACATCAAGGATTCACAAAAGGCTTAGCAACTGGCCACACGTCTAGCACTGGCAGGGATGGCAGAGGCTGAAAATAAACGATTGGTGGGATGCTGTTTAAGTAGTTTGGTCCATAGATTCCTTCCAACACTTCAGTGGGGTGACTGCTCTCCTTCCACTCAGGAGGAAGACTGGAGTTTTATTCTTTGAAGACAAAACAGAAGGTCTTTGGGCTGGCACTTGTGGGGAGCAGTGTGAAAATCAGGCGAATGAAATGAATACAGACATACTGAATGCTGAGTACTAAACGCTGAGACTCCTGTGTTCGTTCTTCCTAGTTTCCAGAGGCTGACTCAATGTTGACATCGTTTTAGTTCTCGCCCTTTTTTAAGAAGACAAGGTCAATGAGACATCTGAAGAAGACTCTAACATGAAAGACAGGGACAAAAATAACTGAAACAAAGACTTAAGAAAGGAGAAGAAAGTTCAGTTGTTCACAAAGAAATCGAGAAAAAACATTGCAAGACTTTCTTGCAATATAAAGGAACACTTGGGAAACAAAAAGAGAATGTGAAAAAAAAGCATGATGGCAGAGATGAATAATTCAATAGTAGATTTAAAAGATAATGTCAAGGAAACCATCCAAAAACTAGAGTATAAAGACAAAGAGATAGGGAAAAAAGAGAAAAGAAAAGAAGAAGATGGTCCAGGAGGTACAATATTTGAATAACAGAAGTTTCCAAAGGAGAAATCAGATAAAACAGGGACTCATCATAAAAGCCAGGAAATCATCAAAATAATTTAACAAAATTTCGCAGCACTGAAAGACATGAATTTTCAGATTAAAAGAGCCCACGAAGTAACAATAAAAGTTGAAAAATAGGTCCAACTAAGGCTTATAAGTGAAATTTCAGGTTAACACTGAGAAGTTTCAAAAGAAAGAGGGAAAAAAAAGTATGTCATGCAAAACCAAAGGAGATCTCTAAACAGCAGTACTGTTCTCTAGGAGAGAGTGGAACAGCACTTTCAAAATTATGAAGGAAAAAAATCTAATGTAGAAATCAGTGCCTGCCTGCCAGTGTTATGGTAAAAGAAAGAGATTTTCAGACACAAAATTTCTTAAATATTGTATTTCCCTTGCACCCTTTCTCAGGAAATAATTAGAGGATGTACTTCACAAAACAAGGGAGTAAGCAAGAAAGGAGGGGATCGAGAAAACAGGATACCCAAATTAGAAGAAAACCAAGGGAGTTCTCAGCATGCCAAGGAGAGGAAGTTCCTAGTACTCTGCAGTATCCCTAAAGAGCACTCGGTTCAAATAGAAAACAAATGGAAGTCTCCAGGTGGATGACTATAACTGAATAATTGGAACCGATAGATTACCTAAGACGGATGATCTTGGGGGAAATGATACTGAAAGGCTATTGTGGAAAAATTAGCAAAGGGTTTAAATAAAATCAGTCTAATGAAAAAAAAAACAAGGTTATTATTAATGTCAAGAAAAACAAACATTTTAAAAGAAAATGTAATTTTAATAAGTTCCTGAAATGCTCAGCTATAGGTATTATTTACACAGTCATAATGGTGTAAGCAATTGATTAAATCTAAACAAAATCCTTACTGTAACTGTACTGTGGGAAATGGGGAGGGAAATAGAGGAGATGAAAGTTTCAGGGAGCTAAATGCTCAACAACCATATTAGAAAGTCAATCGATAATATTCAAAACTGAATGATCAAAATATAGGAATATATGTGTATTGAGAAATATGAACACATAGGAAAAAGGGATCTCTAAAGGAATGAGAAATGATTGCTGCTGTGGGAAAAAAACTGGAGAAAAGACTGACAGAAAATTATTCTGTCTTGTTCTACATAGTCTACATAAACTGTATGTATATATTACTTTCAAAAATAAAATTAATGTAAAAAGGAATAACAGTGTATTGAAAATGTTCTCATATTTGCACACTTTGAACAAATGTGTACTAAGGACTCACTGTGTGCCTGGCTCAATGCTCTGCACCGGGGATAAAATTGGAATAAAACAGGGTTCCTATCCTGAAATTGCTCATAAGGTTTGAAGATAACAGAAGAGTGGTGAAAAAAAACAAGAAAATAAATTAGAGGCCATTGCCATTAAATGCTAAATGTAGAGTATAACTTGTAGCGTGGGGAATTCAGTTGTCTAAAAGAAATAGAAGAGAAAATGTTTCTTGAAAAACGTTTTTATAGTTTAAAAGAGGTTACAATATTAGCTCTTAATAATAATAATAGTAATAGCTACTGTATTTTTTTCTTTTTACTCTTGTATGTGTAAGATACTCATACTAGATCTTTTACCTACATCCTCTGATTCAATCCTAGCTCTAATGAGACAAATTTTATTAGGCTCATTTTACAGATAAGCTAAATCATAGTAGCGTTAAGAATAGATAAGCTTCACATCTGTGCCAATGGCTGACATGATTCAGCCTCCAAGGGAGGGAAAGAACTAGATTACCTTCTTGGCTTACCTCAAATACTGTGATTTTTACAGTCTGTAATCTTCTTTGTAGGTGTAGTCAGTAAAGTTCAAAAGTCACTGCTATAGGTTACCAGAACCTCACAATGCTGTTCAAATGGACCTGTGTGCCAGAACTTGGAGAAGTCTGCCAAAAAAAAAAAAAAAAAAAAAAAAAAAGAGGTCTTTGTTTTGCAAAATGTCCTTCTAAAAATTTGATATTAACTATTTATCTATGAAGATATATACACTTACCAAAGAAAGTATTTCTTCATTATCTACAAGTAAACTTCCTAAAATTTCCATGTAATGAATTCAAAGCCCAGTCAAAATATGCTTAATTGTCCTCTTTTGTTGTAATTCCCGAAATGCTAATATTGTTAGTTGTACTTTTAATATAGTCTGAATAATGTGATTTAAACTCTAGCTACTTAACTCCATTTTCCTGATGATTTAGTCATTGTGCACCTTCCATATTTGTCTCTCTTTATAACCTAAAGTAAAGGATTAAAACTGAAGAATAAAATGAAATGCTTAACTCTATTTTGTATTCATTCTGCCATGCTATTGTTGAAACACTGACTAGCATCCACATGTGCCCTGTATAACCGTCACAGTACAGTATTATAAATTGAAATGAAATAACAGATACTATCAATATTTGATGTCTTTTCCTTCTATTATTCTCTACGTATGGCTTTCTATCTTGATGCCAGATGACCATTCTGAAAAGAGCGGGATGAGATTTCATATTTGCTAAGAGATTTCTTTTTTTTTTTTTAATGCTTCAGAAATGCTCAGGAAGTCAAGAGGTCCGCCGTTGAAAGTCTGCAAACCATTGCGTAAATTATAGACGCTTTTAAAATCCTCACCATAAAAGTCTCATTAAAGATTATTTTCACTTTAAAATTCACTGTGAATTTATTTTTTTGACCAGAAAATGAGTTGAGAGTTGTCTTTAAGCTCTTGTAATTCCCAGCTGTGTTTCCTATTAATTAGTCATGTCAAAACAAGTCTGTTGAAGTTTAAATTACCTTTGTTCTTCCTTTACATTTCCAAGTCTGGGAGGAAAGAGACACAATAAAACACCAGCAACAAGGTTCCTATTCTCTGAAATACCAATGGTAAATACAATGTTCTAAAGCTACACACAGATCTATTTATGGATTTAGCTTTGTTATTCACTGGTCTAACACTGACCTATATGCATACAAAGTAAATAAAAGATGATGCAAGGCGGTAGTCTTAATCTCTTCTGTGCAGCACTCATTCCGAGCTCTCCTGTGACACTTGCTACTTCCTACTACGTGTTGTGCTATGTGTGTAGTCTCATCCCCCTGCTACAATACAACTCTTTAAGAAAGGCCTCTTCTCTTATTTATCTTTTTATTCCCACTGTACCTAAACTCACATTTGGCATATATTGAGCAGTCAATACATTATTTTATTAGTGCTTTTAAAAAATATATCTGACCATTGAACAATACTTGAAGAACACAGTAAGGTCAAAAAAAAAAATCAGATGAGTCACAGTTTCTTCATCTAAAAACACCAGAGATGATGTTTTCAAATACTACTCCTTCTTTACTTTTTCCTATTTTTGGCCATTTTTATATAGTTATAAGCATAATGTCTACATAATTGGTATATAGGGTTAGACATTATAACATGAACAGTTTCCATGTTATTTCAAAATCATAGTAAACAGTGCAATAGCTACATAATATTCATTTAGGGGATTTTAAAACATAAAATTATTCATAATTCTTTTGTTATGAAGCACAAAGATTGCTGCAGACTAAGCTGAGCCTCTAAACCCTCGATGTTTTTGAAATGCTGTCCATCATTTTGAGGATGGAACTGTGTCCAGCAAGCTAGTGATAAGAGCACATCTCAAGGTGTAGGTTTTAGGATGTATGGTATCCAACCAAGGGATCTTTGTGTTATCCACAGCTCTGGAGTGTGAGATCCTGGGGTTCATCAGATGTTACTGGCAGTTTTGTTCCCTTGCTTCTCTACCTTTACTACCCCCAAAACTGACCTTGTCCAGATGAGGAAGCAGTTCACAGTTTTCAGCAGTTGAAGATCTACACTGCCTCAGCTCGTTTCTACTAGACACTCAGCCACCCCCGATTTATATCATTAACTGGGACGCTTCCATTAAAGAGAAATTAACCTTTAAGAGAAGACCTTGTTCCTGGGACTTCATCATCCATAGATGAAACCCCTAGACCCTGTACATAGTCACCCAGGGCAACCTCTCTAGGCTCTACCTCTTATCCACACACTTAACCCCTTGCTGTCCTAGATGCCAGTCTCTGCTCTGTACTATATGTTTACCTTTTTTTTAAAATTGAAGTATAGTCAGTTACAATGTGTTGATTTCTGGTGTACAACATAATGTCTCAGTCATGCATAGATATACACAATTCGTTTCCATATTCTTTGTCATTAAAGGTTATTATAAGAAAGAATATAGTTCCCTGCGCTATACATAAGAAATTTGTTTTTATCTATTTTTAATATAGTGGTTAACATTTACCAATATCAAACCCCCAAATTTATCCCTTCCCACCCCCTTTCCCCTAATAACCATAAGATTGTTTACTATGTCTGCAAGTCTGTTTCTGTTTTGTAGATGAGTTCATTAGTGTCCTCTTTTTTTCTTTTTTCTTTTTGATTCCACATATGAGTGATATCATATGGTATTTTTCTTTTTCTTTCTGGCTTACTTCACTTTCTGCTCTGTACTATATATTCAGCTTTCCTTTTGAAGTTAATGGACACTGCATTTTCTGGCCTGCTCCAACATCCAAGCCCAGATCTCAGAACTCCCTTCCAGGCTAGAGCCCTAGACCACCTTCCTATTCAGAAGGAAATATCAGACACTGATTATTTGGGAAATAGCTTCCACATTTTTAAGCAGTTGTGGGTTTTATTTAACAGGTGTGCTCAGAAAATTCGGCCTGAATATCTTTAAAGTTCAAAAAAAATTTTGTTATTTCTTTAGAGCCAATTATGTGACTTTTCACTGGTGTTTCCTTAGACATTTGAAAGGAAAGTAAGATATGTACATATTATTTATAGTGCAGAAGTTTGTATACATTTATCAATTTGAATATGTCAATACATCATTTAAATTTAAATGCTTAGTCTATTGTTGATTGTTACTTCTCTATTAAAAGTTATTATGACCTCAAAGCTTTCTTTGTATTTTGAAGTATTTGCTTTTGGGTCTTATAAATATCAGTGTATTGTTATACTGTCTTTAATATTGATTTGATTATGGTATTTATAAAACATTTAACAGAATTTTGTCACAGGTTAAGTTCTCATTGAATATTGTTATGGTTATTTTAACAGAAACAAAATAAAGATTTCAGAAAGGGAAAATGAGGTATCTTGCAACACGCATGTATTTTATCAATGTAAAATGTGATTCTGCATCAGTTTAAGATGCTTTCAGAGGCAAGTAACAGATATCCAACTACAATGGAGTAACAGTATATATGAGTTTATCTTTTTTAAGTAATGAGTTGAAAGTTCATCATCCGTGGTACTTTCTCTTTTTCTGCTCTGTCATCCTTAGCTGCAGCTGTCATCTCCACGGTTACCTTAACCTCTGACCTCTGAAATGTGATTCTGATAGGAAGAAGAAAAAAGGAGGAAAAGTGAGCACCTAGGTAAGAAAAAGAAAAATTCTCCAGCAGTCCACAGTAGGCTTCTGATCATGTCATATGGGATGGAACTGTCACATGGCCCCCAAAATGCAACAGAGGGTAGAAATGGAGATCTGTTAGAAATGTAGAACATTTGGCATCCCAAACAAAAATTGAGTTCTGTGGGTGAAGAACGAGGGCAGAGGGGATACTGGGTAGGCAAAAAATACTGTCTTTCATGTGTGCTTTGTTCCTTAGGTGCCCTCTACATTCATTTGTCTGATCTTCATTATTGCCTTCTTTTCTCCTTATTTTATTTTTTTATTTCACTTTTAAGTTTGACTTTATCATGATTTTATTGTTGTTGTTGTTTTCTTCTTGTTATTATTGTCGTAAGTTTTATGTTATTTGGCATATAGTCCAAGTTATGGAAAATCTCTATTCAAATTAAAACTTTATCTCATAAAGAAAATTCATATCCATACTCCAAAATATTTTCAGAGTAGACATAAATAAGGGATCCTTCAAGATCCTTTCAGGAATCAGTGCACTCAAACCAAAGAACTTGGCTCAAAAGTTTCAGAAATTTTTTATATTTATCACAATCATTGCTGGTCATAAACCCAAAGAATTGGCAAATATCTTTGAACTTTAGCTTCCTTGACATTCTGCAACTCAAACTAGGTCAAATGCAGACAGAAATGTCCTTTATATAAAATGTTAGGATGCATTCCTTACAATTCCTCTTGATAGGAATGTTTTCTAGAACTCATACCAACTGTGCCTGGTAATTAATTAGAAGCATTTTACATATTATTTCAAGTAGAGTGGTGTCTTAATAACATAATTTTTCCACTAAATTGTATCCATAGACAATCTTTAAGGCAATATAAAAGAAACTGCAGTTCAAAACAATACACATCTGTGTTGTGTTCACAGACTCCCTGAAACCTGTCAGTGACCCAAAGTGCCAAGGACAGTACTAGTGCTTTATAATATTAGTTTATTTACCTTCAGGTTAAAACTTGACTGATGATTTTTTTGAAGAGGAGGAAACTAAGGCTTAGACTAGTTAAATTTTCTCAAAGTGACACTGCTAACGAGAGGTAGAGCAAGGGCTTAGACCTAGATATACCTTAATTCCCAAGCCTGTGTACTTAACCGCTTGTCACTGTGCCTCTCTGATGACCAGACAGCCCAGGTGTCTTGTCAGCGGGTACAAGCAGGACTAAGAGAAGAGTCTGAAAGGAGGAAGAAGTCATCATGTTGCAAGGTTTTGTGGACTTTTTAACCACACAAGTTGTGTGGTTGGAATTCAGGCTCTGTCATCAGTGCACATATGAACAAGCGTACAAAGTGTAACACCATAGGGTTGAAATTTGATAGTGGCCATTTTAATAATTGACTGCATAATCAAACCAAACTTAACTAATAAAGAACTAGTAAAGAACAAAAGCAAATGTCATTCGAATGAATAGTGATTATATAAAAGGAACTCACCGTTGAACATTTTTTAGGGAAGAAAGATAAAAGAAGTAGCCAGTGATTTAGAGAGAATGTTTAAAAGCCTAAATTTTAAATTGAGTACCTGTAGTTAAAACTACTTGAAGAGTTAGTGTCTGATAAGTGAAACTCCCACCTAGATTATAAAGTCCCTGGAGAGAAAAGTTAGTTAATTAATTAAAATTTCATCTTACAAAGACCACACTGGCAGACGTAAGTTAATTAAAAACAGATCTCCACACCAAGATTTTTTTTTAATCTTCCAAACCATTTACTGAAGGAAAGAAAGAAAGAGAGAAAGAAAGAAAAGAAAGAGAGAAAGAGAGAAAGAGAGAAAGAGAGAAAGAGAGAAAGAAAGAAAGAAAGAAAGAAAGAAAGAAAGAAAGAAAGAAAGAAAGAAAGAAAGAAAGAAAGAAAGGAAGGAAGGAAGGAAGGAAGGAAGGAAGGAAGGAAGGAAGGAAGGAAGGAAGGAAGGGTGGTGTGACTGAGCTCTTCAGATTTAGTCTGGGAGAAGGGAACTTGTTGAGAGTATTCTACAAATTATGCCAGAAGCCAAAGATGCATCAATTTTCACTAAGAAAAGAACTGACTATTTTGAATCCACCACCACAACTGTGAAAGTTCTGGATGAGGTAATACATGTATATTTAAGGCAGAGGATATCACTAATCTGGAGAAAATATGAATGAGTGTTCACTGGGACTCTTTCCTTGGCCTTCTTTTTTTATTAATCCTACAGACACAGAAATAATATCAGTGTTTTTAGTTAACAGTTAACCTTTCTGAATCTTTTCCCTCATTTAACAATGGCTATAATAATACCAAGCAGGGTTGCTGTAGGGGTTAGCTGTGAGAAAAATATCTATCACTGTAACTATGTATAGAACCTGGGCATAGATTTGATTACCAATGAGTGTTATCAGTGTTATTATAATTAACAGGAAAAAAATGATTGATATTCAGGAGGCCTCTCCTAAGGAGATGCTTTAGTGATTCATTATGGTTAAGTTCCTATATTGAGTCAGATCATTAGAAGGTCACATAATTAGCTTGTGTAACAAGCTTATCAAACTTATAGAGAATCAGTAAACATGTGGTGGGCACTTAAACACAGCAGCTGGACTAGCCTCTGGCCTCCCAAGAATAGAGAGGTCTGGGACACAGGAAAACTGGATGCAGAGTTCAAACGTGGAAAGAAGCCAGGCCTGAGGTCTGCAGCAGAGTAATCAGAATTGGGAATTCAGGCAAGTCATATAGGAACAGTTACCTATTAAATATTAAAAAGGAAAAGAGAACATATTCATAATCCAAGAGTCTATCTTTGCAGAAGGCACAAAGGGACTTGGAAGTTGAAGGCAAGGACGTGGCCAAGTGACTGAGCACTGAGGATCAGAATTATGAAAGATGCGTGTGCAAGAGGAAGAGGGAACTGAAGGCCAACTCTGATACATCTTGAGAGTGCCTATGGGGTTATGTCAAAGCAAAAGCCTGTCCTCAGAGAGGCTGGTCTGAAGCCTGAAGTTGAGGATGAGCAGAATTGCCTGGATGATGTGAAGAACTCATGACTCGGGGGAAAAGGCAGCTTTATATTTACACATTGTCCTTCAGGAGAAGGTTTGCTCCTCAGCCCCCAGTAGTTGTTTGTCCTCTTTGAGATTTACACTTTCTTTTATGGGACATTAGACTTTTTAATATTAGATTCTACAGGGAATCCGATAGTCATCACAGCTCCTTTAATTAACAGTAATTTCAAATATGAGCCTGGAATCATAAAAACTTAGGAGGAAACATTTCACTAAAATTTTAATACACAAGACCTCAAATGGGGATTATTTATTTGTTTAAATGAACAAACTACCTATTTAAAATGGACAAATGAACATACATGTAAACGGCACTCAGTTACAGGCAGTCACTAAAAATCTATCTTACCTGTTCTTAAAGCAAGTTCCCAAGAGCATCTGTTAAGAAACACTTAGTTTTTCAAGCTTCTGTGTTGCTTTTGAAAGCATGAAAAGACCTTGTCTTTATTCTGAAGTATTAAGTCCAACTTTATCTTATTTAGAGTAACTTGATCTTCCCATGAACATGAATTAACAAAACTTTTCTAACTAAAATGTCTTCTTTTGTCCCGTGAATTATAAAATAGTTAAAAAATTAAACTGGTCACTTTAACATTCTCTCATTTCCTGCAAGTGACAACTGTTGATGTTAAATGTTTACTGAGCTCAAAGAAGTCAGAAATAGAAAACCAAATGTAAAAGACATTTTTACTTTTTGTATTTTATTGTTTGGCTTTCAAAATATGCCCTTTTGCCTGAAACAAATGATTCAAACTCAGAGTTTTATCGTGAAATAATCGTTCTAGGAATGGAAAGCAATTCAGCATTGTTAGGGTGAAATTTTTGATGACTTAGTTTGCCTCCATTTAAATGCTTCGCTCTTTCTTCACAAAGAATAATGCAAATGTATAAGAAACTATACTAATACAAATCATAAGATTAACATACATTGATTGGGAGGCTATCTCTACACGCATACCACCAGAGAAGGAATTGCTCCAAAACTTTGCCATTGACTGTTGTGAAGACCTCAGTCACAGAAGCGTAGAATGAATGTGATACAAAGCCTGACTAATACTACTCTTTAATGGAGGATAGCTTATCTTGGTAGAGAAAGGAGATTGGTAAATGCTCTGAAACTGTCCTCTTTTATTCCACTAAATATAATAAACACTTATTTTATGTCATGTCTTTAAACATTCAAGTATATGCCATCTTTGTGAACCTGACTCTTCATTTTATTGTCCTGCTGAATTTTGGCTAAAGGTAGCTTATTTTTCCAAATCTTTTAAAAATGTTTTTATGAGGTCATGTTCTTGTAACTTTATCAGTGGGACTTTCTTGAGGCCTGAGTTTAAAGTATGTCCCTCCATAGAGGATTTGAGTTGGCTACAATGCCAAGGACCTGTGTGTATTACCAGTCCAGGACCATTTTCACATAAATTTACAGCTTCGGTGTTTCCCAGGCATATAAGGCATATGGATTCTGGCCCCAAATCAGAGGGAAGGCTTGTTGAGAATTCTCAAAGGAAGAATTTTCTTTTTTTTCCCCTTTTACCCAGGGCCAAGACCAAGAACGGTAAGCATCCTTATCAGCATCTCCAGGGTAGGATAGTTCACCCGCCCTTAACATGTTCCCTTTGAGATTCCTGGATTTGCCCCTGTTTCTCACTCCAATCTCTCCCGGACTTTAAGGAGTTCCCTCACTTTCCCTATAGTTATACATTTAAAAAAATATTTATCCAGTTGTTCTGTACTTACACTCAGGACCCAGGTGTAAAGAAAATACTTCATCTGTGATTTGATCTTAATGTAGAGAGTAGGAGAGCTGGTGGAACCACCCAGGGTAAAGGCTTCTGCTCAGACAAGTGTACTGTGACTTCTGCTTACACTTCATTGGACAAAACATGCCCATGAATAAGCCTGATCTCTATGGTGTGGGAAAGAATGTTTCTCCCAGGGAAAACACTATAAGCACATGGCAGTGGCCGGAGATGATACATAATTCTCTTACAGAGAAGGAGAGAATGAATACTTAGAAACAATAATACAAACTGCCCACAAGAGAGATCACAGGTAGAAGAGTAAATTTGGTGAGTAAGTTGATGGATTCACATCAGACATATGATGCTTATAATGTCTGTGAGACATCCAAGTACAGATACTGAGCAAGCCATTTGATACATGGGTCAGAAGTTGAGGGAAAAGATCTGAATGGGAGATATTATATACTTAGAAACATTAATTTAAAATGTTAGCTGAAATCTTACAGAAGTAAATTAAATCTTTTGGGGACAAAAGGGTACACTTGTCATTTGCATATTATTATTTGCGTTCTTCCTACATTCCTTAAAACACAAGGCTCTCTTGGTCTTGCATTTTGCAATTTTTTATAGAAACATGGATATCAAGAAGTACTTCTCTATTACAAGAAAAACAACACCCCAGGTGAGCTAAGCAGTAACTGGGGCTTAGGGTTAGTGTGTGCTGGACAGCAAAGGAAATAGTAATTGGAAGGGATACTACCTGTCCTGTCCACATGGGCAGCTGACACACAGCTCTAGCTAACTATTGCCAGGTGGAAATACTAGCTTAGGTTGTACAGGTGGTCCAGTTTTTCAGGAAAAGCTGAAAACATTTAATGTGTAATTCCCAAATTTTTAAATATTGAATATATTTATTTCAAAATATTGCAAGAGCCAAATTATTATTATTATTATTATCATTATCATTATTATCGTCGTCATCATCATCATTATCATTATTATTCACTATCTGTAGGCAGATTCAGGCTATGGAGTCACCAGTTTGCTGTATGACCTATGATATAAAGTGAGAAGAGGACAAAGAGAGAAACATTAGAACATTTAAAGAGTGAGCAGAAAAAGAGAACTCCACTAAGGAGAGTGGAAAGAGAAACATAAGAGCACAGGGAAGTCACATATCCCAGAGGAAAGGAATATTGCAGGAAGACCCTAATCTGGTTATTTCAAGGCACTGATGCTTTCCTATTTCTCAAAAATGCATTTTATATGACTTGAGTTAAAAATATAATCCTGAGGTGCTATATTAAGGTGGTATATTAAGATACTACCACAATTTAAAGAAGTTAGGATATGCCCTGAAAAATGCAATACAAATCTTTATACGCTTCTAAACCAAAACATTTTATTTACTACCATAATGTAAAATGCTTGTCTTTCAATGAATAAACTATACAGATATGTCTATGCCAAAATACAAGAAAAATAAGAAAAATGTTGCATAACATGGCAAACTTCTTTAAAATAATAGTTTAAAGCCAGAAAATATAGCACAGTTTGTGGAAATGTGCTAAATCATTTTTCAAGTTATGGGCAGTAACTACCTCTGAGCATCCAGGTGTCTCTAATGAACATGCTAAAATTAGACAAAAAAATGCATTAAGAGAGACTGATATCAGCTTTCAAGGAATCTTAAATAAAGGGTAGCACTATTTGAGCAATTGCACTCAGCCACTAGGTACTGATCCCTTAATGGTATGATGTTACTTGAACTATATAGTAGGGGGAAAAAAAAAAAGCAGTGCTTCATTTAACTCATGTTTATTCCAGGTGTCATGGCCCATAATCCCTAAGACAAGATGAGCTTTATCGTTAAATAAAGTATTTTATCAAAAGGAAAATGTATTTAATTGATTGTAAAGAGTCTAATATAAGGAAGAATTCAGATTATTAAAGATACTTAAAGCCCTAATCTTCAAGATCAAAAGACTTGATACCCACTGATCTCAGAAAGGAAACTCAATACTCATTACTGCAAAGTCTACCACAAAAGATAATAAATGTACTCCCAACCTACTAAACCAGGAAGTGAAAAAAAAAAACACTTATGAATATATCCCTTGTTAGCATCGTTCCAAAGAATATGGATAGTTGTGTGTTTTAACTTCTAGAAAATATTCTGGGAACTGCCATTAAAGGCATTAGAATCAACTCTGTCACTACTAGAAACTGAAATGGAGTTGCGTATGCTTGGCTTAATAAATCTCTTTTTGTTTGTTTTTGGTCTTTCCATATTCTTTTTATCTCTCCTAAATTTGTTTGATATTGGAGTCCTTACTTTCTTTGGAAAATTGTTCTTTCTCAACCCCAGCCTGGAGAATAGGTGCTAAAAAATCACAATGCCTCTCCTTCATGACCCAAGAGGTGGATATGTGACCATGGTTGTCCACTGCCCTGGCCACAGGAAATAGCAGAGGAGTGGGTAAGACTAAAGCTAGATATTCAGTCTGCCTTGTAATACCCCCAAATAAACAAGTTCCATTATTTTTGGGGTGCCAACTGGAATGATATACCCTTCATGAAGGAAGCTTGTGGTAGTCAAAGAGAATTAAGCTACAAGCATAAAAGAAAAGAGGTAAGTGATGGAAAAAGAAAATCCTGAAGACATTAAATCCCTGGATTCAGTCACTCTGAAATACAAAATAAATTCCTTTAGTCCTTGAAGCCAGTTTGAATTGAGTTTTAGGAAACAGAAACATGTATATTACATTATTAACATCAAATGCCAACTACCCATAATAATGGTAGCATTTGGATAAATTTATAAGTAATACACAAGCCTCTCATGAAGCATAATTTTTACTTCCTCTGTGACATTTAAATCTTTATAAGGGTTGCTACATGAAAATTTCAGAGACTTACTACCCTTTCCTGACTCTTTCAAGGAAGGTATGTAATTAGTTATGAAAAATTACTGAAAAGTTATCTTTGAGAGAAAAGAAACCAGGATCTACATAATTCACAAGCTGCAGAGTTCATCTCCCCCAAATCTGGAACTGATTATATTTAGCAAGCAAAGAAAATATGTTTGACAGACAGCTTATAGCAAAATGAATTTCCTTATACCTAAGAAAATGCAATATCTACTTATTTTATACAAATAAACCATATCTAGGATTCTATGGATGTAACAAAGGGTAAGTTCTTAATTCTCTGTAGCAATCAAACTAATTCTAGAGACATGCCAGACAGCATTTTTGTGTGTGAACTCCCAGCTAAGCAGTGTAAAGTTTTATAACTGCCAATGTGTGAAAAGACTCAAAGAAAATTATTTCTTGCTCTAGCTGTGTAAATGTACTGCAAGTAAAAATTTATAGGAAAAGGCAGACATAGGCAATCTTCTGTTTCCTTCCTCAGTATTACAATTTAGTTTTATTAATACTTATTGAGCACCTAGTATGTGCTAGATATTGAATATAAAAAATGAACATGACATAACCTCTGCTATCTAGGAATTCAAAGCCTGTTGAGAATTTTCTGCCATTATTCCTAATCTCACTGGGGAGTCAATGACTTCAATACTGAATAGGCTACTAAGGAAAGTGTTTTCTCTGTCATGGGCCAGGCTGCCCATTGTCTAAATCAACGCATCATAAAACTGATTTATCTGTAGAAGCGTTGTTGAAAGGATTGGTTATATGTAGCCTTATTCCTGTGGTGCAAGGCTAAGTCCCACCCTCTTAGTTGTGCTGTTTCATCCCACTTACCTACCATCCTCACCACCACGCAGACTGAAAGTATTAAAAAAAAAAAAAACTGGAAACTGGGAGCAGGGTTTCATATACTTCCTGTACTATCTTTATAACTTTTTGGTATACCTAAAACTATCCTAAAAATTAAGTTTATTTTAAATAACTTAATATGTGGATAATGAGTAACCTTCAACTTGGCCATGGACCCAAGAAGAGAATTCTATAAACCTAGAGTAAAAGTACAGAGAGGAAGGCCCCAGAGTCAAGGCTGCAAATATTGAACTGGTTAGACCAATCCCTTATGTAAAGATGATTAAGGAAATTTAAGGACTAGGAAAAGATTCTGAAGGGACAAGGGAAATAAAATAGAAACCTGAAGCTCAGAAAAAGGACAACCTGTGAATCTTATACACTAATGAGGCAGAAAAACATTGTAGAAAACTCCTTGGAGCTCTCAATTTCATGGAAAAAGACAAAATAGGACCTCAGGCAAAAGGTTCTATTTATGAGACATTATCAGTATCAAAGTTATAGAACAATGAACATTTATGTGTTGAAAAGCATGGCATGACATATATAAATATTAAAATATATATTATAGATGATAAATATATAATTAAATCTGATACGTACATGAGGCTGCAGTTGAGCTTGCATCATGGCACAACTTCTCCTTCTGCCCATTCTTGTTTATTTCTCCTCCCTGCTGCAGGTGTTGATCCCTGCACTATTAGGCACTACCTAATAAACATCCTCGTGCTAAATCTCATCTCAGAGTCCTCTTCCTGGGGAACCCAACATGTGACAACGATGAACATAACTGCATAAAACATCACCCCCCTTCTTGTGGAAAGTATTCAAAATATATAATATATATATATATTAGATTCTGATCTAGAGTCCTGAAGTTGCCCTGGGTCATAGATTCAAAAGATGTACACGCTCCCTGGCAAGCCCATGGCTTCCCTAAAACCTGGATTCTATTTCCTTTTCCTCTGTTCAGTTTTTAATCCCAGGAGTACTACACATGAAAAATTGGTGATTCTCCCAGTATGCTTATAACTGACTTTTCTTAAGCACAAGCACCACCTTCTGTGTTTAGCATAAGTGGATAAATCTGTCTGGGTCTCCAAGACCAAGCCAGAGCCCTTCTCACTGATATGTCCTATACCTGTAGTGCACTGCTCTGTGGCCCTCTGCTGCCCCCTCTTGGTTGTAGGCGATGCTTTCTCAGGAACTGGGACAAAGGGCTTAAAGCCTCTGAATAAAACTTTGAAATAGTTCAGAAATACCTGCATAACCAAAGCACACTTGGTGAGTCTTTGCTTTTAGTAGCATAACAAAATCACAAAGAGTTTTCGATACTCAAAATCCTCACATACAACTAGAGAGAATTTGCCAACTGTAAAAAGCAGAATACTTATTTTTACCAAGTAGTTTTGAAAATTAACTTCAGCTCAAAGCTTTCTAGATAAAAACAGTTAAGGTACAGACGTAATAAGTTTTCCCAATAATTCAGTGATTCTTTACATTTCTGAGTCATGAATAGCTTTGAAATCAGATGAAGACTACAGCCCAGAAGAGTGCATATCCAGAGTACATCCACTAGGACAGGGTGGTGTGATCCATTTTGAAGGAAAGACTTGTTGCATGAACAGTGAGCTATCTTCAGATGGCCTTCAGCTGTCTGCTCCTTTAGGAAGCCTTGGCTTGTCTGTCACCATGCCCCTTCTAGAGCCCTACACCAACAATGATTGATGCCAAGGTATGAATGTCTGGCCATTTTAGCCCCACTCAGGCAAGTCGAAAGGGTCATTCTAGGTCCAGAGCTTCCCCATGGAGTCAGCTGAGGCTGCAGTTGAGCTTGCATCATGGCACAACTTCTCCTTCTGCCCATTCTTGTTTATTTCTCCTCCCTGCTGCAGGTGTTGATCCCTGCACTATTAGGCACTACCTAATAAACATCCTCGTGCTAAATCTCATCTCAGAGTCCTCTTCCTGGGGAACCCAACATGTGACAACGATGAACATAACTGCATGAAACATCACCCCCCTTCTTGTGGAAAGTATTCAAAAACTGCAAGACCAGGTTATCTATCTATCTATCTATCTATCTATCTGTCTGTCTGTCTGTCTGTCTATCTATCCATCTGTCCACCCACTATAAAAGATAACATTAGGACAATTGGCAAAATGTGACTGTGCTCTATAGAGAGTAGTATTGGACCAACTTATTTTCTTTGTACTATTCTAAAACTTTTCTGTAAATTTGAAATTATTTCAACGAATAAATTTTAAAATGTTTCACTTTTAAAGAACAAAATATACAAGAAAAATGTTGTCATGGTGTAGATTAAAACTGTGATCAAACATTCTTCCAAAAAATTTGAAACTTATTAAAACGAATCCCTCTAACTAGAAGACCACAAGGCAGAAAGGGGAGTATCATGTCTGTAACATTCTCAATGGATTCAAGCACATTCATTGTTAATTCACAACAAAGAAGACATTGGCAGATGCAGTTGAGTGTTCACTCCTCAGGCATTCTTCAGTCAGCAAAGGATTTCTATCACCACCCTTCAGGTCATAAACCTGAACTTCATCATCTGCTGTAACACTGCCTTTGATGTTTCTGCCGTTAAACTAGCCATCCTTAACCAACTCTGTTCTTTCTTAGCTTTGACTTGAAATACATTAACCACTCCTTTGTCACTTAATTTGTTTCTTGTATGCTATGTGTTCTTCCCTTAGATCCTAATTTCTATATTCCTGTCACATACTACTGATTTTATCTAGACTCTGAACTACTCCAGAGAATTTCATGTTGTTTTTATTGCAGATACATCTGCCACTTACCTACAGAACAAAGCTTTGACATGTCAGTTTGTTCTAATATTTTAACCCAAACTCCTCAAATAAATACTTTATGGAAGACTATCTGCTCTATTTCTAAAACAAGATTCTAATATTCCTTTGGGAAATAATTTCAGTGCATAAATTCTTACTTAGAACTATTATTTGTATTCCATGTAATAGATTAATCCAGTTTTCTCATTTTGTCTCATTTTATTCTCCAAGGAAATATAGACCAAGTTCTGAAAGAGTTTATTTTAACAGTGTTTCCCTAAACACTGACCCATGGGATGTGGTATGTGTTATTTAGTTTCAGGAGACAGAAAGCCCTGACGTCATATAAATTTGAGAAACCCTGGCTTAATAGGTTTATCACAGGATTTCTTGAAGCCTTTAAAAAGTAACGTGTAATGTGAATCTCTGAGAGGGAAAGTACCAGACTTATTTGAAAAAGGTCTCTTTACTTTGGCTGCCCTTTTATTTCAGAAACTTTCTTCTTTCAACAGGGTTGAGTGAAGTTCCTCTTCCTGTAAGTGGCTACCTGATGTACTGCCACTTACCTGCCACTCTACCACGATGGGGTAGCCTTGGGCAAGTCACTTGATATCTCCAGGCTTCAGATTCCTCATCTGTCAAATAGGAATATTAATAATATTTTCCTTATAGATTTGTGATGAGGATTAAATGAGTTAATACATGTAAATACTCATAATAATGGCTTTCATATACTACAGGTTATAGGTTAGTATATAATTATTGTTGTTACTATTATGATTGATTGATGATGACAATGATGTTAAAAGTCATGTAGAGGAAAAGCAGCTAGGTGATTACTTTTACTACTCTGGAATAAATGTGTGTGCCTCTAAACTAAACATAAAACCAAGACACTAACTTGTAAAACAGTCCACTAAAATATTCTTCTTGGCTTTTGTTTTGAAATGGAAAATGATCCAGAAGTGTCAGCTCTCTTAATTTGGTTCTCATGTTTTAAAAGGAAATATATATTACAAAAATTCAGTCATTAATGGACAAAAAAATAACTCTAATAATTCAAGGACTGCCTAGATAGCGTAAGAAGGAAAAAAAACCCAAACCTGATTATAATTTAAAACAAATGTCAAAGTTGTAAGATTTCAAAGTGTATCTATAGTATAGTACTCCATTACTTTGCCTTGGACAAGACTAAACCTCACTACTGCAAACACACAGTATACACAATCTCTTGTAAATTGCAGTCTGTTTTGCACTCCATATATTTATTACCCCAGGCCATAACTTATAACCTTATAAAATAAGTCAGGATGCTTTCATCTTAAATATTCCAACCCAACTTTCAAGTGGTTTAACGTATAGTTTCAAGATAAAATTTGAATATTGATATAGAATAAAATCTTACTTAAAACTGAAGTCACATTTCAAAAATAAATATATATTGAATCAACAACTTATTTTTAGAAGAAATAGCTGTTCTACTTTCTCAGATAAAACATTGGTCTTATTTATATAAAACCTACCATACTTATTCATTGGCATAAATAATGCCTACACAAATCTCTCAAGCATTATAATGCCTGCTTTTTATGAAGCCTACATTCTACCTTTAATACAAAAGAAAGGTCAAGCTGTGAAAGTCGAAAGAATTCATGTCATTGTCCCCTCACCAGTGCCTACAGAAGAGGGTATTATTGAGGAAGCAATGAAGAGCTCTTAAAGAATCAAAAATCAATCTGTTTACAACTAACATTGACTGCAGGCATTTTTGGAAGAGGGAGTAGATACACTCAAAACATTTTATTTTTACTTGAAGTAAATATCAATTTAAAAAAATAGTCTGTGAGTTTTGGGAACAACAAATAACAAGAGGTACTTATAATGATGGAATTATTTGCAATCACATTGTGGGTGAGGTGTTTTATTTTTCATTCACTTATATAACATTCACAGTCATGCTTCATCTTTTTAGTACAGTTTATTTTTTTGCTTCTCTCTTCAATGACTTGAAAGTACCTCATGGATTAAGCAATCATATTTTCTGCAAGACTTGCTTCCTTCTCCACATCTCTTTAATCCCAATTTCCTAAGTCAAGACTTGTACCTTCTGAAATAGAGGATGATTTGAATGCTGTGAACCTTTAAATTGGCTTGATATTTTTAACAGCTAAGAGAAAAAGTTTTAAAATTCTTCAAGGCTGTAAGGATTTTCTTAGTTAAAATTCATGGCATTTCACATTCCTGGCTTTCAAAGTGTTACAATTGTGACAACTCCAACTTCTGGCTTTCTAAATTAAATTCTAAGACAAATCATAGATTCAAGTTTGGTTTCCAAGACAGTCACTTGTTCTACCCACTCATGTATAAAAGAGGTCAAATGTTTTCAGATCCCATTTTTTAGACAAATGAAGTTTTGTTGAGATATTTCATCATAATGTACTGTACTTACTACCATTTCTATAACTGAGGAAGAACAAAATAGAAAATGAAATTTTGTTTTGTGAGCTAGAGTTCAACTTAACACTGCACTATAGGGGAGCAAAACTTGCCACCCCAAAATGTTTCTTTGGCATTTGGATTATTTCTAACTGAATAGTTAGGCCCAAAAGACTCAGGAATAAGCTTTGACTTTCCCCCTAACTGCCTGAAAAATTTAGATAGAGGGCCTATTACAAGAACAGAGCTATCACCAGAGATGTCTGTAATGAATATTGGCTAGATGTGGCAGGGGAAACTTAAGAAGTTAGAGACCGCTCTGTGTCCTATTTTCTCTACTTTGCCCAGCAAACATTTGTTTACCAAACATTTGCTTTTCCATCTTCCATGGGAATTGCCTTCTTCTCCTTCGAAGTCCCAAAGCAACACCCTCAACATCCTCTTTTTTCTTTGGCTGAAGACGGTATTTAAGGTGAGGGCTTCAGTCATCTTGGCAAGTCACTTAGTTTTTCAGGGTCTCTCCCTTGTATACATGTTACTAGAATTTTGTCTGATTTTCTCTGGTTAATGGATCTCAGGTCACTTTCATTCTTAGACCAGCCTCAAGAACCTAGAAGGGTAGAGGAAAATTTCTTTCCCCACAACAGCATTAAAGCTCTTCTATTTTGCTGGAATTTGGGGGGATAGACAGGCGTTAGGAAGAAAACACTAAGAGATTTTCTCAATTGATAATGTCATAGATTGCTTTCCTCTAAATTTGTTAATATTATAAGATTTAATAATAGTTATTCATTTAGGACTGTCAACATACATGTTTGATTTTTTAATAGACAATAATAATTAATCTGGGAAAAATGATTTCCAGATTTTGTTATCTTACATTATTTCCAAGAAAATGATTTTTAATCTCCTAAAGAAATATTTTCATTGCAGGATCAAGAGAAGGCAAAAAGGGACTCTAAGTAAGTACTTAGTGTCATCAAAATCCTTCTTCACTTATTTCTCCCTGCCATCAAGTTCACTCTTAAATTCACTTATTTATAAGTATTTATTGAGTATATATTATATGCAGAAGCATGCCCAGTACCATCAGAGCATATAAATAATCTATGACCTTATGCACTTATGTAATTTATACTATAGTGGGGCATTCAAGTAGGGAAACAGAACTAAAAGGAATAGTTAAGTTTATTTCATACCAGCTCTGTAATTCATTAATTAATTTAACAAACATTTATTTAAAGACACCTATTATGTGAAGGGCATGCTTTTATTCTGTGTATACAGTCAATTGCATAGGTATTGTGTGATTAAATTCTGGGTATAGTGTCTGGGGTAAGGTGAAGACTGCACATGGCTTAAATATATAACAGTATGCTTCTCCAGAGAAGACCTTATGAAAACAAACCAGAAGCTTCATTAACATTTTCATGTAAATATTTTGCAAATGTGTTATTTATTTCTGAAGAATACTGAAATATTTTCTTAAAAGTTACTTTCCATAGACAAAAATTGTATAAACATAAATAGAATAAAAATACTCATTAACCAGGCAATGACAAACTCCAGTTATTGCCAAAATCATAGCACCTGTAGTAGGTTGAATAATGGCCCCTCCAAAGAAGGCCACATCCTAATTTCCAGAGCATATGAGTATGCTACCTATGCAAAGGGGACTTTTCAGGTATAATTAAGTTTGGAATCTGGAAATGGGAAATCAGTCAAGATTATCCAGTTGGGCCCAATGTCATCACAAGAGTCATTATGAGATAAAGGGAGAGGCAGGAGAGTCAGAGAGAGAAACAGGACAGCACAGCAGAGGTTGAAGTGATGTGAAATTAATAAAATAACCCTTTGCAGGTTAAAAAAAAAAATTAGGTTATTCATACAGGGGGAGAAAAATCAGCCTGCCCTCAGACTTCTTCACAGAAACATTTAATTAAAAAGAAAAAAGACAGTTTCTAAAACCTTAAAAATCCTTAAGAGGAGGTGATCCAATAATTTTATTTCCAGCCAAACTACTATACAAATATAAAGGCAAAAAAAAAAAAAAAAGCCACTTCTAAATGAGCAAGAACTCAAGGAATCTTGTTTTCATGAGTCCTCTCTTGGAGAATCCACAAAGAACCTCAGTAACACAAAGATGACTCAAGAAACTGTAGCAAAATATTGCAGGTGAATATTGATGATACATTACCATGGAACGGATATTAAAATAAACATAGAGCTAAGAGGATCAGAAGAGAATATAAATGTTATAAGCTTTCATGCCTTAGAAATGGCAAAATAACAAAAACTAGGGTAGGAAGATATGGAAAAAAAATATAAGAATACTGATTGCATCCATTAAAATGGCAGAAGGTCAAATAATATCATTTAAAGCAAATCAAGAGAAAGCAAAATAGTATTATAAACATTGGAGAAGGTGAAGATTAAGGTAAAACATAACAGAATAAAGGATTCAGTGTAATGAAGAAAGTCATAATTGAAGTTAATATAACTATAAACCTGAAATAGAAACTAAATACAAAGTAAATACTATAAGAAATGCAAGAAGAATGTGACTTAAAAACTTAGGGGGAGGGTATAGCTCAGTGGTAAGAGTGTGTGCTTAGCATGCAGGAGGTCCTGGGTTCAATCCCCAGTGCCTCCACTAAAATGAAAAATGATAAATTGAAAAAATAAACCTAATTACCTATCCCCCGAAAAACAAACAAAAAAACCCTTAATTATGGTGGGAGATTTAGGCCCCACTTATAAATGAATTTATCTGGTAAGCAAAAAATAAGTAAGGACAGAGGAATTGAATAATAGATATAATAAACCTAAATTAATAGATTTATGGATCTTTATATTCCTCTAATAATTAGTATACTTTTTTCCTATTTATGTCAGTGAACATTTAGAAACATAAATCAGATGCTTGGTCACAAACTAATAAAATAAGAATTTTTATAGCATTTTTCTAATTATAAGCCAATAACATTGGAAAAGTCTTTTCTATTTTGAAATTAAGAAATACATTGCTGATAACACTCATATCAAAAAGGGAGTTTTAAAAGAAATATGATCTTTATAGAAAACAAAGGAAGGGAGAACTTTATATACTGATATCTACAAGAAAGGAAAAAATCATTTAGGGGAAAATCTATTTCTTCAAATGTCTTCATTATTAAAACAGAATTATAAAAAGTAAAAGATATGTGTATTAATATTAAGAACTTTAAAATATTTGTGGGAAGAAAAAAATGACTGAAAAATAAGGAAATGAAAAGACAGGAGACTGGAGACATCAGCAGGTGATTTACAAGGCATGTTTAACTTTATTCTTTAAACAGAGGGTAAAAATGCCCAAATAGAAATAGTTAGCTCTTTTCTTATAGTATAATAAATAATAGTAGTCATTCTCAATGATTCTAAAGCAATATACTAAACATTAGAAACATCTGAACTCCCTACCCACTTCATTGTTTACATGGTAAATATTTGCTTTTTTTCCCTAAATTTATATACTTTTTTTTCTGAAATAAATATTTTATTTTTGTAGCCATCTACCTCACTAGTAAAAGCATATCTGATTGTCCATGGGATTTACTGGCTTAGATTTAGGCAAAAAAAGAAAATCTGCATGGAAAGAAAATTATTTCCTTTATTTTAATATGAAGTTAATAATGTAGGAGAGTGTTTTTGGTCTCTTCCAACTCTAAGTTTATACTGACCCCTATAGGTTATTATGTCCTAATCTATTTCTGGCTTATTCTTACAAAACACATGGCAAGATATTTAAACATATTTACATTTAGGATTAAAGCCATGAAATGCTTTTTACGGGCCTTTTCTTTCTTTGTCAATGCAAATTTTACTTATCCTTTAAGAGCCAGATGTTTTAGTCCTCAGTAGTTTCAGTCCTGATCTACAGAGAACAGAGAAGCTAAACAGCATAATTTCTAATTCACAGGAGAATATAACCTAATTATTTTCCTCAAAAAATATGTTCTATTTTAACGTTTCATAGCTATAGTCCATTAGGAAATTAACTTTAAAACTTATACAGAAATTTGTATAAAGGCAGGAAAAACTTGGGACGAAAGGTAAGTGATTTCAGTTAACCTTGGTGTAGGGACATTCATTCTTGGTTAAACTGAGAACTTTTAACATGCGATACTAAACCATTTCCTTATGAGTATGGATGAGGGATTACAGGAGAGGGTGAAAGGCTACAGAATTCTGACTTCCGGGCACAGGTATTTCCCAAAATAAGCAGTGGGAAAGGAATTGTCTGTGAATGAACACTAGACAATATTGAAAGGAGCATGGCAGCAGGAACTGGCCAAGGTAGCAGTGGAAATTGTCCAAAAGGTCATCACTGATAATCTGCAACCAGAACTCTATACATTCCATATGCTTCCTAAAATTTCCAGACACTGCATGAGATGCTGAACTAATTTCTTCCCAGTCTATGATTTGCAGAGATAGTAAGAAAGGAAAAGCCTCAACCTCTTAAAAGAAGAGTTTCGACAGTGTTAATTTTCAGGGAGCAGGAATTGCAGCAGCTCAGGAGTAAATGTGGGGTAGTTCCAAAAAGTACAATGTTGTGAAGCCCAGAATGTCGGTTCTGTATTCCTCTATCGTAATAAACCCTCTGGGAAGAATAGTGCATGACTATGAGGTGTTTAACCAGTTTTTAAAAAGATTTTTCATTACTCACACTTATTCTGGAGAAAAAAATCAGTCATGGACTGATTGTAGGAATTCAATATGAGGCCCAGCCCACTCTTGTTTTTCTTAAACTTGTGCTTCAATGTAATCTGAGAATTAAGGATAGTACAAATAGGTCTCTTTACAGATCAGATAGTAATTTCCAGAGTGTTATAAAGCAGAGATGGATCTTGACCCATTTTCTGACTTGAAGCTAGGCATGGATTGCCACAGAAAACATAAAGCTAAGTATTGTCCTTTACACTGAAGATACGACTTTACTGCCATGCAGGTAAGTTCCAAAACCAAAATTATTATTTTAGGTAGATATTCTCATAATACTTAATGACTGATAAGTCAATAAGTCTAAATTTCAGAATAACTTATTTAATTACATTAGGGTAAATTTTGTGCCTAATTCATACTGGGGATTACATAGATCTAAACTGATTTTTATTAATGTAATTCTGACACTTTTACCATTACAAAATAAGCCTGATGCCTCTGCTTTACATTTTTCTCAGGCTACAGTTATCACAATCATGCTGTCCGTGGGAGCTTCCATTCTTTGTTTATCCATATGTGAGAATGAATCCAGAATGTTTCCTGAGGAAAACCTCAAGCCCACCTGTGGTATTCCAGAATTCTCTGAGCCCACTTCTGTCCATGTCTATTCTGACCTGTGTCTTGGTCTTACTCCTGAATTTCCCTGAGAGACTATTAATTTTAAATTCCATTTACTTTAATGGTAAAACTTGTATCTTGTCCTTAATTGGCAACATAGAGCATGCTCAGATTCTTGCCAAAGAATATAACCTTGAGCTCTCCACATTCAAAAAGACCTCATCTTTTGAACTAATAATCAAAAAGCTCAGTTATGAAAAATGATATTTTAGGAGGACTGCCAGAAGGCTATGCAGTCTGTCCTTCCCTCTATCAGCATTTCTTAAACTGTATTCCACAGAATATTAATTATGACAGATATTAATACATGTTGCATGGAAAAGAAAAAAGTTTTTAAAAGTCAAATAAGTTTCAAATGTTAACATGCAACATCAATAACAAGAATATAATATGCAGTACCATCCAAACTTATTTGAAATCTTTTTTGGGGTGGCTGTCTATTAACACCTCAAAAAATTAATATTTTAATGTTTTTGGAAGCTGCCCACTTGAGATACTCTAAAGTTGACCCCTGAATCAGGTCATGTGATTAGAGAACTGAGCAATTAGATGGCATTTTTTAAAACTCCTAATTTACTTACTTCCAGATATCAGGACTGACTTTAAAGCAACCATAATTGAAACTATGTATTAGAGATGCAACTATAATTAAAGCTATGTGTTAGTAAATTATGTGTAGATAGACAACTCAATCCATAGAATAGAACAGAGTTCAGAAACAGACACATGTATGAAAATGTGATATATGACAGCAATGGTGTTACAGATGAGACATGAAGGACTGCTATCCTCTGATTCACACTAGGACAACTGATTATCTATAAGAAAAACTAGAATACAGTTAAATCCAGTGGTATGTTGTAGCTAGATCAAACTGACCAGCTGCTAAATAGTCCAGAATTTCACAAGTGTATTGTTTGTTACACCATTGGTAGATGGGAATCAGCCCTGGTGGGAGTATTTATACTGGAAATTAGCAAATGCTATCAGGGCTATTCTCCAGCCCTCTTCCCTGGAGAGCCAGCACATCATTGATTGGATTTCTACCTTATACCATACACAAAAATTGGCTCTAAGTGGATTAAAAAGCTAAGTGTTAAAAGCAAAATGTTACAACTTAGAAGAAAACACACAGTGGAAAATATCTTTAAAATCTTGGTACTAGTAATGCATTCTCAACAACAAAATCATGTAACTTAAGGGTCAAGTTTGCTAAATTTGACTACGTTATAATAAATTTTAAAACTACATGGAGGTGTCATCAAAGGACACCACAAGAAAGTAAATAAGTCCAGACTGGGGAATGCAATTGCTACACACATAACAAAGAATTTGTATCCAAAAATATGTTAAGGCTATCTACAAATCTATAAAGAATAGATGGATAACCCAACTGATAAATGGGCAAAAGACTTGAAAAGGCACTTTACTCAGAAGAGGATGTCCCAATGGTTGATAAACAAAAAGTTCTCAGCCTTATTAGCTATCAGGGAAATGCAAATTGATAGTATAATGAGACATCATTTCTCTCATGTTAGCTAAAGTGTGACACACCTAAGTGCTAACAAAGATGTGGAGCAATTCTCACACACTGCTGGAGAAAGCTCACATTGGTAAAACCACTTTGAAGAACAATTTGCAACAGTCAGTAAACTGAAGACGTTGTAGCACAGATTGCTGGTTGGTACCTAACATTCATTTATTATGATCTCTTGGTGGAGGGGGAGGAGCAATGCACTAAGGACCAATTCTAGTTGTAATGTTTTATTTCTTGAAATGGGAAAGTTCATGGTTAAGACATTATTGTCTTTACCTTTTTGTAAGTCAAAATATTTCAACTTTTAAAGCTGTTTGTAGTTTATTGGGTGATACTGCACTTTCTGATGTGTTGCATTTAAATGCCCATTAGGTGTCCGGACGCATCTCCTTATGGAGATGAAAATGTGGATCTGGCCCTTTTTCTTGAAACTCTCTACTATTTGCATGCCATTCCTTCTTAATTGGATTTGGTAGATCTTCTCATCTCCTATAATTGTAGATTTTCCAATGTCTTCCTAAGGATTGTGATAAAACAAACTTGTATAGAAGCTATGATATTTACAATGAAGATATCATTTTATTGTTGGATTGCATAAAAAAGGTCAATCTCATATAAATTACTATAAGCCTGCCTAAGGAAAAGACACAGCTCTGAGATCAGAAATTGTAACTGAGTAGAAAATCTCTAGATGAGCATTTAAGATTAAATGCTATCTGGGCTTCATCCATAAAAGTATCAAGGAGTCTGGGAAGTAAGCTTCCATGTTATAAGTCACAATATGATATCCTTCCCAAGGATATAGACCAGGAAATGTTAAATAACTTGGGGAAATTATCTGAGAATTTAAAGTGGCCCTTTGGGTATACACTATGCCTGTTCTAAGTTGGCAAGCCACAAAAGCTAATTAGTTTTGGTAGGAAAAAAGGGAAGGAAATTAGCTTGTAATGAAATCTACAAGATGCTACACCTGGTGCTATCAAGTATAAGACCATGTGATAGTATTTAACCCTCACAACTCTTTAGGGTTGATATACCACTAACAAGGATAGTGAAATTCTGAGGAGTCAAGTATCTTACAAAAGGTATTTTCACAACTTATACTCAAAACAGAATTCACAATGCAGAACTTGGAAGGAGGGGTGTGTAGAGACATCAACAACCAAAGCAAGAAGATAAGAACTAAGTCAGTAGCTTCTCCCCACCTGATAATTCTTCCAGAGTTTAATTTTTGGGTTCTACATTAAGGCCTCTTATAACTCTATGACATTTCTCTTTGGTTATTTTTCTCAATTCTGTATCTTCAACTATAACTGCAATGTTAAATTACTTTAAATTTAGTATCTCATTAACTTTTGGTTTTTAAGCTTGTACTTTCAAGGGCTGAAGGGTAGCATTTCAGACTTCAAGTTCAACAAGTCCAAACTAAACCCATTATCTTTTATCCAGTCCCATTCCTTCCTTTTTACCACCACCTAATGGTCATAGTTCTTTCAGATTCCTAGGTGGTACCTCAACTTCACCCACCTAATTGTGGTGGATTTTATAAGACTCATTATTAGCTACGACAGTGACTATTTCAAGTTTATGTGTGCCACACTCTTCTCTCGGAATATCTTCAGTAACAAATCACTATAAAAATAACTAGAACATTTAATGAATACATTCCCTGGAGGTGTCCATTATCACCTATGCACAAGGGTTCCAAATATCTCAACAATTCGTGACATTCAATAAAATAAATGAAATATGTTTGTTTGTTTTTTTAGTACGTCTTATCTAATTTAAAACTGTGACATGTGCAAACTTCTTGTAACATCCTAATAGGACAAGAAATTAAAATGCGTTGGCAACCACAAACTGTGATAGAAAGAACAGGAAGCACCCAAATGAGTAGAAATATTATAATAAAACTTGTCCTAGACAGTGGGATGCAGGAACAAATTGAAATGCAAGTGAGGAATAAAAACACGCCAAAGTGGAAACACAAGATGCTTCCTCCAGCTGGCTTACAAGAGATCGGAAGGAGAGTGCCTGGGGCTGGGGGAGGGGGGCGGTCTCAGGACCGCGCTTGCGCAACCTCACCACGACACCCTCCCTCTCCCACCCCACCCCACCCAGGCCACAAAGGAAGTGACGCAAAGACGAGGGGTGGGGTGGGCTATGCGCCGGAAGTGGCTCGTAGTTAGTAAATAAGCGGGGAAAGGCGAGATAGGCGCTGTCTCCATCTTGTTGGCTTCGGCTGCGCCTGCGACGTTGTGGAGATGGGGAGCGTCCTGGGGCTGTGCTCCATGGCTAGCTGGGTAAGGTGGTTTTAGCAGCGTTCGGGGTGCTAGCGTGAGAGACGGAAGAGAAAGGCACCGCGCGGGGCTGGGTGAGGCCCGGGGGACCGTGTTACCCCACCCAACGGGGAGTGCCTTCCTTCCCCGTTTTCTCCCCTGATCACTCCCGACTTAGCTTCAGGGCCTAGTCTTTGGAAGAGCTGACGGGGGTGGCCATGAGGAGGAGTGCTCTTGGGAAGATGACCCCCCCCCCAGAAGAAGTGGAGGAGGGAGCTGGTAGTCTCTCCCCTACCCGTCTTCCGGGGAAGCTTCTCCCTACTCTTCCAGGCCGCTTTTTGTCTTTTTCTTAGGTCTGCCTAGGCAATCTCTGCAAAGGCCTTAGGTCCCTTTCTTTGGGGAATCCCATCTCTTCCCCTAACGACCTCAGACTGCAGCACTATCATCCCTGGAGGCCTACCGGCCTCTTTGTTCTGTCGCGCAGACTACAATTAAGTGCCGGGTATCTGGGGCAGCTTGGCAGTAATACTGATGTAATTATATCCTTTTTAAATAGTCAGCTCTGCGACTTGGTCCTCGACCTTCATGGTATGAGAAAATTAATGTACACAATAATCTCAAGTAATAATTGATGTAACTGAAAAAACTGGTCAATTCTGTGGTATTAAATACCTGTTTTTTTGACTTAAAGATCCTGGTGTTATTTGACATCTCAGGTTTAATTAGGTGTACGTTGAAATTGATTAGATAGCGTTGTTAGAGTGAAACCATTCTTCATAATATTGGCAAGGTTTCTTAATTGAGGTAGTACAAAATAAACCTGAGATTGATACACGCCGTCTAGTAGACAAAAATTGACTTTACAGTTAATACAGGTATTTGTGATTTGGGGCGATGTATTTGGGTTCAAATCATTTCTTTAATCCATGATTTCTAAATTACACTTCTAACAATTATTGTTTGACTTTCCAAATAACTCCATTATATACATTAGCTAGCATTTTTATTATTTTACGTACCTTGCCTCTTTTCAGAAAATTCTTCATGTGACTTGAACTGTGTTAAATTTTAATAAAACAGTACCTGGAGGCTGTTACTCCAACCCAGGTCATTGTCTTGATTATGTTACATTTTTCTCTTGCAGTTGGGCGTGGAAAGCTGATAACATTTTTTTTCTCAGTGAGAAAGAGACTCCATTTGAATCTATTAACTGTTTTATACATAAGAGGCATATTTAGTGCAATAAAATGTATTACGAAGTAGTAAATGATTACTATAAAATTGTCTAAATTTCTTGGGGGGTGGGGAGATGTGTAATTCGATTTGTAAAGTCAGATTCCAGTTAGCAAGTGGGCATGTTCTTTGTATGTAGTAAAGATTTAAAAGGAGAAATACATGTTTTCCATTTTGTTCTCGATTTCTAAATCAGTGATGATCAATTTTTTTGCCTCAAGGACTAATTCAAGTTTTTAGGGCTCTTTAAAAATATGTCTGTGTTTTAAATCAGGAAGAAAATAGTTTTAGTGAACAATATGGGAAAAATTATATTCCTGATCATATTTTTACAACTTAGTTCTCAACCTTTACTGACTAAAAAAAAAAATGTGTTGGTGATAAAATTAACAAAGCCTTTTAGTCACTGTTACTATCAAAGTATATTGGAAAGATAGTAATGGAGGCAGTTTTCTTATTTTTAGTAATTAGATCTCTGATAGAGAGGTTACGTGACTAAAGGTGCTCATCATGGTTCTAGATTATGGTGGCCAGTCTGGGAATTGGTTCTATAGTGTGCAATTCTGGTCTTTTTTCCTTTCTTTCTTGGTGCCTCAGTCTCTTTAGTCCTGAATTGTTCAATTTTAGTGCAGTTCGATAGCAATTAAAAGGGAATATGCCTTGTATTTTACAAACCATTTCTTCCACATTCTTAACAGTCAGTATGCTCATTTACTTCAGAGGTTTTGACAAATTTAAAATTTATTCAAATGTTCAAAGTATTCACGTCATTAAATTAGATCAGTTAAGCCAGAATTAAAACAGACCTCCTTGTTTTGCTCAGGTTCCTTTAGACTTAATCAACTTTGTAAAGGCTTTTTCTTTTTTATAAAACTGTAGAAAGTGAACTCTGAAAGAGGTACAAGAAGAAAAATTACAAGTAAACACTACTGTGTAGAGATTGGAGTTAAATTTTCTGTTTCATCTTGTGTGTGGGTTTTTTTTTCTTTCTGTTAAATGGACTAGGATTAGATTGATCATGAACCTTGGTTTATGCATGGCTATCTATTTGATTGGCGATTACTTTAAGCATTATTGTAAACATCTGGATCTTCCGCCTAATCCTGTAACTACATTACCAGCAATTTATGCCTACTTAAGTGCATTTCCCTACCCCAATCTTAAAATGCTGTCAGTTAATAGAATTGATTTTTTTTTGAATCGCTAGGCTTTGTATGCAATAACTATCATATTTTGCCCAAGATACGTAATGTAGTTAAGTAAGTGAGAAGAAAGAGCTAGTGATTCCTTACTGCTTATTTTGTGCAGCCTCTGCTAGATTTTTATTCTTTTGGTACAATGGCTTTTTTTTTTTTTTTAGAAATGATTCATAGTTGCTATGAATAGTCAAGCAGTGCAGAGTACAAAATGAAAATGTCATCAAAAAAATATTCCACCAGTAACATTCCTTCTTTCTCAGTGCATTTATACAAATGGATGAATGAATAGGCAAAAATACTGTTTTAAGGGATAGTAGTATTGCTAAACATGTGTTTTTAAATAAAACATTAAATTATTATTTTTTTTAATCTAACAAAAGAAAAATAAAAGTAAAGGAATTGTTGGATGTTAAGTAAACATTTCTTCATCAGGTGACGTTCCTGAAAAGATTTCAAGGAGATGTTTCTATGAAGCAGTGGTCCTCAGCTAGGCATTGTTTTGCCTCCAGGGGACATTTGGCATTGTCTGCAGACATTTTTCATTGTCACAACTTGGGGTAAGGGGTGCTAATAGCATCTAGTGGGAAGAGGCTAAGGATATTGCTGAATATTTTACAGTTTACAGGATAGCCCTCAACAACAGAATTATTTGTCCCAAAATGTCTGTAGTGCCATGGTTGAGAAATCTTACCTCATCCTCCTTACTTGGCCAGTTCAAGAAATTCATTAAAATCTAGGAGTCTTAACTGCTCTTTAAAAAGACGTTCAACCAATCATCCTATTTTCCCCCTACATTCAGCCTCACTTACAGAAGCACCAGGTGCCACCAATTCCTGATAGATTTGGGTATTCTATACAAATTTTATTGTTTCTTAACTTCTTTCTTTGATGGCTCATGATTCAACTTTCTTGACCTGTTAAATCAATGTTACTTTGTACCTTCCAAATTATTCTCCTGCCTTTGACCTAAGTTTATTCGTTCTTTTAAAAATCCTTTTATTTTTCACTTTATTGGTGTTTCTAAAGTAAATTCATATATTCAGTTTGCCGTCTTTAACCAGAATCCCTTTGTATTATTTTTATATGTGGCCATTTTGTTTTATAACCATAATTCCCAAAGGTGTTTAATCTTAGAACTAAACCAGTCATTCTTAAAGTGTCCTGGATCCAGTAGAATCAGCACAATAGGAGACTTACTGGAAACACTGACTAGGGCCTAGCATTTTGTTTTAATATGCTCTCCTGGTGATTCTCATGGATAATAGTTTGAAAAGCACTGTTCTGTACTTAACATGGATTCAAACTCAAAGCATTCCTTTTCACCATTTCTTCCTTCTCCCAGTTTTTTTTTTAAATTATAATGTCATCTCATAATTGACCAAATTTGGTTGCTTAATAGATTTTTCAAAAAAGATTCATGAATGATGAAATCTCTGAACTTTTTCATATTTAAAAATTCCTCTTGCATTCTTGAGAGACATTGTAGACTGGCATAATAGTATACTCATTTCCTTCAGAACTTTGTATTTATTTCTATGGATTATGTTCTGTTTTACCTGCCTTGATAGCCATCCACTTCCAGCACATCTCATACTCAATTGACTTGTTTCTTCTGCCTGAGTATCTGAAGAGTTTTACTTATCTTTGAAATTAGTTAAGTCTGTTATACTTTTAAGTCTTTTATCACTTATTTTCTTCTGGATAATAGTATTCTTTGAAAATACAGATTTATTTCTTCATCTAAGGAAATTCTTATTGTATTTTATCTTTGAATGTCCTTTTTTGCTTCATTTATTTTGAGGATTCTCTCTTAAGGGTATGAGTTACTTTCATGTTACATTGTTTTTGTTTTCCTTCCATAAAATTTTTCTGTTAATTTTTTTAGTTGATACAATTTATGTAAAATTCATGCTTTGTAGTTATATGGCCCTGTGAGTTTTGACAAATCATGTAGTTGTGTAACCACTACAGAATATTTGTCACCTTAAAAATTATGCCTACTCTATCCTGGACAGTCTCTGTTTTTTCTGTTTCCAGAGCTTGCTTTTCCAGAATGTCATATAAATGGAATCATACAGCATATATAGCCTTTTGAGTCTGGCTGCTTTTAGTATAATTAATTTGAGATTTATTCATATTAGGGTGTGTATTAGTAGTTTCTCCCTTTTTATTGTTGCATAATATTCCATTTCTTGGATGTACTTACCTAGCCATTCACCAGTTGAGGGGCATTTCCAGATTTTGGTGATCAAGTAGCAGTAAGCATTCCCATAAAGGTTTTTTTCTGTGACTATAATTTCTTATTTTGTTTACCTAAATACCTAGCAGTGAGATTGGTAACTCATACGGTAAATGTGTATTTGACTTACAAGAAATTGCCAAACTGATTTCCAAGATGGCTGTTGTACCAGTTTTCTTTCTCACTAGCAATTATTTTCTTCAAGTGTGTAACTTGCTTTTTCATTCTCTTAATGATGTCTTTCAAAGAGTAGAAGTGGTTGTTCTTTCTGTATTGATTTGCTTTGGAATTTTTGTCAAAAACCCCTTTACCATGTTTGTGTGAATCTATGTCTGAACTCTGTTCGATTTATTTATGTGTCCGTACTTTTGCCTAAAATATCCTATTTTGATTACTGTAACTTTAAAGTTAGTCTTGAAATCAGGTAGTATGAGTCTTCCAACTCTTTTGTTTTTTAAAATTCTTTTGGCTATTCTAGTTCTTTTACCTTCCCATAAAAGTTTGAGAAGCAGCTAGTTTGTTCTTACCAAACTCCTGCTGGATTTATGATTGGAATTGGGTTGAATTTATAGATTAATTTGGAAAGAATTGGTTTCTTAACAATATTGAGTCTTCCAATTCATGAGCCCAGTTTATCTTGCCGTTTATTTAGATCTTTGATTTCTTTCATTAGTGATTTTCTAATTTAAATCATTTAGGATCTAGTGTGTATTTTGTTAGATTTATACCTGTTTTTGTTTAATTTCAATTTTCAATTATTTGTTGCTAGTATGCAGAAGTATAATTGATAACAAATTTATGGATCTTGTGTCCTGTGACCTTATTAAACTCACTTGTAGTTCTGGTAGCATTTTTGTAAGTTCTTTGTAATTTTTCATTTAAGACAGTTTTATGTGTGAAAGAAAGCAGTTTTTTTTTTTTTTTTCCTTTTCAAAGTATATACCTTTTCTTTCTTTTTCTTGCCTTGTTATATTGGCTAGGAACTCCAGAGTGAAGTCAGAATACAAGTGATGAGAACAGATATCCTTGGCCTTGTTTTGGGTCTTAAGGGAAATCATTCAGATTTTTACCATGAAGTATTAGTGACAGCTATAGATTTTTTTTGTAAGTGCCTTTTTTTAAAGTCAGGGATATTCTGTTTCTCATTTGCTGAGTTTTGTAGTTTGTTTTATAATGGATATTGAATTTTTTTCAAATGATTTTTTTGTATTTGTTAAGATGACCATAATGGTTTTTCTTTAGTCTGTGAATGTGATGAATCAATTTGATTGATTTTCAAAAGCTTAACCTGCCTTGCTTTCCCCCAGTTAAACCCTACTTGGTCACAATGTATTATCCTTTTGTATACTTCAAGAGGTTTATTTTTTAAGCAGTTTTAGCTTCACAGAAAAATTGAGAGGAAGATACAGGGATTTCCCATGTATCCCCTGCCGCCACACATGGATGACCTCCCACATTGCCAACATTCCCCTCCGGAGTTGTGCATTTGTTACAATTAATGAACCTACATTAACACATCATAGTCACCCAAAGTCTATAGTTTACACTGGGGTTCACTCTTGGTGTTGGACATTCTGTGGGTTTAGACATGTGTATAATGACATACATCCTTGATTATAGTAGCATACGGAATAGTTCCACTGCCCTAAAAATCCTCCCTGTGCCTTAACCTGTCCATTCCTCCACCCACTCCCAACTCCTGGTCTTTTTGCTGTCTTCATAGTTTTGTCTTTTCCAGAATGTCATACACCTAGAATCAAACAGCATGTGGCCTTTTCAGATTGGTTTCTTTTAGTTAGTAATGTTCATTTAATAAGTTTCTTCCATGTCTTTTCTAGTTATGTGGATCTATTTCTGTGCTATTTTATTCCACTGATCTGTTTGTCTGTTCTTTTGCCATACCACACTGTCTTGATTACTGTTGTAGTTGTATAATGTCTTGAAATTGGGTAGTGTCAATCCTTCAACTTTTGTTTTTCTCCATCAGTATTGTGTTGGCTATTCTAGGTCTTTTGTCTCTTCATACAAACTTTAGAGTTAATTTGTCACTATCCACACAGTAACTTGCTGGGATTTTGATTGGGATTACATTGAGTCTATAGATCAAGTTTGAGGAACTGACATCTTGATGGTATTGAGTGTTCCTAATTCATAAACATGGAATATTTGTCCATTTGTGTAGTACTTTCATTTTGCTCATCAGAGTTATGCAGTATTCTTGATATCAATCTTGTATGTACTTTATCAGATTTATACTGTTTTGTGTTTTTGGATGCTAATGTAAATAGTATTATTTCAAATTCCACTTTTTCATTGCTGATGTGTAGGGGAAATCATTGACTTTTGTACATTCACCTTGTATTCTACAACCTTAAAATAATCACTTATTAGTTCCAGGAGTTTTTTTGTTAATCCTTTTGCATTTTCTACCTAGATAATGTCATTAGTGAATGAAGACAATTTCATTTCTTCCTTCCAATGTGTTTATCTTTTATTTTTTTTTTCTTGCCTTACTGCATTCTAGATCTTCCAGTAAAATGTTGAAAAAGAGTAGTGAGAGGAACATCTTTGCCTGATTTTTAATTGGAAAGCCTCCAGTTTCTCATCATTAAGGATACGTTAGCTGAAGGTGTTTTGATGATATTCTTTATGAAATTGAGGAAGTTCTCCTCTATTCTAGTATTGAGGGTTTTTGTCATGAGTGAATGCTCAGTTTTCAAATGCATTTTCTACATCTATTGATGTGATAATAGATTTTTCCTTTTTTATCCTCTTGATATGATGGATTACATTAATTGATTTTCAAATGTTGAACCAGTCTTGCATTTCTAGGATAAATCCCACTTGGTTGTGGTGTGTAATTCTTTTTATATATTGTTGGATTTGATTTGCTAATATTTTGTTGAAGATTTATGCCTCTGTATTCATGAGAGATACTAATCTGTAGTTTTATTTTCTTGTAATGCGTTTGTTGGTTTTGTTATTAGAGTAACGCTGATCTCATAGAATGAGTTAGGAAGTATTTCCTCTCTTTCTATTCTCTGAAAGAGATTGTAGAGAGTTGATATAATTTGTTCCTTAAATTTTTAGTAGTATGCACCAGTGAACTTATCTGGGCCTGGCGCTTTCTGTTTTGGAAGGCAATTAATGACTGACTAAATTTCTTTAATAGATACAGGCTTATTCAGATTGACTTTCTTGTATGAGTTTTGGCAGCTTGTGTCTTTCAAGGAGTTGGTCCATTTACCTAAGTTATAAAATTTGTAGGCATAGAGTTGTTCATAGTATTCCTTTATTCTTTTAATGTCCATTGGACCTTTAGTGACATCCCCTCTTACATTTCTAATATTAGTAGTCTGTGTTCTTTTTTTCTTAGTTAGCTTAGCTAGGGGATTATCGATTTTATTGATCTTTTCAAAGAACCAGCTTTTGGTTTCATTGATTTTTCTCTATTAATTTCCTGTTTTTAATTGCATTGCTTTCTGCTCTAGTTCTTATTTCTTTTGTTTACTTCAGATTTAATTTGCTTTTCTTTTTCTTGTTTCCTAAGATGGAAGGTTAGATGATTGATTTTCTATCTTCTTTTTTGGTAAATGCATTTAATGCTGTAAATTTCCCTCAAACTGCTTTCACTGCATCCCACAAATTTCAATAAATTGTTTATTTTCAATTCAAAAATTTTTTAAATTTCTCTTGACCTTTCTTTTGACCTATGTTTATTTAGAAAAATATGTTGATTAATCTCTCAGTATTTGGGGATTTTCCAGTTTTTCTTTGTTATTGATTTCTAGTTAATTTCATTGTAGTCTGAGAGCAGTCAGTGTATGATTTCTACTCTTGTTAAGTTTGTTAAAGTGTGTTTTATTGTCGAAAATGTGGTCTTGGTGAATGTTCCATGTGATCTTGAGAGGAATGTGTATTCTGTAGTTATTGGATAAAGTAGTCTGTAGATGTCAGTTATCCATTTGATTGGTGTTACTGAGTTCACCTGTGTCCTTACTGATTTTCTTCTTGCTGTCTCCATTTTTGAGAGGGATGTTGAAGTCTGTAACTGATAGTGGATTCCTCTGTTTCTCTTTGCAGTTTAATCAGTTTTTGTCTTGCATGGTTTGATGCCCTATTGTTAGCTGAATACATATTAAGAATTGTTATGTCTTCTTGGAGAGTTGGCCTCTTTATCATTATGTAGTGCACTTCTCTGTCTTGGGTAACTTTACTTATTCACAGGTCTACTCTGTCTGAAATTAATATAGCTGCTGCTTTCATTTAGTGTTAGCCGTGTGATTTCTCCTCATCCATTTAGCTTTATTCTGCAGATGTCTTTGTATTTAAAGTGGGTTTCTTTTAGGCAACATAATTGGATCTTGTTTTTTGATCCACTATGACAGTATTTTTTAATTAATACATTTAGAGCTTTGATCTTCAACATGATTATTGATTGATTTGAGTTAATATTTATCATATTTGTTACTGTTTTCTATTTGTTTCCCTGTTCTTCCTGTTTCTTTGTGTGTGTATGTGTATCTGGTTTTAATTGAGCATTGTATGTAATTCCATTTTCTCTCCTTTCTTAGCATATCAGTTATATTTTTTTACCTTTTAAAATTTTTATTTATTTTTGCATTGTTGCCCTATTTCGTAGTCCATTTGGACTGCTGTAACAAAATACCACAGTATTTTGAGTGACATATAAACAACAGAAGTTTATTTCTCACAGTTCAAGAGGCTGGTAGTCCAAGATTAAGTGCCTATGGTTATCTTTTGTGTCTGGTGAATGCCCTCTTCCAGGTTGCAGTTGGCCAACTTCTTGCTGTGTCCTCACATGGTAGTAGGGTTGAGGATCTCTCTAGGGCCTCTTTTATGACAGCACTAATCCCACTCATGAGGGCTCTACCCTTTTGATTTAATTCCTCCCAAAGGCCGTACCTCCTAGCATCATCACGTTCTGCATTAGATTTTCAACATACGAATTTTGAGGTGACACAAATATTTAACCTATAGCATCCTAGAATTTGCAGTGTATATTTACAACGAATCCACTTTGAAATAACAATATACTCCTACACTACACACTTTGGTATAATGCTGTACCACTTTACGGCTAGTGTGAATACTTCATAATAGCAAAACAATTCTAATTCCTTTCTCCTGTCGTACGTTACTGTCGTTCATTTCACAAACATCCGTATGTGTACACAAGTATATGTATATAGACTTAACATATTTATATGCATACATTATTGAAATCACTTGCTGTTGTTACTTTCAACAAACATGTTAGTTCAACTAAGAAGAAAAAGATTATTTTTAACCTCTACTTATTCCTTTTTCGATGCTCTTTCCTTTTTTGTGTAGATTAGAATCTCTGGCCTATATTATTTTCCTCATCTCTGAAGAACTCTCAACATTTTTTGCAAGGCTGGTCTACAGTTTGACAAGAAATTCAATCAATTTTTGTTTGCAAAAGTATTTCTCCTTCACTTTTGAGGGATAATTCTCAGTATATAGTACTCTAGGTTGGTGTGGTTTTTTCTCACACTTTTAAATATTTCACTTTACTGTTCTTGCTTGCATGCTTTCTGAGGAGAACTTGAATGTAATTCTTACCCTTGTTTCTGTGTAGGTAAGGTGTTTTTTCCTCTGGCTTCTTTCAGGATTTTTTTCTTTATTTTTGATTTTCGGTAGTTTGAAAGTGATATACTAATTGTAGAGGTTTTTTTTTTGTTGGTAGTTTGGGTTTTTTGGGGGGCAGTGGGGCATAAATGTCTGATGTTAATTTGGGAAAATTCTGGGTTTTTTTTTTTTTTCCAAATATTCTGTTCCTTTTTCTCTTTCTTGCCCTTCTGGTATTTCCATTATATTATACCTTCTGTAGTTTTCTTGCAGGTCTTGGATATTCTGTTGAACAGAGTATCAGTCTTTACTCTCTCTGCTTTTCAATTACTGGTGAGATAACCTCAGGCTCAGAAATTATTCCCTCAGCCATGTCTGCATTCTTTATTTCTGTTACAGTGCCTTTTATTTCTAGCTGTTCTCTTTGGTTCTTTCCTAGGATTTCCATCTCTCTGCTTCTTGCATGCTATTTTATCCGTTAGAACTCTTAATTAATTATTAGTTGGTTTTTGGTTTTGGTTTGCTAAGTGCAGCACCCCTGCCATGTCTGGTTTTGATGCTTGCTCTGTCTCTTCAAATTATTATTTTTGCCTTTTGTTATGCCGTGTAGCTTTTTTTCCTAATAGCTGGACATGATGTACCAGGTGAAAGGAACTGCTATAACTAGACTTTTGATCATGTCATGGTGAGGTGAGGGGGAAGGAGAAACATTCAGTCATTCTTTAATTAGTTCTTAGTATTTTAGTAATCTTGTGCCTATGGACTGTGAACTTCACAAATGCTTCCGTTTTTTTTCTCCCCCACCCTTAGATGGGAGAAGATGGCTGGAATAGGCTGGAGTTGAGTATTTCTCTTCCCCTAGGTTATTTATCTTCTGATAATACCCCAGCAGGCTAGGCTCTATTTAACTGGTTTCTCCTGAGGCCAGGTGTTAAGAACAGAGTGTTCTAGCATATTTTTAAATGGTTACTTTTCCCCTCTGCTGCAAGAAGCATGAGGGAATTTTTCTCTCGTTTACTGTGAGAATCTGGTTCAACTCCTAGAGGAAGAGTTCACAAAATTGTGGGGGCCCTTTTATAACTGGCTTTTTCTGGAGTTTTAAACTCTTAGACTTGTCCACAGTGAGCCTACAGCAATTCTTCAGTTATAGTTCAGGTAGGACAGGCAGAAAACAAATAGAAAAATGGCAGATTTAAGCCCAAACATAATCAATAATCACACTAATAATGTACAAATGGGCTACACACTCTCAATTAAAAACCATTTTGTTAAGATTGCCTAGAAGATCCAACTGCATCTTTTCTAAAAGAAACCCACTTAAACACAAAGACACAATTGGTTAAAAGTTTAAAAAAAAAAAAAGGGAAAATACATACCAAGCTAGAGCAGTATCAGACTTGGTTCCCAAGTCAGTTTCCACCTGTGAGCTCCTTGCTCTAGTAAGCCATGACTCCCCTTACCCACCTTCACCTGTCTCTCTCCAGTCTTGGGGACAGTGACTTACCCTGTGTTATCACCTAGCTTATGGATCCTAGAAGAGTTGCTGATTTTATAGTCTCTTTGGCTTTTTACTTGCTGTTAGAGTGCAGTGATGATTTCCAAGTTCCTTATATGTGGATTGAAAAGTGGAAATCTGTATACTTTTTATATTGTTGATTTTGACTTGACAAGATATTAAGTACTTTTTCATGTTCATTAAGGATATTGGCCTGTAGTTTTCTTATGTCTTTGGATTTAGTGTCAGTGTCTTCCCTCTTCAGTTTTTCCAGAATAATTTGCAGAGTTCGTATGATTTGTTCTTTAAATGTTTAATAGAATTCACTAGTGAAGTCGTCTATGCTTGGGTAGGTTTTTAACTATACTTTCTTTAAGAGATACGGGCTATTCATCATATGTATTTCTCATTGAATGATTTTTGCTGGTTTGGATTTTTCATGGAGTTTGTCCATTTTATCTAAGCTGTTGAATTATTAAATAAAATTGCTCATACTTTACTCTTGTAATCCTTTAATGCCATGGGATCTGTAATAATGTCTTCTCTCTAATTTCCAACACTGATGATTTGTGTGTTCACTTTCTTGCTGTTTTTTATCCTGATCAGTCTGACTGTAGGTTTCTAAATTGTAATGGTCTTCTAAAATCATCTTCAGTGACGTTTTTTCTGTTTTTTACTTAATTGATTTATCTTTATGATTTCCTTTAGTCTGCCTGTTTTGGTTCTAATTTACTCATTTAATAAAGTAGAAGCTCTAATCATTGGTTTGATATGTTTATTCTTGTCTAATACAGCCACTTAATGCTGTAGGTTTCCTTTGAACACTGCTTTAGGTGCATCCCAAAAATGTGATATGTTATTTTCATTCTGTTTAATTTCTTTTTTGATATCTTCCGCCTGGAGTTTAATTACTACGTTACTTAGTTTCTGGAGCTATCTTTCTGTTACTGATCAGAATTTAATTCCCTTATGGGCCAAGAATACATGTATGATTTGAATCATTTTATATTTATTGAGATTTGAGATTTGTTTTATGGCCCAGAATATGGTCTCCTTTGGTTAAGTGTTCTATGTGCTTTTGAAAATAATTTTTACTCTGCTTGGTTAGATGCAGTATTTCCTAAAGATCAGTTAGGCACAGTTGATTGATAATGTTGTTCAAGTTTTCTATATAGTTGTTGATTTTTGTTTTGCTATTTCAGTTAAGGAGGGAACATAAGTATAGATTTGTTTGTTATGCTTTCAGTTTTGTTAATTTTTTCTTGATGCATTTTGAAGTTCTTTTTAAAATGCAGAAATATTTAGGATTGTATGTCTCCTCCCCGAATATTCCATATCTCCATGTATGTCCCCTTTTCATTATAAAGTGGCTTCCTTACCCCTAGTAAAATTCTTCGATCTCCTTTGTCTGATACTGCTCTAGCTTGGTATGTATTTTTCCTTTTTTTTTTTTTTTTTTAAACTTTTAACCAGTTGTGTCTTTGTGTTTAAGTGAGTTTCTTTTAGAAAAGATGCAGTTGGATCTTCTAGCCAATCTTAACCAACTGCTTTTTAATTGAGAGTGTTTAGTCCATTTGTACATTATGCGTGTGATTATTGATTGTGTTTGGGCTTAAATCAGCCATTTTTCTATTTGTTTTCTGTTTGTCCTCCCTATTCGTTGTCCCTTTCCCCTAATTTTTGCCTTATTTTGGGTTAATTGACCATTTCTTAGTATTGTTTTATATCCTTTGGCTTACTAGCTGTATTTCTTTGTTTTGCTTATTTAGAAGTCATTTTAGTTAGGGTTTATAGTATTTGTCTTTAACTTATTACAATCTACCTTGTATCATATCATATCACTTCATTTCTAATTTAAGAACCTTACAGTAGTAGAGTTGAATGTTTCTGCTTCTAGACTTTTTGCAGTTGTCACATATTTTAATTCTTTGTTATAACTACCCAGAATTCATTGCTGTTATTTTCGCTTTAAAAAGAGAATTATCTTTTAAAGTAACCTTTTATAAAAGAAAAATCTACGCTTATTATTTCCTTTGTTTATTTCTTTTGTGTAGATCCACATTTCTGTCTGGTGTAAACTTTGAAAGATTTCCTTCAACATTTCTAGTAGTTTAGGTTTGCTAGTTTTGGATTCTTTTTTCTATGCCTAAAAATGTCTTTATTTTGCTTAATTTTTGAAAGATTTTTGCTGAATGGAAACATCTTTACAGCTTTTTTTTGTTTGTTCAGTACTGACTTTTGGCTTGCAGTCTTTCTTACTAGAAATCTGATACCTTTCTTTGTTTCTCTTTATATAATGTGCCTTTATTCTTCCTGCTTTTAAGATTTTTCGGTTTATCCTTGTTTTTAAGCAGGTTTATTATGATGTGACTTGTGTGTAGTTTTCATTATGTTTATATCACTAGGGCTTTGTTGAGCTTCTTGGATCTGTGAGTTTGTAGTTTTCATTAAATTTAGGAACATTTTGGCAGTTACTGCCTCAAAAGGAAAGTCTCCTGTCTCTTTTCTCCTTCAGAAGCCCCAGTTTCACATACATCAAGCTGATTGAAGTTGTCTCACAACACTGATCCTCTATTGTATTTGTTCTAGTCTTTTAATCTCTTTTTCATTTTGGGTCACTTATTTTGCTATGTCTTCCGGTTTATTAATCTTTTCTGCAGTGTCTTAACAAGTACTTTTTGGTTCTGATGTCTCAGATGCAGAAGTTTGATACGGATCTTTCAAATTATCTTCCATGTCTCTCCTTAACGTGCTGTGTTTTCCTCTATTTGAGCAAATGAAGCACACTCACAGTAACATAAATCTGCCACTATTTATAATTGGATTCAGTCATCTGTGTTGTTTCCAGATTGGTTTTGATTTATTGGTTTTTCTCCTCATTATAGGTTGTATTTTCCTGCTTCTTTGCATGCCTACCAATTTCTTATTAGCTGTCAGATACTGTACATTTTACCTTGTTGGGTACTAGCTATCTTATATTTTAAGAAAATATTCTTGAGCCCTGTTTTAGACATAGGTGAGTTATTTGAAGGTAATTTGATCTTTCAGTGTTTGTTTTTAGGGTTTGTAGAGTGAGACTGGAGTGGCCTATAGCCTTATGGCTGGTTTTTTGTTCCCTCCACTTCTGTGCAATAATAGCCTTATAACTCTACTCAAGGTCTCAAGAATTACAAGGTTTTTCCACTCTGGCTGGTAATACCACCACCCCGACATGGAGTAATTTAATCAAATGTGCACACTGATCAGTGTTTTGCTGAAGACACAAGTTGAAGCCTCTGCAGATCTCCAGAGCTCACTTTCCGCGTAGCTTTCTCCTCTCCATGATTCTGCCATATGAACTCTAGCTGCTTTTACTTCTCTGAGCTCTCAACTCTTCCCCAGCTCTGTCTCCTCAGCTCAAGTAGACTGCTGGCCTCTGGATTCCCCTCCCTGTACTGAAAACTGTCTGCAGGCAGAAAAATTGGATTAATCATAGAGCTCATGTTGTTTCATCTCTCAGAAATTAATATCGTACATTGTCTAATGTAATTGTCTGAAAACCATTGTTTAGTTACTTTTTCCCCATGGTTTAAGGCAGTAGGGTAAGTCTGGTCACTTACTCTGTCTTGGCCTGCATTTATTATACTTATCCCAAGCTTTATTTATCCATGAGTAATTTTGTTTTCACCTGGTTTTGTTTTGTTCCTTGATAGTTACTAGTTTTTTTTTTTAATTGAAGTATAGTTGATTTACAATGTTTTGTTAGTTTCTGGTGATTCAGTTATACATTTATATATATTCTTTTTCATAGTCTTTTTCATTATAAGTTATTATTAGATATTGAATGTAGTTCCCTGTGCTTTAAGCTTGTTTTTCCTCTTCTTATTTCTTAGCTCTGCATTCCTCCTTTTCATCTTGTTTGTTCTTTTTCTGTTTCATTTTTGAGCCCTCCTTTTGCTTCTTTTTCTTTTCTTTTTAGCTCAAGTGAAGCAATTTTGGGAATTTCCTTTTCTAACTGAGCTGTTTTATTTCAGACTGGATTTTTCAAATGCCTTGCTCTTTTTTTTTTTGTCTGAGTGGACTTGTTTGTTTTGCTGAAGTATGTTTGCATTGTTGTTGTGACATTTATTTCTGTCTTACTGAAATCTAGTATAAGAGGCTCTGATTCTGCTTTATATTGGTTGTTACAGTGTGTCTGGCTTCTGCAATACTCCCTATGGTATCTGGGTATGGTGGAGCTCAGCCTAGATTATGGTCAATGAGAATACTTTCACTTTCCCTTTCTGAGATATTGTTAAATGCCATTACCAGTGTTCACCTCTCCTGCTTAGGGAGATATCCTGTTCCGCTGGGATATACTACTAGTTTAGTGTCGAGTTCTGTTAGAGAATGCTAGGTAGCCCCAGTTGTTCACTTACCTTATTTTGCCTAATTCTATTAGAAATTTTTACTGTTATCACTGCCACCAAGTCAGAAAAGAGAACAGATAGGGATACCAGTTCACTTCTTTTCCTTCTGTGGGGTATGTCAGAAATCTGAGTTTTGTGAATTCACCAGCATGACTTCTGGGGGTTAAAGGGCAGTAGTTGGAGATCATTTTTCAGCTAAATTTTGATTGTTGCTGGTGATTTTTTTTCCCTTTGTTTTAACTGAGTTTATTCATTTTGCTTGATATAAAGGGCAAGCACTTTTTATCTTACTTCATTTTTCCTTTAGCCAGAAGTTCCTGAGTTTTATAGCTTAGAGGTAATATATGTGAACCAAAAACCGTTTGTTCCTTGGTAATTACTTTAATTCAGTCCGTTCTTTTCTGAGTAGATAGAATATAAATTTTCACTGTATCATTTTAAACTATTGATTTTTAATATTATTTTTCCTAGATACCATGCTTGTGTGGCAGTGCCCCGTGTTTGCTGTGCCGGTGCTGTCCTAGTGGAAACAACTCCACTGTAACTAGGTTGATCTATGCACTATTTTTGCTTGTTGGAGTGTGTGTAGCTTGTGTAATGTTGATACCGGGAATGGAAGAACAACTGAATAAGGTTAGTCTTTTTTATTTTACTGAACCTTTAGTATGTATATGCATAAAACTGCTTATGTATTGGAAACCGAATACTATACCAAGTAAGATAATACTTAATCCTAATTCTGGTCATTCATAATCTTTTAGGAGAATCAAATAATAAAAGGCAGCTCTTTAAATTCTATGAAGGTGGTACAGAAACTGCTGTGATAAGAGGAAATAAGTAATTCTAGTCAGGGAAATATCAATCACTGTGGGTCTCATGGAAAAGTGGATATTCTAAGAACGAGTATAACTTTTATATGCAGAGATTGAAAAATAGGAAGTAGAATGAGGATAGAAGCTCTTTGAGCAGAGTATGTATACTTTAGGAAGATTTATCTGATAATTTGAGTAGAAGGCTAGCAGTTAAGTGGAGGCTGTTGCAATGGTGTAATCAAGAAGTGCATAGAAGGCCTGAAATATATTTTCTGAATGTAGAATTGACTGAATCTTGATTTAAATATTGACAGTGGTAGAATCGTAAATAATAACCAGTTCTGATCCTAGATAACTGAGAGGAAACTGTTGCTATTAACCTAGGGAAAAAGAAAGAAAAGATGTTTTATTTTTTAAAAAAGTTTTTCAGGGAGTCAGGTTGTGGATGGAGATGGGGAAAATATAGTTTGTAACATGTTGGGTTGGGGATGCTGTGCTACATATGTGTGTGTATCCAGCAGGAAGTGGAAAACAGGGTTGTGTAACTCAAAAAAGAAATCAGGGATAGAGATGAAAGTTGAAACTGGCAGCGTGTGCTGAAGAAGACAGTGAGGAGAGCTAGAACTTTGACGAAACCTCTTAATGGGCATTGGTGGAGAAAAGGGAACCTCTGAAGGGACAGTGAAAAAAGAGAACCAAGAACCTGTTTTGTAGGCCTTAGAAACAGTTTTCAGAATGACAGGATAGTGTCAGTAAAAAAGGTAAAAGGGTGTCAGGATCAAGAAGTAGGCTTTGGACTTGACAACCAGTATATGTTTAGTGTCTTGGAAAAGCAGTATTTTTAGAGTGCTGGGGCTACCACGAGTGGGAGGGAGAATCAAACGGCTGTGAGGAAATGTATTCAATGGATATAAACTGCTGATTTGAAGAGTTTTATAATGAAGATAGTAAGTCTTAGCAGGAGGCTGAGTTTAAAAAAAAAATTTTTTTAGGATGGGGAGATTTAATCATTTGTATTTTGAAAAAAGTCATAAGAGATCTAACCCTTGAGAGAATGTGGTCAAGAGAAGGCATATGAAAGTTAGCTTTCCTCCAAGGAAAGATGAAAGACAATAGAAAATTTGAGGTTGAGAGAGAGTATTTATGTCAGGTAACCTCCATTTTAAAACAAAGTTACCTGCTTGGGGTTGGCTTTGGGGAAAGGAAAAATAGTGTAAGTTTGAGAAATGAGCTTATTACAGTTGTGAAAGTAGCATGGTTGTACATGGCATATACAGATGCTCAGTTAATGTTATTCAAATCCTGCGAGTCCTGGATATAAGCAAAGACAGACCAAAAGACGTTCAGATGGTTTTGTTATGGATCCAGTTGATCGTTGTTATGAATGTTTAGTTGGTAGATGTTAGTGCTTATCCCCAAATATTTCTGCTTCTCTGGTTTCTGAAGGTCCTCAGAGATTTGCATTTCCTAGAGTGCTTGTGATATGTAGGGTCATGTCTCTAGGACTGGTTAGTGAGTTATGAGTAGACGTGGTAACACATCAGCCTCTACTTTCTGATGCAAGTTCTCCTTTTCTGTCACAACCTGTACATCATTTGAGATGGTGGCTTCTCTTACAGCCTGGATTCTTTAGTTAAGTACTCAGAACCAATCATGTACATGTACGTGAGCAAGAATACACCTTTGTGGCTTAAGCCACTTATATTTGGAGATTGTTACTATAGCACCCAACCTAATATAGATGGTTGAATTAAGTTGATGCTGGGAATTTGCCAGGTGATGTGCTGATCTCATTTAAGGGCATGGGATAATTAGAGGTGCTAGTGAGTACATGTTACAAGTGAGTATGGATAAGTATATATTGCTGTAATTGTTAATTGTTGGGTTGGGAAGGGAGGTTTTAAGTGAGACCAAGAAAGAGCCTGTAGACTGTATAGGAACTAGCAAAAGGAGCACCTCCAGTAGCTTAAATATAATTTTAGTTTCTTGGTTTTAAAGGCACAGTTTAACAGTTACATTTTCATGTTGGGTTTACTTCAACATTTTCTAGAGGGTGTGATTAATTCTGATACATGTGAATAGTATATGTACTCTCATTTATGTCACTTAAAAATATTTTCTTGTACTCTGATTCCAGTGTGATTTTCTGAAATGGTTATCAGTCTTTTTCAAGATTTTAAGTTAAAAAATAAAAGTACAGCCAGCCATTTGTACTGTTAATCCAAATCCATTCACTATCAGAAATAACACTTGTAGAATAAGGGACCAAACTCAAAATGATTTTAAATAGCACTGGCTTTGAAAAGCCATCATTGTTCTCTCTAGTATTTAGAAACTGATTTAGTTACTCTAATTCTTTAACCTTTTATTATGTTTTTCTCTTATACATGTGATTCAGCATATCACAGTAGAATGCCACTTTAAAAAAAATTTAGAATGTCTCAAAGTCAAAACAAGCATCTACTTTAGGATTGGCATTTGTAGTTTATCCTGTGCTCACATAAAGTGAAAAAAGTTAAACTTCTATTTTTTGAAAATGTTCGTCTTGCCTTGATTACATTTTCAGCATAAACTGTAAAGCCAGCCTCAATTTTCTAAATCTTAAAAACTATTTGACTACAAAGAATTTTCATTTTTTACTTGAAAAAATTCTAGACCACAAATTGTTTCGTTTTTCAGATTCCTGGATTTTGTGAGAATGAGAAAGGGGTGGTCCCTTGTAATATTCTGGTTGGCTATAAAGCCGTATACCGTTTGTGCTTTGGCTTGGCAATGTTCTATCTTCTCCTGTCCTTACTAATGATCAAAGTGAAGAGTAGCAGTGATCCTCGAGCTGCAGTGCACAATGGGTAAGTTTCTGAATAAATGGAAAGTCTGGGTAGCCACTTCTAGTAATTTTGAGTCTGCCTAAAGAAAGTTTAAAGTAAAATAGACTTAAACAGTATGTAGAATTATTTTGTTACTCATGAATGACAAGGTAAGAAAATCCTCTTGTCTCTACTGGAGAATGTGTCAGGATGTGCAAATATAAATATTGAATAGTAACCTTGGGTCATTTATTGGTATAATCTCTGGTGCATAATGTTTAATATAAAGTTGACTCTTAAACAACATGGGTTTGAATTGTTCAGGTCCACTTATGTGCAGATTTTTTCCATAGTAAGTACTGCAGTACTAGATAATCCATAACCCATGACTTTGAATTCACAGATGAGGAACCTCAGATACAGAGGGCCAACTATAAGCTATATGTGGATTTTCAACCATGCAGAGTTGATGCCTCTAACCCTAGCATTGTTCAAGGGTCAACTGTATTTTCATCCTAAAAAGATTTACCACATTTGTGACTAATAATGAGGAGCTTATTCCTCCTCCTCCTCTTAGCTTTTAGTGGACCAGTCTCACTACCTAAAACTGAAATCACTTCCTAAGATCCCCCCCACCCAATTGCATCCAGCATGAGAAACTTTATTCCTAACAAGGTGACTGATTGATTTTCTAAATGGTTGTACTGGACAGCTTGGACAGTTTTGAAGGTTTTGAATTTTATCTTTTTTCCCCCCCATAAACTAAATATTTTTTAATATCTGCTGTTGCTTATCTGTTAATATATGCTACCAAAGAGAGGAAGAATGAACAAGTGAAATGTAGATATTAAGGAAAGAAAATGTGCTGTGCTAGGTTGATTTTATTTTATTTTTTTTGTTTCCTTAGTCATTGGTTGTTTTTGGTTTTTAATTTAATTTTATTTTTTATCTTTTTAATTGGGATACAATTGACATATAACATTGTGTTAGGTTTAAATTGTACAAAGTATTGATTTCATACTTTTATATATTACAGTATGATTACCATCATTGTTCGCTAACAACCCTAACACATCACATAATTATTTGTTAGTTTTGTTGAGAACAATTAATATCTAGTCTCTTAGTGACTTTAAGTTTGGATTTTGCAGATTCCACCTATTAGTAATATCATACATTTTTTTTTTTTGGCTTATCTCATTTAGCATAATGCTCTCATATTCCATCCATTTTGTTACAAATGGCAGGATTTCCATCTTTTCTCATGGCTGAATCATATTCCACTGAGTATATATGCTATAATTTCTTTATATACTCATCTGTTGACAGACACTTAGGTTGTTTTTATATATCGCCTATTGTGAATAATCCTGCAGTAAGCATGGGTATGCATGTATCTTTTCAGTACCCTATTTTCAATTTCTTTATTTAGAATTAGGCTTGCTAGATTATGTGGTAGTTCCATTTTCAATTTTTTGAAGAACCTCCATATTATTTTCCAGAGTGGCTGAATAGTAGACATTTTCACTAACAGTGCATAAGGGTTTGCATTTCACCACATTCTCACCAACACTTCTTGTCACCTTGATAACCATTCTAACAGGTATAAGGTGATGCTGTCTCATAAAGGTTTTGATTTACATTTCCCTGATGATTAGTGATGTTGAGCACCTTTTTGTATGCCTGTTGGCCTTTTATATTCCTTCTTTGGAAAAATACCTATTTAGTTCCTCTGCCCATTTTTAAAGTTGGATTTTATTTTTTATTATTAAATTGTATGAGTTCTTTATATATATTGGATATTAACCACTTCTTTGATATATTGTTTGCAAATATTTTCTCCTGTGGATTGTCTTTTCATTTTGTTGATTGTTCCTTTTGCTCTGCAGAAGTTTTTTTATTTGATGTAGTCCCACTTGTTTGATTTTACTTTTGTTGTCTTATCTAAAAACTCATGCCAAGACCAAAGTTCAGGAAACTTCTTCCTCATTTTCTTCTTCCCAGTATCCATACCTTCCTGGTATCTTTCACGGTATCAGATCTTACATTTAAGTCCAATTTCATTTTTCTGCCTGCAATTATCCCGTTTTTCCCAAGACTGTTGAAGAGAATGTCCTTTCCCCATTGAGTGTTCTTGACTCCCCTGTCAAATATTAGTTGATCCAAAATGCAAGGGATTGTTGCTAGACTCTCTCTATTCTTTTATATTGGCCTGTGTGTCTGTTTTTATGGCACTACTGTTTTAATTTGGATGCTTTTTATTTCTTTTATGTTTTAATTACTATAGTTTTGTAGTATAGTTTAGAATCAGTAAGTGATAGTCTAGCTTTGTCCTTCCTTCTCATGACTGATTTGGCTATTTAGGGTCTTCTGTGGTTACATACAAATTTTAGGATTTTTTTTTTCTGTTTCTTTGTATATGGCATTGGAAATTTTATAGGGAATGCTTTGAATCTATGCATGGCTCTGGGTAGTATGGACATTTTAACTATTCTTCAGATCCACAAACATGAGATACCTTCCCGTTTGTGTCTTCTTGACTTTCTTTCATCAAAGTCTTGCAGTTTTCATTGTACAGATCTCTCACTTCTTCTAATTTATTCCTAGGTATGTCCTGTTTTTGATGCTGCTGAGAATGGGATAGTTTTCTTTCTTTTTCAGATATTTTGTTGTTCATGTATAGAAACACGGTTGATTATGTTGCTTTTTTTTTTTTAAATGACCTGCAACTTCACTGAATTCATTCATTAGTTCCAACAGTTTCTTGATTTACTCTTTAGGATTTTCTGTATATAAGATCACAGCATCTGCAGAGAACGACAGTTTTACTCTGTCCTTTCCAATTTGGATGCCTTTTATTTCTTTGTCTTAACCTAATTGCTTGAACTAGCCAGTCCTGTGTTGGGCAAGAGTGGTGAGAGTGAGCACCTTTGTCTTTTTCCGAATCATAGAGGAAAAGATTTCACACTTTCACCATTGAGTATGTTAGCTGTGGATTTTTCACATGTGACTTTTATCATGTTGAGGTATATTCCTTTTATACGCAACTTGTTGACGGTATATAATCCTGTTAATGTGATGTTGAATTCAGTTTGCTAACATTTTGTTGAGGATTTTTGCATCTTTAATCATCAGAGGAATTAGTCTACAGTTACCTTTTCTTGTCCCATCCTTGTCCAGCTTTGGCATCAGAGTGGTGCTGGCCTGGTAAATGAGTTTGGAAGTATCCCCTCCTCTTCAGTTTTTTGGGACAGTTTCAAAGGGATTGGCATTAATTTTTTAAATGTTTGGTAGAATTTACCAGTGAAATTATGTGCTCCTAGACCTTTCTTTTAGGGGAGATTTTTGATTACTGATTTAATCTCCTTGTTTGTTACTGTTCAGATTTTCTATTTCTTTCTGATTCAGTCTTGATAGGTTGTGTATTTCTAAGAATTTATCCAGTTCTTCTAGGTATCCAGTTTGTTGGTATAAATTGTTTAGAGCAGTCTATTATAATCCTGTGTATTTCTTCAGTATCAGTTGTAATACCTCTTTCATTCCTGATTTTGAGTCTTCTCTCTTTTTCTTAGTCTAGCGTTTGTCAGTTTTATCTTTTTGAAATACCAGCTCTCAGTTTTGTTGATCTTCTTTGTTGGTTTTCTGGTATCTATTTCATTTACTTTTGCTCTAATGTTTGTTGTTTCCTTCTGTTTCCTAACTTAGGTTTAGTTCTTTTTTCTCATCCTTGAGGCATAAAGTTAGGTTGTTTATTTGAGATCTTTTCATTTTCTTATTATATGCAATTATAAAGTTCTTTGTGTGCACTATAAACTTCTTTTCAGAACTGCTTTTGCAGCATTGCATACATTTTATTTTTTAAAATTTCCATTTTTACTTACTTTGAGAATTCTTGATTCCCTTTTGAACTCTGTGGGCCCCCCCCCTTTTTTTTTTCAGGAATGACTTTGTTTTCATTTCCATGTGCTTATAATTTTTCCAGCTATGTACTTGATGAATCGACCCCTTTATCATTATATAATAGCATTCTTTATGTCTTGTTACCATTTTTGGCTTAATGTCTATTTTGTCTGGTAGAAGTATGCCGTGCTTGCTTCCTTTTGATTTTCACTTGCATGGAATGTCTTTTACTATCCTTTACTTTGAACCATTTCTTAATCTGAAATGAGTATTGTAGGCATCATAGTTGGGTCTTGTTTTTTTATTCATCCAGTCGCTGTACCTTTTGATTGGTAAATTCACTGCATTTACGTTTAGAATAATTACTGATAGGTAAGGACTTACTAATGCCATCTTCATTCATTGCTTTCTGGTTTTGTATTTCCATTGGTTTTTTTTGTTAATGCCTGTTCAGATTAGTGATTTTCTTTGTAAATTGGTGGTATGCTTCTCTATATTCTGTGAATCTGTTCTAGCTTTTTGCTTTGTGGTTACCATAAGGCTTACTTAAAACATCTTATAGATAAAACAGTCCATTTTAAGCTGATAGTAATAAGCTGACTGTATACTAAAGTTCTACTTATTTATTCCTCCTCTTTTATATTTTTGATCTCACAGTTTACCTCTTTATATTTGTATACCTATTAACCAATTATAGTAGTTATTATCTTTTTAATACTCTTTAACTTTTATGCTGTAGTTAAGTAGTTAACACACCATCCTATTAAAGAATTATATTTTTCTAAATCTGTGTATTTACTTTGCCTGTGTGTTGTATGCTTTTGTATGTTTTCATGTCACAAATACAGTGTCTTTTCATTGCAACTTGAAGAATTCCTTTCACCATATTTTACAAGGCAGTTTTAGTGGGGGTAAACTTCTTGGATATTGACTGGGAAAATCTTTATTTCTCCTTCATACCTGAAGGATAACTTTGCTGAAAGTTACTACAAACTGTGTAATAGTCACATAAAATGTAGCTATTCTTCAAGAATAGCTCTTTAAAGAGTTCATATATGAAACTGGTATTTCTTTTGTTTTAGATTCTGGTTCTTTAAATTTGCTGCAGCAATTGCAATTATTATTGGGGCTTTCTTCATTCCAGAAGGAACTTTTACAACTGGTAAGAAGTCTTTTTTTTTTTTTTTTTTTTAATTGTGTGATGTTGATATTTTATAAGAAAATTGAAATAATTGTTGCCTGGCACTTAGCTATTTGTTTTGTCCTCCCCCTCTCCCCTGCCTCTGTTGGCAAAATCAAGCATTTATGTAAAATTTTATTTTCCCTTTTGTGCATTCATTGTGAAAATGAAATAATAAAAAATGAACCAGTCACTCATTTGTGGCTTTTTTCCTTTCAGTGTGGTTTTACGTAGGAATGGCAGGTGCCTTTTGCTTCATTCTCATACAGCTAGTCTTACTTATTGATTTTGCCCATTCATGGAATGAGTCATGGGTTGAAAAAATGGAAGAAGGAAACTCAAGATGTTGGTATGCAGGTAAGCTTTTTGTCTTGCAGAACATCTTCAAGATAGTTGAACTTTGATAGTGAAAGCAGATAATGTAGACTATGAGGAAATCATGATTTTTATGGTATAAATTTTCTGTGATGAGTTTTTTAGTTTAACAATTTGTGAGTGGCATTATATCATCAACTTTGTAGAGAGAGCTTTTGGCATGTCAGCCAGGAACCAGGAGATAATCCAGAAGACCCTGACTGGTGACAGTAGAAATTCCAAAGCCTATTGCTGAATGTTTGTAATTTACAGCCTTATTTAACCTGCCTACAGCAGATTGAAAGTAAAATATTAGAAGGACAAGGACTGCTAGAAATGAGCGAACAGTGGTACAATTCCTAAACATCAGCAAGCAGGAAAAATAAAGCAGCTCTGAAACATTTTATATATAAGTGCAAAGGATGTCTTATGTGTAACAGTAACACCAAAGAAAATTATTATAGTAGTGTATGTGATGTTTATTTACAGTGATGAGCTTGAGTCCTATGGTTATACTCTAAGATAGGGATTGACATTCAGATGCTTACAACAGGTGACAAAAACGAGGGAGGAGAACCAGGTTAAGTGCATTTTAAATCCTTGTGCAAATAGAAGAAACTGATGAATTAGAGAGTATGAAGGTCCTTATCTAAAATACATAGCTACTGCTCAGTTCCATCCAGTAGTTGCCTTGTGGAAATGTGAACCCAGTATTGCTTAATTTTTCTGATTTTTTTTCAAAAGAAGCTGTAAGTCTGGATTTTTATGTGAAATGATCTTGAGTTTCAGCTAAAATAATAATAATAATAATAATAATAATAATAATAATAATAATAATAATAATAATAATAATAAAAAAACCAGAATGAACGCTAAACTCAGCATGTCTGCTAGCTTCATGTTTTCTCTCTCACAACTAGTGTGTAGTATTTGATCTCAGTGTTTAAAATAAAGAGTTTGGTATTCAAGAAGTAAGTTTTAGTCATTTGGAACATCTGTTTATGTAGATTATTTCATTTTTTAACGGTAAGTGTAATGCAGGAGTTTGTTTTGTTCCATACTGTCCATACTGTATCCCCAGGGCCTGGAACTTTGTAGGCATTCAGTAAGTGTATGTTGAGTGGCTCCGCTGTCAGTGAGGCACATCTGCGTAAATACATGTATATTAAGCACACATTTGCACCCACTCTAAACTGTGTGTGATGAAGTTTACATAGAAGAAACTTATGTTGTCTCACTAAATAATAATGACTTATTCTTGCATAATTTTTTTAAAGCTTTTAGTTGATGAGGAAAAGCATCATTGTTTTGTGAGCTTAATAAAAATAATTCTTATGCCCTTGTTTACAACTAAACGATTATTGTTCTTTAAAAACCTTAAGTAATATTCACCTTCTAGTTATTTTTCTTAATTTTTAAAATAATGGCTAACATGTGAATGTGTTTTAGAAACTCTGTACTATAAGTATTCCTACTAAGAAAAATCATGTTAATATGTTACTGTCCTTGGAAATACAATAGTGAGCTATGTGTAAAGACTATTAAATTCTTCTTGTGATAAAGTTCAGAATTAATATCCTTACTTACCTGTATAATGCTGACACAACGTATGTTGCTTAAAATGTATTTGTGAATAAAATTGTTTTTAAAATGAATTAAAATGCTTAATTCCTGATATTTGTAATAAAGCCTAATTGTCCAATGCATTTCTTTCACAGCTTTGTTATCAGCTACAGCTCTGAATTATCTGCTGTCTTTAGTCGCTGTTGTCCTATTTTTTGTTTACTATACTCATCCAGCCAGTTGTGCAGAAAATAAAGCATTCATCAGTGTCAACATGCTTCTCTGTCTTGGTGCTTCTGTAATGTCCATCCTGCCTAAAATCCAAGTAAGATCTTTATATCATTAGTTTTTATGAAGCTTCTAAGTTTTCCTGAACCTTGACTGCCAACAGAATATTTTTCTGTGTTTGATTTTTTTTTTTTTTTTTTTTTGAAGGAATCACAACCAAGATCTGGTTTGTTACAGTCTTCAGTAATTACAGTCTACACAATGTATCTGACATGGTCTGCTATGACCAATGAACCAGGTATGTTTTGTTTGCTTGGATTTATTTCCTGCAGCTTTTCTTTTTGTCCAGGAGAATCAAACTCCTGGAGGGGAAGTAATACGATTTTCATCTTTGATGTGTTGCTGTGTTTTTTTCACTTAGTTTTGAAAGAACTAAAAAAAAAAATTATATGAAAATTGTAAGAAATATACCCAGTTTCTACAGTGCATGTGATAATGTATGTAGAAAGAAATAATAGCTGTTAAAATGCTTGTTGATTGAATTGTAAACAGTATAGTTTTGTGTTTTTTTCCACTAATTATTAAAGTTTTCTTTTTGTCTGGAACTACCTTGCAGGTGAATATATTTTGTCTTTGTAATCATTTTATAAGCTAGTAACTTTGCACTTCATGGAAGTAGACACCCATGTATGTCATTTGTGAGATGAGTGAGAATAATAACAAATTAGTGAGAATAATAACAGATTAGTGAGAAATTAATTATAGTTGACTCTCGAACAACAAGAGTTTTTGAATCGCACAGGTCCATTTATACATGGATTTTTTTCAAAAATATGTACTACGGCATTACACGTTCTGAATTTGGTTGAAGCCATGGATGCAGAACTGAAGATACGAAGGGCTGGATACAGAGGCCGACCGTAAAGTTGTACATAAATTTTCCACTTGGTGGGGAGTTGGTGCCGTAATCCCCTCGTTGTTCAAGAGTCAGCTGCATTATTTTTTGAAAATGAAGAAAATGGTCTCTTTTCCTCAAAGTAAAGAAAAATTATAAAATGTTTTCTGAATCTCATTTCATATAGTTTATGAATTTCATAGGTGCTTTTTCACTAGTTGGAGAAAGGGGTTTTTTTTTTTTTTTTTTAGTATATTAGAGAAGGCTTCCTTACTGTTTTTGTAAAATAAATGTGTAGAAAAAAATAATACTAAATTGCTCTAGGGATTGTCCTTACCTGAATGGCTTTTAGATAAGAATCATTTTTCATTAATAAGGTGGCTATTGACATATCTGACTTTGTGGGAGGGAAAAAACATATCTGGGACACTTAAGTGAATATAAACCCCATTTTAATTCTTTCTTATAAGAGTTAAGAAGCTGAATAGGCATTAGGTCATTATGACTTATTTGGTCATTTTCACAGACTATTTGCTAAAATACTAATAACTGGCTTTATGTGTTTGCTACCTTGCTTTATAGCAATGTATTTTGAAAAATTGATAAATTTCATAAGCTCACTATTGTTATCACAGTATATAGTAGAAAGACAGTGTTTTAGTTTAGAATATCTGAATTTTGTTCTTAATTAGTTTTTATACTATTCTAACATTTTAATTTGACCTTAACTTACATTGCAGAAACAGACTGCAACCCGAGTCTACTGAGCATAATTGGATACAATACAACAAGCACTATCCCAAAGGATGGGCAGTCTGTACAGTGGTGGCATGCTCAAGGAATTATTGGACTAATTCTCTTTTTATTGTGTGTATTTTATTCAAGGTAAGAAAAATTACGAATTTTATTTTTTAAGGAAGTCCTGCTATTCATTTATGCATCTTTTGTTTAAATGCCCTTTTTCCTTCTCTAAACTGTCATTCATGCAGCATCCGTACTTCAAACAATAGTCAGGTTAATAAACTGACTCTAACAAGTGATGAATCAACATTAATAGAAGATGGTGGAGCTAGAAGTGATGGATCACTGGAGGAAGGAGATGATGTTCACCGAGCTGTAGACAACGAAAGAGATGGTGTCACTTACAGTTACTCCTTCTTTCACTTTATGCTTTTCCTGGCTTCACTTTATATCATGATGACCCTTACCAACTGGTACAGGTACTTACATTTTATGAAAACTTTGCTTGTGATAATACTGGTGGCTCTTCTGTAATTCTGTTGTAAAACATGTGTAGAGTGTATTTCAAAATTCACAACTAAATAGTGAGATCAGTGTGAGAAGGCAGACTTTTACTTTGTTGCTTTAGTTATAGCAATCATTGAAAAACTTCTAAATCTTGCAGGAAGTTTTATGAAACACATTCTTAGGCAAATACATGTTGACAGTTGATCCAACAAATGTTTTCTTTTTAATACTGATTGTAACCAGTTCCTAACATAGTGTAGTAAAAGATACCTGTCTTGTTCTGTTTTGTTCAACTTTGTCATTAAAAGCTCTGAAGATTTCAGAATTGGGGTGCCTATACATTAATATAGATGGGTTCTTAGAACTCTTAAAAAAAAAACAAACGAGCTCTTCAGAACTGTAATTTAGGCTTCTTAAAAGTCAACTTCAAAACTAATAATCTTTTTTTGTTAAGAGGAAGGTAGCAATTTATGTTTTTAAAAATTCTAATTTTGTCCAAAGGATTACTGAAAGATTTAAAATTTTCAGTTGAACTCTATGGTTTGGGCAGTTCTATTTTTAATAAAATTTAATGCATAATACCCTTAACAATTTGTAAGAAGACTTTGAATACCAGCAAAAGATGTAGAAAAAAGATTATTCTTTGCCTCATTTCTTTGAGAGCAGCCTTTACCAGCATTTATTATTGAGAAAATATGTATTTAAAAATTTCTACACTGCAGCATATTGAGGTACAAGAATCCAAATAGCTCTCAGTAATTCACAGCTTTGGCTGTCAGGTAATAGTAAATGTTAAGACTTTTAAGTCAAAAATATTTTTGGTACGTTTCATTAAAACAAGAATCAGCTACATTTGGGATGGATTTCCTTCCCAGTTTCTTAAATCTGAGAAGGTGGATGGGGTTCCCACGTATACATCTTGAACGAATTATATTCTTTACACACGTTAGGGTTGGTAGGTCTTTGTTGTAGCGTCTTATTTATCCAGAGGTCACACTCCATTTCTCTGCTATCTTGTAATTACTGAGCCAGAAATACATAAAGATTCTGAGTATTACGTAAAGGAGCTACTTTAGAGGGCTGTGTCCTTTACTCCTTGAAAGAAAGTTGATTGTTTGCTTTGTAGCTGTCAAAGTGGTAATGAAAGCAAGGCAACAGATGTTAGTCCAGCAACGATGTATCTGTTACCACAGATTACATACAAAGAACACTTCTGAAGTAGTGAAGTTTAGTGACTTGATGACTGATAATCCAACCTCCCTCCCCCCTTTTTGTTGTCCTTAAATTTTAGGTATGAACCTTCTCGTGAGATGAAAAGTCAGTGGACAGCTGTCTGGGTGAAGATCTCCTCTAGCTGGATCGGCATCGTGCTGTATGTTTGGACACTGGTAGCACCGCTTGTTCTTACAAACCGTGACTTTGACTGAATGGGACTTCTGGCATGAGGGTCTCGCTTTGATCATCACTTATTTGAAATTAACAGTATTCCCAGCTTTCGTAAAGTTGTGTATGTGTGTGTTTCCCATGTAACTTCTCCAGTGTTCTGGCATGAATTAGATTTTACTGCTTGCCGTTTTATCCGTGGTAGTCTTGCCGAGCGCACTGATGTGTGTATTAGAATGAATCACAGAGGGTTTTGTGAGTATGGTGGTTAAGTTAAGAGAAGTGGACGTTGTTACGTTTATCTTCTGCTCTGTACCTGTAAAAATAAGAATAGAAACAACTGCTTAACAGTTTGATTTTTAAATTGTTAGAACTTAAGCTGTTTTAGAAAATGATAGAAACGTATGGCTGCCTTTTGAAATATTTGATGCCTTGCCCTACAGGAGACTGCAAAGAATGTGGCTGTTCTAAAATTGTATAAACAAGTCACTTAAATGCCAATTTTCTGAAAAATTTTTTCAGGTTTTTCCCTTCATATGAAGATAAGGAACTTAATACAGGTATGGAGTGTTTGACAACAGTGTATGTAGTTTATGATGGAGATTGAGACACAGTTTTCAAAGAAAGTCAGAGTATCTGCTGATGGTGGGTACAAAATTGAAGACCCAGTAGGTTGTAATGTTCCCTGGGTAGGGATGGCCTTCCATACCTACATAGTGACCTTCGTTTTTGTCGTGACGAACACATGCAGATGTGTTTAGTGCATTCAGTGGAGGTGTTAGGAACTCTGAAGACTTTAGACAAAAGTTTTGAGAAGGATAATCATGCATTAGAAAGAGGTTGTTGAGAATCACTTTGAAAGTGTGTTTTGAAAATCAGAGTTGGTAAATTTTTGACAGGACAGGAAGAAACTGCAAAATTGGCTTCAGTAGATACTTAGACAAAATCTATCCAGTCTTCTCATTTTAAAAATGAAGAAGCTGAAGCACAGGCTTAAACAGCTCAGCAGCAGCAAAGCTGGGAAATCCCAAGTCTGTCAAAGTAACTAGCATTCTTTCTGGCATTAAAAAATAATTTCTCTTCAAATACATGCATAATAGATTTTACACCTTGTGAGTGGTGGATGATTTATGTGGTGTGACTTGCTGGTGTCCAGCATGCCTTCTGCGTATAGACTGAGGTCAGGGGAGTGATGGAGTGCTGTAAACTCCTGCTTACAGTGCACTGTACAGTTCAAAATGCTTTTGTATTTGCTGCCATCTAATTGAAATATATAGGTTATTATAATCTTTCACCCTGAAAATCAAGCAGTATCACTGTTAACTTAGAAACTCTTAGTTACTTGTCATTAGTATCTTAGTGAATATTAAAATGTACGTTTACTTTTAAGGTATTTATTATTGTAAATGAAATATAACAATTCAGTTTAATTCTCCAACTTTATTCTGTATTGATATTGTGTTCTGTGATTTTGAATGGCTGTGTCCTATCCTTAAATAAAAGAATTCAGAGAAAGTTTGTGGTGTATTAATTCTTTAGCAATTCAAATCTAGTTGCTGTAATACTCAGACCTACTTTCTTCTTGTGTATAGAAGAACCTGGCAGTAGAGGGTTAACTGACCATTTTCTGTCCTCAAAAACTGAATTGTTTTAAAGGTGGTATTCACCCTTTTGGTCCTCTGAAGTAACCCCATGAAGTTGGATCTCAGGGTAATTAGTGATATTCTCCAAGAACCTTCAGGAGGTGGACCAGTTAAGTTTGGAGATTTTTTTTTTAATTGAAGTATAGTTGATTTACAATGTTGTGTTAGTTACAGGTGTACAGCAGAGTGATTCAGTTATATATATTCTTTTTCATATTCTTTTCCATTATAGGAATTATACTGAGTATACTTCACTGTGGTATATAGTATGTCCTTGTGTTTATTTTATATATAGTAGTGTGTATATGTTAATCTCAAACTTAATTTTGGAGAATATTTTTAATTCATTTGATAGGAAAAAAAAAATCCCTGGAGGACACAGCAAGTGTAGGACATCTTAGTTGCCAATTGATGCTTCTTTGACACTTAAGATAGTGTATAAAGAAATCCCTTACTAAAAAAATATAATACAGTGCTCTATTCCATCTGAGTTGTCAAATTCAGTCCTTTTTTTTTTTTTTTTTTTTTTTTTGTTCAATAATTCATTTGAAGTGGTCTGAGTTTCTCCAATGCCTATAAAACTCTTGGGTATTTACCCAGTGAAGTAAGTACTGTTTAAACAAAAACCTGTATGTGAATGTTCATAGCAGCTTTATATGTAGTAGCTTAAACTGGAAATAGCCCAGATGTGCTTAAATGTGTGAGAGTTTAAAACTCAGTGGTACGTCTGTGTAATACAGCAGTGCTACTTAACGGTAAAAAGGAGGGAACTGTTGGTATATGCAGCAACTTCAGTGGGTCTCCAGGGAGTTGTACTGGGTTAAAAAAGCGAGTCCCAAAAGGTCACAGAGATTATGCCATATATATAATGGCATGGTTTCTGTCATCCTTGATGATCTCTGTCATCCTTTCTAATGTTAACCATCCTTGCGGTGATAAAATTAATAAAATGGAGAACAGATTAGTGGTTGCCCAGAGTCAGGGGTGAAGGGAGAGATACTTCTGTTTGGGTTCAATGTGTAGTTTTACAAGAAATTGCCACTCTGTTTCCAGAGTACCATTTCATAGTCACACATTTGATGAATGAACAGTTCAGTTTCTTTGCATCTCACCAGCACTTGGTGTCACTATATTTTAGCCATTCTGATAGGAATGTTGTGAAAACTCACTGTGGCTTTAATTTACCTTCCCGAAATGGCTAATGATGAATAATTTATTTTCATGTGCTTGTTTGCCATCTATATTCTCTTTAGTGAAATCTCTTCGTTTCTTGTAGCTATTTGTTATTGGATTATTTTGATTACTGTTGAGTTTTGAGTTTTTCACATATCCTAGATACTTGTCTTTTGTCAGATGTGGTTTATATTTTTTTTTTCTTCCGATCTGTAGCTTTGTCTTTCCATCTTCTTAACAGGGTCTTTTGCAGAGCAAAAGTGTTTTAATTTGGAATAGCTTAGTTTCTTAGGACTTGATAAAAAAAATTGATGCTATTATACTGATACAAATTTTGGGAAAGAAAACCCCCTAAGACCTGTTCATCTCACTAAAAGATGTATTTCTGATTTAAAAAAAAAAACAAAACCTTAGTAACAGTTCATCAAAATTTGAACTATATTACATTAGTAAATACTAAAAACTCTTTAACAGATCAACCCTCAAAAATTCAGAGGCAGAACATGTTTGTTCACCCTTCACCTGAAGTCTAAAATGAATATCCAGGATTGCTGGGTGGTTCTCCTCTAAGCAGTAATTCAGGAAGCCAAGTTTATCCCTTCTTGAGTGTATAGTAGGAAGCCACATACTCCTCTGCATCAAGTTAGTAGAAGGGTAAAAGGTGAGGAAGGTTGCATGGCGGAGGTTTTCACAGACCAGACCTGGAAGTCCTGAACATCACTTCACCTGATTTATTAGAACTCGGTTACACAGCTTCCCTGTTTACAACAGTGGAAATAATCTAATTGCATGATAGGAAATGGTTCAGCAATCAATCAGTCTCTGCCACATACATTTATACTAGTTTGAGCAACTGTGTATTAATAATTGGACGTAAACTTTAATGTTTAGAATCTTAATGTTACAGGAAGCAATTTCAAATGTAGTTGCAAACGTGTGAGTAAATCGTCAGTGTATGACCTTCACACATAATAAAAGTAGAATAAAGTTCTTCAGAGGAAGTAGAATGGATGATGATGGATTATCAAAATCATTATGGTGTTTAGAGTCTTTTAGATACACTTAAAAGCATGTTAACAGTTCTACTTCTTTTAAAAAGGCAGTATTAACAATATCCTAAAGTCCTCCCAACTACTTAAACTTAGGATGAAAAATGTTAAAATCTCAATTTAGTACCAGGAGATAAGTTTTCAAAATTATTAAAATACTTCTAGAGCTCCAAAATATCCCCAAGGAGAAGAAACTTAATCATAGCTCATAAAGAGGACAAGAAGGATAAAGAAAGTCTCAAACTCTCTCTCCTCTCGGTTTCTAAACTTCACACCTTAACAACTTCGAGGAAAGTGACCTCTAAAGCTTATGAAGGAAACTACTCTGTGGTCTTGAATTAGTTCACCAGTACCCCAGCGTCAGAGCCAAGTATTTTAGGATCTGCTAGGGAAGGGTTTCTTGTCCCTCTGTGCTAGGCTTTGAATTTTTTAGTAAGAGAAGTTTCAAGATACTGAGAGAATATAGCCAATAGGAAGGCCGTCTTTCTAATTCATCATCAAACAGCCCTATAAAATATTCATATATTAGCTGTACCGCTTCCTGCCCTCTGCTTGAAAGTGGAATTCTTCAAGTGATAATGCCTGGCCTTGCATAAGTCTCTGTAATTTCTCTGAGCAAATGTTCCAAAGGGAGGAAGTGATTTGACTATTTTTCTTATCTACTCTCAGGGCAAAAATTGTAGGCCATTGGCGTCCAGTGATAATGTTCTTAACCTCATTTGGGACAATGAGAGGCATACTTCTCTCAGTTCTTCATTAGAAACAGAACACAAGTCAGTTTAAGTTTTCAACAAAAAAACCCTCTAAAACACATTAAATTTGGAGGCACCATATTCCTTCCTCACTGCAATACACAGTCTGTCTTCTTAGATGAGGCACAAAGGTCTTGTCCAGACAACAAAGTACAGTTTAAATCTGTGTATTTCCTATGAAAAGGAAAAATTGTCAAATGTGGATGTCACCTACAAAGAAGACACATAACAGACACTAGTATGCAACATTCATTATATTTATTTTACTAAATAGTATGCTTCAAAAAAAACACAAACCAGAAAACTTTTACTTAAAACTAGTCCAATGAAGTGGACAGGCTGACACCATCCCATCCCCTTCTTGTATGTGTACAGAGCTGGAACCGTATCAGAGCAAGCACTCAAGTACACTTTGCCTTTCATGTTGAACATGAACTTTTCTGAACCGAGAGACAAATGAAGTTTTACAAGATACAGGCACTTTATGTTCCCAGTTTTAAAAATAAGCTGAGTGAAAAATATTTAATAAAAGCAACTGGAACAGAGAAAGCTTTAGAAGTTCTACCATTAGTTATAAGTGACTTACACTCAATGCAAACAGACACAAACAAGTAAAACAAAAAGTTTAACTGGGGTTAATGAGCAAATATGTAAAAAATCCAATTTACTACAATTGGGGAAAATTGGCCATCTGAATCCAACTTAAAGATATGCCAATAATGTGATTTAACACATCAAATCTTATGTACCTACGTAGCTGAGTAACATCTGAAAGCTTTGCAAGAGTGTGGTTAGTGAGAAAAGCAAAAGGTGCTTTTGATTCCACAGTATCTGATTAAACGAAACAAAGCAATTTACAAAAAAAAAAACCAAGTACCAAATGATACTTTAAAATAAATAGTTCATCATTTTGATGAATATATACATGTAGAGTCCACTTCCTGGGGATTTAGCTATCTAAAAGTGGCATATCACTATCCAGAGGTGCAGGAGCGAGTTCACATAAATAAAACAGTGTGGCTTCACTTGCTTCAGCTTCAGTCAACGGCTCCAGGCGAACAAGCTTACTCTGGGTTGGTTCTGGGTCCAGGCTGCTATCCAGAAGCTCATCAACTTCTATGGGTTTGTCTACAGAGGACATAACTTCTGAAGAAGCTGTGCTCCCCTGTTCAACAGCAGAAGCAGGGTTCCCATCGAGGAATGCAAGAAGTGGAAAGGCAGTGTACTGGATAAGCTGCTTATCTATAATAAAGATTTGAAAAATGATCTTTTATCACCAGCTTATACAGGGTTCAACCTGAAGGTGGAAATAACAGAAGCAGATGTGCATATGTGTAATCACTACCCTTGTATCACCAAACAAGAAATATTTTGTGTCAGGTAAATTTAAAAATGTACGAGGCAGAAAATGTAGTCTTTTGTTCAATAATCAAGAAATGACAGTTCTTTCAGTTCTCCTAAAATTAATAGGAAAAAAAACACATGACAAACTTGAAGAACTATTACCACACCAATTCCAATTTCCTTTATATGCTGGAACCTTGATACTTGACATGCTATGCATAGAATTGAAACTAGTGCAATCTGTGTTCAACTGTGAAGCACGGCAAGACTTTCTTTGGCTAACAATAGTTTCTACATAGAAATCTTAATTAAAAAAACATCTATAGAAACTAATGCTACATTTATACTTACCTGTTTTGGGTTTAGATTTTCTCCCTTCTTCTGAAACTGGCTGAACTACATTGCTTTTGGTAGTTTCTAATCCTTTATTCTCAGACTAAAAGAGAAAAAATAATATAAAAATACTTGTCTCATATTTTATATGTTCCTGAAAATTGCAAAAAATTAAAAACTGGTACAGTATACGAATATTGGTACGTTATCTGAAATACATGGGAAGAGGGTGTGTCAGGAAAGGTGAACTAGAGAGAGAAAGATCTGAGTAAAGGTCACAAGACTGGCTAAGAAAACTACTGCTGTCATCAAGAGGATGAAACAGAACTTGAACTAGGAAGATAGTAAAAGAGGAAGGAGCACTTCAGCAGTAGAACAGACAGAGTTTGTCAAGGGTAGAAGATGGGAATGAATCAAATATGGCTGGTTTCAAACTACTGATTAAGAGATAATTCTTTAAACAATTAAACTCATTTTAAACAGTTTTGATTAAAAATCTATTACACATTTCTTTTCACTCACAAACAGTATCTAGCATACGTGAACATATTTACAGTAGCTCAGAATGACATGACAACCTTAAAGCTATGTATCCCTAACTGCCCCCCAACCCCCCAAAATAAAACACTACTATGTATCTCTGTATTTGGAAGCCTCAAAGCTGAGGTGGTGTTTCTTCATCTCCTTTTTGTGGCTCTTTCAGTTCTTTTCTGTCATTTAAATTGCTTCTTTCAACCACTGTCTTCTCTCCTTACATCTCATTGTAAGGGGATTGAATCTTTAATGCTAAGTTCTTCAGTGCTCTTTTCAATGATGTTCAAACTGAGGTGCTGAGGTTCACAATTTTTCCTGAACAGCTGTAAGTTCCACATATCTGCATGCTTGTTAAGTTTACATGGTGTAAACAAACATACTAATTCCTATAATTCCCCTGATTCATCATAAAACAAAGCAATACAACCTCCAGGATTCATAGATAATAATGTCCCCAAGATATAATAAAAACAACTTAAATTTTCCCCAAAATTTACATAAAAATATCATTTAGCATTCACAATAAATAAACATTAATGCAATAATACCTTCTTTATTTTTCTACTTCCTAAAATAGGTACTGGATGCCACTGTTGTTTTCCCAAAGCATATGAGAATCAGGATAACAAATGGGTTTCACCTCCCATGCAAATTTTTACTCATTAGTAGTGGCCACTTAGATTACTATACTGAGGAGTATAAGGCATCCTGATTCATTAGGAAGGAGTACTGAAATCCATGTCATATAATACCCGTCATGAGCAAGGGAATGACATTTGATGTGCCAATTATTTGAAAACTATCTGGATTCTAGAACTATGATAAAAACTCACTCTCAATTTTAATTTTTCTGTAGTATTGTGGAGCAATATGCAACTTACTGCTTAATTGCTATTTCTGAAAGCTGTTTTAAGGTTCTGGTTTTGGGAATAAGAGGATGATCCAAGAATAAAGAATGACTCACTGTCTAGCAATAAACAAACAGTAGAGAACATTCACTAAATGAACGCATGATGTGAGTTCATTCGACCTCAAGTAACATTCAATAATATCATGTGTACTGAAACACAGTGCTGCCATGGTCCAGATTCTTATACTGCACATCTAGGCAAACCGTGGTCCACATGCCAAATTCAGCATGCTGCCTGTTTCTGTCAGTAAGGTTTTCCTGATGCACAGCCACACTCGTTCTTTGTACTGTCTATGGCTGCTTTTGCACTACAACTGCAGAGTTGAGTAGCTGTGACAGGGAACACCTGGCCCTGAAAAACCAAAAATATCTACTACCTAGTCTTCACAGAAAAAGCATGCCAACCCCTGATATAAATCATCGAAATACTAAATGTATAATCAACTTTCTAGTTCAAAAATTCACAAATTCTTTCAACTTTAAGTTACCCAGGCTTAACTTTGAAAATGTAGAAAATCTGGTTAGGTCCTCAACACATGGCAATAGTTAGAAAAATTCCACATCCTCACTCTCATAAGTCATACTAATTGATATGTATTCATTTTCAACTACAAAGAACAAGAATAAAAATTAAATTTGACTCCACTAATCTAGAACTTACACAAATTTCAGAGGACCCAATTTACCTTTGTACTCAATGAAAAAAAGGGATTACTGAACAATATGGTGTAAATATACAAAACAAATGAAGTATATACCTATTCAAGGCAGTAAGCTATACAAAATAATAAAATGATTTTAATGTCTGCTCTAACAACTTCAAATTGTTCTTATTATTTATTAAAAACAAGTTCTAAAGAATTTGTCAACACTTGCTAATCCCAATTGTAGTTCCTATATGTTTAAGAAAATAACAAAACCATTACTTAAAAAAGGAGTCCAAAATCCATATGTCACTATTTCAACTCGCTTTACCTACAAATAGTATTAATCCCTAAGCTTTTATTGTATACTAATAAAATGAAGGAACTTATTTAAATATGGGTACCAGTAAGTTTTCAATAAAAAATGCTGAGAAATTGTTCATAGAAGAATGTAAAATGAAGACATAAAACATGAAGAAACCATATTTTAATAATTTTTCAGTGATTATCACTGAACATGCCATATTTAGTCAGGTGATCATCCCAGCTGAGGGCTGATTTCACACTGGTAGTATAATAGCACAAGGGACAGAAGAATTGGGCAATCATTCACCCCATTACCAAAAGCTAATTTTTCATCTAGAATTTTACTATCTTGATCACATATATTAGGTAATAAGACTATAAAATGCTTTTTGTAACTGGAAGTGATATTTATCGCTCTCTACTTACTAGGACTTTTTTCAAATTCTTACAGCTATGGGTCCTGAGCAACATGAATTAAAACTTACTTTTGTATTATTGATGTAATCTGTGGGATTCATCTGCACAGAACTAGTGAAAAGCTGAAAGACCAAACAAGAAAGATGATAAGTTTTAAAAATATTTTTAAAAAATTAACTGCGTGTTCAAAATTTTTATACAGCCATGTTGGGTGAAGAGATGTAGCTCCTGCACTAGGAAGTTTCCATACAGTAAAACAAGTTTGGAAGAGAAAAGCAGGAAAGCAGAAAGAAAAACAAACAAAAGCAGAGCAAGCTAGCCCATGCATCAGATGTTGTAAGAATTTCTATTCTATAAAATAGTGGGGTAAATTTCTTGAGACAAATGGTGGTTTTCCCCACCTCTTCTCTCCTTCATTTCCCTTACTTTTTTTCCTCCATAAATGCCTTTGGCCTTAAATGGCACCCAGGGCTGAGTTCCTTGCCCTGACACTGAGCCTTCACTGACTACCTGCTAAATTATGTGATAAATTTATAGAATCTGCTCTATGACAGTGGCCCCTAAATTATACCTCAAGTAGAGCCCTCAGACCAAATGGCATAACTCCATGTTGGTTCTTTTCACCTCACCTAGCAAGGGAAGCTATAAATGTTAAGACCACTGCTTACTATATTCCTCAGACCAACCAGTTTACATATATAACTTCTGTTTACATCATAAGCTTCAAAGTCATCCATTCCACAGGGATTTACTGAGAATCTAAGAAATAATTGACATCATGAAGAATACAAAGTGAAGACACTATTTCTGCTCTCCAGGAGCTTACAATCTAAAAGACAAGATAAGAGAACAACCTCAAATAGCAACATAAGATTGATACAATCCAGCATTATAATAATGAGAGATTGGGGGGTGCTCAAAAGTACTAAGGAGTTAAGAGAAAGAACACAGACACAGGCAGACACAGGATGAAACAAAAAGTCCTGATAAAGCTATGTGTCATGTATCAGTTCCTGGAAAATGGTTAGGACTTAGAAAGGAGAGGATGAAGGGGAAAGTACATTGCTATAGCTTTAGAAACAACAGAGAAGAAGGAATGGTTTTGGGGCAAGTTCTAGAAATAAGATGATTACAGAAAAGTTCTGAGTTGAATGTGGAAAGGACCACATTCTGCCAGCAGTAAGAGACTTGAGAATGGCCTGAGCAATGAAATTTACTGATTTTAAAGCATTTTAAGAGAATGAGCACACCAAACAGTTCACAGGGTAGAAAGAAATGCAGTGAGGCGCCTCTACCCTCTCTAGACACTGATTCCTCTCCTTAAAGTTCCACATTCACGGTAGCCCTAAAAACACCCCTAGCTCTTCCTTTTCTTTCCTTTAACTTTTCCTCCTTTCATACTACCTACTATCCATGAAGAGGAAGAGACTCAGTTCCTTAAGAATACAGAACTATATATACATCATTGCCAATCTCTACCAGTTCAGCCTGTCATCACCCCAAAGGCCTAACCAGATTTTATCCCTACTGAGAGTGGCATTTGAGGAGGACCAGCAGTTGTAAACTCCTCACTCCTCTGCCCTATTTCCCCCACCCACTAACTCACGGATACCTTCATGTATTCCCAGCAGACACACCGTCTGTGAAGCAGGAAAAAGTAAATCATATATGGAGGAGGAAGTGACAAAGATGGCTGATTCCTAAGGCCAGGTCCTTCCTGCTGATTCCACACTGGGTCACTCAGTACTGAACTCTGCAGCAAGAAATCCATGACCTCTTCAGCACACTTATTACTCACACACGTCCTTACCATCTTTGCCATCTCAGAAAACAAGATTTTTTATTTATGACAATACAGCATAATTCAAGGATGAAACAACGAAGGTCTCAGATGACAGAGGCAACAGTGGAAACAAAGTAGGGATGGTTTGTTAATGCTGTTTTGGAAAATACACAGTACTAGGTGAATGATGAGATAAAGAAATCAAGATGACTGTGATTACTAACTTGTGTGAGTAAAGAGAAATATGATACTACTACAGAAAATAAAGCTAAAAAGACAGCTAGTTTAGAGAATAAACAAAAGTCTGTGTTAAACACAAATAATTTAAGGCAAAATCTGATGATCTCAAAGGCATGGAATTAGAATTCAAGAAAAGTTTACCGTAAAAAATATTAAGAGCTGAAGATATACATTTGAGAGCAATCCTATAAACCAAATCCCTCCAGGGAGGGACAGAAAAAAGAAAAGAGGTAGAAAAAAATAGGATAAAAGACTGGGTACCTTAGGGAATATCCACAAGTAGAAGACAGCAAGGAAAAGAAAAGCTCTTAGAGGAAACAGAATGGTTAAGGAGACAGGAAAAGAATAAAGAGGTCCAGTACCTTTAAAATCAACAGAAAAAGTTCTGTTGTAGAAAATCAATACTGTTAAATAATAATAGTGTTAATTACTTATAATCCTTGCAAAAGCCCTTCACATTAGGCATTAGCCACATTTAATAGATGGGGATATTGAGCAAGACAGGTTCACTTTCCCATGGTTGAAAACATAGCTAGTAAGAGCATGAGCCAAAACTGGAACCCAAATCTGTCTGATTCAAAACAAACCTTCTTCCACTAGCCCACTGGTCTAATTTTGGGAGAAAAAAAAAGTTGCAGCCTACTTACAACAGATAAATCAAGAAAGCACAGGCTTTGAGTAAGTAAGACAATCCAGGATTTCAAAAGAAATACAGAGTGAAAAAGAAGTAACAAATACACTACTCATTTCTAAAGTTCTGTAGTAAAAGGATTAGAGAAGCAGAATGGTAACTGAGCAGGGCAACACATCAAAATGTTTTATAAAATGGAGATGATCTGTACCTATTGAAGGCAGTTGGGAAAGATGAAGGATAGAGATAGAAAAACAAAGAGGCAGAGGGCAGGTGTACAAATTGGCTTTAAAGAGGAAGTACTTCCTCTAAGAAGAAAGGATATGAGATTCCACAGCTTATGAGAGGACCAGGGCATGGTGAATTACTCTCTGTGAATGGGGAATAAGGAACTGGCTGGATAAGATCCTGAATATAAACGAACAGTAACAGTTCTAAATTTAAATTAAAATGACCTAGTTGATGATTGTGAGGATTTGTAGAGTCATAATTATAGGATCTGATTTCCTTCTTAGTGATCTAAGGGACAGATATTCTAAAAAGTCTCTGGATTCAGACTGGGGACAAAGACTGACAGAATCAAGAAGGGCTGTCAAGTTACTGTTCAAGTCAAAGTAGGTAATTAACACAGATGTTGAATTCACTTAAGAGGGTAACATGGAAAGGAAATCTTCAAAGAAGGTGTTATCTATCCTGGGAGGCACTAATGATTTAGGAAAAATGACAGTCATATGACACTGACAAACTGTAGCATCTTTTAATGTGAGACAAGTTGCATTTTAAGGTAAGAAATGCAAAGAAAAAAAAAAAAAAGGAACAAAAAACCTGGAACATGTTCACAACAGAAAACGGAAATAGAGAAAAGAACAAGATTCATCTGGATGAGACCAGGCCACACAGGAAGCTTTAGATAAGGGAGACAGGAACAAGAGAAAAGAGAGCGAGGAAGGCAGTTAGTGCCAAATATGATAGACAGAGATTCAAACTCGAGACAACATTGGAATCAAGTTCATACAGGTGGTAGTGAGGACTGGAGCAGGGGAACCTTAGGACTCAGGACATGAAAATTTTTTAAATATAGCAAATATAGTAACATATAATACATTTGATTGAAAAACATTAATTCTCAAAGGATTAAGAAGTATCTCCATGCTGTTTCCTGGATAAGTATTTCTACTAATTTCCACCGATTGCTAGTCAGTGACGATTTATTCTAGAGCAAAACAAAACACAGCAACAAGTCCAGACAAGACCTGGATTTAACAGCACTGTTGAATAGACATGATATGTTGCTACAAGGGGATTAACTGAACTTCTACTCAGAGACGAACAGTGATCACCCTCCTTCACTGTCCTGAACCCATCTGTTCATTCTCTCTGATAAACAAAACCATTCATTTAAAAAAAAGAAAGTGCAAAAACAGTGTAGAATTCAAGAAAATGATGCACTGATTTATAAATAATACACATAAATACACAACTGCCAGTACAGCAAAGAATATTCAAAGTACCTACATCAACCAGGAGATCTGGGTCTATGCTAAACTGTCTTCCTGACAGCATGGCTTGAAAGTCCTCTAAACTGCAATCAATACTGTCAAGATAATCCAACAGCTCAACCCTAAGGAAAAAAGATTAAAAGAAAATCAAATACTAGGTCTCTTTGGTTTTATGTTTAAAATCACACTGCAATCTAGCTAGGCAAAATATTCCTAGCAACTGCTGAATCCTTACCAGTTCTTAATCTTAAGATCCTATTCAGTATTCAGAATTTCAAAGAATTTGGTTATCAGAGAACCCAGAGCCTTTACACAAAACTTCAGTATTTACAGAAAAAAGGTTCTGCAATAACACAATCTGATTTATTTCTTCCTCTATACTATAAATTATAAAATGTTTAACCTCTTATTACTAGTTACTGCTACTGATTTCTAGTTTTCTTATGCTGTAAATTCCTTAATAGACATTGTGTTATTCCATAGTCTTGATAAAAACACAAATACACACAATCACACATTTTGTGGACATTCAAAAACAAGTATTTCATTAAAGAGATCTGAGGAATTGACAAGAAAATCCCAAGACTGCTCTGGGGATAATTAAATCTTTTTCAAAATATCATTTGCAGAGCTCAGCCCTGACCAAACAGAAAAAGGTTGACTACACACATTTATAATCTGAAAGGAAAATCACTCAAAGAGAAATAGAACATGTGAAGTAAACAAAGAAAGCAAATAAATTTAGACAACATTTAGATGAGCACTCACTTTCCCAAAAGATTGATGTTATCATTTAAAATGGAATCCATCATGGTAACAGGATCTTCTGTGGTCAGACTAGATGAGCCATTTAGCTGGACAGCACTAGACATGAGAGGGCTAGTGACATCACTGCCTGAACTTAATGATTCTCTGGCTGGTTCACTCTGATCTCCACTCTGAATGACAGGTGCATATTCATCTTCATTGTCATCTTCAACAATGACAATATCAGGGTATTGGCTACAGCTAGATCAGCAATATGAGAAAAAATCAATTACATTTTTCAGACCAATAAATTCATTCTATCCATCCATTCTCCATGGAAACTCTCCAAACCACCTATCAAAAGGATTAGTTTTCTTGTGTGTATAGCTTAATGACAAATATTGACACTTCATAAGATAAAAGATCACAAAGAATCAAACTTTAAAAATAAGAATTAATTCTCATTACTTTTAGATTGGGAGCCTTTTTGCTAGAGGGAGAGGGATATTTGGTTGAATAATTTGGCTTAATTTTTCAGTTCAATAATTAAAATATGAGTTAGATATAGTAGTTTTAAATTTAGTTTTAAAGTAGTTTTAAATTTAATTTTTGATAAGAAAAGTAATTAATATTTTCATAAATTTTATTTTACAATCTCCTTACTTGGAGGGATCAGACATAACATCCTCATTAGCTTCTGGGATAACTGGGATATTTTCTTCATCTGCATTATCATCAGTAACATCATAAATAATGATATCATCTGAAATCCGCTCCCTTGGCTTTAAACCTTCAGTCCTACTGTGTGGAACCTAAAAAATCAGATAGGAGATATATCAGAGAACTAAAATTATTTTGACTACCAAACAACATACCATTTAAAAATGCTAACTGGACACCTGCTCTTTGACTACATGTCAGAGATACAATGTAAACAAAACAGATATGTTCCCTGCCTTTATGGGACTTACACACTAAACTCGTATTAGAAGTACCAGTTCACAGATGTATGAAGTATATTATCTGCATTCCACCTATTTTTTTTTTTTTTTTTTTTTTTACTTACAAGGACCTTAAAGATGGCATGCCTCGGAATTGTGCTATGAAAAGATCTTCAAATTTTAAGGTATTTTTTATACCCAAAGAGTAAAAAAGTCTTGGGACTTCATCAGAAATCTCAAGCATAACCCCAATAGGCTGATGGGGATTATTTTATCTCAAGCTACTCTGTTAGATGCATGATTTATTCTTAGTCATTAAATGGCTTCATTAATAGGAGGAAAAAAACTCAGTTTGGCTTTTCAAGCAATGACTTTTTTAAAGAATTCAACTGCAGATTTATTCAGACCACAGGTACATAAATAAAAATATTCTCTACAGCATATTGAAGTTATTATTATAATGCAAAATTCTATAAATTTCAACACTAGGTAATTACAGGCAAAAGTAAATCAAGTTAAATTAAGAAATCTTCATCCATTTATAGCAGTCTTCAATCCTAATAACAGGTAAGCTTGATTAATTAAAAACAGTGGGAAGAGGAACCAGATGTTAGGTTAACTCTGATTTGCCTAAGAACAAAAATCTCAGTACTTTAATAATAAATATAAAGCAGTACTTAGGATTCTAAGATTTGAAAGTAACAATGATAGTCAGATATTAAAAGAAGTCTGGACTCAACTAATTTGCCACTGGGTGTAGGTTTGACAAGTTATCCAGAGAGCTTCTGAAACAGTGATGGTAAACAAAAATATTTTTTGAAATTGCTATAGTAAAAGAGAGTCTAATCTATACATATTTATAATAAAAGTTGGAAAAAAAAATCAATTGGCATGTGCATAATTACATTATCATAATATTCAATTAATCTCATATAGTAGTTAAGATGAACTAAATCTGCATGTTTAATAAATCTCAAAAGCAAGACCAAGTGAAAAAAGCCACATTGCAAAATGATATGTACAAAATGCTATCATTTATATGAAGTTTAGATATATGCAAAATAATACCAAATATTGTTCATGGATTCACACATTTAAAATGGCTATGGGAATGATAAATACTAATTCAAGACAGTAATTTATCTCTGGGTGAGAGGGGAGACTACAGAGGTTTCAAAAAATTGAACTTAGGAACAGGCAATTAAGAAAACTGTATTTGTAACAGCTTATTTCTTAAAATAATCTAAAGTAAATAAAAGTCACAATCTTAAAAAGCTGGATTAGATTTTTCAGTGAACTTTTTAAAATGCATGAACTACTACTGTAATAAAATTTAGTTTGAGGTAATAAATTTAAAATAGAATTTTAAAAATTACTTTATGATGGTGATTATCAGCTGGTTCTTTTACTATGTGCTGAAACAGATTCTTCTTTTGGGCTCCGTTAGTGTTTAGAAGTAGAGGCCTGAAAATCAGAAGACATTTATGAAGTTCAGTGAAGCAAACAAATAAGGAATTCAAAATGCTTTTAATAATTTACCCAAACACAAACATACTCACTTTAATAATGAATAAAAATTTCAGTAAGGATATACAAGAAACTTAAAAATGATTACCTTTTAGAAACAGAAACTGCGGAATGAGTGTGTCTAGGACTTTTACTTCTCCGTTCTCCTGTATTATCTTTGTTATAATAAATTACTAATTGCTGACCGAACTATGTAACTGTATGGTACTTACATAGTAAGAAATAAATAGGTAATAGCATAAAGAATCAGTGGAAGCAGAGTTAATTCCACAGCATAAGCTGTGAGTATAATGGAGGTTTCCTCAATCCTTAGCCTTACAAGATAATCTTCTCCTTCTACCTATTCCTTTGTCCACTATCCCTCTTATGTTTTAGTTGTGACAAAGGCAGTTACTGACATTTATGGGTATCACAACCCTTGGTCAATATACAGGTTTTTAAAGACCCTTGTGAGTAATTAAACACAAGAGATATCAAATAAAAAATTTTCATTTTTTTTCCAGCATGTTGTCTCTTTTTAAGAATTTCCCTCACTGAGTCCTTGTAACACTACAATAATTTGCTAATGTGAATGAAAAATGGATTCTTTACTAACTGTATGTATGTAAAGTGACCATTTAGGCTATCCTTATCTCTCAAAAACAGCAAGATGACAGTAGTGGGAAACAACACCACTCTTGAAATGTTGAGAGTATAATTTAACAAGGGAGGACTGTTCATCTGGGACAACATGCATACACTCAGCAGATGTAGGCCATTCATAGTTAAACACTAACATGTTTGGTTGTCTACTGGTAAGTTAGAATGCGTTATAAAAACTTACCTTTTACGTTTTAAACTCACAAGTTGGTTATTCTGAACCAATGTAACAATAAACTGGACAATCTAAAAGGAAAAAATAAACAAAAAAATGTTCCATCATAGATTCTTAATTCTTCAGTCCACACTACAAGTCTTATAAATTAATTCAGGTACTATATGTCCTCTATTCTAAGTCACATAATTCTTACATATTAACATTTTAAATTTGAATGCATCTTACAATGATATGTAAAGAAACATACCAGCTTCCAGGCAGAAGAATAACCTGGATAAAGTTGCAGCTACCTAAGATATAGAGATGCCTAGGACATCCATCTACCCATGTATCTATCTATCTTCCCACCCACCTAACCATCTATTTATCTATCCAATATTCAGTTCAATTATTTGTCTTGGTGATAAGTACCAAGCATGTCTGGATACAGATCTCAAATTTTTACTTAAAATTCTTTCAAGATGATTATGATGCAAAAAAGAAGACTGATGTTTGACAAGACATTTTTCTTATCCCAGGTCATACAATTAGAGGCAAAAGAAATTGCAAGCTCTCACAGAATAGATCATCATATTTTCAAGTTAGAAAAAATTTATTGTCTAATTCTAGAAAAACTATTCTTGAAACATTAAACACCTGTCAAAGCTTCCTGCTGACAATAAGAGAAGCTGGTTTAATCTTCAAAATCTGATTAAATTTAGAAGAAAAAGTATTAAACAGATCAAGACATATAAACAATCCTTCATATTCTATGACAGTGTTTCTTAAAGTAAGGTCCATGGACCAGCAGCACTGGCCTAAGAGACTTTTAGACATGCAAATTCTCAGCCCTGCTCCAGACTTGCTGAATGTGAAATTCTGAGGATGGGGTCCAGCTATGTGTGTGTTTAGCAAGCCCTCCAGGTGATACTGATGTGAATGTGAGAACCACTGGTTTAGGGTATACCTTGAAATTATACTGACAACTACCTAAAAGAGCTTAAAAAGTGAGGGTCACATGGTAAAATATGAAAAGCTGTGTATCACTGAAAGGCTGTGAATAAAAGCCAAGTGACTGATGACTATACTCTTTGCAGAGGAATTTCTTGTACAAGCTTTGTGAAATGTAATTACATGATTAAAACAGACAACTGTCACTTGAAAATACATACTATATAGCTTTAACATTATACATTCTCCCCCAAAAGAGGCTACTAAATGGTATTCTTTGCAATCAATATGAATTTATCCATGGAAAAAAAATAATAGACATTTTAATTGAAGAGTTAGCACAGTTTATGAAAAGGTAATAGCCACTAAATTGCTTATTCAAAAGAAAATGTTCACAACTGACAAAAAGACAACATTTAACCTTGAAGACATCTATGAAACAGTTCAACTTCAATTATTTTTGTTAATTTACAAAAAAGCATTATGGGAAAATTCTAAAAACATTAATTGGTTGAATTTATAAGAACATTAATCACTGGTAACATTTCTCCTGAAATTTACTGTAACATTTCAGTTCTCTTTTGACACACTAGCATCATGTTGTAGAGTTTGTTCCCTGAAGGAGAAGATGAGGCATTTAACATCTACATCACTGAACTTCTGTACCTGACAAGTTGTGTAACAGATACCTCCCATATATTATTCCAATTAATCCAAGGACAAAGAGTAAATGGCAGAGTTAAAAACCAATTTCAGGAACAGAGCAAAAATTAGAATGCTAGCTTTCATGAAAAACTGACATGCTAAATAAGTATTTTGCCAGCTATCTTTGCTTTCAGGAAAAAAGAAAAACCCAACAAATTATAGAGTATTATAAGTTAATATTTAACCAAAACATTGTTTTCTGAAAGAGATCAACAGATTTTTAAAGATAAAGTACAGATTAAGGTACATCTATTATTTTAAATCAGGTATTCTTAAATAGGGCTTCAAGCTGGAATCAACTAAGGAAGTTTTGAAAATACATGTACTTGGACTAAACATTTAAAACTGAATCCTACATTCAACCTTCACTTGCATACTAATTTTTAAAAATCAGTATATTTATTTTGACTATAGGGCAAAGGCTGCAACTATCATTCATTGCTACATGCTAAGCCTGCTCCACTAGACCAAGATCCTTTCAGTCATAACCCTATTTTTAGCTAAAGCCCTCTGTGTAGGAACAAGATGAAGCCCTCCTACCCTCCCTCCCCTCAAAAAACCTGTTGCTTAAACTTAGAGTCCAGTTTACTCATGAGCAAAAAATAGTTGCCTTAATTATGTTTATCTTTCACCTCTTATTAACATATGAAAGCTGATATGAAAAGATTAAATCACAAAGACACAATGCAGCAGAGATTTCTGGTTCCCTCAGTAATTTTCAGCTCAGATACTAAAATCTAGGATTTATGTTACAGTACTACGTTAACTACTTTTAACATTTACTGCACAGACTAACAATGGTGTATGCTAATAACTTACTTTTTTGAACACATAATTTGATCAACTGATTTGAAAATATTAGTCATTTATCTTCTCAGACGGTATCTATGCCTTTTAGAATAAAAAATAGTAAAACAAAAACAACAAAAAATTCCACAGTCTGTCTTTTATAGTACATGTGAAGAAATTGGTAGCGTATTAATTATGCTCCTAAGAATGCAGTATATGAAAGTTGTTATATCAGGCAAAAGATATTACTAAAAGCTAACAAAACATTAGCTGGAAGTATGGGGTGACTATATTTAGCTAATAAGAAAGTTTTATTAAAAAGAATATATAACACTTGGCTTAATTTGTTTGATTCCATAATTTTACTTCTGTGTACCCAATGTATAAGAAACCAAGATCATTCACTGACTATTCAACAGAGTTTTTTCGGGATCATTAAACAAATGAAGGTTATAGTAATGGGAAAAAAAGCTTACCTTTCGAATAACTTGTTGTTGTTGTGCATGTTTTGCTCGTAATTCTGAAACCTCCTTCCAAAGGGACTCATTCTCACTATGTTACCATTTATTAAAAGACAGAATCAAAAAATTCAATCAGAAAAGCCAGCCTCAATATCTTTAATTAAGAATACCAGAGAATAGAACTAGTTTTTACTATATATCTTTATGAAACTAGGAAAACTTGGGTTCAATTACACGGAATGGCAAGTATCTTGACAGAACTCCAAAATCCTCCCTTCACAACTGTAGTATCTTTCACTCATGGCAATTTATACACAAAAACTTAAGACTCATGTCTACACTGAAACAGTAGTAGGCCATTTACTCCTCTGACAATCTGGTTCATTATTTCTTATTTAAAAAAAAAACTACCTTTTCAACTATGACTACCCTGTGAATTCAGGACTTGTGCTTAGGAAGAAATTCTTAAAGAGAAGTGAAATTTAACTAACACTTGCTATGCCAGGCAATATTCTAAGCATTTTATGTGTACTATTTAAACTTCTCTAAAACCTGTCAAGAAAGGAATTATTGTCTATTTTATAGAGGAAGAGACTGAGACTCAGAGAATTGAGAAGACTTACCCAATAAGACATAATACAATTTGGTCAGTGTTGATGTCGAACTTAAGTCTATCAGACTCTAAACTGTCTAAAGATCTGTCTCAAACACAAGCATATAAATGTTTGAGTTGTTTTCTTTAAGCATATTAAAAATGTGGGTTTTTTTAAAAAGCATATCCAATATGTAACTGACAAATTAATTATGTTCCCAGTAGTGAACAGTTTTTTCCCCTTCATTCACCATTTTTTACTGACATTGCAGCTATTAAATGCTAGCAGCAATGATAATTCTGAGAAGGCATGAAAGATAATTCATCTATTAAATGCTTTAATTTCTGCTCTTTTGTTAATTTCCACAAAAGCCATCTTCCTCAATCCAAACTATTACAAAAGGAACTGGATTTAAATATAGAGGGTATAGAAAATGAGACTTTCTTTAATACTCACTGAATAAATACTGTACTTTTTTGTGACTCAGCAATATAAAGATACTGTCATCTGCCTACTACAGGTAAGTAGGAGAATGGTTACCACTAAGATTTGTAGGATGAATTTGGGATCCCATTCCTTAAGGGCTAAACCTGAGATTCAAGAAATCGGGTTAAAGGGCACTTCAGCAGACACAAGATACATACAGTACATAAGTACTTCAATAAAACATGCAAAATGGACAAGCTTAAAATTAGGGCTTATTCAAAAAGGGAATAAAGTCTAAGGTTACTCTCTTAATGAAGATTCTTCAGTTAAGACTAGCCAAACAAATGCCCACATTTGAAATGGGAGAAACAATACATGAAACAACTACTCTTAAGACCTTGACATTTATTACAGTAAGAGAAAAATTCCAGCTACCTACTAAGAAGAGAAATACACGTCAACCCTATATACAAGCTGCTAGTGTGGCATTACGATAGTGGTTGGTGCCAAAAACTGTAGTAAAAAAAATAAAGCATCTTTCTGCAGATAAAGGCTTTGAGTAACACTTTCCCAAGTCTATGAAAAGTAAGTATCAAGTAGGGCAAGTCTCTTGTGTCCTTTTTCCCTTTTTTTTTTGTGTCCTACTTATTCATAGATAGGCCACGTAGAAAATGCCTTAAGAAACTGCTATTAAAAAAAAATGAATGTGTAACCTATGTGGTATTTTTTATGGCTTGTGTTATGTGTGTAAACATATGAAAGTCAACCTAAGTAAAATCATATATCCTACACCAACTTAATGCTCTATTATTTCATCAGTAAGATTTGTGCATTAAACTGTTTCGATTGCCTAGATTTATATATTCTCTCCACCTCCATCATGAAAATATAAAGTCTATAACTACATATAAAAAATTTTAAAAACTTGGAAAAATGGCATTTCATCTTGGCTTCAACAACGTAATCTAGGTACTTAAAGCACCAACCTCCAATCCTCAACACACACATACAGAGATACACCAACCCCCATATCAGGATTATATTTGGAAATAAGACTTCACCTTTTTAATTCAGAAAGCCTGGACTCAATAGTTTCTTGTTTTATTTGAACCTTCTGAGCGCTACTTATAATTTTTGTTAAATCTTCTTGACGAATTTTACTTTCTTCTGGTTTTGAAGATGAAACCTTTCAAAAAGCAAATTTAGGAAATTAATCAAATACTAAACACCATGATTATAATTCAAAGCTTCCCTGTTATAAGATGTTTTTGTAGCCTGTTCAGGAAGTGAGATCTAATTCCAAAAGGTCCAGGAAGAGAATAAACTTCATAGCTCAAAGAGAGAGGATAAGGAATAACCAGCTTATTTATTTATTTTTAATGTGGAAAAGTTTCCATGAGCAGGAACATCTTAAGGGCTTTTTTTTTTTTCACTTCCTTCTGCCAAACTCCCTGTAATTTCCCCAAGCCTCTCTATTATCACATTCCACGTTTAATTAAATTTATGTAGTAATTGCTGCACGCTAAGGCCATTTTCTTTCATGGTCCATAACTCTTTTATCCCTTTTATGGATTTAGTCAAAATATCTTACTTCAGCAAAATGTATCTTTCATTCAAAAACGTCTTATTAAATGCTTACTATTTATGTAAGGGACTTATTCTGGGCACTGGATATTCAACAGTGACTACATAAAAAGGTCCTCCAGGTAGCTGTTGTTCTAATAGGAGTTCACATTTTTTAAGCTAAATTAGAAGGAGTGAACCATTCCAATATAGACGACTCCTTATCCTAAGTCAGAATGTAAACATGTCCTTCCCTCTAAAAGGTATTTAATGACTGAGTCCTCAGTACAATTGAGTGCAAGAAAAAAAAATGAAAGAGGAAATAATTAAAGCTTTATTAGTCTAAGCCATCTCAACAAAGAACACCTGTGTATTTCTGCACATTTGTATTTTCAACAACTGAAATATAAGTCTTGGCCAAGTAAACTATATGGTAATGCCCTAATTAAATCACGTTAACAATAGCTTACCTTCCTTTTTTTAAAATTTTTTATTGATTTATAAAGCTTACCTTCCTTTTAATGTTCTCCAACAAGTCATCCTGGCCTTGTTTAAAATAAGGATGCTGAAATTCAACAGGACCATCTCGTTCCTGCTTCACAATTCCAGAGTCAATATGTACTACTTTACGAAAACCATCTGAAAAAGATTCAAAATTCAGATGAATAAAATAGACAAAAGTCAAAAATTAATGGTGCTTCTATGGACTATGTTTTCCTTTACCACCTTAATGGGGGAAAAATGGTTTAATCAGTGGCTGATGACAGTATTCCAAATAAATTGCTGTCCATACTCACACATATTCAGCTGCCTCACAAAGCTTGCCATGTTATTGTGCTTGAAGTATTTGGGAAGAATTTCTTTTGCAAATCTTTGTTCATCCAAAACCAGAAAACTTTGGCCATTCTGAAAAAAATTGAAAAAGTCAATTAGTTAAGAACCTATTACATTAGCTGATATATATAAACCCCCAAACTTGGCAGACCTTCCATGATACCTTCAGACCATCTTTTTATTCCTGTTAATAGCAACAAAAAACAAGCTGCAATTTAGTTCCAAATTGAGATTAAATTCCAAATTGCAATTAAGCTTTTTGACATTAATCTCAAAAGTTTAGGAATATGTCTCAAACCAAAAGCTGCAGCATACTCCATGGTAAAATATTAGAAGAATTTCCATTCTTCTACTCAAAAACAATAGAAAGAAATACAGCATGTAGCCAGCATAATTATTTAATTCTATCTTAAAGCCAATGCAATTAAAACAAAAATAAGATAAAATTTGAAAGGAAGCTTTATTTTATCAATAGACATAATTATATCTTTGTACAGTCAATTGAAAAACGAGAATTCAGGAAGGTAACTGGTTACCAATTAATATTTAAAGTCACTAGTGTTCTTTCATATAGAAAATAAACAATTTGAGACCTCCTACTAAAGTAATCAAAACAGCACCGTACTGTCATAAAAACAGACCATTCAATGGAACAGAATAAAGAACCCAGAAATAAGCCCTCATATACACAGTCCAAGTATTTTTCACAATGGTGCCAAGACAATTCAGTGGAGAAAGAACATTATTTTCAACAAACAATGCTGGAAAAACTTGATACTCACATGTAAAAGAATGAAGGTGACCCCTTACCTTACACCATATACAAAAATCAACTCAAAACAGATCAAAGGCCTAAATGTAAGGGTTAAAACTATAAAACTCTAAGAAAACATAAGGGGGAAAAGCTTCACAACAATGAATTTGGCAATAATTTCTTGTATAACACAAAAGAAGAGGCAACAAAAGCAAAAAGAGACAAATACGGCTTCCACAAACTTAAAAACTTTTGTGTAAAGAACACTACCAAGAGAGTGAAAGGGTAACCCACAGAATTGGAGAAAATATTTGCAAATTGTGTATCTAATAAGGGGTTAACATCCATAACATATTTTAAAAATTCCTACAATTCAACAACAACAAAACAAACCTCCTGATTATAATGGGCAAAGGGCTTGAATAGATATTTTTCCAAAAAAGACAGTAAAATGGCCAATAAACACCTGAGAAGATGCCTAGCATCACTAATCATTAGGGAAATGAAAACCAAAACCACAATGAGATGCCACTTCACTCATTAGGATGGCTATTTTTAAAAAACCCACACATAAAACAAAACAAAACAGAAAATAAATGTTGCTGAGGGTGCAGAGATGCTGGAATCCTGGTATACTGCTGGTGGGAATGTAAAATAGCTGTTGCTATGGAAAACAGTATAGTGGTTCCTCAGAAAATTAAACACTAAATTACCATATGTTCCCTACAATTTTCTCTCTCTCTCTCTCTCTCTCTCTTTCTCTTTCTCTCTCTCTCTCTCTCTCTCTCTCTCTCTCTCTATATATATATATATCCAAAAGAATTAAAAGCGGGGACTCAAAAAGACATCTGTATACACATGTTCATAGTAGCATTATTCACAATAGCAAAAAGGTGGAAGCACCCTAAATGTCACTGACAGAAGAGTGGATTAATAGAATGTGGTATATACATACAACAAACTATTATTCATCCTTAAATAGGAAGGAAATTCTGACACATGCTACAACACGGATAAACCTTGAAGACATTGTGCTAAGTGAAATAAACTAGTCACAAGCAGACAAATACTGTATGATTCTACTTATATTAGGTATTTAAAATACTCAACTTCATAGGGACAGAAAGTAGAATGGTTACTAGGGGCTAAGAAGAAGAGAACTGGAAGTTATTGTCTAATGAGTATGAAGTTTTGGTTTGGGAAAATGAAAAACATTCTGGAGATGGATGGTAGTGATGACTGCATAACAAGTGAATGTACTAAATGCCACTGAATTGTATACTTAAAAATGGTTAAAATGGTTAATTTTATGTTATGTATATTTTATACAAAAATTTAACGCTAAAATGGAATAAAAGATTCCAGTAAGAGAATAGTGTCAAGTACCTAAAAATAAATTTTATAAATATACTAGACCTTTAAGAAAATATTAACTAAAGAGGACAGATACTGCGTTGTAAAGCTGTCAAGTCTCCTTAAACTAACCAATACATTATTATTTTTCTCAATTAAAAAAAATTTTTGGAGATAAGTTGAAAAGATGCTGAAAAAACAAATATTAGGTACTAAAGTTCATTCACAAAAGTAATTATGTAACAAATGGGTAAGAAACTACTGAAAACAATGGGGAGAGAGGTGTTAACCCCATCCTACACAGATGATAGAATTAGAGTCTACAAGAGTTCAATACTAAAGAAGGGATAGTCAAACAGATGAATGGACAGACTAGAGAGATGAAACAGCAAATCTATTTGAGAACTGAACAGGTAATAAGGGCAGCATTCAGGGGGGAAAATCAGGAAGGAAAAGGATCAGTTAATAAACTTTTCATTTGGAAGGAAAAAACAAAAGCTCAATGCTAACTCTATGCTATCTCACTCTTTATTCCAAGTTTTGGAAGCATGACATAATAAACCAACAAGTCCATACAGGTAAAAATTAATACATTTATTCATGGAGATTGTTGGCTGCTAAACCTACCTTCAGATTCCTCTACTTTCTTTTTTAATTTTATTTTTAAAAACTGAAGTTGTATATATTTAAGGTGTACAGATTATTTAACATATGTTCACATATGCACAGTGCAATGACCACTACAGCCAAGCTAATTAACATAACACCTACAACAAACTAAAAAGCTTCTGCACATTAAAGGAAATAATCAATAGAATAAAAATATAACTTAATGGAATGGGAGAAAGATTTGCAAACATATATCTGATAAAAGATTAATATCCAAAACATACAGAGAACTCTCACAACTCAACAGCAAAAAGAACAAAATCCAATTAAAAAATGGGCAAAGGACCCAAATAAGGCATTTTTCCAAAGAAGACACATAAATGAGAAATAAGTATGTGAAAAAGTGCTCAACAAAACTAATTATCAGGGAAATTCAAATCCAAACCACAATGAGCTATCATCTCATATTTATGAGACTGGCTATTTTATTAAAAAAAAAAAAAACTAAAGATAACAACAAGTGTTGGTGAGGAAGTAGAGAAAAGAGAACCCCTGTAATACGATTATAGGGAATGTAAATTGATAATGTCATTATGGAAAATGGTATGAAGGTTCCTCAAAAAATTAAAAACAGAATTACCAGATGATCCAGCAACGCTCTTCTGGGTATATACACAAAGGAAATGAAATCAGTATCTCAAAGAGATATCTATGCTCCCCTGTTCACTGCAGCATTATTCACAAAAACTAAGACACAGAAACAACTTAAGTGTTTGTCAAAGAAAGAATGGATAAAGAAATTATGATATATACATCATAACACATACACAATGGAACATTATTCAGCCTTAAAAAAGAAAAAGATCCTGCTGTTTGCAACAACACGGATGATTCTCTAATTTCTTAGTAACAGAACAATTTTGTTTGATGCTGCAACTACATTTCTCAGTCTCCCTTACAAATAGAGGTGGCCAAATAACACACCTGGCAAATAATATATAAGCAGAATGGATTGAGTAGGGCTTCCACAAAAGCTTCTAATAGGGAAAAGAGTCAAAGTGTCAACCCCCTACATACCATATCCCTGCTTGGAACCTGGAGCCAATGGCTAGAGCTCCAGGACCCAAGTATGGCTGAAAAGACAAGAAGGTGACTGACTCAATATCTATAGATGTAAGAGAAAAACACATTTCTACTTTCAGCCACTGTTGTTTGGATTTCTATTACTAATGTCTGAACTTAAACTTAACTGGTAATAGAGATAAAAAAGTTCAATGAAGTTGAGGTACATTATTAACATAAAAAGTATTTCCAACATTTATGATAAATGATTAACTGTATTAATAAAATTTTCTAACTAATCAGTAAGATGAAAAACCCAATGTAAAATTTAGAAGAAGGCCAAGTCTCATTTATAATGAGAATAATTTATAATAGAATGTACAGGGATGGGGGATAGCTGGGGTCAATCCCCAGTACCTCCATTAAAAATCAGACAGTCAATCAAATTACCTACCCCTTTCCCCCATGCAAAAAAAGCAGCTTCCCTAGCATAACACAATGTACAGCAAAACAGATAATGATTTTCACTTTAAATATTAGATTGGCAAACATTTTAAAAGTTTTAACAACACTTTTGGTTATCAGGTAATAGCTATTAAAATTAAAAAATGCATACATCATCTTCTATCTTAAAAGAACTTTCCCTCTACCTTACTTCCCTCTCAATCTACCCACTCCATCTGTCCTTTCATTCACTGCAAAATTTAACAAATATTTTTAAGCCCCCTTCTCCAATTCAGGATTATCTACTTACTCTTACTAAAAACTAGTTTCAGCTTTTCTCACTCTACTGAAACTACTTTTTCTAAAATGTCAAATGCCAAATTCAACGCTCTCTTTTCAGTCCTCATCTTCTTACACCTCTCTGTGGCACTTCAGTTGGCACTACTGACAATTCCCTCCTGAAATGCTCTGCTCTTATGGCTTTGAAACTATACATTATTTGGTCTCCTATCTCTCATATATCCTTTTCAATGGTCTTCCACATATCAAGAGGTAGTGTGCTTTTTAGGTTTCTATTTTTGATCATGACACCTTTTACACTCTTTCCTTAGGCAATCTTATCCACACAGTGTATCTAATTACCGATTTTTATTATGTATAATGATTATCACATCTATGCCTCTGCCCCTGACCATCTCAAATTTCCCACTTGAATTTTCAATCATTAACATTTTTACACAATGTTCTTTAACTCACTATGTTCTCAACCTATTATTTATTTCAAACCCATCTTCCTACTCCCCCAAAGTCAACTTTTCATACATTCTCCATGGTAGCATGCCCCATCCCCTCTAAGTTAACCAATTAATTTTGATATCAATAACAAAAAGGCAAATTAAAACCTCTCAATTTTAACAGCTAGCTACTTAAAGGGGAAATACTTAAAAACATTCTCTTTAAAAATAAGAGAAAGGGATCCCACAATTGCTGCTTCTATTTGACACCACGAGGTCTTAACCACTGCAAGAAAAAGAAAAACTGAAAAGTACAAGGTTCTGAAAGTAACAACAAAACTGTCATATCCAGATGTTCATGGCTATAAACTTAGAAAACCCAACTAGCAACAGCTCGATTTATTTTTCATGAAAGGATACCGCTTAAACTATCCATAAATTCTAACAAACATGTGAGAGACCTAATCACAAAAATTATAAAACTTTATTAAACAACAAAATGAATTTGGAAATACGTCTTTCTCTTGGAAATAGCCAATATCATAAAGATATCTATTTCCCCTAATCTGATTTACAGTTTCAGTACAATTCTAATAAAAAATCCTAATAGTTTTTTTTTTTAATGGAACTTGGTTTTAAAACATAGATGGAAGAGCAAAGACCAAGAGGAGTCAAGGCATTCCTGAGGAATAGGATGCCCTCTCAAAAGAAAAACTTTTTATAGAGCTACAGTAATTAAGACATGTGATAACTGGACAAAAGGATAAATTATCCAATGGAACAGAATAAAGAACCCAGACAAAAAGCAACCATATCTATATATAATTCTGCTATAAGGCAGAGGCAGCTACACAAATCACTAGAGGAAGAATAAACTATTCAATAAAGGGGCTTAAAACAACTACATATTTATATGGAAAACAATGAAACTGGATCCCTTATACCACACACAAAAATTGATTCCAGGTGAATTAAAGACTTAGATATAAAATGCAAACTTTTAAAATTTTCAGAAGGAAAAAATAGAGATGGAAAAGTATTTTTCTCTCCTTGGGATAAGTAAGCAAAAGCATCCTGAAGAAACAAAACACATGAACCACAAAAAAGGCTGATATATTAAATTATACTAAAATTAAGAACTTCTATTCATCAAAAGAAAGTAAAAACAATAAACCACAACTGAGAGAAGGCATAGGCAACAGATACTTCCAAAAATACACAGAATATATAAGGAATTTCTACAAATAATAAAAGGCAAACCATCCAATACATCCAATAGAAAAATGGTCAAACAGGTCATAGAATAGGAAATACAAATGGCCAATAAATATGAAAAGGTGTCTGAACATATTAGTTATCAGGGATATATAACTTAAGACCTCATTGAGATTTTATCCACTAAACTGGCAAAAATTAAGAAGAATGAGAATATCAAGTTTTGAAGATCCGGATTAATGGAAAATCTCATGCATGGCTAACAGGAGTACAAGTTGGTTTGATTTCTTCAGAAAATAATTTTAACTACCTTGAGGTTGAACATTTCATACTTTATTTTCCAGAAATTCCACTCTTCAATGTAGGTATAATTACCTTAGAGACATTTTTGCTTATATACACACCAGAAGAGGTGTATAAGAATATTCATAACAGTGTCTGACACAGTTGATCATCTTTCTTGAACCACTTTCTTTCATTAATTTCTATGACTTCACTCGCTTGTTTTTCCTCCTTTCTCACTGCTCCTTCTCACTTTTGCTGGCTTTGTCTTGTCTTCATACCCTCTAAATATTGCAATACTCCATTTCAGTTCCTATCTTCATTTGTCTCCCTGGGTGATCTCATCCAGTTCCATGGATTTACCATTCACAAGCTTCAAACTCCACTTTGAATGCCAGAGTCTTGTATTATCTAAATATCCTATTCAACATTGCCATTTGAAGGTCTCAGAGTGTAGAAGTCATTCATGTGGCTCTCTTTTCTAGCACTGCACTTCACCACTTCCTCTGAAATAAGGTGTGGGCATAGGACCAAGTGTGGTCAATGAAATGTAAGAGAAACAAAAACATTTTCAAGAAATACTAGTGATCTGTTTGTAATGTCAAAGTTAATAAGGCCAAACAGAATCCCCACCTCCACGTCTCAAATCTTCCCCTATCTCAGCAAACAGTACCATCATCCATCCATGTAAATCTGTGAGGTTTAAGCAATACAACACAGAACTCTCCCTTCACATTTTATATGGGACAGAATGTCACTACTCTTTAGGATGCGAGAGTTGGCAGCTTTTCTTTAGGCCTTACCTATAAACACTGGCAAGTTTAAATCTTAGTAACAGTTGTTACTGCTCAAATTGGTACTCTTAGTCAAAAACATCCAAAATATTCTTACTAATAATCTTATACTTCAGCCCCATTACTTTAAAACACCCAAAATAGAAATCTGTTAAAAAAAAAATAGAAATCTGTTAACACTTTTTTAAACAACCAATCTATAATTTCTTAATGTTCACCAACCATTCCCTCTGAGCCTCTAGCTCATTCTCATGTATACAAATAAAAAAAATACTTGTCAATGAATCAATCAACTTTTCTGTAGGCCCATCTAAAGGGAATTTTACCCCTATTCTGGTACATTTGTGGCCGCCTTTCTTGTTTTCACTTAAGAATACTATAATAATGCAGTAACTGCTGGGAAGTTCAAAACGATACCTTAACATTGGGAAGTCTAAAGACCTACTGCTAAACTCATCCAAAACAGCTAGAAAACACTGGACAAATTCCGATTTTGCTTCCTTTCCCTCCTGTTTCCTGATTTGTTTCTTGTGATTTGAGGTGGATAGGGAAGTAGAGACTGCCAAAGGGCACAAAAAGGTGGAACAGATGGGTATGAAGCTTTTGGTGACAATCACTTCTTGGTCTTCTCAAGCAACCTGAAGAACTAAGACAAAGGTAATAATCTTTACAAAACAATGACTTTCCAGTTCTTTCCCTTTTTTTTTAAAACTTCTTCACTTCAACATACATTGAGTATCATATATCAGTAACAGTAAAGGCTGTTCCTCACTATCAATGGCCAGAACTTCCATTCAACTTCCACAACCTATCGTCCCTGAGTATCAAGTTTCCCCAGTTGCTTCAAAGCTAAACCTGTGCCCTCTGTTTAGAACTCTGTTACATTTAAAATAAAACAGCTTTAGGTTGTCCAATAGCACTATCTCTGTCGTCGATTCTGGTAACACACTGTCTATCAGAGCCAAAATAGCTATATAAAATTTTGAAGTTATAGGAAATGTATAAACAAACAAAAGAGTAAGAAAACATCAGGGAAATCTGGGGGATGTACACTATGTTTTAAAGACACTCTGGATTTAAAGCCATTTTATTATTTGAGTCTATAATAGTGTAATTTTGATTTTTCAGAATATATTTCTATAGTTAATGATGTGAATGGGGGTACTATTTCATTGTCATATTATAAATTTCAAGGAAAACTAAAGTTATATAAGTTTTCAGGAATATTAGGCCAAGCTTTTCAAATTGCAGCTGGTAAGAGTTTTCTTCCCTTGCCTTATACTCAAGCTAGAGGAGTAAATTATTTTCTACAAGTGAAAACAATTGCATAAAAGACTGCCTGGTTTCCAAAACATCTGCTACTTCTAAAAGGTCTTAATGTGATTTTTCACTCAGATAGTATAAATGGTAAATTACCTCAACAGAAGTCCAGCAAAACAAGTTTGAAGGAAACCAGAAACAACCATAAATAGCAACTTTTAAAAGATGAGAGTAAATTATTCTGGGTTTTCCACCTAACACCATTGTTCAATTAAAGTTTTACCTTTCATTGTTAACACCGTTTCGGGAAAAATCTCTGAGGGTATAAAACAGCTTCCCTAAGCAACTAAACTTAGCCCTAGACAACATTAATCCACAATTTTTTTTTTGAAATTTTTTTTTGTGGGGGGTAGGTAATTAGGTTTATTTATTTATCTATTTACAACTGTCCTCTGACTTGTGGAGGGGTAATATTTTGGCATAAAACTAAATATTGTGACAACCTGTATTAAGTGTAATGCCATTGATGGATGAATGATCTGGGAGGTCAGAATTCTGTTAGAGGCCCACCTCCAATAATGAATAGCTTTGTAATTATAGGTAAGTAATCTAACCTGTCTAAGCCTCATGTCCTCATCTATACAGTGATGAGACTAAACCAGATGACTTGAGATTCTTTTCAGGCATAATTCTACTTTTATCATTCCTACCAATTCCATTACATATTCCAGGGATTTCACTGCTTCATCAAACACTTATTAAGTACCTACTGTGTCCCTGGCACAGACACTGTTCCTGCCCTCACTGAGTTTACAATCTAATTGTCCCACTATGTATTAAAAAATGAGTAGCTAAAACATAAGCTTAGACTCAAACACGGGAAAAATGAGAATGACTATGAAGTGGCCTATTTGGCTTAGAATTCATAAAGTGATGCACTTAAGGATTAGTATAAAATTCTCCACATTTGATACTACCCATAAAATAAGAATATTACTAAAATATTTTGACTAATGAATTTATTAGCCCTGTCACCAATATAATACACCTTAATTAAAACCAATTACCAATATATTTAGGTAGGATTTCTAGGCAATAAAAACAAGGCCCACCCAAACCAAATAGGTATGATATAAAGACAGCTTAGGGAAGAGGAGACTCTCGGTCCAAACTCTTACATGCACAAGGCTGAGTAACAGCAGTCTGTGCTGATCCATCCTTGTCAACTTTTAATCCTTATGACCGATGAAAAAGCATGAGACATGTTTATTTTTAAGTGTATACTGGTGGCTGGCTTCCTTACTTTCACCCTTCTTTGTACAACTGTACAGAATTCATCAAATGTTTAATACACACCATCTAGCTGATGGTACTGACCTTCAAGAAAATAAGTCCTACAGGGAGATAAAGAAAATGAACAAATGATAGTAATATAAGGCAGAATATGGTGTTATAGTAGCCAAAACTTCATGTACTCAATATAGTGTTCTCTATTAAGTAAGATAAAAGTAAATAATAAAACTGAGGGTTCCTATAACAGGAAAGGAACAGAAAAGAAAGGGAGAAAGAGAAAACATTTACTTAGCACTTAACAGGCAGGTGCCAGGCACTGTGCAGGCAGTTTTCACTTACTCTCTCCCAGATCTCCAGAAGAGACAGCATCCCAAACAGATGATCATCTACAGTAAGAGAACTCCACCCCCTTCACAAAATTATTCCAAAAGCCTGAGTGTGTTTTAATGCAAACGCATTGTTTATGTAATAATTATTCTAATTAGATTAGTATTTCGAACTAGAGGGGGTCCTGGATCACCTAAGCAATCCATTCATGTTATGGACAATGACACCTGGGCCAGACAAGATACAGAACTTGACTATGGTCATCCTGTTTACTGGTCGAATTGGGATCAAACAAATAATCAAGGCATCTATATACAACAATGCCGGCAACTGTTTAGTGAAATTTAGTGATTGGTCTTAGCTCTTCGCTATATTACTGAATACCGTCTATTGGCACTTTTATTAAATAATCATAAAAATCCCTTTATGGAAATGGCTCAGAAACGCTAAAGAACAAGGCTTTCTAGATAACATTTTAAAACCTACCGACTGAGAAGCAGTAACCTGCGTCTGAATGTTTGCCTCCTTCCCTGACTGCTGTCCTCATAAAGCTCCCAGACACGAGGGGGGGGTGTGCCCGTTTTACGGACAAGAATCGGGTCGCTAAGGGAAAGACTACCTCAGATAAACCCCGCGCGCGTTGAAGATCCCGGCCGGGGCCGCCCGTGCCCTCGGCCAGTCGCAGCCCGCGAGCCGGGCGGGAGGACGGAGGATGAGTGTGCAGTAACGTGGCTCCCGCGCCCTCGGCTCGTCGGCCGCCCGCGCGGTTCCGAACGCCGCCCGGGCCGGACCGTTACGGGGTCTCCCGGGCCGCGGCGCCCCGCGCGGGCCGCCCCTCCCCCACCGCGGCCTCAGCCAGCGGCGCCGGCCGGGACCCCGCGGCTCCCCGCGCGAACAATACCAGGGGTCCCCCGCGAGGCCGCACGCCGAGGCCCCGCGCCACCCCGCCACCCCCGCGCCGCGGGCCTCGCAGAGAGCGTCGAGCCGCAGGCCGCGGGAGACAACCCCGCGGGAAAGAGCGAGAGAGGAGGAGGTTAGTCAGGGGGTTCGGAGGCCGCCGTGCCCTCACCCTTACCTGACTCCAGGTGATGAACTCGTTGGTGTGGGTTTCCTCCACAAGCGTCCACAGCTTGCTGAGGAAAGCCGGCACGTTCGAACTCTGTTTCATTGTTAACGAGGAGCAGGGATTCCAAATTCTACACCCGAACGCGGCGGTAGCAGCGGCGGCGGCGGCAGCTGCTCCCCGAGAACGCCCACAACGCAGGCGCAGCAGCTCCAGGGCCCCGCCCCCCGGGCCCGGCCAGGCGCGCAGTGAGGCGGGGTGGCCCGGCGGCCGCACGTGATGGACAAGTCTCCCCGCCCTGCCGGTGCGCACGGGTCCCGCGCCGGTCCCGTTCCCAGCCAATCCCAGGGGCCGACCGCGCGACAGAGAAAAACGATTGGATGTTGCAGACGTAGAGGGGTGGGAGCAAAAGGGGGCGCTGTCTTCTCATTCGCCTTTTATACTCGAGCTCTCACTGTAGTGGACCTTGGGCTTGGGGCACTGTGTTTGGTTGTTTCACGTGGAAACCACTTTGGGTGTTTGGGCTACGGCTGGAAAGCTGGAAGGCTGCAGAAAGTCCTCAGGGGCCTTTGAGTCATAAGTTTGGTAGGCGAAGTGTGGTTTGAGCCAGTCAGGGGGAAGAAGTATAATAATTCACAAATCGGGGAAAAAAACAGCTTTCAAGCATGATGTGCTAGGCCCCAAATGGTAACTGAAAAATAGTGAATAGTCCTTAAATCTTTGTTAGGAGAAAATGGTCGCTTTAAAATACATTTATCAAAAAGAGGAATTTTAATAATAATAATAACTACTCCTAAGCAAGTACTACTGTGAGCCGGTAATTGTCCTAGGTACCTTCCATGCTGTTTTTAATTCAACAAACATTGAATGCCCACCATATGCCCAGTAAAGAGAAATACTCTCACTGATTGTTCCTATAGGTACATTACAGGTATATTCTTAAAATAATTGTTCCGTAGGTCCTTTACAGATTTGGTATAGTAGAAAAATCGCACAGAGTCAGTACATCTGAGTTTAGATCCAGCTTCAAGGACACGTTAGTGGATATTAAATTACACTGGTCGTGTTTGTAATTTAGAACAATCTCTTAATCTTTCCCATCTCCCTATTGGGAATAAGACTGGCTCTTCACCCCTATAAAATAACATTAATAACATACTAGGTGTGAAAATACTTTGAAAATATAAAGGTTGTACAAAATTAAACTTTTTTTTTTTTGCAAAAGTCAGAATGTGAGTATAAGAATTTACAAACAAGTTAGAGATAATTAACACTATATGAAATTCAACATCGGATTGGTTTACTTATTGGGTACATGCAAAATAATACAATAAAAAATAAAATACACAATTTCCAATGAGCAAATGTTTATTGAATACTGAGAGGATAAGAGAAATAGTCTCACTGATTTTTCCTGTAGGTACATTACAGGTATATTCTTAAAATAATTGTTTAGCAATGATCTGTTCGCTGAAACAAAATCAGATGTTTGGCAAGAGACATCCGATGAATGAACTAATATCTGCTGACCAATTATATATGCCCAGGGATTTACATATATTATAGCACTGAATCCTCACCACAGCCCAATGTAGTAGGTCCTATTGTATCATTTTTCCAGTGAAAATTCTGAGGCTCAACAGTGAATTTACCTATATCACAGCTAGTAAATGAGAGAGGGTACTTATACCCAGGCTTTACTGAGTTCGAAAGCCCATGCTCTTTACATTGTATGATGTATCTCACTGTTTACAATGCTTGTATTCTAACCTAAGAAAGAAGATGAACACAATGATCAGCAATCATTGATATTTTAAAAATGTATGTCATAAAACAAGTACTGAAAAGTTTAGAAAGACAGCATTAAGTGAGTTAAGTGATAAGGGAAGACTTCCCAGAGGATGGGTACTTTAAGTTGGGTCTTGAAATATAAATGCATTTGTATGGTTAAAAGAAAGACAACACTGAGCAAAGATGGGAAGACTGACAGCATAGGAGGAAGTTTCTGAGTGGGTAATGTGGCCTACTTCTATGACATTGTATTATTTCCATCTAAAGAAAAATTAAAAACTGATGTGGTTAGATACATGCAGGAACTCCTCTTTGGACATTCAACCTATGCAGCCCTATGCTTAGCAGGACCCCGTACCTGGTTTAATGCTGTGCTGTCACCATTTTGAAATTCTTAATTTTTGAACAAAGGATTCTATTTTCATTTTGCATTGGGTCCCTCAAATTATGTAGCTGGTCTCCTTTCAATATATTATACTTACAGACGAGTGGTTCTTAAACTTAAGCATATATTCAATACACTCAGAGAGGGGAGACTGTCAATATAACAAATAAACACGTATCACTTATAATATTCATGAGGCCAGCTAAGGAGTTAAGTTACTAACCAGATAACCTGACGATGGCACCAAGAAATAGATGATGTGTATAAAATCAAATGCCTGGGATTGGATTTGGATCCATGTCTTTCGTAGTCTGAGGCATATCCTTCTGTCCTTTATACCAGTGTGCCTAAAGCTTTAGCCTGTGTCAAAATAGCCTGAGGGCTTCTGAAAAAAACATATTGCTGCTTCTTCCACCTGCTCCACTCAATTGATCTGAGAGTCAGCCTAAGAATTTGTATTTCTACCAGGTCCCTAGGTGATGCAGATGCTGCGGGCCCTGGAGCTACACTTTGAGAACCACTGGTATAGACGAAAAATTAGTAAACTGACTTTCCCTTGCTAACATTTACAGACTTGTTGCTACTCACCCTTCACCTCAACAGAATCCAGACTTGCCATAATCTAAACTACTGTGTTTTCTTTTTCTTTGAATATAATCCTCAATATTTATTGTAATTAATACACTTTTTGAAAGCTTTAAGTACCGATTAGAGACATTTTGGAGGAAGAGAAAATCATTATTGGCTCATTTTTAACTATAAAACTGAGAAAGGAAGAAAAGCAAATCAGGCTAATTTACAATTATTTGCCACCTACAGTATCCCACAAATGTCAGAAGAAACAGATTCAAGCCAGTGGCAACAATTTTGAAATGTTTACAATATTAGAGAATAAAAATATCACTTTCTTAAAGTGAATTGCCTCCTGTTGACTCCAAATTTAAAATGTTGGAATATTTCCATGGCTCATTTGCAGCCTGGAGTGTAAGATTTAGAAGATTTGGAAAATATGAGTGACCCAGGCCTTTGCCTAGGAAATAGAAATGCATATTGTGGTGCACTCTGATGCTTCAAAGTATCTGATTCAGATTGTACAAATTCTGTATAATCAATTGTGCAAAACTAGTTGGAAACAACAGGGCAACCAAGACTAGCTTTTAAAGATTGTTTTTGAGGATAGCATGACTGAAGCCAAAGGTGAATTGCATAGAGGTTTCCATCTACTTTCCTATCTGGACAAATTGTTGATTTTTCTTCAATTTTGGAATGACCTAGGGGGCTTTAAGTAAATCACTTGCCATCTCCAAGTCCTAGATTCTTATATGTAAAATCTGAGTAAAAATACCTATTATAGTCACTTCACAGAGTGGTTTTGAGGATCAGGTAAATTCCTTCTTCCTCAAGTCCACCCTCACAATCTTTAGAGATCTCTTTCTAAGACACAGATCTGAAAAGGTCACTTCCTGACTTCAAACTATTCAGTGGCTTCCCATAATTTTCAGAAGAAACCCAAACCCTTTAAGATGGCATAAAGTGACCTTCTGTGATCTGATGCCACCTACCATTCCAGTCATTGCACCTTAACTTTCACAAACACCTAAACCTTAGCCACACCCAGTTCCTGTAATTACCCTGTTGATCTTATTCTTTCATACCTCTATGCGTTTTCAGGAGCTTGCCTCTGTGTGGAGAGCCCTTCTTCTTCCCCATTATCCCAAAAGTTCTTCCTTAATCTTAACCTTTCTTAAAGGTCAAGTACAATTCCATACAGAAGTCACCTCTTTTGTGAAACCTTCCCTGGAGGCTTTTATTATAGCACTTATTACATCATAGTATAATTATTTATTTAAATGTTTATTTTTTCATCCTAGACTGACAAACTCTTTCAACATAAAAACTGTCAAATTTACATTCATTTTCATCTAAAATGGCTATCACAGTGCTGGTATACATTAGACCCTCAATAAATATTTGTTTAATTAATCAATGAATACATGAAGAGGTGAATGCAAACCATTCATTTAGTCTTCCATGACCCCTAAATTTGGATTAGTTGTTCCTCCCATGTGCTCCCACAGCATATGGAACTTGACCCTTATGGTATTTAGCAAACTGCTGTTGCTCATTTACTTCTCAGCAACCCCCACTAGCCTGGATGATTGTGCTTGCATTTTTCACTCTTGTATCCTTGGCAGTAAACACAATGCTGTAATATAGGAACTGCTCAATAAATATTTGTTGAATGATCTATTTTAGTTTTTTATATCTTTTGGATAAAGTGTACTCTACCTAATAATAAGGAAATGACTTACAGCTTATTAAGTCTCAGTCTATATAAACTTTTTTTTTTTAGTTTGTAAGAGAAGAAAACAAAGAAAAGGAGAGTTTAAGGATAGCCCAACTCAGAGGCATATGATTGAGGAGCTATCAGTGGAGCAAATATCAGACTCTTGGAAATGCCAGCTGTTAATGGAATGTCATAGAGTCCCAGGTTTGAGGTCATTTGTCTTTGACACAAACAGAACTTTGGTGACAGTGGTAGGTGCTCAAAGAACCCATAGTAGGCTTTTGGATAAGTAGAGGGCTAGAGGACTATGAAATTAGTTTCTTAAAATTTTCAAGGTCAAAGAAGAACCTTCTTTTTATCTCAGGCTACAACTTAGATGTAAAAGGCACTGGCCAGAGGAGCTTTTAAAGTAGGAAATGTGCTATTACCACTTGTACCAGACTTGAGCTGGGGTTGCTCTACATGAAAACTTCCATTGTATTTTACATTTGCTAGAATCCAACCAGGCATCCAACAAAGGTGACAAACTGGTCCAGATGTGTGCAGGACTCTCACATTTTAGTACTGAAAGTCCTATGCCCCAGGTACTACCTCAGCTCCAGGCAAACCAGGATGGTTGGCCACCTTAACTCCAGCCTCTGATCTACTGATGTTAGACAGGAAGCAGGAACTCATCAAGCTAAGTCAGGTAACTTGTAGAGCAGCTAGTGCACACGAGGAATCTAAAACTTTAATGCAGTCCTTAGCCTTTCTGGAAGCAAGGTGGAAGAACACTTTCACAGGCACCCCAACAGGTAGCTGATAAATAGAAGGAATCTATGTACCCCACAAACCAATATGATGGTGGAGGTCCAGACCCAGGATGAAAGATGTTGATAAGAAAGAGAACTCAAGATCAGAAAAGTTAAAGGGACTGAGGCATTAGAAAAATATAGTAGATTAGCGACATGGCATGTGACAAAAGACTTCCACTAGAAGAGCATCTTGCTGGGGTTCCAGTTTCCATTCCCCTGCGACTGGTTTTGCTCCAAGTGGAGGTGGCCAAGATAGAAGGTGTTTTGGCTTCATCTCTCAGGATAGTGGGGTTTAAAATGATCCCTTTATTTAAATCATTTGATGGTGGAGATCTGAGTCATCTCAATGATTAAATGAGTTGGGTTATATGGCTTGTGTATTGAAATTTACTCATACCTCGAATACAAGATTAAACTGGAGAAATCGGCTTCAGTGAGGAGATAGCCACTGTCAGAGATGTGTGCCAAGGTCTGAGAGATGTATATGGAGAAGTGGCAAGATGGGAACCCTTCTAACCCATTAAAGTTTAGCCAAGTACTATAAGCACCATTGAGGGACCAGCTGGAAAAGGAGATGTCCTTTCTACTCTGTGGGCTCACAGTGCGGGTTCCAAACAGCAGAGATCAAATTGAGGCCTGTTAGGATAGAACTGAATGACTTCTGACCTTTCAGAGAAAAGTCTGGCATTGTGTGAATCAAGAACTCATTAAAGAACTGCTAATTAATGGCAAGACTCTTGATTATAAAGCCCTTATATATGGTGATTGTTGCACTTGCTATAATTTCCCTTAAAATACTGCTATTTAAACAGTGGTATATAGTGTGATAGTTTGTTGTAATTTACACCTTAGGGGCAGGTAGTTTACATTTGAATTACCCTAATTAGTTATACATACTCCAGGGGTGGTTATTTAACACTTGAAAGACTAAGCAAAAGCCTAACTCCGAAGGCTATTTCTTAATATTATTTACAAATTTTTAAAATCAACATCAAAAGTTTTGTTGATTAGAAAAATGGATGTGGAAACGATTTTTCCTTGGTGAAATGAATGAAGTTCAGGATATGTGTGTTGATTAGAAACAGTGTATTGGCTTTCTCTATTCTTGACTAAACCAGGTAATAAGATATCTTGAGCCAGTAACTTATGCCCTTCTGCAGGTTCCCTAATCTTAAAACTCTCTTAAATCCTATATTCAAAGTGCCTTCCATGCCTGTTCAGGAGATTCGGGTAGCCTGAGTCAAAAGTAAAAATAGAGGCCCACATACATATTTAGAACCTTTGAAGATCACAAATCAAGGTAACATGCTGTAAAAACATGTTCTATCTTCCTACCTTGACAAATGTATCTTCATAATAACATTTGAAAGATATGTGTAAAGCTACAGTTTTGTAAAGACAGTAAGCTGATGAAATATCCAAAAGACCAAAATTTATTATTGTCTGATGTTCTGTTGATTGGGAAGTGTTTTAGGTGACTAATAGAATAAAGACATGTATAATTCATAAATCATTATATGTTTATAAAATTGTTTTTTCTTGCCTTTATTTCAGCAAAATCATTAGGTTGTCACCAAGATTTTTACATCACCTATGTACTATTAATGATAATGATCAAAGTATTAAAAATTCAATTGTATTCAAAGCACGATTGTATTTAAAATCCAAATTTGGATATATTTTATAAAACGTATTTTAAAATAAATGTAATATATTAAAATTAAAGTTCTATTAATGTTTTAAAGTAATACAATATTAAGAATTATGTAATCAAATTTTAAATGCTTCCACCTTTTGTCTATTGTACATAATGTTGCTATGAACATTGCTGTAGACACATAGTTTTATGCATTTATTTTGCTTTTCTCACTTGACAACGCATGGTGGAAATTCTTTCAAGTCAACTGGCACAGCTATAATTTACCTCTTTTAATGACTCCATGGTATTCTGTGGTACGTGTCAGCCACAATATATTCAGCCGTTCTGTTACTGGTGGGCATTCGCTTTGTTTCAAGGCTTTTATTTATTTATTTTCACTCTTAAAGATGCTGCAAAAAAAAAAAAATCCTTAAACATAAGTCATTAAATGCTGGTGCTTTTATCTTTCTGGATTAGTGAATTCAGATATTCATGTATAATTTGCATGGTAAATGTGTACGTTTGATTATTGTACTGGCATGTAAGAAGAAAGAGCTGCTGATTAAGAAACCCCACATTTGAGCTGACGGAATGCTATTGTATACGTATCCAACACTATGACGCTCCTAGCAACCAGAAATGTCAACATCATGCTTCTATGGCAATAAGCAAATGTTTAAGCTGGGTTGAGAAGACTCTAATATTTGGTGTTCAGGGAAGTTTTGACTACTAGACAGGAATAAAAGGAGATACCTTTGTTCTTAGATATTTTCATAACATATTAATGCAAAGCCAGGAAACTGTAGATTTATCGCATGTGACTTTGCCAGCACTGGTGGCTGAAGATCTATTCAGTGTTGCTACTGGCCCTGTTTAGTTCTGGTTTACTATTCACTAGATTAGATTTATAATTGTTGGTAATTATCTCCGCCAGTCCTACTCAGCTGTCTAAAAAGAGTAAAGAAAAGGAGCTACTATTTACAGGGATATTTACTGAGACTGAGACCCAGGGAGGTTTGACCACGTTCTCAAATATTCACCACCAGTTTGATATATATTTAGTGTTTTGATTCAGAACATTTTCACTTTAAAGCTGGTGTCTTTCCACCACTTTGTTTAGAATTTACCCCTCGAGGACCCTACAAGAATTCAAACCAAACCTGGCACCCCAGGTTTCCTTTCTGATGTGCCTGGAGTGTGTGGCTTTCCCAATCCATGGTGGCAGCCTTCCCTTTCAACTCTCTTTACTCCTCCGGACACTGTAACTGGAATTCAGTCATAGTTCTCTGATTTGCTTTCTAATTTCCATGCTAGGTCAGAGCCCTGCCTCGACTACCCATCCACTTACCTGGGCTGCTTCTTTAGCTCTCAGCCAGGGTTGGCCACAGACCAGCAAAGATGCTTAGAGGCCAGTTAATAAGACTATTATAATAAGTATAAGACACTGCAATAAAGTTTTGATTTTACCATTACGGCTGCTTTGATGCTTTTTAAAAATACAAAAATCTGAAGTAAACAAACAAAAAACCCCACAAACAAACAGACAAAAACATGTTTGGGTTCTGTCGCTTTGCCTACTGCTTGGTTAGGTAACTGGGTGTTCCTGTCCAAGTCTTGCTTCAACCAGATGGATGATTCAGATCTTGATGCTACATGTTATGGGCTGGATTGTGCCCCACCACAAATTTCTATGTTGAAATTCTAAGGACCACAGAATGTGACTGTTTGGAGGCAGAGCCCTTAAAAAAGGTAATTAATAAGGTCAGGTGGATGGGTCCTAATTCAATATGACTGGTGTCCTTATAAGAAGAGAAGATTAGGACATAGGTAATACATAGGGATGAGCATGTGAGACCCAATGAGAAGGTGACTGACCATCTGCAACCCAAGGAGAGAGGTTTCAGAAGAAATCAAACCTGCCAACATATTGATCTTGGACTTCTAGCCTCCAGAATAGCAAGAAAATAAATTTCTGTTGTTTGAGATACCTAGTTTGTGATTTTTGTTATGGCAGTGTTAGCAAACTGTACCTTAGGTAAGCAGTGCAGCAGCCCAGCTACTCCTTGGGTTCCCTTTTTTGGGCATCAGCACTGGCTGAGGAAGAAGTTCATCACTGATCACTGTGATTGGATCCGCTGGCCACACTCCCGTCTGGTCTGCAGCCAGGCTCCCTCTACTACCCTGCTCTACGCATTCCCTCTTCCTCCCTTGTACACTGGCATTGCTGGAAGCCCTGCTTCTGTGACTGCTGATGTACCTTCTGGAGGAGGTCTGTGCCCTTCAGCTACACCAAAACCTGAGGTCATCCCAAAAGTCCAACCACTCTTCATATTGAAGCAACTTTAATCAAAATATTTACTAACCTAGTTGATTATAACAACTAGATAAACTGATAAACACAGTTTAATGGCTACTAATATTTTTATTTTAATAATCAAAAGTTTATGGTGACATTAAGGCATTATTCCAAGCCTAGGTGAATAGACAATTATTTTTCTCCATTAAAATTGAAATTTATTCTGTGATATCTGTCATTAACTAGAAAAAGTTTAATCAAGGAGCAATACTTGATACATAAAAAAAAAAACTGGATCTGGCATAAGGACAGGCTCCTTTTAATACTGTATTAATCCTACTCCAAGTTATCAAAGAAATGGCCCACTTATGGGGTCAAGAAAGAGTTTAGGCTAATCCTTAAAAATGTAAAAGAAAAATCAAAGTACTTTGTTGTTATTATTAACCTTGTTCCCTCCATAAATCCGTGTCCACAAATTTCCATACCACTCGTAAAAATTGTTTTGAAATTTTCACCTTCAAAAAATGTTAACAGATTTGAGATTTGACCATAAATTTACAGAGTTCTAATCTTTTGTATTAGTTAATTTTTGACGTTTGATAATTCTTGCTAGATTTCCTTGAATAATTCTAGAGATAGGCATTTTGATTTTTTATACTTACTCTTTGTATTTCCACAATTGTTTTGCCTATGTACTCTACCTGTTTTGTCTAAATAGTATTTCTCCAATTTACCTTACTTCTATTTTGAAGATGTTATAGAAGAAAGAGAACGTACTTGGAGTTTGGTAGACACAGATTTGAACCCTAGTTCGGTCATTATTAACGACAGTGTGACTGTAGACCTTTCTGAGCCTCACTCTTTTATAAAATCTCATAAGGTTGTTGGGAAAATTTAACTAAATAATGACTTCATTGCAGATAAACAGATATGTAATGGTGACTGTCCAACAAATGCTCCCTCACAGTGTGGAATAACCCTGTAACAGTAAAATACCATTTATTTCTCTGAGCAGTTCTTCTTAGATTTCTTCTGAGCTGATTTGTAATTTTCATCTTCCATTAATGAATGTGCAGACTTACATGTGATACTAGTCACTATCCGCTCCTAAGAGATGGAATTCATTGGTTAGTTTAGCTGATGCTTCTTAGAGCATCTCTTAGGTGTCCTCAATCATATTAGTTCCACTGACAAATCAAGCAAGTGTACAATACTTTGTGGTACCTGCCAAAAGGAATTTATGATCTAATGAAGATACAAAATGAAAATTCATAAAATAATCAGAGTAAATATTAACTGGGTAACATCATCTAGGAGTACAGTGAAAAAAAGGTCAGAGTGGGTTGAAGAGATTAGGAAAAAAACTTCATGGAAAGAGCATAGAGGACTATTCGAACTGGCCTCAATTAACCCTTAATATAACAAAAACACCAACAATAAGAAATACTTACACAACACTTAATATGTTCCAGGAACAGTTACAGTACTTTACATTATTAACTCACTTAATTCTCACCAAACTCCTATGCAGTAAGTACTATTTTAATCCCATTTTACAAAGGGACAAAGAGGCAAAGGAAGGGTGAAGATTAGTAACTGTGATATTCAATCTTTCTCACCAAGTGTGCAGAAAAGTGGAAGAGGTTTACTGAAAGGCAGAGTCTATTAGGAAGACTGCAGACAGACCAGCCTCACTATCTGCCACATAGCATACAGAATCCCCGGTTATTCTTCCACACACACCCAATGCCTTAACACGATGAAACTGTGCCCTCTTTAACCTTGGGTTATTATTCATTTTGTTCTCTCCATTTACAATCACTGATATCCCTCCTTCCCTCAAGATTCCTCACAGAGGTTGTGTCCTTATAAAGAGTTTTCATGTTAATCCTCCATATCCCCATAGAAAATATTATATTTTTCTGATAGTACTGATACTATTCTGCCTTGATATTTATTTATGTCTATTTCTTATTATATTATGAACCACAGAGGAAAGGAAAAATGTCTCTTTCATTTTCATCTTCATTCATTCCTTATTCCTATCCCCTCCAACCCTGGTGCCTAGTACTTATTTTTCATACTGTAGACATGACTTAAGCATTTATAAAATAAGTAAATTAGTGATCACAGCAGCACATATTACTCCTCCTACTTCACTAAAGTGGAAAAGAGATAGCTTTTTCAATAAACATGAAAAGAGAAAGAGAAAGAGAAAAAAGAAAATTTTGGAAACAATGGCTAAGATTATAAAAGAGGGAAAACTTACAGAAGAAAGAAAAGGGTGAATAAAAAAAGGAATAAATTATTGAAAAGAAGTTAAAGAGCAATACAAAATAGGGGTTGAAATAAAACGTGATTGGAACAAAAGATAAAAATAGGAAAACACATAGGAGTCATTTGGAGAAAAGGAGTTGTGGAAACGAAAGAAAAAATGAAAAGTAAAACACGAAGGAAAAGATATACATTAAAAAAAAAGGGAGAATAACATGAGACAATAGAGAAGAGAGCAGTGAATAGGAATTTTAAATTGCCTCATTTGAGGGAATAACTCTGTAACTGGGCTGCTGTGCAAATCCTTCTTAGTAGAAGTCATGAGTGAGATGATCTGTTTTGGCTTGACTCCCCACTCCAGGGTGGCAAGTCTTCATATAAGGATCCCAGACTCTGCACTGATTGATGATACAAAGACAACCATGGAGTGGTGAAGTATTTGCAAATGGTGTTTCCAAAATATTTTAAAAATAGACAGACAAATCTTTTCCTAATTATCTTTGCCCAAGAAATAATATTTGGCAAGAATGAGCTCCATTAAGGATAGTTTGAAGTTTTCATACTATTTTTGAGAATAAAGAGATCTCCTAATTATTTCCATCAATATGCTCTGCACACCCTCACAGTGCAGAGTTTTGCATATGCATGCCTCATAGGAGTTCAAGCCTGGTTCAGCTGTAGTGGTTGAGATGCTAGGCATTCGCAGGCTGGCCTGTGCCTCCAGCTCCCTCTGCTGTTCACGCTGCATTACTGCTGCGATCTGTAAATGCATGCGTTATTTTTGGCCTCTGAGTTAAAAATAAATACAGCAGAAAAAGACTACTTATAAGAAAAATACCTATTAAATAAACCTGAATATCACTTTAAGAAGCCCCCAAAATATGTTTAATATGATTAATTTCCTAAGTTCCACTCTCCTAGCACTAGAATTGCTCATTCTTGGCAAAACTACGTCACTGAATATAGTACCTCAGAGAACTGTATGCCCTAGGATCAGATTTCCCTCCCTCGATTAGTGTCAGTTTTATTTTAACTAATGATTAGATATAAATACATAGCAAGTGATTCTATTTGTAGGGCTATTTTTAGAAAATGTCTAGATGATGTTCAAGGAGAAAATTTCTCTAAGTATGTCATTGATTCATTAGGACCATAGAGTTTTGAAATACTCTTAAAGTATGGTTCATATTTATTTAAACATCTTTAGAGGTTTTTTTCCTTAAATTTTAAAAATGTGGTCATATCTGAGATCTTAGGAAACCCTTCCAACATTATAATATAGAATAAGTTGTGTTTAGGATATATATTACAATGACTATACTATAGAAATCAGTACATTTTGATTTCTGAAAGAACTCTTTCCATGGTCATCAATCCACTGAGTATCAAATACCTCCAACAGGGATAAGCAAACACTGTTAGACAGGCCACTAATATCCTAAAGCTTAGGCAGGGCAACCAGTGTAGAAGAGAAGACAATGAAAGAAAAAAATGGGATGGGTGGAGGTGGGGGAGAATGAAAGGAAATGAAGGGGAAAAAGAATGGAACATTTTTGTTTGTATATTTTTGTATGATGTAGCAAAGAGGAAGAGAGCATGCATTTTTGCCTGGAAGATCATAGAAGGATGAGAATTTGGCTTAGTTACTCATGTTAATCCTTTAATTCAATTTGATCTTATATAGCTTTTACTAGTATTATAGCAGAGCTCAAAAATTCATTGTATAAATTTAAATTTGGCCTCTTTATGCTTTGGAATTGACCTTTTTTCAACGGTAAAACATGATTCTGAACGTTATTTTAAACAAGTGTCTTTTTTGTTATCAGAGCAATACTTATTCTTGTTAAAAGAAATAAAACAATAAGAAGGGCAAGTAATGAAAATTAAGAGCCCTGTGGCTTCCTTCCCCATCTCTACCAGTATTACTCACCAAGAGGCATCATTTATATACACACACACACACACACACACACACACACACATATACGATTGTATGTGGCACTCACAATACACCAGGCAGTACAGTTGGACTTCTGTCTCTAAGTGTTACAATCCGTGGAGTCAATCAACCCTATATCGAAAATATTCAGAGAAAAAAACAGAAAAATTTCCAGAAAACAAAACTTAAATTTGCCACCCACAGGCAACTATTTACATAACATTTACGTTGTATTAGGTATTATAAGTAATCTAGAGATAATTTAAAGTATTATGAGGATGTGGTAGGTCATAGGCAAATATCATACCATTTTATATAAGGGACTTGAGCATCTGCAGATTTTGAAATCCGAGGAGGTTCCAGAACTAATAATACCCTGCAGACACCAAGAGATGATACAAGATTTACATATGTTAACTCATTTAATTCTCACAATAAACACCATGAAGTATGCACTATTATTGTTCCTATTTTACAGATGAGGAAATAGGCACAGTGGGGTTAAAAATAATTCAGTTGCCACAAAGTTAGTAAATCTCTAAGATATCTCCAAAATCTCCTCATGTATCTATTCCTAGACTTTTCAGTTTTATTCTTTATCGACTTCTTGCTATGATAGATCAGGATTTAGCTCATTTTTTTTAACCAAGCTTTCCAGTACTCCCCTACTTCCCAATATATTTTTATAAAAAATTTGACCTTCTATTCTGTAGCTTTAGTTTAGTTTAGGTAGTATAATGTTTTACTGCCTTGATTTCTCGTTTCTCCAGCTATAGAGTAACTTCCGACTCCTGTCTGTAAACACGGACTGTAGCCTGTTGTCCTTCAGTTTTCCTACTTTCCCTCCCACCTTCACCTCTTGTCACTGACCTTTTAAGCTTTTTTGAGGTTCACACCACTTACATTCTACTACATAATCACAATAATTCCATACTTGGTCCGTAGGTTGATTCTGAAATATGAAATTCAGGAGACACTGTTAATGGTATTGTCATTGTGGAAACATTGCTCACTGAAGAGTCAAGTAGTACATTGTATTTACATTTCCTTTCTTTTACATTTTTTTCTTTCTTGTAGAGTTTCTAATTGGGTTCATTTTTCCCCCTTGCATCATTTGCCTTTATTAAATTTTAAATTTTGTTCAAACTTATCATACAGTCAATGATACTGTGGACCTCTTTTTCCCTCCAAGTTCTCCTGCTTGGACCCCTCCATCATCTTCCTGGGTTAGCCAGGGTGACTTCCTGGGTCAGCCAGGGTATCCCGTGTCATCCCGGGACTTACCTCCACTGCCTTTCTGAGTAGGACCCACTCTTTCCTGGGATTTCACTTTTTTTTTGGCTTATTACTTTTTCTTTTATTGGAGTATATCTTAAAAGGAGTTTCATCAGAAAGCACCACGGTGTAGCTAAACTTTGTGATTGCTCACATGTCTGAAAATATTTCTTTTTTCTGTCCTCACATTTCATAGGTGGTTTGGCTGTATGCAGACTTCTAGGAGGAAAAATCATTTTCCCTCAGAATTTTGAAAGCATTCTTCCACCGTTTTCTATCATCTAGTACTGCTGATAATTTTGATGAGAGTCTGTGTTTTGTTCCTTTTTATGGAATTTGTTTTTGTTTCCACACTGGAAATTTAAAGTATATTCTCTTCATTTCTTGTTTTGAGGTTTTAAAATGATTACTCAGTGAGTATCTTTCTTTAATGCATTGAGCCAGGCATATTACGGGCTCTTTTAATCTCCAGACTCTCACTGAAGTACTTACCTGTAGAACATTTCTTCTAGGATGATTATTAGTATTTATTATCATTATCACCTCTCTTCTATTAACTCTGTTCTTGCTAATGTTGGACATCCTGGAGTAATCATCTGCATCTCGTTTTCTCTTATATTTTCTATTTCTTGTCTATTAGTTCTATTATTCTGGAGAATTTTTAGTATTCATATTTTAATTTGACACATTTAGTACTCATATTTAAATTTGACATATATTGTAACACACTTGCTTTCTGATATTTCATTTTTAATAGCAGCCTGTTCTTGTTTTTTGTTTTATACATGCAATAGATGTGGTATCTTCTTGAATATTTCTGAATATGCAATCAGAAGTATTTTTTTAAACCCTCCTTTGTTGATAAATTACCTCTGTTTTTCCCAGAGTCATTTTCGCTTATTTTATCTTTCTCATTCATATTGCAGGTTTATTTCCTCAGATATTTGGTGGTTCTTGCTTTTCCAGTTATATTTAAGGAAGAGGTAACAGAAAAGCTGAATGAGTTTTTTGTTAAAGGCAGCTACTGTGCTGACAAGCTTTGTTTTAAGGTGTGTGTGTGAGGAGCTGAACATTATAATTCGGGACTCCTAACTGTCAGAGTTCCACCTCCCACACAAGCTGCCCTGCTTCAATTTTTATAAAGTGTATTCAATTTTTATAAAGGACTGGCTGCTTTTATTCCTTCCTTTCTTCTTTGCTCCTTCCTTCCTTCTTCCCTCCCTCCCTTCCTGCCTTCCTTTCTTTTGCCCAGCATTGGGATGAGGGTGAATGCTAGGTAACTGGACCTTCTGAGAAAGATGTTGGAGAGCTGCAAGAGAAGGAGGCATGTGGGGAAAGAACATATGGAGTTGAACTGTCCTTGAGGGTGTGGGGGGGGAGAGAACTTGTTTTCTCTGAAGTCTTTCAGAGAATCTCTTTGGTTTTAGCCCCAGCCTCACTTCTGCTCTCCCCTGTAGTTGGCACTTCAAAGTTCTTGGCTCCACTGGGCAGGTTAGTTTTCTGCTACAGCCCAGGCTGTGGGTATACTTACAGCATCTTTCTTTGCCTTACTTTATCAGTCACTAGTTCATCATCATCTGCTTCAATCTTCCCAAAATTTGTTAAAAATCATCGGGTGAGTGCCCCTACTTTCTACTCTCTTTCTCATTGTCGGTTTATACCATTTTTGTGTATACCTCTGTATTATTTTATTGAGTCTTGGGAAAGAGAGGAGACAAACATAAGTTTTTTTTCTTGGAATGAAGACAAAAATGGCCTTTGTCATTCATGTATTTATTTACTCATTCAAGAAATATTTATTAAGTGCTTACTAACTCTATGCCATGTACTGAAAATATAATGATAAGCAAAATCAGAGGGTTTTTTCTATGCTTATGGGGGTACAAAAGTGGACAGATGGGAAAAGGCGCCCAGCCTAATCTCAGGGGGAAGGTTCCCTGAAAGTATATTTGAATTGAGATCTGAGGAATAATCGAGAATGAGGTAATTGGATTAAAAGGGGAAGGAGGAGTGTTCCAGGAAAATGCAAAAGTATTTACAAAGTTCCAGGCTGAAAAAAAGAGATGGTATTTAGAGGAGCTGAAAGGATTCTGGTGGCCACAGCCTGGAGGACAAAGAGAAGAGCAGTGTGACGTGAGTTGGGTGAAGCAGGTGCCAGCCAGACGGACTCAGTGAAACGGGGCCTTGTTAGTACATTAAGGACTGGAGTCCTGATCCCTGGGAGCTTTGGGAAGCCACTGAAGGACGGTAGGAGGGTTTCGGGGATGGGAGCCATGTGGATAGCACGGCCTGGCCCTTGTGTGGGGAACTGAGTGTGGGCAAGAGGGATGAAGGGAGATAGCCTGCAAGTTATGACAGTTGACCTGTTCAGAAGTGTTGGTTCTTTGAACTAGGGTTGCCAAAGTGGAGATGGACCGGAGTGAACAGATTGGAGAGTTATCTAGTGGTCTGGACAATGGAGTAGATTTGAAGAGAGAGGGGAAGGCAGTTTTTAAGGATGACTTCAAGTTTCATGGCGTCGTAGCCTAAACAAAGTAGAGCTGCAAGAGAAGGAGGTGTGCGGGGAAAGAACATATGGAATTGAACTGTCCTTGAGATATACAAATAGAGATGCTGAACTGGTAGGATCTGTATGACATACAAATTTGGAGTCAATGGCACATAACTATTAACTGAGACTTTATTTTTGAATAAAATTAACTAGGAAGAGAGAACATATAGTGAGAAGAGATGAAGGCACAGAGTTTTTTTTTTAATTTTTTTTTTTGAGGGGGAGGTTTTTATTGATTAAGTGTTTTCAACATAGTATAGTAAGAGTAAGCAGCCTCTTCTCATTTAAAAAATTTGTGTTTATAAGTCATAATATTTTTTTCTAGAAAATAAGTTGAATATCCACCATAAAGACAGAGTTGCATATTAAAAATGTTTAATCACAGAAGGTAGTTAATTTAATACACTTTGCTACATAGATGCTGTGAGACCCAGAAAGATACTTGGTAAAAATATTTGGTGATGAAGTTTAATTCTTTTCCCTTCTCTTTTTGGTAATAAAACTCTTAAGTTTGGAAGTTTTTATAACCTGCATTTCAGTTTCCCTGTCAGTAATATAGACTTTGTTTTTTTTTTGTTTTTTTTTTTGTTTGTTTTTTTTTTTTGGTATGGAGAAAAAAGAGAGAGCAGTTTTTCCTTGTTGTTTAAATTATTTGTTGGTAACACAAGTGCTATATTTAATTTTAAATAAATAGACTTTGGTTTAATGTTAGGAAAAAATCTACTTGGAGGCTTTCTAATTTACTAAGGGAAATTAGAGTTTAAATTATGCTCAAGAAAAAAGTTTTAGTAATTGCAACTATAAATATTTATGCTAGATTCCAAACGGCATCTACTTCATCTAGATAAGACTGGAAGTCATACTGCAACAGGACTACATGAAAATCATCTCAGGAAGATGAAAATCGCTTCTTTTTCATAACTGTAACAATAGGATTGTTCACTCAGTCTCTATAACCAATACAACTGTTTATGTTCAATATGAATTTTACATATTTCCTCTAGGTGGTGCACAAAGCACAGTTATGTTGGAAAATCAACAGAAAATCCCTAATGTCTTTCTGTATTTTATTCTGCATCTGAATAAACACAAATCTCTTCTATCTACTATAATTTACTAATTGAGATGACATGACATCAGATCTTTGAGATTGTGGCTTGTCTACAATAGTTGTTTGGAGTCTAATAAAATACAGATTTTTTTGTTATAGATTATTATAAAATTAATTTTTAGCCCTCAATGAAGAAAACTTTAATATGTCATATACCTTTCTTTCAGTTATTTCTAGTGAATGCTAAATATCCAAATATCACCATCAGCCACACAACTATCAATGCAGAGTGGGAAACAGGTCTACATTCAAGTGTTTCAGACTAACTTTTGAAGGTGTGTCCTGCTGCCATGGCTTCATATACATTAACTAATTCCCATCTTTCCCTCATCCGTGAAAGTCACAGGAAGTCTGAATGCCGTGACTTACACAGTTTGGATTACTTCTCCTCTCTGTTGCATAGGACAGAAACTACCACAAGAGTGCAGGGCAGGCTTTTGCAAGAAATGGGACGGCAGTGGACTGGGAGCACTAGACTGGTATGGCTGGACAGAATCACTTTTTAGGTATTAACCTGAGTTTTAATAATTTTTAAAGCTAAGGTTGTCTTTTAAAAGGTAGTAGTTGTGTTCAAATAACCCTAAAGTCTTTATTAAATATGAATAATTTTTTAATGTTGCATTTTTTTTCCTTCTGAATGACTAATTGACTTATAAGTTATTCAAGTCCATGTGTTTCAAATTAGCATCTTCTTTATTCTTCTTTTTGTGGTGGTAGACAATGTGGTTCAGATATTTTGTGAACAATCCATTTTTAGCAAATACGAAGTATTGGCGTTACCATGATAAACATTTCCTGAGAACCCTGCTATTCCAGGGTCTAGTATTTCAAGGAAGACTTTTCTAAATCCCAAGTCCACAGTGTAGACAATAAGTAAAATACCTCTGGAGTTCAGAGTTCTGTGCAGAGCTCATGTAAGAAAGAAAGTCTTACAATGGGCCTCGAAGAAATGGGATGAGCAAAGGTTCAGAGGAAGAAGTTCCTTCTTTCCCTTTTCTCTTTTATTCTCTTTTTCCTCATTATCCTCCCAATCAATTTTAAATTGTAAAAGAAATATATGTCAATCCAAAAGAAAGTTAAATAACATGGAAATGTATACTGTCAGAAACATCCCCCTTTCTTGTCCCCAGCTCTCCTACCACATCCCCTAGAGATGGCCATTATTGTTAAGTGTCGGTATTCAGTGATATTTTAATACATAGTCACATATTTTACACCAATGAGATATAACCATTTGCTTATTTTGCTTTTTTTTCCCTATTTTTTGTTTACAGAAAGATTTATCAAGAGATTATAGGATTATGTAAGCATGTACTAACAATTCTAACCCTATTACACAACAGATAGCTCTCTTTTAATACACTAGCAATATTCAGCTTTGTGTTCTAGGAAGACCTGCACAGTCATTACACAGTATTAATTGTATATTCTGTGAACACAGAGAGAGTGCCTATATATTTAAAAAAATTTTTAATTTTGATATAATTATACATTCACAGGAAATGGCAAAGATATATACAGGGAGGTCCCATGCACCCTTCACCTACCCTTCTCCAATGTTAACATCTGTAGAACAGTATCAGAGCTGAGAAATTGACATGGTGCAATCTACAGAGCTTATTCAGACTTTACCAGTAATATATGCACACATTTGTGAGTGTGTGTGTGTGTGTGTGTGTACTTTTATGCAAGTTCACCATAAATGCAGCTTCCTATAGTTTCCACCAGAATTAAGGTACAGGATTGTTCCATCAGCACAAGGCTCTCTTCTGCTACCCTGTTACAGCTGCGCCCTCAATTCCTAACCCCTGGTAATCACCAACTGTTCATATTTATAATTTCGTTATTTCATGAATGTTCTATAAATAGAATTGTATAGTTTGTAACCTTTTGAGATTTCCTTTGTTTAGCAAAGATAAAATGGAATTTATTTATTTATTTATTATTGAAGTATAGTTGGTTTACAACATGTTAATTTCTGGTGTAGGGCATAGTGATTCAGTTATACGTATATATTCTTTTTTATATTCTTGTTCATTACAGGCTATTACAAGATATAGAATATAGTTCCTTATGCTATACAATAAGGCCTTGTGGTTTATCTATTTTTTGTATAATAATTAGCATCTGTAAATCCCGAACTCCTGATTTATCCCTCCACACACTCCTTTCCCCTCTGGTAACCATAAGTTTGTTTTCGATGTCTGTGAGTCCATTTCTGCTTCGTAAATAAGTTCATTTGTGTCATTTTTTTTTAGATTCCACATGTAAGTGATATCATACAGTATTTTTTTTTTCTTTCTGGCTTATTTCACTTAGCATGACAGAGACTGCCTTTTTTTTTTTAACTAAGCATAATTTCCTCGAGATTCATTGATGTTATTGCAGCAGCTTTTCCTTTCCATTTAACAACATATCATAAGTATCTTTCCATATTAATACATATGGATCAATCATACACCTATATATTTTTTAATTTCCAAAAGTGCAATGTGCCATTGTGCAGAGGCATCATAATTTATTAACTGGTTACTTATTTCTTATATAATCTTTGGATTGTTTCCTAGGTAGTATTTTTAATGGCACAGCAATGTTTAGTGAATAAATTTGTGTGTATGTATGTGTGTATACATGCAAGGATATGCACACATGTATATGTATATATTTGCCTAACTGTATTGTCAATGAATTAAAGTCCTATTTTTCCACCCCCTTATTAGCACTGAATGTTATCAACCTTTTAATTTTGTCTTTGTCTATATAATGGATTAAAATTGTATTTCAATGTTTTAGCTAATGTATCTTTAATTGTGAGTAAAGATGAAAATATGGTGTTGGTTCACCTTTTAGAATCAGAGAGATTTGGGGTTTGGAGAGGAGCAGTACATAACAACCATCTGAACCTTTCGTCTTCTGATTCAGCTGAGATAGACAAAGAGGTCTAGCTGAGGGGAATCCAAATGTTAGTTGTATTATTGCCAGAGCTGCTGGGACACTCGGGTATGCGGCAAAGATACTGAACCCCATAAATATTGAATCCCATAAATATCCAGACTTTCCAACCCACAGGCCTGTCGGGACTCCAGCCGGACTCCTCCCCCAGGGCAGAGTTGTAACTTTTCAGTTGCGTTAAGGATAGAGGATAACACATACCCTGCAAGCAAACTGTTCTCAAAAAGGAGATGGAGGGGAAGGATATCAGCTCTGCTTGTCTGGTTTTTGTTCCCAAATTTGTCAGTTGAATACACTGTTTCTCCCATCCTCTATTTGCCACTTCCATGGAGTTACTGTTTTTGTGGTTTTCAATCCATTGGGTTTCACCATTAAGACCATAGTCAGTCAGGAGGGTGGCTTTCCACTTTTGGGAGAAGATGAACGTCATGAGACAGCTTCCTTCCTCAGGAGGCCACTCTTCCCTTACCTGTCATTGAGCCTTTTTCCACCAATGGTTATCTGTATAGATTTAGCCCTCAGAAGGCTCTGAAATGAGTCAGAGAGGTATACTAATTAAATCAACATTTTATAACTAAGGCTGACCATGATACCTACAATCGCTTGGCAGAGTTGTGCAGTGAGATTGAATGCAAACATTAAGATAATCTGGTAACCAACTGCTAACAGCACACTGATGTCTCCAATTTGAATATAAATGCCTTCTAATTATAACATTTCCAGGGAGATTCCAAAGATTTTAAGTCTTGAATCAGATAATATTGCTTAGGTTAAATTAAAATCAAAGCACTTCCAGTCTTCCCCAATTTCTAATTCTCTCTCTGATGCCTGGGTTGAGTCAGGTTTTCTTTAGCACCTGTGGCTAGACTTTTTCACCAAGATACATGTAGTTCCTTCAGTTGTAAGAGTCAAATCTTTCATATTCTTGTCTTTAAAAAAGTGTGCAGTTAACAGAACAAAAAATTCCTGAGTACCACCCCTCACTCACCCAATTTAGAAGATGGGCCAGTTCCCACCTCTGAGAGCAGAAGGTAGATTTTTTTCTCTGTTTAGACTTGTGGCAATTCTTGTCCATGATTAGTTCTTTCAAATCCACAACAGGGTAACTTGAAAGCCTGAGATCTCTCCTAGCAAGAAGTAATTTTGGCACAATCCCATGGCCAGAACTGGGGAGGGGAATGTATCCACGTACCGTGTATTCTTTCCTCCAAACTTAGAAGTTACGATGGTGGCAACTTCGGTCCGTGGATCTCATCTGAGGTGTTTTTCTTTTCTTTCTGCGTATTAAGACACTTTCAATTTCCATTTTTCTTCTTGAATCTCGTGCTCCTGGCACTCCAGAACCTAATGAGTATGGACATCTCTCTGATTAGAGTTGTAATTATCCAGTATCTTGCGAGCAGGCATTTCCAGACCTGTGCCTGTTCTTTCCTTTAACAGGAACTGTCTACCTCCAGAAGCCCGCTACTGGGGCAGTTCTTCCCTGGTACTTACCTGAGAATCACTCTTAGTTGATTTCTCAACTGAAGACCCTTTTGCTAATTCTGAAACTTGTACCTCTAGAGGCCTACTGTTTAAAGCATTGTATTTAGTTTTCAAATGTGCCAGGTCTTGAGGAACATTATTTTCTCCCAGTCTATTTCTGTGGTTGCAGAATATTTGTCTCTAGTTTCACTTGTCTCTAATGTTCTGTTACATCTTCAGAGAAGCTGAACTGAATTTTTAATCAGCTGCTTAAGTTGTTTCCTTTCCTCTTCTAACACTGTTTTCTTGATCTATTCACTTTTCCCCTTTAATTTATTCTTTGTGCTTCTACCTTATTCCTCCAGGTTATGTGTAGGTGCTAATAATGGTATAGTGGGGTTCTGGGACTGCTGAAACCTTTGCTTGCCAAATTTTTATAACTGTTTCTCAGTTTATATGTTTGGGGTTGGATAGTCCCACCCAGAAGCTGTCCTCCCATCAGACCGACATCTGACTCAGGCGCTATCTGCTTTGGTTCTGCCTGGCTCTACTTTAATGTGCCCCTCCTTTGCTTTGCCATCCCTTGGAGTCCTAATTTCACCCATATTTCTGGCATGTACTTTCAGGGCACTGTTTCACTTTGAAACTCACCTAAAAATTCTTAGAGTATTTTACTATTATAATCCCAACGTTCTCTCCTCAAATCTATGCAGATTTTTATTTTCTTCAACAACTTAGTATTGCTGTCCTAACATTAAGAGTTTTGTTCCCAAATTACCTTTACAAGGGAGTCTGTATTCGTAGCTTAAGAAACCACCTCTTAATAGTTTCCAGGATCCTGGCATCCTTGGGGGAAATCATTCCTTTTTTGTTTTCTGAGATTTTAACTCTCTCTTCTTCTCTAGATGTTGTGGGGCCCTAATAGTCATTAGATAGCTCTTCCTCTTCTAATGACTTCTTTAACAGCAAGCAGTCCTGCATATATCTCTTTTTCCTTTTTATGTGTTTCTATTCTGGCCTTCAGAATCTAATTTCTTCAATATTTCAATTTTCTTTTGTGAAAATGTCTCTCTTTCTCCAGCTTAGTTAGTCTCTTCTTCTATTTGTGTCCAGTTTTCCACTTGGAAAATGAGTTTGAGATGGCAAATTTGAGCCAGATTTTGGAGGGCCTTGAATGCAGACTCTATCCTATAGATTGCTCTAATGTGGCTGCATATTACAATTATCTGCAGAGCTTTAAAAAAGCCAAAAGCTAGGGCTCACTTCCAGAGATTCTGAGTTAACTGTTTTGATGGAGATTGGACATGGTGTTTTTAAATGTCTCCCAAGACGATTCTAATTCTCAAGAACAGTGATGGGTCTGAAATTTTACTTTATTTGCTAGCTAAAAACTTAGTCTGCTGCAGTTTGAAGGATGCTGGTATAGAACATGAGATTCCTTTGTTAGAGAATGAAGGGCAGCTTATTATTCATAGAAATATCAGCAGCCAGAGTATCAGCATTTTTGGTGCTGGTTCCTTGAGCCTTAAGTCCCTCAGGGTGATACAAAGAGGGACAGATGACACCTTTACACATAGTAGGTTTCATTACATGAGTTTAGGGGACCTGAATATTCTACGCTGAAAGGCAGCATGCCTACCCTTTGTTCCAGAGGGAGAGACACTATATCTTCTTTATAAACATTTTTGAAAAGATAACTGAAACAAAGGGCAGTCAGTGCTTTGTTTCACCTGATGAATCTGTGGTAGATCTCTGGGAAACTGACTCTCAACAGAGCTGAGACCACTTCTATGGACAAAGGGGAATTTTAAAATTGTTTTAAGCCGATGAATAAAAGAAGTGCTTTAAACATTACAGAGATTTTACCAGGAAAGAAAGAAAGCAGAGCCACAACTTATAAGCTATTCAGATAAAAGTTGAAAAAGGCTTTGGCCAGGTGGTGGTGAAAGACAAGGACTGACACAAGAAGAAATTTTAAAGAAAAACTGATAAATATGGGTTATTGATTAGATGTGAGGGAGGAAGATAGTGACAATGGAATCCAATTTTCTTTGTGGGAAAGTTAATTTTGATTTCTTTAATACATAAAGGGCTATTCAGATGATCAATTTCTTACTGAGTGAGCTTTGGTGGTTTATGTCTTTTAAGGGATTTATCCATTTCATCTAATATGTTGAATTTACAGGCATAAAATTGTTCATTAGCTATTATGAGGATGTGGATAAAGGGGAACCCTTGTATGCTGCTGGTAGGATTGTAAATTGGTGCAGCCACTATGGAAAACAGTACAGAGGTTCCTCAAAAAGTTAAAAATAGAAATACCATACAATCCAGCAATTCCATTCCTGAGTATTTATTCAAAGAAAATAAAAACACTAATTTAAAAGATATATTCACATCTATGTTCACTGTATTATTATTTGAAAGAGCCAAGATACAGAAGCAACCTAAGTGTTCATCAAAAGATGAATGGACAAAGAAGTGGCATACACACACACACACACACACACACACACACACACAATGGAATATTACTCAGCCATAAAAATTGAAATATTAATATTTGTGAGAGTGTGGATGGATCTAGAGCATTATGCTGAGTGAAATAAGTCAGACAGAAAGACAAATATTGTATGATCTCACTCATATGTGGAATCTAAAAAACAAAACAAAACAATCAAAACAAAAACAGACTCATAGATACAGAGAAAAAACAGGTGGTTGCCAGAGGAAAGAAGGGTGTGATAGGGAGAAATAGGTGAAGGGGGTTGAGAGGTACAAACCTCCAGTTATAAAGTGAATAAGCCGTTGGACTATAATATACAGCATAAGGAGTATGGTCAATAATATTTTAGTAACTTTACACGGGGACAGATGGTTACTAGGCTTATTGTGGTGATCGTTTCATAACATATATAAGTGTTAAATCACTATGTAGTACACCTGAAACTAACATAATATTGTTAAGTCATTTCAATTAAAAAAATTGCCCATTGGTTTTCAACAGTTGAAAATATAGAAATTTTTTTCTCCACTAAGAAAATGATACTCTTTTTTCCTTCCTTCCTTCCTTCCATTCCTCTGTCTTTCCTCGTCTTCCTATATCTCAGGAGAAGCAGCATGGCACAGGAAAAAGTGCCTTCAACCTTGGAATTGTTCAGACCATCCATCAACAATTATTGACTAAACATCTGTTGTGTGCCTGGCACTGTTTAAGGAGCTGAATGTATGTTAGTGAATTATGCTATGTTTGCCCTGATGGAGATAATTTTCAAGTGAATGAAGACATTATTTGACATCTGAATTCCAGTTTCCTTGTCCCTAAAGTGGAATTTTCCTAAAATAAGGGCACAGTGACTCCACGAGGCAATGAATGCCAAGTTGTTGGCACATAACATGTACTCATGAAATGATACTATTATCATCAGTATATATTTTTTGGTCTATAACTAACCTTTTTCAATTTCTTGTTGAAATTTACTGAATGCCAGGTAGAGCAGGCAGAAATCTGAGGTTCCTAGGCAACAGGTCCAGCTGTATGCTTCTCTGGAGTAGCTCTCTTGAGCTACCCAAGCAGGTAACCCAAAATCACCTGTTAAAAATTTGTGATTAGCCTTCTCTAAAAGTCCTTTGAGGCTAACGTTTTTCTTCTGAATGTATGAAAAACACCTTTGCCTTCTTTATCTCCCTGCATGGATGGTCTTTTTGCCTCGTTTGTCACATGATTGACTTTGACAATGTTCCTGGTGTCCCTAGATAATTCACTTGGTATGTGGCCAGAAACCAGCTACAGAATTTCTATTTTAAGCCAGGGAATTATATCTGTGGTTTCTATCCTGTGGTACATTTCAAACCAAAGGCTGTTGTGACCATGGGGAGAAGGCACAGGACAAGTTTAGCACCTAACAGATTTTTCTTTATTAGTCTATATTAATTTCAGTTTACAATAGCAATATGAAAGCCAAACAAAATAATTTCTAGTTGATATGTGCAGTTCTTATGAATCACTTTGCTTTTGGCCTCAGGCCTTACAACGGTCCCCTGAGGTGCAGTCTGTGATAACCACTCAGAAATGTGCTGCCTAGCAGGCTGCCATGCTTGAATAATCGGGTTTTGTTATTTCACTCAGCAGTAACATGGCTTTGAGCAAGATGAACCTAATACCAAACACTTCTTTCTAAAGTAAAGAAAAAAAAGTTCACAGTCTTAAAGGAGAGGATATCTCATTTTAAGGGGCTTCTGATCACTGAATATTATGTGGCTTATTTCCATCTCAGTATAAAGAAGCAACCAACATTTTCATTCTCTTCCTATAAATCAGAAAGTATTTCTGGGTTGAAAGTAGACTTGAAGGCTTTTCCTAACATTTTCATGCATAACTGAGGTTTTGGTAACTGAATATATGACTATATTTGGAACTAATGCATATAGCTAACTCTTGGGTTTTTGGAAGGGCCATCAAGAGTTCATGGGTCGTTCTACCGAGGTAGTTCACTTGATGACAGACTGATTTCAGTGAGGTCAGCAGGACTTAGCTCTCTCTATGTGCTGGTTAGTGTCACACAGAGACACACACTGTTCCTTGGCCACAGGCTGTATTTAAGTTTCTGGTTGGCCATTTCTTATATATATATGTTTGCTCAAAATTGAAGGTTGGAGCAAATACATCTATTAATAGAAATCAACTTGAAGTTGCATCTTTTGACACTTTGTAATTTCACCTGTGAAATCATCTTATCACTAACTACTCCTTCTAGTAGGAAAATGCAAGGGAAAATAAGAGAGCAATTAAATGCATATTCAGAGATATGATACACTGAATAGTTTGAGGGTTTTTCTGAATTACTTAGAAGAAATTTATTAGTTGTATGTGCATCAGTAATATTTTAAGAAAAAAAAAACACAATGTTTTCATAGGATAGCCTACCTGTTAAAATAATTATATAAGTATTTTTTTTCTGTAGTTATCAGTAAATGAAATTAAATGAGCTTGTATGGTCTCTGTAGTAAATGCAATAAATCATTGTCTAATTCGCATCTTTGGTCAATCACCTGCAGTTACTAGCGGCAGCACAGCGCTGTGGAGAGAGAATGGGTTTTGGAGTCAAAAAAATCTAGGTTTGAATTCTTGTCCTCTCATTGGCTCCGTTTGAGTCATAATAGTCTCTGACAGAAGGTCAATAATATCTGCTTCCTAAAGTTGCTGTAAATAATGTATTTAATGCCCTCAGCATCAACACAGGAACACAGTAATTGTTCAGTGAGTTGTTAGTTTTCTCCCAGAGATTTTCAGAAGAATAGCGAGGGGGATTGACCTGTGCCCGAGATTTTTGCCATTATCATGAATACTTGAGTGATTAAAACCGATTAAAAGATCCTCCATGCTGCTCTAACTTACTGGTGGAGAAAACATCCAGCAGAGACATAGTAACTTCTGATGTTGGACGTAAATGTGAACTATCTTCTTACCTTTCATTAGTTCAAAAGTCTGTGGAGTATCCACTTCCCTCAAGGAAAAAAAAATCTAGTAATTCTGATTGAAGTTGATTTTGTTAACTTTAAGGCATTTGATAAGAAGCCCTGTTATTTTCATATATTTTTTAAATTTAAAGATGCACACATAAGAGGGTTTTTAGCAAAAAGGGGCACCTATTCCTGAGAATCACTGAGAGACCAAGCAAGCCTCAGCTTTTGTCTTTCTTTTCTGTTGATATATTTCTATTGAGGGCTTGGGAAGTTAAATGTCCACATTTTTATTCTTCCCATGTCATTATTTATGTCTAGTCTTCTTCTCTGGGACTTGCTATGGAAAACAGAAAAGGGTGAGGAAAAAAAAATACATTGACCTGGATTCTGAATCTTTACTTTTTTGCACAAAACATCTTTTTCACCATCTCTTGATTTATTTCCTTGTCAAGCATCCAATAAGTGTTTTGCACAGAAAACATACTAGCTTTGAAGCACTTACATTAGTGTTTTGGTTTTTGGTGGGGAAGGATGAAATTCATGTGGGCTGTTGCCGGGACAAGATGTGCATTTGAGTCTCTGGTGTTCTACTGTGATTTTTATCCTCTCTTTCTGCTTTTTCGTAGCAACTATCAGGGTTGGGTTATAACATTTGTATTGTTATTCCTTGTTTAATTTATCTTCAAATGGAATTGAAGTCTGTGCACAAAATGAGTTTCAGCCTGTTAGAGCATCAATGCTGGCGATTTAGAATGGGGAATTAGTCTTTTGAATAGTATTGAATCAGTACTTTACAACTGAATTAGTTCTGTGCTCCTGGGAAATCTTAAAGTTCTAACTTCTAAAAACCTCATGAAACTTCTACTTGTTGGTAGCCATTAGCCAAGAACATTACTAAGGTGACAAAATGTATTTGAGCTGTATCTATGTTTTCATTTTGATAGCTACTCAGCATCATTTAGATTCCCCATGTCCTTTCAAATTGGTAATAATATTATTTCTCTGTCACTTGAATTTAATTTGTTTTTAGTGATTTGCTATTATATTTCACCCTAGGAGTATCTCAATTTTACAGGTGAAAATGAATTACCTGTATCTTGTAAACAAAGCTTAGTAGGAGGATACAAATGATGGGATGAGACATATGCTAAAGATCAAAATATAATTACTGTTTAATTTGGTCTCAGCACTGAGACCACAGCTAAGGAATAAAGAAGCTTTTGTGGTAGACAAACCCTTGAACTAGAAGATACAGCATTTAGCTTCTAGTATTAATTCTGCCACAAATTTGCTATATGGTTCTGATTAATCTATCTGGGATTAGTTTCCTCATCTATAAAATTTCTATGTGTTACACAAGATTTTTTTCTTACTTTAACATTATGATTTAGGAGGTTAGAAGCCCAGAAGCATTCCCGAGTACAAGAGATTTAGTTTGAAATGCTATTAGAACCTAAAATGGAAAACAAGAGTGAGGGTATACTTAATATGGAAGTCAGATACACTGGTAGGACTCTGGAGGAATCACATGACCCAGGACAAAGCAGGCTAGAGGGTTCAAAGTCTTATCTGTCTGGACTTAGGAAACTGATAAGAGCCATAAGTGCAGGGCCAACGAATAGAAAGACAGATTTAAAGCATTCATTCCAACACTTTGCCTCCCCTAATCCCTCATACACTTCTTGTTCAGGCAATAACAAACCCCAATTATGTCTGGCTTAGGAAATGAAGGAAAAGAGAGTAAAGCAGGAATATATTGCTGATATAAACTGAATCTAGGTAAAGAAGAAGGCAGACTTACATATATAAATCAAGCTATTTTTCTCTTTCATTTATGATTTTTAATGAAAATTGCTTTCTTACATCATTATATTTGGGCACGGATTGATATCTAAGATTATGTACTGTAAACCATTCCTTAAATTCATAATTTCCCTGGCATTGATTATTCAATTTTTAAAAAGCAATGTCAAAGAAGTCACATCAATGTTTTGTACCTCCAGGTCTCTGAAACTGGGATTATAAACTAGAAATTTGATATTTCTACAAAAATGGAAGGATTCATTTCATAGAGTTTAGTTTTCTTTGGACCTAAAGATATCTAAGAGAACAGACAATATAGTTATGACTTTTATAAATGAAAAATGAAAGGAAGGATCAGTTCCAAGGCAAAAATATAAATTAAAGTATCTATTGGGTATGTCTGCTTGAAGATCATGCCATGGACTCACCTTCTGAACTCCTTTCTCTCCAACTCTGCAATCCCTTTTGTTTCTTATTTCTTTCAGGCATCCAAGTCTAAAACTCAGAAAATCATCCTTTACCTTTTCCTCTCTCTGGCCTTTTGTAGCCAGGCAGTTTCTGAGACATGTTGATTCTCCATCTAAAAGGTATATAACATCTAATTTATTTTTTTCCTGCACAGTCCCCAAACTGCCATTGCCTTCTTAACTTATTCTCAGCATATTCTAATTAATAGGTTACTTCTGTACATCCCTTGATTAATTTTCTCACTCTAAACTTTATGTTTTGAAAAGGTCTAGCCATAAACTGCATTTGTAGGTTGCAATGTTACTTAATTTATCTATATTTTAATAAATCCAAGACATGTAATGTGTAACTGCAATAAAAATTTGATCCAAATGTAAATAATCAGCATAACCACACCAAGAAAATATGCTCTTTCTGTATCCTGTGCAGTCCTTCATTTGTGAGCCACACATCCTGAGGCCATAGGCTGCATACCACCATTCTAATCCATTTAAGTGAAATACTAATTTCATTATGTCTGGGGCAACTATATAATTTATTGTTCAAACTGGATCACTTCAAACAATGAAAGGGAGGATATTAATAATTATTATAATTGTGTCTGGTTGGTCGTCTAGACTAGAACTGTCCCAGGCAAAGTGGGAAGTAGGACCATCCTAGTCATGTCACCCTGTTCTGTAACCTCACTGCCTTCCATCACCAATGAATAGAACTAAGTTTTTCAGCCTGGCATTCAGGAACTTCACGTTAATTCTTTGTGTCTCTCTGATGATGTACTCGCTGATCTCCTCACGTCCTTCACTTAAACTTGTCTACCCTTGCACCTTTGCTTATGTTTTTCTCTCCCTGGAATGTTACCCCCACACCACTTCACCGATCTAGTCCCTATACAAGTGTTAAAGTAGAGTTTATCCCTCCTGTTTTCCGTGAGCGCGACCATTTCAGTCTGCTGGGATTACCCACTCTTCTGTCTGAACTCCTAAGCACTGGTTGATCACTTGGCTCATACGTGTAAGCTTGCACTGATGAAAGTTTTAGGTTTGATTGTCTGATATCTCTCAAATGGCTTTCAGATTCCCCTAAGGCGTCTTTCCTCTCTTATACTCCTCTTGGTACTTTAGGGTCTTCTTTCACTCTTTCTCTTCACTCTTATTATCTAGACAAGAAGCTCTGGAAGTGAGTCAAAATGAAGGAGGGGATTCCAGAGGCCAGAGACTACAAGTGATAATCTCCATTGAGAAATACGGAGGCTGTAGAGATGGACAAAGAGACCAACTGTATGGCTGTACCAATAGTTAATAAAATGGGAGTTGGGGTGAGGCGTCATGAAAGTGGGTCATGGAGAAGAGAATAAGTAAGCTATGAACAAATCATGGGGAAAATTGGGAGGAATGGCAGCAGTAGAATTCTGAACATTGTCTGAGCCTGGAAATTTGTTATTCAAAATGATCCACAGTCTGGAAGCACTGGTATCACCTGGGAGCTTATTAGAAAAGCATGTCCTCAGGCCCCGTTCTAGACCCTCTGAGTCAGAATCTTTGTATAAACAAGGTTGGGAGGGGATTCCTTTTGGAAGCACTGGCCTAGACGGCCACTTGTCTTTGCTTATAGATTTTATGGACAAGCTTGGTCCAGGGGAGTAGATCTCTCTGAGCTGAATATTCAGGGGGTGATGCTCAGGGTAGCCAGTAATAAAGGTAGGTTAATTAAATGCTGAGCTGAAATCTAGTTTTATTTCCCCAGTGGTTCTTTGGTGCTTCAAATGATGGTATAGGTCTTGTATGAACTTTCATAAAGGTGAGGATGGAGGATATTTGAGCTCTATGTGTTTTAGAATAATATTTTTCAGATAACAAACTGTGACTTAATAAGAGTTGGGTGGAGAATAACTGAAATAATTTAATTACGGATGAACTAGAGTTTTCAAGTGTCTGTTCATGTCATTAGAATCTGTAAGGTTTTTGACCTCAAATATATTCTTGCCAGTTTTAAGTGCTTCAGAACAGGAAAAACAGTTGGCCATCTGGTTTTACTAAACACTTTCTCACATACAAGGACAAGATGTATTACTTGGAGCAGCTAGGAATTGCACCGTTGGAAGAATTTAGGACACTTCTCCATACAAACTATTTCTCAAAGATGAAGAGCTTGGCCTGTGTCAAAAATTATAGACATTTCTGTTGAGAGTACTTCTGATTCTTTTTTCATATGCTTCAGTTTTCTGTATCTGTGTATAAATAAGCATTTATTTAACTAGAGAAGGTATCTTATAGTCTGAGCTACACATAGCCACTCACCAATCCTTCCATTAGTGGAAACTTTGTTATCCAAATCTTTAAGTGAATTCTGTTATGTTTTTCGTATTACTTTCATTGTTGAATTAGAAAGGGCACCTAACTAGTTAAATTTTTTTACTTAACAAGAAAAAAAAAATGAAATCACAGGTTGAAAAATACTAATGATAAATTTCTGATAAAATATTAACTATATTATTCTGTAGAAAAAAGGCAACACAAAATGATAGAAAGCAACAAAACTCAGTGTATGGTGCTAAACGTATTGTTTTCACTATAGACATAAACTCAGGAACACAAAAATGTTTCAATGTTACTAATTTTACACTTAAAATGAAAGTTCTTTCCCCTGCCTGATTTGATCTAACTAGTGTCCAGCAGACTGTCTTTTTTCCAATGATCCCTGTACAGTTTGTCAAAGGATGCTTTGATCACAGTTAAAAGCAGCGCAAAAACATAAGGTCAATAAAACCAATTTATGTCTGTGAGCTTACATATTTGTTCAACCACAGGCAAGATTATTCAGCAAATACTTAATTGTGTTTTTTGATTTTTTTGTATTTGATCCAATTGTTTGTTTAACTAGCAGTTTGTTCTTGAGGCAATAACATACAGATATTTGTCAAAATATTGACCACTGTAAGATATTAGTCAGCAGCTTAATTTTAAATATAATTTAACAGGAGGAGGATATTTAAACTGGGGATCAAGAGAGCTGGCTGAAAACAGTGACATAATGTCCTCAAATTAACTAGGATTGTAGTAGATGTATTTATAGAGAATTTGTGACATCAAGGACTCCTTACACATGTACAGGCAGACCTCAGAGATACTGCAGGTTCAATTGCAGACCACCACAATAGAGTAAACCGAGTCACACGAATTTTTGGTTTCCTAGTGCATATAAAATTTATGTTTATACTATACTGTAGTCTATTAAGTATGCAACAGCATTATGTCCAAAAAAAGTATATAACCTAGTTAAAAACTACTTTATTGCTAAAAAAAAAATCACCTGAGCCTTCAGTGAATAATGTTTTTACAATAGTAACATCAAAAATCACTGATCATAGATCACCATAGCAAATATAATAATAGTGAAACAGTTTGGAATATTGTGAGAATTACCAAAATGTAACACAGAGACATGAAGTGAGGAAATACTTTTGGAAAAATGGCCCAGAAAGACTTGCTCGAGGCAGCGCTGCCACAAAGCTTTAATTTGTAAAAGAAAGGCAATACCTATGAAGCACAACAAAGAGACGTGCAGTAAAACGAGGTGTGCCTGTAATTCTTTTCTCTATTCAGAGAATTTACTTTAAGCCAGGGATAGTGAAATAGAGAGGCAACAGAAAACAAAACATTTACAAAACCAAAAGTCTTGTGTGTTCCTCCCCATCCCCACTGCTGGTGCCCAGGGTGGCCACGCAGGCTTCTAGTCATGAGTCAGGCAGTTCTCAAGATGCAAGTGATATAAGGGATGCCCATTCCATGTGTAAATGGGACCATTCTTGCTTTGCCCATGTGCTGGGAAACAGGCTGCTGGAAAACAAGCCGCTGGAAAACGAACAGCTGGAAAACAAGCCGCACCTAAATTTCCATGAGCTTAAAATATCATATTCACACTTGCTTGCTTAAAATGCACATGCTTGCTTTGTTTTAATGTTTTACGCAGTAGATGACCTACAGCACGTATTATGCTAAAGAAAATTTGTGGTGAGCAATCCTGAGATTGACCCTAAGGGCACGAAGGAGGGCAGATATTTCCTTAGGGTGAAACAATGGAGGTCCTGGAAAGCCAGATCATCCATTAACAGAACTTTGTTCTGGCATGAAAGCTTGCGGTTAAGCCCAGAGGAAATACTTGCTATCTCGAGATGTCCCAGAGGCAATAATAGGATAGACTTAGAACTTTTGCATACCCTGAGGAGGGTGATTGTTCCTGGGAGGGATAGGCCTGAAATTAATCAGTTAACCAGCAAGCAGAATTTAGTGATTATCGCAATGGAATATCTAAAGCCTCACCTCTTTGACTGCATTTTTTCCTGAGCTATATACTCCTAATAAATATGATGTTGACCAGGCTTTCGGGACCCTGGATCCACGAGATCTTGGTCCCATCTTTGCTCTTTACTTTGTCGCTTTGTTTCTTAATTCTTGCGTCGCCTGTCCTCAGACACGGTCCCAAGCTGCGCTGGATGCAGCGCCCGTGGAACTTTGTGTATCTTCCTTGATGGGGCAGTGTGAGGAAGGCAGATGCCATCACTGTTGTAAGACATGTTGTTCTGCATTTATGCTACAAAACTCTGAATAGTAAATTTAATATGACCAGTACATGCATTATTGTTTGTACTTCCTGCATCCTTTGCATGACTGCCTTCATGGTTGTCATGATCTTTCTTTGAGAAGAAGATTGGCAATCTCTGAGATATCATGGGAAGCCAGTATCCACGGGCAGCATGAGAGATAATTCAGCATCGCAAGTAACGATGTAAGCAGTATTAAGTAAATAATACTAGGGAATGGCACAGGCAAGAAGATATGGATTATTTTGCTATAAATGAGCTCTAAGGAACCATGGCATTGTAATAATAACCATTTGCTTTTGTAGGGTTCCCTTCATCTAGGATGTCAGTCCACGGCCTAGGTTCCATCCATACCCTCCTCCGACTTTGAATGAGAAGTCACTAATTCAAAAGAGCAGGCACTGGAGGAAAATCTGCTGTGGTGATGGGTGGTGGCAGCAGCAGTGGCAGTAATACCGTTTCTAGGGCCAGCTTTGCATGCCCCATGTCAGCAGTGGTGGCAGAGCCACCCATGGCATTCAGCCTTTAGTGGTGGAGGTGCAGCACTGGATGCAGGGGCATCCTCTTCTCAGGCATTTCTGCTCTCTCTGTGAGTCCATGTCGTCATTTGGTGTTGCTGACCTTCTGCTTCTATAAGAATCTATTTTCTTACGGGGGCATGGGGAATGGGGAGAGGTGGGAGATCAAAAGTGACAAAAAACTGCAGACAGCTAATTGTTAAATTTCCAGAGGATGAAAAGAGGAGTCTTGAGAACATCAGACCTGAAAACATACTCTCAATCTCTAGCAAAAATACAGAATGCAGTAACAAAAACAAGAACAAAAAAGCAAAGGAACTGTGAGCACTTTGGAGAATTTTGGAGAATTGTGATATCACAAGGATTTGAAATGAGTTCATTGCGAACAAGACATAATTAAATTTGATTCCTTCCATAACAGAGTTGCTAATATGGTAAACTACGCACACAGAATAACTTCAGTAAAGCACTTGATATGCTTGGTATAATTTTCATTTGTGGATCAACTGATAAAATGCAGAGTGAATGACAGAAGTGATAAATTCTGATCTGGTTGAAAACAGTGTACCCACAGTGTGTTGCATGGTGATTTACACAGAGCAGAGAAGTTGAAGGCTCATTGTGGGTGTCCGTCCTAGACTCTATGATGGTATCATTTTTATAAAAGCCATTTAGGAAGATGAAAGAGCAATGTTTTTTTCTAATCTTTGATTTAAAAATTTAAAGGGATAATGAACAGAATATACAGCATGGGGAAGCAGAATTAAAAATTGGCAATGTTGAAGGGAATGCTGTGATTAAAGTCACAGTGGACTTCGTCAGTGTTGGAGGAAAATTTCTTTACATATCAGTAGACAGAGGTGGTGGTGATCTGCTTGTAGAAACACGAATGAAAAAGAACTAGGGTTCTAACTGATCATAAAAAGTTTCCCGTGAGCTTATAGTATAATGCAGCTATGTGAGGGCAGGGGCTACTTGATTTTGAATTCCTGAGGCTTAATCTGAAACTTAGCACATAGATACTCGGTGAATGTTTGCTGAATGAATCATTATTGAATTACACAAGAGCTAGCATTACGTCTTGTTGTAGTAACAGAAGTCTAGAGTCTATCGTATAAGATGATTTACACCCAAAATATTACATCTATTCTGAGTACCATGTTTTCAGAATTACAGCGACAAAATGCTATGCAGGAAAATTAAATGAAAACTCTACTGAAGAAAAACTAAAAACTGTGTCCTATGGGGAATACTAGAGTGAAACAAAAATGAAGAAGGAGACACTTTAAATAGGCATTATTTAAAAATCCTTATGTAAACATGAGGACAGGCTTGTTATTATAAAAGGTTGGTAAAAGGACAAAAGTAGGAAAACTATAAAGCTATAAATTGTAGTTTAATGTAAGAATTTTCCAACCAACAAGGCTGTCCACTGACGGAATGGTCCTGCCTTGATGGTGATGCTTTTCTGTCACTGGAGGCTATTGGTCAGAGATGCTGGGTAAAGGAGTGTTCATGTCATGGAAGGAGTCCGTAAAGACACTTCTGATTCTCAAGGATGTTAGGGCGTACGCTGTAGATTTTTGTTTTTAATCTACTGTATTATTCAGGAAATATTTATTAACTTGGCATTTGTTAACATTTATGGGGTTAATGTCTCTTTAGTTTGCATCTGTAAGTTTGAATGAGCCAAAGTGAGAGGGTATGGTGCACAAGGAATGGGAAGGAATGGGACTCTTCAAGACATTTAGGAAATTAAGAAATTTCTAGTTAACCCCTTGTTGCTAAGTTTCTATGCAATCCTCTTATTGATTTCTCTCCTACAATGAATAAAAAAGAATTTAGAGATGCAAATGAAGTAAACTTTTCCCTGGGTTTCCCTTAATTCCTAGCAGTTACAGTAGATCTGTATTGCTTGAAATTTTTTTGCTCAATCATTCACTCATATCTCTTACTTTTAGGGATTAAAAACAATTAAGACATAATCCCCCAAGACATGAGGACACAAAACATACTCTTGTAATAGAAAAGTGGGTATTTGAAATTCATAGATATAAGGATCACTGCCACTAGAAGTGTTGTGTTGTTATTCAAAGACATGCTTTACTTTTCATGTGACTTTAGAGTGCAAACGTTACCTCTGGAATAGAATGACTTCCTAAGGGAGATGTGGATGGAGAAAGACTGGCAGATATGGTAGTATGTGAGGATATCCAAGGAGACATAGTGACAAAATCTCTTGGTTGGAAATGGGAAATAATAGACTCAAGATTTCAAGGTACACTGCAGTTTCTAATGATCTTCACATTATTAAAGTGCAAATGTTTTGTATCACAATCAGACTACATAGTTTTGGAAAAGCTCTTTGTGACAAAGTTGCTGGAAAAATACATAGAAAAAAACAAAAAAAGATACTTGAATTGATGTTTGTCATAACTTTCCACCTCCTACTTGTCCCTGGTAGATTTGAGGACAAAGCCAATGTTCTGGTTAAACAAAGAGATTGTTCTGGGCACGACAATGTGAAACAAAAGATTTTCTGTCTAATTCTTCCCACATGTTGGACAAATCAAGCTTATTGTTTAGAGTACTTCGATGGAGCAAAAAAGTTAATGAAGTAAAAACAAGTAATGAATTCAGTAAATTCATTATAATTCTGAGTCTCCCACTGTCAGATGTTGCTATTAGTTGTTATTACATTACCATTTCTCTAGGGTAGGATCTACAAATCATGTTTATATATAACTGTACCGAGTTCTTTTCCCCCTAAAAACAGTTTTTATTTTTCAGGCTGTCATTTTTGAACATTTTTCTTTTATTGTCAGTTAAAAATATGTTACTTGCTATGTAATAAGATTTGCAACTTACATGTGAATTCTAAAGTGTCATTATATAATGGACACCAAAGTACTTATCATTGAATTTAAAAATTCTACTGTTGTTTTACATCTAAACTGGATGCTTGCTTTCTCTCTCATCCTCTTGATTCACCCCTCCACTCAGAATCAACACAAAGATTTATCATTCTCTTGCCTTAAATTAAAAAAAACTGTATGTATGTCTAAACAATATAGTATTATCTTCGTTTGTTTTGAGCTATACTATTTGTGTCATATTGTATATAGTCTTCAGATTCTTGTTTTTTCACTTAATTATGTGTGTAATAGGCATTTATGTTGCTGCAAATTGTAGTTTACCCATCCATATTGTTTTATTATTCCATGTGTGAATACATTACAATGTATTTATCTACTTTCTTTTAGATGACCATTGAGTTTTTCTAATTTTATTCTACTATTACAAACATTGCTGCTGTGAGCCTTTTGGAGCACATGTGCAAGAGTTTCTCTAGTGTATGTATAAAATTTCTCTAGGAATGGAAATTCTAGGTTATGGGATATTCACATGTTCTGCCTTTACAAAGTAATGACAAACTGTTTTTCCAAGTGGTTGTTCCAACTTACTCTAGTCCTCGTATAAGTCTTACTGTTGACCCTTATCTTCTCTAACACTGATAATGTCAGAATTCTCAATTTTTGCCATTTAAGTTGTCGTAAGTAGAATGTTTTATCATTGATTAAGGAAATTAAAGATAATTTAAAGAAATGGAAAGATATCCCATGTTCTTGGATTGGAAGAATTAATATTACTAAAATGGCCATACTAGCCAAGGCAATCTACATGTTTAATGCGATCCCTGTCAAATTACCAAGGACATATTTCACAGAACTAGAACAAAAATTTATATGGACTCACAAAAGACCCAGAATTGCCAAAGAAATATTGAAGAAAAAGAATGAAGCTGGAGGATAACCCTCCCAGACTTCAGACAATACTACAAATCTACAGTAATCAAAGCAGCATGATATTGGCATAACAACAGACATACAGATCAACAGATCAGAATAGACAGCCTATAAATAAACCCACACCTCTATGGTCAATTAATCTTTGACAAAGGAGGCAAGACTATACAATGGAGAGAAGACAGTCCCCTTGACATGTGGTGTTAGGGAGGCTGGACAGCTGCATGTAAATCAATGAAGTTAGAACACTTACTCACACCATACAAAAAATAAACTCAAGATGGCTTAAAAACACATGACAAGACACCATAAACCTCCTAGAAGAGAACATAGTCAAAACAATTCTCTGATATAAATTGCAGCAATGTTCTCCTAGGGCATTCTGCTGAGGTAATAGAAATAAAAGCAAAAATAAACAAATGGGACCTAATTAAACTTATAAGCTTTTGCACAGTAAAGGAAACTATAAGTAAAATGAAAAGATAACCTATGAAATGGGAGAAAATATTTGCAAACAATGTGATTGACAAGGGCTTAATTTTCAGAATATACAAACAGCTCATACAATTCAACAACAACAAAATAAACAACCCGATCAAAAAATGGTAAGAATACCTAAACAAACATTTCTCCATTGAAGGCAAATGGCCAACAGGTACATGAAAAAATGCTCAATACTGCTAATTATCAGACAAATGCAAATTAAAACTACAATGAGATATCACCTTATACCAGTCAGAACGGCCATCACTAAAAAGTCCACAAACGATAAATGCTAGAGAGGGTATGGAGAAAAGAAAACCTTCCTACACTGTTGGTGGGAATGTAGTTTGGTGCAGCCATTATGGAAAACAGGATGGAGATTCCTTAAAAAACTGAAAGCAGACTTACCCCATGATCCAGCAATCCTGCTCCTGGGCATATATCTGGAAGAAAGTCTGATTTGAAAGATACATGCACCCCAATGTTCACAGCAGCACTATTTACAATAGCCAAGACATGGAAACAACCTAAATGTCCATCAACAGATGACAAAGTTGTGGTATACATATATATATATACACACACACATACATACACAATGGAATACTATTTGGCCATAAAAAAGAATAAAATAATGCCATTTGCAGCAACATGGACAGAACTGGAGGTCATCATACTAAGTGAAATAAGCCAGAAAGTGAAACAACAATACCACGTGATATCACTTACATGTGAAATAAAAAAAAAAGACACAAATGAACTTGTTTACAGAACAGAGACAGACTCACAGATAAAGAAAACAAACCTATGGTTACTGAGTGGGGAGGTGGTGGGAAGGGATAAATTGGGAATTTGGGATTTGTAGATAGATATATGCTATCGTATATAAAATAGATAAACAACAAGGGTCTACTGTATAGCACAGGGTACTACATTCAATACCTTGTAATAGCCTATAATGAAAAAGAATATAAAAAGGAATATATATGTATAACTGAATCACTATGCTGTATACCAGAAACTAACACATTGTAAATCAACTATATTTTAATAAAAATGTTTTACTATAAATGTAAACATTCACAGACATTTTTTATACAAAAGGAGATAATAATACAATGGCAATGAAGGAAAATTGATGTTCTTTCTTTCAACCTGTAATTATTGAATTCTATTGGGTGCCTACTGCTAAGAAAAACGGGTGAGTATACAAAGAAAAAAATATAAAAAAATGTTCTCACTGTAAGGAGATTATAATATACATAAAACTAAAGCATCAAATAATAGTACTAGACAATATTATTATCATTTTCAGCTTTCCTTCTCTTCTCCTTTCACGTTCTTTGTCTCTATAACTTAGCACTTCCCAAGAAAGAAACTTAAATGGTTTCTACCTCCAAAATGACCTTTGAGTGTCTGTTCTGTTTCACTCCTGGTGTGTATTCCATCAGTTTACACTAGGACTGCTGCCACAATCTTCTATTGAAGGATGACCCAGATCTGAATATAAGCAGAATAGAGAGGTTAATGAGTGAGGCTTTTATACACAAGTGAAAAGATTTGTAGGAAAGTAGAAGAAAGCAAGATGCAGGGTCTTAAAGGGCAGAATAAAAGAATGTGAACTTTATCTTGTAGACAACAGGGAGCAGCTAAAAGATTTAAAAGATTTTAAAAAAACTTTTTTTTTTTTTTAGTTCCTGATTTACTCAAAAGGGATAAGGGATAATATTTAAAAGGGATTTGATGAAGCTAAAGTACAAAAGCAAAAAGGACATTATGCAAGTCCCAGGAACACTGAATATTTTTTCATGAAAAAAAAAATACAAGTAAAATAGCATTATGGTACCAAAAAACAGTGTCGAAGACAACCTCTAAACTAGCATTTTCAATAAATACAGTAAATTATTCAGGCCACATTTTCTTAGAAGAAAAAAATAATAAAATCAATATTCTTTACTTCTTACCTGGAATAAATTATTCTGGATAAATTTAATGCCTACCATAAAGCAGTAGTATTCTGTTTCTAAATACTTTAATGCTTTATTTTTAAACTTTTTTGTTTTGTATTGTTTTAATGTCAAATGTGATTAGCTACTTTCAAAATTTGTATATAACACAAATTCCTACTAAATCCTGTAGTTCAGTATTCACTGATTTAGATTCTTAGTTTACATGTCAAACATGTTTCTGGAAAGAATATGAAAATTAGCATGAAGATCCAGATTCCAAAATGAAGTGTGGAATGAATGAGAATCAGGCAACTGGCTGAATGACATTCAACATGTCCTATTTCTCTTAGTACTTTTCTATAGCACAGTTTTCATATGAGAATCTTTTCTGGTGAGTTGTGATGTCTTAGAGGGAAAATATTATTAGTGAAGATGAAAGAGAATTATAAATTATGGGACACATATATAATTTTTAAGCCTGATGAATTTTAAACTATGTCCAAGTTTGTTTTGGTGATCTTATATTTATCCTACCCTCAAATGAGGAACTTTAAATTTGTAAATGTCAAACAAAACTGTCTGAAAGAGCCTCTGTAACTTGGAAGGCAGGCATTATTAATTCTGTAACTCTGGACCATTTGTGAAGTACTTGTACCTACTTACACCGAGGGAGAAAGGAATAAAAGCAACTGTTCAGCTTAAAATGATGCTTACTTTTCTTCATTTTAATTTCTACCTCATCTATACAGACCAAATTAACCTGCAATATTCCGAAATAATTCCTATATATGTTCTTGAAGTTTAACTGGAATGACTATTACGCAAAGTTAGTGTTGGCAGAACTTTAAAATTCTCTGATGAATTGGTACAAAATGAGTAACAGCACTTTAGACTAGTTTTTGGTTATTCTTTTGAGGTGCCTCTTGGTTGCTGAGTTCTGTAAGCAGATTCACTGTGGCTCAAGGCTAACAATGGAGGAGGGGTGGGAAAGAAGAACATTTCATGGTAGAAACCAGTCTGGAAACTCTTTTCATACTGTAAATGGAGTATGGCGTGTCTTTTGCTTCATTATGTAAAGTTTACAGACCTAACTTCAAGAAGTAGATATTAACCTTTTAAAAGTAAACAATGAAACCTAAACATATACAGAATCTTAAAATTACAATTTATCTTACTCAATCAAGCCTAGTCGTATTTGTCTAATAATTGAATAAAGCTGTTTTATGCCTTTATTAGAACAGTTTATTTTTGTATTTTATTCATTCCCTTTTATCCCTCTTTTCTTCCATCGCTGCTGAGCCAATAACTGAAATGTGTGTTGATGTGTATGTTTTACATTGTATGCTTGAAATATTCTACACAACTTTCACTATTACAGAGACTTCTAAAACCAAACAAAGCTAAAATTTGTACTTTACTTTTTCTCAATTGTATTATACTTGACTTAATAAAACAGCAAAAATTTTTCCATATTTGGTGTGGCTGTGTTCTGGCTTTTTTTTTTTTTTTTTTTTTGGTTGAAAAATGTGGAAAGTACTAATCAGGATTAAGAATCCAAAAAATAAATCACACATAATTCCACTGCCCACAGGTGGCCAATTAACATTTTGACACACTTTCTTTTAATTTTTAAAAAGTATTTCTTTAAAAATAGAGTTGAGATCCTATTTTACAAGCAATTTTGTGATTTTTCTACATGGCCGTTATAATATAAGCAGTTCATTTAAGTCTTTTAAACATAGTTTCATTGACTAAATAATATTCCATTTATAGACGTATCATAATTTATTTAATCATCCTCTATTAGACTTTTTAGTTGTTTATAATTTTTATTGTAAATAATATATTGGATATTTTTGTACATAAATATTGGTCTTATATTTTATTTATTTCTTATGATAAATTATTAGCCATGGAAATACACTGCCCAGTTATTTTCAGAAAGGATTCTCTACCAATTGTCATTTTTACAAGCACTGTATGAGAGTGCATACATTATTAAGCTCTTGCAAATATTGTGTAATCTTTTTTCTTATTTGGTGGGTTAAAATAAGGTAGCATTACAGTTTTACTTATTTTGCCTTTTTCTTTATTAATGCAATTGAACATTTTCTTCACATGTTCACTACCTGTTTGCAATTCTTCTTTATACATTGTCCATCCATTATCTTTATTCATTTACCACTGAGAGTTCAGTATTTTTCTCATTTATAAGCATGAGCTTTTTGTTGTATTTGCAAAGTATTTAAAAATTTTTGTTCAGATTTTTCTCAATTTTTGCATTTTTATTTACTGTTTAATGTTGCAAAGTTTTAAATTTGTGGTTATTCAAAGTTTTTAAACTTTCTTTTATTATTTTCATTGTTTTTATTTTAGAAAACTTTCTCCTTTCTGAGATCAGATAAGTATGTTTTTACTGACTAAGTATAACCTGAATTCATGTGTAATTTATACTTAACTGAGTATCTAAATTGTATATTTTCCAAAACTCAAGTATCTCGATCTTGTCCCCTCATCATCTGTGATTTATGGTGTCTCCTCTATTGTATCTGAGATCTGTTTGGCAGTTTTTCTATTTCTTTGATCTCTTTATTCTTACTATGCCTATTTAATTTAATTTCTGTAGTATTTAGCAGCTATGTTGCATATATCTGATGGGACTTGCCCTGTGGGGTTGGATTTTGAGAAAATTTGCCCAGTGATTTGCCCTCAGTTTTAGGATTGTTTGGTCCCAGGACACTTCTTCACTGTTTTTTTTCCCTCAGAACATGGGTGCACTTTCACTGTGTTTCATCCAAGGGCAACAGACTAATAACACTCTGGTCAAATCTTAGGAACTACAGGATTCTCGGGTATTAAAACAAGGACAGGAGTCAGCAAAGCAGCTGCTAGTGGCTACTACACAAAAGAGAAGTATGCAAGAACTACTTGCAGCCTCTGAGCCATCTGTGAGGAAGTACTGGGGGAAAGGAACTCTTAGAACCCCATGTGGCCTGTGACCCAACTAGGAAGGAAAGGAGCAGTGGGGAAACATCCACATGAACTCTGAGAGAATTTCGCGAGTGTGCAGCTGTTAGGAAAGTTTAAGAGAAGGAATATAATTGACCCCACCAATTTAGAGAGCTTCAGACAAGTTGGAGTGCTAAACATTTAACTTAACATAAATTCTCCGAGAGCAGTTTAGTAAGTTATATGATTCCTGTAGTCAGTTAGATGTGACATAAAAAGTAAGACGATTTAAATTCTGGGTAAAAGTGCGTTTTGGATAACCACTTGGAATGGGACTTGCACAAAAAGGTCATCGTGGTCCACTCTCGCATACACTGTGTTAGTGAAAACGAGGAGGTGAGAAAGAGAGCTCAATGTCTTCTCTTCCCTACATGCACAGGCAAGGAGATGTAGAAGCTTAACTGGCACAGAAAAATACCTAAAGGCAATAACTCCTTTGGAGGGGTTAAAACTGATCATTGTTGGCTGCCTAATACAGGGGCTTTAAGATGAGGAAGAAGACTGTGATTTCCCCAAGGGAGGAGTAAGGGAACCATGCTGTTATTGAGTAATTCCCGCTGATACTCAGGCTGCTTCTCACCACAGGTCATCATGCTGAATACAAAGCCTCCTTTAGCCCTCTTTATCATCTATTGTCTCCATCCTAAAGCAGGAAAGAGGCAGTGGAAGAAATACATATATTCCAATTTCCCACCCCTCATAAAACCTAGCCAGCTGGATACTGCGTGAATAAACAGAGCAGGAATTTTGAGAGTTCATTTGGTTTGATTTTTCTAGCATTCCAAGTTTCCTAGAAAAGATTTTACCATTACCTGACAATCATCTTAGTACTTCCTATTTCCCATGAGGCAGAAGGTTAAAGAGAAATAGTGGCATGCCCCCGATATCCTCATGTCCTTCCTTTAATAAGAAATATTTTTAAAAAATTAGCTTTTATAGCCATCAGTTCTTCCATTACTTTAAGCCAAAGGCGCTTGCTGACTAGCTATGTGATTTTATTTATGCACGTAATTATGTCTCTAGGAGATGGTTGCTTTGGCTAATGGTTCACAGTAAACCGTCCTAACTATTAATTTATTATTAGACTATGGAAGGGGTGGCCATTACTTACCACAGGATACTAGAAGTTAGTTTTATGCAACATTATCACTAACTAGAATAGGTCATCTTGAACAAGATATTTTTAACATCTCTCACTAGGCGCCAGTGTTAGGCGTACCTGACTTCGATGGAAAAATACTAATCTCTCCTAGTATTTTTATAGAATCTTTTCTTAAAGAGCCAAAGGCACTGAATCACCACCAACACATTTTCCTTATGGTCGGCCTAGCTGATTTCAGTTTATCAGCACTTATTCTTTATTAGCCAGATACCGTGCTTGGTGATGGAGACATAAAGAGCAACACATAAAATGTGGGCCTGGCAGTTCAGTGACTCTTAAACCTCAGTGTGCCTAAAGCTTGTAAAAATGCATATTGTTGGTTCTTTTCCTCAGAGATACTAATTCAAAAGATCTTGGTTGGGCCCAGAAGCTTGAATTTTATCATGTATTTCAGGTAATTCTGGTGCAAACAGTTGTCAGTCATCACTTGATGAAGGTTTAAAGCTGGAGACTGTCTTTGGGATCAGATTGATTATGTACTGTTTCCCCAGTTACTAGCTGTGTAATGAAATAAAAGTTTCAAGGTCCTGAACTCACAGAGTCTCAGTTTCTTTATTTGTAAATTCCTACGTTATAGAATTATTGTGAAGATTGGATGAGAAGATGCATGGAAAGTACATAGCAGAGGGCCTTACGTAGGGTAGAAATTTACTAAGTCAGTGCTTTTGTTAGTATTAAAAAGCAAATCTGGACCAACTTTACCAATTGTGTGCAATCCAATTGGGAAATGTTCAAAGTAGGAGTCTGGGGATAATTGAAGAGTCTAGGAGGAATTGACTTGTGATGAAAGGCAGAAGTAATTCAGCATTTACAACTGTATAAAGTTAAAAGGTTTAGAGTGGTCATGGGAAGAGACATAGCTGAAGGGCATATAGAAGACACTGCTGACCAAAATGCAGAATAAGATGATTAGAGTATTTGATGCAACTAAATAAAGGAAAGGGAAATTGCAACAGTCTTCCTAACAAATGGCAGGGAGGATTATAGTCATCCTGACATGTGGGAAGGAACACTTTTTTAAAAAATTGCTAAAATACCACTTCAACAAGAGCAAAAAGAAGCTGTCCATTGTTGATAAATAAAAAAGAAAAACAAACAGACAAACAAAAAACTGCTCAAGGAACTTTGTCTCCAATGAGCAAAGAAACAACAAATTAAGGACTTGGTAGAACACAGGGATATCAGATTGGAGATCCACATCATGGGATTATTATTATTTTTCAAATGCCATGCATCTGGAGTGAAAATGTGGAACTATATCTGTTTTTCATAACTTTTTGGTTATCTTATTAATTTATAATATAATTAAACTGAAAATTATTATTTTATTGCACTATGATTTATTTTAATGGCACTTTATACACAAAACTTCTGTATAGTGCCTGAATAATGAATTTCTGAACAATGGAAATAACCACTTTTTAAAAAATTAAAAAATACTTATTGAAGTAGAGTTGATTCACACGGTCATTAACCACGAGTTTTCTAAAAACTTATGCAATATGGGGTGTATGAGGCAATAAATGTAAATAAAAATCATTAAAAGTGAATTTACTGGAAAAATAATTTACCTTTATGAGTTTTTTGAACCCTAAAGCAGAGGACCAGATGGTCTTTTATTAAAACAGGAAAATTCATGTGGCCTTAACCATCCTGGAAGGCTTTGTTATGTGCCAGTAGATACAGAACAAATCCACGGCTGCCAAAAGCCAATCAGAACGTCTCCTCATTTTACTTTCCCAGATCCCACCCAATAGAAAATCCCACATTAATAGAACACTAACCAATTAAAAGACTTCCTTAAGACTTTCTCCTTTTGATCTATAAACTGTCCTCTCCTTTCAAACCCCTGACAGTCTACCAGAACTAAACAGAAGTAGCTGACTTTTTCATTAGAGTAAGCTCTGAATTAACAGTATTTAATTAATTCTGAATGTGGTTCTCATCCTGTTGGCAATTTCAATAAGGACTAATCTGTAGTCTTACTTACTCGTGGCCATACTGTGATAGTGTGTTACTTGAAATCATAGAACCTGTGTCACGTGATTGTCCCTGTACATGTAGAGACACATAACAAAACATGCACACAAATTCTTTCAGCAAGCAGCTTCCCCTGATAGAAGCAGAATATAAAATCCTTCAGTGTTTTAGCAAAAAAGAACTCCTGAAAAAGCACCTTTGTGTTAGAATGTTTGGTTCATTCTGGATGGCTGTGTCGTAAGTTCACTGAATCCTAGGTTTCCCAGTTCACTGCTATTGGCCTACCTCTTGCCAGACTCTTCCCCCCGGCGACAGACACTATCCTCATATCTTTATTGTCTGTCAATTTTGAGGAAGAGGGGAAAGACTAAGAGAAGGGACAGGAGCAAGTGTTAGCTGTGAGAATGGAAAAAGGTGTAGTTAAATACAGGGTAAAACAATAATCAAATAATGATTTGTAACCAAGTGAGTTAATACTTGCCTGATACATCGTAATGCTTCGTAAATATTTTAAAATAAATAAATTGGTCATTAATAAGAAAATACATTTTTAATGCTCAGATTAAGTTAGTTCCTCCCTCTCCCTCCATGGTTATACCATGAAACAGATAGGGGGTGGGTTGAGGGGTACCTGCAGAGCCAATCTTACCTATAAATGGGTCAGATGGTTAATGCGGTTTGGTAGATTCCTAAAAGTCTACTCTTCCAGAATTTCTCTCATACTCAATGGCCAAGGTGACTAAAACTTTTAACACTGGAGGAACTGACTTCTAGAGAATCACAGCAAATGAATTATATCTATTTTAGGGGCTATTTAGAAATGTCAATATGTTATCTTGAAAGTATGATACATTATTATGTTAGTAACCATTACTCCTTAATATTGACTTGTTTATAGGATTGAGAGTTTCAAAGCACATAATTCTGAGGGAATGGGAATAATTATTCAAACAGAGACAGGGGTCATAAAAGAGCTATAGGTAAAGGCGGAATGAAAAATTTACTCATGTTGAAATTTTGGATAGGGATGCCTAAAGCATTTCTCCATGTTGTTAACTACATGTAGTTGCAATCTCTTCTTTCAATTTCCCTTCCCTCCTCTCCTCTCCCTTTCCCTCCCATTCTTCCTTCCTTCCTTCTGTCTTTCATTTTACATTTATTTAAAGTAGAACCTTACAATTAAAAATTCTGTTAAGGGGTAAAACTGAAATGCCTATTGGTATGATTTAGCATTTGTTAATCTCACAGATCAAAACAGTTGTAAGAACTTTGGCAGACCTCACTGGGGAGAGTGTGAGATGGGATAGTTGCCCAGCTCACCTCTGGAGAAAAGGTTTAGCATAAACATGACCTGCAAGGTTGAGTGAGTTCCACCCAGATCACAGCAGGCCTGGCTGCAATCTTATTACATGGCCAGCCTACTTGTCTGGGACCTGGGGAACTATCCACTAAATGAGGTCAGCAGTGGTGAAGAGAAGAAAGCTTGCAAAGGAACATAACTCAAGTATTGAGCATAACACAGTAGGTGCTGGGAATCAAAATAATCTAAGGCGAGCCCTAGACATGGATTTATTAACAGCTAACACTTATTAAACACTTGCACAATTTCAGGTACTGTTCTAAGGATTTACATGTTTATCTAACTCATTTATAGCTTACAACAACTGTATGAGGTAAGTATTAATTTTATCCCTATCTTATGGATGGGAATCTCATCAATATTAACAGTAGTGCAATGACCCTTTTTGTGTGTGTCTCTTGGCAGTCTGTGCGAGTTTCTCTAGGGTACCTCCCTGGGAGTGGAATTGCCGGATCAGACAGAACGTACATCTTCTCCTCACAAGACCAGTTGTTCTCCAAAGTGATTGTGCCATTTTACCCTCCCAGTAACACATGAAATTTCCCAGTTTCTTCATATTGTCAGGCTTTTAAACTTTTGCCTATTTGAGGGATGTGCAATTGTATCTTATTTAACTTTGGATTTCTCTGATTACTAATGCTTTATCATATTTTGATATGTTTATTGGCCATTCTGGTTTCTTTTTCAAGAAATTTACTCTTTCTATTCTTTCCTCATTTTTATGGTTATACTTTTTATTGATTATATATGATTATATACTTTGGCTACTAGTTTTCTGCTGGTTTTATGTAGTGCAAATATCCTTTCCAAGGCTCTCTCCCTTCCTCCTTCCTCTTTTCCTCCTTCTTACTCTCTTTCTTTCATAGTGTCTTTTGATGTACATTAGCTTTAAATTTTAATATAGTCAATTTATTAATCTTTTCCTTAATGGTTTATTCTTCCTGTCCCAAAGGCCTAAAGATATTTTCCAGTATATAGTCACTTCATATTCATCATGTCCTCAAGTTCTCAAGTGTGCTCTGTTTCTGGGCTTTCTTTCTAGTCTATTTTTCCTTTTTTTAGTTAAAGCCCTGAGCCAATATTACACTGTATCAATTACTTTTACTTTTTAGTTAGCCAAGATATCAGTAGGGTGATTCTCCATACCTTATTATTCTTGTTAGGTACTGTATTTCTTTATCTTGAATCTTACTATTTTTCTTCAATATTATATTTAGTATTCTTGGGTATTTGCTCATTCTTACACATTTGACAAAAAAGTTTTGTTAACTTCAATAAACTGACCTTCTGTGAGTTTGGAAGTAACTGAATAAGTTAATAGATTAATTTGGGGGTGTAGATTTCCATTTATTTAGATCTTCTTCAATGTTTTCCAATATTTTATCATTTCTTCATGACATCTTTTGTTAGATTTATCTCTGGTATCTTATTGCTGTTATAAGTGGAAATTTTAAAAATTTCATTTTCTAGCTGTTTGTTATTGGTATATGGGGATACAATTGATTTTCTGCATTGATTGTTACATTGACCATGCATCTAGCAACTTTACTAAAGTCTCTGATTAATTGTAGTTATTTGGCTGTCAGTTCTCTTGGGAAAATAGCAGTTTTGTTTTATCTTTATATATATATATAAAACAAACACACACGTATAAAATATTACACAAATAAACTTCTATGTATCTATGTACCTATGTACCTATCATCTATCTATCATCTCTTATCTATCTTCTTATTTTTGTCTTGCAGAGCTAGCTAGGACTTCCAACACTGTATTATATAATACTGTTGACAGTGGGTGTTCTTAGCTTTATCTCAGGAGGCATACTTCAATGTTTTACCCTTCGGTGTCATTTTTGCTTTAGGCAAATAAGAAATGTCCTCCTATTTTTGGATGGGTTAGGTTAGGCTGTAATAACATATGACCTTAACATTTCAGTGTGTTTTAAAGAAACATTTATGTCTGGCTCACACTTTTTCTCCCTTATGGGTCAGCTGTGGCTCTGCTCCCATCACCTTATGCCAGGTAAAAGGATGCCAGAGCCATTTCTGTTTGTAATATTACCAGTTACATGGCTGAGGGAAACAGTTCATGGTGAACAGTGTCTTGGCTCCTCAAGTTTCTGCCTGGAATGGGCAGGACCAAAGGATGTCTAATGGCCGTGCCTGAATTAAACAGGCTGGGAATATATAATCCTCCCTTAAAGAGAGGTTATCTTAAAGAGAAGCTGCAAATGTTTTGAACACTAATATAATTGCCCACAGTGGGTAGAGTCAACTACTTTAATAGCTATGTCTATTTAAATTTTATAAAGACTTCTCCCCACAGTTTAAAACTTATTGTCATGGAATTATTTTATTTTTCCCCTTACCCTTTTTCTAAACCCACAAAAGAATTATTTGAATAAAGAAGTAAACTTTCCTAAGTCTAAAAAGTCTTGTTTAAGTAATCAACATCTTTCTTTGTTTAGTTAAAAAGCTTTTGAGGTGAGAATCCTTATCCTTTGAAGATAACTTGTTGACATTCTTCTCTGTCTTGGGTCTGGTTATATCCTGTGACAGATACAGGAAAGCTAAAAAACATGCGAACTTTTTTTCTTGATATAAAACCTATGCCCCTGAGATTTTTCATATGAGGGTACTGTAGAATATTATCTTCCATGATTGACATTGTTATAGGGGAGGGCATTAAGGTTTGAGATTATGACTGTATTTTAGGAATAATATATTTTTAATATATTTAAAAATAATATATATTTTAAAAGAAAGGAAAATTAGAAGGGAAATGTTGGAAGATTCATTTGTCAATAATGTAGATTATCACTATGGAATGTGAATTACTCTAGTGACGGGAAGGTGTGTGTGTGCATGTGCGTGTGTGTGTATGTGTGTGTGTGTATGTGTGGAGAAGAAAGTTAGAGAAGAGATTATAATAGCTGCCAGACAGTCATCTGTAAAAACCTGGATGCAAGTTTTCTGCTGTGTCAGGCTTAAGAAGAGTCCAGTCTGCTTCCATGGTGTCCCTGGGTACAATTTTCTTATCATGAGGTGAATAAAATTTCCTATAATTTTGTGAAGAAGATTAATGTCCATTGTCTTTGTACAGCCCAGTACCTTAGAGGTAGCCTAGCTGAGTACAGAACCTCAGTGTGCTTTCATCACAAGACTGAGATCAGAGTTTTTTACACTCTTCTTTCTCATCCATTTTACTTCTTCCTTTTGTTGAGTAAGTAATTGAGGGCCAATTCATTTAGTCACACGTATTATATGAGATTTCTAAAACTGTATTTCTCACTTTGAACACTTGACTTAAAAGTTTTACTTATTTAAAAAAAATCTTTCAAATATTTTAAAGACAAAAATTTCTTTAGTTTTCACACATCTTTATGTGAAAATTACAAAAATAACTTAAGGCATAGTGGAAAGATTCTTGGAATGGGAGTCAGAATGCTTGAATCCAGATTCTTAATAAGCATCTTTCTAGTTACAGGACTCAGGTAAATAGTGTAACTGCTCTGGTCCCACTATTCCCAGTGGTTAAAATAAGTGAGTGGGAACAGGTAAAATTCACTGAGTAGTTTTTCATTAAGGTTTCTAAAATAACTTATTTTCTTATTGTATGTATTCTCTTCAAGGTAGGTCAACCTCCTTCAACACAAGAACAAGGCGGTAGGTGGCAAAGAGAAAAGGGTCTGTTCTTACAATTAAAATATTTTTGCCAAGCTAGCACAAGTCTTTAATTCCTTAGCAAAGCATACAAGTTCTTCCATTGACTGACTGCTGCCTATCTCTTCAATATTAACTTATTTTCTCATGACCTCTAACTTTCCCAAATAAACCTCACTGTTTCATGCTCTCAAGACTTGCTACACACTATTTGCTCTGCTTTGAATGCTTCTCTTTATCGCATCTGTCTTGTGAGCCCTTAGTTAGTCTTCAGTTTAACAGCTCAAACCTTCTGCTCCTTCACAAGTGATGTTCGCTAGTTTCTTTTGGAGTAAGTGTTGCCTAGTATACTCATATATCATGTCCTTCATTGTGGACTTACCTGTTTGTTCAAAAGGAGAATACACTTAAAATCCTAGCACAATACCTGGCACATAAGTTATGTCCAATAAATGCTGGTTGTTATCATTGGGAAAATTTTTCATCTGTCTTCTGTGATCCTTCTTGTTTAGCAACTATATCTGGCTTATTTTTACATTACTAATAAAACATAAGAGTCTGGTACATGGTAGATGCTCGAAAATTTTTGTTAAATTTAATTAGTTAAGAAAGCTTTAGACACAACACTGTAAATTAACTGTACTTCAATTAAAAAAAAAAGCTTTAGGAACCAAAGTCTTTATTTCATTAACCTTGTTCATTCTTTTAAATTCTTGTCTTTATATTTAAAACTACAATTTGAAAAGAAAATCATTAAGATTCATGTTTTGCTTCTAGATTCACATACAAATGATTTTCACAGGCTGCAATCAGAGAAAATATGTTTGTTATTCAGTTGAAATGGTAAGCATTCCCATACCAAGATGATTTCTATGCCAAAAAAGTCTTTGCAAAGGTTTTTTGTTTTTCCAACATAATACTAGTTTTCTATTGCTGTGTGACAATTTACCACAAACTTAGTGGCTTAAAAGTACAATTATGCATTATTTTATTACATAACTTATTGTTATATAAATCAAAAACCCAAGTGGGCTTAGCTGGTTATTCTAGTCTCACAAGGCTGAAATTAAAGGGGCAACTTGCCTAGGCTTTTATCTGGTGGCTTTGTTGGGAAGGCAATCTGCTTCCAGGCTTATTCAGGTAGTTAGCAGTGAGGGTTGCTGGCTGGAGGTAGTTCTCAGCTTCTAGGATTACCTTCATACCTTAGCTCATGCCCATTCCATCTTCAAAGTCAACAAGGCATGTTGAAACCTTCTCCTGACTTTCTCTTCTGCCACCAGCTAGAAAGGTTCTCTTCTTTTTGATTAGATTAGATTAGATTACATTAGGGCTTGTGTGATCTCCCTATTTTAAGGTCAACTATGCTACACTATATCATGTAATCTTGGGTGTGATATAGTATCACATTCACAGGTTCTGGGGATTAGGACAAGACATTTTCGGATGAGCATAGTTTTATCTATCCTAGGCTACCCTCTGGCCTCCCAAAGATTCACGTCTGTTCCACACGTACATTTATCTCATTTCAAGATCCCCAAAAGACTCATTTTAATGAAACATCTTCTCAAAATTCAAAATCTCATCATCTAAAGCATCTAAATCAGTGTGGCTGAGGCTCCTGGGTACAATTCCTATCATTGGTAGATCAGTGGATCTGTGAATAAACATCTCATTTGCTCCAAACGTAAAATGGCAAGACATTAAGAAGATAATAGTTACAGACATTTGGGCTCAAAATGGAAGAAAAAGGATAATAAAAGGGAGTCTCTAGTCCAAAGAAGTTTTGAAATCCATCTGGGCAGATTTCCTTTGGTTTCAAAGCCTGGGAGTAATCTTCTGTGATTCTAAGTTTTCCCCACTGAGCTCTCAGTTCCACTCTCTGGGCTCCTGGCCCACTTCCTGCCAATGGAATTTCAGGGGTCCAACAATCTCCTTTCCTTTTGTAAATTTTTCTTTTTTTCCTTTTTGGTCTATGCTAGCAGTATTTCCGTGGACACAGATTTCTCAAGAACCTTGTGGGTCTCCCTTGGCACACGAATTCTTCCCGTTAGACAGATCTCATGTTCACAATACATTTTGAGACAATCTCTTCTCTATCTTTGGCTTATGTTGAGATGGCTGATGTACAGGACCCTTAAGTTTCCTAGAAGCTCTCTGAATTGAGATGATCTATAAAGCAAACCCTTAATCTCTTGTGACTTAATATTCTGATCTTTTGATCTTTCCACAATTGGAGCAAAGAGGTGCCCAGCCACACACCCAGTGTTTTCTCTATGTTACACTTTCAGAAACAATCTCTTAATTTTAGCTGATTTTTGCCATCAGGGTAGGCTGAGGATTTCCCGGACCAAGTCCTGGTTCCTTTTTGTTTACTGTCTTCCATCAGTTTGTCTCTCTCCTCTCACATTTTACTGTAAGCAGCAAGTAAAAAACCCCGGCAGCACCTCCAACACTTTGCTTAGAAATCTACTTACCCAAATAACTAACTGTATAATTTAGAAATTCTGCTTTGTACATAAATTCAGGACAAAATTCTCCTAATCTTTCTGTCACAGTATAGTAATAATCTTCTTTCTCTAGTTTTCAGTAACATTCAGTACTTCATTCTGAGCCCTTCTAGTTGTGTACTTGTCATCCACGGTTCGACTAACAGTTTGTTCATGGCAATCCAGGCTTCCTCTAGAGTGCTCCTTTAGGCTCCCCTCAAACTTCTTTCAGCCTCCACTCACTGCCTACTTCCTGAGCCACTTCCATATTTTGTGTATTTGTTCTGGCAGCACCCCACTCCTGACACCAAAATCTGTATTAGTTTTCTATTTCTTTGTAACATATTACCACATATGAAACAGCTTATAGCAACACAAATTTATTAGCTTTCGGTTCTATAGATCAGAAGGCCAACATGCTGAATTTTCTGCATAGGGTCTCTAAAAGCTGAAATCAAGATGTTGTCTTGATAGGCTATATCTGGAGGATCTGGAGAAGAGCCTGTTTCCAAGCTCATTTCTGTTGTAGGCAGAATCAGTTCCTTGGAGTTGTAGGACTGAGGTTCCTGTTTCCTTGTTGGATGGCTCTCTGTCCCTAGAGGCTACTTGCATTCATTCTCATATGTCCCCATCCATCTTCAAACCAGCAATGGTATATCGAATACTTCTCAGGCTTTGAGTTTATCTGGTTTCCTCTTCTGCCTTTCTCTTCTGCTTTTAAAGGGCTCATGTGATTAGATATTCTCTCTCCCTCAAATAATTTTAGTATCTTCAGATCAACTGATTTGAGGCTTTAACTACGTCTGCAAAATTCCTTCAGAACTGCACCTAGTTTAGTATTTTATTAAATACACAGGAGTTGGGAATTTTCAGTGGGCATTTTTAGATTTCTTTCAGGTATACCCATTACTAGAGAATTGGTTTAAATAAATCAATCTGAAATCAAGATATGCAACTCTTTTTTTTAGTACAGTGTTTGAAATCTATATTAAACACTATTTTATACTTTTCAACTTCTTTAATAATGATAAGCATTTCTATACTTCTCTCTGGACATGTAATTAACACTCCTACTTAAAGAATAATGGCCATCTTATTAACAGGTTTCCTTGAATTTGTCTCATAATATCTCCAGTGATTTCAGAGTTTTGGCCTAATTACAGATCTGGGTGATTCCCTGATGTATATGCATTTATATCATAGTATAAGACAAAGGATCAGATTGTCAAATCAGACAAGCAAATTAAAAATATTACCTGATATTAAGTTTACTAATAATTTCAAGTACCATTAGTTTGTGTGTCAGAATCTACCATTTGTATTTTTCAAGATTAGTTTGGATAATCTTTCTTTCACAGGCAAAGGGAGAGAATGGATTGCAGACCATTTACTTCTCACATGACATAAAAATTTAGGGGACGAAAAATCTTTGGGGTACTTACTTGTGAAGAAATAGATTTCTCCCAAATTTATTTATTTTTCATTGTATTATAAACTTTGTGTTACTGCAGACCAGAAAGTAATTTATTCAGATGCTCCCATAGACTTACTACATGTACCGTACACACCACACCCCCCTCACTGCTACACTTCCACACAGTTTTCCACACATATTTGTCAAACATATTGATGTCATTAGGAGAGAATCATGAAAACAATAAAAGCCTCAGTAGAAGTGGCATGCAAGAAAGCCTCATTTTAGGAAAGAATGAAAAATGTAGACATGCTGTATCCTACCCAAGTCATTTTCCTTTTTATACTCGGAGAATTCAGATATTTGGGGGGAGGGGGCTGCAATATAATTCAACCAAAAATAAAATCCTCACCTCCTTTGAAGATAACAGTAGTCACCTAACTTAGCTGTGGCCAATGATTTGTAAGTGGAAGTGAGGCTTTTGGGAAAGTTCTTTACAGAGGAGCCAGATTTAACTGGTATGTCTTTTGCCCTTCTTCTTCCTGACTATGGAGCAGGCATCTTATGACCACAAAGCCATCCCAAGGGAAGGATCCAGAGGAATGCAGAGACTTAAGCCGTGACATTCTTGAGCTGCTGAACTAATATCACCAACAACTTATCTCCAGACATCTCATGATGTGAGAAAAACCACAACACATGGTTGTTTAGACCACTTTTTTGGGGATTTTTATTACTTGGCAGCAATTTTTAACTGCCATGGTAATTTGGAGTAGTGTCTAGAGAAGATGCTTACAGCAGTGGGGGAGGGAGGTACATGAATCCTTTGATCTGTCAACGTACTTGATTTACATCTCTCATGACATTTTTGCGCAGCAGTTGTGTAAATGAAAATCTAATCTCCCGTACTGGTTTAAAAACTCATAAAAGAATACTCATCTTTTGTCTCTACCACATGTTAGCATAGTTAAACACTGATTGAATGATCAATAAGGGCAAAGATGCCTCCAATTTAGACTCTTGCAGCTTGACATATAAAGAATATTATGAGAAGTAATAGAGGCTAAAAAATAATCTCTGATAAAGAAGGAATAGGAAAATCTCCTAACAAATCCCAATGTGACTTTGCAGATAGCATTCCAGAAAACTAACAACCATCCTCCTTTCATCATCACCAAAGAGTGTATTCAGGCTAGAGAAGCGATAACCAAGGGAATAGAAAAGACTGGTGTGGAATTGAATGGACTACGTCAAGAATCTTGAAGAAAATATTCATGACAAGCAAGATGGGGAATGCTTTTAAGTTATATTCTGGGTAAGAACTGCTTGACCTGTGTTGTGTAACTTTCACAGATGACTGTAAGAAGAGGAAATTCTTACTTTTATTCTGTGCCGAGCAGCACAATTTTCAAATTGGAAAAATGCAGCAAGATTTTTCCTTTCTGGGTGCTTTATTTCTACTTCTAACATTGATTAGAGAGGCCTATAACTAAAAATGGGTAGATTTATAAAAGGGTTCCTAACTTCTATTAATCATTTTGTCTCCTGATTGGGAGAAATTTTGTTAAAATTTAGTGAGTAAAATATGTACTTGGATATCACTCATTATACATTGATTATTTGATTCTTAAACACTTATTGAGTCCCAACGTGGGAACAGAGCAATGAAAAGCTAGATCTGTTTCCTTCTTTTTCCTGAAATTAACATCTTGGGAAGATAGGTACCAAAGGAATAATTATAATGAGGTGTGAGCACTCTCGGGATGGAGAAGTATGAAGGTGACAGAAACTTTGAGCAGGGAGAAACTTATCCCAGCTCAGATATTGTGAAATAATGGGAAGACAGGAAAAGGACCAGAGGATGTCTGGTTTAAATCTGGTAGAATGATAACCTGTGCCTCCAAAAAGTGTCTCTTGGTTTTGAATTTAAAAACTATTATCAAGGTTTCTGGAATTTCCCTGTTTGGTAGATTTTTATATTCTGCTTTGTAAATTAAAACACTATAAATTTAAAGATTTAAAATACTGCTATCTAGTATTCATGAGTTCATGAAATTGTCAGGATTAAATACCATGTATAAACCAAATGAATAGTAATGACAGAGAATATATTCCTATGTTTTCTTAATTTTTCTTTCTTTCTTAAGCTATTCCTTTTATAAAAACAAAGAAAAACAACCAAAGATAAAAAGCCAGACAAAACTAACCTAATTTCATGTAAAATAACTTAAGAGGTTTTTCCTTGCTGTGGAACACTGTCAATACAGCTACTTTTTAATTTCAGAAGGACTTCTTATTTCATTCTATAAAAATCTCAATTGACAATATTATTGTCAATTTAGTAAAGTCAGAATGTTGCACATAAGTGTTTTTTTCATTTCAAACTTAAATAGCCTTCCTATGCAAAACATTCTTTGTCAACAGTGTTTCCCTCACATGCTACTCCTGTGATTAGTATTAGCTTATGCTTCATAGTGCACTCAGTATCTTAAGCCATAGCCAGGTTAATTGTGAAAAATGGTTAATTTCTGGAGAAAGATGCAGCTTTAAAACAAATCCCAGGCATATATGTTATTAACCTGAAGAGAAATATTTGCTCAGGATACTTCAAACAACACTGGAAAGGATGGGAGAGGATGGAGGAGGAAAGAAGAAGGGAAAGGGAAAAGAAAAGACAGGTAGAAGAATAATCTTTATTGACCAGTACTGATTATAGAGTTGTACTGAATGGCACAAATGATGTAAAAATGGTCTAGGATGGTGTTTCTCCAAATTTGGTGTTTGTACAGTTCATCTGGGACCTTTTAAAGATGCAGATTCTGATTTTTACAGAGGTGATGCCTGAGATGTTATATTCCTTTTTTTTTTTTTAACAAACTTCCACAGACTTCTGGTCTTTGGACCTAACAGAGTCTAGAGCTATGGTTCTGAGCATTGGCTCACATTGGAACCACCTGGAAAAACAGAAAAACCTTGATGCTCAGGTGCTCTGAACAATTAAGCTAGACTCTTTAGTACCGAGAACCAGGATTCAGTGTTTTTAAAATCTCTCCACGGATATACCAGTATGCAGTCAGGCTTGAGAAACCACTGGTCAGAAGATTATTGTCCCTTATCATTGGCAAGAACTGGTAGATTCACACCAGTGGTGCTTTAGAATCACTCGTAAACTGAAAGTCAAATTACTCCGTTACAACAGACTGCAGCTGAGAAAACAAAACGTGCACCGCACTATTTAAATAAAAACCCAGTGCACATAGGGTATGTTTGGCTGCACAGACTCTCAGAAATGTTATTGTTTCTGTCCTTGCACAATTTTGCTATTGAGTTCTTGCGAATAAGCATGCCTTGGGAATAGTGGCTGAAATAAGAAAAATAAGCCATTTAGTTTCTCCCTGCATGAGACTGGAGTGTTTGGAAGGCTGATTTCTTCACATTAACTTGCCTGATCTCAGGGATGGCAGGATTTCAGAAAATGGATCCTTTAGTATTGGTTCTAACTTATCCTGGTCCACTTCCTACAACATGATTTTCTTCCTAATATAGTACTCCTGATAACTCCTGATTACCCCTATTTCCCACATATACAGAAAAGTATCACTAAATTTTTAATGTATCAGTGACTCTTAGCATTGCTTTTCTTTGCTCAAACTAACTGCATCAGTTAATGTTAACTGAAAGCAACTGAAAAGAAGTCTGGGTGAATTAAACAGAAAAGGAGTTCATTTAAAAGGATAATGGGAAGCTCATCAGACTGCTAGAGATTTGGAGAACCAAACTCAAGGCTAACTGTCCAAGAACACTGTAGAATGGTCAGAAGAGACACTGCTGCTGCTGCTGCTGCTGCTGCTGCTCCTGCTAGATGTTAGAATTTTCCCTGCTGCCATTTTGCACCAGGAACACGACACTGCAATTGCTTTGTGGCTGAGAGCTGGACACACTCCCATTTCCAGCCTCACTAGAAAACAATTCTGTGTGGTCCCTCACATTGTTCACTAAGGGCTCCTACTGGAATGTCTGACTGAGTTTCAGGATTGCTCCTGATTGCAGGGATATTTTCTGCCTTAGCAAGGCAGGAGTAAATAGGGGGAAATTCCTCAAAGGAAGGGTATTCAAAACATGCCAGGGCAATAAAGAAACACAACTGTCTACCACCCTTCCTAGATCCTGCTTTTGTAATTCAAGTCAGTACAGGCAGCATCAATTTTATTGCACTTCAATGAGCATTTATTCATTTGTACTGAATACTCAAGATATAAGCAAGACAAGAACAAACTGATATAGAAGTGCTTACAGTTTGTTAGGAAAAGTTTCGCACGGATTATTTTAATATAATGTTGTAAAATGTAATAGACTGACATATATTCAGAAAAGGAGACTTCAGGGCCACAAACTGAGTGCAAAGTGAAGAAAATAATATACCATTTTAAAGCTCATTTGCCTTGACTTAAATCAGGCATAGTGAAATAGCTAATAAAGTATTGTATTATATTTGTGTTTTTCTATAACATTCTCGCCAAATGTTATATAAAGCCTTCAAGGGCAAATATCTATCTTTTAAATTTGCTCTTTATAGTATGTAGCACATAACTAGGCATATAGCAAGTCTCCAAGTATTTTTTTTAATTGATTTGAATTATTTTGGGAAATGCATAGTCTGAGTACTCCAAAACATATCCAACCACACTATGTAAATAATGTTGTGAAAGGAAATATCAACTTGCTGCTTGACCATCAGAACTATAATTAACTGTTGATGGATTGGCAACTGAAAGATTTAAATTGTTATAGTTTTCAGAAGATTAAGCCTTTCTAACTCAAGCTATAGCTGAGACAAGTTTCATATGAAAGTAGCTATTTTAAAAAATTGGCATTAACAGTTGTCGTGGTATAATTGCTGTGTGCTTTATTATTATTGTTGTTGCTGTTATTTAAAGGAAACTTTTCCAGTACTAGGTTTGAATATATGACCTATTCATGCCTAGAAGGATGGAAATGTCTCAGATGTTTCTTGTGCATATTTGAAATGCCTATAGTTTAGAAGGATGATTATATATGTGAGTAGGCAAAATCACAATGCTCAGGAGAAAAAAGTATGCAAAACAATACAGTTTGCAAAGAACAGGAACCCACCAGAAATAGCTGATGCAAAAGGGATTAAACGAGTACTTGGTATTCTGTATTATTCAAAGATATAAGGCTGGAGCTCAAAACAAACTGAATCTGGGACTGGAAATCTATCAAGAATTCAGGGAGTCTACTCTGTCTTTCATCTTTGCTTCTCCAGATGTCTATACAAATTCCTGGCAGTGTTACTCTTCGGCGATTTCAAGGTTAAACTTCTGCTGGCTCATACTGAGAGTAACTCTTGTCCTTCAAAATACCTTCATTTCTTCTTTGTTTCCCCTTTCCACAGTTTTATTGCAATATAATTGACATATAACATTGCATAAGTTTAAGATGTATGACATGATAATTTGACAGATATACCAATTGTAAAATGATTACCATAATAGGGTTAGTTAATACCTTTGATCAACATTTCCCCATCTCCCCCACCCACAGCCTCTGGCAGTCAACATTCTGTTCTTTGTTTCAGTGAGTTCAATTGTTTTAGATTCCTCTTGGTCAAGGATTTCACAGTTAAGGTATGACTTTCTACACTATATTTTGAAGTCCATCCATTCTTTGGCCTTGCCTATACTTAACAGCATATTTCAAAGAGCAAGCACCTCTCTACCTTTTCTCCCACTTCTGGTGGCCTGGTATGTCTTCCATTGTAATTGTGGACAGCATTTACACAGCATAAATCCAATATTGTCCTCCAATCATGCTATAATTTAAAGATTTAGGCCCTTTGCCCATAGACTATTTAGATCTTCATTTCTTGAGCTTTTCTTTTTTTGAATTATTTTTTTCTGAAAAGAACACATCCTTTACTTTTTGCTCTTGGACCACACTAACTTCAAAAATAATTTTTGAATTAATTACAAAAATAATATATGCCTTTTAAAAAAAAAGTGAAACATCCAAATACATATAAGAAACACATTAAACATCATCTTCTACCAATCCCATCCATTTTTACCCCCTTGAGGTAACTGATGTTGACAGCGGGCTATATCTTTTAATATCTCCTTTCATGCTCATAAAATCATGTACATAACATGCAGTTTATCTTTTTTACTTTTTTCTAACATTATATATCAGGTGAATAGTTATAGTTCTAATTATTTTTTATCTGCAAAAAATTCCATTGTAAGATTTTACTAAAATATATTCAACCTCTATTCCAGGTGATTCCTAATGTTTTTACATTTAAAAAATAATGTTGCAACCTCCAAGAATACATAGTTATATATTATGGTATTTTTAAAGAAGGAGATATTACTGGCTATGGCAGACTCTATTATTGTTAACATTTACTCAACATTCTCCTCCCCATCATGGTAATGTCATTAAGACTGCTGTGTGACTTAGTACCTTTCTATAGTGTTATCAGAATTATAAAGTTATTCATCATATTTCCTCATTATCATAATGTCTTTAGGATCTGTGGTAATGTCACTTATTTCACTTATGATGTTGGTAATTTGCATTTTATCTTCCAATTCTGTTGATTGTTTATCTCTTGACAATGTTTTTTTTTTCTTTGCATTTACTAAAAAGCAAATTATGATGCTTAATCATATCATGGTACTCAGATATATGGTCAAACATTATTCTGGGTGTTTCTTTTAGGGTATTTTTGGATGAGATTGAAATTTAAATCAGTGGCCTTTGACTACAGCAGACTGTCCTTCATTATGTGGATGGGCCTCATTCGACCAGTTGAAAGCCTCAATGGAATGAAAGACTGAACTTCTGTAAGCAAGAAGGAATTCTGCTAGTAGACAGCCTTCAGACTTGCACTGCAAAGTCAGCTTATCCCTGAGTCTTCAGCCTGATGGCTTTTGGACTTAAAATGCAGCATCAGCTCTCCCTGGTCTCCAGCCTGCTGGCCCGCCCTACAGATTTTGGACATGTCAGGCTCCATAACGGCATCAGCCAGTTGCTTAAAACAAATTTCTTTCTATAAACGCTAACACATCCTGTTGATTCAATTTCTCTGGAGAACACTGACCAACTGACCTGTCTTGTAATATCAGCCACTGTATGGAGAAGAACTAGAAAGGCTGACAGAAATATTATTTATGCTTTGGAATGGCATGCATTTTCTTCTGTCAGTTCATTATTGTGGGAGTTTAGTTCAATATAGTTAGTAGATGATGAGTTTAGGTTCTGTTGTTGTTATCATTAGTCTCATTATACATTATACATTAGGCTTCAAATTCCTCCAGTGGTGGCCTGACATTACTGTGTGCTTACTAGGGAGACCGGGGCAGCAGATACTTTATCTCAGTGTTCTACCTCAACACTGATATTGAAGCAGTCTCTGCACTTGATATTCTTGTACAGCTTCATCCTTAGGTAGAGCTTGTATTCCTGGACCTTGGGAATAAGGCTTTCTCAGCATTCCCGGTCCTCCTTCTGGTTGTTTGTGGCTCTGCTATTGATGTCTTCTTTTGATTAGGAGTCAATTTTGCCAGCCTCTTTGCATGTCTAATATTAACCATTATTGATAATGTGTTATGGACAAATGATTCTGTTCTCTTGCTCTAAAGAGTGTTGAATCTTGTTGTCACAGGCACTTAAATCACTGGCAAATCACCTTGGTCCTGTGGAGGATTTGTTTAGGCTCCATTAGGATGGCTTGTTTTCACTTTACCTTTATCCCGAGGGTGTAACCCTTAGTCTTGAGATATAGTCATTCTTTGTAAGGCTGACGCTTCTTGAGTTTTGATGGAAAGTGAATTCTTTTTAATTCAGTTGAATTTCAACACCAAGCCCTGACTTCCCAGAAATAGTAAACTACTGAAATTCCTGCTAAGCAATTTTTAGTCTTCCAGGTACTCCCTTGAAATCTCAACCTACACTCTAAAATTTAGAACTCATTCAAAGATTTAAGAGCTATTTGTATGCAGTTTATGGCTGACTGTCCTCTGTATCTCCCTCGGGTCTAGAGTTTCTCTTTTCAGTTGTCATCTGCTGGGTAAGTCCTGAACTTTGACCTATCACTCTGCAGCGTGGTAAGACTGTCACTTTCTGCTTGAGCTCTGTTGTTTATGCACTGTACAAACTTGCGAGTGTCTTAAGAGAAAATCCAGTCAAATATGGATTTCTCTTATTTTGCTTCTCTTCTGAAAAGTGCCACTATCTCTCCAGTGTCTGCTTGCTTTTGTAGGACTGACATCTTAAAAGCAGATTTTGAGCATAGAGAGCAGTTTTTATGTAATTGCAAAGCACAACAAGTTCTTTCCAAATATGTAAAATAAGAACACAACACTGAGCAGAGTTTTTCCTCCTATACTTAGCATGCTGTGAAACCAACTTTCTGTACTTTTTTTCATCAAAGTTTCTACGGATAAGGGATTTTACTAAGCCTGATCTATCAAAGCTTACAATGTTTCTCCCTTACTTGATTTTTGACACCATGCATAGTGTACATTGTAATAATATTCATAATCACTTTTTTGGGGCTTGCTCTGTTCCAGGCACTATGATGAGTACTTAAACATCTATTATTTCCTTTCAACTTCATAACTACCACATGAATTAAGTACTATTATTCCCATTGTACATATGAGGAACTGAGACCTAATGAGATACAATACATTATCCAGTATCATAAAAATGTGTTAGAACCAGAATGTAAATAAATCCAGGTCCATATGACTTCAAAGCCCTCCCTGTGACCATTCAGTATGTTTGATAAATTGTATTATTTGCTTATGATTTTATTACACAATTTCTTGTAGTATGAAGACATTTTTTCAAACTTTAGAAGATTATTTTTGCCTTGGAATTTACAAAATTACTGAAAAATAATGTTAAACATAGTGAAATACTATATTTTACTTGGTTAGGCAGACTATCTCACCTTATTTGTAGTTTAATTACACAATTTTTATTTAAATTGTTTTTCAATTTGTTTTATTTCAGTGTCAAAATTTGAGAGGTAAAACTAAGGTCATTAAAAAATGCAGAGTAGTACAAGAAGTGGAGTATCATTTGCATAGCATATGTCCAGATGACGATTGCTCAGCTGGAAGCAATTTAAATTACAAGGTGTCTTTATCTTTTAATAGCTACTTTTACTTCACTAAATGAGAGTAGGGAGCCACATTTTGCTTGCCTTACTAAATGATACGTTGCAACAAAACTATTTACAACAGGCAACAAAATTCTCCATTTTTAGTGGAGAAAAGCACTTTGAAGTTTCAACATAGCTTCTAGAAGCAATATTTAATGAGAAGTCCAAAGGACCTTTGCAGGAGAAGATAAACAAGAAGCAGTCATGTTGCTCATTGATTTCTCAGTGTTTTTGTGTCATGAACCTAAATGACTGCTTCAACTAGCTACAGATTTTTAAAAACCTTTTCTTCATTGTTCATCAAGGTAAAGGATAAAACAGTTCTCCTTACTGATAAAAAGTTTACTGTTGTTATTTACCAAAGACTCATTCTTAGTTCAGTGCTAATTTTGTTTATGCCTCAAGTAATCATGATGTTGTTTGCTCACTAGAGTGCCTATTGCTTCATTCCAACAGTAGGTAATATTTAGTTAATAGTCAGGGGAGAATGCTTTAATCAAAAATACAAGCATGCCTTAAGAATAAAATCAGCAATTGTAGGCAGTTAACAAAATGTTTAAATTTTTGTTTTCCTAGTTCATCCATGAATCTTTTTTTTAAACATTTTTTTTAAATTGAATTATAGTCATTTTACAATGTTGTGTCAAATTCCAGTGTAGAGCACAATTTTTCAGTCATACATAAACATACATACATTCATTGTCACATTCTCTTTTGCTGTGAGCCACCACAAGATCCTGTATATATTTCTCTGTGCTACACAGTACAATCTTGTTTATGTATTCTACATTTTGAAATCCTAGTCTGTCCCTTCCCACCCCCTGTCCCCCTGGCAACCACAAGTTTGTATTCTATGTCTATGAGTCTGTTTCTGTTTTGTATGTATGTATGTATGTACTAATTAATTAATTTATCTATTTATTTTTTAGATTCCGCATATGAGCGATCTCATATGGTATTTTTCTTTCTCTTTCTGGCTTACTTCACTTAGAATGACATTCTCCAGGAACATCCATATTGCTGCAAATGGCATTATATTGTCAGTTTTTATGGCTGAATAGTATTCCATTGTATAAATATACCACTTCTTCTTTATCCAGTCATCTGTTGATGGACATTTAGGCTGTTTCCATGTCTTGGCTATTGTAAATAGTGCTGCTATGAACATTGGGGTGCAGGTGTCATTTTGGAGTAGGGTTCCTTCTGCATATATGCCCAGGAGCGGGATTCCTGGGTCATATGGTAAGTCTATTCCTAGTCTTTTGAGGAATCTCCATACTGTTTTCCACAGTGGCTGCACCAAACTGCATTCCCACCAGCAGTGTAGGAGGGTTCCCTTTTCTCCACAGCCTCTCCAGCATTTGTCATTTGTGGATTTTTGAATGATGGCCATTCTGCCTGGTATGAGGTAATACTTCATTGTAGGTTTGATTTGCATTTCTCTGATAATTAGTGATGAATCAGTTATCATATTAGGCAGGTAGATATTAAAGATAAGGGGATTAAAGACCTAAATGTAAGATCAGATACTATAAAACTCCTAGAGGAAAACATAGGCAGAACATTCTTTGACATAAATCACAGCAATATTTTTTTTGAAACAGTTCCTAGAGTAATGAAAATAAATGCAAAAATTAACTTTAAAGCTTTTGCACAGCTAAGGATACCATCAACAAAACTAAAAGAGAACCTACAGAATGGCAGAAAATATTTGCAAATGATGTGACCCACAAGGGACTAATTTCCAAAATATACAAACAGCTCATACAGCTTAATATCAAAAAACAAGCAGAAGACCTAAATAGTCATCTCTCCAAAAAAGACATCCAGATGGCCAACAAGCACATGAAAAGATGCTCAACATCACTAATTGTTAGAGAAATGCTAATCAAAACTACAATGAGATATCACCTCACACCAGTCAGAATGGCCATCATTAAAAAAGTCTGCAAACGATAAATACTGGAGAGGGTGTGGAGAAAAAGGAACCCTCTTACACTGTTGGTGGGAATGTAAACTGATGCAACCACAATGGAGGACGGTATGGAGGTTCCTTAAAAAACTGAAAATACACTTAGCATATGATCCAGCAATTCCACTCCTGGGCATATAACCAGAGAAAAATATAATTTGAAAAGACACATGCACCCTAATGTTCACAACAGCACTATTTACAATAGCCAAGACATGGAAATAACCTAAATGTCCATCAACAGATGACTGGACAAAGAAGTTGTTAGGTATATATATATATATATGCGTGCGCGCGCACACACACACACAATGGAATACTACTCAGCCATATAAAAGAATAAAATAATGCCATTTGCAGCAACATGGATGGACCTGGAGACTGTCATTCTAAGTGAAGTAAGCCAGAAAGTGAAAGAAAAATACCATATCACTTGTATGTGGAACTTAAAAAAAAAAAAGAACACAAATTAACTTATCTACAAAACAGAAACAGACTCACAAACATAGAGAACAAGCTTATGGTTACCAGGGGTAAAGGAGATGGCAAGGGATAAATTGGGAGATCAAAATTTGCACCCTTTGGGGAGTGATGGAAATGTTAGCTATCTTGATTGTTGTGGTGGTTTCATGGTGTATACATGTTATCAAAATTCATCAAATTGTACATCTGAAATATGTGTAGTTTACTGTACAGGATACCACAAAAAAGGTGTTAAAAATAAAGACAAGGGAAAATCAACATGCATTTAGATAGTATTAGGAAGTCAGCTTTTAAAATTTAATAATGGTGTTAACTTTCAAAGGGGCCTGGTTAGATTTTTTCATAGGAAATTTTACTAAAGAGAATAGACACAATCAGATCCATGTGAGAAATTTTTCTTTTTTACTTTCAAGTATTTGCTCTATAATTTAATTTAGCTACTAAATACTGGCCAACACTTTTTTGTGTATTTTACTAAATTTCTCGAAATTGTCTTACTATCTTGAGAGCTTTGCAACCATACTGTCATTTGTAATTTAAGTAAGTATGCACAGTTGGCTTATTAAAACTACATTAAAGGAAATTTTAACAATAAAATTCACTCAAAATTCCTAGAAGTTAGCATGTCTTATTTTTGCTTTTCCCTTCTGTATACACATCTTTTAAAATGATTGTATAGGATATAACAGATGTGAACCTGTTTACAAACATAGATTATAACTGCTAATTTTCTATGAAATAACTCAATTTGCATTCATTTCTGCTGTTCCAGTGGGTAGAGGCTGGAAGTTAGGTAACTTCCATCCCTCTTGGTGTTTCCTCTAGCTCTCTGCAGTTATGCCAGAGTTCCGGGGACTTCTCCAGGTGTGCACGTGTGTGTGGCAGCAGTATCTTTTCATTGTTCTAGAAATGACACCCTGTGTTTCCAGATAAAGCTCTTTCAGTTCTAGAAACTTTCTCTTGTTTCTTTTCCACATCTGGGCATGGGGATCATTTGAAGGAGTAAATTTCTGTCCAAATGTGCCATAAAGCCATTTATCCTTAAGTCTTGTTTCTTCTTGGTGCTGTTATAAAGCAGGAAACAGTCTCTCTTTTTTCTTAGAATCCCTAAACTTCTATTTCTTTCTTTTCCTTCCCCTTATTGGCTGGTGGGTGAGAATATGGGAGGGAGCTGTCTATTTCGTTCCACAAATCAGCTTTGGGGTGGAAGACTTAGTGATAGAAATGGCAACTGAGTGTTGAGTGGTAGCTAAAGATTTCCATCTTTCTCCTCTTCTAAGTCACCTTCATTTTAACTAGTTCTACTATGGTAGATCACATCTTGGATCAGCCCTCTGGTTAAATAAGAATGGAAAAGTTGGAGGTGGGATGCTGTTCCTAGGCAAAAAGTGATAGAAGAGAAAGATAAAGAGATGGAAGAAGAGAGGATGTTTCCAATGAATGGAACAGCAAGGGAAGACAAATTTGTAGGAGAGTTTTAGTGCTGGGAATGATTCAGTGGGTATGATTCAGTGTCCTGTCTATTCAAACTTGCATGCATACACACTTAATAGAAACCTATTAGGACATAAATTCCAATGTGCTGTAGACACTCTTTAAAGTGTGTCTGCCAATAATGAAACCTGATAAATAGTGGCTGAGAGAGATCTCACCAAACATCTATATGTTCCCTTTGCAGTTAGATGGAGACCATGTATCTAATTGTGTTTAAGGGATGATGGGTAGAAACGATGCATGCGAATTATAGTTCTTACCATGGCTGGTCCTTTAGGACCTTCTAGTAGCATTTTCTACTGCCACAGCAACCCTGAAACCCATGAGTTGAGATGGAGAGAACCTGAACTCCCCCAGTCACCACATGAAAGAGAGATGCTATGAAGTGCTCCCTAGCTAGTATCAAGAAGTTACAAATTAACTTCGGTGTATTAAGCCCCTGATCCTTGGGGACTTAATTTGCTATGGTAACGAAGACCACCCAATTCTAACTAATACAGTTTGGAAGGTAAGATGAGTGTTCTTTTGTATTGCCATTCTGTTACATGAGTCTGTATCATAAAAATATTCCCTGCAAAGCCCCTTTTCTTTTTTTGAAAAGTAACATCTATTGGTTCTTTTGTTTTAAAAGTTATAAATCATTGGCCATAGGAGAGGTTCTTGACAGAGAAACCAAAAGCCAAATTGTCAGGCATTTCTGCCAATTGAAGAACAATTTGGAATAAAGTTAAAGCAAGTTAAAAATTATAAGTTAGTGGAGAAATATGATTCCATTAGAAAAAATAAAGGTTTATGAACAATATTTTGGTGGTATGCCTATTCCATAAAATGAGGTTTTTGTCAAGATCTGGAGGTCATTCGGATAGAGGCAGTTTTTTTGTCATTAAAAATTGATTTAAATGTTCTCTATTACCTCAGTGAGGTTCAACATCTACTATGGAGAGGTCTCACATGAAAGCCCTACATTTCATTATTATTTAATGTGGCTATAACCAAAAATCTGAAAAATGTTAAGTTTAGGAGATCTCAATGTTTTGGGATATAGAAGGCTTTAGCAGTTTCTTTAATCAGTTTATAAGTGACAGTAATTCAATTTAAAAAATGAATATTGGGGGAAGGGTATTGCTCAAGTGGTAGAGCGCATGCTTTGCATGCATGAGGTCCTGGGTTCTGTCCCCAGTATCTCCTCTAAAAATAAATAAACCTAATTACCTCTCCCCCTGCCACTGCCAAACAAAATAATAAATAATTAAATAATACAATAATAAATAAATAAAATATAAAAAGTGAATATTTTTCTGAGTAAGAATTTAGATTCTCTGGTTTCCTCTTTCCTTCCCTCCATCCTTTCCTCCCTCTTTCTTCCTTCCTTTTTCCTTCCTTCCCCCTTTATTCCCCTTCCTTCCTTCCTTCCTTCTTTCCTTCCTTCCTACCTTCCTTCCTTCCTTCTTTTTGTTCCTCTAATTCTAGAAGAGTTTATTTTCCATTTTTATAATCCAATAAACACTGAAATGAAGGTCCTATAAAATACTTTTCAAATATTTGGAATAATCTTTGTAAATCTGTTTAATTTTTTCCATCTCCTTGAAATCCTTTCACAACATTAAAACAACATTAGAAGTATATTTCAGATCTCTTTCAGGCTGTCACACTGTTATTTCTGTGATTTGTTTTATTTGCAAAGGAATTTTACTTCTTTAGAACTTTCTCAGGTAATTGTCTTGTGTTCTCTTATATTAATAAATTTATATAATTTTCCCACACATTATATATAATAAAACCTTATTACAACTGATAGAGATATTTAGAATAAAATGAAAAACATACTCTTAAAGTTTATTCCTTAATAGTCATTGTAGTTGTATTTTCACAAATGCTATAATTTAAATTTCAGGGCTCCATGGTAAATGAGTGAGAATTTTAAAAAGTAGGAGATTATTCTAAGACGGCTATGGAAAAAGGAATAAGACAACAGCTGATGACAAAGTACAATTTAATATCAGAATTTAATACTGCTTAACTTCCCTTATAACTTAATCAGATGTTTTGCAATCTCCCGGTACCCATCTAATGGCAGACATATTAATGAGAAGAAGGTGGTGGTAGTGGTGATGGGAGGATGTTAGTTATAAAGTTAGTCCTCAAAGCAAAATCATATATAGTCACAATTACCTTTTTGAAAATCCCTAAATAGCCAGTAGGTCATCAAGATAATTTTTTGTTTGCTTTTCTTTGCATTTGGCCATGACTTCCCTTTCCCTGGGACAGTGGAGGACAAGGAATTTTTATGTCCCCCTGTCACTCCTTGGCTAAAATCTTTCACTGGCTTCTCACTGTTCCTAAGACAGTGATCAAAGTCATTAACATGGTGTATAAAGCCCTGCCAATTCTGGCTCAGACTTCTACTCCAACCTCATCTTGCCCCAAGCTCCCCACTGGCTTCCTTTTAATTTCTTGAATGCTCTTTCCTTTCCCTTTAGAGTTCCACCCACCTGCAGCTGCTTCATCGGTGACTTCTTTCATCTTTTAGTACGCTGCTTGAACATTTTTCCCTCAGTGAAGGTCCACTTGATACCATGTCATCCTGTTTTGTCCTATTGTAACAATATAATCTTTCTGTCATAGCTGTGGTTTAACATGTATTCGTGGTGCTCTGATTAGAAATCAGCTCCCCACCCCCGCCCACCCTCCGGGTAGTTGGAGCACTCTGTGATGACAGGGTCTGTGTTTTGGCCTCCTGGTTCACAGATGGCCATCCTGTTATGTCCTCACATGGCAGAAGGCACCAGAGGGCTCTCTGGTGTCTCTTTTATTCATCCAGTTCATGAGGGCTTTGCCTTCATGACTAGTCACCCACAACATAATTTCATCATATGAAATTCTAGGGGACACAAACATTCAGTCTATCATAAGAACAAAGCTTTGATTGTAAATCTGAAATTATCTGTATTCAAATACCTCCTTCAATGGGCCTAGATTTGAGTCCTGTTAAATTTAGTACTGAACACTAAATTTTCAGCTTGCTTGGAATATATTACATAGTTTTGATAACATAGTTTCAATGAAAGAATTTACATATTTCTAAATAGTGGACCAAATGTCATATTTACAGTCAGGTTTTGCTGTCCTTTCCTGAACTGACTGCTGGTCTAGAAATCAAATCTCAAATTAGTGGTATTTACTCATGCCCAACTATATATATTATACTCAAAGGAAATAATACGCTTTGAAAAAGGACTGAAATTTCTGGGTAGTCTTTAAACAAAACTACAATCTATTTTTTTTTTTTGAGAAGTCTCATTCAAAGATCAAAAAACATGTAATTAGGAGATAGGCTCCAGTTTCCAGAAATAATCTTTAGTAACTGATGGAAGAATGTCTATTTGAAGGCTATATAATAATTTGAAGTTACAATTTGCTTAATATTGGCTTCTTTGAATAAGAAGCCGATTATCAGCTTAGGTTTCAAACCCTATAGTGCTGTTCCCTCACTTCGAGCCAGCTGACCCCACTGTTAACTTGAAAAGTTTGATGTGTTTATGTATGTGTGTGCACATAAGATGTGTAGCTCAAATTTACATTTCCAATTCAAAAAATGTCCAGACACCCATAAAATATAGGTAAAAGAAAAGGTAATTATGTAAAGTATGTATCCCAGTAGAAAAAAGAAAAACACAGCTGCTTGGCAATAGTATAATATGAAAGTATATGTGATAGAGACTCTTTGTACCTTAGCTACGTCTAAAATTACTACGTTATTTACTATTCCTCCATGGAGGCAGGACGTAGAGTGATTAAGATATAGGGTTATAGAATTAGGCCAATCTTGATTAAAAACCTCAGCTTTATCACTTTCTACTCACGTGACCTTGGAGTATCATTAAGACTCACCTTTCTTATCTGAAAATGAGGATATATTAGGACAGTCCTCACAGAAATATAGTAGATCTTAACGGGACAATGTTTGCAAAAAACAGCTTAGTGCCTGGGACATAATGTGTTTGCAATTAAAGTCATTGTCAATATTTTTATTACTCTTCAGAAAAGAGATTTTGAATATTTCCCTAGAGTAATGATTAGATTTATTAATATTAAACTTTAAGGTGTCTCTATTTTTGCTCTATATTCCCTTCTATTTCATTAAATTGTTTACAGAAACAGTATAAATATATAGAGGATGGATCAAGTGTCTTGGACAAAATAGAAGCTGATTTTCTTACATGTGATAGTCCAGAAGTAAGTGGATGATCCAAGGCAGAGGTCAGCCCTGTTCAATGAGGTCATCTAGGAATCTGGTTTTCTTTCATTTTGTTGTCCACTGTCTCCTAGCGGGAAGTCTTCTCTTACATAGCAGGAGCTGCTTCACTAGCACCTTGCTCATGTTCTGGGCTCTTGGGGGAAGGAGAAAAGAGAGATAAACATCTTCTTTTTAGAGGACTGGCCCAGACATGGCATATTTCAATTCTGTGCACGTCCCACTATCAGAATATAGGCACACAGAGACATCTATTTTTAAGGAAGGATGCAAAAAGCAGTCTGTTGTGTGACCCCGTGCCAGGAGAAAATGTAGGAGTTCTATGACTAAAGTAAAGGGGACAGTTAACACAAGTCATGTAATATAATGCAATAGATCTGTTGGACCAGAGGTCAACATAACTGGGAATCTGACTTGGGTCAGTTCAAAGTACTCTTGTGACCTTGAGATCACTGAGCTTCCACAGATCTTGGCTTTCTCCAGGTCTCCCTGCTTTACTTCTTTGCTGTTAGGATACTCCTTAATCCTTCATCATATGACATAAAAATAATAAATTTTATTGAGCACTTGCTATGTGCTGGACACTAATCCAGATATTTTTATTATCTCATTTAATATTCTCAACAACCCTGTGAGGCAGGCATTACTACTGCCACCATTTTATAGACAAGGAAACTGAAGCATGGAAAAGTAAAGTAATTTGCTCGGGTGGGATTTGATTTCAGGTTTCTCAACTCCAGAGCTCAAGCATTTATATGGAAGTGGCAACTAGTTTAATCAAAATGTATTAGTTTCTTAGTTCTGCCTTGGCAAATTACTATAAACTTAGTGCCTTAAAAGTGCCTTAGTGCCTTAGTGCCTTTATTATCTTACAGCTCTGTAGTTCAGAAGTATGAAATGGGTCTCATGGGGCTACATCAAGATTCGGCAGAGCTGGTTCCTTATGGAGGCTCTAGAGGAGAGGTTTCCTTGCCTTCCCAGTTTCTGGAGGCCAAATGCTTTGCTTGTGCTCCACCAGCCAGCAACTGCATCACTCCAAAGTTTGCTTCTATATCACATCTCCTTCTCTCACTCTTCTGTCTCCCTCATAAGGACCCTATAACTATACTTAGGACCCATTTAGCTAATCCAGGATAATCTCCCCATGTCAAAATCCTTAACTTAATCACATCTGCAAAGTCCCTTTTGCCATGTAAGGTAAAGTATTCACAGGTTCCAGGGATTTAGATGTGGACATCTGTGGGGAGCCATTATTCTGGCTACACAACGCCTTTTCAAAGGATGTCAGTAACTTATTAACAAATCCAATTGACTTCCTCAGGCTTTACCACATACTCTTTCAAAACTCTTCCCACTCATAATTTCCTAATTACAACTTGCCTGAATTTCCACCCTCCTTGATGACTACTCTCTTTTCAATTACTTCTCTTATCTTCCTCAGTGTAGGTGTTTCCCAAGGACCTGTTTTCATTCTTTATTATTTTCATTCTATACTATTTGCCTTGGTATCCTCTTATATATCTTATAGCAGAATCTGTAACTAACATAACATTTATATTTGTGTCCTCAACCTTGGTTTTGTCATTGAGTTTCAGGGCAACATTTAAAAAAAATGTCTGGTTATCTTTCCATGACTGTTCTGACCATTCAAATTCAGCCTTTCAAACTGAAATTACAGTCTGGTTTCCCAGATCTGCTGTTCTCTTGAGTTTACTCTTTTTGCTGATGGTCCTTCATCTTCACAGTCATTCGGTCTCATGAACTTAGTGCCTTCTTAGACGCCTCTGTCTCGCTTGTTCCTCAAAATATATGGATTCTACTTGTATATTACGTTTTCCTTTTTCCTCCTATTTGCTCCATTTCCACTACCATTATAGTTCTCTGGCCAGGTCTGTCTCATTAGCATACCAATCTATTTCACACATTGCTACTAGATTTATTTCCCTAAAACTGAGCTCTAGTCTTATTATATCCATCCACCTCAGATAACCTTGTTAACAGAACTGTCTAGTTTTGTAGAACCTCCTTCATCTACTTTCAACATTATTTCTTTCTATGTGTATTTATACACTTTTTGTTTCTGAAAAACTGGACTCTGTTTCCTATTCATCATGCACTTTGCCATCTCCGCCCCCTTGCTCATAATTCCCATATACTTGGAACATTTGTCTCAACCATTTAAATTATCCAAGCCCAATCCATTCTTTAGGATCTTGTTTAATACTACTATCAGGAAGCCTTCAGGTAATCTTTTGCTTTTTGAATTATCAGGTACTGTCCCATCTTTTATAAAATGTAACACCTTTTATGAATTTACATAGTTAGTTTTTAAAATATCACTGAGGAAAGTTTGTGTTTGGCTTATCACCCAATGTAGGTTGTTTAAGAACTATTCCTAAAGCATGAATCTGTGAAAGAGGAAAGTTGGACAAGAGCAGTGATTTTCAATCTGGAGAGTGAGGGAGGAGTATAAGACTCTTCCATGGATGTGACTGTTTCAAAAGGTATATTAAATATTGTAAAATACTTGGAAAAATTAAAGACCTATTTTTAAAAGAGAAATATTGACAGAGATCATGTTTTTGTTATTGTCATACTTTGTAGGGAATGCTAGTCTTGGCTTTGAAGCCAGATCCTCAGTTTTGAAGCCTGGCCAGTCCAGGCAATAGTTGGCAAGCTACTCAACCTCTGCTTCTCATATTCCTCCTCCAAAAAGCTGAGAAATAATGATAGCTACCTCACAATGCACACAGAACAGTGTCTGGTGCATGATAAGTCTCCAATACATCTGTTGCTATTCCTTCTCAAAAATGGTCATCGCTTTAAAAGATTGAGAAGTACTGGGCTACATAGTCTTTACCATCGCCATATCCCTAAAATTCTTTCATTCGGATGCTAGTATAATTTTGCCTAATCTCTACTGTCATGTGCATTTATGTATCGTTATAAAACGATAGCTATTTCATCTTTAGTATAAGGTTTTTATAATTATAAATTATATGCTTTTGAAACACTCATTTTGAAGCAATTCTATCTGATTTAGTTTTTCACAGTTTATGGCATTAAACTTATAAAAAATAAAGGCAGGTTGGCTTTTCTTTAAATTGTTTGGGCAAATTCATCTTCTATTGCCCCTTCTTCCAGTTCGGAGTATAGACTTGTCCTACGGTACTTATAACTTGCTTGTGTGTGTGTGTGTGTGTGTGTGTGTGTGTGTGTGTGTGTGTGTGTCTGTCTGTCTGTCTGTGTCTGTGTTTAGTGCATTAAATTCATACAAAGTGTAAGTAATTATGCCATGCTTTATCCTATAGGTTGCTTATATTTGAGAAGCTTACTTCCTGCCCCAGGCTGTTTAACTTGCTACTTTGAGTGAAATATTTTCATTTTTGTGATTTTAATGTCTGAAGTATTTATCAGCTACATGCACTACATAGACCATGTGAAGATGCATACTCTGGGAAGAAGTAGAAAAGTATCTGCTTTTTATGTTCTAAAAGTATGCCAGTATTTGTTAGGTGAGCATGGCTGAGCAAATAGTAAATCATTGTGCTAAAAATTTCCATTTGAAGAAGGTTGCTACTGAAAGATTCTAATTTAGTACTATTTTTTCATATTCATACTATACTTGAGAGCATCATTTTAGCCATGCTGAAATTGTTAGGACTAACACAGACATGCAGTTAGAATACATTAAACCTTTTTTTTTTTTAGAATACATAAAACCTTTACATTCTGAGTAATTATTATGGTATGAGGAAGTCAATAGAGAAACTTATCTGTAACATAAACTTGGAATGTGTTTTTTAAGTTGATAAACATTTACATTGATTCTTTGCTACCGAATTCAGATATGACAAAGCCTCTATAAATATTAGCTTGTGATTTAAAAATTCAAAATGTACTTGTTGAAATGTAAAATTCTAGCCTCTTTAGAATATAATGATGTCTCTTTTAGTTTTCTTGTCTCATTTGTTCTCAGATTGCAAATATGGAATTAGTCTTCAATCTTTACTCCAATTTGGCTAGGGTAACTTGCTTACAGAAATCTCCCAATTTTTAAACCACAAACTAACAAGCTAAAATGCTTCAACCAAAAGATCTGGTATACTTTAATAATAGAATCCTCACTGGTGGTGTTGCTGGTAGGTAAAAAAAAATATGATTTTTTTTTCCAATTCACTGTCAAAATGTACTGACAACTAGGAAAATGGCTTATTTTATAAATAAATGTTTTCAACATAAGCATAACTGAAAAGGAATAGACAGGGCATGGTAAAATTAACTATACAGTTGGTAAGTATTTTAACAAATATTCAACTCATGTGCATAGTTGAAATAATTTATTTGTATTTTAATTTTTATGTTCTATAATAAAAATGTATAACTAAACTGGTTCTTAACTTTGGTCACATGTAAGAATCACTTGGGGAGCTTTGTAAAAAATGACCTATTCACATGAGAATCTCAGAGTGAATTTGGGACATTCACAATTTTTATAAGCTCCCAAAGAGATTCCAATGCTCAATCTGATTCAAGAATCACTGGAATAAATACTTTGGCTTTACCATCTATGTTGACATATGGGAATGTACATAACACCTTCATATATATATATACATACACACACACACACACATATAAAATGCACACATTTACATACACACACAGAGATAATAAATGATATATCATTTCTTACTTTTTCATATGTGATTTTTACTGATAATAATAGCATTTATTAAAAAATAATAGCATTTATTACTGTAAGGCTGACATTTGAGGAGCTAAATGTCAGTGACTTGTCATTAGTGCTCTTAATGCAATTTCTACTTAATCCTCATTGTACCCTTATGAAGGATGTATTCTCTCCACTTTAATAATGAAAACACTGAGGCACAGAGATGCCAAGTTACTTGTCCAATGTCATACAACTGGTAAGTTGTAGAGCTAGAACTTGAAAATGAGCCCTCTGAATTCAGATTCTCAGCAGTTAATCATTTTGCCACATGGCATTTAATAGTAATTTACATGTTACTAATTAGTAGTTATAGGAGGAAAAACTTAGATGACAATTAAGACCACTGTGAAAATAAAGATAAGGTCATGAGAGATATTTATTGCTGTTTATATTACTTGATACAAGAAAGTGAATTTACTAAAGTTATTCTAGGTTTAAGCATTTTTTAAAATATAAAATGTATCTGGGTTTAAAAGGTAAAGTCTAACTAATATGAAGAGATCTCAGAGATCATTTGGAAGGTTTTAACACACAGGGAACTTTCTCTTATATTCTTTTATGGGAATGCTGGCTTATAAACCAAATCTGTTTCCCATAGGAGCTCATTGTCCTTGATTTCAGAAAAAAAAAAAAAAAAAAGAAATATTTTGGGTAAAGTTTCACAAAGCCTGTAGATGGCAGCAACTTTCCGTTATTGGGCATTTGGTCGTCACGCGCACCTCAGACTGGAGGGCTGACTGAAATTAGGTGTAGGACCTGTGCTGGCTGTGTGCTAAGTACACAAGTGGACTTGTATTCTCTATTTGGCTTTCCAAAAGCAATTTTCTGTTATTGGCTTTGAAAAGCTAACCCATACTCTTTATTTGAATAAGGATTGAAACACACTTGTCTGGATCTGAAGGAAAAGCTGAACCAAAGGCAGGTCACTCTCAACAAAAGTAGTATCAGGAAGCATTCTGTTATCATTCTTTGACATTGCATTTAGCAGTTACACACTTTTTCTAAATACAGGGACCTGTATGATTTATGTGGAATTCCCAAAGCAATGATCCAGTAAATTTACTAACATTTTGAGTAAATTTGCTTCACGGATCTTGCATCTCATGATTGCTTTTTGCTCTTGGCATTTTCTGCCTAATATACCATGTAATATGGTTCAAATAGGGAGTTTTATTTTGTCAAATCATTCACTGGAGAAGCTAGTGAAGGCTTTAACTGTGTATTAAACAAATCGAAGCCATGGATGGTTTGGGTTGCACTGCTTTTGAAGGCTTTATTAGCGTTGTCGAGGAAAAAAAATCATCCACGCTCCCATTGCTCTTCAAACAAATTTACTTAAATACCTTGAATGCTCCTTATTTTTATCTTAAATTATATGGGAGTATTAAGATGGCTATAATTGAGATAACTCCTTGTGATCAGTATCTCTCTTTGGATTGATTGACTGATAATGATGAGAAAGGACAGTCTCATTAATATGTTGTAATATAATTAGAACATAAGAATTGTAATTGAATTAGCTCTCCAGCTCACTAAAACATTTGGAACTTCTCCAGCACTGTTTGAGTTTAAAGAAACAGAGAAAAATGTTTTGTGAATCTGATCCTCCATGGGTGACTGATAGTCAGACAAGTTTTGGCATAACTGTATTACCCAGGCTGGTTTCTGACATCTGTGGGGTTTTTTTGTTTGTTTGTTTTTTTGGTCAGTGGGCCAGAATACAAATAAATATTTTTGGAAGCAGGACACCTTGTTCAAAAGGTGACAACTCCAGGTAAATATTCATGTTTACTAAGACAAAATAAGAGAAGAGATGAGCCAAAGACATTTATGAGAGCTTGTTTTCTTTATGAAGTTGGTCCTAAAAGGAAAATGAAAGCTAGTGAGCTCCAGGGATTTGCCCCATAATTAGTTTTACACTGTCATGGACACAATGAACATAAAGTGATGCACAATTTATATAATAGAATGCCTTTACAATTTTGACATGTAAGGGCAAGAGAAACATCTGCTTTCTGTTGATTTAGTGGAGAAGTTTCTTTACATAACTATCTCTAGGGATATGATTAGCATCACAGAATCATTTTATAGTAAGATGCTTAATGGGATAACTTTATTCTACAACAGAACTGTCATCCAACAATTTTTTTATTGTTTAAAATAAAAGAGTCTATCAAGGTAGTCAGTTTCTATCATTTATAGAAGTGTTAAATGAACCAGAGAAAAGTATCTGTTTCTCTATCCTTATCAGCATCATGTTCAATAACACAGCTAGATAGTAATAGGGGTCCAAACAAACTTGACCTCAGTGCCATGAATCAAATTTCCTAACAGCACTTTCTTTTTAAAAATTTACTGATATATAGTTGACTTACAGTATTATATTGGTTTCAGGTGTATAACATAATGATTGAATATTTTTATAGGCTACCATACAGAATTATTATAAAATATTGACCTGTGCTGTATACTATACCCCTGTGGCTTACTTATTTTATAACTGGAAGTCTGTAACTCTTAATCTCCTTCACCTATTTCATCCCTCCCCACTCCCCTGTGGTAACCACTAGTTTTTTCTCCATATCTGTGAGTCTGTTTTTGTTCTGTTTGTTTGTTTTGTTCTATAGATTCTATATATAAGAGAAAACATACAGTATTTATCTTTCTCTTTCTGACTTACTTCACTAAGCATAATAACCTCCAGGTCTATCCATGTTTTCACAAATGGCAAGATTTTGTTCTTTTTATGGCTGAGTACTATTCCATAGTGTATGTATAGAAACCACATCTTCTTTATCCAATCATCTGTTGAAGGGCAGATAGGTTGCTTCCATATCTTGGCTACTGTAAATAATGCTGCTATGAACCATGGATCTTTTCAAATTAGTATTTCTATTTTATTTGAATAAATACTCAGGAGTAGAATTGCTGGATTGTATGGTAGTTCTCTTTTTAATTTTTCAAGGAAACTCCACAGAGTTTTCCATAGTGGCTGTAGGAATTTACATTCCAACCAACAGTGCACAAGTGTTCCCTTTTTTTTTTTTTTTCTGTTATGATTGGGAGATTTCTATTATTCTGTCTTCCAGGTTGCTTATGCATTCTTTTGTATCACCTACTCTGCTGTTAATTTCTTCTAGTGTATTTTTCATTTCAGTTATTGTATTCTTCAGCTCTGATTAGCTGTTTATATTTTCTAATTTTTCATTGAAGTTCTCACCATGTTTCTCTATTCTTTTTCTGAGTTTGGTGAGCATTTTTATTACAATTATTTGGAACTCTTTATCATGTATAATACTTATCTCCATTTCATTAGGGTTTTTTTTTTTTTCTAGGTTTTATCTTGCTCCTTAGTTTGGAACATATTCTTCCATTTTCTCATTTTGTTTTACTTTGTCTGCTTATCTCTATGAAATTAGGTGAGACAGTTACTTACCTAGTCCTGAAGATATGTTTCTGCATGGGAGCATTCATATGCAGTTTGCATGTATCCAGTAACTTTGGTAGGAGAGCTGGATCTTAAGTGAGCTGGGCCTGGGCTTCTCCGTTGGTGCACTGGCGGTCACGGCTTTGGTGGTGGATAAGACTGGAGCTGGAGGGGCTGGAGCCACAACCCAGTGCAACACATGGCTTCTCTCATACTGCAATAGCAGTAATTATCTTGGTAGGTGGTGGGGCTGGGGTTGGAGGAATTGGAGCTGCAGCCCCGTATGGTCTGTAGTGTGTGCTGGGGCAGTCTTGGCAAGCCAGCTGGAGCGCCAGGCACTTTTCAATCTGCTGCCTCTGTGCTGGGACCAGGAGTGAGCAAGTCCGTGCTCAGGCCCTTTAAGAGTGGAGTCTCAGTTTTCTTTAGCCTTCTGGTAAGCCCTACTGGTTTTCAAAACCAGGCAAGGGGCCTTGTTTTCCCAAGTCCAGACCCTAGGACCATGGTGCCCAATGTGGAGCTTGAACCCCTTGTTCTTTAGGGGATCCCCAAGCTTGTGATGTGCCCCTCATCCTCTGAGTAAAATGCCACTGGGGGTGTGGATCCCAACTAGATTGCTCCTCTTCCCCTCCTACCAGTCTCAGTTGTATCCTTAGTTGTAGAAAAAAGCCTTTCAGCTAGTCCTCAGGTCATTCTGAGAGAGCTGTTCTATATGTAGTTGTAGTTTTGATGTGTTTGAGCACGGGAGGTGAGCTTAGGGTCTTCCTACTCTGCCACCTTGATCCTGTCTCCCCTAAAGGCCGTTTCTTAGAGCCATAAGAGATTATTTCCAATTTTAATTAAATATCAGAAAGTTTAAATTCACGAACTAATTCTTTTGTTCAATAAATACTTGAGTGCTTACTTTATGCAGCAATGTACTAGTGAATAAGGGAGACGGTACCCATTCCCATGGAATTTAGGTCCTCCCAGGGGAGAGGGAGCTTAAATAACTAACTTCACAAAGTAATTTAAAAACTTACAATTGTATTTTTCATATTGAAGAAGTACAGTGTATCATTTAAATATTCAAAAGAAGGTTCTAACATAATCTGGGATTAAAAAAAAAACTCCCTTAGAGTTTATTTTTATTTCTTTATCTAAAATAAAATAAGATTTTTACATACACATAGTTTGCCTGTTTCCACTGGTGAATGAAAGCTTTACTCTGACATAGAATGGTTATAGGGCAACTCAAAGAGCAAAATATGCCGGAATTAGGAAAAAGAAGTTGGCATATTCTGTTAGCAAAAACATGGATATGTCAGTGCTATGAGTTCTTAATAACAAATCTCTCACACAGGTAAGATGGATATACACTTATTTAAATGGGAGATGTTGTTTTTCAGAAATGAATTTAACTTCCATTTAAATAAATAAAATTTGATTTTTAGGTTACTCTGTAAGATGAGTCTTACAAGTGAATTAAGTGTTCCTGAAAATGAACAGGCTGAAAATTAAGAGAATATTTCCTAGAAAAAAGCACATTGGCTTTGGGTGACTATAAATTTGTGGAAAAGTAAGTCTAGAAAATATATCGTGCTCAGTCCTGTATATAGGTTTGTCCAATACTTGTGACTGCCTAAGGAATACAAAAGGAATACGAAAAGCTACTCACACTTTTTATATTGAATTCTTATAATTTCCAAAATAAAAGGGATTGGTTAGCAGTAATTGATTTTAATAGTAGAATAGATTTTTAAAGCTCAAAAGTTGATGAAAATGTTTGAAAGCAAGAGAGATGGAAAGAGGCTGTCAACAAGAAATTTAGTGGAAAAGAAAAAAAAAACTGAAGGGAGAAAATGACTGCCAAAATGACAAAATTCAATCCCTGAAGATGCAGATCAACCAACTGTCCTTTGATGCCAGAATCTTTTTTTTTTTCACTTTAAAAATATATGCAAAAATGTCCTGCCTATGTTTTAGACATGCTACTTTTTAGTAAACATTTCTGTTTTCATTTACTCAGTTCTTGATGTATTCTCAAGTCTTGTCAGCTAAGTGAAAAGATGTCTGCTTTTCTCATTAATCTTATCAAAGGTTCTTTGATGATGTGCGTTATTTTCTTACCCAGAATTTTGTTGTTTTGTTTCTATAAAATATACAACTCTATAATTTGTTCTGAAGCTTATGTTATACTAGGCAAATTAATTGAAAACTGTTCAGATCCCACTTAAATTGAACATGAGTTAAAAATATGACAGAATTGATTCCAGTCGTTTTCACTTTTTTGCAAAAGTTATTATACTGTTGGTTGATTAAGAATTTTTTTCTTTTTTAATTGAAGTACAGTCAGTTATAAAGTGTCAATTTCTGGTGTACAGCACAATGTCCCAGTCATGCATGTACATACATATATTTATTTTCATATTCTTTTTTCATTAAAGGTTATTACCAGATATTGAATACAGTTACCTGTGCTATACAGAAGAAATTTGTTTTTTTAATCTATTTTTATATATAGTGGCTAACATTTGCAAATCTCAAACTCCCAAATTTACCCCTTCCCACCCCTTTCCACAAGTAACCATAAGATTAGTTTACTATGTCTGCGAGTCTGTTTCTGTTTTGTAAATGAGTTCATTAGTGTCCTCTTTTTTTCTTGTTTTTAGATTCCATATATGAGCGATATGTGGTATTTTTCTTTCTCTTTCTGGTTTACTTCACTTAGAATGATGATCTCTAGGTCCATCCTTGTTGCTGCAAATGGCATTATTTTATTCTTTTTATGGCTGAGTAGTATTCCATTGTATAAATATACCAAAATTTCTTTATCCACTTGTCTGTCAATGGACATTTAGGTTGCTTCCATGTCTTGGCTATTGTAAATAATGCTGCTATGAACATTGGGGTACATGTATCTTTTTGAATTAGAGCTCCCTCCAGATATATGCCCAGGAGTGGGATTGCTGGATCATGTGGTAAGTCTATTTTTAGTTTTTTGAGGAACTTCCATACTGTTTTCCACAATGAGTGCACCAAACTGCATTCCCACTAACAGTGTAGGAGGGTTCCCTTTTCTCCACACCCTCTCTAGCACTTTTTGTTTGTGGACTTCTTAGTGATGGCCATTCTGACTGGTGTGAGATGATACCTCACTGTAGTTTTGATTTGCATTTCTCTGATAATTAGTGATAGTGAGCATTTTTTTCATGTGCCTATTGGCTATTTGTAAAAATATTTTCAAATGATGCAACTGACAAAGGTTTAAAACATTTCCAGAAAATATAAATAGCTCAAACAATTTAATAACAAAAATCAAACAACCTAATCCAAAAATAGGTAGAAGACCTAAACAAGAATTTTCTTAATTTTATTTTGTATTTAGTTCCTAGAAATCTCTTCTTCAAAGAGAACTTCAGTGAAATCACTTGCTGTCCCATTGCTGTATGGTGTATACAGCTGACTGTTCAAAATAGCCAAATTTGAGGATGTTTTGTGCACATAAATAGCAATGGGTATGTTTTCCTTGATATTTAACATTTGTCTACTATATTCAAACATAGTGCTACTGATGGTGTTTAATAAACTACACTTATTTGTTGAGGTGAAGAAAATAATCAAGGAAAGATTTACTAAGTCTTTGAACCATATAAAATATATTTTTTTTTTACTACTATGATGCAAAGGATAGTGACCATCTGTTCTCTATCTCCACTGAAGCCAGAATACAAGGAAATAAACTTAAATTGCAGTATAAGGTAGTTAGGTTAGAATAATTGAGGAATTTCCTGACAGGGTTGTTAACACTGAAATGAATCAGAAAGAGAGGTTGTGAAATCTTAAATTCTTTCTTTCCCCTTATTATTATGCTAGTTTTGTCTGTAAGCTGATAGACTTCTCCAGATTTAGTTGTCTTTACCTATGATTTCACAAATGTGTTTCTTTCAAGTTTAACATCAGAGGGAGGGCCATGAAAAATTAACAATAATCAAACAATAGCCAAGATTTGTTGGGTTTTTATATGTAGTAAGCTTTGTGCAAAGGACTCTGCATGCTCTTTCTCATTTGAATGTGGGAAAGAATCAGGTAATTCAGTCTACTTGGATTCTGTTTATAGCTTTTAACTTGGTAGCCACCTCACACCAAAGAACTCATCACTGGCAGTGTATCTGTATATCCCTTAAACTTACTCTAAGGATTCTATAACTGTAGTGATTCCCTTATTTTGAGAGGGATAGACACGTCGCATGGGAGATGACTTGGTTAGGTCACTTTGGATTTGTTACTATGACATAGAGACCCTAATTATTAATTTCGTGGAGCTGTATCGGGGAACTCATTGTTTCCATGCTCCATGTTGCCTCTGATGATCACATGATAATGGGTGCTCCTGGGTTCAGAGTGTGCTGTGAATAATTCAGTGAGCTGAACTCCATTGTTTTTCCTTTTAAAAAGCAGAATGCACTTCTGCAAAAGAATGAATCCAAGTGGTGCTTAACAGTCATAATGTAGAAAAGAAACCCATGTTTTTAATGGCTCTATAGACATTTAAAGTCCAAATACAAGTATCTATCTCATTGTCATCTTTTCCTTTTCTGAAACAAACCCTTCTCATTAGGTTTTCATAATGGATAAGTCTTAGATTGTCCCTGAGTTTGTCAGCCCTGTGTGATGAAGTTTATTTTTGTATCTGTTCTTTGTGTTCTTTTGATTGTAAACTTTAGCAACAGGGATGGGCCTTGATTTCACAACCTTGTAAACATGCCCAGTGGTTTCATTCATGGGAGATGCAGTAAGTCCAACTGAAAGAAATAATTATGATGGAACCATGTGAGCTGGCAGACAGTTTGCTTGAATCCCCTGAGCTGATGAAAGGAAAAAATGTTTTCCTCTTTTGATAAGGCTTCCCAAATTTGCTCATTTTCTTAGAAATGCTTGTACTACTGTTGCCATTTCCATGAGTTCTAGTTTAAGTTTCATGAATATTAGAAGTTCCCAAGAGTGAACAAAAAGTCCAGAACTCTGAATTCTAATCGAGGCTTCCCATTTTAGTCATCAAAATTAAATAGACATAGGTCTCAGAATTGAAACAGATTTTCTTTGTGGCTTTTAGGTTGTTTTAAGCAACTTATAAAATAATTTTTTTTCATAAAAGCAACTATCAAAAACAGCACAAAGCTATCTATAAGGCCAGATATTTCCATGGCTTAGATAATTCACAGAATGTAAATTAAACACCTTTAAGAAAAAGTAAGTGAATAATTTACTAAGTTTTGTCATTGCCTTCTTGTCTTTGTTTAAATTTTTCTTTTCTTTTTCCTTCTTTTTAGAATTGTTGTTAGAACTCCATCATTCCCATCCACATGGACAAGTGGCCTTTAAAACTTTTTGGCTTGCAAGTGGGCACTTTAGAACAGTGCACATTCGTTTGGACTGTATAGTTAGATATTCCTGGCTATTAGCAGTGTGAATTTGGGCAAGATCCTAAGCTCCTTTTGCTTGGCTGGGAAAATGGGGATAATAATGATATTTAACTCAGGAAACTGTGAGGATTCGATTAATACAGATAAAATCATTAATAGAGTCCTGTCCCCCAGGCTTGCACTCCACGAATATTATTTCTCCTCCTTCCAAACCCTCTTTGATTTCTAGAACCCTTTGAGAAGCTAACGAGAGCTTTGACTCCAGCAAATGAACATATTTCTACATATTTTAGACAACTGAACAAAAATTATTCAAATTATTGATTCATAATGTAGATGATATGGTAGAAATTTTAAACTTTATATATTTAAAGTCTTTTATTTTGAATAAAATAATGGTAAAATGAAGACTGTAACTACTTAGTTGCCTTTCATTTTGTTTGTCTATAATTCTGTTTTATGGTTTATTTTTATTTTTTAAATTAATTTTTACTAAAATTTTTACTTTGAAATAAATTTAATTTACAGAAAAGTTTAAAGCTAGTACAGAGGGTCCCCATAATTTCATTATCTGTTTTTTCCTATTATTACTATTTTATATAAATAAACAAAGAAACCAATGTTGGTACACTGTATTAACTAAACTCCAGATTTTATTCAGATTTAACTACTCTTCTATGAATGCTTTTTTCTATTCTAGAATTCAATTTCTATTCTTAGAATAGAAACTGTGGTTGTCATGTCTCTTTAGTCTTCTCTAGTTTGTGAAATCTTTCCCATTTTTCACGACCTTCACATTTTTGAGGAATACTGGTAGGAGATTTTGTAGAATTTCCCTCAATTTGGATTTGTCTGATATTTTCTCATAATTAAACTAGGGTCATGAGGAGATTGCCAGAGTTGAAGTACCATTCTCATCATGGTAAATTTTCTTCCCCCCTTTTCCATATTAAATTTTTTAGAAGCAAATCAGTGAGTACAGCCTACCTTCAAGGTGCAGAAGGTATAATTCTGCTTTGAGATTATTTATTCAGCAGATCAGCACAAGCAAAGGCATAAGGAACAATGAGTTTCTTAGAAAAGAGGTATAAATAAAGTTAAATAAACTGTGGATCTCTCAGTTTCATTAGTCACTGTCTCCCATGTTGGAATATGACATTCAGAACAGGAACAAGTTACTAATTTCCCATCTATCACTTGCGGTGAATGGAAGCAAAGTTGATAGAGGCCAATTTCATACTGACATGATATGGCAACTTCATCCAAATCCTCATGAAGGCATTGAGCCAGATCTTAACATAGTGGCTCAATATGTCCCACCATCATGCTGGCCATATCCAGACATGTAACATCATTTAGTGGTCAGTTTACACTAATCTTGGAAAAGATAGCAATGGTTTGCCTAATGGAAATAATCTTTGACTTGGACCCAACAGTTTATTTTCCCCCCACTACTAATTATTGAGTACCTATTATGTGCCAGGAGCTTTTCAGATATTTTTAATACTTTATTTTGCTGATAAAATAATTTTACAAAGTAGGTGTTAATATCCCTTTTTATAAGGAAATTGAGCCTTAAAGAGGTCAAGTAACTTGACTATACCAGTAGGAGTTGGATCTGGAACTTAAAATAAATTTTCTCCATTCCAAAGTGTATGAATTTTCCACTATATATGAATTACATATATTTAAAATATACTTTAAAAAATTTGGCATTATAGCAAAAAGTCTGAAAGTGAGAGTTTTTAATAGTTATTTTAATAATCTCATTAAAATTGTTTTCTATAATTATTTAAGGTTAACAGTTATTTCATTTGGATACAGCAATATAAAAGTGATTTTGTGGTCAGAGTATCTTCAGATCCAAGTATATTCTGAATATTATTGAATTTCCAAAATTCTCCAGGGGGATAAAAGTTCATTACATTAGGAAGCATTCAACTGAAGGTGCTGCTAGAATCAGTCTTACTTCATTTTCCTCAGAGTGCACAATTCCTGCTAATTTTGATTTTGCATTGAAAAAGTCAGCATCAAAAAATGTCTGACAGGTACAGGGAAAATCAAATCAAAGAATTTCTCTTGAATATTATTTGAGCAAAGTTAATTTTTAGGCATTCAGCTCTTAACTCTCAAAAATACTTAAAATATTATTAAAAGTCATTGAGAGTGGAAAAATCCATAAATTCCTATAAAGCCTTATAAAGTTATTTTCCTGGTAGTTGAACAAAGAGCTGAACTATACCCAAATATGCAGGGGAAAAGTCCATTCCCTGTATCCATTTGGATAACCCTCACTAGTTGAACAGGAACCAGAATAACTGGTCACTTTTTTATTTCTGTGTTTCTTTTGGAAATGGTTTTACGTAGCCTGACATTATTCAAATTCATTATAAGCTCACAATAAAGTTTGCTGTTCAGAAGACAAGTGATTTGAGGTACAAGGGAAAAGACTGTTTCATACATATGATGGGAAGTTATGACTGAAGTGAAACAAATCAAAATAACTGAGTAGGCATGGAAGTGATGTCTGTGGAAATCTTTAAAAATAGAATAGCTTCTCATTGGTTTAGTAAGGTCCTGATTTTTCAGTGTCTTTTCCTAAATCAGTCCATCTAGGATTCCAAAAGAGAAAGCACCAGGCAAACGTTTAAAGTAGGTGACATTGTTTTTCTATCTCTCCTTACTACTGTGGTTATAGCTTTTCCTTCACTCAAGTCACTTTCTATTATTATCTAGATCACTCTTGCCAAGTGGAAAAGATATAGTGTGAGTTGCTTAGAGTCTATATTTTTAAAGCCAAACCTGGATTATAATGATGTTTTCATACATAGTGGCATCTGGTTAGGAAACATATTTTGGGCAATTAGGCCATTAAATTATTCAAAATTTAGCCATTCTAAGGTCTGCCTGGGATTGATGCTTTTAAAACTATTTATTTTAGCTACAAGAAACAAGGACAATTTATTTATTTAGTAATATTTATCAAACACTTACTATGTATGAGTCAGGCACCAACTCAAAGTGATCAACATCAGACAGGTCCCTGCTCTCATGGAGTTTATATTCCATGGAGGCTTCAATAATAAGACACATACACACAAGTAAATATTTGTCAAATGGTAAATAAGAATATGAAAAAAATGTATGTATATGTATAACTGAATTGCTTTGCAGTACAACTGAAACTAACATCGTAAATTGACTACACTTCAATAAAAAATAAAAATTAAATTAAATATGCTAATAAATAGAAAGAATTAAAAATAGGAATGTAAATTATGCATATATTAAATGATGGCAATGATGACAATATAAAACTTTTTTAGACTATTTTTTTAGAGCAGTTTTAGGTTCACAGTAAGATTGAGTGGAAAATACAGAGAATTCCCATTTATCCCCTTCCTCCACATAAGGGCATTGTCCCCCACTATCAACATCCTATACCAGCGTGCTGCATTTATTACAACTATATTGAAATATTATCACCCATTAGCACACAAAGTCCATAGTTTACATTAGGGTTCACCCCTTTTCATGTTGTACATTCTGTAAGTTTTGGCAAATGTGTAATGACATGTATCCACCATTGTAGTATCGTATAATAGTTTCACTGTCCTAAAAATCCTCTATTCTCCACCTATTCATCCCTCCTCCTTCCTAACTCCTGGCAATGACTCATTGTTTTACTATCTCCATAGTTTTCTTTTCTGGAATGTCATATAATTGGAATCATACAGTATGTAGCCTTTTCAGATTGGCTTCTTTCACTTACTAAAATGCATTTTGGTTTCTCCAAGTCGTTTATGGCTTGATAGCTTATTTCTTTTTAGTGCTGAGTAATATTTCATTATCTGGACATACCACGGTTTATCAATTTACCTACTGAAGGACAACTTAGTTGCTTCCAAATTTTGTCAGTTATGAACAAAGCTGCTATACATACCTATGGGTAGGTTTTCGTGTGGGCAGAAGTTTTCAATTTATTTGGGTTGATATCAAGGATTGTGATTGCTAGATTATACGGCAAAAGCATGCTTAGTTTTGTAAGAAGCTGCCAAATTCTCTCCCAAAGTTGCCATACAACTTTGCATTCCCTGTAGCAATAAGTGAGTTACTGTTTCTATTGTTGCTTTACATCCTTGCCAGCATTTGCTGTTGCCAGTGTTCGGGATTTTCACAATTCTAATAGGTGTGTAGTGGTATTTCATTGTTTTAACCTTCAATTCCCTAGTGACATATTATGTGGCATATCCCTTCATATGCTTATTTGCCATCTGTGTGTTTCCTTTGTCTGTTCAGTCTTCTGTTCATTTTTAAAATCAAGTTGTTCATTTTCTTACTGCTGAGTTTTAAAAGTTCTTTGTATGGTCTGGATAACAGTCCTTTCTCCCAGTCTGTGGTTTGTCTTCTCATTCTCCTGACAACATAAACTTTTTACATGTAGTGATATAAGGAAGTATGTAATAAAAATAATTCCACTTTTAGGATGTTTTTAACACATTGAGGGAAAGGCACTGTAAATAAAGTAGACTAATTCATGATATGCTCCATTTTATATGTCATTTAAATTTCCTGTGTCTTAAAACACTGCCCTTTATATGCTAGCCAACATGCAAGCACAATATGAGTGTTATTTCATTTAATTCTCACAAAAACTCTGTAATGGAAGTAGGATTATCCCCACCTGCATTTACTCAAATAGATTAGGTAGTTTGTCTGAGATCACACAATAAGTGGCAAAGCCAGGACTGTCTAACTCCATAGCTCCTGCTTGCTTTTCCATTTCTGCTACATTACAGTCTGTCAGCATCTAAGTTTCTTCCTATCCCCACCTCTCTAGATACTTCTAGTCTGACCAGGACGGCTTCATTGTGAAGGGTCAGGCTTTCCTCAGTTCTTGAACCAATAATGAAATAGGTAGGATCAAAGTACAAATAATACTAGGTAGTTGAGTGTGTAAAAAGAAACAACTTGGAAAAGTTAAAGTATAATACAACCACTGTAAATTATTTTGCAGTCCTTGGACATCTCCTTGACAAATAGGTATTCTTGTTTAGGGATATTTCATTTTAAAAATAAATTATAAAGATAGAAGAACAAGTTAAATGTCACCATAAACAAACAGGTGAGTCCAGTATATAAGACATTCTATGGAAAAAACAGACCTGGTTTTTGTAGTAAGCCAAAGGCATGAATGAAAACTGGATGAGGAACCACTCTTGATTAATACAGATTTAAGAAACATGACAACTAAGTATTATATATGAGGGAAGGGGTGTTTGGATCCTGAATCAAACCAACTTCAAAGAGACAACATCAAGGAATGACTGCTGTTTTTGTTTGTTGTGATAATGCCATTGTGATTATGGCAGAAAAAGTGTATATATTTCTAGAGATGAATATTAACTTATCTAAAATAGAAATAAAACAACGTCTGGGAATAAAAGGAAAAAAGATACATGAAAGAAATGTGGTAAAACTGTGATAATTATTGAACCTGGATGATGGGTCTATAGGAGTTAACTGAACTACTTTCTTTATTTTTGTTTATGAGGTAATATTTTCATAATAAAATTTAAAACCCGAAACAAAAATGAAAATGTGCTACTGTGTATATTTCTTATTCAATGAGTAAAGCAAAAAAATTTAAGAAACTGGGGTATGTTTTAGAAGCTCCTGGTTTATCAGCATTGTCAGTTTTCATTCCTTTCTCTGATGTTCTATCTACTGCTTTAAACTGAGCCTGCTCTTGCTTTATCAAGTAAAATCTATGAGGTACATACAGACTGTTCAAGGATCAGCTCTGGAAAAACTTAAAATTTAAATGTACCTGTCACTAAATAAATAAGTGATTTCTGCTCAGATTGAGTAAAGTTGATGGAAAAATCCATAGTAAAAGGATGAGATGATGGAAAAAGCACACAATGACCCCAAACAAATTAGATAAGTTAGAAATGGTAACATATATACCTTTATTTATTTATTTTTTATTTTCTTTTTCTATTTTTTTTCTTTTGGGGGAGGGTAGATCATTAGGTTTATTTTTTTATTGGAGGTACTAAGGATTGAACCCAGGACCCTGTGCATGCTAAGCATGTGCTCTACCACTGAGCTATACTCTCCCTACATATATACCTCTAATATGTAGTTATTTTAACCCTATATATATATATACATATATGTGTGTGCATGTATATATATACATGCACAGGTGCACATACACACACAATTTTACTTTTCCTTTCATCTAAGCTTTTATTCCCTAAGCAATTAGCATGGAACACACATTATAAGAGTGAAGGTATATTAGTACATACATAAATATTCACATGTATTTAAATTTTTTTTTCCAGGCAGAATACATAACTGACTTCAATACACTCTTTTAATTCTCATTCCATTTTTGCTCAAAATGGCACATTGAGTTCTGCAAATTCAATAGAAATTAGATCTGTTTCTACAACAGTGACAAATATGTGGGCAATTATCCTAGAATTGAGTACATTTTTCCTGGAGATGACTTTTGCTCTTAGAGCAGAAATCAGAGTTCTATCACCTTCATTAATTCATTCAACACATATTTATTGGGCTCCCTTTATATGCTAAGCACTGGGTATACACATTGTCAAGCATGGTTCAGACAGAGTTCCTGATGTCACAGAACTTGTGACCTGTAGGAAATATAGATAATAAGTCATTTCAACCATTAAGAGTGTCAAGAAAGGTGAAGTAGAGGGCGCAATGCCATAAGGATATGGCATGGAAACCAGTGGTCATTGAAAGATTCCTTGGGGAATCACAGAATGCAGGAGGAGTGAGCCAATAAATTATTGAAGGGATGCTAGAAGATGGGGTAGGTGAGATAATCAAAAGGAGGCAGAAATCAGCATTTCAAAGTTCTGCAGGTTAGTGGGACTCTGGTGAGTATGGGGAGCAGAAAGACTGGGAAAGCAGGAAAAATCAGTGATGGAAATGTAGGCAGCCCTGATCTTATTATGCTTTATAGTCCATATTAAGATTCTGTTTAACCTTGTCCTAAGGAAATGGGAAGTTAAGCAAATGTTTTAATGGGATAGAAACTTGACATGTTAAACAAATTCACTTGCAGAATAAAGAGTGAATAGAACTGGGTGTGACTGGGAGAAAGGGGATCAGTTATGAGGATATTGCAGAAATATGGGTGAGAAATCCTGTTAACTTGGATGAGGACGGTGGCAGTGGTGAAAATAGAGGGATAAAAAATAGAGGGATAAGAAAAACCGAAGGTAGAAATGATCAGTGATATTTTAGATTTCTGTTATGCTCAAAACATCTCACTTTGGCCATGGTCTGGGAAAGAGCTTAAGAATCAAAACATTACTGGTATTAAAGAAGGAAAATGTTTCTTAGCAAACAGGTACCTGAACATTTTAGGGTAGGCAGGCCATGGATTTAACAGCTATTGTCACAAGTTGTGTTCATATTTAGAGTGGCTCCAAATGAGCCCAAACAGCCTCACAGGGATTTTCAAATTTACACCAGAACATTATATTGAATGACATAAACTGCCAATAGTATTGTTTGATGCCTGTCTAAAGACTGTATATTTTCTTGACTTTTGGGAGGAGATGCTAATCTTTGGCCCCTCTGATATCACAGAAATTAATTGAGTTTAACAGGCTTGATAAGACTTCAGCTGCATCCTAAGACCCAGTGCACTAGAGTGTGTTAGCAGACATGCACTTGGTTGTGGGTTTTTAGAGGATGTCTTAACTTAGAATAGTGGAGAACTATATACAAAACAAATAGAAGAATTTCTGATCAGCAGTATCATGCCTCTTACAATGTGTAAAACCAGAATTTCTGGTGCTTTTGCTATCTTTGGCCAAAAACGTGATGTGGATATCAGCCTTCTGATTGATGAGACCTGTCTACTTTACTGAAGAGATGTGACAGCTTCTTTTCTGGGTAGTGGTATACCCATTTTTTCAGGAATGGTTTGGACAAGTGAATATGGGAATAGTGTTCTCATGAAAATAAGCTTTAGCACAAATGAGAAGATATACAAACCTCATTTAAAGGCCAGTAAAAGTCAGGTTATAGTCCACAAATGACTTGAGCATGTCAGTAAAATAAATGGAACAATTTTTGATTTTCTTGCTTTTGCCTGGGGATCTATACTCTTAAAGCTATAAGGTATGATCTCTTGGCTTAGTGATTTGAGAAGCAGTGACAGAATAAAGAAATTGCCTTTGAGGGATAAAAATGTTTTTTGAGATATGAAGACAGGACACTAAAAATATTATGGTCTGAATAAAACTTCTGCAAAGCAGATGAAACATAAAAATACAACATTATTCTATAGCATACAATTTGAGATTTTACTGTCTATTCATTCTGAATGTTTGAGCTTATAGACTTTCTTCACTTAGCCCTGTTTACTTTCTCATGAAGTCAGCAAACCTGTAAAGCACTGCAGAGTCATTTTCTTCTGCACGTACATGGGTCAGTGAGGTGAGGGCAGACAGGTGAGCTCTTTGTTTAAGCCAATGCAAGCATATTGCTGTTCTTGTACTTTGGGGGGCAATACACAGAAGGGTTTTGTTCCTGGTATTTTACATGAGCAATCTCAAACATACAGTTCATGATGGGCTGAGAGTAGCTAGATCTGACCTACATAGCCGTGGACTGAGAGGCTTACACAGTAGTTTTAACAGACGTCAGAATGCAGTTGACCCAGAATTCTGCCCTTCTGATGACTCTCATACCTCCAGCACCATTGACATCTAGTTTATAATATTTATATTGCTCCTTAATTACTATATTATCATATCTTTTTTAAATGGTTAGAATACTACTTTCCCTGAGAAGACATTGCACATTCAATATCAACACATTAGTGATGATTAATTTATCTGATTACATATGACCGGCTGTTGTTACAAATCTCAGGTTAGGTCATGAGAAGAAGAGTTAATTTGATTTGACAGAGAAGAATACAAATATGAGAAACTAGAGTTGGCATGATCTCATGATGAGGGTTATGGGAGGTGTTGAACTGGGCAGCAAAAGAGCAGCATGCCAGCACTTGTACATGAAGTTCTAACAAACTGTGAGTTGGGCGAAAATGATGAACTAAGGTGGAGGGTGTTACTGCAGTGTAGCTAGTTAAAGGCACTAATTTTTGGAATCCAACAAATCTGGGATAGCATCCTAGCTCTGCCAATTAGTACATGTGTGGCCTTGGGAAAGTCACTTAACCTCTCAAAGCATTGATCTAGAATTATTTTTATGCACTTTGTACAGAAATCCCTAAATATGCTCTTAGAATAGGTAATTGAAGTGACAATTCATAAAAATGTTTAGCCATAGTATTGAGAGAATGATCCTTTTTTGTATCCTTAATTTGTTTCACGGAGACAGAATCATGGCCTTTTGGAAGTAAGGGCTCTATTGCTATCTACCGTTCCTGAGAGCTACTGAAATCCATCATATTTAGGGTGACCACATAATGCATCTCAAATCAGGACACTTTTGAAAGTGAGAGGAGGCACTTAAAACAACTTATATGTAATAATTGATCTAGGAGAGGTATAAATTGGAACTCCCTCATTTAAACTGTTTCAATCTAATGATGTCGAATGTTTGCACATAAGACAGAAATGTTTAGAGGAAAATTGCCTGGGGACCTAACAAAGGCAAAAGATTCTAAAAAGAATAAATGTTTTCCCTTTTCTTTCCTCCTGCACTGTTGGTAAAAACTATATCAGCATTAAGCATTTTTGATTTATTCTGCTCTATGTAAAATATTTTTATAGTGATTCATGTATCTACCCAAATATTTTAGCAGATGTATCTTTCTCTTAATTTGAGTTCATTTATAATAAGAAATTGAACCAATCAAAACACATTGGTATGGTTACATTTAAATATAGCTACACTTTAAAAATAATAAAGGTGATTGATCTTAACTTTCATTCTGTTGATGAATAACTGACATATTTGTCTGAACTTGGAGTCAGTAACACTGCATTAATATCAGGTTTCTGATTTTTGAACCGTTACACTTATTTGCTTTCTGTCTTTATTTCCCTGTGAGCTAAATAGAATTTATTGACAGCAAAGGACTCTGCAAACGTCTTTTGAGTATTGATCTCATAGAGTTAAGATGATATTATAAGTATCATTCACATTGTATTCTAATACTTATACTATTTATGTATGCTAATAATGCATAATAATGCATACATAAATTATGCACAGAGATATACACTGAATAATTATATATTTTAGTGCTTGATCTGGAGATGGACAGAATTTACCTAGAAGAGAGAGTCCTAGATTTTTAGATCTAGAAGAAAGCTTGTAAGTCATACAAACTAACTATATTAAAAACTAAAACTTGAGGCCTGTCAAGATGATGTGATAGGCAAAGAAAGAGCACAAAGCTATTTCTTTGATGGAAAAGCAGTATTTGAAATCATATTTCCTGTTACAGTCATTATTTCCTTCTTTAAAATTTTTTTATTGTTTTAGAGCAGTTATATTTTTTTAAATTAAAAAAGTTGCTTTTCCTAAAGTGGAAAAATATCAATACTAATCTTAATTGCTGAATTAATAAATTAAAACATTTAGCATTATTCTGAACTATAAGCCAGATGGAAAACATAGGGAAATTTGAAGTTGATATTGAAACTCCTATTAATCACATGAGTACCAGAGTAGCTATGTCATTTTAACTGTGTGTGGTTGAGTGCCCATGTTTTATTAAATAATTTCTGTAACTTTGGTATAAAAATTCTGGGTAAGATGTCAAAAGACTAGGATCCCATCTTAGCTTCACCACAAATCAGCTCTCACCTCATACGTAACTCTTACTCTCTGGAGCTCTTAGTTCTCTCATTTGGTTTGGACTAGACTGGAACTTTTCAAATATTAGGAAACTCATTTAAAAATTAAATCTCAAACTGAACCCTAACATTTTTAAGGGAAAAGAAAAGCTGCTTCATTTGAAGAAGGGTAGGGAGCCTCTAGTCCCTGCCACTCAGCTTCCTTCACCAACCCCACTTCAGGCATATTTTATTTCTCTGGAGTTGTAGGGTATCAGGAACACAGTTTTAAAATTCTTAGAAAAGAAGTACTTTAGGTTCTTTTATCTTTGAAAATACTCTGATTTGTGAGATCAAAAATGAAAAGCATTAGGCTTTTTTTTTTCTAGTTTTAAGAAAGACTAGAAATCACAGATACTATGTAAGACTTTTACAATTCAGTTGTGCATCATTTCATTGAGACTTCAAACTTTGCCTTTTCAATAAAAAGGATTAAGGAACAAAAAAGAATTACCTTTTGTTTGCATTAAATTCAGGTTGTAGAACACTATCAACAAACCTTACATCAGTGATACAAATATGTGTACGCTGGGGCCACAGTAACTTGGGCTAACACCTGCAGCAACATTGCTGCTATAGGTCTTGTATATCTAGCGTTAGTCCAATAGGAGAGCTTGGGAGGATGTATCAGTTGTCAGGAAATTTGGTGAGTATCACTGAAATCAGTACTAATGCCAAACTGCTCTTGGTCAGACACATACAGATAATGGATAATAGACACACAAATAAATGTTCAATGATGATAATCAAAAAGGCAGAAATAAGATTCAGTATAAGAACATAGTGAATAAAAACTTTAAAAAATTTTGGTGGTATAATAAAATGATTAAAAACAAATATCATGGAGCTAAGGGGTAGCAGCCTGGATGCCCCCAAGTTTGTAAAAACCCAGTGGCTCAGGTATATACCACAAAATAGCTTTTGTTTGTCCAAAAGAAGAAACAACACTAAACCCACTATAGACTTTTGCTACATACTTGGGCAAAACTGTCACCAACAGCAATGTTTCAGCACATACAAAAGTAGTAGAAATGAAGTGAAAGGAGTTCTAATTTGAATACTTGTCTTCTGGGATACAGACAAGAGGCTGTGGCAAAGAAATCCTAAAACACAGTGGCTCAAACAAAGCAGATGTTTAATGTAACTATCCAGAAGGAGGCTGCTGAGTCATACAGGAAACCAGATTCTTTTTATATTGCTGCTCTGCTATTCCCTAAGGTTGTCCTCGCCTTGATTGCCTAGTGAGCACTGGCTCACCACTGTTTGCTTAATAGACTGTGAGATCTGGGAAAGAGAAGTAGAAGGCAAGTGATACTCTCTCTTAAAGACAGAAGGCTGAAATTGTACACATCTCTTGCTGTTATCATTAGCAAGAAACAAACCCCCAGGTTACACGTAGCTAAATGAATGCTAGGAAACTCTAGCTGAGTGATCATATCTTGAGGAGGAGTGTTCCTAAAAGGAAGGGTAAGAGAAAGGAAACTAGAGGATAAATTCTCTGCCACTGAATGTAAACCCATTTGTAATGAAGTTTCATTTTGCAGTTAATACAGGAAATGCTTTTATGATAGATTAATGGAATAGATGAGGGGCATTTAGCTGAGGGAAAAATGAAAGATCTTTGTAAGAGGGAGGTAGGATGTTTTACTTACTTTGTACCATGATTGTTATAAATGGAGAGCAATGGAGTCCTGATGCTGGTATCATTTTGGTGTAAAGCCCCTGTGAGTCATGTGCAGGACACAAGATTCACTCCAGCCTGTATTTTCTTAGTTTAGGGAGCAACTGGTTAAGTCCTTGCAGAGTCTGCAAAGGCCAAAGGAAATAAATGTGGTTTTACTTTCACCAGACTTCTCTGAGGAAATGATAATTATGCAAACGTATGTCAAATTATTTTATACATTTTCCACTCTGTTCAAATTCTTAAACATTCAATTTCAATTTCTTTTGGAAAGAAGACATGGAATAAATCCAGCCTATTGAGGGAAATCTGCATGTTTTCAATATTTGACTATAGGGATACCCTCAGTATTACTGACTTGGGGTTAGAAGACTAGAAGCTGTATGTCCATCTTGGGTCCCCCTGAACAACTTGTTCCAAGCTTCTGACTTAATTTCTTTTGTAACAGAGCTAATACTATGTATTTAGTCAGTGTAAATTTTGGTAAACTAAATAAACTTAGTATATCAGAAGTCTTATACAAGAGTTAAGTGTAGTCATTTATATTGGATTTCAATCACGTTTTTAGTTCAGGTTTGCAAACAACATAGATGCCACAGCCTTACTTCTCTCACAAAGTACGTTTCTCAAATTCTTGAGCAGTGTCCTACAGAGTTTCACTGTTTGTGTTTGAAAGCTCATATCCTGACTTCGCCTATGGAGACTTTGCTCAGAGTTTTGAAAATTTTTGAAGCTGGGGTGAACCTACAGCTTGCTGGGAAAAATCAACATGAAACAACTGATCATTCATCCAAAAATAAGAATTCTAACAGAAAGGGTAGTACTGCAGAAAAAGCATGCTAGCATCAGATAATAGATGTGTAGGAAAAATAATTCTGCTAATACACAATGATTTTTAAAATAAATTCTTTGTGCTTGGGGATCACTTTTTTTTTTTCGCTTTTTATGAAAAGAAGAACCTTTTTTTCCCTGAATGAAAACAAATCTTTACTTTTAAAGGGTTAATATCCTGCTGTTTGATACCTATATGAAATTATGTGAGATACCATGGTATAATATAAAGGAAATTGCATACGGGATTTCACTTTAAATCGAAGTTCTGTGAGTGAAAGAAAGAGTAACTGTTAATACTTCAGCATATACTTATAGAAAATTTCCTAGTAATTGAATAAGGAATAATCACAAAAACCCAAATGATCAGTAATTTTCCTATAATTGAATGGTTTTCAAATGACCTCCAAAATTTGATTCCAATATGTAGACTAAATCTACAAATTCATGCCCTTATTTAAATATTTTTACATGTAGTAACTGATTGAATGTAATTTAGAAAATGTTTTGAAAATGGACAGCATTTATCCTTTCTGTTTTACTGCTGGGCATCATGGGAACTGTTTTAAATTTAATTTTCCTAAATGAAGTAGGCTTCCATTATTTTAAGTCAATGTATGGTGGGTGAGAATGTCTAAAACAAAGTAGTAATTAAGTACTTGAGTTCTGGAATTAGATTTAGCTTCACCATTTGTCACCTGTGTGACTGGGCAAATTACTTAACCATGCTAAGCTTCAGTTTTCTCATCCCTGAAATGCTGACAATGAGAGTCCGTAACTCGTAAGATTATGGTAAAGTACAGTAAACTCTTGAGCACTGTGTCTGCTACATATTTGCATGCTTGATTAGTGATTATTCTTATTATAGATTCATGAATTCCTATAATGATTGCTAATCAAGCTGTTTCATAAATCTGAAGTTGAATTCACACTCTGGTCTTGAAATACAGGTAAAAGTAAAAGCAAAGCATCATTTATTATGAAGATTGGTTTGATTGCCTTTGGTCTAGCATGTGTTAAATTAATATATCTTTATAAAAAAATGTCAGGTGGACATCCTTAATTTGATATTCATGTGGCAAAAGTCTATGCAAAAAGAACAGTTTCCCTTAATGTATGAAATCCCTTCTGTAGTTAGAGAAGGATGCTTTTTCTTAAACATCTTTTAAAAGTTCCCTACTATATATACAAAATACAGAATACAAAAGGTGTTCTCCAAGGAAGAGAAATGAAAACTAAAATGACTCCTACTGAGAATTACAAGACTCCTGACTTGAAGATGTGGACTATTATAATGGTTATTGCTGTCTGTACAATTTGTATTGTAACAGATAGTATCCAGTGAAAATTAACTGTATAAGCTAAAAGAGTAGCTCATATATTTTCTAAGAAGATTATATTATACTAGTACCTAATTGAGCTATACCTCTAAATTACTTTTTATTTGTACATTCTCTGTCAGCAGAAAGAGTTGTAAATCATAAACAGGGAACCAGAACTCTTATCTCGCAGCATCTATAGAACAAGTTTGGTGACTTGAAAAAGATGAAACTGAGTTTTTGGAAGAATGCTTAATCTGCCCTGTGTTTGAAGATGATAATTCAATCCCTTCAAAGATTTAAGTCATCTTACGTTTGTTTTTGCTATTTCTTATGCACTGAAATTTGACCTTTCCGTAGTCAAATAAATTGCTTCTTTATGATTTCTCTCACTAATTCAAACTTTAGAGTGCCCTTCCTATTCAAGTGTTAGTAAAAAGTCACTATTTTCTCCTAGCATTTTATCTTAACATAATTTTCATTGCTTGAAATTCATTTTGGTTTATGATATGTAAACATGATCTGAAATGATTTTTCCCCCAAGTAGCTAATTGTCTCAGAGCCATTTATGGAAAGTTATTTTCTCTCCTTGTTCATTTGACCTCTTTATATTATGTAATATATTGTTTAAATTAATATTAAATATTCATGGTATTTTATCTGTTTTATTGATTATATCTGTCCTTATATCAACACTAAACTCTTAATTACAGTAGCCTTATAGTATGTTTTAATATAAGGTAGGGCTACTTCCATCTTATTACTCTTTAAGGAGAAAATTTATGTAAAACTCTTGCATGTACATGTTAACATGAAAAAATTATTGGGAAATTTTCTGAGTCAGCATTCTAACAAATCGTCCCATCCAGGCCCTCAGCCATGGTCATACTATAAAAAATCCCTCTTGCTTTAGTGGATTTCAGAAAGTTCTGCATCTGAACCGCTCCCTGAGTCTTGCCTGTGCTTTATTTCACAGTTTTTTCTTTTTAAAAATCAAAATCAAGTTCTTATTTTGTGAGCCTCTTTTGGGTCCTGACAATTTACATGGCTTCAAACTTGTTGAGACAACTGTAGCTCACTCCTTATTCTGAAGACACAGACAAGTCCCATTTGCTCTTCTGCCCTGGAAGTGTAGTGAAGGTGGGGGAGAAGTGAGTATGGACTGGGAGGTAAAAAGTGCTACCATGTTAATAGCGATGTTATTATTTACCAGATTCATCAATTACTGCCTAGTATTTAAATTTTCCTCTCTGTATTTTATTGTGCTGTCTATATTGTCCTCCTGCACTTATGGGTGTCTTGCACTATACAAGCCAAACTACAAAGCAGGACCATTCCTAGATGCTCCTCCCTGGTATTTCAACACCGCATTTTACCATTTAGCACCTAAATATGAAAATAAACCTGCAGTACCTTATACCTTCATTGCTACCATCATTGTTTTTATGGTTCCAAAAGTAAAACATTTTAATATTGATTTCTAAATTTTTACTTAGGAAATAAAAGTTGATCGTGTGTTAGCATATCTATATATTTTTTAATGGAGGTACTAAGGAATGAACCCAAGACCTTGTGCATGCTAAGCATATGCGCTACCATGGAGCTATTTCCCTCTCTCAGTTAGCATATATTGAACTTTCTTTTAAATGTCAAACAATATTCTCCTCCAAGGACATAGCACTTATTTAAGTTAGTATTCTGCATATGTAATGTAAAAGAACGGCACAGAAAACATACTTGGAAAACATTTTCTGTAATTTAAATCAAACACCTTATGCATTCCTAGTGTGAAAAAAGCAACTGGTAACAATTGGACTCTTTAGCATACAAGACTAAAGATCACAAATCATATAAGATAAAAAATATCCATTGTACATAATCTTTAACAACTCCAAATGCTAACTAATTACATTAAAAACCCCAGTTTTAACTGATTTTGACACAATGAGTATATGTATATTTTCACTTTTCAGGTGAAGACATTGCAAAAATAAGACACACGGTAAAGTTTTGTGACTTTGAAAAGTTTGAAATCTTGGTTTAAGGAAGTGATTTTCCTACCTAAAGCATGCATCTGAGAACAGTATCTCTAAGTATTTTTTTATTTTCATGAAAGTACAGCTTGATTAATTCTTAGTGATAACAACGACTTTTATGAAGGAGAAAGAGGAGAAAAAGTATATGAAGGGTCAATTCATCAAAATTTAAAATTTAAATGTTGCCAAGTCAACGTATGGAGTTATAATATGATCCTACAAAGCATTCTAGTTGGCTTTTGTAGTGTGGGCCTGAGCATAGGACCTTTTCAATTACCTTTCTTCAGAGATGACCTAATGTTTTGTCTTGTTTACACAAATGTACACAGAGAAAACTGAAAATCTTTCATAACAAATCTCACATGTAGATATTGTTTTAGCTTTTAAAATGAAATATTCGTATTTGTCATTATGAAATTTTAGCTTTTACTGATTAAGGGATTCAAAACAAATGTTTAGCCCTTAACACTTTGATTTCATATTGCTTGTTTCAGGGTGATCACGAGCACACTAACAAGTTGACCAGTATGATGAGAATAGAGTCCAACCTTTGATTAACTTCTAGGTGGTCAGTACTGTTCAGGCACAGGGTAGATTACAGATGACCACATTTCCACATGTGTTATAATCATTTAAAAATGTACATGGACTTTGAATCACTTTGTAGAAATAGGATGAAGAACATGTGGTTGAATGAATGTGGTCTAGAAATGGACCTGTATATTTGGAGTTAAATAATTTAAAGGTTACACAATAGAAGGATGAATTATTAAAAGCATTCCCCTGAATCTCCACAGGCTATTCTTGTCTTCTGTGAGTTGAAGAACTGTTTTAGGGTCTTTTATAAAGTTCCTTTTACACCGACACTGAATTTTTAATGTCAGAGACTCTTCCTAACACTTTAAGTGCAAAATATAAAGTATTATTTCAATTAAAAGGACGAACTCTGACAGATCCATATAGATTTCAAGCTTAGAAAAATTGGTCTAAGACTTACAAGGGCCTCATTAGGAAAGATTCAGGGTTGATATCACCATATTAGTCTTGAAGGGCTTTTGGATTTTGTTATCTAGATGGCAGTGGCTTTTGTTAAAGCTTGATTAGCTGCTCAATCATTAAAAATAACTGATTCTGAAATGTTCTTTTATACAAATTCAGAAGAGTTTGAGGCAGGTTAAGAGAAACTACTGCATTAATATTATTGATCATTTAGCATTATATAAATATTTTTTTATTTGGAGATAGTTGATTTCTAGAGAATACCAGAGGCATTTTATTTCATTGTCATCCTATTACTAATTGCATTCAAGGATTTTTACAGGTTTAAATTACTGTGATTATCATCCTGACAATATTTAATTTCCTATAATTTGACCAGGAGCTTCAAAAATATTTTGAATCTGTGTAATACTACAGATAGGCTTTCTTTAAAGCTCCTGGATTTTGAGCTTCCTGTCAAGTGTGTGTCCCTGAGGCACTCAGCATTATAGTCAAATCTTGTGTCTTCCTAATGCTCATTGGACTAGGTCCCCATAATTCCATCACTGGGAAAGATATCAGATGCAGTGGGTCACACTGGCATTTGAAAATGATACATTAATATCAGTCAGGGCAGCTGCCGCTTTGAATCCCACGAGAAGAGCGAGAGAGTAGCAAGCTGGAAAATCCTCACCCGTCCATTTCCAGACTTCCCTGTCTCTTTCCTCTGAATCATTCTACAATTTCTCTGCAGTGACAAGTGTGACAGGTCATGTATGACTTCTGCAAAATGAAGTAGTAGGCTCTGGTAGTTTGTGGAATATATTTCTTTGAATTTGTAAGCCAATCTTGAAAAGCAGTTGATATTAGTATTTTGAATGTCTCGAGGTCTTATTGAAACATGAAGCTTAAATTCTTCCATAGTTTTTTCTGCTCATAGTTTAATTTTTTACTTTGATTTCCTAAACTGAATCTCAGGTACTTTGTTCAATCTCTTGACTTGATAAATATCCTTCTAGAAGAGCCTTTATCCTGTTTTTGATTTAGAAATAACCAACATGCTTTTACTTATTTGACAGGTCTTGGTTTAGTATATCTTTATATTAAAAAGTATAACTTTATAATAAATATTACTTAATAGGATGGAACTGCTCATGATTTCTCTTAGATATAAGGTTGAAAGGCAAATGGAGGCTTGTTTCATGTGTATTTGAAATTTTCTCCCTGATAAAGAAGAATAATACATAGAACAGGATTACAGTGGACTGTTTGGACAGAACTAACATTTCAGCGAGAAGCAGTACTTTAAGTTAATGCCTCCAAAGCTCAAAGAAGGCCTACTGAGAAAACTCAGGCTTGATAATATGACGCAAATGTGCCAAACCAGTAGAATAACACAGCGACACATACAAAGCCTGAATGTTGGAACAGGCATTATCACAGGTGGTAAAACTGCCATGGCTGAAATGATTAGAAGGGATTATGGGCAGTCCAGAGATATAAAATTCAAATGAAAGACTATAAACATTAGACTTTCATCTTGTGGTTCCATGTTTAAGCCAAAATAGTAGTCGGGCAAAATTGTGGAACTATTGTGGGGAAAAATAATTTTTCTAAAATGCTTTTTCCTCAGTACAAGCCCCAGAATAATAGATATTTTTCTTTTTTTTTAATTTATTTTTTGCTTTATTTTGTTGTTGTTGTTTTGGGGGGAAGCAATTAGGTGCTTATTTTAATGGAGGTACTAGGTGTTGAACCCAGGACCTCATGCATGCTAAGCACACACTCTACCACTGAGCCATACCCTCCCCTCTAGATATTTTCCTTTTAATGAAAATAGGATTACCAATGGAAAATTGTTGATTTAAAAAAAATACACACTGTATTGTATATAATACATGAGCATTACAGATAGTGCATAGTTTTGGAGTTATAGTTAACACTAGACAACATCTGAGTTGTTCTACTTCAGGTAATGGGAAAGATTTTTTTTTTTTTCCCAAAAGAACAGAGGCAGGCAAAGAAGTAGAAGGCTGACCTAACAAATTTTAAGTTTAGTCAACTTTGAAAAGAATCTTTTAAGTAATAAGAAACAAGATTTAAGATTCTTTCAAATATTTCACTTATACTTAGAAATAGCTGTACTTTTATTTAGAAATTGCTGCAATTTTAAGTTTTACATTTCTTATTTTTGTTGAGTATTTTCATGCTAGCAAAATTCGTAAACATGTGATTTTATAGCTAGGAGTTTTCAATTGGAGTTATTTTCCTCTTTATGTCTTCATGCTTTCTAATGTGTGAAACATATTCTAACTTTAAGAGACACTTCATTGTACAATAGGAAGATTGATGAGATAGAAAACTTCTATAATTTTTAGCAACTTGTGTTTGAATCAGGTATCTGTCACTAACTATGTGTGATCTTGACAAGTCTTTAGACTTCTGAATCTCCATTTATTCATTTAAAAGAGATTGATTGGGTTGCTAAGGTCTCTTTTTCTTTGAAAGTTTCATTTAAATTTTTCATGATTTAGAATTGCTGATGTTTCAATATAAGTATAAAGGTCTGAGTATGGCATAAGAAAATTATTTTTAGTTATTTGGAAGATAATAAGAGAAATTCTTTGAATATTTGGGTGTACCTTACAAATATGAGAGATAGTTTTGAATAATGCTTCACCAATTTGCCTGCCTTTAACTCTATGATCCTTAAATGGACTTAACAGAAGTAAAGAATTGTTTATAAATTGATTCTTCTCCATTTCTTTCTTTGAGACAAATAACAAGAACATTAAACAATCTATGATTTATGAGTTATAAAAAGGGGTCCCTTAATCTAAAAAATACCAGGATTATTTGGCTTTCTACTGTTTGTAATCTACAGATATATACTGTAAAGAAGTTTAGGTAAAGCTTCAAAAGGGTTCAGGGTTAGACAGAAGAAGAGAAAAAGGTGCAGAGGTCTAATTAATCAGAAACAAATTCCAATGCAAGATATGAGCCCTGTGTCCCATTTTGCTTGGGAAAACAAACTTCGTTATATTTTATTCTGGTCAAACATTAGGTATAGTAAGTTTGTAGGACTTAAAAGACTACTATTTTATTTTGAATTGGGTCAAGGAATGAGGTAAAGGAAATTAAAAGTCTAAGTTTGACTTCTATGGGAAAGAGTCCTGGTTCTGAGAGCCAAATTGGACTCAGTGAGAGAAATGAAAGTATACATTTTCCTCCTGATTTATAGACTACTAAAACATAAGAGAGTAGCCAGTTGCTAGAAAGAAAAGACTAAGCAAAAAAAAACTCCAAGTTTCATAAATTTTGAAACTGATATTCTAATTGATCAAATGTCTTGGTATATAAAAGAGGTTATTTACAGTGACTGAAAACCAAGTGAAATCTTACAAAATAATAGGGAAATCATGGCCAAAAAAGTGAGTGCTATTGAGAATAAAGAAAAAGACAAAATCCATTAAATACATGAAACCTCAAAAGAAGTTAAGCACATTAGAAAAGAACAATGTTTCCAAGCCATAAGTAGGAATATTCAACAGGAAAGTCTTAGAAATCCAGTGGAACTGATGAAACAAAAAATATCTGGCAGATTTTTTTCTGCACATTTTTTCAGTTAAATATAAAGACAATGATCCTATGTGGCTGTCAGAATGTTCTTGTAAGTCATTTGCCTAGTGTTCTAAAACTGCCACCCTAACTTGAAGCTAATAAAATTGTGGTTTGGGGAAAGACCTAGTTTTCAGTGGTAAGAGTAAACAAATACTTCAAAATAAAGCAGACTTGGCAACCTCAATTTTGATTCCTTTGTTTCTAGTATACCTTGACGGGGTTTTCCCAAATATTTTGAAAAACAACTGAACCTTTTAAGAGTCATTTTTTTTTCTGAGATGATGAATACAAATACTTCTTGGAACATAAGTCACATGTTTCATTCTTTACGTTCTATAGTGTTTCCTCAAGGGATATGAGCCAGTACAGAAGGCAATAAAGTTGAGGGATTTGTGAGAAAAGTACACACGTAAAATAATAAAAGATCTATCTACTTCATCGCACTGCTCTATCAGAATACCTTACATTGTCTAATCCAACTTAAAATTTCAGAGTAGAATGAAAGGTCAAAAAAAAGTTTTAGCTGATTCTGTAAGTGGAGGTATTTGTCAAAATCTTTCCCCCTATATTCGTCTCCTTAATCAGGAGACAGTAGCAGTACAAACTGTAAGACTGTAGAAATGTGTAGGAATATACCATGTGAATAAAATGTTAATCTGGAGAACTGAATATTGACCATTTAAAATCAGCATATACAAAAGTTAACTCAATGTGCTTCATAAAGCCTAAATGTAAGAGCTAAGACGATAAAAATCTTAGAAGAAAACAGAGAAATAAATATTTGTTACTTTGGATTAGGCAACAGTTTTCTAGACATGACATCAAAAGCACAAGGAACAACAACAAGATAGATAAATTGAGCTTTATCATTAGGAACTAGTATCTAGGATATACAAAGAATTCTTACAACTCAACAATACAAAGAAATATAATGTAATTTAAAGGTGAGAAATCTTTTTCTCCAAAAGAGATACAAAAATATCCAAAAAAACACACAAAAAAAGATGCTCAAAATCATTAGTCATTAGTTAAATGCAAATCAAAACCACAATACCACTCTGCATTTATTCAGATGATTATAATAAAAAATGGACAATAACAGGTGTTGATGGAGATGTGGAAAAATTGGAATCCTCATGCATTGTTGGTAGGAATGTTAAAATGGTGAAGCTCTTTGGTAACAGTAGGGCAGTTTTTCAAAAAATCAGTATACCTATTTTTATGCCCATATCCTACCATTCCTTGACCACTCTCTCTCTTCCTCTTTCCTTTTGAATTATCTTTAATTAGATTTTAGACTCCAGGTTGGCTATCTAATAAATTAGATTAGATGACTTTTTCTATAATTCAGAGTAGTTTAATACATATGAAGTATTTGTTCTTTAAAACCGGTATAAAATGAAGCTAAAATTTGTTTGAATTGGTAAAAAAAATTTTTAATAGGCCTTTATATTTCTAATATCTTCTATGATTTTTAGTTTGGCCAGATTTTCTCATTTTTCATAGGTAATTTCCTTTGTTTATTCTACTTTCTTTTACAATAATTTCAACTTTCCTTTTAATAATGCCATTATCATTCCTGTTATGGTTTATTATACTTTCTTTTTTACTTTTCCTCAAAGTGAAGATTTATTTTATATTATTTTTATTTGATGATAAGGGCAATTCAGCTATCATCTGAGTCTTATTTTAGTTGTGTGCCATATAAATTAGTGTAATGTTGCTAATTACTTTTAAATAACTTATAATTTGTTTTTCTCTTGGATTCATGGAAACTTTTTAATTTATAAAACTCTTTCCTTTAATATAAACTTGTATTGGATTATATTTAAAGAATATGACCTATGAAATTTCTTTTTGAACAATTTTAGTATTTTTAAAATGTGTTATAAAATTGATGCATGTTTTTAATTTCTATGAACATAAGAATGCATGTTCTATTTTTAACACACTATTTTATATATAGTCAATTAATTACATTAATTCAATAATTAATATTCTTGATATTTTAACAGTTCACTGTAAAATTCTGAAAAAGATGTAATAAAATGGTTTCCTATAATTATATTTTAATGAAGTTAATCTTTTTATCTGAGGAGTTCCTAATTTTGAAAAATTTTCATGTTGCTTTTTGCTTAAAAAATGTATTACTATGATACCTTCTTGATGGATTATGCCATTTGCCAATATGTTAAAATGTCCCCCCCTTTTCTATTTCAATGTCATTAGCTTTAAATTTCACTTTAACATTAATTATTTAATTATGAATACAAAATATTAAATATCTAATCTTATTTTTATTCTGCTTGCATTTACTCATTTTTTATCTTCAATCTTTCCTTGTCACAGTTTTAGATGTAGTTTTCAAAGAGCTGCTTTAAAAATAAAACACAGTTTGATTATCTGTCTTTTGGTAGGGAAAGCAAGCCTTTTATGTATCTTGAAATAGTTGAAATACTTGCTTGTATTTCTTGTATCTCATTTTTGCTGTTATTTTATTTTTGTTTACTTAAAATTTTTTCTAGTTTGATCAAGTTTTAGTTTGTCCCTTTTCCTTCTTACATATTTGAAGTTTCATGGTTGTCAATTTTGTTGGTGGTTAGCAATGCATTCATTCATTGCCAAATTAAAGGCCAATTATATTCCAGCCATTGAGGATATGTGGTGAACAAGAGAGCTAAGATAATTGCTGTCATGAACATTACATTCTGATGGAGGCAGATAGATATCAACCAACCAACAAATAAGTAATAATTAAATAAGCAAGAAAATATTGAATAAATGCTATGTAGAGAAAACAAATAGAGCAATATAACAGTGACTGAGAGGCTTCTTAGTACCATCTGAGTTCTGCCATCTTCCATGCCCTGGCAGACGCCCCTTGATAAAGAAGTCAATGACATGGCCACCATCTCCTCAGAGTTTCCAATGGTTTTTCCTTTGCCTTTCTAGATAAGTTTATGCACACATGTGCACAGACCCCCTTTTCTTTTTTTTCCCCTCATTTTAACATGTACATATGGAACTTGCATTGGGGAAAATGAGAACATGTGTGTTTCAGTAGGACTGAATTTTTTTTTCCTTCAATAAAATGGAATGTTTTTCCATTCTGACATTTCATTAATTTTGTTTCAAGGAAAAAAAATGAGTTGATTAAAAGTGGAAAAAATGACAGTAGTAGCATATTGTTGTAATATATTTATTTCATGTCAAATTAAATTGATAAAAGATGTGTTGAGATTATCTTATAATACTTTCATCGTTTTGTTGAGATTTTGAAATTCTTTTTCAAGAAAATTGGCCAACAACCTGATTCACACCATAGCTGCAGAACGCTGATTCGTATCACAGCTTCTACTGTGACAAAGTATTGTTATAATTTTGAGAGAATGAAATGCATTAAGATCAAAGCAGTACTATTAATTTACTTTAGGTTCAAATTTGTCTACCTAGAACAACACGACATAAGAAAGTTGGACAATTAAGGCTTTCATTTCATCATTAGTAAACCTTAATTTTTTTTTACAGTGTATTTGCAAAAGAGTGTTAAGCAATGCTTGCAAAGTCTTAACTATTAATTTTCCTGAAAGTTTTCATTAATAGTTCAGCTTTTATGGGAAACTGATTATCTTAACCCCTTAAAAAATCACTAGGATGGTTTTAAGAGTAAAATAGCATAAGGGCAATTAAAATTATCTTAAATTCTTACTAATGCTACTTCAGACAAGTTTTTGTGTCTGTGCAGCTCTAAGAAAAAATCCAGATTTGGCCTTACTCACTGTATTACATGATAATTGGTTTGATGTTATTTAAAACTGTCTGAGATACTAAGTGCTTAGTGGGGTTTTGATTAGTAGCTGGCAAACTTCGAAAGGCCTGGATATTTATTTTGGATAACACTTGATTAGTTTGGATGGCTATTCAGATTTCCCCCCAAATCTCCTAGGGCCTCTTTCCAGGTCTTCCCAGTCTGAATATTTCATTCTTCATTTATTTTCCAAGAAACTGAGTTTCATATTTTAGGACTGCAATTCCTAGACAAATAGTCTCAAAGCCTGTCTTTATAAAGATTGACAGGTTATACGACCCATTATTTTTTAAGGACATTTATATTCATCATATTTATACATACATAATTTTCTTTTCCTATTAACAGAATCATGGACTTTTAGAACTATATGGGAAGCTCTGAGATCATCTGGCCAATTCTAGTTATAGATGTTAGGAAAATGAGTTTCTCTAAGCTCACCGTTTTTTAATTTTTAATTTTTTTTGGGGGGGTAACTGGGTATTTATTTATTTATTTATTTTTAATGGAGGTACTGGGGATTGAACCAGTGGTGATGGAATTAATATTGTCATCCGTACTATATGCCACAGTCCTTCATAACCCATCTCAAAGAGATGAGCATAATGGATGTAAATTATATACTTTGTGACTTTTATTTTCAAAGATGCTCCATATAGAAATAATGTATAGAGATCATTAATAAGCAAATGTTTTCTTTTGATTAGAGTTACTGATTGTAGAGCATTTTCTTTATATATCAGTCACTATGTTAAGTCTTTGTACAATCATTATTTTAATCCTCATAGAATGGATTTTTCCTCTATTTAGAACAATCTGCCTCCTGATCTTCACACAGAAGGCTTTTCTTCCAGTTTTACCTCAAATATCTCTTTTTCAGGGAGGCCTTCCATAATATCTCATCTAAAGAGGGTCCCAGGCTGTAATGCATAATTTAGTTTTATTTCTTGCTTCCTATCCTATAAATATATACAAATTATCTTATTTGCTTACTTGTTATTATTTTCCCTTCCCTGACAACTGTACTTAGAGCTTAAGAAACCATGGGCCAACTGTCTCTGTCTTGTTTTTTGCTGAGTTTCTAGCACCTAGAATGAGGCCTGGTACAGATGGATGTTCATTAATTATTGAATGATTTCATGTTACTTCAATTGAACCAAATCTAGTAAAGCTGAATAATTTACTCAAATTGAAGAGCTAATGAGGGACAGAATTGGCTGTCAAACCCCCATTTTTATCATTTCAACGTCCATGTTCCTCACCACAACCTTTGATTGCTCTCAGACCATTTTTGGATTCTACCTGAAAAAGAAAATGAAAACAAAAGCCATTCCATTCTTGTGTGTACCAATTCAGAGTCACACACTTACAAATATTCTAGATAAAACTCTTACTACTAAACAGACATGTATGTTTTCCGGATTCTCACTTATTGCAAGTACCTTGTAAAGATTTAATTAGTCATTAATGGAATATTCATTTCTTCCCTTAGATATTAGGAAACTTCAAGGAGATCCTTTGGATTCTTTTTTCACACTGTGATCTAAGAGCGTGACCAGTTTTTTTTTAACTCATCCTATGTTTATTCACTCAGTACTCTGTAGCCTACAAAATAAATTATAATAGTTCACTAGTCCAAGAATTTTTGCACTTATGTGTTTGACATACATTATCAGATCTGACTATGGCATTTGAATAATTTGTGAGGTACCCATGCCTCCATTACCCTTAAAATAGTTTCTGATTTATTGTTATGACAATCTGGGAGCTGGAATTTATCGACATTATGTTTTTAACATCACTGTTACCACCGTGCTATTACCCAAAGAATTAAGATTTCAGGCTTTGAAGAAGAACGACACTGTCATTTTCTTCTCCTTAACTCATCCATGGGTGAGCATCAACCATTTATCAGGAGAAGGAAGAAATAAGAAGTATTATATTTTATCACTAATTGAAAAACATAAAGATATATTATGTTTTTAAAAGGGATTTTTCAATAAATACATTTCTTTTATATTTTGTGAAGTTGTTATTTTAAAATGGAAATTATGTCACATAAGCAATTTTGAGAGTCACTTGATGGGTAAACTAGAGAAGTTTATTAATGCTTAATATAAATATATAAGAAAGTTAAGTATACTAATTAAAGCAGTTTAAATCTATCTTATTCACAATATTGGGATGAAAGAAACTCAGAAAAACTGTAATTGCAGCTATTGAACTATATAAATGTCTTCAACTGGATAGGAATAGAAAACCAGAAAAAATTTAAACATTGTCTAAAAATAAAGATTGTAAACAAATTAACTTTTAATCTCCTTTTTTGAATATTGAGTGGTTTTATATAAAAGTTTCATAAGAAAATATTTTAGTATATGCTATTAGGCCATTGTTTTTAGATAATTTGTGGTTACTATAGGTAGACTGCTAAGGAAGATGCAGGCTGAGGGCTACCCACAAGAAATAAAAATCAAGAAGTTAAAAGAAGCTTCTACTTTATCAAGATACTCATAATCCTGGAACTAGAGAGTCCTCAGAAAGATTTAAAGGTTACATTTAACTCTAATTAATACTGTGATTTTCCTCAAAATATTATTTTTAAGAATCTGTATACATTTTAACTATGTTAAATGACACTAATGATATGCTGTTGAAAACTTATATACATGAAAAACATTTAAAGTGTAACCTTATTATGGAGCATACTAAAGTATTCTGGGCTTATGTGGCTTTCTAAAATAATTTAAAATCCATTAACCTAATTTAACAATGGTGATCTTTTTACTTGAACCTCTATTCTCTAATTTTTGAAAACATATTTGAGAGATCAGTGTTATTAGTTAGTGCCTGTAATAATATTTCAACATGGTGAGGTTTGCCTCTTTGTGAGGTCAACAGTAATCTTTTAAGATTATACCTCATGAAAATGTTATTTAATTACATTTCATTTGTTTTGTAAACTAGTAGCTTTTCTAATAGTAAGACGGTTTTAATTTAAGTACAAGGAGATACACGTTTGCCAACATAAAAATGAGGAAATACAAAACCAGCCATCTGGGACTCGTTTTAAAAGCAGTGAGCTCACAGAGGGTATAGAAGACTTAAGGCCAACCAAAGTAATTCTTTCATTAGTTTTCCTGGTTCATCTGTATTTAAATAGTAGCCATACCAACTGCTATGGCTCATAATGGGACCAGCTCTTTCAAAGTGCCTCAGTGTTGATATAGTAGTTTCCAGGTTATTTGGGATGAACTTGTTTAAGCTGCCCATCTTGACAAAGCTACCTTCTTTAAGCTGAAGAGCATATCTTTGTGCCCACGACTGAAAATCTGCTCTTTGCACTTATATTTATAATGCTCAGTATTGAATGTGTACATATTGAAATATTTCTCCATAATATCAGTAATATTTAGATGTTAACTGTGGGTGCCTTTGGAACTTCCCTAAATCATAAAGATGCTTAGAGATGACATGGCAAACTGGATTAGTTTTAATAAAAAGTTTAAACACTGTAGAGATTTGGTTCATTATATTGATGAGGGGAATCTGTCCACAAAGTGGATTAATTACAGCTGTCACTGAAATTAAACAAAGCTATTCAGTGTTACCTGTGCACTTCACAGAATTACAGGGTATACCTAAATGAGGTGGAACCATATTGACATTAACTTATAGTTCTCCAACTTTATTTTGACTTGTCTATACACAATATATGGGAAAAGTAAATAACCGAGCTAAAAAATGGTAATGATGAAATTTGATGTTGGAAAAAATGCTGCTTACACCAGTGATTCTTTAAAGGCAGGGGACAAATCAGAGTCATTTATGGAAAATTTCAATTTACATCTTTATACATAAAAATATTTAAACTGGAGCAATAAATAAGAGCATGGACTTTGGAGACAAACAGACCTGGCTTTGATTTTTAACCTAGTGCCTTATTAAAAGTATAAACCTGGAAAATTTTCTCAAAGCCAGATTACAAACCTCAAAGGACCTATTTACAAACCTATAAGGACCCGGCAAAACTGAACTGAGTAAAAGCGGCAAGTTGGAGTTTTGGAGATCTAGAGTGTCTGTGCCTCGTCCAAACTGGAAGCCACTTGTTTTCAGGCTCAGTGTTCCTAGATCTTTTGATTTCTGAGAGGAGGTGGATATATGTATTTCTGTGTTTAATCCTCTGGTTTTTAAATTTGGCAAGTAACTAAAATATTTTAAAAACATCTCTTTGGCTTAGATTCATCCTGTGGACACCAGATTGTGATGTCTACTTTTGTACTAAACAAATAAAATTGTATTTATTTCCTCACAAGGAAGAAGATTTTGTGAAGATTAATGAGATGATGTCAAAGATCCGGACATGTTACAGATCTTTAATAACGATTGGCTCCCACTGATCTTTCCTACAGTTACCAATTTTCCTTCCCTAATCAGTAGAAACAGTTAATAAAAGCTGCATCTGTTGTGTAGCTGTTAGTTTTTGTGTTTATTACAAGATATGGATTTTGCTCTTGTATTTAATACATTATGTTTAACTATTCAAAACTATCAAATAGAAAGCATGCTTCCTTTATCAACTTTTTGAAAAAATATTTTCACAAGGTGTCTACATAGATGGAAAAGGCATGGTTGACGTACTTACTTAAGCTACTTTCAAGATTGATGAATTAAAGAAATACATGAAGTGATAGACACCATAATGTTAATAATGGTTTTCCCAGGATGGTGGGACTCTGGGAAATCTTTGTTTTTATTTGTGTGTGTCTTTGTTTATACCTGTGTATATCTTTTGAAAGTTTTATGTTGGATAAATATTATTTATATAATTAGATGAAAGAATAAAGCCATTTTCATTGAGATAAAGAAATATGAGTTATTTTAGAAAAATAGATATTTTCCATATTAACATAAAAGTATTTAATTCATTTTCACTTGAATTAAGCTACAGTTAAAAGAACTGAAGTGAAACTTAAGAAATTGTCAGAGTAGAATAAATATATTTTTGTTCAAGTGATCTTAATAACAAAAAGACACATCTAAAAGTAAAAAAGATATATATTATTCTGCTGTTTTTAAAAAGAAAAAAAGGATATGCTATATTCAGAGGAACAACTGGATGATTAGGCTGTAATTGTAAATCATTATATGTGATACATATAACTATGACAACTCCTCTGATCAAATAAATGACCTTGTTTTCAAGTAGTTCTCTCTTTTGAAACAACTAATTCTAAAAGATACATGTACCCCAATGTTCATGGCAGAATTATTTACAATTGCCAAGACATGGTAGCAAACTAAATGCCCACTGACAGATGATTGGATAAAAAAGATGGTATATATATACAATGGAATAGTACTCAGCCATAAAAAAGAATGAAATTTTGCCATTTTCAGCAACCTTGGTGGACTTGGTGGGAATTATGCTGAGTGAAACAAGTCAGACAGAGAAAGACAAATACTGTATGGTATCACTTATATATGGAATCTAAAAAATACAACACTAGTGAATATAACAACAAAGAAGCAGATTCACAGATATAGAGAACAAACTAGTGGTTACCAGTGGGGAGGGGGGAGGTAGGTGTAGAGGATTAAGAGGTACAAATTGCTATGTATAAAATAAGCTACAAGGATGTATTGTACAACATGGGGAATATAGCCAACATTTTATAATAACTATAAACAAGAGTATAATCTTTAGAAATTGTGACTCACTACATTGTATACCTGTAACATAATTTTGCACATCAGTACTTTAATAAAAAGTAAATAAATAAATGGTTATAAAGGTTACCTGAACTGAGCAAAGGTAAAACTGACCAATTAGAGTGTTCTGGTTCCATAGCTTTAAATGATCTTATACCATTCTAAAACTGGTGCTGAAAATATGTTCAATTTCCAGTATATACTTACTGAATTTTTCTTATATTGATAGGCTAGATGAAAAGGAAAGGTCAAAGAAGGCAAAATTGGTAGCACACACCTTCAACAAGAGTTGAGCATATGAGGTGAAAAGCATCAACTGTTATTCTTGGAAACAGCTAACTGTGGCATTTTAAGAGGTAGATTCAGATCAAATCAATGCTAGAAAAATCTTATTTCAAATTTAGTTTTATTTACAACTACATTTTACATTTAATTTTTTCTCTGATTTCTGTTTTCCCTTTTGGTTTTTCCACATTAATTTAATCCTTATGCTTGTCTCCTTGTTGCTTCTTGCAGGGGACTTTAATGAAAGATCTAGTTCTGATTTTCAGTGCACACTGTGCTGTTTAGAAAGGTTGGATTAATGTGTCATATCTTCTCTCCATTTCCTGAAGCTTACTATTTTAAAAGCTTTTGCTACTAGAGAATCTAATGATAAATCTCCTTGTTTATGAATAAAGTTTAACTGTTGGCTGGTAGTAATAACCCATTAGTTATTAATGATAAAAAATTGAGAATGTGTACCTATATCATGCATGCTCACCAAATTGAAAATGATAGAGTCCTGAGATTCTTACAACTATATTTATTAATGTGTCAAGTAATAAGTATCCTAGAATGAAAGATATATTACTTAATTCTAGAAGAAATACAAGATGAAGCAAACAATTCTGTATGGTCTAAAGCATCTGTCATTAATAGAGGCTATAGTAATTTTTAACTAGCTATATTAGTCTTTTACTTTTAGTTAAACAGATTCTAGAAATTTATTAAAATGACAAAAAAGAGATTTAAATTGTCAGAAAATTGTTAATTGGTATCTAATGAAAATCTTTTGCTTTTAAATGCCAAAATATTTGAGCCAATATTAAGAGATTTTTAGCCAAGATTAGCTTATTTTCCAGTCATAAAATGTTTAAAATTGTAACCTGTGTTTATTAATATAGCTTTTGTTTTTTATAAACCAGAACAAAGTCTATATAGAATTGGCAAGTAATTTTAGAAACTAAATAGAACTCTATAAATTGTGATTTGGAATTTCATTTGGCTCTTATTTCTTAAAGCCAAATAAACTCAAACTTCATAGATTTTAGAATTTATTAAATATCAGTTTAAAATTGGATGGGTTTTTATTTCTCTTTGGAATAATCCAGATCTCAAAATAACCTATGTGTGAGAAAAAAAAAGGACTATTTGAAATATTATGAAAGCTTTATGAAGAGTTATTTTCCAGGAGAAAGTAAGCAAATTTAACTGTGTATATCCAGTTGGCTGGCAATATTTAAGATAAATTTCCACCCTAATACAGATGTATGTATCACATTAAAAAGTCCAATTTTTTTTGACAATTAGCTTTTATTATAGAAATTCCATCAATTCTGTTTGCCTTTTAATATTTTGATTGCTTATAAGCTTAAATAAAATCTACACTGAAGAATACAGTAAATAATTTGAAACAAATCCTACATTCTATTATCATAGGTACTCTATAAATATATCATGTATTGTTTTATTATTTCCTTCTGCTTGTTTTGGCTTTAATTTGGTCTTCTGTTTTAGCTTCTATAGGTGGAAGCTTAAAATATTAATTTGAAACCTTTGTTCTTTTTTAATTTAAGCAATTAATGCTGGAAAGTACCCCTTAGGTATTGCTTTAACTTCATTCCATAAATCTTGATATGCTGTCTTTTCTTTTTTACTCAGTGCAAAATATTTTATAATTTTCTTTATGCTTTCTTCATTGGCCTGTAGTTTCTTAGAAGTGTTGCTTAAATTGTAAACATTTGGGGAGTTTCCAGGCATCTTTCTGATACTGATTTTTAGCTTAGTTCCATTGTGATCATAAAATATATCTTGTATGACAATTTTAAAAAATTGTTAATATTCATTTTATGTCCTAATATATCTTTGTAAATGCTCCATGGGCATTTGAAAAACCTGTATTTTCCTATGTTTTTAGATGGAATGTTGTATAAATGTCAGTTAGGTCAAGTTGGTTTATAGTGCTATTCCAATTTTCTTTCTTTTTACTGGTACTCTCCCTTCTAGTACTAACAATAATTCAAAAAGAGTAGTTGAAATTTTCAATGATAAATTTATCTATGTCTCTTTTTAATTTTATCAATTTTTGACTTTTATATTTTAGAGCTCTGTCATTTGGAGTATATAATTTAAGATTAATGTATTTTCTTGATGAATTGACTCCTATACCATTATGTAATATCTTTCTTTTCACTCGTAATATTTCTTATTCTGAAGTTTATTTTGATGATTTTAATCATTCTAAGTTAGTTTTGACAAGTGCTGAATGGTATATATTTTTCTTCCTTCAATTACTAATTTGTTTGTGTTTTAGTCAAAGGGGTTTCTTTTTAAAAAAAAGTTTAACAGCTTTATTGAGGTATAATTGGCATATAAAAAGAAATGTACATATTTAATGTGTAAAATTTGATCAATTTGGAAATATGAAAACACCCATGATATCATCACCACAATCAAGGTACTAGATATATCCAGCACCTTTTAGAGTTTCCTGTCTTTAGCTTTTTGTTTATTTGTTGCCTGGTAATAAAACAACATAAGAATTACCCTATTAATAAATTTTGAAATGCACAATACCATATTGTAACTATAGGCAAGATGCTGTACAGCAGATATCTAGAAATGATTCATCTGGTATAACTGAAAGTTTATACCCTCATTCCCCTCAACACCTTACCTCTGGCAACTAGTATTATATTCTCTGCTTCCATTAATTTGACTATTTTAGATTCCCAACTAAGTGGAATCAATGGGTACATATCCAAAAGAATACTGAGGAGCTATCTGCCCTCCCATGTTCACTGCAACATTATTCACAACAGTCAAGACACAAAAACAGCCCAAGTGTCCAAGGACAGATGAAAAGAAAGACAAAGAAAATGGAATACTATTCAGCACCCCAAAGGAAGGAAACTCTGCCATTTGTGACAACATGGATGAACCAGAAGACGTTGATGAGTGAAATAAGCCAGTCACAACCATTGTTGAATATAACAAGTTCCTTAGATCTTCTGATATACATCAAATTGTGAGATCCACTCTGCTAAATTAATACAAATAAGTTATGTCATCTTGTAGATGACATACAGGTGGCTATTTCTTTTTCATTCAACTTGACATTATCTGCCTTTTAATTGAAGTGTTTAGACCATTTGCATGTAATGTAATTATTACTTTAATGATAGGACTGGTGTATATCTATCCTCATGCTATTTATTTTCTATTGTCCCATCAGTCTGTCTCTTCAGTTCTTCTTTCAGTTCTGCTCTTTTTTGGACTAATTGATTATTTTTTATGTTTTTTTTTTCTATCTCCTTTATTGGCTTATTAGCCCTACCAATTTTTTTTTAAGTGGTTGGTCTAGAGTTTGCCATTACATCTTAACTTATTATAATTTACCTTCAAATATAGTTTACTCAATTTCCTCCATTTCATCTTTTATGCTACCATTGTTATACATTTTACTTTTACATGTGCTGTAAATTCCACAATTTATTTTTACTATTTTTGGTTTGGACAGTCTTTTATCTTTTTAAAGTTATTAAACACAAGGAAAAAAATCTTTAAGTGTACCTCATTTTTACTATTTCTAGTACTTTTCCTTTCTTTGTATAAATTCAAGTTTCCATCTGGTTTCATGCTTCTGATGAATGAAGACTTTCCTTTAACATTTCTTATAGTACAGGTCTGCTGGCAGTGAATTCACCCTTTTTTTGTTTGTTTGTTTGAAAAAAATTTAATTTTATCTTAATTTTTAAGAGCTTTTTTTTGTGGGGTATACAATTCTAAGGAGCTTTTTTCTGTCAATATTTAAAAATGTCATTCCATTATCTTTTGGTTTTTATAGTCTTTGGTGACAAGTTTTCTGTAATTCTTTATCTTTATTCGTCTTTGAGTCTAAGGGGTTTACCTGCCTCTCTTTCAGGAACAGAAAGATTTTCCTTCTTCTCTTTCTACTCTTCCCCCAGGAACAGTGGATGTGTCTATGTCCTAAGGCTGGGAGGGCTTCTTAATCATTCCCCAGAAGCAGATGGGTTATGTTTCTAATCCATCCTCCAGAAACATAGGATTTTTGCCTGGATTCTAGGGGCAATAGCACTTCCTGTCTCTAGTCCAGCAATTTAATGCTTTTTTCTTTTTGTAAGAGAAGGATTCCAAGAAAATAGGAAGAAGTTTTGTATTTGTTCCTCCAAGGTTGCTGATCACCTGCATACCAATGTTACTGAGGAAGGCTCTCTCCAGTTTTCTGCCTTAGCCTTCAATTTTCATGGAATTGGCTCATGGAAAAATGTTTGTGAGTAAATGTGAAATATACTTGTTTTAGGGATTTCAGTTTCTCCAAATTTACATGCTAGTCAATTCTCAGCCTTTAAAAAATTTGTTGAAATTTAACGTGATTTCTTCTTACCCACTTTGATGGTGAGCACTTTCATCCTCTCATGCCATGCCTTGAAAATCTGTGTGTACCATTTCCCCTCAGAGAGCTTGTTACTCTTTGGAATTCAGAGTATTTGCTTGCCTTACTACCTCAGCTCTCCTACGGAGTAAATAAAAAGTAGATTTTTGTAGATTATTTGACATTTTCTTGTTGCTAGGATGATAGCAACATTCTCTTGTAGTGTTCTGAATCCTAGGCAGATGCAGAATCTCTCTGAGTCCCTATAATTATTTTAAAGCAGCCAGTTAACAGAACAGATCCATTAACTTAATAGAATTAATCTTAACAGAAAAACAATAAAACACGGTTCACAAAATTTGAGACTTAAAGAGTGAGTATAACTTTAAAATAATTATAATGTTGAAATATGGTCAATAAAATTATAGAGAAGTTGTACATTAAAAAAACTGGATATTGGTACCTGGAATTGTTAATGCAAATAACGAAATATGTGACATTACATAGATTTCTATGGTTATATTCATAACAAAAATATTAGTTTTACCTTATGCTGATAAGCTTCTTGGGGGAAGTAGAATGTAAATTTTATCTTAAAGGGGATGTGACTTGAATTAGCCAAGAAAGAGGGATGGGCAGTCCAGGTGAGAAAAACAGCCAGTTCAAAGGCATGAAAGTAGAAAATGAGAAGTAAGATTATAGTATATTGGAAGATCATAAAGATATTAGCCTTGTTTTGTTTACCTGTATCAGAGGCTGGCAAACACAGCCATGAGTCATATCTAACCTGCAGCCTGTTTTTGTATGATCAGTGAACTAAGACTGGTTTTTACATTTTTAAAAGTTTGCTGAAAAAGAAAAGTAAAGTGAAGGAGGAGGAAAAGGATAAGAAGAGATAAAGGAGGCCAAAAAGGAAAGGGAGACTGGAACTGTATGTAGCTTGCAAAGCCTAAAATATTTACTATCTGAACTTTCACAAAAGAAACCTTCCAACCCCTGATCTGTATAGCTTTCTTATTGTTATTCTATTACAGAGAAATAGAAATCCCTCCCAAATTTTCAAAATATATTCTAAAATAAATATAATTGTCATATTATCTAACTCCTCTTTAATTCTCTTTCAATTAATTTATCAAATTAAACTGCCTATAATTATACTTTGAACTACTGTTTTCTGCACTATCCATACTATGTTTTTTCAGTTCTGATTCATTAAATGTGGATTTATAATTTAATAGATCACATATATTGCCCTCTAGTTTTTACACTGCCCTTTCCTTTGTCTATTGGTGAGCCAGAAACAACCATAATTTCATTTTTTAAATTGCCATAGATCCATGATTTACTTAAGGGGTTTGACAGGACCCGCAAGGAAAAGAGGACCAAGCGATGACTGTAATGTATAACAATACTGGGCAGGGGTGCATGAGAGGGGAAGTCCCTTGCAGCTGGCGATCTTTCAGAGACAGTAGCACAGCACTACATTCCAGAAGGGGAAGAGGGAAAAGGAACTCCTGGAGGGGAGGGGATTCAGAGATTGCGTGTTTACGTGATAGTGCTTATTTAGGTGATGACCCTCAGCAGCACAAGGAGCACAGTGTGACAAGTCGGGGTCAGAGAACTCAGAAGGGCAACAGCAATTTCCAGGGTTTGTCACATCTATGGCTATCAGATGTTTAATGCTGTTTTGTGGGGTAGGTATGCAAAGCAGTCGAGGTCAAAATGGCTAAAAATATGCTTATTTGGACTTATTTATACTTTGAACTACTATTTTTTGCACTATCCTATGTTTTTGGAAGCAACTGGAGGGATGTGTAAACGTTTGAATTTGGGGCTGGTGGGCTTGGGCTAATGGTTCTTACTGTGCTGTGAAGAAATAAACAACATATGGGCTAATTAATACATAGGAACCATCTTTAATTATTTATATCCAGAAACAAAATAAAACCAACTAAAGGGATCTCATGGAAGAAATACTCATCAATGGTGAAATAATAGGTTGACATGGAATTTTTTTCCACGAGGTATAGCTTTCTGATTTCTTCCACTTGCTTCCTTGTTTTACTATCACTATATGCCATCTTCTATTAAATGGCTGCGACAACCACATCAGTTAGACAAGGCTGATCATCTAAGCCTTTCTTCTCTCTTTCTTTCTGTTTAACAGTGACAATACTTGTTAGTGCACCCTCAAAAGATGTGTGGTTGTAAGAAAATAAAAAACTAAATCTGATACTTGACTTTTTTCAGGTACTGATTTTTCAAAAATAGGTTAAAAAATAGAGAGAATGTCATTTGGATGACAAATTGTGGGATTTGATGAAACTGTTTCATATTTGTCTCCATTTTAATGGATAATTATTAACAGTATTTAAAGCTAACATATTATGTTTTCATAAATGCTACTTAAAATTTAACTTTTATCTGGTCAGATCCTCAATTAAAAATGTGTTCTTAGTTTGTAAAAATATTTGATATCTTACAATGTGCTTTTAACTGTTTTACCTGTTTAACTGTTTCAAATATGCTACTGAAATCGTTTCTTCATAGGAACTTCAGTTTGTTACGTGAATTTGTTCAGGGCTTGGCATGCAGAGGGCACAAAGACCAAGAGCATTACTTTCTGATACTTGTTTCTCTCAGCAAGTAGATACCAAAGAACAATAGAAAAATTCCTGTTCTTTGTTTCAGATATTTTAGAAAACAGCTTATCAGTTCTAAAAGGTAAATCTGATATTGTTCTATCCTAGAGGTAAAGATCAAAAGGATAATGTAAAAGTCAAAGTAAGAATAAGGACAGAAAGGGACATGAGTTCATTTTTATTGGTCTTATTTTATTAGTGGATTTAATCAAAGAATTCATAACATGCTTTCTGCCAGGTCACTGCTTGATTTTGTGGCTTTGATGACTGCTGACACCCTCATAAGCCTAATGGACCTCATGGTGAGGAAAACTGACTCCTGTTGTTAAGGTAAAATGTCAAGAAAAACGTGGTAGGTTTTTTGTAAAGACAGATTTAAGCCTTGGATTACAAACATAGCAGAGGAAAAGAAAATACATATTTTGACGTTCAACTTTCAGATGTGGAAACTTCAAAATTATACTAGCAACAACCTGTTAACTAATTGCCATGGTCTCAAATATTTCAGAATAAGTCCTTCAGGCTTAGAAAATTACTAACATTTGCTTCTCAACCTTGAGGTCAACAGTAAGACTGCACACTTCCAGCCTTCATCTTTTTCAATCAAGACATTAATTTATTTAATTTTTTACCTGGATCAAGAAGTATCAGTAGAACATAGGGTTGTACAATCCTAAAGATCATTTCTAAGAAACGTAATTGACTAATTTATTCTGTGACTACACTGTGCCCTTCCTGAACTCATACACTGAAAAGCTAAGCCCTAATGTGACTTTTCTAGAGAGACAGTCTTTCTGAGATAATTAAAATTAAATTAGTTAATATAAGGATGAGATCCCAATCTGTTAAGACTGTGGCCTTATAAGAAGAGGAGGAGGGGTGTATGTGTGTGTGTGTGTATGTGTGTTTGTGTGTATGTGTGTGTGTGTCTCCTGCATCTGAAAACACAGTGAGAAGGCAGCCATCTGAAAGCTAGGAAGAGGGCACTCATCAGAATCTTGAGTCCTGCTGGAAGCTGACCTTGGCTTTTCCAGGCTTTAGAGCTGTGAGAAAAAAATTTCAGTTGTTTAAGCCCCTCAGTCTACGGTATTTTGTTATGGCAGCCTGAGCCAATTAAGACGATTAATTTAATCTGCATTCTGTAGCTGTCTTAATTTTACCCAGGATATATGAGACTAAATACTTCCTTGAAGTACTTTAAAAGTCTGCCCCCAAAGGAAAAAATATCAGAAAACAAAATAATAGCCTAGAGATGTTGTTAATTGATCCTGTACTTAAATCACTTTCCAGAAACTATTTATACCACAAAATACAACTGCCTTTTATGGTTAAGGATGAGCATAGTATGGCTTTCATTCTTCAAACAGAGCAGAACTTCTTAGGAAACACATTCCACCATGCAAAGGTTAAGGCTCTCTTTCAAATTGTGCAGATATTTAATTGGATAAAGACTCAGTATTATGTCTAGTAAGTCAAAGATTATTATTAAGATATAAGCTCATAACTACTGAAATTTTCTTCTCACTGCCTTTCACCCATGCAATGCCTTTCAAATAAAGTTTCCATTAACTTATCTGATTTTTGTTCTATTTGTATGATTTGACTTTATGATAGTAAGTTTAACCTTATTATTCTGCCTTCCTTTTTGATTCTGAAAAGCCTCACCAAATTACCTGTGAAATAATAGTTACTCTTTGGCCTCAAATTTGTTTATGTGCAGGGAAAAGAATATTAGAAGAGATAGAATTTAAGGACATGAAAAGAAAATAGCACATTGCTGCTTTAGGCATAGTAAGCCTTCCTTTAGCTCAGTTTGAGTTTGCAGGGATATCTGCATATGGTCAAGTAACTTTTATTTTTTAATTATGAACTATGGAATTAGTGACGATGGTATGTATTTCACGATTAAAATAGACAATAGAAACTACCAAATGGAACTTGCTTGTATAAATGAACATATAGAAGTTTCAGGCTACAGCAGAGTCAACTTGGGAGCAAAGAAATTTGGTAGTTTAATTACTTTATCCTGGATGGTGAAAGGAAGGGTGTCTTCCACGCACGTTTATCACACATGATCATGTTCTATGTGCCAGGATGGCGTGCTGGTAAGGGCACAGTGATCTGCCTCTCCTTTTGTTTGTTTGCTCAGTTAGATTCCATTGAACTTTGACTGAACTTAAATGCTTTTGATTACTGAGAGGAGACTCATGTTTAAAATATCAAATACTCATAAGAAAACCCCAAATAATGCCTTTCTTTTGCCTTCAAATACCAACAGGTTAGAGGAGTTGTCTTTTGAGAGTAGCACTGGCAGAACACAATCTCTCTCAGTCCTGGAGTCATACCTAGCTAGCAGACATACTTAAGACTTACTTATATATTTGTAATGGGTACATGAGATTTTTTTTTATGCCTCCATTACATTACATTATTGTTTTTTTTTCCCCCTCTGTTGGGCCTGTAAATCTGAGAAGGGTTGTGAGAGGGAAATTCTGTCAAAAAAAAAAAAAAAAAAAAAAGGATAGGGAGATACAAGAAAAAGATCTACTTCTTTAGTGAACTGAGGGGAAGGAGGGATACAGGGTTAGCAAAATCTGATGGCAGTGTTCTTTGGTCCTGTTCCTCTCCCAACTCCAAGCTTCTTACCCTCCAGATCCATTCTCAGGGTGGAACATCCAGACAGATAGACAAGGTCTCTAAGAAGAGCTGGGAGAGTGAATTTCTTTTTCTAAAAAGACCAAAGAGAGATGTAGTTTCAAAGGAGAACTCCCAAAAGCCAGATCACAGTCTCCCATGAAGGGAGCAGACCACAGTAGCCTCGCCTCAGCAGATACCAGGCAGGAGTCCCAGGTCTCTTCTTGCTACCTCAGTGCCCACTCCAGACCATTGTGGGGATGGTATACATTCCCTCATCCAGCCAGATGTCTCCTGAACAGAAAAGGGTGAGGTGCCCAAACTCTCAGAGACTGATCATTTCCCTGAAACAGTAAGCCACCTGAAAGAGCTATTTAAACTAAACCAAACACTGAGCTAAACTTGAAACAGACCAAGTATTCGAATTGAAGGAGACTGTTTAATGTCGAAGAGACTGAGATTTTGTTGATAAACAATTCCAAGGTTCCTTGTTACCGAGAGGGCTCAGGAAGATTATGTTAGGTCTAGAAATTGAGGCAACATATTTTTTGCATATTTTAGTACAATGTAAACAAAACTGCAACTCTGATATACATGATTGGATATTAATACAATTATGAATATTGCATGGCAGGGGCATAGGCCCTTTTTCTGGGTCATGCTTTAATTACCTTTGTTAACCCAGCTTTTATTGACCTAGCTTTGTGCATATATTGGTCTTTGGAACTCTCTGATGTAAAGAAATATTTGCATCTGAAGTGATTCTGAAAGATTCTCTTCTTTTGTCAGATGTTAAGGAATAATGTGGTAGAACACTGAACAATGAGTTAAAATACGTGTGTTCACCCTCAACTTTGTCACTCACAGCTGTGAAGGCAAAGGCAAGTGCACTCGTCTCTCTGATTATCATTGCTTTACCTACACAATGAAGACATACTCTATTGGGAGATGGTTGCAAGAGCAAGTTAGATAATATTTGTAAATGTGCTTTGAAAACTGAAAATGATTTTACCAAGGAAATATAAAAGTATTATTTAAAACCTGTTAATTCTAATTTATCTATTCAGTATTTTGAAAAACTTTTTATTTTGAAATAATCTCAGACCTACAGAAAAGTTGCAAGCATAGGACAAAGAACTTCTAAAAGCTTTCTATTCAGATTTACCAATTTTTTATATTTTGCCTTATTTGGTTCTCTCTTTCATATATACATCCATATATTATCTATATATATAATTTTTCTAAAAAATATTCTAAATAACTTGAAAGTAGATTTTATTGTGCTCCTGAACATTTTAAAACTTTAAGGCCATTTCTTGAAAATAGTAATATTTTCTTGATGACTGCAATACAGTCATCAAATTCAGAAATTTAGCATTAACACATTAACTTAATCTCTGGTCCATATTCTGATTTCATCAGTTATCCCAGTAACACCAATAACAGCTTTGATAGCAATACTTCCCAGTCTAGAACCACCTATTGCCTTTTGTTGTCATGTCCCTTTAGCCTTACTTAGTATAGTACAGGTCCTCAGCCTTTTTGGCTTTTCTTTTTGGTCTTCCATGACATTAGTAGTTTATAAGAATGTAGGCCAACCAAAACAATCTTGAGAAAGAAGAACAGGGCTGAAGGAATCATGCTCCCTGACTTCATACTTTATTACCAAGCTATAGTAATCAAAACAGCATGGTACTGGCATAAAAACAGACACATAGATCAGTAAAACAGGATAGAAAGCCCAGAAATAAACCCACACACATATGGCCAATTAATCTATGACAAAGGAGGCAAGAATATACAATGGAGAAAAGAGTCTCTTCAATAAGTGGTACTGGGAACATCAGGCAGCTACATGTAGAAGGATGAAATTAGAACATTCTCTAACACTATATGCAAAAATAAATTCAAGATGGATTAAAGACCAAAATGTAAGACTGGGTACTCTAAAACTCCTAGAGAAACACACAGGCAGAACACTCTCTGACATAAACCACAGCAATATACATATACACATACATATATATATATATTTTGATCTGTCTCCTATAGGAATGGAAATAAAAGCAAAAATAAACAAATGGGACCTAATTAAACTTAAAAGCTTTTGCACAGCAAAGGAAGCCATAAACAAAATGAGAAGACAACATACAGAATGGGAGAAAATATTTGCAAACAATATGACTGACCAGGGCTTAATTTTCAAAATATACAAACAACTTATACAGCTCAATAAAAAATAAAAAACAAAAAACAAAAACAAAAAAACATAGTCAAAAAATGGGCAGAAGATCTAAGTAGACATTTCTCCCAAGAAGAAATATACATGTCCAAGAGGCCCATGAAAAAATGCTCAACATTTCTAATTATTAGAAAAAATGCAAATCAAAACTACAATGACGTACCACCTCGCACCAGTCAGAATGGCTATCATCAGGAACTCTACAAATAATAAATGCTGGAGAGGGTGTGGAGAAAAGGGGACCCTTCTACACTGCTGGTGGGAATGTAAATTGGTACAATCACCATGGAGAACAGTACAAAGGTTCTTTAAAAAAACTAAAAATTGAGTTGCCATATGATTCAGCAATCCCACTCCTTGGCATATACCTAGAAAAGATAAAAACTAATTTGAAAAGATACACGTACTCCAATGTTCATAGCAGCACTATTTACAATAGTCAAGACATGGAAGCAACCCAAATGTCCATCAACAGATGACTGGATAAAGATGTTGTGCTATATATACATAATGGAATATGACTCAGCCATAAAAAAGAATAAAATAATGTCATTTGCAGCAAAATAGATGGACCTGAAATCATCATACTAAGTAAGCCAGAAAATGAAAGAAAAATACTATATATCACTTATATGTGGAATCTAAAAAATTGATACAAATGAACTTATTTTGCAAAACAGAAATAGACTCACAGACATAGAAAACAAACTTATAGTTACCAAAAGGGAAAGGAGGAGGAGAGGGATAAATTGGGGATTTGGGATTAACAGATATACATTTCTACATATAAAATAGATTAACAAATATGTGTGTGTGTGTGTGTGTGTAACCAAATCACTTTGCTGTAAACCTGAAACACTGTAAATCAACTATACTTCCATTTAAAAAAAGAATATAGGCCAATTATGTTATAGCATTTTTCTCAGTTTGCATTTATCTTGTGTGTTCTGATTATTAGATTTAGGTTACAAATCTTTGGCTAGAATGCCACAGAAGTGATGATGTGTCCTGTTTAGGGTACTACAACCTAAGGCACATGGATGAATCTGTTTGTTCCCTATTGGAGATGCTAGTTTGAATTACATGGCCAATGTGTTTCCATTTTATCCACTGTGTAGTTACTATTTTTCATTTTGTAATTAATAAATGATTTATAGGGAGATATTTTGAGACTATGCAAATATCCTGTTCTTCTTAAAATTTATCCTCCTTTTCCGCTGAGTTTAGCATTTGTTGCTGATTTGCACCTGAATAAATATTTACTCTGATGATTGCAAAATGGTGCTTTCTAATATCATTGTTCTTTTTATATTTATAGTTAACATTTTATGGAAGACAGAGCTTTCCCTTTTCCTTTATCTATTTGCCTACCTATGCATTTATTGTCAACATGGATTCATGATTTTTATTTTATTCAATGAGTTAAATCCATTACTACTCTTATTTGCTGATGCTTAGATATCCATCTACTTGATATTTTAATAATTTAAGAGATTGAGATTTTTTTCATTAGCTGTACAAGTTTAAATTATTTTGTGTTTCATCAATCATGGAGGCCTCAAAAAGTACATTCCTGCCTATACATTTGTATGGCATTAACTTAGGTATTTTATGAAAATTAGTACATAAAAATTATTTTGTCCATCCATGTTCTAAACCAATTGAAACAGAAACATCAGTTTGAGAGAGAATAAAATAATAGCTTTCTTCTTGAAAGCTGCTGGAGAACTTAACAATAAATCTGTTATCCTAGAGGACTTTCTCAAATTTCACCCTTTATAACAGTTACCCAGTCATTGGTTAGCTGGACAATGAGAGGCTTTTTCCATGAGGGCCTTGTCTCTTTAAATTTATGGTATGGAAGAGTAGATGGATGTTTGATTTTAGCATGCAGTCAGATACCAAAGAGAGAGAAGAATTAGGTGGCTCTGAGTATGCCCAATTCCCTCAATCAAATTCACCAGTCAGATCATCTCTCTTTTTGCTGTGGGGAGGAGCATGCCAGGCTGTAGTGAGAGAGGCCGGGAGTGTTACTCTCTGAGGGGGGTTCTCCACAAGAAAGCATCTGGATTGGGGAGGAAGTGTTTTCCTGAATGCTTAGATAAATCTCTGTGCCTCAATATTTTCATCTGTAAAAAAATTAGTTCCTGCATCCCATTTACTATTAGAAATGCATTATTATTAAAGACAAAGTAATCTTCTCCATGGACTTAAGGAAGAGAACTCAGACCTTGTCTTAAAGACCTCCAGCAATGAAAGCCTGGGCAAAAAAGAATGACTTATAGATGGAGGGTCCCAAAAGGCAGAGTGCAGGGAGTGGGTAGGAAAACCAAGAGATGCTGTGTCACAAAAACTAAAGGAAACGTGTTTTTTTAAGAGGAGTGGTGAACTGTTTTGGCTTTTACTGCTGAAGGCTCAAACACAAGGAAAACTGAAAAGTAACTGCTGTGTTTAGCAATATGGAGTACACAGATTACTGCAGTGACCTTCTGATATTAGGGAGTAGCTGGGAGTAGAACCCAGACTGCAGAAAGGTAAGAAAGCAGTGAGGAGAGGGAAGTCATAAGTATAAAGCCACACTCCTGAGAAATTTTGCTGTGAAGGGAAATACGACAGTAGCTAAAAGGGTACTGAGGGAAGGTTATAAAGATGAGAGAGATTTGAGACTGTTTACAATACTGATAGAAAAATGGGGCAAGTGGAGAATAAAAAAAGTAAGAGTTCTTGGTAAAGCAGCTGAGGACAGGCTTTAGCACACAGGTTACATATTGGTCTTGATAAGAGGAGAGGCACCTTTGTTATTTTATCAGAAGCCCAGGAGGAGAGGATGGGCACGGATACAAGCAGGTTTGTAGATTCCTTGTGGGGAGCTGGAGTCCCTGTCTCATGACTTGTACTTCCTTTGCTTGGTAGAAGGCATAATCACTTGCTGATAATTAAATGGGAGACCCAGGGTTGGTTATGGGGAAATTGGAGATTTGATTACAGTAGAGGAATTAAGAATGGTGGTGAATAATTAGCTGACTAGAAAAACACCTTGGCAGCACAGGATAGAGGGCCAGTTAAGGCTGTTGGTTCATGCTTTATGTACAATTCTGTCTTCCTTATTAGAATGCTAGATTTGGGAAGTTAAAATGTATGGTTTTCCACACTTGCTTTTTTCAAGGGCCAAACAAATATTTTATAATTAGCAATATTCCCCTTAGTTAATAAAGTATAATATCATACTTATCAAGATCACTGGTAAGCTTTTCTGGTCTTACATTTTAAACGATTGAAACTACGTCCTGCCTTACATTTTGTAGTGAAACAATTTAAATACTAAGAGTGAACTTTTAACTTTCAAGTGATGGGACAGTTTCAAAATTATCTGTAGAAAATTTAAAACTAAATAAGGAAAAAAGTAGCCTGCCAAAAATACATTTTAATATTTTAAGCAACTGAAATGATGCAAATTCTTCATTGTTTTTAATATTCTGCCTTATTTTACACAAACGTTTCAGCTGCTTATACAACTTGCTTAAATTATTGAAGCTTGAACCTTAATCCTTGAATTTCTTTGTAAAATGAACAAGTAATGCAATTTTCCATACCTGGATTGGGGGTTAGCTCAATTAGTGGGATAATTTTTTATGCTATGTTTATATATTGTTGCTTAAACACTAATGATTTCAGTTTTTCCTATAATAACAAAGGATACTTAAGGATAATTAAGATGGGAACTATTTTCAGGATTCTCTCTTTTGTCACTATTTCAGATGAAGCACTCTGTTTTAGTGCTCTAGAAGTGGGAGTAGGATGTTCTTTTTCTCGCTTGTAACAGATTTCAAAAGACAATTGCAGATGTCTTTTTAGTGGGTTTTGGTTTGGCCTGCTAATTCCTTTCTGCTCTATTTCAATTTTACATTAAAGAAATCCATGTCCACTGGCTCATGTAACCAGTTTATTATAAAACCTTCAGGTCCTCCCCCTTCCCCCCCACCCCCAATCCCCCCTGCTTTTAACCAGTTTCTAGCATCCTTAAATCATATCCTTGGACTCCTGTTATCTCATTGATGGGCAAGATTATTTTTCAGAGTGAACTGAAATATCCTAACTAGTAGGTTGCTCAAATTCAGGTTTAATTAAAAAAACAAAATTGCCACTTGGTAAAGATCAGTTTAACAGCTGGATCTTAATTTTAATCATCTTTTGAACTTTTCTTTATTTTAGTCTCCCTTGACTTGATTTCCAAAAACCATCATAGGGAATTTGACAATGGTGGCTCTTTCAGAGATGTGCCTGGATTTCTAGCTTGACTGATTGTGTTTGATTTGACTTTTCAAAGTGGTATTTAAAGAATTTGAGGTCCCCTCAAACCGCAAATATGGCTTGCATGTATCTTGTCTTTTGTTTCTCTAGACACTTGTAATATGAGAGTAATAGGATCTCTTTGGAATGTTTACCCTCAAATTTAATAAGCACACATTTTAGATTTCTTTAATTATTTACATTTTCCTTCATGTGTTTTAGCCCACAGAGCATACAGACTTCTCAAAGTATGCTATTTGCAGTAGAGCAGAATATGAATGCTTTTGGGATCAGACAGCTAATTCTTTCTCTTATTCAGTGGTTTTAAACTTTTCAGAGTAGTTATGCATAGCTATTGATGTTTGTAATCAAACAGTTTCAGTAATGCACAGAAAATAAGTGTGTGTGTGTGTGTGTGTGTGTGTGTGTGTGTGTGTGTGTGTGTGTAAGCATTCTCACAATTACCTGTTACATATCAAAAAACTTTGCTGTCTGGAGTTGTATTCTTCAACATCTGCCCATATGTTAGAGCTCCATCCCATACTTATTCTGTCATCTTACATTCCTTTGAAAACTGGAGAATTTAATTCTTTCATCTCTCACTTGTAAATAAAAAAATTAAAATGTATTACTCTATAGATTCTCTACTTGAAATGAGCTTATTTTTATTCATGTTTGTTTAAATCCTGCATCATTTTAAAAATGGCTTGAGGATCTAAGAGTTGAGTTTAAAAATACTTTAGAAAATAGAGCTTTAACAGCAAGATGCAGAATGTAATTCATTACACCAAATAGAGTCCTTACAGTGATAAAATATTTATTTGAATTTTTTTCCTTTTTAATCTGATTTGCAAGAGGGTAATAAAAATTCAACAGGCCTGAAGTTATTCAGTGATATTTTTATAATTATGGAGAAATATAATACTAACTACAGAATCTAGGGCAAAGAACAAGGATTGAAAGACACTCCCCATCACCATATAATTGAAGGTTCAGACATACTCATCTCATAGGGGAAAAAAACACACTTAATAAAATAGATTTACCTAATATAACCAATGGAAATATTTTATATGGCATTTGACTTTTATCTTTATAAGAATTCACTTAAGTAACATTCACCAAACTTAATTTACAACTTTGTTGTGTTATCTTTTATTATTCTCTATTTCGTATCTTTTAGTCTCCTCAGCTGTGGCTAGGTCTCCAAAGGCAGGAACCCTACTGTATACATGTTTGTATTTCCTAAAATATTTCAGAGAGACTAGATAATAGTTAACATTCAAAAATTGACTTATTTAATGAGCAGAGTAAAACTGAGAATGAAGGACTGCCTACAGTTAATTTGTTTTTCTGTACAAAAGGCAAAATTTTGCCTGTGATGCTGTGGGTACACGGCAGAACCTAGTTTTGAACTGGATGAAAGACCTTGAGATCACTTCTTCTCATGGTCACATTACACCAAATTTACAACTATTTACAGAAAAACCATGGATGAAAAATACCAGAACCCACCACAAAAGATCTACAACTAAAGATATAAAGAAGGAACCACAATGAGGCAGGAGGGGCAGAGCTGTGATAGTCAAGTCCCATAGCCCCAAGTGGGTGACCCACAAACAGGAGAATAATTCAATTACAGAGGTTCTCGAACCCACAGGAGTGAGGGGTCTGAACTCCACATCCGGCTCCTCAGCCTGGGGTTCCTGCACCAGAAGATAATTCCCCAGTTCGGGTATGAAGGCCAACTCCACTCTTAGCGGGGACCTACACAGTCTCTCACGCTCCGGGACCCAGGTCAGGAGCAGTCATTTGAAAGGAGCCTGGGACAGACCCACCTGCTGGTCTAGGAGAGTCTCCCCGAGAGGCGGGAAGCAATTGGAGCGCCCCCTGGGGACACAGACGCCGGCAGCAGCCGTTCTGTGGAGCCTGCTCCACCACAGGCACACTGGTGCTGGCCGGCGCCATGTTGGACTCCCTCCTCCAGCTGTTTAGCGCCAGGACCGCCCGCCCACCGGCCTGTCGGCACCAAGACTTGGGCACCTCAGGCGAAGCAGCCAGACACCACCCAACAGGCCGCCTGCTTTATGAACCCCTGAGCCCCCAGCCACCTTGGAACACGGCTTGCACCACTGCTTTGGCACCAGCTCCGAGGACAGCGGAAACCTCAGGCAGCCGTAAGGACCTGGACCTGCTCGCCAGCAGGGCAACCTGAAGTCCAGGAAACCTTGGGCTCCTGGTCCACCCACTGTAAGCCGGCACTAGCCCCACGACCAGCCTTACCCACCTGTGAGAGAGCACCAACTCCGGAAGCCCCGGCCTCCTGCAGCCAAGGACACCCCTCCCCCGCGCACCTGGCTCCGCCCACCACTAGGCGACTCTCGCCTCAGGCCCCGGCCTTACCCTGAAGGCCCCGGCCTTACCCAGAAGGCGGACACCAGCCTACGGATTCCGGGCTCCAGCTCCACTCAGCAGCAGGCAGCACTGGCGCCTCCAGACTTTGGGGCGGCAATAGGGCTGAGTTCCCCTGCTAAAAAGTGGGCGACTCTGCAGATCGGCAGGTAGGTCTCACCCAGTCCCTTTCAAATTACTGTTTCTGACCTGGGCCCGAGAGACTGCAAGGTTTTGTGTGCGTCGCTTAAGAGTGGAGTCTTTCCCCCAGACCTCTGAAACTCCAGAAGGTAAGCCCTGCTGGAGTCTGTTTCTCACAGCAGCCTGTGCCTCCTGCAAGTAAGCACTGGGGGGCTTTCAAAGCCAAACATTTTGGGGGCCATCTTCCTGGTGCAGGACCCTCAGGCTGGGGAGCACAATGTGGCACTGTGACCCCTCACTCCTTGGGGAGAACCTGCTCAATTGTGATTATCCTCCCGTTTCCTAGGCATTGGATCTTAACTATACCGACAGATAGGTCCTCATATCTGTCTCGTGACTTCTTTGCATTTTTAGATGTATAAGATTTTTTTTTCTGATAGTCTTCAGGATTTTCTCATCAGTAGTTGCTCTGTAAATAGCTGTACTTTTGGTGTGTCTGTGGCATGAGGTGAGGTTTAAGTAGGTTTACAAATATTTTGCCCAGAATTTTTGTTTGGTTGTTTTCTTTGGAAAGGTTTTTCTGAATAACCTAGCCTCTATTTTCCAGAGATGGAAGAGTGGTGGAGACCAACAAGATGCTCACTGTTAGTTTGCTAGGGCTGCTGTAACAAAGAGACACAAACTGGGTGGTTCAGAAAAATAGAAATGTATTGTCTCAAAGTTATGGAGGCAGAAAGCCTGAAATCAAGATTCAGCAGGGCTATGTTCCCTCTGAAGTGCTAGGGAAGGATCTGTTCCAGATCTCTCCTAGCTTCTAGTTGCTTCAGGGTTTTCTTGGCTTGTAAATAGCTGTCTTTTCCCTATGTCTCATCCTGTGATGGTCTCCTGTGTCCATTTCTGTTTCTGTGTTCAAATTTTGCTCTTTTTTATAAGGACACCAGTCAGATTGGACTGGGGCTCACGCTAATGACCTCATTTGAACTTGATTACCACTTAAAGACCTTATTTCCAAATATGCCACATTCTAAGGTGTTGGGGCTTATATGTTAGAACACTAACATATGCTTTTAGGGGGACACAATTCAAATCTTAATGCTCACCAACCCGATTTTCTCTTCATAGGTATCCTGAAGACAACATTTTTAGACCCCCATTGCTGTCAAGTCAGGCCATCTGCCTTGTTCTGGCCAGGTGAATGTGGGTCGGACTGATACATGCTATCACTAGGCCTAGGCGTGAAGCCTCCTGGGTGATGTCCTTCACCTTTGCTCTTTGCTGGTTGGCTGCCTGAATGCAGAGGACACTGAGGAGGCCATGGAAGATCTCAGCAACACAAGATGGAGAATCCAGATGCCAGATCACCAGGGAAAGCCAGTTGCAGTTGGCAGAATCCATTTGGACTGTGATGTGAGTAAAAAACATAGGCTTGTTGAATGAAGGCATAATCAATAACATGTCCTTCTCTTAACTCAGCAGCTTCTATTGTGTCCCTTACTTTTGACTTGTTTCTCGTTGATCTCAGCGCCATAATATCTCATTTGAAAAACCCTTCTTTTGACCAACACCCTGCTTTGTTGAATTACATAGCATAGCAATATTTTATAGCAAATTAAGCACTTTCGTGAAAAATTCTCCCCTATTTTCCTATCAGTTGATATTATCAAAATAGTTTCACAATAAAGACAGTTCCATTTGTTTTATATGAAGCATAAGAGCAGTACTATGGTGTAATAGTGCTCATGCTTATTCACCAATTGATGCTATTTTATATATATATACATATATATATATGTAAGATTTTATCTTACAGGATCAATTTAAAAGATATTATACCTTACCAAATTTATTATAAGAAATCTGTCTTGGAAATATGACAACTATAATTTTTCTAAGTTTTAGATAAAATAAGGAGTACACACAGACACATACCCCCTACATATTTCTGGAATTTATCCTAATATAAAACATATTAACTTCAACATCTGCATTTTGTACAATGTACTGAGTCAATTCTAGATTGCAGAAGAAATATGTTTGTTGAATCTTGTCCCAAATTGTAGGAAACGAATGAAAAATAAGAATAAAGGAAAAAATAAAAATGAAAAGTATCAGAAAATAATTATACCATACAAAATTCTTGACAATCTGTTTCTTTAAAAATGGTTCTAAGTAGGTCACATTTTTCTTCATGTCATACAAAAGGCAAAACAGTTTCCATTTTTTAAACCTGTGATTTTACTTTTAAAGATCATTTTGCTTCATCTTTTCTATCTTTAAGGAGGGAATGATTTCTACTGGGCATGGTAATGAATTACTATTCTTTTTGAATAGCTGAAGGCAACTCAATTACTGCCATATGTAAAATGTTACCAGGTTGAGTAGCTACCCTGTTGTGGAGGGTGTGTATTTTTGTTGCAAGATATAGTATACTATAATAGAAAAAGCTCAACAGGTAAAACTTTCGCTGTGAGAAAGAATTTACATGGATGTTTTAAGGATTGAATATGGCATTAAAGATTGGAGGAGAATTAATCTTCCAGGAAGAGTAGTAGAAACATATTTCTTTGTAATATTTAAAAACCAGGCAAGGCAAAGCATTACAAAATCGGTATAAGAAGGTAACCTGATACACTCAGCGATCTGGAAGGTAAAGACTGAGAGACCTGTTTCAGCCTTCACTAAGTTTTACTGCTTATTATGCTTGTAAGAAAGGTGATGAGGAAAAACTACAGCTCTTAAAATATTTTTCAGTGTAAAAGTCTGCCTCTTAACAGTGCAGCTAGGTTGTAGAACCAATGTCTCATTGTATAGGAGTACATTTCTGATAATCATTAATGACACTTGCTTATATGACACACCATTTGCTGAAACATATACATCATTTTAGAGTATCATTTAAAAAAATATAGTTCAATGGAAAATCCTGCTAGTGATTTGTTCTAGTTTAAACGCACAGTGAACTGTTATGCCCCAGTACTTATATGTTTTTTGAGTCAAATTAAGACAGGTTGTTCTCTGTAAACTGATCAGGAGGTCAATCAAGCGATAATGTCAAGATCTATTGTTTCAGAGACCTTAAGTGGTCAGGACAGAATTCTTAACCAAATGTTCAGGTCTTGGCAGTTGCAGTTAACTAGAATAAATTTTGAACATTTATTAATTTGTTGGTAAATTGAGATAAGTATTAGAATAATGATCTCAAAGAGATTGTTTGGCTGCAGCAACTTAGAATATGGGGTTAAAAATGATTATTTGTAATGAGATACTTGTAATCTTAAATTATTATTATTATTATTTTTTTACCAGAAGCTACAAGCTTTGTTGTCAGGCACGTTTTAGTGGTAGAAAGTTATTGTTTGTGGTCCACACTGTCCAAGTCCTGCGATGATGGTTGATCCCGCCAAATAGGCTGATTGTCCTGCTTTCACTTTGAACTTTGTAGCCACTGAATAGAATGTAGAATACTGGAATAAAGCTCAATATACTTGATGGAATTTCAAAAGCAAATGAAGAACTGCCCATCCCTAATAAAGTTCTGAAACATCAAAAAAATGACATTTAAAAAATTTTTATAGTTTGAACATCAATACTCAAGGAGAACAAAGGTTCATTCTATAAAGCTTTTAGCTTATGGAGACTGAAATAATCTTTTATGAAGTCTTAGGGATGTCACTAGAATTAGCTAAAGTAAGCAAACAGCTGTCTCTAGGTATTCACAAAAACATGAAAACCATCAAACAGTTACTGAAGAATTTGAAAAGCTCTGCTTCCAGTCAAACCTTATTGAACTCTTCCATCTGCAAAAATCCTACATTCAGAGATCTCACTCTCTCTTCAATGCCTGTGATCCTTCCATTTCTCTCATGTCATTCTCAACCTGCCATTTGTCCTCATGGCCACAACCTCTCCACCTTCTCTTTGTTTAACACCTCCTTCCTGGCACTACTTTTTTTTTTTCTCTCTTCCTGTTCCTTGTGTTTTTACTGTCTTCACCTAAGCAGTTATTTCCTTACCATAGTTGAAAGCAGTCACTCTCTGTTTCTGATCTGGGTTCAAAAACTACCTGGGCGGGTGTGGAACATTGCTTACCTGTGCAGATTGATGTTATACGACCGTTACATCTTTCATTCTAAGCTGTGCCTTCATTACTTCTCACTATTACTTCTACTTGCCTTCAGTGGTCCTCTTTTCCATTCTTTTCTAAGACAGTGTGGCAGAGTAGAAGAGCATGGACATTGGTGATAAGCCTTGATTCACATCCCAACTCCAGCACTTATTATCTGGGTGATCTTGAGCAAATTATTAACTTCTTTGATCCTCAGTTTCTATATATGTAAAATGGGAATAATACTTCTTGTAAAGTTTTCTGTAAGGATTTAAAGTTTTCTGTAAGAATGTAGGGAAGATGATTTGGGGAATAGGTTGGTAATTAATGGTCACAATTGTATTTAAGCTGCCTGGTCTGGTGTCTTGACGAGTGTACTATGGTCCTTAAACTCTCTATCCTACCTACAAATACGTAATCATCCACAGATGATATTGCCTTCTACTTTATAGAGAAAATACAAGTTATCAAGTGAATACTTACTCAGCTTCTCTTCCCTCCACTTCTGTACATACTTATGATGTCACCTATTAATTCCTTCTCTCCTGTTTTAGAAGAATCTGTATTTCACATTCTTTCCAAATGTACTAGAGGCAGTAGAGCACAGTAAAGAGACAAGTCTTTGGTTCTCAACTGCCTGGGTTCTAATTTTCCCTTGACTTGTTTAACCTCTCTGTATTTCAGTTTCTCCATTTCTAGGGTGGATACAATGATGACATGTACCTCATAATGTTCTGAAATAGATTGCATTCATAAAAAATTAAAGCTATGAAGAGTACTGCCTGGTACACAGTATGACTTTCTGTTAGCCATTACTATTGCTGTGAGTTAGTATCACTTTCTGCTTTACTACCTTCCTCAAAATGTTCTCTGGCTATAAACATACTGTGGACATTTAGTCTCATCCATTGTGTAAATAGCATTGATTTTAGTGATGTGATTTACGATTGAAGTTTTTATTCGTATGGTGTCTAATAAGAGCACATTCATCATTTTTGAGACCTAGTAGTAGTATATATACAATATAATTTTCATTAAAAGATAAAATCTTAAGCTTTGCATATGACATGTTAAAACTGAATCAAGATCGTTTAACAATAGGAATGCTATTGAATTATCATCAAAAAAACTGTAAGGTTCTTGAAGTATGATGAAAAAAATCATTTTACACAGTTGGTAAGATAGAAGTGAAGGCAGAATCAATTCATGACTCCTGGTAGATTCTGAACAACTCAGAACTCACCATATCTGTAACCCTAAACTGTAAGCCAAAGCAGGTAAAACATTTCTGATGTAGGCAAGGAAGGGTAGATTTCGGAAATTTAAGCTGACATTATTTTTCATGATTAAAATTCTCCTCTGATTATTTTTATCTATTCCAATGTTGCCTAAGTAAATAGATACTAATGCATTACATATCACATTCTATTTGGAGTTAAGAGCTGCATGCCCATTGAAAAGTCTTCCTCAGTGACTAAAATTTACATTTCTGAGTTACTATTCCAGTAAGGTTACTGAGGTTTCCACTAACATTTTAAATATGAGGACTTTAAAGAACAATTGATGCTGCTATCAGAGGACTACCCAAACAATAATAATATATTATTTGGTTGCATATTATAATAGAGAATCAGAAAGAGATAATTGCTGTTTATAATGTCCATCTAATAATTTCTGCATAACACTTTATTTGTAATGGAGATCTACCTTAGCCAATTTTAGTATACCAGTATTAGTGCAACAAGAGATGGAATGTCACTTTCTAGTCCATAAAGGTGCTATTGCTGAATACAGAGCTCCTTTCACATCTAGTTAACAGTTTATATAATTGGCAGCATTACTTATGAACAACTGTTTTGCTGGGAGTCAAAATTACCCACAAATGTTATGTACTTTAGGATAAACAATTACAATAGTATTTGTTAAAAAGAATAGCTCTTTGAAACTATAAGGCCATCCAACATAATCTGAACCAAAAATCTTGGAATAAGCTTGTTTAGAGGTGAGCTATGAGTTCAGTATTTTGAGGTACAAAGTGAAGGGAGAAATTAATACATTTGTTTGCATTTTAAAATCCTTCTGTGTATAGAAAGTAGACAGTGCTTTTCCTGGTACGTAAACAAGTCAAGTATTATTGCAGCAAATGGAAAAAAAGCCAGGAGCTAGACCTCCATGCAAGTTCATATTCTGTTGTTGAGATCTGGTGCAGAGCATGCATTTTTGTTCTTAGGACAGTGGCTGGCGAATATAAGATACTCCACAAAATAAAAATAATTATTAAAAAAATTCAAACAACCAATTGTTGGATATCCAGCTTATTTTTACATTACAATTTAAAAATTAAGTGAAAGTGGTTAATAACCAAAGTGTATTTACATTTCTTCCAGGCTTTTCCCATACCAATAACTTAAAACTATAAGATAGAGAGCTAGAAAACAATATTCAGTGGCACATGGATATTACAAACACAATATTCAACAAGAGTAAAGTGTTTCTTTGAACCATACATATATGTCTTAAGACAACAGTTAAGGGGTTTGGCTCTAAAGTAAAGCTGAGAAGATAATTGAGGCTATACAGTTCAGTTAAAAGAAAATCTACAAACAAAACAGGCAGTTGACTAGTTGGCAAAATGGATTCAAGGTCCAACATTTTCATAGACTAGCTTTGTGTGCTTGAACCACTTGGGGTATCTGTGCTTCACTTTTCCTATTCCCCAGTGAGGGAAGTTGACTAGATCAAGAGACGTCATTGTTTTTGTGGAATAGAATTGTTTTTTATTTTCCTGGAGCTTGAGTTGGTGATAGTTATTGTGAACACTGGGAGGTAAGGAGACAGAAAAATTTATGGAAAGTAGAAATCCATGTATCTGGGAATAGAGCCAATATTGGGTTTTATCGAGTACAGTCTCTTTACCTTGGAAATGAAGATAGGTAGGTGGAAAAATCCTATGGATAAGTAGAATGGTGGGAGAAATTTCTGCTGTAAGATCAACAGCCAAAGACCATCAGACAAAATGAAGACAAACTTTAAAATAAAGCTCATTGTAAGTTTGGAGCTCATCAAAATAATTAACATCTAAATTATTTTAAAATGCCTTTGTTAAATACTGTAATTACATTTTAAAATTGGACATGGAACTCTTTATGGAAAGAATGTCTAAAAAACTTTTATTTAGAAAATTATATTTTATAATTAAAAACTGGTGAGAAATGTACTGTAATTCTCTTAATCATCTTTTAATGAGTATCAAATGGTACTATAAAGTGAAAAATAAATTTGAGTATATTTAAAATAATTAAAATAATTAACTTAGTGGTCAGAGTAATTACAATTTATTATATACATTTGGACAATCTTACTTTATTACTCTTTATTGATGGTGAATATGAATCACTGTAAAAGTGACAACTTCTCTTTTATCTTACTTAAATTTTATTATTTCAAGTTTATAAAAACAACTTTGAGTGCTATGTATCATTATATCCATTTTATAATGAATAAACTGGTGCTCAGAAAAATTATTTGTCCAAGGTAAATCACTTAGTAAGAATTCATATTCAGATCTCTTTGACACAGAAATCTGTGCTTTTAACTGCCATAGACTCTACTTCTTACTTACATAGTTAGTTCACAAATATTTATTGAGCACCTATAGTATTTGAAACAACTTTTTAGGCACCAGATCTATAGGGGTGAATAAAACACACAAAAAAACCTGGCCCTCTTGGAACGTGCAAGGTAGAGAGTGGGAGACAGAAATAAAACTAAGTGAGTAAATTATGCACTATGTTAAATTATAATGCTGCCAAAGAGAAATAAACCAGGGGAAGAGGTTGAGGGTATTCAGGAGGATGACTGCAATTTTAAATAGGATGCTTAGGGAAGAAAACACTCTGAGAAGATAATTTATGAATTAAAACCCAGAGGAGCTGAAGGAAACTTGCTATGGGGTTACTCAGCAAATGAGGATTCCAGGAAAGGAAATAGCAATTGTGAAGGCTCTGAAATGGGAGAATGCCTAGCAAATTCAAGGCACATCAAGGAGACCAGTGTGACTATAGCAAAGTAAGTAAGTGGGATTGTAGAAGATAAGATCACAAAGGCACAGGGAGCCAAACAGCATAGGACCTTGTAGCTGTTGCAATTACTTAGACTTTTCTCTGTGTGAGATAAAGGGCTACTGGAGGATTTTGAGAATAGTGCCATGATCTGACTTACATTTTATCAGTTTGAGAGAAGCCTAAAGAGGAGAAAGGGTGGAAGGAGAGAAACCACTGAGGAGACTATTGGCAGTAATTCAGGGCCTTGGAATATGACTAGTGGGGGAAATATAGATTCTAGATATATCAGGAAGGTAGAGACAATGGTATTTGCTTTGGATTCAATGTGAGTTGTGAGAGAAAACTTTGTAGAGGGTTTTCTCTGAACAGCTACAAGTATGGAGTTGCCCTTAATTGATATGGGAAGATCCGGTTTGGAGAGAGAATAAAAGATGAGGAGCTCAGTTCTGAACATGGTAAGTTGAAGTGTCTGTTAGATATCCAAGTGGAGGTATGATGCGTAATTGGGCCTGGGGTTCAGGGGAGACGTTCAGGCTATGTCAGGAAACATCAGTTATAAGAGGGACTGGATGAAGGGGAATTAGTGAAGACACGAAAAGGTATACAAGGATTCAGCCTTTGGGTATTTCAACGTTCAAAGGTTGTTGGAGAGATTAAGAGGAAGCTTCAAAAGAGAATTAAGAAGTGTGGCCAAAAAGGAGGATAACTGGGATATTAGCGACCTGGAAGCAAAGAAAATGTTTACAGGCAGAGAGAGTGACCAGTTGTGTTGAAAGCTGCTGTGGTATCAAGTAACACAGGAACTGAAAAGTGGCCGCTGGATTTGCCAACATGAATGTCACTGGTGACCTCAGCAAGAACAGTTTCAGTAACATGGTGGGAGAAAATCTTGAATAGAGTGGATTTAAGAGAGAATTTGCAAAGACAATCTTTTGAGGAGTTTTCCTCTAAAGGGAAGGAGGTGTATGGAGTGCTTAAAAGAGTGGGGGAAATGCATAATGAGATCGTGAGAAAGTTTTTCTTTTAGATGGGAGAATAACATTATTATACATTGATGGAACAATTCAAAAGAGGGGGAGAAACTGATGATGGAGGAGAGTGAATCAGGGATCTTGTGTTGGAGAGAGTAGATTAGATTAGAAAGCAAATGGAGAGGCTGGTGTTTACTAAGAACAAAAGATGAACAAAGAGTTCATCCATTTTAACCAGAGGGAAGACAGATTAGACTCAGCTATCTGGGGGATGAAGTGGTGATGGTTTGTGGATGTTTTCTTCTACAGTTCTCAGTCATTGGCTTACAGTGAGATGTTGGCATGTAATGTTACATTAAATTATATAATATTCAGATTAGGTAGGTAAATCTCATGTATCTTGAATTGGACACTTTATTTAAAATTTAAAATTAAAGACTAGAATGTGGCATAAACTGAGAATAAAGCCTCCTGAAAATTGTAGCAGATTCAGATGTCTGTTAAATAGTTCTTTTTTATTTCTATAATAAAAATTTATGATTATTCATGGAAAAAGCTATTGTTCCCTTATAGGTCTTTTTTCTTCAGAAACAGGAGATACAGGAGATAGTAATCATCACTATCAACCTTATCTTTGAAGACCAAGGACAGCAATAAATATGATGTTCTTTATGTGAGGGTTAAAATCATCGTAGGGTGAATGAATAATTTCTGTTTTATGGTAGAATAAGTGACTTTTCAGTGACAAGAGTCTGTGGGAGAAAGAATAAAATTCACATTTGTATATTAAAATTCTGGATTCCAAGTATCTGATAACATTTCTTGTCAAACTATTCTAATATCCCTTATTGCTTTAGGGAATGTTTAAATGAAATCCTAACAAAAAATAAAGAAAATAAGCTTTTCTCTTTCTCTACTTTGTGCCAAAAGGACAAAGGTTTATATTGTACCTTTCTGTTAGCAGGTACCAAAAGAATTTGTAATGTGGGATCTATCCAAGAGGAATATTACCCAAGTTTGCTTTAAAAAAGTAATTTAAAAATAGTGTACATTTAAGCTACATTTAGAATGTTCTGCAAGCTTAAAAGGATGTTTGGAGTCAGGTTTTAAAAACAGTGGGATTTAGTGTAATAGGTTTGGCAACAAAATCAGTGCAGTTCATACAACTGATGAATTGATGCAGACCCAGCTGACTAACACACACCATGTGTTTGCTTTGGCAGAGAATTTGGAAAAATAATTCGGAGAAAAAATCATATTATTCAACAGATTTTACTTCTGTTGTTTTGTGGGATTTAAAAAAAAAATTCTAATCAGACTTGCAAAGGTAGGGTTTGCAAAGATCTTCCCATTGATTGGAACCAGATTTGGTCCTTTTGTAGAAAAAAACAAGATGAAAGAAGATAATTCTACTTATTTCATATGTTTCTCTTAATTACCCACTGCTCAGAAATAGAGTTGTGACTAATCATTTCTTAGTCGATACCATGTTTATGAATTTATGCTGTCTAAAAACAATGCTGTAAAATGCCCCTTATCAACACTTCTAATATAATCCTGGCATATAGAATCTTCTATTTAAACTTCAGAGGCCAAAAACAACAATGTGTTTTGCAGTAATGATTAGTGTGCTGTTCTGAGATTTTGTTGTTAATTCATTGATTTGCTTTTTTGTTACTGTTCAGACATAAGATTAATGCTTGTTTCTTATGTAGATTATTTGAATATTGTTACAAGATTTCGGAAGAGTTTGTCGGCTTGTTAGAGTGTTGGAATTCTCACTGTTTAGTAAAATCCAGAAATATTAATGATGGGATGAACCCAAAGCTGGAAAGAGCTCTGATTCTATTTTATGGGGTTGAAAGTTGCTTCATAGGCTCTTCTGACCATTATAAGACAGATATGTTGAATATGCTCCTAAATTGGCTTCAGGAGCTAGACACAATATTTTCCATTATAGATTAGCCTGACTTTCTGTGCCATGTTGCTAAACCATGTAATTCAGGAGATAATGGGGTATTTTCCTCAAAGAAGTATGAACAATTCTTAAAGCTGGGGGCAGTTCAGTACAGCATATATAAATGTGCAATGCTATTACATAGGGAAGAGCTGTAGACTGATGAAACAGGCAACTGATTTTCTAAAATAAAAACAAATGTTATTTGAAGATTTACTCCACCTCTATTTTTTGGTATCCTTGGACAAGTTATTAACCACTATGAAACTTGGCTGGATTTGTATAAAAATGGGGATACTGATACTTACCTAATTCCCAAGGTTGTTATAAAGATAAAATAAACTATGTACTATGTATTACACTTGGTACATGAGACCCTTCATTCCTCCCACTAGACTGTAAGCTTTAGAGTAGGACTGTGAGAATCCTTACACAATCATAAGCACATTCCCCAAGGTGCTGAGGGAGTATCTAGGGGAGGAGAACCTATGGAAGAGGTGCCTTTTATCCACTCCGTACTACTTTCTGAGATTGGATTTGTTATCTCTATTTTTACTAACAAGAAAACAGAGGATTAGAGAGTTAAATCCAAGGTGATATAGCTAGCAATATGAGAAGAAACTGGAATTCACAACAGGATGATCTGCCTTCAAAAAGCATGCCTTTTTCTGGAGCTTTCTCATAGCAGTGGAAAGGGAGGACTAACTTTTTCTGAAGTTATAAATATATACTACATGTTTTCAAGAGGAATTCTCTCATTTAACTTTCAGAACAACACTATGAGAAAGACATTATCTTTTCCATTTTACTAGGAGAAGAAACTCATACCAGAGATCACACAAACCATACAACTTTCTTAAAACCATACAACTACTAATTTAGCAAGCAGTGATTCAAATCCAAAAAAAAAAAGTCCAGTTCAACTCCAAAAACAAAAGTGCAGTTCCAAACTCATGCTTTTTCTAATACAACATGCTGCCTGGAGGTACAAGATCAGTAAGAGTGAGAGGTCAACACATGGAGATAAATATTTGGGGAATGTGATTGGAATGTATGCTGAGGAAGAGGGTGGGAGCAGAGATGAGAATCCAAGACTGAGCTTTTGGTGTAGGGGCAGGGAGCTCCACTTGTATTTCATCTTCTTCCAGACTTTTAGACTTCTACTGCAGTGCTGAACTACTTTCTGTTTCCTAAACTTTCCATGCTGTTCTATGCTTCTGTACATTTGAGTGTATATTTTCCTCTATTCAGAATAGGCTCTTTTTTTTTCCTTTGGAAACTCTTTTTTTTTTTTTTGGAAAATGTCTCTTTAACTTCAAAAATTCAGTTCAAAATGTATTTATTTTGTAAATCTTTTGCTGATCCAACCAATGTTGAATTGGACGCTCTTCTTTTGAGACCCTTCAGTCCAATAGTGTCTCAGATACTTACCTCAGAAGCATCATTTCTATGACTCTGGAAGCATAAAATAAATTGCTGAGAACTGATGGTACTGAAGATTTTCCAATTCTATATTTTAGTGTGGATTTGATAATCCTGCAAGATTATTCTAAATATATAAACTTAGATTTCAAGACAAGAGAAAACTAAAAACTTTACAAACACATATACACACTAGCACATATACACACAGGCACATACATACACAGGCAAGATCTTACATAGAGTTCCCAGAGATCCCCACCATTGTCCCCAACCACACTGTCTCTGCCCTCAACATACCTACCTGGTATCTCTCACCATGCTTTGTACATAATAAGCATCATAATGAACAAGTGAAGTTCAGAGGAATTAGCACAATTATGTAAATTAAGAAGTATGACCAAGATTAGAATGAACTAGATCCTTGTGGTATGTTGGTCTTTGCTGGGAAACAGTGATTCTGTCACATTAATTTCCGAGACCAACATCCTGTTTCCAAGGCATATCTGTCAACACCTTCACTATTATCTTTTTTTTTTAAAGAATTACTATTGTATTGCAAATATTTTCTTTTGGCTGTAAAATTTTGATTCAGCAGTAAAGTTAGATTTACTGACTGGAAAGAGCAAGGACTGTTTACATTTTCCTCTACTCCGTTCCAAGTCTATAGTGTGTGGTAGAGTAGATCAGTTGTTTTTCAAATACCATTATTTTTCTAATCACACATTCATTGAGTCATGAATTTTGCAAGTAGATTTATCACCAGTGCAAAATATAGTAATAAATTCATTAACAATTATTTTATTTTCTCCTCCATTCACTGAATTTCCCATGTGTACAGTCAGGATCTATTAAATAAAAGAAGAAGAAAGACTTATTAGGGTCAGCAAAGCAAAGCATGAAATGCCGAGTGAGCAAACAACTGGTAAATCTACAGTAGTCAGGCAAAATTAAAGGCTTATTTGGCTTTGCTCATTGTCCTTCCTCTCAGATATTTACTGGCCCCTTACTTTTCTTTGGGCTGTATTGATCAAGGATAAAAGTGAAGCAGAGATCTATGGTTTGATTTAATCACTGAAAATAAAAATATTTGTCTTTGAAATATAAGTTGGGTCATGGTCTCATAGTTTTGTGGACTAGTGCTAATGCTGAAAATTCAAGACTATTGCTTTTGTGATTCTTGGTCAATGGTCCATGCTTGGCTTGGGCACTAAAGTCCTAAAAAGTGGGCTCATTAAGTAACAAATAGCTCTAAGTTGGATGAACAGAACAGTTTCAAAATGTGTCTTTGGTCTGGCATTTCTGCTTTATTTGTTAAACCTACAAAATGTAGATTTTTATCTGTAACTTCTGTTCATTCACTTGTGGCTACTTTAGGAAGTAGTTTTTCTTTCCTTTACTTCCTCAGTGAGAACTGCAAGATCATTGTTGGTGTAACTTGGCCACTGCTTAACAGAAGCAGCTTGTTTATATTACTTCCTGTATTTTTTTTTAAGACCAGCATTTATTATCCTTTAAGAATTCCTTAACAGCCTTCTTACTTAAAGATTTTTTTTTTTCCTAGAGGAATAAGTCATGGACTCTATTAGGCTAATAATTTCTTACCCATGAGGACATAATGAATTTATTCTCCACTCAACAGCCTTTGGAGAAAATTACACAACATTTAGAAGAGGGGAAAATGAGGATGTAAGAAATCTTTTCTAGGAGGCTACACTTCCCAGATTCTTGCCTTTAAGAAAATCCATTCGGATACTCTTAAATAATATTGCAAGTGATATATTGAGCTCTCTCTACTTGACTCTACCTACTCTTTTAGGAATGAGAGGTATTAACAATTCTATTTTGGCTGAGTAAAGAAATGTTAATGACTTGTCTAGTAGTTGAATTTAAGCATACTAGCTTGTGACTGTGTTGCCAAAACAAATGAAAATTCATTGCCTGCTATTGGAACCAATTTAGTTAGCTAACACTTCATTTTTTGAGCATCATCAGGACAATGAGTTATTCCACTTAAGTGAATTTTCCACATAAATGCTTCAGTTATCTTTTTAAAACAGAAATCAAGTCATATTGGTTTCTTATTGAAATCCTTCAGTGACTTCCCAGTGTCTAAAGAATAACACTTTGCTTTATAATCTACCAAGTTAATTTCATTTCCTTTTGATTCCCCTACACCTATGATCTACTTTAATTTGCTCACCATTCTCTAGACCTATCATGCTCTTTTAATTCTTTGATTCCAAGATGATGTTCCATGTGTTCATGATTTCTCATCATTTTGTTAGATCTCTTTTCTGTTTCCAGAGCCAAAATACATGTTTCGAATATGGAAGCCATATTGTATGGCCACTTTTTAATTTCTATGTTACCTTCCCTCACTAACCCAGGAGCTAATAGTGGTCAGGGAGCATGCCCCTCTCCACTTTTAATTTTTAATTTTCATGTCTTTAGAGTCTCAATTTGTTCCTGACAAACGGTGATATTATATATTATATTCTTCTGGAGACTCTGAGGGAGAATCTGTTCATGCCTCTTCTAGCTTCTTGTGCCTCCCAACAATCCTTGGAATGCCTTAGTTTGTAACCATGTCACTATAGTTTGTGCCACCATCTTTACATTACCTTCCCCTATGTGCATCTGTTTCAAAACTCCTCCTACCTTTCTCTTATAAGGAAATACATGTGATTGTGTTTAGGGCTCACCTGAATAATATAGAAGTTCCTCCTTTGAGCATACTTAACTGAATCACGTCTTTTGCCACAGGTTTTAGACATTAGAACATGGAAGCATCTTTGAGAGCCATTAGTCTATCACAGATACTTAATGTATTTTAAACTGAATTCCCCATTCAGATGATAAAACTTTCAAAATAAAAAGCATACTCGAGTAAAATATTACTGAAGCATATCATACTTAACTGCTTCCTTTATTAGAGTATGGTATTTAGACCATATTTTCTTATTTTCTTGATACCTATGTTTTTCTGATTTTCAAAATTAAACTACCTTTCAGTCATGGATTAATTTTGGGCTTTAGAAGTGCTTAGGAAAGCTCTTTCACTGCTCTAAATATGTTCAGTCTGCAATAGTTATTAAGTACCTGTGTAATGTAATGTAGAGCTATACATGCAAATAAGATACAGTTCTTTTTTCAAAGAAATTACTGATTAATGTGGAAAACAGACATGGAAGCAGAACTATATCAACAAAATATGCAACTGTTGTGTGGCTAAAGGGTTAACAAAACCTTGCATCTTTATGTGTGAGAAGTTGACATTTGGTAAACTTTTTATCTCTGTTCCCCTGGTAAAAGTAACATATCAACTATATTTTTGACAACATTGGTTATGGTAAAAATGACCTTTGATTAGCAAATTGCACCTAGACTTGGAAGAAGCGTGCATTAGCTATATTAAGAATAAATTAACGGTAAATAACTGAAGATGGTGCCGTAACAGGATCGCCAGGCGGTGCTCAGGGCTAGGCTGGGGTTGGAGATGAGAATTCATGGTCGATCTAAGTTATACAGTCATCTGATTTTTCTCCAGCCAAGCCTGGTCATCTGAGTGCAGGAACAGACCAGATGAGTTTGTAGTATTCTTCCAGGTTAGAATTTTGCCTGGTTAGTTTCAGTGGAATAATTTGGGTACTAGGGATTTGGAGATGCTGGCTGGAGAGGTTCTGGTGATAAACCATGGACTCTAGGGAATGAAAAGTGGATAGAAATGGATTGATAGATTGGAAAAGAATGGAGGCCTGAAAGTCTTTTGTCCTCAGTGGTAGAAGAGGTGTTGTCAGAAAGGGCATGAGAAACTGAAAGGAAAGGAAGTAGTGATTGAAGAAGAGTTGTTTGAAAGAAATCAAACATGAAACAATTCCCTGTGGTGACATGGATGTTCATTGGGAGGGAGGGGGTGACGGAAGTATAGAGTAGGTTGAATGTAGCTGAAGCTAAGAGGTTCAGAAATTATAATGCTATTGTGTGGATGGATAATATGTCTTGATGTTGAGATGACTCAAGATGACAAAAGAATTTTGAGTGGAGATAAGACTAGGAGTCAAACTGCAAATTTTCAAAGAATTGGAGGAGTTACTCAGAGGTCAGCAGATGATAGCAGCCAAGAGGAAAGAGGCTCAAAGAACAATGTAGAGGTGGAAGAGAACTGAAGGGCTGGGAGAGAAACAGTGCTGGTAGATAAAATTGTTTATTGTTTAATCAGTTTTATTAAAAGTTAAAAATTAGTGGTTACCTTCTCAAGGTGAAGTTCTTAGTTTGTGGGAGGAAGTAGTTAAGTCAAACACTCACTGATTTTATAGCTAAAATCTAATTATTTATCCATGTTTTATTAACAATATAACCTGAGTTTGAGATTTTGCTTTTTTCTCCTCTACTTCTCTAGTCTTTTCAGCTAGGAAAAGTCAAGGCCAAGAATCACATATCTGTGACTTGGGCTGTTCTATTCCAATGTTCTAACTCAGGGACTCACAAGCACTTGTCTCCTGTTGACGTGTTTATAGTCTTACAATTTAGAAGAGCAGTAATAACTTCTAGGTCCAACATTTCCAGCACTTTCAACTTTGATGGTTTAGAACATTTAGTTTAGGCTTAAGGACATTTTCACACTTGCAGAGAAATTCTCTTCCTTACACATCATTAAAGAGAGTTTTCTTTGATGTGAGTTAATTTTTCCTAATAATTTCATTATAATCTTGGCACCCTAAATTTATGACTAAAATTATGATAAAATGAAATCTGTGGCATGTTAATATTTTCAGTAGACCTACTTACTTTTGTCTCCTGTATGCCTTACATTGACTTTCTCACTTTAGGTATATTAAGAATAAATGATAAATGTAATACTGAGATTATAAAATACTTTTAAACCTATCAAGAGTTTTTTCAAGAAACAGTCTTGAAGGTAAAGATCATATTTCTTTTATTAATTATAAAACTCCTGCCTCCAGTTTCACTGAGAAATAATTGACAAGTGTAATTGTTTATGTAAAGTATAAAGATTTTTTTTCCAGTTGAATATGTGGTTGAATTTTCTTTTTTTTTAACATTTTTTATTGATTTATAATCATTTTACAATGTTGTGTCAAATTCCAGTGTAGAGCACAATTTTTCAGTTATACATGAACATATATAATATTATTCATTGTCACATTTTATTTTCTGTGAGTTACCATAAGATCTTGTGTATATTTCCCTGTGCTATACAGTATAATCTTGTTTATCTATTCTACAATTTTGAAATCCCATCTATCCCTTCCCACTCTCTGCCCTCTTGGCAACCACAAGTTTGTATTCTATGTCTATGAGTCTGTTTCTGTTTTGTATTTATGCTTTGTTTGTTAGTTTTTGTTTTTGTTTTTAGATTCCACATATGAGCGATCTCATACGGTATTTTTCTTTCTCTTTCTGGCTTACTTCACTTAGAATGACATTCTCCAGGAGCGTTCATTTTGCTGCAAATGGCATTATGTTGTTGGTTTTTATGGCTGAGTAGTATTCCATTGTATAAATATACCACATCTTATTTATCCAGTCATCCATTGATGGACATTTAGGCTGTTTCCATGTCTTGGCTATTGTAAACAGTGCTGCTATGAACATTGGGGTGCAGGTGTCATCCTGAAGTAGAGTTCCTTCTGGATATATGCCCAGGAGCGGGATTCCTGGGTCATATGGTAAGTCTGTTCCTCGTCTTTTGAGGAATCTCCACACTGTCTTCCACAGTGGCTGCACCAAACTGCATTCCCACCAGCAGTATAGGAGCGTTCCCCTTTCTCCACAGCCTCTCCAGCATTTGTCATTTGTGGATTTTTGAATGATGGCCATTTTTGAGTGATGGCCACTGGTGTGAGGTGATACCTCATTGAAAGTAATTATGATTTATATACATGTACATTTTGGGATGATTAGTAAAATCAAGACAATTAACATATCCATCATTTCATGTAGTTAACTATTTTTTTGTGATGAGAATGCATAAAATCGATCGTTAACAACTTTCAAGTATGCAATATTATTATCTATATTGTTATAGATAATGTATTATCTATTTACTATAATATATTAACTATAGTCACCAGTGGGTTATAATTAGATTCTCAGAACTTATTCTTCTTGTAATTGAAAGTTTGTACCCTGTGACTTACATCTCTCTATTTCCCCTTGCTCCCAGCTCCCGGCAACTACCATTCTATTCTATTTCTATGAAATTTTTTTCTTTTTATATTCCACATACAAGTAATACCATACAGTATCTTTCTTTTTTTGTACAACTTACTTCATTTAACATAATGCCTTCCAGTTTCATCCATGTTGTCACAAATGGCAGGATTTCCTTCTTTTTTATGGCTAATATTCCATTGTTTATGTACACTACGTTTTTAATCCATTCATCCATCAAAGGAGTTTTAGGTTGTTTAACCATATGTTGTCTGTTGTGAGTCATACTGCAATGCACATGGGAGTGCAACTATCTCTTTGAGGTACTTATTTCATTTCCTTTGGATATATACCCAAGAGTGGAATTGCTGGAATATTTGGTAGTTCTAGTTTTAATTTTTTGAGGAACTGTCATACTACTGTTTTCTATATAGTGGCTATGCCAATTTACATCCCCACCAACAGTGTATAAGAGTTGCCTTTTCTCCACATCCTTGCCAATGTTTATTCTATATATACATATATTATTCACTAAAGCAATCCAAAAAAGAATTAAAACCTGTCTTGTCTTTGCACTTTTAGATTTAGAAAAAAACAGAGGCAACTCTGACAATAGCCCTTGAAATGGCTTACAGAAATAATTTTTCATATATGATAAGTTTTAAAATGAAATATTTACATTTGTGATGTTTAAAGCAGCCTAGAATAGGAAGTCTCTTTAATTCTACTAAAATTTTGTAAACAAAATATATTTAATTTTTAAGTTCCTTTCCACATTGTATTAATGTATTTAATTAAAATAATTTCAATTTTTTTTAGGCAACAAATCATAGCTGAGGAAATTGACCACATTTCTCTTCATTTTTACACTCTTATGAATTTTTCTATGCAGGCATGATTATTAAACATGAAGAAGTTCAAGTTACTTGAATGAAAAATTATCTTTTCTCATTTCTTATCAATTTTATGAAGTTAAAATGAGAATTATTCTTTATTCCACACAAATTTTGAAGATAAGCCATTATTGCTCTTGCTACCTCAGACCTAGAAAAAGTTTATTATGATCAAAACTTTAAATTAAAGCAAGAGAATACAGTGACTCATAAGTAGATAAAAATGATGTCCCTTAGCTTATTCTTAAAAGTTATTCTTAGAAATTTATTGGAATTACATATACACATTTATGCCTTTCTTTTAATTAGTGATGTTATCAGCATTAACTATAACTTTTATTATGGAAATGACTGCAGTATAATATGGCAAATGATATTACCTTTTTACAAGAAATGATTGCAGGATTTGAATATAACAGACTCTGAGATGACTCACCAGAGTGGAAATGCATAAAGATGATATTCTCCCCAATAATGCAGTGCCTTAAAGCAGCGCTCCTAAGAGCTCACAAGTGTAGCTATCTAGTGCCTCGGGATTGAGCAAGAAAAGGGTAGTATTTTGGATTTCAAACCAGTTTGAATCTAATTGAACTGAGTTGTTTAATAGACGCAGCGCTCGCTCCCCCCTCCCCCCCCCCCCCCTCCCCCCCCCCCCCCCCCCCCCCCCCCCCCCCCCCCCCCCCTGATATTAGGCTGGCTTGTCATTTCACTTCTAACTCCTGGGCAAAGATTGCAGCAGTTTGGCTTGTGCAGAAAGCACATGTTTTTTCGTTGTTGACATTTCACTTGGTCATTTTCTATCTCTTTGAAAAAAGTGAACTCCCATCTTTGTTCTTTATCTCTTCTCTCTCTCAGTTTCTGCCTTCCTCTGTCTCTATCCTCTGGAAATGCTTTCATCAACAAGTGCAGCCCTGCCCAGCTAGCCAGCTAATTCTAATCTGAGCAAGAAGTGCATTTAAAGCTTCTAAATTCACCAAGTTTGGAATTATGCCTGCTATTATCTGGGGCTGCAAGCTGAGCTGCAGACTTTGCCCCAGAGGGAGACATTATCTTTATTATTCTGGTCAGGAGACAAATCTGCCCCTGCCCCAGAGACACTAACTTCCTGTGTGCTCAGTAAATTGAATGGAGCTTTTTCTTACAGATGGATTTAATTCATACAACTGATTTTCTACTTAGATTTTCCTGTATAGGCTGAATTTCTGCCCCAAGCATAGTCTCCTTGACTTGGGCCCTTATATCTTACGTAATTTTGCTTATCTCCTTCACTAAGATGCTGGTCTTTTCCTTGCTCCCAATCATTGCTGCCTTTTGTCCCATTGCAAGTGGGCTAATGACATGGACACCAGGCCCCAAAGACCTGCATTTGGATCCGATTTAGATATGAATGTTTGCAAACATGCACCAAGCACAACTTCATCACCCTCTTTGGGCTTTTGTCAGACTGTTCAGTAGACCTCACATCTATTTCATTTACATTTTTTTCCTCAGGTACCATTGTTGGGAGGCAATTCTCCCTGGCATTTCTATGTGACTGTGACAGCTTTTGTCCCAGCCTATCTTTTAAAGGATGTTTGTATATCAAACAGTCTTAGAAGATAGAGATAGGGTCTCTAGATACCCTATAAAGGTAGAGGATAGATTTGTTTCTGGAACAGGATAGTAAAAATATTATCTCCCTCTTGGACAAAGAATGATGACACTGTTAACTGGCATCATGCTTTATAAGACTGCGAGTTTTCCTAAACTTGAGATTCATAAGCTGTAACCAAACTCACTGTGTGCCCACCCACCTGGGCCTCTCTCCATAGCCCTGTGGTGTTCGGGGGTAGGGGGAAAACTGATTTAAACATAAAACTCATGCTGCTTGCTGTGTTACAAATGAAAAAAGCCCTTTGTCTCTGACCCAGGAGTGTCATGTCTTCTACTAGCACGTATGAAACTGAGACAGGTAAAATCTCAGAACGTTTTGCAACTATTCCCCCATTTTTTTTGTGAGGAGGGGAAAATGCATACCTTAGAGTAAACTGTACTAGAATTCCAATTCAGTCATTTACCTGCTTTGTGATCTCATACAGATTGAAAAGCTCTGTCTCAGTTTCTTCATTCATAACATGAGCTAACATTGTTGAGGATTAGAAAATGCATGTATATAGGCCAGCTTTGCATATTTCATGGATCATTGAGATAAGGATTGTAGCCAAGGCATCTGGTTCTCAAAGCCAGGTTCTTTCCGCTGTGTGTGCCACATGGATCTGATAGGAAATACCATTTGATACATTGACTAGCCCTCTCTTTCTCTTGTTTCATTAATTTCAGGCATAACTATTAAAAAAACTATAAACTTCAATGTCTCTAGTTAATTTTTTATGAGATATTTTCAGAGAACAGGAGGTATCTATATTATTTTGAAAGTATTGGTTGAATTGAGGATCTTGCTTCCTGGAAAATGACATTTTGCATACATCACACATTTCCCCTCAAAATATAAAGATCTATACTGCTTTAAAAACTTCACTTCTTCCTCTTCTGTTGTATTACAGATGGAATCCAAATGGATTTTGCATTTAAGTTTTACTGGTTGAAATTCTCAAAGTACTGTTTGGCTCTTGCCAAAACATTCCCACTATGCAATCATTCACTTAGCCTTAAAACCTTCTTCAAATCTAACAAAGCTAACCAGATACATTGTGTGACTAATTGAGCCTCTTAAAATGTAGGAATGTTTCCAGAGAAAATTGTTTTGCATGTTCAGGAAGTCATGTAATCTAAAAGAATATGAAAAAGAGTATGTATGTATAACTGAATCACTGTGCTGTACATCAGAAAGTAACATAACATTGTAAATCAACTATTCTTCAATAAAAAAGTTATGTGTTCCATATAGTTGTATATTATTAGTATGATACCATTTTAGAGACATGAAAAAGTTAATTACATTATTTATTTTATGTTAAGGCATACCATGTCTGCAAAGAAGATCAAATTAAAAATGTTTATATCATGTATTTTATTTAACTTGGATCTCCTTTGAATCTTTAGTTAGTACCCTCCCTGCATCTGAGTCTTCTCTTTCAATGAAAATTATGAGCACAACACTTGCCTTCCCTTAAATTATTAAACTCCTTTCTTTATTCAAGGAATTTTTGAAATCTTATTTCTTGTCTGGCTATAACTTGCGAAAGTAAGTATTTCCTTAGATTTTTCTCTGACTAAATATGCAGTTTCTTATGATTACTGTAACAATTCTACCATTTGCATTTGTATATGAAGAATACTGATGTATTTGTCTGTCAATTCAGGTAATGATCCTGGCTCAATAATTTGCATAATGATTAGTTCCATTATATCACTACTCTGTTGAATTTAATTATTCCTAAGTGGCTGAAATAATGTTCACTTAATTTCATCTTTTTATGTATTTATTGGCAAACTGCTTGCTCCAAAACAGAATTAATGTTATCTATAAAGATACATATGCTATAATTAAATATGAAATAGATAATAAATAAGGAAATTGGAGCAAAGAGAAAAGAGCCATATATTTGGCTATAAGATTTGAAGTGAACAAAGTACATTGAGCATGAGGGTTCAGGTTCAATTTAATCTCCATGAGATAATAAAAATGTGTATTTTCTCCTCATTACAAAAAGAAATTTTTCTTTTCAAATGTAAACTCTACAATGTAATTAACAATGTTATCAGCCAAATCTTTATGGCAGCTGTCTTAGTCTGCCCTGGATGCCATGACAAAATGCAACACACTGAGTGACCTAAAAACAAGTCTATCTCTCACAGTTACAGAGGCTGGGAAGTCCAAGGTGAAGGTGCTGACTCAGTTCCTGTGGAGGATTCTCTTCCCAGCTTTCAGAGAGCTGCTTTCTTGCTGTGTCTTCCCTTAGAGAGAGCTCTGGTATCTTTTCCTTTTCTTTTAGGATCACTGGCCCTATTGGATTAGGGCTGTACCCTAATGACCTCGTTTAACCTTTATCACCTTCTTATAGGCTCTGTCTATAGATGTATTCACACTGGGGGTTAGGCTTCAACATACACATTTTGGGGGGGAGCACAAACATTCAGTACATAACAGCTGTAGCAATATTTCATAGGGTTGTTTCTTACAAAAATCCTTAAGTATAGGCCAATGGCACTATACCAAGTACATTTAGGTAAATATACAACTGGTGTTCATTTTGATAATAGCCATATCTAAATTTGGAAACAATGTAAATATTTACTAGTAGGGTATTAAATAAGGAAATTTTGATACTTCATATGATAAATTTTATGTAAATATTAAAACTCTGTCTTCAAAGAATCCTTAATTAGGTGGATAAATAATCATGAAATGAATGTTAGTGAAAGAATGAGGGTACAATCTGTTTCTGTCTTCCATATCCCAATTGTTGTCATGTGTCTATAGAGGAAATGCAAGAAGAAAAGATTAACAATGGTTAACTCCGGGAAGAGAAATTTGAAGTGATTTTATTTTTTTTATATTTAAAAAGTTTCCACTTACAGTAATTATACATAACGTTTATATGACCAGTGATGGAAAATAGTAGATGTAGAAAAAAAATCATCTGACTTCTGACCATGAAAGAAATACAACTACTGGCATAACATTTAAGGCTCCATGACCTATTTCAAATCCTCCTTTCTGGCTTTCTTTTCTCTTTGTATATCCCATCCCCTGGCTAAACTGAACTCCTTGCTATTAGGTAAATATGTATCCATGCTTCTTTACCTCTGTGCTCATGCAGTTAGCTTTGCTCCCACCAGTAACTCTGCCCTCACCTCTGTCAGATTCTGTCTAGTGATGTGCTCCTCACTGCCCACCAACTTAATGAGACTGTCTTTACTTCCCCAAATTCCTCTTGAACATCTCCTTCCTACATACTCCCAAGTTACTTTTGGCTTTTTATACCAGTAATCAGCTTACAAGAAAACCTTATTCATATAAATGAGTTTTTTTTTTTTCCCTCTTTAAACTCACAGTTCCTTAAGACCAGTCATTTCCTATTCACTTTGTGCCTTCATGGTGCCTAGCCTAGATACAGCAGATGTTTCAGTTATCTACTGCTGCATAACAAACCACCCACAACTTAGTGACTTAACAACAGCAACCATTTTATTACTTCTTTGGGATTTTCCTGGTCGGTTCTTCTGTTCCACATGATACTGGCTAGGACTGCAATCATCTGAGGATTCAAATGGGCTGGAACCCACAAGGTGTCTCACTCAAAACCTGGTCATTGATCCTGGCTGTTGGCTGGAAGCTCAGCTGGGCTGGTCTAGTAGGGTAGTCTCACAGCATAGTGGCTGGATTGCAAGAGGAAGCAAGCCAAGGACAAGAATTCTCTGAGTCAGTCCTCTTAAGGGCAGGCCTGGAATTGTCACAGTGCATTCCTGCCACATTCTATTGGTTAAGGTAGTTGGAGATCCAGCCTGGATTCAAGGGTTGGAGTAGTAAGTGCTACCTCTCAGTGAAATAAGAATTTTCAGCCAGAGTGAATAACCACAGCAGGTAAACATTTGCTTAACCAGTGTTACAGAGCACATTATTTTAGACATTGGGGTTAAAGCAATAAGAAAAAAAAGAAAAAAGAAACAGACAGAATTCCCTGCTCATTGTGAGTTTTTACCAAGAAAAAAGGAAAAGAAAAAAAAATTTAATACATTTGAAGATGACAAGTACTGTGCGTGAGGTGGCCATGTCACAGCATTCCCATTGCCTGTTTGTCCCTGTGTAAATACTAATAGTATCCTTTTTCTCTCTCATGGTGTCTTGATTTGGACAAAAATGTGCTTGACAATCCTGACCATGGTGAAAAACAAAGCAGGAGAAAGGCATAAGGGAAGTAGGGTGTTGGGCTATGTTTATAAATAAGATAATCAATAAAAATATCACTGAGAAAGTGAATGAGTATAGATCTAAAAGAGGTAGGGAAGCAAAGTGTGTGAATATATGCACTTCAGCCCAGTGAAAATTTAAAATTTATACATGAAAATGAAGAAAAAAATGTTGGTATAATTTGTAGATAAAATTTATAGGCTTTTGCTTCTTCTAAATTAGTATGCTCTGCAACTAATTTGATTAATCCAAGATACTCAAGCCCCCCTAATTTTTATTTGTTTCTGGAAGTAGAATTTGCATGTTACATAAAACTCCAATTGGCATTGGAACAGCTTCTGAGATGAAGTAAACTGAATGTTGGCACTTACTTACTTACTTACTTACTTACTTACTTAGGAAAGAAGAGGAGGGGAGGGGAGAGGAGAGGAGGGGAGAGGAGGGGAGGAGAGGAGAGAAAGAAAGAAGACCAAGGAGCTACTTCTCAAAGCCACTTGCAGATTTTAGAGCGTATGCTATTTTGGAGAAATTTTGAAGTTTAACATTGTTCACCAGGGGGTGCTGTCATCATCTGAAATGAAGTACAGCCACACAGCCCAGTCATCAGGTATTCATTCTCATGAGCTTATTCCTTTGCTTTGGGAAGCATAATTTTTTAAATAGTCTGCCTTTTTTGTTTTTCTTTTCTTCTTTTCCATTCTCCTCATATTACCTCCAACAAATCCACAAAATTTTTCACTTCAATGATGCTTTATGTCAACTGACATTAAAATCATTTGAGATCACTTGAACCATACTACTGATAGCAACCATGAATCATAAACACTTAAGCAATTCACAAAATGATACAGGTATATCTAAGCAAGTTTGATAGGCTGAAATATGTTTCCTGCCCAAAAGTCATCTTCACATTATTATCATGGAAAACATTAACATCTGGTTATAATACAATGTCCTCTAAATGAATATATGCATAATTATACAAATAATAAACAGATTTATGATAATGATAATGTACCTTTTGTCCGTGGGGCTCAAAGTTTATATTTAAGTGAGAGAATAAAAAGATCTTGGCACCATAAGTAATGACAAATTATGAACAAATAAGTTACTTTTCCCTATAAGTCAGGATGACCTGGGTTTATTGTTCATTAATATAAATAATAATAGTACTTATCTCAAGAGGTTGTTTTGTAGATTACATAGGCATTCTAAATGAGATCTCTAACACAATGCCTTGCACATAATAAATCCTTATTATTTTTGTTTTTTGCAGATCTGGAGTTGGTCTATTTGGGTTCAAATCTTGGTTATACCACTTAATATATGAGTAACATTGAGCTAAGTTATTTAATCCTTGTCTGCCTCATCTTTTTATATTTAAAATAGTGATAACCATAGCATTTATCTCAGATTTATTGAGATATTTAAATAAAACTATACACATAAAGCTTTTATCACAAGGCCTTTCTCAGTAAGGACTCCATGGTTATTATTACCAAATGACTGTACCATTTGATCAACTATAGCATCTTCTGTATTTTCAAGACTTTTCTATGTTCCTTTAAAATACACAACCACGTTCTGTGTGATTTCTCTGATGCTATCTTTTCTTGGCTTAGCCACGTTCAGGTTTCCCTTACAACCACATGATACTCTATCTGCAGGCATGAATGTTACCCAGGTGTCCTTGGACAGATTCTGATTGGTCCTTTCATGTGGGTACTGAAATGTCTTCATTTCAGTGCTTTACTGTTATTTTTCCTAATTATCAAAGTAATCATTTCCATTAAGGTATGATTTGGAAAGCCTACAGATGAACAGTTGAGGAGGAAAAGAGCATGTGTAGATTTTGCTCTGCTACTTGCTTTCTATAGGGTTTTATATCATGTGCTCTTTTAAAAGCCCGGGGCCCTTCCCAAGTGTCCTGGTCACTTAAGGCTCTAGCTTACTGCCTTTAGCAAATTCTCATTTGAAATTCTTTTTTTATATCTACCCAAGCATTGACTCATAGGTGAAATCAGTTGTCTGTCTTTGAGTTTCTCCCAAATACCCTTCTTTCACAAGGACTCGGCTTGTGTCAGACTCTGAGGTGAAGGCCCTAGAGGACCAAACAGGGTTTACTCTGGCAAAGCATCCCTAAAATTGAGTATTAGAAATTCTTAAAGTTCCTGGGTGATTTCCTCATGTTATTTGGCTCTTTCTCCTAGTCCCTTTCCTCCCTTCTCTTCTCAGTCTTATTTCTCCCAGGAGAGAAAGAAAACAAGTGCTTCCACTCTCTCAAGCAGAATAACTCAACTCTCATCAAACATACTGATTTTTCTGTTTCACATTACTTTTCCTATTTATCTCATGGGTATCTTCTCATAAAAATAAAAACTTTGTGAACAACATTTTAAGGGCTACATATTACCCCATTATATTGGAGTAGATAATTTTCTTAATCAAACAACCACAACAACAACAAAACAATAGGTTGGACATTAAAATGTTCCTTGTTTTCTTACTAATTGTAAATTAATCTAAAATTAACACTTCTTTGTGAATACATTTTTCCTCACATCTCAGATTATTTCAAGAATACTTAGTGTTTACTCAATAAAAGCTTGAAAAAATAAACTTTTTGTTGAAGAAATAGTCTTAATTTATTTAGTCATATAAAATACAGTTACCAAAAACTTGGAAAATTTTCTGAGCATTTCATTGTTTTTTTTTTCCCTTCCCCCCCTTTTCAAAATCATTTCCCACCTGTGTTGGTATTTCCTGAAAAATAGACTCCTTTTATATCTCACCTGTAGAAGTTTGTACTACCTGCAGAGATCATAAAACAGTGGGTACTATTAGCATATTAAAAACACTATATTTGCGTTGTTTTCCTACCTTCCTCGCATATTATTATTCTCCACCTTTTGGGATAAAATGTGTGTCAACCTGTAACTTATTTAGTCCCCCACTCAAGCATTTCCCATCCCCCAGCTCTGTCTCCACGCACAAGAAAGCTTTTCTCAGAATCCTCTACCAAGGGCCCAGCAGCAGCAGACCTCCTCAAAAGGTCACTTCCTTCTCAACAGGAGAATAAAGACGAGCATCTACACCCAGTGGTAGTAATGTCTCCTCCTTGTGTGGCTGGAGCAGGCTGTGAGTAGAGGATAAGTGGATGGGCCTCCTATCTGCTGAGACTGCATTCCTGTTACCATGCAAGGGAACCGAGAATGGTAACAGAATTCTCCTTGAAGTGACTAGAAAGTTACTTACGCTGGTGTGCAAGCTAGTTAGTAGAGTTGAACAATTTTGCATTGTCTGTGGGCAGTGATTTCTCTCAGTTGGCAACAGCCTGGTGTCTAGAAGATGACTCTTTCCAGCTGTCACAGTGTAGGGTGAAAATGGCACTGTAATGGTGAAAGGTGAATTATACTAATAGTTGAGATGTGATGGAAGTGGAGTTATTTCTATCTGTTGGCAAATCACCTGTTTCACTTCTATTGCCCCTTCTTTCCATTTTGTACACAGTATTCAAAGAAAGAAATAAGAAGGCAGTAGGAAATAATTCTGATTTCCAGTTCAAATGTAGTGCCACACAAGGGCTGATATAAATACATGCTTTTGCATTCTCCTTAGGGACACAGAAGAGTCATTTCTTGTACTCCATTTTGTCTAAGTAGTACATAGAATGTTAAAAAAAACCAGGGATTCAGGTCCCTGGAGATCTGCTGTGTTAAATGTGTAGACTGGAGTGGGCATGTGAGAAGAATAACATGATTTTTCAGACCTTTCACAGTGTGTGTGTGGATGAAAGGTGTTTAATAGGCAATATTGCTAACTTCACAACAACTCCGCTTCTGTGTTGGCCTTTTCCACCTATCAGAATCAATGTGTGGCTAGACAAAGAACCCCGGTTCATTTAGGGTATACTGGTCACTCATTATGCTGTCAATGAAGACTCTAGTTAGAGAGTTTATTAAATTTAGAGGCTGATGATTGTTGAGAACTGGAGTCTTGAGTTTTATGAATGCTTTGTGGCTTTCAGCTTTAATGACTAACAAGGGAAGTATTCCTTAGGCTCCTGCTGTTAGATGACACAGGCATCAAAAAGAGACTCCTAATTAAAATGAGCAAAAACCATTTTGCTCTGTGTTCTGGGGATTAGTTCAAACAGTTTGGGAATGAGCAGACTTTTTGCTTGAATCAAATCCAATTATTTTGTTTAGGTTTGGAAGAGCTCTTGGAATTTCTCTTCCAATACTTAGTGGGCACATTAGAAACATTAGTAACATTTATCATGGGGAGCCTTTTCTGTTAGCTGAAGTGAGGGTTAGTGTTGGGAGCCAACATTCTGCAACCACAGGGGCTTTCTGGTGAACGTCAGTGGTTGCCTGCCCACCAGCAGTGGCTGGCATTGCTATCTGCTGTACCAGAATTATATCTCCAACATTTGTCTGAAGGCTTCCTAAGAGCTATTCCGTGAAGAAGAAGAAGAAGAAGGAGAAGAAGGAGGAGGAGGTGGGGAGGGGAAGGAGGGGGAGGAAGGGAAGGAGAAGGAGAAGAATGAAGATTCTAGAAAAAGTTCCTATTCTGTACCAGGAAATGCTCAGTTCTTTAAATATATAATCTTAATTTAACCCTAAGTACATTCCACAAGGGAACTCATAATTTTATTTTCACTTTTTTATAGAAAGAGAAACAGATTTAGAGAGTTTTAAAAATGTTTCCCAAGTTACTTAATAAGAGAGAAAGTGCAGATCAGATCCCAGTATTAAGTCTGATTCCAAAGCCCATGTTTTTAGTGCCTATGTTATGTTACTTACGTTTACCTAAATTGGTTGTATGATGACCTATTGTAATTGAAAGATTGAAGTTTTTAAAACTTCACATTAGTTATAGATTTAAATGTTTGCCTCTATGTAAATTTTCAAAACCTTTAAAACATTTGCCTAAATGTCAGCCTCTCTTGTTTCCACATGTTTTAATGGTCCAAATCTGAGCAGAGGGAAATAGCTGAAGGCCACTGTGATGCTCAAACCAGATAAACCCACTGCACTGGCTGCTGCCTGAAGGCTTTAGAGAATAGCAGCACTGGCAATTTTTGTTTTATAATGAGTATAATTACTTTTAATAAACTTCAAGTGACTAAAATATATTTCCCAGGGTTCATAGCATCATTTAAAAATAGTCTGGTTTTTGTTGTAAAATAGTATCTGTTGCTTTCATATGGTATGTTTCTTCCTTTTTATACTTAGTGCTTTTATGGTCACAGAAGTTACATTACCATAGTTTCTTTTGAGGACAGAAGAGAAAAAAGGGATTTAGTTTTGGCACCAATGCCAATTTAATCAAATAAGTTGAATATTCAAACTATACATTTGAAAATATAAACTGAAAAGTATATAGTATTGTCTGAAAATGTAGTAAGAAAAGTATATCTAATTTTGTTTTACGTTTGTCTTTGGTGTACCTAATTATAAAAGTAAGAGAGCTTTACTCCTGGGAAGCTTCCAGTGGTGTCATTAAATTTCACTTTTGCACACTTAGCAAAAATACAGGGAAAAGGTCATCTAAGAGAAATGATTGATTACTGTTGGATTGCATTATAGCATTACTTATCTCTTGCTATCAGTCCCACTTTAAAGTTTAGACCTTTCCATTGTTGGAGTATAGATATTTTATTACTAAGTTTAGCTAACAAGCTATTAGAGATGTAAACTTAAAGAGTCAGTTCCTAGGATGTGAAAAAGGAAAATCTTCATTACCCTCTTCTTTTTCCATCTAGATTTTTGTTTTGTTTAAAGGTTGCCATCTATATTCTTTTACAAGGAACTGACCATGCCAAATGTTGTCCTTCTTATATTAATTGAAGCCAACAAATTCAACTGGGGCAATGACTGTGTGCCAGACATTAAATTAGGTACAGTGTCCTCGGTGGCTCCTTCTCCAAACCCTCTATCACTGGGATTCATAATTCTTTTCTATAGTTTCAGCCCCACCTCAGATTTGTTTTAAGAGAGGAAGAAATAAAGAGTTTGCTTTTCTTTGTTTTCTCTGAACCCAGTACCTTGATACATGTGTGGCTGTCCTACCCTCAATTTCCAAGTTAACTGGACTTTCTTCCTATGAGTTCCCTGTATTCTGTGCGGATTGCTCATTGCTGGAGTCTCTACTTTCTAGCAGCCACATACCTTGCACAGATCATCCAAACTCACGTGGGTCCTGGAGAGAGGATCTCCTGTTGCTCTTGTTCCTCCTGCTCTGGTCTTACCTCTTGGTTAGTGGATGTACTTTCTAGACTTGCACTCTATAAAAACATTTGGATTTGGTACCAAGTCTTCGGTCAGCAGCACAGAATACCTGGACTCCAAAATTCGGTTTTCCAAAATCTAAATTAAACGTCTTTTAAAACTTTGCTATTTAACTATGCATTTATAAAGTTCTCTAATTAAAAAAATCTGAATAAACTTTATAATTTCTCCTTCAGTTAGATTGTAAGTATTTTTTGATAGGCTTCATTTCTTTAATTTTTTGCCACTTTTGATAAAAGGTAAATAAATGGAACACTGACTCTAAGCCATGTACTTATGTGTAATCATGATAAAATCCTTTGGTTTTGGTTATATTTTTTATAATACTGTCTTTCAACATGAGTTAAAACAATGACTCTGTATTCCTAATTAGGACTTTAGAAAAATTTTGTGCAAGAACCTAGGAATTATTTTGGATCAATCCTCTGCTTTCATTTATCTGTAATCATACTGCTTCTACTTTGTTATTTTCCTATTGCTCTGAAATTTATGGAAGAATAAAAGACACTTATGTGAAAGGATAACTTTGGAGAAAAGTTTGTTAAAAGGATCCAGTGACCAATTTTGCATGGCATTAATTGCTTGTATCTTAGTGATACAAAGGAAATAACCTCCGCCTTTACTGGGGATGTTGGTGGCAAGGCAACTACTTGAGGGTGATGAATTATTTTGCAATGATTGAGTTCTGAAAATTAATGAAAAAAATTTTAAATAACACATTAAGTGTATAGGGCAGGAAAAATTCTCTATCTTCTTTGGGTCTCTGACTAGTTCTAAAAATTAAACCGGCATAAGACAGATGAACAGGACAAAAGTGTACAAATTTTATTGAATTTTTATGTGTATACAGAAGCCTTCAACAGCAGAATGAAAGCCAGAAGAAATGACCAGAACAGGGAGCTTTTATAACTCTTAGACAAAGAAGCAATACATTTGTAAAGAACTGACAAGACAAAGGAGTTTGAAGAAGTAACTGGAAAGATAAGGGTTAGTTTAACAGCCTTTACAGCCCTAAATTTCCTGTCTCTGGTGATAAGGTTTTCTTCTATTCTCCTGGTACAGGGAGGGTACCTTTCTCATAGGAGATTTATCTCCTGCTTTCAGGAGTTTACAAAGGAGGGTCAGAATGACCTTGCACTGGCTGTTTCTTAAGTACTCTTAATTTAAAATAATCAGGATACTGAAGTTGCATATTTGGGATTGCCGTATTCTGAACCCCTTCAAGCATATTCTGTCCTCTGAAAAATCCAGTATTACATTAGGTGGAGATCTCTCTGTTGAAATTAAGGCAGAATGTATTCTACACCTGACCTCTGATCCACATGCATGACAATAAAGTCCTTGCCCTTTGTTTGAATGTATTGAAATCACGTATCTAGGAGTGATTATGCCAATTAGCACCTGGTGGTAGGACAGGGATTTGTATGCAGCATGAGGATGATGAAGCACATGTGCTGAGCTCTGTGGAATCCTGAGGTCTCTTAGCTGGACCCAGGTCAGTGATACAACTCTGCAGTACCACTGCAGCTGCACAGCTGACTACCCTGCTTTATGCTTCCTGCTTCATCTGTCATCACAGTAAGTCATGTAGCAAGTGTGATGTCAATGAAGCAGGAAAATAATATACCCCATTAAATGAGAAGCACTGCAAGTCACATGGCTTGCCTCTTAATTCTTGAAAATTAATATTTCATGATCAGATATTTCATAGGCTTCAGTTCCATTGTCTTTGAAAAGTTATAATATAAAAGGCATACGTCTACTGTTTTGTGCCCCTTTCCCTTATAAAATATAGTGTATATACACATCTCCATAAGCAGTGTATTTTAGTTTCATTTATTCCTAAACTTCATAAAAATAGTTCCATACTGAATCACTAAAGTTAGTTCTCTGTGGATTAATGTCATATTTGCCTCAATATTATAAGTTATGTAATTTTGGTTTATTCTGGGCTCCTTGTAATGTTTGTGTGAGTAGGTATATCAATTTCTCTTCTAGTACAACTCTGTTTTACTACTAATGAATGATAATAACTGTTAATATTTTCTAGGACTAGTCCCCTACCTTAGTCTTCATAAATATCTTAGTTAATCTTTAGGCTTTGCTTGTCCATATAAAATTTATAATCAGCTTGAAAAATTCTGTGACAACTTTGTTGGGTTTTTGACAGGAATTGTACTGATTTTGTAAGTCTCTTTTTGGAAATTTGACTCTCTTTTTTAATATTGAAACTTCCTTTCCACCAACAAGAAATTAATAAATACAATAACTGGGGAACTTTTGTTTACATTTTCATTAATGTTTTATAGTGCTCTATATAAGTTATCGTACACTTTCCTATATATATTCTGAGATATATTTAATGTGTATGTTAGATATAAAAATGTAGTTAATATTTTATATTGATTTTATAACTGGCCAGCTTGCTAGTGTAAACATCACATCCCCACTCCTACCTTAAACTTAAGTACTAGGCAATCACTGATCTGCTTTTTGTTGCTATACATTTTTTTTTCTTAGCATTTCACATAAATGGAATTATACAATATATAGTTCTTTTGTGTCTGTTTTTTTTAAACTTAATGTTTTTTGAGGTTCATCTGTGTATAGCATGTCTTATTGCTGAATAACATTTCATTCTATGAGTACACTGTGCTTAGTTTATTCATTCTTTACTTGTTGGACAATTGGATTATTTCTAGTTTTGTGCTGTTATAGCTGTGTACTACTGAGGATATATGTGTATATGTATTTTTGTGCACATAATTTTTCATTTCTCTTGAGTAGATTCCTGGAAGTGTCTAGGCTATATAGGTTTATGTTTAATATTTTAAGAAACTGCCAAACTAGTTTCCAAAATAGTTGTACAATTTTATATTCACAAGCAATATATGAAGTTTCCAGTTTTCCCACATGCTTGCCAATCCTTGGGTAGATTAGACTTTACCAAAATGAAAAACTTTTGAGCTGCAAAGGACACTTACTCTTGCAACTCAAGAGTAAAAAGATAAATAACCCAGTTGAAAATGGGCAAAGAATATGAATAGACATTTCTCTAAAGGAAATATACAAATGGCAAATAGGAATGTGAAAAGATACTCATATCATTAACCATTAGGGAAATGCAAATTAAAACCGCAATGAGATACTCCTTAAAATCCACTGGGATAACCATAATAAAGATATACAATAACAAATGTTGCTGCGGATTTGGAAAATTAGAATCCTTGTCCATTGCTGGTAGGAATGTAAAATGATGTAACTAACCACTTTGGAAAATAGTTTGGCAGTTCCTCAAAAAGTTAAGCATACAGTTACCTTAATATCCAGCAATTCTATTCCTAAGTATATACTCAAGAGAAATGAAATCTTATGTTCCAGAAATTGGAGCTGCCTGGACAATTAGTTGAATGACTACTATTTTTAATAAGAAATTTCTACCTCCTAATCAAGGGAACATACACCTATAGTAACTTTCCCATATGAACTTTATCATGTGGCCTCGTATTTGTGTCCTAGAGTTAGGAGCCTTGTAAAACATAGTAGAATCAAGCATTTAGTTGTTTTATGTGTAATAATTCTTTTTTTTTTTTTTTTACCTACCATGTTTCTTTTTACATGGAAATCGGATTTATAATAATTTAAAGAGAAATGTTCAACTATTTCTTCATGTGATGCAAAACAACTTGTTATGGCTTCTTTCCTTCCTTTTCCCTCATCCCTTCCCTTCCTTCCCCTCCCCTCACCTCCTCCCTCTCTTTCTCTGTCTCCCTCGCCCCCTCTCCCTCTTTTTCTCTCTTTCTTTCTTTTTCTTTTTTTCTTAGGCAGGGCTCAAGAGAAATGTTGCTGGGTGGTATAGACAGAAAGAGCAAAGGCCTGAGAGAAAATGTGAATTTGAACTTGAGTTAAATGAATTTTGGCAAATCATATGTCCCTTCAGATCCAGGATTTCAGTTTTCTCACCTGTAAAAATGAAAGGGTTGAGGTAGAGGTTCTTCTAGTTTAATTTTCTATATTTTAAGTAGTATTCAAACTTCTTACACTTCTGCGAATGACGGATGATGAACTCCATGAGGATAACATACAGTTAGGCTTAAATATAAATGTATTGGTTTAAAATATAAATCTTTTGGAGTGTTTTTTAGGTTTTAAATTGTGAGCTTTTTCTTGTTACTGATTTGCTCACTTTGCAATGTCCTCAGTGTTAGAAAACAATAAGCAGTCATTCATAAACTTAGAAGGAAGCAGACATGATTTTTGTAACTCTTTTCCTTTTTCAGATTGCTCCTAGTATCTTCAGAGTATTGTATGAGAAATAAATAAGTATTCTTTGGAAAGCGCTTTCAAGGTGAAGAGCACTATGTAAATATAAAATTTTATTATTATTCTTTGTCAACAATGCTTTTCCCAAATGCTTTTCTGGACTCAAAACATATTTATTGCACTTCTGTTGTCCAGTTTCCTCTCTGAAAAACCATTAAGAACCATTACTTTTAGCTGGCTAACAGCTCTCGATTTTTTAGAATAAAATTGTTCAGCTCAATAAAAGCTCAGCCGAGAAAACTGTGAAGCAGCCAAATATTTCCAAGTGAGGCACTTGTCACTATCTTGGCCAAAAGTTAGCCTCCCAATTTTTAGGTAAAGTTATTTCATTGTTGATATAATAATGGTAAATGAAAAAATTAAGTGAAATAGAAAAAAAGAACAAAAAACCAAAATATCACCCCAAGTTTTCTAATTTTGAAATAACTCTCATTAGCTTTATATAAATACTATTTCAGACAATTGTCTATACTTCTATGCCAATAGAGAGATGTGTGCTTACGAACACACATACACATATGTAGCAATATTTTTTATAAAATGGGATCATATAATAATGGTAGTTAACAGTACTAAAATTAATATTTTAACACAAAGAAAAATTAAATAAATGGATTAATTTGAATAACTATTCTTTCTGACAAGAGTTCATAAAGTTCCCACTAAAATTAAGAACAAGAGATTATAAAAACATCAATATGGTGTCAAAAACTGTTTAATTTTTATATAGCATAATGTGACCTCTTATGTGAAAATAAGAAAATCCTCATATTGCCTCCAACCTCCTTATTTGATCTTCAGTGTTTTTATTAGTTATATTAGTCTTTTTACTTTGTCAAGTTTTCAAAAGTATTCTTTTTCTATAGCATAAATCTCACTGATGTTTGGTTTTATTTTTCCTGCCTGTTGGTAGATTTAGTACCCAGCAAACACCACCATCCTCTTAAACGTTGTTTCCACTGAGATCTGTCTTTTGATTTATCTTTTGGTTGGTTGGACTTTTTACTTTTCCAGGAAGGCTCGTGGGTGTTTTATTCCAGTACTTCTAAAAGGTTTCAACTTGCCATTTTAGTTCTTTCATTACTTTAGGAATTTTTTATACTTTGAACATATTTTCTGTGCCATTTGTTGAATATAACATACCGTGTATACTGATTTCCTTGGCCTGGATTATCTTTTCCTTCCATGTGTGTCACATTCTCTTTACTTGATTAAACTCTTAATCTGTTTCCTTCACGTGCACTTCATAATCCCATGGCTATTTGTATGTCTGTGGCTTGATGTCTGTAATTTATTTATTGGTTTGCAAATAGTGTTTGGGCTCTCTGTTTTTCTAGCTCTGGGGTTTCTCTTTTTATTTCATCTGGCTGTTTATCTTTGCTTTGAGCTCTTGTATTATGGAATTTATATTCTAATTAAGTTCTTTTATAGCATTATGTATTTGTAAGGAATAATCTTCTTTTTGTTGTGTTGGTTTGATTATGTTTTTCCCAAAATAAATTCGTCTGTTTTTTGCATATCATGATCTCCCAAGTTTTTTTTTTTTCCTTTATTTTTCTTTTGGTATAGGGTGTGTGTGTAGTACTTTTCATTTTGCTTATGCTAATTAGCAACAGTTCTAAACAGACTTTCTATTGGAACTGATTCAGAGAGCGGGTGTTTACAATTTGCCTTTAACTGACTACCTACCATAGTTGAGAACTACTCCTTCCAGGGAGCTGAGTTTTAGAACCACGTCATTGAAGTTCTAGCCACTTGTTTTCAGAGTCTCCTGGTGGGGATGGGCCAGGAAAGAGGTGGTCTTATTAAGGCCTAAATCCAGTCTGTGTTGGGTGACCTGGCCTCTGTTCTCTGGTCTGGGATTTTTGTCCTGTATCTATCTAGTTACAGGTGTACTCCTAGTCCTGTGGCAGTATAATGTGAGGTTGCAGATCATTTTCCCAATTCAGAGTGAAACCCTCTAAAATGGTGAGCCCTGAAGTTTCTTCTGCATTTGCTGAGAGCCCAAGACCCGATCTGTAATAATTTAAGCATCTTTTCTTAAGGATTTTACCACAACTTCTTCCTAGTTTTTTTTGTCTATGTAGAATATGTGGTATTGGTGAAATTTGTCAGAAGTTGATTGATTTTCCTCCTTCTGCCAATACAGCTTCAGAGGCCCTGGTGAGGAGCCTTCCTCTTCTAGCCAGAATTCGATTTCTCTCCTTGGCCTTCATTTTTCAAAGTTCTGGAATGAAAGTGGATTTCTTTCATTGTATGGTTGCTGCTGGTGGATTTCAAGACTTTATTTTTCCTGTTGTTCTTGTGTATTTCATCACTTTTTGGCAGATGGTCAGTCTGTGGTCTGACTTCACTCTCCAGTCTATACCTCATAATCTCCCATTTTTTACATTTCAATCATCAATTAGATTTCTGAACACTCTGATTAAAAACAATTACATTTTTGCCTATTTCTAGAGACAAAAGCTGACTGCAGACCTTTACACAAACCCCAAGGAATTGGCTATTTTTCCCCCTTTACCTGCCCTGATGAAGTTTTTGTTCTCTGGGGTCTGCTGCTTCTTTATTTTTGGATTATAGAGACTAACCTTCTCCTCTGGAAACAGTTACATCAAATATCAGATTAGTATGCAAACTGACTTTTCATAGACCTGATTAGTTTGGTTAGTATTTTAAACAATATCAGTAATCTAGCACTTTATTGCACCAAATCCTTTAATATTTATAAACCTGTTGCACAAGAAAGTCTTTTCTGTGGTAATTATAGATGCCACTTCATTGAATTTATAATTAAAATTAAGATATTATTTACAATTTTAGATTATTGTGCTTATTTATGCCATTATCACCTACTTTGATATTTCATATTTTAGAATAAGGATATTATTTTCATTTTTGACTTTTAAAGTATCAACTTAAGACAAGGACAAATGTTCTTTTCTTAGGTGATATTTGTCTAGCAAGTTTGGAAGAGAATTTTTAGATTAAAACAAGTTCTACTCTAGTAGTAGAATGGTCCACAGTTATTATTGTTTAACTGATAAGTCTTGATTTGAGCTGAATTTGTGTTTTCACTTTTGAGATTCTGTCACTTATATTCAGACTGCAGAGGAAAAGAAAGTTGTAATTCCAACATGTTTTGCATGTTTGTTTGTTTACCTGAAATATTGAGAATTTCCAGGGCTTAGAGGTATCCACACACTGATATTTGTCCAAAGAAATACATTCCAAAGGCACCTACAGATTTGGGTCCAGTAGGTTCTATTCTAGAGAAACTGAGATTCATGACATAACATAATAAAATACTTTTACATCTTTGGAGAAGAGTGTCTGCGTGTGTGTCATTTCTCCCCTCATGTATATTATAGATTATGAGGAGATGAATAGCATGCATGATGTGTTTGTTTTCATGATTTACATACTCCATTAAAATGTACATAGCCCTCCACTTTACCTTTGCTACCAGAGATCCTGTGTGGAAAGAACCTGGCGAGACTGACAGCCACATCCCTGCTCAGTTCCACCTGCCTTGTGCTACACTCTGGTCAGCCAGGAACACCTCTCTCCCTGCTGGCCTCACATCACTTGTCTCTTACAGGTGTTTCTCCCATCTTTCTCTCTGTTATTACCAATTACTCATACTCTTATTCCCCACATTTCTAAATAACCCCGTTTCTGTACTTGCTTGTATTATATTTAAGGACCGATTTCCTCTTTTGATTATCATGCATACCATTTTTTCCCATCATTAGTATTTTTACAGAGCAGTTGAATTCTTTCAAATTCAGGTTTAAAAATGTCAAAAGTCACTATTTGCCCAGGTAACATATACTCTATATGATATTCCATAGTATAAGATTATTGACTTTTTATTTTCTTTTATGATATTTTTTGAAAGGTTGAATGAATATAAATATTTCTTCTTTCAGCTCTGTTAGGTCTGGATAAGATGTGTCTAAATATTTATGATGAAGCCTTGCAGTGAAACCATTATTTCTTTTTCTTAATCTTTTCCACTACCTAGTAGTGATATTTCAACAGTGAAATCGTTCCCTGAGTGCTCTCTTTAACCTTTATGTTTCTGGGAACTCTTGTGTAATAAGACAGGAAAGAAAACAACGGCAATTATGTTGTGAAAGAAAAAAAAAAGCCCCTATGTATGAAAGAATTTAAGCAGTGTTTATTTAAACTCCTATTCCTATTTTAAAAGTAAGCATGGTGTTAGCACAATTTTAAATATCCAAATGTAAACAAAGTCAGTTCTTTTCTTTCTAAGTTTAGTGGAAGTCCTTCTTAATGCAGGATAGGATGGCTACTGTGACAACCTTATAAACTGGATTGTACCTACCAGTTAATATTTATATTTGACTTTGGTATTTCATAGATATTAGCATATTGGTACTAATAGCAATAAGAATTGTTAGAGTTCTGATATCTTTATTATCAAATTCAAGAAACCTGATTGCTCTTGCGAGAAGAGATATAATAAAAATAATTTAATTTTCTTATGAAATTTTAAGTGAGGTCAGCAATTATTACAATTAAGGATGAATAGATGAATCCAGGATGTTAGTTATGTCTTCCACATTCCGGGTTCTCTTTTTCCACTTTCTTGGGGAGTAGAAATATACGTTATTGTCCAGAGAATCACATCACTAGTGGTAGATGAAGGAAGGACAATCCTTGGTGCAGTGGCATTGCAGTTGTTAAAACATTGACAATGGTGAACTAGGAAAGACTGGAATGTATATTGGTGAAACAGACTTCATCAATTGGTTCACTGTATTAGGAATTTAGAAATATGGGAGGATTAGTGATTGTAATGACAGACTTGGTTGATGCCTAGCCAAAGATAAAGTGGAGGGTGGAGAGCAAGTATTCAACAATTCAGAGCTAAATATGAAAGCTAGACAACCTCCTTGGAAGCATATAAAGAGACTATCATTACTTGCAGGAAGAGGAAAGAGCTTAGGACCAAGACTGGGATCTAATTGTTAGAGTAGCTGAGCTCCAAAGACATTAAACTTCCAAGTAAAACAGACTTGCTACATGAACATTGAAATACTAGTTGGGAAATGATGAGATACTGATAAATGTGATGGGGAGATCTGAGTTGCAGTCCTCATAAATCTGGAAAGGCATGATTCCCCTGAATACTCTGGACTTTAGTATGTGGCCTCCCTATGAGAAGATGGAACTCCCTCCTTGCTTGGAAATAAAACCTAGCCCTCTGCCTCTGCAAGGCAACAGATGTCTGTCTTTTCCTCCCCTTCTAACTGCTACACCAATAACTGAGTTAAGTTCCAACATAACACAGTCAAGGGCATACAGGACTTGATAATGGAGGAAGGGATTACACTCCCAAAAGTTAAAGGACCCAGCTAGTATGTACTAGCATGAGTTGGGGGACTACACATGGGGCTAGATAGTACCTGATCAAGGTAGCTAGACAATAAGGTTGAATAAGGAAGAGTTGATCAATTTGGGACTACTCTCCCTAGATATAGAATTTAACACTCTGGCAAATATCCCTCTACTAGGATGACTTCTTGAAGCATAGAAAAAGCAATGGCCTGTACTGAGAGAGAATACTTTTGCTGCTAGAGAGGGATAGTAAATATTTTAGGTTTTGCAGGCCATACGGCCTTTTGCAACTATTCAAATTTTCATTGTAGTGAAAAAGCAGCCATAAAACAGTACATAAGTTAGAGTGGCTCTGTGTGTATTCCAATGAAACTTGATTTACCAACACAGGTAATAGGCTGGGTTTGGTCTATTGTTTGCTGACCTCTGGCCTACATTAAATGGGGTTCAAATGCCAGAATTTTCATGGCAGACTATGGAAAAATGTATTATGAAAGATTCAGAGAAGGGTTCATGATAGAGTGAATAAACTATGTAAGCTTAGAAGACCCACCAAAGGAGTATGTTCCGTAGGAGGGTCCAGCAGGGGTCATCAGCAGTGTGCAAGAGGGGCACCTGCACCACTTAGTTACTCAGTGGTGGCTGCCTTCTGCATGATAGGAATGCCACTGCAGAACACATAGCACTGTGGACGAGGGGAAAACTGAAACAATGGGGGCCAGGTGGCAGCGTTTATGAATCAGGGGCCAAGTATATGTAACTATTATGATGAATGGCAAGGTTGGAGAGGCAGCCTGAGTGCCTGAGTTACAGGGAGTTATGGAAATGCTTAGTAGAACCAGTATTTCTGATAGCAAAAGAAATGGATAACCAACAATTTACTACTCGATCTGTACAAAGAATTCAAGAGTGGTTGATCAGGAAGCTGAGAAAAGTTGTTTCAATTGATAGTCATGATCCTGGCCTTCAAGCAGTTTCACATTTGGATTCCACTGACTGAAAGAAAGGCCAGATCCCCTGGAGGAAGGACCTTACAACCCTACAACATCAGGGCAATATACATGGTATTGTGTCCCCAGTTCTTTCCCCAAAGGGATCTGTGGACATTTGATCAGGTAACTATAACGTATGAAAAATGGAATGCCTGAACATTTGTGGAATTTAATTAGGTACAGGGTCCAGTTTATCATCATGATGCCCTGTTTGAGTGAGAACATATGAAAGCCAGGCAATAAAATGCAATGGGCTCAGAGCTGGCTCTGTAGACCTACTCAGGGGTCATTACCCCAGTTTCTAATTTTGCAATTAGAACAGACATGTTTGATAATTGGCACATTCCCCACATTGACTCTTTGGGCCTACTGTAGTAGGAAAGGTCAAGTAGAGTCATCTAACTGTCTGCCATCCCCTGACTAAATAGTAAATTAATCATAAAATATTTCATCTGAGGAGGAATGGCAGTGATTAGCACCACCCTTAAAGACATAAAAATCCAGGATGTGGTTTCCATTATATTTCAATTTACTTTACCAGTCTTGCACCTACTAAAACATGGTGGATCCTTGAGAATGTTAGCAGATTATCATAAACTCAACCAAATAGTAGCCCCAGTTTTTGCTGCTGTGGCAGATGTGATATTGTTGGCCAGAGTACTTTAATACAACCTCGGGTACATTATGGTGATTCATCTGGGAAATGCATTCTTTCCACTCTTAACAGACAAGAGAATAAGAAAGTTTACATCCACATAAAACAGATTACAGAATACTTTTACCTCCCCCTTCCTAAGATATGTAAACTCTCCTGCCATCTGGCAAAATGTAAACTGTCTACTCTGCTCAATACGCTTAGCCCACTCAGCACTTCTCCATGTCACCTCTTCAATCTATTCCCAGCCTCTTAGCACTTTAACTACTGTCACTTATCAGCACTGTGAGCCTCTGTATGGTAGATATGTAACTTCTTCAGGCTTCATTTCTTCCTTGACAAATGGGAATAATAATTATGCCTCATAAATAAATGAGATAAGTTTTGTGTTAAAAGTAAGGTGAACATGGATAAGACCCAGTGACTCAGACATTGTGAAATGTAATCAGGGTCTGTCTTAGTCAGCTGAGGCTGTTATAACAAAACACCCAAAACTGAGTTAGCTTGTCACTTCTCACAGCTCAGGAGGCTGTAAGTCCAAGATCAGGATGCCAGCATGGCTGGTTTCTGGTGAGAGCCCTCTTCTGGGTTGCACACTGCAGACTTCATGTTGTATCCTCACATGGTGGAAAAAAGAGCGAGCTAGCTCTCTGGCCTCTTCTTATAAGGGCACTAGTCCCATTCATGAAGGCTCTACCCTCATGATCTAATTACCTCCCAAAGGCCCACCTCCAAATACTATCACGTTGGGATTTGAGTTTCAACACATGAATTTTATGGGGACACAGTTAGTCCATAGTAGGATCTAACCAGGAGAAGAGAATACACTTCAAGTAGCTATAGTAGAGGAAATTTAATGCAGGGAATTAGTTACATAGGTGATGCTGGAGATGAGAATCAAGCAAGGAATGCTGAAGACCTGGAAATTGGCAGCACCAAAAGTTTTCATCACCACTAGACAAAGGGATGAGATAAACTGATGTTATTAGAGCCCAGGGGTTAGGCTGACCTGATGGAAACGGGAACCATGGTGGGCTTGTCTGGTGGGAGATGAAGCCAAAGAGGAAATTCAGCTTTTTTTCAAAAGAGCTGACAAAAGCAAAGGATGGAGAGAGAAATACAGGGTTAGTCCATTTCCCCCTACCTTCTAATATCTTGCCTCTCAATGACCAGAAGTCAGCTGACATTGAGCCAGAGAAATACCACCTGCAGAGGTCAGCTCAGAGCACAGGAAAAGTCTGAAGCCAATAATGTTTTCCTCTTTAGGGGATCATGACTTAAGGCCACATCCTTGAGGGTAGGGGTGGGGTATCCCAAAGTTGGACTACTACTGATGCTATCAGCTCTTCTGGAATTAAGTTAATTCTGATTTAGGAAGTGAGGAACTGGAAAAACAGACTAATGGAATACTAATCAGCAAGACAGAATGAATGACATACTTGCAAATCATCTATTCACACGGATGGATTTCAAATGCATAGAGTGAGAGATGCTAGACACAAAGAATATATATTGATTGACCCCGTTTATATAAAATTCTAGAAAAGGCAAAAAGTAGTGATGGAAAGCAAATCAGTGGTTTCCAGGTACAGGGTATAAGGGGAGAGGATTAACTGCAAAGGGGTACAAGGACAATGTTTTAGGATGATGGGAATAGTCTATATCATAATTGTGGTGCTGGTTGTATAACTGCATATATTTCTCAAAATTTATCTAATAACACATTTAAAATTGGTGAATTCTATTTTGTGTAAATTATAACTCAGTAATGCTGACCAAATCAAATCAAATCAGTTATACACATATTCTTAATATATATATTTTTAAAAAGCATTGGTTGATTTCTCAGATATGAAAACTCTAAATTTATTACTATTTGCTATTTTGTTCTGTTCTTAAAAACTCAGCAGATGGATTGCTATCACATGGGAGACTAATTTTCTAACCCATCATTTGATTATGTTAGAGAAATCAAAGCCCATTTTTTCTAAAGTCACATTTGAAACTTTGGTGCTAACAATACACACTCATTTGAATGATTGAGTAGATTTTCCACTTTCCATCCAGCATTTCGTCATGGAAGCAGAGTATATGATTTACATGAACCAGACATTTAGCATTTGACATCAGGTACTTTAATGATTAATTTTCTACAACATCTAAACAGCAAGGCAAGTTAGAGGGAAAATGACTCTGTCAAGAACTCTGGATTCCACATGAAAGGCTTGTTTTGAGAAATTATTTCCAGAGTCAAGAAACTATATAACTCCATGACCTCCCTGGAGCGAAAACTTGAAGTATTCTTTCCTAAAACAGCAAAGTTGGACTTCTAAATTATGGAAAATGACAAACACATTGAAAATCTGGAAGAAACTTGCCGGGAGATTAAAACAAACATCACCAAGTACGGTGCTTAGAAAAGAGCTGATTAAATTCAATATCATTATGAAAAAGATGGGTGGTACAGCTTGAAAACCTAATAATGTCGTGGACTGATTGGAATTTTGGCAGACTGATGGAGGGGAGTTGATTACAATTTCATGTCGTATGGGAACTTACTTTCAAAGACCAGAACTGTGGATAAGATCTGTAATGCGGGATCAAAGGAACTCTGTGACTAGAGAAAATCATTGTAGGGAGAGATTTGAACTCCTAATGTAGGAGAGTCTCGTCAGAAGGAAAATCCTTGTTTCCTTGGAGCTCAGCCTGGAGACGCAGACTAGGAGGGGGAGCTGCCTGAAATACCACAGAGGGCATCGTTACTGTTTCCTGTGTAATTGTCAGTGACACACAAGAGCAACTTATCTCCTTTGACATATTGAAGGCACACAAAGACTGCTGGGGAGGAGGCCTGCTGACGTCACACAGACTCTAATCTTGCCTCTGAAATAAATTCGAAGGAACTTTTCTGTTTCCTAGAACTGGAGAACTGGTATGAAAGTGCATGCTAACTGTACTTTATCTGTTTGGAATTGTTCTATTTTTCAGAAGTCTTAATGCTCTTCATAATTTATCTCAGTCATAATGGGCCTGATTAACAGTTTGCATTTTTATAGATTTTTTAGCCATTTAAAATGTATCATTAAATATTATAATAAATATGAAGGGTTTAGCTTTCTGCATTAATAATGCCCACTAGTATATTTTTAATTGCACCTGAATTTCCAGCATTATGAAAATATTTTCCAGTGTCACTTTGGGATCTTAAAGCTGTAACTAACCGAAAGGGTTAGGCCTTTGCCAACGGAGTTTGTAGAACTTTGTTATAATATCAGCATGGTAAAACAGTGGAGAGGTAAAATATCATTTCTCAAGCTGCAGTACAGAAACTTGATAGGCATGAAATTTTATCATTCTGAAACATGTTTTTGGTTAATTAGACTGTGACTTTAAGTGCCATGGTAACAGAACTTTAAATCAGTAAGTTATTTATAACTCACAATAGATCTTATTGATTAGAGAAAACATATAGAAAATCTTACTCATTTGATTCTTATTTCAAAGCCTTTTTGTCGTTGGATTGCGATTTTAAGTGCATTATGTTTTATGTCTTTGTATTCCATATAGCTCTGTTTTCTTTGAACACATAGATGTAGATGAGGCTGTCAGACTAAAAGATAAAATGAATCTTAGGAGGTACTGGGAGAAAACCTGTGCTGGGAAGCTGAACAGATGTACGGAATGTGTTTTAATCCCTCAGGGTTCTTCAGATGTCAATTGGCGTATGTTTTTGGACACTATCTGTCAGATCACATCGAGCTATCTCAGTTTTGTATTCCTGGATATTGATTTCATTAATGAAGAACACGCCAGAACCTGGGGTTATCTGCAGTAAAAGATGACTTCTTCAGGCCTTGTAAGCTGAAAGATAGCTGGACCATTTCTTCTCAAATGGAAGAAATTAAAGCTTGGGACCATAGTGTGAAGGCTTTTAACGGCAAGCTGAAAAAACAACTGGACACACTTCAGAACTTGCTGGCAAGTGTTTATAATCAATTGGAACAATTTCAGGGCACATTAGGAAGGGGAGGAGGCCTGGACTGCTGCTGTGAGAACCTGGTGCACAGAGTTCTCATCTTACAGCAATTAAATGACGAACATTCCCCCGTCTATAGGGAGAATGATGTTGGGTTGAGTGAATGCTTAGAGTAAGAAATATGCATTACAGAAACAACAAACAGAAGGTATGACTAGGAAGTAAGGACATATTCTGATCTGGGTTGTAAACTTTATGTTCGAACCCTTTACTGCTTTGTGTACTAAAGGCAGTCAGACTGTAAAGCTATCTATTATATGGGAATTTAATTTCCACGTTATTACTCAGAAAACAAGTGGCTCAAGCAGATTCAAAATGGAAACCATTGCTTATTTAAATAGAGACCTAGAGCATTTAATATGTTGCCTGATTGTCTGAATCACAACAGTTTTAGCCTGTGGCTATTTTTCAGGGTTTTTTAATGCTTTAGTATTGGGGCAGGCTTTCTGTTGGAGTAAACAACTTTGGTGAAGTGATTATCTGCAGCCATGTGTGCTGTAAGAGAATCCTACAGACACTCTGGGAACACTGAAATTCATAAGAATGAAATTCTGAAATACTTTTCTATAAATTATAAAATATTAGTCTGATGAGAGTCATTTTTCTGTTATTCCCATTAAGGGACCAAGGGTATTTCACTGAATCTAGAATAAGACATAAGCTACTATTTGGCATTCCCATGGGGGAATAAAATTCATTTTAAAATAAGCTTTTGTTTTTTGTTTTTGTTCTCTTCTATTTTGTTTTCTCATGTAACTTAAGAATGGTATGTATCTGCCATGTACACATAAGCTCTATTGAAGCCAGCTTACTTTTTCTAAAGCTGACATTTTTAGCTAAATTGGACTTTTGACACATTTTAATTCCGAAACATCTGAGAACAAAGCATGCTTTCCGAAAGAAAAATACGGATTTCAATTCTGTTGGATAGTTTGCTGTTTACTTGCATTCTGATGTATGGATTGAATTTTGTGCATTCTGGAGACAAGCTATTCCTACTCTATAGCTTATGTCTGCTTGAAATAAAAAAAAAGCCTCCAAAACTTCCGGTATGTTTTCTATTTATACGTAAAAATTCAAAACAGCTTTCATGAGTATCAGATATTTTATAAAATACTCTGTGTACTTAAGGCAACATGTACTGGTTTATCGAACAGTCTGAACTGTGGGAAACTTCCATGAGGCTTTCATTTGTTTCCCAATCACTGCCCACAACTGTGTGCTATTGACTACCCCATCCTCTCATGGAAGCCCACCTTGGGCGGATTGTATATCTCTACGGTCACTTTCCAGCATGAAAAGCTGTCATTTTCTTAATGCTCATCTTTTCCTTTTGTTTACTCTTCTCTTGCAGGTTTATCCCAAGAGACTTAAATTGGATAAGAAATGTCTGTTCTTTCACTCTTTCCTCTTTCTTTTCTGTGTGTATATGTGTGTGTGTGTGTTTCCTTTGTCAAAAAAGAAGAAGGTAGAATGTTTATAATGGAACTCAAATTGCTTGTCCTTTTGTCTTTTGATGCTCTTCTGGATAAGAGAGTTTGATGCCAATTCTCCTTTAGGGGGCATGTGTGAATTTCTTGGGTTGCCTTGTGTTTAGGAATGGGGTCTGCCCATTTATTTCAAGATCTCCTGATGTGAGGGACCAAGTCCAGTTTGATTTTTTCCTAATCACTTCTCAGAGTCTGTTCCTGAATGTTCACTGCGGTAGGCCGAGGTAGCCATCTTGGGCTTGGTCTGGGCAAGAGGGCTCTCGACTAATTATCTTCCATGAGATCCACTTGACCTACCTTCTTTCTGTCTTCATTGTAGTATTTCTGACTTTCCACAGCTTCAGCCTCTTTCTGTTCATCCTCTTTTTCCCCCACTCTCTTTTTTCCTTGTTCAGTACAATACTGAGAAAGATAACAAGTCCACTTTGTAAGCTAATGTCCAACTAGGAATAAATTACCAGTTTCCTTTTTCCCCTTTTTTTGCAGACACCTGTCTATGAGTAATCGTCTTAGATCTCCCTTTCCACAAGTTAACATGGGGTAAGGGAGAAAAAAACAATAATCCTTCCTACAACTCCAAAAATTTTGTTCCAGTTCTCCCTTCTTTCCCCATTCCTGCTTACACAGCTAGAAGGAAGGCCTTGTGGTGATTACTGAGGAGAACAGTGGGTTCAGCCATCACTTAATAACTCCTGGAGGAGGGATTCCATTGTTTAGTTCTTCTTAGGTTGATAAGTATAGGATATCTCTTTGCATCTCAGACTTGGATGTTAGTCACCAATGCCAGGGCAACAAAAACATCCCATTCATCTGTTGCTACACTTAACAAAATAATTTTGTAATATAACTCTATGTACATAAGGTGTTATAAGTATACCTGTGAGTGGTTGTGCTTATGTTCACTTGGAATCTTATATTGTTAGTGAAAAATGATTGTAAACTTTTAAAGATTATCCAGAGATGTGATTTTTTTTTTTAGTAGCTCTGATTTTTTTTTCTCCATCAGTCCACAGTCTCCTCCACATCTGACACCAATGGCCGTTAACCACATTCTCCATGTAATTCCTCTTGCTTTCATTGTTCTGAGCACCCAGATGTAATATCTTACAAATTTTCTTTAAGTTGTTCTCATGTACCCACTTTTTAACAACAAAAAAGTGGGTATGTCTTCTTCCTCACTCATGGCTTACCATTCTATGCTGATCTCTATAAACTTAAGTTGCTATAACACTGTGACTCCAGTTTGCCTTAAACACACAATACATGCATTAGCCAGAATAATCTGGCTAATCTGATGTAAATGGAATTTTCACAGGCGCTTTCACCAACTTACGAACTCTGTCCTCTTTCAATATTTACCTCAAGGACAAACTCTGCAACAACACTTTCAAGGCTTCAACAGGGCTGTCCTTTTCTATCTTTCTAAAAATTTTTTTCAGCCCTCTTTGCCTTACGAGCTTTGCTTCAGGCGTACTTGTATCCTCTGTCCTCAGTGTCTCAGGAACACACACCTGCTCCCATAGAGTGTTTTAAAATACTTCATCTCCTAATCAGAAAGTCTCCTACTTTCACTCACCTGCCCAAATAATGAGCTTTAAATATTACACTCTGTCATGAAATATTTCTGGAAGGCTCTAGTTCATAGAGATCCTTTCTCAATTTCTATATACAGGAGGTAGACTTCATTTTGTTTGACTTTTCATTCAACGTGTTTGTTCCTCCTTGGATTTATGTGTTTTGACTCACTAATGCACTAATACTTACTAAAGTTGATGACTGTGTCTTAGACTTCTTTGTATGCCCTAAAAGAGGTAGCGTAGTGTTTGACAAGTGGGTAATATTTTTTAAAGTATGACTTATTGGTAAATATACAATATAGTGTACCAGAATGAGCTCTTGGTCAGCCCTCAGAATAGCAGTGTGGCCTTGGGAAATATTGCTTTACCTCTCAAACCTCAGTTCTCTGGTCTGTAAAGTAGTAAAGTAATATCTTTTCTGTTTATTCTGAAAGATTAGTAGGAGTTGCAAATAGGATGCGATGAGCTATTAAATCTGAAAGCAATGCTTTGCCTATTTTTTTTAGATACTTTTTTTTTTTAGATACAAGTCTGTTTAATCTTACTTTAAGTTCAGTGTAAAGAAAAACTTCAGGAGTTGGATGGAAATGGGGATTTTTGGTTTTCCACACTCAGAAAGAAAGTTGCTTACACAATTCCAGTGAAAAAAATTTTCAGATTTGTTTGGGGAAAGAAATTTATTTTATCTGTTTAGTAGACAGGGGTGTTGAAGCACGCAGAAAAATTTTGTGTCTTATATAAGACCAATGGTAGAACTAGAAATATGCAAATCCCCTAATTCTTGCAGGTCTGAATATCTACTTAAGTTTCTATATCATTGTGAAATAAAGAAAGCAATTAAAAGTTTGAAAAAAATAGTTTTAAAATGCGGGGTTTAATACTTCATTAAACCTAAAAGCCATAATTTTTCTGAATTTAGAAATAAATAATGACCTCTATAGTTTTGTTTACCATGATTTGAAGACAAAGAGGGAATTGATGGATAGTAAAAAAAGGAATGTACAATATTCTGCCCTAATATTTCCTTATGGATTCTCATTTGGCTGGTGTTATTTAAGGATGTTCCAGAATTTACATTTAGGGAAAGCAACTTCTAATATGCCTTCCAGGTTTATAACTTATGAAAACTGACTGAAACATTTGAGGGGAATTAGATATACTTTCTTCTCCTGTGACTAATAATTCAACTTAAAATGTGGAGAGCAGCGCACACCCAAAACTATAATTACATAAATTAGATCAAGTTGAATTTTTATTTTCTTAACATTCCTCCTTGTTGTATTGAGGCTTGTGATGCAATTCTCAGACGAGAAACAAACAAATACCAGCCTGTCCGTACAGCATTGAATCAGAATGGGAAAGAATGTACTTTTGTTTCACAACCTCTCCATCGTGGTAAAGCAACAGTGACCAGGGTAAGGAAATGCTGACTCAGCGCTTCCCATCCTAGCATTTTCACAGTAATACCGCAGACCTTCCTGCACCCTTGCCAGGGAAAACTGCCCTTATTTGGCATAAATAATTTAAGTATATCTTATTGCTAAATTAGTATTCACGTCTAGATTCCTGGACATGTTTACCACAAACACTTTGTTCCTTCCAGCTTAAATAATGTATTACTTTAGGGACTAATTCTGTGGCTTTTACTTGGGAAATATAGTCCCAGAAGTCAATTCTAGGCTATAAATTTACTCTAGTTCCATAATTTCCCCCTCAGATTCTAGTGCTGTTCTCAGACCATGTTAATAATGAAGATTTGTTGGAAGATTTCTGGACGTGATTATTGTTTTTATTTTTGAAATGGGATTTAGAGTTTAGTCTTTTAACATAATTTCTTCATTAGTTTCCTGAATACATTCCTCTTAACATCTTTTAAACAGATTTTTTTCATAATAGTTTATACTGAGGAATAAAAATTGGTGAACAACTTTCTTACAACTCATTTTCCTTGCTGTAATCTGAGTACCTTTTAGAAAATAAGTTAAACTCGTTAAAATGTTAGTTAAACCCACTTTCTACTTCGAAAAAAAGTTTCATCAAAACTGTGGGTGCATAGATGACCTTTGCATTTGATACTTTGCTTTTCCCCATCTGTATCTAGGAATTGTCCATGTCCTGTCCTTATTTCTTTGACTAATGTTGCTTTATCCCCATCATTCTTTCTCTCCCCTCAGCCACTTTCCTGACTCAGGTCCTCATTGTCTGTTTCATGTTGAATTTCATCAGTTAATGGATTGATCTTCTTATCTCTAGTCTCATCTTCTTTAACGATATTAGTGATAAATATTTGCATTCTCCAGCAGTATCTTCATTCGTCTTCCTTCCAGCACATGGTAAAGCTGCACCGTTTTGTCTCTGTGTAAAATGTGAGATGTGACACATCACTTCTTGTTGGGAACCTATCAGGGCAAAAGCTTAAATCACCAGGCCCCCTACTCTTGCCATTATTGCCAGTAATGGTCATGTGTGAAGCTCTGCCAGCCAGAGTCCTTGAATGAGGACAAAAAGGAAGAGCATCCTCGCCTGACCCTAAACTCAAGGCGAACCAGAAATAAACCTCAGTTGATTTAAGCTACTGAAAATTTTAGATTTGTTTTTGACTGCAACCTAACATTGGCTTTCTTCACCAATAGACCATTCTACTCACAGAATAAATCTTTGAAGGGTGGTCTTTTCAATACACAAATCTTGTTCTGTTACTACTGTGCTCCATATTCTTTTGTGGGGCCCCAAGGTAGAGAAATAAAAACAAAGTTCCTCAGTCTGGTACCCAAGGCCCTTTGTGAACTGGCTTCTAACTATTAAAACTAATAAAAGAGTTTAACAATGTGACAAATTTTAAAAATATGAAAATATATACATTTCCTATATGTGATATAATGGAGTGAAAAATTTTCAGTTATGGTAGCAACAACGTTCTCCCTTTCTTACTGTAGTCCATAACTATGCCATTTATAGGACACAGTTAAATTATACCAGTTTCTAGGTCTTTGGAAAATTTGCCTCACTGTGTATTTTTCCTTAAGAGTTGATTATAATCTGCTTTCATTCAGTCAACTAGCCTTTATTGAGGTGTAATGATAGGCACCTAAACCATTAGTATTTTTACCAGCCAGTGGGAAAGGTAGTGTTTTCTGTGACAAATGGAAGGAGCATATGTTTGGGGGTCACAGGGGCGGGGTATCCTGTCTGACACTTCCTATTGCATCACCTGAGACATGATTTCTAGCTTCTCTGAATCTCAGACCCCTCATGTCCAGGGTAAGGATGATGATCCCTACCAGAGACAGTTGTAAGGTTTAAATTATATCCAACATTTAAAGGACTTGGCATAGAGGTAGAGCTCAGTCATTCTCCTTCCCCTCAGTCCTTTGCAGCTGAGAATACAGAGGCTCAGAGCTGAGCACCAGATGGGTTTGTACACTTTTCCAGGTTTTGGCCTTCCAGGCTTTGCACATTCAAAAGTGATTTAAATTTCTTTTTTCCTTCAAGATTATCATTTCCTTTATTTCCTTTTCTTTATTTTTCAATATCTATGAATGACAGTGTCCCTGTTGTGTTTGGGGAAGGGGAGGCTGCACAGGGGCAAGACTGGGATCACAAGAGCCCTCAAAGCCTTCTTGGGGTCATATGAAATCCTCAGGTGGTGATTTGGAAAGTACTGCTGGAAGCTTCCCTCATCACTTTTAAAAGATATATATCCTGTCTATCCCTGACAAGTGCTTTAGGGAAGCAGTTTTTTTTGACTACAGGTTAAAAAAAAATCTGCAAATTAAGGCTCATAAATATATGGAGAATTCTTTCTGCTAATGGTGATGTCTCAAGGCAATATATCAGAGCAGTTGGGATTTGTTGGTAGCTCAGAAAAATAAGAAATCAGATACTTCTTAATGTTCCTGTCATTATATTGTCAACCTTCTTTTTTTAACATCAGATATTTTTAAAGAGATAGGAATTAGAGTGTCTGTTAATGTCATATAGCTTTTGAAATGTAGACTGTATCCTTGCTGCTTGGAGAAACATTTCTTTTTCTTGAACAAAGAAATGTTGGCATTTTTAGTGGTGAAACTCTCAAATTTTATTCAGATCTTTACCATATATCAGCTATTATGCAATAATAAAAATATGTTTTTAAAAAATACCAACAATGTAAAAGTATAGAAAAATGGCAATGTTATGGTAGGTAGAGAAAACTTTTTTTTTCCAGTGATCTTTTGCCTTTTTCTCACCCTTTTTTATTGAAGTGTAGGTGATTTACAATGTTGTGTTAATTTATGGTGTACAACATAGTGATTCATTTCTACATATATAAAAATATGCAGTATAAGCATGATTTATAAGAAAAATCCAATCCATAGGTATTTAAAATGGAAGCACAGCAAGGTGTTAATGGCAGGCACCTCCAAAGACTGATGTTAGGTGGTCTTTAGCTTCTGTTTCTTAAGTTCCTGTGTTTTTCTGAAGTTTCTGCAGTGACCCACATATGTTTATTGCTAATATAAATGTAATTACTTATATATGTATGTATGTAAAAATCTACCTATTTTGCATATTTCTGAAATTAGTCACATTATTGAGCTTTCATTAAATCTTATTAGTACTAATAATTTCTCAGTCGACTTATTTCACAGCCCAGAAACGTGGTAAATAATAGTCAATAACTCTGTGTTAGTTGTGATTTTAAAAGAAATTCTCTAATATTTTACTGTAGGTATGTTAGCTGTCATTTTTACCTAAGTATCATCATTTATTAAACAGAAATACAGAAACCATTTTTAGACATATATCAAATACCTATTTGGCATCCTGCCTGAGTGTCTTGCCAGACTGTTAATTAATGTGCTGGAGACAGTTCATTCTTCCCTGTTTTGCTTCCTCTTCTCCAGCTGAGCAGCTAGAGGCTGTCCAGCTAGAGGCCATCCAGTGTGATGGGAGGAGAAGTGATGTTCTGGATCATGCTATTGTAAAGAAGGGTGTTGCTTTCCATTCTCTTTCCCCTTTCTGTTGATGGGAATTGGGCAACAACAGCATCTGCTGCCTCAGATCCATGAGGGAAGACACTTCTGAGGATGCAGTGACAATTCATCCTCCTACTAGTGTCTAATCTGTTGTGTCCAAAGCAGCACACTTCATATCTTAATCTCTACTGCCCTCTTCCTCACATCTTCTCTTCCCCAGTTGCCTCAGTGTTATGAAGTGGACTTGATTTATTGCACCTAGTCCATTCAGCACATCTTTCCTCATATTTTCACACTATATCTCCAGTCTAACCACTTCTTAACATTTTTCTGCCTAGGCTGAACTAGCATGATATTCTTCTAACTGTTCTGTTTCTATTCTTGTGGCTTATAATACATTCCCCACACAAGAGAGTGCTTTCTTTTTTTTAAAGGGAAATAAGATTACATCACTTCTGATTAAAACCCTCCAATTGACATCACTTAACACTTAAAATAAAATTCTGGCATAAAGTTTCTGAGAGATCTGGCCTACGTCTCCTTTGCTGGCTGCATCTCCAATCCTTTTCTTCCTACCCTTCTCCTAGCTACCAATATTGGATTTCTTACTGTCCCCAAAACACACCTCATCCTCACCTTGGGGACTTTATATCATTTCTCTGCCTTCAAAGTTCTTCTATTAAAAATTCTCCTAGCAAGCTCCTTTGCATCATCCAAACTTACCTGAGAAGTTTTTTTTCTTTTTCCCACTTGCCTTCTAAAACAGCTGCCTCTTTCTAAATGACACTTTTCCTTCACTCTGTTATAGTTTTGATCATAGTACTTAGTATTGCCTAAAATCTTACGATATATGGGGCTCTAGGTAGAGCACCTAAGATAGTCTTGGTTCATTAGTGGGAGATAATTAGCCCTAGACTAAAGACTGCTCTGTTTCTGCCTGACAGAGCTTGAAAACAAGACATAATAAGATCTGTTTCTAAATAACTTACCTGCATCCCAGAACAAAATTTAAGAATATTTATAGTAACGTGAAAATATCTAGTGCCCAACAAGGTCAATTCATAGTGTCTGGCATCTTATAAAAATCATTAGACATTTGGGAGGGCTGGAAAATATAACCCATTATAAGTAGAAAAACAATCAATTAAGATATATCTAGAATTTAAACAGAAACTAGAATTAGCAGGCAGCGACATCAAAAGTTATGACTGTATGTATTTTATATGTTCATAATGTTATGCAGAGACATAAAAGGTTGAAAAATTACAAACTAAATACCCCAAACAAAAACTGCAATGTTTAAGATGAAAAATACACTGATAAAAGATTGGATTTTGAAGAAGGAAAGATCAAGAAAATATTGAATTTAAATATATACCAATATAAACTTTCTGATGATTAAAAAGGAAAAAATGGCATAGAACATTAGTAATTTATGAAACAACTTCAAGAGACCCATTATATGTATAATTGTCATCCCCAAGGAGAAGAGAGAGTTGGAGACAGGAAAAAAAATTGAGAAAATCATGGCTGAAAATTTTCCAAATTTTAGGAAAAACTATAAACTCACAGATCCAAAAACCTCAACAAATCTCAAGCACAAGAAACATGAAGAAAAATATAGCAAGGCATACAACAATTAAAACACTAAAAAATCTGTGATAGAAAAATCTTAAAAAGATCCAGTGAAAAAAGACATGTTATGTACAAATGTCAGATCAAAGTCAAGAATGATAGATTTTTCTTCAAAAATAATGTAAGAAGATAGTAGAACATCTTTAAAGTACTAAAAGAAAAAAAATTCTAAAACTAGAATACTATACCAAATAAAAAAACTTTTGAAAGAGAATGTAAAATATTTTTTATAGATACACAGGGACTGAAAGCATCCAACATCAGAGACCCACACTAAGAATATATTTTGAGAAGTTCTTCAGGTAAAAGGAAAATAATATCTCTCCATTTATTTAAGTATTATTTGATTTCTTTAATCAGTGTTCTGTCATTTTCAGCATATAGATCTTTCATATACTTTATTATATTTACACCTAATTTTTCATGGGTTTGGTGCTATTATAAGTAACACCAGGTTTTACGTTTTTTTAATTTCTTATTTTTCATTGCTAGTATATGCAAATACAATTGATTTTTGTATATCGATCTTGTATCGTACAATGTTGTATTCTACAATCTGTGGATATGGTGAATTATATTAACTAATTTTCCACAGAGAACTAGAGCTTTCAAAACGTTTGATATGTTTTTGGACATTATTGCCCCTCAATATTGATGGGCCAGAGGGCAAGGCTGGACCAGAGTATCTGATCCAAGGATGTCAGTCTCAGCTGAGGTTGCTTTTATTTTATTTATCTATAAAATCAAATAAACTATGTAAAAATTTGCCAGATATCAAGGACAAGACAGCATGAGAAAGTATACCCCCTCACAAACTCACTTTTACTTAAGAAAATATGCCCTCAGTTCAGTGGTCCTAGCAGCCAGTGTGGATAGAGGATCTATGACCATGGGTGATTCCTGTCTTTTATTCCTTTTTATCTTTTTTTTATCTGAGAGGGTAATCCATTTCAAGTTATCTAGTTCTAATGGCTACATCTGTCTTATCCTCCTTGCTACAGCACAGTTTTATAACCTACTTTATTCTGTGGTTCATTTCATGCTACACCACTGAGCCTGCTACTCAAGGTTTCAATACAGACTTGACCATGGTATACCATGATAAGCACATAGTCAGTATTTCGAAAGAAACTCTGGTAGTCATACAAAGAGCAGTTAAACAATATTTAAGACACATATATATTTTTCTGAAGGATGAGAGAAGTGCATACATAATCACAAATTTTAAAATTTTATATGCAATGAACATGCTATGAGCTAAAGGAGGAAAGACTGGAAAAACTGGAGCAATTTTTCCTTAGAAAAGGACATCATGATAATTGTCTTTAAATTTTGAAAGGATTGGTGCAGAGGAGAAATAATTAATTTTGTTATATTTAAATGAAAAAACTTTACCAGGAGGAAGTATTAAGAAAGGAAGTTTTAACAGTCAACATAAGGAAGAACTTTAGAGCAATTAGAACTGTTAAAAAATTACATGATCAATGCCCGAGTTGAATGACCCACTTTTTTAGGTAATGAATTCCCTCTTTTTGGTATTGTTAGGCAGAAGTAGAAGGAGCATATATCAGAAATGCTGTCAGTAAAATTTCTGAACTGGTGAGAGTTTGTAAAAAAGGGATTTCTAATTTTTTCCCCCTGAAAAGCCCAATTGAAGTAGGTCAACAAAAATATTTTTAGAAGGGGGAAAACACTACCTTGGAGACAGAAACCTTTACATCTCCTTCAGACGGAAGAGGTACAAGGACTTTATGTCCAAACAAGCATTTTGAAAAATCTCAGTCTTGTTCATGAAGGAAAGATGCTATAAAACCCCATTTAATTAGAATATTAGGATCAGGCTATTTTGTGTCTCTGAGAATAATGGAGATGTACTCTCTCTTCTTGTCCCTTCATAGTATTCCAGAATGTTTGTTCAAAGAATAGCTGTTTACAAAAATTAGCATATTGCTTTTCTGTGCCTTGTAAATTAGCATCCCTAAGTGGCTAAAAGATTTTTCTAGGCTTCCAGGGGCCTCTATAGCAATCATCAGAGTAACTCAAGCTGAATACATTTTTTTGCTTACACAAATTTGTTGCTAAGCAGAAAATTTGGTACATCTAATTATGTAATGCTACTTATCCTTCTCCCTAGGAAACGCCCCAATTTTCACAATGTTAGAGAGCCCCAAACTTAGCCAAAGCATGCTTTGTGTTTCTTCCTGGATACTGGGCAACAGGGTAGTCTATGGGATTAAAAAAAAAAAAAAGATTCATTACCTCTGTCATTAGGAAGACTGAATCTAAATAAAAGGCCTTTAAAAATAAGTAATGTCTTTCATGAAATGTTCAATGGTGCCAGTTTCAAGTAAATCTTTATTTTAAAGGACATGAATTGTATTTTCCACTAATATAGGGTGCTGATAAGACTTATATTAAAGAATTCAGAATACTTATAAATGGCATCTCACACAAGATTCTTCAACTGCCACTATAATGACTTTCCTACAAATGTAGGTCCTTCAAATTTTGTAGAATTGTAGAATCATAGAATATGTATTTCTGGTCTGCTTAGCCATCCTATTTGATCTTGAGTCAGTTCCAGACACCTCCAGATGGAATTAGGTCACCTATGAGAAGCTACAGGTCATTATCTAGCTTTCCTCTGCCTTCTTTTAGCACAGTCATGATGGGATTACAGACATCCTTCATCTCCTTCTTTTGGCATTTTCATCTTCCTGACCAGCAGTCTGACTCCTAGCCAGCCAACAGGATAAGAATGCTCTTTTTGTCTTTATTATTGATCATAATTTAGTAGATTCTCATGTCTAACATGAATTTTTTGTGGAAGGATCTATGTGAGTTTCTTAGAAGAGGCCTTGAACTCTGTTTTGTGTTTCTCAGCCTCTTGAACCATGTGTGATTAAACTTAAGATATTAATCTTCCTTTGTTATAAATTATTTTAGTATTGTCATTTTGTCCATACTTTTCTCAGTGGCATGCATTTTAAAATGCTATTAGCATTAATGTCAAAAATTAATTTGTATATCTGAGAACTCAAGTTTGTCAACAAGTTCTTATCCATGTTTATTGCCTTCTTACACATAAATCTGAACAAAGACATTAGGCTGGTTAACTGAGTAGGCAGTATATATTTGTGTGTGTTGGAGGGTGGAGGGGATTGATATTTTATGCCTAATATAGTAGTTCTTATGTCACCATCAGCCCCAATATCAGAGAACAGTAAGTTAAGTGTGATATTCAAGGTGTTCCAAGAGGTAAAGCTAGTCTTCTTGTTCTTCCTGAGATTCTTTGGGTGCTTGAGTTTGAAATCAAGTCTAAACTTGGAGACCCGCTTTGGTGGAGAAGAATTTGAGAAATCAAATGTCAATCATTTGGTTGCCAAGTTCAAAGTTTCCATCTTGAATAGGAAAGTTAGTAGTATCAAAAATGTTTCTTCCAAGGACCAAATCATTACTTGACTCTTTACAGCAATAGTCTCGTCTAAGGAATAAGAAATAGCATAAAGAGTCGGTCCTTTCCTGATTCAAGGTCTTATTAAATAAAGGATCACTTTATTTCCATAATCAAACAGTTTTTCTGCTTTCCTTTACTTATCCACTTGTGGATTAATGTGGATAATCCAAATCTGTATCTGCATTTGGATACTGATCAAATTCTTTATTTTCTTAGCTCTAAATTTTCCTATATACAGACTCAATGCTTTAGTAACAAGAAATTAAATGTTAAATGGAAACTCTATTGAAGGTCATTTTGTCTTGTTCCATTATAGCAGAACCACAAAATACCACATTTAGTGAGATTTGACTTTACATGTAATTTTCTACCCAATGATACAATTTTTTAATAATTTGCTTCTATTCTGAGCCAGTTTCTTTATTAGCAAAATGTCTGTTTGGCAGTAATGTATTTGTCCTCTTTAAAATGTGGGGGGAAAAATCTCTACCTGCATTTCAATTATCAGCATATTTAGAGTTTTGATCTTTGTTTGACTCACCTACTATTTGTCCAACTAAGAGACCTTAGCAGCTGTGGGGAAATGTAGTAGGTGTTAAAGGACATGCAGATAGGAAAAGGAAAAAATATCAAATCCAAGTTCAATAGGTGACAATCACATACAGTTCTCATGGTGTTAGTTTACTATATCTGGAAATGCTGAGCTCTTCAATTTTTTGATTTATTTGTGAAAATTATGATGAGAAAACAGGATATAATATGCCAGAAGGATGTCAAAAAATGAGATGCAAACAGATGAGACAAACTTTTCATTTTCTCTATGAAACAACAAAGGAAGATGAAACTTTTCACCTTGTCCAAATTTTATATTCCATTATTTCCTTTTGGAAGTTTTTTCAAGGAAATCCAGACTCTTTGCTCTGGACTTCTTTCTAGCAATGTGTGTTATAGTTAAAATTTTTGATACTTACTGAGGATTATCAGTGTCAATAAGATTTGAAGACTAGACGTTGTAGGCAGTAAGTGATGAACTGATATGAGAAAAGATTTGAAAAGTATAATGTTTTGCACAATGTAAATTATTGCATCTGTTATTAATGATAGCATTAAATGCCTTTTATCATTTACTTGAATGTTTAGATTTATTTTTATTATTTTCATGTTAGTCAGGCATTACATTTAAGGGAATTTCTAAGGTCTTTCTTTCTTATACTTTACTAAATATTAAAATTGATTTTTTTTTGGATGTAACTTAATTCCTTAGCTGGTTCAATGCTAGAACCTGAATTATATTCACTCACGTACAAGTGAGGGGAAAATGGGTATAGGTGTATTTTTTCCTCATGTTTAACTATTTTTTGTACTGTCTTGAAATATGCATGCTACGTTTCTGACATTTCATTATTACTGCATAGCTCAATACACATTTTTTACAGCAGTTTAGCTTATTTCTTCTCAAAGAAGATTGTGTTTTTGAAATATTATAAACATTTGAATCCTTGAGATCAGATTACATGTGAACAGAAATAATACTAGTAAAAAATACAGAGAAGTGATGACAGTAATATAGACAAAATTTACATTGGGTTTTGGGTTATGTATTGAGCTTAGAGTTGAACAACATCATGATTGATAGTCTGTGAAATAAAGTACTTCCAACAAAATAATAGGTGAAATAGAGATTTGTCTCAAGATATATTAGAAAGCAGCTTAATTCTCAATTCAGTACCTTGTTATTTGTAATTTTATGAGGAATGCTTAAACTGGTTGTCTTTGTCAGCTTAATATAAAATATTGGCTATTTGCTTTCTCTCATTTTACCAGCATATCCCATCATACTGTATTTCTCTGAGACTAGGAAAATAAATAAGTGAGAGTTTTATAACTTTTTTTTAAGAAGTGTAGTTTAGCAACTGAACTGCTGGGTAAATATAGAACAAGTAGATACAAATGAGGTTAATATCAGTAAGAACCATTCCAAAGAGAAGAGAGAATCACCTAGCTGGAAAAACTTGGAACACATAGTTAAGAGACCTGGATTTACCCATGGATTTACAGCTAGTTTTCTATTTCTTCTTTTTCCAGTTCACCTCTGTGAGTCTTAGTTTTCTTATCTGCAAAATGTGGCTTAGAATTTCTATTACTTTAGATGTTCGCAGAAGGAAGTGGGACATAAACTACAATGCAACAGCCACAATAACGAGATAACCTTTTCCATATTTAGCTTACTGGCTTGTTGTATGAATCAAGTTCATTAATATAGAGCTTTATAAACTCTAAAGCACTAAACAAATACTACTTTTAACAAAAAGAGAACTGGAGAATGCTGAGAGAGAGCAATGTACTTTGAGTTTGGACTGTAAACTCCCATGAAGAGAGTTGTGACTCTAAAGCTTGTTGAGGTACAATGAGGAAGGAATGGTGAGAGAATGAGAGACCTGTTCAGATAAGGCAGCACTAGGTACAATCAGATAACATTTTTCAGCGTTAGTATTTGATTTATACCAGCATAATCATGTACCTCAAAAATTGCAAACTGTTTGCATAAATATGACTTAATTCTATTTGCCTTATCTTTGCAAGGTATATACATTATAACCCAAATGACATATGAAGAAACAGAGTGTCCCAGTGGTTGAATGCCTTAGCCAAAGCTATAAAGCTCAGAAATGCCAGGGCTAGAATCAGAATTGTGGATTCTTAACTTCTAAGGTGGTGTGATTTCTGCCACATTGTCAGTGATGGTTTGGGTATGGGATGATGAAATAATGAATATAGATAAAAGTTGAAAATGCTTGGACTCAATATCTCTTTTTGAATCCATCATTTTCTGCCAGGAGAGTGCTGAAGCCAGGAAACTGCTCCCTCAGTGGAAATTAGAGTAAGAAACCATGCGAATCACATCTGAAACATTGAGCCCAATCAAAGCAGCCTTCTAGAGCTGACAGATAACCATAGCCTTGCAAGTCTATGCAAGTTAAGCCAATAAATCATGATATTTATTAAATGTCCCATTAAAATGACACTGAGATCCAGTCCTTTGCCTACATGATTTCAAATTTGCCAAATTTTAAGATGATAAAGATGGTAACAAATAGCAAAAGACCCAGAACTTCTAGGAAGAAGAGGGGAAGGTGGAGGTGGGGAGGACCATTTTTTCCCCTGGGGGAAAAAAAAACTACCATTTTATGTAGTTATATACTACTAGAAAAATATTACAAAGAAAATACTTGGATAATGACAGAGATTTCAAGGTTCCTAAATATATATACTACTTTTACCATAGCCTGACAAGGATACATGAAAATCACATCATCATGAACTTTCCACACACAAAGAATAAAGACAAAATTCCAAAATTTACTAGAAAGATGATGAGTAGAATATGAAGAATAGGAGGAAAATATAGAGGCAAAAAGGAGGAGGAAACCTGCTTTCAGTCAGTGGGGTTGGGGGTCGAGTGGTGGTGAGAAAACAGTGGAGGGATGCTTCTAAAGTTCTGAGGGAAAAATATTTTGTATTTATGATTTTGTACTCAGCCAAAATTGTCTATTGAGTTTGAAGTCCAAGTAGAAATGTTTTCAGACATGCAAGGATCAAGAAATCTTACCATCTATGCATTTTTTTTTCCCCTCCAGAAGTTGTTTAAGTGGTTACTTAAGTAGCATATGGGAGAAAACCATGAAAGTGGAAGATCTGAGATCCAGGAAAGAAACCAACTCAGGAACCAGGGAAGGGACTGGAAGTATTTACATCAAAAATGTGCAGACAATCGAGAACACAACCAGTTCAGGTTGGAGAAGTGACTGGTGTGCTCAGGGACAGTATGTCTCCAGGAAAAACTAAAAAAGGGAAAGGGTCTACACAATGACCAGATTAAGACAATGGAAAACTCTAGAATATTGTGAAGACAATTTATTTTTTTCACCAAAGAATTGAAACTGTAAGAGGAAAAAAAGTTGTGTAAATTCATCATGGTTAAAATATGAAGCAAACTAGAATGTGGCATAGAGTATTAGAATAGAAAATAGAGTTCATTTTGATGTTAGCAACATGTCTCTTTGAGTGGCACAGAGGTTAAGACCCTGGACCTGTGAAGAAGAAATATAATTCTAGCAGATAGTTTTGAAATATAAATGATTTCATAGGCACAATAACAAATCACTGTATATAGAGGCTCAACTATTAGAATTAACCAATAGATAGTAAGCATGTGGACCATTTTTCACTATCTTTACCCTGTCAGTTTTAGCACAGTGACATGTCACATGACAGATTTACTGAACTGACTCAGAAATGGCATCATTTCCAAAATGAAAAAAAAATCAGACTTATCAAAAAAGGCATTTTTGTTTTAACAACTTTTGGTTAGTCTACATAGAGAAAATCTTAAAGTGATCTTAAAAGACAAATAAGAACATAACTCCAAATATAAAACATTCCAGTGATTTCTGGTTGCACTTAGAATAAGTTCTAAAACTTTTACAGGAGACCCTGTATGTTTGGCTTCTTTTCAACTTTTGTGTAGAGGGTTTCACACCACATTCTCAGCATTTTCCCTACCTAAAGGTGGTTCCTTACCATTCTCATCCATCCCTACCACCCTCCAATAATACTGTCTATTTCAGCTCAGTGTTTGTTATATCATCTCATCCTACTCATTACAGGTACCACAATTGTTTCTTTTTAAGCTGGTGTTTAGTTTTTGTTTCCTACTAGAATGTAAGTTCAAGGAGCAAGAATGATGTTTTGTTCACTGCTGTATCATTGTTTTTTTGTTCTACAAGTTTCAATACATATGGAATCCACATTCTTAATGACATATTGATGAATGTCTTAACATCTAAAACAGTGACTTTGCTAAGGATCATAACATGTGAAAGGACCTTGCTGTCTTTTGAAAAATATTCCTCAATTGGGGCCATCTTGAAAGCACAGGTATGATACTTCAGCTTGGACAAGCTCAGGCCCATGAGGAAGTGGCTGGGTTATAGCAGAGTGTTGAATAAGCAAGGTGTCTCACGTTTAAAAGGACAAAATGCGTTATTACAAATGCTTTATAAAATTAGAAAGAATGGTATAGAATGTTTACAGTAGAATTGCAGCCAGTCTCAATTTAATGAATATAGAAATAAGCAGGATGCTACTCTGGCAGTGTAGTTCTCATTTTATTACACCCCCAAATTGCTGCGAAAAGAGGTTTTGAAGAGGATAAAGGTTATGATTTCATCAAATATGGTGCCAAAATGCATTATTAATAAGACGATAAAAACTGTTATTGAGTTTTTAACAGGTACTGTGGATGAGATGCCAGGCACTGTGCTGAGCCATCAACATACATAACTTCATTTAATTTTCCTAAAGAACGTTTGATCTCATCCCCATTGTACAGGTGATACCCACATTCAGGGGTGTTAAATAACTTAAAGTGAACAATTAGTAAGTGGCAGAGCCAGGCTTCTAATCTAGAGTATAATGTTATAAAGGTCAAAATCACAAGGCAATGGAAAATCAAGGCAATTTAAGTGAAGGAGGAGATAATCTTTCCTAAAATATTTATTGTGTTTAATCAAAATGCTCTGCATTCATAGTTAAAAATTGTAGTGTTTTTCATGGTTTCTAGAGTAAACTAGCAAACTGTATGCCAAAGGCTTAAAAACAAAGTGACATAGAATTCAATGGATTTGATAATGACTTTTGTAACAAAGAGATCCAAGAGTCTTAGTAAGTCTTTTCCCCTAATAGAACAAAGTTTTGTTTTTTTTGTTTTTCAGTTTTTTTATCAAACAAATAAAGGATGCTTTTGCTGAATAAGATTGTTGTTATGAGAATACGATTTAATGCCATTAAATGCCTTGGGAATACCTGTGAAGAGGGAACATTTGTGTATGAGATCCTAAAATTCAAAGGGTAGCTTGGCCATTGATCAACACTTCTTTTCCATCTTAATACTAACAGACCCTCAAAATAAGGTTTGTGTAAAATTCATTGCTCTATTACTCAGAAAAAACCACCATAGTAATTAGGTTTATACTGAATAGGTATTCAATATTTATTGACTATATTAATTAATAAATAAAGGATGCAAAATATTTACCATATATTTTGCATAATATTTTGTGCTTTAATATATAGTCTCTTCTATTTCTAAATAAACCTATAAATTATTATTACTTATATTTACTTTTAAATTTAATTTTTTACAGTTCAATTTTGCTATTTAAAATAGAATTTTAAAATGTTATTTTGGTCAATATGTTACATATAATATGATGAAAATGCACACACAATGATAAATTGGTAATAATTAAGTTCAAGGCTTAAATCTAACTTTGAAGGACTTTGCAGCAGGTCAAGAAGTATTAAATACATTTTATAATTGAGTAAAATGAGGCTAAGGCAGAAATTTACCCCATATCAAACAGCCTTAACTGTTTGGGACACAACTCTTCTGACCTCAGAATCACTTATTTTTCCATAATAAACTGTCTCAATGTCTGTCTTTTTGTTGAGAGCTTTCTTCATTGGAATGTCTGAAGAAGACAGAAGGTAAAGAACAGGTGTATGTCCCTCTTTTCCCAAGAATCACGTTGAGTATATACCTCATTGGCTTCCAAGTATTAAACAGAGCTAGATGACTTCAGTTTTCACCCAAGCTTTGGTAGCTGAGACATTCTGTAATCCTGACAGAAGCAAAATTATAAAAACATTCTTACAAGAAAATTGAAAGTTGCAATGAGTTCTAATGAAATGCTCTTTTAAAATACATATTGCTTAGCTTTTCTGGGCTCAATTCTGGGCTTATTTCTAAAGAGAAGACAATTGGATTATATGGTATCCAAGCTTCTGCCAAGAGCAGGACTATTTTCAGTATTATGAAGAAAGCTGTTGTATTTTTCACCAGCTTTTAGTAGTTTGTTTCCTTCTTTCTTTTCATCACTGTAATTGTAGACAATTTCTCCAGCACAATACATTAATACATGATAGCTGTTGGAGATGGCTTGCAAAACACTTATAAGATTATACATCTTTTTGTCTACTGCACTAACTGTGTTAAGTGCTATTAGAAATCTAGGGGAATGGAATTATAAAACCAAGTGTCATTAGCTGTCCTAGAGTCGGCTTCATATTGGTGTGGCATTTTTTTTGGTGTTCATGCCTATCTCCTTCTGAAGTGGATGGAAATTATATTCTCTTATTTGTATCTCCCAAACATGTCACCTCACAGTGAAAGATGTGTTGGTGATATCTTGCTGACAGGAAGAGTGGTCTGTGTCAGCGATAACAACCACGTTCCTGTTCCCTGACCCTGCCGCTTATCTTCTGGGTGCCACCTTTCATACCTTCTATAGGCTTTCTGGGTAAATTTTTAAATGACCATGCTGTCAACCTTTTCATGTGATGAGGACATTCAGACTGCCACTCTTGCCAAATACAGAAAATGGCACTTGCAATAACCCAGAAGTCGCCTCTGCTCTGACTTGGCTGTGGCCAGTGACACAGGCTGAAACACGTGAGAAAACTGGTACTCGTCCTGGGAAGCCACACATTTTCTAAAGAAAGAAAACTATTTTGGAACTCCTGGATGTGACAACCTTTCTTGTTCACACTCACTAAACACAGTAGCTGGATTCTTCTGATTGTCAATTAGCAATTTTTACTTTTGTTTCTTTGCCAGGAATTCTGGCATTGATGCAGTTTTTAGCATTGAAAACTCCTGTGGGAGAAATGAGGAATTTAGCACACTGTAGGTGTAATGATTCTTGAATGTCTGACAGTGTTCTCAGAACTATTATAATTAATTAACTTTTTAGTCAGAAAGACTGACTCTTTTGCTGTGAGGTTTCAAGAGCACTGTCTTTGAAAAATAGTAAAATGATGAAGACTTGTACTGAATCTACTTTCAGAGGCAAGTCGCATCTCACAGTATTGAGCACTTGGACTGAAGAGCTCACAGGGCAATTGAGGCCAAGGTCAGGAGTCTTCAGACATCAGAGACCACGTGCTAGCTTATGAGAAATGATTCTCAGTTACAATTTATGCCCCTGGCCCTGACTTGCTTTCTTACCAAGAGATGGTAGTTGTATCTGACATGAGGGAGGCCAAGAAAGACATAGTAAATGGCAGTGAAAATCATCATGACACTGAAATAAAGCAGAGAGCTTGACTGAATATGGATTGGTAGCTTCCCCTCTGTATTAAGCTGAGCTACACAAAATTGCCAATTTTGTTAGTTAAAAAAAGTAAAATAAAAGCAATTTCGTATTGTTCAACTTACATTTTTCTGACAATAACATGGAAAGGAGATTTTAAGAAATTCTGTTAGGTCCGCTAGTCTGATTCTTTTTCATGGAAACAAAACTTCCTCAATTAAATGATTAGACTTACCATATTTTAAGTATAGGATAGTCTAAAATAAAATTTTAGTAGAAATGAGGTGACAAAATCTAATAAACTCTCTCTCTTATTTAGGCCCAGTAAATTACTGAGACAATATCATGTGATTATTACTACCTCCAAAGGCCAGGCTGCATGAGTTCAAATTGCAGCTCTGATGCATATTACCCTCACCTTGAGCAGGTTACTTACTCCATCTGTGACTCAGTTTCCTTACCTCTGACATGGGAATGATAATGGTACCTATCTTGTAAGGTTTCTGCAAGGATTAAATGAGTTAATCTACATAAAACATTCAGAATGGTACTCCATACATGTTAGCTAATATAAATACTGTTACTTTCAATTACCAATCTCCAAATGAAGCTATGGAAGAAAACAAATTAAATGTGTTGTTGTAATTTTTTTAAGATAGATTTTCACTATAGAGCAACTGAGCCCAGTATTTTAGGACTGGCTAGTAGTGTTAGGCAAAGCTCGTGTGCCTTTTAGGACTGGCTAGTAGTGTTAGGCAAAGCTCGTGTGCCTGTCGGGTGATAACATTGTCAGAGAGGACTGAAACATTTCACATGATGAGCTTTAGAAGAGCCAAGAACTCCAGTGAGCTCTAAAGATAGATCACCAGCCTGCACAGAATTCATCTCTGCTGGTTTACAGATCAGAATTGCAGTGACCTCACAGTGAGTCTTTTTAAGGATAAGTACAATTGGATGAGGACAACGTTAGGGACTTGGTTGGTCATGATGCTCTAGCCCCTATCAAATCTTTGGTGCCTGAAATTTTGTCACACTGATTCCTGACACCAAGAAAAGGGGGCCAACTCTCTCTTGTTCAGGAATTGTGTGAGACTCAACAAATACATAGCAACCAAGTTTTTATTTGAGCAGGGTGACAGATAAGTTCTTAATATCCTACTAGGAGAAGAAATACCTGAGATAGCAGTGTTTATGGTCAGATGACTGCTGAAAATACAAGAAGATGGGATCTAAATGCCAGGCAGAATTTTCAGGGCAGTGAGCCACTACCTTTCCCTTCTTCCACTGCAAACTGTGGAGATCATGGAAACATACCCATAACCTCTAGAAAATGAGTTCCTTTTATACTGTATTTAGCAATGGATTTGAAGCAAAAGGTCCCTGTAATTGTTTTACTCTGATGATGTAGGGAGAGAGGATGGTTGTGCAAACACTCAACCTCCCTGCTTCTTCCTCACTCTGTCAAACTTGCTTATTTTGACAATTCTAGAACCCTAATTGACTATCCAATTACTCCTAGTTAGATTAAATGATTGAACATTTCTGGAGAAGAAATTCACAACTCAACTAAACGGTTTTACTTTAAATTCACAATATTTCTCAAATAGACACTCAATATGACCTTACAGTCCTATGAAGTCTCCCCAGAGTGTTCACCTTCCCTATCTCCAGTATTTCATGTTTTGTCCCATCCTCCTCCTCTCCTGTGTTCATCTGCTGACTTCCTCATGCTTCATAAAGAAAACTGAAGCCTTCTGATGGGAACACCTTCTTCTTCCCACCAGCAAATCAGGAAGCTCCCTGTGTCTTTGCCCATACTCCCTGCTTTTCCTCCCAACCTCTCTGCTCATGCTGCTCTCTTCAAGGTCTCAGATCAGCCCTGTTTCTTTTACATCATAAATGTATTCTTCTCTAATGGATTTTCCCCATTGGAATTAAAACCTTAAAATTTATTGATTCTCATATCTACAATCTACTAGCACATTTTTCCTTGCCTTTACAGCAAAACCTTTTGAACGTGTTGTCCATGTTTTCTATCTTCTTCTCTTTGATCCACTCCAATAAGACTCCCACCTCCAGCCTTCCCCTAAAAATGCTTTTGTAAAGGTCAACGATGACTTCCGTGTAGCCAAGTTCAACGGGGTCTATCCTCTCAGTTGCATTTGATAGAAAAGGCCACTGTCTTCATCTACATATATCTCCTTGTTTTCTTACTACCTCAGTGCACACGCCACCTCAGTTTCCTTTGCCAGTTTAACTTCCTCCATTCTACTTTTCAATGATGGTGTTCTTTAATATTCAGTCCTGTGGCTCCTTCTCTTTTCCATATTCATTCAGTCTCTAGGTGATCTCAATCATGGCTTTGCATATATAAATCCCACTTGTATAGGTCTTGCCCTGGACTATACCACAGATCTCTGGACTCACATGCCTAATTGTAGGCTTGTAATACACATTTGGCATGTAAACTTTTAAAGTTCTAAACAGTGCTATTAATGTATGTTTTCTCTCATCCCACACATCTGTTTCTTTCCTATTCTAATAAATGCCATAATTTACTGGGTAGCAGAAACCAAAATTATATGTCAGCTTGATTCCTTTCATTTTTTCACTCCTCATATCAAGTTCAGCAGCCAGTACTGTCAAATGTTCTCTCTTTCTCTGTTTCCTGAAGGAATTTGTACAAGATTAGTGATATTTTTTTCCCTAAATGTTTGATAGCTTTTACCAGTGAAACCAATAGTATGGATTTTTCTTTGGGGGAGATTTTTAATAACTGTTCCAATTTATTTAAAAGAGGGCTATTCAAATTGTCTGTTCTATCTCATCAATTTCAGCAAGGTGTTTTCAAGCTATTTGTCCATTTTATTGAAAGTGTCAAATTTATCAGCATAAAGTTGTCCATAATGTTTATTTATTATCCTTTTATCGTCTATAGAATCTGTTGTGATGAATCCCTTTCCTTCTCGATTTTGGTAATTTATGTTCTCTTTCTACTTTTTTGTTTTATCAATCTAGCTAGAGGTTTATCAATTTTGTTGACCTTTTCAAAGAGCTATGTTTTGGCTTTATTAAATTTCTCTCTTTTTTTTTTTTTTGTTTTCTCTTATCTGTACTAAATAACTTCTGTCAAATTATTTCAGGTTTACTTTGTTCTTTTTTTTTCTAACTTCTTAAGGAATCTCAGATCATTGATTTTTAGAGGTTCTTAAGCCTTTTGGTCTCAAAACTCATCTGTACTCTTAAAAAAACTATGGAGAACCCCAAGAGCTTTTCTTTTGTGGATTTCGTCTATTGACTACCTCAGATTATATACCATATAATAATTGAAACAAATGTTATAATATTTGTTTATTAAAAATGTCAATAATAGCCCCATTACATGTTAACAAAACATATTTATGAAAAGTAACTATATTTTCAAAAGCAAAGATATTAGTGAGAAGTGACATTGCTTTAAATTTCTATGTATCTTTTTATTGTCTAGCTTTTTAGAAGACACCCGGATTCTCATTTCTGCTTTTATATTCAATCTGTTGAAATACATTGTTTTGATTGCAGTTTATGAAGAAAATCCAGCCTCACACAAAAATGTAGTTGGAAAAGAGGGGATTTATGTGAATAATTTCAGATAATTATGGATATTCTCCTTTAATACTACACCAAAACTTGATGAGTGGTAGTTTTGCAAAGGTTAGTTTCATTGTGGAGTCTGAAATCATACCTGTGAACTTTTCATACTCTTATTTTAAAATCTTCTCGAACTTTGAATAGACCTTTGGATCTCATTCATTTTTTTGTTTGTTTTTTTGTAATAACAGCATGCTTTGTTCATCAGAAGACTATAAATACTCAGAGTTACACAGATCTTCCAAAGATTGACACATTTCATTATACACTATGAAAAAAATCTCATTTATTAAGTCACTACTCATCTCTAATACATCTTCAAACATTTGTTATTTGGAATTAAGTTCACAGTGGAAGATACCAGTTTCCCAAAATTCTGAATTTCCTATGAAAGTTTGAATTATTTATCACTGGGAACAAATAGTGTCAGTTTCTGTCCTTGAAGTGACAAGCTCATTTCATCTATTTTTGACAAACTTTATTGTTTATTTTGGAAAATGTCCTCCAAACACCCTAGTCTGATTAACCATTCCTTGTCTGTCAGTCATTATCTCAAGTAAAAATTTCGTGAAAAATGTGGCTAGGTCATCTCACAACTCAATCACACAGATGCTTGTCCTCAACACTCTCATTATACACTGGTGTGCACCACAAGTGCCTTCTATATGATCTCATTTTGTCACACAGAATAGTAAAAAGCTGTACACCAGGATTTAGATTTAATAAAGTTAATATTTTTACTGGTTTATTAATGATACTCTTAAGTGAAACTGGCTTTTCTTTTCCTTTACTGTGGGTGGTGATGCAGAATACGACTGCTGTTGCAGTTCAGTGCCATTGCCTTGACTTGTGCTAAGGCATCAGAAGTTTTATCCATTATTATTTTTGCACCATCAGTGCAAATTTCAACACAGTGAAAAAAGCAAATAATAACTTAGTAACATTACGAATATAGTTTTCTCAAAGTGTCTTGAGTGATCCCCAGATTTTTTTGGACATCACTTTGAGAACCTCTGGCCTAGACTAATGAGAACAAGTACATATATACATGTTCCAAATCCTTTTACTACTAAAAAATTTACTGTTTAATAAACAGTATTTCTTTTATTAATTGGCTGTAAACTTGGCTAATATAATATGAGCAAGATACAGGGTGATGCAAATATCAAGAGAGAATTTAAGGATCTTTTCTTAGGAATCTTAATCCTTTAATCACTGCGTAACCTAACTCCTTTAGCTATTTGCAATGATTATAATAATAGTAGCTGCCCTATATCAAGCTATTTGTGTATGCCTGGCACTCTGCTAAGTACTTTAGATTCACTAATTAATTTGGTTCTTGCAATAATATTATGATGTGGGAATTATTATCCCCATCAAAGAGTTGAATGCCTGATAACAGCTCAGCAATACTGTGTTGAATGAATGAAATCACCGCGTAAGTTTCCTCCCTCCTACAGTCACGTCCTCTGCTACCTCTCAGCAGATGGTAGAACCAAGACTCAAACTTGGCTGTCAGTGAAGCCTAGTCTTGTTCCTTACTGGATACATTTTTAGGTGTCCTGATAGAGCAAATGAACTAGGCTTGTCTTTTTAACTCAGCAAATTAGTTCTGGAGGTTAATTTTCTGGCTTTTTTTTGGAACCAGAGTTGGGTAATTAAGTAGTTGCCATCTTTGCAACAGCCCAAAGCCATTGTAGCCCAGCACTATATCCTTGACATCATAATCCCAGGGAGAAGGAAACTTCCTTTAGTAAACTACAGCAGCTCACCTTCCAGCTTACTACTCTAATCATCCCAGCTGATTATGTGGGTTAATAAATATATTAGTTTATCCATACTCTACACTGAGCATTTTGAAACATACAGTGAACACAACTGAAAGACTTTAAAAACAAACATAGGAAACATTTTCTTCTGGGCCTAAACACACTTAACAGTGTTAGGGGAAAAATGCCATTAAATTTGCTTTGACTTTTAAAGTGCCTAAGGGTTTGTGGGAAGAATTAATCAAAGCATGCAAATAAAAAGGTTTTATCCTAAAATACCTGAAAACCCTTTAGTGTTACATTTATTTTATCTTCTACTTTTCCATATGGGAAAAAAAAAAAAACCCACACTGTAATAAATACTTTATTTTTTCCTCTTTCCTCTGCTCAAAGTCCAAGACACTTACAAAGGAATACTCCTCCCCAGCTAAAAGAAGAACAAAATTCTCAAAGAAGAGAACATAAAACTTGATATCCTTATATCTCCCAGTAGACTGAAATTTATTTGAAACATAATATGATAATGTGGCTGAAAAGTCAACCTACTAAAACTAAGGAGACTCCAACCCTCCTGAATGTCTAACTTTAGCATCTGGCTGGTGCCTACAAACTTAGCATTTCATTGAAAACAAACTAGTTCAGTTTCCTTGTCTGAGAAATTTAATGTTTAAGTGTGTTTTCTGCACATCTTTACTAGGATATTTAACAAGCTAAAAATATAGTTCATTGTTGGGAAATAAACTAGGAAGAAGTCACATAAAAGCTGTTTGAAGTCTGAAAAATGTGATACTTTAGAGCCCACCAGAGGAAAAGTGACATTTTTTACTGCCCCATCAAGACTTCTGGTAAGTTAGTCTGTTTTTCATTATTTTTCCCCATTAATTTTTAAGGCATTTTTCTTTACTTTTCTTTTCCTTTCTGAACTGGATTAGTATAGACATTACCTATCTTAGAAATAGTCCTGTGATCCTTATGCCATGGGAGTATTATATGGTTCTGATGAGATCCAAAGTTTATGGAATAGCTTATTCCCAATGTTCTTCAACCAAAAGACATTTAATCTTCAGCACTTTAAACATCAGGAATTGTGTTTCCTTCCTTGTGATTGATTCCTATTTGCCATTGGAAAGGTAAATTGTTTTCACTTGTCAGCCAAAAAACAAACAAACAAACAAACAAACTCTGATGTATAGGAGATTTATCTCATGGTTGTCATCCTGTTGGAAAATTTAAAAGCTGTTAAGTAAAAGTAAGGTGAACATAAATCAAATCCAAGCATTTTAAACAGTTTTGTTTTTTTAAGAGTATTAATTTTTAAATGACATTGGTTTAATGATGAATTAAAACAACTCTACTTAACAGATTTATTTCAAATTGAGGTATAGTCAGTTTACAATGTTGTGTCAATTTCTGATGTACAGCACAACTGTATAGATTTTTAATCTGTTTGTCACTCAACCTGATCATTCAACTTGCTCCTGCACTCTCTCTAGATCACTGATTTCTCCTAAGGTCATCATTTGTAAGAGAGGCTTTCTGTTTGATCAAAAAGACTCAGTATCTTGGCTGTTTATATTTCCACAGGGCCTGTTTTCTAAAAAATTATAATATTTGATATATATATATATATATATATATATATATATATATATACTTCCTAGAATTTTGTAATTGTGTGAAGATTTTTTTCCCTGCACATTTTAATTTTTTTATCAGAAAGCTAAATTCTCTGACCAGAATTAACAACTTTATGACCGTTTAACTGACCCTCCTCTATACAACTTTTCCCCATTGTATAAATAAGCAAACATGCTCATTGTGTGATTCACTTTGATAATTAGGCATAGGGGGTCAATATTGGCTCATCTATGAAAGCAAGTATGTTTAAGGTGAAAAAATGTTTACTGGGCCTGGAGAAATTCGGTTATCAACATACATGGAGACAAGTAACATGGCTAAATTTAAATGTAACCAAAGTTATCTTAACAGCCCCCTTTTGTCTTAAGATAAACAAGCATCAGGACACAGGTAGTCTTCTGGTCACTCTAAGAGATTTTAGTTAGTGAATCAAAACCATCAAGGTACAGAACTTTTCTTTGCCTCAGAGACTACATCAAAAATTTGTTTCACAAGACAGGAAGAACTCTGGATTTTTAACAAAAATTTAATATATTACTATTCCAAATAAATTAAATTAACACAAAATGGAAGAAATTTCAGTTTTACTTTTTTTAAGTTACATGGGGAATAGAGAGATAAATAGTGTATCCAGAGTTCTGAGCTTAACATGCTATTGCCAGTAAAACTCCTTTAAAAAAGCAGGATTAATGAGAATCTGGAATAATATAAATTAAATTAGTTATGCATTACTTACAGTACAGACTAATCTAATGTAACAAATATACTTAAAATACAGTGGCTCAAACAAGAAGGAGGTTTATTTCTGAGATTCTCACACACCAGTTCAGCGGTGCATGAGCAGTTCAAAGTAGATAGGTAGCTGTGCCCCAGGGGGGCCTTCCAGAAACTCAGGTGGCCTTTGTCTTGTGCTCTCTCATTTTCTAAGATGTAGACCTTATCCATATGGTTGAAGCTGGCTAATGGCTTAGTACATTCTAGGTAGAGTACATGGTTTAAGATAATACCTAGAGATGACAAAGGAACAGAGAAAGACTGGGCCAAAATGATATGGGGTATATGGATATAAAAGGGTATATGGATAGAAGGAAGTGTTTGGATAGAAAGAGAAAGGGAATTGAAAAATTCAAAACCATTTTAGGAAAAAATTCTAGAGTAGAACTATAAAAATAGGGTGATCTTATTAAATAATGGACAAGGAAGACTGGCAGTTATCTTGAAGATGAAATAGTACGGAAGATGAAATTTTTAGAGAAGAAAATAGTGCCATTTGTATGGCAGTTTTGTATATCATAAATTGGTAGCTCAGTATTAACGATGTGCAGTGGCACTGGGACGAGTACCCACTTCCTAACCACCAGGGTGCCATGGAGCGCCCACTGAGAAGGAAAGAGCAACATGGCTCTGAAGATACTTAGTCCCTTATCGTTGAATTTCTAAGAAGCACACTACTTTCCAGAGATCTTTAAGAAGAAAGAGCTGGGGAAGGAAGTACTCGGGCCCCCATGATTAGTAAGATTGAGTGGACAACAATCCTTTAAAGCAGGGTCACCAAACTTTTTCTGTGAAGGGTGTGAAGGGCAAGATAATGAATATTGTAGGATTTGTGTACCACATGGTCTCAGTCACAACTACTGGATGTGGCCATTGTGGGGCAAAAATAGCCTGAGGTAGCATATAAAGAAATAAGTATAGCTGTTTTCCAATAAAACTTTATTTATAAATAAAAGGTAGAGGGCTAGATTAGGCCCACAGGACATACTTTATTGGCCTTTGTTCTAAAGTAATGAAATGGGAGTAATTAGGTAAATTAGACAGAGTGGTTATTTGAATTGTAAGCTTATAAAAATTTATAAATAAGTTGTGCTCTGCTAGATATAAACTATTTAGAGAGATGACAGAGAGTAACATAGGAATAAAATAAACATAGGAATAGAATAAACAGTAGGTAATGAAGAAGATACTAATGCCCTCAGAGGGTGCAGATGATTTGGAATAGAAGATAAATGTTATTTTCATTATATATAGATATTATTACCTCTAAATATTTGAATTCTAAAACAATGCTGATAAACCAGCGTAAGTTTTATGCAAAAAAACTATAAAACATTTAAAGTGTATTTTAAATAATTTAAAGCAAACATAAACAAAAGAACAATTATTGAATATTTCATTTTAAGAATTTCTTTCTTTCTTTGTTTTGTTCTTTCTCTTTTGTTTGTTATAATTTAGTCTTATCAATCCTTCCAGAAAGGACTCATCTGGTATAGACACAGTGATTTTAAATCTCATTCCAGACTTTCAAAATACCTTTATAACATAAAAAGTTATGTGAGGGAAAGGTACAGAATTCCAGGCAGAATAACAACTGAAAGCTATTATTCCCTCCAAAGAATTTTAAACACTAAACATTTTTTTTATACAACACTATAGAGCTTGTTGAAAATACAAAATAAATACTATTTTAAAATATTGCTTTAGAAAAATGTTTCCTATGTAACAATGGTTGAGACTCAAGCAATATTATTTATTTATTTATTTAAATAAGCCAGAAAGAAAAAGAGAAGTACTGTATGGTATCACTCATATGTAGAATCTAAAAAAAGAAAAGACACTAATGAACTCATCTACAAAATGGAAACAGACTGACAGACATGGTAAACAATATTTTTTATAAGGTGTGCCATCGCATATTTTTCTCTCAGGTAATAAAGATCATCAGAAATAATTGCCTTAACCACTTTGAAAAGCAATAGTCAGGTGAATAATAGAAATTATCTCAACACTTCATTCTAGGCTGAGAAAGGCTAAAAATTTCTCTGTTTGTGAAAAGATCCACTTGTCTGAAGGTCCTCCCCTTGGTGTGTTAGCCATTCTGATTCTTCAAACTCCTGGACAGGAGAGTGCTTTCAATCATTTTTGCTTCTTCTAACCAATGGTTGATAGTAAGCATCTCTCTGTACTAGTGCTGTTATTTCTCACCAGTGAAAACACAATTTGGAGTTCTTCAAAAATTTGAGTGGCACTCTGTGATAAAGATGGCTTACACTTAAGGTGCTTTACAATTTATAAAATACTGTAATTTAAATGATTGAATTTCAGGCTTCTGGCTACCCCTTGGGGTAGACAAGGCAAAGGATGTGGTTTTTCTTTTCTAAAGGAAAAAATAAGTTCAAAGAGTTGAAGCAAACTGCAGTCTGTAGTTACAAAGAAAGAGCTGAAACAAAAACAAAATCTCAAGTTTTCTGAGTCTGTCTTGTCCACTCCTCTGTTTCAAGCTTGTCAGTTTTTCTATCCCAGTATCTCCAAAGTCCGTGCCCTCTTTCTTCTTGCCACTGAGAACTTTGAGATGAACTTTATAATAGTTACTGGGAAAAGAAAATCACGACAGCAGTTAAACATATCAAAAAGTGAAATGGCAACTATATGAAGGCTCCCATTGCAAACACCTCACTATCAGCCAAGGAACTGGAGTTCTTGGCTCCCTTACTCCGAGTATTAACTGTGTGTCCTTGGACAACTCAAACAACCTGTCTGGCACTCAACTTCCTTATCTATTAGATGAAAGGATTATATAAGGTTCCTCCTACACATACAATTATAAAATATTAGTAAAGGGATACACATGCCTAAAAAAAAATCTTGCTTTATTGTTCCCTTTTAGAATTACTGGAAAGAACTTCAGACAGCAATATTATAGCAGCCAATTCCTTAACAATTTGGACTGTGTAGCACTAACTTAAATCCACCTGTGGGAATAGAGTTGGAGGCAATACACCATCTCAACTTGCTCTGTTTGTGTTTTCAAAACCACAAAGGGAAGTTGGGCTGAAACTGGTTTTGGAAAAATACAGAAACTCTATATCAAACTTGACAAGAAAGATAACTGTATGCCATATTAATGACTTTTGATTGCATTGGTAATTTCCCATTGCATTGTTTTGGGATTCAGTTATGTTGACACAAAATACAAAATAATATGGTTACAATTTAATTTAATCTATTAAGACTCTCCAAAATGGGACACAGGTGCATGCTGTTTGAATGTATTTCACTAGTACAGTTTAAAATTTACATAATTGGTAAATGACAGGCTTGATGAGACTGACATCAATAGAAGTGCATTTTCTGAATCTCTCCTGTGAGCCATCTTGCCTTTCTTATCTTTGTTTATCACCAGACCTGGATTTTAGCTTGAAGAATGTCTAAAGATAAAATGATCAGTCTCTGTCTCAGTAATCAACATCATCAACTCAATGCTTCTTGTTTCCTGTCTCTTCTATTTCTTGACTTTTGAGAAGAACATTATAAAGAAGGGCATACTTCTCAACAGTATCCAGCATTGCTGCCCACAAACACATCTTTGGATCCAGCAGACAGGCCTGTGGTCAGTGTCTATTTTGCCATTCCTTTATAAGGTAAGGTCATCCAGTTCAATTCAGAGGCTAGATGCTGAACTACTACTTCTCTAATTCCAGAGAGTAGCTTGCCATCCAAACACGTAATTAAAGAGGGCAGCAGCATGTATTCCAGAATGGTGATGCAATATTTCGGGGAAGAATCTGTTGGTAAAATCAGTAGCACACTCACCTAGCCACTACCATATTTGTCCAACAGAAGGCTATTTTTCTTACTCTGTGGATATTTAAGGTCAAGTCTATTAATCGTTTCCATAAATATAGTACGAGTTCAAGATTTTTCCATATCAAAATTAATCATACATTATCTAATGAATACAAAACTGTGTGGATTGCTGGACGACTCGTGTCAGTTTCCATGGTGTGAAGATCTTGCCAATGACCTTGATCAAGTGATTCACTCTCTCTTTACTTTAGAATTCTGGATTCTATTCTGTAAAATATAATGCATACCTCTAGAGGGAATAGTAATTTAAAGTTTTTGATGTATCTTAAGCCTTAGGAAGAAGTTCTATATAAATATGTGATATATTCCCACTAATTCACCTCCTATAATTTGTCAGTTCTAGCAGTTAATTTTTCATCTATGTTCTAATTTAGACATGTAAGCTTCTAAAGTGCTTTATTTAAAGAAATGTCTTAACAGTCCTCACTACCAACACCCATTCTTAAAGCATATCTGTGTAATGTACAGAACAATAGAGGCTGTCAGCCAGAAACTGGTAAAAAAAACTTTTGCCTTCATTGTGTCTTAATAGGGAGTGTGTTTAAATACTAAGCATGATTTTATTTATTGTGGAAGGTGAAAGCAATCTTTTACTGAAGAACTTTCAAAACCAATTATTGATGCACAGATGAGAAACACTGTCCACCCTCCCTTTGCCCCCACCTCCAAATACCATGTCTCTTTCCTGGAAAGCACAACATAAATAGGGAAAATGGAAATTTAGCTCCTTTTATGCACTTCCTAATTACAGGGTTACATTAGTATTACTAAGAAATCCTGTTTGTTTTCAATTACGACTCCAAAGGAAAGCAAACCCAGGAGCAGATGAGTAATAGATCAGGTCCAGTTGGAACTTTCGTGTATGTTACTTTTTGAGAAATTCTGAAAGTCTACTCTGTACTAATCCGGCTGGTAGAGGGAACCCAAAAGAAGAAGACAAGAATGTAATGTGTGGTATCTTACACCATCTGTAGCTGTAAACCTCCCTGGCCCTTTGAGAATAGAATAGAACTCTGGCAATAGTATTTTGAATCATACCACTTTCTTCCTTGTCTACAGTGCTTCAGGAACTTAAAGTGCTTTTTAAAAAATTTTGGGCGAATTGAGGCCGTCTAAACTTATCTTTCTAGACTTTTCTACACATCTATCAAAATGAGCTCCCAGCAGACTAGCCTTTTCTGAAAAGAATAGAACTTGTCACCTGCTGACAGAAGCTGAAGGACAAGTTTTCACACCCTCTCTCTGAGTCTAGATAGAGAAAATGTAGTGGAGAATTAATAAAATTCACATGATTCTGTTGAAGCCTCTTTGGAAACTAAAAATAGATTTTGGGCACTTCTGCATGGAAATCACCTTTGACATGTCGCTGAAATGAAAGAGATGATTAGAAAGGAAAAAGGGTAGGGAAACTGAGGGGGATGGAAGAAATTGCATGGCTGAGATGCCATTTCAGAGAGACCAGTTCCCCCAGGGAGTATCTTAACTTTCTACTTTATTTTGCCTGTGTAAACACAACCTCAGCAAACTTTTCTTCTCCTTCTTTCTCCTCCTTCTCCCTTCTAGAAAGAAATTCTCATTTTTCTGTAGCTGCCTTTCTGAAGGTAGCAATTTGAAAATTCATTTTATATTCAGTTTACTTAATTATATAAGTCCTGTTTATCTGAATTTTTATTTTGGTAAATGTGAAGTAAGTTGTAATAAGATTCAAGGATAGGTAAAATGAAGGGGCAACTTTTCAACACTTAATCATCTTCAAAAACAGAGAACTTCATAAAAGCATTCCTTTCATTGCCTTCATCTGGAATGTTTCTTTCTTTCTGTTAAGATCAAAGATTTGACAGAGAGGAAGGAGCCCCCTAACCCAACCAATTTTATACAGAAATATCCATCAGCCAGGAAGTACTCCTTAAGTGGAAACATTCTTACAATAGCCTTCTTTATTTCCATCTCTTTATCTAATAAATTTCCTCAGACACCTTAAGAATGGAATGGAAGAAAGGAATGTTCTTTGTAGGCAGTTCATATTATGGCTGCATTCAACAAGCAGATTAAAAAAATATAGTCAATACAGCTGTTTTTTAAAAATCTTCAAGTTTGTATCATTACACCAAAGATTCAGATGACTAAGAAATACTCCATTGTCATTAAGATATTTGGCACCATGTTGAAATAAAATTGGCACATAATTTATTGTTCAGACAACTGGGTAGAAAGGTAAAATTGAAATATGCTTTAGGTTCCTTTAAAGACCCCAATGACTTCCCTGTCTCACTAGATGAGCCATATGCATATTCTAGCTCTGATCTAAACAGAATTACACCCTTTATTTTTTTCAGACATATGGATAGTTCTGGGTCATGTAGAGTAAATCATGCATACTGTCAGTATCTTATTTGCAAGGAGCACTTACAAACTCATATTTGCTTTGTCTTTTTAACCATTATAAAAATTTACTTCTTTGTAGAAAACAGAATGTAGAGATACAAAAAAGAAGAAATTAAATATCACTTATAACCCCCTGTCCTCCACCACTCAGAGATATTCCCCTGCTGCTGCCCTGGAGTGGTGGGAGTTGCTGCTGATGTGGGGTTTGGGTTTAGTGTCCATGGGAGGACTAAAGAGGGCCTTCAACCTTTAAGAGAACGATATTTGAATAGAAATCTCTTAAAGCCTAGATTATTTACATCTCAGAAAGTTTCTGTTTTTTTAATTTAGCAAATGAAACAATTAACAAAATGCAAAGACAAACTACAGAATTGGAGAGAATATTTGTAAATCATATATCCAATGAAGGGTTAATATCCAAAATATATAAGAGATCCATACAACAGATTAGCAAAGAACCAAATAACCTGATTTGAAAATGGGGAAAAGCTTGAACAATTTTCCAGCGAAGACATGCAAATGGCCAACAGATATATAAAAAATGCTCAACATCATTAATTATTAAGAACATGCAAATTAAAAGTACAGTGATGTATCACCTCAAAGTTGTTAGGATGGCAGTTATGAAAAAGCCAAAAATAGCAAGTGTTGGCAAGGATGTAGAGAAATGGGAACCTTTATATACTGTTGATGGGGTTGTAAATTGGTACAGGCATTACGGAAAACAGTATGGAGGCTCCTCAAAAAATTAACTATACAACTACTGTATGATCCAGAAATCCTACTTCTGGGTATATGTTCAAAGGAAATAAAATCACTATCCTGAAGAGTTATGCACTGCTATGTTCATTGCAGCATTATTCACATTAATCAAGAAACAGAAACAACCTATGTCTGACAACAGATGTATGGATAAAGAAAATGTGATATATATATGTGTGTGTGTGTATATATATATATATATATATTCTCTTGATATACATAGAATGAAATGTTTTTCAGCCTTTGAAAAGAAGGAGATCGTTTTATTTGGGACAACAGAGATGAACCTGGTGGACATTATGCTAAGTGAAATAGGCCAAATAGAGAAGGACAGATACCATAAGATCTCATTTACATGTAGAATCTAAAGAAGTTGAACTCACAGACCCAGATAGTAGAATTCTGGTTACCAAGGGCTGGTGTAGGTGGGGGAGATGCTGGTCACACACAATAGTAACTAAGTACCGTGATGGATATATGGGCATATTAATTGGCTTGATTGTGGTTATCATTTCACAATGAATAAGTATAGTAAAACCTCATGTTTTACACCTTAAATATAAACAATTTTTGTCAATTATACCTCAGTAAAGCTGGGGGGGAAAAAAGCCTAGTCTATATGTTAACAGATAAAGTTAAAAAATAAAGCAACTGCACAAGAAATGTGTGTTTCTGTCTGGGCTCAGTGTTAGGAGCCTCCCCCGAGGAAAATAAAAATCCTGGGTCATCTTCCTCATAAATTTGAGGTTTGGGACCCCCAAAAGAGAAATAGCTTTAAAAATGAATATTTCTTCAGGCCACTTGGAAGAGGCAGATACACCACCCATTTTAGAAGGGCTCTCCCATAGTAGAGTTAGAGTATCAAGAATTTCTAATATTAGGAAAACAATGTGAAAGATAATATAAAAATATATGTTCAGAATTACTAAGTACCAGAATAAGGAATCAGAACATAAAGAGAGCAATAGCAAATTATGAACAAAAAGTATGCTCATTTGAGAAAGAAACCAATAAAAATTCTAGAAATATTTCCTTTGCTTCCCAGAGACCTCTTAAAGGATATTGGAGACCCTCAAGGCTTTGTTCTCAATTCTGGTCTCTATCGTCCCTCATGTTTTTAGTTATCTCTCTTTCCTAAATTTCAGACTCCTTTAATACCTCCACTTGAATATCTAGCAGACACCTCAAATTTACTATGTCCACAACTGACCCAGTCTTATCCCCAAAACTGCTTCACTCACCATCATCCCCATCTCAGTTAATGGCTTGCCTCTTTTTGTCACATCTCCATCATCAGTTGTTAAATCCCATTGACTCTACTCTCAGGTTCTACTCTCAGGATAGAATTGTGCCACTTCTCACCGCCTCTATTAACTCACCCTGTCCTGAGCCCCATCAGCTCATCTCTCCTAGATTGCTGATCTCTTATCTTCCATCCTTGAACCTTGTCGACCACCCTCAATATAGTAGTCATAAGTAAATCAGATCGTGTCATTCTTTGCTCAGAATTTTTCAGTGCCTTCTTATCTCACTCAGAATAAAAACCGAAGTTCTTTAAAATTCCCACAAGATACTGCCAGTTCTGGCCACCATTATTTTCTGAGCTCATCTCAGAGTAGGCTCTCTTTACTCCCTGTGCTCCAACCACACCAACCTCCTCTATTTCTTAAAACTCTGGATCTTTGTATTAGCTGTTTCTTTTACCTAGAATCTCCTGACCCAGGTATCCTCATGGCTTTTATCTCACTTTTTTCAGATCTTAGCTAACATACCAATCCCTCCAAGAGCCCTTTCCTGACCACCCTGTTTAAAATTGCTCCCCCTTTTCAACACCTGGTATCCCTTGTCCTTTATTTTTCTTTTCAGAAGTTATTCTTTCTGATCTACTATAATTTTCTGATTTGTTTATTGTCTCCCCAAATGGAATATAAGCTCCATGTGGGTGAGGCTTTTGTATGCTTTGTTCACTGCTCATACAATTTTCTTAATTTATTTTTTTTCATATAATTTATATGTATTACTGGAAGTAGAATTACTGGATCAGTGAAAATGAACATTTTTGTTTTAATTTGTTTTTGTTTGGTTATTTTGGCTTTGCTTTTTTATTGAGGTACAGTTGATTTACAATATTATATAACTTTCAGGTGTACAACATAATGAGTTTTAAAGATTATACTCCATTTATAGCCATTACAAAATATTGGCTGTATTCCCTGTGCTGTATGATATATCCTTATAGCTTATTTATTTCATACATGATAGTACCTCTTAAAAAACCTTAATGGACTTGCCCCTATTAGTCTTAAAGACATAGTTCTCTGAAAAGAACACAATTATTTTAAATAAAGTTTCTTACACAGAGTTGCACAGGAAAAAAAATTTTTTAAATAGTACTTGGTTAGATAAAGAATGATGAAAAAGAAAAAGAGATGAAAGATAGCTTAATGTTTTAAACTAGAAAACTGGATCAGTTGTATTTATTGATGAAGCTGGAAATACTGGGAATAGTTGTCACTTTGAGTTAGAAGATGGCAACTTTGTTCTTTGTTCTTTAGTTATTTAAAACAAAATGTCTTGTAAGCAATTTGGTCTTAGATCGAAACTTCCCTCTTTTTCTCAGATTTGCTATAAAAATTTTTCAAGTTTAAAGGTAGTTTTTTTTTTTTTAAATACATTTTGTAAAAACATTTGGACACTAGGGACCTTGGGAAAATGAGTCTCTCCCAATTCCTTCAAAACTAAATTTTAAACACTTTCAGTTTAGCTTTTCCTTTGTCTTTGTGAAATTTTTTTTGTCACAGGACAAAGGAATAAAAATCAGAGATTTTTAATGGAAATAACACTTACTCTCAATTGTAAAAAAAAGTTAAACAAAGAAAAAAATTTAAGGAAAGTTTTTAAAATTTAAAGCCTTTACAGTTCCTCTGTTGATCTTTTTCATTTCAAAGTATAGTCTTTAATTTTGTGCCAAAATACTTCTATTTTTGCTTTACTAAGAAGTTGCCTGATGGATGATGATATTGTCCATACTCTGGCTGGTGATCCGTCTCAACATTGTTCTGGTGAATTTTATACAAATAATTTTACAAAGGCTTATTCTGTTTCTTAACACCTCTCATGGGAATTTGGGTTTGGCAGCCTTCTATTAGTGATTATAACATTTAGCTTGAGTTGAATCAGGACACAGACTGTGATGTATTCTATTTAAAAATCCATTTGTGGGGCATTAGCAGAAGTTTTATGAGAGTATTGTAATAACACTGTTTAATGGAAGATAGAAATGCCTTTCGCTGTGTGAATAAATGGATTTTGATTAGATTTCAAGAAGCGGTTTAAGGTTCATTATTTTCTTATATATTTGAAAAGGCAATATTTTACTATTAGAAAAACTCAGGTGTTAACTTTTGAAAACCAGTTAGGGGTATATTCTTATGGGTTATATGCACCTGAGGCAGAAATGTTTCCCTAAATAAGTCAAATTTCTTCCCACATTTTTGGGGGAGTGTGTGTGTGGGGTCTGACTGTTGTTTTGGAGTGGCGCAGGGCTCAGTCCTTCGGCGTCTTCTCTTAGGTAGCTATACTAATTCCCTTTTGCTCTCATCCAGTCTCCAGACATTAAATACACTGATGACACTAAAATTTTTATCTCCAATTCAGAACTCTTTCTGAGTTTGATGACCTAGATGCAACTGCTCCTGAAGACATTTCATAGGCCTATTAAACGCAGTATATCCAAAACTTAGTTCCTTATATTTAACAGCCCCCGCCTCCAATTCAACTTCTATAATCTTTCCAGCTTATGAAATGATAGGGTATCTATATAACTGTTTTGCCTGTTTTTTTAAGCATAGTTATTAATAGCTTCCTCTTTAACTTTCAAAAGTACCTTCTTTAAGTTTCAAATGTAATGATATGTTATTTGCTCACATATGGTAATGATTTTCTTTTCCATGTTGTTTAGACCCCCATGAAATGGCTGTATTGCCTTTCTGTCTCCCATATCCCACATCTACTTTATCAGCAAATCCTGTGGGACTTAGTGTGAAAATATATATAGCTTTTGACCATTATTCACATGACCATTGTCACCATGCTGATTCAAGCCAGCATCATCTCTTCCCTGGGTGATTGCAGTAGTTTCCCAAACTGGCCTTGCTGACATCCGGAGTTCCCTATTAAAATGAATGTCGGATGATGTTACTGCTTGGCTCCAGAACCTCAGCTAAGTGACTAAAGTCTGGTTACCTTTTGATAGACTTCCCTGATGTCAACATTTTATAGCCTGCTTAGACTTTGGAGATGTATCCCACTTTCTCAATTAAGTTCTCCATCACTGTATTCTTCTTACCTGTTGGAACAACTACCACCTCTATCTTGCTCACTTGCCCAGACTGCAACCTGTTACTTGATTCCTGGTTACCAAGGCTACCAGATTGGACTTTGGTTCCTGTACTTACTTAGCATCTGCAGCTGTGTCTACCCTCTTCCTTTGCTCTTATTTGGCCCAGCATGTTGGGTAAGCATCAAAGGGCCCTAATATGTCCCAGTATGATCCATCTTGCTCTAAGTAACCAGGACAGATTCATTTGATTGCTTAATTAGGACCACCAACATCTTGAAATAAAGGAGAAAGCCAAGTTCATTAGAAGGGTGAATTATTTTGAGTACCAGTAGTAGGAGTGATAATATTTTGCTCAAGTGTATCTACTGCAAAATTACTTGTCTTTTGAATTTATTTAAAGAAAATATCTAGAATTGCATTTAGAATACACACTATAATTTTATTATTTTCAAACATCAGGCCTATTTTTTAGGTAAATGTTTCTTGGGATGGTGAATTTCCACAAAGATTTTAAAGAAATTTAAAAAGTAAACTTGGGAAAATATACACAAATATTTCATAAGAATAATCAGTCCAAGAGAAATACAGTCCTTTAAAATGACACTAGGTAGTTTTAGAACCCGAAATTTTTATTTAGTCCCCCTCCCTAATAAACAGTTATGTTGGCTTTTGCAAGAAATGATGTAACATGCCTTTCTTCCCAATCATGCCAAATTATTGTTTTAATATTCAAAATGAAACAACAGATGGAAATTTTGATACGCCTTTGATTTCTAAGCATTTACTTTCTAAAGGCAATTTCCTCAGTCCTTGAGATTTTTGTTTTGTGTCCTAATACAAATCTTTAAATTGCATATAATCCATTTAAAATATATCTTGATAGATTATTTACACATACTGTTTCTAAACATGAATCCATAAAGAGATTTGACTAAACTTAGCTTTCTTCAAAACCACAGTGCTAACTTTTTTTTTTGTTCATACATGGAAATACGAGTTAAACTGAATGACGGCAAATTTAACTCAAATAATCACTTTCTCTCTCTCTTTTTAAACCTTTTTTTATTGAAGTATAGTCAGTTTATAATGTGTCAATTTTTGGTATACAGCGTAATGTTTCAGTCATACATGCATATACATATGTTCCTTTTCATATTATCTTTACTATAGATTATTAGAAGATATTGAGTATAGTACTGTGCTATACAGTATAAATTTGTTGTTTATCTATTTTATATACAGTAGTTAGTAATCACTTTCTTATCCTTTCGATAATGTGAGCAATTTGTAAAATTTTAAAATATACCTAGAAAATTTTATACAAACAATGAGGCCTGATTTTACCCAGGTTCTGAGACATTTTACAATAGAATTAATAGATGAAGAACTAACCTTCAATCCATCAATGATGAAATAGTGATTTAACTGCTTGTATGTTTTGATGAAGTCAATAAAGCCTGAATCCTGACATCTCAACCAGGTCTTCTAACGTCGTTGCAAAGATTAGTTTTATTTATGGTATTAGAAATGACCCATCCCTCACGTATATCTACCTGATATTCCAATTACTTAGTAGAAATTTGAGATCAATCCTCATGTATCTATCAGAAGCACTTCTTTATAGATCATTCTACACAGAAAAAGAATTCATTATTTATATTCAAATCCTTAAAATGTTATCAATAAAACTGTCTTTTTTGCTCCTTTTATGAATTAGCTATGGCATCTAATAACTGGGAAGCCTGCCTCTTGTGACCTAAAAGAGCAGGAAGAAGCATCCCAGGAGGCTATTGTAATATCTCCGTTTTCTTACAAAATTTCAAATCAAATGTTGTAAATCACTAATTCCTAATTATCATGAATTGTCCATTATTTCTTCAGGAAGTTGATGTGAAGATGTTCCAGAATTATGAGATCTAGAAGAGTTTGTAATACGTGTTTGTTATTGACTGGTATCTTCAGGCATTAATAAGATTAAATAATGTCTTTGTTGTTCTCTTTCTTCATGCTCATGTCCATTTTTTGGCTGGAGATGGTAAGAAGGTGGAAGAAAAGAAAGCAAGACAGAGAGAGACAGAGAGAAAGACACGAGGGAGGCATGGATGCATATTGATATCTTCCTTTCCTGTCCCACCCACGCTAATACCACATTCCTAGCTGTAACTGTATCCCTTGAGGACCATAGCTTTTTCTGGGTCAGCTCTCCAAGATTCAAGCTCTCATTGCGCTCTGCATTCTTTTTCTTGTCCTTTCCATCCCAGGGTGGGTAACATTCTCTATTGTTACTAGTCTCTAGATGCCTTAAAATCATTTGTTTGTTCCCTTTACTCTTACCTTTGTAAATAGTCCCTTATAATTTTCTTTATATCAGCCGTATGAGTTGATTCTGATTTTGACTGATTCAAATAAACCTCAAGCAGATTGGAATACTTATTTTCTACATTTAGTGACACACATGCAAGGGAATTTCCCAGCCACATTTAGTAACAAGTCATAATCATCCTTTTTTCCATTAATTCTTAATTAAGTCTAAACTCCTTATGCTTCTCTTAAAGTACAGAATCAGCCCTTGGAAACATAATGTCACTATGCAGGATTTTTTGTTCTCAACCTAAGTAGCTTTGTTCAATTCAGCTTTTCTCTTTTTCACTGACTTTTTGGTTTTAAAATTCTATTTTTAGTTCATGTTTGGGTCAGATAATTTCCATATCATTTACTGTCACAAATAGTTCTTTCTGAACTAGACTAGAGAAATACAGTCAGTATATATGTATGTGTACCATTATGTGATCCTTTTTAAACTATGAAGCCATTTTGTTTGTTGGTTATTACCTTACTGTTTCAGTTTTTATTTATTTGCATATAAACCCCTATAGTCTTTCCCACACAAGATCTATGGACCCTAAAGCATCTACATATTACCTCTAAAAACATTTCATTTGTTCTTAATTTCTATTTGTATTTTAATTTTTGAATATTTTATATTTTCACATATACATAGACACATTCTGGATCATTAGGATGGGCTGATCACAGCCAGGCCCTGCCACAGGTTTCAGCGTTAGTTTTATTGCGGCATGAGATCTAGAAGCATAGGACCCAATTCCTAGTTTCATGTTTGTACATAATGAAATAACATTATAGGAACATTTTAAATCAATGTTGAAGGTCCAAGGGAAATTGCATTCTCGATGCTCTATGCAAATGTTAAATATCTTGGGAAGGATAATGTCTTTAAAATTACTAGTTAATATTCAATAAGACTCAGTTAAATAAATGAAGTATTGGACAAATAGAGAAATAAATGACACTTCTTTAAATTGCTTTTTATGCATTAAGATAATGCAAAAATAGTTTAAAATTTTTTCTGGTCCAATTTTTTGTTGTTTTTTTGAGGACTAATTTATATTTGATTTAAGTTAATTTGTTTCGCTCTAGTTTATTAAGTTTACTTCAATCTTCAAATATTTTTAATTTGTTTGAGATAATTATAAATTCATGTGCAATTGCAAGAAATTATACAGAGAGTTCAAGTACTCTTTACTCAGTTTCCTCCAATGGTAACATCCTGCTAAACTATATAGTACAGTATCACATTGATACAATCAAGATACCAAACTTTCTATCACCAAAAGGATCCCTCATATTGCCCTTTTATATCCACACCCTCTTTTCTTCCCTTTGTCCTTAATCCCTGCAACCACTAAACTTGTCTCTAAACTACAATTTTGTCATCTCAGGAATGTAATATAAATGGAAACATACAGTATTTAACTTTTTGAGACTGGCTTTTCCCACTCGTAAATTCTCTGGAGGTTCATCAGATTCTTGTGTATATCAGAAGTTTGTTCTTTTTAAAGCTGTTTATGTTTATGTTTATGTTCCATGTACCATAGCTTTTTAACCATTCACCTGTTAAAGGATATATGATCTGTTTCTAGTTGTTGATTAATACAGATAAGCTGCTAGTAGGAACATTCATGTGCAAGTTTTTGTGTGAACATAAGTCTTCATTTTTCTGAGATAACTGACCAGGAGTGTGATAGCTGGGTTGATTGGTAGCTGTGTGTCTAGTTAAAATATTTTTTTAAAAATTGCCATAACTGTTTTCCAGAGTGGTGGTACCATTTTACATTTCCAACAGCAAGGTGCAAGTGATTCAGTTTCTCTACATATTTGTCAGTATTTGTCGTTGTCACTATTTTAAAATTTTAGCCATTTTTCTATATGTAGTGATATCTCTTGTGGTTTTACTTTACATTTCCCTAGTGGGCAATAATATTGAACATCTTTTAATGTACTAATTTGCCAAACTTGTTTTTTCATAAAATGTCTGTTTATTTTTTCTGTCCATTTTCTCTTTGGATTATTTATTTTTGAGCTATTAGGTTTTGAGGGTTCTTTATATATTCTAGGTACTAGTCATATTAGACATGTAATTTGCAAATATTTTGTTCCATTCTGTAGCTTAGGTTTCATAACCTTAACAGGATCTTTCACAGATCAAATGTATTTAAGTCTAATGAAGGCAAATTAATCAGGTTTTTTTTTGTGGATTATGCTTTCAGTGTCAAGTCTAAGTAAGAATTCTTAGCCTAGACCTCAATTCCAAATATTTTCTCCTATATTTTTTTCTAAAAGACTTCATGCTTAATATATTGCATTTGTGTCCATGATTAATTTTGAGTTAATCTTTGTATAAGGTGTGACACTTAGGTCATGATTCCTTTTTTTTTTTTAACTTGTGGAAGTCTGCTTGTTTCAGCACCGTTTATTGAAAAAGTTACCGTTCCTTCGTTGAATTGTCTTCGCATCTTTGACAAAAGCAGTTTAGCATATATATATGAGGCTATGTCTGAGTTCTCTGTTCTGTTCCACTGATCTATGGTGTCTGTCCCTCTGCCAATACTATGTAGTCTTGATTATTGTATCTATATAATCAGTCTTGAAATTGGGTAGGCTGATTCCTCCCACTTTATTCTTCCTTTTCAAAATTGTTTTTACTTATTTGTTTTTTTTTTTTTTTGCCTTTCCATATAAATTTTAGAATAATCTTTTTATCTAAAAAAAATCTTGCTGGGATTTTGATACATAGGACACTAAACCTGTATATCAGCTTGGAACTATTTTTGAGTCTCCCAAACTATGAACATGTTGTCTTTCTATTTGTTTAGATCTCTAGTTTCTTTCATCACTTTTTTTGTTTGTTTGTTTTCAGCATACTACGTGAAGTCCTGTATTTTTGTTAGTTTACACCTAAGTATTCAGTGTTTTGAATGATTGTAAATGGTGTTATGTTTTAAAATTTTAGTGCCCACATGCTCATTGCTTCAGTATAGAAATCCAGTAAATTTTTGCATGCTTATCTTGTATCCTGAAATCTTGCTGAACTCATTTATCAGTTCTAAGAGATGTGCTGTGTGTTCCTTGGGATTTCCTGGACAGACAATGATATCACAAGCCTATGAGGACTGTTTTATTTCCTCCTTTCCAAGTTATCTGATTTTGATTTCTTTTTCTTACATTACTGATGGGCTAGAAATTCCAGCAGTATGTTGAACAGGAGTGGTGAAAGCAAACATCTTCATTGAATTTCATTTTGTTTCTCTCTCTAGTTTATTGAATTTATTTCCATCTTCAAATTTTATTTAATCTGTAAGAGTTCTAACCAGTGATCTCTATTACATTTTTGTGTTAACTTGTCCACAAGGCTGCTGACTTGTAGAATAAATAAGCATACCTTCTATTCCTTTCAGTTCCTAAAGACAATATTAAACATTACTACAAAAATATGATTTGAGAAACACCAACTGTAAGCCCACTTGCCTTGGCATAGTCAATACTAAATCCTTTCTGTATATAAAATCACTGATATAGCAGTACTGAAATAGTCAAACAAGAAAATTCCGATGGAGCCACAAGTGATCAACTCAACCACTTCTACAAGGTGAGGCAAGAAAAGAAAATAGGAAGAAATTTGATAGTACAAACCAGAGAATAACTACAGAGAAAAAGTCTCACTAGTAATGACAGGAAACTCTTTTACAGTTTAGGGAGCCTAGAAGTTGTATATAAACAATACAAACAGTCTGAGACCCAGAGGTTATTCATATTTGGCTCCATCAATAACTAGTATACAACCTGGGCACATGTCTTTACCTCTTGAAGTCTTGCTTGATGTCTTTAATTTAAGGATAAAAATGTCTACCTTCAAGAATTAATATATGAATGAGATGAGATAAAATATCATATGTATATGATGTAACTAGTCTGGTACACAGTAAGTATTCAATAATGATTTCATTTTTCTTTTATCTCATTGTTCTGCTAGCACCCAAAGTGTTTTATAAACTTATGCTAGAACAAAGGAACAGAGAAGGTGGCATTTTGTAGAAGGTACTTGACATCATGTGAATAAACATAGTAATGGTGTTTGGTAGAAAGTACAAATGCAGATACCTTTTGATATACATATATTTGAGATAATATGTTATATCTTACATATATATATAGAACATTTTTATTTATTTAAGTACATCTACTGAACATATATATTTAAATATGTATGCTGAACATCTTAGACTGATATTTCTCATACAGTGAGGAAACACTCTAAAATGGAGGATGAGAAACCATGAAATAAAAGAAAGACCAACTGGTAACTAAATGAGAAAAACATGAGATAGGTAATTGAAACCACAGCAGGGGTCATTTCCTAGTGACTCTGTCTAAGATTTACTCTAATGAAGAAAAACTGGTAGTTTACTCCAGAACTGCACTAAAATTATGCTTAAATAAAATTGGCAGCTCACTATTCATTGTGAGGCTATAGCCTTATTATTCCTGAATCTTGATAAATGGCAAATACTGATAAGGGAAGGATGCTTTGTTTTATTTTATTTTTTACTTTAATTTTGAAAGCTTTTATGAGTTATTCTCTCTTTGTGTTGAGGACCTATACCCTTTTGGGTGTGCCACTGGTTATACAGTTAAGTGTTGGGTTTATTAAATACTATGCCATGCAGGAAAGACTCAAAATTATTGCAAATGTCAAAGAAGATTAGAGCTGAAGTTTACCCCTGAGCAGTATTAGTCTGTCATAAAAAACATATTCATATTAACTGACAAATTGTTGCTTCGAAAACAAGCTGAAAGTGCATTTTTCTGAGTGCGTTTTGATTCTTACCTCTTCCAAATTTTATAAAATACTTTTGAACATTCCTGATAAACTACTATGCGGCAAATCAAGGTGCTCCACCTGGTTGTTGCCCTTTTAGTTGGCAGAGGCTGATGAGCTGTGTAATTAGATAAGTGTTCCCACCAACACCAGAGGCACAGTAATGTTTTTCATCTTTTCCATTATCGTACACTTAACTACGAAGCATACACTCATTTGGCATTCTAAGCACTTTTGATTGATTTACAATGTCAGTAAAATTTACAGATTATGCATTCCAAAAGATAAGAGGGAATTAATGTCTTAGGAAAAGTTTTTTAGCATGGTTCCTCTTGCCAACATTAATTTTTTTAGCATTAGTGTGTCTGAGTGTACAGAAGCAAGTAAACATGGATAAATGTAATCCAAATTAAATTGCTGAGAATATTATTTTCCATTTGGTTTGCTCTGGTTTTTATAAGTAATAGTTCTTGATGTATACTTTGAAGTATGTCCTGACTTTTATTAGAGATGTCAAAATAATGTTCAAAATGCTCCATCACATGTTGTCACATATTCACTTTGGACATGCTAGTTTTTTTTTTCCTCCCCTGTAACACATATGGATTTAAACCAAATGAAAATAAATAAGAAATAATAAAACAAATATAATGTGAATTTCAAAGACAGAACATCACAGTATCTCTTGGTATTTTGGAAATTTGGTGTTGTCTAATAAATAATCTGAGATTTTTCACAATTTTAGTCTTACAAATTTTATGCACCTTACAATAAAGGCTATTCAAACAACTAAGAAAGTATAGCTTGAAAATCTGTTTGAACAAGAGATTTGACAGTTATATAAAATGCCCCATACTTAAATTACAATATGGACATATCAGTAGAAAAAAAAATATTATTTAGAGTGGTTATATGTTACTGAAAATAAAAATCAATTTTTTTGTTGTTTTTTTGTTTTTGTTTTTCTATTGAAGTACAGTTAATTACAATGTGTCTATCTCTGGTGTACAGTATAATATCCTAGTCCTGCTTATATATACATATATTTATTTTCATATTTTTTCCATTAAAGATTACAAGATATTCAACATAGTTCCCTGTGCTATACAAAGGAAACTTTTTTTTTAAAAAAATCTATTTTTATATGTACTGGCTAATATTTGCTAATTTCAAACTCCCCAATTTTTCCCCTCCCACCCCATTTCCCTGGTAACCATAAGATTGTTTCTTAACTCTGCGAGTCTGTTTCTGTTTTATAGATGAGTTCATAGTGTCCCCCCTTTTTTTTTTTTTTCAGATAACACATGTGAGTGCTATCATATGGTATTTTTCTTTCTTTTTCTGGCTTACTTCACTTAGAATGACGATCTCTAGTTCCATCCATGTTACTGCAAATGGCATTATTTTATTTTTTTTATGACAAAGTAGTATTCCATTGCATAAACATACTACAACTTCTTTATCCAGTCATCTGTTGATGGAAATTTAGGTTGCTTCCATGTCTTGGCTATTGTATATAGTGCTGCTATGAACATTGGGGTGCATGCATTTTTTTGACTTAGAGTTCCCTCCAGATATATACCCAGAAGGTGGATTGCTAGATAATTTGGTAAGTCTATTTTTAGTTTTTTGAGAAATCTCCATACTGTTTTCCATAATGGGTGCACTAACCTATATTCCCACCAACAGTGTAGGAGGGTTCGCTTCTCTCCACACCCTCTCCAGCATTTATTGTTCTTGTACTTTTGCATGATGGCTATTCTGACTGGTGTGAGGTGATAACTCATTGTAGCTTTGATTTGCATTTCTCTGATAATTAGTGATGTTGAGCATTTCTTCATATGTCTATTGTATATTCATATGTCTTTATTGGAGAATTGCTTGTTTTGGACTTCTGCCCATTTTTGAATTGGGTCGTTTGTTTTCTTGTTATTAAGTTGTATGAGCTGTTTATATATTCTGGAAATTAAGACTTTGTCAGTCACATGATTTGCAAACATTTTCTCCCATTCCATAGATTGTTGTTTTGTTTTGCTTATGGTTTCCTTTGCTGTGCAAAAGCTTATGAGTTTAATTAGGTCCCATTTGTTTACTTTTGGTCTTATTTCCATTGCCTAGGTAGATGCTCTAGGAGAATGTTGCTAAGATTTATGTCAGAGAATGTTTTGCCTATGTGTTCTTTTAGGAGATTTATTCTGTCTTGTCTTATATTTAAGTCTTTAAGCCATTTTGAGTTTATTTTTGTGATTTATATGCCACTATCCAGTTTTCCCAACACCACTTGCTGAAGAGACTGTCTTTTCTCCATTGTATATTCTTGCTTCCTTTTTTGAAGATTAATTGACCATAGGTCTGTGAATTTATTTTTGTGTTCTCTATACTGTTCCATTGATCCGTATGTCTTATTTTTATGCCAATACCATGCTGTTTTGATTACTGTGGTACTGTAATATTGTCTGAAGTCTGGGAGGGTTATTCCTTCAGCTTCTTTCTTTTTCTTCAGTATTGCTTTGGCAATTCTGGATCTTTTGTGATTCTATATAAATCTTAGCGTCATTTGTTCCAGTTCTGTAAAAAATGTTCTGGGCAATTTGATAGGGATGTTAATGTGTTAAATCCGTAGACTGCCTTGGGCAGTATGGCCATTTTAATGATATTGATTCTTACAAGCCAGGAGCATGAGATATCTTTCCAAAAAAATCGGTATTTTAAAGTTCAGGTTTATATGAGGTTGGCAGGACTTTTCTTTATTAAGTAATTAACTTTGGCTTTTAAATCATTCTTTCATTCATGATTTATAAAGGGTAAATCTGCTATTTTAGGGGTTATGTGGGTTTTTTAAATAAATATTTAGAATCTCAGAAAGACATTTTTAGCTGTCAGGGAAGAAATTTGATTTTTACCTAACAAAAGATCTACAAAGCCTGAGTACTTTTTAGTCAGGCTGCATTTTGAGTAAACGCAGACAGAGCTGCTTCATGGAAATTTAGTGGTGAAGAGTGGGTGTGTTTGATGCAGACACACATCATTTGGTCGTGGAGAAAATGAGTACCCACATAGGATTAGGACATAGACATTTCTAGCTAAGGAGTCAAGGAGCAGAGGTTGTTATGTGGCAAGTTGTCATTATGCCAAAATAATCAAAGGTGATTTTTCTCCTTGGGAATGTAGCTGGCTATTTATTTGACTCCTGAGAGGTCTCATGTACTAGATGGGAAAAGAATTTTCTTAGTTTTATTTGTTGATTTCATTTTGATTCATTTTGAGTCATTGAGTTCCTTTCTCATCAGATCTTGAGGAATCTTTTGGGGCTATCATTTAGCCTTTGATTTTAGAATCTCAATGTATAATTTATTCATATTTTCCTTCATAAAAGTTTAAACAGAAAAGCCATTAAAGCATTGGTTAATTAAGAAGCCACAAAAATTTTCCACTTACCCAGAATTATTCAGGTATGTTATGAACTAGATTAGTGTTTAAAGTTCTGGGGATTCATGAAGCTTCTCCAAAGACCCTTGTGAAGGAGGGGTGTTTGGGCTAAGGAGTGGAGAAAAAGTGGGCAGTGATGGTGCGGATCCTCTGCTTTAGTCAGAACAAGTAAGTCCACCTTTATCTTTTACATATTCATCTTCTGTGTAGGCTGTCATTTAAGAAAAAGTTCAGATGAAATTTAAATACTACTAGCTGACCTCTCAAATTTGCATGCTTTAAGAAAAAGAAGATATTGACTAGAACTTAAATCAATGAAATTCATCAACAAATTTATCAATTTATTAAATGTCTATGTACCTAGAACTTTTCTGAGTATTTTTAATTATTCAAAAAAACCACCATAAAGTATATTCTGTGATTTAATAATTTTTAAAAAAGGAACAGGGAAAAATTGTAACTGTAGAGTTGTCCACTGGATTCTTCTCAAGTAGAGAAAAATCTTTGTTTAGAAACAAATTCAAGTGGATATGTATGCTAAAATCATATGAGGTCCTTGTGGATTTTCTTGTCTTAATTGATACAAGACTAATAACTAGTTAAACCACCCTAAGAAATAAACAAGGATTTAGAGTTGGGTGACTAGTTGGAGTAGAGGGTAAGAGACCTACTCAAGGTTATAATTCAGAAAAAGAAAATGCAAATTCAAGAGAGAAAAAGATGTAGGAAACAAGAAACTGAGTAAAGGAACCAGTAGAATATATTAAATTAAAATAAGCAATGATGCATAATTTAAAAATTGCTATCTGAATTTTAAGAAATAAATAATACAATATTTGAGTCACACGAATGGTGGTGGGTGACAAGCTTGGAGAAACAATTTCTTTTTTTGGAAAAATGCAAAACCTTAGATTGGGTCAAAAACTATCCAATAAAGACAGACTTAATAGAATAAAAAGCAAACCAAAACAAAATATCAAAATTAGAAAGATATTGTATTGTATATTTAAGAAGCTTGATGTAATGTATATTATATGCATAAAATATATACAATAAACAACAAATATACATTTTTTCAAAACACATGGAATAGTCTTTGAAAGTATTAGACTGAAAAGGTAATTCAAGAAGTTCTAAGGAAAAAATGAAAGATTTCCTACATACTGCATTCTCTAACAACAATGCAATAAAAAAAATAATAAAAGGTCAAACCTGCCCCTGGTAATATAAAATTTTTAAATACTGTTTACAAACTATTTAAAAATACATAATAATGAGCATGGCCAAAATAGCTCTCAACTGAAATTTTATAACTCTAAATGCTTAAAGGCAAAGAACGGTTAACCAACTAGAAAAAGAACAGTTAAATCTATGTAATGGTAAATTAAAAGTAAAATAATTATTAATAAATTGATAAATATTGATTAGTAAATTAGAAAATCAAAACAAATTAGTCTTGCTCAATAATACCAAAAATGTATGCTTTCAAAAAGATCAGTGAAAGAAAAAAAAAAGAACCATGTTTATAAGTCTATTTAATCAAAGAAAGGAGATTATGTAAATTAACATTATAAATGAGAATATCATAGTAAAAGGAGGAATATTAAAAATACCATCTGACTTCTTGCTGTGTATAATAAAATGCTAGATGTAAACAAAATGAAGAGATAAGATAAGGAACAAACTATTTAATATAAAGGTGCCAAGGCTTGTAAGTTAAAAAAAATAGTAAAAATTCTTCTCAGCCTCTTCAAATGGCAAATGATTCTAAAATTAAGAAATGGCTTCAGGACAAAGATCAAATTCATAGCACTAAAAGGAAAACATGTTCTAAAGATGAAGAGCCCTTGTTAAAACCCCAAAAAGGATTGGAGATAGTATGTCACAGATCCTTTCAAGCAAGCAAAGGGCCCTGTGGTCTTGAGGACACACCTCACATATCTTTTCTGTTAAACAGTGGAGCTCCTGAGAATGCAAGATGCGTTTTCCTCTAGCAGGCTCACAAAGATCCCAAGAAAGAAGGATTCATCTCAAAGAGATTTGTTGGTGGATTATAATGGAGTCCATTGCAAACTGGCACACAAAAGCCTCTGAAGTTTTTTAAGAGAATTATACCAACTTGGACTGATAGGAACAGGGAGAGGACAGAAGAAAAAAAGAATTTAGGGCTCCCTAATTTCTGTTGGCAGGAAGCAGACTTGAAACCCTATTCTACTGCAATTATGGGCTAAAATTTATGGAAAAGGAAGGATGAACTTGAGAGAGCCTTATTGGCAGAGCCAAGAGCTATAGGGAATAACTCCCAGGCAGAAGAACTGAGCCCCAATCAGGGAACTGGCAATATGTGCCAGCTAGATTTCAGAATTACTGTGGACTATTGACTCCTGTGGTCCTCACACTTTCACCCAGTTTGAGTAAGAGTGTGCATAATGGTTATCCTACTAACTATCTTAGTATCCTATCCCACTACTGTATGTTGGATATGAGGGTAGGATGGATGACTTGTCTCTTTATTTAAAAAATCTAATTGTGAGGAACTGTACTTAAGGACCTGTACCTAGGGAACTATATCTGAACCTCATCCCCACTTCCACCTCATTTCCTTGATAAGATCCTAGATTTGAACTGATTGTATTGAGATGATATTTGGGGATCTTGAGAGAAGGGATGAGTATTTTTTCCATGTGGGGAGAATGTAAATTGTGGCCAGAGAGTGAAATGTGGCAGATTGTATTTTTTCTAAATGGCCACACATTACTCTTTAATGTTATGTTATATGTTGTATTGTGATGTGATGTGATATGGTATGATATTTCATCATACATGAACTTCTTACAGAGTGGCCGTGGTATTCTCTCCATCAAGAGTAGGGAAGAGGGGTCTATGTTACTTCCCCTTGAGCCTGGGTAGGCCTATGACTATAGCTGAAGTGGCATTATGTGACTTCCATGCCATGTCGTAAAGTCTGGTAAAGCTTTTGTATAGTTCCTGTTGGAATCTTTACTCTTAGAACAAAGCCACCATGCTGGAGAGAGCCCAGGCCACGTGGAAAGAAATGTGAAAAAATGCCCAAGCAACCAAAATATGGGGATAAATAATGGATTATATTTTTGTGAAAAAAATATCACAAAGCAGACCAAGTATAGAATACAGAGAGAACAATGTCACAAAGAAGAAATATAGCACACAGCATTTCAATGTATTTGACTATTTTATTATATAAATAGTCATCTGATTTCAATATCATTGATAGGAATTATAAGTCAATAAATATACTTGAATTCAATTATTCAATGGTCATTCAAACCACACAGCCCAGGACCAGAGGCTCACAGTGGCCTTCCATCAGAGTAGGGAACAGAATCATTATCTTCTCCCTCTAAATTGAGGTTCTGTTTTAAGCTATCTAGGCACCTTCTGCTTTTTGCATCCTGTACCTTATGTCTTTTCTTAGTGATAACACAACCCCCTAGGAAGCACACACGCACACACAAAAGTGTTGAAGGAAGAGATGAATGAACCTCCCTAGCACATTGACAGATGCTCTCCTAGGTGCTAGGATCACATACTTGAATAACAAATGATTCTTATCCACATGGAACCACATTTCAGCAGATTGCATCAAAGTATCCCACTCTTTCACCTGAATCTATTATGAGGATTGTATTTTTTTCACAATTGACTGTTTATCTCTTTCAACTCTTTCATTGACATTACTCCAACATTTATGACAACGGTTTTCTCAGACACACACAAAAAAATCTCTTAGAAGGATAGGCAAAGATTTCTTCAAAATCAACTTCATAAACTTACAAAAAAGATCATTTACTTTACTTCATACAAATATACTTAGATATTGGATAATAAATACCTTATGTATTTTATACTTTCGTGCAAATGAAGTATCACTATTTCATTATAGCAAAAAAAAGTGATATAATCATTAAGATTTATTAAAAGTAATTCTTTATGACATAATAAGTGAGAACATCGCTATGAAAAATTTGTATTACAAGATTTTTAGCCTTCAGTGATCATGTTCTACACATGAGTGAAATACTTTTAATGCATACAATATTAATATGGTCAAGAAATGGAAAACCCAGATTTAAGGGAAAATGCTTTTTTCACTGATTTCAATGGTTTCTTCCCAAAGATCCTAGAATATAATGGTTTATCTTCATATGAAACATGGTTTAGAAAAGTAGAGAAATGAAAATCTTTCAAAATAACAATGTATTTTTTTAGACTCTTTATAAGTATAATACAGAAATAATCTTCTCAAAGTGAGTAGGCTTTAAGCATGTACTTTCCGTATAGTAAAATGCCACTGCTTTGTTTTTTGCAGAAAACACAAAATCTGATGTTCAACAAATTGTTTTAAAATATATTATCATGTTATAGAATGACAAAACAGATTTGTAATTTCACTCAGAAGAACAATTTGTGTTATGAATTTAATCATAAATAGAATCAGAACAGACTAGTGGCTAAAACCCAGGTGCTGGAGCCAGACTTCTGCTAGGTATCAGTGGAGGATCTTGAGTAAGTTACTAAATCTCTCTGTAAATATGGTAACTACACGACTGACTTAGCCTATGGTGTAGTCATGAAGATTAAATGAGTTAATATATGTTAAGCCCTTAAAATAGTGTCTGACATATTGGAAGTGGTATTAAGAATTTTTTTTTTAATACTTTAGCCAGACTCATCAAGAAAAAAAGGGAGGGGGCACAGTCAATAAAATCAGAAATGAAAAAAGATGTTGCAACCAATACCACAGAAATACAAAAGGTCATAAGAGACTACTACAAGTAACTATATGCCAATAAAATGGACAACCTAGAAGAAATGAACAAATTCTTAGAAAGCCACAATCTCCTAAGACTGAGCTAGGAAGAAATAGAAAATATGAACAGATCAATTACTAGTACTTAAGTTGAATCAGTAATTTAAAAACTCCCAACAAACAAAAGACCAGGAACAGATGGCGTCACAGGTGAAATCTACTAAGTATTTAGAGAAGAATATATTCCAAAACTTTGGAAATTATCTTTCTGAAACTATTTCAAAAAATTGCAGAAGAAAGAACACTTCTAAATTCATTCAATGAAGCCACTATCAACCTGATACCAAAACCAGACAAAGATATCACAAAAACAGAAAATTACAGGCCAATACCACTGATGAATCTAGAGGCAAAAACCCTCAACAAAATACTAGCAAACTAAATCCAGTACATTAAAAGGATCATACATCATGATCAAGTGGATTTATCCCAGGGATGCAAGGATTTTTCAATATCTGCAGATCAAACAATGTGATACATCACATTAACAAACTGAAGAATAAAAGCAATAAGACTATCTCAATAGATGTAGAAAAAGCTTTTGATAAAATTCAACATTCAATTATGATAAAAACTGTCCAGAAAGTGGGCATAGAGGGACATACCTCAACATAATAAAGGCCATATGACAAACCCATGGCTAACATTATACTCAATGGTGAGAAGCTGAAAGCATTTCCTCTAAGATCAGGGACAAGATGAGGATGCCCAGTCTCACCAATTTTATTCAACATAGTTTTGGAATTCCTAGCCACAGCAGTCAGAGAAGTAAAGGAAATAAAAGAAATCTGAATTGGAAAGAAAGAAATAAAGCTGTCATTGATTGCAGATAATATGATACTATATATAGAAAATCCTGAAGATGCCACCGGAAGACTACTAGAGCTCATCAATAAATTTGATAAAATTGCAAGATACAAAGTTAATATACAGAAATCTGTTTTATTTCTGTACACTAACAACAAAATATGAGGAAAGTAAATTAAGAAAACAATACCATTTACCATCACATTGAAAAGAATAAAATGCCTAGGAGTAAACCTACCTAAGGAGGTAAAAGACATGTACTCCAAAAACTATGAGATACTGATGAAAGAAATTGAACACTACACAAGCAGATGGAAAGAGATGTACTGTATTCTTAGATTGAAAGAATCAATACTGTTAAAATGGGCATACTACCTAAGGCATTATATAGATTGAGTGCAGTCCCTGTTAAATTACTGGCATTTTTCACAGATCTGGAACAAAAAATTTTTAATTTGTATAGAAACACAAAAGACCCCAACTGGCCAAACAATCCTGAGAAAGAAGAATGGAACTGGAAGAATCATGCTCCCTGACTTCAGACTATGCTACAAAGCTACAGCAATCAAAACAGTATGATACTGGCACAAAAACAGACATATAGATCAATGAAACAGGATAGAAAGCCCAGAAATAAACCCATGCACTTATGGTCAATAAATCTATGACAAAGGACACAATAATATACAATGGAGAAAAGACAGTCTCTTCAATAAATGGTGCTGGGAAATCTGGACAGCTACATGTAAAAGAATGAAATTAGAACATTTTCTAACACCATACACAAAAATAAACTCAAAATGGATGAAAGACCTAATGTAATACTGGATACTGTAAAACTCCTAGAGGAAAACATAGGCAGAATATTCATTGGCATAAATTGCAGCAACATTTTTTTGGACCCATCTCCTAGAGTAATGGAAAAATAAGCAAATGGGACCTAATTAAACTTGAAAGCTTTTGCATAGCTAAGGAAACCATAAACAAAACAAAAAGAAAACCTACAGAATAGGAGAAAATATTTGCAAACGAGACTGACAAGCGATTGATTTCCAAAATACACAAACAGCTCATACAGTATAATATCAAAAAAAAAAAAACCATCAAAAAATGGGCAAAATACCTACATAGACATTTCTCAGAGGAGATATACAGATGGCTCACAGGCACATGAAAAGATCACTAATTATTAGGGAAATGCAAATCGAAACTACAATGAGGTATCACCTCACATGAGTCGGAATGGCCATCATCAAAAAGTCTACAAATAATAAATGTTGGAGAGGATGTGGAGTAAAGAGAACCCTCCTATGTTGTTGGTAGGAATGTAAACTGGTGCAGCCACTATAGAAAGCAGTATGGAGATTCCTTAAAAAATGAAAATAGAGTTACCATATGATCCAGCAATCCCACTTCTAGACATATATCCAGAAAAGATGAAAACTTTAATTTGGAAAGATACATAAACCCTAATGTTCATAGCAACACTATTTGGAATAGACAAGACATAGAATTAACCTAAATGTCCATCGATGGATGAATAGATCAAGAAGGTGTGGTATATAATGATGAATTTTTACTCGCTATAACCTCCAGATGTGATGTTACTCTTATTATTCTACCATTTTCTATGTGATGTCCTTTGGGGAAAAACATTGTCAGTTATCCCTAAAGGCATTTAAATTGCTGGAAGTATACAACTTTGCAGTCTGGCCTATCGATAGTGTGAGCCCACATGTGAAGATCAAGGAGTCAGAAAATATTCTTGGGCAAGCTTTGGTCTCTCTTTGTCATACTCTTTCCCATTGGTGGTGAGCAGTGTTGTGAAAAATGTCAAAGTTGAGGTCACTCTTATGAGGTGGTTGTGCTGTAATTTGCATGTGTATATGTGTGAACACAAACCAGTTTTTTATGATAAATATCTGTGCATCAACTTATCAAAATTTTTAGTTATCTCCTTAAGATGGATTATAAGACTTGTGTCAAAGGTAACAGATGTAAATGATCTTTTCTGTGTTGGACACCTATTGTTTGGACTGCAGCATCTCCCTGCTGTTGCTTCTGGCAGTGGTGTGTCATCCTTTTCTAACCATGTGATTCTCAAAGAATCTTCCATATGTTATTATTTAGTTCTCTTGTAGCCACTGTTCATTGTCTAGGATCAACAATTTACCCAATTTAGGTGAGTGAGCATCTTCCCAGCATTTATGAACAAGGGGCTGAGTTGGAGACAGGTTAGTACAAAATTTAAACACCAAAGCTACCAGAGGCCCTCATTTCCACAACACAGAGCAAGTCAATGTGACTTATATTGAGTCATGTAAACAAATTGTTGTCCAGAAACCTGTAATAATTAGCTCCCACTAGAGTGATGGCCATGAGTATTTTATTTCTCTCAATTTAATAATTTTTAATTGTTTTAATTTGCATTTATTTAATTACCAGTAAGGTTAGATTTTTTCATATGCTCATAGACACTTACATTTCTCTTTTATGTATGTTGGTTTATATTTTTATTACTAATTCACATCTTTAATTTGCATAGGCTTGTTCACATTTTTATACATATAACTTCTAATTGTAAAATCAACTTATAATTATTGTAGATCATTGTAGAAAATTTATAAAACTTGGAAAATTATGGAGAAAGAATACTAGTGTATGTCCTAAATGTTTTCTGTTCTAAGTGACCTTACTAGGTGTCACAAAATTGAAGTCACACCACACTTACTGTGTTCTGACATGCTTTGCCATAAACATGCGCTTAGCCATTTTTCATTACATTAAGCCTGACTCTAAAGAATAATGTGTAAACTTTGATTAAATAAACCCTTGTTACTGGCCATTAAGATCATTTGCACTTTTTATTCCAGTTATAAGTAATGCTCAATAACCTTACACATAAATATTTGTAGATGACATTTTTAGTGTGGTAAAATACACAATATAACATTTATAATTTTAACCATTTTTAGAGTACAGGTTAGTGGTATTAAGTGTGTATTGCTGTGCAGTTATTACTACCATCTATCTCCAGAACTCTTTTCGTCTTGCAAAACTGAAAGTCTCTAGTCATTAAACAATAAATCCCTATGCTTCCCTATCCCCAGTCCCTAACAACCACCAGTCAACTTTCTGTCTCTGTGATTTTGACTACTCTAGGTATCTCATATAATTGGAATCATAAAGTATTTTTCTTTTCATTATTAGCTTATTTCACTTAGCATTATGTCTTCAAGATCCATCCATGTTATAGTATATAGTAGAATCTCCATCCTTTCTAAGGCTGAAGAATATTCCACTGTGTGTATATACCATATTTTGTTTATGCATTCATCTGTCACTTGACATTTGCATTGCTTCCACATTTTATCTATTGTGAATAATGCTGCTATGAATGTGAGTATAGAAATATTTCTTCAAGACCCTGCTTGCAATTCTTTGGGGTGTATACTCAGAAGTAGAATTGCTGGAAATAGTAATTCCATTTAAAATTTTTTGAGAAACCACCATATTGTTTTCCACAGTAGCTATACCATTTTACATTCCCACCGACACTGGCCAGGGTTCAAATTTCTAGGCAAAACACAGTGTTTGGCAAATATTAGGTACTCTAGCAATAAATATGTGAATCAAGGGCTTTCTTTGTAAACTTGGAGATTTCTGAGTACTCTTTTGGCATTCAATTCACTTTTTCCTTCAAAGTTTGTGAAAAACCCTGTAGGTTCCCCAGAAAGGCATTAACATCATGCTCTAGGAAACAAATCCTCTTTGCTCATATGGAAACTATCTCCTTCTGACCTCTTTATTTACTGAAACCTAATAAGGCTACATTGCATCTAAGACAGGTCTTTGTAAACTGGCTGATTTTAATTACTGGGCTTCAGAGTTCAACCTAACGTGTTTTTATAGCTCACATAGAGAAACTTTTTTACTGAATTCTTGTATAATAGGTTCTATGAGTTCATCTTGAGGTTGTCACCACCTTCGTGTCATCATCATCCTCATCATTTATATTATTATTACTTTTTGGTGCACATTGTGGGTAAGCTCTATACCTGAGCTATGATTCTTTACTCATGAACATTAAAAAAATAATGCTTAAGTGATGAAGCTTGGACTTTAGATTCAGACCACATAAGTTCAAAATTCAGCTTGCCACTTACCAGCTCTTTGACTTTATGCGAATCAGTTTATTTGGTAAAAATCCATTTCTCCGTATATAAAACATGGATATATCAAGATAGTTGAGAGGATTAAATAATATGGTTCATATTAAATATGTAGCCCAGTGTATGTTCCAGAGTAATCAGTGATTAATATCAAGCTATTGTTTTATTATTAAATATAAAAATGATTTTTCCCTGTTTAACTTACCTTTAAGTACTTAACTAATGTGTAACATTCAAAGCGAGAATTCAATGACAAAGTTATCTCTATTTTTCTTGAGATCCAGACATTACCATCTAAACAGAGGTAATTTTGGTTATTATTGTCAAATCGCATATTGTTAGTACTTTCAAACTTGAAAATTACTCAGCTTGACTTAGAATTATATTTAATTCTGATTTAACTTTTATTCCAGGTTCAGGCATACATGTTTCTTTTAGGGAAAACAGCTAGACAAAGATTACTTTTGGTAGAGTTTTAAAAGCATTTTTCATGAAGAAAGAACAAATAATGTCTGAACATCTAGTACAATTCTAAGCCTACAAACACATAATTTAAACATTTTTTTCCTACAGGGAACTATAAAATTGCCACACACCCTCAATCCTCCCATTTCTCATGCATAACGTAGCAGTAATTTTCTTAAAATCTATTGCATTAAGACCAGAGTAAGTGAATAATAGCATATAATGTACTTTAAAAAAGACTAATTTTTCTTTTTCCTTAGAACCATCCCCCTCCCCAACTCCAAGTAGATTCACCCTTTTATGCTCCTAGAAAAAAGACATGGGTTCAGATTTTGTGGATCTTGTATCCTTGAATCTGATTGGATGAGAAAACATAAGAAGGAATTGTTGGTGAGGAATGTATAACCTATAAAGAAGTACTTCTTCTAGAGGTACAGGGACCCAAGTATTGTAACCTCTAAGATCCTGCTTTATGGATTGCATTGAGCAGGGAAAGTCTAAATAAAATCAATATAAAGTGTTCTCTGAGACTTTTATTATTTTGATTAGCTTGTGTTTTTTTTTTATCATTTGTTTATGTTAATCATTGAAGTTTCATTTCCAAACTTAGTGCACAGTGAGTGGTGATGTTGCAGTTGGATCTGAGCTAAGGATGGCAGAAACAGGATGGCTCTTCATTGAGAGATGGTATCATCTGTGACTTGGTGTCAGGAATCCAGTCCTAATAACCAACAGTTCCATTTCCTGTTTTGCATCCCTTACGTATTTTCCTTTCCTATCTTCCAACTCTGCCCTGATGCCATTGTTTCCAACCACTTGGGGGAACCACATATTATTCACCTTCACTTTTGCCTCTGCAGTGTAGACTCTCTCTTAGGTACCAGTCCTTCTTGCTAGATCTATTCATGTTCTAGCATCTCTCACATCCCTTCACTCTGCCTTCTGCTCAACCACCTTCATAATTCTCTTTCATTTTGATACAGATTTCTTAATTAAGTAGTCCATATACTCTGTCCCCACTTCCCTTCTTCCTATGCATACCTCATACCACTAAAATGCAGTAGTTTTCTCATCTTTTTACTGAAATTTTTCTCTTACAAGTCAGTAAAATATCCTAAATATAGCAAGTAGTTAACTAATTATAATATAGTTATTAGGTACATTCATCTCTGTGGTCAAATTGTGAGCTACTTGAGTCCAGGAACTGTGCCCTTTTTTAATTTTTGTAACCCAGGGACCTAGAACAGTGTCTGGCACGTGATAAACACACAGTAATTATTTATTGAATTAAATATTCAAGCTTCTTGATAAATAAAAAATTCTGACACTTTAGTAGGGAAGAAAAACAAAACTGAAATGACCTTTTTTAATCCTCAACAGATCCTGTGGAGTAAGTTAACTATTACCTCTGTTAGGAAATAAACTTATTTTAAGTAAATTAATATTTCTTGAGTACTTTTTCCAGACATTACATTATGGGATTTACAAACATTGTCCCATTTATCCTCTCAACAATCCTGGGTGTTCCGAATTATGATTTTCATTTTTACCATCAGAAACCTGAGACTCACAGTTGAAGTAATATGCTTAAGATCACACAAGTTATGAGCAGCAGTGGTAGGATTCAAGCCAACATCTGATTGATTCTAAAGTTGATGTTCTTTCCACTCTCCTTTTCTAACATGTTTAGTATCATATGTCAGCAGTCTTCTAACTTGGACATGAATACTTTTGGGGTATCTGAAAACTTTCCAAGGGGTTTATTGCTCTGGAGAGTTTTAGGGACTGTAGTCAGGGATGTTATGGAGGTTCAACAGTCTACTTCTCCTTTCACGTCTACCATTCTTCCACTTTAAAAAAAGAAAAACATCCTAATTTCTAACCTTGCCATGGAATATTGTTCCAGAGAATTAAAAAAAAAGCAACTTCATGACGACAAAAAGATAGTTCAAATGTTCAAATCATCTAACTCTAATGAATCAGTGTTAGATCAATAAATATAAGAAAAATAAGTTAAATAATTTATAAAATTAAAATGTATAAAATAAAATAATCTATATTTTCTTCAACATTTTTCCTACTTGTAGGTGAAACTATTTCTTCACCATTTTTGCTTACCATGGGCAAAAATCTCCCGTTCACTTTCAGTTCTCACCACTTTTTCCTCATTTAATTCATATTAGATTTTGATTAACTTAATATGTGTATTATATAAGACTTAACGACAGTGACTAAGACATCTTTGGCAAACCACGCCCTGAACTGGCCAAATACTATCTCTTCTTTTCAATATTTTTGCTTACTTTACTTACTATTTTATTTATCTTAAATCCTTAACTCACTCTAGCAATAAGAAATATTTATTCATGAATGCATCAACCAGTTGGAAGAGAACTCCATCCATATTATTAAACAATGTATTCCTCATAAAATTGTACTTTTACTGTAATAACTATCAGCATTTAGATTATACTTATATTGTTTTGGTCAATTGTATACCCATGAATTTGAAAAAATCAATCAAAGAAACTGTTTTAACTTTTACAGACAGAAGTAATAGAAAGTCAAAAAAATTCAAATATATTTCTATGTTTTTGTTACAACAAAGTAGGTTAGAGTGATTTTAAGCACAGAGCTATATTACAATAGAATAAATTTATGTGGAGGAAAGTGGAATGGAAATATGAGTTCAAAGATAGAAAAGACAGGTCAAAATAGTAGCAAGAAAATTTGCTCATGTCTTTTAAGAATGAATAATGATTGGTGTTAAAACAGTCAAATATATGTTGTATTATATAAATTAAAGTGATAAAAGTTTTATTTTAAAAGTCTGTATTTAAACTGCAACTTTAATTAGAAATTACCACATTTATAACTATTTAAACTTTGAAAAAATACAGATGTTAACTTATATAAATGTGTCAGGGAATAGAAGTGTTTTCGGAATTCTTTTAAGAGTTACCCAAACCAAAATTATGAAGACAACTTTGTAAAAGTGATAGAATGTGATGGGGAGTGCCCTGAATATACACAGAAAACTCTGAAGTCTCTGGCAGCTTCTATCTTCCCTGAAGACTCACTAATCATGTGAAATTTGGGCAAGTTACTGAACTTTTCTGGGTTTCGTTATCCTCATCTATAAAATGAGGATAACCACGCCCAACTCACAATTTGTTGAAAGAAGGGGATTCGCCTATGTAATGCAATTAGCACAGTCTTGGCTCATAGAAACACCTCAATAAATAATTGCTAGTAGTACTTTTATTGATATTAGTGTTATGTTTAATGATCAGGCTCTAATGGCTCTAGTATCAACTTGAAGTGAATTTGCAGGCACTGTGGAAAGGCAGGCTGTATCTGCTCTCCACATCCAAATTTCCTTTACTTAGTTGGGGCACAAATGGTCACATTTTGCTTAAGTGTGAATCTGTTTCTTGTTTAAAATTCTTCTGGCCTTTCCTGTAACTGCCTCTCCAGTGCTGTTCCTTCCCCTCCCCAAACATTGGCCCTAGGCCCACTCATAAGTTTCTCTCTTCCCTTTTATCCAGAACTGCCGGTCTCAGCGTGACCTCCTCTACCACGTTGACTTCCTTCATCTCGCTCCACACCCAGTCCTGCTCCCCTCCAACACAATTAGCCTCCTTCCAACTTTGCCCCTGGGGCCATTGGAGCCCCCATTCCACCTTGAACAAACTCCTTATTCTTATGGAGAAACTCTGTGCAAAGTATTTTGAAATTATGTGTTATGCATTATATTTTAATGCATTAAAATGTTAAAATCGCCAAAAGGAAATGCTGATAAACAGGCTGAGTTTTTAAGTCAGCTTCTCAGCAAAAATGTGTTATGTCAATAAAACAACAGGGAACCAGTGGAGGCTATTGTACACTTTATTCACTTTTGGTCACTTTAGTTGTGTGCGAGATCTTATACTTAGCCATGTAATGAAGCAATAGCATCCAGAAATATGCCAAGGGATTGCTTAAGAAGGAGTCTCAAATTTCTGAAATGAAGGAAATTGTAGAAAATATAACAACATTCTTCTTTTACAGCTTTATTAATGATGTATTTGAAAATAAATTTATATCATATTAAGTCCACAAGGACAGTTGCAAATGTTAACAGAGAAGTAGAGGAGATAGCTATACCAAAATCATGGGGTAAGAGTCTTTTCCATTAAACAGAAGTATACACACCTTCCCTTCACTTGGCAATTTGACATGCCAATCCTTCCTCTCCAGGCTTTACCCATGTAAAATAAATAAATATATATGCCATATATGTAAGTTACAAACCATAATGATAATGATGGTGATAAACCTTTGTGAACTCACCACCAAATTTAAAATACTGGAGCGTTATTCTGTGTTAGCTCCCTACCCAACTTTTCTTACACTGTCCCCCTTTCCACCCTGTATCCTGCCACTCTCCATTTGCTCAAGTCACCAATGATTTATGTAGCCTCATCCAAATGCTTCTACCCTTCTTTTTTTCATCTCTTGTTTTTTACCTGTTCAAATTTATCCTATTCTTCAAATGCAAGCTCTTCCATTACAACTTCCTATACCACAGTCACTCAGAGCAGTAGTCCTGTGTGTGTGGCAAATATAACACATATTTCTGCACCATTTACCTGCCACTTTCCTTCCTGAAGCATCTCAGCTCATCTTAGCTAATTGTGGGGTGCTTTCTGTTCATTTGTTCAACAACTTACTGAGCACCCAGCACGTGTCGGTGTCGGTCTACATGCGGTTAGGCAAGAGCAGTGAGCACTCCTTACAGGCATCATCCCCAGCCCTCCTCACAGCATGCTAGCCCTGGAGTTATCTGCAGTTTACAGAAGAGGACAGACACTGAGACTTGGGGAATCTAAATGCCTTGCTGAAGGTCACACAGTGAGAGTAAATAAGTGGAGAAGATGAGATTGGCTCCACAGCTCGTGTTCTCCTGATGCCAGACTCTACTGCTGCAGTGACCCCGCTGGCTGAAGAGTCACAACTTAGTGCACATTGCTATCTTTTTGTGTAAAGATAATTCCTAAGCCTCCTGGGCGCAATCTATTCTTGATCAGAGTTCTTTTGGATCTTTCCTTTCTCTGTGCAGGCAACACTTTTCTTCCCAATTTGCTAGTTCTAATCACCTGTTGAATGACACTGCTTTAAAACACTCACATTTTCTTTGATCCTTGTGGTCTAAATGGCTGCATTTTATAGACTCAGAGATATTTAGTGTCTGTTAAGAAAAAAAGATAATAATCTTCAAATCCCTATTGCCTTTCCCAAATTATTTACAGATTTCGGTTACTAGCTGACAAGAGGGCCTTCATTCAAATACGAATAAAGGAAGTGATGTGGCATTTACTCAACATTTCATTTTTTCTTTTTAGTTCTTTTTACTTCTCAGCTGTTCAGTGTCCTTTCTCGTGTCCAAACTTATATACCAGCCTTACCAGTCTTGGCAGAGGAGAGATGTCTGTCCCACGAGGAAAACTGGACTCTCTCCTGTCATTTGCTTACAATTCTCCCACCCTAAGCTCTGTTTCCAAGGATACTGGCCTTTTCATGCTGAAATGACGGGAAGTGCTAGAGGGCTCGTGCATTTTCTCTTTGAGATACATCAGTATGTTAAAAATGTGTTACATTTAGAGCTTATTCTGCTTATAAGAATAATACACATTAACTAAAGAATATTTGGGAATACATTTTCCTTTCTTTTTATCTTTCTGTTTGTTTTATTTTTACAGAATTAGGATTATATTGTTTACATACTCCATACATAAACTTTAATATTTTCTACTTAATATTTTTAGTAAGAATATTAAAAGAATATGAAAGGAAGACTCTTGTAGGAAAATGTTAATAAATTTGCCATAAAAAATTAAAATTCATTGAATGGAAAAATGTTATGGATATATTTTAGAAAAAGACAAGTATCAGAAAACATCTAAAATCTATAATAGATAAAAGAACTGTAAATCACATAGAGAATTCCCACAAACAGATAAAGGAAACAAACAACCTGATTAAAAACAAAGAACATAAGCCATCAATTCATAATAGAACTACACCCTAACAATTTTTCATATTTCCAAATCTTTAAATCGTTGTCAGTTAGACATTTTAAAAAGTACATTATTATTTAGTTTTATAATTCTGTCAGTAATAAGTCATTTTTTAATATAGCATTTACAAAAAGTTGTGATAATGATTGGAATTTCAGAATAAATGCAAAGAAATTATTTGTCAGTGGTAACTTGAGATTATACTTTGTGGGTAGCTGTTTGCATACTAGTCTGAAAGTTCCTTGATGTCAGGGACTATTTCTTTTTGTCTTCAGCATCTGGTTTAGTGTGTGAGGATAATATAGTCCAGCACATTTTTTTGAAAGAAAATGCAACAGAATTGATGTTATCGAGGCTTTATTATATAAATGTGCATTGTCCAAAATTAATTGATAATGGTGTCACCATTTAAATAGTTGCTGTTTTACACTCTGTTCAAAGGAATTTAATATTTCAACTACCGCACATGAGGCATAGAAGTGTGATAAGCAATCTATGGGAGTAGGGTGCAATCAACATAATGTTGCTTAAGTTTCATCTGATTAGATTTTTTGCTAAGTCATAAGTGACCTGTTAAAGGAAACTTGGGAATAGGACAATTATGCAATAAGGCAGAGTAAGAAAAGAACAGTGGAAGGAGAGGATGGCCAGAAATTAATTTAAAAGTGGGGGAAATTTTAGCAAACTAAGCAAAAGGGAAGAACTAAAGATGAGGAAGAGTAACTAATGAGTTATACGATTTTGGCATCTATTCTACTTTACAGACTCATTCAGCACATTCCTGTCTCTTTGGGCCCAGATCCTGGGGTCACAGCTGTTCTTGGAGGCCATGTGGGTGGGAGCTGGGAGAGTACCCAAATATGACAGCACTGGCTGACATGTTGTTACCTCTGTGTCAAAGGTGATGGCTAGTGCTGAGGTGCTACCATTATGTTGCTGTCACTTTCCTAGGAAATTTGTGCTTAGATTTTAGGGTGATTTGGTAAACAAAGTATAATTGCTTACTCCTTTAAGTGTGGGCTGTACCTAGTGACTTGTTTTTTTCAAATTAGTACAAAAAGGGAGAAAAAGAGTGACTTTTTAGTGGAGAATCTTGACAAACTCTATCTTAGTTATGTAATCAAAGTCAACATCAAAGGTGGTAAGTCATGTTGATAGTATGAACCCTTGATACAACGTGATGCAGATAGTACTATGCCTCCCCAGTCTTCCTCCTAATCCCTATCTAACTATGGAGAAAATATCAGACAAATCTCAATTGAGAGACCTTGAAAGACATTATGAAAACGAGCTAGTACTTCTCAGAACGATCAAGGTCATCCGAAACAAAGAAATAGATAGTCTCACCACTAGGGATTGGTAGTCTTGCTGCTGGAAAGAAGAGCTAATTAGGACACTATGTTAAAAGTCAAATTTTGAAAAATGTGAAAAAAAATTTTTTTAATTAAAAAAATCAAACTAGGAGTCATTTTTATAAATAGAGAATTGCTAACAGTTTCAGAGTTGGGTTTTTTTTTAATCTAACATTATCTGTTCCCAATTTTTATTTGTCAGTAAAAGTTGTCTTTACATATCACAAATATTATCAGTTACATTTTCCCTTTTTCTAGATGAATTACTGTATAATTCTGGAAGACAACATAAATTTTACTTAAACTGGTAATTTAAAAAAATCTTTATAAATAAAGCACAAGTAGAAGTCTAATTCTCTCAGAGTAAGCTTTCTGTTAGCAAATTTTTTAAAGAAAGAAGCTTCTCACAGAGGTTCTTCCTCTCATTGTACCTTTGGGTATACTAAAAACACTCCCTAATGAAAACCTTTTGCAAAGTTTTCGTTTTCATTCTGCAATGTTATGTGGAGAAGCCATTAATCAGACCACTGTTGATTTAGTTGCATGCACTGGTCGTGGTGTAACTTATCATCCCAAGCCTGTGCTGTGGTCCCCTTTCCTGTTGTTTCCTGGATGTTTCCTTGCTGTAACAGCATGGTGACTGATTTTTTACTTTCTCCAGTGTGAGAGTGGTAGACACGTGTTTTTGTTACCTATACTTTGGTATTTTATGGACAATATTCACAGTGAACACTAAGCTCACAGAAACTTGAAAAAACATTATTTTGTATAAAAGTGTTAGGAAAACAGAATAATTTGTGATACAATCTCTTATATATTTTATCATTGTCCTTGAAATTCAAGTCATCAATTAGAAAGCCACATTACCATTTCTATTCTTCTATTGCTATGTTTATGCTTAACATAGAAGGAAATAAGAAACATTAATTAATCCCATTGGTTTTATTAATCCCATTGGTTTTGTCAATTGATAATCCCAAACCATATATGATTGTGGTTAATAATTTTTATCTTATGGGTCTGTATTTTAAAATGAAGATTCTGGAGCTCATTTTAAATTTGGTAAGAGCTCCTGTTGGGACTAAAATTAAAAACACTGCTATTTGATCAAAACATGTAATGAATAATGAATTAAAACAACATCACAAAAGCAGTTAGAAAAACTCCTTAACATGATCTTGTAATAAAAAATAATAACAAGGCTTAAAAGTACATAACAGTATTTTTTGACCAATAAAAAAAACATATATGAAGGTAACAAAATAAATAGTTTTGTTCACCACGTTAATTAATCAGCATGTTGATATGCCATGAAAACACAGACTTCCAAGATCCTAAGGACTGGAAGGAAACCCCAAAGTCAACCACTGCATCAGCTCATGCAGAGCTTGAGACATGTCTATCCAGTCTTTACTTGACCTCTTCCAGTGAAAAGGTTGGTGACTTGCTTGTCAGCAGGTCTTTTGTCTTGAACATAATGATGGATAGAAATTCATATTAAATTAAAATTTCTCCTTGCAACTTCTATCAACTTTTCCTGGTTTTGCATCAAGTGGCTATGCCTCAGCCATACGCTGAGGCATCATATGGACTAATGCGTAAATTGCTGGGTAAATTATTTCTCTTGTTTCTTTTTTCTTTATTGAAGCACAGCTTTGATTATATCATTCTATAAAGCAAACATTTCCAATAGCTGCCCTATTGCCTCCAAAATGAAACCCAACTTCTTTGATTTCTACAGTTGATAGCAACCAGTATCTATCCCAAACATCTGCATTATTTTTTGTTGCTATCTTCCCTTAGATATCTATCCCTTTCTCCCTTGTATGTTAGTTATTTACACATATGTCAGTTTTCTCTTATTCCACTGTGACATCCTTGAGAGTAGGATCTCAGTAGTAAAAGAGTAAATCATGGCCTCAAAAATTGGACATGATCCATATGACTACGATCAGAATAGAACACAATAGAACCATCTTTTCTCTTGTCCTTGACACTTGAATATTATTAATGATGCTTAAAGTTGTCTTTGCTATTTTAGCAGCTAAATCATGCTGTAAGTTCTTTCTGACCTTGCAGTCAACTCTAACTGCCAAATCCTTTCACATGAATTGCTGCTAATCCTGTACGTGTGAGGTTAATTTTTTTTTTAACAGAAATGTAGAACTTCATGTTTCTAGCTCTTAAATTTCTCCTTGTTTTTTCTGGCCTATGCTGTTAGTCTGTTAAGAATATTTTGAGTCCTGATTCCAATATCTCTCTTATTAACTCTCTCTTCTAGTCTTGTGTCATCTATAACATTGATGGTCATGTCTTCTTCTTCCTTATGCTAGTATTAACCAAATGTTGAATACTTACCTGACCAAGGGTGAAGGCATGGGCATGATAGCAGAGGGAGAAACAGCCTTCCAGAAAGCAGCAGGCCAGTAATCAATGCTTTTTTGTATAGTCAGTCAGTCAGATAAGACTACATATAAGTACTATCACCAGGTTCAGGAATTTTTCACTCTTTCACCAAATTTCAGGAGAGATTTTATGAAATGCCTCGCAGAAGTCACAATGCACTACATAATAAATTGGAGATTTTTAAATACCTATTTATAAAAGTCCTTAAAAGTGTTGTACTTCTCAAACATCTGTTGAGTTTGAGGCATTCTACTAGACATGGCATAAAATTTACTTTTTTGAATACTATTGGTTTTAGGCATTATTATCCTGATTTTAAAATGGGAAAACAGAGTCTCAGAATTGTGAAATACTTACCAAAGATTTCACAGCTAACAAGGGTCATGACCAGGCTTCCAACCTAAGGTCCAGCTAACACAATGACGAGTTTATAATTAACTCTTCTCTTTGTCTTAGTCCTCATATCCAATCCATCAGCAGCAAGTTCTGCCAGCCCCACCTCCAATATCTGTATCCCAAATTCAATCTCTCCTTTTATCTCCATGATAATATTTTGACCCTAGGGGACCATCATCTCTTCCCTGGATCCTCCATTAGTTTCCATCTGATCTCTCTGTTTGCATTTTTGCCCCCTTACAGCCAATTCTCTACAGAATAACCCAAATAATTCTTTAATCCTAAATCAGATTGTGTCATCCCTCCACTTAAGCACCACCCAAAGGCCTTTCATTGCATTATCAAAAATTTTAAACACATTTTTATGGACTATATGTCCCTAAAAAATTAGGCTTCTGATTATCTCTCAGTTCATTGCTACATTGCTTTCCATTCTCATATTATGGCCACACTGAGTCTTTTTGACATTCCTTACATACCACCAAGCTTACTTCTTGCTAGAAAGTTCTTCTAGCATATTCTTGTGCAGCTGGTTCTATCTTATATCATAGGCTCAGCTCATATATCTCCTCTTCAGAGAAATCATCTCTCATCTCCCTCTCTCCCTATCTATTTGTCCCCTCCCAGTTGACCTTTGTTATTTTGGTCTGTATCATTTTATCCACTTCTCATGAACTTAGTTGAAAATATTGTACTTATTAATATATATATTTTTTTATAAAAATAGTTTTCCCCTCTTACATATAAGCTCCATGAGGGCAGATAATTCTATTGTATTTTTCACTACTATATCCCCCAAAGATAGCTGATAGTTGATCTTGGGAAATACTAGTTAAAGCAAAGATAATAATTTTCTGATTTCATAATAAACAAAGTAAAATAAAGTCTTTCTCCTTAAAAAATGAAGCATTTTCTTTGCCATGTATGTAGCAACTTAGATTAGAAAGAAGAGGAAAGAAAAAATAAATAGGGCATAATTAAAAAAAAAAAGGAAGAGCACATTTTATACCAATGACTCAGGAAAACAAATGAAAACAAAACCACATTGAGAAGGAATGTACTTTCACATATCCTGACAGTATTTTTCGATTTCAGGATGTATTATTTCTGGCACACAAATTAGAGAAAATAAATGCAAGTGGCAGTGATGGATAGGAGTAGAAATGCAGGCAAAGGGAGGGGGATGTTGCTTTATTTCTTATAAGGTGGCATTTAAAAATCTTTTTTCAATAAATTATGCAAATTGATCTATAGAGCTAAGGTTGTATAATAACTTAACAGGCATTAATATCAGTGACAATAGCTCTCAAGTGTTTTTTTTTTTTTCCTATTTAATCTAATTTAAAAAATGGAAATTCTAATGCTTAACAAAATTACGTTCTAGAACTCCAGGAACTAAGAAAGAAAAGTATGTTTATTGTACACCTAGAAGGCTTAAATGTACGTAAATACATATAAATCTTAGACATAATTTTATAGCAAACTATTTGTTAAACTTCTACGTATTACTCAGTGTATTGTTTGTATCTAAGAATTAATTTTGATAAAATAATTTTATTTTATTAGAAAAATTTTAGGGGAAAACCTGAACACTTTTTTGCCAATATACATTTCATTGTTCAAAATTTAGCATAAATATGTTTGCCTCCCAACATTTGTTCACGCTCTCATCTTTTTTCTGGAATGCCCTTCACTTCTAGGCAAACTATATAAATATCCCAAGATCTAACTCAGTTGTCACCTTCCCTATGAAGATTTCTCTGATCCCCCTTCTAACATTTGTACAATTTTATATAATTAGTTGTTCCCTCTCTAATATTCCCAAATCCTTTTTTATATCTCTATTATAGCACTTATTCTTCATTTCCATTCTCAAAGAATTCGTCATCTAGTGTGAGATGACAAATACACATCTTGTGTTACTCATGTTGTCCTCTCCAGGACCTCAAACAGTCTCTGGAACATAGTAGATTTTCAAAATTGACTTCTTCCTTCTTTCCTTCCTTCTTCCTACCTTCTTTCCTTCATGTATTTATTTAACAAATGATTATCAAGTGCCTACTATTTACCAGGCACTATATTTAGTGATGAAAACATAGCTGTGATTAAGACATACCCTCCTACATTTTAGTGAAGGAGAGAACAGAAATGTTAAAAAATAGTGTGTCAGCTAGTGATGTGTTGAGCATAATATAAATAAATAAATAAAACAGTCAAAAGGAGGGGAAAAAAAGAATGACTGGGAGGGAAGCTTCCATTTAAGGGTTAGAGAAGGCTCTCTGGGAAGGTGTCATTTGAGCTTGAATCTCAACAGCAAGAAGAAACCAATTATGTTAACCTCCTGGTTCAACCAGAGGGCCAATGAGTGAAAAATGCTGATTTTACTTGTTTTAGGTCAAAAAGAAAGCTGGAAAGATTCTGTTGATATCAGTCAATGTAGATTTCTGAGCAAGATTTATTTCTAAAAATAAAATTCATTTTACCGTAACAAAGGGGTCTTTCATCAAGAGGACATAACAATCCTGTGTAGGCACACACTTCTTTCAAAAGGAAATTTTCAAAGTACATGAAAGAAAAAATAAAACAAAACAACTGAAAGGAGAAACAGATAAATCCACAATTATAGTGAGAAATCCCATTTCTTTTTTCTCAGTAATAGATGAGCAAGGAGACAGAAAATAAGCATTAGAGAAGACCTGAAAAATACTACTAATTTTACCTAAATGGCAATTATAGTAATATACCCAACAGCAGCAGAATACACTTTTTTTTTTTCAAGTGGAAGTGAAACATTTACCAAAGTTAACCATTTTCTAGGCCATAAAACAAGTCTTAATAGACTTTAAAGCATTCAGGTCATATAAACTATGCTCTCTGACCACCATTTAATTAAATTAGAAATCAATAACAAAGATATCTGAAAGTCCCCAAATACTTATAAATTAAACAACACATTTCTAAATAGCCCATAAGTCAAAAAGAGATTATAGAGGAAATTAGAAGACATCTTGAATTTAAATTTTTTTGAATTGTAAGATGTAGCCAAATTAGTGTTTGGAAAAGAACTTTATAGCATTAAACCTTACATTAAAAATAAACAGTGATTAAAATTAATGACCTTAGCTGAAGAAACCAGAAAAATGAGAGAAAATTTAGCCCAGATTGAACAGGAAGGAGGCAGTAAGAAAGATAATAGCAGAGATCAATAGAATAAAATTTTAAAAACATAAAAGCAATGGAGAAGTCAAGACTAAAATGTGGTTCTTTGAGAAGGTCAATAGAACTGATAAATCTCAAGCCAAACTAATCAGGAACAGAGAGAGAAAGAGAGAGATTACCAAAGTTCCAATGTCAAGAATGAGAGAGTGAGCATCATTTCAGATCTTACAGACATTGAGAGGTTAATAAGGGAATATACGAGCAAGTTTATGATCATAGATTTGAAAAATTACATGAAATGGAAAATTTTTCTTAAAAATAAAAGCTACCAAACTTACTTATATGTGCTCTTCTTTGGTTTTTGGCTTTATTTTCTCCTATTGCAAAAGGGCTTCCATCACAGGGTGGTGGTGCTGAGTATTTGTTTCTCTTTTCCTTTTTTTTTCCTGAAACACTACTTTTCTGTATGTCCATACCAAAAAAAAATAAAAAAAAAATAAAATAAAAAATAAAAAATCCCAGAGAAAATTGCTGATTAACTTTTCTTGGATCAGGTACCTAACCTTTGGCAATTACAGTGGCCATTCCTGGGTCACAGTGTTCATCCCTCTGGCCACCAGGCTACATACTGTGATTGGCAGTCTCAGAGCCACAGGGAGTTGGGGAGGGCATTCCTCCCAAAAAAGAGATGGGTGTCATCAAGGGAAAGGAGGCATGTTTGACCAGCAAAACCAACATATGTTCCAAGGAGATCTATAATTAAGGAACTTTTGTGGGAAAGTCCAAGAGACTCTACAGAGATCAAATTTGAGCAATATCAGTTTGAAATTAAGTGGTTTGCCTTAGGAGTCAGACAAGAAGATATTTTGTTTCGCTAGTGAAAAGAACTGAGAAAGGAAGCTTACGTCCCTTGCCCCTTATTGGGATAGGTAAGGGTGAACCATTAATAAAGTAAAATTGCTTTATTTGTCATAATAAATGATTGGGGACAAAAACCTCCAAAATGTTTTAAAAGTTTACATGGCCCCTGAAATAGATAAATGGTTAGAAAAGCATCATTATAATGATTATAATGTACTTAAGTAGAATGGTGATTACAGTACCACTGCCCCTTATCATTTCTGTCATCTACTAATGAATGTCTCGATCTGTTGTTGCATTTCTCAGTAATTTTTAGCTCCTGATTCACCCTACTTTTTCTAATACTATTACTATTTCAGTTATTGGCTAGTTCAATAAACATGACAGTAATCCCTTCAATACCTTACCTCTTGTATCTGAGCCAAGATTTAATGGGTGTCAACTACAACATCCACTGAATGTGTTTATAAAGTTCCCCTGCATCCAGATAGTGGGTGAGTGTATTCTGCTACAACCATTCTGAAAGCATCATTGTAATACCTGTGAGATGGCTTTCTGTGTTTCCGAGGTCTCAGATGTGCTTGTTTAAAGATGCTGAGGAATTTCAAATGTAAGTAATTGTCCATAACTCTTAACACAGGCAGAGAAAAACACATGTAGCATGACTAGGTTACAAAGAATTTTCATAACAATCTCTTTTTCACGAGTGATGAAATGAAACTTCAGATAGTAAGTGACTTTGTCTAGATCAGCTCTTCTCAGACTCAGCACTATTGACATTTGGGGCCAGATAATTTTTTGTTGTAGGGGGCTTTCCTGTGCCCCCTAGGAGGTTTAGTAGGTTCTCTGGCCTCTACCCACCAGTGGCACACCATTTGTGACAAGTAAAATGTTGGTCATTGCCAAATGTCTTCCAGGGACTAAATCACCTTCAGTTGAGAACCACTGATCTAGAAGCTGATAAGCAGTGAACAAAGTATATTTTAACTATTTATTAGTAGAAACTGAAGTGTATCTTATAAAAATTATTTTTTGAGCATGAAATAAATTTTATGCACTTAAACATGCAGATACAGAGACTAGGTATTAGAACATTCCAGTGATGTAGGTCTCTGAAAATGCAGATACGGTGCCATGGTCCAGAGGGTCAATGACTTTATTGAAGTCCTGGATGCAAGTATGTGTGTGTATTTTGACCAAATAAACAAAAGAATGGCATCTTTAAACAAATTATTTAAATCTTTGTACACAGTCCAATGACAAGTTTGATTCTCCCCAAGAATTAAAAAATATATTTCCTGTCTGTAGTGAAGTAGAAAATGAAAGAATCAACGGAGAAAATACAATGACCTGACCAGTCAGCCCAGCCCAAATAAACACTTTTATTTCCTCTCCTTTTCTAAAACAAACAGAACTCAACCAAAAGTTTATCTTTTCTTCATTTGGAATTCAATTGTGCTCACATCACACAGAAAATGTGAAATGTTAGTGAACAAGCATGCCTCAGTGGGGGAACATAAGGCATTTATTATAAACGAATTCCAAATAATTAGTGGAGAAGATCATGAAATGTTCAGAGGGGGAAAAAAAAGGGCTGAATTTCAAACAGGAGGGGGTCTGAGCCATTAATGGGTAATCTGCACGACTTTTGTTAATCCCCTGGGGTTCCTGTTACAGGTGGTTCATATTTCTAAGCAGTGAAGTATGTGAGATGAATGGAAAATTTCTCCTTAACATTTTCCACTACCCAGCCTTAGCATGAAAAACCCTATAGCAGATCGGCAGCTGGTTTATTATAACTTCTAATTCGGAGGCACATCACCATTCAGTATTCCCACTCCTTGGTACTCACCAGAGATTTTTCCTTTCTACATTTCCCTGGTGTAGCGTTTCTTTTAGAGAAAGTTTGCAGTTAATTTTTAATATAGACTAGAAATGTTATTTAGGTTTGAAAAGACTGGAGCACTTGAATCAATGTTCATAGTTGTTAGATCTGAGAAGGAGATTTTGTTATTTTAAAAGGAAAACGGTTACTTGTATTTTACTTATAAAATGGTTCTAGCCTCTGCCAACAGTTGCAGTAGAGATGAATTAGAAAAATATGGATTACTTTTCCTACAAATATTATGTGAGTTTTAAAAGTCCTGAAAAAGCATGTAGTGAAATGAGTTTTTAATTTTATCCAAAAAATGTTGTAAAAAATAATTTAGACAAGGTAGATTGATGAATGTGCAAAAACACATAGAGAACCCAAAGCTAAAACAAACTGAAACACAAGAGATGTTTTGCCTGTCGCTGAACCTGGGAAAGAAAAATGTTACATTGGCACTTTCATCTTTCATATTTAAGTTATGCTTGTATTTATTCCCATGAAGTCCTACCACAGACTGAGTCTAGTAAAGCTGGTCTTATTTTATTAAAACTCCAGGTTTCTTTTTCTTCCTGTGCTGTCTTACTTTGCGTTTCCAGAAAGCATCTCCCTCTCCCTTCAGCACAACTTGCCCTCTACAACTTCCTTGATATTAATTAATCAAAAGCTATTTGTTGTCCGTTTCTAAATATATGTAGATCAACAGCTTTGCTCCAGAGTTCTCCAGAGATTTAAATTAAGTACAGCCTTGGCCCTAGGCCTGGGAGCATTAGAGGAGACCTCGAGGAGGTGAGATGCAAATAGGACTTTAAAGATATGCGGAGGGAGGGTATAGCTCAATGGTAGAAGGTGTGTTCAGTATGATGAGACTGAACCCAGGACCTCCATAAAATAATAAATAAATAAGCCTGATTACCTCCCTGCCAAAAAATATATAGAGGGTATTTTAATAGGACAGGAAGAATAAAAACAGCTTTAATGTGTCTGTTTCTTATGTTGTTTCCCTCCTCCCTTTTTGGTAATATAAATTTTGAACTTTTTAAGCTTTATATTAAAAATTTGAAAAAATGCAGTCAAACGCTTCCTTAGTGTTGCTAGTAAGAATCATGGAGGCAATTGTTCGTGAACTATTATTTCCTTCTCTAATCTTTTTTCTTCTAGTGATTTATTCTCTCCATTGCCACTAAAACGGTTGCTGATATGCACATTGTATTACATCACTCGTCTACCTTAAGGGCTTCATTGGCTCTCCTTTGCCTACAAAACAGAGTCCAAACTCCTTAGCATGGCATGTAATTAGGCCTGTTCACTATTTGACCCCCACTCACTCTATAGCCTCATTTACTCCAACTCCCCAGCTCTTTCTCTGCATTCAAGGACCTAAATATTTGTATTTTCTCAAATACATCCTGATATTTCACATATCTCTCTAATAAAAGCTAATGCTATTCTAAGTACTTTCTGTAGATTAACTCATTTAATCTTCAAGTAATTCTTTGAAGTAAATACTGTTCTACTCATTTTGTAGAGAAAAAGGGAACTGAGGCACAGGATAGCTGAGTAACTCGTAGAAGGTCACTCAGATAGTATGTATCAAGGTAGAGTCAGGATTCAAATCCAGGTACTTAAGTCCTGAGGTTAATGTTTTTCTTCTTCCTTTCACTGATGTCTTCCTGACACAGTTGAATTCATTCCTTAAAATCTAGGTTCAGTTCCATTGCTCCTTGAATTCAATTTTGGCCCTTCCACCCCTAGAGTGAGCTAATTATTGTCCCCTGGGCCACAACTGTTCTTTAAATAGTCTTCAAATATTACAATTATAACACTACAGTATATATACTGTACTTGATTATTTACATGACTCCTCTTGATTCAAATCAGGTTCCAAGTCTTACCTATTTTTTTTTAACTCAGTATGTAGCACTATGTTTTTACTTAATGAATAGATAAATAGCTAAATGAACATCTCTTAATTTAGTTAATGGTAGGTACATAACCCTTTGCTGAATTCAAGGCCATTATAAAACTTCTAGAATACCTGGGTGATAGAATGATGGGCGTCTTTAAATTTTTTGGCTTATCTGCATGCAATCTCACTTTTTCTTGAAAAAGAAATACCATGGATTATTTAGATTAATCTTTTAGATTTGGGGGATCTAAATAATAATAACAACAACAACAACAACAACAACAACAACAACAATAAATCATCTTTGTGCCTATAGAACATTATCCTAAATTTAAAAAAGACGTTTTTCAATTTTTAAAAATTTTATAACAATCAAGATGTGTAAAATATTAAAATGCCAACTAAATATACCAAAGTATTTTAATTTATTTAGCTTAGAATACATGAAATGTTATTTTATAGAAGAGTTATACCTTTATCTTCTACATTATACCATTCAGTCAAGAGTGAAATGAAAGTGCAGCTGAATTTCCCAGGTAATGACAACCTGGTGGACTTGACTGAGAAAGGTACTAACTTTGAATTATGATGCTAACAGCTTCTACAATGGTTCCCTGTTTCATCTTGCCCACTGTGGGTGATTTTAGGATAAATAGTGTCTGGCTTAAAATGTATACAGCTTCATAGATCAAAGGCAACTCTTTGAACAGCATCCAGAAACAGCCTGGTAGCCAGTGCAAGCCGTAGTGCACAGACATTAATGTGATCCATATGGCTGGGACTCTTAAGCAAGCAAGTGCTGCTGCATTTTGTAGTAGCTGAAATGATCTAGCAGTTTTCATGATAACCCCTGCTGGATCACACTGTTGTGATATGCTGGAAAACACAAAAATTATGGGTGAAGCAGTTCTGAATAAAAAGGAAAGTTATAATGTCTATGTAAATCAGTGAAAAAAGATATTCTGGGTTTTTGCCATTATATTGATTTGCAGGCATTACAGGATTTAATGTTAAGTAGCAGTGATGCCTATTAGATATGTGTTTATGTATCAAAAAAATAGTTCACGGTCCAAGAAAGAAACTACATTTCCTTCTTGAGCTAGATTTTTGACATTTGGTATTATAGGCAAACAGTATATTCCAAAGGTAGTTGATATCCACCACAGAAGTTCAGCTGTGCAGCTGGAATATTATGGCATTTCTAAGCTAATAAAAAAGAAATTATTACTCTTTTAGTAGATATCCCCAGACACTACATGGGTGTTCAGAAATCAATTAAAAGTAAAATGCAACTTATTTTAGAATTCTAGTTCCTTCCCCAAAAAAGGAATTTATTTGGAGTTGCGTAGTATATTATTTTCATTAAAAAAGATCAAGTTTTTTCTATGTTAAAGCAAGATATTTTTAAATGGAAAATACAATATGTAAGTAAACACCTAAAATATATTTGTTATTTTTTAATAGAATTTCCTTAAATAAAATTCCCCAACTTCTTTTCCCTTCTCTTTACCAGGCTACTAAAGAGAATTTGTAAACTTGTCTGGTGGAGAAGACTTTAATACTGTTCTATGAATTTTTAAGCAAGTGGATATACAAATCAATGTTCAAAATCAAAAACAGAAACAAGAAAAAGGCAACGTATTTTTACTAGTTTGCAAAAAAAGATGGAAAAGAAAATAGTGTCTTTTAAAATTTTTATGCTTTTTCTGTTACCATATTTTAAAAGAACCATTAAAGAAGAATAAAGGACCTTAGCCCAAGGGTGGTTCTCAGCTAGTTGAGGGGAGTGGGTGGAACCCATCAGAACTGTCAACCTCCATCAGAATATCTCAAACTGCACACCTTCACTTTGCTCACCACCCATCCCCCATCACTTGAACCATGTAAACAATGAGGTCTCCTGGGAAATTAGACTAAGAGAAAAAGGTTTCATCACCCAAGGGCAGGAAGCAAAGGAGAATTGCTCATATTGAGTGTGCCCTGGGGACCAAAGCACCAGTATCTTTTCTGGTTTTCATTCTTTTTTTAACATTAAAAAAATTTCTTTTAATTGAAGTATAGTTGATTTACAATGTTGTGTTAATTTCTGGTGTACAGCATAGTGATTCAGTTATATGTATATATATTCATGTATATATTCTTTTCCATTGTAGATCACTACAGATGTTGAATATAGTTCCCTGAGCTATACAGTAGGACTTTGTTGTTTATCTTTTATATATGTAGGAGTTTGTATCTGCCAATCCCAAACTCCTAATTTATCCTTCCCTCTACCTTTCCCCTTTGGTAACCATAAATTTGTTTTCTATGTCTGTGAGTCTGTTTCTGTTTTGTAAATAAGTTCACTTGTATCACTTTTTAAATTCCACATATAAGTGATATATGATATTTGTCTTCCTCTGTCTGACTCACTTCATTTAGTATAATAATCTGTAGGTCCATCCATGTTGCTGCAAATGGCAATATTTCATTCTTTTTTATAGCTGAGTAATACTCTGTCATGTATATATATATACCACATCTTCATTCATTCATCTGTCTATGGACATTTAGGTTGCTTCCATGTCTTGGGTATTGTAAATTAGTGCTGCTATGAAAACTGGGGTGCATGTATGTTTTTGAATTTGAGTTTCCTTGGGATATATGCCCAGGAGTGGGATTGCTGGATCATATGGTAAGTCTGTTTTTAGTTTTTTAAGGAACCTCCGTACTGTTCTCCGTAGTGGCTGCACCAATTTACATTCCCGCCAGCAGTGTGGGAGGTTTATAGACTTTTTTTATGATGGCCATTCTGACTGTTGTGAGATGATTTGTTTTGATTTGCATTTCTCTAATAATTAGTGATGTTGAGCATATTTTCATGTGCCTATTGGCTATCTGGATGTCTTCTTTGGAGAAATGTCTATTTAGGTGTCTGCTCATTTTTTAATTGGGTTGTTTGGGTTTTTTTGTTGTTGTTGTTATTGAGTTGTATGAGCTGTTTGTATATTTTGGAAATTAATCCCTTGTAGGTCTCATCATTTGCAAATATTTTCTCCTAGTGCACAGGTTGTCTTTTCATTTTGTTTATGGTTTCCTTTGCTGTGAAAAAACTTGTTTGATTAGGTCTCATTTGTTCATTTTTGCTTTTATTTCTATTGCCTTGGGAGACTAACTTAAGAAAACATTGTTACAATTTATGTCAGAGAATGTTTTGCCTGTGTTCTCTTCTAGGAGTTTTATAGTATCATGTCTTATGTTTAAGCCTTTAAGCCATTTCAAGTTTATTTTTGTGTAAGGTGTGAGGTAGTGTTCTAACTTCATTGACTTACATGTGGCTGTCCAGCATTTTCAACACCACTTGCTGAAGAGACTGTCTTTGCTCCATTGCATATTTTTGCCTCTTTTGTGGAAGATTAATTGACCATAGGTGCGTGGGTTTATTTGTGGGCTCTCTATTCTGTTCCATTGATCCGTGTGTCTGTTTTTGTTCTGGCTTCTATTCTAATGCTTCTTTAGACTGAATTTTTCTCCTTACCCTAATTCAAAATCAAATTCCAGTTTTAGGGTGGGATGAAAGAAACCCTAAGTCCCTAGCACTGTATACATATAAAGTTCCTCGAGGAATAGATGTTTCTTGTTCAGTTGGGATCAGGTTTACAAAACAGGAGGCTTTTCGTTCAGCTATTGCTTCTGTCTCCTAGCACATGCCTGTTTATTCTTTAAAGCCTCACCTCCATATAGCCCCTTTCTAAAACCTTCCCTTGCTTTTTAAGACCTAGTTTACCACTCCCTCTGTTGGGTTTGTTTTCACAGTTTGGAAACTCTAATACTCTGATATAGTTGTGTGGATAGCCACCATTTCTCCTAAAGTGTGAGCAACTAGAGAGCAGGTCTGCTTCTTATTCATGCATCTTCATCACCCGTCTAGGTAAGAGTAGATGTCCCCTCGATAACTTGTTAGATTGTATATAAGAATATTGAATAAATGTGCTATCCCTCCATGCTTACGTATGCCTATGTACGAATTCTCATGGATTTTTCACTGTTTTTTGAAGATGGAAAATCTTGAGGAAGAATGAGCATTTGTAGCATTAGCAGCATGGCTCCCCTGTGTAGTGGTCAATGAGCAAAACTTGACTTTGTGTCATTTTTAGCACATACATTTCACAGCACATATGGTTCATACAGCATGTACATGACATTGTTCTAAATGTTAAGAACATTTGTGATAAAAAGGTTCCAAGGCAATACCTGAACAGTATAGCTCAAGTATAGTTGAATGACTTTTGTCCCAGTAAACCTCAGAAATAGTTATTAGAATCCTGCTCTTCAGTTAGTTTGTAGTCTAAGAACTCTAGCAACTTTGACCAAAGTATCAGATACCTTTTTAATACCGCTTAACGTTCTCTTGGTCTCACTATCATTAGGGCCCTTGGCCATTGGTTCCTCCCCAGGTAATGTTATGGTGACTAACTCTGTGTGGGCTCCAGTCAACTTCCAGTTTACCTGTGGCTGTCAGTATGAGGTGTTGCAGACATAGAATCAGGGCATATGCAACTTGGAAGTGCATGAGAGTTAATGGCCTAGGGGATCATTAACCTTTGGCCAATGAGAGAGAGGAGATATTGAAAAAATTCACTTTCTTTCTTCCATCTGGACTGTCCTGTGATGCAGTTGTTCATATGGTTTCTCTGAGGGCAATTCTGTAAGATCAGACAATTAGTGCTGTTCAACAGTGGCCAGCTAGGTCTTGCACGCTTTGTATTTGTTCTCTTTCTGGCTCACTCCTCTTTTTCTGCATTCTTGCTTCTCTGGAAAGACTCCCCCATAAAATAATAACATATAATATTTTGTGCCAGACAGTTCTTCCCTTTGGAACCCAGGCTAATATAGTGGATGAATGTTTATTAAACACTTATTAGGAACTAGGCAGCATGCTAAATGCTTTAAGGGGTATAACATGAGTAAGGAGCAATCTCTCCTCTTAAAGAAAATATAATCAGGTAATGAAGTAGCACAGTTTGACATATATACCTAAAAAAATCATAATATAAGACACTTAAAATTGCCTATAGGGTTCCAAGAAGAAAGAAAATTATCAAGAGAAATCCAACTGGTTACTCAGGGTCATCTGGGTCCTAATATAGACTTCCTAAATCTTCATTTCTTCTCCTCCTCTCCTTAGACCTGTGCATTTTAAACCATACACCTGAAGGTGGAAGAAACTTTTTCTTTCCCATACAACAAAAAAAGAAGTTTCCAGAGAGACAGAGAGCAAGAAAACCATCAGGAATCATAGGGCACAGTTTCATGGCCACCAAAACAGATGGCACCTGGGATTTGAGTAGCCCATGAGGAGTATTTTGCATTCTTTATTAAATTTGTTCTAAAGCAAAAAAAAAAAAAAAAAGAGGAATGTTAACACCTTAGAAGTGTGGTGTTTTCCCATCTAGGACACTCTATGAATGACAGTCTGCTCAGGTTTGAAATTGACCTCAGTGAATACCTGGCCTGAAAATGACATTAGCATCCTAGAATCACCTTGGCATATACTGATGACCACTAAGGCATCCCCACAGAGCCAGGGCAGCCTTGAGACTGAACCAGGGCAACACCGTCCACTTGTTATTTCAGTCCCAGGTTGATCACTTTCTCATTTTTCACTTGCACTGGGATTGGTGAAAAGACCCATATTGTCAGCTGGAGAAAAACACAAATAAAGAAACACAAATATCATTGCATATTCTTTGTGGTTAAGAAGTTGTGTAAACACAGAGGGAGACTGAAAGAAGGTAAGATTAGGTCCTACCCTCAAATTGCTTTTCATTTACTTTCTGGATACAACTCGACACTCATGTAGAAATCCATTTCTGAGTTGTCACTGTTCCCATTACTGAGCTGCAGACTGCCTTCCTACCATGAACCTCAGCTGTTCTTCTCATGTAATGTGTTTTACAGTGTGCTTTCTCCTCCCTTTGTTACTGAAAAAGAGCAGAGGTTTCTAGCTCAGGGTCATGCAGTGAGAATGCAGTTAGTTTTTTTTCCCAGAAAAGCCCTGCATTAGGTTAATACCGTCCTCCCTAAACGGTAAAATCTTTAGGCAAGTTTAAGATTGAGAGGGAAAGGGCTATGCTGTGATTTTATTCAGTCTAGCCTGGATTTCACATGAGTGAAACTTAAAGGGAACAGGAAAATCAGAAAGAATATAAATCTAAGGCCTTTATTTATTAAATGTGAAAGAGACAAAATGTCCTATTTAAAGACAAATGGCTTTGGCTGATAGTTAATCCAAATATCCAACCTAAAATATGAAAAAAATCACTCTTCTGGTTCGTTGCACAGTCTTGATGTAGGAACTCCTTGTCCCTCTGTTCCCTAACTTGCTGCCAAAATACTCCATTGGCTGTTGCGCCTCTGGGATGTTAGAGAATCAAGGATGCAGGTGGAAGAAAGAGCTCACCTCTCTGGGCCATTGTGTGGTTAATGAGATTAAACGTTGCCATGACAGCTCATAACATCTATTTATGGGGTTGGACTGATTCTTAAATATTTAAACATTTTTATTTAGAGCATAGAAAGTTTTATGATTGGAAATTATTAACAACATCTAAGCCCCTGCATCTGTACCTAGAGGAACCAGAACAGGTGTTTTTTTACTTTCACTAATAAAACACTCTGTGTCTCCTCAGTGGGAGCTGCAAACACTACGTCCTAGGTCAGGTGCAGAAAAAAGGAAGAGTTACCCTACCTGGTCCTGTCTGAAGGAGGAATGGACGTGACTCATGATGGGTTAGTGAGTGAGGGAGGCCCTTCACTTCAATAATGTGCTTGTAGCCCTGGGCCCTAAGGAAGTTGTCCTTAACTAGCAACTTAGACTTAGACTTGGTCTAGAAAAAGGAGAAGGACAGTGATGACAATGATTCAAAGGAGGAGGAAAAGAAGGAGGATTCTGCAAGTCAGCTATGCAACAGGGCCAGCTCTGTGCCTCTCAGAGTGACTTCCCCTCCTCTGTTCCTGGTGACTGTCGAGGTAAGTATCCGAGAGTTATGCTTCCATTAGAAGGCTGGCAGGTATAGTGCAAAGGCTCAAGCTTGGAGCCTGGGGCACCTCCAAATACCCTGACTAGCTAATTAAAGCAAGTCCCTTCATGTTTCCAAACCTCAGTTTTTTGACCCCCAAAATGGGATAACTTTATAGAATGGTTGAGGTGATCAAGTGCTATATTACTTATAAAAATGATTCACAATCCCAAAAGCATTGAATACATGTAATTAAATATTAACATTTTAGGAAGGATTCACAATGATGACTTTAATGCATTTGATAAAAGTACTTTGAGGTTATCTCTCAGCTCCCCAGAAAAATGCAAACACATTGCCTTTCTGTGATTTCTGACCCAAGAGTCTTGGGGGCATTGCACAAGATAAAGAATAATTCTTCCTGCAAGTTTGGGCCCCTAGGGTAGAAATATAAAAATTGCAGCTGATAGGTACTGGGCAGAGAAATTAATCCCCTTTTAGATTTATAGTCCCATTATAACAGTATTACGACTGAAATACCAAAAGTTTTGAATGTGGAATGTTTATGCTTTTGAAATTCTTAATGATCTTTCCTGTGTAAAATGGAAAGGATATCAGCTCAGAGAAAAATAACAAAATGTCCAAATAGTAATGTGTGAAATATCTTGTGCAGGTGCAGGGTTCATGATGCTTCCTGTCATTCATCCAAATATTTCTCACTGAGAGATCCTCTGTGAATTACAGATGACAGTGAAGAATGGTAGATGACAGTCACAGCTTCCTCCCTTCCCCCTGGATCAGGAGGGGCTTGAGTCTCTGTTATTGAAAGTTTACAGATTAAAAAAAAATAGTATAGGAGATGTTTAAAGGGTAAAACTGACCCTTCAAGACACGGAGATGTCCATGCAGTCCCAAAGTCCTATATTTTTGTATTCAGATGGTTTTAACATGTTATCAATGCTCTTATTTCCTGTTGATGATGCTTTCCTGAAGATGGCCTGAGAAACTCTTCTTGAGAGTTTTCTCTTGCCCTAGAAAAGTCATTCTGACCTGTCAAAGGACACATCAGTCACTCCCTCCATGACGGGCAGGGGGAGGACGGGGAACAGAAGGTCTCCTCTATGAGTATGATGGGGGTGAAGGCAAGCTAGTCTCATTGGTCTTTGTATCTTCCATCAGTCTTTTCAGAATCCTTCTCCCACACCTCTTAGACCCAGTGGCCATATCACTCTGGCTGTCCACTGCCTTTTGCCCCTCTGTCTTTACCCTCACCTCTCACCCCTCCCCACTACCCTGTCCCCTGACCTGGGCTTTGGACTTGCATTTGACTGTCATTTGTACTGCCTTCCACCCTTGTGGGCTCCCCGGCTCGGTAAACTGAAAAGCCAGTAATTGCTTTTTAGCAATTATTGAAAAAATTATCAGGCAATTTTTTTTTTTACCATCGAATAAAAAAAATGTTAGTAGAAAACTCCTTAATGTGTAGGAATAAATATTGCTTGGAAGAACTGCAGGCAGTTTGAGTGAAGGGAGGTATTCATTTGAGTCCTTGCAGTGACCCTGCTTGGGTGACCCTGGAAGGCAGGAAGGGCTGCTGGAGCAGGGAACTGGAGGTGAGGGTGTGTGTTGGTTGTTGGAGTGTGCATATTCTGGCCTGGCACTCAGGCCAATTTTAAAGGAAACTCTCCCTTGTGTGGGAAATTCTAAAAATGAGGAAGGAAATAAAACATTTCATTTTGAATTTAATTTTCTATTTGTAGTCCTAGCTCTCACATGATGTGAGAAATAGTGCCTGACTTCCTACCCAGACATCATGTGCTTTACCCAGAGGTCACGTGCTTTCAGAAACCAACCCTCCAGAGGACTGGCTATGTCAGCACTTCTCAGACGTGGTCCCGTACCAGCCACCTTGGCATCAGTTGGGGACCTCAGAGAGATGCAGATTCCTGAGCCTCACCTCAGACTCCCTGAATTAGAAACCCTGGAGATGGGGTCTAGCAATCTGTGTTCTGATGGTACATACTAAAGTTTGAGGACCAGTGGTGGAGAGGTAAAGCCTTGCACTTTGTGTAAGAAGAGATGATGAAAAGCACAGGTGCACCCCAATTTATAGCCCTAATTGTTTTAGAAAGATTCTAAGGCACTGTCCTCACTTTCAACTACCTTCGGTGCTTTAGGTAGCTACCCGAATCTCTTTATTTAGCTCATGACATCAAGTCCAGAGTTGTGAGGAAATGGGCAATAACATATCTGAAAAGCAAAGGAAATACAAAGCAATATATGTGAAAAGACTTGTGAAGCAATATGCACATACTGAGTAAATAACTACCTTCCTTTTGGTTCTTTCTCCTTCCTTCCTTCTGCCTTTGTCTTCCTCTCTCCAGCCTTTCATTCCATCTTTCTTTTTGCCCTTTCTTCTTTACCTCTGTGTTTTTGCTATACCTGAGTATGACAGTTCCTTAGTTTTAATTTTAAATTAACCCTAAATGCTCAAAGTATTGAATTAATTTACACTCCATTAATCATTGTATTTGTGGAAAAAAATGCTTTATTCAGTTCTCAAAAATATTTTTATTCATCGTAGCCCTTACCAAAGGAAAAAAAATTTGATGAGCCTGAGTATAAATGAATCATAACTGTTTGGATAAAATTTCCCTATTATCTTTTAAACAAAACATGGTTTTTAAATTATGGAAAAAATTCCTTGGGAAAATGAATTTCAGATTCGGGAAAAAATGTTGGATGTTTCAATCCCAAACAATTTTGAGTTTATATTCCTGTTGATGTAAAATATTTAGTGCTTTATTGATGTCAGGATATAAATGATATGAGTGAATATCCATAAACTGCTTTGTTTTGTGTACGAAAAGGCAATGCCTGTTTGATACCTAAAATCCACTGTTAGGTTCAACCTAAAAGGAATAGACAAAACACCAATAGTAAATGAGTCCCCCAGATAATTTTTATCTGCATATATAAATAAAATGCTACAAATTGATAATTAGTATCTTACTTATTGTATTGTTACTTAGTATCTTTCAGAAAGGCATTGTAATATAATGGAAAGAATATGGGGTTTGGAATTTAATAGGCCTGCATGTGAATGTGGCCATGTTTGTGGGCAGCCAGCTTATGGGCAAATGATTTTACCTTGACAGTCACCAGTTTTCTCATAAGTAATAAGAATAGTAATATGACTCTATAAAATGGTAGTGAAGATTAAATTTAAAAATTTCTGTGAATTACTGTGGCAGCCACATATTAATTTATGATTTCTTTTAATATTTGATAAAATTCACTTCTCCTCATGATAAATGGAATAGACATAGGTTCAGCTGCAATCTCAATACATTTCATAACAGGGGAGTCATATATTTGAAATACTATTCCTGTGAAGTATTACTAATTATTTATAGAGTAGTTTTGATTCCTAGATAATACCAAAAATGCTGATAGAAAAATGAAAATGCTGATGAGAAAACTGGAAATTTACCTCTCTGAATAAACAAATTATTCAGTAGAATACATATGCCACTCATGTACATTTCATGAATAAAACAGAAATGAACCATAGGAATATCACTTGCCCAGCTATGTTACACTTCAAATTAGTGCGTATATAGAAAAGAAAGAACTCAGTTTCAAAAAATATATAAAACAATATAACCAGTTATAAGTAATGTCGTCAAATTATATTGATGTTGAATGCTCCATTGAACTGAGTTAAGGAGCTGTATCCAGTCATATGAAAGAGATTTTCATTTTTAATTGTTAATGAGTGGTTCTTACCATGGCAAAGCAATCTTGCACACGGTTTAATTGGCTCAAGTCTTACTTGAGAAATGACGGTACGGGTCTCTAATCCTAGTTTTTCATCCTTAGCCTATCATTAAATTCTCACTCCCCCACCTCTTCTTCCTGGGTTTCCTGCCTCTTGACTTCTGTCCCACTGTCTCCACCACTTGACATCCTCTTGAAAGACTTCTCCAAGAATCTCTTTTCAGTTATTCCCTCACTTCCTTAAATTGAGCAGAATCTCTTCTGGCCTTTGAATCCCCAGGAACTTCATAAATTATGCTTTCCTGTTCTTTTGTTTTGTAACTAATGCCTTGTGCCCTGTGAGCCCTGTGAGGAATCTTTCCCTGGCATCGCCTTCAGTATCTAGAACAGAGCTGAGCACAGTACCCACCACAAACAAGCGTGCAGAGTTAAATTGTTCTAGTGGAGCTGGGATGTGTTGTGGGCAGTATGACATGGGTTGGGATAATTTTTAGAGCAAGAGCCAGATTCAGCTCACATGTTTGACTGAGTAAGCCATTTTGGCTATAAAGATAAAGCCACACATGTAAACAATGTGCTTCATCACAGATCTGTTTCATCTGCCCCATGTGTATTTATGCAAAACCTACTCACTTTCCTCCCTATGTTATATATATATATTTTTTTTTTTTAAGTTGAGGCCAGATATACAGTACTTTGGGAAATATATCTTTCACATGATTTTTTTTTCCTGGAATGGACATACTGTCACTGATACATTATTAAAAAAAAGACAATTGATAAGCTTCAAACCATGAAACATGGCATTTAAAAAAATGCCTAAATAGAACAATACCACTTTTAAAATGTATACCTTTATTATTATCTTAGTTTTTTATTCCTATGCTTATGAGATAATCTTAGAATGCAATGCTTAACTAATATAATAATCTAATATTTTTTCATAATAGGTGTTATTTCATTATAACATAGACATGGAATATTTTGAAGATTGGTCTTCACAGAACAAACTGCTAATTTGAATCAAATCCAGTTTATTATCTGAATAACTTTTAGTTGCTTTTGACCATGAAAGGCTGAATAAAATTCTCAGCTAATTTACATTTAACTAATTTACACCTTAATTAATAAAATTCTTAGGCTACAGATTCCTCAAAACACTGTAAGAGAAGTCTCAGATCTCATGCAAATATGTAGCTGAGTAAGTTGATGTTACCTAACTGCTTATGAACACAACCAGTGAACAAGGAAAAAAAGTTCTTGTTTTCTATCAAAGTCATAATTTGATTTCCTATATTTGACTTAAAAGTTATGACACTAATGAAAGTAGACACACATGATACATGATTATTGTGCTGTGGTCCTCACTCAGGTGTGTTTCATTTGCTCTACCGACCCTGCTGCCAGTATTTCTGGGACAGCTCTGCTGAGACTGAGCAAGTTCTGTCATGAGTTTCTCAGGTTAGAGGAAGAAGAATGGGCAGAGTTGCCTAAAGAACAAAAGGACAAGAGAAAGAAAGTAATATAAATCATGCTGTTTATTATCTGTATAGCATAGTTTACAGAATTTTTTCTTTCATTTTACTTTTCTCCAAAATGATAATCTTTTTTTGTTTTTTTTGTTTTTAATCGAAGGTTAGTTGATTTGCATAGTGATTCAGTTATACATATATATATGATAGTCTTGAATGTATTTAATCAGTTCTGCAATGGCAGAGAAAGGAGCTGATCTTCTATACAGTTTCAAAAATTACATCACGAAAGAAGATGAATAGGAAATTATTTTTAAGTGTGAGTTGAACTTACCAAATAAAATTTACCAGAACACTATCTTTAAAAAAATCTGTTTCCTTTTTATTTTTTTTAATTTTTCTTTTTTTTTTCTTTTATTTTTCTATTCTTGCTTATCCTGAAGGCATTACAGTAAACTCCAGAAACGCACTGTAGGGTTTTAGATGAGATGCTCTTTTAAAAGTTCTAACAGAGAAAATCTTCTGAACATTAAATGGGAGGGTGGTGACCCTGATTTTTCATGTTACTAAAGTATGGTTTGTTGTCGAAAGATTTATGAGAGTGAACAAGAGATCAAAGGCTCCTTCTGAATGTTTGAGGTTCAGTAAACACCAAATTATTACTTTCCAAACAAATTTCTATTTTTAAAAAAAGCCCTTAAGATTAGAAAGTGAAATTTAATCTATGTTTGAATCATTGTCATTCGTGTCAGCAAAACATTACTTTGCAAACTAGTTCATGTTTTTGAAGCAATTTGAGTTGCAATGTACAGAAAGAAGAAAGGATGGGAGGAGAGGCTTAACACTGAAATTTTAAAATAATGTTTAATATCAGTTTAGCAAATGAAAACCAAAAAATAATAATTTGATACTATTCTTAATGCAATGCCTTTATTAAATAAATGCAAATAATGTTAATCACATGTCACACTATTCCACAAAGTGTAAATGTATCAATTAGGTAAAAACTTTAAAAATAGTTTCTCTTTCCTTCTGTAAATTTATGATAAAATACTAAATTTAAAATGATATGAAGCTATCAGTTTTTATGTGTTCATTCCGTGATTACTGTTTTGAGTCATTAATAAAGATGTATTGACTTTAAGTAATACACTTTAATTTTTGGTAAATTTGAGATACACTGATGGCTCTTTTCACTCATCTTTATTTACTGAGTGACCAGCAATGTCTGTGCCATCTAACAACTGTAGAAATGTGATGTTGGAATATCAGCATGTGAGGTTATGTTTTTATACTGATACAAAATCAAAAACATTATTTTCACCATCCAGGTTTCTTATTAAACTTTATTGAAACTAAACAGGACCCTACAATTAAAAGCACTCATGCTACTCAATGAATCAGTGCTTCATTTAAATCTATACCGTCGTTGGACAACTTCATCTACCATGCTGTGCTTTATAACTGTTCTCGTTGCATAATGTAAGCCACACACACGCGCGTGTGCATACATGTATCTATATGCGTGCGTTTCTCTCTGTGTGTGTGTATACATATATAATACAAAATATATAATAACTTTCTATCCCCATTCATGTATAGAGTCGACTTTTCTTCTTAATGAGCAAAGATTTTTCTTTTCTTTTATTGACAGGAAGACTGGACAGTTCTTTGGAATAACTGTTCTTCTAAAATGCCACTGCCATTTTGGAAATATGATGCCCAAAGTAAGCACAAACATTTCATCCATTTGTGATCTTCATATTTTTACATCTTATTTCACAGATTGTTACCTGAACTGCTACCTAATTTGAATCACTTTATAGATATAAATCTTAGAATTATTAATTTTCAAAGACCAGAGTAAGAGTTAACTATAGAGCTGGGATTAGAGCTATGGTATGTCTTCATTCCCCTCAGACTGTATCATCTTCCAAATAAATTAATGAAAATGAAAGAGACCAGTTTTGTGAAAAGTCAGACTGAAACCAATGAAAGCAAGGAAATGCCAGGTACATCAGTGGGTAATGTAATGCATGTGTCATATAACTCATATTTCCAGAAGATATATTCTACAGGATGAGCTGCAGGTTTTATTCAGAATCTCAGACTTTGTCTAAAACCATGTCCTGACTATAATACTTCCAACTTAATACTCAAATATTAGAAATTCAAAGAGGTATTTCGAGGTCCCAAGTTAGGGTAAATAGTATCTGGACTATAAAGTTATAGTCAGCTAAAGAAATACTGATGTTCTAGAAAACAGCAGCATCTCATGGCAAGGAGGAAATAAGCAAACCCCGGTAAGATGGAGGCTTCCTCCATCCATCAAGAGCTTGTTTGTAATACTGACGCCTCAGCGTGAGTAAGAGCACCTGCCATGTGGCCCGTACTGTGTTACATTTTATTTTCTCTAATTCTGCCAAAAGCATAATGAGGTAGTTACTATTGTGCCCATTTTATTGCTGAGTAAACTTGAGGACTAAATGGGTTAAATTATCTTCCCATGGCCAACACTTATTGGTGCTTAAACACAGCTGTGCTTAGGCCAAAAAGATGCTTTCACTATGGTATAGTTTAAGAACTCAAGTTATAAAGGCAGGTTGGCCTCAATGTGTTTTTATCGAGTTGCTTAACCTCTCTCTGTCTTGTTTTTCTTTTAACAAGTTGAGGGGATTGATAATGCTTACTTCACTGATTATCAACCCTCTAATCAAAGTTGAGATCAAAGGGAGCTTTTAAACAAAAGTCATGCTTGGGGTCCATCCTTTTATCAATTGAATAAGAATCTCTTGTTAAAAACTTCCCAGATTATTCTAAGGTTGGAAAAAAAAAAAAATGAGAACACATGATATACCTCGCTGGCTTGCCAAGACTATTAAGTAAGATTTAGATACTCAGAACACTTACCGTGGTGCCCAGCACATAGAAGTTGCTTAGTAGGAGTTTACTATAGATTTTCATGGTATGTTTGTTGAGAATCCATATGGTCTTTCAGTGAGAACTATAACTCAACTTTCTGGCATACAAGGCACAAGTACTAAATAAATACGTAGAACTCAAACAATCATTGACACTTGAAGACCTGACCCAACCTGGACCAAGGCAGTATACTCAACGCTAGAGGGGCCAGACCTTGAAATGAGCGACTTGACCCTTGATCTCTAAAAACTTGATATCTAACTGAGAAGACAGAACATGTGCATTTGATTATAGTGAGTTTGAATTAACTGAGGATTTGTAGTAATGAAGGCAACTATTCACATTGTTTTACTAGTTTTTGAAAAACTAGTAAATGATCAGGATTCTTTTAGGATTTTTGAATTTATTTTAATTGTGCTAGTAATACATTCACTTTAAAAGTAATACCAAAAAGTAATTGTACCCTTTTTCATTATGTCCGATCTAGTCCCCTTCGCCAAAGGGGACTATATCCTGATAAAGTTCTTCTCAACACTCCAGGCCCTTATAGACTCTTTTCAGTTCATTATATATGTAGTTATGTAATTTTGCTTTTGTTTAATTTTTACATAAATTATAGAATATAGTTCTGTAACTGGCTCTTTTCACTCAGGGGCATTGACAATAGAGATGGAGCTGCCCCATTCTTTTTAACTTATGCATAATATTTCATATGTGCATAAACCATAGTATATTTAGTAACTGTCTTATTGATGAACATTTGTGGTGTTCTCATGGACTACAATTCTCTGGCAAAGATAGCAATAAGGCCGGTCAAACTGTTAATATATTCTGCATGTAAAAACAGAAACAATGGAAATAGTTAAAAACATCAAATTAGGTTAAACAATTTTTCTTAAAATAATATAAATATTCTAAGTAAGTTGTATGAGTCCAGTATTTTAACTGGTGCATAGCTAATAAAAGTAAAACTTTTAAAAGTTGTGGGTCACAGTGGAGTGACTGATGGCACTTGAATTTACTAGTGGATTTCAATGAGGATCTTGCAAATGTATCCCATGTGTTGGCCTTTGTGCGGATAAGCCTTTGGGGTGAATTGAAGATGGGTTCCATTTCAGTGAACTCTGTAGTAATGGAAAAAAAACTTTTTTAATGACCTAGTCTTTATTTTTGCTGTTAACCTAGTGTAAGTATTGAGTCTGAGGTTGTAAAACATGTAAAAGGGGGAAAATAGGTACAAACATATAATGAAACAGTGTTACCAGAATAAGTTTTAAGAGAATTTTCCATGACACAAAGCCATACTCAATGTTCATTTCAAAGAACAATAGATACATCATTTGTTATTTTCTTTGTTTCAAATAGTTGTGTGCCAGGAATTTGCAGTAGTGCCTTGGGTTGCAAACCCAACATCTTTTGAAATTCCTGACATTTCTAATCTTTTCCCCTCTTCCTCTCTCCCTATCCCCCTCCTACCCACTGCCTTTTCCAGCTGTACTTCTTTTATTATCATGATAGAAAACATGAGCACTGTCAGCTCCCAAATTGTAATAGGCTCATCTGGTTTTGATCGTCTCAGTTATCCCTTCTTTGGTTGTATGTCTGCCCCTCTCCCGTTCCACATGATTTTTCTGGAATGGCAATCACAGGACCCATCTTTATTCCCCATCCCTGATCGCACATTACGGTGGCTGATGTGTTATTAAAGCTAGGGCAGTTACACTTTTAATGTGGCAATTTGTGTCCTGAGTGGAGACAAATGAAGGAGGAAAGCGATCAGCTCTGAGTCTTCCAGTTGTAGCACAAGAGAGAGATGATTTGTCCCCAAGATCTTGATACTAGATCCAAAGATTCAAGTTGATAGTTTTCCAAAGTTTATTCATCTCTCCCTACTCTTCTGTTATGTCCTCAGCATCTTTCTAATAAATTTTGTTCTTTACTTAATAGAGCCATTTCAGTTGTTTGCAAAGGACTTGATGATACATGAATTTTACATTTTACAGACCAGGCACTGAGAAAAGATTCTTGTTTCTTCTCCTTCTCCATCTAAAACACTTAGCACAAGAACATAGCTCATCTCAGAGCAGAAGAAGGCTCCTTGCTCCTGCTTAGACCACCTACAACCTCCTTCCCTTTCACTGTACCCTTGGCGCACACACACATACACACACACACACGCATTCACAAACACACACACACACACACTGTTCCCCAGGAAAAACTGTTTAGTTTGTACTGCATGCTCTTGGTTTTTTTTCTGATTGGCATATTCATTCCCTCTCCATCTATCAAATCCACTTCATCTTTGGGCCCTGCATCCTGATAAAGTTCTTCTTAACTCTCCAGGCTGTATCAGTGTATTAACCTGTCAGCATCTTATCCAACAGAAGACTAGAGGCAAGAAAAGATTCAGAAGCCAGAGGCAAGTGCAAAGTCAAAAACAAAACAAAACAAAACAAAAACAAACAAACAAACAAAAAACACGTAGAAAGCAAGAGAAATAAAAATTTAAGATTTCTGAGACCCCATTACACTGTTGTCTTGGTTACATGCTAGGAGCTTTTAATTTGATCTGAGTGCCTTGTAAAGCACTTTTGGCCCCAGTCTTTCATTTCTTAGCTGTGGCTGGGTGGAGGGTTATTTTAATCCCTATATTCTCTCCCATAGGAGAGTGAAAACAAGATACCAGATGTTGGCAGCTAGCAGGCCACTTGCAGGGCAGCCGTTGAAGACTTTACTGCCTGTACATGGACCCTAACTATTCTCCAGCTTATATCAGGCCCTTGAGGTGTATCAAACAGTGCTTACTCTGCCTTCAAAGGAAGATACAGGTTTTCTGTCCATCCTTAATGAAAAAGGAGGTAAGGAGGAAACCATATTCCAGTGCACTCTTTGCCTACCTTTAGGGAGAAGAATATATTGGCTGGTGAAAAATTCTTCAGTTTTTAATTCAGTTCAATCCAATGCACTATCTCCCCTCGTTTTCTGTTGCTTTCCTTATCTCTGGTAAAATGAAAGTGTAAACTTCCACTGGCGTTGCTGCAAATTCTGAGGCTTCTAGCAAAGCATGAGGAGCCACTGTTGTTCTCAGAACCATCCTTCTTTTGACTGTCAGGAAACTGAATGTGCAGTCGTGAACTCAGATGCTGGAGAAGCTGCTCCAGCCAACGTTGGCTTATGTTTGTTTTTGTTGTGCTGCTACAGGTGTTGGGGACAAGGTGTTTGACTCTGCAATTCAGTGGATTAGATTTCTTTGGGCCCTGGGGATATCTGATCCCACCCTGTCTTCTATTCTTACTTCTCTTGGTTGGTACAGGTTAAAGATGACAACTGTGATCTTGTTTGCCTATCTCCTTTGTGATGCATAATGTCTTACATATGTTAAAGTAGAGTATTTATAATAAAACCACCTGGTTTCTCTAAGAATACCAGAAGGAATGACTCCCTTCCCGCTGATTAGAGCGCCTAACATGGCCTTTTTTTGGCTTTTTTTGTTGTTGTTTGGGAATAGTTCTGCTGGCCTGAACATGTTTATGGGGTACTGTATACCAGGCTAGATGTCACAACCATCACAAATAACCAGTACTATGACTATAAAGAAAAAGTAATTAAAAATAAAAACCTCTCAAGAGGACAGAAATCCTCCAAGGAAAAAAAAAATGAATGTAAAATATTAATTTGGCAAGCAGATGCATCTAAAACCTCTCTCAGGAGAGTGGAAAAAGGAGCAAACATCTGGGAGTCTTCAGCTGTGGAATAAAATCACAGTCATTGGTTACAGAGCCTTTTCTTGCCCCTTGCTTGTAAACAGCCAAATAAGTCCATGGAACAACATATAAATAGGAGGAATCAACAAATCCGAAACTAAATATCCCTTGTCAGGATGGAAGAGTAAGTTTTGGGCAGAAATTCAGGAAACTAATGAAAAAAAAAAACCTTAAGTTTCCAATATTTGGACGTTGGAAAACAACTCAGAAAGCAGCTCCCACCTACCTCTCTGATCTCATGTCCTACAACCTGCCTACACGGGCCCTCCCGCTGTGAAAGTACAAGCGCTGCCCATTGCTCTTTGTCCAAATATGAACATGGCTTCTCCCTTACTTCTGTTACCCCAAAAGGGGAAGGGAAAAGACCCTGGTTCTTGTCTTACCCAAAAGATAAGAATTCAGACAGGAGACAGAAGCATTGTGTAGCAAAAGATTTCAAAGGTTTTATTAGCAAAGGGAAAGTACACCTCCAAGAATGGGAGGTGGGCTGATCGGAGGGAGGAAAAGCAGCTTGTCTTTGTTTGCCCCTTCTCTTACCCCTCACTTAGGTCTCTTGATTGATGGACGGCTCTTGCCCCTGGAGTGCTTCGTCATGCTCATCACCTTTTGCATATGCCCTTACCCATGATACACACAGAAAAATCCTTGGGGGAGCCTAAACTGCAATGCTAAATGTATTACAATGAGCATTGGGTCATATCTGGTTAGGTTCTTGTAGCTACTGTGCAGTTGTGGCCATCGGGTTCTAACTGATTTCCTGCTGGCACTGATTTAGAGGAAGTAAAGCCCCTTTATGCTGAAGGTGGGCATACGGCCATCCTCCCGACTATCCTCCCTCTCCTCCACCTTATCTGCCCCATGCCCCCACTTACCTAACTACCTAACACTTCCTTCAGATGTCAGCTGAACTGTCTTCACCTTAACTGGAAGAAATATTTTCTTCCTAACACCTGTAATTTCCAGACTTAGTGAGTATTTGTTTACTGTTTGTCTTTCATTTTCTAAAATGTTCCGTCCTTCAGGACTAGGACTTTGTTTGGTTCATTGTGAAATTCCCAGAACTTGACACTGTGGTTAGCACATGGAAAACACATTAATACTTCTTGAATATGAATGAATGAGTGAAGAGTATAGAAGAAAGAATGATAAACACAGACTGAGTGGTGGAGGTGAAGATGCACTACCCAGATTCCCCTCTTCATCTTCAGCCCCCTCAGGATCATCTCACCTTGCAGACAACCCCTTGCCAAGGTCATGCCCTTTTGTGGGCCCACAGATAGTGACTGGTGAAGGCCAAGGTACAAAGACAGGGCCATTTCCATACAACACGGGAAAACTGATGAGGCATTTCCGCTCCAGCGTAAACCTCAGGAGCTGGCTGAGGCTGCAGGCTCACACCACAGCTCAGTTTCTCCTTTGAGCATCCTTCGTTTCCCTTCTCCCTCCACAGGTAAGATTCCCAGGGACTCCCTAAAAAACATCCCAAACACAAAGTCTACTTCCCACAAAATCCGAAGTACAACAAGATGCAAAAACAGGAAGTATCTCCTCTATACAATCTACAGCCTTATTTTGCAAAACTGTGTTTCCATCTAAAAATAAAATTCCTTTCTTTGGCAGATTTTTGTGGAGAAGCGAGCATGTTTCTGACACAGTTCTGTGGTGAAGTAGCAAATAAAACACAAACAAGTTTCGCAAGTTCCATGAACCTTGTATTCTAGTGGGAAGAATAAAAAATAGTAAATAAGTAAACTTAAAAAAAGGGGAAAATGCAGTATTGGTAAGAGATGTAAGGAAAATAAAGTAGGTACTGGGTGGAGAGGGATGGGGACTAATTAGCTGTTTTTAACTGGTCCTTGAGGGGTCCCTGAGGCAAGGACTTGAAGCTGAGATTGGATGGTGAGAGGAACCAGACATGCCTGTCTTGTGGAGAATAGTTCCACACATATTTATCAAGTGTGGACTATGTGCCTGGCACTAGAGTGGATACTAGGGTTGTGAAGACTGATACGGCACAGCCCCTGCCTCCGAGAGAGTAATTTTCTAATTCATATTAATATCATTTAATGTAAGAAAATCTGGATATTTGTTGCCCTCTTGATGTGGCTTATTTAAAAAATTATTAACTGATAACACATTTATTGAGCACTTGCTACATGTCAAGCCTTCTTAACAGTTTTCACATACAGAAGCTCTACTAGGCTGGTATTATTATTATTATTATTATTATTATTATTATTATTATTATTATTATTATTATTATTCAGTTAATATAACTAAGATACAGAGTAGATAATTCCCTAGAATCAGAGTTAGCAGCAGGAAGGGCAGAAATTCAACCCCCAAATTCCAATGCAGATCTAACACTCTTGACCTTTTGTATTACATTGAAACTGGTCCTTATTGTGTTAGTAGGTATCCCTTCCTAGATGGCGTTCAGGAGTATATGTTAAAAAAGAGTTGATCTTTTCATTTCAGAGCCATAAATATTTTTCTACGCCAACATTCAGTCCTGCTATTTTGAAAAATGGAAAGTAATATATTATGCATTAAAATAATTTATAACTCAGTGGTATCATTGTGTGTTTTTCTACAGTTTCTCTTAGTATATCTCACAAACTTGAAATCATTATAATCAGTTATTCTGGAGGATACAATGGAGATTTTCCTAGATTTCTTTTTCCACTACTAAAATTTGGGAATAAAGAAAAAAATCAATCAGTACTTGATGAGATAAAACTAAGGCACAAGAAAATGGAAAATAAACTCTTCCAAGATTTAAAAGTAAATCAGAGCTTACAACAAATAGTGAAATATTATATGTACAAATGTTCACTTAATCCACAGAGAATTTAAATATTTTCATGGCCCTAGTTCATGGTTCTCCATATCAGAGTGACTGGTATAATTTTCCACTGAATGAGATATTGTATCATTTGCAACTTTACAGTGTTTTTTAGATTTTCATTCTCACTCATCACTGATGGAATCACACAGCAACTGGACACTAATGTTTCAGTCTCATTTCCAGACATTTGTGCTTACTTTTGTATGTTTGCCTGAAATCTATTGCCAGAGGAAAGATGCTTCAAACTATGACTGCTCATGTCTGAGTTTTTTAAAGTGAGTACTAAACATAGCGAATTTGGTGCTTAACTATATGCCAAGAGCATTTGTTTGTCTTACAGCAATTTATAAAGTACATATTATTTTAGAGATGATGAAACTAAGGTTTAGAGAGGTGAAGTACAATGTCTTGGGTCATACAGTTATTAACTCACAGAGGGTTCAAACCTAAGCTGTTTTAAATTCCATATCTTACACTCATAAACACTGTCTTAAATTGAGGATAAACTAAGTTCATATGTAAATACTCATGAGCAGCCTTTACTTTTCAATTACTAGTTCTGTCTTTTGGCTTAAACAGATCTTCTGCCAGAAATCAATCTAGTAGAGTTTGCCCAGTTATGAAAATCCACCAGAGGTCTGTCAATTTATCTTTATATGACTACTCAGCTTGGATTTTGAATTACAAGGGCTTGGGCTATTCTTTCTATGTGTGAGTCTTTTAGAATTCACCTCTTCTTGAGTTGTATGTTTCATGATTTAGCTAGTGACTGGCCTGTCTATGCACTTCTATTTTAATTTTATTTAATTTTATGTCTTTTTTTTTGTGCCCACCTATTCATTGTGACTGTGTCCTTGACCTAATATTCTGTAAGGTAAATATTCTAGATACCCTTTTTAAAAATAGCTTTACTGAGGTATAATTTAAGTATCATATAACTTATCTTGCATTTAAAGTATACAATTCATTGGCTTTTAATATATTCACAGAGTCAGGCATCCATCACCACAATCAGTTTTAGAACATTTTAATTACCCCCCAAATTAACTTGTACTCCTTACCTGTCATTCCCTAACCTCCCCAAACCCCTAGTCCAAGGGAACCACAAATCTACTTTCTGTTTCTTTTCCTGTTCTGGATATTTCTTGTAAATGGAATCACAATATATGATTTTTTGTGTCTGACTTCTTTCACTTAGTGCAGTGTTTCCCAGGTTCATTTCTGTTGTAGCTTATATCAGTACTTCGTTTCTTTTACTGTAGAATAATATTCCACTGAGTGTATACTTCACATTTTATTTATCCATTTATTTGTTGATGGACATTTGGGTTGTTTCTACTTTTTGACTCTTAGAAATAGTGTTACTGTGAAGTTTGTGCGCAAGTTTTTGTGTGTCCACATGACTTCATTTCTCTTGGTATATACCTTGGGGTAGAATTGCTAGATGGTATGCTAACTGTATATTTAACTGTTTGAGAAACTCCCAGGCTATTTTCCAAAGAAGCTGCACCATTTTGCTTTGCCACCAGCAGTGTATGAGTATTCACATTTCTCCACATCCTTGTCAATACTTACTATTATCTGTCTTTGTAATTAGAGTCATCTTAATTGGTGTAAAGTAATAGCTCATTGTGGTTTTAATTTTGATCTTTTTTTAAATATAACTTCCTAAGGGTAGTGGAAGTACTTATTAAAAGAAGTTCAAAGTATCTCCAAAAAATATATGGAACTAAACATTAAAAACTGAAGGAAAATAATGCATGATGGAAAATTCAACCATGTTTTCAAAATTTACCTTTTAAAATTCAGAATGGAAAATATAAGGTAGAAAATTTATATTTAAAATATACTCAAACTAAAGGGAGAAAAAGCCTACATGATAAACTGTGTGATAATGATGATGATTCTCTAAATAAACAACGTGCTAATCATTTGTTTGCATAAGACACTTCGTCAGGAAGAATATAAGGGGCACTGTCAAATGAATTGTGATAAGTAATTCCAAGCAAACTTTAGATAATCTATTTCTGGAGACTTTGGTCAATGCTTTGAACATCAATACTACTCTTGCAAATCAGCAATATTACTTGATTGTTCGTTTATTCCTGCTGTCTTCCTACTATGTATAAGGCAGTGTATGTATAATGTACTTGTGGTAAATGGAAGATAGATTAATTGCAAACTCAAGAGCTGGATATAGCAGATGATTCCTTTGCCAGGGAGCATTTGAAGTGAAAGACAAGAAAGAATCATGAAGGAATGGGCTCTGAGTAACAGAAGGTATTGGACCCAACAATAGTCTTTTCATTTCTTTTCCTAAAGACCTAAAAGTTTATAATGGGTGCCCATGTCTCCTGATTTGCTCGTGCAGCCCTGGATTGTGCCTGTTATCCTGGTGTCATCATGAATATCTTTCCCTTTCACTCTCAAAAATCATCTGGAAAAGTATCAAATGATGTTTTTATCCTATTTATTTGAGATCTCCTATTGCAATGGGAAATAACGTGAAGAAGATACAGTGCCCGAGGAAGGGAAGATGTCGGGAATTAGGCAGGTCTTCAAAACCAGGGCTCAGTTTTAGATGGGAAGAAAAACCTTAATGGTGTCAGATTTCTTCTAACTAGGCATCCTTTCTATTCCTCTGACTCTATCCCAGGTGTGCTTGGCAACACAGGTCTATTCACCTGACAGATCGTGTGGAGGTGGTACATTGGAGCACAAACATCCTGACTGGGTTCTGTATGTTGAAACCTACTTCCAAGCTCTGCTTGACAGAATTGAAGAGGTTGTTAATACTTATTTCTGTCAAGATCTGCTCAAAATTGTGGATGGACTTGCCTGAATATATATAGGTAGTTCAGTGGATTGGGCTAGAAAGAACTGGGGTGGTGGGAGCAATAGCTGACCCTGTTTCCCCTTCAGGCCACTTTAGAAGGTAATTAATTAGGAGGGGGTGCTGGTGGACAGGACATGGATTTTCCTTCTGCCAAATCAGTGAGAATTAGAACTAATTCAAGAGCCACGGGTCTGGTTTCTGATCATGGTTAGTGGCAGATTCTTGGTTGTAATTTCCAACAAATTTCAAGATTTACTCTAAAAAATATGGTGGTTGAGGGCCATAGATCAAGTAGAGAATTTACTTTTTAGAACTTTGCTTCTGCTGCTTAGCTAATTGGCTAGATCCTGTTATATGTTGCACATTTAGTCACCTGGTATATAAGCTGGAAATAATTGTTGCACATATTTTAACCTCACTTTGAATTAACTTCATGAATTGCATTTGCTAATTTGAGGCATGACCCTGGATGATTACAGAGTATTTGCCTAGTAAGGTTATCCTAGTTAAAGTCATTCTAAGAGATAAAACAAGCACATGAAGAATCCCATCTCTCACGTTCAGAGTTTTCACATATGTAAAATTAAACAGATTCCCTCTATATGTTTGACGTTGGATTTAGTTTTTAAAAAATCACCTTTTAGGAGTAATAAGAATGAAGTAGGAGGAAAACTGACTACTCTGTCTCAATCACAGTGAGCATGATATGCATGAGCAATTGTGACTGCATGAATGGACAGTTGATGTTGCTACTCTACCTGGAATGCCAGAGGCACACTCTCTGAAGAGATTTTTCACTAAAGGGCCAAGATTTTTCAAACATAGACTAAGTTTTCACCTGTTATTAAAAAGAGAACTTCAGAGCTGTAGTGGTGGAAAAACTCTTTCTGCCTATCTATCAGGGAGCTGTTGTCTGAATTTGAGAATTGGAGAATTGGAAACGGACTTCTATCACCCTGGTGCTGTGTCCTGGAAAATGGCAAATACTCTACTTTTAAGGAAAATTGTGTGGTGCATTCTAAATTTTAAAATGGCCTAATGACCCATTGGTGCTTCAAAATAAAACAATGAGTCAATAAGTAGAGCATCTTACTTTCTCAGAGTGAATGTTCTGCATGGTTGTTACTGTTGTCTCTGTCCATGTGTGTATGCTTCAATCGCTCTTTCCCTTTCTTTTTATATCTTTTACACACACACACGCACGCACATGCACATGCACACCCTCTCTTCCTGAAATTTAGAATTGATCAAATCCAAAATCAATTTATTAACTGCCAAATTTATATGAAGCAGCTTATGATTAATCATGTAGTAAATGGCTTTCAGTTTTGGATGCCTGAGGATTAGAGTTCACCATAACAGAGAGAAAGCAAGAAGAAGTGGAAGCATGTTTATACTGGTCCATGCTGTATTATTCCGATTTGACCCATCACCTGCAAATGAATATTGTCTAAATGGGTCTAAATCTTCCACCAACATAGGGTTAAAAGGGGCACAGGACAGAAATGCAACAGCGTAGATGGCAAATAGAGCATAAAACTGAATTCTAAGATGAATAGGAAAATGAAGGACAAAGAGTCACATTTTCCAACTCTTCTGATCAAATAATGGAAAGAGAAAGGGTCATCAAATAAGATACTGGAAACAGAAGATGCTGAGTGTGAACTATTTTGAAATCCTATCCAAACCCCAATATACATGTACCAAGAACAAGCATCTGTGTGTTCTGTTAAATCGTCGTGTGGTTTCGGGATTGGCTCCAATTGCTGCAGTCAGCATTTCACCCTGTGCCAAAGGGACATCTTTGTGGAAACTTTAAATGTGCCCTCAGCATGAGTCTCTGTCTTTAGTCCCCAAATCGCTTTCGATGCCATGTATATCCTCAGGGCAGCACGACCCCTGTGAAAGCACTTTTCTTCAGTGCTTTGATTATATTATTACCATTGGCATCCTTGTTCCAGGGGATTCTGATTCCTTAGGAGGCTCTGGTTTGACTCAGAAAAGCATTGGAGGTATGGGCAGCAGAGAAAGAAAGCCACATTCTGAAACCCTAAATGCTCACATGGTCTGAAATTAAAGTCAAACCTGGGTTTTCAGTGCTTTTAGTTTCTTCTAAGTTTAAAAGATGGAAGCTATCAGGATAAAAGCTGGCTATTACAATTGGAAATATTTTCTAATATGATTAATTTTGCTGTTGTTTACACTAAGTTCCTTAATTTGGTATATATTTTTTTAATATTCTCAGATGTTTTATATAAACTTTAATGAGCCTAAAAACAGTAACAACAACAAAATACCTGGGTCTGTGTTGTAATAATCAACCTGATAACTTACTACCTTAAATGAGAATGTAGACCATCCTTCCACCAGGATTCCACTTCATAAATATTTAATTCCCTTGCTTGAATAAGACATACTGTACTCAGATGCCATGAAGGATACAACTATGAGCCCATTTTCATTTAATATTTAGAGGTGACCTAGTAGAGAAATAACTTATGTTTTGGGCACAAATACAAACCAAATATGACTTCATCCTTAATAATGAAAAAAATGGGAGAATATTCATTTAGTTGGTTCTATTTTGCTCAGCCTAGTTTCCGTAAATCTGAAAGTTGTATATAATATGGCTATATGTATTTTAGGTCTTGAACCAAAAGTTGGTATTGATGGGAAATATCTTAAAGCAAAATGGGTTCATTTTATATATCATGCTTTTGTAACGACAAATGAAGCTTCTGTTATAATCATCAAATAGTTCCAGCCCTCTATTGTTAAAAAGAAAGGAACAAAATAGCTTTAACTTAGTATTTCTTCTTTCATTATTTTTGCTTAAGCCTACATGTGAGCATTTCCTTCTCCCAAAACTTTACATCAGCAGTTTCCCAGCTTGCCTCACTATATTGATTTCATACTTTCGTCATTAATCATACCTGTCAGATATTTTCCCAATGGATGAACAACTTTGCAGATTGATTTCCATCTCAAAAGTGTTAAATGTCCTTCCTTTCCCGGGTTTAGTTCACAATGGTGCTCACTGAAAAATGCTATGTCAAAATTTGAGGCAAATGGCTTGATCTTTTTGCATCTCAGTCTTCTCATCTGTTAAAAAAAAAAGGTCAAAACAGACTATATCTACACTTCCCTGTAGCTTTAATAAGTATATCTACCATGTGACTCACGTAAACGGAAAATAACAAACCTAGCAGTAGGAGTTACACAAATACTTACTACTTCTGGGAGGTAGTCAGTAATATAGTTTAGTCAGTAGGTGGCACTGTTTATTACAGTATTAGCATTAAAAAAGTCATCACAGAATGCCAATTACCTCACCTAATCAGGATAGGGGTAGGAGTGGAGGAGGCTCTGTTCTTACAGAAGAGAAGACGAAGATTCCTTCAAGGTTCGAGTGACCTTGAGAAGGAATCTGGTCCATCTTCCTGGTTCATTAGACCTTTAAAAGGAAAATTCTATTTCAGATATTTTTCAGAGTGGTGGATTTTTAGTATACTTTATTTATGCCTTTCAAATTTGAAACACTCAGAAAATCTATTCAGATTCCATCCTTGCTTTCATGTCTTCATATTCAGTCCTGAGTTAAATTAGGAATAATTCTTCTTACTATTTTTCTGTAAAATCCCTCCAAGTGTATAGGGAACACTATTATTTTATGCACGTACTTCATCTTTCTTGGGGTCTTCAGTCTGAGAAACACATCAGATTTGGGGGAAATGACTATCCACATTCTAATATGTGAATTCTAATGTTAGAATGCTATCTTTCATTGTACCAGCCTTTATGTACAATCTATATCTATACACTTAGTTATTAAATAATTGAAATATGTAAATGTGTAAAAATGGCATAACATATATACATAGCATTTCCACTAGCCAGAACCAAATCAAATCTTTTGAAGAAATTGATAGACTAAAATAAACAGAATATAATTCATAACTATTATGTACAGAAGATTGCTCCCAACTACCATCTCTTAATCTTTCTCTAATTTTGCAATTTTTTCATGAATTTAAAAGTTACTAAATGAAAATAAATTAGAAATTAAAATACCATGTAAGTGAACACTATTAAATAAATATTCAGAGTAGTTTTATTATAAGTTTTGGTGTTAACCATTTTGGACCATAAAAGATCAGTTGTTTCTTTAAAAATATTAGGGCAATATCAGTGTACTTTTTACAATTCTTTTATCTTTACTACATTTTAAGTATCTTAAAATCAGGGAATATGTTCCATTTATCTGTGAATCCCAAGAGTCTTGAAAGTACTTGCTTAATAAAGACATACAGTGGAATTTTAATAAACATTGGTTAAATGAATACTTTCACCCAAGTTAATTCAATTATTCAGGAGAATTATCAACTATATTCAAAGTACGGTTTCAGTAATTATTTTGTCAACATTTGAGTCCCCTGTGATAAGCATACTTATTGTACTGTGTGTCAAGACATTTTAGTAGCTTTCCTTGTGTTGTTAATAAAAAGTAAAAGCAAGGATAAAGGTACTTGAAAATGCAGTCCTTTATAGAAATGAAATTAGATTAACTAATTATCTTTTATCACCTTCTTGTTATTACAAATACATTTATATCATATTCTGTACAAAATGCTTTTTTCAGACAAAAAAACCCACTTTATTATACACCTTTCCTTTGTGTTCCCTTACAAGTATAAGCTTACTTGTTATTTCAAATTATTCAGAAAACACTGAGGGGTTAAATTTTTTTATTTGTTTCATTTTGTTTGGGGAATTTTGTATTATTTGTACTTTTTACTGTTTTGAAAGTGTTTATTAAACTTCACTAGTGGTCATTAATTATAGGATGGTAGATGCACTGTAATTTTATTCTATACAATTCCTGAGATTATGTCATAAAGGACTCTCCACAGGAAAATGAACAGATCTGATTGATAAATATACTTATTACTTACTGGTATCCTGTGATATCATTTGGTATCCTATGAATATATTTAAAATAAAAAGACTTAGCCTCTTTGAGGAGATATACAGATGATAACAAATATATGAAAAGATGTTCAATATCATTAGCATTGGCAAAATGCAAATTGAGGCTGATGTGGTATCACCACACACCTATTCGAACAGTTAAAGTAAAAATGGTGACAATACCAAATGCAGGCAAGGCTGCAGAGAAACTGGGCTTCACACGTTGAACATGTAAAATGGTACAGCCACTCTGGAAAACAATTGGTTGTCTTAGAAAGTAAACAAAACTATCGTATAACCAGCACTTGCAGTCCTGAACATTTATTCCAATAAAAAGGAATGAAATATTCATAACGTAAAAACTTGAGTGACTCTCAAGGGCAGCATGCTGAGTGAAGAACAAACAAACGATGTCTAAACATCACATGCTGTATGATTCCATTTAGATAACATTCTTGAGATGACAAAAGTATAGCGATGGAGAACAAATTAGTGCACGTCAGAGATTATGGATGGTGGCAGGAGAGTGCTATAAAAGGGTAGTGAGAGGGAAGAGATCTTTGTAATGATTGCATAGTTCTATAACTTGATTATGTTGGTCATTACCCAAATCTGCACATGTGATAAAATATCATAGAACTACACACGCATTGTACTACTGTCAATTTTTCTGGTTTTGATGTTATTCTACAGTTATGTAAGACGTTAACCATTGGGGAAACTGAGTAAAGAGGGCATGGTACTTCTCTCTCTTATCTTTGCAACTTCCTAATGAATCTATAGTTCTCAAAGACAAAAACAAAATTTTAAAAAGTCATTTGCCATCTTGCCTTAAATTCCAAAACAGATGACATAGTATTTTCCTTCCTTTCCTCAATACAATTTAAAATTTTTTATACTTTAAAATTATTCTCTTCTGATGGGTTTGTTTCAATACTTGCTAGATTAGTCATCTCAGCAAACTCGTCTGCTTTTGGAATAGTGGTAAAGATTAAGGGTATGTGGGGAAAATTTTGCAATTTGTCTACTCAACAGCAAGGATGGTTAATACACAGAGTTATGCTGAAGTTCATTGGGAAAGAAACATGCTCATGTAGGAGTGCTTATTTCTAAGATAAACATGTAAAATGTTTAATTTTTCTAGCTGAGAAAGTGATAACTGTCCTTTTTTGGAAATATAGATCATTACTTTTGGCGATTATAATCAAAACACTATCAAACTGGAACTTCCTTCCCATTTTATGTTGTATATTTAAATGTGAGTAGAGAAGAAACTGTTAGGAACAAATCTTTCATTTATTTCCCAATCAAATGATGTACTGTGCAGTGAAATGCTTTGCATTTTCATTTGGTGCACAGATGTGTCTGGAAGGAACCTGACTTGCAATTCAAGATGTCTAGCCATAAATTATTCTCTGCCTCTTAGTGTGATTCAAAGGATATAGATTTTAACTACTGATTCTACTGCTAAAGGATGCTTGAAAGCACTATTCTGAAGAACTCTGGAAATAAAAAAATGAGATCAGTCATGACACATAGCTTAGGTCACAGGTTTGGAAAAATACTATCAGTTATATGCCATAAAATCTGCAATAATTTGTGATTATTCTTTACTGTCATCCCTTAACTTGTTGAAGTTATTCCTGTCACTCACAAAAACTAAAATAACATCAACATCTCCAGTCCGAATTCTAATAAAATACTTGATTCATTAAACATTTTTGCCCATGAACATTTGGCCAAAAAATGTTTTAATATTTGTCCATAAACATGTGTAAAATAACTCTATGAGCTAAAATGTAAAAAACTATGTCTTACAATCCTTTTGCAAAACTTGTTGATGCCTCTTTCTGTATGTTGAAAGCAATTTTCTGGGTTTTCACTTTTATCTTCTTCACTTATTACTGAGTCCAGAAGTGAGTATATATTTCAACAAAGACTTCTTTCAGTTTTAGGTCTATCATATACTTTGCATGGGCCCAAAGTACTGTTAAACTTATACCTGTCTGTGTCTCAGTCTTTGTTTTCATCATGTTCTGTTTCTTAATGAACTCACTGAGGACAAAGGTCTGGAGTGCTGTCTATAGCCCTGAGTACAAAGTGACCTGCAAGGTGGATATTCAAGATGAATGTGGTAGTTATAATTCTACACTTAGAAATTTAATTTATGCCAATTAAATAAGAATTCACATTCTTTTAGAAGTATTAGTCCAGTACATGAAAAGAGAAGCAATGTGACAATGTACAGCTATACTCCACTGGAGACCAAAATGACCTAAGAAACATAGCCAAGAGACCAGAGTGGCTCAGCCTTCCTCACTGTAACTGCAATACTGTGTACACTGCAGCAATCTGTGCTCCACCTCCACTTACCCTTGTACAGACTGTAATAAAGCTCCACTCAGCCCTCTGCCCATATAAAATAGGAAATGTGTTTCTCAACTCTTTAGCCTATGTCTCCTGCTAGTACGTTGATAAATCTCATATCTTTCTTTGAAGTTAATTGAAATAATTAAATTAAGTATTGATGACACACTCACACAAACTCTAAAGTCATCGCATCACATTGCTGAATATGATGTTTCAAACTTGTCCACCGCCAGTAGTCTGATTTTCATATATACACATTGATTTAAAAGACTCTTAGCTCACATTCCATAAACTATCCCTCACTGGTGTCAAAGACAGAGAATAGGTGTTGAGTTGGAGCTTTGGTTTGAAGCACCATTGCTTGTCTGTTTTTCAGAATATCTTAAAAGGTCAGTGGTGAATACACACTTAAATAGTTACATGGCAAGTGCCCTAGGGCTCCAAAAAAGAGACAAAATGAGTCAAGAAACTCTGACTTGTGAGTGAGAAACTACAATACAACCTGGTTGGTTTTTGAGTTCAAGCAATTAAAAAGAGGTCTAACTAGTTTTGCAGGTGTCAGTTTTCTCATTGCCTTCTTTGAGGCTATACCATGAAGCCCACAGGGTTTGCCAACACCCACTGGCCAAAGAATTCAATAAAATACTTCTTTAGCCTACTGAAAGGCACTTCTCCAGGGTGCTCCTCTCTCCTTCCCATGGCACACCTTCCTACCCACTGGCACTCCAGGATGCCACACCCTCTTTGATCTTTCTTACTTGTCTGATTCTGTCTGCAATTTAGAGTTTAATCTTGGTCTATATACTTAGGAAAGACTTGGAAGTTCCCAGCATGACCTCTGGTGAGGTATGTCAGAAGGCATCCCATTCCCGAATCCCACCTAGGTCCCTAGAATAACAACAGCAGCTAGACCCCTTCTTCTGGTTTGACCTGAGGAAAGAGAACACAAAGTTATTTCTAGTTACTTAACTAAGTTCTCTGTAGGGTTGCCCTAGTCTTTTACCTTAGTTTTTTGGCTACATAAGCGGAATTATAAATTCTTAATATCTAAAAGAAATCATACCACACCAGGCTGAAAATGAAGTTGGTTGGTGGATCAGAAATTGACCAGAGTAAGCTGTTATTTTCAGCACTTTATTTTACATTAAGAGATCAGCACATTTGGGATTGTATTGTAGAGATATTGAGACAGGAGGTTATTGAAAGGAGGTTATTCTTTACAGACATATGCACACATACATTCTTGTGCACACACACAAACACATATGCACATACAAACACACACACACACCCTTCAATAGATAGAATAGTCATATAGTACATGATGCATTAGTTAGTGTTTAAAACTCTAGTTGAAATTCAGTATGAAACTGAGTTATTGGTTGCTGGAGATAATGACTGAATGGTAAATTACTTAGGTTAAAAAAGGTGATTTACAAGATTTTTTAAAAGAAATACATACATCCATAAGAAGAAAACTTGAGGGGTAAGGAAAGATAAATTATAATGTAAAGGCATAACCTTTAGGGGTTTCTTTGGGTTTTTTTTTTTTTTTTTTTTTTTTTGTTTGTTTTTTGTTTTTGCTTTTTAAATGCTTTTCTGAAACTTCTGTTACTTTGCCATTGTGAAAATCACTCATTTTTAAGATAATCTCTGAAGGGTGGAAAAAAGAAAGAAAATGTTGGATGATAATTCTTGAACTGCATGGATCATCCATATAGTACCACTTCTATCTTTTTCTTTTTGTGGACTTTTTGGTTAACTGTTGATGTGTTTGTTTAGTTTGATGGATTTTGGTCTCAGTGTATTTTGCCTTTACTAAATAAAAGTTTTTCAAATAGGGAGACAAATAGCAAAGCTTCAGGACTTGGCTAACTTCTGTTCAGTCTGGTATTTCTTACTCCAAGCATACCATCCTCATTTTTACCCCTGAAACTCAAGGAAAAAAAATGTGTTATTACAGGCATGAAAGAAAGTTTTACTTCTGCTATTGCTTGATGCCTTCTTCATTTTCATAAATTCCTAAAGATTTGTCAGAAATTGTCCTGAATAATATTTCATTTATATTTTTAAAAAAGTATGGAGACTTTAATGTGAGATAGAATAAAACACAACAGACATTATTAACATATCCAAAATAAAGATTCAGTAAAAAAAAAATCCATTAAACTTTAATGAAAGAAAATTAAGAGTTAAGGAAACTGAAAACAGACTACTTTAAAAGCTGTTTTGTTCACAATACTTAAATTTATGTAGGAATGCTGGGAATAGTGAATCTTCTGTGACTATCTTAATGATCTTGAAGTTTTCTTCATTAAACCCCTTGTCTTGAGATATATCTCTAGTCTATATTAATCTATATAATCTTCTGAGTGTTTGTATAACATATTCCTCTCAAGAATGCAACGATAGATCCAAGATAGTCCATATGTAGGTCTCAAAACAAGTCTTAATAAATTTTAAAAACTTGAAATCTTATTAAGTGTCTTTTCTGATGAAACTAGACATTAATTACACCAAGAAACTGAAAAATTCACAAATATGTGGAGATTAAACAACGTGGTACTGAATAACCAATGGGTCAAAAAAAGAAATTTAAAAATACTTTGAGACAGATGAAAATGGAAATGTAACACAGTAAAGTGTATGGGATGCAGCAAAAGCAATTCTAAGAGGAAAGTTCATAATAGCAGATGCCTACCTCAAGAAACAAGAAAAGTCTCAAATAAACAACCTAACTTTACACCTCAAGAAAGCAGAAAAAGAACAAAGCCCAAAGTTAGTAGAAGGAAGGAAATAACAAAGATTAGATCAAAAATAAAAGAAATAGAGGCTTAAAAGATGACAGAAAAGAACAATGAAACTAAGAGCCGATTCTTTGAAAAGATAAACAAAATTAACAGACATTTAGCTAGACTCATCTGAAAAAAAGAGAGAGGATTCATGTAAGTAATATGGGGCAGAGAAATAGCTCAAATAGTAGAGTGCATGCCTAGCATGCGTGGGATCCTGGGTTCAATACCCAGTACCTCCATTTAAATAGATAAATAAAACTTAATTACCTCTCCCTCCAAAGGAAAATAAATTTAAAAAATAAAAAAAAAAACAAAACATGTTTGATTTTTAACAAACTAATAGCCCCAGGTAATGCCTACCTTATCAGAGTCAAACCCCACCACTGTTCACAGACCCTAAACCTCTTACCTCACCTACAACAAATCAGAGATTTTTTTCACAAGCCAATCAGACATTTTGTGACCTGACCTTGTAAAATACCCTGACAACCAGCCCTTAGTGCTCACACAGACACCTCTTGCCTCTGTGGCCCACTGTTGTCTATGGCAGTGTACCCCGAAAAAACTCCTTTTCTATTCTCAAGAAAAAAAAATCAGAAATGAAAGGGGGAAGTTACAATTGATAGTACAGAAATACAAAGGATCATAAAAAACTACTATGAACAATTATACAACAACAAATAGGACAAGTTAGGAAAAACTGACAGATTGCTAGAAACATAAAACCTACCAAGACTGAATCATGATGAAACAGAAAATGTGAACAGATCAATTACAAGGAAGGAGATAGAATCAATAATCAAAAACTTCCCAATATACACTCAAAATGAACTATCAGAGAATTCAAGAAATCAATTCCATTTACAATTTTATCAAAAGAAATAAAATACCTAAGAATAAATTTAACCAAGGAGTTTAAAGACCTATGCTCTGAAAGTTAGAAGACACTGATGTAGGAAATTGAAGATGATACAAATAAATGGAAAGATAGCCTATGTTCATGGATTGGAAGAATTAATATTGTTAAAATGCCTATACTACCCAAAATCATCTATATTTAATGCAATCCCTATCAAAATATCTATGACATTTTTCACAGAACTAGAAAAAATAATTCTAAAATTTATATGGAACCTCAAAAGACCCCAAAGACCCAAAGCAATCTTGGGAAAAAGAGTAAAGGTGGAGGTATCAAATTCTGTGACTTCAGATTATACTATAAAACTATAGCAATCAAAACGGTATGGTACTGACACAAAAACCAGAAACATAGATCAATGGAACAGAATAGAGAGCCCAGAAACAAATCCACTAACCTGTGGTCAATTGATGTATGACAAAGGAGGCAAGAATATACAATGAAGAAAAGACAGTCTCTTCAATAAGCAGTGCTGGAAAAACTGGACAGCTACATGTAAAAGAATGAAATTAGAACATTTTCCTACACCATACATAAAATAAACTCAAAATGGATTAAAGACCTGTTTGTAAGACCAGACATCATTAAACTACTTGAAGAAAACAGATGGAACACTCTTTGACATAAATTGTAGCAAATTTTTTGGATCTGTCTCCTAAAGCAAAAGAAACAAAACCAAAAATAAACAAATGGGACCTAATTAAACATGAAATATTTTGCACAGCAAAGGAAACCATCAACAAAATGAAGACAATGTACTGAATGGGAGAAAATGTTCACAAATGATATGGCTTGTAAGGGGTGAATATCTAATATATATAAACAGCTCACACAACTCAACATTAAAAAACAAACAAACAAACAAACAAACAAAAAACCTGATTAAAAAATGGGCAGAAGACTAGAATAGACATTTTACCAAAGAGGAAATGCAGATGGCCAACAGGCACATGAAAATATGTTTAACATTGCTAATCATCAGAGAAATGCAAATCAAAACCACAATGACATATGGCTGTCATCAAAAAGAACACAAATAACAAATGTTGGTAAAGATGTGGAGAAAAGGGAACCTTTGTGTACTGGTGGTGGAAGTGTAAATTTGTACAACCATTATGGAAGATAACATGGAGTTTCCTTAAAAAATTAAAAATAGAACTGCCATATAAATCCAGCAATTCAACTTTTGGATATATATCTGGAGAAAACAAAAGCACTAATGTGAAAAGATAAATCCATCTCCATGTTCACTGCAGCATTATTTACAATAGCCAAGATGTGGGAATAACCTAAGTGCCCGTGGAATATTATTCTGCCATAAAAAGAAGGAAATCATTCCATTCACAACAGCATGGATGAACTTTGAGAGCATTATGCTAAGTGAAATAAGTCAGGAAGAGAAAGACAAATACTGTATGATTTCTCTTATATATGGAATCTAAAAAAAAAACATGCTTATAGACACAGAGAACAGATTATTGGTTGCTAGAAGCAGGGAGCAAGGGATAGGGGAAGAGGGGTTTTTGTTTTTATTTTGTTTTTTATAATTTAAGTAAATCAAATAAAAATTTAAAAGAAAAAAATCTATATAATTTTCTGAGTGTTTGTATGACATGTTCCTGTCAAGAATGCAATGAGGTTAATGTTTCCAAAAGTTCTTAAATTCCGAAATATTAGAAAAATACTTACCAGCATTGAAAAACAAAGACTACCTAAACACAATTTGGTGAGCAAATGATAATCTCTTACGACAAATCTTAAATATTCTTTTCCCAAATGTATTAATCTATTGCAAGATTTCATGTGATCTGATCTGGCTACTTAAAGCAAAATGTATGATTTGATATTATGCTAATTCTCTTAGGAGGAAGCCATGCCACACTGCAGGAAGGTGGGTTTTAGTGCTGCATTTCTAATTACGCTCTTGAAAAAGTTATTCCATACATAGTGTGCAAGAATCTAATCTCAAAAGAAAAAAAAAATCTGACTTAAGGAAGCTGAATAACATTTACATGCTTATGCATTTCATCACACCCCATACCTTCTTATTTCCTCCTTCCTCTAATTTACAGCATATGCTTTCATTTCCCATTTTTGGCTTAAAATTTTATGACCTTAATTGATACATTTATTTAGAACATTAAATACATGTAATGACTCTTTTTTAAGGGATGCTTACAAAATAAGAGTCAGTGTGCGTGTTGTACCATCTGAGTGTTTCCATAGTTACTTAGACTTGTCCCAATTGATGCTGTAAGCTTTGAAATAAAGCAGAGGCAGAAGTTCTGTGGTTTGTGACCCCTTCCAAAATATGGCTGAGTTCATAGTCATTGCATGTGAATAACAACATATCATTATAATTTTTCTCTTGTAACCAAATTTCTAAATGAGCCCAAACATAGAATTGTGAGTCCATTTTTCTGCAATGCAAAAAAAAAAAAGATTTTTTCTTTTAAATTTTTATTTAATTTACTTAAACTATAAAAAACAAAACAAAAACAAAAAAACCACTTCTCCTATCCTTCACTCCCTGCTTCTAGCAACCAATAATCTGTTCTCTGTATCTATTAGCATGTTTCTTTTTAGATTCCATATATAAGAGAAATCATACTGTATTTGTCTTTCTCTTCCTGACTTATTTCACTTAGCATAATGCTAGATACGATGTGGTGAGCAGAATTAAATGCAAATCTCTAATGCCCTTTGGGTTTTATAAAGTTCAATGATTCTTTATTGTTTTTAGAAAAATGTCCCATTTTTTCTTTTCAAGAGTGCTTCCAACCTCTTTAATATTATAATACATTTAAAATCATAATATGTATGTGGCTTATAGGGATATACTGGAGCCAAGGGGTTTGATGAGTCTACATGTAGCCCTGGTTTTAAAAAAGTCATTACATTTTATTTAAATCATACAGCTACAATAAGAAATATAAATGCAATGTGTTTGAGAAGAAACTAAATAATTTTATTTATATAAAGCTTTCAAATAAAATATTTAAAATTTTCTTGTACTTTTTGAATTTGCAAATGGGATTACAGCTTTTATATTAAAATTTACATTTCAAGTGGCTTCACCAAATTTATAATCCAAACTTTTGATGATGACATCTCTGAAGTCTTAATAGCCACCAATCTGTAAGAAACTTTGATCTCACAAAAAGTAGCAAATGGCAGAGGTATATTAATCACTCTTTTTATATTGATGAACCCTCCTTTCTCGTCATTAATCAGAATCTGGATAACTTGAGCTACTTAAATTAGGAATAACTAAATTAAGGAATACATAAAATTCTTCTTAAATCAAATAGTGCTTTTTCTTCTTTAATTAGCCAGTATCATCTTAAAATTTCTGATGGTAATGCAAAGAGATTTCTAATTCAATGAGATTTTTCAGTTCAAAATTTTAAAATAATCATGAAGCTTTTCCATAAGTATGGACAGATGTTGCTCTAACAGCCTGTAATAATCAGAGTTCTCCAGAAAAACCAAACAGAACCAACAGAACCAATGTATATACATATACATACATATACATATATACATACATATACATATACATATACATATACATATACATATACATATACATATACATATAGGGGAGGGATTTACTTTAAAGAAGTGGTTCATGTGACTTTGGAGTCCAAAATTGGTGAGTCCAAAATCTGATGGGGGAGGACAGCAGGCTAGAAACTCAGGAGGGTTGTGATTCAAGTCCAAAGGCAGTTTGCTGGTCAGGAACTAAATACCTAAAGAGAATTTAAAAAAAGAAGTTTAATGGAAAAAAAATGAACACTAAAAAAATAAATTCTGCAGTGCATATCAGTCACCTCATAAAAGCCTCTTACTACCAAGATAAGCGTGGGTGGAGACACTTCAAATTTGCTATCAAAACATAGTGGTAGCATTTGCATTGTGTGCCAGGAAAGGAAAATCTTTTTTCCCTTTGTACATTCATCTTTTAGTCATCTCTTCCGCTATGGAAAAAATACTAGTGAATCCCTTCTTGAAAGGCTGAGGTGAGCCTTTAAGCCCCTCTCAGCATCAGCTGCAGGTCAGAATCCCCCTCCCTCCGTCTGCTGGTGGAGAAACCATCAGCAGCGCTGAGTGACTCTGTTCTCTCCTTTGACCATTTCTCTTCTTGGCCTCTGTTTAGATTTTCCTTTATCACAAGTGCTGACCTGTTATGAGTGCAAGACCTATCATATTTTGCTCAAATCTGGTGGTGGTTACAGTGGTTCTTGCTCCCATTGCTGAAATTGCATTTCTGATAACTCAAATTAGACCGCTGGGCACGGCTTATTCTGACCACAGCTAGTTGTCATTTCATATTTCTATCTGTGAGATGTAACTGTCTGCTCTCTTCAAAACCAGCCATCAAAATAAAATAAAATTCTTTCCCTTTCTTTTAGATGTTGCTGGTATATTCCTGGAAACTGTGAAAAATGAAACATAAAATACAGAACAAAGCCCTATCACTCAAAGGGCTGTATTCTAGAGCACACAGTGATAACAAGTGCATGAAACCCAAGCACAGATGTGCCCCTACATTCATCAGATCCATAGTACTTCCTTACAAGGTGGAGGGCATTGTGGTAGAAGCTGTGAACCACAAAAAAGCTGTGTTATATATGTTTCCTGCCATCTAATCCTGAGAATCAAAGAAGGTCATTCCCTGGAGAAAATGGTACACACACCAAGTCTGCAATTACAGGTTCAATGTCAGTCAGTGGTGATTACTGGGGGGAAAAAATCTCCCATGGAGGGAAAGATAAGGTAAGACAGAACAAAGGAAAACCAGGGAGCTCTTAATAATGTAGTTTTAGTATAATATAGTGTATTAATTAAAATCATCACAGATAAGTCTATAAACGTAAGTTAATAAAATACTACAGAAGGTATTGAGTTTGTATTGGGGACAATTTAAAAGTGTTTTTAAAAAAGAATTGGCATAATCAAAGAAATACAGCAGACATGTTTATAGAAAGATTACCATAATATTAATGGCAACATAATTTTGGAAGCATAGATTTGGAATTAGAAGATGTTTGGTCTATGATCAATTGCCCAGGTTTGGATGCTTATAGTTTTGAACTGATAAGGTGATGCTGAGAATTTAAAAGAAGACATGAATGTGACAGACACTGTGAAAGTACATCCTCCAGGACCTAGTGACTTTTATAGATGAGAACAAAGAGTGAAAGTTACCTTTGATATTTCAAAAATTACCAAAATAAATCCAGTACCATAAAAAGTCAGAAGACTTGCACAGAAATTGTGGGGAGGGGTGTGGACAAGGGCAAGGGAAGGGAGAATTGAGGTTGAATAGCTGGTCATGTAGTAGGCAGGTAGGAAAAGAGGAGAAAATCAGGAAGGAAGTCAGTGGAAGACAGAAATTTGAGCCTCACCTATGTGGAAATGATTATCGAAGCTATGAGCACAGATGATATCACTGGGAAAAGAAGAGCATAAGAGAACAAAAGGAACTTACTTTTTAATCACTTTTTTATTAGACCCTGGGTTTGATGTTTCATATATAGCATCTCACTTATCTAGGGTAAAAGATCTTGGAGAATGTTCAAGGATGGATATGAAAGGGGAAAAAAGCCATTGAAGGAAACACAAGAGTGGGAGGAAAGGAATAAAGGAAAACAAAATCAACACATTGTCATATTATCTAAAGCAAAGGTAAAGAAGAGATTGCTCTACACTGTCAAATTCAGAGTAGGAGGCCAGGGGAAGGGAACATTCAAAATAAAACCTGAGAATGGGTTTTACGATTCATGACATAAAGTGTGGGAGACAAAAACAAAATTTTAAAGCCTTAGAACGAGTTTGTAAAATGTTCAAGGAAGCAGATGACAGACTAGTGTCTTTTCCTTTACAGTCCTTTAGCACTACCGAAAACAACACTTCGTTCTCTGTACTTTGTCCCTTGGATCTTCTTCTGTGTGGTCTTCGGTCTAATCTTCTTCTATTCTTGTGTCTGGTGAAAAAGATGGCTCTAGGTACACTGGACTTTTCATTAAACAAATATTCTAGAACTCCATTTATAAACCTGATATTAAAAATACACCAGTGAATTATTTTTCTTCCTAATGGTTTTGAGCATCTTCTCTGTGACCTGCTGTTGCTTAGTGTATACTATCTAATTTATTTCCATGATGACTTTATTGCATCAGTATTATTATTTTTATTTGCCAATGAAGAAGACAGAGACACAGATAGATTAAATTACTTTTTTGATGAAAAAAACCTCTCCAAATAGAAACAGGAAGCAATTTTGTATGCATGGGATTATGTGTCTTTTGCAGGTGTGACTTAGATGGGTAAGTAGTATGGTTCCAGACCCATGGTCTTGATTGCCATTTTATGCTTATTTTTGTTTGTTTTTAACAAACCCAGTGAATACTTTTCATGTATGCCCCACGTAGACAAGATATGATGGCCTTCTTTATATTGACAGTGAACATCTTCAAAAGTGAATAAAAATGGAAAAAGGTAAATGAAATCAATTTACAAAAGTAGTAATTTGGGGAAACAAAATAAAAACTATTTTAATTCAATATGAAAAAATTTTAAGTTCAAGACAATTACTAATTCTTGTATTATGAGCTTTTCGTTGGTGCATATAATTGTAGTAACTGAGGTGTTGTTCATTTTCACCTAAGAGCTCTTTCAAAGGTATCGTATTCAGGTTCTCTCTCCTTTTATGCATTTTTTCATGGGCTTTGTCATTTAACATTTTTCTTACATGGATATACTTCCTCCTGATGTATAAAGTATTTCTGAGGTTTTTCTTTCTGAATTTTATAATCTAGTAGGTTGTAGGTTTTTATACCTTTTCTTCATTGCTTCTATTGCCAAACTATTTTTAAAAACTGGCTAAATAAAAATGTTGTAATAAGGGTGGAGTGAATCTATTGTTTTTATAAAAATTTTTCCAAGTTGTTCTCTTCACTTTTGTTTTAATATTCAGCCACAAAAACTAAGTAAACAAAACCTCTCTAGGGAGTGATAGGAATGTAACACACACACACATGTGCAGACACAGACACACAATGTTCATCTCCTTATAAGAAACATTTAGAATATTAGACTGGTGAAGAAAGGTCTTAAAGACAAATACTGATTTTCTCATTTCTGTCTTGGAGAGTCAGGCAGAGATATCTCTTGGTTTATTTTTAGGATGCCCAAGTGTTCCATCCATTCAGTCACAGATTTAATCAGTCATCCAGATGTTTGAACAATTGTCCAGATGTTTTCGTCAACTTTATGTGAAATAACTGAATGGCCCAAACTGACTTGAGTTGTCATCTTAATACATGGCAGGGTTAGACTAAAGAGAGTATTAAATGGAGCTCAACCACATGGCCTCAACAGAAAAAAAGAAACTGGTACTCATACGCTCCCATTAAATCCTATGGCCATGCCTGTTCACTTTGGTAAAATTAAACTTAATAAAATTTAGAGAGGCTCTGTCCCCAGAATCTAAAGACCTTGCCTGAAGGGATGTTTCTGAGTATTTCTTCAGTTGTTTAGAATTTGAAAAAATAAATTCAAATTGATAGCTACATTTTATATCTGTCTCACTGTAGATCAGGTTGAAAGCTGGAAATATCACTTTTGTTTCCTTAAAATAAATTGTTTTAAAATGAAGTTATTAGGATTTCTTAATTACTGGATGTTGCATAATGGTGCATAGAATGATAGTATAAAGAAAGGGTGAACTTTAGAAATAAACACAGCTGGTTTTGAATCTCAGCTCTGCTATTATAAATAACTTGATGTCGAGTAAGTTACTTGATTTCCCTAATCTTCAATTTACTCATCTGTAAATTCCAGTGTTACTAGAAAGGTTAGCTATAATGAAATAAAATGGCTGGAACTTTATAACTCATAGCTATTATGATTTTCTTAATTTATCAAAATAGATACATCTAAGATTGAGTATGTCATATCTATATGGAATTTTAATCTTATATTAGTGCTCATGATCTTTGTAACCTCAACTTTAAATCTGCAACTGTTTGGGACTAGTAGTCATTCATTCACGCAACAAAAATTTTTTAAACACCAACTATATTCCTGATACTATCTCAGCAATGGGGATACAATGAGGAACAAATAGAAAATAGACATAATGTCTGTCCAGTTAGGATTTGAAATTAATTTGGAAGAAAAAACAAATGAGTTATAATCAGATTTTAAACACATGATTCTGAAGTGTACTCCTCTGAAAGAAGTACAAGTACTGCAAGAAAGTAGAACTGAATGTCCAGATTTGATTTAGATTGTCTAAGAAGCGTCTAAGTCCCATTTAACCTGATTCCTGAAGGGTGAGTGTGGTTAGTAGGTAAATCAAGGGGAAAATGGTAATTCTAGGCAGAGAAAGCTGATGTGTAAAAGTCCTGTGTCAGAAAACAGCTTTCGACACTGAGAAAGTGAAACAAGATTGGTAGGGTTGGAAAGTTGACACAGGGGTGGCATGATCAGAGGGGAAGCTGGGGTGAGGAAAGAGAAAGACAAGTTGAGAATAGCTTTTAAACTTAATCTCGAGAGGATCAGAATGAGCATATGCTTTATTTAGCCTCTTCTTTCACTTCTCCCACCAAATCTATCTAGAAGGTAGAAGAGAATATTTTATGGTAAGTTTTATGCTATGTATATTTTACCATCATAAAAAAATACTCATGTCTAGGTCTCCAAAAAAAAAAAAAAAAGAAGAAGAAAAGAAAAGAACATTTTACAGGCTGAATGCTCAAAAGTAAGAAAGAGAACTCTCAGAGGACTAGAAGATGTAAAGAAACCCTGACAACAGAAGATCAAATTGAAAAAAGAACAAAGAACGCAAAATGTACATGAGAAAGTTCTGTCCCAGAAGGTGAGAAGGTAGCAAGGCAGCTTCCCGGCCTCTGTAATGACAGCGGGGGCCAGAGAGCCCTGGACAAGCAACTCGGGTGAGCTGGAGTAGCACACAGAGCAATACATAAAGCAAACACGGACAGCCCCACAAAGTGAAACGGGCAAATCCATAATCACAGCAAGAGGCTGAACCTCTCCCAGAAAGCAACCAAGAAACCGCTCACTAATAAGGAGGGATTTGGAGGAGTTGTGTAATGCTCTTAACAAGCCTGATTGAATAGCTATACAAGGAAGTCTGTACCGTACACACAAAACTACGTATCATTTTCAAGCACACAGACTGCAGCCACAAAAATTTACCATGCACTAGACCGCAATGGGAATGTCAGCAAATTCCATAAAGGTGATATTATGGAGGCTAGATTTACTTACGCATCAACAATTACAAGACATGCCACTGCTCAAAAAAATCTCCGGGTGGGGAGGGTATGTCTCAAATGGTAGAGCACATACTCAACATGCATAAGGTCCTGGGTTCAATCCCCAGTACCTCCTCTAAAAATAAATAAATAAACCTAATTACCCCCCCCCACCACCAAAAATAAAAAATAAAAATAAAAATCCCCATGTACAAGGAAATTAAACACACACACAATTACAAATAATTATCAGGTTAAAGTGAAAATCAATATAGAACTTATAAACTATTTGGAGTTGAATAAACAAATGAAAAGAGCTGTGTAACAAAACTAGTGGGAAATGACTGAAGCAAGAATGAGAAGAAAAGGTACAAACTTAAATGTATGTATTGGAAAGAAGATTGCAAATTAATGATTTTTGCTCTTAAGACAATGATCTAAGACAACATAAAATAGAAGAAAGAGATTAATATAAATGAAAGCATAAACCAACTAACTAGGAAACAATACAAATTGAAAATGAATGAATAAAAACAAAAACCAGTACTCTGAAAAGAATAATAAGACACTTTAGCAAGTACGACCAAGCTAAAAAATACAAGTAATTGTCAGAAATGAAAAGTGAAACAAGGACAACACAGAGGAGACTGAAAAATTATAAGAAAATAATAAACTTCAGGGCAGTACATTTGTAAATCTAAATTAAATGGGTAATAAATTTCCAAAACATAAATTTCAAATGCATGTACTTTTCTGAAGTCTAGTGTAGTTCACAAAAGGCTTAAAATTAATCATTAAAATATATTCTCCAGGAGAATTTATAAAAAAGGAGAGAAAAAGAATCTAGCTAAAATGTTCCAGGTGAGTAAAAGTATTAGAACAAAAGGAATGTTTCCTCTAGGGTGTGCTTAGATGTTTAGGACTGTAGTGTTCTGTGCCAGGCATGTCTTCAGAGAGAGATGGCAGGGGCTACAAACTCTGCCAGGGAAGAGGCAAGGAAAGCAGTAGTTGTTCATATAGAGAAGTGGTGCTTAAAACAGAAAAAAATAGTCATTTAATATTATTATTAATATTTGTCATCACTGAAACCTCCAAGCCCTAAACAGTCATTCTGCTGTATTGTGTTCAGGCCCAAATCTCAGAATCTAGGCTATGAGGGTGTTTAATTTGAAGCACTTGGAAGCTCTATCAGACCTGCAAGGGTTCCAAGAAAACAAGAATGGTCTCTAATAGTTCTCTTCCACCCCAGTGAGTGTTCAGAATTCAAAAATAATTCTAATAATAATAATAATATGCAAATTTTGATGCTATGTATACTTTCTTAAAATATTTGTTTTCCTGGCCTAGGCCACTCTCACAACTGATATTAATGTTTTAGAAAAGTACATACAGTCTCAAAAATTGTATAAATTATCATTTAGAATTAAGAGTTGGAAAAGGGCAAGAGACTGTCTGATCACTTTCCCCAACTCTTAAATAAATGCTTCCTTCTGATGATGTGAGTTTTATCTATTTGTTGTTTAACGTTTTTAAGAGACAAATACGTTTTTGTTTCCACCATCAGGGCTGAGAATATACATCTAGAGGTGGATACGTCACTGGTGACTGTAAGAATCCTTCCTGTATGACTGGGTTAAGGTTACTTAGTGTGTTGGTGGCCCAGGTAATGCCATTGTGGGACCTGCTTTGTCCCCCTTTCAATTTGGACTTTTAGATATTGTACCCTTTTTTACAAAAGATTAAAAATATAAGACATAAATATACTAGAAGTAAATATGATGAAAACTCATGTGCAAAAGGTGCACAATTTGGGGTAGATTAGTCTGACTGAGCTGCTGTAACAAAGAACCACAGACTGGGTGGCATTAACAACCGAAATTTCTTTTCTCACAGTTCTGGAGGCTGGAAGTCTGAGATCAAAGTGTCAGCAGGGTTGGTTTCCTTCTGAGACCTCTTCCTTGGCTTGTAGGAAGCCATTGTATCCTGTGTTTTCACATGGTCTTCTCTCTGTACCATCTGTGTCCACACTTCCTCCTCTTAGAAAGTCACCAGTCATATCAGAATAGAGCCCAACCAGTTGACCTCATCTGAACTCAGTTACCTCTTTAAAGACCCTGCCTTTAAATACAATCACATTCTGAGGTACTGGGGGTTAGGGCTTCCATATGAATATTTGAGGGGCCACTACAAGGCAGCCCATAACAGAGGATTTTTGTAGACTATAAAAATAAATGGTGGAAACATGAAAAATATGACATAAAGACAGCTCTGATAAGACCACTGTGTGAGGCAATGAAAGAAACATGATTTAAAATGCATTTAAAATGCTCGCAAACTTGGCTAAATACTAGTTAAGCAGTTGAAATTAATTTCTACCCCTTCCCAACCAGAACCACACAGTGCTTTGTTGTTTCCCATAGCTTGTTGTATTAACTGAGATAATTGTGTGAAAAGCTTCTAGAAATTGCCTTGCATACCATAAGGACTTAGCAAGTGTTAGCTGTCTTCGTTGTCCTCATTGTTAGTTTGCAATTCTAACACTCATCACAGTCTGCCTTTAATGCAGGGGCAACTCATGTGTCTGTTTCCCCAACGGTCATGAGTTCCTAAAAGGCAGAAGCTCACTTCCGTTTCTCTGTGTCAGGATACTATGTAGCCACACAGTGCTTGAGACCTAGAATGTGCTAAACCAAAGTTAAGCTTCACAGGAAAAATCAAAACAAAAACAAGGATTTGCCATTTCTAACTTTTTTTTTTCCCTTAAAATCCTGGGCTATGCAAATAATACTCTAATACATGCTGAATGAAATACAGATAAAATTTGTTTAAATTTGTCTTTTTTTGTGAAAAAAGAAAAAGAAAAACCATTTACTGAGGTATTTTTTAGGCTCATGAGAAAAACACTCGGGAGCTAATTTTAAACCACTAAAGAATTTCAATTTGGTAGTGTTTTTAAAATGCTTTGAAGATGCAGTGTGATGCGTGTGCATTTTTTTGAACCTGGAAAAAGTGAAAGGATACTGAAGATATAAAACCAGATGAAGTGTGAAAAACATAAAGAAAAAACTGAAAACTAAGTCAGCAAAAAAATAGTTTTTCAGAAATGATTGCTCTGTTGTCACCTGGAATGGCCAAACCTCCAACTTTAATAAGAGAAAAACCTTAATTTTTAAAATATTCAACTTGTAAATGTATTTTTATTTTGAAGAATGTAGCTAGAGAGGTATGAATAGTTTTATCATTCTACCTTCTCCTAGAAAATAAAAATGAGGTGTCTCTGTAAATGTGGGCAGAACAGAAAAATCCTGCTTGGCCTGAACACTTCATACTTTTGGGCGTGAGAGTGGAATTTGGGTGGACTGCAGGCACTGTGTGTAGCTTCCTTCTGTGTCGTATATTGTTTCCATTGGTGGTGATGTATTTTGCTTTCCTACCTTATAGAACTCTATTGCAAAACACCTTCCATTACTGGTGCCATTTAATAGTCATTTGTGTACTGCTGTTCCATCACTTAATGGTCGTATTGCAAGTTTCTGAAGTAATTCAAAAGCGTAAGCCTGGCATGGTTGAAGGACTCTGAATTAGGACCTGTCTGGCCTTAAAGTTCTGCTCAGCTATGCATTAGATGTAAGCAATAGGCCAGTCACTTAATTTCTCTAATCCTCTACTTTCTTATTTGAAAGGTGAGGAAAACACTATCTATCCTTGCCATCTAATGTAGTTGTAATGGAAATCATCTAAGAAAATGTGTATTAAAATGCTTCTTAAATGAATTGGGCTTACCTCATTATTGTTTGTTTAACAGAACTTATAATTGACTTTTGTACAATCACCAGCTCTCACACTTCAGATCATATCAATGACAAGAGACACCCGTTTTCTACATATATTACTCAGAGACAAGCAGCTTCTGTGACAGAAGTTGGTATATGAAAAGACATAACCAAAATTTAGAGTTGGGAAAACACTCAAGGATATTTAGTTAGGTTTCTATATGAATTTGTAAATGAGAAGACTGAAGCCCAGGAATGGTTAATAATTTTCTTAAGATCAGCATGCACTGATAATTTAATTTAGTGCTTACTATGGCCCATACATGATGCGAATGGAAATAATTGCTGAGTTAGATTTGCCTGGATGCTATTGGAAATAATTGCTGTATTAGACAGTGACTTGTCTCAATCTTTTAGATCAGGGATCAGCAAATTACAGCTCATGGGCCAAACCTGGGCCACCATCTGTTTTTATAAATAAAGTTTTACTGGAACACAGCCACACCTATTTATTTACATATTGTCTATAGCTGCTTTCATACTATAGTAGCAGACTTGAGTAGTTCTAAAAGAGAACTAAAATATTTACTGCCTAAAGTATTTTCCATCTGGCCCTGTACAGAAAATGTGTCAACCTCCTTTTTAGGATGTCGAGATTATTTTTTATAAAAGTTCTTTTAGACTATCATAAAGAAAGTGATACACAATTGTTGGGAGAAAGTTCAAATATTTCAGAAATATATGAAGTGAAATATGAAAGAGAAAATTTTTCATTCATCTTAGACTCTTTCTGTCACCATTTGGAGCCTCGCACAATTGCCTGGCACAAAGTGGTCATCAATAAATGTTTGTCAAAGGAAGGAAGAAAGGAAGAAGGTTAGGAGGGAGAAGCAGGAAGAGGAAGGCTGAATGACAGGCAGAAAGGTTAAATTGGTGAAATTCAAGGTCTTAAAAGTTGTGAATGGGGCAAAAAAACTGATTCTTTTCAGAACTTCACCTTGTTCTAAAATTTGATATCCATTTTCTCACACTCTGTGATTATTCTGAATAAGAGAATAGATTTTATCTTCAAATGCCACTTTTTTCTTTCATTCTAATATTGGAGACACGGTATATAAAAAGAGAATTTTGTGAAATGTGTTTCTGGGCTACTTACACAAGAAAATATGTTCCATAAAGGCTAACTTCCTTGACCAAAGTGAAAGAATTTTTCTCCTTATAAAGTAAGACAATATGAACCTCATGGTTTGCACATAGAATGAGCCTTCTGGGACAAGGAACAAAAACTCATAGTAAACAATAGATTTTCCCATAATAAATAAGAGAAAGCAATGGATACCTCTGGAATACTACTCTCCATCCTTGTCTCCTGGAGGATTACAGACCAGTTGCCTTGACAGGGAAGTGACTACACTGTCTTACTGAAAGATTGTTCTCAGGTCCCTAAACATGAATTATAGAATCACGTGCTTCTATTATATTACTTTTAAAGCAGGCTATTGTAAGACAGTGAGTGCTAGCCTATGAATTCTCAAGAGAAGTGTGTCATGAGAAAGTAATCACAGAAGTTTACCTATTTCCTTATTATATTCCTGTTTCTCCCCCTCCCTTTTGCCTGATGAGGTAATGCAGTACAGAACCTTGGGCTTATTGTTTTAAGCAGAGTTCATCTAGTTCACACTGGGTTCCTGGGTGGTAAAACGCTCAAAGACCTCCCATGGGTAGAAAACCTTTGCACCAAAATCTTCCTACACAAGAGTGTAGGCCGGTGGAATAAATATTTTTCCCTCACTTTAGTTTTGTGTCTACCATGTAACAATGTGACACAGAGTGAAGCTGGTGCAAGCCTCCGTGTGTGATACTAACTTGGAACTGCTTTTCGGCTGTCATCATTGACCATGTCACCACTTTGTCACCTGCCTCCTCAATTTTGTCAGCTGTATCTGGGTGTCTGAGATCACTTTCATCCCTGTGGAATGTGTCGGCAGTGTCTGCCTAAGGGCGAGTCCACTCAGACCCCCACACAAGGCTATCGCTGCTGGTGGAGTTGTTTTTACTTGCATTCCCTGAATTTGTGGAATTCATAGAAAACCCGCCAACTGGGGGGATGAGGAAGATTCCAAGACTGTCAAAGGAGGAAGCACTCCCTCTAGCTGGTGGATGTTGGGATTGTTTTTATAAAATGACATTTGTAGTGACCCCTTTACTCACAGCTTTTTATCTCATCCAATATAGTGGCTGAGCTTTCCTCATCCTGGTTTTTCTTTCATTCAAAAAAGAAAAAAAAAAAATTTATCAAACCCCAGAACTCAGTCTCCCAGCATGTTTACACTTCATGGAATGACTGAGTATGCGTGAAAAGAAAATGGCAGAATCCAGGAGGAGAGTGAGAAATGGCCCGACTTCTAAACTCTCCTGAGGATATTTGTTTTTTTCACGCCTTCATTCCCTTCCTCCTCAGTTTCCCCTTCCCCACAAACAACTTCACTCTTTGTATGCAAAAGTTCACCATATGGTGCTCAAGGTTAATTTTAATACTTAAATGTTTCAGCTGCTAGTTCTTCAGTCACCTCCACGGTTCCCTCTGCACTTTGGGTGACTGTACAGATGGCACAGGGTAAACAACAGGATTTGATTTCATTTACACTCTCAACCACAGAGTTTTGCCTTTGCTTTAAAGTAGTAGCTCTCAAAATGGAAACTTTTAAAATATTTTCTTTATTTGGTTAAAATCACTGGGTCATATCCCAAACCACTATTGAAGAAAGAAATATGGAGAGGAGGTGTGGGGAAAGAAAGGACTCAGAGCTCTGAAGGGGGACCAGTAAAGGGAATAAAAACCATCGTTTTAATATCGTACACATTTCCCTTTTCTATTTAAAAGAAAATCTCCATAAGCAGGCGAGCCTGTAACATCATTCTCCCAGGCTTCTCTGTTACTGTTTAACTACATTAAAACCTGTCTGCAAGCCCCCCACTGGGAGAGGGAAGGCATTCCCTTTGCTGGCAGGTGGTCTTTTTGCAAGCACTTCCCAATTGAAAACATATGTTCCTGGGTGTGAGGAGGCTTCTGGCAAGTCAGGATGGGGGTGCAGCTCGTGCTGGGAATGATTGAATTATATAGGCAGATTCAAGATAAGCATGCTTGGTCCTCCCTTCCTTCCAAAAGAAAGGTGGAGGCTTTTGGTATCACATAGAAGCTCTCTATCCTACTGACCTTCACCTCCAGGTTGAAGGTCTTCCTTAACTGTCCTACAACACAGTTCAGCATTTACATCCTCTTTCTTAGTAGTGTTAACCTAAAACCCGCCTCTTTCTCCTCCCTTTTCCAGGCCTTTGCCATCTAGGCCAGTTAAGCTATCAATAACATGAAATTGATCTTCTTGGGGATGGGATCCTTTCCTCAGACCTCAGATTTCTTTACAAAAGAAGATCCTTTTCCTATTCAAAGATGGGAAATGTCTTTTGGCAAAGATCTTTTTAAAATGAGAAATTTGATGCAGGAAAAGCAGTATGTGAATGACCATTTGAAAAGAAGTCAATGAGAAAAGTTCAAGAAAATAATTACAATGAAATATATCTTCAAAATTCATCATTTACTAAACTTCAGACATCTGTTATGTGCCTTTCCTTGTCAGAACACATTTTGATAAAGGCCTAATGTGGCTAATACCCTGACAATTTTCTGTTGCATTGCCTGGAATGAAGAAAGAGTGAGTTTGCCTCCTAAAAATTAGAATTTAAATGAATTTTGTGAAGTATAAACCCATAAAGACATTTTCCTCAATATCCCAAACTCTAAAAATAATTGAGGATGGCACAGAGGCACTGAAACAACTGCATAATATGGGGAAATGTTCTTGACTCTAACTCAAAAGCATTTTGCAAATGGTCCTTTATCTCCCAGTGAAAAGATGAGGTCAGACTCATGCTGTTTTAAGCAATTGGTTATTTAGTTAAGATCTGCTGCATCAACTTCCAAGTGCTCCCCCAAAATGCCAGTGCTCTAAAATGACCTTTCTATTGCTTGAAAGCTCAAAGTTTTCTTTACTGGCTCAGAAAAATGGTATCACATGTTTCCCCCCAGTAACTGATTTTTGAACATTTACTCTAGAGAGTGAACTTAACCATATTAAAGGGATAAGTCACGTTGCTTAGTGTAAAAAGTGTCTAAAATGAGGCAACTCCTCTCATTTTCTTTCCAGCAGAAATAGCCTATGCTGTGCTTGTAAACCACTGGTTTATAAGTGAACTAGTTTACAATATATGCAGTGTTATACATACCTGTTAACACTCCTAAGAGTTGCTTGAGTAACCTGGAAAAAAGGGATCAAGAAAATACTGGATTGTCCTTCAGTTATTACAGACTAGTTAGAAACTGGAAAACAAGCTAGTTCTGATTTTGAAAAAAACATAATGATATTTTGTTTTTATATAGTGCTTTTCAGACATGACTTCATTATTTATCAGAACATTCTTCTGAGCGTAGGTAGCAAGGGTTTTCTTCAGTTTATAAAGGCATAAACTCGGGTATAAAAAAATGAATTGATTTCTGCTGGGCAGAGAAAATCTATGCTGAAGGGAAGAAGACCAACTTTCTGCAAAGGACTCCAGAGTCTGCTGTTTCTCTAGTAAATAGGAATCATATCATCATGAACCTTTGTAACAACTTCTTAGAGTCTTTGCTACGACACCAGTACTAACCTAACCATCTTCGTGGTATTGATTTAAAACGGTTCGGGGGCTTTGCTTGTTTATTGCATGATGCTAACACACTGCACTCACATAGAATATAGCCACTGGTTGAACAGCATTGCTTACACAGTAATAAAAGAAAGATGACAATCAGTAGTCACATTCAAATCCTAGTTCGAGGGTGCACAAAAGGTACAGCTAAGAGTTGTCATTACTTGCTCCCAGCAAGTACTATTTAAGGCTAGAAAATCACATAATTAGAGGAATTTTCCAAGCTCCTGATTTCAAGAAAATTCTAAATATAATTATAATACCCTCATAAAAATATATATCTTTCAAATTGCTTTGCTTATGTAGTTTTCTGGTCTAAATGAAGTAGAAGAGCAACCCAATCAATTCACATTTGTAAGTTCACTTTGTAGCATGGAGAATATGGAGGTTGATGAGATGGAGGATGGTGATCAGATCAGTCAGGTTTTGGTGAGAATCCAGGTAAAAAATAGCAGTGGCATTAATTAGAGTAGTCTTAGTGGTGATAAAAAGTAGGTGAACATACAAATACTTGCTGGATAAAATTGATATTTGGTTTGTTTCTAGGGCTGAAAGAAAGGAGTTAGAAGTGCCTTCCAGGTTTGTTTTTTGTTTTTTTTTTTTTTTTTTTTTTCCCAGTAACATGGATGCTGACACCATTCAGTCAGATTAAGATTAGCAGAGGGTCACAAATTTAGCCTGGGGAAATGAAGTCCCAGCTTTTGACATGATGAGTTTGAGATGCCTGGGAGATACCCTAGGTAAAAACATGGGCAGTTGAATGCATGGCTCCTGAGCTCAGCCTCAGTGTACATCCTCTATAACGTCTTCCATAGTCACTTTAACGAGAAGCCATGTCTAGATTCTGGATGCCTCTTCATGTGTCTAAGAATTGAAAGGGTTATCTTGATTTATCTCTCAGTGTCTTGATGTGTAGTTTAACAAAAATATTACCTAATTTTTTCAGTTGCTTGTAGTCTAAAAGCTCAAAGTTATGAAGAAAATGTAAAAGCAATGATCAGGAGGGTAACAGTGGAGTGGTAGAGTATATGCTTAGCAGGCATGAGGTCCTGCGTTCAATCCCCAGTACCTCTACTTAAAAAGAAAAAAATTAAAAGCAGTGATCTTTTCTGAATTTGTAGGATATTTTCCTTAATTGTACTTCAAGCAGATATTATGTTTATTTACATAGACCCAATATTGTTGGAATTCAGCATTTTCTTGGTATTATGATATAAGACTTCTGTTTCTATAAACAGCAGGTGTTTGGGAAGATGATTGTTACACTTTTAAGTCCAGAGCTCTAAAGAATGTTCTAGGTTCTCAGATATAAATTTATAATCTGCCATTCATTCATTCAGCAGGCAGTAGTCTAGGTACTTGGAGATTTAGCAAATGGATAAACTTCTTTTTCCTTGGAGGGATTACAATCAATGGAGAAGATGTACAATAAAGAAAAGATAGTAAAACAGAATATATTGAATGGATATGAGTTATTTGGAGAAAAATTAAAACTAAGATGAAAAGGAAACATTTGAAGAAGTGTGTTTTCACTTTTCAATGAGGTAGTCAGGGGAGACCTCAATAGGAAGGTAGAATTTGAGAACAGATCTAACAGAGATAAGAGTGGACACGTGTTCCTGCAGGAGAGGGTCCAGAAAGTGCAAAATCTCCATTCGTCATGGCCAACACAGCAAGGAGGCCGAAGTGATTAGAATGGAGTAAGAAAGAGGGAAAGTTGTAGTAGATGAAGCTGGAAAAGGAAGGAGATGAGGGTTTCAGGTCGTTTGCGCCTTTTAAGCCATGATGGGAAAAAATTTATGGAGACTTTTAAGGCATGAGTGACATGCGCTGATGTGTTTTTAAAGGAATAGTCTGGTTGTTGTTAAAAGTGGGCAGTCAAGTATCAAAATGGAAGCAGGGAAAATTAGAATAATCCAGGAAAAATGTAATGAGGGGTGTTATGTGACAGTTAATTCCAGCAGGCCTGTTTGGCTGAAGTAAGAGACGTATCTGGATCAGACTAACCTCTAGTCAAGGCGTGAAATATACTGAATGATGGCGTTGCCTTGTAGCCATTTTCAGGATGGTTTCAGGGATTTTTTTTTTTTCACCAGTTTTCAGCATTGTTTATTTTGATTATTGATAACAGTGAGATCACTGATCTGTACCTGATCTCAGTGAGATCCCCAGAGGAGTCTGACACTGGGCCTGGTTACCTGTCAAAAACTATGCCTGCGTGACCAGCAAGGTATAAAACGTCCCAGTCAAAAATCCATTTTGGGCTCCCTGACTCCAGGATGTTCTATGCAGCATACACGCATCTGTGGTCCCTGATCTTTGAGAGAAAACAGCAGAACCCTGCAGGGAGGACGATTGGAGCCTGTGCTCATTCTCTCCAGGACCCTTGCTTGGCAACAGCCTTTGGCCAGAATGCATCCTTACCTTAACTGTTGCTTTATTGTATGCTTTTTCATTAATAAGACTTAGATTTCTGTGCATTTTCATTTCAATTCCTGAGACTCTTCTTTAGCAAATGAACCCTAACTGCCACCATTAGTGCAGGAGCTCAGACTAGGCAGGTAGCAGTAGAAGTGGTGAGTCAGTCACTTGTATCCTGGGTAACATTTAAAGGTAGAATTGATGTGATTTGCTAACAGGTTAGATGTGGGGCATGAGAGGGAGAGCAGGGTCAAGGATGACTCCCCAAATTATCAACCTGGGCAACTGGTAGGATAGAGTTAGCAATGGCCATTGAGATGAAGCCAAATTAGTATTCATTTAATAGAAAAAGGAAGGAAAGTTATTGAAAATATTGCGTATAGACAACTCTTCTGGGGAGATCAGATATAAAAGGAAGCAGAGAAAAGAGGGCTTTGTTGAAAGAACAAATTTGCAATATTTAAGAGAACTGGTGATGTGGGCATAAAAGGAAAATTATTTTGTTTTTAAATGCTTTGAAAATTCCTTTGGGGAAATGATTTCCTTTCTCCATACTAGCCGTTTAAACTTTATCTAACAACAACAAAATGGGAGTTAAAAAAAAAAATCAGTGGAGCTCTTAATTCTATTATAGGACTTAGAAACTATACCATTCTATCGCTAAGATATTTTCATGCCAAAATGATATTTCATTTAACAATTAAAATAAAAGCATAATAAAGTCATAAGTTAAGTTTAAACCTAGGGAAAATATAGAATATTGACTCAATTTGCTATCTGGAATTATATTATTTGCTATCTAGAATATTATTATATTTAAGCCAAATATTTTTCCTTATGATTTTGGACCCAATATCTGTCCTAGAACTATGCAGATTTTAAATGAGCTTAAGAAAAGATCATTATTTTTAAGCTAAAAAGAATTAAACCTGACACTAATTTGCTATTGGCCTTTAGCATTTATTCTGTTCTGTATTTTTGCATTTCATCTGGAAGTCTTTTGCAGAAAATCTGGGATGACTTTTACTTAGTTACAAAGTGAGAAACTTTGGAAAGTTTCTAACCTATGTAGTGGGTGCTGAATAAATATTTGTTAAGTAGATGAATCCATACATGAATGAATATTTGAGTGAATGAAGAGTCACCTGAAGGGTTTATGAATGAATATATGAATTTATAGGAGCATGTATAATACAACAAACATGCCATGTAAACAGAGAGGAAATCATGAGTTTCCTTGTGATATCCTTTGTTAATGGGAACAACACTGAGACAGACTTATAGAGTCAGGACAGTGGAAGAGAGCTTCAGTGTTGACCATTCTAGAGCAAACTGCGGGGTGGAATACAAGGGCAGGGTGAGGGCCAAGGCTCCCGGCTAACTTAGGTGATTTTATTGAAACACAATGACTGTGTATTTAGGTGGCATCCTATGCCCTGACAATGGAGATTGAAGTTACAGTTGGAACAAAAAGAAGCTGCTGAAGAGAGAATGTATCACTCTTGAGGCAGAACTATCTCCTCAGAGAAAAGGTGGAAGTTATTTCTTTCCTTCTCTGAGTCATGCACTCATGACCTCCCTCCCTCCCCCGACCCCCACCTCCCAAGGCACCTGTGAATTGAGAGATTTACATGAGCTCTCACAAAGGATGTGACTGTTCTCACAGGTGTTTTCAGACAAGCAGTTTCTCCACCCACTCATCTCCCAAGGTGGTTCCTTAACCAGGTAGCAAATTGACACGTGGGATTAGGACAAATGCTGAAAAGTCATTTTTAGAGAGGCTAACTTCAGGATGACTTGGGAAAGAAAAAGAAAACAATTCCAAATTTCTGTATCTTTATATGCATGCATAGATAGATGATAGATAGATAGACAAACATGTATCAACGTCTCTACTATAAGAAAGGTTTCCAACACCAGTTCTTTTTTACTTTTAGGCTATTTAAAAAAATTTCTTTCTACTTCCTTTTTCCCCACTTAGTAAATATGTGCCAATCCCCACAGAATTTTGTTTGGGAGAAAAACAGATAAAGTGTATGTATTAGCGCAATTTGGAAGAAATTAGTCAAAGAAACCAGCTCTTCTAAGGCCAAACAGCCACACTGTGCATCAAGCAACACAAACAAATGAGGATTTCCATTCAAATGGCAGTTGCAAAATATTCTTTGATATTTCAGACTCTCTATTGATGGTAGGGCTTGTCTCTTCAGTCAAATAGAATATTCCAGTCTTTCTAATGAAAAGAACATTAAATTTAAAAAGAAGGCAGTTGTTGTTTATCTTTAAACAATAGACACCAGACACCAGGGGAGTAATGAAATAAATGCAAAGAGGAAAGATGTGGACCAGAATTTCCCAAGTTTTTCCCACAGATCTCTAGTCCAACCAGATGCTCTGAGAAAAGTGTATTCCATGACAGAACACATTTCTGCAGCATTCCACACTCCATCGTCTCTAGAGGACGTACCATGCTCATTCAGATAGTAAAGACCCCCAAATCTTGAAATAAAGAATTCTATTTAGCTTTCTTTAACCCAGTGTTTCTAAAATGTATGAGTCCACTAAGGTTTCTTAAATAAAAAACACATCAAAATCCTGCAGAGCTAGTGATATGGATACGCTTGGTGCATGCCTGTAAGAGATAATGCAAACATACTCAAGTGTACTCAGAGCCAGGCCCCAGGGAAATGGAATCACTTAGAGGTAATCAAAGCTCTTGTAGAAAAACATAACCTTTTGATGCTCAGAGTATGGAAAAAAGAAATTATATAAGCGGGGAACCATGCATCACATCTCTTAGGGAGAATTGGGATTAGAAAAAATTTAAAAAGAAACCAAGAGACTGGGAACAAAAGCCTAATAATTAAATCCACTAGACTGTACTTTTAATTAATCCTTCTGGTAGTTCTGGACGAAATTTTTCTAGGATGAAGAATATTAAGAAAGAGCACAGTATTTTTCACTAAACCAGTGACGTCTAAACTCTGAGATCCATTTGCCTTTGGAAAACCCCACTTCCCAGGGGTTCTAATGGGTCTTGGAGGAGGAGAGTAGAGGTTTTCAAATGCTCATAAAAAGGCTCACAAAGCTTCTTGGACATCAAATTCCTCTTACAAAACAATAATTTGTCGAATTAAGTGCCAATGAAACAGATGGATTACATTTCCCTCACAATGTGCACAAATTAAAAAATTAAAGAGAAAAAGTACTTGGTAAGACCAGTTTTGTATTTTGCTGGGCCTAAAGCATTTAGAAAAATGGTTTGAGATGTTTGGCTAAGGCCCAGTGCCACCAGGCCTGCCTGGTTCTAGACACCAGCCTCGTTGACTGAAATATTCTATTAAGCAAACAGATGGGCAGTAGTTTGTTACTGGCTTCTCCACGAAAGTGAACGATGAAATGCAATATTCCTGAAAGGATAAAGTACTTTTGGGCTTTATACTTTACAAAGGTAGGTTGAGACCCATCTCAAGATTTCAGAAATAATATAAGCTGATGGAATTAACTTCTTTAAAAGGTTAATTGTATCAGTATAAGATAAATGAGAAAGGGAGAAAGAAGTACTCAAAGAAAACCAACTAGAAATATTCGGAGTATAAATTTTGTGAATAGCTTGAATTTCTGCCACTATGAATATAATAATTGGGATGCATTTTAGAATAACATGTAATTTCATGAAACGTACTTATATGTACGCTTTTTAAATTAGTAGACTTTAATTTTTAGAGCAGTTTTAAGGTTCACAGCAAAACTGGGTGGAAAGTACAGAGAGTTTCCATACACCCTCTGTTCCCCACCACACACATACACGCCAGTATCAACATCCTGCACCAGAGTGGTACACTTGTTACAATCAATGAACCTACGCTACGATATCATTATCACCCAAAGTCCAGAGTTTCCATTAGGGTTTACTCTGTGTGTGCTTTTAGCAAGGAGATATCTTGAAATTATGGATTATTTATTTGTCAAATAACCAACAGTGTTGCTTAAAATATATTATCATGCATATTTGAGGATTAAGGATCCTGGACATAAGGCTCTTACTTGTTTTAAAAGAAAAAAATTATGATCACATGTCAGTTTATTTGATTTCAAGAAGAAAAAAATTATAGGAGAATGTAGGTTTAATGTACTTAATTCTGATGTTTATCATAAGAAGCAGACAAGCCTCATAAATTACCAAATGTCATTTCTAATTTATAATGTAGAAATAATACTTCTTGCTTGGTGTGACCCATTGTTTCTTAAGACAGCCACATTTGGAAAGACATATAACAGAAAATCAGCTTTATGATACTGCTTTTAATAGAAAATTATTGTAATAGCAAAACAGAACCCATATTCATTTCCAATAGACCTATTTTAAGTACTTCCTTTTCAATATCATGTTGAAGCCTTGAGTGCACCAATTATGTGTTTTCTTTTTTACAGGAAAGATATATTCTGATTCCAAACATTGAATTTTTCATTTCTTGATCTAAGCTGCATCCCTTGATCTATTCACTGAACAAATTAAAATTTCCAAGGGAGCAGTTAGAAACACCAAGATCAATTTAGAATCTCGGTGTCTTCTTGCCTAAGGCCTGATGTATACATTTCTGGCATTAACACTGGTCCAGATATTTTCCTGAAGAGGGTGACTCATGCATGTCCTTGCCTCAAACCCAAAGAATCATTACTGCATTCAGCAATGCCCAGAACCCCAGGGTGCACGTGACTTTTAATGAATTAATTGAGCTAGGAATTCACTCATATAGAGCATCTTATCCGGAGTCCAAGCTTTCTGTATATGATAGCACTTTGGATTTTATTATTTTAATTCTCTGTTACTTTTGCATTTCACAGTACGAATAACTACAAATATTTTAGTTTATTATTCACATCAAAAAATATAAGTTGAAAAAAAGAACAAAATGAAATTCAGCTGCAATCTCCAACTACACAATAAAAACTGTCCTTTTGTTTTCCTATTTTTCTTTTCCCTTTCTTTTCTTTATTCATGCCTTCCTAAAATTCACTTTCCCTTATCCTTGAAGCAACCTTCATCTTCCAACTTTGCCTCAGATAGTCACATTCCTTTTACTTTGGTCTGGGGTTAGAGCACTTGGTCGGACTTGGCCAATCAAGCACCTTAATGTCTCCCCACACCCATCCATCCACAGTGCTAAGTTGGGGTTTGTGATCAAAACTTGTTCAAACTGGATTTTCAGTTGCACAAACCATACATTCTTTTCTGCCTCAATTGAGTTGGTTTTCTTCTCATTTGAAACAAACAAAAACAGTTCTAGTATATATAGCCTTTCAGACATTTTATTGATGCTACTTGTACATATATTTTTACTTAAGGGAGTTATTTCTATGATTTAAGTTTTACAACAGCTGAGTGAGAGAACTTTAGTTTGGTGATTTTAATTCTGTAATAAAATTCAAAGTCTAAGAATAAACTTTAAGTGGCACTGCAATAAGAACTCAAGAATAACTTAATAGCATTCCTAGAGTAATTGATTTTTCTAGAGTACCTGCCATTTAGGGGTGCTTTCAATAGATTTGTTGCTTTGCTGTACAACATTGCAATGCAGAGAAGATTTTTTTTAATCTGTTTTTTCTGTCTTCTTAATTGCCTCTCATATTTGACCAGCATTTATTTACAACACAACTCGCCAATCTTAGACTCAATTGCTCATTAAAGTTATCTTGGCTTAATTAGTAGGACAAATGCATATGGATTGCAAAAAACATATATCCTGTTTCAGAAGGATTTGGTCTATAAATTCACAATTTGTCCTTGATTCTGTGTGAGAACCATAGCTTCCTACTTTCTGCTTCAACTAGAGAGGTGAGTGGAGAATTTCTAATCAAGCCATTGTAGGTGTGAAATTCCATATTTATTCAGAGAGTAGCTTTCTAGAGATTAAGGTTTAAATAAACATGAACTTGAAGACTTTCCAAGCTCTGCCCTTACCCCTCTCCTTTCACCCACCTCCCCCATGCTGGAGTGACAGGATTAGTGACAGAGCCTGGGAAAAGGAGTGAGATATCATTTTCTGGCTTTTTAAAAAAAGTTTTTCATGTCGTTGTACTGCACATTTATTGTTTGACAACTTTTAATCTTTAACAGTGAAAAAGCCTGGTCTTGTTCACTTTGGAAATAAGAAGGACTCAATGAAGAGAACCCACATAGACTTGGTGAAATGAACCTTAGCAAAACTAGAGTCTGCTATAATAAGAATTTTGTCTTGACTGAAATGTTTTCAAAGATCATCATTTAAAAAATTTACTTTAATATAGAAACAACATTAGATTACAATGTGAGACAATATATGAGTAAATGTTTGCTAATTGAGTGGAAAGAGGTGAAGAAAATTTGTGACAAAATACATTCTAATTTTGCATTAGTTTTAATATAACATCCTCTAAAAAGAAAAACTGCCTTCATCACTTAGCATTTACAAATAATATTTATAATATAATGCTTAAGCTTGTTTTTGGCAGACTCTGGCTACATAGGAGGCTGGTGGGCTGGATTTAACATTCTAGAAGATAGAATGAAATTGCCCCAGATCCTTTAGTGATTGGAAATAAGTACTCACTGAAGGGAAGGGGACTACCTCAAAAGCATGGTCAGTCTCTGTTATAAGACTACCTAGAATTTGCAACTTGTGTGGAATGGAAGTCTAAAAATTATTCAGTGACTTATTTTGCATCTACATAATGGGAAGTTGTCCAATATGAGATAAAAACAACAAAATTTCAACCCAAAATACTAAGAGGCATTCCTATTTATCATTGAAGAGTTACTCAGTTTTCTTTCTTTCTTTGCCTCAATGCTGTTGTTTGACATACAATGAATATGTATACATGGGTTAATTCTTCTTAATATTACCAGTTGTATAGGGTGATAGACTGAAATCTGAGAGAATACAAGACTAATATCTTTACCATGTGCTGGTCATCTGAGGGTAAGGTTTTAAATCCACATTAAGTGAGGTAATATGTTTGGTTAATTTTTTAATCTATACACTACTTCTGTATACACTAATTCTATATATTCATCATATATCAATTTCAAACTGCCTGATTCAAATAGCATAGCCAGAAATTATTAATCTCAACAATTTAATCAGCCGTTTATTTATTTAAGTGCTTTTTTTCCTTTTAAGCATATGACCCCCAATTTTGTTCTTTTCTACTTAATGCCAGATGGTTGGATATACGTGAATCTATTGGCTATTTTAAGTAAATTACTATTGTAATCAAATAATTGCTATAAACAAGAAAAGCTCCTATTGACAAAGATATAAACAGCAGCATCTTTGTACAGAAAGGAAGTGGGAATACAAATAACAGCTTTTTCACTAGATGATGTAAACAAACACCAATACCAGGAAAGGATCCCCTTGTGTTATAAGCATATTTCAAAGGTTAAAATGAGTTAAATATAATTAAATGATAGAAAAGTCTGAAACCCCTGTTTTCAAAAAAGTTTGGAGTTTCTTCCTTAAAAAGAGATGGAGTAATCTGTGCACACTTTCTGTGAGATGTTTTGCGATTTTATAATACTATAAATATCTTTCTAGTCAACACACACACACATGCACACACAAACACAACCAACATGTTTTAAATTGATACCTACATATCCTAGTATTAGTAAGGTGTAATCAATTTGGCCAATTCCATATTTTAGAGAATTTATGTTTCTCCAGTTTATTATGTTTCCAGTTTGTTAAATTATAAATCATACTGTGATTAACACATGTAGAATGAAATACTTTCCTAGATCCGTGATGATCTTAGGACGAATTACTTAAAAGTAGAGTTTTGGGTATAAGCTTGTTTTAAACATAAGTTGAAAAATAAATAAATAAATATATGTTGGCTAAACAAGATTATTATATTGCCTTATACTGTAACCAACAAACATTATTAAACTTTTTAATATACATGTATAAATTTTTCTTAGCTTATCATTTTATTTTTAATTTTTAAATGTTAGTTTATAATTTACAAAATTCTAGTTCTATCTGGGGAGAGATGGAGGTTGAGAATCATATCTTTCCATCTTTCTTTTATGATTTATGTCTTTGATATTATGCTTAGAAAGGTCTTTCTTACTGCAATTTGTATATTCACCTAAATTTTACTTTGGTACTAACATAGTGTTATTTCTGACAAATAAATCACATTCAAGAACATGGCATATATGTTCCTATCTATTAAATATTTTCTTTTGGCCTCTTATAAGGGTTTGCATTTAGGTCCTACAACTTTCTCAGTAAATCTGTTACATGGTCATTTATATTTTTGATTGCTATTAGGAATAGAATCTTTTTTTTTTTTATCATAGTTACTAAAACAGTTTCTTCTGGTACTTAAGAAATCCACAGATATTTTTGCATATTTCTCTTTTTCTTCTATTGACCATTACAAAATATTTTCATTGGTTATAACAGTTTCTTAGTTGCTTCTCTTGGGATTCTCTTGGATTTTATTATTGAAAAGTTATCCTTTGCATTAGACACACAGATTTAACCAAATGTATAAAATACCTACTGGGTGTTTGGCACCATCTTATTGCAACCAGAAAGTGACTAAAATATACTGAACACAGTTATTGTCCACAGCTGAGGAAGATTAACCATCACCCAGCAGGAAACAATTAAATGGCATTTTCAAAGTAGCATATTAATAGGCACACATCCACGTAGTATGTGTAGTAATGGAATTCAGAAGTACTGAGAGAGATGAGGCAGACAGTTCTCGGCAAGCACAAGTCAGATGTTAATTACAGAATATTTATAAAAGGTCATGCTTTGGGCCATAGTCATAGACTAACATGAGAGCAGTAGGGTCAGAGGGATTCTGAGAAGGTGGCAGCAGAATAGTTTTAAGTCTCTCTGAATCCCTGTAGAAAAATAGACATAAACTAAATACAAAAATGAAAACCTATGAAAACATTAACAATGAAGCAAGTTTACAAGATATCCCTCTGAATCACAACATACAAGCTGCAGGGAACACGTTTATTACAGCTGAAAGATTTGGATTGTATCATCATCTTTATGAAAAAAGCAGAAGTAGACAAAAGAACATTGGATGGACCTGAGTCCAAGAGACTCTCCAAATAGCCAACAGTACTCATTTCAAAGGATAGTGGGCCAATCTGAGAATAGCAACTTAAATTAGTAACTGAATATAAAGACCCTATAAATTTTCCCGTTGCTGCTGTTAACAAATGATCACAAACTTAGTAGCTTAAATAGCACAAATATATCATTATACTCCTGTAGGTTGGAATTCTTCTGGGCTCAGGTGGTTTCTCTGCTCCAGGTCCCACAAAGCCTAAATCAAGTGTTATTGGTTATTTTCTAGAATAACAAATATCAATCACATTTTAGTAAAATAAGGGACTGTAAAGAAAACTAAAAAATGACGACATATAGGCTAAAATAACATCATTATAAGGAAAAATAGACTTTTATCAGACTTTTTGACAGCAATGCTTTATGCCATAAGGAAATGGAACAACATATTTAAGGAAATGAAGGGAAGAAAATGTACCTTTATATAAATATTTACTTGGAGAACTAAAATTAAATGGAAGCTAAAAGAGAGTGTTTGTAATAGCTAGATTCTCTGACAATGTAAATATAACACAACTATTTTTTTAAAGTAGGAGATGACTGGGAAGAACATATTGAAAACAATTACCAATTCTCAGTAATCACATGGAGTATTATTATTCTGAGGATGTTGTGTGTGTAACGTGAGAAACAACGGTTTAATTATTGTAGTATATCCTGTTTCTATCAATCCCTGTGTCCTTGAGAGTGAGAACACTTGGTGTAGAAGAATGAAGAAATGGGTATACTTCAGAAGAGGTTAAGTAAAAACTCAGTAGTACTAAATATGAATTGAAAGTGTCAGTATGAGATATTTTACATGCATGTGTTTAAATACATGTATAAATACAGGTATATAAGTTTTCCTCTCCTGTCCACTGGGAAGGCCTAGGGAAAAAAAAAATCACAAGCTCTTGGCACACAGCTTGTGGTTTTGAAATATCATTTCCCACTTAAAGAAACCAGGGTTTCAAAGAGAAATGGATAATTACAGGTTTGAAGGAGGAAATGTAGAGGACGAATCTGGAACTATCAAAGACCTCTAAGATCATGCCAAAAAGATTTAGGAAATAATTGGTCAAGGTTCGTGACTCACTTAGCTTCAAAAAGGATAATACTTACAATTCATTATCCAGAAAACTGATGCAGAAAAGGGAAACAATCAAGCCTTATTTGTATAAACTATACCACTGGGTGAACAAATACGTAAATATATATGTAAGGGGGAACATAGCTTTATAAAAGTATTCTAACTAATACGTTAAAATAAAATGATGGAATTTGAATAAATACCATTTTACAGTATCTTGTGAATTAATGGATCTAGGCATTCAGCATCAATGGCTGGATGACATCCAGAGAGACAACCAGACACTGATGAATAAATCCAACACTAACCGTAGTCTTTCTAAAAAGATAAACATCTGATTAGCATCTGGATCCAGCTGCCAGTATGCAGGAAACACAGAGGACAGGGAAACTATACTGACGCCACCTCGAGTGTCCATCCAATCAATGAAGTTCAGACTATGGAAAACTTCCAGTATGAATTATATGAATTCTTTAACAGGAAGAAAGAGAAAGGAATAGAGGAGGGAACTAGCAGATTAATAGAGGCTTAAGAGATATACTGCTTTAAAAAATAGGATGAAATGCAATTATAGGGTCTAGAGATGAACACATCGGTGATAAAACTATAAAGAAAGCCAAACAAGTGTTCATCATAAAAATTAGAGTAGTGGTTACTTTTTGGGGACCACAAGAGGTTATGATTGGAATAGGCACATAGAGGAGTTGCTGGGGTGTCTGGTAAAGTTCTGTTTCTTGATCTGGCCTGTATTTAAAGGGTGCTTACTTTATAATGATACGTTAAATTGTACATTGATTTTGTGAGGTTTTATTTATTTGTGCTTCATTTTAAAATAAAAAAAAAATTAAGAGAGGATGGTGGGCATTGAAGCTATTTGCTTTCTATCTGACTGCCCATGTACATACCTTATATAGATGTCTCACATTTTATGGTACTTTATAATTTAAAAATCACTTTGCATATACTTATGTGAATTTTATAGTAACATTTAGAGAGAAATTATAATTACCGTCTTTTAAATATGAGGAAATCACAATTAAGAGCCCAGATCACAGAACAAGTGAGTGTCAGGTTGACTCCTGAATCCTAGCAGTTCATTTACACACCCATATCGCCACATATCTGCACCACACCCATGTATTCTCACACACACACTCACAAATCAGTATAGAAAGGCAGATAAAAGATTCAGCAACCACACCCACCCCAGAGGTTGCACTGATAGTAAAGGAAATAACATTTGCCTTTTTCCTACCTTATAAGACATTACAAGTTATCTTACATAAGTGAGAGTTGTTGATTCTAAAGGATGTTTTCATGGCATCTTTCGCAACACAAATTATGTACGTTTTCATTGCTGCTCTAGCCCTTGTTGCTCAGTTTTTACAGATCAGCCCCATTTTAAATAGTCTAAAAAGCCCTAAGAGAGCTATGATTTATTTAGCCTCCATCCTTAGCTCTTCTTTATACACAGAGGAAACTGTGGCTTAAAAAAAAACAAAAAACAAACAAACAAGAACGTTTAAGAAACTTGTCCTCATAGCAAAAGATTGCAGAAATAGTTTAACCTGGCACTCGGCAGTGGCCACTGCATAGACCAGACTCAGCTCGCTCACTCTTCGCTCCGCTTCCTTTGCAATCATGTCTGACAAACCCGATATGGCTGAGATTGAGAAATTTCGATAAATCGAAATTGAAGAAGACAGAAACGCAAGAGAAAAATCCACTGCCTTCCAAAGAAACGATTGAACAGTAGAAGCAAGCAGGCAGGTCGTAATGAGGCGTGCGTCGCCAGTACACACTGTACATTCCACAAGCATTGCCTTCTTATTTTACTTCTTTTAGCTGTTTAACTTTGTAAGATGCAAAGAAGTTGGATCAAGTTGAACTGACTGTGCTGCCCCTTTTCACACCAATAATGGTGAACTACTGACAACAAAGGCCACGCCTGCCTCGCCCATCTGCCTGTCTGGCAGGCAGGGAAAGAAAAGAACTTGCATGTTGGTGAAGGAGGAAGCTGGGTGGGTCAACAATGAAATCTAGAGTGAAATGCAAGGTGGTCCAAGATGTCCTGCAGGCTGTAAAATGCAGTTTAATCAGAGTGCCATTTTTTTGTTGTTGTTCAAATGATTTTAATTATTGGAATGCACAATTTTTAAATATGCAAATAAAAAGTTTTAAAACCTGAAAAAAAAGAAGTTTAACCTGAGATTGTGTGATGACAGATCTACTCCCACCCTGCTAACTCCCCTGATGCCCTTAATACTTGGTAAATAATAGAAAAGGTTATGCCGTGAATGCAAAGAGTAGAGAAATACCATTGCCACCTCTTCATTTTTTTTTTTTTATTATTATTAAATTTTACTATGAAAAGTTTCTCTTTTTTTCCATCTCTCAATGATAGAGGATATCAGCATTGCGGCAGAGTGTTGCATGAAGGTGATGGCCATCAAAAATAAAATTCTAGGAAGAAAGAAGCATCTGAAGAAGTCTTGTGAATTATTTTCCAGGAACTCTAAAGCTGGGTCTTATATGAACCTTGAAAACAATTTGTAGTTATGAGCTGTGAGAAGATACACAAAACTCTCAGGATTCATGCAATAAATAGTCCTTGACTAGCTGGTTTCAGCAAGCTCACCTTATGTAACATATCTGCAAGATCATTGCTAAATCAAGTAGGGAAGAAAATCTTCACTTATAATCCTCAGCCACAACACGAAGCATGATAAGGAGCAGGGCCATTGCAATAGCTGTTTTATAATTCATTCCAAGCAAGCAGACACAAGATTCAAGCAAAGATTTACTGTACTATATATAATGTCCTACCATTGGAAACTCTTTCTCAGTAATAGTCAATGAGTTACAGTGTAATGGACAACCATCTCTTTAAGATGCCACTTGTTATATTAAGGATTTTTTGCCCTTCTAAACAACTATTTCTGCTACCATCCCTTTGAAGAAAATATTATATTGAAACAAAACATGACTTTGCTGGTTAACAACTTCAGTGAAGGAGCATCTTATGTTTAACAATATTGATTAAGCCCTTAAAATTCTATGTTTAAGCAAATTAAAGCAACAATAGTAGAAGTTTTCCAAGATCACGTTGGTATTATTGTTGGAGAGGCAAATCTTAGCTATTCTCTCACCAAAACTGTATTTACATGAGGCAAGTGTTTTTCAATCACACTGTATTATTTGGCCCCAAATCTCTTTTCTGCACCTCATTGAAACTTGTCTTGGCAAACAAGGAGGTAAAACAAGGAGGCCAAATGGTACATCAGGATGCCCTTGGAAATATGAAATACCAGGAGTTACAAAGGACAGTGCCCAGAATATTTGATACTGCATTTTCCCCCAGAAAATCCAGAAGATAACCCTATTTTTCATTATTGTCTGAATTTTTAAACTCCAAATTAAGTCCTCTTAGTTGAAAAAGTAATGATAATCTAAATTTTAAAAAAATTAGATGATAGTATTAAAGTAGGCCTATGTATATATAATCATATATAGAATCACAAGTAATTATAAAAGAAAATTAACCTTTTTTTTCTGATAAAAAATTCCTAATGTGCAAATTTTATTTAAGTTCCACATATATTAAAAATTATGTTTTCTTAGTAATATTAATTCATGACTGATACATAAAGTCTTCGATAGAATTAAAATTATTGTAAGGCCACTGAGTCACTAAAAGGAAAAGTCAAGATGGTTATAAGTTAATTTAACAATACCAAATTTGTTTTGAAATAAATAAAGATACTGTATCACATAATCTCCTTGTTCCCTTTGATTATTGGCCTGTAATTTTATCCAGGAATTTTACTGAAAATTATTTGACATCCAAATTTAGATTTGAGTATGCCAACAAAAAGCATATGGTATTATTCAGTATACTTAGAAACTTTAAAAAAAAAAACGATGACTTTGGAAATTCTCATGATGAATTCAAAAAAGAAAATGTCCTTTTTCTCTTTTCTGTTTTGATATTCTATTAAAATGTAAGTGCATATATATGTAATACCTTACTTGTGGTAGTTAATAAAGGAAACAGAAAACCTACAACCATTAAAGAAAGTAACAAAATCACACTTACTAGTATTATCTACAACACTCAATGTTTTGAGGAAGCCAAGGTGAAGACATTGGGCAATGTGAATTCAGCCTTTTTGGAAAATCAAAAATTAAAGACAGAAAATGATCTGGAAATGCAGAGACACAGTCATGCCACAGAGACTTCTCAGGATGCCAGGCAAGACAGACAAAGCCCATGTCATCTAAGCACATGGAAAAAAATCCATTCAAACTCAGCCACCCACACTGAATACAGCAACCGACTGAATTATCAGAAATGGCATTCCTTAACCTGGTCACTAGGAAAATTATATCTTGCTATATTGATAGCAGGAAATTATAGTTCTAGAACTTGTGATAGTTTGAACCACCCATTTGTGAAATGAATACTTATTTACATTTCTCATTTTTACTGAAGTCTAAGAACGTCACCATGGGAAAAAACAAAAACCAAAAAAGGTTATGTTTATTAGTAAGGCTGCTTTTGCAAAGAGAAACTTCCTAGCTTTTGTTAAAATGATTGCATATTTTTTTCCATCTCAAGCTATATACTTTAACTGTGACTTAGAAAGACAATGTTGGAAACTACTAGGCACCTCAGTGAATTTTGTATAATCTCCAAACCTTTACTCAAAATAGAATTGTATGTAAGAAGAAGTTTTTGAAGTTATATCTCCTTGGCAATCAAGAGAACTCACTGATTTCGAAAAGTAAAAACTCAATCTGTCAAGATAAATTAGCACCTCATTATAGCTAGAAATAGTCTCTTGCGATTTCCACTGTCATTACAAAATAATTTACAAAATATTTGAAAATAGTATAGTAATACAAAATCGGAAAACAGTATGACAAAGCTTAATATTGCTTCTTTCCTTGCTTTCCTTTTTAAAAGTAAATAGAAGTTAAAATATGATGCATAGGGTCCACAAAGAAATTCTAGGTTTCCTTGGACTTGAAGAAGTGTGGGAGGATTTCCACAATTGTGATCACTCCAGCTCTCTCCTCCTAACGTCTTATTGTGCATCCCTTTTCACTTAGTGGAAGATGACACTCTGTCTGTATTACCCACCCCAGATACTAAGGCACGTAAATTTATAAATTTAAAGTATAACATTTTGCAAAAGTAGAAAAAATAAATTTAGTATAACTCACATAGTAAGTGATAAACTGGGGGATCAATTCAATCAGAACTATTTTAAAGATGGCCTAATTTAAGTAATAAATAGGAATAGCAGTAATAAAAACAGCCTAAATTTTGGACTATGCTTCAATTTTACATAGTATCTTAATGAACAAAGAACTCTCATTAGATACTATTTTAAATAGTTTGAAGTAAGGCATAAGAGTATTTAATTCAATTGATATCTGTTCTCTCATGAAAAGCAAAACAAAACCAAAAACCAAAAAGTAGTAAGAAGTAAGATAAATAATTCAAAGGTAATCATGAAATATTCTTGGAACTCTATTAATTATTTTCTAAATTTTTTGTGAATAATTAATATACCACTAACATTATAGGGATTTAGTTTCTAAATTTCATGACCAATAGATAAGTGCTGAAAATAGCCTCCAGTTTTCTGTTCTCATAATCTGTTTCATTAACAAAATTTTAAAAAATGATTATTATCTATTTACATAAAAATAAGATAACAGATGGTGGGATTTCAATTTTTATAAATATATACATACTAGAAGTTTGGATTAGAAAAAGTATAGAAGAATGCATGAAGGCTAAGCCAATAAAGAGTTAAGAGTATTTGAATTTAATCTTAAAAGATGGCAATTACTACACTTCCCAAAAGCGTAGTGATGTCACAGTCAGAAATGGAGTTGTCCGTAGAGCACAAGTCTGAGCTAATCTCAGTATTGAATCTACTGTTCTTTGGTCTTTACCTTTTTAATTGTATCTACTGAGATTCAAAACATTTGTATTTCATGAAATAAACCTGGATTTATCAATTTTTAAAATTTTCAAACACAGAAATTGCTGTCTTAAACTCTAGGCAGTATATGCAGAGAGACCTCATCCAGTGGCAGATGTATCAGCAAAAACTGAAGTTCAGCAATTAGCCTTCATACGAAAACTTCTTTTCAGGGTGGGTATTACCCAGGAACATGTGTGATTTAACATATCCTAACCATTTCTAGAGGTGTTCTCTTATAATTCATATAAATGAAAGTCTGTAAATGGGCTACCTCTTACTTCCTTTAATTCTAACAGCATAAAACTTTATATGCTAGATAGATGAACTGAGTTTAGCACTAACCCCAAATTCAGTTATCTTAGAAGATGTCTAGATATTTTTCTTCTGTATATTTACATAACTCGGGTATAAATTGACAATGAGAGGACTCTCCAAATCTTTTCACATAAATAGAGATTTGGAGAAAACTACTAAACCAGCTGATATGAAAAAAAAGGATATTATTTTGGGTTCACTGACATTTTCTTACATAACTTACTGAGATTATGGTAATTAAGCTAAATGTCAAGTATGCCATATTGACTCTTTTCAGAGTCCAAGGTAAATGGGAATATTCAGATTTTGACATTTTCATATTCATACTCATATTTTGGAATGGTTTGACTAAACGGAGAGATTCAGCACTATAGAAAATTCACCTGATCTTACAGACTGTGCAAAAGCAATGTACTAATGACTAGCTAATGTTTGCTTCACTTAAACAAATTTTTAAAAGATTCTTCTTAGACTAGCAATGTTGATAAAATAGCAAAACTAAAGTTAAAAGGAAGAAAATCTTTACTCTGTGGTCCCCCCCAAAAAGGTAGTAGAAATTTGAAATTTTGTCCACCCTCTCTGGATTCTACTATTTTGAGTGCCAAGAAGGATAAGTCCAGCTTTAAGGCTGTACATGGTGTTTAAGTTATACACTCTCAATAAATAATCGGAAATCCTTTCAGAAGAGACCATTGATGATTTTATATTGGATATTGTTTTGGGTATTGTTTCTTTCTGGAGTCTCTAGAGGAGATTCAATTTCCCTGACATTTCCCTTCTAGCAGCTGCCTGCATTTCCTGCATCACGGCCCCCTTTCTTTATCTTCGAAGCCAGCAATGGGGGGTCCAGTGCTTCTCACATCGCTTCTCTCTAATCTGTCTTCCATTATTGTGTTTCTTGGACCCCACTGGGAAAGGGTCTCAGTTTTTAAGGACTCACGTAATTAGATGGGACTCAGAGAGACAATCCAGGATAATCTCCCCATCTGGAGATCCTACTCACGTCAGCAAATTCACTTTTGCTATGTGAGGTAGTACATTCACAGGTTCTAGGGATTAGGGTGTGGACATCTTTGGGAGGTTTTTATTCTGCCTATCACACTTTTTATATAAAAATTCTAGAAAAAACAAAATTATAGAGATAGAAACTACATCAGTAGTCTCCTGGGACTGGGAGTGAGAACAGGTTTCACTGAAAACAGACATGAGAGATCTTCTTAGAGTGAGGGAAGTTATCTAAAACTGGATAATGATGATACTTGTACAATTCTAAATTTTACTAAAAATCAGCAGACTGCATATTTTCAATGGGTGAATTTTATGGTTATGTAAATTTAGTTAAATAAAGCTGTTAAGTATTTTAAAAAGTAATAGAAAAAAAGAAAGGGAAATAGTTTATTGAAATAGTTACTATGATTAAAATAAGCACTGATTAATATGGAAGTCTTATTTGGGATTTTGACCCCTGATGAATGTGTGTTTTCTTCTAATCACTTGAATGGGTATTTTGGCTTCTGTCAAGAACACATTGCATTTATATTTAATGTCTCAGATGCTAATCTTAAATATAATCTTATCATTATATCACCTGATAGGAATGAAAAATATTATTATGCACAGTATGAGACTTCTAAACTGAAAGAAAGGGCAAAACAAATGTCTTTCTTTGAATACCTACATTGGATGAATTATGAACATGTGGACAGAAATGCCATGGTTAGGTCTTTGCTTCATCCCAACACACACACAAAACTATGATTCATTATTATTAAGAATCATAACAAAGACTGTTTGTCAATTAATTTTTTCTTCATAAATAAATGGTAAATCATTTCTTTACAGTATCTGGCAAGTAGTAACCCAGAACTTTGAAAATGTTATATCTTCCCTAAATATATAAATTATTATTGATAGTCTTAGTAATTCAAAAGACTAAGTAGTTGATATACAATTACTCCAGAAGTACTCAGGAGGGTTATTTCACCCCAGTGAGGAATAAAGAGACATACTCTGCCCATTTGTTAATGATGACTCATTAATTTATTCTGATTAGCCTTAAGGTTCTAAGTGAGTCAGCTGGCTGAATCGTGTGAGTGGTGGGTGGAACGGTAGGAAGTCTGAGGCTGACATATTTAACAGTAGATGTTAATGCCTCACTGTGGCTATTCCCATGATCACATCCATTCTGTTTTTACTTGGTGACTCAAGGTCTCCTAGAGCTGGAGGTGTAATGTTTATATATTGTTTTGAGATACAGAGTATATCCAAAGAGAAGGTATTACTGTACCACAGAAGAATCCGCCTAAAGCTTGCCAAACAATGTGGTCAAGAGTGAGGGAGGGCCCTAAATGGTTATGCCAGCAGCATCTCTCCTTGAAATATGAGAACGTAAGAATCAACACGTAACCTCCTAAATATTTCCTTCAATAAATTAAGAAAAGCTTGATCGTTTAGCTAATTTCTTTTCTTTTCTTATTTCTTTACTCCAATTTTTCCTACCCCATTTTTACTATGATGGATTTTTCAAAATCCCTTAACATTACTGGGCATGTATTGGCTTTTTATTTGGAAAGCTCTGATAGCTTTTCCTGTGTATCAATTGTGTTGACAAAATTATCACAAGCTAGCTGTATGTTTCCCTGAGAAATTCAGTTTTAGAGACACATATCAATGTTTACATCTCACTGGTTTTTCAAGTAGATTTAGAAGCAGAATTTTTTTTTCATTCTGTCTATAACCATAAAAGAGTAAAGATATATTCATTTTGAATCAAGATGGAGTAATGCTTGAATTATGAATAAAGGTACAGATCCTTCATTTTACTAGAATTTGTTGGTCTAATTCATTAATAGATTTTTGAATTTTGAAGTTCTTACCAAAGCAATTGTTATCACTTAAAAAAAAATAGGTACTGAGTTTAATAATAGGTTAGAGCATTTTCTGTTACCAAAATGACTTTGGAGTTAAGTAGAATCATTACCAAAATGACTTTGGAGTTCCACATAGGTAGAATTAGACAAAATATATGTTCTGTAACTAATTTCAGGGTGCTATTAAAATATACTGTGGCAACATCAAGATTTTACTTTTGACCTGTTTCTTGGAGAGTTTTTCTACCCACAATCCAGCGTTTGAAATAATTCCACAGGGAAGCTCTGTTCTTCAGAAGAGACAAGCCTAAGTAGAGGAGGATGTTTTTTCTTGCAAAGTGGCTGAGATCAAGAGAGACTGAGAGGGTTCTTGTTTTCTTTCTCATTGTCTTCATTTGTCAGGGATTATGTCTCCTCACTAAGTACACCTGCTGGGTTCCAGGGTTACATTTTGCTGGTTATTATCGGAAATATTTACTTAAAAATTCTCAGGTATTATTTATATATAAAATTGCATCAAAGCCAGAATAAGAAGATGTTGCCAAAAGAACTCTGATGGGAGTCTGGAAACCTGGGTTCCCATTTGATTTCCACTGAAATAAACTTTGTGATTCAGAAAAGATACTCACATCCTTAGCATAAATTAACAGACCTGACTAGATAAACCCAGTGTAACTAAGCTCTGAAACCCTATTCCAGAACTAAAGGATTAATAATGAATCAAAAAGCAAATGAACTGAAAAGTCACCCTTGATTTTGGAAACTGGATTTCAAATTACAGGGCTTTTCTTGAAATCACAGGTATACTGGACAGTATAAAATAAGGAAGGAGCAAGGAGAAGCATGTGGAAATTTCTGAAGGGTAAAACCTGACAGAAATATGCATAATTCTTGCATTTCCCACATCTAAGCTTTTGGTCAATCAGAAAGACTATGATCAAAAAGGGCATGTAGCTTAGATGCTTAGCATTCATTTAATTAAAAAGAGAAACAGAAAAAAATGAATTGTAACAATGGGGCAAAAACTTTAACTTTCTCCTTGCACCGTCAGCCCCAGTGAAGCCCATCAAACTTTTTTTTATTATTATTATTATTATTATTATTATTATTATTATTATTAACTAGTAGTAAACAGTTGTAACTATTTCTGTTTAAGCAGATGTCACTTTGGAGGATTTCATGGGACAATCTCAGTAGACAAAAACCTAAGGGACCTTGCTAATATTTTATCCTGGTCAGTCTTAATGTTCTCTTAACCTCCTTTCAATGGCCTTAATTCAAAAGCCAAACATCTAAATGGCAGAACTATGAAGAATTCTGTTGAAAGGTCATTGGATAACCTAGAAGAGTCATTGTAGGCCAGTGGCTTTGAGAAGAGTATTTGCTCCTGTTAGGGGCTGTCTTGGGAGTCATTGCCAGATCCTGTGCCTGGCACAGTGTTTGGTGCCTGGGAAAGACCTAGTAAATGTTCTCCTGATGAACAGATATCCTAAAACAGGCTTTATTTGGGTCACCTCTATCCCTGCTTTCTGGGCAAGGGGTCATTCATGTAAGTGACAAACGGGTTTGGGGAATAGTTTATTTAATCTCTTGCTGTAACTCTCTCTCCAACCTCTCAACCAGCTCTGATGCAAATGTTGCTCTCTTCACCTTCCCTGACCATATATTCCTGGATTCTCTGAGTCACCAATATTACTCAGGAGATAAAGCATCTAAAATAATAAGTCCTCTGACCAGAATGTCTCTTATCTGACCCACAACTTGAGCTAAGTAATCAAGCCTCAAAGCCCATGGAATTTTAAAATTCGAGGTTGCTGGTACTGTATATTTTGTGATTTATTTTTCCTTTCTGGCACTTAACAAAATTCTGTGTACTGGTACGAATAAATATTCCATCTACATTTTTTGAATAAATGGCTTTGTAGTATATAATGTAAGCTGTTTGAGGAAAAATTTTATGAAATTTGGTTGGGTGCCACAAAACCTAAATGTTTTGGAGTTCATTCAAACTTTTACCTCATGCCATATCAGATAAAGTTTTATGGGTTTATCTACAGAAGGAAGAGCTTCTTGTCAAACACAAAAATAGGGAGCAGAGATAAAGAGGTGGAGTTTCCTCACTGAAATCAGACGTCAACATGCTCTGTCCATTAGGAACTGTCTCGTTCAGTAAAGTCGAGAATGCCAGGGTACTGGAGCAAACAGAGTTTTCCTGAAGATCAAAGCAAAACAACCTGCTTTAACAGACTTTGTGTTCTGTCTTTTCATTTCCTGTCGGTGGTGAGCTCCTGAATTATACTACATACCAAAGTCTCTGATTAGAGCTAATTGGTTTCCTTCCTGACACTGAAAATGTCAAAAAGTAAGCTGCCTCTGGATGGCCCTAACCTCTGAAGCTTATTTGTGATGATTCCAGTTAGTTCTAAGTTGGTGAGAATTAGAATATATTTTGTTTTACAGATTCTTTGAAGTTTCTTGATGGAGCTGATTTTTAAATATTCTCAGTCATTTGTTTTACATTACAAAACAGATGGAATTCCTCACTCCTGATTCTATTTTACCAATTTTTAATGAATTATAATTACCAGTTACAATTGACAAGAAAATTGTATCTGATCCTGTCACATTTTTATGGAAGACTTTATTTTGTAAGTCTATGCTCTCCTAACTAAATTGCAAAATTTATATTGGGCATAAAATGTGTTTTTTTTTTATGTTGAAAAAGTTTAAAAAGGAGAATGTATAAGGACATACATATACTCTATTTTTTATTTTCAGATAGAGTGATCAGACACGTATATATATAATTTTTACCCTGTTCAACACTAAAGATAAAATTCCTAGGCTTGATAGGGAGTTGGGAAGAAATTTTCAACAGTGGATAAGATCTACAATCATTTAGGATTAATTAAGTCACATTTTCAGCAGATGTTCTAAACAAATATAATGCTTGTAATTAATATTGTTATTAGCATGCAAGACAGTGCCTGATAAGAGGAGGCAAACATTAAATAGAGTTTGAATCAGGAACTATAAGCTCAATATCACAGAACTTTAGATAGGAAAGTTACCTAAAAATCCTTCCAGCCCAAGTGTTGAGTTTTACAAGTAAGAAAATCCAGTTTCAGAGGAATCAACTATTCCAGGTTAAACCATCAGTTAATGGCTTAGTTGAGGCAACAGTCCATATTTTCTACATCTAATTCATTACCTTTACTCTCTGTTTTTTCTAGATATACAGGCTGAAAAACGAAAGGGACTGCATGTATTGAACTATCCATATAATTATTCATTTAAATAGTACCAAGTTAAACCTTGATATGCAAAGTTATACCTGAATATATTTTGAATAGTGCTGAGCATTTTGTAGATCATGGTCAATTATTTATTGCTTACTCAATACTTATATCTGTTGTACAAGCTAAATTATGGCAATAAAGAAAATAGAAAAAGAGAGAAAGAACATCCTCAATTTCCACTATTAAAACACACAATTTGGAGTTTTTACTTCTAGTACTTATTCGTGCTTACATATTTTCTGAAGTTGTAATGATGAGGTAATATGATCTTTGTTCTGTTTTACTTAATTAACATTATATCATGATATTTTCATGTTATTACATAATGTTCATAATTATTACTTTAGCAACTACATAATATTTCATTGACTTGCTTTGCTATTTATTCAGCTATTTCCCTCTTGTTAAACAATTAGGTCATCTCCAGTGTTACTATAAATAACCCTGCAGTGAATTTCTTCATTTACATTGCTTTTGTAGGTTGTTTTTTAAAGTTATTTTTCTGTGGGTAAATTATAAGGTATTGGATTTTAACTGGATATGAATATTTAGATATCAGCAGGGCTCATAGCACATTTTCCTAAATAGTTTTCCAAAGAGGTTATATCTCATAACCAAAGAACAAAGTCATCTAGCTGTTGTGATTAAATAGTACAGCCTCACATTTACCCAATGAAATCATGGAAATAACAGAGAAGCCACAGTTAGGACTGACCTTGTGTACAGAAGGGTGTCCAGAAATCTGCAAGGATAACTTGTATGACAGTCCCTAAAAATGATACCCAGTAGTTTTCTTGAAATTTCCAACAATGTAATTTCTCAGTTAGTGCCTTCTTAAGGAGCTAGGTTTTTATTAAAGTCAAAACAAGAAAGTCAAAACCCAAGAAAGACAAAGAATTAGCTAACACATGTGCAGAGCCTAGTTTACATGATTAAACTCCCTTTCCCAATTATGTTCACTTAGAGAAAATAGGTTTAATGCTTCAGATGAGCCTAAGAAGGAAGAAGTTGAGCACATGAGACTCTTTTGCCTACTGAGTGAAAGAAAATAGAAAACTAAACTTGAATCTCTCATACATCATAAACATATGTTCTCTATACACACACACTCACACACACCCCTACCCTGACACACACACACACTTTCACACACACAGGTCACTAAAAAGACCATGCTTTTTAAATTTCATAAGTTCTTTAGGACTCAGGCCTAAGACCCACAGGGCTGTGGTGATTTTCTTGCTCATTATTGGTCAGTATGTCTCTTCCTGGTATATGTAGTTTTGAAGAACTGCTATCTGTAGCCACTTTCTTAGATGCTTCTTTGCTCAAGATCTCATTTAATCCTCACAACAATTTTTTTTTTATTTTTCCTTTTTAAAATTTTATTTTTTATTGAAGTGTAGTTGATTTACAATATTAGTTTCAGGTGGACAGCAAAGTGATTCAGTTATACATATACATACAATATTTATATTTTATTTTCTGATTCTTTCCCATTTTATGTTATTACAAAATATTGAATATAGTTCCCTGTGCTATACAGTAGGTCCTTGTTGTTTATCTATTTTATATATACTAATGTGTATCTACAACAGTTTTATATGTACTATTTGTTTTTCTCTATTACGTATGTGGAAGTCAAGGCCCAGAATCTTTAAGTAATTTGCATAAAAGCACAAGTTCTGAGTTCTGAGGTGCCAGAGCCATGATTCACCCTTCTCTGATTGACGCTACACTGTGAAGGACCTCTCAGTGCTGCACAGTGAAAGCAAGGGAGGAACTTCTACCTTAATATGTTAATATTTCTCGGATAACTTAATTCTCTTGAGATTTTTCTATTCATAAAACTTGAAAACTCTCTTAGTTACTCCTTTTTCTCAGGATGTTGATTATACTGGACATTTACTCTGGTATTAAATGTGTATCCAGAAAAATACAAATGGGAACCACAACAGTGGCCCAAAATGAACTCGGTAATATTTTGTGAAATGTTATAATACTTTGCACTCAATCTTCATGACTAAAGTCACAACAAATATTCTAAGTCAGCAGTTGTGTTGCCAGTGGAATCTCAACAATATTAAATCAGACTTGAACAACCACGCTGATTTATCTCTTTAGATTCGGGTCCCATAAAAACTAAGGATGGAGCCTCATGACTGAAGTGTCTCTAAATATAATTCCTAAAAAGCAATTAAACTGGATTAAATATTTGGATCTGAGAAATTTTGGAGAATAAAAAGAATGTAATAAGAATCTACCTGTGTCATAGCAGAGCTACCTCGGATTTAATGATTCTCCTCAAGTAATTAAGCTAATCTCTCACCAAGTCATTTAAAATTACAAGAATTTAGTATATTCTATTAGTCAGAATGCTCTTGGTATAGAGTTGAAAAAAAATCATTCCTTTCACTGATTTAAAGAATTCATCCAAAGAAGGGTTAGATGAATTCTAAGTTTTTTAAGTATGAAAAAGAATCCTGCCATAAATTTAAACTCAAGAGGAAAACAGCTTAAATGAATGATTAATATATTATATAGTGAATATTTAGGATAAAAAAAGTCTCACACTTGGAAACTCTCCCAAAACACTACTTTGTGTCCGTTACAGGCAGAAAGATACTGGCTATGAATATATCTTGAACTTTTAACTGTGAAGAAAGAAGTGTTAGTACATATTCAGCCTGCCTTTACATAGGCAGTTAAACTCTCTGTACCTATATAGTTAGAAACACAATTCCATAACAAATTAAGTCCTGTTGATAGGAAAAAACATGATTCCATGTAGATATACACAGCCCTCAAAATTTGCTTGTAAATGGTTTGGCTCTTAAACATAATTTCTCGCAGAAAAATATTTCAAATTGTAGGCTGTCTCCACCTGAAACCCACTTAATGTATAATTAAGTTGAACTGTGGTTATTATATTTGAAACAGAGCTCCGAGTTCAGGGAGGAAGAAGGCATTTACTTCTTTCCTGGCTTTAGGGTTGGCTGTGGATAAAATTTTGGCACAGGCGATATATATTAGGAATATTTTCATTTTATATTTTTTTCCTCTCTCACCTGAACGTTGCCTGCTGCTCAGTTTGGGGTGTGCTCTACTCATTTCCTGTTTTAAACTATGCTTATTGGCACACTACCCAGCACCAGCCTACCTCCCAAAGTCCTCCGTGCCCCAAAATGCTCTCCCTTCCCTCTTGTCTGTACTACAGTGCCTTCCACATAGAAAGGACCCAGGAATTATTCGTTGAAAGAATGAATGAAATAAGAAGAGTAAAAAGTTAAAAAAAAAGAGAGACTTGGCTGTAACTGATCCTTTATTTTATAGCCTTGTCATTTTCCCTCCATTTACATTATTTTCCAAGTTTCATACAGTTGTTGTTCTGCACAATGGCTCCCTTGGAGGCAAGAGCTTGAGTTAGTTCCAACAAGAGTGGTAAAGGGAGGGTGGGGAGGCAGCAAAGCAAATGTTTTATGCAGATTCTTAGACTTGATGTTGATGGAAGGCTCATCTTGTTTTTAAATGATGAGGCTATTTTAAATAGTGAGGCTACAACACGCAAGAGACCACTATGAATCATGATGAAACAAGATAAGCACACAGTTGTCATTTGGTGCAGTGATTCCAGACTTGCTTCATGTGTGTTCCAAGCAACGATAGGCTCTTGAAGCGGTCACATCTCTGTCCTGCCCAACTGGTGGAGAGGCACGACCAAACAACGCAGCTCCACGCTCCTGCTTTGTCAGCGCGGTTCAGAGCCAGCGGCGCTCAGTGCTCAGTGTGGCTCCCGTGGTAACTCATGGGCGAGGTGCCTCCTTAGGCCTTTCCTGTGCTGCATACCTATCTCATTGCTAAGCTGCGTCTGGCTAGAAATCCCATGCACATGCTCTTGTATGGTCAAAAGGAGACTTCCTCTGTACAGAACTCAGTCAAGGCCCGACATGGGCCCATGGCAGACTGTTGGCCAGAATGTGCCCACTAAGCCCCTTACAAATGAATCATGAATCTGAGTGACTGGAGAGACAAATGTTTACCATGGAATGGTAACAAAAAAGTCTGGGCTTTTTGCCATTTAGGAAAGGAAAAAAGCATATAAACTTTCTTATCCTTTCCTGGATAGAGGTCTAAGAAGGTACAGGGCACTCAATTCAGTCTTCAGACAGCAGGCACATTGACCAAAGAATGAAACTTTGTGTAAGTTCACAATGAAATACACACACACACACACACACACACTACACACACTATATATATATTTATATATACTACATATATACTACATATTTACATATATAAAATTTTCTCTTTTTTTTTTGATGAGTGATTAACTTTACCATAAAACAGAGTAGGATGTTGTTATTACACTTTAGCTCTTTCCTGTTATATCTCTTCATTGTTTAAGGCTGTAGAGCAAACGGCCTATGTGCTATTACTCATTGAATACCAAGAACGAAGGCAGGATAAGATAATATTTATGCGTATAGGCCTTTGTAGTCAGGCAGAGTGGGTTTCACATCCACCTCTGCCACTACCTGGCTGTGTGACTTTCAGGAAGTTACTTAACATCTTCTTCTCTGTTACGGTCATTGTAGTTAGGCAAATTGTGTTAACCACTTAGTATCTGGAACAGATTAAGTGCTCAATAAATGTTATGTGAAGATTATCTGTTTACTGATATTATTTCTAAAATTTGTATTAGGAAGATTTTCCGTCAAAAGCATTATGGCCAAAGAGCCGAAAATATACACCAATAGCCTTATGCTAGACTAAGTTTGTTTATTCATCTAAGGAAAGTTATTTGAGTAGAAGTATTTCGAATTCACTATTTGAGGTTCACTTTTTCTTTCCTATGTTTTCTCAGTCCTTACCGCTGGGTCTGGTGAATACAATGTTACTTAAGAAAAAAGAGATAAGACTAATAAGAGATTCAAGACATTGGAATGTCTAGCATGGTAACATGCGCTATTCCAGAGGGGGAAAATTAAGAAAAAAAGTTTTTAGCACATTTATGAATAACTTATTATTGATGGTCTGTGGTACATACATACATGCATACAGAGCTGAGCCCGGTCTCTTGGATGGGAATGTGTGACCCAGATGTGCACATCTCTCCTTTTGGCCAGCAGAATACTTTTCCTCCAGTTGTGGTTTGCTTTTATTTGGCTCTCTGGCAAGCTGACAAACTGTTTGATGATTCCATGTTCAACACACAGAGACTTTGCAGATTCTCTAATATCTTCATTCAAATATTCAGGGAAAAGCCGAGATCCTCAAATTATTTTCAGTAATGCTGGAAATGCACCAGGAAGTCTCCTACTGTGTAGCACAGTGGAAGTGATTTATGAAACGAGAAAATAAACCATTGGTCAATGGAAAGTTGACAGCTAATAAAAAATTTGCAGTGGGGACTCATCTCTCTATGCAAAAGATATCTGAAAAAGAGGCCAGGAGAACTGAGGTGCTTTGGACTACTTATGACACGAAGTTCTGACTCTCATTCTGTAAGACTATTAATATGAAATACAGTTTTCCAACTTCAAGGCGGAGTGGTGAAGGAAAGAAAAGATGTGAAATTTTAGAAACTGACTTCACAGGAAACTTATTTCAGATACCCTAAAAATATCTTTAAGACCTCATGTAAAATTTCCTTTTAAGGCCCCCTTCCTTTAGAACTTCTCTTTGCAATTCAGACCTTAAGTTCAATTACAGTGTGAGCTGGAGAAGAGAAAGGTCGGACAGGAGGACTGGGAGTTGGCTCTATCAAAAACACTCTTTAATAACATGCCTGTGTACTCTAATAACTGCTTGACATTTTCAAGAATTTTTGTTATTATTTATAAAATTAATCATGCTCTGAATGGAAACATCAACAAGGTGACAGAACAGGAAGTCTCAGACTCTCCTTTCCGCATGGAGATATCAGTTCAACAACAATACACGGACCAATTCTCTTTGTGAGAAATCCAGACACCAATTAAGAGACCGCTTCACCCCAGACAAGCATGAAACCAGCTGCATCAATGCTGGTAGAAAAATTCATAGCACTCACTCATCACAGTCTCTCCCATGAGCACAGTACAGCACAGTGAAACATGATTGGAAGGAAATTCCCAACTCCTGGCTTCTCCTGGGGAGGGAAAGAGAAGACTGGACCATACATCCAACATTGTGACTTTTCTGGGGGCTGCCAGAGGGATTAGCTTCTTTCTTGCTTGAATCTAAACACTGACAGGAAAGAATGCCAGGTTGGGGGCCACTAGAACAAAATTGAAGGTTTGAACTAGCACACAGTCAGGATTACAATTCCCACCATCTCAGAATAGAGCAAGTGCAGAAAAAATACCCAACTTCTGGCTTCTTCCTAGAGAAGGAAAGACTTGAATCATGTGTCCAATGTCTGGCTTTTGTGGGGATTGAGGGGCCCCCTGGAGGAATTGGTCTCCATCTCATTTGACTTGGAATGCTGACAGGACCTGGGATGTTCTGGATGCTTGGGGGGTCTTTGAATAAAAAAAGACCTGGGTGACTTATGGCAGCTCCAGAGAACCTGCAGTACCATACACAGACACCAAAGGGATAAAGAGATTATGAACTCTTGAAGAAAGAGCCTGCAAAACCTCTCCAATTGGAAATTTTATACACCCAAGCCCAGAGAAGACACATCCACAGAAAATGGTTCAGGGGCCCCCTAGAATCTCTATCCAGGCTAATGGGTGAAGGTTTTCTTTGAATGAAGCCAGTCTGTAAAAACTGGGAGAAGTGGATATAGTTTTGAATGTGTAGATAACAACACAAGTAACCAGTCACATGAAGAGATAGAAAAACATGACCCAATCAAGGGAACAAAATAAATCTCTAGATACTGACCCTAAAAAATGGGATGTCTATAAGATACCTGACAATTTAAGATAACCATTATAAAGATACTAAACGAGCTCAGGAAATGTATGATTGGACAAAGTGGTAATAACCACAAAGAGATAGAAAAAATAGACTTTAAGTCAAAAACTGTCACAGAAGACAAAGAAGGATGTTACATCGTGATAAAAGGATCAAAGCACCAGGAAGATATAGCAATTATAAATACACATGCACCCAACAACAGAGCACCCAATTATAAGAAGCAAGAAATGACAGAACTGAAGGGAGAAATAGATAGCAGCACAATAATAGTAAATTTTAATACCTCACTTTCAGTAATGGATAGAACAACCAGATGGAGAGCAATATGGAAAGAGAGAAATTGAACAATGGTATAGACCAACCATTTGGTCTAACGGACATATACATAACAGTCCACCCAACAGCAGCAGAGTACTTACTCTTCTCCAGGAACATTATCCAGGATAGATCACTTGTTAGGTCACAAAACAAGTCTTTAAAACTTTAAGAAGTTTGAAACCATATCAGTATTTTTTCCAACCACCAGAGAATGTAACTAGAAATCAATAGCGGAAGAAAAACTAGAAAATTCACAAATATGTGGAAATTGAGAAGCATACTCCTGCAATCAGGAGTGAGTTAAGGAACCAATCAAAAGATAAATCAGAAAATATCTTAAGACAAACAAAAATATAACAGAACTTATGAAATGCAGCAGCAGTATTCTTAACCATAATACTAGAAACTAGATGACAATAAAGCATAGTCTTTGAAAGTTTGAATGACTGTGATAATCAACCTAGAATTCAATATGCAAATAAAGTATCAATTGATTATATGTGAGAGCATGAATATTTCTCAAACTTGAAACATCTCAAAAAAATCATTCCTGTATACCTTCCTAGGAAGTTATTGAGAGGATACCTACACCAAAATGAGGAGATAAATCCACAAAAAGGAAGGGATGGAATCCAGAAAACAGCAGATCCACTCAAAAGGGAAATACCTGGACCTTCCAGGATAATGCTGATGAGAAAGACCACAGTCATAGCCATAGACTGGGAAATGAGGCCAGATTAGAGCGGATCAAAAACCTACAGGAGAAACGTATCCACAAAAGTAAACTGATAAAACACTTGATGTGTTCTGAACACTTATAAAGCAGATGTAGGTGGCTGGGAGAGCATTTGAGAATTAGTGATAAGTACACAGAAAACTAAAATGAAAAATGAGAAAAAATTAAACTCTAGGGAAATAGAAAGTTATGCAAGTGGTGAAAAGTAATGTCATTATCCTATGTAGTTTTATGTAAATAGCATTATACATATATAGGCTATTCATAATAATGTGAATGCCACTTATTATTTAATTAACTAAAATTGTGATATAACCATATTGAGAGGCTGAGGAAACACAAAGTGAATAAGGAAAATGTAGTGACACAAACTTCTTTTTCCATAGTAGAAAGTCAATATGTAATGCCTACAATAGAAAACCCCAAACTAACATTAAATATGTTATTTAAAGAAATAGAGGTAAGTAGCAAAAGGAATAGCCAAAAGACTACAAAGAAAGTACATTTGGCAAAGGAAAACTGCATTGCAGTGAGGTAGACAGTGTGCCGCCATTCAATAAAAAATAATGTAGAACTGTTGACCTGTGTGTCTGTGTTGTTTTGGTTGAGAAAAGATAAATAAATAAATAGTTAAACTAAAACTAACAGGGCATGACTATTATTGAAGGATGAATTGGATTAACAGATATTCTCTATCCTAAAATAGTAAAACATTCGTGTACAGCAGCGTCAAGCTTTGGCCCTGTTGAAAGGAAATAAACAAGTTACGAACTTCCTGGAAAAGTAAATAAAGAGAAATAGAGAAATATTTCTTTATCTTCTACTAGAGCAGTGATGCTCGTTTGTTTGAGTCTTTTTTAATAACAGTACTGCTTTACTGGCTGAGTGCTGCTTTTTCTGTGGAAGGAAAAGTTATTCTAAGCTGAGTGCTAAAGTCAAAGAGCGGCAGACCCAAGCCTGCTGTTTTCAATTAGCATGCCAGTCCCAATGGCACGTCCGGCAGACGGTGTTTTATTAGGGGTTGGTCATCTCCTCCTCCGAGCCACGTGAACAGCCTGCGGTTCAACATGCTTGCCTTGACCTTCCGGTCCCTCTGGAGTTGTGTGACCGCTGGAAGCTGAAACCACAACTGTCTGCCACTTGACTCCCAAAGCTCTATCTTCCCTGCTCCTTCCCCTGGGGACAGAGAGGAAAAGCCAGCTGATGGAAAGAGAGTCTCTTCCCTGAAATAAAATAGTGCCTCTTCCCTGAGCAAGTTTGAGAACTGGAATGAATAAGCAGAGATGTGGAAGGTTGGTCCTGTGACTGCTGGGCGGAGGTCAAATGGGAAATGCTGCTCCTGTCCACTCGGAGTCCAGTTCTGGGCTGAAAGAGAATGGCTCTTTACGGGTTCAGAGGAGGACAGGGATACTTAGAGCCTTGGCACATAAGGCTCTGAAGAAGGGTGAGCAGACCTGGAATTTCGCCTGAAGAAGGGAAGGTTGAGGGTGATTTAAAAAGGAACTCTGGAGCAGGAAATGTCATTACACTAGGAATGAGGACCAGATGTTCTCAATCTCATCAGAGCAAAGAGCAGGAAGAAAGAATGACCTTATAGAATAAGACAGAGCTTCACGACAGTCGTTAAATGCTGGAATGGGGTGTCCGTGGAGTCTGTGGAATTCTCCATAAAAATAAGACCTCTGTCTAATATGAGCATTTGTGTGTAGCTTTGCCTAAAGCAGACGGTATTAAGGAAACAGTGTCTGGGAGTCTGTCCATCAGAGTTCTTTGTATCACAAACTTTCAGATAAAAAAGATAAAAGACCCTGGGAAGCTGCACTGATAGTCATCCCGGGGCCACACAGCTATAAGGACCTGAGTGAACAATATAAAGCTGAATTTTCTTCTTTTTTCTCCTCTATTCTCTTTCCAGTTCTCTACATATGTTTATAAACATATGGACTATAGTGATAACAGGAGAACAATAATCCCTCAATTACATCCTTTTACTCATGGATTTATTCTATTTTTGTGTTAGAGACAGAAAAGTTTATTAACTACGATAAATGTTTCTTGATATCTTAGTCCTTGAGATAGGCTGAAATTCTCTTTTGGCATTTAAAGATTTTCAATAAGATGACAGCTGATAGTGATTTTCAAGCTTGAATAAAAATTTTCCTCTTAGTTTTTAATTTTTTCCAGCTCTTTTGGGGGTATAATTGAAAAATAAAATCATAAGATATGCAAAGTGTAGCATCATGGTGACTTGATATAATGGACATAAAGGATCCCCAATATCTAGTTAATTAACACATCCACTACCTCAGATTTTTATCTTTTTTCATGAGAACATTTAAGTTCTACTCTCTTAGCAAATTTCAGTGATACAATACAGTGTAATAAACTATAGTCCCCATGTTTTACATTAGATCCTCAGGAATTATTCATCTCATAGCTGAACATCTGTATCCTTTTACCAACCTCTCCCTATTTCCTCCAACCCTCAGCCCTTGGCAACCACTTTTCTACTCTCTGTTTCTGAGTTTGACTTTCTTTAAAAAAGATTCCGTGTATAAAAAAGTACCATGCAGTATTTATCTTTCCCTGTCTGGCTTTCTTCACTTAGCATAATGCCCTCAAGTTTCATCCGTGTTGTTGCAAATGGCAGGATTTCTTCTTTCCTGTAGCTGAATAATAATACCACATCTTCTTTATACATTCAGCCATTGATGGGCACCTAGGTTACTTCCATATTTTGGCTATTGTGAATAATGCTGCAGTGAACATGGGAGTGCAGATAGTCTCTTTATATCTTGCTTTTATTTTCTTTGGGTATATACCCAGAACTGAGATTGCTGGATCATATGGTACTTCTATTTGAAATTTTTAAAGAAACCCTCATACTGTTTTCCCAGTAACTACACCAATTTACATTTCCACCAATAGTGCACAAGGATTTACTTTTCTCCACACCTTTGCCAACATTTGTTACCTCTTGTCTTTGTGAGATGATAGCTCATTGTGGTTTTGATTTGCATTTGCCTGATGATTAGTGATGTTGAGCACCTTTACATGAACCTGTTGGCCACCTGTATGTCTTTTTTGGAAAAAAATGTCTATTCAGTTCCTCTCTCCATTTTTAAATCAGACTTTTTTTTTTTTTTTTTGCTATTGAGTTGTATGAGTTCTTTATATATTTTAGAATTAACCCCTTATCAGTTATATGATTTGCAAATATTTCTCCCATTCTGTAGATTTCCTTTTCATTTTGTTGATGGTTTTCCTTTGTTGAGCAAAAGCTTTTCCTTTTTATTTTTTAGAATGATATGACAGTAAGATCTAAATGTATTTTTTAATTCTTTGATTTAACACTTACTTAATAAGTAATTTTACATGCAGGTCCTATAAGATGGAAGTATCTGCAGGACCTGTATGTCATCTCACAGAAATCGTAACAAGCAAACCAAGAATAGTTTGGTCACTGTAATCTGTAGTTAGAATAAGTACTTTTAAATTTATATTTCCTATGCTCCAAATTAAAGCTAACCTTTTAATTAGTAAAATGACCATGAAAAAGAGGCTGATGGCTAATTACTACTGATTATTCCACTGTTGGCTGATTAATGAGTTCAGTTAGTAAGACAGCCATGCATTTTGATCAAACTCATCTCTGCATCTTTTAATCAACTAAATTATACAAGTGTATTTAATAATCTGGCATAATTTGGGTGAAATTTTTATACTACTTGATAAAGAACTGTTTTTCGAAGAAAAGCAAAGTCTACAAATGTATAAACTAAGTTGATATGTGTAAGTTGTATATGAATATCTTCTCCTCACGGTCTAATAGCTAAAGCTTCTTGTAGTGATGACATTTGTCTAGATGCTCATCTTTCATATGGTTGCACCAACATAGAATCAATGCACTTACTTATCAAAGAATTTTAAAAAACAAGTAAGTAGAGAAGAAAGTTTTTTAGGAATGAAAGGATCTTGAAATCTGTCTGTTTTACCTATTCTGCTTCTGACAAGATTGAATTTGAAACTGTCTCATAAGATGGCCAGATCTCCTGCTGGCCAGCAGGCAGTAAAAGGAATGAGGAGGCAAAGTTGTAGAAAAGAGTGAATGGCTAATATCACATTATTTGTGTAGATAATGGACCACCGGGATTAATGAATCATGGATAGTACCTTGTTCCACACAATATTGGAAACTGTGCTGCCCCCAAAGTACAGGATCAGTCCCAGAAGCTAGTGCAAGAAATATATAAGAAATATGGCACCTTGAGAGCTCCTTTAAGGCAATAATCGAAGTAGGTGCTGCAGGATGGGTTCAAATACTCTGTGTACTTTAACTGATAATTTCATAGCTATAAATTCTATTCTGTTTTTATCAGGCTGCTGATAACCCAGAGTAGGAATGATTATTTTGGCACCAGATAGATATAACACCTTCAAACTACAAAGAGTAATGAGAGCAAACTTGTAACTCAATTTCTATTCAGTGATCTCTAGACTAGTGAAATTAATGTTTATACTCTAAAACAGCTCTTTTTTGTGCATTCCACTGTAGAAGATATAACATATCAGAGAACTATTTCAAAGAAAGAAATTAGTTACTTGATGATTAATTAGACGAAGTGGATGCCAAGGGAGGAAAGATGACTACAAAATTTCTGGCTTGAGAGACTGAAAATAGACATAGTACCCCTGAATGCAGCCCACAGTTGGAGAGGAAGACAGGGGGAGGGAGAAGCAATGAGTTTTGTTCGTAGCTGCTGAGTTTTAGATGATGACATAGCTCCCCCTCCCCAACAAAATATTCTCTCAGGAAGTAAAAAACGAAGATCGAGTCACAAGAGAGAGGAAAACATTCAGGTTAGAAATTTAGACTCCAGAAATCAACCCAGCATTGTAAACCAACTACACTTCAACTTAAAAAAATAAAAGGAAAAGAAAAGAAATTTAGGAATCATTGAAGAAATACAGTGTGTAGGAGCACTAGAATGGAGTAGAAAACTGTCTGAGTTAACACACACATAAGGAGAAGCTGGGAAAATATTCATAAGTAGATTGTTGGGAAGAGAAGAGGTAAAGGAGAGAGAAACAGAAAGGGTAAGGAAATATAGGAATGTGAAGCTGTATTTCATAATATTTTATCTACTTCTGCATTTTTGTGTCTCTCCATTAAAATTTTTCCTTAAAATTATCTTGTAAAAGAAGATTGGACAAAAATATATGATATATGATAATATAATACTGCAAATTGATGAGGGCATATGCAATTTTTAAAAAGTTACTGTATCCCTTCTGTAAAAGCATCATGGAAAAAATATGAAAGGCTGAGAAGGTCTAAACTATTCAGAAATACGTGTTTGTGATTGTCCCACATGAAATTAGAACTCATAGTAGTTAGACTCTGAAAGTGCCTATATTATTTTGTATTCTTTATGAGAAATACAGCTAAAAACAGAAACAGAATTACTCACAATTTTTTTTTTAATTCTGTGATATTTATCAGAAGTTTCCACTGACTTAGCTTCTGTTCAACAAGAAAACAATTCTCTAACAAACTTAATTCTCTCATTCCCTCAATGCAATATTTAGACATGATTATTTAACTTTATTTTCTTCCTCTTTTAAATCATTCCTATTTGCTTTCTAAGTTTCCCAGGTAGGCAAAACTTTGTAATCCTTTTATTTAAATAATTGCATTTGACAACTTTCAATCCCTTATCACTATTTGAAACAAGTTTGAAATGTTTTTAAATAAATAGAACCAGAAAAAAATTCCATTATAAAAAGTGAAATAGGGTGAAACTTTTCCTTCAGTATAATTTAATAATTTTGACCATGTTCTCAGTGGCTTTTAAACCATTTGACAGTTCAGGGGTGAATATTTGGCTGACTAGACTCAGTTAAGTCCTGATGGGAACCATGTGCTGCTCAGCAGTTTCTAAGACTTTTGACCCTAAAAAGCAGTTAAATTTGAATTTTCACAAAGTTTTATTTTTCTTAGAACTGAAATACAAATCTGTATTTGCATATTTTGAAGCTATTCCTAGGTGTATTTTATGGTATTAAAATACTACTATGTACAGAATGAACTAAAGAATTTCCTATAGCCTAACATGTTTCACAAATCCCCAGAAAGCTTCAAAATATTTGAAGCTGGCATTTAGATTTTTTCCCATGATTCATGTGTAATTCCATCCATAACTCACTCAGCGAAGCCTCCATTGAGGACACTGATGTGCTTAGAATTCATCTCTGAACTTAAAGGGCAGTTTGGAGAATTGAATTGAACTCTCGATTATTTAGAGATTGATGGATGCTAACTTGTGGAGGCAAACACCGAGACAACACACTTGCGAACTTTAATAATTTCTACAAATTATCAAAATGTCAACATTTTTGGGGGGAGGGTATAGCTCTGGGGTAGAGTATGTGCCTAGCATGCACAAGGTCCTGGGTTCAACACCCAGTACCTCCATTAAAATAAATAAATAAAAACCTAATTACCTCCCCCCAAAACGGAAGAAAAAAATAAGTAAAAAAAAAAATTTTTAAGGCAACATTTTGGAAGGCATTTGCTGTCTGAAACTAAAAGTAGCCAGTAGACACTTTTATGTCACACCAATCACCTCTGTAACAGTGTTCACTGTCGGAAGGTGGGAGGATGCTTCTTCTGTATTCCTGATGTTGCTTTCCACGGGGAAGAATTCCACTAATGCGATACTCTTAGCTTCTCTCCACCCCTTGTTTATTCCTCCTCAAGGAAACAAAAGATTTGATGTAATGGGTGAATCTAGAAGAAACTAAATATATATAAACTAACCCCTTCCTCTCCCCATTATCTTTTTGGGAGAAGGTGTCTGGTGGTCCAGCATTCCTTGTACCTTTACAGATACGTTTATCTAATTCTGAGAATCAGTATTAGGAAATCGATTTGCCCACACATTTAAGCCATAGACTACTTCATCAGCTTTATCATGAATTATTTTGTTCTTCATCTGTCTTGCTCTTTTGTCCTAGTCTTCAGTTGGTTCATGAACCAAGCAGAGTAGAGAGGTACTATTCATTGAGCTCCCCAGACCCCAGTACTCCACTCCTGGCCAGCAGCCAATCACTCGTGCTTTTTATGCAACAAATATTTATAAGGTCTTGGCTACATGCTGGGTACTGTGCTAGGTGCTGGCGATGGTGAAAGGGTTTGTTCAGCCCCTGTTCTAATGGGTGTAATGTCTAACCTCTGAGTGAATTGCAGGGTTAGCACCAAACCAGACAAAGACTACCATCTAGGCTGTGAAGCTGGAGAAATTAGGTAAGGAAGGAAAGGGAGCCTGAACTCTAATTCTGCTTAACTTAGCTCCTATTCCAAACATTGGCAAAGGATAGATCTATCAAAATGTAAGCAGTTCAGTTTAAACTATTTAACAGTAAACCTTTTGGACATTATCTATGAAAGAATTTATTTGAAGTTTAGTGTCTTTGAACTAAATTTGTATTATTTTTACACTTTTAAGTGGTGTCTGCAGAATAGAATATTTGCTCCCAAATGTTGGGTATGCCTTAAGTATATTTTTTAATGAATCCATTTGAGTTCTTTTGCTTTCATTGTAATTTGGCTTGTCTGTAAGCTCTTGCCTCTTCCCCCTTGTTGCCATCATTCCAGTGAGAGGTGATTGACAGTTTTCTATTTGTTTCTTAGTCTATTCACTATGTAATTAATCACTGACCACATTACAAGTCTATGCTTTGTTTACAACTCCACCCCCAAAATGTTTTCCCTCTGTCTCTTCATTGGATTTTCTTGAGCAGCCTTGCAGAATTCAGGAAAAAAAATTTAAAAAATAAAAGGAGAATACATGGATTCTAGAAGTTTCCCTACAGTAGGCTTAGAACTGCACAAAAATAACGCTTTTGGAGAATATGCTGTTAATTCAGCTGGGGGAGAGGAATGGAGACATTTCCCAAACCCAGCCAGACTTACTTCCACCTGGAACCCACGCCATCATTTCACTGAGACCCAGCCTGTTCCAAATTCCTCTTTCAGTCTTAATTTACTGCCAGGCCAAGGTTTACCCATGCCTCAGTCTTTTACTCCTGGTAAGGTGGGTAACATCAGTGTACTAGGATGGATTTTTGCTTTCTCAGAGATACTCTGTCCCAAGAAATATAATGCCTTTTTTAAAATTAATTTTTGAAGAGTAAATGTATATACTGTTCATAGAACATGCCAAAATAGTTTTAAAATGACATTATGGAAAATCATTACCCAAGCCCTCTTCAACTTTTAAAGATAGAATTTAAATGCAGTTTCAGGCGCTCTCATAAAAGCAATCTTTATCTGCTTCTGACTGTGACTGATTTTGACTCTGCTAGGAAAATCTCAGGGTGGAAATTTCCTGAGCCTACAGCCGGTCATGCTAAATTAGAGCCCCCACTCTTGGGAGGTGGCAGGAGTTAAAGAATGTAACTAGATTTATTTCTTATTAGTTATATATCCATAAAAGCATTGGAGAGTAACTTTCTAATTTCCCAATTTTAAAAATAGATCAGTTTTTCCATTCTGCTTCTTATAGCCTGATGGGAGCAAAAAAACCCCTAAAACAAAGCTTCAACGCATTTGCAGTATGTTTTAGAAACGTCTCTCCTACCACTGAGAAAAGAAAATTGGCTTTTTCTTTTAGTTTTTTTCCAAGTCCATATTATCTGTTCTATGGCACGTGATGAGGATATCAAAAGCAGACATATTGTACCCTAGAAATGAATCTCTAACATTTAAACCTAATTGAGATGCACACAGGATTCCACTGGAAAGGGTGATTCATGTAAACTGACACACAGACCATCTGTGCCTACACTCCATTCCCCAACTCATCCTATTTTGTAAAGAAAACTTAACTCTTCCTTTGTTTCTAGGTATCTTTTTTCACTAGTCACATTAGTAAACACCCTAAAAACTAAAATGTTAACATGGCAAGATGACAGTTCATTTAACCCATTATTTGAGAGAAGACCAAGAATCGAAGGCAAAGGGGACTACTTTTTAATGAAAAGACTACTTCTTTTTAATGAAACTTGTTTTTCTCTTAACTTTTAAAAAGGTGGTGCTCCTTTTCCAACATCACCCTCAATGTTGTTTTTTCTTATCTCTTCTTTTGAAATTAATTTTTCTCCCAAATTTAGTGTAGCTATATAAATCAGAGATAGCTACTATAATCTTACATAACAGACCACTCAAAAAAGTTCATAGGTGTTTATTTTGTTCCGTGTAGGTCTGTGGTTTGTCTAGGGTAGCTCTGCTGCAGAGGGTAGGTTGGCTGGGCTTGGACCCAGGCTTCAGGTTGGCTGTGGGTGAGATCTGTAAGTCTCCACGTGCTTAATAGGACCTGGGCTCCCCAAGCCGTGGGCTCCTCACAGGGGCTCACAGGAGGCTAAGAGGGCAAGCAGACACAATGTGATGCCTCTGAAGACTTTGACTCAGAGTCCATCTCCATTGGCCTGAAACTTCACATGGTCAACCTCAACATCAATGAAGTTGGAAAATATACTCTACCCCTGCACACGCACTTCCCAGCATATGGAAGGAGGGGGAATTGTGAAAAATAATCCACTCTACTACAGTGAACAATAGGAGGAAATATGACTGGGTAAAACATCCCAATGGGATAAAACATTATTTCTTGATGCCACCTCCAGGTGTACATTAGTCTGATAAAATTTGCCATTGGTGTTATATGTTACAAAGGGTACCATTTAAAAAGACTGATGTTTTATTTAATTTAAGAAAATAATTTGTATACATTTTATCAACCCCACATCATTATGTCAAGTGTAGATAAACATAGGATTTCACAGCCATTCCCACAGATGGGCAAACATGTCCACAAACATTTGTCATTCTCTCACATTCAAACAAACATAATTATACTTCTCTAGTATATCCTTGGATATTGCAGTGACTTTCCTTTATTCCATTTACATCACTGCATTTTAGGTAAAGCACAGAATTAGACAAATTGTTCAAAAAGCTAGCTAAAAGAAAACGAGAAAAGGACACAATGTACGAGAGAATGTGGGTGCTGGGTACCTGGGGCGAGTCAGCTCTGACGATACCCATGGTGAGCGGGTGTAGACTGAACAGACTGGAAACTGAGGTGAGTATCCAGCGAGCCCCATGGAACAGCACACTAAAATGGATTCCCACCATCATCCTAAACCTTGAATTTTAAATGTGTAGGCAAAGCTGGCAATGATAAAATCCCACTGACTACCCAGGAGCTGACTCTAGTGAATGAAACAATAATTTGACCCAAAATGAATCCTGTGATCCTATTGCATCAGTAAGTGCTCATAAGTATTAACCATCCTTGTGTTGTTGTTGTTACTGTGTACCAGGGGTTGTGCCAAGGGTTATAGATAGACTGTGAGAAAAACAGTTACAGTTGCACTTATGCAAATTTTCCAGTAAATTCAAATTTCAACTTTAAAATATCAGCTGGACCTATACACAATGGATTTGATTTGAGAGCAGTTTTGGTGAAAACCACTCAATGGTTTTAGTTCCTTGGTTGTTCAATTTGAATCAACAACAGGATGTGGCTACAGAGGAAAATAGTTTTTACTTATACTTTAATTGGTATTAATGAGATCTATTTCCCAAAGCAAGAGAAGCAGTTTTGCTCTTGATCACTCAGTCAACAAATGGAATACTATAGTCAGTTTATGTTATCAAGTTTTAACATTTTAAGAAAATTATTGAAAGACTGGGCTGTGCACAGAAGAGGACACTCAGAAGGGAAACATGACTAAAAACTAGTTACGTGAAGAAAAGCTGAAGGAACCAGTGGCTTTACCTTAATTAAGAGAAAAATTAATTGTAGAATGTTTCTTAGTAAGATTTAAAAGGTTGCTGTGGTCAAGATATTCTTTTTGTTATTACAGAAGTTAAAATCTGGAATAAGAACAGAACTGATTGCCCTTAGTAAAGATATAACAATAATTATCACTGTATTTAAACAGGGGGATCGATGCCTATACAGTTGATATCTCTTTTGGGGAAATATTCAGGAAAGGTTGGGTGGTATTCATGATTATTTGCAAATTTAGTATTCCAGGATAGAATTCTTTGCTCCCAATTTTCCCAAGGAATCTGCTTATATCCTGACTCACTCATTTATTCATTTATTTCCTTTTTCAGTCAACAAATATTCTTTGAGAATCCATAAACATTGTGTACTGATCTTGGCCCCAAGAGTACAGCAATAAACAAGATAAATAAAATCCTCACCCTTATGAGCCTTACATTCTAGTAAGTGAAACAGTTGACAGACTTGTAGAGAAGGAAGTAATCTCAGATTGTGATAAGTTCTCTTAAGAAAATAAGCGTCTTTAGAATTACTTGTTTCAAGTATGTAAAACATGGATGTTTTGTTTGTGCCCTTTCCCCTGTTCCATCTCCATCATGTTCAGTCTCCTCTCATTTCCATGCTCATATCTAAATGTTTAAGTCATGATACGGTCTAGAAGAGGACGGAATATAAATATGCACTTGGCAGACTTCGATTCTTCCTCGGCTTGACCATTTAGTAGTTATATAATCTTAAACAGTTTACTTAGCCACACTGACCCTCACTTTTCCTATTTATAAAATGTGGACAGCAGAGATAGTATCAGTAAAGGGATGTAATGTGATGACATGTGATACCTTTGCTGCTAGTTCTCCATTTGCAGCCCCCTCCATCCTGCCCCTGAGAGCCCAATTCACAGCCCCGTTTCTCCCTTCTCTTGCCTAACTCTGGCCAGAGGCTGACCCCAATGACTGCATCTCTTGGGTTTTCTTATTGATTGGCTTCCAGTTAAGTTTAGCCAGTGGAAGCACTGGCAGGAGATTGGAGGGTACAGGGAGAGAGAAGCCGGAGTATTTCCTCCCTGATGCTTCCATGCCTTGCCAGGTATACTCAGCACCAGCTGCACCTTTCCAGGTCCAAAACTTCAGCCAGGTGGCCCCTTTTTCATAATTCTACCACTCTCTGGGCTCAAGGAACTTCATTTTCTCCTTGGCCTTTTGGTCCTTGGACTGGTATGTTTTCCTGCCGGTGTACTTCATCGCTGACGTAACTATGGGTCCTGACTGTCCCTGCATGCTGCACACACATCCACAGGTAGCCCTTTGCTAAAAATCTCTTCATTTGAACCATCTGGGGAGAGTTCTGTTTCCTGTAGGGATTCTGAATGATGCAGTACTGGACACCAAGTAGCCACACAAAGTAGATCCTCCATATGGAATTCTGGAACTGATGTGTTGACATATTTGATGAACACATGGTCTTCCTGCAGAAAAATGAAACACTGGTAATGGCATGTCATGGCATCGTAATTACTCAGTGCTGATGTGGGGTGGAGAGCCAAATATCAAATGGCTATTGCATTTGGTTTTTATGACAATAGTGATAATTACAAAGAGTATGGGGTAGACTAGCTCTTTCAGACTATCCTGGGAGCTTACAAAAACACAAAAAGATAAGTACAGGACTTAAATTTCAAACCCAAAACACTAGTGGAGAACTAAAAACTACTGTGGTAACCTTAAAAGAACCCCTTCTCTCTAGTAACTATAGGGCAGACATGCCTGAGGATTGGGCCCAAAATATGATTGTTTAGGTTACAGAATTGCTACATTATAAATACACAGCATGGCCACGACCCTTATGATAAGGTTAGAGCCTTGGTTGCGAAGATGGGCTCTGAGACTTGGAATGAGCCTGCTTGGACAGACCCATTTGAAGATGTGAACTTTGATTCCTCAAATCATCCTGAGGTTCTTTTGCATGAAGAAGTATACTCTCTCCCCGATATGAGAAAAATAATCTTCCCATGCATAAACCTTTCAATGACTTCATCTGGGCTTTTGCCTCACAGAGGAATATCAGTTCTTAGTACACACCCGTATCATCTCTCATTGCCCCTATATCCATAACTTGAGCTAGATCCCAGAATCACTCAGGTGGAAAACTGTTTAGCTTGTTTCTGGAAGAGACAGAGTATGCATCATAAGACTTAGAAGATATTTTAAAATCGTGCCAGTAGGAACCTGGTGAGCTGTGTGCGGATGGTATTTTGAGTGTTATGCTGAAGCAGACAAAATATAAGAGTGAATTGAGCCAATTTTTCTATAGAGATGAACTTATCGAGCATTTTGAATTTAGTGTACCAGCCAAAGCAGCTTTAAGTACATTTAGTAGTTTCTTTTGTTGACTACCAAAGCCTGAATTCCATGAAAACCAACATATCACGAGGTCGAGATGCCAGAACTTCCTTGCCCTATGTGGAGGAACAATCTAAAGGTTTAAAAAGGAAGGACACACCTTCCTTCTGTGTCCTTCAGGAGATTCCAGAGAACATTCTTGCCATCGAGGCAATAAGAAATTTTAAAAATTCACCAAGAAGAGAACAGTGTCCTTGAGAAGTTCCACGGTAGCTGTCTTTGGCAAACTGAAAATAAAGGTGAAGGGTGTGGCCATTGTATTAGGGTCTCTCATGTCTTGGGGTTTCTCATTTCAATGGGAATAACACAGTCCTGGAGTGGAAAAGACCATGTGGTAGCGCTTAACCCTCAGAGAAAAGGTGGTTGCAATTACCATAATCAGCCACAGAGACTGAGTGGCAACCAGTGTTTTGACCTGCAGGAATCTGCGGCTCTGGCTAATTGATGACAGTGTTCTCTAGTATAAAGCGGATGGGCAGCTAACAAAGTCTGACTTGATCTTTATAACCAGAAAAAAGTCTATGTCTGGTGAACAAAAATCTAACTTGAATTGCCAAAGAGGGGATTCATTACTCCCTATAGTCTCCCACTCAGTTTCCAGACCTAGGAAGTTCTCGAAAAAAGACCTGGGAAATCAGTCTCTGGAAAGATGGTCAGGTGGACCTGGGAAATGACTGGATTATCAAAAACTTAATCTGATAGTAGCTGCTATTCCAAAGTGGTATCTTTGCTGGAGAAAATGAATACAGTCCCAGCTTTCTAGGATAGCAACTATTCACCTGGCAAACATTTATTTTTTCTCAATCCCCAGCTATGTTATGTAAAGCCTCCGGCATAGATAGGACAAACCCATAGAATTTGGGAGCAAAGCAGCTATTTCTCCATTTGAAAAACATCTCTCAGGAAAATAGCAAAAATCTATTACTTTTGGTTTTGAGCACATAGATGTCTAGCTAGAGATCAGATATCTCAGCCTCCCTTGTTGCTATGTATCGCTAGTGGACTACACTCTAACAATTGGAATGTGAGACTGCATGGTGTGTTCAATGTTTACAGCACTTACAAAGGAAGTTGCTTGCCCTGGAATTTCTCTCTCCCTTCCCATAAGCTGGAATGTAAATATTCACAGCCCAGCTTCCACCGTGCAGATGAAGAGAGTATACTAGGTATAGCAAATGCTATGAATCCGAGTCTGAATGACCACATGGAGCAGAGCTGCCCAGCTGCTCAGACTAGCCAGAAGAGTTCATGAGCAAGAGAGGAAAACAAAACCCAGGAGTGGAATTACTGGATCATATGGTGGTTCTATTTTTAGTTTTTCAAGGCTCCTCCATACTGTTCTCCATAGTGGCTGCACCAATTTATATTCCCACCAATGGTGTAGGAGAGTTCTCTTTTCTCCACATCCTCGCCAGCATTGATTATTTGTAGACTTTTTGATGATAGGCGTTCTGCCCAATGTGAGTTGATACCTCTTTGTGATTGTGATTTGCATTTCTCTGATAATTAGTGATGCTGAGCATCTTTTCATGTGCTTGTTTGCCATCTGTATGTCTTCTTTGGAGAAATGTCCATTTAGGTCTTCTGCTCACTTTTTGATTGGTTTGTTTGTTTTTTTGATACTGAGTTGTATGCGCTGTTCTTATATTTTAGATATTAACCCCTTGTGGGTTGCATCATTTGCAAATATTTTTTCCTTTTCCATAGTTTGTTTTTGGGGCTTTTTTTTTTTTAATGGTTTCCTTTGCTATGCAAAAGCTTTTAAGTTTGTTTAGGCCTCATTTGTTTATTTTTGCTTTATTTCTTTTGGCTTGGGAGACTAATCCGAGAAAATATTACTGTGAGTTATTTACTTTTTAAAAAGTAAATTTATAATATACCTTCTGAAATCTGTTACACTTTATAGGACAAACTTGTCATTGTTATTTGCTAACTTGACCTCAAATTTCCAAACACAAATAGTATTTTCCTAAGCTAAAATGTTAATTCATCTAAAAAATCAAAAATTTTCAAATCTAAGAGGAAATTTTATAATCAAAAAATGTCTAATGTGGTGAATCATGCTGGATTTATTTTTGATTCAATTAACATTAGGAATAGAAAGAATTCAAACCATCCAGAAGCTTATTGATGTTCACATTAAATAGTCTGTAAGTCAAATTAGGGACAGTGGCAGCTTCCAAGCTCACTGACTCCCTAAAATCCTCCCCTGGATAAACTTTTCCAGGGAAACTTAACTTTATTCCTAAAGACATTGTTTCAGTTCAAAGAATCACATGTGCAGACTCCAAATATGGGAATTATTACCATGCTAACACAATTTCTACATTTGCCTCTCCTTGGCTATCATTTTAGCACTGTAGTCCTCCTAACACTTGAGGAAGGTAAGAAGGTCACAGAATTCTCCATCTCTTCTTGTATGACTTAAAGGGTTACACTTTAACCTAGAGGACTTCATCTCAACAGTCTCAACAAGGGAATAGTTATGAAATATTTTAATATGGCTACATAGGAGATAGTTTTCTTTCTTTTATATTCACTGAGATTGATTCTTATCAAGTGTTACTTTTAAAAGCAATGCTTACACATCTTTATGATTCAATGTTTCTCTTGCTTCAGAGGGTGATTAAGATTTTTTTTTTTCACATTTCTGCTGTTCTCAGCTTGGATATGGGGCATTTTCCAGGGAGTGTCCTTGGCTTTGAAGTTGCCTTTCCAATCCTGTCTCTTTTTTCTTCTGGGAGGTTTGAAAGGACCTGCTTTTCCAGTTTGACTTATTCAAATAAGAAAAATATTTCCTTTGCATTTATTTGAACTTTCCGGGTTTTTTTTTTTAATCACTGGATATTGGCATGAGTTTGTTTGTTTTGGTTTTGGTTTTCTTATGCATAAATATTGCATCAAGCAGTGGTTTTGAAGTGTGATCCCTGACCAGCAGCATTTGTATCACTTGAGAACTTGTTAAAAGTGCAGATTTTCAGCCCCATCTCAGACTTACTGAATCAGAAACTTCGGGTATTTGGCCTAGCAGACTGTGTTTTAATAAGCTCTCTGGGTGATTCTGATACACATATAAGTTTGAGAACCCATGGCATAAGATAATGTGAAAAGAGTCTTGGCATTTGAATATGTTGAAAGTAAAACTGAGCAAATATGCCTGAAAGATGGGATATTGTGTTGAGCTGGATTCTGAGACATAGGATGGAGTCATCAGAAAAAATACTCTTAAGTTTAATGCTATTGGGTCCTGGTGAGGAGGGCAGGAGTGCGGACCAAAGTGGTTAGTTTCTTAGTTTCTTACTCCTTTGTTTAAAGTACTGCTTTGGCAGGAAGTATTTGAGCCTTGGCAGTTCAAGTGTGATCTAAAGACCAGCATCTTCAGAATTACATGAAAGTTTGTTGGAAATTCCTCTAAGGATCTTCATTTTAAGTAGGGGCTTCCTTGTGGTTATATTCAGACTGAAGTGAGAGGAGCCATTGACTTGAGTATCTGTTGGCCTTTAGTCCAATGTCAAGGTGTGTCTTCCTGCACCTTGGTTTTGATTCAGACTCTTCTGATGCCTAGACTGCTTTGCTGGATTCCCAGTCTGTTGATCTATTGATTTTCATTGATTTTTCTTACCTGAAATTAATACATATAAAATTGTTGGATCAAAGACTATCTACCTTTAAAACTTTGACAGATACTGGAAAATTGTTCCCTCAAGAATTGTAACCCTTTGATTGGGTTGCTTAATTGTAACTGTTGGTTTACCGTATAACTATCAGTTTGTGAGACTCCCAGTTTTTTTCCCAACTTTCTGCCATACTGGGGATTTAAAAAAAATTCTCCCCAAAACTAAAGATGAAAAGTGACATCTCACTTTTATTCTAATCTGCATTATTTGAGTATTGTATGTTGGGAATATTGTTCCATTTCTGCTATTTATATTTAACTTTATGTAATCATTGATTATCTACTATGTGCCATCATCTTGCTAAGTAATATAAAATGGCTAAGGCTTACAATAATCTTACAAGCTAGGTTTTATAGTTCCCAATTTAGACCTGAACATATTCAGGCTCAGAACAATTAAATTGTTTGTTCAGTAAGTCAAACATAGGTAATGAATGACATACACACAAACTAAAATTCAAGTAAAATTCATATATCAATGTATTTTCTAATTTGTGCTATTTCTCTGTTCAGACAATAAGAACAAGAAAAATGAGGACGAAAACAAATTGGATTTAAGGGGATATGAGAGGTCACTCTCTCTTGCCTTCTGAGATGGCCCTCACTGTGTCTATGGAATGTGTATCTCTCTTAATAAACGTACTTTCACTTAAAAAAAAAAGTCATGAGAGAGAGTACGGAGCAGAAACTATCATGGGTAAAAATGGGAAAATATTACGAGTTAAAGCTCTAGCTGTGTCATGTGAGAAATAAAAATAAAAATAAAGGGGACATTCAGGTTATGCCCACATTATCATAACAGATTGAATGTGAAATAAAAAAAGTTAATGAGTTGACAGTTTCACTTGGACAATATCAACATATGTTTATATAACTAACCTTAAAACATTTTTTTCACTCATAAAGTAATATTTGCTGCTTTGGTATAATAATAGATTAACAATAATGATATTTATCAAGTTTCTACTATATGTCAGGTATGACTGAATGTACTTTAGGTATACTAAGTAATTTAATCCTCATATCAGTCCTATGATAAAAGTACTAATATATCCCTACTTTACAGATGAAGAAGTTGAGTCTCAGAGAGGTTAATTAATATGCATAAGGTCACACAACAGTCAGCTGTGGAGCTAGAATTCAAATCCAAGTAGGATGGCTCCAGACCCAGCCTTCTTAAATACTACACTGTAATGCTGCCCCTGTAAAGATAATTTTGAGTAAGATTCTTAAGTGGTCTTAGTTGGGAACAACAACAACAAAATAATCAAAACATGATTAATTTGAAAAATGAGCGTACTTAATATTCAGGATCTGAAAATTGATTTTCCTTGATTTGTTCAACCTGTAATAGAATTCAAGAAGACAGAAAATTCCTCCCCTTGTCACCCTGTTTTCCCCTTGTTACTTCCAGGCAATTATTCTTGGATAAAACACATATTTGTGATTCATGCCGTACACGCTATACTCTTTCTTGTTGCTCTAATCTACCAGGACTCCAGGAGAAAAGAAAGGAAAAATGTGGTCTATCCAGAGGGGAGATGGGAAAGTGTGACGGCAGACACAGTATTGCCCAGTGGTGCTGTGGGTCTAGCTGAAGTTATAGGCAATAAAATTATGAAGGTAATCAGACCAATTCGTGTTTCAATAGTTAAAACATGATTTGTCACTGGAAAATCTAGTCAGATTAATACAAATAATAAATATATTCAGAAAAATCCCAAAGAATGTTAATAAAGATTCATTTTAAATAATAAATTAAAAATCTTCCAGGAATAAGAATATTTTGATTGTTTTAAGTGGAGAAAACACCACATGGTACTTGATGAACTGCTAAGACATTTAAAAATTCTCTTTATTATTCTAGTAAATTTAATTTTATGTATGTAAAAATGAAATCATAACAGACTGAATATCTGGAGCAGAATAATTTTTAAATCTTACAACAGGAAAAAACTATTTAAGCCAAATCCAAAGGCTAAAACCGTTATTTTAAATGTCAACATATACATTAAAAAATGTGGAGAAAAACACTACCATATATCATTTTTCCACATATTTATAAAAAGGGCAAATATTCTTAACAGAAATAACTAAGTTTTTAATATGCAAATATGTCTTATTTGTCTTTCTTTCCTAAACTATAAATTGAGAACAGGATCTATTATTTGGCATTGGATAACCTTGCCAACACTTCTTGAGTGCCTACCTTAACGAATGAAAGTCAGAAAAGCAATGTAAAATAATAAAGGCAAATATTGAAACATTTCGAGGTGTTTCTCTTGTTGAAAAGTTATAGTTTTACTTCAGACTGCAAACTATTGGCAAATGCAATAGTTTTTACGTGAGGTTGGGTACATGATTATTCAGTGGCAGACATATGAAATATTTTTCATAAATGATGCAGACAACCTTTAACATTGTGTAAAGAGCACTGTGGGCTTGGGCACCTTGCCTTACACCTTTCTAAGTGAGATGTCTTACAGTTAAATAGCTGCGTTGAACCAGTGTCATGAATGGACGTATCGTCTTAGGAAAGCAAGTACTGTTCATAAGCTGAATATTCTAAATGTTTTCCTTACATTTCCTTAGGTTGATGAGCTTTGGGATCAAGTATAAGTAGCCAATCATTAAAAAAAAAGTGCCACTTATGCTATTTTGATGGTGAGCCATCTTCTCATCTATATCAGCAATTGTCCTCTTTTACTGGGTTTTAATCTTACTTTGTCTTTTATCCCCATAAATGCAAACCCACCCACTGACCTGATGATAAATTGCATATAAAAGGGCACCACAACAGTTTGCCATGTAACTTTGGGCAAGAAACTCAATCTTTCATCATGTCGTGTTTTTGTCACGCAAAAGTGCATTTTTAGTATATTTATTTTATACCACACTGGAAGTGCTAAACTAATCACAGAGTCGTAAAGTCAGTACAACAACATAAAAAGAGGAGAGGCCAACAGAGAATTCTTTAAATTATAGCCTTTTCTCCCCAAGAAGATTTATTTCTATTCACCAAAAGGAAGTACTTACAATTGGCTCTACAATCTTCATTATCAACCCAAAGGTATAAAAACTGGTTACCCATAGAGCATTTAAGGTCCTGGGTTTTGACCATAGACTCTGCTGTCTGGTATTAAGCAAGTATATGGGGAAGTAGCCATATATGTTCTAACTTGATACAGCCTTACCAATCTGCTTTCTTCCCACAGGCTTTATGAAAGGTTCTTTGTAAAAACATTTCCTGCTCCATCTGCCATTGCCCCAGGGTGCTCCAGCATCCACTTCATTTGGCAAAATGTTAATTAGCCCTTTCATTTGGGACATAGTACCTGCTCTCCACCTATTCCCACAGTCTGAAAAATTTCAGTTCTTGCTTCCTGAGACTGCTGAGCCTTAAATCTGATTCCCTTTGTTCCAAACCTGCATTCATGGGCCAAACTCACACTCTACTGGCCTCGAGTCTGTGACTCTGATATGGAGATTGGCCCTTTCTTGTGAACACACACACACACACACACACACACACACACACAAACACAGATCTATAACAATCACAATGACAAATAGCAACATTTCTCTCTAATTACCTCCTCACTTCCCTACTGGGGAAGCCCTGTGGTGAGTGGGTCTAGTGTGTTGGTTCTGCTGAAGGAAAGGACATTTATTAGGTTTGGTCACAGGGTGAGAGACCAGAAAATGAATATCAAAAACATGCTTGAAAAAGAATACCAAGTCAAGCAAGAAGGGGTTGTTACTGTCTAAAATAGCTTATCACACAGGGAACCGTATTCAATACCTTGTAATAGCCTATAATGAAAAAGAAAGTGAAAAGGGATATATATAGATATATATACACACATATATATATGACTGAATCACTATGCTGTAGACCAGAAACTAACACAACACTGTAAACTGACAATACTTCAATTAAAAAATTAAAAATAAAAAATAAATCAAAGAAAATGAATTATCAAACAAAAAGGGCAGCCTGCAAATACTAAGAGCTACAAGAGACTGGCTAGTTTTTTTCTCTGTTTCTGTTTGTCCCCCTTCCAATCCAATCTGCATCTGGCCTGAGTTAGCAATTTAAAACACAAATGTAAATAACTAGTTCCCCAGTTCAAAACTTTTAAATAATGTCTTCTCTTTGGTCTTAGAATAAAGTCCAAAATCATTTAAAAAAGACCTAACAATAACCCGCATGACCTTCTAAATGTTCTCACTACTTTCGCTCTCTTGCACTCAAGCAAATTTAGGTTATATCACAACCCTGCTAAAAAATTCTTTGATGGTTCCCTGTTCCCTGTAAAATTTGAAGCCCAGCTTCCCTACTTCACCTCAACTCAAATTTAGTTCCATTATTTTCTTTTATATCCTTTCTTTCAGTAACCCACACTCCCCTTGCCTACTTGCTCTCTTTTTTCCCATGTTCTCTCACCCCCAAGCTCTGTATATCTAAATTCTTTCTAGTAGACCTTAAACCCCACTTCACCCATGTCTTCTTTTAAATCCTCCTGTCAAGAAATAATCTCTTCACTGTCTGCGTCATTGTGACATTTGACCACAGCACTTTGCCCTCGTTTCTTTGGGTTGTAGATAGCTAGCTCTGTTCCAGTCTCATCTCCCTTTCTTGCCTGAACATTCCTTCACATGTAAACAGGGAGCTACATCTGATTCATCAGTTCTTTCAAAACATCCAGCCATGTCGGGAACCTCAGCTGGCACTCACTCAACAAATATTTGTGCAGTGCATGACTGTCTAAACCCTCAGAAATCAATCGCTCCGAGAATCTACAAAACCAAACTACTGCTGACTTCTTTTGTCTACTGCTGCCTGAGTGGAGAGTGCCAAACAGTCCTAGAATAAACGAATTAAGTTCCAAAAGATGAAGACGCACAAAGCAAAGCGAGTAAGAAGGAGGTGATCACACCACAGGCTGATTGTTTTGCCCGCAAGGCTTTAAGGCCTTTAATTAAACAGTTTAACCATGGGAGGCAAAAGATGGAATGTGTTCCTAATTAATGCTCTAAACTCATTATGCTCCCAGGCCAGGAAATATAATAACTGAGTAAGAATTTGGAAATCATTTCTGCAGAGATCATGGCAGGGTTTTTATTTTTCTTTTGGATAAATCTCAGTCACTGTGCTTTAAAGAAGCCTGTGTTATTAGCTGAGCTGATATCATGAACCAAAATGGGTCAAGATTTGAAGGTGGAAGTTTGATTTAGATATATTTAGATGAAAAACATTACTGCACTCAAAGCTCTTTTTTACCCCCTCTGTCTCAAAATTTCATTAAAATAGCATCTAGTGTGGCTGCAATATTATTCAGTGATTAGATTCTGAAGACCTTTATAGGGGAAGAATTGTATTTGTTGAAATTAACTTTGAAAGTCCTTTAAATTGTACATGAGGTAAACACGGTTTGGGTATCATTCCATTTCCCGAGAAGTTCACTATAGTAAATCACTTTTCCCTAGAGTAGGGGTAGATTATTGTTTCTTTGAGCATCAGAGTAAGTAATTTGCTTATAGCTAAGGGCCTTGATTTGTGAAAGCCACTTTTCTTCTTTCCCTTAACTTACAAAGTAAAATTTACAAATTTAAATGTATACAAAATGGAATATGACTGTATGTCTCCAACTTAATCCAAATTCACTTGCTCTTAGAGATTTTAGTGTACTTCCACAAAAATATAGTTGAACTCCATAATTACAACAGTAAGCAATCTAAGGATTAACACAAATCATTTTCCCTAGTTAAATTATTGATTCTATAACTTTTAAAGTTATTTTAAATTTAAAGGATTGATTTAAAAGAAAATCTTTAATTTTCTGATTATTCTCCAATTAAGTTATTTGAACGAATTAGAGTCTTTTTGTCCTTTTTGCCCATTCTCTTTACCTCACTCTTGAACAATCTATATGGGTGGAGTGTTTGAAATTTGGCAATAAATTCCACAAATCTTATTCTCTTGATTCTATTGTATAATGTTCAGAAGATTCTGATAAAGCAGAAAATATTAGGCAATTGGAATCAGCCAGTTATATCTCTTATTGTAGGTCTTTACAATACTGGTTAGTATACCACTTCTGATTCAGTGCTGAGATTTCTTCTGTTTATTAGATAATAAAAAGTGAACTAAGAAATATGTTCTATATTTATGGACTTAACACATTTCATATGGAAATCTTGTTCTCTATACCATATATATATATATGTATTTTAGAGCAACTGCAATTCAATAAACAGTATTTTGAGTAGAGGTTATTTGTAAGACACTTGTTAGAGTTCTATGGGGAACACAAAGATAATTAATATATTATTTCTGAGCTCAAGTTTTTACAATCTTCACAACTTTTAGGAGAGCTGTGATAGCCAGGTTATCAAAATAGCTCTTAATGGTCCTCACCTTCTGGTATTTCCCACCTTTGTATAGTCCCTTCCCACAGGGAAGCAGGGCTGGCCAGTAAAACACTGTGGAAGTGATGGTGTGGCACTTTCTCAGCTAGATCAAAAAGTCACCTCAGCTTCAGTCTTGGTTGATTGGATCATTCACTCTGGGGGATGCCAGCTGTGGGTCAAGAACTGTGAAAGCTCTGAAACTTTACCCTACCTGTAAGCTAACAAGTTGCCTTGCTGCAGTTTCATGGATGGTAATAGAAGACATGGTACTCCTGGGTTACACTCAAAGGACTGTTTAGTACTGAAAACAATGGAAGTAGCCAAAGTGTCAGTATTGTGCCAGTTCCTTGAACCCCACTTCCACAGGCCATTGCCAAGTGGGCCAAGTGATGTCTAGCCATGCAGGGCTGCATTAAAGCAGATGGACCCCAAGTTTAGGGAACTCAATTTTTAAATAATGGACAATAAACTTTTCTTTTCTTTACCTTAAGGAGATATTCCTTTATTATATGGGAGGAGAAAAATGAACTGCCCTCTGCTTTAGAGGGAGACTACCTACCAAGGCTCTTTGCTATACAAACACCCCTCAAAAGATAGTTCAGAACATGGGAAGTCATTCCCTCTGCTCGCAAGATGTGAGACACCCATAAAGAATTGTCTCCCAATATTGCCAAGCCATGAGACACTCGTGTGGCCCTGGCATAGAGCCACGTGGTGATGAACCAAGGCCTCTCCCAGCAACCAGAACCACCCTGCCAGCTCAGTGACTGAACCACCTTGAAGGACAATCCTTCAGCCCCAGCGGAGGCTTCAGGTGATTGCTTTCTTAGCTGATGTATAGAAAATAAAATTTTATGAAGGACCTTAAGCCAGAGTCATCCAGGAAGTGACTCCAAATTACTGATACACAGAAATTATGAAGGATAATAATACTGCCATTTTAAGTTACTAAGAAGTGATCTGTACCACAGTAATACACTATCAATATAAATGGTTGTGCTTGGAAGCAGTGTGTTATCACAACAAATGTCTTAAAATGTAACGGCGGCTCTGGGGTGAGGTAGTAGGAAGAATCTGGAGGCACTTAAGGAAACTGTTAGGGAAAACATAAGAGGTCTTAGAAAGACTTTCAGCAGAGCCTGGCCATCTTGAGGAGGCTGCTGAGAAAGCATAAAGAAATGTGAGGGAATGTTGTGGAACCCTGGAGGAGAGGGCTCTGTGTCATGTAGCGGCAGAAGGGTAGCGGCACTGATGCCTGTAGTGACAGGGAAAGTGGAGATGACCTGAGGAACTGGGCGATCTGGCTCATAGTTCCAGGCAGTGCTGAAGGCCCCATCTGGCTTCTTCTTGCTTCTTAGGGTAAAGTGAGATAGGTGGCCTTTCTGGTGATCCTTGGAGGCTGTATGATGTATTGTCGGCAATATAAATTTTATAAATAATGCACCATTTGTGCATGTTGCATTTTCAGAAGAGAAATCATTATTTTCTATATAAAACATAGTTCTTTGTTTTAACATGATGAACAAACAACATCTAGAAAAATTAAACTGATTAGAGAAAGAAAGGGAATGTAAGAATTTTTGGTTTAAGGGAGGAGGGTATAATTCAGTGGTAGAGCACCTGCTTAGTACACACAAGGTCCTGGGTTCAATCCCTCGTACCTCCATTAAAAAAAAAAGAAACCTAATTACCATCCCTCCCTAAAACAATAAAGGTAAAAAATAATAAAAATATTTTTTAAGTTTTTAAAATAAATAATAAAATAGATAAACAACAAATTCATACTGTATAGCACAGGGAACTATATTCAGTATCTTGTAGTAACCTATGGTGAAAAAGAATATGAAAACAAATATATGTATGTTCATGTATGACTGAAGCATTGTGCTGTACACCAGATACTGACACAACATTGTAAACTGACTACACTTATATATACACACACACACACACACATATATATATGTATATACACACACACATACATATACAGAAACAAAAAGAACTTTTGGTTTAGCTGACTTTTATTAAGTGACTTAAAAGATAAACTTAAAAATGTATAGGGAAATAATACTTTCAGTGTTAGTTTCCTAGAGGGTTAAATTACCGTGTCCGATAGCACTGGAAGTCAACTATGATGAGCCAAAGTAAGATGAGGGGTATTTCCAGGAAGATGAGTGTCAGGGCTGCATATTCACCAGGATACAAGAGAATTATGAAGTGTTAAAACAAGACACTATTCTTAGAGGAACTGTGTTAAGGACTTATTTTCACAGGCAAGTGCTTTTCCATCTTCAATAATTATTCTAACTTTGAAAAAAATTTAAACAACAAAACACTTGGTTAAAAAGATTCAATAAGCTTTCAAGATGCCAACTTCAATTTGGCAGTGATACTAAGCTGGTCTGTGAAAGCTGAACATGGTGGACTGATTCAAATGATGAATAATTTGGAGGCCCATGCAAAATAGTTTCTGAACCCTGTCTTAATCACCTTCTGCTACAGTCAACAATTATAAACCTTTCAAAACCTGTTGAATATGCCCTGCTTTAAATCTTGTAATTTTACTTTTAACAAACAAAATCAAACAGGACAGTCATAGATTGAATCCATTTTAGAACATAAAGATTACATTTGGAATCTTTAATTTTTCAATTTTCATTTATGGTCCAAATACTTTCACTTAGTTTATATGCACTCACACACAGAGAGAGAGAGAGGGAGAGAAACAACTGAAAAAGAGTTCACTGAAAAAAATTATAACAGCAGTTCTTTTTCTTATTTTTCTTTTGTAGGAATATTTGTTTTCAGAAAGATATTGTCAACTTCTAGCAGAAATGCATCAAAATGACAAAAATCATTGGAGAAAAGAATTTTGTTTCTTTCTTAGGAACTGAGCTTCTGGTTCTGTTCAAAAGAGAGTAAAATATTCCTTTCACTCCACTCTTATTTAGAGAAGAGACTCTGCCACTATTTCCTAAAGGAAGTTTGTGTGTCATTCCCTCTAGTCTCCTCAGCTTCAATCTGGGTACCTCTCTTTTTAACTCTAGAAACCAGAGACTGCTATGAGATGGAGACACATACACACCCCAGAAACTACACGAAATGTGCTGGAGTGGAATATGCATAGGGCAGGGGTTGGAAAAACCCAGTCTTGGCCAAGCTTTGCTCCCAACTTACTGTGTAGTCACTAGAAATCATTAAACCTCAGTTTCCTTACCCATAAAGTAATATAGTTACACTGCTTGAGCTGAGATCCCAAACAACTCAACTAGTCTCTGATTCTAAAAGTTTCTACCTCTCAGATGGCTATAATCTGATGTCAAATTATAAAGTCTGGCTTTACTGAGCAGTATCATTTGTGGAGAATGTTTTCTCTTGTGATATATTTTCCCTTGAAGTTAATGTCCAATTATTCTGAAAGTTAAACACTGTTTGAAATGCACCATTAGTCATTATAATATAATGACATCGTCTGAGAGTAGTGAAAACCCCGTGACCTTGAGATTGTTGAAAAGGTTTTGGTTGTGAGTTATTTTACATACATGATGAGTTGTTTGACATCCTTGTCACTAAAATATAAGCTTGTGTAGCTTTTCGTGAAGCTATTCCTCAGGAGAGTTGATCTTGGTCACTAAACATATGTTCTTTTACCAGATACCTGCTTTGATTAACTGGTTCCATCACAAGTTATGATGGAGTCAGCATGACAAAGGGTGTCTGTTCTGTAGTCAGAGAATTATTTCTTTGAATGAAAATGGAAATTGTATTCTGTGTCAGATGGTTTTCTGCCTCAAAGGAAGATAGCAAGGAACAAGACGGCCATGAGGCTGGCTTCTGGCTTTTTACTAAGACCAAATACATCCAGTCACTAGATAACTTCACAGCCCAGGGAGGTAAATGAAGACTTCCAAATTTCCTAGAATAAAGGGATGTTTTAACTTCAAACATTTTAAGTACCTGCAGCATAATGGGATGGGGTGCGAAGCTATTGTGCAGGAAGAAAAGTATTTTGATATTGAACAATGTTGTATGTGTTTTCTTAAAAAGATACACTTTTATTTGAAAATATCAGATTAGTAATCTTCTCCAAAGGCCAGAACTCTACAGATACTTTTGTTAATTTTCTGGCTTTTCAAATAATTTTTTAAAATGTTTCCGAAAAAGAAAACAAAAGTGAGGAAGTTTTTTGAAGTGGGACATGTGAACAGTTGTTCATCCACGCTATTTTTATGGTCTTCTCCTTTTTCATCCCTAACTTACAGAAAAATTATACTTAAAAAAAAAAAAAAACTCTACCAAGTAAACACACTTGACAAAGAAATCTAAAACTTCTGAACAGGAGCCAGATATGTAGGTAAAATTCATCTTAAACCCCTTGATTCGCACGTGTTCTTTCTGTGACAAGACAAGACAAGCCAAACAGCATCTAACAGCATTCCTCCGCCTTTCCTTTTGTTGTTTGCCAGTTAATTTTTATTCACTGGAAAGGCCAATTTTCCACATGCTATTCAATGTGGTGTGCTTGTTTGAAAAGAAGCAAAGCAAAAGAACTAAAGATGCTAAGGACTTAACTCCTTCCTCCCTTCTTTGCCCTCCTCCTTTGCAACAAGCCCTCTTTCTTCTGAGCTTAGTGAGAAACAAAAGCAGACTCATTCAGCTTCAAAACTTGAACCTGTGCCAAGTGAAATACTTCAGTGAGTCTTATCCTTCACTCGGTCATCTGTATAGGTGGCCCAGTTAAGTGGTTTTTGTTGGCTACCCTGTTTATTATGACTTTACAGTCACACCCTCTAAGCCAAAGTGCAGTTCAGTGAAGTGTGTGTGTGGGTGGAGGATATGTGTGCTTTGTTTCAGAATGTACAGCAAAAGAAAATACATGGTTTCAGAAATTCAGGAAACTCATTATTTCAGAATGCACTGATGCCACAATGAACCCTTAGTAACATTTGGTCTTTACCATATACACCTGAGAGTTAGCAGCTGTTACACTCACTTAATTTTTTCCTAATGAGAGAAACCGGAAGGAAAAATGTGTTCAATCACTTGCTTCAGTACAGGTTAGAAAGTCAAAATGAAAAACAAGAGTACAGAACAAAACTTTCATCTTGAATTCTTTTGCCAATGTCACCGGACAAGTTTCTGCCTGGGGAAACATGGCAAAGTAATGCAAATATTGCAATCCAAAAATTCTTGCAGGAAGTGCAACATCTCTCTAGGGTGACTTAACATTACAGGGAAGGATCCCTTTATCCAGACTTGGCACAGAGTAGGAGTGGTGATCAGAACGCATTCAACCAGTATAATTCAGCGCATTTGCTAATGAAAGATTCTAAATAAAACTGTGGAATCCAAACCACCTTGTAGGTTACAGATGATTAATAGCAGATTAAATCCAAATACATTGGGATGTAAACATGTTCCATAGATTCCTAGTTGTGCTACGTTAATAGTGTCGACTAATGCTTGCTTATTGCCATCATATACTCTGTAGCATTTTAGAACTGGAATAGGTCATCAAGATTAGCTGATTCAACTTCTCATTCAGCAGATGAAGAAACTGAGGCCCAGCAGGATTAAGTGACTCATCAAATATCACATGGCTAGTTCATAGCAAGAGTGGGTTTTAACATGGTTCTCCTGTTAGTCAATTCAACTCACTGAACTTGGGGTCTCCCTTTAAATGAAAAGAACTTTTCTTACTGATGAAAGAAATGAGAAAATACACAAGTCACAGTCCCTACCTTTAAAGACAGAATAATGAAGGAGTTAGATGATATAAACTTTAACTGTAATGCAAAACAAATGAAGTGTAAACTTCAGTAGGATTCAAAGGATGGGGAGGAGAAGTTATCCACAATTTCTTGCTTTTCTGCACAGTAATCATTCCTTTTTCACAATTATAATAGAACAATGATCTGAAAAGGACCTCGGAAAATCCACTGACTTCATCAGGTGGCCATCCATATAAAGGATGACCAACTTACACCTTAAGATGTACAACTCTTTGGAGTGTGGGATATACTCCTTGAAGCAAGAGGGATACAATTGATATCACAATAAAATAATACTCCATTTTAAAGTATTTTGTTAAAATAAACAAAATGAGAACAAAGGTGAAGAGGTATCACCACTTTCAAAATGTCCAATAATTTTTTTTCTCTTAGTAATAAAAAGTACTGCATGACATAGCTCTTTGGTGATTCTGAACTCTATTTTTTATTATGTCAGTCATCTCTGGACAAAATCTTACAATTTATGACCTTAAAAATTATCTTACATACTCTAACATAATAAAGTCTATTAGAGTTTTATAGGGTCATTTTTGCAAAGTATTAAGTTCAGTTTGTATCTATCTGTTTTTGTTACCCCTGTCAATTTAGAATTCTCTGCAGATTTCATAAGCAAGTTCCAAATTCTGTAATTGAAGTCATCAACTAAGATGGTGAATGGAAATCATCTTTATAGGAAAGTATCCTTTCCTATGAAGAACATCATTAGTGAATCCTACATGATTTGATACTGGATAGTTTGTCTTTAGACACAATACTTGATTTAATACTTATCCAAATAAAAGGATTATGGTTAAGAGTACTTTTCCTAATTTGGTTTTAAAGGCATGTCTTATCAATTGTATACTGAATACTCATTGAAGATCTAGATCTCCAAACACTAGAAGTTGTATAGAATAATTAAGAAGGAAAACACGAATGTTACCCTTAAGAAATGTATTATCAATGGAGAAGATAATACAATTAATGTATAATCAACATGAGTCACGTGCAAGAGTTGACCTAAACATTGTTAGAAATTGGATAACACCTAGGAAGAGGTTAATCAGTCCTGTCCAGAGACAGATCAACAGCTCATTATTTTAACGACCAATAAAAACCAAAGTAAGTTTGAAAAGGAAGAAAAGTATCTATTGTTATTAATACAAATGTGAAATGAACTTCAACAAGCACCGATACAGGCATTCACAATGTTAGTTGGTAGAGGTATAGCCCATACAACATTGTACTTTAAATAATGCTCAAGCATGGCTTTGTCTTTTTGTGTTTAGTATTCTTTTTCTTAACACGTCGAAGCACTGTGAACAATGCAAACTCCTAACAAAAAATGACTTCTCACAAAAAGGGTTTAAAATTCATCTGCTACCACTGACGTGAGAACAAGCATTTCACCCCAGGGAGGATGCAGCCACCAAAGGGAATGTGTGGAATGGGCACAAGCCACATTGTGCAAAGCATATTAAATGGAAGCAAGCTCTTCAAGAAATCAAATGACAAAGATGCCATCCTCAAAGACTGTGTGTTGAAGAAAACCTAGACAGAAGTAGGGATTCAGTAATAAAGGCCAGAGCAAAATTTGGACATCTTGACATGAACTGGCCAATACAGAATAATGTACCACCCACATTCAAAGGATTCAAACTAGACTGTGTGACACTGCCCTTGGCCCACACTGATACTGGGTAAAAGTTCTCACTAATTCCCTAGAAAAGAGGAATAGGCATTGGAATTCTGGTGCCCACCATGCATAATGAATGTAACTAACATAATGAAATTCCTGTTGGTTTATAATGTGCCACCCTTCTCCCCAGGACTTAGTATCATTTGACCATGTGACTTACTAAGTAAAGCCTCTCTAAGATAGCATTAGTTGAGCTTTTTAGTAAAATGCAGTGTTAAGAAGAGGGTAGTTCCATTACTTATGAAATGATTGCGTTTTGAGAATTTGACATGCATGCCCTATGAGACATTTTCCTACTCCGAGGGTTGAGCCCTGGTTGGTTTAAGGGTGGATATGTGACCTAAAAAATTCCAATCTGGGTGAATCTCAGAGCTTTAGCATCAAATGCTAGGACAGAAGCATTTTCTCTCCCTCTGGAACTTGTGGTATGTAGAAAGGAGTCCAAGGGCAGTAGCATTTATTTTGCCCCCACGGGGCACTTCTATAGACGAAGGTTGGACCCAGCACACAGAGGAAACAAACTTCAATAAATCACAGGGAGCTCCCTTAAACCAACCCACCCTTAAACCAACTCTATTATGGATTTACAGTTTCACAAACCAGTATATTTTCTTATTTTAAAGCCATTTACCATAATAGGATATTCTGATCCTTGCAACCACTGGTGTCCTAAATGATATATATAGCCCTCCAATATTCTTTCTGAAGGATACACCTTGTAGCCTTGCTCCGGGCTTTGTGATCTGGTTCCATTCTATTCCTCTTTTTCATGACTAGTCACCTCCCATACTCACCATGACTAGTCACCTCCCATACTCACCCTTTTCTCTAGCTCTAAAGTACCACTGGTGGTTCCCTGAACATATCATGCTATTTCAGATCTTTGAATCTTTGTCTGTGTTTGTTCCTGTCCTGGGCATGTTTTTGTCCCCTTTCTTGCCCATCTAATTCTATTTGCTCTCCAAAACCCTTCTCCTATGGTGCCTCTAGGAAGACTTTCTGGACCATTTTCCACCTGATTTAGTTGCCCCTCCTATGTGTATACATGGTATTTATCTTGTATTGTAATTGCTTCCTCCCAACTGGACTAGAAACTCCCTAAAAAAAGGATTCACGTATTATTTTGGGTTTTTTTTTTTCATCACCAATATCTAAACTAACACTGGTTGATATTCAAATGTTGGATGAATTCAGAAAAAGGAAGAAAAATACCATATGATATCAGTTATATGTAGAATCTAAAAAAAAGGAAAAATCACAAATGAGCTTATTTACAAAATGGAGACAGACTCACAGACATAGAAAACCAACTTATGGTTACCAGGGGAGAAATGGGATGGAGAGGGATAAATTGGGAGTTCAGGATTTGCAGATACTCACTACTATTTATAAGACAGATAAACAACAAGGATCTACTGTATGGCACAGAGAACTATATTCAATACCTTGTAATAGCCTATAATGAAAAAGAATTTGAAAAGGAATATATATATATATAACTAAATCACTATGCTGTACACCAGAAATTAACACAACATTGTAAATCAACTATACATCAATAAAAAAATAAATTTAAAATCAAACCAAACAAATGTTGGCTGAATTAATGAACATGTCAGAAAACAAAAGAAAAACAACAAACCTAAATCTTAGAACAATGTTATTGTCCTTTATTTTTGCCTGTTTTGTTTTGTTTTAGATTTTTAGGCAAGAGACAGCAAACCTAATGGTTTTTAATTACTTGGAATGTGTTTCTAGTCTTTGCTACAGTTGATTAACCCATTAGTAGATAGGTAACCAGATAGGAAACCTAATTGAAGATGAGTTACCTTCTCTGGTTACATACCATTAGTCATCAGAGAAAAATAAGCAAGAGAGATCAAATGGGTCAGTAAAAATCCACCATCGCTACTTGAAAATTCTCAAACACATGACTTATGTGATGATGTCATGTTTATATAGACTGAGTACACAGATGTAAAATGAGAAGAAGCAGAATTTGAAAGATAATTACAGTAAATAATTTTGTATTAATTGGTGTGATAAATGATTTTGTATTAGTAGACTTTTATAAGGTTTCTAGAAGAGATTACCTTCACTAAGTGCTTCCAATGTTTTATTCTAAATTCCAGACATTCCATGGCTTGGACATTTGGCAGGCCTCATGGAGAACATCAGTATCATTTCAGAAATGGTTGAAGCTCAATACCTATGTTCTCTTTGATGACTCGGTGATTCCTTTTCAGAAAAGATGCACAATAGAGGAAAATCCTTAGTAAACTTTTTTTCTTAAACAGAGAAGCTTGCCAAATTTGCCTCTGCATATTCTAAAGTTGGTTTTGGCATGTTTGTTATCAGACATCTATATGTCAGTCACGGTCCTTCCTCACAGGAAACAGATGGCCAACTCACATCAGAGTAACTTAAGGAAGGTTTATTTGCAAAGCAACTAATGACCAAGGTGTGAATGGAGTTTAGGAAACAACTGGATCATGCAGGGACCTAGGACCACCCACAACAAAGATCTTACTCCCTTCCCTTACCTCTTGTCCTGAGAGGTAAGAGGAAGACTCACCGTCAAAGTGATGAGAACAGAAGACCACCTGGGGAGGAGCAGGGATTTTTCCATTGAGATTACAGCCAGCCCTACATTAAGTTCACCAGAGGGGAGCCAAGGGAGTAAGTCCCCTGCCATCCCTCCCTTCCCTACTCCCTACCTCCTTCTAGGCTTCCTGTTGACCTGAAGTTAGAGGATATGGGAAGCTTTTTCTTGTAGTATGAAGAGTCAGCCCATTTTGCCCCTCAGCACTGTCGACTGAAATAAATGCACAGCCTAAAAGCTGAGAGTTATGTTTTATTTGGCGGATATTTCTGAGAACTCAAACCTCTTCGAGCCTGGAATGACAGCCTCCCAGATTGCTCTGAGGGACTGCTCCGAAGAGGCAGGGGAGGAGCTGGGATATATAGGAGCTTTACAACAAAGACCAGGTAGTTGGAACATTAAAAGATTACTTGTTAACTAAAGAAAACCAGGCATCTCAAGTGAAAGAATTCAGCACTTTTCTATGTACGGGAGGAAGCAAACATTTGGGCTCATTGAATTCTTTCCTTTGACAAGCACCTAGCTATCTAGGGCAAGTATCCTGTCCTTTCTTATTCTGAGTCCCCTCAGGGTGCGCCATTGTGAGTGGCTGCGGAGGCTGGGCTGCAAGCTTGTCTTCACTGGGGGGTGGTAGCAGCCGGTGACTTGACGGCTTCAGCATTCTTTGTTTACTGATACGGTTTGCAGTATTTTTCCGTTCACAGCACCAAATCTTGTCTTTGTCTGGGTGGAAAACCTGTGTCTGCAACCAGCAAGAACAAAATCTCATCAGCTCTCACATCATCATGGAGTAATATCAATTCAGTCATACTCCTTCCCGAAGTCTAAAATGTTAGCTACTTCTGTTATTCTTCACATAAGGAACTAATGGGGAAAAGAGTAGGAAAAAATAATGGAGCACCATAAAATGCAGCATCTGAATGTTCCCTCTGTAGCCAGCCACTAGCATAAACTGATTATCATAACTGCCTGCTTTGACCATCCAACTCCATGTTCCCCTAGCTTTTGCAAGCACTTCTGCTAGATGAAGATTTTTCTACCTGGTGGGATGACTTGAAACTTCATTCTTCTTTTCTACTCTCAGTCAAGGCTATGCTGGGTTCTAACTCTCATTCTGAGCCCACTGGAGGGTGTGAGTGTGAAAAGAGTCAATATTTGCTTGTGAGGGTGGCTCAAGAGAATTTGGAGATTCATAGCTCTTAACTTCATCTTTATCTACCAAAATGCCCCATCCAGTGGGGCATTGCTCCATTATTTCCCAGGAGTTGCCTCTTCCTTAGCATAATAGATCTGGCAGGTCTGGCTTATAACTAGTGCTATGACTACCAACTTTACAATCATGCTCTGAGCTTGGTTGTCAGTTTGTCACGGAAACGACAGGCCAGTCAAGAAACAAGCACCACTCAGAGGGTTGGAGTACTCAGATGTATTACGCCGGCGGGCTCAGAGGGGCTTCTGCTCCGAAGCTCTGAACACCTCCAAGACGTGTGCATGAGGTTTTATAGGGTAAAGTACAAGCTTGGGGTATTCGGCCAATAGGCATGGAACAGCTTTAGCAGCATTATCATCACAAAAGTGGAGGTGGGGAGGCAGCAAACCAACATTCCAAAGCCAGATATGTATCTTTGAAAACCCAGCTGGCTAGCAAAAAAACATAAACAGCAAACCAACACTAATTAACTTAGATTTACAAGTTAGTCCAGCAGAACTCAGATCAGTATTCCAATACTTAGACTTGTGAGTTATCTTGTTAGCCCAGCCCAGCCTCTCCTTCACATTCCTAGACCTGTGAGTTATCTTGTTAGACCAGCCCGGTTTTTCCTTCACAATATCTCTGGGTGACCATAGGAGGGAGGAACTCCTTCACAATTACTCAGGAAACCTTCTGATTCTCTGTGCACATTTGTAATTACAGGTTCATATTTTAGTTCTCTTTTTCCCTATTGATATTCTCTAGGACTTCAGAAAGAAGCTAAATGACCATAAAATCTTAATTGTCAGAGTAGCTATGCATCACAGCCACTTGGTCTCTGCCAGCTCTTCATCTCAGGCACCTATAGTGATAACCTGAATATTTATGATGCTACAGTAGGCCCAGTATTGCCCCTACCCAATTCCTCACACCCCAGCAGAGAGGTTATCCCAGTGCTCCCCAGATATATGATGTGCTAATCCCAGAGTCTCCGTTCAGAGGAGTCTATTTCCTGGGGCCTCTTCTAGTACCAATTAATGTATCAGCCAAGTTCCCAGTAGAAAAGAGATCATTAGATGGGTATTGATTTACTAAGTGACAGATTATAAAAATTCACCTGGAGTAGAAGTGAATCATCACAAACAGGGAGGAAGGGGGGCCAGCAGCACTGAGATGCTACCACTCTTCATGCCAAAGGGCTGAGGAAGGGAACCTGGAAGAAATAAAGTCCCAAATTTATCCAGAAGCCAGAGGACACCAGGGTCCTGTTCATGGAGTCCATGCAGACCCATTATTGAGGCAGAGGGCAGGTGGGAATAAAGGGAGAATGTCTCTGGAGGGTCACACGGAGGTATGTGACACATGGTGTTTCTTTGCTTCCTCCCTGCTAAGTCACTTTCCTGCCCTCCTGCTAAACTATGCAATCTCACCTTTGCCTTGAACTATCTGGTTGAATTGACCCATTGTCTCCAGTTTCCCATTTATGTTCACATTTCTGTGACAGTATATTAAAACACACCCTTATTCTCGTGTTTCCTAAAATGTGCCCTGATATTTCCATATCCATTCCCATACCCTTGCACATGTTTAAGTGAAGAGACACATTTACTTATTTCTCCCATTTGGATCTAACTAGTGACTGTTTCTTGTATGTCATTGGATTAACTCCATAGACATGTACACAACTGATATTGCACATATTAATGGCTTCTTAAGTTGAAAAGGTGAGATCTACTCACTGTACTTGGCATTAGTAAGAGCTCAAAGAAGTCGTTTGTTTTCCTTCCCCCTCCCTCTCCAGCATAAGCGTTCTTTCTTGGGTTTTAAAACATTCAGTTTTCATTTTGTTTCATCATCTGGGAGAAGTGCTGGCTTTGCAAATGTAATTTATGAAAGCATAACTTTTAAAAAGTGGCAAGAGATATTTTAGGTTTTTTTAATCTCATTTCAGTAATGAATTCTGATTTTCTTAGTAGGTATGAGTTGTTTTATAAAAATTCCTTTTAATTACCTCAATATTTTATGTGAAAAGGAGCTTGTCTAAATAATTCTCCAAAGAGAGATCTTGACAGACCACAACTAAGCTACCTGAAGAACCAGGGACAGTTATTGACCATCTTAATGCCTAGTTCTAGATAATTTTACCTGTGAATATTTTAAGTGAAACAATAATAAACTAGAAAGTAAACACTGAAAAAAACTATCTTGAAAGCATCACTTTATTTTTGTAACATGTTACTGATGTACACACATGGGGAATAAATTCACAGTAATGGCGTTCTAAGCCTGTTTTTATTTTACAACAGCTTAAAACTCAGATGGCAATGATATTTTCAAGGTTTCCAGACCCATAAATCACCACCTGGCATTGTTTAATGTTTGTTTTCCAAAGATCTCAAATTCATCCCTAGATAGATCATTATTATTTGGGATATAGAATATCTATATAATTTTACAACATGAAAAGTAAAATATGAACACATTCTTGAAGGTGAGACAACATACCTCAAGTCATACCCCATGTCTATGAGAAAGAAAGAAATAAAAGCTTAGATATTGTGATTCTTGTTTCTCTGCCATGTCCATTTTAGTCTCCCCGTATTTCTACATCATACTTCAGTGGGATGGAGACCTTACTGGTAACTTCACTAAGTCTTTTTTATTGGTTTAGCAGTTATTGTAAACTTGCTCTTTGCCTACAAGATAGGTTTTGTGGAGCATGGTTTTAGTAATGCTCATTCCAATTCTACATTTCTCAGGTTTCTGCCACTCTCTAGAAGCCAAGATAAAAAGCAAAGAATGTGTGAAAACTGAAGTTCACTCTTATTTCCAGTTTTGAGAAAAATAAAGGCTGATAGGTAGAATGATTTTATTTTCCCTATTAAAAAAGAAAGAAAAGGAAAGAAAAATCTTAACCTCTGGCATGTTAGTACCTAAATAATCAATAGGGGACGCACCAGTAGCTTTAGAACAAAATGTTTTTCTCTCAGGCCAAGAACGTCATTGACATAGCTTCAGTAGATACAGAGATGATTTTCAAACTCCCTACATAAACTTGGCTTAAGATAATTTTAAATAGTAAGAACATATCTGGTGTTAAAATAGCATTAAGTATGAGTTGGAATTTGTTAGTAACAAAAGGCATTTTAATGATGAATCTGGACAGGAAATGGTCATTTAAATGTAATCATATGCTTCTAATTGTGATGTAGTAACACACTCAATGCTGAAAGATAATGTGACCAGCTAAAGCAGATTGAGCAATAAAGGAATGGAAAAAGAATTAATAACAGGCAGGGCAGTTTGGAGCCTTTTTGAGGACTTCCAGGAGAAAACATCTTTTAATCTGTTTTTGTACTCTTAACCTAGAGGCAGGCTGGTAGACATTCAAGGAAATAAAAATGTGGCAGAAATGGTTCCAGAGGTGATGGGAAAGAGCCAGGATATAAGACAACGTCTTTGCCAGCCACGCTGGCCATAAGGTAGGTCCAGAAAAGAGGCCTCACATTCCAAAGGCCTCTCTTGACTCCCACACTCACACTTTTTCCACCGCGCCATGCATGTCCAGTAAGTGTTGCCTAAGAAAACATTAGCTAATAGGCCAATTTGGATTAGGAATTGGTTTGTCTGAATCTAGAGTTCACAGTTTTTACCATCATTCTCCTGCTCAGAAATCCTTCAGTGGCCTTCCTTTTAAATGTGCTGTGCTAACAAAGCGCATCATTCTTTTGGCATTCCGTTTGTGCTCACTCAGTCTTGCCAGTTTCATCCCCCATTGCCTCCTACAGGAGGGCCCCGCTGCTTCCAGTTCAGTCCACTATTCGGCCCTTGTGTTCTTCTACCTCTGTGTTTGCTCCATCAAGTTGTTCTTCTGTTAGGAACCCCCACTTCTGTCCTCTGTTAATTTCAATCCTACCCAACATCTGACCCTGGAGTCAAAAACCCACCTCTGTGTAATGTTCTCTAAAGAGCCTGCCAGTTCCCAGTTCTCATTTCTTTCTCTGGACACCTAGGGTACACACTGCCAAGACTGCTTATGGGGACTTTATCTGAGTCTACTTAGTGCTGTGTACTGTCTTTCTTGGAAAGCCTCTACAATGTTGTAAAATCCCAGATCACACCACAGCGCCTCCATCATGAAGGATTAAATAGACTCTCACACAATGTCATGTGTAATACATGCACAGTACAGCTTCTAGAGGGCTCTGACTTACTTTATCTTATCTCTCACCATGAAATTTTAAATAAATAAGCTCTCAAACTCACAGACTATAGAGTTCACAGAGGGCTTTCACATACAATATCTTATTTCAAAACACCCTTGGAGGAAGGCCAGATAGATGTTATGATCTTTGTTTTACAGATGAAAAAGCTCAACCAGGGAATCATGAGCCCAAGGTAGTACTGACTGAAGGGCAGCAGAGGGATTGAGAACCCTCTTTCTTGATCTGTTAATGCTCCTTTGGCTTAATAGGTTTTTGGGTTTTTTTGGTTTTTTGTACTTGGTCATTTCAATTTTGTAGTTTTAAACTTGTGATTTGGAGTTTGGATAAATTGTTAAAATGGTAGAAAAAAATGACCTCATGCTAAGACAGGGGTACAAAGCTAATAACATAATAAAGGCATATGATTAACACTTTAAGGGACTTGGCAATTGATGAAAGCGGGAAAGAGGATGAGCTAGCTCTTAATGTTAGATTAAATCATGAAGACTAACCAAGTGTGTCATGAAGAACGGTTAGATGAAAGTATAAGAACAATGGTTTTGAATTAAGTATGTTTTAAATTTTTTTCTTGAATTTTCAGTCACATACTGCAAGGTGGAAAGAAAGAGTATACAAAATCCATTAAAAATTGGAAGAAGATACATTCACAATTTATGGATTTTGTTGACTAACCTGCTCCAGTGTTGAATTGCTAATGCAATTCAATTAAATGCAAACTCTGAGCAGGCATGGTCCAATCTGTTTCGTTGATCATCTACTGTCCCTTATTACAGAGCATAGCTCAGAAGTATTATAACCCCAACTTTTCAGAGTAACTGAGGCAAAGAACAGCTGTTGGCAGAGGTGAGAACTTCAACCTACGTTAACTTCTAAACCTGAGCTAATCTGTGTGTAGTCACTCCTGTGACCAGGGAAAATCTGAATCCAATGATACTAGTATATTTTCAGCTAAAATAAATATATTTAGGCTGCATTGTGTTTCTTAAAAATTGTCCATTCGTTTCAAAAATATTAAAACCTCTTGCATTCTTGCTAGAACTGTGATTAACTTCAATGACTTAATATTTCCCTAGAGAACTTAAATGTCAAGTTTGGGACAAAACAGTCCCCGGAACAAGCTCCTCTTTGCTTTGCAGTGTCTGCACATCTGTTTGTTGCTACATGTAAGAAATGAACACATGTGGCTCCATTAGGGTTGCCAGATGTCTCTGATTCTGGAAGGTGACGTTTGTTCTAGGAGGACATCTTAGTTTCAGTGGTCTCCAGCCTTGTTAAATTTAACCATAAATGCATGGATAAACAGTTTTCTGGGAATGTAACATAGTTTTTTTCCCCTTAAAAAAGTGGTTGTTACCCTTGTGGATGATCCACCTTCAAGCATGTTTATGTTGTGACCTCCCCTGCAGTGTTGGCAATAAGTAGTCAGTGCTAACAAATGGCCATTAGGATCAGACAGGCCTGGATATGAATCTCAATCCTTCCTTACTGTGTGGTAAGAGATTTTTACTGAACTTCACTGAACTTCAGTTTTCTCATTTGTAAAGTATGGTACCTAATTTGTAAGATTTAGTTGAGGATAAAATAATTGGTAGACAATCTAGAGGTCTCATGGCCATAAATATTAACAAATAACTGCCAAGAAAACACAAAGTATATACAAATAAATTAGATTTTTCCAGGCATGCAAATATAAATATATCAATATAATTGTTGGAGAATATAAAACCATGGATGCTTTTTTCCCCTTTTATTCTAACTTTCTGTATCTTCCAGAATTTTCATTAAAAAATAAAATAGGATTTTGCCACAGCCAGTGTTTAAGGAAAGACACCATGCTACTGGCAGTAGCAAGAAATCTTAGCACACAGCGATTGACCTTGGTACCCATCTTGGTTCACTGGGAAGAAATCAGACGTAGTCTGTTGAGATTTGATGTTAAATTCATTTTAGAAACCAATTGTACTTTCTCCAGTTAATTTTAGGAACATATTGACAATAATCTAGCCACCCACAATCTCCTAGACTCATTTTTCAGGTATAAAGATGTTGCATATTTCAGTGAAAATGAGTAACTAAGCATTAAGAACATAAAAGGTTAAGTTGGTGCACTGAAAATCCTGAATTTGGAAAAGATGCGTCTAGCACAGTCCAAGGAAACTCTGAAGCCGTAATTTTCAACGGGCGGTCAGACCACGTGGTTAGCAGTGGTCTGGGATGAAGGCGATTCCACCTGGCAGCAGCGATGCGCAGGGCGTGCCTTTCTAGCTGGCAGCACTTGCTTGGCTTGTAATTGGCAACCTTCTTTTAAGGGAATCTGGCTCTTCAGTTGGAAATCCATTCACAGCACCTGCTGTAGTACCCTGTGAATACCAGCTATTCCTGGCATGAATTTTGCTATAATATGATTAAAACAATCCTTACATAGATGGGTCTTTTTTTCAACAGAGGTACCTAGCATGAGTGAGCTGGGAAAAAATGAACATAAATACAGTTCCCAACCAGGTGAGGCCCCTCAGGAAAAAAAACAATTATAAAATGGGACCCTCTGAACTGTATTTAGGCATTTCCTTTGAAATTAATGCGGTTCAATTTATTGAACATTAGTAGGTGCTCAAAATTTCTTCAATGGTAGAATTGATTCTGGTATAACCTAGGCTTATGTGGGTTGAGCCCATATGACTCAGTTCTTCCTATAAAACCCTGAAGAGCTGACAACTGAAGTTATGAATGTTTAAAACTGAAGGTTCAAAGAGGTAAGAAGCCTAGCAAATATGCTAAGCTTGTAGTGAATCCACACACAAAAAAGTATGTCCTAGATTACACTAAATTGAATGATAAATCACAGGCTGCCTACTTTCTTAACCCTTTTTCCCTAGTTTCTTCAATTCCAAATCTTCCACTTATGACCTTTGTGACATAACGGCAAGCTGGGAACAGAACTTTTTGGACTGATGCTTTCAATGGCAATTCCAGTAGCAAAGGGTGCAACTCTGCTTACGCTGCTTCTCATACGCCCCTCTGCTCTCAGTGATTGTTATATTACCAGTGGTTTCTCTCCAGGCAGCAGCTCCTACGAAAGCTGTTTCCCAGGACAACCCTCCAAACAGCTGATGCCCTCTAAAATCCCTAGTTTGGCTCTGGATCCCTTTGAAGCTGAAATGCTAGTGTGACCATCCCCAAAAGGCAGTTTAGAACTTTTATCACATTCTTTAACATTCGTTGAGTATCTGCAATGATTGTAAGAGACCTACAATCTCTCTAGAACTGTGTTCAGTGTCCTCCCTAGTAGCATCAGGAAGCTGACCTATGCATCGTGCTCTCTTCAGAGCCTTTCACAGCAGATTACACTGCCCTGGACTCCACATTCCCTTTGAGTGGGCTCCCATGACTAGTAATGCTGCCAGGATGCTCAACCTTCAGGATGTTCCAGTGTAAAGTCATTCACTTTCTCCGAAGCAAGTCCAAACTCAGGTCAGCAGAGGAGGTGGTGATTCTTCTTCATGTGCCTCAGGATACATGGCATATACAGAAAATAAATGCTTATGTATCTTTAGCTTTCCTTTAGTTTCCCAAGATAGTTATGCAAAATGAACTAATTGGCTTTTCAGAAATGATAAGCACTTACCTTGTGTTTCATTCATTTTCTCCATGAGTCCTTCCCAATGCAACTAAAAATAAAAAATTGTAAAAGAGATAATTCACTCTGTTGCTTGACAATTTACATTTTGAGTGGAGAAAGGCAAACAAAGTGGAAAAGGAATGTTATCCAATTCCCTTTGATTCAATTATATTTCAGTGGGTTTACTCTAGATTCTATGGTTTAAACCTGGGTTACTTGGGTCAAAGTAGTGCTATTGTCAATTGTGTCCATGTAAACAAAATAACACACCATAATTGTGTTGTCATATTCCTTGTCTTCTTCTAAAACTTTAATAATTTATAGGCAGGGGAGGGCATAACTCAGAGGTAGAGTGCGTGCTTAGCACGCACAAGGTCCTGTGTTCAATCCCAAGTATCTCCATTAAAAACACATAAATAAATAAACCCAATTACCTCCCTCTCTTCCAAAAAACCAAACAAAATAGTTTATAAAAATAATATGTATATTCAGGAGCAAGCACATAAACTCACATATATTATATACTAAAACAATTCTTCATGGAGTACCAAAATAATCTTCTTTATATTATATTGTACATCACTGTTTATAATCCGAATTTTATTTGTTTGCAATATATAGCTCTGTTGTTTTACATACATAACTTAGCTCACAAAATGTGATAGATAGATATATGGGGAACTAGTAACACACATCAGGCTACATTCTGCAGAACATTTTTCTGTATCATTTTCTAAAGTAATAATTCCAAAGAAGACATCCAGACTAAGTATGAGAGCCACATAATGCTAACATCAAAAAGCAATAAAATAAAACTTTCCAAAGCTTGTAGCTTTGGAACTCTTAATGTGGTCAACTAAAAATTATTTCCTGTTTCCAAAAAGTTTTTTTTCCAACAAGAAAATCCTCTCTCTGAAAGTATCAGATGTCCTTATAGTTATTTGATATTACTGCCCAGAAGAATCTGGGGAGAAAAAGAAAAGAAAGAAAGTGGGAAAGGCCAACAGAGCATAGGAAACCCATCTTGGAATTTCAAAGGCAATGAAATGTGGAATAACTTAGCTATGCCAAGACATTTTATATAGAAAGCTTGAAGAACTGAGTGAAGAAAAGAAATATTCATATGAAGAATCATGTAGCCATTATATATGTAGCTTCAGTTTATATAAATTAAGCTGAAAAAAGAGAAAAGAAAACAATGAATAACTCTTATAAGAGATGTTTAGGAAATATTTAGTACATACAAATTGATGAATAATCAGAAGACAGGGAACTTTGGAGCAGCCACTCAAATATGTTCCTAAAATGCTATAGCTCTCACTGTTGCTGCTTGTCTAATTTTTTAATATTAAAAGTAGTTGTATTAGGACTTTCCAGAGAAACAGAACCAATATAAGATATATATACATATATATATACACACATACACACATAAACACATTATCTTTATTAAAATATACTGTATAGTTTTAATAATTTAAGTATTCTGTAACTGCTATTAGAATAGAAGGAAATTAATGTCATATACCAAAACAACCATGTGTATATATAAAAATTTAATATATGACAGAGGTACCGTTTCAAATGATTAAGAAAAAAAAGCTTATTTAGTAAAAGAGCTAGCCAACCACTTGAAAAAAGAAGATCCCTACCTCATGCCACGTAGCAAAAAAAAATTACAAGTTTACTAAAATTTAAGTTTTAAGAATTGAAACCCTGAAATGCTAAAATATAATGGCAATATGATTTTTAGGTGAGAGATAGTAATTTAAATCATAAGTAATATATTAATGAAAGTTAGCCATACTTTCCAAAACAATCACAAATTCAGTGATAAGAGTTGCAGTGTTTTACATTTTTGCAAATCTCTTTAATGTCTGGCTTAGTAGAAAACATTTGGAGTCTCATATCTGCTTCTGCATTCATCTGTGGTGATATCATATGTCATGTACCTTCTGGAAAACTCCACTGTAAACCTGTGAAGGAATAAAAGTGAAAAAGGCAGACTTAGTATTATTATGAAAATACTTTTGACCATTTAGGCCTCCAGAAAAGGTCTCTGGGCTCTGAATCATAGTTTGGGAACTACTATTATAGAGTAATGTTAATCTTTACATTGGTAATATCTCTAAGGGACAATTTCATTTGCCTTGCTATGGAAAAGATTTATCAGCATTAACTGTAGTTCCCTGTAAGTTATCAGTTTCCTACCCCTCTGAAGTTGCAAAATAACATAAGCAATCTAAGATGTACACACTTCTTTGAACTGGATAATCTCTTGAAAGAGCCAAAAGGACACTCATAATCCTATTATATCTCTTCTGCCCATTTCTCAGTCTATCCTTCCCCCTCACCACCTGGCACCACTAGCTTTCACCACATTAAACATGCTGATATGAAAAAGTTGGGGAACTTTCTGGATGGTAATAAAATGAGAAGAAAGGAAAATTAACTCCTTCCAATGTAGTTAGTGTAGTTACTCCTTTATACTTCTACACTTAGATTCTCACAAAATTTCTTCCTTTCCAATCTTCTTTTTTAAAAAGATTGCATTTCCTTAAAGAAATCTTTCTTTATCTCCCTATTCTGATCCTTTGCCCTTGTTTAGGAAATCTTACTACTTTTCTCAGCAGGTAGAAATTTCTCCTTTTGGTCTCCTTTATTTCTGGCAACTTAAACAGCACCTCTAACTTTGATCAGACGTTTATGAGAATCTCTTTTGTTCAGGAAGTTGGGATGCATTTCTGTTACATGATTAAAAGTAAACATAGCTGTTTCAATTTTGGGTCAGTAAGCACTCCAGAGGAAAACACGGCTTCTTCTCACACTGGATCATCTAGTAGGTAATGCTCATCATGGTGGGCACTAAGATTACAAAGCCAAATCTCAAACCCAAAATACATACATGTATATACACATAGATGGATGTGTGTCTGTGTGTGAAAAATAAAGGGCTACTTTTAAATCTTCTATCCTTTCTTTGGCCTGTTCTTCTCAGAACAACAGATCCCACCTTTATTATTCTAAGAAGCATGTGACCTTTCATGCTCCAGCTGAGCGTAGTATCGTTACAAAAGACATCATTTTAAGTTCAAGTGGCTTAGCCACAGTTTCCCTTCCTGAGAAGTAGTAGCTTCAATCAAATTCTTTTTGATTTCCCTTTCTAAAAATGTGTTTAAAAATTGAAGACTCGCAGGTAGGGAGAGCTCCAGTTTACATATAATACATGCACGAAAACTTACACCAACAATGTGAACATGAGTAAAACTGAGGAGACATTTGAAAATTTATCAACATTGTACTGCTTTATTTTGTGATTTATAATAAGGTAAAGAGGACAAGTCAGTGCATATTCTCATTACCAATAATCCTAAGAAGTTATTAATCCTAAATCTGCCCATGATGTCAGTATAAACACCCCTCCCTCAAAAAAGAGAATTTCATTTTTTTCCTTTTACAGTCCTGTATTACAAAACGTCATTTTCTAGTTTCCAAAATAATTAGACTACTGGAGTACTCAATTACTAATGTTATATTTGCATTCCATCAATTAAAAAGCACGTAGAAATTTTTCTTTTTTATTATAAAGTACCTACATACTATCTTTCATTTTTTCACTTGGCTCACAGACCTTAAGATACTTATTATCTGGACTTCTACAGAAAAAGTTTCCTTATCTTTATGAAGTTAATTTGAATTCCAGTTCCATCAGCATAATGCAGAAGAAACTGATGGCAGGAAGAAGGTGCTGGAGGCCACAGATCCCTAGGGCTATGGTGGGCACTGACTTGAGGATGGCAGAGAAAGAGATTGGCTGCAAGGGTCACATCTGAAATACTCTTCTCCCAAAAGAGAACAGAGGCTAGTGTAAGGATTAATTCTCCCATTGTCAGAATTAGCCAAGGATCTTTGAGAATTTTTGACCACAAGACCCTTAGGAATGACTAGGCCAAAGTTAAGTTTTTTAATTTGCACAAATAAAGAAATGAAACGTCATTTTATTTCCCAGTGTTGCAAAAACCAGATGCTGCTTATGCATACATAGACAAAATTCTGAAGGGTATCCACAAACATGTTAATATTGGTTCTTTCTGGGTCAGGGATTATAAATTATTTTACTGTTTTCTTTTCTCTAATCTTTTTTTCCCCTGATCTTTCAACAGAGATTATATTTTATTTTAAAATTATTGCTTTAAAAATTACTCCATTTTAAAGTTATTTTCTTATTTATTAATGTTCCAAAATTATCCTGGGAGAGGACAAATTTTTACTATTTATTTCCAGATTACTTATAAGGAAAAAGTTGTAGTTGGAAGAAAGATCTGTAGGCTAGCTATATTGTTTCCCCTGTAAACATTTTCTTCTGTTTTATTTCTTCAAGAAAATAAGATTTAAAAAAAATGAAAGGAATGCCCACACACACAGACTAGGAAATAATGTTCTTAGGTAACTGAATATACTCATATCATTAACAAATACAGAAGGCACCATTGTTACTAAAAGAAATATGAGATTTTTTGTTTAAAAAATTAAGTATATTTAAGACAGTCCAGAGACAAGGAATTAACAGACTTCTTGTCATGATGTTAAAAAAAAAAAAAACCTACTTTTTTAACAGAATGCAAAATTACTTTTTTGTGTACATCGGTAAAAACTGTCTTATATTTAAAAAAAATCTAGACCACTTACACTATCTCAACTTGTTCACAGCCCTGGCAGCCTGAATTTCTCTTAGATTATAATTTCATGATGCGCCAAATGCCTTTCGCATGCTAACGCCATCGTACATATATCACCAGGAGCCTGAGAAAGCCTCAGGTTCAGGAAGAAGTTAGTTGTCCCAGACACCCAGCAGCAGGGCCAGGTGAATCACACTGCCAGGCCCCAAGGAACACTATTGCTGTTCTTTCCAATGACTTTCTGTTTGTTTCCACAGAGTTATATATTTGTTGGAAAACTGTATGTTCTTCTAAACAGATGTTTGTGTTTGTTTACTCTGTTGACATAGAGAACACTTAGAAATTTCGGATAATTTCAGTGTTGAGATGATAATAACCAACGTGCATATCATTAAAGCCCACTGTAGGTGCCTAATAATTGCACATGTAAAATCACAAGTGTACTTTTTCTGAAACTAGGGTCAACTCTTCATGTCTTCTAACTAGCCTCCCATGTTTCCAGAAGGAAATAAAGATCTAGAGAAAATCAGAACAGGGACTATTAAAATAGTTTTTCACTTCACTTTTTTCTAACATCTTAGAAGAAGACAGACTCTGTACAGACCAGTGTGAAAAGATTTATGTCTTGCCTGAACATAGCCAGGCCAAGGAAATAACCACTTTTAATTTAGTACATGTTTGCAAGTTTATACTCAAAAAGATAATATTTATCATTCCTAAGTTCTTCAGAGATATGGAGGTTGAAGGAAGACTTTTTATAATAATTTCTTTTGAATAGATTTTCATGTGAAGGGAGCCCAGAATTACCAGTGTTTCTTTTCATCAGCATACCTCTGGGAGGTACATTATGATTAAGTCTACTCTAATCACAAATTGTTAGCTGACAAAGGTGGGCTTTGAACTAATGAGTTCAAACATGGAGTTTGCTAATATATGAAAAAAAAGAAAAAAACAAGATCACGGCAAAGCTACTCTTTATCACCTGCCTGGCCGTCAATCACATGCCTTCCATGGAAAGCTCTTGGTTTTATATATTTTAAGTATTTGTTTCAATATACCTTATGAAAATACAAGGTGTGCATTGAAAACAGCCCATCTTCCTTCATTTTCTTGGCTTTGTAACTTTTAAAAAGCACACATTTTTAAAAAGTATAATTGCTTTATCACATTTTATGTAGTTATTCTACAAATTAAATCCTTCCTTTCTGTTATAAGGTATGATAATAAAATCACGTAATTGTCACAGAAGGAAGGCTTTCCTGAGGATGAGAAATATATACCAAATTTCATATGTTTATTAAATATTAAATATTTTGCTTTGCTTCATAAAATCCCTAAAGACTCAGCTTATCTAATTCTTCTTTCTTTTAAGGGTAGCTTCTGGAATCTGGAGTTTCAACAATCATTTATAGTAAAAGAAAGTTGTGTACCTGAAGTAGGTTTAGCTTCCGATTTAAAACCATCATTCTTAAAGAACTTTAAGGTCAGATTTGCCATAGTGGGAGCAGTATCCCCAGGTAGCATAAAAGACAAGACTTTGAAAGAAGTGAGAGGGAAGGACAGAGGAACCCCTTTCCAGGGCACATTTTGCTCAGTGGAGTCAAGGGGAGAGAGAGGGACAGCTGATCATCTGAATCCCTGGTAGCAGAAGTTTGCTTGACAAAGTTTTTATCACAGAATTGGTAAAGGCTTCTCCTTTATTTCTCCCTATATCCAATCAGTTACTAAATCCTGGGGATTCTTTCTTAAAAATTTCTCTTGAACACATTGGCTAAATATATAATTGTATCATTTAATGCATGGAAAAGTGCACGAACAAATGAATGAATGAAATGAGGCACAGCAATGAAAGATCTTTGGACTTATTATCTCCCAGGTGGGATGCCGCATCCTGATTTCTGGGCGATCTGTTCGAACACAACAAAGTCAGTGGTGGGCCCAACAGTCAGCATGCAATTCCAGAACAGGGAGATGGGATCAAGGCTTTCATTTAAAGAACAGGAAGGTGTTCAGAAAAATTAGGATAGAAGAGAATGTTGGAACCACAGTCTAGTTAGTAAACTCAGTTTATCCCTGTCACACAAAACATCATGTCTTGCTGGTGACATGACTTCATTGTAAGGACCAGCCCTTGGTGGGCTGAACTTCTTGAAAAACTTCCTAGGTGACCATCATTATGTCTGTGGGCCTGCATGTGGCCATGAGTGCATAGAGTGGCAGAAGAGCAGAAAAGGAAAAGACAGGAGATACAAGGCAGAAACCAACCAAATTAATCTAACTCCAGCCACTCTTCTCATTTTTAGTGTATCTTAGGCTACATTTTAACATTATTATGGCATTATCATTACTATATTTAATAATTTGTTAAGCTCCTATGGAATTTATGTTGGCATATTAAAGTCTTTTTTTCCCCTTTGACACACAACTAATTTGTTGACCATTTGACCACATACAAACCTCTGAGTAGCGATCTTCTATTAAAGATCTTAGACTGTCTTCTCCTCAGCTAAAAGTAAGAACTAGAGAATCTTCTGAAAACGTCACAATACTTTCATGTGAGTTGGAGGCCTTAGGGGCGTAGATAACTCAGATCTGTGTCCAAATGTGTGGTTGCTTGTCAGATTCAAGCCTTTTTCATTTTTTTCTTTAGTTTTGATAGTATCAGTTACAGAAAACTGTTGAATCTCCGGGCAGGACCTGGGTATTTCATATTTCTCTCAGCTGGAAATTAGAAAAAGGAATGCATTCCATATGAAACACAGTTTTGAAAGACAAGCATGCAAAAATATTTTCTCTAATGGTATCTGTTTTATATAGAAAATAACCCGAAGAAAGGTAAAGCAAGTTTTGTCGGGGAGGAGAGGGCAGGGGACGCCTAGTAAGACATGCATGGTAATGTTCTTTCTGGTTTATTTCACAACGCTGTGCTTTGCTAAAACAACGTTTACCTTGATTTGGGGTTTATCATCTTGTCTTCCTCTTCCTGGCTTGGCTTTAGCTTTTAAACTAAAAATAAAAATAAATGAAGGCAGAGAAAAAATTTTTACAAGCAAGTGTCTTAACAAGAAATAACTATAGTCTCATAAAGTTTTATCTTTTTTGATTTGTTGCAATTTGAGATGTAATAAAAACGTAAGGCAAGGTTTAACACTATGTCCCTTAATCTAAATACAGTACTTTCTTACTTACCTTCATCAGTGGAACTTACAAGTTTCTAAATTTTAGTACATGAAGAGTTTTGGAATCTTAGAACTGCCAGTCTCTGCTAGGATTCCCCTTAGAAGTTTTTCAGGGGGACTGAGACTGCACATAGGAAACTTGGCATCACTTCTAATGCTACCAAGTTAGATAGTGTGTGACAGAATGTCCAGTTTTTCAACAAACACTATTTTAATAAAAACCTAACTTGAAGATAATCACACTGCAATCTGAAGTACAACATTCTGTATCAGATTGAAAATTGTACATAGAGTTTTGATATTAAAAATATGTAGCATTTTATCTTTAAATACATTTTATAGGCTAAGCTTTAAACATACTCTTGGTACTTAATATCAAGTTATGGAAAACAGCATGCTAAGTTTTAATTTTCCAAATAAACATATACTCTGCAACCCTTAAATAAGAATATGTTCTGTTTCCCTGAAATGTATTCTGTTTTTAAATCAAAGACTTACTTGAAAAAATGAGGCTCTGCTCCTCACAGTGGAGGGGGAGGGTGTTTAATAGTCACTCTTACGTGGGCAATATTAAGACAAAAATATTAGAAATCTCTTAACATGCCAAGCTAATGTTTAGTAGTTTTATGAAAGGTCTATGAAGCATCTACAAACAGTTCTGTAGACTCATTTTTAAATTGAAAAAATCTTGCTTGTATACTAGAGAGAAGTTGAATGATCTGTGAAACTTGTTAGGTCTTTGGAAATTAGCTGTTTCTTGGCTAAAAAAAAACATGCCACTCGAGGTCATTCCTTCCAACTGAGTCATGAACTTAAGGGCAAAGCATGCTGTTTAAAGGCCAGTGGAGACTGTGATCCTTATTTTCATGATACAGTCTCATGTTTTGGATACTCCTTTTCTGATGAAATTCAAAGCATGTTTACTTATCACGATCTGGGAGCTCCTTATGTGCAGACACTGCATCTAGTTTCACCCTTGTATCTCCCCAAGGATCGCCATATAATAGGGGCTAATCACATGTTTATCAGGTCGAATTCATCTAAGGTGGGCTTTCTTCTCTCCTGATAATTTCACACTGGACTTCTACCCTGTTTTCTCTGTAGTGTGCCTGCATTAGAGCACCACTTACTGATTTTTGCACTACTTAACAGGAGCAAGATAGTACTATAATTGCCTACTCGATTCTGAGCCTGAAGCGAATAAACGGTAAAATTTTGGAAAGCTCCAGGAGGGGGTAGGAGGCAGAAGGAATGTGCTGTCAGGCAATTTTTCTGTCTGTTGGGGGATTTGGTGCAATGGAAGAAAATACAGGATTAGAAGTAAAATGGACTCATTTTCAAACTACTGCCATTCCCTAGAAGTGATAACTTTTCACTGAGCTTTGGTTTATCATCTGTATAGTGGGAAGAGTAAGGTTTACCCTTTGGGACGTCGAGAAGATAAAATGTTACATGTAAGACATTCAAGATAATGCCACACACACACACAAATGGTATTAGAATTTGAACTAGAAAGATGATGGTGCTACAAAATAAGAGATTTTCTTTGTAGGTCACATTCCCAGCTAGAAGTGGCTCAACCTGTCAAAGGAGGTTTTAAAGTGCTCCCTCCCACTTCACTGATATGTAAAGAAGGCTGCCCCCATCCAGAGAATTCAGTGGCCATTGAGAAGACAGTTGAGTGCTCAGTCACTACAGAGAGCCACTCCCTGACCTTCCTGGGATGGCTAGTCATGTCAGAAGCTGCATTTCTGATAAGCATGTTAGAAACAAGCAGCATCCCTTAAAATCAAACAATAAAGATGATATCCTTGGAAATCTCTCTGACAAAAGACAGAGCGTAACCCACTGGCTTGTAAAACAAAATCTAACCATAAACGCAGGTGTGCTTCCTAGGGTACAACTCCTTGAGGATAGTTCCTCTCATGAGGACAGTAAGGACCATGTCCATATGAAGTAAGGACACAGGTTATATACCCCCTTTATTAGTCAGGGTTCTCCAGAGAAACAGAACCAATAGGATGTGGGTACATCGTATGTATATGTATGTATATGCTCAGAAGTTCCAAAGGCCTGTCATTTTTGTACTGTCTTCATCTTTTAGCTGAAGCTGACACAATGTCTTTTAAAACATTGTGGTCTTCCTTCTTGTGAATTTAATTTCCACCCAGTTAGACAAAAGCCAAACTAACATATTTCTTCAAGACAGTCCCTCTTGATCTTGGGTTCCCTGGGCTGGAGGTGTGTGTGAGTTTGTGAATCATCAATGTAATAGATAGTAATTGAAGCTATGGGTGTGGATGAAACTGCTTGGAGTGACAGAATAGAGATTAGAAAAGTGCTTATGATCAAACTGATGCTGTCCAAAAAAAAAAAAAAAAAAAAAGTTTAACAAAAGTAAAAGGTAAAGACAAATTATGTCGTTTGTATTTGCAATGACTATGATAGGCTAAGATTTGATAGCCTTAATACATAAAATGTTCTTATAAATGAAATTAAAATTATTAACATATCAGAAGAAAAATGGTCAAAAGGTAGATATATAGACAGATAGATCTATCTCCAGAAAATGAAATACAGATGTCTCTTAGTAAGGTATCAATGCTTTGCAAAAATTTTTTTTTAAAAAAACTGAAAAAAACTAAATTGAAAAGATTCCTTTGAAGTATTGAACTCAAAGTCAAGAAAGGGTGAGGATAGATTGGCACTCACATATACTACAGGTGGGGCTGTATTTTTTATTAGTATAATTTAAAATTTTAAAAAAATTGTATAATTTTTAAAGGTAACTTTCCATTTACCGTTATTACAAAATATTGGCTCTATTTCCTGCGTTGTACAATACATCCCTGAGCCTGTCTTATACCTACTAGCTTGAACCTCCCACTCCTCCACCCCTACACTGCTCTTCCCCCCAATCACTGGTAACCAGTAGTTTGTTCTCTGTGATTCTTTTATGTTATATTCACTACTTTGCTGTATTTTTTAGATTCCACATATAAGTAATGTCATACAATATTTATCTTTCTCTGCCCGACTTATTTCACTTAGCATTATGCCATCCAAGTCCATCTATGTTACTGCAAATGGCAAAATTTCATTCAATATTTGAGCAATATGTAGAGTAGACATTTAGAAATGTGAATATTTATATTCCTAGAAAATAAACTTAGTGTATTTAAATATTTATGTGAGGGAATGTGAGCACCATTTTTATACAAGAATGATAGTTGAAGCTTCAATTTTAACAAGGAAAAATCAGAAACAATCAACATTTCCAACAATAGAAGCATGGTTAAGTAAATTATGAGACACATAGGATTAAGGATTAAAAACTAATAACAATCATACTTTAATGAAATAGAAATATGATGACAATATAATGCTAATTGAGGAAAGCAAGATACAAAACCATGTACAATATGATTCCAATTTAGTTTAAAATATATACACATTAAAATCCAGAAAGAAATATATCAAAATGTTAACACCATTTATCTCTGTGTGATGCAATTATAAATGCTTTTTATTTTCTCTTTATTCTATCTAGTGTTCTTTTTCATTTTCCCACAATAAGAATGAATTACTTTAATAAACAGAAAACAATAAAAACAATAAAAAATGAACCCAAAAGTTGTGGTACTTAAAGGCTTTTCTTTACACAACCGCACAAGCAAAGACAGTGTCCAGTAGTAAAGCCCCTAAGGAAAAAGTGGACATCCCAGCACAGATGGCAAGATAAAAATGCAATATGGGGAGCACAGAAAGAGATTCAGACTGAATCGAAACAGAGACAATTCCCTTAGGTGGATGGTTTTCTAAAAATCTGGCACAGAAACCACTTATCCATACTAGACCTGGCCCAGAAGCATTAAAAGAAACCAAACAGAGCCGCTCTGGCTGAAGACAGAGACGGGCCGGGGCTCTGCTGCCTGCACCTTCGATCCCCACTCTCGGCCTTCCCTGCCTCCCCAGGCCCCGACAGAGGGCTCTGCGGAGGCATGAGGTCTAAGAAACACAGTTTGAAAATCAAGAAAACCTAATTATGCTAAAGTATATGATCAACATCTCCCTATTAAAGACGACCTGGAAATCATCAGAATCTGCTGTGTAATCTTCATGACTGACTACATATTACAATGTAAGAAAACTTCTGCCCTTCTCGTGACGGGATATGTTGGTTTCCTAATCCACAGATTCATCCGCCCTCTCTAGTAATGTCTTTGTTAAAAATAACATTCTAGGCGGGGGAGGGTATAGCTCAGTGGTAGAGTGTGTGCCAGTACCTCCATTAAATGAAAATAATGAATCAATCAATTACCTCCCCTCCAAAAAAGAGTAAGTAACATTCTAGCTATTAACATCTATAGGTTTTTGACCTAAAAGGATTCTACCTCATCTTCAGAGTTATCCAGAGTAAGAAAAACAGGAAACAAACAAACAAACAAACAAACAAAAACACATGAGCGCATCTGAAAAGGGCTGTGGCACTGAAATGCTGGATCGGCTCCCTCACCCTTGGTGCTTAATGCCAGAGGGAGAAGAATGCTCCTCCCTGCACCCGGGCCACATTGCAGCCTGGACGGGGCACATGACAGCTGCAGCAAGAGCAGAGTCAGCCAGCGACACTATTTCAAAGCTGAGCTTAAACTAGCCGCTGCAGCTGTGGTAAGCAGGGCCTGGAAACCACTGAAGCATTTAGACAGGTTGTATTTATTGAATCAACGTAAAACTTCTCGGAAGTTTCAACAGATTGCCTTTCCTCGCTAGGGTTCCAGTGGCTGCTGTGAGGGCATCTCATCCCACTGTATGGAAAACTGTAGCACAAAAGCACATTCTAAAACAACACTGCCCAATGTGTAACCATCAGCCACATGTGCTTTTTAAGCTCTTAAAATGTGGCTAGTCTGAACTGAGACATACTGTACATGTAAAGTACACATCGTTCAAAGATTTAGTACAGAAAGAGGATGTAAAATAGCTCACTAATAAATTTTCACATTGATTACATATTGAAATGATACCTTTTTTTGTATTTTGTTTCAATAAAATATATGACTAAAGTTTTTGCACCTGTTTCTCTTACTTTTTTTTTTAATGTGAATACTAGAAAATTTTGAATTACTTAAGTGGCTCACATTTATGGCCAGTATTGAATTTCCACTGGATCGTTCCATTATAGAACAAAAAGAATTGGGGCTGAAGTTGTTAGTCCCTCTGGTCTTATTTGGGATTTTTTTGTGAGGAGAGGAGAGGAGAAGAGAGGAGAGGATTCCCTGTTCTATGAATAAAGAGAGAAAAAACAGCTTTGTCCTTTTGAGTCTTTGATATATCAATTGGGATTTGAGTTTCTTTGTGGAAGCAGGAAATACCAGTTACATTCCATAATAAACGAGGGAGATGTGGACTAGCCCAAAAATGCACCCAGAATGAGCCTTCTGTTGGCTTGTGCAATGGTTAGGACTCTGCTGAGTCTTTTGGTCAATCTGATTCTGTTTTGTTGCCAACATGAAAAGGAGAAAATTATCTAAACAGATTGTTTGAAAGGAATGTGGGTATTGCCCATCAAAATGAGCTCAGGAATGCTCTATATGATGAGAGCTAGTCCTAACTGTTATTCAGGGATATGTCCTCTTATATTCTGGTCTAAACGTTTATGCAGAATACTTTTCTCTAAAATTGAACATTAATCTTCTGAAGCCTATGAACATAACATTAAGTTATGTATTTCTCCAAGCATCTTCACTCATCATTTAAGTATATTTTAAGAGTCTGAGTAACATCATAGTAGAGTTTAAGGTAGAGTTTGCATTACACAGTCCCATACCTTCAAGGGCCTTAGTATTTTCATTTGTTTATTCAACAGATATTTATTGAGCACTTACTATGTCCCAGGCACTCTGTCAGGCAGGCATTAGGGATGGAAAATAGAATAAGATCACTGACCTCCTAGAAATTACAGTCCAGTGTGAGAGGTGGACTTTTATCAAATAATCATGAGTAAGAGTTCTGAGGAGCAGGAAGCAGAGAGACTTCACAGCTCAAGTGGGAGGATACATAGATGGAGTACAGCTTCTCCACATATAATGGGAGGAGTGATGCCATAAAGCCAAATAGCTACCAAAAAAGCCTGTGTATTTGGTATAAAGTGTGTGAGAAAAGGGGTTGGGGGTAATAGCTCAATGGTAGAGCATGAGCTTAGCATGCGCAAGGTACTGGGTTCAATCCCCAGTACCTCCAAACTTGACTAATAATAACAACAACAACAATAATAATAATGTGTGAAGAGAACAAATGTAGCTGGGATGCCTAATATATCCCAGCTACATTATCTACAATAATCACATATTATCTAGACATGGCTAACAGAATGGCCAGGACTTAAGAATAAACTCATCCTTTAGGGCTGAACTATAGGTTGGTACAGGGGCAGGCCCAGCCGATAGCAGCAAAAGGAGATACCTGGCTGTATAGACTGGGTTGTTGTCACCATCCAGGAAATTCATGATGTACAAAGACTGGGCTTCCATACTGGCAGAGATCCTTCAGTAGATCTACATAACAACTCAGGGTACCACTGCAAAAATTTTAACCATGGGTCAAGCTAGCGTTCTGGGCATGCAGGATGGCGGAGATGGGTCGTGGAATGATGAGACTAAAAAACCCAGCTGCAGGAGCTTTGCTGTAATATTCAGTAACAACTTTGACTTGGAGAACATTGCAGAAGCCCAGTGGGCAGTACCAGCTATGAACTAGATTATATTAGTAAGTGTGAGTGACACCAGAGCACCATGACCAAGGGCAGTCTGTCTAGGAACATTGCTTACTACCAAATTCCCTAATTTGGAAGGGGAGGTAAGCTCAGAGAGTCCCTAGTTTTTTCTGCTTTAGATCTGTGTTGCCCCCAAGTGACTCTGATACACATTAAGAAAAAAATGCTCATTAGATTCAAGTATCTCCTAGATAGATATATTTTTGTGTGAGACGTTGGGTGAGGGACTGGGCTAGAACTATTTCCTTCAGAGGAGACTCTTCTCCATGATTCTGATATGTACCCACCCCTAGAAAAGTAGAACTGCTCTAGGGACTGAAGGGGAGAATGATCAGTGATCTGATCACCAGAAAATTAGGAAATTAACTATAAGGAGGAGGCGATGACAGACAGAAGAGATACAAGTCATGATCGTGAGCAAATTGGTAAGAAGATGGTAGTTTATTTTTTTATTTTTATTTTTTGTATTTTTTATATTGAAGTATAGTCAGTTTACAATGTGTCAATTTCTGGTGTAGAGCATAATGCCTCGGTCCCTCAGTCATACATGAACATACATATAGTTGTTTTCATATTCTTTTTCACCATAGATTACTACAGAATATTAAATATAGTTCCCTGTGCTATACAGTATGAACTTGTTTATTTTATGTATATTAGTTAGTATCTGCAAATCTCGAACTGCCAATTTATCCCTTCCCACCTGCTACGCCCCTGGTAACCATACGTTTGTCTTCTATGTCTGAGAGTCTGTTTCTGTTTTATAAATAAGTTTGTTTGTCTTTTTTTTAGATTCTATATATAAGTGATCTCATATGGTTTTTTTCTTTCTCTTTCTGGCTTTCTTCACTTAGAATGACAATCTCCAGGTCCATCCATGTTGTGGCAAATGGCATTATTTTATTACTTTTTATGACTGAGTAGTGTTCCATTGTATAAATATAACACAGCTTGGATTGCAGGGACCCTCCATGCAAGTTTAGGACATAGTACTTTAAATAGGCTTTGAGAGAAAATCACAATTTAGAAAGTTGGAGGTGACAAGAATGCCATGTGTAATAAATGTATAGTCATTTAAATTCATATAAAAATTTTAATATCTGATACATGATATATTCACATTATAAAATAAACAATATGATTTTATACTTTTAATATATAAATCAAGGGTGTAAAAGTATGTTTCTTCTATTCCCTAACTATACACAATTGATCCTTGAATACTGCAGGAATTAGGGGCACCAACCTTTGAAAATTGATGTATAACTTATAGTTAGCCCTGTGTATTCTTGGTTCCTCTGTATCCACACTTCCTCATCGATGATCCAAAGTTTTGCATCCACAGATTCAGTCAACCATGGATCATGTAGTACTGTAGTATTTACTGTTGAAAAAATCCACATATAAGTAGACCCACATAGTTGAAAACCGTGTTGTTCAGGGGCCAACTGTATTCTCTAAACCTGGAATATCTTGCTTACCAAGTATTCAAATTTATAGTAAAACTCATTCATCAAATCATTTTAATGATTTAAAATCATCAGTGTATCTTTTGTTTAAAGAGCTAAATGATGCTCCTTTCTTAGCTGAGATTTTACATAGAAAATTATTTCAAAGACTTTTCCATTAAAGTGAATCTCTCTCCAAACACAGTCCAATAGCAAAGGACAGTGGCCTTTTTTCATAATCCTACTGATAGAAGTATGAAAGCTGGGTAGAGAGAGAGAAAGATGAGAGAGAAAGGGTGTGTTAACCATGTTTCTAGCTTCCATAAACTTGATGATTTGAAATCTGCCCTATATGCATGTGCCAAACACATCTTGTTCCAAATAACCTGACAATTTTGCTGAGTCACCTTGCCTTAGCTTTCTTTGCTTTCCTCCCCCTCAGGAGGAATCACCCTCCCAAGGCCACTCTTTTCAAATACTAACCAAACAATTCAGAGTCTACACCCTCAACCACCTCCCTTACCAGGTTCTTGCACTTCTGGCCACTATCCATCAGCCTTAATCACCGCAGGGCCAGATGTGAGACAGCTAGGGACAGCCCCTGTGCTCCCAAATCCACTGAAATGATTCAGACTAGCCAATCCCAAACCTGTTTCCCCGGCCTCACCTGTTTCTTCCCATGGAAAATATGATAAAGACTCTTGCCCACAGTTCTTTCCCTCTGCCTCCTGACTGCTCTGCCCCCGGTGGTGCTACCTTGTGGCCCTCAATGGCATGACATGTGTTCTGTCACTTGGGATCTGTGTGTATAATAAACTGTCTTTTCACTGGCCATTGCTCCTGCTCTGTTGGCCTTACCATACCTAAATAATAATAAGCCATATTAAAACAAAAAGGAGGCAGGAAGAGGGGACAAGGGGCGTGGTTACTGGACAATTCTAGTTCCCTAAGTTAAGAATCTGTGTTTTGTCTGCTTTGTTCCACCCAAGAAGGGTGAAATGGTTGCCTCTCTTCAAAGTCCAGTCAGGAAACAAGTCGGGCAAGCGGCTGAAGCACAGTTAATAAGCAGGACACATGCAGGAAGGGAAAGAAGAGGAAAAGAGAAACACAGGGTGATTGCTGTCCAGCTCAGCAAGTGCCACTGCTTGGAAGACTCACAGGAGCAGTCTGGGGCAGGATGGTAAGAGCCGGGTCCCTTGAGGTTTCTCCATGGGTAGAACTGACCATGGGCAGTGGGGAGGGGACAGAGACAAGGCTCTCCCTGTCACTTGATGTATTTCAGATTCTGTTGACCTTTGAGAGTGATCTCAGGAAGATATCCTCCTCGTTACCTCTTCACATGGTGCAGGGATGGTCAGTACCTCCCAGGGAAACATTTCCCAATAAAGCAAAGCTTCCCAGTCATGCCTGAGTGATGACTACCACAACCTGAAAGTTAAGCCCCATTTGTGCTGTCTGTGCCCCACGTGTCTCCCACACTCTTCGACCATTACCATGTTTTACCTTCATGTGACTGTGTGATCTCCCTTCTCCCAGCCAAGGACATTTAAACCCCAAAGAAATTCCTCAACACCTGAAATAAATAACAGGATCTTTAGTGGGACTTCCAGTTCTGTGCTCCAGTGCCCAGCCCCTACTCCCCTCCCCCGCAAAAAATCTTGGAATTGGAGTGGTATGTTTTCTGAGAAAAATCACATGTGCTGAAATTCATTAATTTTAGTGCTTATCATGTTTACTATTATACCATTTCCCAACCAGTAGAAAAATAGTTCATATTTAATAAGTAGTATGGCTGTATTGATGTGTCCCCTGAGTATAAGCCCTGATTTATTCTATTTAAGACAAACAGACTCAACACTCCAAAGAAGAGAAAGCTTTTATCAACCCAAAGAGATTTTAAATAAATATATATACATACATACATCGACACATAAACAGATCGTGTGTCTACACACACACACACACACACACACCAAACTGACACTACTCCAACTGTATCCACTATTTCTGAATACAGAAATCTCTTTCTTTTCACAGACTTGCAGTTTTGCAGTCCCAATGGTAGAGGTTCTCCATGCCAACAGGAGTGCTCTTCCTTGCGGCATGAAGGCTCTTTGTTACTGTGTTCTTGTGCTACTTTTCCATTCAGTATGTTGCAGAGTACCACAGCTATTCTCCATTCTGTCACAAATAAAAGAAAAGCAAACAGTGCTTCAGAAAATTGAGAAAATTGATAGAAAGAAGGGAATTTGTAATAATTTTACATTAAAATATTATGAATTCTTTTATTTAGAGAGAATTCAAGGTTGGGACCGTTCTGGAAAGGCTGCAGAGTCCTTGAGTATCAGGTCCTACAGCAGGGTAGAAGACATCTGTTTCCCACTCCCCAACACCCTTTGCTTGGTAATAACACAATCATGTGCTTTTAGGGGATCTCTCCACCCTTGCTCCCATTTCTAACCACCAACCCTCTCACTCTCCTCAAACTAATCTGATAATCCACCAGATATATTTGGGAAAGAGGAATGGTTTGTTTCTAAGGTAAGGAACCACTGTGCCCAGGTGTAAGCAGCTAAGAAAGACCGAGATGGAGGGAATGAGATTATGAGCTAATGTTCACCCCTAATTTAAGTTTACTCTCATCCATGGCTTTTGTCTACATCTTTCCACTCTGTTCTGTGGGGCACCCATTCTACTAAGTGCAGACTTCAGAGTTCCCCAAGATATTTTGTCACCTCTTGCTCTATTAAAAGGCTGCCTATGTAATGATAACACAATGTTATTCTCTGCCATTTCCTATATAGTCTTCCCTTCAATACCACCCTTAGACCTCGGCAGGAGGAGCCCCTACTCTGAGCCCTACCTTTAGAGGGCCCCAATGGGCTCTCTTTCAGCTGTCCTTCTCCCAGGGGGTTAAGTACCTATAGGGCCAAGCAGTATGCTTGTCCTTCCCCTCCTGGAGCACACTCCAGCCTCCAGGGACCACAGAAGTTCATGGTCCCTGCATAGGCCACTTCCTCTAGCCATACTCCAAAAGCACCAACCACACGACTGGTGTGTACAACTCTAGGTCCAAGGGGGCGGGCGGCCAGGAAGTGGTTGTTTGTGGAGAGTGAGGGCAGAGCTTGCAAAAGTGGACTGAGATTGGGAAGAAAAAAGGCGTGTGCCGTGTACTAGAAACCAGCATGGAACTCTAAGGAAGTCCAGATTTTTAAATTGGAACTGAGCCAAGAGGTGAAGGTGATTTTTTTTTTTTAATTCCCATTATTCTTTGTGGGTTTTTCTATATCATTGAATTGCCCTGCTCTTTCCATCTCTAATCATCTGACATCTCAGAATTATAGACAATCAGCATTATAAATTCTCCCGAGGGGATTCATAAGTCTAAGGGAACTTTACTCTGTATAAATCCATGACATTAATTTGAGTGTACCCTTGCTATTAACTGGAACACTTAATGCTTTTCTGTCTCCTAATGCAACTCAACAGAGTGAATGTTGAGTACCACTTACTTTACTGAGCACCTGTTATGTTAGACATCAGAAATTTGAATGACTAGGATCTGTTTTCTGCCATTGAGGGGTTCATAATCTAGTGTGTGTAGTATATGTTTTTAGCATGGTGTTTGTATGTGTGCTACAGAGTCTACAAAACAATGATTATAATATGTAACTATGAATGACTGAAGATTAATTAACCATAATTTATAATAATTTGGGGGAGGGAGGTAGGTAGGAAGGTCTGGCAAGGGGAAGAATGGGACTTGGATGGTTTCTGAGCAACAGTAGTAGTGTTCAAAACAGCATGCTGTGCTCAAGGAATACCAAGTAGCTCTGTTTTGCTGGGTTTTACAATTTAAGGGATCGAGAAAGACATGATTAAAAACTGGCCCCAAAAGTCAGGAGTCAATTCATGGAAGACCTTGGATGCCCTTGTATAACTAGGCATTGAGAGTTTACCCTATAGATTAGGAACACAACTTGAAGACTTTTTACAGAAAAGGGACATGGTCATATTCAAATTTTAGAAAGATTATTTGAAGGCAGAGGTAGATTTAAGGCAAGATTGATTCACAATCCTGGGTGAACCAAGGGTAACCACATAATTGTTGCCAAACTGGCACACTTTGAGACTGAAAAGGGAACACTATGATCATCCCACTTAGAAACGAGGTATAAACTGGGACCGTCTCTGGAAAACGAGATGTATATTCAGTATAATCTGAGGGGATTTAAGGGCACAGGGACCACTTATGAATTTTCTGACATGATCTAAGTTTTAGACAAAGAAGCTCCATGAAAACAAAGCAGTGGGGATAAAAAGATGAATTTAAGAGATGGTTAGAAGATAAAACTGGGAATCCTTGATAAATGATTGAAAAGGATGAAGAAGAGGAGAGCATCTGTGCTTTCAGCTCTGACATGTATGAAGTCTGGAAGATATCCCAGCTGTCCTTACAATAAGAAAAAGAAAAACTGAACAAACCAAAAACCAGTGAGTTTTTGTGGACCCATCAGAGAACTGAAATCACAAGGCAGACCTCCGCCCCAAAATCTGGCAAGACAGAAGAACCTAGAGTCATGGCTAAGGTATGTTTACCTAGGAGGAAGCCTCTGGAAACCTAAACGAGTTGGAACACAAATGGGAATTTTGATGAATTACTGGAGACTGAGTGTGGGCTGGAATGAGCATAAGAAACTTTTGAAGGGCACAGTGTTAGGGGGACCACCCACACTTCCTGGGTTCTGCTTCCAGAAATCCTACCAGGTTCTCTTTTGTGAAAAGCCAAGAAAATTCGATTATAGCTCTGGCAGTGGGGAGGGAAAGGCATCAATTTGAAATAGGTGCAGAGCTCTACTGTGTTCTCTGTCACAGAGGCCTATGTCCAGAGGAAAGAACTTTGTCAGAGCCTTATCTAACCTGTGGATAGGGGTCTCCTGCCCGCTCTAGCCCTTCCACCTGGAGAGGAGAGGAAAAAGGTGAAGAAGCACCTGTGAAGGGCACAGCCCAGGAGCTAAACCCAGTAAAAGACTGTGGTTTAGTCATAGGGTTATAGATTGCATTCCCTCCCCGTATCTTACCACCACACCCACAAGGCTCCAGTGCAATTAACAGCATTGAGTTACCGGTTAAAGAGCAGCAAGATGCAGATTCTATCTAAGGAAGAGTTCTTAGGGAAGCCCAAAGTCAACAAGAAAGACAAAATCTAGGAAGTTGAAGCCTCTGACATCTATAGCTAAAGTAAACACAGCCCAACCCAACGCCTAGCAGATTAAGTCTGTTTACTTCAATTCTTGTTATACAATACATCTTAGCTGTCAAAAAAAAGTTACAAGGTATGCTAAAGGGCAAAAAAGAATAGTCCAAAGAAACAAAGTGAGCCTCAGAACCAGACAAGGGTTTAAATTGACTATGGTTAATATGCTAGAAAGCTCTAATGGAAAAAAAGTAGGAAGCATGCAAGAACAGCCTGATAATGTGAGCAGAGAGGTTGGAAACCTTAAGAAAGAAATCCAGAGGAAATCTAAAAATCAAAAGCACCGTAACACAAATGAAGAATGAAGATGAACCCATGATACGCTAGATACAGTTGAAGAAAAAAAACATGAGCTTAAAGATAAGTCAATAGAAATTTCACAAACTGAAATGAAAAGAGAAAAGGAATGAAAAAGATACCAGAGAACATCAAAGAACAGTGTGACAGTTTCAAAAGATGTAAATAGCTGTACACCAAAAATTAACACAACATTGTAAACCAGCTATACTTCAGTTAAAAAAAAAGATGTAATAATGCATAATTAGAACACTGGAGGAGAAGAAAAAGAGAGAAGAAATATTTGAAGCAATAATGGCTGAGAATTTTCTAAAATTAATGGCAGATACCAAAACTCAGATCCAGGAAGCTCAGAGAAGCAGGATAAATACATAATATACTAGCCATATGTCAAAACTGCAAAAAGAAAAAAAAAAAAGAGAGATAGAGAAAAGAGAAAAATCTTGAAAGAGAAGGGAAGGTGAAAGATTAGTGATAATTCTCAGGCATCTAGTACGGGTGGCGCCGACAGCACAGGAAAAGCAGGCCAGAAAAATTTCCATCTTGAATTCAGCTCTAAATTATTTTTTTAAGTCAGTGTAACTTCCACAGCATCTGCTGGTACCCAGGCCAAGATCCCCTCACTCCAGACCTGGATTCCTACTCTGGTGTTTTAGGTCCCACCCCTGAATTCATTTTCTCCCTTCCCTTCTATTGTCCAGCTTGAGTTCTGCCTTATACCATTTTTTAAAATAATATTACTCCTAAATTCAACATTTTTTCCATTGCCACTGCTTTTTTACTCTTTGGGATCCTTAAAAAATGTTTAAATAATAAGGTAATTTGGTTCCTTTGAAGAAAACTAAGAAAGTCGAAACAGTATAAGAAAAACCAAATCATCCATAATCCTGTAGCCCAAAGTTAATCATGGCTGGTAAAAACTGATGTATTTTTTCTTTACTTAAATAGCCATGCTTCTCCTGCCTCTGAGTCTTTGCACATGCTGTTCTGTATGCCTGGAATACTCTTTTCTCATTTCCGTGCTTTCAGGACCAGTAGCTGAGCATGGTGACATGAACCAAAAGAGCGGTAACCTTGGCACATAATTCAGGGCATCTCTGCCTGGTGTGTGTATATATCAGAAGAGTAACCCAGTAACAGTACACAAACACTGGCCATCACGCTGTGCGGGCTGAGTCCTTAGCATCAACACTATGTGCCCGGGAGAAGCAATGGCAGAAGGAGCCTAAAGGCAGACAGTTCTCTCTCTGCTTGGCTTTGGAATCAGGCCAAACCCTCACACTCACTGTCTCTGGACTGGGTAAGTTCCGAGGGGTTTTGTGTAATTTTATTTTGAGGGGAGAGAAGGGCTGAAAGAGAGCTGTTATTGTTGCTGTTGTTGTTTTCTTACAAAGTGTAGGGGAAAAGTGACTGACTGGGGGAGCGGTTGGAAAGGACCGTATTATAACCATATCTGTATCCTGAACTTTAATGAAACAGGTCATGCTTGTCCGTAGTCTGTGCGTGCTCTTCATTCTCCTGAAGCTCAAAGGAGCAGCCTGTCTGTGGGAAGCATTCCTGAAAGCCAAATGACTACTCCATCAGAACTTAAGCCAAGTGCATCGCTGTCTTGTTCTAACTTAAAAACAAAACTTGTTTTTCACTGCTTTCCAATGCTAACGAAAATCAGGAAACTTCCTCTTTTTCTTCAAATGCATATTCCTTCATTCTTCTGAGTTAAATTTTTCTCACTTTCAGAATTGCAAAAGAAAATGCATAGCCCTTCATTAAACAGACTCAGTAAATAGCACTTCAGTTTAAGAACAAAGCCAGTATTATGACAGACAAGTCATGGTATACAATATTGCCCAATTAACTCCAACAGGTGCAATTATAAAAGATCTCTTTCATGATGCTGGTTGATAAATATTTAAAGATATTTACCTACTTTGCAAATAGATCTTTTTCTGTTTAAAGTCTACAAAAATATTAATTTCTAAAAATCTTGTAACTGGCAATGTGGTTACCAAAGTACATTAGAACATTTCAACGGGGCCTGTTGTTTTTGACTGAGTTCTCACAATTCTATTGCCTGTTTTGTAAGCTGTCACAGCATAATTTCTTTCACCCCTGAAGCTACCACAGTAAAAAGGATACTTCTTTCTCATGAAAAAAAGTGTCACACAGTTAAGATTTTCATGGTGTATCCAGTTGTACATTAGAAAAATTTTTTTGTTCTTAATTATCTACAATACCGTACAGGGAAAACCACCACCGTGATTACTCAGGGAACAGGTAAGCTTCCCCATGTTCCTTCTAAATAAAAACACTGCAGAAGAGAAAAAGAAGAAACGCTCTAGTTTATTTTGAAGTAAGCATCGGAAGAGCTTGCCTTATGGGATGGTAAAAAGTCCCACTTGGGTTGAGTTACCCAAGGTAAATACGCCACTGCACAGTGTGGCGGGGCTGGGGGGAGAGGCAGTCCTTTCATACCTTTGACAAGTTTGCAGGGCAGTCCTTGGAGCGTCAGAGGCTATGTTCAGCAACTTGGCTGGGACAAAGTCAGGGCCAGATCCACAATCTCAAGTGGATGCAGAAGGAAGAAAGAAAATGCCTGGTATTCAAGAGCCAACTCTCAGCTGAGCTTCAGGAGTGCCCTTTCTGGTTTTCAGGGATAGAGAAATCCAAATATGTTTGAGAAAACATGTATATTTCTATTTTGAGTGGAACACGGCTTAGTCCTTCTTTGGTTATCTGGTCTCCAATCTCCAATTTCTCCAATTGGAAAGGGGGAAAAGCAGATAAAGAGAGAGAAAGGCTGCCACGAGGCAAAATTTTTTCTCTCTCCTTTTTAAAAATTTGTGTTGTAATAGAGGTCAAAACTGAACTTGGGCCTGAAAAGTATTAGGATGGCAGAAGAAGTCTCCGTTGCAGGAAGTGGTGATATGGTGATAGATGTCCTCCTGATTTTGTTCACACTGTTGCCCACAAACTCTTGCTCAAAGTCCTGCCCAAGTCTAGCTTTGCCATGAGACGTTCCCAGACAACCTCAGCCCAAAGCGATCTTCTAGATTCATAGCACTGACCGCTGACAATGCTTATTTGTCATTAAACACGTAGGGCCTTAAATTATCATTTGGGTATGTTGGTTTGAAGTGGCTTTGAGACTTTCTGGTGAAGAATTTCACCAGCAAAATGAAAGCCACTCAAAGAAAAGTTCAGTGCAGAGATTTAAGGGTGGAAATCTTCAGAAAATAGGTGGTGATTGGAACCAGAAGAATGAATGTGAGAACACAGATAAAGGAATGTAAAGCAAGGAAAGAAGAGAATGTAAAGAGTGTTCTAAAGAGCACCATTACTTAAGCATATAGTAGAAAACTTAGTGAAAGAAAATTTCATGTTGTCAGAAAAGCAGAAAGACTGTTGCTTTCTCTGTGCTTTTAGCTTTCCCAAGGAGAGAGGAAGGAATTGTGTTACTGATGATCTCAGTATTTTCCAGAACATCTACCATAATTCTTTTGAATGTAGTATATGCCCTAGATATTTATTTGGTGCACAAGACATGAGGAATAAATTCACATAAACATTACTCTTATTTTCCTTTTAATTGTTATGTTCTTAATAATCATCCCAGTGCCAATCCTGTTCCAGTGTATTTATCTCATCTTTTCTCAGAAGACAGTGAGTGGCCTCCTTGGTTCTTGTTCGTGGCAGACTCTCACCTCTAGGGGGAGCTCAAGGAGAGGAGTACTGAATAAAGGTCAAGTCTAAGACCATATTGGGTCAGGGTAGTCGTGGATCGTGTTTTTGGTGAATTAGGAAGGGATTAGAAGGAATTAGCCTCCTCTGGGCTGAATATTTAATTCTTTTGAAATCACACCTTTTAAAAAATTTCACATGACAAGAAACAGATCCAGTCTTGACTCTCACTTGGAAAAATTATTCTGACCTGGCAAAACTAAACAAACCACCAGGGCAGAACCTGTGGGTTAAAAATAACAGCCAAAAGGCTACATATAGTCAGTGACACTTTTCACTCAAGGTATGTGATTCTGTGAATATCTGTTTGTGTGAACGTGTGTGTGTTCGAAGAGTTGAACAACTCTGAAACAGGCACAAACCTACCACTTCCCCACATTATCTACTACTCCATTCATCTGGTATCTGGCCCATGTCACAGATTTTTATCATCTTTTTGGTCACTATCAGCAATTGAGTTTGCAAATATTATTTACATTTGTAAAAGTCCTTTTTTATAACTGACCCTCTCAAAGCTTTCATGGTTAGTATTTAAGTGTTCAATCTCTCATAAATTGCTTCGTTTCACATCAGGAGAAGACCAATTTCTGTTGCTTTCTTTGAAGACGTGTTTTGCTCCACGTAGGGGAGCTTAGCAGGATAGGCAGGAACTCCTGTGCACACAGTCTGTCCTATCTCTTGCTTTTGGGTTCAGTGTCTCCACTTACTGTGTCCACCTCAGCTGAGTTGAAATCCCCGGAGCATCCCTCTTAGTGGGAAAAAGTGTGGATCCTTCTTATGGACCGTGAGTCGTTATTTTATTATTGTCACCAAAAAATTTAACAAGAAAGACAAGTAAGATCTGAAAACAAAGTATTCAGTACTACATGTTAGTCAAACCTTGTTTTTCTTACACTTGGAAAGAAAAGAAAGGGCCCTGAAGTAAAAGCCTTCCTCTGTGGTTCTATGACCACAGCCAAGGCAGGAGACTTCACATCCCAACACAAATGAGAATTACAAGCAGGCGGGATTAGCAACCTCCACAAGGCAGGCACGCTGCCACTGGTCTGGATTTCCCAGTGTAAAAAGCTCTTCTTCTGTTCTAAAAGGACAAACATTTCAGGTCTCACCATGGGTAACTGGGAAAATAGGGTAGTAAAGGGTCTTCCAAATGGTAAACTACCTATTTGTTTGATAATTATTTTGCAACGTCAGTAAACAAATCTGTTTAATTCATCCATCCAATCAAAAAACCATTCATCAATTTAAAAAAAAGGTTACATAATAGAAAAATACATACTGAGCACTGTGAAAGCAGTGTCATATCTTAGGAGTCTTAAAAAAAATAAAAGAAACCAATTTATGCCATCCTGTTCTCCTTCAAAAAAAAAAACAACAACCATTCATTAAGTGTCTACCATGCGTGGGGCTCTGCACCAGCACAGAGGCATAAAACAAGGTCCCCACCCTAAAAAGTTGATAGTCTAGCACTTCAGGCAAATGTGAATGGATTTCCTGTTTTCACTGTGGTTCACAGCAATGTTTAGTTTTGAACCCATTTACTTGAGAGAATTGTGAACACATTGGTCATAATCTCTATAGGAAGTACCTAATATTAGTTCCCAGGTATGAGGCATTCCAGACATATTTTTAAATGGCGATTTGCAGAGTCCCATGGCAAAGATTTTAAATGGATTTGATCAAAAGTCAAAAGGAGCCCTTTCACATGCTCTTGCTGAGAAACTTGGCATTGCGACTGTACCTAATTGAGAGGCTTTTCTGGCTGAAGTGTGCTGGCTGCAAGCCCAATCACAGGACCCCTTGGAACAATGAGTAAGGCCATTAGTTTGCATGCCTAATCCCAAGTGACCTTGTACGGGTCTCCCTCTCTCTTGGGCTTTGCAGGTCCCATGGTTTGGTAGCATGGGAGAGTGACACATTAATCCTGCTCTTTCTTCTCCCTCATCCTTACAGATTGCTACAGGCCACGGACTGTCCTGTAAATGGAGACTGAATCATCTTTTTTTTTTAACAACTTGACAGTGAAGCTTACATCAGAGCATGTTCAAGTTACAGGTGTTATTAACTTTGAACATGAATCTGTAATTTTTCTTTTGTCCTTGCTAATAACTCCCTTCCTTTTTAAAGATAGCTTTATTAAAATATATGCCAAATGTAACTAGCTTCAATATTATTAATTTAAAATTTTTTTTCTTAGTTACTATTCCTTCTTCTTAGTCATTACATTACTGGATTTGAACTTTTTTTTCCTTTAGTATCTACAGTGACTGATCAAATGCAATAACCAGCTGACTTAAACACACCTAGAGTATTACTTAATCCTTCAGAAATCCCCTCTATACTTTTGTCTTTAAAAAAGCAAAAGCAAAACAAGACAAAGAAACAAACAGACTCCATACAACAAAACCTTAATTAAAAAAAATTTTTTTGAGGGGGACATAATTAGGTTTATTTTTATTTATTTAATGGAGATACTGAGGATTGAACCTAGGATCTTGTGCATGCTAGGCATGCACTCTACCACTGAGCTACACCCTCCCCTCTAACAAAATCTTTAAAAGCAATAATAAATATGTATATATTTTTCCTTTAGGTAAAAGTAAAACCGAGGCAAGTGTAAATTATCTGAACTCCACTCTCCATTATCATGAATTGTCTTTGACTATTCCCTCTTGCCAAATTGTTTGTTTCTGGTTGTGTGGAAGATATTTCTATAAAATAACTTGGAAGAAGCAGGAGAAACAGATCTTTAAATAAAATTATTGTATATGGTTGTCTAAGACCATTAGCAGATGGGTAATAGTAAATTTGTAGGTTCAAAATGATGGAAGCAGATTTTAAAAAGGGGTTCCCAAAGGGTTTTCTGATGAGAAAGTTATCTCCCTGAAACCTGACTAGGGTTAGAGACGTTTGACTGACTCCTCCTTCTGAGGACTGATTCCCAGTGAGTTGAATGAGGCCATTGGAGAGTAACCACTGGCACAGAGATCTACCACTATAGACTTTAAGATCTTGCCATAAAGTATTATGAATTACACCTGTTTAAAACTTGTGAGGAAGAGGTCCCAATATAGGATTAAGTGGGAAGCACAGTTTTGTCCAAGAAGAAACCAAAGTGAACATTACCTTGAGATTTTTTTTTTCCAAGTAGAATTAATATTGTTAGTTTCAATGGACAATTATATATATCTTTAAAAATATTTTTGATTATTTAACCTGAAACAAATGCAGAAATGGCAAGTGCTTTCTTATCCTGCAACAATAACAAGTTTTGCCTATGACATTCAAAAGCCATTATTTCTGCAAGAGCTATAGGCTTACTTTACCCACATACCCAGTACTCCCCTCCCCCACAAATCACATCCCAACTTGGCCCTCACCCCCCCCACCCCTGCCCCACCTTCCCAAACAGGTGAGAGTTAAACTTGGAACAAATAGGATCACAAAGACACATACATCATTAAAGAGACTTCATATAACTAGATTCAAAATCCTAGCTCTGTAGTCAAGTTTCTACTGTCTGTATAAATCAGTCTTCTGCTGTTTGTAAAAAGGAAGTTTTGTTCTTTTTTAGTGCTGAATTTTAAAAGATGTACAAGTTTGGTAGAAAAAAATTAAATTAAAATCAGTCAATTAAATTGAGTTTATTTATTGAAAGGTTCATCAGAGAAATTCATTACATGCTTTTTGAAGTTCAAAACCAAAAAGCTAAATAATGGTATAAATGTTTTATCCTTTGGGGCAATTACGTAAATTATCAGGAGGAACTGAGTAAGAAAAGGCTGTATGGAAGCAGAATATTGGCTGATGGTTGTTGCATATTAAGTCACCAGAAGCTTACAAATCTGTTAAAAGCCAGGACATTTGTTCAATTGTTCAAAAAGCCAATTGATTTAGTATGGAAAAGAATCTTCTGCTTTTAGTGTAATCTTTGCATTTGTTTTTCCTTTTCTAATTGTAAGAATTTATAAGCTACCTTTCCAAGAGTTAAAATATTCCACCAGAAAAAAAAAAAAAAAGACGACTATTACTTATTTACAAGTAAAGACTCTAATTATAAGAAATTCCTTTATGAAGATTATGTCCTGAGTTTTTTCACATCTTTAGTCACAGATGTGTACTCCCTCTGGACAAAAACCAGGCGGCCCATTTCTGAGTGCCCTTTATCAGTTCTGACACATCATTGCTCCTGTTTCTTCAGAAGTATCACAGGATGTAAATGAATAGTGCCCCACCTCACTGTAATTAGTGTCCTTATCTAATAAAGGTGCCAGGGTTCCGCTTTGTGCTCTGCCTGAACTCACAGCCTACTTGTTTGTGGGAACGGAGAGGTACTGTCATCAAGTTCTGCCTTGTGGTTGCTGCCACCCTGGACTATTTTAGAGATTTTAACTCACTCATAATTCAAGGTGGCAAAAATGGAAACCATTGTTTTGGATTTTGAGTTACGACAAATGAAAAATGCTATGAAATATATAATAAATTATAAGAATTCTGAAATGGTGATTTTTTTCCATGGAGGCCATGAAAAGTAAGACAGAAAAAAAAAAAAAAAAACCAGAAAACACAGCCTTTGGCAAAATTTAAATTCATAGCTTTTTGATAACCTATCTGAAGTGTCTGTATCTTGTTTTCTGGTACTATAGTAACACAATTTTTAGTTTGCATTAGATGCATTTCTGCATCACGATTATTACTGTCCCTCTTCACCATAAAATTTCTTCCTAACGTTTTCTCTTCTCAGTTTTCAACTTCTCTGATTCATCTTAAGTCCCATCCACAAATAGTGAAATATGGTGTTCCTAAATCCTTCAGACTTGAATTTCTGGTTGCATATCATCTTCTCCCAATGATAACCACACAGTATTGCACCACATTTTCCCCTTCCATCTTCTCTGTTAGACTTGTGCTATCCTCCACAGTAGCCATCAACCACATGTGATTATTGATCCCTTGAAATGTGACTGCTCTGTATTAAAAATGTGTTCTAAGTATAAATTGTGCTCTGAGTCTAAAATGGATCCCCAGTAATTAGTATGAAAAAAGAATGTAAAGTATCTTAATCATTTTAATACTGATTAAAATGAAACTATGGTGGAAATATTGGCTTAAATGGATTATCTTAGTAAAATTATTTTTACCTGATTTTTAAAAACTTTTTTAATATGGCTACTAGAAAGTTTTAAATGATCTAAGTGGCTCACATTATGTTTCTATTGGACAGCTTGGGTTAGAATATCTTGAGTCCCTAGATAATATACCCCTGTGATTTCCTATATTCCTTCCTTATTCTGAATTCTTTTGATGCAACTCCTTTTTCACTTGAATTTCTCATCTCTACACACTTTGCAGCTTCATATGTCCACACTGTAGGCTCTGGGAACCCTCTTAAACTTACATTCTTGTATTCAATAAGCATGTATTGCATGACTACTTAGTGTCAGGTATTTTATCTAGAACTGTAGGCAAATCTGGGGCTGGAGCATGTGCTGGAAACCACAGGTACATCCTGTGACTAGAGATGAAGATGTAAGAAAGAAAGCTATGCGATACAAGGTACCCAATGCAAAGGAGCCCCGTCATGAAATGCTTGCATGAAATGATGGAGTTTGGTTTCTATACAGAAGGTGGTGGGTGGTCACTGAGGACTTTTAAACGATGGAAGATTTTTAGGAAGATTAGGTTTTAGCAGGATAAGAAAAGAATTAAACAGCTATCATAACCATAAAAAATATTTTGAAGCCTCAAACTAAAGCAGGGGCAATGAGGATAGTTGATTTCAGATTTCAGTGTCATATGAAATATAGACTCTGTAGAACATGCTAACTATTTAAATATGGATAAGAAGGGAATGAGACAGGTCAAGGATGAGAACTTGCCTAAAAATTCTACTTTGAAAGGTAATGGTCCCATTTACTGAAACTCAGAATATGGAGACTAGAATCTGACAAATTTCAAGTCTCATCCACTGAATCTGGGCTTCTTAGAAGGTACCCAAGTGAAATTATATGTTAGCAAGGGACAGAAGAGTATAGTACACAGGATTAAAATCCAGATTAGAGATATAAGTGGTATCAAAACATGAGAGTTAAAAAAAGTAACCATGGGATAGAATGGAAATTAATAATTCAAACTCTGTAAATCATTTCTTTGTGAAAAACTAAAAATAAAATATTTAAGGTTCCACATGTAAATATATTTACACACAAAAAAGTCCATATCCTGAAATGCTTCTGAGACATGGAGTTATAAATGATTTTTCTTTTCTTTTCTTGGCATCATTTTCTAAATTGTCTATAATGGACATGTATTACTTATAATGCTTTTCAAGAATTTTGTTTTAACAACAAAAGAAATAAGATTGGTATATTCAAGTCAGGCACTTTCAAACTATACTGAAATGCTTATGGTTAAAAGAAAACATTTTCCTTTGACTACCTCCAATCCTATACCCAGCACAGAATCAGTGTTACAAGTTCAGCTTGTATTCTTCATGCACTTTTCCAGTTCATTTACAAACATGTGAGAGAAGCAGTTTTTGTCCCTGTGTTGTGTTTTTAGTATTGGTTTATGCTTCATCATAAATAGATCCTGAGCCCTTGCTTCTCCTTTATCTGAATCTCTGCTTAGAAGATTTCTCCTTGTCCACTGGTTTTAAATGCTAGTCTCCATGGCTGATGACGCATACATATGCCAAAGCCATGACCTTCGCCCAGAGCTCCAGACTCACTCATAGTCCTTGTCTGTTTGACACTGACACTTGGCTACATACTAAGCACTTCGAACTAAATATGTCCATAATAGAATCCTTGATGCCTGTTCTTTCCTGTGGCCACAACCCCAAACTGTTCTTTCCGATCTCAGTAAATGGTATTTGCTTTCATTCATCCAGGCTAGAGCCCCAAATCAAGAAATTTTCCTCAATTTCTCAACTTCACATCTAATGCATCAGCAGAAACTGTTGGCTCTACTTCTAAAATATATTCTATATCCATCCATTTTTTTCCATCTCCACTGCCATCACCCTAGTCCAAATTGTCACGTTCACTTGTCTGGATTACATCATAGTCTACTTCCTTTTTCCTCATATCTTCTTAGAAAAAAAAATGGTTTCCATGCAAAACAAGTGATTTGTAAAAATGTACATCAGATCATCTTACTCTTTGATTAAAAACATCCAGCCGTTTCTCATTTCTTTCAGAATAAAACCCAGACTTCCTATCATGACCTGTAAGTCCCTCCGTGGTACATGCCTTGATCGCCATCTTCCTGGCTGCATTGGCTTTCACTTTGTTCCTAAAACAACAGCAATTCATTCTGGCCATGGGACCTTTGCATTGCTGCTCTTTCTGTCTGAAAAGCTCTTCCTCCAAATGTAAATAAGCCTGACTCCTTCTCTTCAAGTCTAAACCCCAGTGTCACTTTCTCAGGGAGTTCTTCCCTAGCCCTGTGCTCCCTTATTACACATGACCTTATACCTGTAAAGTATAAACTTAAAGCAATGCATGTAATCAACAAAGAACACTGAGATTATTATTATACAGTCATTACACATGACTTTGCCCACTTGAGGTTTTGTCACAAATGATTACTATTAAAAAATGCTCATGAAACAGATATTTACTCACACTACACTTTATAAAGGAAAAGAGGAAAAAAGAGAATCTTTTCTTAGTCTATTAACTAATCTGGTCTTACTCATGAGCCTGCCCCAACTCCACCATCTAATAGCAAGAAAAAAATAAAAAAAGAAGTTGTATGAATTATATTCCACTTTAAAACTTTATTCAATCCAACTGTTTAAATAGTCTTTTTAAATTTGGTTTGGTACAGTTATTCTGTTTTTTTACATGTATCTCCTCAGCTCCTTTATTTTCTCAAGTAGGAGAGGGGAGGGATTTACATCAACTCAAAGCAATATGGAAAGTGGGATCTCTGGCTTCATGCTAGTTCTTGAGTAACTCAACCATGTTTAAAGAATGATGATTATAATCTTAGCATTGTTCTAAATTGATTACATGCATTGCTTAATAAAATCCTTGCAACAATGCTGTAAGGTGAATATTTTTATTATCCTGGTTTTATAGTTGAAGGAACTGAAGCAGAAAGAGGCAGTGTTGTTTGTGCCAAATGACTACACTATGAACGGCAGAGCCAGGAATTGCACCCAGGCAGTCTGCTCTATAAAACCCATGCCCTTTTGGCCACCATCCTATGCTGCTTTGTTAGTGTACTGACTGGATCCCCTGAGCTATAGTTGGCTCTCTCCCATCCCTGTGCTTTTTGCTGGTGTCTCTTGGGGACAACTATACCTAGTGAACTTGTGGTTGAGTCTTCTTGGCTTGGCCGGGGACTAAGTTGTCAGTTCAGCATTCACATTACACAGGACTAGAGGAAGGTTCAGGAGGAAAAACAAAACCTTGTCTCAGCCTGCCTAGGCCACTCCACCCACTTACCCAGTGTGGGCCAGTCTACATTTTTGTTTGGCTAGTATGTTCAATGGGATCCTCCTAGACTCCTAATGGTGTATGGGATCAGAGCCCTTATGTCCTCCTCCATTAAAAGCCCATATCTGTCTCACTCCCCTGTTTATGTCTCATCTTTCTCTTTTTCTGCCCCTAAGCTGCTGGGCAAAGGGGATGGGCTGGCTGCCTCCTCTGTAACATGGATTTTCACTACTCCATGTCTTCTATCTTACAGTAGTATTTGTCACCACCCCCTTTGCATGGACTACACCAACAGAATCACTGTGATAAAACATGTTTATGAGGGAAAGGGATAAAAACACATTGGTTTAATACTTGTCAGATATTATCCATACCTCTCTCGTGTGTCTCCTCCCATAAACACAAGCTAACGGAGCAAAGGCTTCGGCTCCTTGTCTGTAGACCAGCTTGCTGACTTCTAAATCTTGGTTGTTTACTCCCTTAAAGCTTGTGGTCTATTTGTCATGAATATGACCCTAATAAAGACCCATGCAGTGCCTAGAAGAATGAAATACACTGTAAAACCTTTCATCCCTCAAATGTTTGTCATACTGCCAGGCCAGGTGGACTAATAATTGTGCTTGCGTGTATCAGCAAATGACAGCACTAACAGACGAAACTACTTCAAGTAATTAACTTACTCATAGCTTTTTTTTCTTTTTTTTTGACAGAAAGAGTTTAGAAAGACTGAAGTCATGAAGGGCAGGAAAGAATGAGGCAAGTAGAAAAGGTTGCCAAAACATCACACTGTCTGCTTGAAAACGGAAAAGATAAGGTCAGCATGACTACAAACACGTACACACACACACACACACAGAGCCAACCACCAGAAAAGAACTGTAGTTAATGAGTGAATAAAGGAATGAATGAATAACCTGATATATACACTAATGTTAAGGAAGGCAATGCAGGGTATATGAGACAGTTATAACTTGTCTACTGTGTTCGTTTTCTGTGGTTGCTGCAAAAAATTACCGAAGTCTTGATGACTTAAACCAACACACATTTATTCCCTCACAATTCTAGAGTCCTGAAGTCCAAAATCAAGATGTGGGCAGGACCATGCTCCCTCCAGAGGTTTGGGGGAGAGTCCATTTCTTGAGTCTTCTACCTCCTGGTGGATGCCAGCATTCCTTAGCATTCTCTGGCTTGTGGCTACAACCCTCCAATCTCTGCTTCTCTCTTCACATCATCTTCTCTGTGTGTCACATCTCCCTCTGTCTTATAAGGATACATGTGATGGCATTTAGAGCTCGCCTAGATCATCTAAAATAATTTTTCAGGCCAGGAAAGGAGGGGACACAGGTAAAGAGAATAGCAATATCTGATTTTCTGGCAATATATCCACCAGTCTCAAATGAAATGGCCTTTAGAACTTTCTAGATTTCCATGGCCAAGGAAATCCTGGTCTCCAATGTTCTAGCTCTATTATAAATGTGCTTACTACTACCCTTTCCCTAAATTTCTCAAATTAACTTACCTTTTATCATTTATATGCTCATGTGAAATTAATCTCTTGGTGATTTTGACCATTATAAATTAATATTTACCAAAATATGCAATGATATAACTACCTACAGTCACAATGCAAATGAGGCATAATTAATACACACTCAAAGAAAGGAGAGTGGAAACCAGTAATTCATGTTCATGTGTCCAGTTGTGTTCCACTTCCATCCCAATCCCACCCCACCAGTAAAATGTAGAGGGTAAAGGGAAAAATAACTATGCATGTGTGACTTTGGTACTGCAGATTCCAGGGAAAGTTTGGCACTACTTTTGAAAAAATAAAAAACACAGATGATCTCTAAATGAACACACAAATAAAACTGAAATAATTACATTGAATCACATGGATATTTTTTGTAAGATTTCTCTTCATTTAATTTACATCAGTTATCGTATCAGTGTGATGCTGGGATAGAAGGAGACCCCATATAAGTCATCTGGTTTGCATGGTAGCTCCATAAGCACCAAGAACAAAGGCTCCTTCTATTACATTGTTCTAACCTTCATGACGTGTGTCTTCCATCTGGTGTTCAGTTGATGGCACAACCCTCTCCTTCTCATTACTCGAAAAGACACAAGGACTAAGGGGAGGACATCCCTTTAAGGGAAAATCCAAGAAGCACTTTTCTGCTCTAAAAGCCAGAACCAAATCAAACAACCACAACCAGCTTCAAGGGAAGCTAGAATATGTACTCTTTATTTTGCATGGCCTTGCAAGAGTTAAAATTCCATTGCAATGTTTGAGGAGAACACATATAGGGAACACTCACTCTCCCACAGTCCACCCTTTTGCCCACCCAAATATCTGTACTCTTCTCACACATAGAGCACATTCAAGCCCTCTCCAAGTCTCATTCAGCATCTGCCAACTTATAAAATAAAAGACAAATTATGTGCGCCCTATCCTTGCTCCAATACCAAATTTATAATGGTAGAATGGGACTAGGATAACTCATACAATCTCTAATTTTAAACAACTAAAAAGAGGAAACACTGAACAGTCATTTGTCCATAGATTGTCGAGGGCTATTGGTAAGAACTGCAAAGATTCCCTGCCTTACAGTAAGTTCCTTTTATAAGCATTCTGACTGCCCTGATTCTTCTCTCTGTGAGAAGCCGCTGGCTTTGCCTACTGTAAGTTCTTTCCTTGTTTATTATCCTCTGAGTTATGTTTGAAGGCTGCTCTGCTTTTGTAGTCTGATTTCTTCTGGTATGGAATGATCTGATTTAGAGCTTGAATAATAGTAAGTCTTTGTAAGCTTAACTTGTAGATTCTTTGACAATATAGTGTCCTCAAAAACTTAGTAGGTTTCCTTTGTTTTTGCTTTTACTCACTTTTACTTGGGAGTAACCACAGCTAAAGTTTTGGACATAATTTTAAAACCCGAAATCGCTATTTTTTTATTTCCTAGTTTCTATGTTCTGTTCTCCCCCACCCCTGCACCTTCTTAATGTAATGGATGCCACTTAGAGGCTATTTGAAACATTCGCCATGGACGAGAAAGCAATATCCTTAATCTGATCTTTACCACTTGGCTGGCTTTCAATATGTAGCAAATATTGTGAGGCTGCAAATCACAAACATAAATATTACACATCCAGGAGGGTGATGATCTTGAGGGGGTAGTCAGAGAAGCATTGCAAAGAAAATGAAACCTTGAAAGGTGAGCAGAAGTTAGATGAAGACAGACTAGAGGAGGAAACAGGGTCAAGATGGAACTTCTTTTAAGGATAGGAGAGGTCTGTCTACAATATAAGCTAAAGGCAAAGGTGAGGAGAAGGGGAATGAAGGTTGGAGAGGGGGGAAACAGGGTAGGGTCTCAGTCCAAGAAGAGAGGAAACCATGAACATGGCAGAGGGATTGACTTTGATCATGAGAGAGGGCTCCCCCTCTGAGACTGGAAAGCGTGCATGTAAGTCAATGTGTCAGAACTGGGAAAAAGAGAGTTGAGGGATTTTATGCTTATGGACTCAATTTTGCAGCTGAGTGTAAAAGAGTTGTGAGTGAGCTTGATTTGTAGTCTGCGGCTCTCTTCACATTCTCTGTCCTTACACAAGATTTAGATCAAGCCCAAAGAAATGGGGGTTAAATGTCCTGGGAGAAGGCAGGAATATAGGAGAATGAGCAAGACAAAAACCTAGAAGTTGCTCCCAGCAGACGCTGCGTGGGGGCTGGAGTGCAGTCGCCTACATCTCTAAGGGATGCTACCTGGAGAAGTTGGAGCCTGATGCTGCCTACTTTCCCTCTCTTGAAATCTGCCATTACCTCCTGCTCTTACAGAATGGAGGTCCTTGAGTTCCCATTCAATCCATAATCAATAAAGAATACTCAGCAGGGGCAATCTGGCCCTAGTTATTTCTGAAAATTGGACTTTAAAAATCAATAGGATTTGACCAAATTTGTGCTAATTTTAAAATAACACTTCTTTGACAGTTGATGGCACATTGAGCACATTTGAACCGCCATGCCTAATAACCATTTTGTGGTGGTAATGTTTAAATCATTTTCTTATACTAAGTTTATCTGAGCTTGGTCGAATATAAGCCAGTAATAATACCATTTGAAAACCAGAAAGCAAAGGAAAAAAGGAAAGAATGAGAGAAAAGAGAGAGACAGAGAGGAGAGAAAGAAAAGGAATGTTATGAACATAAAAATTAACATATGAGCTGAACTTGCAGAATCAAAAATATTTCACCTGGGAGAGAAAGATTTTCTGAGCAGCTCTCCACAATTGCTTGTGTGGGCAGGAGTTTCAGAGTTGATGCCAAGGCTTTTTGGAACCCATACCAAAATCTTCTCTTCTTTCCCATTCTTCTTTTAAAACTAATTCATAATCTGAGTCTTTTGAGATCTATAATGAGGGGGGAACAAATCAAATTTGAGGAGAGTCTGGCACACAGGCAGTTTGTGAAAATTAATGCTAAGACTCTACAGAATTTCATTTCTTATTAGAAACACCTGCAGCTACTTCTGTGACCTGGAGACTGACTAAGGCTACAGTACTGAGTTACTTTCATACGGTTACCTAAAGAAAGCACAGTATCTTTATTTGAAAGCACAAGGTACATTTTTTTAAGTTTAGTGGTTTGTCTGACTATCTATAGCCCATTTAAATCATGTTCATTCTTGCTCTTACTCCTTCCCTCTAGAAAATTTTACAAGATTTTATCAATAAATGCAGTGCTTAGAAAATGTATCTAGAGTTAAGCGCATCATGGTTTGACTTTTTCAGTGTCTGCATTTTAATCTTTTCTTACCCTGATCAACAATATGACATCAGTTCAAACTTCAGACCAACACAAAGAAATCCAATTTCATCATTCTCCCATTTTTGTCTTTGGCCTCTTTGCCAAGGGGTAACCTCCGCTCTATGTAAAGGTAGGGTGAGTACATGACAACATACACAGTTACTCCCTGTACGCACAGACACACTCCCCTCCACACACACACACATACACGCACAAACACAAACACCAGACTCCTACAGAAAGAAAAGAAACACTAAAACAAACTTCTGTGACAAATTTCTCAAACTGGACCCAAAATAACCCTTCTGTACAAAAACCACCAATTCAATGCAAAATAAATTACCATCTGGTTACTGTCAGGTCTGCAAGTGCATGAAGGAAGACTCTGTTTTCATACTTGGATTTATTTTTCTTTCCCCAAACATGCTGGGTTTCTTCCCCACCGTGTGTATTGTGTCTCAAAAAGGCATATTTGATCCTCCTTGCTCATATCGTCTTAGCAGAACTGTATCAAAGCACTAGCACTAATTTGCACTTGTCGCTCCAAATGTGATGGGCTACATTCACTATTTTACATGACAGAGTCTCAAATTTTGACAAAGGCCAGCTCTGAAATAGCCTTTCTTACTGGTCTTATGCAAACTAAGGCCGTAATAACTTTACCCTGCTTTGGCATAGTGCTCTGGTACCAGAAACACGGCAATAACAACTCCAGAAGGGAGCGAGGCCCTGAGCAGTGCCCAGGAAGGGTCCCCAGTGGCCTTGTTTGAAGTTGCTCATGATGTAAAGCCTGGTCTCCACTGCCAGGTTTCCCAACTCCCGGAGTGTGAAGGCCTCACAGAGCTTCCCTCGTGCACAAGCCCAGCACAGCTGCTTTTATTTCCCTAATAATGAGAAAAGCAGAAACACATCTGTTTCCATGCTTCGCTGTTGACAGTTCACCAAAAAATGTGCATTCAACGGTTTTTATGCAAGTAGACAGAGACATGTTGGGTCCAAAACACAGAACGGTTATACGACATTTTGGTTTTAAGTTTATGCAAGAAATTCAATTTTTACATTTTCCGTCATGCTTAGAACAAAACTCTCTTCAAATTCTGACAATATTCTTAGTGAGGTTCCAGACTATTTCCTGGAGGGTCACTGCAGTGTGTTGAAGCTCATTTCTACTTTTTATAAGAGTAAATTTTGAGATAGTTATTTAACAGAAATGAATTATGCAACGTATTTCAGTCTTCAAAGCGGGGAATGGTAAAAAGTACAAACGCACATATCATGTGCATATGATGTAACGGAAACATGTGAGCAAAGAGATAATTGCTTCTTTATTGTTACTCGGCATATTTGCATCTGATCATTCTTTAGATTCTCTTCCCCTAAAAAACCCAGCTTGAAAAAATGTTATTTCTCGTTGATAAAAACTTAAGTATAAGAAACATTCAGTTTAACAGATGAATATTTTTCACAGTCTTGGAATAACAAAACAGGCAGTGTGATTTCACCACTCATGAAGGCAGAGACGAGGAGAGTGGGGAATGAGATATACAGCGTGTGAAACTGTGTATCCCTCAAAGGAAAGACATTTTCAAACATGTCTTTTCAGGACGCCTGTGTAGATGAGTGTCAGGTGAGTAGCTGTGATCAATGGAGAAGGTTTTGGGAGGAGAACAAAGAAATGAAATGTTGTTGGCTTTCATCTTAGAGTTTGTTTCAACCACATCAAATAGACATTTAAACATATATAACTATACACTATTTCATACCAATAATTATGTCATTATGATTAAAATTTTGGATTATTAGAATAAAAATATCTTAAACACACAGCTTTTTGACTTGGGCTATTAAAATTCAGTTTCAGAAGTAAATCTTCTGAGCAAGTTCTTCTTTTGTTCTTATTAATTTTAGCTCGTTACACCTAATAGTAGCATTTAATTAACTATCAAGATGAAGAAGAAACATAGTCTTTTGTTTCAGATGGAGAAACTAAAGAACTTAAAGGGAAATCTCATGATTATTCATACAAGTCCCAAAAGTTCGTACTGCAGAAGAACCTGTGTGTACCGAAATGAACAGCTGAGAAGAGCTGAGGTGCTTTTCTAATACACGAACAACTAACACATGTTCAAGGCATTGGGTTACTTTGAAGTAACTTAACTGCAAGAGCCAATTAATACACAAACATCTAATGCTTCTGGAGCAGAAGAATGCAGAAATATTCAAGCACTTTTTAGGGTAATGTTTTTTAAAGATTCATTTCAAGAGAAGTAGAAAAACGTTCACTGTTGGAACATGCTTTAGTCTATGTCTACACTCCTTTTTATCACATCAGCCACCATCTATGATCAATATTCATTTCCAAATCCTCATGCACCACTTGAACATGTTGAGACTCAATTTCGGGTACAGTGCCTAAGTTCTTGGGACAGGCATTTATTAGCTAATGAACCAGCAATAAGTAGTCACTGTCTTTTTATAACTGCTTGTTTAAAAAAAAAAACTGTATTATAGTGAAAATGTTTGCCATGTATTCACACCATGTATTGTACCCTGTACAGAATGCACAGATGATACCTTGCTCTCCAGATGACTAAGATTTAAATTTAAAAAAAATCCGAAGTCCATTCATAGGGTTAAAATGGAAAGACTATAAAAAGAAAGAAGTAATATAAGGACCAGCTTCCCCAGTTGTGAAGTAGGTGTGAGTGAGAGACCAGCAGTGATATTTCTGTTCTTGATCATAGAAATGCCTGCATTTTCCAGGAAAGGGAAAATCTAGAAATGGGAGAAGGAAGTCTTAAGCAATGTTCCTCTTTCAGTTTTTTAACTTCCCAGCCTGCTTCTTCCTCACCAGTTCATCTTTAAGCATTTCCTCCTGTGCAGAACGCTGTTCTCTGCAACTTCTTTCTGTAGTTTTGCTCATACAAAGTTAAGACTCCCCAATTGCGTTCTGCTAAACATTGTTCTCTGTGATGATTCATCACTGACAGAGAAGAAAGAGTCTTTCAGAAAGGGTTCTGCACTAAGAAACGAGGGACTTTAATTCTAATCCTAACTTCTCCTTTAGTGCGGAATTTATTTTGGCGAAGTCCACTGAACTGCTCCATGACTCAATTTAGCTCATTGATAAAACGAGCGCAATAATATTTGCGTTGTCTTACAAAAATGTTGAAAATAGAGAGCATTTTGTCCATTACATGTGTTCTATATTATTATTGTTAGTAAACCTGCCAAAAATTAATTCTAAATTTAAAACTAAAAGCCACAAATGAATTTTTTCAATTACTCAGTCATGGAATTTTAAAACACAATTAAAAGATCTCAAAGTGACCTTAGGAAATAAGTGGTAAAACAAACTGGTTTTGCCAAATACTGGGAGTTATAAAAACTTCACTCTGCCCTGAGCCATTCTGGTCTTCTTCCAGTTCCCACTCCCAGCTTTTTACCTAATCAATGAATTTGCTGATTTAAATACAAGTCGAGGGAAAAAAAAGTCGTGAGTAGCTGTTTTCTATGGTTCTTGCTTCCCTCTCCAACCACATCTCACAGCACTTCCCTGCCTCACTGTACTCCAGCCATAATGGGCTCCTGCTTTACCAAGCCTTTGCTGTGGTGTCAGTAGCCCTTTGGAAGATTCATTCTCCCTGGCCCCATATCTTCATCTGGGCAACTCATTCTCATGCCTCACATCCCTGCTCAGACATTACCTTCACAAGGAGCCTTTCACAACCATGCTATCTCCATATAAAGATGTCCCACCCATTATTCCTTATCACGTCATTCTCACAGTGCTCACCACTTTTATCGCTTTTTGTTTGTCTGGTATATGAACAAATGAAAACAGAATCATCCTTCATTCCTCTCTTTCCCTCACTCCTATGCCTGATCTATCAGCTAGCCACCTCTGTCTCCAAAATGCATCCAGCAAATGTTCATTAATCTCCATCTCTACTGCTATTATGCTATCTAGTTATCAGCATCACTACTTCAGACTATTGCAATAGCCCTCTAATTGAAAGGCTGCGCCCACATCTATCCCTACATTCATTTGTTTTGTAATAGTCATAATTATCCTTTTAAAAAAATTGTCAGATTCTTCATGTACCTATTGAAAAGCCTCCAGTGTTTTCCCCGTCACTTAGAAGGAGATCTAAATGCCTTACCATGGCCTGCGAGACCTGTCCACTTCTGTGACATCACCATCCGCCTTCCCTCCTCACCCCGCACAGCTGTACTTCTGTTGGCCTTCTTCCTGTTCCATCAGGGCAGTCAGTTGTTGCCTGCGCTTGAGTACATGTCTCTCTGGCCTTCACATGACTGGTTTGCTCTCATCATTCAAGTCTTATCTCAAATGACACCTGCTAACATGCCTTTCTTGACCATCTTCCACTTTCTGTCACTTTCCATCACATAACTATGTTACTTTTCTCCACAGCAGCTATTGCTATCTGAAATAATACTATTCTTTTATTTGCTCACTTGTAAGTTTTCCATCTCTCCCACTTAATATATTAGATTTTTGTGAGCAGGGACATTCTCTGTCTTACTCACTAAGATGTCCTTAGTACATAAAATAAGATCTATCAAAATAGTAGATGCTCAATTCAAGTATTAGCCAAATAAGTAATGAGTGATTTATTGCCTGTCTTACAAAAGTGTAACTTCCATGAGGGAAGGAACTTGCCTATCACATACATTGCTATAGTACCATTACATTACCCAGCCCAGGGCTTGATGAGTACTTATTAGTTATTTTTAGATATTTGTGGAATGCAAGAAATAAATGACTGAGCCTGCAGAAGATAATAAATGTAAGCTTTTCTAGGCCATAATTCAAAATTTATTTGTAATGAATAGTAGGGTAGCAGAAATTAGAAATGTTATTATCTTTTGGCAGCTTATACAAAGGGCAGGTAGCCAAGATTTCCTCTGAAAAATGTGATAGGGTCAGTAAGTATAGATTCTTATTTCAGGCCAAGGTACTCAATCTCTTAACTGCTAGGATCATTGCCAACTGATGGACCACAGCTAAGTGCCTCCCCAGGAATCGCTTCCACCCAGGAGAGCTGCATCACCCGAGGTCATGGTGCTCACATCCAGTAATTGTTAGATACTGGGATATAAAGGCATAAACCCCTTTGCCTCAAGTAGGGATTGTCTGAGAGCCTCTGTAGAAACTGCATCACATATTAATGTCCCTCTTCCCACTCTTGCTTCCCTCTCTCCTTTAGAGGTGTTGTTCTGGCACTTGAATTTCTATCAGAGCCTATTCCCTAGGAAACTCATTTAAGAGCATTGGCTCTAGGAGGATTACGTCCTAAAACAGGATTTTGGAGTTGAATCAAACTTCATCCAGCAGCAGTTAGGACGTATCACTGATACTGGGCGGAATCTGGAGAGCCTCAGGCATTCTGCCACTGTGCAATTGGGATGGGACACAAGTGGAAAGAAATATGCTGATGATGGAAATATCTCAGGTGTTTGAGGTTCAGGAGAAATTGTAATTATAAGGGTTATGGAATCAGATGATTGTTGCCAGAAGCTTCTGAGACATTAGGGAAAGAAAATAAAATGTTGTCGGCAATTAATTACCAATACAAGTGAAAGGTGAAAGCCAGAAGGCCTTGGCAGCATATACAAAGTCTTATTTCTGTAGCCAGAAGCACAAAAAGTTAAAGATCTGACCCAGGCCTTATACAAGGGTACAGCAGGGAAGGATGAGTTCTCAGCCTTCTCCTGCAGCAACCTGGCTGGGAAGGAGTAGGACCCTGATACTCACAGTGGGGGCATTAGGGTCAAGGTACTTGAGAATCTCTTTTCCCCAGATTCCCTTCAAGTCTGTGGGCCTGCAGAAGAAATCCACGAATCCCTATTAAAGGTGAGTGCTTAAAAGTGATGTTGAGGACTCTGCCTTACAATAAGAGAGCTATTCCAAGATGCAGGAAGCTTACTTACAAGGAAGAATGGATCTAAGCACCACAGGAGTGCACTGCAGTGAATGCCTTGGTGCACTGCCCACACTCCGTTAAGGGCCAAGGCTCTCATTCCCACAGCTGCTGGTGGTGTAGCCTGCTGACCGCTCTCAACTGAGTCCTCTCAGGGGTCACTCTGCTGAAAGGAGCTGCCTTTCAGAGTTATGCTCCTTTTCAAGGAAAGCCCACATCCAGTGATTGGTTGATGCAGCTGTACCAAGCTGGCCCTGTGGCTTCAGTCTGGAACCTCTCTGAAGTGCAGTCCCGCTCCCAGAGCTCTCTGTGGGTTGGCTGAGGCCTCTGCTGCAATTTTACTGCATCCTAAAGCCTCTCTCTGTGCCCAGTCCTACCTCTTACCTTTCAAAGTGCTGTTGCAAAGATGACTCACTAATAGACCACCTCAGACCAATTTTCATCTAAGAACAACTTTTTAAGAGAACCTGTCCTGTGCAATTATTAAACTAAGATTAATTTATGATGTACAGCTTATCTTTTATTAATATTAATAAATATTAAATGATATTAATAAATAATATTTAAGATATAAATATTTTATTAACTGGTTCTGACTCCAAATTCTGCTGTGTGTGGCATTTTTTTCCTACACCACCAAGCCATTCTCTGACACCAGCTAGTGTCCTACAATTCAACTCAATTCTGACACTACCTGGAGACAGTACTGATCCCACAGGTTAAGAAATCAGTCCCACAAGACCCTCTTCCTCTCCACCACCCTCTTCAAAGGGCAATCTCTAGCCCAGATTATCACCTGTCCTTCTGACTGACCAGTTACAGATCTGAGGTTCCAACAACCCCTCCTTGGGTTCAACTAATTTGCTAGAGTGGCTCACAGAACTCAGAGAAACATTTTACTTACTAGATCATTGGCTTATTATGAAAGAGTAAACCAGAGGAACAGCCAGATAGAAGAGATGCACAGGGAAAGGCAAGGGGGAAGGAAAGGGGGAGCGCCTTTCCTTGGGCACTCTACTCTCCCCACATCTACGTGTGTTCACCAATCCAGAAAGAATCGAAAGTTCCAACCCTCCAGTCACACGATTGATTCCTTTGCCAATCAGCCCCCCGCCTTAGGTGTGGTCCAAGTCATCTCATTTACATAACAAAAGACACCTTTGTGGCTCTCATCACTTAACAAGTTCCAAGAGTTTTAGTAGCTCTGTGACATAAGCGGGAACAACCAAAGATGTACTTCTTATAATAAATCACAACATTACAGTTATCATGATTGTCACTACTTTCTGTATGAGACTATCATAAGTAAAGCATTGCTGTCATGCAGGAATAAGCAAACCATGGAGGGACCGTTTTGGGAAGCTCACCCTTTTTGACTCTAGGGAAGAAGTCACGTGGTGCAATATAGCTGTATGACACAGCTAGATAAATAGAAGATGCACAAAACAATAGACCATAAAATAGATAATGCAGGCACTAAATTTAACCATCGCAGCACATCACTTGGTGTTTCACAGAAAGCATGTTCTCAGTATGGATGAGAATCTGAATATAAGCAAGAATTGAGAAGACACACAAAATTTTGTGAAATCCCAGCATTAAAATAACATACTATATTTGAAGAAAAAACTTTCAGGATTTGCTCAAAGCTTTTTCCTTGTCTGCCCCCTAATTCTAACAGCCTTGATTTTCTGGTTTGGGTCCAGCTAATGCATTAGAAATTTTAAGTTAGGTATATGTGAGTCGTCACGATTTGTTAGAGTAATAGGAAAATGAATGGACAAGATTGTTTTAGGGAGAGAGAGAGCCATAGAAATTGTGGGCAGATCAGTGGTCAGAAAGATGGGCTCTGAATGTGAAAATATGGGTTCATAATGTGGCTCTTCTGCCTCTTTGTGCAAATTATTTCACTTGGTCTCTTTATTTTTAAAAAATCTAGATAGTTGTGGTGGCAGAATAACAGTAAGCAGATAGGTTAGAGGGTTTCCAGAGAAAGAGAAACAGGCATGGCTTTCTTGATATAAAAGAAGCCATTTTGGCCTAAGCCACTGTGTGATCTAAGCCTGGCCATAATGCTTGCCCTTGACCAGATCTTAGCAATCAATGAGCTTAAGGGAAAAAGGAATTCAGGAACATAGAACAGGGAGTCAAACAACAGTGCAGTGATAAAGCAGAGTCCCAGTTCCCCCTCAAGGGTTATACATAATTATATATCTTTGAGTTCTGCAGGACCTAAGGCCCCACCCAGGTGGAGGATGGAATGATCATGTTGACCCTTGTGACTTCAGTCAACTAAAGCTTGAACTTTATCAACCTTGACCCCGATTCTATGCTGAATTCCTCTCTGTTCAAGCCCCTTCATGAATATGTATGTATCTTTAGCTTAAAACTTCCTCAATTTTGCATTTGGGGGAGAACGTTTACAGTGTTCCCTTACTCCTTACTCGTTGCAAGTAATAAATCTGTCTTTCTTCCAATCTTAGGCTTTGTTGCGTCTTTTAGTACCCACCAAGAAACTAACCTAGTTTTTGAATAATATTTTCACTAGTGATCCTAAAACACTGTTGGAGGGCAGTTGCTGGTCTTCTATGAATTTTTTTTACAAGTCTATGGATAAATGAGTAAATGAAGACAATGTAGTCATTTTTTTCTTTAATCTAAGTTTATTCCATTTAAAGGATATTATTCTGGGATTAAGTTGTTTCCATTTCTTGGTATTCAAATCCTTCTTTAATAAAATGATGAGACTAGTAGATGGTAGAAGTTTGAGTTTTTAAAATGCTCTTATTTAGCAAAAAGAGAAAAGTTTGACAGTTCAATGTCAATAAAAACTTCTTTTGTTTTTAGTTTTACTGACCCATGTATCACATGAGTCTGGGAGCTGCTGCTATAGTCCTACTTTTTTGGGTGGCAACCTCCCTGGGAGCTTCCCAGGTGTCATCTGAAACCAACCTCGTATGCAGAGGGCAGGGAGAGACCAAAGAAAAAGAGGCAGAGCACTCTAGAGTAGTAGGTGGCAAGTTTAATAAGCAAGGGAGCTTGACTTACGAAGTTTGTCTTGGGCAGCTCAAGGCAAGTAGATCTAGTTCCCACTCACCAAATCTTAAAAGTTTAAACAGAGGCTTTAACTGGGTCCAGTCACATACACAGTCCAGATGGTCTCAGTACCACAGGACTATCTCAAGACTATGTCCTTGGGTACCTTCTACTACGAAGAAGGCAAGCTAGGACAGGGAGGGTGAGCAGGCTCCAATGCCCCAGTCCAGCTCCCAGGTAAAACTGACAATCACGTCTTCTTAATGACCTTCCCCAACACACTTCTTCATTTTGCAGGGGAAAAAATGAGGCCCAGAGTGGTGAAACAGCTTCTTTAAGAACTTCCAATTAATAAATGGCAGCGCCAAGCCTCAAACTCAGCTATTTTCAGTCTTTCATCATTGGTCATTAATGTAACTTTCAGGGAGAATAAAAATAGCCTCAGTTCCATCCAGAATTTTTGAACATTTTTAAAAGAATAGAGTATTAAAGAAATTTCAATGTTTGTTGGCTGTACGTTGCATATCTAAATTTATTTGCATTTGAGCAGAGAATCAAATGTAAAAATATTGCCTTTCCACTTGTATTTACTTTAGAATTGATTCACCCTTTGAGAAATATTAAACGCACCAGGCAATTCTGTCCTAATAAATGATAGAAGCAAGTGACAACATATCAGCCCAGCAGGTGACCAACAGTCACATCCCAGGAGACAAGTACTTAGAATACTCAGTTGAATTTTAAGTGGATTTGGAAATGTTTACAGAAGTTAGAAACTCTTTCTAGTATCTTCCGGCAGCCTATTGGAAGGGCAGGTAGCCAAGAATTTTACTCTGAAAGATGTAATTGGGGCAGTAACTAGGGGTGATTTTTGTTGTTAATGTTACTTACCGGAAAGACAAGCAACATTTGTCTGAAGGCAATGTAAATATCTCTGCCCTGAGATAAGCAATTTGCATATCTGGAGAGATGACAAAAAGCAACCTCTCCAGGGACCTGACATTAACTTTTCTAGGCCTTGAGGAGTGACAAGAGTTGTTTCCTTAGCTGCTAGGAGCATGATAATAGATAGATTCTTAAATAAAACAAGGATGTAATTTGAATCCTTAGGCATGCCACACTTAGATTGGTTTACTGCTGTTGTCTGAAAATGAAAGTTTTTATAATTGTGTACATAATGTGTTTGAACTCTGAGTTTCTGCCAAAAAAAGCTGTTTCTAATTAAAATTAAACCCAAATTTTTCACTGGTGGAGAATCTATAGTAGATAAAAAGGAAAAATTGTGGGTGTTAGGGGAACTGCGCAAGCTCCAACTTTTTTCTTCTCACTCCAAATTATGTGCCAGAAGCCCTTGCTCATTTTATGTAGAGACATAGAAAGAATTTAATGTTAAAAGTTGGAAATCTCTGAAGACACAGAACCTCTTTTTAGGTAGAGTGCTAAGACTTCAACTGGTTCACTAATTAAAAAAATAAAAAGTATTTCAATCTTCAATAACAACAAAAATCAATGTGTAGTTGACTTCAAATGTTTCTAGAAGCATTTTTTTATGGTAATCTTGTTTGCGGAATTTATAATTCCTACTATTCATGAGAACTTTATGGCTACTTCTAAATTCATACTTTCGAGGATGGCTGGTCTTATGCGTCAACTTGGCTAGGCAGCACCCAGTTATTCAATCAAACACTGATCTAGGTGTTGCTGTGAAGGTATTTTGTAGCTGTTAGCACTTACAGTCAGCTGCCTTTGAGTAAAGGAGAGAATGTGGGTGGGCCTGTCCAATCAGTTGAAAGGCTTTAAAAGCAAATACTGAGGCTTTGCTGAGGAAGAAATTCTACCTAAAGATTTCAGAATCAGCTCCTGATCTTTCCACCCCACAGGCCTGTCTTACACATTGTGAACTTGCTAGCCTCCACAACAAAAGCCAATTCCTTGAAATAAATCTCTTTATATACATACATATACATGTATATATCTGTCTACTTGTTCTGTTTCTTTGGAGAACACTGACTGATATACCTTCTGAATAATAAAACTTTTGTTACGGATGAAAACAGCTCTAATATTTGCAAAACGGTTATCCCTGTTTATCATAAATCAGCAATCATTACAAATGAAAACCCTCTAATTCACCTATTTTCCCATCAGCATGATTTTTACTTCTACACCTCAATTCATTGGTTACCCCACTCTCAGATATATTTTTTATTAATTAATTATAGTGAGAAGTCAAATATCAAAAACAGAGGTAATTCTCTTAAATTTCACTCAAAAAAAGAGAGATTATGCCTACTTTAAATAGGAGGGAAATGATCATGTATTAAACTCATCAATAGTAAAAAATATAAAAATATAAAAATAGTAAAAAATATAAAAAAAACCTTGCTCCACTCCATCTTCAACTAGTTGTTTGAAAAAGGAAGGAGGGGAGGGGAGGGAAAGAGGGAGAGACAGACAGATGGAGAGACAGAGAGATTGAAAATAACTTTACACAGATTACTAAAATTGTAATAGACTATTATTACCTATTGTGGGGACCTGAGACATAGAAAAAAGAACATTTTATTAGCTACCAGAGAGTTAGTCCACCACTAAAAATGTGTTATAGGATAAAGAGATTAGATTATGGTACCTGTTCATCTAATTCAGATTACTGAAGATAAAGATGAGTAAACTGGGATCCCTATTATTAATAAATTTACAGAGAAAAACACTATGACACCAAATCACAGTGGCAATGTCACCATTTCTCTACCACAAGTAGCAGTTCTGCTATTTCTCTTATGCCTAAAGGATTGTACACAAAAAAGAAATGAATGGCAAATTTTATGACCTTAAGTAGCTTAAATGTTAGAACAGAATTGATTATGCTAGGGTTATTATTACCTATGGCACAACACTGTAAAACTTGGTAGCTTAAAATAATATAAATTTATTATTTTACGGTTGCTGCAGGAAGAAGAGAGAAGCTTAATTGGGTGGTTCCAGCTTGAGACCTCTCATGGGTCGTAGTCAAGATGTCATCCTGGGCTACAGTCAACTGAAAGCTTGACTGGGGCTGGAAGAGCCTCTTCCAAGATGGCCCTCTCACATGGATGTTGGCAGGAGGCCTTCGTTCCTCACCACATGAGCCTCTCCGTTAGGGCTTCTTGAGTGTCCCACACTGCCAGGTGGTTTCCCCCACAGTGCCTGATTCAAGAGAGCAAAGGGGAAAGTTCAATGTCTTTTATGACCTAGCCTCAGAAGTCATTGCCTGCCACTTCCACAATGTCCAGTCCATTATCTGGTTTAGCCCTCTTCACTACGGAAGGGTACAATGCAGATCATGAATATTAGGAGGGAGGAATATTTGGGTCCATCTTTGAGGCTGGCTACCACAGTCATGAAATAACGAGGACAAAGGCACATTTTAAATCAACAAATGCATATTAATAGAGATAAAAAGAACATATCAATTCTGAAATGAGAAGAGTAGTATAATCAGAATCAGAAATAATTCATCATGCAGGGTTTTCTGAAAGAGGTAAGGAGTTCTTAGGTGGATTTTGAAAGACTGATTTTTGATGGACAGAGAACATTTAAAGTGAGTGCATATTCCAGCACTCACTTTCAATGCATATGCTTATTTTCGTAGGCACCTAAAGGGTGAGAATTATCCCTTGAGAGAGTCTGATCACCTAGCATTAAATTAGAGTTTACAGCAACATTCTAACAGTGGGTAAAACACATCTCAAAGTAATCTTCAGCTATTAAGTTAGGAATCTGGGGCATTGCTTCCATAAACATCCAAATGTTTCTTTAAAATAAATGTTTTCTTTACAAAGATGTAAAAAAAAAAAAGAACACCACTGTTAACAAGTAACAAATTTAAGGAAATGTGCTTAGTTCAATGCAGGTTTTTCTTTTGCAGATGTAAAAGTTTATGTTAACTATTAATACCACACACACACAAAAAATACATTTTTTTAAAAGTATGTAAAACAGCTTCTTATTATATCATGGAAACTAAAATTTATGAATAAGCTTGAGTTAAAAATCAGGGTTATCAAGAGACTATCAATGCTAATAATTTAAATTACTAATTTGCCATATGCTGGTTAAATCACTGTGAGCAACCTCTCAGTTATAATTTGGCATCTCTTCTCTTTGCTATTCAGTAAACACAAATACTCTGTCCGCTTGGTTGGTAGTTTCAGTTTTCATTGTAAGTTAATCACCGGACTTTCTTTAGAAATCAGTTTCCAGTAAGTTTGTTGTGTGTCAATTCACAAAACTTAATTCATCACCCCAAAGCATACTGACAAAAACTTCTAACAATCTGGAAGGCTGGAGAACCAATTTCTGGAATGCAGTCTCCACTTTAAATCTTCCTCCTTGCCCAAATCTCTTTCTGGTTAACCCATAGGGCTCTCAAGAAAAAATAACAAAGGTCCCCTCCCAATTATTTTTAGTAATTATCTAGTAAGAACTGAAATTGCAGAAGGAAGAAAGACAGAAGCTTCTATGAGAGACGTGAGAGAAGACAAAATCCTTTACTATTCCACAGAAAAGACTCACTGTCATATTTTCTTTTAAAAATCATTAACATATCTGAATGTTTATATTTTGCATGGCATATCAGGAAGAATATGATGAAGAATTTTCAGACACAGTTTCAAGTCCTTGGTCTGATACTGTTTAGTACGTGGCATTAGAACATCACCTCTATTTTTTACATTTCAGTTTCTTCAACTCCAAGAATTAATGCTTTATATCTCTAAAATTCCTTTGAGTGAGAAACTCCTTTCATTTTTCTCCCAACTGCAGATCCTTCAGGAAAACAGGATTGTGTCAATAGTTGCAGTAGAAGAAAAACAGCCAAAACAACAAGAAAATATTATTTCCAAAAGAAAAAAAAAATCCAAACCTCAGCTGTTATTACAGATTGAATTAGTGTGCTTTAAAACATTCCATAATTATTATTAGCCTGACTAATTTATTCCATCCACATGGGGGTTACAGAAAAGAAGAGAAAAAAATTGAGGCCAGGATTCCACTAGCTGAGACATTATAGGGCAGGAGTCCAAAATGTGGCTAGATTGTGAGAGACACGTAGCGGAAAGTCGGCCAATTAGCCTTGGTTTTTAAAGTACACCTTGCTCATTTCTATTAACAGATTCAAAACCCCGGAGTGGGTCTCAGACATTTGTACAGAAAAAAATAAGGCTCCTACAAAATCAGGGTCACCCTAACCCTTTAAAAAAAAAAAAAAAAAGGCACTGTGTGCTTCTTCCTTATCTGAAAAATCTTAGCTATGCTTTCAAGATCACTTTCTGGTAGGTTTTATGAGAAAATGCCTCCCTCCAGCCCACTGTCTACTGCATGAGCCTACGTCTGTGATAAGCATCAGGCACTGTGAAGTCCCCTGACATCTTTATAAACAAATCTGTCTGCCCTTGGACCCAGTAATAGTGTGTGTTTCATTTACGAACGATCACTAAATGACTTTAAGAAATTGGGAAATTTGCAGAGAAAGCTGTAGGAAAAATTCCCTCAGTTTTTAAATATTCCTCTTTTAGGAAAAATCATCCTCCTGCTGGGTAATTCTTTTGATTTTAGTAATTACATTTTTCTTTCACAAATATTTCCTACCCTCATGGAATATAGCTTAAACTGCTGTGTTTTATGGAAAACACATGATGCCTGATTTTTCCTTGAATCAGAAGTATTTCTCAAATTGTCCCAAATATACTTTATTTCCATAAAAGGCAGCTTGGGGGGACAGATGGGAAGGATAAGGCCCTTTATAATCATTAAAAGTATTGGCCTCCCGTACGCATTTTTCCTTTCAGGTTCCTATCAGCATTTGTATCAAATAACCGAGCTTCTAGGCCTCAATGGAGATTTTTTCAAATGTATTGTTTTGCATAGTATGGCAATAGAAGTATGTACAATAATCTTTAGAGTAAAAACCAAAATAAAAAATTTTGTACAAGAGGTAATATAATGACATATCACAAAAGTACTATTTTAATGACCGCCAGTGGGGGAAAAATAGGAAAAAATACACTGTAAACTTGAGTGGGAAGGGCATTGAGCTCAGATTTGGGCTGCCATGGTTTCACTGCTGGCTTGCCTTGGAAAAACATTTGTTCCTTGAGCTATAAAACGAATAAGTGGAATCCAATTTCCCTTTAGGCTTAAAAAACTAAGACTATATTTTTAATTCATCCTGTATGTTATGAGCAGAATTGTGTCCCCCCTGCAAATTCAAATGTTGAAGCCCTAACCTCCAGTACCTCAGCATGTAACTATATTTGGAGATGGGGTCTTTAAAGAGGTGATTAAGTTAAAATGAGGCCATTAGGATGGGTCTTAATGCAATCTGACTGGTGTCTTTAGAGAAAGAGGAAATCTGAACAAAGGGTCAGCAGGGATGCATGTGCCCAAAGGAAATAGTATAGTAAAATTCAAATAACCCAGCTTCTGCTTATTCTTCTTTTACCTCACTGGGATCACTGTTTATTTTAAATCTATGTCTAAATGCAAAAATATGTAGTACCATAGGGGTTTGAGACTGGAACTAAGTCGAAGCAAGCTCAAATTATTCCTTACTGTTAAAAATTTACTCTAAAACAACAAGTTCCTACTGTATAACACAGGAAACTCTATTCAATACCTTGTAATGGCCTATAATAAAGAATATGAAAAGGAATATATATATATACACATATATATACATATATAAATGAATCACTGTATACCAGAAATTAACACAGCATTGTAAGTAGACTATACTTCAGTTTTTTTTTTAAAGGGAAAAAAAGAGAATTTACTCTAGCAATTAAGTCATGCAGTTGCATCCGCATGTATCAGCATTACTGTGTAACGGGAAGTTCTCTAAATTAATCTACATATAGAATCCAATTTTATGAAAGGGTAAGTAATAAAAATATGCACGTTTTAAGCTTACCCATATTATTAAAACTCATCAGTAAACACAACAGTTATTTAGAATGTAGACCACAAACTATAGTCTAAGTCAAATCATGCCTGCTGCCTACTTTTGTAAATAAAGTTTTACTAGAACACAGCTACTCCCAGCCATCTGTTTTGTCTATGGCTTCCTTCTCTCTACAGTTTCAAGGTTGAATAATTGTGACAGACACCTTATGTCCCCCAAAGCCCCAAATGGTTGCTATCTGGCCCTTTACAGAAAAAGTTTACTGACTCTTAACTTAGACCAACAAAATTTTTTTTTTCCTCTAGGAAGAGTATTTTAACACTGATACTGTTTAGAATTGCTGGCGTGTCGTGATAATAAAGAGCAAAACACCACAAAGTACATGCTTGCTGCCTGCACCCGGGTAGACCATTGCCACTGCCCTGTCCTTGGTATGTCACTGGTGTACAACAAGCTTTGACTGAGTAGGGACCCGGGGCTCAGACTCTGTAGATACTTGGAGTGGTGCAGCTCCCCACACAGCATATTGATTGGGCCTTAGATTCTACCTGGCTACTCCCACAGAGCTGTTTGAATACATGACTATAGATGAGGTAGAACAACTTTCTAGGAAAAAAGGATTTGGTAGGTACCATATCTTCTCTTTGAGTTTCAGATGATTAAAACAAATGGTAGACTCTTTGTATTTTATTTATCATTGCTTGAGCTGTGCCTTGGAGATAGAAAACACTCATATGCATATACAGTGAGACAGGGGGAGCTCCAACCAAGGAGAGATGTCAAGAAAGGATAAGGATGCTGGAGATGAGAACGTGGCATGGATAATTTTGGTTCTGGTCAACTTGGGGATGGGTAGTAATTCCCCACCCAAACCAGCCAGCCTGAAATTTGGGGTATACATGGGGGAAAATGGACTGAGTGGGTGAATCTGAGGGCCCACACCACTAGACTTGTAAACCCTGGGGGTCAAGTTGTGTGTATGTGTGTGTGTTCGTGTGTGTGTATGCACTCCTGACTGAAGGAAGTAGCATCGTCACTTTTGTCTTTTTTGAACAACCTCAGTTAGTGGGCACTGATGTCTGAGTCATGGTTTTGTGTTAGCAGACTCAAAGACCCAAGATTCAATGGCAGTGAGTCTGATGATGGACATGAAGCCAACAGGAACTAAGTCTATGAGTCTTTGAGGTTGTCAGGACTTGGCCCTTAGGCTGCCAGTTCAGGGACACAGTAGTCATGGAAGCTTCAGGAAATCTCAGGAAGACAGGAGAGTGGGGACCTCTGGAATACAGCACTGAGCAGTTGGCTCTCTGAGAGGAAGTGATAGTATAAATTCCTATTCAGCAGGAAGAGAGAGAGAGAGGAATTGATTTCTGAGCAGTGAGAAATATCAAGGTACTTGGGCAAGGGAGCCCTGAGCAAGATTGGAAATCCTATAAGGGAAGTAGGTAGATGCTCTAAAGCATGGCAATTGGGATTTCAATGTAACATGACATAAATTTTCAGTCTCTGAATAATGAGATGGAAATATTTAGGTTATAGAGTTAGGGATATATTTAGCCAAAATACCTAAGTAATTATTAACTGTTGCTTAATAACACCTAATTCCATCATTTCTCTCTTTGGATACACTGAAACTTGATTTAGGGAAATAACCATAGTCTGGTACACTTTGCTCTTAGAGGTTAATGTGATACTTTACTGGTGGCAGATGGCAGAGATAAGTGATGTAAGCTCAATGCCATCAGTAAAGGGAATCTTTCTGACTAGTATGTTACCTAAAATGGCTTTGTGTTCTGTTTTTGATGCTGTCAAAATACACATTTATTATCCATCTCCCATCTTTTACTCTTGGTGATATTCTTGTCTGGTAATAAATTTGCTCTGTAAATTTGCCACCATAGGTTAAAGAGTAAAAATTTTAAAGTTTTTTTTTTTTTTTTTTTTGCTTTGTTTACTTTGTAGTTTTCATTTCTAACCTGTTTTGGCCTGATTGGAAATGCAATAATCGCTGAAGAGTGTTAACATCCTTTGGTAGAGATGGTTACTTTTAGTTTCAAATTTAGGATATTCATTACATAGCTTTTCTTTTGGGATAGGATTTTCCAGTGACCACTAAACCTTGCCAATGGGAGTGAAGAAGGAAAGAGAGAGGGAGGGAGGGAGGGAGGGAGGGAGGAAAGGAATGAGGGAGGGAGGGAGGAAAATCAGGTCAATTGGTGTTCAAATTCTGTCACCCACATTTCCAAAACTCTCCTGAGCCTTGATTTGCATACTCGTAAGAAGATGATGCAGTGTGATGGTTAAATTAAAGATCAGACTAAAATGCTTAATAAATGTTTGCTCCTTTCCTCTTCCTTAATCCTAGAAATGCTATGTTGCTGACTTAGTTTCCCCATAAGAATAGCAATTGTCAGTTCATACATGTTTATTTGACTCTTTCTGAATGTTCAAAATTGTAGCAACAATTCAGGGAAACTTAATGAAAATTAAATATAACTGTTTTCACAATAAGTGATAGTTTATGATTTTAAAACAATGGAAATATCCTATATTAATTTGACTGTTCTAAGCAATAGAAGAGATGTGTATCAACTATTTTCTGAAGTTAGTTAAAGCTTTAATTTTTAATTATATTTCATTTATTAAATTAACTTTCTTGCCTTTTACACAGAGAAATTACTGTCCCTTTGAGGTGCACTGTATGTCACTTTAGCATCACAATATTTGATAGGTAAGTAGTAGTATTGCTCCTTTTCACTTGCAGGAGCCACATAGAGTTGTCACTGTTGCAGAGTCACACAGCTAATAAAAGCTGAGAATCAAACCTGGTCTTAAAGAGTGATTTTGCAGGGTGCTGTAAGGATGTGGTGATGAGAATCTTCTGACCCTCCGCCTTCTTGGAGCAGAGAGCAGGTAGAAGGAGCAATGTGTGCAGGCGGACAGCTGCCAGTCAGGCTCTGTGTCTTGGTCAGCTCTGACTGCTGTAACAAAACACCATGCAGTGGGTGACTCCTTAACCTCGGGAATTCATTTCTCACAGTCTGGAGGCTGAGCAGCCCAAGATCAGGGGGCCAGCAGATTCAGTGTCTGGTGAGAGTCCACCTTCTGGTTCTTTTTGCTGTAACCTCACATAGTGGAAGGGGCTAGGGAACTTTCTGGGGTGGGCCTTCCCTCATGACCAAACCGTCTCCCAAAGGCCCCACCTCCAAGTACCCTCACTTTGGGTGTTAGGTTTCAACATATGTATTTGTGGTGGGTGGTGGGGTGGAAATACACACATTGAGTCTATAGAAGTTTGGTTGAAATGAACTTTCCAAAAACTGAAAAACGAAAAAGCAGGAGGAGAAGAAAGAAGAGAAGAGGCATTGGAGAAACTGAAGGGATCTTTCAGAACAGAGAGGAAGTATAGGCCACCTCAAAAGGCACTGGGATAGGAATAGGCCAGCCACCCGGAAACAGGGCAACCTGGCACTCTGATTTTTCTCTTGGGGGGTTTTGATGTCCGTGTGCCTGAGGCCAGTTCATTTTCTCCTTGGTCTGCAGGCCAGCTGCTTTCCCAGCTTCCGCTTGCACACGGACCACCCACCCCAGCCCCTAGGGGCCATCCATTAGAATTGCCCATGGAGACCTGGGGGGCTGGGCGCTCACCGCAAATGCCTGCAGGAGAACACTGAGGAAGAGGAAGGCCAGGAGGAAAGATTATGGAAGGAAGGCTTAGAGCAATTAGGAAAAAGAAGACTGGGGAATAAAGGGGGAGCAAAGACTTTCAACAGTGACAAAATTATGAGGGCATTTCTCATTAAATATCAAAGAAAAGATCCCTGAATTTTCTTTTTTTATCAAGGCTTAGTTGAACTTAGAGCTACATTTTGTTTATTTGCTTTACATTTCTATAAAAATGGCACAAATTTGGCTTAAATTTATTGATACAAGAAGATATTTTTGTAATCCCTTTCTTGCTCTCCTTCTTCCTTCTTCTTTTTAATAGTTCTTGCCCAAAAGAGTTGGGAAATTGTAGCCAGATACCTCTTCTAACAAGAATAAATGCTTCCAAGCCAACTTGTAAATTATGATGTAAAATTGCACAGCACAGAGTTTTATTCTCTATCATCTTTATTGGCCTTACCTTTCCAATTCTGAGGTAAAAAGTACAAGCTGGACAACTCCTAATTTCTGTAATAAAAACTTGCTGTATCCACATTCATATAATTAAGTATTAAACTTCACAGTAAGCCAAGAGAGATTTTCTACAATATAATAGCTTGAAATGTGCTGCTATATTTTAGTTCTTTGTCTCAGGAAGCCTTACAATTGCTTTTGCCATTGTTTTGATGTAATTCGTTTTGTTTTGTTTTTTCAGAACAAAGTTATGTCAAAGGAAAAATTAAACTGTGTGTTTATGATATTCATCCTTTTTTTTTTTCACCTAATGTTTCAATGGCTTAAGAAAATCAGTGTTCCATGAGAATAAATGAAGTGTGTGGTACAACGAAAATAAGCCTTGGGTTATGTTGTAAGAAACTGAGTTTTGAAAAATGAGGATGAACTCAAGCTCAGATTTGATTTCCTGTAGAGTAAATCCATTCTCAGGCACCCGGGGATAAGTTTGTTATTTAGCACTTCACTGAGTCTGTTTTTGAACTTTACAAAGAAACAGACTCAGGGTCACAGGGCCCAAGAGCTTTGCCTTGTTCTCAGTGGGAGTGTGGATCATCCCCTGACACACAGCTCTGACCCTTTAATACATGGTCAATGCTTTTCGCCCTTGATCACTGGCTAGGAGTTATCCATGCGCGGAGAACTGCTTTTGTTAACTTTGGTCATACCGTACATTCCTGGTAAAAACTAAAGAACTAAGGAAGGATTACTGGAGAGAGAGGATAGAAGAGAAACTGAATTAGCTAGTGTTGTTTTTTAATTTTTTTTAATGCATTTTCTATGTAGGGCATATATTTTTTCTCACAAATAACACAAAATCATTTTGGGTTTTTTTTTTTTGGAGAATTTTGAATTTGCTAACCATTAATGTTAACTTTTTTTTTTTGGTTTTATCAATAAATACATCGATGATAATAAAAAACTTTTCCTTAAATAATTACAATTGGAACGTAGTAAGTTTGCCAGAAGGAATCTCCTTGGTCACCTGGTCCAATCTCTTTATCTCCTGGATGATGCATGTGAGGAAACCCAGGAAGCGAGGAATCTCTCCCAGAGTCAGTCAGTGAGTTAAAAACCTAGCTGAGACTTGAACTGAAGTCCTGGAACTCATGGCAAATGTTCTTCTCATAGGGCAACCTGTTGCCTCTAGGTAGAATGGATGATTGATCCTTTCCTGTCCGGGACTTTTGTGATGTTTTATGTAACACACCTCAAGCTTTTACAGTTAAGGATATCATCGATGAAAACGTGGAAATGATTTCATAGTCAGTGCTTCCTTTCTGGTATGTTCTGAACTGCTGATGACTGATTCACAACAGAACCCTGGCCATCTTTCAGCTCAGGTTATCACAAGTTTGTTGAATGGCCTCCAAGAGCTGCATGACAGAGGATCATCACACTGGCTAAATGCACTTTCCTAAATTCAGAAGCTTTTGATTTTCTCTCTTCATTTTGTATCTTCACTTCAGAAACAGATGTCTTTTCAGAAAAAGTTGCTATGGAATAGTAGCAAAGAATAAATTACTGTGAAGTTTTACTCTGTAGAGAATCTTCCATTTTACATTTTTACATAAGTGTGAGAGTGTCTAAAATAATTACTCAAGATATTTTCTTTGACTCGCTGGAAAAAAAAACACATATAATAGATACACCTTCCAATAGTAGACTACTTTAATATTCTAGAATTTTAATATTAAAAATTCTGGGAAATTTAGCAAATTTCAAAATTTTCAAAATACTGATAATTTGCCTAAATTTTCTTTTTCAAATTATGGAGAAAAATTTTAACCTCAAAAATTTTTTTTTTTTACATTCAGTTATATTCAGAAAAGAAACTTTCTGTAAATTTAGATATAATGTCATTTTATTTTAATTCAGTTCTCAGTGAAATTAAGCTTAGTGATATCTAAGAGAAGAAACCAAATAATTTAAAATATCTGACTGTATTCAATTGCCGCTTGGGAATGTTATGAGAATAATTAAATTCTCCAAAGATAAAATATTTAAATTTTAGTGGAAGTATGTCATTTAATTCCAAAAGTATAAGTATTAAAATAGTTTTTGTTTTGATCAATATTCCAAAAGGACATTGAATATTTCAACATAGGAAAATTTTGGTGAAGATTTACTTCAATTTTGTATCAATCAGTTTATAGCCCAATTTAAAATGAGTATCGTATACTGGTTGCATTAAATATCCATTCAAAAAGACCTCAGAGTTAATAGTTGAAGTTAAATATCTTGACTTAAAATATTCAGTAATGGTATTTTTCCCTCAATTCTGAGTTCTCTGTAGCAATACAGGATATAGTTAGTAAAAGTCTCCTTAGCAGTCTTTAGATTGCATTACATTCTCAAAGTGTAACAAATATATGTGCTTCCAAAAGTCTGTGTTTGTAGTGTTCTTTATTTGATGGTATTAAAAAAAATTCTTCACAGGAAGTTAGTAATTACATTAGGGATAGGAGACTCACCAGAGAACTTTTATCCACTGACCTTTCCCTTTGTTTTTATAATTATTACTGTTAAAAATACAGTTCCAGTACAGTTCCTGATCCAGCAACAGGACTTACAGGTTCAGCAGTAGGGCAGAACATGTCTTTCCTTAGTAAGTTTCAGCACTGCCGTTGCTTACCACGCAAGCACATGGCCTGAGAGAGCCTGTGTCCAGCAGCAGGGCAGGAACTAACGTGCATAAAACACACCTGACTCCTGCCCTCTGTGGAGCTTCCTGATCTGTTGAGTCAGTGAATGGAGTCAAAGATCAACATGTTGAAACCAAGGATAAGCCATGGGCAGAACTTCACAGGAAGAACAATGGGCCTCGTTCAATGTCTCAGTCAGCTTCCCTTCTTCCTGCACAGCTCCCTCAGTGTGAGAATCATCCTGCCACCTTCCTTTCTTAGCAGGCCTGCTTAAGCATTAGCTGATGTCAGCAGACAGTGCTAAATCAATGCCTCATGTCATTTGTTTCTTGATGCACAAATCCACCTAAATGCCACTTTCTGGATTCCCTCCATCCAACACACACACACATACAGGTGCCCAAGCATAACAGAGAGATATTTTAGGATTGGAGGACTGCTCTCTGCTGTACAAATTACACTATGTGTGGAGTGACCTTTCACCCAACTGTGTGGCCTACATAGGAAGCTTTCTCTTTTATTGCCAGATAACTCCTGCTTAATTCTCCGGCTCTTTCCTTCCCTTGAATGAAATCATAGAAAAATTCTAGGTACATGTGGAAATATAACTTCATTTTTATGAAGTTGAAATTTTAATAGATGAATTTTGCATTGTCAATGTTTTATGATTTTAAAAATAAAGGTCAACCCAGAGTTTTTTGTTTTGTAAGCTTCCGTATATTTTGAAAGCTAGAGGATAAAAAAATATAAAATTATTTTTAATGTCAAAGGCAAAAGAATAACAACAAAAATCAAAGAACAAGTGAGAAGGAACTTGATTTTATTTAGCTATTATCACAATAGGGAAAACACTCCAGGTCAGAAGGTCAGAGTGTCTTGGCAGCTGGTTTTGCCCTAAACTTTTTTGGAAAAGAGCAGACAAGTTACAGGAGGGATGATTTTACAGTGGGATTGGTTTTGTCCTCAGAGGGATCTTAGTCAGTCAGTTGATAAGAAATATGGGAAAGTTGGGTCTTTGTGGTAAAAACTGAGAAATTTTAAAAGTATTTGTTCATCAACACATTGAAAATAACAATAAATCTACCACCTGGGTGATTTCACAGTTAATATTAATTTACATAGTTAATATAAATAACATTTTAATGAAAAATAACTATATTTTTCAAGAAAAAATTAGTGAAGAGATTTTCATTTACATTTTTTTATTTTAAAACTTTTTATAATGTCTGGATTAATATAAGAGAGCTGGAATATCATATTGATTTCTGCATTCATTCAGTTCCAATATATTATTTCGGTTGAAGTCAATGAAGACTATCCAGCTTCACACAGATATGTAGTTGGAAAACAGAAGAGTAAAATTTTTGGAGAATTATAAATATTTTTCTCTGATACTACTCAAAACTCAACAAGCTATAGTTTCTTAAGATTATTACAGTTTCCTAAGATTATTACAGTAGGGGTTCTGAAACTGTATAATGAACATTCCACACTACATTACTTTATAATCTATTTGATGATGGTTGTATTTCAATCTGGAGGAGAAAAATATTCTCCATTTGATAAATAGTTTATGACAATAGTTTATTCATTTAGAAAACCTAATGATTAGACCTTTACATGTCATATAGTATGCAAAAATAAACTTCAAATGAATAAAAAAGCTAAACATAAAAAAGTAAGCCATAAAATAAATAAATTGTGGAAGAATATTTTTATAATTTGAGGTATTGAAAGCCTTCCTAACCAACACTTTAAACATTCCAGAAAACATAAGGAATAAACTAACACATCTGACCACATTTTTAAAAATAAACAAAAAACTTCAAGAAGACAAAAACACCATAAAAATGTTAAAACTCAAGTTTCAGTCGGGAAAAAATGTGTATGAGTTATTTAAAAACTAAAAATTAGCATCAAACTATAGAAGCAGTTTTTATTAAATAAATATAAAATTGGCAAGCAACCTAAGTTTTAAAACATGGGCAAAAAAATGTAAAAAAGATAGTTCCAAAAGTAATATAACTGCCCAGTAGACATTTGAAATTAGATCACTCTCCCTAGTTATCAGGAAAATAAAAGTTTTAATGACATATTTTCTATCAGAATAGCACAACTCAAAAATTGAAAACATGAATTATTGCTTAGAATTTGTTGAAAAGAATTTTCTCAAACTGTTAAAGACAGTCTAAAATGGGTGAAATATCTTTGGAAAGCAAATTAGCACTATCTACATATATTTTTAGTGTATATCTCCTTTGTTGGAACAATTCAGTTTCTTATAATCTTCTTTTAAAGGAAAGAGGTAACACACCCCAATGATCACAGCAGCACTATTTACGATTGTCAAGATATGGAAGCAACCTAAGTGTTCATCAAAGATGAATTGACAAAGACAATGTATTATTATATATACATATATACACACAATGGAATACTACTCAGCCATAAAAAAGAGCAAAAATTTGCCATTTGCAGCAACATGGATGGACTTGGAGGGCATTATGCTTAGTGAAATAAGTCAAACAGAAAAAGACAAATACTGCATTACATCACAAATATGTGGAATCCAAAAAAATACAACAAACTGGTGAATATAACAAAACAGAAGCAGACTCACAGATATAGAGCACAAACTAGTGGTTATCAGTGGTAGAGGGGCAATGTAAGGGTGGGGAGTGGGAGGTACAAACTGTTGGGTGCAAGAGAGGCTACAGAAATGTATTGTACAACATAGGGAATACAGCCAACATATTGTAATAACTATAAATGGAGTGTAACTTTTAAAAATTGTATAAGAAATTTTAAAGCCAAAAATAAAATAAAATAAAAGAGACTGGTATATGTGCTCAAAGATGTAAGTACAAAGATGATCATCGTGTCTTTAGCTGTGACAGCAAAACCAACCAAATAAATAAATTAGCAAAAAAGAGGTAAGAATTTAAGTGGCCATGAATGGGTATAAGTGGTTATTTAAATTAGATAAATCCAAGTCATGGAATACTGCATAGCTGTTACCAATAAAAAATGAGCTACTGCCATGAAAATATCTACTTACATACTGTCACGTGAAAAAAGAATATGATAGCTTCAGTAGGAGCAAAATGACCCGCTGTTTTGCTCACGATCGTTCTGTGTAATTTGAATTTTTCCAGTGAGAACATAGATGCTTATGTAACAAATATGTATGTTTGTTATATTTGAAATATATATTCCTGATGTATTTGAAAAATATTCTTTTTTCAAACTTTTATTGCATGCCTATATTACGGCAGACACAGAGGAAACCTTCCTAGCGTCTCTGATCTGCTGGGAAAACAGATGCGTTAACACATAACAGTCAGAACACACTGTGCTAAGGATCATAATCAAGGTGTGTGCAAAAAGGGATGGGTGGTATGGTTCGGAGAATGACAAATCTGTCTGGGAGGGTCAAGGAACAGCGTGACAGTGATCTGTCTCTTGAAATGAGAAGTTTCCTGGGAAGCAAAGACAAGGAGGACTTTTCCGGCAGCAGAAACAGGATGTGCAAGCGGGGACCAAGAGGATGAGGCTGTAGGAATCCATGGGGGCAAGGGCTGTCTTTGTCTTCTCTAAATAGCCTGAATCTATATTAATAGGTCTGCTAAATAATAGGCAAAAAATTAATAGTTAAGAATTTCTACAGTTCCCTCAATGTCTTCTTTAATAGCTTATTATGTATGTGTGTGTATGTGTTTCTTTCCTGTGGCTACTCTAGAGAATTTTCCACTGGCCGCCTTTCCACATTCTAAACAATCCTAGCTTTCACAATCTGAGTTCTTCCAACCCCTCTCTCCCCACATGTTTGTTCCATCATTAGTCTTTGTTTTAAAGTCGACTGCCTGGCTTCGTATTGCATCTTGTGAAGGCTCAAATGCCTGGAGTCATATTAAAATGTCCAATTTTGTGAAGTATGTGATGATCTGACAATTTCTCATGTCAATAGAAGTTAGAATACATTTCTTCTTAAAAACTAATAAACTGTAAGTTTTGTCAACAAAGCCTTAATATAAGGCTGTAGGTTGAGTAGTATAGGAGACACCCCGTGTGCGTGGAGGGATGTGTATCTCTCACATTCCCTGCATTCCCATCCATTTGTTCATCAATGATAATATTTATCCATTTTTCCTTGGTAACCATTCTATGCTTGGTTTCACTCGTTGTGTATTTTCTAAACCATTGGCATCTGCAAAAATGAATCACACAAATGTTCATTTTAACAATACAATCTTTTGGGCAAAAGAAAAGCCAGCCTCAGAGTTCTTGTGCAAAGTTTAGACAGTGGATGCCTGGAACCCTGTGCCCCAGACTCTACACTGGTTGCACAGCTGAGCGAGCCACAGGGACAAACTGAAAGCTGGCACCTTGCCTCCTTTTTAAAGGGATGCCACGCTAGCAACTTGCAGGTAGAGAAACCCCTGTGTTAGCTTCGTAGGACTACTAGAACAAACACCACAGACTGAGTGGCTTGAACATCAGAAATGTATTTTCTCACAATTCTAGAAGCTAGAAGTCTAAGATCAAAGTCCAAAATGCAAAGGTGGCTTCCAGTGGGCCTCCTTCCCTCTGCGTCCTCCCATGGTCTCTGCTCAGTGGGCATGCATGCCCCTTGTGCCCCTCTGTGCGTGTTCAGATTTGCTCTTTTTATAAAGACACCAGTCTGAGTGAATTAGGGCCCACTCATGTGACCTGACTTTAATTTAATCACCGTCTCTTAAAGACTTATCCTCAAATACAGTCACATTCTAAGGTACTGGGGGTTAGGGCTTCAACATATTAATGTTGGGGGTAGCACAATTCAGCCCATAATACTCCTGTCCTTTTTAGTTTTGAGGAGTGAGTGATTCTCCCTACACATAAAGAAAGCCAAGTCAGCATTAGGCTTACTGATTTCCCTTCATTGAGGGAGAAGTGGTTTCGAGTGTTCAAGTGTCTTATCAAGGAGGAAGGAAGCATCTCAACACATGCCAGGCACTGAGGAGGGTGTGCCACATACTTTTTTTTTTTAACTTGATCCTCAGAACAACTTTAAGAATGAGGTATGATTATTAGTCCCATTTTATAGGTTAAAAAAATCTGAGATTCAGAGACCTAAAGGAACTCACCCAAGGGCACCTAGTATCCACAGAGCCACTTCCCAGACCTTGCTCCCTCCAGCATCCTCCAAGTTCACATTCTTCCCACTACCCTAGACTCCACACAACATGCAGGGCACCTAGCACCTAGAGATAGGCTGCCACAGGACAAGCACGAAATAAATGCTAGGTGTCTTCACCACCATCAGCCATGGTCATCATCACCATCGCCACCACTATCATCAGTGGTAGGTGTCATCGTGGTCACTCTAAGTGTTTGCATTATTATTCCTACCTTTGTGATGAGAAAACTGAAATCTAGGGAGGAAAAATATGTGTGCTTGGGATTTTTGACACTTTTTTTTTCTAATTGCAAATCTCTTACAGCATATTGCCCCTCACAGAATTGTTTTCTTGCAATTTGAGGACTTCATACCTCACTGTTTTTATTCCTGTGTTCTTTCCTCACAATAGGAGTTAGGGGAATGCAAAGGAAAGTGGTGGTTAAAAGCTAGGAACTGTGAATCAGGGCTTGGCCTCCATTCTCTCCACGTATGTGAGTTTCCACATAGAATATCTTTCTAAGGATTCATTAGGCACAGAAATTTTGCTTGCTGTGGAATCCTAAGTGGGGCATTTCAATATATCATATTCCATTTTGGGATATTTAGTCTTTTCTTAGTCTTACAAGCATATTTGTGAGAAAAATGTGACATCCTTTGTAAGTCAGTTTCAAATCTTGACTTGTAATTTATCATGAAAATATAAATGTTATTTTCTTAACCATAGAAGGATTACAATTCCCTTGTTATCAGATTTCCACTTGGAGACTATGAATGCTTTTTAATTGCACTCAAAATCATTTGTACGAGTTTATGAATGAATTGGGTTCTGAATATCTATTATGGTATTTAACAGAATACTAGGGCCATAGTGAAAATAATCAACTAAATATTTCAGCCTAGATCAGTTCCGTTATGGATGTACATACAGTCTGATTCTTAAAAGATGTATAATATCCACATTGTTATGAATATATTATGATTCATAATACTTGCCATTTCTGACCAGTAACAAGCCACGTATTTCATTATCCACAACCATAGTTCATGTTCAGTGTGTATAGCAAATGATTCATATGTCTTTAAATAATCTTTGCTTTTTAAAAAATTTATCACTAACAAGTATCTGCACATACTATATATTTTATTTAAAAAGTTTTAGTACTATTAGCATCATTTTTCAGTAAATAGTTTAATAGAAAAAGATAAAATAGGTCTGGTCTTTGATGCTCATCTCATGGGCAAGCATGGCTTAAGCTATTTATGAAACTAGAAGATCAGCTCCGTGAGACCAAGAACTGTGTCTGCCACCTAACATGATACACTAAATAAATATATATTGAATGAATTCAACCGAATGTCTGAATAAATACAACTCACCTTGGTATATAGAAGTTCCAGCCATTTCAGCAATTAACTCATTTCATTTATCACTGAGAACTTTTATAACAGAGTAGGAAAATATCAGCGTCCCTTGGGCTGTTAGCAGTGAGGAGCTGAGAATGTTGTTCTCAGTAAAATGTGGTGTCATGCATGTGTATTTAGAGGACTTTGGGGTTTTTATACAGCCTGTATAATGCAAACAAAAATGTTCAATATTATTTCTCTTTCCTCCTGTTTTAGTACATTTCGAGTGTTTTATTTATCATCTTTCCTTTCCAAAGAAAAATAGAAATACCACAGGACACATGTCAATATCCATAGTATTCCATCTGCCCCGGCTGAAGACAGTTGAGTCTGCTTTGAACCGGGAGCTAACCTCAGGCTGACTGAGCATGGCAGCGGAGGACCGTGGCTGAGTGCTCACCACCTGGAATGCAGAGAGTCAGCTCTCTGGGTTTTCATTCCGAGCAAACCCACTGACTCATGGTGTGACCTTAAACAATCCTTTTGTGACTCAGTTTCTCCAGGGATAATAGGTCTCGCATAGCAAAGTCTCAGCTAATGTCAATTTTAAAATCTTAAAAGGCAAACATAAGTTATTTTAAAATCTTGACTTTTCTTTACAAATGAGTCATTTAAGGTTATATCATATTTGTATTTATTTTTTTCCCTTGTCCAAAAATTAGATACAATATATATGCAAATACATACGTGTGTGTGTGTGTGTGTATATATATATATATATATATATATATATATTCCTTTCTTGTAAAAAAAAAAGAGTGGTTTATATGGGACACTCCAAGAACTCCTGAAAATACTAGACCCACAACGCTTAAAAGCTGTAATTAGGTAATAGCAACAAGATTGATATTCTGGTTATAATACAGTTATTGAACAACAATCCATATATTTTTAATAATTGAATAAAATATGGTACTCTCTTATGTCAACTGTTTTCTAAAACTTATGGATGAAATCTGTTTTAATATAGTAAGGCAGGAAGATGATTTTGCAAAAAATCCCTGTCATCCCTTTTAAAAATATCCTTTAATTTTGATTTTAAGAGTATCCTCAAGTTCAGAGACCTTGTGAACTTCTGTGCCTAAAGTTCATTCATTCATTCACTCCTTCACTCATCCTACAAATGTAGTTATCCTCACTATGTGCCAGATGCTGCAGATGAAGCAGGGAAGGGAACAATAGCAGGGAACGGAACACTAGCAGGGAACACATGGTACGTGAACACTAGCAGGGAACACATGGTACGTGAACAGGCAAATAAAACGAGTGCAAATTGTTGTAAATGTGAACAAAGAATCAAAGTAGGGGCTGAGATAAGAGATAGAGAGGTGGGTCTTTTTGAAAGTATGATCAGGGTTCACATTGCTAAGAAATAACAAGAAAGCAAGCCCAACAGGAGAAGTGGCCTTCCACGGAGAGGAACTACTGAACGAGGAGTCTGAGGTGTGAAAGCATGTGTTGTGGCCCAGACACTGAGGTGGGGTCAACAGGGCTGAAATGTAAGAAGACAGTTAGACAAGCACGGGGTCACTCAGGGGCCATGCAGACCTAGCGAAGCTACCAGGAAATTTATTTTAAGTGCAATAAAAAGTTTTCGTAGAAGTTTATAATACAAATTTTCATTTATTTATTAATAGTATTTTAAGTTCTTCTTTTGATAGACTTCAATGGTTATTCTCTTCATTTCATAGCAAATCAGTCTGGGCAAAGCCCCTTTTCATTTTGATTTTCCCCTTTTTTTCCCACCCCCCTACTCCCTCTCAACACTTGTTCTTCACCTTGCAAGCAGCCCCTCTCATGAACCTGATTTAAACACTTGAGACATATAGTATTATTTCATGTGCTTATGTGGTTTTGCACAAGTTGAGCTAAAATCTCATTTTGTCGTCTTCTCTTCTCTTCTCACTCAGCTCTGTGCTTATCCACGTTGCTGTTTGGCCACCTGGTCCACTGTCTCTAGCCCTGCACAAAATTCCACACAATGCATCCACATTTCACACTTCTATTCCCTGAGCTAGTGAAGGATTCCAATTCCCTAACAATGCAGAAAATTCTGAACCTTCCTCTTCACGGCTGCTTGCGTCATGAATGGGAAATTATCTGGGAAGTACTCTCAGGGGTGGCTTGCCCATGGCCACACGAATACCTAACTTACTATGGACTTTTTAGATTGGCTGTCTTAATTGGGACTTCCAACAACAGCACACAAAAAAGTTCTTGTCTCCTGTATCTTCACCAAAACTTTGTTTTATAAGCCTTTATAATTTTGTTATTCTGATGTCTCAGCAGTGGTATCTGATATTTTAAGTTTCCCTTTGTATTTCTCGTTACATAACAGTGAGTTTGAGCATCTCTGTATATATTTGTTAGCCATTTGGGCTTTCCCTTATGGGTGGTGTTTGTTCATCATCTTGTACCCTTTCTTCCCTCAGCGTTTTCTCTTTCCCTGTTCATTTGTAGAAAAGCATTGTATATTCTAGATGGTAATTCCTTATTGCTATTTAATAGTCCGATTATCTTTGTCCATTCTGTTCTGTTTGTTGTGTTTTTTGTGTGTTTGGGGACCTAAATCTTTACTTTCAATATAGCAATCTATTAATTCTTTACTTTAGGATTTCAGCTTTTAGCGACTTTGTGAAGAAATCTTTTTTTACTCCTAGGACACAAAAACATCCTCCTAAATTTTTTTCTTTCTATTAACTTAAGAGTTTTACCTTTCATGTTTAGGCTTATAATCCATGTGTGGTATAAGGTAGGGGCACAACTTTAGTATTTTCCAAACAATGAGCCATTTTTTCCAACATCATCTACTAAAATTAACTTACCCAATTTATGTTACCTTTTGTTGCAATTACATATAAGTTATGTCCTATATGTCTTCTTCTGAGCTTTGTTATAGTCCATTAGTTTATTTTTCTGTTTCTATTAAAGCCATGCTTTTTAAAAAATTAATATGTCTTTGTACTATCTCATAACACCTGATGAAATAAATTTTCCCTCTTGGTTCTTCTTTAACAGTATTAAGAGAGTAGTTAAATCCATTAGACTTCCTCATCTCACACAGAGAGAGAAGAGAATAAGAAAATAAGAGGATTTAGAAGAAATCTAATAACTCTTGAAAGGGGACAAAAAAAACTGTTGAAAAGGGAGAAAAAGGAGACTGTAATTGGCTTAACCATTGACCTAGTTGCTGGACAATTTTTGTGCTAATTCAAATGTGGTAGATATGTATAGAATATGGATACACATATATGAATACATGTGTATATATATACATCTACATTTATTTGCATTCATATACATAGATGTAGGTCTACAAAATGTGAAGGGATTTGAATTCAAAACCCAAGAACATCTTACCACCATTCTTTTCATGATGCCTAAAACTCAACAGTTAAAAATGTATTCTTCTGGGCAAAGTTGTTTAGACAAATGCCTAATGGGGGGAGCAATATCAATAATAAAGGTGAAGCCAATTTAATCTACACTTTTCAATTGGTTAATTATAGGCATCTCTACTTGACTGCTGTCTAAGAGTATTTTTAAGAGTACAGAGAAGACGAAAGAGAACAGAGGATAAAAGAGGGGAGGTCCCTCCATTCCTCTGACCCCTACTCTTCTAGACTATGTCTCGAAATGACAGCCATGGCCACCACCACAATATTAGTATCCCCAAGCATGGTGTTGTATTCTTTTAGAAGAAAACAGTGACTTTTGCTATTTGGGATGCTGGAAGCATTACTTTTCCATTTGCGGTCAGAATTAAAATATTTAAAACTGATTGCTATTTGATAACTATCCTTTTTACTATGTCACTTGCTCAATACCTTTGTTTAAAAAATAAAACAAAAAAAACTAATTCCTGGTTTTCCTGACATCATAATTGCCCAAGAATCCCCCAACTAGAGTTCAATCTAGATATTCTATGGTCCCTGTGGAAAGGTCTGATTTAATTAAATGCTTAGATGTCAACCCTGTGGTGTATATGCAACTACTGTCATTCCTTTTGGGCCACTGCTCTTCTCATCTTGCAGGGTCATGGGATTCCATGAAGCAATGATTGTTTTCTTTATGTAAAAATAACAAATGGGAAAAGAGAAAAAACTGGCACATAGAGAGGGAGAAGGAAGAAAATATGCAAAGAATATAGAAGAGAACTGAGACATGTTGCTACTACTTTTCCTTAGTAGAAGACATGTTCTATAAAGTATGTGTCCTGCTTTTATTTAAAGTCCTTGGTAAAGGAAAGTTGGCTTCACCAAGATAACTTGACCTTTGTTATTTCTATTATGTCTCCTAATTTCTTCATTTGTAAAACAAATAAATCTAGTATCTGCATCCACATGGGGGCATGTGGAGAATAAAACCATAATTAATTAACTAGGAGAATATACTCTATGAGGAAAATGTATTCCCTAATTCAGGGTTTTATTTTTATTACTCTTACTACTATTGACAGTTTCCATTGTTTTAAAAATAAAGCATAGATAAATCAAGTATTAGTTTCTCTCTTTTTTTTAATAAAGTACTGGGGATTGAACCCAAGACCTTGTTCATGTTAAGTATGCACTCTGCCATTGAGCTATACCCACTCCCTGAGTATTAGTTTTTTATGGACCTTTTTAACCACTTGTTTTGTTTTGTTTTTTAACTCCAAGTTACTGTATCCTGAAGATACCAGTTCTTTGAAGTTCCTGTTATGTTTTTGAGATGATTAAGTTTTAAGCTATCATGTGTGATATTTTTTCTACTGTTTTTTTTTTTTTGGTTTTGTTTTTCTTAATTATTATAATATTTTACAATCATGGAAAGAATAGAAAATAAACCACTTTTCTGTTTTTAGAGAAAACTTTACATACAGCAGAGTACTTGTCAATATTTAGCTTGCCCCTTCTCTCCAGGGTCTTGCTTCAAAAAAAATTTGTGAGTCAGAAATGGCTTTTGCTTTAAAGTTGCTGAATTAGTCTCCACACAATCTACATGACAGTGAGAGGTTTGTTCCTTCCACCCCTTTCAAAGTTTAAAATGTTACAATACATACAGAGATATCTTTGGGTATTTTTATTGGGCTTAAAATCTTTTAATACCTCATTTCATCATCTAGGTGTAATTCGTTTATTTTTACTTTGCACAGAGAGACTCCAAGCGTGAAAATGGAGAACAGTACTGGTACTTTGTGAAGATTATAGATTCTTCACAGCTACTCTTTTCTTCCTTGTACTCCTCTTATTTTATTCCAAAAAGGATTTAGGTGCCTGTATTCTTGGGTGAGGTTAGTCCTGTTCTGGCTTCACTGACCCAAAATGGTATTCTTATGTCTTCTGAGTCATGGTGGATAATGTGATAATCGTAAAAATTAACATCTATTTGAGGCTTTAGCATTCCCATGTAATGTAGTGCTAATATAAGAGATACAAATGCCATAGGATTAAGAACCACAGAATTTCACATTTAACTAAGACTTCTGGCCTCCTTGGTATCCCACATACCACAGATACCCCTAAAACAATTATTGTTTGAATGACTTGTTTAAAAATTCCTAAAGTAGTGGTATCAATGAGAAAGGTAGTATCTTTCCCTATGACAGGACTTTACTAGATTTGATTTAAATAAATACCCTCTTCAAACTATGTCATGGAAGTAACTACTTATTCTGCCTAATTCTAAAGTCAGGTCTAATATGTTTTGTAATTTCTTTAACAATAATGCCTTTTACAACACAATCCTATTGTAATTATCCATTGATGCATAAACATCATGGTAAAAGAACAGATACATTGTTGATGAGATCCATTCATGGTGAACTTCTTTAGGATCCACAATATTTTCACTTTTAGTGTTTCTAATTTATGGCTTTTATATGCAACTTCCTTTTCCTTTTGGCAAATTGTTATAATACCTGTCCATTCTTTATACTTACTTCTCTGAATTTTCGCATTTTGAATAATTACCAAGAATGTTAATAGAACTCAATCTGTGATTTATGTCATTATTTTGGAATGAAATTTAGCTGGACCTGGAGACCCAGTTCACATAAGGCAATTACAAGTTTTCTTTCTCTGAAGCACAGAAACATAGTGATTAATTAATTAGATGCTAGAGCCAAGTAGTCTGGGATTAAATCCACTAACTGTGATCTTGAGAAAGAGATTTAACTTCTCTCTGCTTCAGATTTCATCTGGAAAAATTTAAGGATAAAACAATTATAAAACAAAAACGTGTACCTTGTAAAATGTGACAATTATGTAAAATACTTACAGCAGCCCACATCTGGTGATTAAGCAAATCAGGGACTGACCTAGGACTCTCAGGCTAACAACACCCATTCCAGAGAATCCACAGTGTGGCAGAGGTCTTGGTGAGCCCTCATCACAGTTCAGCTTCTTCCTCTGTCCAGTTCTCTTCCTCCTCTTACCTTTTACTAATGTTGATCTCTAATAAACAGTTTCAAACCCAAACTCTATCTTAGCATTGGAATACAATCAGATGTTTCCAGAGAACCTAGCTTGCAACATCAACTCATCAGAAAACTCCCAGAAGTTTCCAATAGACGTTTCCCTTCATATTTGTCATTGAATGTTCATGATTGAAGTGAGAGTTTGATTTTCATAGTCTCCCAACATAATTTTGTTAAGCAGATAGATAAATGGGGGCACTGAGTAGACAAAGTAGAAAAGAGGGAAGATGGTCCAGGAGATGGTGATATGCCTGCCTGTAGCATAAAGGGCTTTACTTCCTCCAAATGGGTGCCAGCAAGAAACTGGTTGGGACTAGATGGCCACCACTGCACAGTAGTGACAAGGACCTAACTGGGCATGACCCAGTGCTCATTGTAATTTAATTAGCATTGCTGTTTAAGACCCCCGTGGGCTTTTCCGTGTGCATCATGGGCAAGGACATGCAAAGAGACAGGCATGGCTAAGCACTCCAGGGGCAAAAGCCGTCAATCAATCAAGAGACTGCCTCTAAGCGAGGATACAAGGGAAGGGGGCCAACAAAGACTAGGGCTGCCATCCTCCTTTGGATCAGAGCGCCTTCCACTCCTGGAGGTGTACTTTCCTTTGCTAATAAAATCTTTAAAATCTTAACTACAAAATGCTTTTGTCTCCAGTCTGAATTCTTCTCTTTTAGTTAAGACAAGAACTGAGGACTTCCCCTTTTGGGGTAGCATCTTTAAATCAAATTCATACTTTTAGTCTAAATTCATGGAATTATTCCATGTCCTATTTCAAATGTTTACTTATATGCAACCTTAATTTTTCAAGAAAAAATATCTAATTTCCCATTATAAACTAATATATGTAGAATACTTAGAAAAAAAAATTTTTAAGAGTATAAGAAAAATTAAAATAACCAGTAATATATGTTTCAATATTAGAATTAGGCTATAGGTCTTATTTGTAAGACATTGTTCTTCTGTTTTACTTAAAGTGAGCAGAGTCCTGTGCTATGCATTCATGTAGGGAGTATATCATTATGTTTTATGACTGATGATAATTGCTAACATATATCAAAAGCTTAAGTGACAGTGCATTCTAAGCTCTTTTTGTGTATGTCTCATTTTGCATATCCAGTAAGTCTATGAGATAATAACTATTATTTCTTCATTTTAGGGGTGAGGAAAGTGATGCCCTGAGAACTTAAACCATTTGCCAAAAGTCACACAATGTATGCGTGGCAAACCTAGCTGCATGACTCAGTCCATCTTCTTTCAAGTCTAAAAACTATAACCTTTTTTCTGCTTAAAGCACTTGATATTTGACATTGTCAGATGAGAGAACAGTATAAAATCTTAGGCTCTTTAAACATTTCTAATTTCATATTTTCTGTTATACTTAAAGTTCTGCTTTTCAGCACCATAGGTTACAGTGAGGCATGAGACATCTTACAAGTCATCTAGCAAGAAAGGAAGATGAGAAAAATTGACCTGAATATATGAGAGTAAAGTAAGTGCTCTCATAGGGGGAGCAAATTGCAGTTTGAGAAAAAGGGGGGGGGGAATACAAATGGAGCTTCAGGGAGAAGGAAACCTCAGGAACTGCTAAGCTATGAAGGAAGAACTTTCCAGAATGAGGTATGCATGACAAAGCTATGTGAACATACAGGGTGAAGGCTAAGAATGGTGGAGAAACCTACTCAAATACTATAGATTTATTTTACTTTACTGAACTGATTACTTCCTGAACTATGAAATTTGAATTTTTATAAGCTAAATCACATTTAAAAGTACTGGGGCAGTATCTAAATGGAATCATTTAACCTTAAGTAAAGCTGAGGAATCCTCATTAGAGTATAATAAGATCATGCTTTTTCTTTTTAGAAAAGCTGCTTAGTATTCCCATCCTTTCTTATGCCTGGATTTTAAGTCAATGGAATCTGTACTTTATTATTTTATGTAATTTTCTTTGTAATTCATGATTCTGCCTTTCTTTCCTTTTTGCAATGTTTTCTTGGGTTTTTGTTTTTTTTTTTTGTCACTGTTGGTTGTATTTCTCATGTTTCCTTTTATAAGTTTGCAAATACTACATACCAAGAAATAACACCAAAAAGGAAACAATCCCAAAATGATTTCAAAATCAAATTTAATTTTCTGTAATTTGATTTATAGGTAATGCTGAAGAAAGAATCATGGAATATTTTTTAAATAACTCCTAATTACTAACAGATGAAAATGTATTGGCTAAGTTAGGCATGGAATTCAGGCAACTGATTATGTTGGAAGCGCAACTGTGTGCTTACATAGGTGGATACACCCTTCCCCCTTTCTAAACTGGCCCACCCAGTGCTTCGGTGTTCACATTTGTCAGTATTCATATTTCCATGTACTTACATAGTATTGGCCGAAAGTATTACAGAAAATAAAATTATCTAGCTAAAAATACCTAAGAGTTTTCAACCTTTAAAACCTGATTGTTTTAAAAGACATTATTGACATAGTAGCTTTGAAAGGCATTGTTGTACTTTGTAAAAGCCTTGTCTTTGCTTTTTTCATCAATTTCATGGATAAAAGGTGATTCTGGTCCTGAAGAATAGTGTCTGAAGAATAGTGTCTGAATAAGATGGACCTTTGCACTCTCTAGAAGGTACTGATCTTTAACTTTGACTTGCTTCACCCTTGCTTTCCTGTGAATAGACCTAAGACCATCAGTAGTCGAAAACTCTAGAGATAATTTGATACCACAAAACTGTGCAAAATATTTTGGCATATTGGTATTAAGGGTATACCTATGTGAGATCTGGATTGGCTGAAAAAGGCTGTGCTTGATACTGGCTGATGCTAAGTAGTATGGATGTTTAATACAGATTAGCCAAGGTTATAAGGAGAGAGAAAAAAATCCTTATAGGAATCTCATTCCAGGGAATATTTTCCAGAAACATGAAGAAAGATGGGAAGAATAGAAGCAACAAATTGGGCATTTTCCTCCCACCCACAACACAGCATCAATCTGGGTGATTGTCTGTATGGACGACCATTCAGCTTCTTAGTTCCTATATACCCTAACCGCCTCTCACCAGTAACGTTCAGGAGCATTTTCAGTAATCAGGAGAGGATCAAGCATGTTCAGTATATTCAGAGACTCAAGAAGCATAAAAACCAAGATAACTGTGGTAGCCGCCTGCAGAACATGTATGTTCATTTTTCCACTTGACGTGGTAACCAATTTACTGTGCTACAGAGGGGGCAGAGTCAGGTTTTGTGGGGTCTTAAAGTTTATAATATTTGGGGTACCTCTATCTTACTTAAGAAAAATAATTTTAAAAAGTATTAATAAGAAATTGCTAGGGGTCTTCTGGGGTGTTAGAAAGGACTCAAGCAAGTGAGGGGTCTTAACACTAAAGAGTCTTAAGAGCCTCATGAAAACTCCACTTTATGCCGAAGAGCATGGAAATGCTTGATAAAACTACTGTTGTCTTCAGCTTATTGGGTAGGATAAATAGCTACCAGGCAATGTGGCAATATTTTTAAAAGGAAGCTGTTGGGAAAAAGGGAGATCTTATGGGAGTAAGAGGGAGTGTCTTATGGGGTTTATTCACAGTGGTATGCTGGAATCAGCTCATTCAGGCTCATAGGAGCCAGTTGTTAAATTTTCAGGCATTTTTGTGACTGGGTGATGTCACATTGGTAGCTTGAAATCTGTCATAATGGGAATATTTATAACATGAAAATTGGCAAGTGCTATGATTCAGGACTTCTTCCTCCCAAGGATGAAGTTGTCAATATCAGTATATAACTGAGTTTATGGGAACTCAAAATCCATAAAGTTAGTAAGTGGAAAATATGATAGTATTTTGGGAAACAAAACTGTGCCATTAGTTAGTTATACCAATAGAAATCTCATTCCAGGGAAGGCTTTTCCAGAAATGTGAAGAAAGAAAGGCAAAAATTAAAACACATAAATCAGACACTTTCCTCCCACCTACAATCCATTACAAATCTGGGTGATTGTCCATATGAATGACCATCCAGACTCTTAGTTCCTATATACCTTAACCTCCTCACACCTCCTGAAGTAACCTTCAATTCTCCCCCACATTTATGACCACATTTTGGACCTTCTTATCACCTACAGATTTTCTATCATTAAAATTCATATTTCAAACATCCAAGACTCTAAATGCAAACTTATTTATTCACTATGTCAACAAATATTGATTTCACATTTAATATATGCTAGGCAGTGTTATATATATTATGTATAATATATATTAAGGATAATGTGATGAACAAGAAACATACTATATGGGAAAACAGACAATAAGAAAGTAAACTGATAGTTAAGAAGACAATTTCTGATATTTATAAGTGCTAGAAAGGAAATGTAGAAGGGTGGTATAACGCACAATAATGACACTGAGGGAGAGAGGCAACTTTACCTGGGTTGGATTGGGCACAGCCCCTCTGAGAGTTCACATCGACCAGGATATAAGGAGTAGAAAGAACCACACAAACAGAAAAGGAAGCTATACAAAGAGCAGTGTGAACAGCATGTGCAGAGGCCCTGACATGGAGAAATCTTGACTGTTTTCAAGAACAAAAATAGATAAAAGGTTAGAGTAGAGAAGTAGAGTAGAGAACGAAAATGAGATCATTGTACAAGAGGAGGGCAGAGAATTAAGGAGAGACTTGTAAGGGATGGTAATTTTAAAAATTTTATTCTAAATACAGTGAAAAGCTTTTGTAGGACATTAAGCTGGAGAACAATGTGATCTGCTTTTTATTTTCAAAGGATTACTCAGTCTGCTGTGTGAAAGTTGCTTTACAGAGGAATAAGAGTACAATCAGTGAGAAGGTCTTCGTAAGTGTCCAGGCAGATATGAAGGTGTCTGGAACTGGGTACAGGTGGTAAAGATGGAGGGAGATAAGTGGATAGATTTGGGAGATATTTTAAAATGTAACTAAAGAAATGCCAAGATTTGCTGTTGGACTGTGTTTTGGATATAAAAGAGAAGATGTGAAAATAAATAGCTCTTAAATTTTTACTGAATAGCTGGGTCAGTAGAGGCTTCTTTCTTTTTTTTTTCTTTCTGATTTTTAGATAGAAAAGACTAGAAGTTAGGGTGGAAGATTGGGGTAATCAAGGGTATCAGCTTTGGGTATGCTAAATTTGAGCTGCTCCTTAAAAATGGAGAGAAATGTCAAGTAGCCAGTTGGCTGTGTAAGACTGGAGCTCAATTAATCAACACTGAGCAATTCCTATGTGTTCAATACTGTGCAAAAAGTGGTTGAATAAACAAGAATTTTTAACATGAGGGAAGGCATGATATTTGAATGATTACCAAGTAGTAGAAATAGCAGACTTATGATGCCTGTCCAGAAGACAGACTCCAGTTTCAGTGATGAAACTTTATAGATAGGCAGATTATGGTTTTATACAGAACTTTCTAATAATTAAAATTTTTCACCCATGGAAAGAATTTTCGTTGGTTGAAATTTAGAGTTAATCACAGAGTAGTACATTTTCTTTCACTAGACTTTTCCAAACCCAGAACTTTGGGGCAGGATCACTGCATTAGTTGAGAGGCTGGAGGAGACTGATACCCTTTTGGAGATCTCTGCCTTTAAAATTCTGAGTGCTTTTTAGAGCAGGAACATGAAAGAGACAGAAAACAACTTCAACTCTTCACCAAATATGAGCCAAGCATATGAAAGCAGCATTCATGCTTAATGCCAGGTAATTCTTCCATCAACTCTGAGGTTAGATGGTTCCTATCTTATACATAGTGAATGTACATGATGCAATTGACTAATAAATACAGAAAGCAGGTAGAATTCAAAATGTCTAAAAGCTTTTATGCTGCTAGCTCTGGATTGGAGAATGTGAATTGGTCCTAGGACCAGATGCATTTCTCATCAGGGTCTCACCTCAGCATAACCCCACCCAAAGGAGACACAAATTCTGCAAGCTTGACTCCTACCCAAATATCCACAAGGGGACGGTTTATTCTTTGTGCCCGCCGGGCTCCAGCACTGGGGACAAGAGTGATGAATTCCCCAAATTGCCTCTAGCACTTGTGCTTGCTGCATAGAAGCCGGAACAGAGCTGAACACATCCTGCCCAGAAATGTAAATTCTACCAAATGCTCTGTCTGCCCATGACCAGATAAAACAATTCTCATCTTACAGGAAAGAGTGAACAAGGAATGAGAGAAGCCACAGGTGTTATTTTTGCGGCAAGCCTCTAACAAAAACAAAGGAGTGATTGTCTCTGAATTGGAGAGATTTTAGATTTCTTTACTTTCTTATTTACGTATTGTTTGACTATATTATAATAACGTATATTTTTAATAAAACGGTAAGTGCATATGTTCTCCTATTTTGCCTTTCAAAACTTCTCATGTGTTCTTCCAACAGAATGTCTGTTCTGTGCTTACCCTGCCTAGCTGCTACAAAGCACCAGTATTATCATTCAAAGCCTAATCAAACTATCACCCACTCTTAAATTATCTCCTGCCTCCAGCCGACTGTAATAACTATACCTACCATACATTGTAACTACCCTGTATACTTGTCTTTCTACCAATCAAAGAGACGTAGCTTCCTGGGGGACTTGGTCTCCATCTTGCATGTCTGGGACCACAATTAGTGCAAGTACATAGTAGCTCCTCAGTATATTTTTATTGAACTGAATTAACTGTTATTCCTCAGCTGGATGCCAATGGGCTGATAGGCAAGAAAACTAGCCATACCAAGGTCTCAGGTCTCTCATCTAATCCCCCAGGGTTTTGGCCCCACTGGCATATCAATACCGCCTATTCAGATGCTACCCTTTAACTTGAATTTGGAGAAAGGCAGCATTCTAAACATTTCTGAGAACTAGTGTATGGCCACTGGCCCAGAGAACAGGGCTTGCCTCCTGATGAAACTTTACCAACACTTTTCCTTCCTAGTATTTGTCTCTCAGACTAAGCTGCTTTTGAGACGGAACTCTGTGCTCTCTGAAAGTACAGAGGCAATTGACATTCACCTCTCTGTTGGTGTATTTTTAATTAGAGCAGTGCACTATGTTTTTTTTTCAACACTGAAAAAAAAAAAAAATCACCCATAGGGCTGAGAGTTTCACATTCTCTTCTTAGCTGAGCCATGCACTTTTTTAAACACGTCAATAAAATTTTATTTGGCCACTTAAAAAAAAAAAAAGCAACTTGTTGAAAAGCAGTTGCAGTTTGCTTGCCTTTTCTGGTAAGAGCATGTTTTTGAGGGGGCAGTACGCTTAGTAATTAGGAGGCCAGACTCAGAGCCAAATTGCTCAACAGCCTGGTTCCACCATCTCCTTGTCAGACTAAGCAAGTCATGTGATCTCTATGAGCCTCAGTTTCCTCCTTCCTGGGATAAACCCACCTCACAGCATTATGATGGGATTAAATATTGAGTATGTTTAAAAGTGATTGGAATAGAGCAATGATCGCTAGATGGTGGGCACTGAGGGTTAGCTATTATTAAGATTCTTACCTAGAAAATGCGATTGACCTATTTTAGCAGAGTTTCAAAGAATAGGTTTACAAATTAGAGTTAAATATGTCCATAAGACCCATTTTGAACACCTATTTCTTCTCTGGTTAAAATGGAAGAGAAATTTAACAGAAATCGTTACTGAAGTGTGCTTCCATGCCATAGGTTCTTGTCTCTGTTCTTCATTGGGAATGTGCCCCATGGTTAATGATATCCCACCTGGTGTCCAGTCTGTTTACTGAATGATTCCTGCTGTTAATGTCATGGCATAAGAAGTGTCTTTTGCTATCAGTGTCAGGACATAAGAACTACTTTACAAGTCAACCTTAAGATTCAATATGTAGTTATACCTTTGTATTAAAACTGGAGAGAGTTCAGCCATTAAAAACTAAGTGACGGTTACCAGGGGGTAAAGGGGATGGGAAGGGATAAATTCGGAGTTCCAGATTTGCAGATCCTAACTACTATACATAAAATAGATAAACAACAAGGTCCTACTGTACAGCACTGGGAACTATATTCAACACCTTGTAACAGCTCATAATGAAAAAGAATATGAAAAGGAATATATATATCTATAACTGAATCACTATGCTGTACCCCAGAAATTGATACAACATTGTAAACCAACCATACTTCAATTGAAAAAAAAAATTCAGTGATGAGAAAAAGCACAACAAGTGTGCCCTGAGGATTATTTTCAACCACAGCCAAAAATAAACACTCCACCTGAATGACTTCCCATGCATTCTTCCATGCACCCCCCTGTCCCCCATTATCTTCTGTATCCTGACCCCATGGGGCCTTGTACAGTGCAGAATATGTAAAAGAAGAGAGAAAAGTAGCCTTTGCTCTATCACCTCCCAATCTCCCTTTAAATCACTCTGACTGGGTTTGTGTTGTCACATGCAACTGAAACTGCTCTTGTTGAAGTCCTCAGCAATCTCCCTTAGTTTCCTGTCCCCATCTTACTCCACCCGTCTGAGCCGTCAGCAGTCCTGGCACAGTTTTCTCACTTTTGTGAAACACTTTTCACCTCTTGGATCACTGTCATTTTGGGACACAGGGTTCTCCTGGTTTTTCCCTGACCTCCAAGGCTTTACCTGCTCAGTCTCCTTTTCAGACTCCTCTTCCTCAGACAGACTCTACATGTTGTGTCCTCCAGGGCTTCATCTTTGGCCTTCTTTCTCTCCTAACTTTAATCTCTCCCTAAGCTATTTCACTCCTTCTAATGGTTATAAATGTCATCAATATGTCAATGACTCACAAAATTATTTCTTTAGCTGTGATGGTTTTAAAACATGTCCACAAATAGTTTGCTGCACCTCTGACCAAAGATGGAATATAATTCCCCTCCCTTTGAACATAAGCCAACCTCAGTGGCTCATGTCTAATGAACAGAGGCTAATATGAAGCTGTGAGATTTCTGAGACTAGGTTAGGAAAGGTGATTAGCTTTACCCAGGTTCTGCCTCTCTCTTGAGATATGCACCCTTGGAACCCAGCCCCCAGGTTGTGAGACAGTCAAGCCACCATGTGGATAGGCCATGTGTAGGAGTTCTGGCCCTGCCTGAGCAGATGGCTGATGGCCATTATCATCAACCACCAGACATGAGTTAAGTGAATGTTTAGGTGATTCTAGACTGCAGCCTCCCAGTGGCCCCAACTAAAGTCAAATGAAGCAGAAACAAGTCCCCATCAAGCCCTACTCAAGTTGCAGGTTTGAAACAAAACGCATGTTGCTGTTGTTTTAAGCCACTGAGCTTTGAGGATGTTGTTACTCAGCAATGGATAACCAGAGAGCACCATTGAGACCCTTCCTCTGTACTCCAGAACCTGCCCACTCAACATCCTCACTTCAGTGCATTACAGAAAATTCAACTTCTGATGGCAAAAAAGAACTCGATTTCCTCCACAAAACTGACTTCTCCCCTAGTTCTTCCCTGTCTTAGTCTAAGGCACCACCTCCGAGTCTGCTGCTCAGGCAGAAACCTGGGAATCATCCTTGAATGAGGCCTCCTCCTCATACTACACACCCACTCTATCAGCAAATCTTGCAATAACTACCTTCAAAATACACCACAGATGGCCATTTCTAACTGCCTGTCCCAGCACCTCTTGTAATCAACGCCACCGTCTTCTTATGAAGTCGGGAGCAGTGTCATAAACTTCTAAAGTTCTTCCCTAGTTTGCCCTGATACAGGCTACTCACTGGACAAGCACCTTCTGTCAGTATGCTTGAATGGCTTCCCATCACGCTTACCATGTTGTCCGGGTCCTTACTGGCCTGCACTGCCTTCCACTACACTCAGTCTCCTACCACTTGGCCGCTTGGTTCACTTGCTTTTGTCACACTGCCTTTTTCCTTCTCCTGGAGCAGGCTACACTCATTTCTGTTTTGGACTGGCTGGTCTTTGTCCGTCTGCAAGGCTCTTCTCCCCACATCACATGATGCCAGCTGATCCTTGAACAGCATGTGTTTGAACTGTGATGGGTCCACTGATACGTGGATTTTTTTTTAATAGTAAATACTATAGCCCTACATCCTTGGCTGGCTGAATCCCAGGATATGGAATTGCAAATACAAAGGAACCGCATACACTGAGGGCCAACTCTAAGTTATATGTGGATTTTTGAGCGAGCTGAGGGTTAGCTCTGTTAATTCTGCCCCCCTCCCCCATTATTCAAGGGTCAACTGTATATATTTTGGGAACGCTATCCTTTGTTTGTAATGTTAATTGTGCCCATTCTTACATAAGACCCTACAAATTTGTTTTTATATTTGCTCTGTGTTATAACACTCTTCTGGAAAATATACCCTGCTGGGTTTAATAGGAAAACTAAAACTCCCCATCTTTTACTGAGCTTTCCTGGAGATCCCTGTAATTTAAAAGTTAATGCAAAACTCTTGGTCAAATATTTAGTTTGACCCAATTCTTCTCATAGGCAACAGATAAGATTTAATGAAATTTCCAGGGCTTTACCAAATCCACAAAATAGATTTTAGTGTTGTCTAGTATATCCTCTCCAGATGCAGAAGCCCTAGGCAGAGACGCAGAGTCGAGGACCACTCAGCTACTCAACAATGCCAGTTCGGGGACACAGGTCCCCAGATTCTCAGGTGCTCTCAGGATTATAGAACCAAACAACAATGTTCCGTTGCTGATGCTACATTTTCCTTCCTAACATCAAACTAGTATCACTTTATTATTAAACATTTTTCTCTTTCTGCTTCAGGAAAAAAAAGCATAATTTAGACAATAATGTAGAAAAAATCCCAGTATTATAAGAAATATAAGCATAGTGAGAAATTTTAAAATTAGACATTACAACAGATAATGGATATCATTATTTTGATTTCTGTCTTATTTTTTTTCTAGGCATAGACAATTGAAAAATACATAAATGTTTTGAGCTGGATTGTTTATTTTAGAGCATAGACTAGAGCTTGAGAATATGTGAATTTTAAGCAATAATGCTACTCAGTACTGCAGCCTGGATTTCATGCTGAGAACCCGGATCATTTTATTTTAAACAGATACCAGTGTCCCTCTTCCAACTGGTCTGGCGTCGATCCCGATGTTGCCATAAGTCTGTCATCCCCTAATGAATATCCCAGGCTGTGCACATTCCACACAGGGACCCTATGTGGAAGGTAAAACGTGATACATGACACTGTGACATTGTCTGGAGAAGGATGTCAATTCTTTACAAATATTCCCACGGAGAAACCTGACCTCTGTTCATCACAAACAGGAACTTTTTTTTTAACCGGAAGGTAGAGTGAGAGAGGAAACAATGTTGATTTCTGGGAGAAGTGGTTTTCGAAGTCCAGTTTGCTGGCTCTCGGAACAATTATGGGAAGCCCCACAGAGCATGTCCTTTTTACTCAAAATAATGGAAAGCACTTCCACTCCTCGGCGGAAATAGCAGTTCAAAGACAGGACACAGAGTCCCTAAGTTCTGGCAGCCTCTAAATAGTGGGTTTTTTTCACCCTGGCTGGTAAACCAAAAGAAGACTCTCCCTGTAGGTAAATGCATAGGTGTGGGTCTCATTTATATCCCACCATGCTACTTGCCTTTAGAAATGAAACAGACTGGCCTATAGAGTCCCATTCATTTATTCATTAGGTAGGCACCAATCCCTTCCTCTACACTGAGCTAAGCAATGTGGAAACAAAAATGGGTGAGACCCTCTCCCTGCCCTCAAGAAGTGCATAGTGGAGACAGACATATGAATTGAAAAACATACCATTCTGGAGAGCACTTAGGCAATCTGTAATCAAACTGCCATGAGTGAGCAATCTTTCTCCCATTAACTATGCCAGAGAAAGGCTCATCTGACCTCTTGAAAGTTTAGCAGTGAGTTGGAGGCAACATAGGTTCCACTGAGGTGGAAGCACACTATGAGAAGCTTTGCCACAGTTAGAAGAAAAGAATTAGATTTAACAAGATAACATGAATGCACCTTAAAAACACACAATGCTGGGTAAACTAAAAAGGAAAAAACAAACAAACAAAAAATCTCTAACAATGCCATACGTGTAAATGAAGATGCAAACACACAAAGCCAAGATGCCCACTTACCATACAAATAAATGGACATATGGAAACACATTTAAATATTTGCCTTTGGTGTGGAGGGGCATGGCTCGATTACAAGGGATTATGTAAATACATAAATAAGACAAGAGAGGTCTTTGTAGATTATTGATGATTATGTGACACAAACTGAGGCGTATGAACAAGTCAATCCTCAACCATCGAGGAGAAGAGAAAAGCTGACCATTTATCATAGAGAACTCCATCTATTCTTCCTCGCTAGACCTCCCCTCTGGACTTTCAGCATTGTGCCCTCTTGTTTTCCAACACTGATCGTGTATATCTTTTTTAACTTTAGTCTCCTCGCAACTGCTCCATCTGCCAGTTGGGCCTCTCCCCCATACTGTGATGCTGGGGCTGCCCCTGAGTGAACCTGACACGGGCTGGTCGGAGAGACATGATGCAAACGTTATGCAATGGGAACCCGAAGTCAGGCTTCCAAGGTGCAAATTCAGATGTTCAACTAATTCACTGTACAAACATAAGCAGGTTATTTAACCTCAGTGTGTGGATGGGGAGAGGAATGTTGTATCTCAGGATTTGGGTTTATATAACCATTGAAAGAACTCATATGTGCAAAGTCCTGATAGCAATATCTGGGGTGAAGCAAGTACTCTGGAAGTGTTAACCGCCCTGTTCTTATCTCCAGGTTTTGTCCTCGTTGGGATCTTGTCTCACTCCTAACAGCTTCAGTTCTGGCTCTGGGAACCATTAGGGAAAAAAAAAAAAAGTTAAATGAAGCCCTTTTTTAAAAAATACTAACAAGAATTGTTTTTTGGGGAATGAAGTACAGTATGGTGGGAACAGACCAGAATCTGATTTCAGATGACCTGGGTCAAAGTAACAGCTGTGTCTTCCTCACTGTGTGGTGCTGGGGAAGTTTATCTCTTTTGGCCCATTTCCCTGTTTATGGAATGGAAATAATAATGACCTCTACTTCCCAGGACAGTAGTGAGGATTCATCAAGGTAAAGCTTGTGAAAGCTCTTCTGTAAGTGGTGCTGTGCTAGTATTTGTTACTTTAGTCACTGTTATTTATCGTTTGTTTCATGCCACCAGATACTATGTCATACTACTTCCTTTAGAGTCAATGAGTGATAATCCAAGTTCAAAATCCCAGGAACAAAGCTGGTCTTTTAATTCTCATATTTTGAATTAGCTCACTCAATTCACTGTGACCCTAAAGGAAAAAAAAGATCAGTGTGTGAAGCTTTTGAAATGTGAAAAACAAGCACCACATTTGTGCACACACACACACACAAATTTAATTTTCCCTTTTGTTTCTCACTTACCTCATATTCTTTATCAGTTAGTAGAATCAAGAGAACAAAGCAACCCAGAAAGAAACAAGACTTTCCTAGAACATCCATTGGCCATGTCATTTAATGATTACAGCAATCCTAGGAAGAAGACATAGGTCTCTAACTGTGCAGACGAGACTCAGGGGCGCTGGGAATTTTCATCAATACTGTCTAGCTAATTAGTGTTGAACTGAAAGCTAGAAGCCGGGTGGCTGGACTTTTTCACCCCACACTGAGAAGAAACTCTAGAGTTATTTTTCTATATAAATCAAGAGGAATTGATAGCTATTAGCCTCAGCTCTTTGCAAAGCAATAAGCAGAACATAGTAAGGGGATGTGTATTTATTATTTGCAGGCAGATATGGATATAGAGAGGTTGAATTTCATATAGATACCTGATCAGATATAGTCTTCCTCCCCTGAAATACACTGCAACGCATTAAGCACTAGCCCAGCCTCACTAAAATATATTCCCCACAAGACCTATGCCTGGAATCAGTCTTTTTTGTCCTCCCATGCCCTGCACCATTTTTATCAGATGAATTTATGAAAACTAACCAGCATGGGGTAATCCTGGCAGCTCCTTAACATGAACCATTCAGGAGCGTGAGCCATGGGCACTAGGCCATTAATATGCTCAATGCTTTTTTGGTACGAGTTCCATGTATTTCCTTGGTTGGCTCAGTTGGGTCTAATAGAAGGGAGGCTTTCAATCAGGAAGACTGTTCAGGGAAGCCAGAGAAAGCAACCTGGATAAAATGAAACTGAGTAGGAATTCTAAAATGATAAATAGTTAACTCAAAAGGTCATGATAGCAAAAGGGAAGGAGAATAGTGGTCATTTTTTAACACAATCCACTGTAGCTACAGCGTTCCTCCTCCTTAACTTCCCTCCTACTTTTAACTTCCCAAAGTCTCTGTGGATTATTTCCTGGAAAAAAATTTTTAATTGCAGAGTTATTTATAAATAGACTGATTATTTCTTAGAAACAAAGTATTGTTAACTTGTCTTTATAACACTCAAGTGTGTTTATGCACATGAAAAACTAATTTCCAACAGCTAAATAACACCTTTTGTGTTTTGTGTCTGCTCTACTTTTTCTTTTTACTAGAAATAAAAATGGTGCATGCAGATAGATATTTATTTGAACCAAAGACCCATAATTGTATAATAGTTTCAATGAATAAGCTATATGTATTTTACCAATTTATGGAATATTCACCCAACACACTTCTATTTAGAGTTTTGTCTAAACATTATATTATTTTTCTTTTCATACACAGGGTTTTTGAACAACTACAGTGTTAAAGGCTGAGCTGTGCTTTACCTGAATATTAACATACAGAAACAATGGCAAATGATTACTTCTTATGTTCTTTAAAAAAATGTAACAGGGATTCTGGAGTCAGACCATTTGGATTTAAAGTCAGGCTCTGCCACTTACAAGCTTTGTGAACTTGGTTAAGCTTCTTAAATAATCTGGGCCTCAGGTTCTATCATTATAAACTGGGAATAATAATACTATCTACCTTGTAGGATTATTATGTAGAATGAATGAGTCAGTCTTTGTAAATCATTTAAAACAACTCTTAACATATAAGTCCTAAATAATGTTTGTGTGTGTGTGTGTGTTTGTGTGTGTATATATATATATATATATATATATATATAAATGATTATTTATATTTTTGTACATATATTGCACATACGTGAATAAAAAGACTATGACATCAAATTTCTCAATATGTCTCATTGAAGTCCAAGCATTCATGAACCTACACATTTATTAATGCTTAGTCTTTGTTGAAATTTGCTCTTGGGCATATAAAAGTCCATTGACAGATGACTAGATAAATAAGTTGTGGTATATTTATATGATGGAATACTACTCAGCCATAAAAAAGAATAAAATAACGCCATTTGCAGCAACACAGATGGACCTAGAGATCGTCATTCTAAGTGAAGTAAGCCAGAAAGAGAAAGAAAAATACTGTATAATATCACTTATATGCAGAATGTGAAAAAAGAAAAAAGAGGACACTAATGAACTCATCTACAAAACAGAAACAGACTTGCAGACATAGTAAACAATCTTTTGGTTACCAGGGGAAAGGAGGTGGGAAGGGATAAACTTGGGAGTTTGAGATTTGCAAATGTTAGCCACTAAATACACAAAATAGATTTAAAAAAAAAACAAATTTCTTCTGTCTAGCACAGGGAACTATGTTCAATATCTTGTAATAACCTTTAATGAAGAAGAATATGAAAATGAATATATGTATATATACACATGACTGGGACATTGTGCTGCTCACCAGAAATTGACACATTATAACTGACTGTACTTTAATTAAAAGAAAAAAAACTAATGAAATAAACAGTGCATCTGAGAATTCCTGACTTTTGTTATGTTTATTGTTAAACACTGAAGTTTAAACTTAATTCTTTATTACTAAAACATAGAAAGGAGTATAGATATTACTTTAAGACAATTTGAATTGGACAAAGTCTATATCCAGAAATACAACCTTTAGCCAGTATTAAAAAAATGTAATGAGGTAACCATTATTGGCATTGTTTAGTGTATAGAACATTGGAATGAGTTCCTATATATTTTATGTCCTTTCCACAGCACCCAGTAATCAGCTGTAAATACCAATAAGTCCTCCCTCACCTAAATCTGTTCAGTCACCCACGCTTGTTCCTTGCATCCAGAATCTTTTGAATCAATCTCTTTCCCTCCAGTTGTTCTGACACTGTCCTAGTTAAGCTCCTGATCATTTCTCACATGAAGTACTTCAACCTCTTCTCTCTGATCCGTGCTACCACATAGCCACAATTTATCTTGCTGACACACATGACTTTGTCGCTTTAAAAATTCCATATCTCCCTACTGTCTCTAAAGTGCAAAGTCTAAAACCTGCAGCAGGGTACACCAGGTCTACCAAAACTTAGCTCTTGTTCATCTTTGTCTCTTTGTCTTATGCCGCTCTCCTCCCCTTCCGGCCCCTCCCCAACCTGTCACCAGATGGAATCAGTCACCATTCTTTGAACAAGTTATGCACACTTAATACCTCTTTTTTTTTTTTTTAACTCCTATTGTTTGCTCTGTTTCCAACACGTTCTTTCTTACACTCAATGTGTAAAAAGCTTAGCTGAATTTTAAAACACATTTTAAAATGACTGTTTCTCTAAAGACTATCCCTAAATTCCTTTTGAACTTTCATATCAATTTACTTATGTGTTTTTTATAACAATTCGTATTGTAGTTGATTGTTTTATCTCTTTATCTCTCCCACTGTGTGTAAATTCCAAGAACCAGGCATGTCATAAACATCATGTAACCCCCAAAGTCCATACTGACCTCGGTCATAGCACAAGTGGGATGTATGTGTGTATGCCTGTGTGTCTGGGTGTTTTAGCAAAGAAAGTTCCAGTTTCAGCTCTGATGCTAACTGGCTGCATCTCCTGAGATAAATCTCTAAGTTTCTCTTAGTTCTTTAAAATGAGATTACATAATGGGCCCTTTCTGACTCTAAAATTTTATGATTTATAAAAGCAAAATAGAAAATAATTACAAACATGTTGGAAATAAAAACAGTCTCTCACATGAATAAATATAAATGTTCTTATGTATAAATAAACCAGTATTAACAAGTTTCAAGTAATGACTTAATCAGGATAACACTGAATGGAGATTGCTTCTTTATTGTATTTTAAAAAATCTGAAACCTTTCCATGAACTTATTAATAAATGTGATGAAAAGAAAGAAGTGAGGAAGGAAAAATGAGTTTATGTGAAATAGTGGAGAGACTAAGAACACAGAGATCAAATAGAGTGCTATTTTACATATTGATTTGTAGGGTGATTGGCATTTTATTAGGGTTACAACTGCATTTGGAAGGTGAGGTCTGGGGACAGCGGGTTTCTACATTGTACAGGTTGTTTTCCATAATTAAATGAGACATCAGGGAAAAATGATCCTTAAAACCTGTGATTGACAAATACCTTTTTTTCCAACAAGGCTACAAATATAAAAGAAAGAATGTATAAATTTTTGCTTGGCTTGAACTGGATAATAAAAATAAATTGCAAGGAGTTATAAATGTCTCCAGATAAGATTCAGTGAAGTTTCCATTAGCTCCTCCAATTAAGATAGGGTTCATAACAAAAAAAGAAAAAAGAAAAAAGAAAAAAAGATTTCGCCAAACCACAGTGAAATTTTAGATGTAGAAATTTTTTTAAATCTGATTTTGTCATCAGATCCAAAATATTATAAATGACAATTCAATTTGATACACCATGGTTAATTATTATCATGACCCTTAAACCAAAGATAACCACCTAGTCCAGAGAAACAAAGCTGAGTTCAAGGGCGTTTCTTGGTATTCTTCTCCTGTTTTCAAAGCAGTATGCTAATTGCGTTGAAGAATACTTAAAAAATTGGAAACAAGGTCACTGACCCGAGACAAAGGTAACACACAGACAACAAATAGACAACATAAGCAAAGCCAAAATAACATACCTACAAATACTCCAGTGCCAAGGAATACAAAGCCGGGAGCTGATCTCATAGGAGGGAAGTTAGTCTGTTAGTTCTAAGAGAACATGAGCCTCTAGCAAGGTCTTGAAGGAAGCAAAATGCAGGTCCTGCAGCTGAGGAATGAGGGTCTTCCAGGCAGAGCAGCAACCATTTGCAAAACACACCCAGAGGTAGTGCTGGACCAGATGTGTGCATAAGTTGCGGGTAGCTTGATTAAAGTGAAGAGACTCTGAGATGTGACTTGGAAAAAGATAAGAATGGCAGGGATTCATTTGGAATACCCTGGGATAACATTAGTATTTGTTCCAAGCAGCAAAAAAAAAAAAAAAAAAAAGCCAGAGTTTACACAATAAACTTTTCACCCCTGTACTCCCATAATCAAGAATGTATCCCAAGTTCCTTGATGAATATTATTGCAGATTTCAACTCCTTGGCTTAGCCTTCCAAAAGTTCTTCTGAAAAGCCTGAGCTCCTATCCTATTATTCAAGGCTCTGCACGACATGGTCCCAACTTACTATTCCAGTCTAACATCCTGTTTCTCTTCCATGTAAACCTCCCACACAGCCGTGATGAAACTGAGTGTAGCTGAGGACATTGCTTTGGGTTCTTTCGCACAAGAGTAAGGGTTTTAGCGTTTCTGCCGTTGTCCCTGTTTTCACTTCTGCCTGAGACCTTCCTCACTGCTGTCATTCTGGGTCCTCCGCATCTTTCTAAGTCTGGCAGAGTTCTGTGTCCGCCGCAAAGCCTTCTCGACCTCTCCAGCCCACGATGATTTCTACCCTAAACACTTTTGTTCTCTGCTGATTGTTTATAACACTTTTTTAGCGCTGAAAAATTGACTTATTATATAGTCATCTTTATATATACAATTTATGGGCATAGATGTATGTATACACATAATATAATAGGGATATACGTGGTATAAAAGGCTAACAAACAGCTGGAAGGCAGAGATTTCTCATATTTTTTGTTTCCCATAATGCTTTGTACATTTTAAGTGTCCAGTGCAGATTAATATATTGACTTTTTAGAACGTATGAAAAGAGGACTATTCCTATCTTTTAGTGTTTTAGCTCACCACCTGTGTAGCTCCTAACATATCATGTACTATCTACTTCTTCTGCATAAATAGATTGAACAAATGATTATGCAGTGAAGTGTAAGAAGCACAGGCTCTGAAATCAGACAGACCTATGTTCAAATTCAGCCCTTCCTACTGCAAGCCTTCTGACAGCCTTGGGCATATTGTCAACCTCCCTAAGCTGTCTTTTCCTCCTTTACCAATGAGAGTACTAAATAACTAACTTGTGATATCTTTCTAAGATAACACGTATAATTCTAGCCATTAATAAATGTAATCTATTATTAAAGTTTTCCACCTGAAATTTCCCCATTAATCATTGAATGTTTATCCTTCATCAGAGAAATCTTTCCTTGCTCATTTCACCATTGTAAGTTTTCCCACATTTTTTAGAGATAAATATCTTATCCTTTCTCTAATGGACCATGTCTCCTCCTTCTTCTTTCAAAATACCCCTATTGTCATAAGGTTCCCACTATATGACTTTACAACTCACTACCAGCTGAACGTCGTCACCTTCTGATATCCAGGGCATTTTCCCTTCTTCACTGGAAACCAGGGCATCTGGCTCACTTTCCTCCTCCCCACTGCCATTACTATCATCATTTTTGGCAAACGCAACTCCCTCTAGGAATGGACCTGATATTCCCTCCTCTCAGTTCTCTGACCTCCGTTCCAAAGCTTTTTTTTTCCCCTCTTCCCCCACCTTGGCCACTGAGTCCCTTGCTTGTACTTTAGACCTTGGCACAGGCTGTCTGAAACACTGATTTCAAGCGACTCATCCTGACCACTACTTCTTATTTTTTCCAGTTGAATTATCGTAGGTCTCCCACTCTAACAATTATTTAATTCCACTGGAGCTCTTATCTTTGACTCCACAAATACCCACCCCACAATGGGCCTCACTTTCCTCCTAACCCAGCACACATTTCTTGCTTTTTCACTGAGATCATTTCTTTGCATACATTTAGTTCTCCTGCCATTCTATTCTGTTGTAACCTCTTGCAAAACCCCAAGTCAAATTAAAGCCTCTTCATTACCTACCAGAGCAGTTGAATACGACTGCAGAAAGACACACAAACATGCTGAGACTTCACTTTAATTATATGACCCCAAATCTCTTGGGAATATTAAACAGTTCCTGGAAATTCCACTATACTTCCTTGGCAAAATTGCTTTTCCACTATCCAGAACAAATCTCCTCGCATGTCAGTCATCTAATGTCTTCCTTACCTTGCTTCTCATCCAGCTGAAAAAATTAAAATAATAAAACAAAAATCAATCTCCTGTCAGATTTAACTGTTCTACTGCATCTGTGTTTATGAACTTTGCCTTTTCCCCTATCCCACTGGATGTTATTAGGACAGGCAACCCCTTCCTCTTGTGTACTGTATCCTATCCTCTCTTACCTGATCAAGACCTTTATTTCTAAAATAATCCCCTTTATGCCCTGTATTATCAATTTTCCATTTTATATCTTGTATATATGTCATATTCCTAAGTCTATTTTGTACATTGAAATAGACATGCTTATATTCAAATTTCTGACCAGCTCCTGTTCCATTCCTCTATTGTACAGAAAACTCCTCAAAACAGTTGTCTCTGTGTATTTTTTTCAATTCCTTTCTTCCTAATTCTCGCTTTAGTTCACCCAATCAGTCTCTTGTCTTTAGTCATGGTCAATGTCCCCATTGACCTCCATCTTGCCAAATGTAATGGTCAGTATTCTCTTTTCATTCAGCCTGTTGATGGAACCTAGCATTCTTGATTCCTCTTTCCCATTCAGTCTACATTTAACCCACCTTCAAGATTTACTAGCTACCTACAAAAAGCTGATTTCTTTGTTTTCATTTTTAACTTGATTTATACCACAGTCAGAATGATCTGCTCAAAACATAAATGAGGTCATACTCATTCTCCTTTTTAAAAATCCTTTACTTTCTTCCATTATACTTAGCCAAAGAAGAAAATCAAATTATCGTCTGAACTTTTTATTACTTCTGTCAGGAATCCTCTTCCCTAGATGTTACGATGTGCTAGTCTTTTTCATCTTTCAGGTCTCTGCTCAAATGTTACCTCTGCAGTAAGTATCCTCTGAATACCTGATGTGGAACACCTCTTTGTGCTCATAATTTTCCATCTCCTACTTGCTTCATTTTCTTCATACCGCTTACTGGTATTCAAATTATATTTTTATTTACATCTTTATTATCTGATTCACTATAAACTCCGTGAGGGCAGGGACTTAATTTCTCTTGTTTACAGCCAAATCATCAGTGTCTAAAACAGCAGCTTGAGAAGTTCTCATCAGAAGAAAAAAATTTTGCTAACTATGTGTAATGATGGATGGGAACTGAACTTGTTGTGATGAGTGCATATACTTTGTGATATATACAAATATCAAATCATAACATTGTACACCTGAGACTAATATAACGTTATGTCAATTATACCTCAATTGACAAAAATTAATCTTTATATCTAAATCAACTTTGATAATTTTCAAAGTGATTTTTCTTGCATTATTAAACTCGAACATTCCATCTGCCAAACTCCAAAATCTTTAGATTCTCTGCAGACTTAAAGTATTTCACATGACATTCAAAACTTTTTATGGTATATTCCCAACTAACATTTTGGGTTTTAGTTTAGAAGCTATCTACCCTAGATCAAAAGTGGTATCGTCTCTGTTCTGAGTTTCTCAAGTGCATTGTATTCACACAATCATATGACCCTTTCACATATTACATTATATTGTTTTTATATCTCCCTCTGCTTGCAAATTTCTACAAAAAATTGTATACATAGTTGCATCCTTTATAGTAGCTCATAAAATGATATATTTATACCAGTGATCAGTACATAGCTAACCCATGATTTTTTTCTTTACATTTTTATTGCCATATTTAAAATATTTGTGTTAGAATCCATGACGTAAAATTTTGTAAGGTGTATGTATTCAAGGTTCTGTGAAAGGAAAATTGATTTTATCTTGTAACCTGACAGTTTGGATTACTAGTAGTATGACATCTAGTCTTAAGGACTATGTATCACATGAGCAAAAGGACAAGCTCTGTAGCCAGACTCCCTGGGTTCAAATGCCAACTCTTCTACTTATTGGCTTCCTGGCTTTGTGCCCTTGGGCAGGATGATTAACATCTTTTTTTGTATATCTCCTTCATATTTAACAAGGGGAAGGCAATTAATAACCACTTCATAGGTTGTTCAGAGGATTACTTGAAGTAGATATGCAAAGCTCTTAAAACAGTGGCTGGCACATGGAAATCACTCAATAAATGTGAGTTATAATTAGTCTTCCAACTTCTATACCCAAGTATTACTACCTTCTACAAAGCTGCCCAGGAGAAAATCACTGCTTGGTGTTTCCATTGGGATGAAGGAATTCATGTTTAGGGGATTAGATAAATGTTCTTTATCATGCCTAAAACTACAGAATCCTTCATGCATAACATAGATTTGCATCCCAAGCTCTTACTTCAGGGTCAAAGGCGGGGGGCTTAATGTTACATGAATGCGACTTGACATTAAAAGGATAGGCACAGAAGATCAGCCAGCTCCTGATCCTCACTTTAAGGCTGACAATTTTGAAAGCACACCATTATGTATTCACAGTAGCCATAGTTCAAATTCAGCTCCTTAAAATTAAATTTACTCGCTTGAGAATGCTCAACTCTAAGCAAATAATATCAGACCGATTTTTTTCATGGTAGCATTTGCTAATGGAGTTAGAGACTTGACACAAATATTATCTTCTGCCCTAGAGAACAGGTTAATAGATAAGTCTCTAAAAATTAAAATCAGTTAACACTAAAAGACAAATGGCTAGAATATGATCACACTGATCTGTTAGGATTGTTAAGTGGTTTTAAAAACTCTTGTCAAGATTCTCATGGAAAAGACTAGTCCTTCAGGGTTTGTCCGGTGGAAAATCATATCTCCCTTTTTTTATTCACCAATTATGGAAGAGAAGTTTAAAATTTCGTTTTTGTTTTATATATCAAACAAACAAATCAACCTCACATGATTAAATACATTACAACAATTGCTCCCAACTTTTAGATTTTCAGTTCGCTTTTATGGTATGAATACCAGTAAGTCAAATGGCTGTATTTCTTTCACAGAGCCACTGTTTGAGAAACTGAGGAAATTCACTTTGCTTTTCTTTTTGATACCAGAGTACTACTAAATGATCTGTTTTCACTAATGTGTCCCTCAGCCCCAGAAGGGGCACCATTTCAGCCGCCTATGCTGAGGTTACACAGCATCTAACGAAGGGGTATGGTTAGACTGACCTCAAGCTAAACAGAGCTATAACCAGGTTTTAAGAGAAAAAGGAAGTGGAGTATGTTGTGTACCATTTCAGTCTAGAAAAATAAATAAATAAGGAAATGGGATAGCCCAGCAAAGAGAAGCCCCAACATTTTTGGCTATGCAACATCTTTTGTTATGTAATAATCTTTCTGCTGTCTCCATCAATTCCTTTCTCATGTCCTAGAAAAAAGAAGGAAAAAAGTATGATAAACTGTATGTTGAATTTGACAGTTAGATTCAACCAAAACTATTTTGCTTGGAGCAACTGTATGCGTCTCCTCTCTCCTGTCCTACCAATTCTAAATGCAAATACCAACTTTTGCTTTAGATGAAAAATCAGGTCATAGTCATCGGATTCTACCCATCCAGGTACGTGCATCCAGTGGAATCTCGCTGAGATCATACTGTTTTAAGGGCTTGGGGAGACAGCAATGCAGAGTAGAACTAGTGGCTCAAAATCTGTACTACCTGTTAAAAAATAGAAATACATTCATGACGCATCCATATTTCTTTATACAGATTAACTAAACCACACCATCCCATGTCCTCACACTGTTGCCAAAATGGGGAATAAAATTTTATCTACTTTGATCTATACTGATTTTTTTTTAATCTGCAAATACATATGATGCTTAAAATTTCACATTTGTATATGAGATTATTTATATCCTTGAAGACTTTCACAGCTATTATGCTTGGGAAAGGAGAAAATATGCATAAGAAAAGAAGTAGCAACACAAGACAGGACAAATACTGACTCTTTACTAGCAGTATGTGATGCAGGGGTGGAAGTGAGCATCAACAGCTGGGTTGTAATATATACATAGAAGTTAATCTACGTGTGTGTGTTTGTGTGTGTGTGTGCAGTCAGTCCTTTGTACCCTCAGATTCTGCAGCCACATATTCAACAAACAGCAGATAGAAAATATTTTTTAAAATCCCAGAAATTCCAAAAAGCAAAACTTCAATTTGCCATGCTCCAGCAAGTATTTACATAGCATTTACATTGTATTTACAACTATTTGCAAAGCATTTACATTGTAGTAAGTATTATTAATCTAGAGACAATTTAAAGTATATAGAAGGGTGTATGTAGGTTATATGCAAATACTGCATCATTTAATATAAAGGACTCGATCATCCGTGGATTTTGGTATCAGTGAGAGTCCTAGAACCAATCCCCAAAGGTTACCGAGGGATGACTGTAAATGTAGTATAATGTATATATTATATGTATAATGTATAAAATATATAATGTATTTTATGTCAATTCCAATTAATACAATTTTATTAAATAGCTAAGTTGAATGTTGTCTGTACTTTGGAGCCACCAAGGGAGACATGGTGGGGCTGCGCTCCAAGTAATCTCTACCAGCCTCTTCCAGATTCCCTCCAAATCAACACGTCATCAAAAAAAAAAAAAAAGTGCTTTGCTGTGCTATCATAGCCCGAATATAAGGTCACCTTCAGCCAGGTCTCATACCTAAGTTTTTTGTTTAAAAATGTAGCTATGCCTGGACATTTTACCCATTTTAACCCAAAGTGCATGAAGATGAGGAAAATACAACCTTTCTTCAAGGAATTTGTTTCAAATTTGCCTGTCCGTACATATATGAAATTTTAATTCATTGCTTAAAAAGAACACACCTTATCAGGGATCAGCTTCTAGGATAGACACTACTGTGGACATACACACAATTTCTGAGATGACAAGACATTCTGGGGGAAAAAAACTGCACTATAGGTCTCTTGGACACATGCACATTATCTCCAGATTTCAGTTGCTCATAAACTGTATGAAGACGTTAAGCCTCACCTTTCTCATGTCTTGGTTCTCAGAACTAACAGGACTTTGAGTTTAACGTTATTTTAAAATAATTACACTTTAGGAAAATCTATAATTAGATGAGAATAGCTCAGCTTCTTTCCCCTAATGAGGTACTGACGTTGTCTGAATCACCCAGTCTTTGACACTCAAGCTTTTTCATATAAATCCACTCAGCAAAATGCTGTTTGCTTATTTCATGTAATCAAATTGCCTGTGTCATCTCAGGAGACCAACAATTATGAATATTAATGAACCCTCAGGCCTTGTGAACTCTCAACTGTGTATGTGTGTCCTATTCTGTAGTAAATATGTTTTCAAAAATAGCACACTGCTCATCTGCCAAGAGTCAACTCAAAAAGATCTCTGGGCATTCATTCCGGTGTTTCTCAAAAACCTATTTAAACTTAGTCCAGGCCAGGCAGAGCTGCCCCTCATTACCCCTGCTCACCCCACTCCTAGGAAAATTGCTTAATTTGTATTTTTAAGATAAATACTTACAGTATTAGGTAACCCAGATGGATTCTGTTATTTGGCTTCAAAGAAAGAATATTTTATTTTTATTAACCCAGAATTCTTTGTACACCTGCTTAGTCTTCTATCTTAAAATAAATCTTTTTTTTTAAAGGCAAATGGGCCTAATTCTTCCCTCAGATCTAACCAAAGGCAGCATAAATTATAGTTCCCATTGAGGAGGATTTAAATGGAGATGGCTCTTTACTCAGTCTTTTTTGGGGATTATACCACAGAAATCTTCCAGGGCCAAATTTAAAACACATTTGTTTTAGAGTTTGCCAAGTCTGGTATTATTTTGCAATGTTAGTGCCATTTGATTTCTATGGAAAGTGTTTTTCTGTCTTCACTCTGCTCCTCAAAGCCCATTTACTTCTTTCTGTCTCTGATATCCCTTTTCAACAAAGACAATGAAAAAGGATGGGAAATTCGAAGTGGCTCCACTTTTGTTTGAATAATATTATGGTTCTTTCTGTAAAAAGGAATCAAAAGCTTCCTACATTACTACTCACTTTACCCCATGGTAATGGGCATAGTCTGTATTGTTTATGGAGCTACTGAAAGCATCCTGAGAAATGATTCCAAAATGCTTGGTGGTTGGAAGCCTGTTTCACTATTCATCTCTATGGAGTGAGCGCCTAACTGCATCTGCTGAACAAAGTACACTCCTTAGGAGTTAGATCATTTCTTCTCCTCAAAGGACTAATAACACTTTTGTATTCTTTTGTTTCACTTAGTTTATAAGCTCTTTATCTAAGGAGATCAGCAAACATAAATTGCTCTCAAAAGTAGAGGACACTCCCTGTAGCCTGGCCCATATTGAAGAGGACCTATGTGATTTATGGCTCTAAACACACTCTGATCATAGACTGGGGATGCCAGATACCAGCAATCCGAAAGTCCAAACTTAACATGGTACATTTTGTTTCATATCAAACCTCAGGAATTCTCAGTCCTGGTCCAGGAGAATTTGCCCATTTGAAGTCTCTGAGAAAGCACTTTGCAAAAACAATGACTAATGGCTCACTCCTGGAATAAAGGCTCACTCAATGGCTTCAATTATTTGTAAAGCTGCTTAGGAACTCACTCAATGGACACCTGAAAGCTATCATCAGAGTATGCTTAAAATTCTCTGAAGAATACCATTCCCCAGATATATTTTAAATTAAATACATTAAAAAATCGACAGAAATTTTTTTTTAATGATCGTGATTGCACACTGAGTGCTTGTAGTGATCTTACACTATGATGGGAGTGTCAGATACTTTGTTTCATTTGCCCACCTCCATAACTCTGTGAGGTGACTATTACTGGCTCTACCTCAATAGCTTTTAGAAATCTTACAGGAGGCTTTAGTGACTTGTTTATTTTCACATGTTCCATCAGATTCACAAATGTTCACAAAGGGGTCAAAAATTCTTAAGACCTTCCTTACCTATAAGAAAGGGACAATAATACTAACCTCATACAGTTTAAAATCATGTTCTTGTCAACCAGGAGACAATAACCTAAAAACTGGTGTACGAAGGACTAGAGGAAAATGTGAAGTGAAATGGTTTTTTCCAATGGGTTTATGGAAATTTATTTCAGTATATCAGCTTCCACATTAAGCCACAGATTTTAAAAAGGATATCATTGTTGAAATTATTCTTTAAGAACAAGCCTTAAAATTGCCTTCCAGATTACCTTTATGATAACGTTTAGTGAACATGAGAGTCCCATTTAAAATAACCTTTGTTTTGTTTGAAGCGTAATAGCTTACTATCAAAATCACATGCTGTAAAGGCTTATGTTGGAACCATCAAAAGCATGATAGGCAGAACAAAGTTCTGCAAGAAATCACTGACAAATGAAAATGGGACATCATGAGCATTGCACTTTATAATCATCCTCATCATGGCCTAGTTTGTAGACAAAAGCAAATTCCTCAGCCCCCATGGGTCTCAAGTCTATGAGAAAGCAATTGATTCGAGAATGTGACTCAAAGTTTCTTCAAGTTCTCTAAGTTTGTTTGTTTGTTTGTTTTGGGGGGTATTTTTTTTAGATGATTGAAAAGAGATAATAGCCACATCACAATAGTGGGCAGCAGTCAGTGGTGTCAGGGGTAAATCTGTTCAGGATAGAAGTAAAGCACATGTACCCAAAGGCAAGTCCACTTGGGCCAGAAGACTTGGTGTGGTACCTCTAAGTGATGGGGAAGAATATATTTCAGTTTTTAAGTTCTACTTATACACGTAAGTAGTAACATCTTTAAGAGAACTCTTTAGACTTCCTATGAAGAACAAATAAAGGACTATTTGTGATCTTGAAGGCAATATTCAAGGAAAAATGTATATTGTTTTCAGATTTTAAGCAAAATCAATGTTTAACAGTATCTTTGGCAAAGGGAAAATTGTGAACAACATGGTATGCAGCTGTGTATGGAAAAACTAAAAATGGAACTGTAATGTGGTCTTAAATTAGAAACACATCTGAGTTTTGTTAACAATTTGAGTGATATTAATTTGTTTCTTTCACTCCTTAATTGTGTGTATGTGTGTCAGAGAGAAGACAGAAGAAAGAGGAAAGTAGGGGGAAAGAGAAGGAGAAAGAAGAAAGGAGGAGAGGGAACAAAAACAGGAGAGGGAGAGAGAAAATATATGACAACTAAACACAGATGTCACGGTTCATACGTGGACTTCATTCTGCTTACAGTTAGGCTCTGAGATGGCAAGGCACTTCACCTCGAAAGAGCCAATCACTGAAGTCCTTTCAAAACTGACTAAAAAGGCAACATGTTTAAGAGAAATCTATGACTTCTTAGCTGTATAATCTAACAGTGCTCCAGCCTTATCACTGCTTCCAACAACAGACACACAAATACAAAGCCAAACAATGAGAAATTCCTGTGAGATGTACAACCATGAAACCCATATTTGACTATATTATAGAATCTAAGGACATGAATGGATTTATACTTATTACCTGAGCTCAGCAATGATTACTGAACAGTCATAAGTTTTTCTCATTTAGACCCAACAGAATGGATTACGAAAGAAGAAGAAATAACATAAGGAATCAAAGCAACTGATGCCACAGAAAGAGGAAGAAGAAAGAAAAAGTAGAAAGCTTGTAAACTGAATAGACCATAAGAGAAATTGGCAAAGAATGAATTTTGCTCTAAGTCCTTTGATTCAATATAAGGCTTTCATCTCATTTGCCTTTTTCTCTCAATTTTTTTTAACCAAAATTTCTACCACTTTCTAATTAAGTCCTCTAGAACAATAAATCAAAGATTTTATTTCATTAAAGAAGCTAGATTAGCAATGTGTCTAGATAACTAACTCATAATATTATTATCATCCTTTTCTGTAGTTACTGGCTTCCAAATGTTGATATTTTAGGTCATTCTGAATTATTTGGAATCTGTTGTTTATTTCCATTTCTTGTTTTCTCCTTGGATGCTCTAAAACAGAATGCTTTGAACAAGTTTTAAACACTTGGCAACACTTACTCAAACTCTATTCTCCTGTACAACAACTAAATTGAAAGCAAAACTGGGCCGTGATATACATATTGTGTGTTTGTGTGTGTGACTGAAAATGTGAGTTGATTGTTATACCATCCACAGAAACAGTTTACCATCCTAAAGTCTTTAATAAATTATGCAGAAAATGCTATTCAGTTGCTAAACATTTTGCTTCCACTGCTGTTGTTGTTTTTATCTTTTTTCCAAAGGAAAAATATCACTTCAGCTCTATTAACCAAACTTAGAAGAATATCTTACAGGGAAAGCAGGAGGATAAATCTTTTTCTTTTTCTCTTCTTTATAAGAGTTTTTATTTAATTTCTTTATATATAATTCATATATATGTATATATTATTCACATATATGTATTTTTTATAAATGAGTAGATGTGATCATATGCATGCTTATTTTTAAATGAATTTATTTATTTTTCCCTTCATATCTTTTTGGTTTTCCTCTCTCCTTCTCTTCTTTATTATACTAACACACTTCACTAGCTCTTTCTAAAATGACCCATATCAAAACCTAGTGTCTTTGTCCATGTTATCTTCACAGCCATATAATCTTACACAGATATAGCTACACTTACAGACATACATGTAAGTCTGACTTCTTTCATTGTCTATATATTGTGGCAGACAGATGTTCCTGTGCTCCCACTCACCCTGACTCCTGATGGTCTTACCCTTACACAATTCTTTTTTTTTTTTTTAATGGAGGTACTGGAGATTGAACTTAGGACCTTGTGCATGCTAAGCACACACTTTACCACTGAGCTATTACTCTCCCCTCTCACCTTCATCTTCTAGAATTTAGGGATTTATGGCTTGCTTCTAATAAAATGAGCATAGCAAAGGTGAGTGGGTGTACATGATTACAAGTACGTGATTGTGTTACATAAAATTGTATTGCCTATCTCGATCGAAAAATTTTCCTTGCCGACTTTAAGGAAGCAAGTGGTCATATTGGAAAAGCCCACGTGTCAAAGAGTTGAAGGCAGCCAGCAGCTGACAACCAGAGAGAAATTTAGGCCCTCCATCTAACAGCTCACAAGAAACAAATACTGTTGCTTCCTGCCACCACACAAGCCAAGCTTGGTGGTGGGTCCTTCCCCAGTGGAGCCTCAGATGAGAGCTCAGCTCCAGGTGACACCTTTATTACAGCCTTGTGAGAGCCTGAAGAGAGGACTTAGTTAAGTCACACCCAGACTCCTGACTGACAGAAACTGAAATATAAATCCCTGATATTTTCATCAACTAAATTTGTAGTACTATCGTTACACAGCGATAGATAACTAATCTACATATAAGTGAGATTATAGCAAACACATTAAAAGGTAACTATTTCAGTTTTGCCTGAGGCCTGACTACCTCATCGTCTAGGCAGGATGTGCGAAATGGAGGACTGAAAACTAAATTTCAGACCATTTCCCAAACCTTTGTTAGGATACAAAAGGGCTGCAGTTGAAGAGGCAGACTTGGAGACTGAAGACAGGATTTCGCTAGAGAGAGCTATCATCAGCTGAGAGTGCCAATTCCTGTTCCCACAGGAGACTGGGTGGAAGGGGTTACCCTCACCTCAAGCCTACTGACAGGAGCTTCAGAGAAACCATTTGGAGAACTTGATATATGACCCCAGTGCTGACAGAGCTAAAAGGTGAGAGAATTCCTGAAGAGAATTGGGTGAGCAGAGCAGAGAGTTCTTACTGGGAATGAACTGTGATCTATCACAGAAGACCAAACGTGTGTCTTTCCTGTGGACAAGATGCAGGCCACAGAACAGAGAGTTGGCATGGAGCTGTTATAAATCCTGCCTGAGAGGGCTATCTGGAGTGGTGAAGAGGCCTCACTGTTGGAGGCTGAAGTGCAGCAGCAGATGCCCAGGGGACTAGGAAGAAGTTGGAAACTACCAGACAAATATTTGCATCAGGCTAAGTCAAGTGAATTGCAGGAAAAACATGTCCAGTAATGGGAACTTCTCCAAAGAACCTGCAAGCCATCCATTAGAAGTAGTCAGCTTTAAACATCTGCCAAGCCCAGGGAGTGCCAACTCAGGGTAACTTAGTCACGTAAAATCTTGCCTGATCCTTTACATATTTTTTCCCCTCTCTTTCCATCACCACCCCTTTGATGCAGGAGGAATAGGGAACCATGGTTAGCCAATTGTGGGAACAAGGATAGAAACACAGGCAGGCAGATAGGCTTCCCTTCAGCATCAAACCAGGGCTGGGTAGAGGAGAAGGTCTAACTTTGAAGTCTTTAATTATTACACTGACTGGACATATTATTTAGAACTGAGTCTCTTTTAAGCCAAAATGAATAAAAGATGTTTTATTATCTAATAGCAGTAAACTGCAAGTTTGCCCTAGATTTTATCCAGCAGCAGAAATTCTAGGGCTGTACTAGTTCTGTAAGAGCAGTTGTGGGTGAGAAACGCTATCGACGACTGCGTCCCATAAATCCTGCTCTTTCAGTATTTTTCTGCACTTTTCTCACTCAACTAAACTTCAGGGATGTTCTCACAAGTCATCGCATACAATCCTAATGCACTCATTCACAATGGTTTGAATGAATCATAAATCTACCTGACCTGTTAATCAATACATTCTTTTCTCTCATCAGATTTTATTTGCCTTTTTTGCTCCTGTGAACAGAAATTTTTATATTAAAAATACCACAATTAACATACATATATTTTTAAAAGAATAATTTTTGAGGAAAAAAGAATCTGTATTAAGTGGCTATATAAATAACACAGGAGAGTTTAGCATTAATGGAATACCAAATAATGTAGAAGATAAGGAGCAAATTGCCCTTAAAATGTTTAGAAGAACTACATTCACTCTGTACATAAGCCACTCCTTGGAAAGATGTTGTCAGACATTAGGTGACCTCAGGAATCAATAAGGTTATAATCACTTAGTGGATCACTATTTTGTGATAACAAGTGGAATGTTTAAAAAGAATTATTAATGCAGCAAAATCTGATTTGTCCCTTTGTGTGGGACAAATCTACATAGGAAAAATCCATATGTATGCTTTTTGAGAATTATTAAGAATGATATAAAATACTATACACATTTAAATGAGTAAGATGTGTATTGCACAGAATACAGATAATTTTGTATTACTCTCGCTCAAAATTTCCTTAAATATTGTATGGAATTCTGAAATAATGCTTCAAAACAGTGAGAGAAAAGTAAAAGGAACAGAGAGTCATATATGAAAAATAAAGATTGAGAAGTCTATAAGATTGTAAAAGGGAGTACGGAGTGAGCCTGTAGTCGAATGGACTGTCTGAAGATATTAATGAAATAGAAATAAAAAGAAGCTCGGTTTCAATGGAGTATGGTCAACATAAGGAATTTTCATCCCTTAGAGACAGTTTTGAAAATAATCTCAAAAAATTATTTGAATTCACACATGAGAAATGTATAATTTAATTTCAAATCCAGAGACATTATTATGCACAAAGTATGTGCCAAAGATTTTGATATGCGTTGGATAGTCAAGCTTATGAAACATGGTCTTTACTTTGATGTGACTTAAAATTTTTAAGATAAATAAATGTTTGAGTACACTGCTTATTAACAACAGCATTTGCTATTAAAACAGTACTTTTGTCACTGTCAGCGATAATTTACTGAGATAGATGTATCTCTTAACATGATAGTTTTCTTCATGTTATTTTATTACAGAACAATGTCTATGTCTCTCATTATATGTTTTAAATGTAGTTTATTTTTTCAGGTAGGACATGCCTTCTTTCTCCCCACCCCTAAACTTGAAGGACAGTTGTTATCTGTACTATTTACTTAGCACTACTGATTTTTTGCCTTTCTTTCATTCATTCAACAAGTTTATAGAGCATTTATTATGCTCACTCACTATACTAAACACCTTTTAATATTGCTGCTTATATTACATGGCTGTAAATTTACAGTAGTATCCAACTCTTAAGCAAGTTGTAAGCTCTGTAAGCATAAATAAATATTTATATATTTATTATGCACATATATTACTAGTCAATGTATCTAATACCTATCTATAAGGGCACTCTTTAAATATAAGAAAATATCTGGAATCAAACTACTGTGGTTCAAATTCTGGGTCCATGATTACCTAACTGTGTGATTTTTGATCATGGTATTTGACCCAAGCCTAATTTTCAAGTCTTCCAAATTAGGATAATAAAAAACATACTTCAGAGGTTATAATGAATAGTGAGATGATGTGTGTCCAGCTGTTTGGCATGTAATTGATTTATAACACATATGTCAGTTACCAATATTAAAGTAGGAAAATAGTTAAAACATTTTTAATGTAACATAGGCACTTAAATTCAGAATATAGAAATCAAGGCAGCCTCAAAAAGTCCAGCAATAGAGAGAAATTTTAGGAAAAATAAAGGGCAAATCACTTACCTTTTGGAAACTTATGGTCTTGTTTGTATAACACTTAAAAATAGATAAAATTGTCTTCAAAGTCCATTCAAACTCTATCATTTGATTCTTTTACTCAAAGAGTACTCCAGCCTCTAATCATAAGCTGTAGCAACAGTCTGACATACAAAGTGTGCATGTTGTGTGATGATAAACTCGTAACACCTTAAGCTCCTGCTTCTCTTTGTGCATTCGTTGCTCACCTCTCTAAGGTGACAGGACACAGTTAAATAAAGCTTATGAAAGAATAAGGTAGTGCCAGAAAATAAGGCATTATTTATTACCGAAGGCAAAATATTGAACCACTGGAAAAGAAACAGGTAACCCTCTCACAAACAATCCAGTATTATTCATTTGGAATACATTTGTTAGAAAATGCTTTTATCATAGTGATTCAGGAAAAAGTAACTGCCAAATATTTTCTCAAACACTTAAAAAGAGAAAAAAAAAAAAAAACTCAACAAAAACCAAAGCTCTGTGAAAGGCAGATGTTGGCTAGAGGCTGTTCTCTCTTTTCCTTTCACATCCAGCCATAAATCACACATATCACAATCTTTAACTTTACAATGTTTAAACATTTTAACCTTTTCACTATGAAGAAAGGATTGTAATTTCCTAAATTTCTATAGCCTGTAGGAAGTTTTTCCCTAATAAAATGCATTTGAATTATCTGTGTAAAATAAATCCCAATCTTCTCCCAGATAGTAAAAGACAAAACAGTGTTATCTGGATCTCATTTCAATACTGCTTAGCTCAGCCTAATTGCAACAAATTCCATCATCCTTTCCAATTCGATGGTCTCTATCAAATATTTTTGAATCTCAATCTGTGCCTTGGAGGAAAACCTTGCTCATTGGCTTCAATATAATTATCAGCAGCCATCCATGAAGCAGAGAATGTATTGTACAAATATTTGGACTGATCATCTATTGTACCAGAAACTTTAAAATTTGTCTTGCTTCACACATGATTTGTCCTCTAAAAATATTGACAGACACTGTTAACGCGACAAGAGAGCGAAAGAAAAAAATAACAATTAGATGCGGATGGGTGAAAGGGAGTGGCACTCAGTGTTTGAAAGGCAATTTTGGACCATCACTAGTTACAGGAAAATGGAAAGAGTCAGAAGCAATGGAAATGTCATAATTCGGCATTCAAAGAAATCACAGGAATAAACAGAAAGGCCCTACGATGATTCCTCTCATTTGAACATTTCTTAGTTTCCTGTCTTCAAAGCTTATTAAAGGCAAAAGAAGTAATTTCAATGAGAATCAAAGAAATGAAGTTTGTTAGTTTAACCTTCCTATTGGCAACTCAAGAAAAGAGACCCAAATTAGGACTAACAACTGGAAGGAGTCACTTCACCACTTACACTTCAGTTTTTACAACTTGTGTTTTGACTAGAAGGTTGCCACTGTCTACGTCAGTTCTAATTTCTAGGATTTGTATATGCATGGCTGATTTGGCTGTCAAGAGAATTCAGTCATCCAAACAACGGATTAAATTAGCTATAGCAATTTCTAAATCAGCAAAGCAATTATTTGAGTTTTTTTTTTTTTAATTTTAACTAACTTGGTTTTTCTATTAGTTGAAGAGAACATACATATAAAGAAGTGGAAACATGCATTCTCAGAGACTTGAGTAAAAAAAATCCCAAGAGAAGCAAACAAAAATAATAGGGGCATGTGATGATAGAGTGGGGTTCAGAATTTGAAATACAACCTTGAAGATATCGGTGTTTCCAAGAAAGAGGGTCTATTAAAAATCAAGAGGATATAAATAATCACAAAACCCAATTTTTCCTTTTATCTTTTTAACACAATTAATTTCCAATAGAGTCAACCAAAAATATACCTCTGAGAGTAAGAAGGGAAAAACTAGGGGAATTTAGAACAGGAAATTAGAACATAGTAGAAGCCCCAAAAGTATTTGTTGAATGAATGAATAATAGGTTTATCTGCTACTAAGATGATGAAATAGGGCTTTTGTTCTTTGTCTGAGCATGTCCCCATCCAAAGTCAGAATCTTTGAGGTTATCCTGAATGCTTCCTCCTTCTGAACTGTTGACACTCTCATGACTTATCAGCAATCAACTAATTTATTAAAAAATGCATTTTACATCCCTACTATTCACTCACTGCTCCCTCTCTTACAGTGAAGAACTCTGATGAAGCTCTACTCCCTTGCACTCAGCCTCAGGCCACTTATCTTCTACCTCGTGAGGCAATGTGCATGCATCTTCCATCCCAAAACCCACCCAGAAAAACTGAACAAGTAGAAGTGATTGACTTAAAGATACTTTTATTGATTTTTCTATAATTCAATAATAGAATGGGGTATGGGTAAGACAACTATGATAATTTTATTTGATTAGATTGAATTGTGGCTAATCGGTCAACACACATTTATCACCCGCCTAACATATTGAAAATACTTGGCTTACCACTTTAAAATATAAGAGACAAGCCATGGCCAAGGAGCTCGCAGTCTATACTGTTCATGGAGATAAATATAAATATATAACAAGGTAAGAAAAAAAAATGTAGTAATTCAAGTGTACTAAATGAGTAATTGGCCAATGATTTTACACACACACACACACACACATAGAAACAAACACAAGCACAATTCTCTGAACTGAGAGGAGTATTAAGATCGCTATGAACTATAAAGAACTGCTAATGTTTCATGGAGAATAGTCTTGATTTAGACGTTGAAGAATTAGTGGACTAGCTATCAAGGAAAAATGAATTTATACAAACAGATTGGCACTACTGAATATTTTAGACAAGATAATATTGACTATAAGATTGGGACTATTTAAAACAACAGCACTTTGGCAGAGGAGGGTATAGCTCAGTGGTAGAGTGCATGCATAGCATGCATGAGATCCTGGGTTCAATCCCCAGTACTTCCTCTTAAAATAAATAAATAAATAGAAACCTAATTACCTACCCCACAATGGCACTTTGTGGAGGAGACAGGTAGAATCTGAGAGGATCATTGTGAAAAACCAAGTAAGTTAGAAACAAATTCCATCTTTGAGTTACCTAGAATAAATCTAAACTTTTTAGTAAACAAAGCAAGTAAGCTGAAGTAAATCACTGAATTATTGAGAATAACTAATAATACGTAAATGAACACAAGCTATAACAGACATATCTAGTTGACAGATTTAGCAAACAGATGAAGAGCGATCTAATGAAAAGTGATCTAATGAAAAGCAGGAAGCCTGGATCCAGTTTCAACATTACCATCAACTAACTGAATAACCTCTGTTTTTTGATAACCACTTCCCAACTCTCAGAACTGTTTCTTTTTGTAAAAGATTGATATTGGAATAAATGACCATGAAGGTCACTTTCTGTTCTAAAATTCTCATTCTGTGCTGAATGAGAGTATTAGTGGAATTTCTGAAAGAGGCTAAATTAACACTCAGTACTTCAGTTCCTGCTCACTACAGCTGGAATATGGCATAGGAGACTGAAGCAGGTGTTTCCTAAGATATTTCAGACCCTGGTAAAAGTTGTACCACTGGAAAATTCACTTGATTTATTCCTCACACACTGTGAGGACATCATTAAACATTATGGTCAACTAGTAAAGAAAAGTTAGACTTTTATAAGTTGGAGAAAAGATATTACTGCTCTACACTATTGCTATGAAAGAGCAACAAAAAATGTATTAAGTACTATGTGAACTTGCTGATATATTATCATTTTTGACTTACAAAAATGCCATTTCATATAGCTCCGTCTAATATTCCATTTGATTCATTATTTTAAAAGAGGATGTTTATCATTCAGATAGAATGCTACAAAGGGAATAATTAAAGTTTAAAGTCTTTTAAAAGCACAATCAGGACTTTAAAAAATAGAGTGACCAATTTTTTAAAAGTTACTGAAATTTCAAAGAAAAAAATGTAATGAAGAAAACATATCAGACATTAATTTAAAAAATTGAAACAGCTTATCACTTTAGAAATAGATTGCTGTGTGTATGAAAGATAACAATGAAAAAATTCAGTAAATGACAGATTTCGGAATGTGTAAATTATTAGACCCTGAAATCAAGAAAATAAGTTACTGGAGCTTGTTACTGAGACTACACTTTCCCCTTCAGCCTCAGATGTATTCCATTCTCCTAATGGTTTTGCTTATTTCTCCAGTTCTCATCTCCCAACTAACCATTATTGCTATGTAAGATCTGAAGGCTTAAGTGAAGCATGCAGTTATCTTTTATTTGTAAAGTCTAAAAAGCCAAATTACTTAGTCACTACACAGTTACTTATCTGTGCTTGTGTTCTATTACTTACTAAAAATTAGTGCCATCAACTAACAAGCTGGGAGAAATAATTTTCACAAATAAGACACATAAATATATCCTTACTATATAAAAAGTTCAAATAAATCAATAAGAAAAATCATCCTTCTCCTTCAGTCTGCAATTACACTATAAATATATGATGTTCCTTTATTCTTGGTGTTATATTTCTATGCCCGCATCCCTGGATTTTTTCATATGTTCCTGGACATCAAACACTTTTCTTTCCTTATCGTTCATCATTAGTGCAAGACTCATCCTTAAGCTGGAATTCCAGTCTACACCAACATAATGATATCACTTAGTAATGTCAATATTAAGATGGTAATGTGTCAACTTTTGCATATAATGCCTAATGACTTGATGATATTTTACTATTGGGAACATGTTTTTAAATAATAAAATATATAATTATATATAATAGATATATTCATTAAAATATTTTTTCATCTATTATGAGAAAAAAACACAGGGTCACAAGGCAGATAAAATCAAACAATTTAGGAAAGGATCTAAAATCAAAATTAAGAAAAAATAATCAATATGAATTTTTTTCTACATAGAGAGTTTTCTCTATGTCCAAGAAAAAAAAATCCTTAAGTTATAATTCTAATCTTGTAATGTAGAACTGCATTTTTTCCTAGGCTGAAAGTCTATCCTTTAAAAATCTGAGAGGAGAGTATAGCTCAGTGGTAGAGTGCATGTCAAATAGGCATGAGGTCCTGGGTTCAATCCTCAGCACTGATATAAAAATAAATAAATAAATAAATCTAATTACCTCCCCCACCCCAAAATAAACACAAACAAATAAAAATCTGATACTCTTACTCTAGGACCATTGTCCTAATTTTTTATCCCTAAATTAAGGATCAAACCCAACTATTACTAGGTGGCAATATGATTCTTGTATCATAACAGAAAGTAGTAATGAGCCAGTAAGATAGACAACCATCCATGGTGACAGTTGAAAGAATTTTCTGGATCCTCTATTTGTCTCTTCTATATGACCTGTAAATAAATGTTCTGGGAAGGAAAGAGTTGTTGGGCATTAATAACAGCTTTAATTTTCTTTCTTTCTATCTATCTAATCTATCTATCTATCTATCTATCTATCTATCTATCTATCTATCTATCTATCTATCATTGATACCACAAAGTGTTTTATCAAATGCTTTGTCCATTTCACAAATGAACATATGCTGCTGTCACATTCATCAGTTTACCTTTTTAAAAAATGTATTGAATTTGAAGTGGATCTTTCATCAAAGAATCTTAGAAATTGTCCAGTCCAATCACCTATGTAGTATAATAATCCTATTATTAACTTTTCAACCCGATTTATTTTTAAAACACATGCTAACTCAGTAATGAAAGAAGGAAAAAACAGGAATGGGAAAATCAGCAGATGAATAATACAGAATTATTAGAAAGAACAAACTTTTTGAAAAAAGTGTTTCAAAGGTGATTATGTTTAAGATTCTCAGATCATCTTTGTTCTCTGTGAAATGCTCTAAAAGTAAAATTTGACTTAAATTTAGACTCCAGATCTGTGACACATCCCAAATCAGGATGGGTGGCACCATGTGACTTCCTGACTCTTAATTTATTCTAAACTACACTTCACAAAGTTGCAACTTTACTTATAAATGAAAAAGTGATTATGCTCAGGCCCTAAAATTAACTTAAATACTAACTAGATGAAAATCCACTATTTCTTAATAATGAGAGTTAGTTGTTTTAATATCGGATTGTTTCCAGGATTTTATATCATGATTAAAAAGCTTCTTACAGCTCCTTTAATATGTATTGTAATCTCTCTCTCTTTTTTTTTTTTTTTTTTTGGCTTTAAAAAGGCTGTTTAGCCTTTGTCTCTGATTTGCTTTTTGCCTTTTCCTTCCTGAAATATTGGTCTCTTTTATCTTTTTCAAACTACACCACAGCAACTAATAGGTGGGGTACATGGAAACATCTTTTTGCCATCGGTCTTTAACATAAAATAAAGATGTGATAAATATTTAAAACAATTTCTCCATACTGAAAGGACAGCAAAAAAAAAAAAAATTGGAGAATTTTTATGAAATTTAGAAGTTGACCCGATGTGCTTCACTTGGGTATATCAGCCTACTTTTAAAACAGTCAAAGATACTGCTGGCTATGACAGAGTAAATCGTCCCTGACTTGTCCTCCCAACAAAAACTAGAAACTGGAAAAAATATATAAATCAACTATTTTCAGACATTGAACAATAAGAAGTTCAGGACTCTGATCCTTGAAGGAGGAGAAACATAAAAGTGGGTCCCACCATCTGTTTTGGTTTTCTGAATGGCTTTCCTGGGATGGTGCAGTGAGGTGGAACCAAAGCTAAACAGCCTTATTGCTATGCTTACAAGGCAGAGTAGAGCTATAAGCTGCTAAAGTAGTTGGAGATTTCAGAGCAGTGTACCAGACAAGGGAAAGCTGCACTAGTGGCCAGAACTATAATGTATTATCAAAAACAGTGGGGCAGTGAGAGCCAGATAGCAATGAATAACGTCTTCAGAGTGCTAAATATATGTAAATATATATGTGTATTCTTTTCAGCCGATGAAGAATGACCTGGGATGAACTTGGCTACGAGGAGCTGTAAAGAAGTTGTGCTGCTAAATTCACTGTAGCCTCCCTACTACACTCTTCTTGTGTTACTTTCTTGCATTCACAGGGGGTTAAAAGTCATCAACAAAGAAAGAACTTCTACTATATGTCATAGAATAAATATTGCGATATCTGTTGCAAAAGAAAAGTGAGATTTTTTTTTTAACATTTATTTGGGAAGGGACTGATCATACTAAATACTTGGAGAAAGAATACAAACAACTATTAGTACAAATTAGAGTCTATTTGGTGGATGAAAGTGGTAGGCTTTTAATATCTGATGATCTGATGAATTAGTAATTTTTAAAGTAGTTCACAGTCTACATCAAGGGTCTAACTTTAGCACTTTGCAAGCTGCAAATTCATCCACCATCAGAGGAAAAAGTTTGAAATGTTTGCTGTCAAATATTGACTTCATAACTTTCAAAATCAGAAATACTGCTATTTCTATTGTCATGAACTTGGGGTAGGTACCTGATCAAAACTGATGTCTGGGCAAACTGTAATTATCATATAGACCAGCTTTCAAGACTAGAGAATTAAAACAGGAATGTTCCTTTCAGAATTATTACCAAAAGTTTTTATCATAGGAATCTTTCTAATACTTACATATAGTGACAATCAAACTTGAAAGGCAGCGGAGTTCCTGCAATGGAGTTTGGTTAAAGTAGGCAATGAGTATGTGTTGATTAATAAGTGTTTAAGTAAATAAATTTAATAAACTAACACTAGAGGAAGAGCCAGAAGACTCAGGTCTATTCAAAATCACATCATCTCTTTGAGATTTTTTTTTCACGTACAAAATAAGAATAATTTTTGCCTTACCGATCTCAGAAGTCTACTATAAATATCAAAAGAAATAGTAGATGGAAAAGCAATTTAAAGCAGATGGAATTATAAACTAATCCTTTTGAAGTTAATAGGAAAAACTCCTATTTTTGACTACTTACAAACAGCGACTCAATAGAAACTTCATTTAGCTGAAACATTGAGATTCAGAGGAAATTGGTGCTTGTGAAAAATGCCCACTTTGTAGAACTGAATGCATACACCTCTGGAATGTGAGCTTCACACAGACCTTTGTTATCAACTGGACAAAGAGGTGACAATAGTTCCTTTATTTCTTAGATTTACTGCACTAACTTAAACAGGGTTGTTTTCTACATCTGAGGAAGGAAAGGATTCTTCAAGAAATACATTTTAACCAAATGATGGAATGATCCTTAGTGTTTTCAACAAAACAAACAAAAAACCCAAAGCTATTGTGAAAGAAAACCAAAGAAAATAACTCCTCTATTATCTTTATTTTAGGTCAAGCTGTGTGGAAACAAGTCTCCACACTTTGGCTCAAGCCAGATAATATCGCCCACCAAGTTTACCAGGATGGGAAACACAAAGGTTTGCATTTTAAATGTCCACAATTGCTTTCCTTTAAACGACCAAATGATCCCTGACCTAGACCATAACCTGGTAGTAAAAGAGTCGGAAATTAGCCTGTTTTATAAAATGAGATGATACTAGTATAGTGCCTAATACAATTATATTTATTTCCACTTTTCCAAATATCGGAGCTTCCTAAAGAAAAACCTTTTAATATCTGTTACCTTAATCTACTAAATTGTTCTGGAACAAACAAAAGAGTAGTGTTACTAACCTACTTAGATAGAAGAATCCGCAAGTACAAGGGATTCAGATTTTTCCACAGTTGTATGTATCTCTTTATTTGGCAGAAGAAATTTAATCCAAAAACTACCTCACCAGTTCTGTATTAACCAGGATGATGATAAAACTCTGTGCTCCCTACTAAGGCAACCCTGAGCATGTTGGAGTATATTATACATATGCAACTAGAATGGTGTCTAACAGGCATGTGCCTGATAGGGACTCAATAATTATTTGTTAAATAAATGGATTTATGAGTAATTTTTAATCTTAAAACAAAAATTGTAGTCTTTTTTTCCTCAAGTTGCATTTAGTCTGGAGTAATTCTAACATCAGTTGTTAATTTTGTTGACTGTCTCTCAGCACCGCACATCGTCATGTAACTTGGATTTGGGGTTTGCGAACATAGCTTCAGTGGGAGATTCTTTATCATTTTACTTCTGTCTTTGCATTTCTTTCCATTTATGTTTGTCAATATTTAAAAAATTATCTCCCGAAAGTTCAAAAAGTATTTATTGTGTTTATTTAATCATTTTCTTCTTTTCTAAGTTACAATTCCTGATATAAAAGAAAGTTATTAGTTTTCATACATTGATATTTTTATCAATCACGACACTAAAATATTTTTAAGTTTTAAGAGCTTACCTATAAAATCATAAGTTTATCCATGCAAACCATGGTATACCAATAGTTTTGTCCCTTTTATAATTTTTATTCTTCACATTTGTTTTTATTAATTATGACATTGTCTAAGCTCCCGAGTATAGCATTGAACAGCCAAAATGTCTTTACTGGGGATGTTATATTATCATATGTTTTGTTTGTTGTTGAGTTTTTAATAAAGACCCCTAATCAGGTTTAGAAATTAATTCCTATTCTTATGTTGTTGGCTTGTTTTTTAATAACTGAATTTCATTAAATGCTTCCATATCTATTAAGAGGATATTCTGTTTCTAATTGAATCAATGGTGTGGTGCATTGCAATGGTAGATTTTTTTTTTTAATTTTGAAAACCACTTTCTTCATGAAGTACTGCTATTGTTCAATATACAACTGAAATAATTTGAAAATATTTCTTTTGGATTTTTACATCTATGCCCATGAGTGACTGGGTCTATAGTTTTAATTTCAAGTACTTTTTCCCATCTGTTTTGGAATCATAGTTAAGATATCCTTAGTAAATAAATTCAAGGATTTTCTCTTTTTTTCTGTTCTTTGAAACCATTAATATAAGATCTTAATTATTAAAATAACAATAATGAAATGTACTTAGAGTTTATGTACCAGGCACTAAATGTCAGCTCATTTAATCCTCACAATAACACTGTGAGATGAGTGCTGTTATTATCTTTACTTAACATATATTAAAAAAAAAAAAAAGAAAGGTTAAATAACTAGAATCAATCAAATCACAGGAAACTCCCTCCAATCAGAAACTAATCAACACTGTTCTAAGTAATTCACGTGTCAAAAGGAAATCCAAAGGAAAATCAAGAAATACATTGAACTGAATGAAAATGAAAGCACAATATGACAAATTTTGTGCGATCCAATTAAAGCAGTATTGAGAGGTGAAATTGATGGCACTAAATGCTTACATTGGAAAAGCAGAAAAATCTTTAATCAATTATCTAAACTCTCATCTCAAAAATCTAGAAAAAGAAGATTGAAATAAAAACAAATCAAGAAGGAAGGAAATAATAAAGATGAGAGGAGAAATCAATGAAATTTAAAACAGAAAAACAATACAAAAGCTATTTTTAAAAAAAAATTAATAAAATTGACAAATATCTAGTAAAACTGACGATGGAAAAAAGAGAAGACATGAATTACCAATATTAGGAAAAAAACAAGAGCTATCACTACACACTCTGCAAACATTAAAAAGGTAAAAAGAGAATGCTATGAACAACACTGCACACATAAATTTGACAACGTAGATTAAAAAAGAACATTTTACTCAAAAAAGTATAAACTACCACAATTGAATCTATAATTTTAAAACTCACACACACACAAAAGTCATATTCAAGTAAAGATGGTTTCACAGCAGAGTTCTACCAAACATTTAAAGAAAAATTACCACCAATTCTACACAATCTCTTCAAAAAAATAGAAAAGAAAGGAACAATTCCTGATTCATTTTATGAAGCTAATGGTACTCTGATACAAAATATGACAAAGACAGTACCAAGACAAAAGAAGAAGAAGAAGAAAGAGGAGGAGGGGGAGGAGGAGGAGGGCAACAAAAAGAAAAACCATAGACCAATAAGCTTTATAAACACAGATGTAAAAATCCTCAAGAAAATATTAGGAACTAGAATTTAGCAACAACAAAAAATGGATTATATGCCATGGTCAGTGGGGTTTATTCCAGGTATTCAAGACTGGGTCAATATTTGAAAAGTAATCAGTGTAATCCACCATATTAACAGGCTAAACAGAAAAAGTCTCATGATCATGTCAATTGATGTGAAAACAGCATTTGACAAAATTCAACACCCATTCATGACAAATTCTTAGAAAAACAGGAATAGAGGGGGACTTCTTCAGCTTGAGAAAAGTCATCTACAAAAACATAGAGACAGAATTGTACTTAATGGTGAGGGATTGAATACTTTCACCTAAAGATTGGGAGAAGGGGAAGGATTTCTGTTCTCACCACCCTTAATCAACATAGTATACTGGAAGTTGTAGTCAATGCAAAAATACAAAAAGAAGAAAAAGAAAGCACACAGATCAGAAAGAAAAAAAAAACTTTCTTATTTGTAGAAGACATAATTGTCTATGCAGAAAATTCCAAAGATCCTACCAAAAAATTTTCTTGAACTAAGTAAGTAAGTTCAGCAAGGTCATAGGATACAAGATAAGTATGCAAAAATTAATTGTATCTCTATATATTACTGATGAACATGTGGATATCAAAATTTAAAATACAGTATTATTTGCAATGAAATACTTAGGTACAAAGCAATGAAACATGTACAAAATTCATATACTGAAAACCACAAAGCACTGTTGAAGAAATCAAAGCTCTAAATAGGTGAGGGAAGATATTGTGTTCATGGATTAGAAGGCTCAACAAAGTAGATGACAGTTATTCTTAAATTGATATTTAAGTTTATTTCTCTGAAATTCCTGGCAGGATTTTTTGGAGCTATATTATTTAGATTAGGCTAGATTATTCTAAAATTTATAAGGAAAAGCAAAGAACTAGAATTGTTACTAGATAAATTTCCAGAGAATTATCCTGAGAGAGAAAAAATTCCAAATGGTGACAAAATGCCATTTATATAACTTCCTAAAATTACAGAATTATAGAAACGTAGAGCATATTAGTGGTGGGTAGGAGTAAAGGAGGGAAGGAGGGAAGGGAAGTAGGTGTGTCTGTAAGAGGGTAATATTAGTGATGAGTGATCTTTATGGTGCTGGCAATGGTCTATGTCTCGACTATATTAATGCCGATATATTTTCCTTTCTTAATATTTATTTTCTATCTTAGCTTTTCTTTCTGACACTTAGTTTCCATAAAGGCTGTAATGCTCTCACTAATAAATGTAGTTTAGGCCAAGTGTTAGTATTGTTTCCTTTTATCAGACAACAAAATAAAAGCTCTGAAAGTTCGTTCAACTTTCCCAAGGCCACACAACTAGTCACTTTCACAGCGAAGATTTGAGCCCAAGTGTTCTGACTCCAGAACCCATTTGTCTAACCACCACCTAATTTTAAGTCTCTGATGATCAAACATCATGATAGATAGATACTATGTTAACTGCTAACTGATTATGTTAGTCACGTTACACAAAAGGGAAAGCTACTTCCCATATGGTCTATAGTCATATTCAGGATGACCCAGAGACTCAAAATAAATATTTTAAGTAATTCGAGTTAGAAAAAAAGGGAAGGAAGAAAGGCATAAAGTGAGAAGGTCAATCAGATTTATGTTGGAAAGACAATTCATTGGAGGGGAAGGAACATAGTTTGGAGAAATAATGACTCATGATGTCCATGATGTAGATAGGAAACAGATTAGGAAACAAACCACGGTTCTGAAATGGGAAGCCTTTGAGACAAGCACTGCAGCGTTTTCTCAACTTAAGTTCCATGTTTCCTACAAAGTACTTGTATTTATAAATTGTAACTTCGTATTTTGTGGACTAAAACCGTTCTTTTGAAAGTGAAAAATCATTGACTGTCCAGTAATAAAAGTGAACTTAATGGTGGACTCTGAGCCCTTCAAGGACAATTTCCACTTCTCTTTCCTCTTTAGTTTCAGCTGTGATGTTGCTCTTCTCATTAGGAGTTTACATTGTTCTCATTACTTCTCTTAATTTAATGAGATCCTTCCCTCTTTTGAAATGTATACTTGTACTTTTTTTTTAAAAAATCAATTTTGGCCATTTAGCTGGCTAGATATTAAACTCAACTCCATTTAAATTTAGTGAAATATAATCTGGGATATTTTTGCTAAATGGTTAGCTATTTAAATGGTTTAGATGGATAAACTACAAATAAATATGATTATGAAAATGTTTTTTGAAAAATTAAGACTTGATTGCTCTATTTTAAAAGAGAGAAGTAATACATAAAGCTGAGCATTTGGGGAAAATAAAAATTGAAAGCATTTTACTCAGTCCATTGCCTATAAATTCTACAAATATCATCTATTGATTCTAGCCGTTTTTTTTTAAGCAGGCCAGTGACCATAAAGATGAAAAGCCTAGTTACAAAAAAAGCCTTGAAAATATTTTTAAAGGGAGCTTTCTTGACCATGAGTCATATTAGAGTTTAGTAATAATACTATGGTTTCCCTACTAAGCTTAGTTTTTGTCTATGGATCCTTTTAGAAGAAATAGCATTCTGTCTGCTCATGTTCATAAAAGAGGGAAAGAGGTGTAGTATCACTAGGTACTCAAAATAATTTTTCATTGAAAGTAAGAAGATAGTTTCTTAGTTCCTTGAAGCATGATACAGAAACCTGTGGTTCTCAGTGAGAGGCAAACTGTCTTGACTCTTATCACTAAAGAAAATTAAATTAGAAAGATCTGTGCTAGTCACTAACAGTTGTAAGGTTTGTATAAGAGTGACAGTTTGCTCTACGAATTACTTAGTAATTGTATCACATCGTGTGTTTCCAGGTGCCAAGCAACTGTTCTGGTTTTATTATAGATTCACTCCCTGCCAGTTTATTGTTTTTTGAACAATGGGTGATGCAGACCATGGGAACTTCAGCTATAAAGTATTCCCTGACAGTGTCCAGATGTCATACATACGTTTCTGGTGGGAAAACAAGGTGGATAAAGCAGTGTCATTGAACAAGAAACAAATAATATTTAAAGTTACTTAATTAGTATGAGGAAGTTTATGCTAAATTAGGAAGCATGTTTGTTTAGGATAGAAAATGATATATATTTTGAACATAAAAAAACAAAAAAGCAATTTCTTCTGTCTGAAAAATTTAATAAAGAAAATACTTAGGTTTTCCATGTGTTTGTCAGAGTTAAACTGGTTTTCTACTTAATCTTCATCCTTCTATTCTAACAGTGTTCATTTACTTTGTCTCATTCTAAGGGGTGATTGTAAAACTTTTTTTTTAATGTCCAGGTTCTTTCTGTGTTACAAGAGGTGCTAGTTAAATTTAAATTGTATTTCTACCCCAGAACATTTTTCAGAGAAATACCAACATAAATTTTATTGCAATCTTATTAAATACAAAAAAGGGAAGAATTAAAAGGGAGATTGTCAAGTTTATCAAGAGTAAATGCATCTGATTTTTCACTTTCTTATTTACGGTTATGGAAAGAACACTGGGCAGGTGTACTTGGCTAACACAATGCAGCAAATTAAAATTCTCATTTAGATCTGAGGAAAAAGTAAATAATTTCATGTCAGGTTAAATGAAGATTTCTACATAATTGGTGATTAATGTATTTTCAGAATTTGTTCATACAAGTAAAAGTTTCATGAGATAATATTTAGCTTCAAGAGTATTTAGTGCTTCATAATACTAAATTAATTACTTATATGTTAATAGTATACTAATATGATTTAATAGTAATTATCTATAGTAATATATTAATAATAGTATCAAAGTGCTTTTTATTTTTTTTATTGCTTGTTGCCTCAATTCCTTATAAAAAAATTAGGTCATATCCTCTACATCAGTGTACTCAAAATAAATGCATGCCAGCTGGGCTCATTCACACAGTCACTCCACAGAATATCAGTAAGCAGCTACCTGTTCCACCTTGGGCAACACAAATGAAAGTTCTCTGGGTCTCTAGTAGGTCCCATGGGTTTGTTTGTGTCTGTGTTTGTTTTATGTTCTCCATTAGTTTAGTCTGGACATTGTTAAGTGATGGAGGCAGTGGTCCCAAGAGACAATGTGAAACTATGTAAGGCACAGTGGCATACTTGCTGCGTTCTCTTTGTAAAAGTGAGTCACAGGGCCAGCAGAGGAGAAGCTGTCAAGTCACACAGCAAAGGGCATGACTATAGGGAGGTGTGGAGAATTGTGGCCATTTTGCCATCAAATATACCATGTGTTTAATAGTAAAGTGGGGCGGGACAATACTAATCTTAATATTACTAGCATGCATTGGATATTTATTATGGACCAGGTGTACACGATTATGCTTCATAAAAATTTTATGAGCTGTTTTATGGCTCCCATTTTACTAATGGGGAAACTGAGGCAATACAAGATGATGCTTGTGTTATACCAAAAATACTAATGAGAATTTATTATGCTCAAAATTAAATAACCTTGAATTATTCTGAGCCTTAAAAATTAATTATTAGAAGAAAAAAATCAACTGTTAGGAGGAAAAAAAAAACAGAATCATCTTTACAAATAGGTGATTATATTACCTAAAATAGAAATGCTATCACCTATTGATGTCATTCAAATAATTCTGTCTTCCTGGACAAAGAACTCTGTCTTTAACCAACTATTGTAATATTGATCAGTGATAATCATATTTTAATGTCTTCCTACCTACATAATTATTACAGGGAATTCCTATCAGTGTTCTTGCTATATTCCATAAATGTCACCAGGGTTTTCTGAATGAAGATGAGCAATGGTACCATTTATCAGCACCTGTTTTCGTTTGTTTTTGTGAAGATACATACACATCAAATATATTTTTTAAAATGTTCTCTTATTTACTGACTCACTTAGCTGCAGCTAGTTTACATGCCAAAGAAATGAAAGAGAGAAGGCACAAAGTTACTGAAAGTTGGAAGGGTTTTATATCGAGACCGGAATGCTGTAAGCTCATACTTAACCATAAAATATGGACGATAACATGAAAAGAATTCCTCACTGTATTATTTAGCAACAACAAGGCTCTTAAATGTTTAGAAGGATATTTAGTTTATCTTAAAGCTCTTGCTGTCTGGTAACCATGATTAATTTTACCACACGGCTCATGGTCATTAAGAATTAGGGAGATTAGACAAAAATGTCTTTGAAGTCAGAAGACTCTTCGGAACACTGCTCCCCATTGTAAACCATGTCACTGCATGCAAATTAATTTTTGAAAGCCTCGGTTTTCTCTACAACATTGAAATGACAATACCTGCCCTGCCTTCCTGACTGGATTTTGCAAAATTCAAAGTTGATTATGTTGTGATGGTGTTTTGTAAACTGTCGAGCACTAGACAGTTATCAGGAATGACAGATGATGGCAATGTGACTTGTGTGTTTGTACCTCTGCTGCCCAGACCATGAGTTATGGAAGTTTATGAGAATTCCTACTTCAAAATGTGCGCTCAACCTGTTTCTAATTTAGACAATGCTCTATTATTTATATGGTAATAAAATAGAGGAATAGATCAAAACATTTATATTATTAGAAGTTAATAAAAAATAAAGCCCCCATCTGTGTGGGAATGTGCTATACAAATGGAACAGTTTTGAATCACAATAAGTAAACCATAACTGCCAATGTTTCTATTCTTTTACAACAATTTGATGGAGATATCATGGCAGATTTTATCATTTTCTAAGCAAGGTAGACTATCAACAATTTAAGAAAAGCAGGGAAGGCAATGAGTGATAAAACTGGGGGGAACAACCATGCCCCTGGAGAAGTTTCAGAGATCCTGCTTAGTAGATGGGAATGTAAGTTTTAGCTAAGAAAAGGTAGTCCATCACAGACAACAACCAACAGTAGATATCGTGTGCTGAGCACGTTCTCTGCATCATTTCTCTACATGTCCTGCTTATCCTTAACAATGTCAGTACAGAGTATTATTCTCCCTTTACAAATAAGAATACAGGTTTTAAAAGATGATGCAATGTGGCCATACAATGCCATGCAAACTATGCAGTAGCTGGCTCAGTCTTCCAACTCAGCTCTAGCAACTATTTCAAAGGGGCAAAGGATAGTGAGAAAATATCGGAGGCTTCAGTTGTGCTGTTTATTTGGAACCATCTTGTATGTTTTTCACTAATTCATTCTGGTTTTGCACAGAGTTATACATCGTTCAGTGAGAAGGAAATTCCTTCTCCCACGTAGAGAAGTTAATTGCTGGTGAAAAAATTAAAAGTTTAAAGTGTTGAGGGCTGTTTCATAACCTCATTAAGTCTGCACAGAATTGATAGTAAATTCAAAAATTTACTCAAGTACTTATTTAGTTCCTTCACCAGGCACTACAAAGAATAGAAAAAAAATGAATAAAATGAATTACCATTTCTTAGAGGAACTCAGGACTTCCTTGGCAAGAAGACACCACAAATTATAATTCAAAACTTAAACAATAAGTTTTGTTTTAAATAACAATCTTAAAAGTAATAGATATAAAAATAATAAAAATAAAACATTTCGATGTAGTAAAAGTCAAAGAGAGAAAGGACGTTTCCAATGACAGGTCAGAAAGAAGAGGCAAGTGCAGAAAGAAGAGATTCTGAGGGCTTGGATGCTTCCATAGCATTATAGTTGAACCGGAGGGAAATTATTTTAGGTATAAGGATTCACATGGACTGGAGAGGCAATGAATGGTCAAGCATCCTCACTCTTTAGACAGAGGAATAGCAAGCAGTAATGAGGAAAAGGTAGTGGAGGAAATTAAAAGTTATGTTAGGAAATTGTGACTGTATTAGTTTACAATGATAGAATTTGAGTGAAGATCTGAAAAGGACAGATCTATGCTTGAAAGAGACTCACCTGTTTCCTGAAAAAAGGAGAGACTGGATATGTGGGGCCTAGGGGGGAATTTCTTGCAAGGGATCAGTCAAGAGGTAATTGGGATCTGTTCCAGAATTGTAGGAGGGAAAAAAAACTTTGATAAAATCGAATGAATGGTTTCCAAGACTTTTTTCCTTTAAACTATGTATATACAGCCCAAGACTTCAAGTCTGGCTCAGGCAATCAGATTTGAAATGATAAAAATGCTTATTCTTTGAAAAATTAAATTCAATCTTGCAGTCTTTTAAAATAGGAACAAGAGGAAAAATACTCAACTGAAAGAGTTCCTACAATTGACCTTTTTTAATGGTGTACCATAGGGAAAGAACAGAACAATGGGCTAGTCTTCCAAAATGGAAAGAACGGTGGAATGGAATTGCCTGGTAGGGGCAGTTGTCACAGGAAGTCCAACGTAGGTAATGGTCGAATTTATTGGGGAAATGATAGATTATAATTTAGTGTCTATTATGGAACATAAGTATAGCATTTATCAAAAAAAAATTTTTTTTAAGAATTGCTCCTTGCTCATTTGAAGTGACAGGGCCAGAGGAAATTATAGCAATCTGCAGAAAATGTACACAGTTGCCAATGTTGACCCACTATTAAGGAGTGTCCAAATGTGAACAAAGAGAAGCAGCATGCCAATACTTCTTGTCCTTTTAGGGACATTGAGAGAGTTTGTGAGCACGTAACTTAAGCCTCTAAAATAGGCTTGCATAGCATCCAAGAAATTCACACGGGAGTGTCAAACAAACAGTTACATGCAGCATCAAAAAAAGCACTGGACTCCGAGGTGGTATGTTCTCTACAGTCTGAAGATTACAACCAAGCATCTGTTTGTTACAAGGGTCACACCCTTCTCACATGAGACTCTTCACCTCTTTGTGCTTCCCAATCACAAGAATCACACCACTGATTGAATGAAAACACACACACACACACCTTTGTAAATGATAAGTTTTCCTGATGGTCAAATACATTATGTGTATTAATAAAGAAAAAAAGTTTTGATGAATGAGCTTTCACTTCTTTATCGGTTGAGTATCACTTCTTTAGCTGTGTCATCAGCAAGTGACAGAAAATCTGAATTAGACTAACTGAAATATAAATTAAACCTATTCACTAATAATTTAAAAACCTGTGTATATGTATATATATATATATTTAATTTCAGATGAGAGTTGATCCAACGGCTCAGATGGTTTGACCAAAGGCCCTTTATTCTCCATCTCTCTGCTCTGCACTGTCCAGTGATAACATTATCCTGAGGCTTCAAAGTTATTAGTCCCTTTTGCAGTTTTTGATTCCCCTCTCAGGGTAAGGAGCATGGCTTCAGCAGGTCTTGGCTTCAAGTCTTCAGACCATGCTCTACAGGGGAAGAAGAAGCCATTTTCCTCCCATCAGTCTCAGCAAAGGTTCCCTCACATTTCATAACCTCTGATTGGATATTAATCCAATGTGTCAATCACTGTGGCTGAAGAGTGGACAAACCAGTGATTTAACCAAATCCGACTCCCAGAATGTGGAATGGAGTGAAGAGTAGAGTCAGTCTCAAATCACTTACCAAGCGAATAGGAAAGAGTGATTCCCAGAGCAACGTTGTCCTGCTGGTTTACTCATCTCTCCCTCAAACAAAAACAAAAACAAAAAGGGGGCATGAAATAGTGCTGGTGACAAAAACACTAACACCAGCTGTTCACTACTATCTTTCCTAGACTCACTAGTTGAGGGAAAGTCTAAATAAAACATTATTCCTCACCAGAGACTATTAATAGCTTCATCATATTAATACAAAGTAGAGATTAGAGCAAACTATAGACCCATTTAATATATCAATCAAATACAAATATTGAATCAGAAGGAAAGGAGGTAATTTGGAAAACAGAGTACTATATTGTTGGTACTCACCTAAGGAAAAAGTTATTACCAGCCAAGATAAGGCTCTAGTAGATTTATTTCTCTAGGCAACTGTATTGTCTCTGATAATCGATAAATAAATAAATCGATAAATTGAAGATATAGCTGAATACCTGCTATGGCATAAGCTGCCTATCAGATTCTGAGATCTGTATGGCTAAGAGGGCAGATTCTGTGGAACTCGGATGAAAAACAAAACATGAGGCTTTTTTCTGACTTTTAATCTGCATGTAATGCTACTACAAGAAATAGTCCAAAAAAAAAGAAAAAAAAGATACAAATTCTTTTTACAAACCAAAAACATACTCATGGACAGAGAAAGCAAACTATGGTTACCCAAGAGGAAAGTCTGGGGGGAGAGATAAATTGGGAGTTTGGGATGAACAGATACACATTACTATATATAAAATTGATGACCTCCTGTATAGCACAGGGAACTATATTCAATTTCTTGTAATAGCATATAATAGAAAAGGATCTGAAAAGAAAAAAATATATATATATGTATGTATATGTATAACTGAATTATTTTGCTGTACACCTGAAACTAACATTGTAAATCAACAACACTTCAATAGAAAAAAAATTTAATAAAAAACTTTATAAAAGAAATATTCCACTTCTACAATAGGAAATATGCTGGAAATTTCAGGAAACTGAAAGATTTACATTTATAAGCCAAATTTTCTCATCAACTCTCATCCACCTGTGAATTCAGCAAAAATGAGGAGAAAGGATATTTGATATGTGATGGAACACCATTCCAAAGTAACATGAATCTTTAAATGTTGATTTTAATTTTAAATATTGCTAGATAAGGATCAAGGAGGGGAAAAAAGTCTTTGTACATCATAATGACCTGAGCAGAACACTTCATTTTGGAAACTTGGTCATGTAAATATTGATTCTCATTTAATTCTGGGTTCTAGATTCTATGGAGGAATGCCCTTAATTCTGTTAAAATGGTGGATCACATTGGTTGATTTCTGTATGTTAAACCAACCTTAAATTCTTCTGCCTCATTGTTCTACCTGTTACAGAATGTGGGGTATGGAAGGCTCCAAACGTTATTTTTGAATTGTCTATTTCTTCCTTCAGTTCTATCAGTTTTTCTTCATGCATTTTTGAGGCTCAGGTTTTAGTGACATACATGTGTATGATTGCTACATCTTCCTCATAGACTTAAACTTTTATCACTATGAAATATCACTTTCTCTAGTAACATTTTTTGTTTTAAAGTTTATTTTGTCTGATACTCGTATAGTCACTCCTGGTCACTTACGGTTGCTATTTGCATGGTGTATCTTTTGCTATTCTTTTCTTTTTAGTTTACCTGCATCTTTGAATCTAAAGTATGCCTCCTATAGACAACACATATTTGAGTCATGTTTTTTCATCCAGTCTCTAATCTCTGCCTTTTGATTAGGTTTTTGACTCATTGACGCTTTCTCTTTCTCTTTTTCATTAAGACTTTATATTTTTTTGAGCAGGTTTAGGCTTTTAGAAAAATGGAGGTGATGGTATAGAGATTTCCCATGTATCTTTGGTCCCCATACATGCATAGCCTTTGTTACTATCAGCGTCCACACTAGAGGGGCACATTTATTATAACTGATGACACTACACTGACACACAATAATCACCCAAAGTCCATAGTTTGCTCTTGGTACTGTACGTGAGTTTGGTTAAATGTGTAGTAACATGTATCCATCCATTTCTTGTGAATGGGTTACCTTTTTCTATTCCTTTGCATGTCTCACAATTTTTGGCTAAAAATTAGAAACTCTAAGTGTATTATATGCTAATCCCCTCCCTCATGGGTTGATGTTGCCACTGTTTGCTTAGGTGTTTATGTATTTGTTTATTGAATTGACTGATCTGACTCTGTGATGTCTCCTTCACCTCAGTGTGCAGCCTCTGATGTCCCTGTCAGATAATCTTTCCTGTTTTTACCTCTTAGCCTGTCTACCTAGGGGTTGCCTCAGGGACTGTATAAGCCGCATGTTGTTCAAAGGTGGCACTTAAGCCTTCTTTGGCCAGTTAGAATTTTGCACTTTTTTCTTGCAGGTCCACGTGGCTTGAAGGCTGTTATTGCAGTTCAGGGAGTTTGTTTTTGCCCCAAGCCCAACCAGGGTTTAGCAGCTTCTATTTAGCCTCTCTGATAACTTCTGAAAAGGCGCAGTCTCAGGCATGCACACAGCCTCCACACTGCTAAGGGTGCATGTGATTTTATTTTTAAGCCTGCCATCCCAGGAGAGGCCTTAGTGGGTAAGAGTAGTTTATTACACAATTAGGGCTTGGTCAGAGGTTGTGCTTAAGGTCCTAGAGCCAGTGAGACTTCTGTCCTTTATTGATTAATCTGTATGCTGCTTGGGGAACATTTTCAATTCACCCTGTTCCCTGCTCTGATTGCCCCCGAGCGAAAGGTGCCTAGAGCTGCGCACAGCACTCGCTGCCAGCAGGGTTGACTGTGATCCCAGGGCAGCTCTTCTTGGGTGTCTCTCTTCCTGGTTATCTCTATGAAACTTCTGATTGCTTTGCATTTTTCCTTATTTCTAGTCGTATTAGGGAGTTATGAGAGTCCTTTTAATTACTTTCACCAAAATCTTTTTTTCTTTTCCCAAAAATGCCCTTAGGCATGGAGTTCTCCGCACTCTATTCCACACAAAGTTGTTTTCCTCAGGGAGAACTGTAAAGCCCTTTGTCTTTAAGTCTGGCCTCTCCTCTCCCCAGCCCCTCCCGGGGCAGAACCTCTGTGGTTCCACTCAGGAGCTGGAGGCAGAGACCGTGGCCTGCGTCTAGCGGAGTGACAGCTCTGGTTGACCGGTAAGTGCTGGGCAATCTCTGGGAGCGTGGCATGGTGGTCCTTAGTCTCCTTGGTCCGCCTCTCTCAGACTGAAATCTCTGACCTATAAATGAACAGGGCAGGAGCGATTGGGTCACTGGGTTTGTTTGGCCTGCCCTAACTGGGTACTTTCTATTTTATCAATAAGACTTGTGAGGGAAGAAACACCTGATTCTCTCAGCCTCTGTTTCTTGCCTGGAATAAAGCTTCTGCAACACGGGACGGATGCAGGGAGATGTGAAAAGCTGGCAGCCTGGTCCTCATCAGTGGAAACTGTTGCCCTAGTCGGGACCATGGGGAGGAGGGAGCCCCCACCCTCTTTACTGCACTCACTGGACCCAGAGCTCCGGGAGTCGTTTTCATAAGAAGGAGCTTGTGGGGGGAGGAAGGAAGTGGGTTGTGGCTCAAATGCCACAGACTCTCACTGTTCTTACAAGATTTAGTAGATTTTCTTGAATGAGTGTTTCTCTATTTTCTGTATGCCCTTAGGGCAGTTTCCAGATTCTTTAAGTGATTGTTTCAATAATTTTTTCCAGTAAAACTGCTGTGTGTTGCGAAAAGAGTCTGCCATGTTACTCCCTCCTCTATTCTGAACAAGGCTCACAAACCTCTTTGAACTTTGAAAGTCAAGATCATAAATACTCCAGTAAAAATGTTATTAAAGAACACATGGATGAGCTTGTTTGGAATAATGATTTATCACAGGTTGTAAACCAGGGTTTTCTCTACCTGTTTAGGCAGAGTTGTGCCCTGTTTTTGAGCAGCATATGGCACGTTTCTATGGTGTGCTTTTGGTCACAGAGAATCAGAGGGAAGGGAAGTTGGGTAAACTTCCCTTTCTCTAACATTACTGCTCTGTTTAGCACAGTGATGTCAGAGGCAAGGAAGCAACTGTAGGCTCCATTTCATCTTTAAGGGAGGGTGTCATCAAGGCTTGGTAAGGCTAAATAACCATAGACTGCCGCGTAACAGGGTCCACCCTGTGGGAAACCACTCAAGCACCCTGAAGCGGGTCCGCCAGGCTCTGTGCACTTCCATTCCCAAACTGGTAACCAAATGGCATCCAGTCGTCTGCAAAATTGACTGCTATCTCAGTGATATCGGAAATCAAACTATTTGGGTGATGGCCTGTGGCTGAGGACTGGTTGGAAAGAACAAATGGGATTGTGTACACTTATTGGCTCAGGGGAAGGTGGAGTTTCTGTGGGACACTAAGAGGATGCCATGAGTGCTGACTAACTTCATCCCCACGCACCTGCCCAGGAATTGTCTCATTCCTCTGTAACAAGTCAGGCCTAAGATGACATTATCTCCTGGACCTATAGGACCATAAAACTGAAAATGACTTTACAGGATGTGGTAGACAGAATAATGACCGCCTCCCCAAAAGATGTCTATGTCCAAACCCCCAGAATTTATAAATGTGTTATGTTAATGGCAAAGAGGAATTAAGGTTGCCGATGGAATTAATGTGATAATCACCTGACTTAAAAAAAATAAAATTATAAAGATTATCCAGGTATGTCCAATGTAACCACAATAGTCCTTAAATGGGAAAAAGAGAAGCAGAAGAGTGTAGGTCAGAGTGATGCAATGTGAAAAAGACTTGACTCAACACTGCTGGCCTTGAAGATGGAAGGAATTCATGAGCCAAGGAATGAATGTGGGTGACCCAGAAAAGCTGGAAAAGACAAGAAAAGTGGTTCTTCCCTAGAGCTTCCAGGAGGAATCCAGCCCTGCTGACACCTTGATTTTAGTCCAGTGAGACTCATTTCAGACTTCTGGCCTCCAAAACTGTAAGAGAATGAATTTGTGTTGTTTTAAGCCATGAAGTTTGCCGTAATGTGTTAAAGAAGCAATAGGGGGGAATAAAGCAACACGAGGTCACTGAGCTCTACACTCTCACTTTACAGACGAGATGCCAAGGCTCCCAGATGCGAGGTGACTAGCTTCCCAGCCCACAGGCAGCGGAGGCAAAGCCCATTAATCCAGCCTTCCACACAACTCAGACATCAGCCGCGTGTTTATCTGTGGCACGGATAGAATGGGAATGGTAACATGTGGCTTCCAGGGTGAACTGTGGGTTCAGAGATTGAGTCCCACAGCTGGCAAAGACTTCATCACCCTCCAGTGTTAGCCTGTTAGCCAGGGGGGTCCCCTGCCCAGGGCTCTCCTTTTTCTACCACTACTGTTCTAACAAAATCATTCCTAATGTCAAACCATAGTGTGTCTCCAATATCTCATGCCCATTGTTCTTTTTTTTCTGCAAAGAAGTGCCTTTATTTATTTATAGGGCTTAAGAAAGGAAAAAGCTCTAGAAAAAGGAAATTCCAAAATAGGTCTTCAGCAAGGGTAGATGCAGTGACAAATTTTGACCTAGTCCAGGCTGGAGTCTTCTGCTCTCGCTGATGGTCACTTCCAGGTTGTGAGGACAGTTCTCCCTGAGTCTCTCGATCGGCCTCTTGAGGCCCCAGCGACTGGCCCAACTAACTTCTTAGTTCTCGGTTGGCCCCGTCACACTGTGCCAGCTCAAAGTGCAGAATTTCCTAATTGTCAAGAGCTTCCTTTGGGGGTGACTCGTTTCAGTTACAGTCTGGAATTTCGCCATTAGGGACCGTGATATCGAGCGGGTCATTCATCAGGTTATATGTTGTTCTCATTGTTCTTAATTCTACCCTTCATGTCATAAACAAAATCTCTGTACCTGCAAGTATTTGATACTGGTAAGAATCTTCCTGGATCTCCATTTTCAGGCCAAACATCCTGGATTTTATTCTTCTTCTGCATGGATCAGAATCTTTGCCTCCTTGCTCCTGTTCCACAGAATGAGCACTACTTTGCTCAGAGGCATCCTTCCTAAGAGTGACATCTAGATTCATATGCAACATCCATGCATCTGCTGACAAGGGCAGAGAGAAACAGGACAATTTCCAACATAGTCGTATTAGTGGTTCCTAGATCTCACACTGGGCTGCATCTTCCCCATTACATAGCCATGTAGTTGGCTTGGGGTCTTCAATTTCTCAATAAATTGTACAGCATTTGTGCATTTGTTGAAAATTCATCCTGTAAATTGTGGTCCATCTTTCCAAACTATTAAGACTTCCGTAGGTTCTCATTTTGCAATCCCATATACCTTGAATCTCCATCCACCTGCCAGGCTGGTATCATCTTAACTGTAACACAATCACAGATGAACATGTGGAATAAGAAAGAGGTGAGTGTTAGGAACTCTAGAGAGGTCCCGATACAGTGGATCCCAGAGTTTGTGACTCGTTGGATCAAGAAAAATTTTAAATAAAATTTTGGAGACTGACTAAAGTTAACAGTCTTTTGATAAACACCATTCAATAAATAGACAAATATTAATATATACAATTACTATAATATCATAATTTTAATATTCAAAAAGTAGAAAGAACAGAACTCTCAAATAAATTAGCCCTTTAAAAAAATAATTGACATTCATGTACAGAAATATACCCAGTCACAAATAAATATATACATTCCATCCACAATAATTGTCTACATTTTTTTCACTTATCCATAGATCAATAAAAACTTCTTCAACCTGGCACAGTTGGAACCATTTTGTAACCACATTTGTAATTCGGTTAACTCTATCCAGCATCCTAGATATAGTTCTTTCTTCATTCATTAAAATATTTATTAAGGTGCTTGATGATTTTTTTTTCAGTGTTTTCTCCATCCTCTGGGATGTGATGTATCTGGGTGGGAAAACTTGAAACTCTGTAGGGTCAAATGTTTCTGTAAATTTCTCATCCATATTGTACTTCAATTTTCTCTTTCCAATATTTATTTCATCCTATTTAATACCAAAGTCTTTTTCATTGACAGGAAACATATATGCAAAATACTACCATGTGGCCACCTCCTTGATGGACCACATGCATGTCTGTAAAATACACAGGCCCTAGTTCACTTTAATTTACTAAAATCATGTGAAAGTGGGGGAACATATTGATTTACTATATAAGGCACTACTTGGGATTGAAGGATAAAACATACAGTTTCTGCCCCTGCATAACTCACAAACTGCATCAGCACATACACTTAAAAATGAAATGGTTTCATGTACGGCTTCTCGAGAGAATGTGGAGGATCTGTTACCACCAGGACCCCAATCTGGTGTGGCAACACTCAAGTGTTGCTGAGCGGCTGCCATGCCCTTGGATGGGACAAGATCTTTCCATTTTGCTCCAATCCCTGCCATTCCGGGGGGGGGGGGTGTCTACACGGCGAGGCTGAGTGTTAGTTACATCACTCACGCTATGCACATGTCCCTACCAGAAGTGGTAGAGACAAATAATATTGACTGACTTTTCTTAAAACTGGCCTCACTTCACTCACCTATACTACTTGGTCTAAAAAGTAAACAGACAAGCCAAGAAGAGATTGCAATATTGGGACAACATGTGCAGTAATCGAAGTAAACATAATACCATGTATGTGAGGAGGATCAATCAACAGAGCCATATTTTATAATCTAGTTCAGTGGAGCTGTGTTTAAGAGTCAAAGCAATGCTGTGAATCCTAAGTGCCTGATAAACCACGTTCTGGCCATGGCTGCAGTGCCAGATAAACTGTGGCCTTTGCCTGGCACAACCTCAATGAAACAAGGGGGTTTTTTGTTTTTGTTTTTGTTTTTGTTTTTTTGTCCCACTCAGGGACTGATATTTTCATGGTCATGGGTTTGCTTCTCACAGGTGCTTGTTTCAGTCCCAGTGGTGGATGTCATAGTCTGGCAGGAGTCACTGCATGAAAGTTTTCAAGGCTAAAAATGTAGCTTAGAAAAACATGCAAACAATGTGCTGTTGTGGATTTGGATTTCTTCTTCTGGAAAGAATTCTGACATTTCCACCATATTCCCAGCAGGAAAGACTTCTTTTTTTTTTCCTTCCTTCCTTCCTTCCTTCCTTCCTTCCTTCCTTCCTTCCTTCCTTCCTTCCTTCCTTCCTTCCTTCCTTCCTTCCTTCCTTCCTTCCTTCTTTCTTCCTTCCTTCCTTCCTTCCTTCCTTCCTTCCTTCCTTCCTTCCTTCCTTCTTTCCTTCCTTCCTTCCTTCCTTCCTTCTTTCTTTCTTTCTTTCTTTCTTTCTTTCTTTCTTTCTTTCTTTCTTTCTTTCTTTCTTTCTTTCTTTCTTTCTTTCTCTTTCTCTTTCTCTCTTTCTCTTTCTCTCTCTCTCTCTCTTTCTCTCTCTCTTTCTTTCTTTCTTTCTACTTATTGACATGGAACACCAAGCATTCAGGGGAGCGAATTGCATCAGTCTGCCAATTTCACAACCATGATAATTTATCATTTCCCTGGTTGGAAAAGTGAGATTGACTAGTATGGAAAAGATAAAATCTCTTTTTTCTTTTTAATTTTTCCATTGTGCTTTAAGGAAGCACAGGTGCAAAGCTTTTGCAGTCAAAAAACAAAACAAAAAGAACCAGCAAAAGTTATCCATACTTGAAACCAAGACCACTTTCTTATGAAGTAAAATTGTCTTATCCAAAGTACAAACTAACTTACATGTTGATAGAACAAAACTGAGATCCTTGTAATTTTTGTGAATTATAGCTAACAGTCAAAGGTTATTCCTGAAAAGTTACCCCAATCCTTCTCTAAGCCGTGCTCAGATGATTGAAACATTAGCTACCTAGAGTATTTCTGTTAAATGTATGCCCACTAAGTAGTCAGGGAAGAGAGTCTCTCTTCCTTCTGCCACTCCCTGTTTAGGAAGTTTAGATCTTTTATTCAAGTGAAACTGACAATTTAGTAAGATAAATCAGGCGTGTGGAAAGACTGAGTTAGGTCAGTCCTAGACTTGATGTTGAATCTCCACTTCAGCACAGTGTACGCTGTCTCTTTCCAGGCTCTAGTCCTTAAAATGGTCACACGCCACTTCTGATCTGCTCGTCTAGATGTAAGAATGACCAAATATGCCCTAGCCTAGAGTTAGAGGTTATTGTCATGTTCCTTTCTGGCCATCCTTACTTAACAGAGATTGTAGGTTTTCGAGGCAATCATCTAGTTTTCATCACAATGTCTGCTGCACTTACTGTGTTTTTAGGACATCGGGACCTGTTCTTCCAGCATGGTCTTTAATCTCTAGACCTCATATCTACCCTCCAACTGCTGCACTTCAAGTTGGAAAGCAACACACACTGCACAGCCTTCAATTTCTGATTCTTCCCTTCCTTCTTTCCTTCCTCCTTCCTTCCTTCCTTTTTTTCTTCCTTTTTTCCTTTCTTTCTCTCTCCAAATAGGTTGCAAATTTGTAGATGAGTAGCAAATTTAACAAAACTAATAACTCCTTTGCTGAAAATTCACCAGTCTCACTTTGAATAGAGCTTTGCATAAGGAGAATTGCATAAAATTACACACAAGATTTAACCATTCTATACTAAGTTTCCAATAAATGATATTACATTACTTTGTGATGTATCTTTAAGCCCAGTTGTCTCTTAACTATTTTAAAGCATACAGGATATATGTATAACTGTTAAACCAAGTACCTGGAAAGACAAAATAAACAATTAAAACGGGGAGGTGACATCAACGAGACAATCAAATAGAGAGCCTTGTACCCTCCTTCCCTCTCATGGATACACAGATTCAACTCTTAAATCAGTTCCATTTGTGAGAAATCCAGAAACCAGAATCCAGAAGCACCCAAGTCCAAGGTGCATGTGAAAACAACCACACTGAAGCCAGTAGGAAAATCTGAGATAGTCCCTCATCATAATCCCTCCTTCCAACACAGCACCGTATGATTGAGAGGAAACCTCCAGCTCCCATTTTCTCTGTGGGGAGGGAAGAAAAGAACTGGATCTTACATTTAACATTCTGATTTTTCTGGGGGCTGCCTGAGGGATTAGTTTCTGTTTGGCCTCAATCTGAGCACTACAAAAAAGGACTCCAGATTAGGAGCCACCGGGAACAAAAACAGCAGTTCAGACTAGCATGTGAGCCCTTGCCATAGCTCTTCCTCCTGTCCCAGTGCAGAGCGAACAGGTTAAGAAAAAAAACCAAAAACAAATCCTAAGCTTCTCCTGGAGAGAGAAGGATATGAACCATGTATCCAATGTTCCAGCTTTTCTAGGAGCTGCCAAAGCATTGACTTCTGTCTCTCATTTCTTGGAGAGCTGATGGTCCCATGAATACTCTAGATCCACCAGATGCCTCAGGAAGGTTTAGACTAGTACACACTCACCAGAGCCCCTTTTCCCAGATCAGTGCAGCACAACTGGCAAGATTCCCGCTCCCTGACTTATCTCTGGAAAGGGAAAGAGAAGAATGAAACATATGCCCAAGCTTTTACTCTAAGATCAAGAGCAGAGCAGGGTTACCCACGCTTTCTATTTCTATTGAATAAAGTGCTGGAAGACTTACCCAGAGAAACTGGACAGGAAAAAGAAACAAAAGCATCCAAGTCAGAAAGGAAGAAGTAAAATGATCTCTGTTTGCGAATGATATGATCTCAATATGTAAACACCCTCAAGTTTACGCACACACAAACACACACACACACAGAACTATTAGAGCAAAAAACAAGTTGAGTAAAAGTGTAGCATACAAAATCAACATACAGAATCAGTTGTTTCTATGTACTAACAATGAATTATCTGAAAGAAAATTAAGAAAGCAATCCCTACTATAATAGCATCCAAAAGAATAAAATACTTAGAAATAAAATTAACCAAGGAGGTGAAATACTTGTATGTGGAAAACTACAAAACCTTATGAAAGAAATTAAAAGACACAAATATATGGAAAGATATCCTGTATTCACAGATTGGAAGACTTAATATTACTAAAATGTCCATACTACTCAAAGCAACCTGTTCATTCAGTGCAACTCTTATCAGAATTTCAATGGCATTTTTTAAAAATCATAAAATTCATACAGAACCACAAAGGACTTCAAATAGCCAAAATAATCTTGTCAAAGAAAAATCAAAGCTAGAGGTATCACATGTCCTGATTTCAAAATATAACACAAAGCTGTGGTAACTAAAGCAGTATGGTACTGGCATAAAGGCAGACATATAGACCAATGGAACAGAATAGAGAGACCAGAAATAAACCCATCCATATATAATAAACCAGTTTTTGAGGGGAAGGTATAGCTCAAGTGGTAGAGCACATGCTTAGCATGCATGAGGTTCTGGGTTCAATACCCAGTACCTCCTCTAAAAATAAACAAATAAATAAATAGACCTAATTACCTCCCCCCATACAAAGATATTAATTAATTAATCAGCTAGTTTTTAACTAGGTTATCAAGAATATACAGTTGGGAAACTGGAAATCCATATGCAAAAGAAAGAAATTGAACCTTTATCTTATACCATTAGATTAATTAAAAAATTAACTCAAAATGGATTAAATACATAAACGTAAAACCTGAAACTGTAAAACTCCTAGAAGAAAACATTGGTTAAAATCTTCTTGGTACTTTTCTTGGCTATGACACTGAAAGCATGAGTGACAACAAAAAAAAAAAGAGACAAGTAGGGCTATTTCAAACTAAAAATCTTCCACACAGCAAAGGAAACAATCAACAGAGTGAAAAGACAACCTAAGGAATGAGAGAAAATATATACAAACCATATATCTGATAAGAAGCTTATACTTGGAATATATAAGAAACTCCTATATAGCAAAAAAAAAAAAAAAAAAAAAAAGCACTTGCCAAAACCACCATCACCAAATAATCCCAAATAAAACTGGGCAAAGGATCTGACTATATATTTCTCCAAAGAGGATGTGCAAATAGCCAACAGGTGTGAAAAAATGCTTAATATCACTCACTGTTAAGGAAATGTAAAGTCAAAACCACGATGTGGAGAAATTGCAACCACTGCACACTCTTATGAGAATGTAAAATAGTGAACCTGTAACAGGAAACAGCATGGAGCATCCAAAAAAAATTAAAACTACAACTACTGTATGATCTAGCAACCCCTCCTCTGAGTATTTTTCCAAAAGAATTGAAATCAGGCTTCCAAAGAGATATTGCATTCCCATGTTTTTTGCAACATTATCCACAATGGCCAAGAGCTGGAAACAGCTGAAATGTCCACTGATAGATAAGTGGATAAAGGAAATTTGGTATATTCATGCAATGGAAAATTATACAGCTTTAAAAAGGGAGGGTAATCTTTCCATATGTGACAGCACCGATGAATCTTGAGAACATTATGTTAAGTGAAATAAGCCAGTCACAGAAGGGCAAATACTGCTTGATTCCACTTGTATGAGGGAACTAGTCAAATATAAGCAGAGTTCCATGGTGGTTCCCAGGGGCAGGGAGAGAGGGAAATTCAGAGTTGTTGTTCAACAGGTAGAAAGTTTCAGTTTTACAAGATGAACACATTTCAGAGATCCACTCTGCAACATCATACTTATACTTAACGATAGTGTGTTGTACACTTAAAAATTTGTAAAAGGATAGATCTCATTTTAAGTTTTCTTAACACCATTTAAAAAAAGAAATAATTGAGGTATATAGAACTCACTTTTGAATTAAAAGTTTCATCATGATAAGCTTGTAATATAACATAATACATGTTATTTTCATGCAAACTATATATATAGTTTTGGACTATTCCACCTGAGAGTAGAATTTGAGGGCCTATTAAAAAAAGTGTAACTACCGCTTTTGTATAATACAATAGTTACCATAATATTTTGTACAGATACATTGATGAATACAAAGATATAAAGATAGAGAAGAAAAATTTCTGACATGAAGAAACAATTGGAAGAGAATGCAGGATGACAAGAAGGGTGGACATAAAATGTACCTCACATTTTCTTTCTGCCAAGAGCTGTCCCAGTTATATGATTTCTGTGATGAAAGCTAAGAGCTCAATAGGTACTCTTTGTAAAATGAGACTAGAAAAATAGAATTTTTGATTCTTTGTGATTTTGAAAAACTGAAGATTTATGGACATGAAATACAAAAAGTCTTCTTTAAATGAGGAAATGTGTAACCAAAGTGAACTGTCTGTTCCCTCTCTCCCACCTCTTCTTTCCTATCCACCCCCATGCCCACCCCCACCCCCACCCCCACCCCCACACACATACACACATAGAACTATATGTAGAATGGCTGTTTGTACTTCTTTGTCTCAAAACATTATGCAATCTCAGGTTTTGGTATAAACATCACAAGTTGTTTTATTTTTCTTTATCCCAGACTTGCACTTGTTTCTTCACAGCTTATCTTAAGAATTCTAAGACCTTGGTAAAATTTCAGGGAGAGAATGGTGGTTGCCTAGGAAATGTCCATGAGCTAGCTAGGTATCTCATTTCAGCTAATTTGATAACAGAGTGAACAGTATGGAATGCAGCTGTATGATTTTGTCTGTTCTCATTCTCTTCTCTTTGTGATGATGACAATCAGCTATGAATGTACAAGAAGCAGCATGTTTCTTTTTTTTCCCTTTAACAAAGGCAGTGGGATACTGAAGTAATTCTGAAGATGTACAATCCATGTGATTTTTTAAAGTTCTCTAGATATAAAACCAAATTTTGAACCCATTCCTTATCTGGCATAAGGAATAGTGCTGTATCACATTTGTGGATATTTGAAGGCAACTATAGTAACAAAATTATTTATTTTGTTTTCAATAGATGAATACAACATTCAGAATGAAATGCTAGGAAAATACCTTAACTTTCCTATACAGGGTCATTCACACTCAAATTAGAAACCTTCCTAGCAGCATTGCAAATATACACTCTCTCTTATGCTACAGAATTTATTATCTGCTTGTTTACTGCTTGAATATTCTAATCTAAATTTGAGGTCATCCTTCCTGGAGCATATTAATTAATGTGTGGAAAAGCATAAATACCAAGTCCAATGGCCAATTATGATGGTGATAATATTTCTGAAGCCATATGTATTATGCCCTTTTGTTTTTTTACTTTCTGGTCATGACTCGGATATCCACAATCATTTGCTTGAACTATCTGCACTTAAATGAGGATGGTGTACATGCGAAACCATGTTCTACCCAAATCTGAAACTTCTTCGCCTTAATCTATCAAGAGTTGAGTCTTTAATTTGACCCTGAGACAATGGTTATTTTTCATCTTCAAGAGATAATGCCAGAACCACAAACAACATTTAGTTGATTCACTCTTATCTTGCCAAGCAAAGGTTTCTCATCGCCTCAGTTTGACACAACACCCTGGCACCATAACCCTACCCAGATAACTAAGAATACCCTCGGAAAGCACTTGATGTAAACATCTTCATTCTTTCTGGTGCCTGTTTTCCTGTTGGCCAAATACTTGAGGGCACTAGAGCCATTTTCCATCCATTGTTCAGGGTTCCCATCAATCATTACAAAATAATTTTAAATTTAAGTCAAGATTGTTTATGTTGTGTGAGACATTTAAACAATCCTAAGTTAACATAAAGGAAAGCAAGCAGAATATATTTTCTTAATTTGTTCCTGTCAACAGAGGGCTTATAATTATCAACCATAACATACTGACACTTTTCACTATTAGAGAACAGAAAATACCAATAAACATAAGACGCAGTCACCATGGAAACTCAAGATTTAGTGTGGTAGATAAAGCACATAACACTTTGGTGTCTGTATTATACAGGGTACCAATATAGTAACAATCATGTTATATGCCCAAAGACTGGCATTAAATTAGAGGTCACAAGATTCAGAGAACAGAAGGAAGGAGTAAAGGAAAAGGAAACAAAAGCTGAGATGGACCAGTGACATTTACTAGGAGGAATGGGTCTCAGGTTTACCTGTGAAAAACAGGTTGGCTTAGAAAGGTGAAAGATAAGGTGTTATAGGCACACACTTTAAATGTAACAACGTAAGTTAAGTGGGTCTGTGGAAAAGTAGACTAATAATTTCAGTATGTTTTTCAGTCTGGTATTAACTGTGGTGATAACTAGACAAATGTATATGTGTGTTAAATGATATATTAAGGACACGCTATGAGTAAAATATGTGCTCAGTGTTGAAAGGGAAAAAGAATACACAATGTATTTACTCAAGACACATATTTATGTAACTTTCAGTCCAGCAGTGTTTAAAAAAAATTGGGTAAACCCATAGTGCTATCCTGGAAAAAACAAAACAAACAAAAATTAAAAATTATATTGGATTATATAACATAGGTATCTGTAGCACTTTTGTTATCAGAGAAAAATCAAAATACTGAGAGAATAAAGTGAATGAAAAATCATTGTCCTGAGTGTGCAGACAGAAATGGAAGAAGGGAGGTGGGGGAAGGGAAAGGAAAGGAGAGAGGAAGAAAGAATAGGACTAAAGGACCCTGCTGGCCATGGTAACAGGGTTGGTGACAGAACCAGTAGATCTCACACCCACCAAGCTCAAGAGAAATTGGTTCTGCCTCTATTTGAATTTTCTGTATGCATTATACCCAATTTTAGTTGATTTCCAGCGAATCTCTATAAAATTTTATTCCAGGTTTTCAAAAAAAATCTTTTCTTAGATATATTGAGCCAAAAGGAAGATATAATTATCAATATCCAAGTTCAGGAATTGTTAAAACAATTTGTCCAAAAAGAGAATAAATCAAAGACGTAACAGAAATATATTTTTAGGAATAAATAAAATGTTATCAGGCATGAGTATTGTTTTTGCTGTCTTTTAGGCAAAAACAAGAAGTGTTTCTGGAAGAAAAATGAATCCAGTAGGAATGTGTCAAACATTTTAATCGACAGTCTAAGTCGATGGAGAAATAATAAATTCTTCTTAGAGAAATTAAAGTTTGAACTTCCATACAGATTTTAAAATTTTTGTTTAATTGTTTAATCTGAATAAATAATAATTTCATTTTTCCCAATGTATTGCAAATAGTGTAAATGTTCATTGGCTGAATTAAAATGAAAAAAAGGTGTAAAATGTGCTTTGAAATAGTAGCATCACAGAGTGAAGGGGAAAAAGCCTTCCCTTCCTGTTCAGTCTCTTCCCCCACACGTTTTCATCAGTCATACTGAAATACATAAGGGGGCCACGGGTTTCTTTCTCACACAGTGCTGTTTGTGGTTAGGGAAACAATAAAGGATATTGTTACAAATAGATAGGCAACATAATGAAAAAAAAAGGAGTGGCCTGTGGTCATAGTTGCAGCTGTGCAGGCAAGACATAAAGTTTTCAAGGGTGTAAGAAAGCAACTAGAAATACCCATTGAAGAATAAAGAGGCTTTTGACTGCTGTGTACAGTAACAGTAACATGCTGGAACATGTTAGCTACCTGTAAGGTTAAATCTCTGGCCATAGATTTACAGCTTCTAAGTAATTTTTTTATTTACCTTTTCTGTGGAGTGCTTTTGCTTTTTAGTATGGTTTCCTTCTCTGAATGATTTTTCAGTTCTTGGCAACAATTACGGATTTTATATCAATAGTTTGACAGAGGAAGCATGAAGTTATGATCCTTGTACAGACTTGACCCACGTGGAAGGTGGTGGACTATGTACCACTACAGGGAGCTAGCGCAGTAGCATTCATCATAAGCCCCAAACGATCACAGAATTCAGCATCTCAGCCTGCAATTCATGAATTTCAGGCACGACCATGAGAATCAGTCCAAATGCACCCAATTTGGAATTCGTAGTCATGGTAGTGGGTACTGGCTGACTGTGCAGCATTCTGAAATCAGGAAGTCAAAAGCTCCCAGCCTAGTTTTCTTAGGAAGTATCCTTGAAACACAAGCCAACACTCTCGCCTCACCCCCCACACAAAATATGACCAGGGCCTCAGAGGACAGAAGTGTCAACTGGACTGTGGTTATATCTGCTACATGACTTCATGACCATTTGAATCAAGAGATACAGGAATGTGCGCTGGTTAAGAATGTACAACCTAGAGTGAGATGCTTCTACTTGATGCCAGTGACTTGGCACTGATAGTAGCTGTTGACCCTGGAGAAATAACTTAACTTCTCTGTACTTTGGATTCTTACTTGTAAAATGGGATTAACAATGATACTTGTATCATAAGCTTGTTTTAAGAGTTAAACAAATGAACACATATTTTTAATAAACTTTTTGGTTTTGAATAATTTTAGATAGAAAAGTTGCAAATAATGTACAGAAAGTTCCCATACAACCCTCACTCAATCCTCCAGTGCTATCCACTTACTTTCCCATAGTAACCTTGTCAAAACCTAAGAAACCAACACTGGTACACTGCAATTAACCAAATTTCCAACTTTATTCAGATTTCACTAGTTTTTCCACTAGTGTCTTTTTTTCCATTCTGAAATTCAATCCAGGATACCACATTATACTTAGGAAAATGCATATTTTATTTTTCAAAACATTTTAAACAGTGTCTGGAACATAGTAAGCACCTGCTAAATACTATTCAATCTTATTCGATGATTTTCGTGTGAGTGAGATGGACTGTTTCTACACTGTTGTATCATAACAAGATTTGACTCCTAATTTCTTATACTGAGCACTCATATATTACAAAAATAAATAGAATTGTTTCACTGGGATATTGCCAAGAAGCTAGTAATACAGAATAATAGGCAATCTATGTTTGTACTAAAAACTGTAGATTAACTGCTTTCAAAAGAAGGAGTTCATCTGTAGGATATCTTCTAAAAGTCTGAAAAAAAGTCATGTCACAGTCATTTAACTCTGTTAACTGACTCACTAATTCAAGAAATGTTTTGTGAGCACCTGTAGTATACAAGGCAGTGTGCCATGGTTAAGGTACCATGATAAACCCGACTCAGTCCCTTATTCATCTGAAGCTTATGGTTTAAGGAACTAACATAGTATAGTCTTAATTACAACTTGACATGGAATCTGATTCGCCCCACCATGAAGCAGACAGGCCAGAGAATTCCCCGCCCAAACATAACCGGTGAGGGCTACTCAGACATGGTGATGGAGACGTTAGGTGAAAGAGGGAAACAGGCACGGTTCACTTTCGTTCCAGTTACCCAGATATGCAGGATCAAAGGGGGACTTAAACAAAGATATGTGTGCAGGGATGTCCGTGCCTGACTCCAGATGCTTCCATTCCAGCCACTCTGGGGTTGCTTCCTGAAGGAGCAGCCTTGCTTATGACTGATACTATTAGCTAAATGCAGTCAGGTCCTTACTCTATACCCGACACTGTTCCAAGTGTTACATGCATTAATTCAAGTAATTCTCACAACCACCAAATGAAGTAGGTAATATTGTTCCCCAATTTATAGATGACAAAATGAGGCAAAGTGATCTAATGCAAGAAAAATATAAAGAAAGAATTTTAAAAATTGTATTTTCACAACTTTCTGCAGAGGCATAAATTTCCCCCTTGACAGAAATATTAAAATCAGCTTAATTTCCACTTCACTGAGAAAAAAAATTGAAATGAATCACCTTGACTTCAAGATTCTGAAAGACAATAATCCTTAGGACTAAAATCTTGGATTATTTTCTAAGATGTTTCAAATAACTGCTGAGCAAATGTATGTATAAATATGCACCAATACAACTGGTGTTTTTCCACAAGTCAGTAAAGCCAGCAGTAAGTAGACATCTCCTACTGCCTGGGCACCTGCCAGGTACTGCTTCAAAGACAAATGCGAATAAGGCAGTCTCTCCCCTTAGAATAATGTAATAGATGCCTTCCATTTTATTTCACCTATGAGAAACCAAAATGTATTAAATAGCTAAAGTACAAAGTGGGAAAAGGTAGGACCCACTAGAAACATGCAAATACAACGCTACTGGGGGGAAAAGATAGAAGAAACAGAAGGAATTGCACATGGCTAGGGTGCATGAATATAGCATTTGAAGAATGAGTAGTATCTTAACAAATTGAGACAGATGACAGGTGAGATATTCTTCATGAAAGAAACAGCATTGGTGAAGGCAAAAACAGAAAATCACAGTCTGTCCCAGGAACACCAAGCACTCCTGTCTGAAGTGCAGACTACTATGGGAGGAGGAGGCTGTGGTCGGACCGTGTTTGGATAGACTTGAGCAGTAGGACAAGAAGAGTGTACTAAGACGCAGAAAATGATCAGCTTTTAAGGATTTTTGGTAGAGAACTGATATAATTAGAAGTGCACCTTAGGAAGATGAATTTGTACGTGTATAGGATGGATTTCAGAGTGGGGAGAGACAGGAAGGAAAGGCACCAATTACATGTTGATACAGGTCCAGGGGAGAAATAATGACTGTCTGAAACAAGGGGAGGGCAGAAGAAATGGAAGAGAGAGGGTGGACACGGCAACAGGGGGACTGATTTAGGAACCAGAAGAAAAGAAGGACATCTGAGATGTTTGAGGAGCCTGGATGACTAACACGGTATTGTTATTAAAATCTGGAAAGTCAAGAGGAAAAGTCAGGATTCTTTTGAAGAAAATGGGATGTTTGTATTGTTACGGCGCTCGTAGGGGAGTTGAACGAAGAGCTTCAGCAGATGGGAAGAAATGCAGCACAGAGACAGACTAGATACGTAGACTCCGAAATCATCTCAGCTGAGGTGGTAATTGAAACTATTAGGGTGAAGAGGGAGAGATCAAAAACAGAGAAGACAGAACACTAGGGGAACAGAAGAGGCGAGGACAAGAGAGATCAGATGGAAACAAAGAAAGCAAACAAGCTAAAGTGAAGACCCAAAAGGTAGCAGGAGAACCTAGGAAATGCTGCACTGTGTTGCATCAGGAAAATCAAGGAAGCCAGAGTTTTCAAGAAGGTAAAAATAATCCACAGTCTAAGTAGCTTCATGAATATAAAAGCAAGTTTCTTTATTTAAAATATCATTTTATTTTACTATGCTTTATGGACCACGGGTTCATTGAAACAACACTCAAGCAAAAAATTTAGGAAAAAACTTACCCTTGAAAATCTAAAAATAAATTCATTAAATGACATTTAGCAAATCTGTACAGTTCTGTTAAGCAGCCATTAAAGACACATAAGTCACCACATGTATTTGAAAGCTTATGCTTATGACCAAATATTTTGTTGGAAAAGCCATTTTAGCCTCTTAGGGTTTTGGAGAAAATATCTTTGTGATTACTCCCTTACACTGCCTAACTGCAATTTGTCTTCATCCTGGGGACTGGAAAGAATAGTTTTTGAATTAGAACTTACTTCAATTTTAGCATGTTTCTTTGGTAGCTTTCTATCCATTTCTTTCTTTCTAAACTTCTAAAGTGGAAGAGGTTGACAAATTTATCCTAAGCCTTCCTGTAACCAAAACCAAAAGAGTCAGAAGAAAGCTGAAATTACTCTGAGAGATGAAGTTCCTTCATACACTGAACAATTGGCATTACTTTGAAAGATTCACAATCTAAGTACAAAGAATATAAAGTTCAAAAAATGAATTAACTATGTGGATGAATGGTAGAAGGATGGCAAGAGATTGGGACTGATCAACTTAAAATTTTCTACATTATTGGTGCCGTTTACTTCCAAATGCCAGGCCACTCTAATCTAGCAAACTAAAAAGGAACTTGTCTAGCAATTTGCTTTCTGTGATGCGAACACAAAGATGGCACACAGACACACAGAAATTTCTTCATCTTCAATGCTTGTCCACTTCCACCCCACCTAACTTTTTGAGCTGTTGTTACCACCAAGAGCAAGAGAATACACAAAATCATGTTCCTAAATTCTAAGTTGGAAATAGGATGTATTTTTCATAAAACAGCTGTAGGTCAAAGAGCATTATTAATATTCCTTTTCATGGGCACTTTGGATTAAATAAGATTTGATGTTCTAATATTTGAGAGTTAAACATAAAATTTTACCTATAAAAAAATACACCCTAAACTCAGAATGATTAAAGTATAAAGGACATTCTAAAATGTAGTATGTTCATTCATAAACTATAAATTGAGCATTTATAGATGTATACAGGTATGCATATGAATATCTGTAAAACTGATTTTTTATAATATTAAAAGCTAGTGTATTTATATCTTTTTACAAAGTATTGAAACTAGTGCTTATTGAAGAAATGCATTTTATGAAACTTAAGTTGCATAATAAAGTACCTGCAGACTAGCGTATAGTATCCAAACTCAGGAAAACGTAGGAATACTGTGTTTAGATGAGTCTACATCTTGAAAAAGCAACATAGCAACCCAGGCAAACCCAGTGAACGGCTTTTTGTTTTATTGTCATTGGAACCAAGGAACAGAGAACTACTTTTGTTTCATTTTGTATATGTGGTAACTTTCAAAAGACAAAAGGAAAGTTCCAGCAGCCTGAAGCTTGCTATTTGCTGACACTTCATACCTCCGTGTACTCCAGTTCTGTGTGATCCATGCTTTTGTCTAATAACCACGCATCTCCCGGGGAGCTTTATGTCTAGCCCGTCTTACTAAGACATTTTCCTGAATATGTACAGCACTGCGAAGTTTCATAAAAGAAAGTTCAGAGAAATGAGAAATGGAGAACCAGGTTCTCTGAGCAACTCTTCTTGACACTTCAGACCGCTCTGTGAGGTGAGACGTTTCCTCACAGAACGAAAGGTAGAGTAAGGTCTCACACAGGCTCTGATCATACTGAAAGTGTATTATAGAAAGAATTCTTGCCACGCAGCAGAACCAACACCCCTCTTGGGTGGTCAACAAAGATTAACTCTCAACTCTTATTTTAATGGCTTCCTGTTATTATTTGCTACCCTAGCCTATGAGACAAGCAATGCAGAGATACTGACCCGAGGCTCTTAATAGAAAACAGCTTAAACAGGTAGCTGCCACAGTCAGGGTATTTCCTTGATAGGGAGGGTTGGAATTCATTTGTAAAGATTTTCCCAGATAACATAAATCATACTTCCTCAAACCACAGGCCCCTTAGACACACACACACACACACACACACACACACACACACACACACACACACACACACACACACACACACAGGATTTTTGCTAAATAACAGTGGTCTGTTTAAAATGACTACAATTTAAAGCTGCATTATGTAATCTCTGCATTTATTTTCCATGTTTAAACTGTGCCCCCCTGGTCTGTGATCCAAAGCAGGAGGGTGGCTGATGACTATGGAATCCATTAGCCTTTCTGATTTCATGTGCTTACATTACTGATTAGCTATGGTTCTAACTCGCAGTCTTAATGGAAACCACTGGATTGCCCGATTGCTCAGTGCACATGTATGTGTATGTATGGTACTTAAGAGAAAAATTCACCAATTCTTATATATTGGCTGAAAACAACAGTACTTTTTCATTTTGCCCTCTGTCCTTTATTTTTCCCCTACACAGTCCCTCCCTCACCATGATGGACCATCGCTCTTCCCCTTGACCCCTTTAAACAAGATCCCCAAATTCATTTACCCTTGGAAATTCAAGAAAGTTCTTCCATTTATTTAATTTCTCATATAACTTGAATGAAAAAAATAAAGGGAGATACAGGGCAATTAGTCTCTTCTATAGAGCGGCTTCTCTTTTTATTGCAAAGATAACTTTCATTTAAAAAAAAGTTTGTGAACAATAACCATGAAACAGAGCTGTTAACTCATTTATATATTTAATCTATTTATTTATATTGGTCGGGGGGTAGTTAGGTTTACTTATTTATTTTTAGAGGAGGTACTGGGGATTGAACCCAGGACCTTCTGTATGCTAAGCTTGTGCTCTACAACTTGAGCTATACCCTCCTCCCACCCCTGTGAAACAGAGCTTTTAAAACTCACTTTTATTTCCCTAAATTATGTGTGTCCCCTAATTAAAAAGAGAGCACGCTGGCCCGTGGTACATCTTTTCATAGTCACTGATCCAAAAAAAGTTCTTTGAAGGTACTTTGAAGGGTAAGAGAATGGTAAATTTACAAGCAATCTGTTACAGTTTGTCTTGCCTTCCTTCAAGCTGTCATCTTCACAGTGATTTGTGAGGGGGCTTACTAGTACGCATTTCAGAACAGATTTCTCCTGAGCTGATGTTCTGATCACCAGAGATTTAAGCTCCGTTTTACCCTACGTGGTCTGTCACCTTTTATAGTGAATCTATAGCGAGTGTAATAAATCTGTTTTGAAACCTACCCAGGGCTCCTTTCCCAAAATTAAACATATTCGTCTTCACTTTAAAAAATATAATCAAGAAATATCTTGATTCTTAACACCCATTGGTCTTCCTAAAATGTAATCGTCTGTCCATCATTTGTGCATTTCACTGGGGGACTCATCTTCCACCTGGAGGGTAATGAGTCCTATCTGTCCCTTCCATCAGAGCCAAGTCAGATAAATGGGGTGAGGTCAGAATGGTGGAGGACAGATTGGACATGAAAATAATTGGTAAAATGTTAGTGCTCTTACTTTAAGGGGAACAGTAAACTATAGAGAAAAGTTAATGAAAAGTCAGAAAAAATTTTAAAAATATTTTTAATTTTAAAAAAAGTTTAAAACACACAAGCCAATACATTTCACTTTGCTATTTCATACATTTGCCTCATAATCTATAAAGTAGAGGTGGGGTGATTGAAGAGGAAATTAGAGTAGGTGAGACGTTGGTTAGGGGAGGACTGAATTTTCCTGGAGGGGAAAAACTGTCAACAATACCTTAAAACAAAACCTTAAAATATATTTGAAATAAAAATACATGAATTCAAGAAGGTGAATTGAGAAACATGGTTTTATTTGTTCTGCAGTAGTGTAGACCTCAGACATTTTTCAGGTGGGTTTTCAAACAATTTAAACTCTGAAAATTTTTTCTCAGGGAAAAAACCCGAAAACATTACCCAGAAATATGAAAAAACAGAACCTCTCACAAACAGGACTGCCTTAGTACACCACACCCAAATCTGCCCCTGTCTTGTGTCAGCCCCCACAGGCTTCCTCAGACTTGTAACTTTTTCTATGAACATGGTGTCCATTTTACTGAGATTCAAAATAAAATCAGAGCAAACTCTAGCTCTAAAATACTACTTCCACAAAGCAGGATGTATCAATTGCACCATTTTGGAAGAGCCCCATCGTTCCCCCTACAGCTAATCCCCATTTTAGCCACACTGAGATATGGGAACAGACACTCAGGGATGCAGAGTGGCCTTCAAATTTGCGTAATACTAATTGAACATTTTAAAAATATTTGTTTAACTTTTATTTAGAGGAGAAGTTGTGAGCCATGCGGCGGGGGGGGGGGGGCGGTTAAAGCTCTGCACAACCTACAGAACAAATTAAAGCTCCCTTTTAAATTGAACCCACCCTCCCAGGGACTCAGTTTAATGACCATCTGTTTTTACTCAAAATATTCCTTGGGGAAAGGAGGCATCTCACCTCACACTGCACACAGCTTATCAAAGTATTTCCTTCCAACCACAGGCAAGCATGTTCTCTGGGAAGAGAGCTGGTAAATATTTTTTTTTCTTCATCTAGTTAAAAGTCCTGGGATGGTTTAGCAACCTGATAACGTTTAATCGTTCCTTATGGACACTGCCCTCGGGTGCTGGCCCTGGCCAGGATTTAGGGGAAGACCCGCTGTGACCAGAGCTCTCTGATTCGTGTTTCTGCAAAGTCTGCATTATCTAACCTTGATGCTCGTCTGCAAAATAGGAATGATTAACCCTTTTCGTAGCTGAGGAAACTGGGCTCTAGAAGTGAAGATCTGAAAGCTGAGGCCCTATAACTCATACATTGTAAAACGTGGATTCAAAACCATGGCTTCAAAAAACATGATTTGCCCATGATCCTTCCCCAGTATTCTGGGGGCAATCCTATACTCAACAGTACAAGTCATCAATTCTAATATACTGAAAACAAAGCTGTTTTGTTTTGTTTTCTCCTAATGGGAACAAGATTGTGTAATGTAGAGAACAAGAAAATGGGAGAACCAAGAGAGAGAAATTAAAATGAAAGAATTCAGGTTGGTTTTTGGAGAATTCAGTTAATAAACATTTATTTAGTTATTACTGTTACCTAACATATGCTGAGCTTTTACCACACAATCTATGATCTGGTAACATTTTAGTCACCATTTCTAAGGCAACTGGAACTTTACATCGAGTGTTCTTCACTTAGAGCCCCGAACAGGGCAAGAGGAGCTTCCAGAAGCCCATGAACACGGACATTATATGCAAAGCTTTACCTGCAAGTGCATTTCTCTGAGAAGAGGATCAATAGTTTTGTCAGATTATGAAGAGCGTATTATTCATGGTTAAGGGAAACCAAACGTTTATAGCTTCACAGTGTACCCCTGTGGAATTTTTTCCATCCTCACGATTTTAATGACCATATATCACTCAACCTCAAGCCTGTTCTCTCTTTGGGACTTCAGACATAAATATTTAATCTCCTACTGAATATCAACTTCCTCATGGTTGTCCTATAGCAAGGCAAACTCAACATGCCTGCTAATCCCAAACTCCCAAGTTATCCCTTCTCACTCTCTTCCCCCCGCCCGCCTTGTAACCATAAATGTGTTTTCTATGTCTGTGAGTCTCTTTCTGTTTTGTAAATAAGTTCACTTGTATCATTTTTTAGATTCCACATATAAGTGATATCATATGATACTTGTCTTTCTGTCTGACTTACTTCACCTAGTATGATCATCTCTAGGTCCATCCATGTTGAATCAACTATACTCCAAAAAACAAAAAAGCAAAAAACTCAACGTGCCTAAACACATGCATACATTCTCCTCCTATGTGTCATAACTCATTTGGTAACAAAGCCGCCCTCCTCTCATGCATCCAAGAACTGCTAGTCACCCTATTATTCTTTCAATCAAGCACTAAACCCTGGTAATTATACCTCATAAGGAGCTATTGAGTCTCTTCTCTCTTTTATAGATCTGCCACATCTGACCTGGGCTTTATGAAAACCTTTATCTGGCCTCTTGAAAATACCCACTCCATATTACTTTGAGTGATTCATCAAAGGTGCTACAACTTCGTATGGCACGCAAGGTCTACAAGTTGACCTACAACTTTCCCTCTTTCCCACTATCCATATCCACCCTTTATATGCAATTTTCAGAACATCTTTTTTTTTAACTTTTTTTTATTGATTTATAATCATTTTACAATGTTGTGCCAAATTCCAGTGTAGAGCACAATTTTTCAGTTATACATGAACATATATATATTCATTGTCACATTTTTTTCTGTGAGCTACCGTAAGATCTTGTGTATATTTTCTTGTGCTATACAGTATAATCTTGTTTATCTATTCTACAATTTTGAAATCCCATCTATCCCTTCCCACCCTCCGCCCCCTTGACAACCACAAGTTTGTATTCTATGTCTATGAGTCTGTTTCTGTTTTGTATTTATGCTTTGTTTGTTTTGTTTGTTTGTTTGTTTAGATTCCACATATGAGCAATCTCATATGGTATTTTTCTTTCTCTTTCTGGCTTACTTCACTTAGAATGACATTCTCCAGGAGCATCCATGTTGCTGCAAATGGCGTTATGTTGTCGGTTTTTATGGCTGAGTAGTATTCCGTTGTATAAATATACCACCTCTTCTTTATCCAATCATCCATTGATGGACATTTAGGCTGTCTCCATGTCTTGGCTATTGTAAATAGTGCTGCTATGGATATTGGGGTGCAGGTGTCATCCTGAAGTAGGGTTCCTTCTGGATATATGCCCAGGAGCAGGATTCCTGGGTCTTATGGTAAGTCTATTCCTAGTCTTTTGAGGAATCTCCATACTGTTTTCCACAGTGGCTGCACCAAACTGCATTCCCATCAGAAGTGTAGGAGGGTTCCCCTTTCTCCACAGCTTCTCCAGCATTTGTCATTTGTGGATTTTTGAATGATGGCCATTCTGACTGGTGTGAGGTGATACCTCATTGTAGTTTTGATTTGCATTTCTCTGATAATTAGTGATATTGAGCATTTTTTCATGTGCCTATTGATCATTTGTATGTCTTCCTTGGAGAATTGCTTGTTTAGGTCTTTTGCGCATTTTTGGATTGGATTGTTTGGTTGTTTCTTATTAAGTCGTATGAGCTGCTTATATATTCTGGAGATCAAGCCTTTGTCGATTTCATCTGCAAAAATTTTCTCCCATTCCGTAGGTTGTCTTTTTGTTTTACTTATGGTTTCCTTTGCTGTGCAGAAGCTTGTAAGTTTCATTAGGTCCCATTTGTTTATTCTTGCCTTTACTTCTATTGCTTGAGTAGACTGTTCTAGGAGAACATTTTTGAGATGTATGTCAGATAATGCTTTGCCTATATTTTCTTCAAGGAGGTTTTTTGTATCTTGTCTTATGTTTAAGTCTTTGATCCATTTTGAGTTGATTTTTGTGTATGGTGTAAGGGAGTGTTCTAGCTTCATTGCTTTACATGCTGCTGTCCAGTTTTCCCAACTCCATTTGCTGAAGAGACTGTCTATTCCATTGTGTATTCTTGCCTCCTTTGTTGAAGATTAGTTGACCAAAAGTTTGTGGGTTCATTTCTGGGCTCTCTATTCTGTTCCATTGTTCTATATGTCTGTTTTGGTACCAATACCATGCTGTCTTGATGACTGTAGCTCTATAGTATTGTCTGAAGTCTGGGAGAGTTATTCCTCCAGGCTCTTTCTTTCTCTTCAGTGATGCTTTGGCAATTCTAGGTCTTTGATGGTTCCATATAAATTTTATTATGATTTGTTCTAGTTCTGTGAAATATGTCCTGGGTAATTTGATAGGGATTGCATTAAATCTGTAAATTGCCAGGACATCTTTTATGGAACAAATTCCTCCACACTTTTTCCTAAACTGCTCACTCTTTGTAGAACACCCATTCTGAGTTTCTCCTCCTGACATATTTCTCTCCAAATTAATGGCTCTTCATTCCAGAAGCCTTCCCTGACTGCCTGTGATGAATTAAATGCCCTTCCTTTGTGTTTCAGAGTCTAGAGCAGATGTTCTCAAAGTTGAGCATTCATCATAATCACCTGGAGTGCTTGTTAAAACACAGATTGCTGATTCAGTCTCTGATTCAGCAGGTTGAGGGAGAGGCTTGAAGGGCTGACCCGGTCAGTTACCACCTGGGATTCAGGGCCACGTGTACTGAACCAGCTCAACGTCTGGATCACCTCTGGCTCAGATAAAGCCAAGATGGTGGTTAAGCATGTGAAATAGCCATTTATGCGTAAAAGTCATTCTGCACTAGCCACTCTTCTCAGAAGGGTTCTGGAGCTGGCAGCCACACTGAGGCACCCTGCCTATCAAGCACAGAAGCCCCAGACATATTGGTCTACCCTGTTCTTGTTATTGTGATGTCAGCAGTTCATCTTCTGCAGTTAAAGTCACTAGTCACATAAATTGTTTTACTTACTCCTCCAAATTTTTAACATACTCACTTTTGGAAGAGAATGATCAAGGCTGTTCGTGTTGTAACATCTTAGAACTAGAATGACCTTGAAACTTTTGTTTCCTAGATCTAAGAAGCAGTGTCAAACTGGATAATTATTTGATACTGCAAATAATTATGAGTGGCAGCAATGAAAAAGTAGTTTCACAGTTGTTTAGAGAACTGAAATATTTGCAAAGGTAAAGCAGGCCTTTCAAAATGCTGAGAAATATGTCTGTATGAAAAGAAATGATTCAAGATTTTCTTTTTCTATTGTGGAATAAATGTATCCAAGAACAGTCAGACAGTTTATCTACTTGAAAAATAAGTATGCAGGCAGGTGTCTTAACAAGGGCCTCTTGTACATCGCTGCCTTTACTAGGGTCATTAATGTAAGGGGCATTACACAGTTGGGTACAAACAGCAATAGAAACCCACTTTGTCTTAGGACTTGATTCTCTACTTTAAGACTGCTTGGAGGTAATTCTACCATCTTAGTTTAAGAAGTCACAGAGAAAAGTTATAATGTATCCTTTTAAAAGATACCTGTGACCGTGGAGAAACATAGGAACACAAAGAAAAATATATCTTCTTGCTGTGTCCCTCCCCCATTTGACAATACTTTTTTGTTGTTAGCATTTATTAAATCAAATACTCTGTTTCAAAAGCTGTCTTCAACATGTTTCAAATTATGTAGCATGTTTAAGACATTACCTAGTTTGTTCGCATGGAGAAATACGCATCTCTTACAAGATCTGCTCAGTATCTGGTGCCTCATGAATGTTAAACATCCTGGACTCTGTTCTCCTCATTGAGTCGATGAAGGTACTTGTCATTTGCCTTCTCAAACGTGGATTAGAAAAGAGCCTCAGCAGTCCCTCTCCCAGCAGTTGTTTCTGCCAGATTTCTTTTGTTCGGCACCAGAGTCCATAACTGGCAGTCTCCCTGGATACCTGGAGGTCCTTCTAACTTTACCAGGTACCGTCACTTCCTGAGTCCCCTCATACACTTGGCACACCTGAACAAGCAGACTGTGGGCTTACTGGAGTCATCAATGCCTTTACAAAAATAGCCTAGAATTATACATGTGTAGTCAGACATTTCTGTTTAGTTTTCTTTGTATAGTGCCATAGACAGAAGCTCATTCAATGTTTCCCAGTGATTAGAATCAACCTGGTAATTTGCATCTTTTCAAACTGTGTTAATGCCAGCATAGATGGTTTTAATACTCTTTGACCTCATTCGGATACTGACCCATGATTCCCAACAGGAATCTTTTTGTGTGCGTGTGTGAGAAGTTTTATTTGAAAGGACTACTGTGAGGGTGAGGGATGATTATAACAGGGGGAGGGGGAATCATTGCAAGGGGAGAATGCTCCATCCATGACATCTGCAAGCATCTCAAAGTTCAGGCAGAAAAGGGTGTTTCTTGCGAAAGGAGGAGGAAGAAACACAGAGAGGAATAAACAAGGCTAGAAAGACCTGGGTGTGGGGAAGTGGCTGAGTTGCTGATGGCGTGATCAGATAGTTGATCAGGAAATGGCTTGTTTTTGTTTTTCAATTGAGGTATAATTGACATAGAACATTATATTAGTTTCAGGTGTACAACATAATGATTCGATATTTGTAAACATTGCAAAATGATCACCACAATTAAGTCTGGTTAACACCTGTGACCTTACATCATTACAATAACTTTTTTCCCTTGGGATGAGAACTTTCAAGATCTACTCTCCTAGCTACTTGCAAATATGCAATACAGTATTATTAACTATAGTCACCTGTGTACTGCATCTCCAAGGCTTATTTATTTTATAATTGGAAGTTTATACCTTTTGACCTCCTTCACCCATTTTGTCCACCTCTCACCCCCATAACCACCAGTCTGCTCTCTGTATCTATGAGTTTGGTTTTTGGTTGGTTTTGTTTTTTGTTTTTTGTTTTTTTTTCCAGATTCCGCTTACAAGTGAGATCATAGGGCATTTGTCTTTCTCTGTCTGAAATATTTCATTTAGCACAATGCCCTGGAGGTCTATGCATGTTGCTGCAAATAGCTCATCATTTTACATAAATGTTTTCTTCTTTCCCTCACCTCCTAACCTCCTTTTCATGGCAAGCTGGAACTCAGCACCTCATTGCATCACTCAGGGAAAGGAGAGATGAAGATAAAGTCTAATTCCCAGGGTAGGATATATCCTTGGTTTCAACCTTCAAAATTCTTTTACTATTTTATGTTGTAAGGACTCCTAGATTAAAAGCAGGATCTAGGTTATAACCCACAAAAAGGAAAAGAAAAAAAATACCTTATGGAAAGTTATTGGAGACATTTGATTATTTGATTTTATTTTCATGGAGATAAAATGTTAAATGTCTCTGTAGATTTATATTCTTGACAATCTGCCAAATTAAAAGCAAGACATGTCAACAGGATATTAGGCTTCTAAGTCTCATTTTCTATAATTTATGGACATTGCCTACTACATCTCAAACAATATGTGTAATATCTTGACAATTATTTGTTAAACACTGTGAAGTAGGTATTATTATTTCCAAGTTTCAGGGAGAAAACAAATGCTCAGAGATGTTAAGTGATTACCCAATGTTTCACAGTAACCTTCATGGGACTGTTGGATCACAGAGGAATCAATGCCATAAAAGTGGTATTGTTAACATATATTCAAGAAAGTAACTTATGTATATTATGTCAGGCATGTGGAATCTGAAAATACATTATTTCTATACTTAAATTTCTCAATTATCTTTCTCTGCCTGCAGTAAATTTAAGGTCATCCTTCAAGCATTCATTTACTGGAGTCAAAAGTTTGATTCTTGGTCTCACAAAGGAGCCAGTTTTTCTAAGTATGAATTTCCTATTGATATTCATTCATAAGAAAAGAAGAACACTGTTAGCATTTAAGGGATGTTTAAAAAAAAAAAGATTATTTTTCTCAGACCAGAGCATAATGTTCGAGGCAATCCTACCAAAGAAGCACTTGTTCCTTGTTCTTTCTGTGCTATTTTTTCCCCCTAAGTGAAAAAATAAAACTCAAGGCCTGCTGACTCATTTCATAGTGTTCTCTCATATCCTGGTATTGATCGACTTAAAAAATAATAATTACTTCCAGGTACCCTTTGTTGACTATATTCTGTGTGTCAGGTTTTTGTCTGTTTTGTTTTAAGCTGCTCTATTCCTCATACAAGTCTGTGGGGTAGGTGGTATCAGCCACCCATTCTCACCTTGGCAATAACGAGTGAGATAACTGAACACGGAGAGATTCCCCAGGAAGGGAGAAAACCTGGATCTGAGCCCAGGATTCAAAAGCTCATGATTCCAAATCCTAAGCAACCTGCTACAGCTGACAGAAAGGATTTTAGTATCATTTTTTTCACATGTTAAGGATTAAAAGAAAAAAAAAAAAACTTGAAAGTTCTATCAAGGGTAGATTGGTTGGAAGTTATGGCCATCAGTTTGGAAGTCTTCCTCCAGGCAGTCAGCGACAGGATACATACAGTGCTGCTTTGCACCAACCCAGATTTCATGTCTTCAACCTTAGAACCCGGCACACCTTTTCTCCCACCCTATTCCTCTTACCCTCATTAGCCTACATTTTCATGTATCATCTACTCGTTCTCCACCATGTGTTGTTTACCCTTTATTTGTTTTTCTCCTGTTGTAAAATAAACTTCTATTATGCACATATGTTTATATCCATGCGTATACATGAGGGAGTGAATGTGAATATAGACTGTGTTCGAGAGGGTGTTACAAAAGTTATTTTTGTTTGGCTTTATTTTGTTTGTTTTCAAAAGTAAAATTCCAGGGTTGGTTGCCACCCCTGTTCTAGATGATGGGAGAGGGTATCTCTTGTGCTGCCTTAAGAGGAACACAAGCAGTGATTGAATAACAAAGGAGAGAAACTGAGCAGTAGGCAGGGGTAAAGGGTTGCATAGGGGAGACTTTAAGAGTCCAGAAGAGAAAAAGATGAAAGTGGAATCAGATTTTCCATGAGCAACTCTTGGTGTTTGATGTCACCACTTATTTTCAGTATGACTTAACTCCTCTATAAAATTTCCTTCAGCTTGCCACTGTCATTTTATTTAAGAGAGAGTCTTCTAACCAATGGCTGTTGTTTACACATACATTTTCTCGTGGAGAATCTTACTGCTTCCATTGCCACCACCTTTGATCTTACCTCTAGGAAATCTGCCACGATACCTCTGATCATATTAGAGCAGCAATCACTTTCTTCCCCAACAGAGCTGACATTTTATCAGATTGTCCCTTACACCTGCAGAGTTCAGAACACTTTTTATTAAACATAGCATCTTTCAAATTTAATTGCAATAGAAACATAGAATCACGATGACATTTTACCGTGTTGAAATAGGGAAAACTTACAAATCTTATACTACACTCTTGAATCAAAGTTGTGTAGAGTAGTGAGAAGAGCATCAACTTTTGAATCAACCAAGTGACCTTGGATTTCAGTCCTACTCGGGAAACTAGGAAAAGCCACTTAACTTTCCTGATCTCATTTTGTCCAACAATAAAATGATATAATAGCAACAACTCTCTTACCAGGTTGTGAGGATTCAAGATGAACTGCCTAGCACTCTACCAAGCACAGACTAGTGGCTTAATAAATAAAAACTATTATTGTTTAGTTATTTGATTCACATAGCAGTCATGTAAAGGGGAAAGGCAGATGTTTCCTTTTCAGCATTTTTCCACCAGTCATGTAACTCTTCTCCTCACAGCTCTATGGAATTAATTACTCATACCCTCACCCTTTCTCTGAGCCATACAGCACTGGATTTATCACCTTGCATTGGAATTTTTTGTATACATGCTTGGCTGCCTTTTTGAGACTATGAGCTTTTCAAGAAGAGGGCACACATTGTTAGCATGGCCTTTTCAGTGACTAAAGCTGTGCTAGAACATATTTATGATAGTTCATTTTATGTGTCAACTTGACTGGGCCACAGGGTGCCCAGGCTTTTAGCCAAACATTATTCTGTATGTGTCTGTAGGAAGTGTTTCTGCATGACCTTAATATCTGACTCTATAGACTAAGTAAAGCAGATTTCCCTCCCTAATGTGGGTGGGCCTCACCCCATCAGGTGAAGACCAGACTAGAAGAAAAGGGCTGAGTGAGAAGAAATTTATCCTGCCTGATTGTTTGACCTGGGACATTGGTCTGTCTCAGCCTTCAGACTTCAACTGAAACATTAGCCGTTTTTAGATCTTTTCCCTGCCTGCTTCACCTTGGACCTTACACCATCAATTCACATGGTTCTCAGGCTGTTGGACTCAAACTTGAACTACAAACTGGCTTTCCTGCGTCTCTAGCTTGTAAACTGCACATCTTGGGACTTCTCAGCCTCTCTAATTGCATGAGCCAATTCCTTACAATAAATTTCTTTATATATAAACACATATATTCTATTGGTTCTGTTTCTCTGGAGAACCCTGACTAATGCAATATTAAACTGTTTAATTTATATTTGGTGAACCAGTGTGATCTCTCAGAATGGAAAAGCATTATAACAACACATCAATTTTTCTTTGGCCTTATTGCTTTTGATTTTTAACGTTTCAAATGTCCCCAAATAAAAATTTCCCCAAATCTCATTGTCAAACTGACTTAAAAGAACAAAATCTCTCCTCAGTTTATGAGTTCTCTAAGAGGAACAACTCTTGATAGATTTTAAACATTCACCTCAGAAGACTAGGTTTAGGTTTCAAGTTGAATTTCAGCCTTTGATCCTCAAATCAATTTCTGATGGAGAAATCACAGCTCTGGTTTTGACTGGAGGAGGCTAAAACATTGAAACAACTTTTTTTTTTTTTGACATTAAACAGCTGTTTTTAAAGATTCCATGATTTCATTGTAAGTGAATAAAACACATGTGGATTAAATTTTCTTAAAATGCACAGGTTTGAAAAATTAAGGGACCTGGTCTGGGTTTGACTGGGAAGGTTTGCAACTCTGTGCCGGTCTCTTTCTTCGATGTCTTTGCCTGAAAGTCTTCTTCTTGCAAACAGCTTTGTCCTCATGAAGTTAACACATAGAAGAGTGATCTCAAGAATGTGAAAGATGCTGAAAGTCAGCCCTGGGACAAGTTGTTTCTGAAATTTAATGAACCCCAAATCAGTCACTACGCACAACTTTTGAATGTGTCCTTCTGAGAACTGCATATTACCAAAAAATACCAGGCATTTCCAAAATTACTTTAAAATTGCCATTTTAAATACTCTATCATTGAAGTTTGGATCTTTATTCCTAACTCTAATATTTCTAGATTTATGAACTGGCTGAGCCTTTATTTGGGGAGTAGTTGTTTTCCTTTGTTAGAAAGAAACTAGGCAGTTTTCTTTCACGCAAAAGATACTTCCTAGCAGAGAAAAAAATACAGTTGCCAAGTTCCAGAAAAAGTAGTGAATAGGTGCATTCAAATAGGCTTCTCTGAAATAGTTATATTATTGCAAGAATTGGGAACTCTGATTTTGAAAAACAGAGGGTTCACTTGGTCTTGAGTTTGGAGGCCAGATTCACATTGCAAACATTTAGTGTACACTTTTTCTCATTGTTATTTCCATTTTAAACTGAAGGTCTCTGTTTATGAAAGTGTGATTGTTAAATATGAGGAGTTTTTACTTGGGTGGGGCATGGGTATCTACCACATTTCATTTAAGGTCTCAAAAATTAGTAAAAGCGAAAAAGAATCTATGTCATTGCTGAGTTGGTGAAAGGTCACATGGCATAACTGGAAGATCTGGAGGGTCCCAGGCAAGCTCCATGTCCATGCAAGCTTACCACAAGACCACTGCGGTCTGCTCTCTGCACAGACATCCTGTGGTTTGCTGAGTCAATAATTGAAGCTCCCAAATCTTCTTTCCCAACAAAATAATATGAGCCTTAAGAAAATTGTACTGACTTTGTTATGTAAAGAGTGAGACAGAAAAAGAGAATCCTTGGAAGAGGAATGCATTATTAGACTTATCAAAGCACTGCCATCAACAACAATTATTAAGTACCCACTATGTGCAAGGCAACATACTAGGCCTGTTGGATACACAGTATAAGATGTAACCCATACCTGTACTCCCACCTCTCCCTCTCTCTCACCTCAACTGTGTTCCCACTACTTTGAATACCTTTTAAGAATATGAGGGAATAAATGAATATTTATTGAATGAATTAATTATGAATTAGTTTACAGGCACAGACTCAGCTACCAAATGATGGTGACGGTGTTAGAGAAAGAGTGAAGAAAGGAAATTAACAATTCTTGGAACTTTATTATGTTCCAAGTCTTATGCTTGGCATTCTGCTTACTTTATTTCATTTCACCCTTACACTAAACCTGTGAAGCAGACGTTATTGTTTCTGTTTTAAAGATGAGGGAATTGAGGTTCAGAGAGGTTAAGAAACTTGCTCAAGGTCACATAGCTAGTAAGCGATAGAATTGGGACTTGAAGAATTTGGCTCCAATACTGACAGGACTTGTTGAGTGATTACATGTGTGTAAGAGTCTGGGAAGGGGTGGGGATAACTGACCATACACTACTACAAAGGATTGGGAAACATGAAGAAGGAACATTTGGGGATTGGAGAAGGAGTAAATATGAATTCAAGTTGAGTTTTTAATGTAATTATTTGCATATGAGTCTGGAATTGCGATGAAAGTTTTGAGATGAAGACAAGTACCTGGGATTAGAATTGCTATGGTCTTGCTGTGATGTTTATAATTAACTTTAAAACACTTCCACATCTACAGTGTGATATTCTATGTAGAATAGTTAGGTTATGAACCAGATTCTGCTCATCTCTAATCAAACATGCATAGTCCAAGAAGAGTAGCTGACCATCCACCCAAGAACCCCATTATGCTCAGTGAAATAAGCCAGAGAGAGAAAGACAAATACTGTATGATCTCATTTATATGTGAAATCTAATAAAGTCGAACTCATAGAAACAGACAGTAGAATGGTGGTTGCCAGGGTCTGAGAGGAGAGAGAAAGGGGAAGATGGTGCTCGAAGAGTACAAACTTCCAGATCTAAGAGGAATAAGTCCTGAGGATCTAATGTACAGCATGGTGTCTATGGTTAATAATGCTGCATTGTTTACTTGAAAGTTGCTAAGAGAGTAGATCTTAAGTGTTCTCATCACATACATACACCAAAAAATGATAACAGTAAGGAAAAGGATGTGTTAATTAACTTGATTGTGGTAATCACTTTACAATCACATGTTTATCAAATCATCATCTTGTACACCTTAAATATATGCAATTTTATTTGTCATTTATGCCTCAATAAAGCTGAAAAAAAAAACCCACATTCCAGAGTCATCTCCTTTGAGTACAAGCACTTTGGTCATCTGGGTCTCCATCAAAACCAATCCTTTGCTCATTAGCATAGTAATTGTCAGAAATGGGTTTTCCTCTGTGAAATGAGTGACTTTTAAATTATTTCAATGAAATGTACTTTCAATGAAAGTAAAGGTATTAACTACATGTAGATTGGATAAAATATTTGAGAAATATTCCCTACTCATTCCTATACATGTAACAGAAACCTGCAAGGCCAGTAGCCTGGACTCTTAGTGATGTCATAGGCAAGTATAAACCATGACTCTGGAAGGATTCTGATTGTCAGATGCTGATGGTAGAGGTGACAGAACCACTGCCTCTGGACTTTAGGTATTTCCTCAGACTTATAGAGCAGATAGCACAAATTATTTGGTGATTACTTTCTAATAAATATTTAGATAATAAATATTTTATACATGTAGCAAAATTTGCTCAGAGACTTTCTAGTGATAGTGATTATTATTGTTACCTGGTAATGATAGTGGGGTGTAGCTAGTTTCTACCACCATTCTCAAAATCTCTTCTTTGGCCACCATTATTTGCCACAAAGAACCTAAAGGTTGTGTTCAGGTCAGCTCACAGCAAGAGTTGTCCACATCTAGTTAGGAGTTGAGGGCATTCAGGAAGAGTATGAAGGAGGAGAAGACCGCAGGACAGATACCTGATGATGGTCAGTATTTAGAAATGCTGGAGAAAGCAGAGTCCATAAAGGGATCAAAATGTAATCAAAGTCAGGGAAGTATCAAAAGCAGGTTGTCACCAAAACCCAAGGACTTAAAAGTTTTAAGGAAAGGATGATGAACAGTTTCAAATGCTTAAGAAAAGTCTAGTAACACCCAGACTGAAAACAAAAGTGTTGATTTAACCACGAGTACTTCACTGATGAATCAATGGGAGCTGAGCCAAGGTGAAGGGCAGATGGAAGGACTGAAGACAGATTTCAGTGCATTGAATGGTAAATAGAAACAAATAATATGACTTGAGAAGTTTGGCTCTGAAAAGAAGAAGGGGTCAAGTACATGAAGCATACACAATAGAAGTGGCTGTTAACTCGCATTTTTCTTTTAAGATCAGAGAATCTTGAATATGAGTTGAAGATGCATTTAAATGAGAAGCTAACGCCTGAAGCAAGAACGGAAAGCAGAAAGAAGATAGCTCAAGAGGACAGGAAGGGGAAACAATCAAAACTACAGGTAAGATTGGGCTGGGGTGCAGTTGTGGGTTCTTTCTGATGTCAGCTTCACTCAAGGAGGAAAAGAGAGGTGTAGGGGGCGAGGCTAAGGGAAGTTTGCCGTGATAAAAGGAAGAGAAGGGAACGAGAAAGCCCAAGAATTGTAATACTGATTTGGGAAACTGGCTATGGCAAAGCACTTCTTGGGAAAGTTGGATTCTACCTGCCTTTGACTCATTACACTGATTCTGCCCTTTAAAAGAACTGAGACTGACCACAATTGATTATTGATTATTGATTACTGATAAGGATATCATGGAGATAACTCATAGAGAATATGGGAACTGCCTAAAAGGTCCTCCATTAGCTTGCCCAAGCAGCCAGTACCAACTAAAGGCAAATATTCATGAGTTACTTAGCTTGTGTCTTTCCAAATTGATAGAAAGTCCAACAGTTATAAGCTCATTATTTACAGCAATATAAGACCTACTAAACTGGGTTTATACCTTGACACAATGATATAGCTTAATTCCTGTAAAACTAATGTACAGAAAAACTTTGCATTTAAATCCATCAAAAAGCCATTTCTATATGTTGCATAAAATAATAAACTCTTATTATTTTTGATCTGAAGAGAATTCAGGAATATCCAGATCAAATCTCTCTTCATGTTTTATTTTTCATTCATCATCATAAAATGAAGTGCTTCTTTAAAAAAAGAAAGTACGTGTGTGCTGTTTTGGAATATATGAAGAATGATCTACAATGTTATTAATCGATGGTCTAAAATAGGCTTCTGTGTTTGGGACATCTATAGAATATATAAAAGATACTGGGGAAAGGATTTGAATGTGCTTTTTATATTTATTTCTGTGGAATGTTGCTGTTAACGCTTTCAAACCTTCTTCTCCCTCCAAGGAGAGAGGCGCTGTGTCCGTAGCTGTTACTGAGCATCCTGTTTACAGCTGGTCTCCTTATAAACCTGGAGGTATTGTCCTTCCCACATCACAGTGGCAGACACGTGTGCAGGCACTAACATCCTGTGTAGATCTGAGTTTCCAAAATCACAGCACTGTGTTCTATGACTAAGTGGGAGAATTCTCTCACAGAAGTTCAAACAATGGGCCATCACACCTTTTTGAAGTTCACACAAATCTCTTTGGTTTTCAAAGACTTTCCCAATAAAGGAACAATAGAGGCTAGGATTTTCACACAATCGTTTTGGTTTTTAGATGCGGACAAATCCAAGAGCTGTTCTTTCATAAATTAACATGTATGCCATTTAAGAGCCTTAGATGGAGATTTGAAGAAAATGCAAAAAAAAAAAAGGAGGGACAATGATCTAATTTTATCATTCTTCATTTTCATCAAGCCAAATTGTAGAAATCCCTTTGCTCATTTCAGAGGAGGACAAGAGGAGAGGATATAAATCTCTTTGAAAATTTTTCCTAATACACATGTCAGAAATATCTCCAAATGCTGCTTTACTGGATGCACAGACATCCTCAGATTCCCTACACTGACTTAAATGTAAGGATCATTTATCCCCAAAGCATGCTTTTGGCATGGAAAGAAAAAAAGCAATTAACGCCTTCAGTAAATTACAACTTAATTAGAAAAGAGTTTGGGCTTCATAAGTCTGGAGACTAAGTGAAGTTGTGACGCCAACTCTGATTAGAAGTGTTACAGAACATCTCTCCCTAGTCTGCACAAAGCCCAGTTGCAGTGCCTCCCGCTCAACATCGCTCCCAGTTATAAAAGAAGCCGCTGACCTGCAATGAGAGGAAATAAGTCATCGTTACTCTATCTAAAATTAAAGTACCTATTCTTGCTTTACAGTTTATCAGATGTTTGGTCCGGATGCTGATTGTTTTAAAAGTCTGTCTAAACATAGTGTATTTCCTAAAGGAATATTCGCAAACTAAACTCTTGCTTCTAGTGACAACATCCTAAATTTTATTAGCACAGCTAAGATAAATGAGTAAACAAACGTGACTAGTCAGTATGCAGAATTCCCAGGAAAGCTAAACTCATGCCAGAATATAATTTATGTTTTTTACTGTAAATTATTAATTATCAGCTATAAGAAAAATTTACCTAGTGCTAAATATTTGGAAATGAGAAACATTAACCTTCCATTTGTGCACATAAAGTCATTAACTGCCTTTTGTTCTAGTTCCCGATAAAATTATTTTCTAGTTCCTGATAAAATCTAGCCGCGAACAAAAACTAATGAACTTGATCAAACAAACAAATAGCAGAACCTTGTCCCCTCTCTACTTCTTATACATACTTGGGATTTGGTTTTCTAGTGAAAAACTACTTTTCCTGATGGAAACTTGTGTAAGCCACAGTATTTATTTTTTCAAGATTGTTTTTATGCTGTAAATTGAAAAGGAATCCACTTTTCTAGATTGAAGTTTTTCCCTTTGGGGATTACAGCAGCTTTGCTCTAATTTTTTTTTCTTTTTCTTTTTAAGTTCCCCATACTTTCAGCCTCCTCCTGAATAAAGAATAATTATTTGGCTGAAATTTTTTTCAGCAAATGACTGAAAAATCTTTTGAAGAAGCTCAAAATAGCACAGGAAATACTGAAGGGTTATGGCTCTGATCTTACAGTTATTTAGACTTACGGAAGAAAATTTTAAAAATCAAATGTGTGTTGTGAGGGCTCTTAAGATATTTTTAATGAAATAGAGACTATTCGTTGCAGCAGGTAAACACACCATTCTGGAGTGTGTTTTAGTAAACTGGAGAAGGACTTTAATAACATAGATCAGTAAAGCACCATTTAGTATCTTGGAGTTGTCTTAAGGAACTGCTTTTTTTCAAAGCGTCAATTGTGCAATGCCGTTGAGTCATTTAGGAAATTATGAGCCTGAATCCTGTAAAATGCCACCAGATCCAATAAATATTATGCTTTCCTTCTTCATCTCTTTCAACACATCTGCATGCTTCGTGGTTTGAGGGTCATCCAGCTGCCTTATGAGTAACCATTGTGATCTTCCCTATAATTGATTTTAGTTTTCCTCTTTTCAGTTAATTAGTAATTCATGCAGAATTTTGGTCTTTTTGCTTATACTACACAATCTGATGAGGCAATGATCATGCAACCTACAATTTAAGAGCACGGCCTTTTCATTCAATTAGTTCAGCTGCAAAATAAGCGACAAGTAGCTACAAGAGTTAACTGAAGACAGAAGACCATCTTTTTTGTAGAAAAGTAATAAATAGTTTCTAGTATGACTTTTGAGGTGTCATTAATAGTTGGCAAAGGCCATACAAACAGTATCATATAAGGAAGCCAAATGTTTTTTAAATGTTTAAAAATTATTAGGACTCATACCGTGAGAAAAAGAGCCCAAAATGTTAGGCAAGAAGAGTAAAATGTCGATAGAAATGCTAACACATAATTCTTGAACCACTTGGAAAGTACATGTGAGTAGTTTATGTCTGAAGTCTTTTTTTTAAAATTAACTAGATTTTAGGTTAAGTTATAACACTGAAAAAAAAAACAATCAGGAAGATCAGTTTTAATATATTTTATTTTCTTTGATTCATTAATAATAATATTGATATTTGACACTAGGCTCCAAGTCCTTCATCTAGACTTTAGAAATATTGCTAATAGGCAAAAAGTTGATTCTTACACACGCCATTAGGTCATCAGTGCAGAAAGTGATTATTAAATATCTGTTGTGTGTGCTACACTAAATGCCTTAGAAATTGTGTACAAAGGAATTAAACAAAAGATACTGTTCTTCCTTGGAAAAATTTCTAAATTATTTGGCATGAAAGAGTGAGTGGCTTTCATTGTCTCTTCCTCTCCTGGCAATTTCTTAAATGCTGCTCACATTTGCTTCCCTTTTGCTCAGCATCTTCTGTGGACATCAGTAACCTATCTCAGCAAGTCCAAGATCCAGGGCTCCAACATATCACACATAAAGCAGTGTGTCCAAAATCTCTATTTTTGGTCTTCAACCTTTGTTCAAGCTTCACGGTTGTCTCGTCCTCTGCTTTATGGATAGATCCAAGCCTGAAGGACAGCAAGTTGATGGATCCTCTCTGTCCCTTCCAACCTATTTTTTTCTACTTTCCCTAAGCCCATTAGTGACTCAAAAAACCAGGAAATTTAGAGTCCTTCCCACCCATATCACATGAGTAAGATCTCTAGTCTCCCTCCAAATATCTTTCTACTGCAAGTACCAGGGACCTAGAGCAATTTTCATCAACTTTCATTTAAATTGCGTGGGTAGCCTAACTGGTCTCCCTGCCTCTAGGATCTCCTGCCTCCCTCCAACCTAAACGCATCCTCTGAGTTATTTTTCTAAAATTCAGATATGATCACTCATGCACCACCCAGGGTTAGAAGCCTTTTAGGGCTCCCATATGCCTACACAGCAAATTTCAAGATCTTTATCTTGCTGTAAAGCCTCTTTCTTGCTTAGCAACAGCATGTACTTCCAACCACTTGCCAGTTTTCTCTTTTCTCACAAGCTATACCTATTTCTGCCTCAGAATCTCAATTTTTGGAGCACAGTAGAATTACCTGTGGAGCTTTATAAAACGCAGATTGTAAAATTCCTGAACCAAAATCGTTTTAGTAGAGTTTGGGAATCACTCATTCTCACTATTAATCTGTCCCGGAATACTTAGCCCCCACCCTTCTTGTCCTTTAAGATCTTGTTCTAGTAATTTCTACTCTTGTTAGCAAATTTCCACTTGTCCTTTAAGATCTTGCTCTAGTAATTTCTACTCAAGGTCTTTTCCAACCACCCCACAGAAGAGAAATCACTTCTTAGTCATTGTGCCTGTGGGACTTGAAATATTATTCAAGAACATAGGTTTATCAATTATTTGTGTTAAAACTATATCCCTAATTCCCCTTTCTGTTTTGACTCCCCATAGTATTTATCATCATCTGACATATTATGTTATTTTACTTATTTATTTCTTTATGTCTGTCTCTACCCTCTTGAATGCATGCTCCAGTTATCAGATGTTTTTCCAACTCTTTAAAAAAAGGAAAAAAATCAAAGAAAAAAATTGTTGTAGTTTTTTATTGAGGTATAGTTGATTTGCAATATTATATTATTTTCACATATACAACACAGTGGTTCAAATCATTCATAGATTATGCTACATTTCTAGTTATTTTAAAATATTACCTATATTCCCTGTGCTGCACAATATATCCTTATAACTTACTTATATTATACATAATATTTTGTACCTCCGATGCTAAAAATGTTTTAAGGATTGTACGATGAACCCTCTTCTACTCCCCACCGAGAATTGCTGATTGTTAACATACTTCAATTATTTGCTTTATCTATCTGGAAAAAGATACAAATAAATACTTTAAAATTTTATAAAATAAATACAGATAATACTCTCTAATTATAGGCAATTGTCTCACAAATACACTGCTTGATCACAAAGGGGATCTCATAAAAGATTTTTAAAATAGTTTGAAAAACATTCCTGAATTATGTGACAGTATGTTGTATATATTTTGACACTTCTCTTATAAACATGTCATCAAGCATATCTTAAGAATAAAGTATTTTTTATAACCACAGTAATTATCACAACTAGAAAATTAATAATCATCCCCTCATTTTGGATAATATCCAATCCATTATAAAATTTTCTGGATTTTCAGTAGTTACGCTTTCTGTATGTTTTCTTCACTGCTGTATTTCCAACAGTCCAAACAGTGACTGACACATAGTAAACCTTTAATTAATAATTTTCAAATGGATGAATGCATCCCTGATTGAAATGAGTTTCTTCAAGGTAGAAGCTTTGTCTTATTCACCCTTTTATCCTAAGTTTCTAACATGGTAACTGGAACATGATTAGAGCTTTATTGAATGTTTGTAAAATTAATTGAAAAGAAGGACAAATTGCATCAAGTATAGTTTTGAGAGTTGAAGTGACATAGAATTAAGGCACAATCAGAGAGAAAATAATTCAGGAAAAAAATAAAGAAAGCTAATGTGTCTGAAGAAGAAAGTTTGGATCCAAGTCTTAGAGGAAATGGTGTCGCTCCACATGGCACAGAGGAAATCTCTGTTCCACAGATACAGATAATCTTTTCTGACCTTAGGAAGTTATCTCACAAATATAAGATCTTGATTACAAAGGAAAACCTATAAGAGATTAAGAAAAAAAAAAGGCTTAATGTCTGTCAGCACTGTTGAAGAAAAAGACTCAAGAACATGCCATAAGATGAGGAAATTATGGCAACATTTTCAGAATACTTTGTATCAGACTATAAAGCATAACATATAATTAAAATACTCTGTCTATTTTAGTTTTGTTTTCTTAATTGATTTCTTCATAATGTCTAGTTATATCAATTTGCTTTCTCCTGGTATTAAAGACTTTGGCCTGAACTGGGAGGCAAAAAATCAAGGATCTAGCTCTGGTCCTCCTTGCAAAAAGCTGGGTCTTCTGTCATTGCTGTTCTGGGTCTTGTTTTCTCCTTTAAAATAAAAAAGCTAAATTAGAATGAGTTATAAACTGTTAGTAGTTAGTAACCTTTCTATACTTTTTAAAATGATGCTTACTGTTGAAATTCGAAATATGAAGACATGGGTGAAATGCCTCGCCCCACCCTGACCCTCAACACTCCAGTCCCACCCTGATGACACTCAAGCTCCCAGGTTCTTGTATGTCTTTTGGGGGATATTCTATGCATAAATATTAAATCTATATATGAAATTAGTATATAGATATATATTATATGAAGTAAATATAGCATTTATTCACATTTTATTTTTTATGAATGGGGCATATATTATTCACACTGCTCTGAGCTCCCTGCATTTAACAATTAATGATATATCCTAGAAATCCTATCAGTACATAGCAGCCCATCTTCTCTCACAGCCGCATGGTAATTCATTGTGTGGGTGTACAATCACTTATTTAACCAGCCCCCTATTAGTAGACATTTAAGTTGTTTCAATCTTTTATAATTACAGAAAATACTTCAAAGATTAAATATGTGTACAAGTTACCTACACAAGTGTGTTTGTAGAAAAGAGCTCAGAAATGAAATGGTTGGATCAAAGAACATGTGCATTTGTCATTTTTATAGATCTCGCCCAATTGAAGCTCTGACAATTTACATTCTCAGTAACAATATACAAAAAAGTGTAAGAGCTGACACTTCCTCACACTTATACCCATTGAGTATATCATGAATATTTCATATTTGAAATCTGGTAAATAAAACATGACATCTCAGTGTCATGTTAATTTTCATTTCATTTCTAATAAATAAGTTTTCTCTAAACACACATATATGTGAACCTTTTCTTTTCTTCTATAAACCATGTGTTCCTATCCTTTGAATAATGCTTCTGTCAGGATGCTGTTGACTTTCAAATTATTTTAGACACTTTTTATATATTTAGAAAATTAATAATTTGAGTTCCAAACATTTTTCTGTAGATTGTAATTGTCTTTAGACTTTGTGTATAGTGGGTCCTACCTTATGCAAACTTATCAATATATCTTTAATATCTTCTTGGTTTTATGTCACACTTAGAAAGGTCTTCCTCCGCCCAAGACTATTTTGAAAACTCTGTCTTGATTTCTTCTATAATAAAGTTTCACATAATTTAGACAAAACTCTTTCCTTGGATATAATGTTGTTAGCAATGGGTTCCTGTCTTTATACAGCCCCCATTTTCAAATTAGGGATGGGTTGAAGCACAAAGCGGATGTCAAAGCTGGGAAGGGAATGCTGGGCATGTCTGTCTATGGAAGTATTCTCTGCTGCTAATCTCCTCAGTGGGAGCTGACAAAATAGACACCTCTTTTTCTCCAGAGTCCTGGGATTGCTGCTGCCAACCATAGGCCAAGACTGTCAAATCCATGCAGACTTCATACTCTACGTCATAATGCATTCTTGATGTTTCATGACTTGAAATGTTGAAAGAAAGAATCTGTAACATACTACAGAAAAACTCCACCATTAAACAAGTGAGATCGAAATTCAGTTGTTTAAAATGAGGGATTGTATTACTGTGAGGTTAGTGAAATGACCAGAACACAAACAAGCCACTGTGACCAGGGGGCCAAAAGTTCTGTGATCACCAGCTGTGCTGTCTACACACCTTCTTGGCTGAGATTGTGTACTTAAATGGCAGTCATTCATGCGCTCTTAAATATTGATGGGGAAGAATCATCGTAGCATCTTATACATATCTACATATCTACTTGAGACCCAGGGCTGTACATTACTTCTCTAATACAGTGCTTTTAATATAATAGAACTCAAGAAATGTTCAATAATGAATCAATAATACTGTGACCTCAATTGGCACGTACAGTGCTTACCTCCCTTACCCATCATCTTAAGCCGCATCAAGAATCTCTATTTATACAACTTAAAATTCAGCAAAATGGATTAGAGCCAATAGACAGTGAAGACAATTGCTCACAGAGAAGTTCTTTGGTTATGGACCAGTTACTTCCCAATATATCTTCCTACATTTGAAAAAATGGAACTGAATTTGTTCTATATTATAAAGAAAGATGTCAAACCATGGACCTGTTTATTCAAAGTGGAGTGAATTTCATCAGACCTTATTTTCCAACAAATGAAGTATTTATAATCACAGAATTTCTTTGGCCTAATTTTCTTTAAAGATTTTTTAAATATATAAGGGCATTTATTTTTAAATAAGGTCATTCTTAACCATTGATGAAACAATCTCCCCACCGCTACATATGATTTTAGATTTATTGTAAAAAATTTCTCTCCCTAGAATACTTTTTCATTCAGCTCACTGAATCCCAAAGTCCAATTTGACACATTCTTTTGACTAAAGATTACTTTTATTTTTCAAAATGGAAAACCTTTGGAAAATAACTTACATTATCAAATAATCAACAAATTTATAGATCATCTGCTTTAACCAAAAGCTTTGAAGATTAAATTTATTGGACTCTTCCCATTGAGTCTTTGGTTATCTGAGTCTTAAGAAAGAAAAATTGAGCAGCATGTTGAGAGAAAGGGATTGGGAAGGGGGAGACTGAAGACATGAAAGTTTTCTTATCCCACCTATTTGCTCATAGCTGTCATGCTTTTTAGCCCTATTGACCAAGCACTATATTGATGTAATGTCCAAAGCATGTTGTTTAACCTTCAAAACCCTCTAAAACCAATAAATAGTTTTATTTAAGTTAATAGGTATTTACTCAATCCCTGCTAAGTGCTGGGCACTTCCCTAGGGGCTTGGTTTACAGCAGTAAAGCGAACAGACAAAAACCCCTGTCCTTTGGAGCTTATATTGTACCAGAAAAAAGTCAAGTAATAAACAGTAATCATTATAAATATGTAAATCTTATCTTTTTTTTTTTTTAAGAGAGTGATGAGTATTATGGAAAAATTGAGCAGTTTAAGGAGAGGATCAAGAGTGCTGGGAGAGGGGCAGGGTGCAATTTTAAATGAGATGACCACGGTAAGCCACACTGAGTTTGTAATATAACAAATCTCAAACGTTTAAGTGTGAAAGAAGTTGGCCATAAGACTATCTGGAGAAAAGAATATTCTTAGTGAAATGAACCACTAGTGCAAAGGCACTAAGATGGGGACAGGTCTGGTTCAAGTAGCACAGAATGGTTAGTGGGCCTGGAGATGAGAGCAAGGAGAAAAGCAGAGAAAGGAGTGAGGTCAGAGGGGTGAGGGAAGTGGCCTTGGAGAAATCGGCTTTTACTGTGAGTGAGGCGTAAAGCCATTGGAAGTCATTAAGCAGGGGACGGATATGGTCTGGCTTATAGACTATGCTGACTCTGTATCAGGAAAAAAACTGCAGGGAGGCAAGGTTAATAGAAGGGAGGCCAGTCAGGAAACTTGCAATAATCCAGGTGAAGGTAATGGGTTTCGGGCTGGGGCAGAACCACAGGACGTAGTAAGAAATGATCAGATCTATTCTGAAGATAGAGCCAACAGGATGGGCTGGTGGATCAGATGTGGGATATGAGATAAAAATCAAGAAAAAGGTTGACTCCAGAAATGTAGGGCTGGAAACATCATCAAATGACAGGGGGAAGGCTGCAGGTAGAGTAGCCTATGGAGAGATGTCCAGAAGCTCCATTTTGGACATGTGAAGCTTGAGGTCCTCGTTAGCCATCCAAGTGGAGGTTTTCAGTAGGCAATGTGGTAGACAAGTCTGAAGTTCAGAAGAGAGATCTGGGCTAAAGACAAAAATTTGGGAGTCCATGGCATATACTTAGAATTTAGAGCCACAAGCCTGATTGAAATCACTAAGGGAAGGAATGTATATGGAGGAGAAGAAAAAGAACCTAACTTTTAACTCTGGCACCTCAACATGGAGAGTTTAGGGAGAAAAGGACAAGCCAGTAAGAGGAAACCAAGAAGCAGCAACCAGTGGCATGGGAGGGAAACCAGGAGAGTGTGGTGTCCCTCAAGCTAAGAGAAAAATAGTGTATGGAGAAGGAACTCCGCCAAATGCAGCTGACATCTTAAGTCAAATGAGTCCCGAGAACTGACCACATATGCATTTAGCAGCATGAATGCTACTGGTGACCACAGCAAGAATGGATGGCAGAATGGGGGCAAAGCCTTGATGGGAAGGAGTTTAGGAGGTAGAAACAAATAGTGAGCATTTTAAGTAACTATTTCAAAGAAATAGATTGAAACATTAAGTCTATTTTACAAAGATCCAAAGTGGGTTCGTACTTGCTCAAATTCACATATTTGTATCCAATACAGGTAGGACCAAAAACCAGGCTTTTGAATTCAGAATTTGCTCCCTTCACCACTGTTTTATACTATCTGGGATCTGCCCTGTTCACAGATACAGTAATTCAGAGAAGGAAGAAACATGAACTAAAAACGACCATTTATCTCTTGCCTTCTGTGTTTTACCACCAAGAATGCAGACTAGTTTTCTTCAAACCTTCCACAGCGTATATTCCCCTCTAACTTTCTAATGCCACCTTTTGTATGGCCGTGTTATTACCTTACTTAAGTAACCATTATCCTCACTCATCTGAGATCCTCCTCTTTAAAAAACAATCAGACAAGAAAGAAAACACAGCAACTTCTTTTGTTTACCTCTATGTCCCATTGCCACATTCAACAGTGTCCACATCCCTGAATCTCTATGTTATTTCCCTGTTACCTAGAATCAATGACCTTCAGTCCTTCTCCTCTCCCAGCAGATTCTGTCTGTAAAAGCTACAATAAATCCACCACCAATTCTGGCTAAGAGGTTATCATACCTCCTAGAGTCAGAAAATAGTGAAGGGTCCAAATGAACTTAACTACAAAACAGAAACAGACACACAAACATAGAGAACAAACTTATGGTTACCAGGGGGTAAAGAGGGTGGGAAGAAATAAATCAGGATTTTGAAATTTGCATCTCTTGAGGAGTGATGGAAATGTTAGCTATCTTGATTGTGGTGGAGGTTTCATGGTGTACACATCTATCAAAATTCATCTAATTGTACATCTGAAATATATATAGTTTATTATACAGGAATTATACCACAATAAAAGTGTTAAAAAAAAAACCCAGAAAATAGTGAAGGATCTTCGTGTGCATGTGTATGGTTAGGAGTGGAGGAAGTGAGAGATAAGAACAACTCAAGCTGGAGAGAAAACTTCAGAGTAAATTAGATTTCTAGTAACATCCCTAGCAGTGTTGGTAGTAAATTAATCCAAGGGTAGAAAAAAGCAATATGGTCCATAGCACGACAAAGAGAGAAACTGGAAAGTAGAATTTCATGCCAAAAGGCTGGCAGAACACACAAAGGGAGGGAGGGAGGGAGGGAGGGAGGGAGTATGATTGCCTTAGACGTGGGCCAATCGGACGGCAGGGAAGGCGATGAGAATGCACCCGAGAGAACAGATGACTTGGCATGAGGCTCCCTGCTTTTACTTCTCTCCTCATGGCGCATCTTCAAGTGTCTTGTTTGTTCCATTAAGTACTCTTCCTCATACTGGAAATGCAGTCATAGTGACAAGCTCAATATAAACAGAGCCTCTAATGTTACAGTGCACTCTGTTCTGGGTCACTGGAAGCACTGATTTCTTCACAGGTGCATTTGACCTTTATCGACATGACAGTCCTAATAATGTTCCTCTTTGTAACACACTGGTCTGTTCATGATGGATTTATGCGTTTTTCAGCCTGCTTTGCATACACTGAGCCCTTCCATGTGTATTGCTGGCCTTATCTCAATGAAAGCTCATGACTCATGATCTGAGCCTTTGAGTCATTCTCTGAAGTTATGTGAATTAGCCTTAATTTGGCACTTTTCAGTTATCAGTATAAGCTTTGCCTGCTGAGATCTTTGTTTTGTTTTTCCTTCCCAGCACTTGGAACTCCCTTAATTGATAGTTGATAACTTCCACAGTGTGCATTTTACATGAAGGAGTGAAAGTTGGCTCAAAGACAAGCAAAAAGAACAAAACAAATTGGCGCTGAATAGAAACTGTATTGTGAAAGACATTAATACTGAGAAAAGCAGAGATTTTGTAGATAAAGTTTCTTGTTTGCTTCATTGTAAACCAATTGAACTTGGTCCTCTAATTGTAGATCACAAATGAAGATGACAACCCTGGAGAACTTGATAGAAATTGGAGGGGCAGATGGGTGGGGGATGTCTTGTCCGTTCACGAATCTGAGATTAAATTATTATACCAGAAAGGGAGACGTGGATTAGATAAGAGACTAGGATGCAAGCAACAAGTGCTTCTACCATAGCCTGGTGCTGCAGGAGAAAAATAATCTGAGGTGTTAACATCATTTTATACCCTGACATTGTCTGTTATTTAAAAGGCTGTGTGAACTAATAGCATCTGAGAACCTGAGAAACATGCCTAGAACCAAACTATCTGGTTTGGGAAACATGCGGACAAAAGTCTGAGAAATTCATTTATATTTTAGAACAGGTAGGGAGGAGAACTTATTTAATTGTTAAAGTGTTTAGAAGGAGAATCTTGAAAGTCTGCCTAGCATTTCCTCTTTTTCTGTTGTTTTTCTTTATTGCTATACTCCTATTTAATCTTCACTGGTTTTCTGTGGTCATTTTTTTCAGTAAAGAAAGTTTAAATTCTTTGCTAAATGTTTCACATAGATTTTCAGACTTTTAAATAAGGAATTCTTTATATCCTGAGATGAATTGAGAATTGTACAGACTCTTATTCATACAGAATTAATTTTTCTTTGACGTTAAAACATAGTATATTTCTTTTCCAGAAAACTCATCAACTTTTGGTCTATATCAGTATATTAATAAAAATCAGAGGGCCAAATATTATTTATCATCCAGGATAAAGCCCATCTGTGATTCCATGCTTCTTATATACTACAGATGTGAGTAATTCAGAAGCTGATCATTCTTGAAGAGATATACATTATGTTCCACTTTAATTAATATAGATCTTTTCTTTGTTCCTTCTTCTCTTTACTTTTCCTTTGAAAAATACTCATGAGTCTCAGCTATCGTCCAGGTACTATGATGGATGTTGCAGATGGAGCTGTAACCAAGAAAACCCGATGCATTCCTTGCTCTCATGGACCTTAACATCTGGGGAGATGGCCGGTTATTGAAGAAATCCTCATACAATCCCAATTGTCAGCATTAGATATTAAAGTATAAGGAGATATACATTAACTTGTGAGTCAAGCTTCCCTAAGGAAAGAAACTAAAGAGTAAGAAAAATAAAGTCATACGTAAATGAAGAGATTTGAGGCACAGGTACATTCCAAGCTGAAGTTCGGTATAGTGGTCAGGATCAGATCGTGAACACACATGAACTGTTCAGTCCCCCACTGAACCCAAGCCTGGAGATGCACAAAGTGAAAAAGGAATTTTGATTGATCCCAGAATCTACATCAAAGACTATGAAAAGCGTTTGGAGAACCAGAACGTAGTTCAGGTCCCACAGAACCTGGAGGAATGCTTTCTAGTTCTCTACTTTCCTCTTATCACATTTTACTGGCCAGCTCAGTGTCAGCTCTGCCAGAGTGGGTTCAAGGAGTGGACAGAAAACATAAGTTCCAGTCCAGTGCAGAAGGACCAAGGCTTTCCATCACTGAGCCCATACTGGATAACCACAGGGAAAGGCAGCCCCCGGAAAAAAGCAATGCTTGGAGCAGCTTGGGGGAAGCAGGTTACAAAAGACAATGCAGGGGCTCTTCTCTTTTTGTGGCCACCCACCCGCAATACACACTTTATCTTTACCAAGAGGAGTGTCAGCTAAGATTGGAGCTGTCATCCGTCCCTTCAGTTATATGTCACCAGAGAGAAAGGTGGCTGTTCCACAAATATGAAGGCACAGGAAAAAATAAAGAGATGTCTGAGGAAAGTGCAAGATCTATGAAAGACTCAACCCTGAGAAAGCAAAATTAACGCACCTGATTAAAATACACAAAATATCCCTATCAAGAATAAAGAGAGAATATTTTAAAAATCAAACAGTATGAAAGATGTCATTAGAATTATTAAGCAGGAAAAAATATAGTATTGAAATTAAGGACTTAATTTCTTAAAGCGATTGAGAAAAAATATCAACAATGATTTCAGAAAACTTCACAAGTGACCTCTGATTAATACCGAGATTCTTATAGAAAATGAAAGTAATTTTTACTATTAAATCATTGACTCTGTATTATAAAGTTCCTCAAATCTTTCTTTATGACATCCTTTAGCAGAAAGAAAACAAACAGGTGATTCTCTACCAAAAAAAAAAGTTTTTTTCATAAGTAGCATAAATAGCATAGAAATACATACTTACAAATTTCAGCACAGACGTTTGTAGAGGAAAAGGTGTCTCCTCAACATCACTCCTGACAGTTTGCTTTTCTTTTCCTAACATAGAGTAACACCAGGTTATTCTGTAGCCTGCTTTTTTCATATAAAATAAATATTTTGAATATACATATATTTCCATATCTGTACTTATAACTCATCTTTTTTTTTTCTTGATTTTCAACTTTATTTTAAAAGTGATTACATATGCTCACTACAAAAAATTAAACACCACACAAATATGTATGGAGCAAAGTAAAAATCCTCTTTCATCCATCTGTCCCTTTATCCTTTTATTCATTTACATACACACGGAAAAGAATATCTTTATATGTATTTATTTATTTATTTTTTAATTTCCAGTGCTATGAATTCAAGCACTGAAAAACAGAGATAGAAAAAGAGGCTTCCACTCAGGTAGTTAATGAGAGACGAATACATTGGTTTCCATTCCTCACTGGTACATACACGTGAACTCTTCTGTTACAGCTTGAATATAAATGGAATCAGACTATATACGCGACCTCCATGGTTTATTTTTCACTGGATAACATTTCTTGGCAACCATCCCAGGTTAGCATATGGAACTAACTTATAGTATTAATGAGTGGGAAGTCTCAGTTTTACCATTCTAGCCCAGATAGCATCTTAAGTCTTTTACCAAAACTATCTGGAATTCTATGAGATTGAACCTTATTCTAAAGATAAAACCACATGTTTGCTATAAAGATTTTTCTGTATGAACAGTGATAATACACAAACATCTGTCTAGAATAAACAGTAGCAAACCATATATAGTATTTGAGTTTTCTTTTCATTTCTGTTTGTGGAGTTTAGTAATATCACTGATGTTTCCCATCCTCTGGGCAGCTCTTGGCTTTTGCAGAATTGTACATGAAAAACTGGAGTGAATTATGATGAATATCAAGTAATTATTCATCTAAATAATTTTCTACCAAAAAATGGAAGGGCATATTTAGGGGGTTTTCACAAACACAAAGGAGACAGATAGGGTAACTTTTTAACTTTAAGAATCACTGCAATTCAAAATAGTTTACTTTCTTCTCATTGTTTTCATTGAAATAGTCTGGCTTTTCTTTTCTGGGTTATGTCTCTGGTTTGGTTTAACTATATTAATAATAACTTACTGGTTGGTAAGGAAAAAATACTATTTTTCCAGAATTTTTACTATTATACTCAGGAAACTTTACAGAATCGTTGGAAAACTCTATAGAGATATAAAATTACTTCCGTTTGGTTCTTCAAATCCAAGTCTGTATTTTTCTTTTTAATACTGGGCATTAAACAAGCTAACATTTTTGTTAGATTTATTAAACTCTTATTTTAAAAAATCAAAAATTTTACAAAGAATCTTTTTCAATGACTATTTTTCTTTAATTACTTTATATTTGAAAATATGAGATCAAAGAGAAAAAATATGAAAAAGAACATAAAAGAAAAAGACAGAGCAATAAGGAGTTTCATCTGCAGTTCAGTGTGAATAGTATCCAGTAAAAGACAAGAAATAGTGCTTCCAACTTACAATTGATTAAATAAACAGTAGTTAAATTAATCAAAGCTTCATGTTGCCATTATTCAAAACAAAATAATTACCCCTCCCTCTTTGTTCCAATCGGTTATTTTTGTGTTGTTTCTGCTGCTAAATCTGGATATTTATGGAGAAAGAATATCTTAGTTCCTTTAGTGTCCCTGCAGTAGGCTACACAGGGCACCTCATTAGTTTTGTTTTGTTTTGTTTTTTTGCTCAACACAAAACTTGTTGAATTAATAAAGTAGGACATTCAGAGTTTTTCCTGAGCATTATCCTCAGACTGGGGCAAGAAAACAAACATGATTTTATTTTGCAATGTTTCTCCCCAGGGTGGTAAAAAGATTTGTGATTCCTCTAATCCTTTCTGCATATCATGTCCCACTTGACATAAATTCATTCTCATCTTGCCATTGGGGTCACCAAAGTCTCTGTTTTAGGATCTCAAAAAAAAAAAAAAAAAACTGACAGTCTAACTCTAACTAGACTCCTTTATGTCAAGCTTGCCTTTGGAATATTATGTAATTATAGTAATAACTTACAAAACATCATTTTATACTTCACAAGACTTTATGGTATAAAGCATATATGTTATTTTATTTAATCTTTATAACAATATTGTAGTATTCCTGGTGTTATGAGACAATATGAAAAACTTGAAAGCAAGGTAGAAGGATGATTACATGTGCGTTCAGTGTGACAGTGGAGCATTGCTTAATAGGTTCACCTTTAAATTATTGAAATCTCTAGATCAATGAATCTTCTTTTGACATACTCTTTATTACCAGAGTCCAAACTCTACAATGTTACATGTTACTTTGTGAATCTGGTAGAGATGAAAATAATTTCTGTCTGGTTGAAATGATAACCAAATGATATGGTTTTAATGCCCTTTAGGGTATTATCCAAGTTTGTGTTTAAGCTAGAAATCCAACATTTTTTGTTCAGTGCATAGCAATGCTCAGTTCCTCAAGTGTCTTTGGTATCAGTTTACCCTCCCACTTCCCTAACTGATGAGATAAATGAATCTCTGTCATATACTTACTCTTTATTTGTATAATACCCATTTTTTAATGTTCTTGAAAAATTATTCTTTGATATTATCATGCTCATTCTCAATTAGCTTCCTTGGATAAATCATGATGAAAGAAGCATAGAAGAGCTAATATTTACAAAAATAAAATAGGGACACATTAAAATAGCCCAGCCATAACGATCACTTGAATCAGTGCGTCCTAACTATTCATTCTTGGAGGACAACCGCTCATAGGTCTCAAAGTTCTGTAAAAACCAAAAGCGAAACTGTCCAGCATTTGCCTATGGGAAAACACACAAATAGTACCAGACTCTACTAATAGGAAAGTTGGGGTTGAGGGGAGGGAGATATGAATTACGCCAACCACACAGAGCCATCATTCCGTTTTTCTTATACAAGTTTAAAACGAAACCCATATGACATTCAAGATAAAGACAAAGAAATGACTAACTATTTATGAAACAAAGACATCAACAATTTCTTTAAATAGTCATCAGATTAAAAGCAAAACCCAACTCTGGTGTGAACAAGGTCACTTCACTTAGTACCTTTGTTCTGTTTTTGGCTGTTGCCTTTTACACTAACCCAGGAAGGTTTTTTTTAAGGCCTCACAAATTTCTTTTTATCAGTGGAGGAAATCAATGTAAGAAACCCCTCAGCGGAGTCCCCCTGCATCTCTTTGGCCAGAACTGGATTATGCATCTACTCATAAAACAGTATCTGCGATGGATTATCTTCTGTCAATTGTGATTCATCACCTGGAGCTGGAGCTGGAGCCACCACTCCTCAAGGATCGGGTTGTGCTAAGAAAAGTAGATACCTGAACAAAATTAGAGTCTGACTTGAAAGGAGAAAGAAGAGAACGGCTGTTGAGTAAGCATTCAATGGCCACACCACACAATAGTCCTTATTCTTTTTACTTCGGCTCTCTGGCCACAGCTAAATCACTCAGGGCTGGACGCTCCATCCAAGCTTAGATAATAGGGACTTATCTCTAGGATCTTTGAACTCAGAACCAGAGAGTGACATTGTTTGATAACAGAGATAGTACTGATGAAAAAAAATCCAAGTGGAAAGGTGAAGAGGGGGAGGCTTGGCAATAACTCATGAATGATGACAGTTGCCCCTCAAATCCTCATGCAACGTTCCCCTTCCATTGGGTCAATAATATAATCCAATAAATGCTTCTTTGTCAAAGCTGGGTTGCTTGGGGCTTTTGCTACTTGGACCCAAAGAGGTCTTGGATAATAAAGCAGTGCCTCTGGTGATCTTCTCTGCTCCTTTGTAGTACCCATTACCCATTTCCCCTCTTCTCTTAAAACAGTACCTTGTGATGACAGTTGATTTCCTTAGTCCACTCACAGCTCTGGGGATGAGGTCTGATTGTCCTTAGCTAATCAGTCCATCTCGTTCCCTTGGCCATAGTTCGGATTGGTTCAGAGAGGAGCCTGTGACCCTGAGTCAATGTGAGTTAGACTCAGGACTTCAGCTAGCTTTGGGAGCAGAAAGATTTGCAATGACATGACTTAAACTCTGATCAAGCCAGCCCTAAGCCAGCTGCACTATCTCAGTTTGAATCTCAATCCGGCTACTTAACTTCACTGTGCTTCAGTTTCTGCATCTCTGAAATGGAGATGCACTACCGTCTTCAAAGAGTTTTTGTGAGTATTAACGAATTAATCCATGCAAAGCAATTAGACCAGTGCCTCACACATACTTAGTGTTTAATAGATGGTACCTATTACTACTGTTAATCTCTAGATAGTCAGTGATTGAGTGAATAAATATTCTTTTTCACTTGAGCCAGTTTTTATTGGAATTTCTGCCTCACGTAACCAAAAACTTCTATACTGTGTAGATCACATAAATAGAATGGGGGATTACTCTCTTTTCTCCCATCTAAGGCTGCATACATATGTCCTCCATGTCATGCTACCCAGAGGAAAGAGAATGGCTTATAAGGAAAAGGCAAAATACATTCACATGTAATTAAACCCATCATTTTTTTTTCTGCATGGTGCTCCAGTCCCTCCCCTAGTAACGGTGCCAGAGCTGTGTGCACCATACTGGACACTGGCCCTCAGAATTGCCTGGAAGCCCCATTAAAATACAGGTTACTGGATCCTATCCTCTGGGGGTTTGAATCAGCAAATCTTGAGTGGTGCCCGTTAAGCTATATTTACAACAAGTACCTAGGTAACGCTGTTGCTGCTGAACTCCATCCACATTTTAAGAACCACTGTTCTAAAGCATGGAATCCTACCTGGAGAGTGTGATAGAAGCATAAAAATGCCTGTCTCCTCTGGCATTCAGAGTAAATAAACCATAGAGTAGCTTGCTGAAGATGAAAGGATTGTCAGAATTAGTAGCCCTGCCAGATCATCATCATGTATCAGGTTTGCTCTGTTAGAATTTGATTAAACCATCTTTTCTGGTTCTTCCTATTTATTTGTGTCTCCCCTAAAGGAAATATAAAATCAGTGAGATAAATGCATATGCTGTTATAGTCCATTGAGTGAGTAGAGGTCATGAAAGCTATTAAGATACAGTAGGAAACTGATTGGTTAGGACAAGTTATATACTTGAATGCAAATGTCCCATAACAAAGCCAAAATTAATCTATGTGTATATACTAAAAGTGGAAGAAAGTTATTAACTATGTTGAACTGAGATTTATTCTCTGGCTTCTGCGAGTGATAATTAGTTCCTTGCAATTACTACATAAGTAGTATTTGAAAAAGTTACACAAGTTAATGGGATATTTTAAGAGGGTGCTAGTGATAAAAAGTTCTCAAAAACTCATAAAAATAAGCAACAGCTCATAAATCACAGGAAAATATACATAGAGTGTATCAAACAGAATAATTTGAGATACTTTTGTTACTGAAATGTCCTTTTTTTCTAACTCTCCCTTTAAGACATGTAAATTAAAAATCTTTTGACCCATTGCAAAATTTTCAAAATAGCCAAAGTGGTCAGTTCATACAGATCACATTAAGTTCATAAACATCTTCTAATAACCCTCTCCCGAAACATTTAAGTAGAAATTATTTTCAGTTTTACTTACTTATTTTTGAATTGCTAGAATATAAGGAACCACTGAAAACAAACCAATGTCTTTATTATCTTCTTTGTGTGCTTTTTGTCATCTTTTAAGACTTAAAGATGTCCTGACAAATTCTTTTCAACTTAGTTTAAGAAAAAAAAAGAAAAGGAAAAAAAAATTCCATGCTAAAACCTCATGAGCCATGCTTTATCCCCACAGAAAATGTTAATGGCTTAGTAAAGCTACCCCAAATTTATGGGTTCATTTAAATATGGGATAAGGCTAAACGTAGTGGTACAAAAAAAGCACCACTCAACAAGTAACAGAAACTTGATCTTGAAGTTATGCTCAATAAATATTCACTCAGGTTGAGAGCTATATAAAAGCAAAATGGAATCACAGAGAGAGATTTGAATAAATAAGAAAGTGGAAAACTAGATGTTGACATTTTCCCATAATTCTCATTGCCATGCATAGGTTTCTTCTATTCCTATGTACAAGTGAGACTATCACACTCTATAAAGCTTTCTTTTTCTTACTGAAACCAAAGTAAGATTTCAAGCTATACAACAAAGGAATTCAGCGTTTAGAGGAAAGCTGGTTTGTTTTGGTTCATTCCTTCTATATGCGAATTGCAAAAAAAAAAAAAAATTAACCTAAATAATATTCTGAAATGTTACCTACTTGTAAATTATCTGAAATAAAAATCGATAGCTTTTTCATATTCTTGTAAAAACATGTTAGAAAACTTAAATGAAATAAAAACAGATCTATTGACAGATCTTCAAAACAATGTAACAAACAACAAAGGAAAAGGTGAGGTTGAAGGGCTGGACAGGGTCCAGGACATGCAGGGCTTTTCTCTAGGGGCCTGAAAGCCATGCTAGATCCTAAATGGGTAATAACATGGCTTATATTTTGAAAGACCCATTTTGGCTGCTGTACAGAGAAGGATTTACAGAAGCAAAAGTGGATGGGAAGACAGTTGCAGTCCAGGTAAATAGAGATGGGAATTGGATGTATGTTTGTAAAGTGCTTAGCACAGGTTCTTGTGCAGAGGAAGTGCGAATTAGAAGTAGTCATCAAGATAATCCTATTTTCATAGGTTTTATAATTTTCTTCTGAATCACTTCTCTCCTACAATGTCAAATCCAGATATGAAAGCATATTTAAGACCTTCTGTTATTCAAATTCACTTTATTTTTCTCAATTCCTCAAAAAAGTCCTCTATTCCAATGACTTGGCTATTAAGCACGGAAAGTAGAAGCCATCACATTGTAAATCCTTCCGTTTTCAAATACCAAGTCTTCAAATTTGCCCTAAATCTGCATTGATTCTTTCCTCCTGGTCCTTGAGTAAGAGGCGTTTTTCCTGCCCAAGGCTAATCATCACCTCGACTCTAGATTTTAGCCTCTTCAGCCTTCTTCCTTTGGATGATCACTTCTCTCTCTGGTATCCTGAACTACTTTTTATTTAGTGACCCCTTCCCACAGCACTTAACTGTCTTCTGCCTCTCCCATTTACAATGAATTCCCAACTCTTTCCTCTTCTTCATTTCAAGCTTTCTGAAGTTTCAAAATTTGTGATCTCCACTTCCTTACTTCTCCCTCTTTTTGTCAACCTTATAGAATTTAATTTTTCCCTCCATTTTTTCACAGGAAACTTTTTGCTACCAAAGAGAGTGAGTTCTTCTCAGTCCTCAGAGTTGCTTTCCTGGAAGTCCTTAGCTCTGTGGAGCAATCTTCCATTCCTGAAATGCTCTTTTATTGAATTCCATGAAATGTCTCTCTTCATTTCCTCAGGAAATTTCTTCCTGATCTCATAAACTATGTTAAGTCTCCTATTATATGATTCTGGAAGAGGATTTAACATGGAAGTTTTAGCTGACTCCTTAAGAACATACCAAAGTGATCTGCAAAGCCAAGATGGAAATTTTTAGAGAAAAATAATAAAGTCAGTTTTGTGATGCTTTAAGCTCTCATTTAGATTGAGAAAAAAATTTTGAAGATGATTTCCATCAGTGGGGAAGGTCTCTCCATCTATCTCAAATCTAGTGAAAGGGGTTCCAGGGAGGCCTTTTAAAGAGCTCATGATTTGCCACCTATGGTTATGGAGGCATAGAAGACTGGGGTCTTCCATACTGTCTAGAAAATAGAAAGAGGGTAAGAGATCGTCCAGAAACTGAGAGACCAGCTGAAAAAGAGGAGGCTGCTTTGGAGCCAGCCTGCACTCGCAGAAAGCATTCCCAAGACCAGTTGTGAGACATGCACAACAGAAAGCAGATGTGAAGTTGACTTAGGTCTTGTCTCACAAAGTCATTTAGAGATGAGGATGGGGGAAAAGGCCTCAGTGGAGAGGAGCTGAAGAAATCCTGACATTCTAAGGGAAATGAGGAAGGCCTATGCAACCTCCAAGAGGAGAATATAGCATTTCATGCAAGGAAAGCACCAGAAAGAGGCCCTAGTAAGAACACACAAAAGCACTCTCAGAAGAGTCAGCCTCAGAGATGGACCAAGCCAGGAAGTCAGGTTAGGAGAGTCCCCATCAGACAAGAATTTTTCTGTTGCCCTCTCTTCCCCAGAAGAGTCAGAAATAAGAAGTAAGAAAAGGGTAGGAGTTGCATGACAAAGAGAAAAGAAGGTAACCACACTCCTTCCCCCTCAGAGAGCCCAGCTGGGAGAAAGGGAGTGGCTTTTATGTTAAATGGACTTGGAAACTTTAACTGTTGCAAGTGACAAGTGCTCTAATTTCTGATTTAGAAAGTATTTGCAGTTTAAAGTGACCATAATAAGAAAATGGCACAACCCGTGTTTTCATAGGAGCAAGAGAGAACCACCTCTCACCACAATTTAAAGGGGCAATGGGAGACAACATAAAGGCACATTGTCTTTCCATGCATTTTTTCCTGTGTGTGCAGTGTGCCGATTATACTCCAAGACATCTAGCACACAACTTCAACTTTTTAAATTTCATCACAATTATAACTATTTATTTGATGTTTGCTTATCCCATGAGAGCTGTCTTGTAGCTTTATCCCTAGATGTAAGCACTCAGTGTATCATTCTTACTTTAGTCTTCTAATATCATTATTTTTAGACATGTCATGTCCAATATCTTCTCTCAACTTTTGCTTCTGCTATTGTTCCTTTCTCTGATATTTCTACCTCTTCAATTCATTAAGCTAAAAAATATGATTTCTACTTAGCTTTAAGTTCCTTCTTAATCTTCTCTATGAATTGTTTCTTATAGCTCCATGTCCTGCTTAACTGACTTCTCTGAACTATTCTATATTCTCATTTTCACATTTCACATTTTCATGTGTTGACTTACCTTCCTAACATTTTTATAATGCCCTTTTGAATACAGATCAACTATTATATTATTTTCACAGTTTATTGCTATTAAAAACATTATTCATTTCCTCAAAAAATATTTTGAGTCTACTTTGGGTCAGGCACTATATGTGGATTAATACATATTTATGGATTTTGTAGTCTGTATGACACCTTGGATGTAAGTAGAATCTGTCAATGGTGTTTCAAATGTGCATGTTATTTTACGAGGGACCTTTCATTTAATTTCATTTTCTTTTATTTTATTTATTTTATTGGGCTGGTGGAAAAGAAGCCCAAATAAGATTGTGTTGCATTTAAAGTCTACAGGCTTTATTGTCCAGTAATTGCATAGCTTCTGGGTCTGTGCATTCATTGTATTATTTTTCAGACTGTCATTAAAAAACAATGTTCAGTATTTGGAAAGTACCTGAAGCAAATTTTCTCTCTTCCCTCTCTTGACCCATTTCTTCAGGGTCTTTTCCCTTATTTTTCTTCTCTTTTTGGTTCTTCATCATAATTAAAAGATTGTTAATTTACAACCAACAATAAAAGTTTGAAATAAGTAACATCACAAATAAATGTGTATTAAATAATGGTTTGAAGAAAATCTGCTAAAATGTTAATAGCAGTTGTGTGGATGTCAATTCCAACTCTTCTGCAACATATCTAACAGTAAAATTTTAACAAAGAACTCTTATCCTATATTAGTAACTTAAAGTAAATATGATTAGTGTTCCCAAATTTCTTCCTAAATGAGAAGACAAATATCTATCTTGAAACAGGTTAGATTAATATGATATACTGAGATTAATTTGATTTAGTCTATTAAATGTGCTTTATAGACAGTAATCCATCAGGGGACCAAACATACCTGCAATAAACTTGAAGATAAAGCAGTCTGTATCCAATGACTGGCTGCTAGGGTACTAAGGTCTGACCATCTTGTCCTAATTCAGACAACTCTGAAGGGCCATCTCAGCTCCAGAGCTTCCTCAAAACATCGCCCCTGGTCTCTGTTGCATCGCAGCACCATTCACACTGTCCCTCTGCCCGAACCTGCCTCCTTCACTGTCTTACAGATGTTCCTAAGAGCACTTCCCAATAACCTTTATGCATAAAAACTTCCACCTCAGAATTTGTTTTCTGGGAACCTGACTCTAGAAGGTGATATTGCATTTGTCTTGGCCTTTCTGGGCCCTGAATGAGAGAATTACATTTCTTATCTCTTTTCTAGTTAGATGGAGCTATTTGACTAATCCTGGCCAGTGGGCTGTGAGCTTAAGTGATGTGTGCCACTCCCAATTCAAGATGTGTGATTGTATGTGTGAGTTTCTCACAGTCTCTTCTCCATCTGCTGACACCTCATATGCCACCTGTTCCAGATGATGTAACTACAAGTGGTGAGGCCTGGTTGGCTGGATGACACCATGGAAAGAACCAACCCTACCTTACCCTCTTTTGACCTATACTGGATATGCAGTGGTGAGAGGCAAACAAACCATTCTGTTGTTCTGCAAAGCCCAGCCTCTTTGAGCTAATACCGTATCCATAAACATACCCTGTCTGTCTGCATCATATATCTTCCTGAGAATGAATGAGACCCAATCAGTTTACTGGGTTGGATATCCCCACATAAAATGGACCTAGAAATTCTGTAGCATTCATTTTGAGGACTAAGAAAGCATCTTTCCCTCTTCTTACATTTCTCCCCTTACTTCTCAAAATATTATAGCAAAAAACATTTGGAGATTTTTTTCCTGCAACTTCGGCAATTCTAGACTTTATACCCTTCAGTTTACCAAAAAAAGGGGGCATAATATAACATTAGAGAGCATTATTATGAGAATGAAGTGAAATAACATATTTGAAAACCCCTAGCATGTTGTAGACAATGTGTTAGTTTCATTCTGTCTTCCTATCCTAAAGTAAAAAATGTCACTTAAACACAGCATCACTTTAATTTTAACCATTTTGATAGGGTGTTTCCACATGGACAATCTCGAGAGAAGAATCCTTTGAAATTTAAAGTAAATAAAGCAATTAGTTCTGGACATCAGGAGCATGGTTTATTTCACAAGTGAATAAACAGTGTCCACAATATTCTGCTGTATAAAATAGGAGTTCAGACTGAGATTTGTAAATAAAATCATTTATAATTTTCAACTATTTCCTTATTTTTTTCTCTTGTTGTAAAGTAACTCAGTCCTTTACCTTTTACCCTGTTGTAGAATACTTCTGCATTTAGAACAATATATTGATGTTTAAAATTGGTTTAGACTAGGAGGTGCAAGCTGAAATGCTACTGGGGACCAGAAAGGCATTATTGATAAGTAAAATGGACCAGGTTTAAGAAAAAAAGGCAATTAACATGTGGCCCTCTGAGCTATCTTTCACTTTCTTAGTTTGACAGAGCATTGCTCCCAACACTCAGATTATGTTCTTTAAATACCAATTTGTACTCAAAGGAGCCAGGATTCCTAAAAAAGGCTGGTTCCATATCTGGACTGTAAATGTACAAGATGATCTTAGAACATTTTGTCCAACAGATAACAAAGAAATTTTCAAAATTTGCTAGGGTTATGTCAAAATACTCGAGTAAAATCGAGTAAAAAATCAAAAACTATGAGCATCAATACAGATAACAACTGCAATGGGTTGAAACACAGTAAATATGTTTAAACATGAGTTTATAATATGAAAAAGTAAAAATTAGTCCCAAATAGAGGATGCTAATTATTTTGAGAAACTTATAAACAGAGGAAAAGAATCAAGCATTTATTCAGCCTTTCTACAAGAACTGGACCACTAGGTAAACAAAGAATAGACAAGGATAGTTTTTCTTAATTAAAGTATTCCAGGTATTAAATAAAGACAGAATAGTTTAATTTGACTATCAACATTTTGCAACCTTTATTGAACTGATGTGTCTAGGCACTGAGCACTAACAGCTGCTAATGAGAGAGGGAGAAAGAGAGACGGAGGGAGGGAGACAGAAAGACCCAGAGACCCTAACGTGTGCCTGCTGATAGAATACACCACCACATACAAAATACTATTTCCAAAAAATTCAAGCCAATATAAAGGAAATACAGATGATAGAGTGGGATGATAATTTTAATATGGAAAGGCAACTAGCAAATTCTGGACTGTGAAAAATTCTACAAAACAATCAACCAGGTTTTCTCAACAAATAGCCAGAAGAAAGAGACCAGTAGAGAGGGAGGGGAGTGAGGAGAGAGAAAAAGAGAGAGGAAGAAAGAGAGGCAGAGACACAGAGACACAGAGATAAAGAGAAGCTATAAATGAAAAGGGATTTAAAAGATCAATCAGTTACCTTGTGTAGACCTTATTTTAATCCTGATTTAATTATACTGTAACACATGCTTATGAGACAATTGGAAATTTGGTATTTGATGATATTAAATACTGCTAATACTTAGGCATGATTGTGATATTATAGCTATGTGATTATTTTATACAATGTTCCTTGTCTTTTATTATTACATGCTAAAATATTTACAGATAAAATGATACAATGTCAGGGATTTTCTTTTAAATAATACAATGGAAGGAAGTGGGTGGGGGTATAGATGAAACAAGATTAGACTTTAGTAATGACAGTTAAACCATGAAAACAGGTCATGGGGAATTATTTATCCTATCTACTTTTCTATATATTTGAAATTTTTTATAATAAAAGCCTTTTAAAACTGAAAAAAAATTACAAATGGATATAAGAAATATCTCAGTTTTGCCTTAATTCTATCACAAGTGAGCCAACAAAATGAGTATGATGGTAAAAGGCCAACTGTCTTCATGCATTGAGTCAGGGACAGTGGAGACTGGTAGGGACTGTGGCAAACAGGAGAGTGCATGCCCATTGCAAGAGGCAGGAGAGTGACAGCTGACAGCTATCAATCCTACATATGACAGCAAGATCAAGGATAACGGATATTCTGGTGTCTCCAGAAAAGCTGCAAAACGCGAGGTAAACTATCTCTAGTGTTAAATGCTGGCAACTAACACAAATTTCTTTCAAGTCACTCTATGGATAAGAATTACATGGATCAAACAAAATATGACATTTTGCACCCTCTGATTTATAAGGAACCATCACAGCACCTTAACAACCGGCTTCCTCATCACTTATAAAGAAGTACAGGTTATAAAACACTAGGACTTAAGTCTCATGGAATATTGCCAGGAACATCTTGTTTGGTCTACTTGCCTTTGGTTCACTCCATTTGCCTCATGTCCAATCTCTCTTTCTGTGTCCCGTTTCTCCAGATTGATTCTTTGGCTAGAATAACTGCTTGATTTTTCAACTCCAGATTCCCTCTTGAATACTATCTAGTCAGATCTTCAGAGTCTTAGGGTCCAATCTAGCTTCACTTCCAGTAAAAACTTTTATAAATCCCCATCTCTGTCCAGACCCACAAGCACCCTGCTTGTCCAGGAGGACTGTTTGATAAGAGGTTAATTTGTATTTATCCAAAATATTAATTAATGTGACTTTACTAAAAACAAAACACATAGGTTTTCCTCATTCTCATTCAGAGTTAGCTTTCTCCTTGCCTTCATGAAAAGCTGAACCCCTGTAGATAATTAAATGCTGTTTGTTTATAATCCATACACAGTTGGAAAATCACTATCTGGCCAAGTATAAACACATCTAACATTTGACCATCGAAATGACCCAACCACTTCCTCTGAGTCTGCGTGTATGAATAGTGATGTAATAAGCTCTCGAATATCATCTCATTAGTACTTCTAACTTGTTTGCTATTCTTGAGACTGGACATAGTCATATAAATGTTGATTTTAGTTAGGTTTAATTTGTCTAAATGTTGCTCTTTATAATAAAACTCAGTGTACAGATGTTAGATGCTTAAAATGTCACTAAGAAAAATAGGGACATAAATTTACCATGGGAGAGATATTTACTATCAGGATTTTTTGAAATATAGCCTAGTTTGTGAATACAAAATTTAATAGAATTACTTCCCTATAGCTGTTAACGCCTCCCCATCCTTCACCCTTGCCATATGTAGATGAAACACAAACCCACACTTTTATGTATAGGAGTAGTTGGGGCAAAAAAAAAAAAAAAAAAAGAAGAGAGAGAGAGAGATAGTGAGTTTGATCAATATCTACAGTATTTAAAATATTTCACTATCTAAATATATACAAATAAAATGAGTCAGAACCTTCTATAAAATACACTCTGCTTATGATAAAAGGGCATTTAAATTATCTATCTTGATAATTGTCGCAACAATCAAATTAAGAGAAAATATTGAAAATTTGCTTAAATTATAAATCATTTATTCATTGGTGATCATTCCTCTGATTTCCAGAGCCCGACTATGAGGACTGGGTGCTTTCCCATTGTCTGATGTTGGAGCAGGTATGGCAGCTTCTAGCAACCCTAATCAAAAGTCTTAGTTCACGGGGTGGACGGTATATCTCGGGGGTAGAGTGCATGTTTAGCATGCATGAGATCCTGGGTTTAATCCCCAGTATCTCCATTAAATAAGTAAACAAACAAACAAACCTATTTACCACCGCCTGCAAAAAAAAGAGTCTTAGTTCATATCTCATATATAATTTGTTTTCATAAGCTATTTTTCTCTCCATTTAATACTTTTTTCAAACACCAAAAAAAATTTAAAAAAAGATATTCTTGTTTTTAGAAGAGAGTCTCAAAACATAACTGCAGGACCAGGTTAGCAGAAGACTCTTTAACAAAATTTTGGATGTGCGGTAGTCTGTGTGTGTGTGTGTGTGTGTATGTGTGTGAGTGTGTGTGTGTGTGTGTGTGTGTGTGTGTTCTGGTATAATTAGTCTGTAAACTGTGTTAAGTTTATTTTCCTGTTTTTTTCTAAAAGAATTAAATGGTCTATTGTCTTAGCAGTAAACATTCCCCCACCGATCAACAGCATAGATATTCGGATGAGCCAAGAATTTGTCAAATAAACCAAAGCATGAGAGAGTCTCACTAGTAGTTTTCAATGTGATGCTAAAATAACTTGTGTGGTATTAAAATCATTATGTGAGTCTCTATGTCTTTTATTTTAACTGCAATGCCTTCCCTCCTCCATTTATATAAATATGCCAAAAGAGCAAAACAATATTTTTCCTATAAAATATTAACTATAATAAATGTCACTTGACCCTTTCTTATTTGCTTCCCTTCTATAATGTGCCTATAGCAAGGGTTAATTCCAATAAATTCCTGTTATGAATTTAATCTGATAGTCAGAAGTTCTCCCCAACTGACATCAATTTCTTATTCCGAGCTTATAGCTTTAAACTCCGCCAGTATCTCAGGAGGGCAGAGCTGAGAGGGTCCAGTAATGGAGAAATTCAAGTCCTGACAAGTTGCAAATTGTCATGCATGTTCTATGCCAGCAAAATAAGATTTCAATATCAAGGCCTTGCCAAAATGTATCATCTATGCTAGAGACCAAAAAAAGAATTAGCTAAGTCATAAGCAAACGTTTCCAAAGGTTTTTGGCTATTAGAAACACTCCAAATCTAATCTAATAATCTAATAATATTCATACATTAGGAACAAATGTAAGATGAAGTTTCTACAAAAAAATATCAAATGTTGAAATTTAAGAGAAAAAAACTCAGAAAAAAAAAGATAGAGGGTGTGTTTGGCACTTCAGAAACACAAACACTTCATGTGTTGGCCTAGGCTGCAAGGAAGCCGTTCTGGGAACACATGCAGCACGAGTCTGAGGATTTCCGGAGGAATCGGTGATGGCAGCAGGTAGATGGAGACACACGGAAATTAGACGGGGTGTGAGGTAGAGATTGTCTGGGTAGGAAATGTGCTACAAACAAGGGCCAGCCACCTGCTCCAAAGAGAGTGTGCAGACTGTGCCCCTAAATAGGGGGAGAATTCAGGAAGGCTAGGCATATAAAGTTCGAAAGAAAAATTGGAAATGGTTCTTAAATATGCAAGATGGGAAAGAAGGAAACTCAGGTAAGAATCTGGCAGATCAAGGTGGCACCCAGTTTCCTATTCGAGCCTAACTTTGCCCCTGTGCCATTCTATAAAAAAGGAAGCAGTTGAATCAGGGGATTATTTCACCCCCAAAAATATCTTGCTGTAGTTAACATCTTCAAGGGAGACATTTCCTTATCAAAATTCAAGTCACAGTTTGAAGAATTTGGACAACTGGCATAAACCAACCAGGATGCTGCTGAGAATGAAACCAAGAAGATTTTCAGTTTCTGATGGACTTACTTCCACTTAGAAACTAGTCACTGTCTCCATGGGGGCTCCTGGGTAGTGATAAGAACAGGAATCTTTATTTTACCATTTATTGGGTGCTAGAGCCTTGCTTGATGTTTATGGGTGTGGGGTTGGGGCTGTGATAGACAGCCGTGATGTTGTTGTGCATCAGTGCAGTCCAGTGGAGGAAAGGTGAGAAGGAAGGCATTAAGCAGGTGGACTAGACGAAGGAAGGTTGGCTGTGAGATGGTCGTGATTGAGTCTGAGGATGAATGTGAGAGTTCCGTATATCCTGCCCTCTTCTTTTGTGTTTGGAATTTTCCGTAATAAAAAGTTTAAAGGAACCTCTGGGGTAGGGTCTGAGGAAGGCCATTTAGCAGGCTCCTCAGGTGACGCTCAGGTACTAAGCTGTTCAAGAACCCTTGTTCTGGTGCCTGTGGATCTTCCTGACTGTTCTGCAGAGTGGGAGGGTTCCACGTGGCCTCAGTCGTAGAGTTTCTCCTCATCCCTCCTTATGATCTTTTGCTCACCCATGTCTCCTCACAAGTCCCTTCCACATTCTTAGAATCCTTTCCTTTCTGATTTTCCCCTTGGATGTTTGTTATACCCAGCATGGGAACACTTTCTTCTCTTTAATAAGCCTGGTAGTTTTCCTCAAACCCTTTTGCCAGTGCCATCCACAAGGAGATCAGCTGACACTCTGCTCTCACATAATTATAGAGTGCCTCAGGCAACAAGATAAACATAGAACATACCCTTCGGGTCACTGGAAACACTCCCTTCGTATTTACAGTTCTGAGTTTACAGATGATCTGCAGCTTTTGAGCCTCTTCCTGGAAGTTGCCCCACTAAATTGTCACAACAAAATGCTCTTTTGCCCTGAAGTCTCTTTCTTGAACTTGTTGACACCAAGGAAGGTAGAAACCGCTGGGAACCAAGAGAGCTGTCAGCCTGCTGCACGTGGCAAACAGCTGTCAGTGTACTAAAGTGTTAGTAACGAACAATTTGTGTCAGCTCAGTGTCAGCCCGGATACCTTGCAGGCACCACAACCACACAGAGGCTCTGGAGCCAAATCTCCCAAACACTGGCACCTCTCCTTGACTGCTCCTCCCTGATTGGCTCCATTTTTTCCTTTTTTTTTTTTTTTAAGTACTAGTGCAATGCACAGTAAGAAAAGTAGTGGGCTGGGAGTTGAAGGCAGCTTTGCCAGTATCCATAAGTTCTTTTTAAATCTCAAATCCTTTATGTATAATATAAGATTTGAATGCATGGTCTCTCCAGCCTTGCTCTTCTAAGAGTGGTTCCCAGTCCAGCAGCACTGACATCACCTAGGAGTTTGTTAGAAATGCAGAATTTTAGGACCCACCCCAGACCTACTGAACCAGCATCAGCATTTTAAATAGATCCCAGGTGACTCCAATGCACACCATGTTACTTTTCCATTTTTGCTGTAGCAAATTATCAGCAACTTAGTGACTTAAAACAGATTTATTATGTTACAGTTCTGTAGGGCAGAAGAGTAACACATGTCTCACTAGGCTAAAATTAAGACGTTCAGAAGCGTGAGTCCCTTTCTTGAGGCTCTAGGGGAGAATCTATGTCTTGGCCTTCTCTTGCTTCTAGAAGCCATCTGCTTTCCTTGTCTCCTGATTCCCATCCTCCCACAGCAGTATTAACATCCTCCTGACCATTCTTCCAGAATCACATCTCCCTCTAACCCTGAAGTCAGTAGGGAAAACTTCTCCACTTACAAGAACCAACATGATTAGACATCTAGGACAATCTAGCTGTTTCAAACTCCTTAACAAAGTTGCATCTGAAAGTCTCCTTTGCTATATAAAGTAGCATATTGCTATCTCCAGGCATTAGGATGTGGACTTCTTCGGGGTCCATTATTCTACTTACCACACACACTAAATTTTGAGGACTACTCTCCACAATGTATTCATCTACAAGAAAATAGAGAAGTGGGATTCTTCTATTTGTCTGTTGTTGACTGCATTCTTCCTGTCGCAGGCTGAACCGTGTCCCTTTGCACCATCCCTGCCCGTAAACTCACATGTTGAAGACAGTACCCCCTAGTATCTCAGAGTGTGATTTGATTTGGAAATGGGGTCATGAAAGGGGTGAGTGAGGCTATGTGGGGGTGGAGGGGTTGGGGAGGGCCCGAATCCAATATGACTGGTGTCCTTCCAGGAGAAGTAGATTAGGATACAGACAGGCTCGGAGCAGAAGGAATTAAGTGACGTCAAAGGGGGAAGACCATCATTTACAAGGTACGAAGAGAAGCCTCAGAAGAAGCCAAGCCCAGCAACTCCTTGATCTCGGACTTCCAGGCTCCAGGCTGTGAGAAAATAAATTTCATATTTAAGCCATCCAGTCTGTGGTGCTTTGTTATGACAACCCTAGCAAACTAATACATTCCCCAGTGCAATTTCAACATATTTTCAGACAACCATGGCTCCGTTCTCATCATTAGTGCTCCAGTATTGAGCTACCGAAGTCCTCCTGACCAAAGTCGAATCACTTTCGTTCCTTTCTACTCACCGATAAGAACCTAGTCTCCACCTCGGTTACAAAGAATCATAACCCAGCCTGCTTGCCTTCTTGGTGACTCAGATTAAAAAAAAAAAAAAATGTTCATCCTATTGAATAAAACTCACACACTCAGCTCAGTTCTTCATCCAATCCCAGCTTCTTTTCCCAAGAGTGTTTGCCTTTGACTACCCCTCCCTCTCTAGCATCGTCAGTCCCTCTGCCAATGAACCTTCCCTAACTGCAGAAACACTCGGCTCCACCTGTTCAGTGGAGCCAGCAGCCTGCAGTTCTCTGAAATCACTGAACTTCTCGGAAAAGTCCCAGCCTCTGCCTCCTCATCACCACCCCACTGCTTCGCACCTCACAGTCTGACTTCTATGCCAAATATTCAGCTGAGCGGCACCTCTGCTATCACTGGTGACCATTATGATGGCTGCCAGCCAGTCTTCTCGATTCTCCTTCTCTCTGATCTGTCTGCAGTTTTGACAGTATCAAATGCATGCTTTCTCAATGCCATACTATTTGTGGGGAGGGATTGTAATTAGGTTTATTTGTTTATGTATTTATTATTTTAATGGAGGAACTGGGAATTGAACCCAGGACCTCGTGCATGCTAAGCATGCCCTCTACCACTGAGCTATATCCTCCTCCACGATTTTTTTCTTTTCCTTGCCCTCTAATCTTTTTTTTTTTTTTTTTTTTTGCTTCTTGCACACATTCTACTGAAACTATTTGTTTCACTCTGACCATGTTTCAGAAATAGTCTGATTCTTACTCTTAAATATTTTAAAGAATTTGCTCTTTTTCTTCCCTATCTAAAGTGGGCTTTTCCATGTTTAAATGCAATTGTTTCCCAAAGATCAATACTTGGTATTTTCACTTTTTATAGTCTTTCTCATAGCAATGTATTCACTCCTAATGATTCCAACTACGGTTTCTGTGCGAATAAAGCCCTGAACTTTATTTCTCTAAATAATTTCTCTAAAAGTTTTCATTAAACTTTTCTACCACCATATTGCTCTAATATTTTATATCCAATATCCTTAACTTAACTATTTATATAAGTTAACCAAAACTGTGCATTGAAAAAGACAGAATACAGAGTATTAAATACCTTAGTAGACTTGGCCATTTGAGGTTGAAACTACCAATATGAATTTTAGTATGGATTAATTCAAAGTCCTACAAATACTGACCACACAGATAAAAAGATGAGAGACCAGTTCTTATAAAGGAACATGTAAAAAGAAACATGAAACTATCCATTCATTGGCATGTATTTGGAAAAGACGAAAGCTCTAATTTGAAAAGATACATACACCCCAGTGCTCACAGCAATATTATTTACAATAGCCAAGACATGGAACCAACCGAAGTGTCTATCAACAGATGAATGGATTAAAACAATGGAATATTACTCTGTCGTATAAAGGAGTAAAATAATGCCATTTGCAGTGACATGGATGGACCTAGAGATTATCATATTAAGTGAAGTAAGTCAGACAGAGAAAAACAAATATTATATGATATCACTTATGTGTGGAATCTTAAAAAATGATACAATTGAACTTATTTACAAAATAGAAGCAGACTCACAGACATAGAAAACAAAGTTATGATTACCAAAGAGAGGGGAGTAGGAGGAAAAACTTAGGAGTATGGGATTAACAGATAAACACTACTATATATAAAATAGATAAACAATAAGGATTTACTGTATAGCACAAGGAACTATAGTCAATAACTTGTAATAAACTTTAATGGAAAAGAATTGGAGAAAAAGAATACAGATATATATAGATATATAACTGAATCACTTTGCTTTACTTTACACCTGAAACTAACACAATATTATAAATCAACTATACTTTAAAAACAGAGAGACATAAAATTACATTAAAAATCTAGTATATCTTACACCTAGAACTAACACAATATTGTAAATCATCTGAAAAAGCTAGTAAATCTTAGACTACTTTAAGATAGTGTAGTATCTAGAACAAGAGGAAAAGGCTCTCCATTGTTCAAGTAGGTAACACTAGAACCCAACTTTTGAAATAGCTGCTGGAGCTTACCAAGGGACAGCTAGCCAAAGAACAGCAGAAAAACAACCAAGACGAAGGGAGTCTGGCAATTGTTTCCTATGATAAAACATTTTTAAAGATTTAAAAAGGAAATACTTTGGATCAAGTGGCTAACTTTAAGTGTTTGAAAAGCGTATGTGTGAAGATGCAGTTAGGGCAAAACACATGGTAAGATCTGACTCAAAATATGGAAGCCGTTTCTAACAGAGATGTTTAAAAATAAATACAGTTGCCATATAATGGTGTGTGCATCACCAAAATTCCACATCACCAGAAATGTCCAAGCATTTAGGAGATGTATTGAAGAAAAACTATCAAACCCAATAGAAAGATAATGGCCTTTGTATAGTATTGAATTTGTGTGCTGGCTTAGTAACTGCTACCTTGGTCTTCTTAGAGAAGTTGTTTTTCTCTCTGAGCCTCATCTTCTCATATATAAAATTAAATATTAGCTTGGAGTGATGTTAAATTATACATAATGCATATGTATCATTTGACCTTTATTATTTTAATTTTAAACAATTTGTAGGTGAAAAATTTGACTAAATTAGCCCAAAGTTCCTTTCCAATACTAAGATCTTGTGATTCTAGGTTTTCTGAGAGCCCAGTGAGAATATATAACACTGTTTAAGTGTTTTTGCTTTTCTGTGTCACAAAGAGTTCTTTTATCCTTGTATTAAGAGTTCTCCAGAGAAACAAAAGTGTGTGTGTGTGTATAAATACAGATGATAGACACAGAGACAGAAAGATTTATTTTCAGGAACTGGCTCTTGTGGAGGCCAGTAAGTCCCAGATCTGCAGGTAAGACTGGCATCAGGAGATCCAGGAAAGAGGTGATGTTGCAGTACTGAGTTTGAAGACAGTTTGGAGGCAGAATCACTTTTTTTCTGAGGGTATCTCAGTCTTTTTCTCTTAAGGGCTTCAGCTGATTTTATCAGACCTACTCACATTATGCAGGATGACTGTCTTTACTCAAAGTCTACTGATTTATGTTAATCATACCTAAAACTGGTTGTGATCAAATATGTAGGAACCAAAGCCAGGCTGCACTGCCAGCTAAAATTAACTGTTAAAATCCTCACCGTCCCCTAAAGCGAGAGTCACTGGTGTCAGATGATGGTATCTTCCTATTGGTATTATATTGCCTCTCTGCTTGCACTCTGAAAAGCTAAAGATTTCCTTTCTAGGAAAGTCATCATTTTCACTGATCAAATCTACAATGTCTCTCACTATCTAAATGTATTTCACTTTCTATTCTCTTTTCCTAAGATGATCACTGGGATTAGTAATATGATTTGAAATGGTTAAAGCTGCTATGTTTCCTTTCGTCATTGACCACAGTCAGTGCTTCATTTTCCAGTGCTGTGTATCACCATTCATCCCTCCAGAAAACTGTGAATGACCAATGGGCTTGATATTTATATATAAAATAGATAAATAAGTGTGTACTGTATAGCACAGGGAACTATATTCAATATCTTGTAGTAGCTTACGGTGAAAAGGAATAATGAAAATGAATATATGTATACTTATGTATGACTGAAGCATTCTGCTGTACACCAGAAACTGATACAACACTGTAAACTGACTGTAGTTCAATAAAAAAGAAAAAAAAGGAAAAGAAAAAGAAAAGCCAAATAATGTATAAACTCCATCATTTTGTCTTTGACTTCTGCATTCATATACCTGGAACCCCAAAATAGACAGAAAATAAAATGACTGTTTAGCTGGATTGACCCAGTTTGTTCCTCTATGCAGTTGAGAGGAACCTCTGGGAAGAAATGAGAGAAATGAGTTCATGCTTTTTTTTTTAAATTATAGGTACAATTTCTCTATGCCAAATGAAGTACCTAAAGTTGACACTTCATATATTTCCATTTGAATTATTTTTTAAGTTTTTAGTATAATAAAAATTATTTTTAAAAGTTTTTATATTTCAGAGCTAGAGGTTGAAATACTGAGAAAGATGGTAAAACATCTGAGATAATGGTTGAAATTTGCTTATGAGTATATAGGGACTCCTTACTATTCTCTACTTTTGTATGAGTTTGAAAATTTCATAGTAAAAATTTATTTAAAAGATTTCTACATGGCATGCTGATATTTTTCTAGTACTTTTTAAAATGATACAGGCAAATATGTTTTGCAGGCACCTGTTCCTTAAAGCTACAATCAGTGCATGTCAGTTTATATGTTAAATTATGTAACTAGAGTCTTTAATTCTGCATTTTTCTCTACACATGTGCTTACCTCAATTAGTACCCAAGCTGCTCCCTCTAGAGAAGAGGGAGACATTTTCAACAGAAACACAAATTCTTAATCTTTGAAGCTCAACAAGTATCTGGAAGGAAAAATTCAATGAACCATTCCACATAAATAATTTTCAACAGTACTTAAAATTTTACTTGAGGATTACTGAAATGCTGTCACTTATTGGGAGATATTCTAGGATTTGGGAAGGATTACTACCAATATTTTAATACTTGCCATGGCCTTATGCATAACTGATCTTAGCCCAGTCCTCCACTGTGGCCTCAAGGAACCTTGCAAAATGTACAAAAGAAAAAAAAAATGTCTTTGTCTCTAATTAAGATTAAGGAAGAGTGAACTTCCTTGAGTCACTTCCTCTATGAACAATGATTTTAAGCAAAAGTCATAGGTCACCTTGTGTAAACTACTATGTAAATACCCCTGATTTCTCAGGAATAGATTTGTCAACATAAAAATTAATTTAACGGACTGCTTTCTCAGAGCTTGAACTAAAGTCTTCTCATTGCAAGGCCCTCAAATTGCCTTGTTCTATTTGATGTTAAGTGACAGATAATATAATAATTGGATCATTGCCAAAAAAAAAAAAAAAAACCTCACATCTATACCATTAAAATTTTTCAAATAACATTTTTTCAGCAACAATTATTTTCTTAAATAAGCTAGATTTTTAAGGACAGCTGTTGTGTTTATGCAACTTCAAATCTTTCTTCTCTCTCAAATATACAGCTCCTGCTGAGTTAATGGTTCTCTATTTCCATCTTGCTATTTATAATACACTGATGTTTCTTACCAAGAATCTTTGGTTTAATCCACAAAACTCAAATTGACTACCCAAGTCCACTGCCAGTGCTAAAGTATTACCATTTTAAAGTCATTATTCAATCACAGAAATATTCTCTGTGCACACATTTATTTCAAAGTTATGTAAAATAAAATCCTCCAGGGCTATCAGATTATAGTTCACAATTGTTTTTTGTACCTTAAAACACTCTGGACATTTTGCTGAAGAAGTATGTATACTACTCACAAAAATCATTCTTTGCCTCATTTTTCCAATGAGTTTAAAAAGCGTAAGTTGGAAATTTATTACATTTGTCTTCCTTCCTTTATTATGTCATCAGCACTGGCTGAACATTCTTTGAATTGCACTAAAGCATTTAACTGTCTAGACACAACAAAGTAAGAATACAAGGCATACTTCAAGTAAATCACAAACTCGTGTTAAGGGACAATAAGCAGAAAGATTTCCCTGACACTTTTGCTCTGTGTCCTTGAAGGAATCTAGGATCCAAGGACCACATTCATTTCTTATTTTCTCTTCTATCTTCTCCAGTCTATGAATAGATTTTTAAAAAGAGACACTACCGGAAAAATGTAGAGCTTGGCCCAAATTATCTTACACTGATACGTTCTCATCGGATCGATTTACATACAATACATACTGTAAACTTTGCCTAACAAGTCTAGAAGCTAGAGATGTTACCTGCTTCCCTGTCCTGCATTTGGAAAGTGTCAGTCTAGATGCTTGTGTATCACAGTAATATCACAGCCTGTTCCAGGGAGAAAGAGCTTGGAGGTTTGCACATGGCCTCCTGCTTTTATGGACACAGAAATCACAGATCGATCAAAGGCATTTTCCAGAATCACTCAGCTAATCGGTGTTCTATGGACACTGCTGACCCCTCCCAGACCTCTTCCTTAAAAAAGACTGAGTAGACCTGAAAGACTTCTGTCCTGGGATTGAAAGAGCAGGTTAATTCATGATGAGTTAGTTTCACATGCAAGAAAAACTGTTACATTTAATATGTATGTATCTAAATAGTTTGCCGAGTAGAGACTCTTTAAAAAGCAAAGCCCTCAAAATTCAGGTCTCCTTCTGTCCCTTTTGGTAAAAATTAAGAAGCACATGCCCTCGTTGTTGTGGTTAGCCTGACAGAAAACACATAAGGGTGCCTTTTAGCTTCTCTACAGGAATTTTTAAACCCTCATGAAAATTCCTTAAGCTGAATTACTAAATGCTAACTTTGTGATCCTCTGTTGGCTTTACTTGTTCATGAATACAATAATACTGAAGTCCTGTTGTCTTAAATCTAGACATACCAAGAGAAATTTCTAACTCCATGTGTGACAGATTACTCCTATATTCCAATCATTACAAGCAGTTCCGTAAGTAAGGTGGTGAGGCACTTGCCTGCACACTGGCTTCAAGGAAGGACAATTTAAGGAACTTCATCTTCCTTTATTAAACCTGTTTGATCTTGATATTAGAGAGCCTGGAATTCAGATATTAGCATGGCTGTTCAGTGCTAGTTCTGGTATACGACACTGTGGACAGATTTCAAGTTTTATTTAATGTAATTTTTTTTGCATCAAAAATTCTTTCTGTAGAATCTTCATAGACAAATCTTCCTCCAACACACACACACACACACACACACACACACACACACACACTTTTACACCACATGCCTACAATGCTTCAAACTTAACATCTGAAGTTCAGTATCCCAAAATAAAAGAGGAAAAGGCGTATTCCCAAGGATATGAGGAAGAGACTGGCCCACCTCATCACGAAACTTCTTTGAAGTTTCATGTCTTGAAATCTTTTGTTTTATTTTTAAAATTACTATAAATTTTGCATCTGACTGCATAATATGTTCCTGTTTTAATATAAATATTATGTCTCAAAGAACTAAGTGACCAAAACTGATATTCCAAGAAGATACATGCCCTGTAGCTTCCCAAACAAAGTGACATGGGTCATGGGCACCCAGTTTCAAAGTCTGGAAATACAAAAGGTACCTGTTAGCAAAATCAAGCTGAGATTTACTATAATCTGCAATAACTGTCAGTCTCAGTTTTACCAGGCATCCAGATAATTTAGAACAAGTACCTTTGGGGCTTAGAAATAAGGTGAGCAGGCAGTCCTAGGTCTTCTGCTGTCCACCAGAAACTGACACAGTGTAACTGACTGTTCTTCAATTTAAAAAATAAATAAAAAATAAATAAATAAATAAAAAACAAACAATAGGTACACTTCAGGGCCAGCAGGTGACTGAATATTAGAGGTGTCATTTAGTTCTTTGTTTAGTCACTCCCTTCTGAGTTTCAGGTACTAAAACAGACAACTAGCTAGAAATACAAAAATGCATAAATTATGCTTTCTAACCAAAGTAGCTCACAGACCAGTGGCAGAAAACAGACACCTCCACTAGAAATTGGAAATCAAAGTGAAAAAGTAGACATACTACTTTTGGAATTGGGGAAGTGGCAGGAACTAAGTTGGTGGCAGTGACCCAGAAAAAAAATTCTGTCAATTTTGCCTCTTCCATTGTCTTAAGAGATTTAAGAATTGTTTTAAGTTTAATTGTACAGCACAGGGAACATGGCCAATATTTTATAATAACTCTAAATGAAGTATAATCTATAAAAATATTAAATTATTATGTTGTACAACTGAAATTTATATAATATTGTAAATCAACTATACTTCAATTAAAAAAGAAGAATTGTTTTAAATTTCTGAAGCAGTGCTCAGAGCTTAGAGAGAAATGTAAAGCACGTAGATTCATTACTTTCTTGAAACTAAGACCCCCGAGGTGAAGAGATAATGTCTGTCTGGCTTGTTTCAACAAGATCAGTTCTAAAGCCACCCTCATGAATAATGGATTTATTCCAACAGGGTAAGAACAGTTTAGTTGCTTTTAAAGATTTATCTTGATTTAATAAAGTTGCTTCTCCCTGAAGACAGGATCAAGTCACAGAGGTCTTGCTCTAAGGAATAGGGTCTCAGCTACCAAACTGGGTAATGGGACAAGATCTGAGTGGTCAAGTGCGACGTCCCCTCAAGATTCCCATGGTGGAGGGTGGGGATAAGTAGAAGCAGTCAAGAAAGTTACCTGATGTCACTGTTTTGAACAAGTCAGGGTGTAAGCTGATAGGAAACCTGGGGAGAGGAAGAGAATTTTTTGTGGCAGTTGGGAACATAACTTCATAAAATCAGATTTGGACAAAGTTGTGCCTTGCAAGCCAGCAAACTGGCTGTGTAAAACTTTCTCTTAGGTTTATAGATCTAGAGATCAGGAGAGAGATTTGAACAAGAAATCTGGGGGGGAGTAGTTTTTAGAGTATAAATACTAATAGCAGCTATGAGAGGGGACAACGGGTAGAATATGGAATAAAGGGGACCAATGCCATAGCCCTGAGGGAAACCAGTCCTTCTGTGAATGGACAGAAGAGGAGAGCCACCAAAGAGGACTGGAAACAAGGGACCTGAGAAGTCACAAACGATCAAAAGGGCATTTTCTTAGAAACCAATAAATGAGGGTGTTTTCTGAAGGAAGAAGTAATCAAAGGTGTCAGACCTTTTGAGAGATCAAGACAAGGTGCAGATCTAAGGACACAAGTGCCATTTGTGAACTTGAAAGCAATTTCAGGCGGTGGTAGAATAAGAAGCCAACTGTGGGGCATTGAGAAAGCAGCAGGAGGTTAGGAATCAGAGACAAACTATGGGTAATTTGTTGAAGCATTTGAGCTGTAAAAAGCAAGAGAGAGGTCAGTAGCTAAAGAGATGTGAGAGCCAGGGAGAAGAACTGTTTGTCTAGTGTACTTGCCTTCTTTCTGTTCACTTATTTGTTTGTTTGTTTAATATCATGACTTGAATCCAGTAAGTAAAACAGTGCAAGCAAAATGGGAGAGATTGGAGACAGAAAAGAAGGGAGAATAATTTTCAGATCCAGTGCAAGGATGGGGGAGTAGCCTACGAGAGGAAAGGGGCAGATCTTTCCCACTAAAACTGCAGGAAAGGAGGAAAGGAAGTTGGGGGGAGCATAGTGGTTTGCAGGTGTAATGCTGGAACATTGAGAGAGTTTCTGTCTAATGGCATCTATTTTCTCCACCAGGATCCACTGCAAAAAATGAGGTGAGAAGTGGAGGGAAAAAAATGACTGGAGTCAAGATGTTTTAGGGGAATTAATTAGATTTGAAATCACCATAATAAAGAGCAGAAGGACAAATTTTCTCAGGAAATAAAAAAAAATTGCCCATTAGTGTTCATGGGCCAGTAGAGGTGGTTACTATGAGTTTAATGAGTATTAGTCATCCTGAGTTGTTTTGTTTTGTTTTGTTTTAATTTTCTGTAGCAGTGCTTAGAAGCTCAGAAAGCAATGTGAAGAATGTAGGTTCATTATTTTCTCCAATGTAAGAAGTAGGTGCGAAAAGGTAGTCTGGCTTATTTCAACAAGACCAATTCTAAAGCCATCCTCAAGAGTAATTAATTTATTCCAACAGGGTAAATACATTCTGCTGCTTTGAAAGACCTCACTCAATTTAATCATGTTGCCCCTCCTTGAAGACAGGGTTAGGTCACATAGGTCAAAAAGGTGGTCTCAGCTACCAAGCTGAATGAATGGACAGGACCTGAATGACCAAGTTAGACACCCCTCCCAATTTTAGGGGAACTGAGATAGAATAGAGTACATACAGAGTTCAACATCAGTTGTAGAAAAAGAGGAACCAGTTCTTAGAACTAATTTGGTCCTAAGAATGATTATCTATTTAATTTTTTGTACAAAGTCAGAGAACAAAGAGCTATGCTAACTTGATAGGACATTATTAGCCAAATTTTTCTGAATTTGACTACTTAAGGGAAATTGGTCTGGGAGTTTGAGTTGAATTTACAGTTAGGAATTAGGTCTCAGCTATGTGGACTGAAGGGTTGCAGAGTCAGGCAGATTACAAAATAAAGCTTTGTAATCTTAGAAGAGCTCACTGTCCACCCGCTATTCCCTAATCATACACTTGGAGCATTTGTGTGGTATCACCAAAATGATGGGTGCTGTAACTACTACATGGGAACTGAGGATGTGCTGTGACCATGAGCAAATACATCATAATGAAAAGAAAGAGGAACACAGAATAGACAATAGACCCAAAGTGAAAGAGAGGTCAGAAGTTCAAAAAGTTCCAGAGGAAAATTTCATATGTGAATAAAAACAGAGTGAAGGGGTCAAAGGATGTAGAAATGCTGGTAGTCTTTCTGAATTTTCTTCAGCTATAAAATAATATAGTATGTAAGGTATAATGCAGGAATGTGGGAAACAGGAAGAAATATTTGGGATAGATGAAGAAAAGAAGTGTAACCAATGGGAGTAAAGCCTAGCATTCGACAAGAAGCAGCTGCAGAAGGTGGGGAGGAAGCACCAAAGGGAGCAGCATGAGCATCTGGGAAACCAGGCGGGGCTGCTGGAGGGGCAGGTGAGCAGCAGTAAGAGACTGGACTCCAGAGCACTGGCCCCTAAACACTGTATGCTCCACTACTGCTCTCAAAATACGTTTTCAGCAATTGCCGAAACTAAGATTTGTCATGATTAGCCAATGAGAGAGAATGAACCATAAGTAACTTAAGAACAGAAATAATTACATAATTTTCAATGTTGCTGACACAATGACTGCTTGGCTGTAGCTTTTATTTAATAATGTTGAGAAAATCAAATCTTTGAATATACCTGGCACTGTATACATTCATGTGCCTTTTGAGCTTTTGCTGCTTTGATGATAAAAGTGATGAAAACATTATCTTACACATATGATTTCATCCCCCACGTTGTCTTAAACAGCTTTGGAAACCATGCTGCTTGTGCTTTTCCAAAATTTTTCAAACTTCATTGCTTCAAATTATATTTGGATTAATCCAGAGGTCAGCAAATATTTTCTGGAACAGTCCAGACAGTAAATACTTCAGGCTTTGTGGGCCCTGGGTATCTGTTGTAACCACTCAACCTCATTGTTGCAGCTCAAAAACATCAGTAGACAATATGTAAACAAGTGGCCATGGCTGTGTTTCAATAAAACTTTATTTACTAAAACAAGTTGAAGGCCAGTTTTGCCATGGGCTGTAATTTGCAGACCCCTGGATTAGTCTGTGAATTTATAAATTGATTAAATTCTAAATACTATCGTTTACATAATCTAGGTTTATTTTTTAACTAAAAGTTTATAGAACATGATTCAATCTATAATTATTTTATTTAGATATTTATCCATTGTTAAAAAATAACTAAAGAAGATAATTTATGTGATATAAACAAACTATTTACTACTTCATGAAGCAGATAGTCTTCTTTCAGAGAATTGCAAAATGGGGAGGAAAGAAGAAATTTTTCACTCGATTAAGAATAAAGAATCAGGAAGAGAAAAATAGGAAATACCTGATTGGCTAGGGCCACAAGGTCAACCATATTTGGGTTGCAAAGCAACCAGGAAATTAAGTATAGAATCCAAAGATGGCTTGGTGTTTGGTTACTAGCTGACCAGATATACAGAAACTGTGTTTCTGGTCAAGTGAAATATTTATGGGGACATAAACTTTGTCTAAGTTTCAGTTTGTTCACATGGCACCTTGTGTAAGCAGATAGGGTAGGGGGTCCCTGGAGAAAGAGAACAAGTCATGGCTTCCTTGACAGACAGAAGAGAAGCCATTGTGTGATCTAAGCCTGGCCACAATGCTTGCCCTTGACCGGGTCTCAGTAATTAACAATTTTAAGAGAAGTGTGGGAATACAGGGACAAAGGGAAAGCAGTCAAAAAACAGTGCAGCAATATAACAGAGCCCTAGTTCCTCCTCAAGTAATATACATAACGATCTGATAGTTTGAGTTCTGTAGGAAGGAAGGCATGTTGACCCTCGTGACTTCAATCAACTACAGCTTGGACTCTGTCAAACTTTGCCCTAGTTTAATGCTGAATTCTCCTCTGCTCAAGCCTCTTTATGAATATGCATGTATCCTTAGCCTAAAACTTCCCTGATTTTGTGCTGGGGAGACACTGCTTTGGGAAAGAACCCTGGTGTGCTCCTTACTTGCTGCAAGTAATAAATCCTTCCTTCTCCTGCTCTTTGGCTTGACACCCACCAAGAGGCAAACTCAGTTTTCAGGTAACACTTCTTGGCCCTAGAAATTTACTTCAGCACTACTAATTTATTGAAATATAAGCTTTATGAGAGCAAAGACATTTTTTCATTCACCATTAATGTTTTAGCACCTAGAGAAGTCCCTGGCACATCGTAGGTGCTATACATGTATGTTCAGTAATAAATAAATAAATTTATTTTCTACACAAAATGAAAGCTAATAAAACTTTTCTTCCAAGGAGTCTATATCTGAAATGGAATTTTCCTAATAAAGTTTCTAGAAGGTACCACATTTGTTCTACCTGCATATTTAAATAAATTTTCTGTCTAAATACATTTGTCATGTATAATAGCCAAAGGATACTATGTATAGTTTAAGTCACTAATTAAATTACTACTTTTGTTGCCCAACAAAAGTGCAATTTCTTTCTCTTTGCATTTCTTATTACTAGTTTGAAACACTCCTCCTCCACAAAAAAAGAATACTGTTTCCTTCTTGCATTCCTACTGTAACACTCCTAATTCTCTTTGAGGCTACTTAGATGATTCTGCCCATCAGAGAAAAGGTCAAAATGAAAAAGGAAATTTTACTATTTTCATATTCATAAAATAGAATAAACACTGGGACACGGTAAGCCAACCACTCCACCCCATGCGGTGTAACCAGGCTACCTGCCCCACTGTCCAGCGTCTCCTGAGCATCAGGCCACACCTTTTCTCTCCAATGCCTCAACCTGACCCCATCTCTTTGTTTTCAGGATTATGAGAGAGTCCAGGGCATAAAGAGGAGCTATTATATAGATCCTCGCAAAGAAATACTCATGGCAGTAGGGAGGAGGGGCTACTCAGCAAAGTCTCAGGTCACAAAAGAGTGTCCTTTTGCTGGACAATCCACCAGGGACTCAGCAGATTGGACGTAGGTTTGTCATCCAAGAGTCCCAGAGACACTGGCTTTCCCGTGTGCCCTGGCAACGGCCACCAAAGGTGCACAACCTGTCTGCCCGCTGCCTCCACTGTCACCTCCCGCTTTGCCACAAGCACCAGCTTCCCCTCCACTCCCTCCTCCCGTCACACACCCAACCACCCTCTCTTCCTCCCGGCGTCACCCTGTCCTTCTGGGGTGGGGCAGGGACGGGATCTTCAGTTTGCTCCTCTGTTCTCTCCCTAGTCGGTTAACAGCATAAATGGTGTTGCATAAGTCTCAGGGGCTTTCCTTTGGATACTCTAGAGTCTCTCTGAAAGTGAAAAAAACCTGCATATTAACTTTCTTCCTCTTTGCAATCCTACTGTATTGCTAGCTTGGAACATCACATCCCCTCCACCCCCCCCCCCCAAAATGGTCTCCTTCTTGCTGGCATTTCTACTGTAACAATTTGAATTCTTTCTGCTGCTACATGTACAGTTTTGCTATCAGGAAAAAAAAGGTCCAAAAGAAAAGGAAAAATTGAATAGTTTCATATGCATAATAAAAGCCAAAGTCCCTTTTATGGCCTGAGGGCCTTCCGTGATTTATATTTCCTATTGTCTTTGACCTCATCTCCTATTACTCTGCCCACCCACTCCCTTACCCTGGAGCCACACTGCTTTCTTCCTTTGTCTTAGAATTGCCAAGCACAGTCTCATTCAAGGCCTTTGCATTTGCTGTGACCTCTGCTCAGAACAGTTCCTTTTTCCACAGACATATACTAGCTCTTTTACTCCTTCACTTTTTTACTCAAAAGTCATTTTCTCAGTGAAAGCAGCACCTGCCACTTGGTCCAAAATTACAAACACCATTGCCCAACACTGCTCACCCACCTTCCTCCATTTGTTCTAGCCAGCTGACTCCTGATTTTTTATCGCTTATTGTTAATCTCCTGTTGCCAGAATGCAGTTTTCATGAAGACCAGATTTTCTCTGTTTCATTGTTGCATCCCCAATGCTTCTCATGTCTTAGCACTCAATAAATATTAATTGAATTAAATGGATGCTTGATTTACCTCAAAGGAAAAGACAGACAGCATTCTCATTATTACTGTTTACCAAAAGTGAGGAAGAGGCAATGGTTTAAAGCATCATTTTTGATGAAGTTTACTACACTCCCTGCAATAAACACCTTTCTGCTTCCTAGGCAGTTTCAGGTGGCAAGTACATAATGTTGCAGCAAAAGCGTGTCATGAAAATCGAGGTATTTCTTTGTTATGTATACAAAATCCTGATTTTTTTCTCTATAGCACAAGTGGGGTCTCCTCAGTACAAATAAATCCACACCACATGTGACAGGTATTTTCTTACACTTTGAAATGAAACTGGCAAGATTGAACATTATAAGCTAGACAATGATTCACTAAACAAGAATTCTGCCATAATTACATTCTCTTTTACCTGCTACATAAACACTAAAATCTGACTAAGACATCAGTGCAAATTGATGTGTTTAGCAGAATACCCACTCAAAAAGACTAACACTGTATCTTCCATAATTTGTCATAAAATATGCTGACTCATCCCGTGACTTCTAAAACAGACCAAACCATTGAACAAAGAGGTCCCATAAGGCTTCTATTGTGCATGATTTTTGTCATTCCAATGCATAAAATCTCACTAATTAGCTAGCAACTGCGTTAGGCTTTTAACACCGACATATGGAATGTGGTAGAACATTTTGTACTAACAACTTCTCAAGAGACGAAAACCCAAATGTCCTTGGGTTTGCTGTAATCAAACTGCTCACGTTATCAAGGTCATATCCATCTGCACCCCAGCTTCAAGGGCTTGAGATCAGCATTTGCAAATAGTTGCACAGTATACATTGTGATGTTTGGTTTCCACTGTTTCTGTCCTTTTAGTGAAACAGAAATTTACACAAGTGTCCTTCGATCTGAGCTCCTTCAACAGGGTACCAAAAAAAAAAAAGAGTTAATTCTCCTGAGGAAGTGAGCTGGAAACAATACATCTACCCTCGGAGATAGATAAGATTCACACAGAGCCATGGAGTTGTCATATTATTATCTGTATATGTATCAACAAATATCCCCACCCCAATTACAGATTGCTGTAGACCACACCCCAGTGCTCACCTCACTGCCACACCCACCTGCTGCCAGGTACGCACAACTCATCAAAGTATGTAAATTTCCCAGTGGTCAGACTGAATTTTCCAATAATTAACAAGAGTGTAGTGTGCAATGTGGGTTGACCAAGGGTGACTGGGGTACATTGATGAGTTGGCCCCGATGAATTTACTAGATCTATACATAATTTTGGTAAAGAACATTTTATTTAAATTGTTATTTTAGAATAGCATCATTATAGCTCTCATCTTTTTGAGTCAGGCATTATGTACATACCTCTAATCCCCTCAACAGCCCTACAAGATAGGATTCTTATCCCCTTTCTCCTCAAATGAATAAATTTAAGCTCAGAAATAGCAAGTGATATCTCCAAGGCCACACAGCTGGTAACTGCTACAGAAGGTTTTTTCCAAATCTACCTGGCTGTGGTAGAGACGAGGAGATGAGGAGACGATGATGGAGTCAATTAAAGAAATAATGGGTAAGATTATTTCTATTAAAAGACTAGGAACCATACTTTCTATTCCCAAATACTATGAAAGGATCACATAGTTTATTTTAGAATAATTCATGTTATGCTCTTTTCTGTTCCATTCACTCCCTTGCAGTCCCTTCAGTAACCCCTCTTTTCTACCTCATATGGAAAACTCCCAACAGTCCTAAGTCTATACTGTATTGTTTTTCTGCTTTTCCTTCCTACCTGCTGAATCTGAATCACACATGCAGTTCCATCAAATTTGGTTGGACATAACAAAACCTTCTTCAGTCTGCAGTAGTGCTTCTCAATGTATTTTCACTAATTCCCCCTTAAGAATTTTTTTAGTCTTCCCCCGACCCCAATTACCCCTTCCATGGAATTTTAATACCACAGATATACCACATATCTGTTTTTGTATTGTGGCCCTTTGAAGGATGATGAATGATTGTAATAGCTGAGCCATTCCCCTTCCCCTCAGCCCCATCCCTGCCCCAATTCTCAAGAACTAATTTTTGCTTTCTTGGAAGCAATATCACCCTTGTTGAAAATGCATATTTTAGGGGGGAATTTCTCAACCTCAGCCTTATTCACAGATAATTCTTTGCTGTGGGATGTTGCATTGTACACTTTGGAATATTTATCAGTGTCCTTGGTCTCTACCCAATAGATGTCAGTAGCACTCCCAGTTATGACAACTCAACGTGTACCAAAAGTGTCTTCAGCCATTGCCAGAAGTCCCCCAGGGTTAAAACTGCCTTGGTTAGAGCCACTAGTTTAGAAGGGAGGGAAGGTGATGGTCCAAAAGACCAAGGATAGAGAGAAAAACTTTGAACATTTACATAATAAAAAACTGAAACCCGTAAAAGGACACTTATTTGAACTTGACCATGCTGACTGTGATCTTGGACTTCCAGCCTCCAGAACTGTGAGCAATAAATGTCTGCTCTTCATAAGCCACCCAGTCTGTGGTGTTTGGTTATTGCAGCACAAATGGACTAAGATATAGGGCAGCTAATGCCAAGTGGAGAAGCCCAGAGAGCTCCAGGTCAGAGGTCCCCAAGGGGATGAGATTACAGATGAACTAGTTGATGAATCTGAACACATTGGACAACTTGACAGAATCTTGGCTTCAAAACAAAAACTCACAGACAGCATTTGATATAAAACCATGTGACAAGGTATCCCCACAAACTCCAGAACACGAGGGTGGGGACAAAAAGCCAACAGCCACAAGATCTGCACGTTATTGGCATCTGTAAAGGAGAAATTAAGTTGCCAACATAGCCAAAACATATTCATTGGAAAATGTCACATGCCCCTTAAAGTGCAGATGCTAAAACTGGGAATTTTGCCCAATCCAAAAGCAAGTGAGTCCTAGAGACCCAGAGTGAGAGCAGAAGAACAGGCTAGTTCCATGAACTCTCAAAACTGAGCAGCTAGGGGTCAGTCAAAATGGAATAGAGTATGATGGGAAGGACAGAGCAAAGCAAAGGCCAGGAAATCTCAGAAATTAAGCTGCCACCTTTTGGAACACATACACACACACACACACACACACACACACACACACACACACGTAGCAGAAGCAGGAGTTCTGTGAAGTTAGAAAAGCCATTCTGAATCACAGTTACTTCTAGAATTTCAGGAACACAGATTTCACATAAAAAGAAACAATGGGAAAGGATTGTAGTCTCTTCCTAGGACTCCCATGAGAAGTTACCACAAACTTGGTGACTGAAAGCAGAAATGTATTCTCTCACAGCTCAGGAGACCACAAAATCTGAAATCAAAATGTCAGCAGGGTTGGTTCATTTCTGGAGGCTCTGAAGGAGAAAGTATCCCACGCCTTTCTCCCAGTGTGCAGTGGTTGCTAGCAGTCCTTCGTGTTCCTCAGCTTGCAGACGCATCACTCCAATCTCTGCCTCCATCTTTGCATTGCTTTCTTCTTCCTGTGTGTCTCTCTTTGTCCTCTCCTCTTATAAGAACATCAATCACTGGATTTAGGACAAACTCTAAATCCAGGATGATTTCCTCTTGAGATCCTTAGCTAATTACAAACTAGTTATGTCTTCAGAGACCTTATTTTTAAGCAAAGTCATATCCTGAGTTTCCATATAGTTATGAATTCAGAGGAGACACTATTCAACCCAACATGATGGTCAAAGTGAAATGCCACAGAAAACGAATAAAAGAAAAAAGATAATAAAGAGCAAAATAATATGTCTACAGGAAACAAAAGCACCCCCAAAAAAGACATGCTTACAAAGTATATCAAAATTATAACTTTCTATTTCAAAACAAACTAAAAGACATTAAGTAAATAATATAAGACTCAAAAGAATAACGTTCTGATTTAAGTTTGTAAAACTCAAAAATGGTATGATAAAACTCAGGACAGAATTAAAAATAAAAATAATTTCAAAAATACAGCCTAAACTAAAACAACATCAAAGCAACTGAATAAAATCAAGTGAATAAAAGAAACAGAAGTTTAAAAGGAAGAAAATATTGGAAATAAAAAATAAACTAAATAAAATGGAATTAAGTGACAAATATTGAAGATAAAGAACGTCTGACATATAAATAACAGGAGTCCTTAGATAAGAAAACCAAAATAAGAAAAAAGAAAAAAAAAAATATATATATATGAAACTAATACAAGAAAACTTTCCTGGAAAAAAATGGAACATTAAATTTAAAGGGCATATTTTATACTAAGACTATCTACCTAGAATAACTCACACTAAGACATAGTCTAGTAAAGTTACTGGACTTTCGGGTATCCAAGCAATAGTAATTAATGATTTGTAAGAGAAAGAAAATTAGATGCTCATCAGACTTTAATGCTGGGAGAAAACAGAGCAAGTATTTTAAATACTCATGGAAAACAAATGTCAGTCAAGGATTTTATATCCTGCAAAACTGACCTGGATGTTTGAAAGACCGATGGTAGCTATTGTTAACAGACAAGATGTCAGAGAATAGTGTTCCCATGAGCTTGTCCTGGGGAATCTACTAGAGAATACATTCCAGGCAACCAAATGACTGGACACAAAGAATAAATAAGGGATAAAAGGGAAGGAATACACTTAGTAATGGCTTACATGTGCTAACAACATAGATGTACCACATCTGTTTTTTAAAACATGGTGGGAATAGGAGAATGGGGAAGAAAATTCAAAAATAATTCAACTGCTTCAATAATAATTAGAGGTACAGGAATTCTAACAAATCTCTAATCTGGATTTTGCCAGACTGCTACCTGTTGGGGTTGCCAAAAATACAGGAATATTTTAACTCTTCGTGGATATAAAGTTAAAACTGTTAGGGATTATTAGACATGTGACATGTTGCTATTTTTCTATACATGAAGTTTCTCAAACATATCAGGTCTGGTTCTTAGGCAATCTCACATAAAAAGAGGTCTGCATTAAAAAATCATAGAATCATTGATTTTGCATGAAATTATTGAAAAGAATGTTTTTCATTAAAATGCAGGCTTCCAAAATGGCTTAAATTAAGTTTTAATAAGCATCAAAGATTGTTTTGTATCAAAACAGAATCTAATAAAAATCCTGAAGTGCATTTTCATAAAACGGCCCTTTGGTTCTGTTTGAAAATATTGACAAATGAGGAACTGTTTAAATTGTTGGCACATTGACCATTTACTTCTTTGTTTTATTGCAGCTGTTAATTTCCTTACTAATACATTGTACTAGTCCCTAGTGTACATAAAACAAATAGGTTAGAATCTATCTCAACACTATTCCATATGCTTCTCTGAGTCAGTTGTGTCTGCAGCAAGCTGACCCACTAGGAATTTAGTTGATGTGTGCTTCGGGACACGTCCACGTTCAAGTTGGAGTTCCTCAGAGCAAGTGAGTCACACAATAGTTACATCTTTGGCTCCTTAAATCTTGTTAAACTTGTTTTTTGTTGTGTCCAAATTTCTCTTCCCACATAGATACTAAATAGATAGGAGCTAGGGCTTTTCCTCAGTATAGCATTTATCTGAGATTCTGAGCCAAATATGTGTGTTGTTCTGAATTCCAGTATCAACAATTTTAGTCAATTTATTTTCTCACATCCCAATTTGACATTCATCTACAGATCTTTTTAAATGGCCCCAAGGGACAAATGTGTATTTTTCCAATGCTGTTCTATTTTAGAGGATCTCTGTCCCCTGCATAAGGAGAAGGCCCCCTGTAAAGAATTCTCACTGAGCTGCTTCTTGGGCTAAGGATTTCCAAAATTATATTATGTGCAAGTATGTCAGGTTGCCAGTCTGATGATTACCTCCTAAGGATACTTATGGGGGTGTGAAAAGTGGTCCCCATTAAAGACAGAACTTATAGGTGTGCATTATTTCTAAGACTATTGGACGTCCGTTTTGACATTTTGCAAGTAGTTATTCTTGTAAATCAAGGAACTCATCCTAATGGACTAGAAATGAAGACAAGAGAGAGAAATATGCCCAGAGCTATGATAGGCAAATTTCTCATCACAACCTTGTATGATCAAAATATAAGCAATAAAAAGTATATAAGAAGAAAGCATGAATGAACTACACATCAAAAACTCGAGGACATGTAAATAACAGAAAGAATCTTAAGAAAGTAAGAACTGAAATCGAAGATGCATCATAACTAAGTCATAGGAAAATCTGTCTTAAATAACGTAAGAAAGAAATATTAATGCTAAATGATGCAAAGGGTTAGGAAAAATAGCACTTTCTTTTTAATTCATTTAAAGAAAGATTAAAAACAGATCCTTATAGGTTAAATATAACAGATTTATAGAGGCAAGGTAAAATTTTAACTAACATAGCAATTTAACTCACTCCTTTCTTTAAATGTTATAATTTTCAGTGGTTATAAGCCAAAAAAAAGTCTTCCTATTTTTAGCATGTGGAAACATGAAAATATTTTCTGTGTTTTGGAGAGAAATTTGGGCCTGATTTTGCAGTCACCTGCAAACTGACAGTTTTGAGAAACAAGGGAAAATGGTATTTCCTTAAGCTAAAGGAAAAGAAATCTCTATGAATGCCTACAATATGTTACTCCAGAATTCATGAAGAGAGTGATGGAGTTTTTAGTATTTACTACACATGTTTCATCTAACTGGGAAGAAGTTTTGTGTAAATTTTACAATATGCCGTTACTTTTCCAATTTTAGAAACAGTTACAAAATCAAACTTCTTTTGAGCATAAGTGTTTTAGCATTTTGTATGGGCCAGATTTTAAGGGGAAACAGTGAGATTTTTATCTCTTCTATGACACATTGAATGGCCACTCCCAAGTAATTCCAGCTTTCAGAAACTGTAGAATTTCCAGCCACAGACAGCAAATGGATTTTGTTCACTGATGTTATTCCCAGCTATGACTGTTTAAAAAACTGACAGTAGAAACCAACATAGCTATATTTTGCCAGGATTTTTTAAAAAGGGATTGCAAGTTCTTTTAAAGCGCACGTTCGTAAAGAAAATCAGTTATACATCATTTAAAGAATCTTTCATGATGGTCTTATAAGGGGTATTCTAAGAAAGTTTCACAGAAGTTGAATTTGCTGGTTCAATTCAGATAATAATTAAAATTTGTATAAAAGTTTGAAACAAGAGCATCAAAAATTCCATAATTTCAAAATAACATTAATTTCAAAATCCATGTTGTTTGTCAGTAGTGCAATCATGTCTCATCTATATCTCTCCATATTGGCCCTCAGCCTCAAATATTTCTCCATTTTATCCATATACGACATAACTATAAGAATTTCCCTTATAAAATAAAATTTCCTAAAGTATGCTACAGAAGAGAGATGGAAAAAAGGCAGAAAAGGGAGTTCCATGATCAGATATGCGCTTAGGACACAGTAGGCTAAGTATATTAACAGGCTGATTTCATGCAAAATATTTCCATACCTTCGATCTGTTGATGAGCACAGTGAATCTCTAAGAAGGAAGTGGGGACTACAGCGGACCCCATATTTGTTTTATCACAAATCCTAATTTGTAGGATTAGTGCTCCTTTAAGTTCAGAAGCAATTTTCAAGTTACTATTCTAAAACAAAGAAGCAAACCTTCCCAAAGACCTTTAGGGTCCCATTTTCTACTGCATGGAGTTTGGATTCTTTAGTATGACGCTGTATTATTTATGATGGGTCTCCATCCATTTTTCATGAATCTTTGGCTGTATCACCCTATTTTCTCTACGCTGTCACTATCTTGAACCATTTGAAATTCCCTTCATACCTTCTGCCCTCCGCCAAGGCGTCCCTTCCAGCCTGAAATGCTCTTTTTGATACTTTTATTCAGCCCTTAGACTCTCACAGCAGTTTTATTCTCTTTGTAAATCCCTGCTACCCTCCTCCTCAGTTCCCGTCTATATTCCTGTAGCACCTTATTCTCAACACTCCTGCGGAATTTAACAAAGGCTGTTACCATAAAGTTGTATCTTTGTCTCCCCTTCCTCCAGATTGTGAGGGTCCCCTGAGGGCAGACCTAGTGCTTCTTTATATTTGTGCTACCAACACCAGATACCTGGGACATGGTCGGTGCTTATGAAATCACAGCTGAGAACACAGATAGACAAATATATATGTGCAAATATGGATGCATATACGTAGTTTCTTCTTTTAATGAAGACTCTAGTACTATTTTGCTCTGTAAAAATGAAGAGGTAAATTAAGCCAATTTTCTAGTCAATTAAAGTCTAACTATAAATTTCCTAATTAGCAGATAATTTAGATTTGATGGTATAAATTCATTCTGAAATGGATAGTACTATTAATCCATTACTGAGTTTTAATGTTTTAAAAAATTCATGCCCAAACATCAACTAAGATTCTTCAGTTGCTAAAATTATCATTAAGTACCATCAAAAACAAGTTTAAATTATAGAGGAAAATATTTGCAATAAAGCTTTAATCCATAACACAAAAGATTCATGGCTTAGTTAATTCTTCCAACATTATGGCTTAAAGAGGATTAAATGGCATGCCATGATCCAGGTGACGAAATCTCAGTAATGCTTTTGAAAAATTTCTTAGAAAAAGAACTTTCTAAGATGAGATTGTAATATACCTCCAGGAGCATTTCAGCTCTTTAATTGAGAAGTTACATCACCTACTGGAGGCCTACCCGAGACACCACTGAGGATAGTGTAATAACATACCAGGCTAATGAGAATATTCTACTGATGAGGACAGTCACAAGCATGAAAACCTAGGCTGATAAAAACAACCAATATCATCATGACTTAACCCCAGATTTTGTTTATGTGCTTTTTTTTTTCCTTTTGGACATTAATTAATCATTATTTAATAAACCACAGATGTGTCAAAGCTATCGTCTCAAAATTAGCTTTCTTTTTTGAACTGATAAAGTCAGTTGAAAGTGCCACAATGTTAAAAGAAAACTCTAGGTGCTAAAAAGATTTAACTGCATGTATCTAAATTCTATTTGAATTTAAGGTCCTGTTATCTTGTTCTTACAAAGGGAATTTTCTCAAGGTTATGTTAGTAGATAAAGTAACACAACAGTCTGCTAAATATGCTATAATCCCAGCTATCCTAAGAGAAAATTTGAAGTATCAAATGTGAGCTGGACTGAATCAAAACCTACTCGTTAGAAATAGTGAGCAAAATACAAAGTTGTTCATTTCTCCTGAAATCTCTTTGTCTCTAAATTTCTAGAGTCAATTAACTTGAGTTGCATAAAAATGATTTTAGAAGAGTTGAGAATTGTTTCAGCGATATCCTTGTTAAAACTGTCAGCGTGTACCCTAGTGAGAGAGGAGAAAAAGAAAGAAACCAGACTGAAAGTTTAGCCAGGGCATGACTCAGCCCAGGATGTGATATAACGTAGTAACGGAAAACAGTGGGCAAAGACGAGTTTTCTTCAGCGTGGAAAAGGGATATGTGATTTAAAAAATGGGGAACTATTGGAGGACAAAGGCTGCTGGTGCTCATATGTGTGTCTACAAATGTGATCATCACAGTACCCATCCATTTTTCTTTTCCTTGTCAGTGAATCGGCCTATTCATCAGAATCCATCAATGATTTTCTTGCTTATTCCTATTACACTAGTAGTCCTCATTCATTAAAGATGACCACGGGGAAAATGGCCAGAGTGAAATATTGCGAACACATAGAAATAAAATTGCATATATTTTATTCCATATATTTGACACCTTTGAATTTCATGCCAAAGAAGTTTACCAGGGTTGTCTTTCTTTCTTTCTTTTATTTTTAAATGACCAGAAAATACCTAAACTAAGTAAAATGGAGAGACTGGATTATTATCAGTGAATCATTTCCACTCGCCTGTTCTTCGATTCTACGCACCTTTTAAAAACAATGAATATTCAACTGGCTTTGCTAGATCATAAACTGAGCTATCAAGAATATTGCTGTCGGCTGTCCATTTATTATGCTGATGGTAGTACTTACTGTGGCTGCAATATGTGAAATAATAAACTTCTATAATATACATATATATATATATACACTTTTAACTGGATGGTGATGATAATCACATAAAAAACTGTTGCTACTAATATCTTCTCCTTAGGTGTCATGACAGTTACACACAGCACTCCCAGAGTCAAAACCTTCAGAAAAATAAAGCAAATTATTTCCTTTATATAAATCCTCCTTCACTTAAATGTTTTTCCTAAAGATGTGGACAAGAAAAGATATCTTATCTTCAGAGTATATTGTAATAGACATTTTCCTGGGTACCTTTTTTCCTATGAATTAACCATGTCAATCTTAGCATAAGGCATATTAGAGGCCATGTTGAATTTACTGTCCAAAGACATGGTTTTTCCCCCTGGTTTTGCCACTGACAACTAGAAGTTTCTTCATAAATAAACAAGAGCATTGAACTAAGTGATCTATAATACACATTCTTATTCAGAAAACACTGTTGCCCATGACTTCTTATATTCTCTAAGCTCCAGATACCAAAGGCCTTTAGATTAATCTGGCACTTTCTGAAATCTAGTATCACCAGTGAACCCATGAAAAGCAAACATAGCCACAATTTAAAATATTTCAGTTCTTGTTTTGAATTTATAAAAACACAAGCAGAGCCTCATGGTCTTTAGCAGCCATACCCCAAATGTCCACAATAAAGAGATATTTTTACATTTTTCATTGGTAGAACATATATATACAGTACAATATTCAAAAGGAACATGTATATCAATTATACTTCAATTTTATAAATATGATATTGTATAATAAATATATAAATAAATAAAGTTTAAAAAGGAACAAAAAGTTATATAAAGAAAAATAGTTCTCTTTCTCACACTGCCACTCAGCTTGCCTCCCAAAACACAAGTCATTTTAACCAGTATTTTGTGTATATATTTTTTTTGTATTGAAGTATAGTCAGTTTACAATGTTGTGTCAATTTCTGGTATACAGAAATAGCTCAGTCATGCATATGCATACATATATTCCTTTTCATATTCTTTTTCATTATAAGTTGCTACAAGAGATTGAATATAGTTCCTTGTGCTATACAGTATAAAGTTGTTGCTTATCTATTTTATATAGTAGTTAGTATCTGAAAATCTCCAACTCCCAATTTATCCCTTCTCACCCTTTGGTAACCATAAGTTTGTTTTTTATTTCTGTGAGTCTGTTTCTGTTTTGTAAGTAAGTTCATTAATCTTTTTAAAAAGTTCCACATATTAATGATATCAGATGTTATTTTTCTTTCTCTTTCTGGCTTCACTTAGAGTGACAATCTCCAGGTCCACCCATGTTGATGCAAATGGCATTATTTTATTCTTTTTTATGGCTGAGTAGTATTCCATTGTATAAATATATCACAACTTCTTTATCCAGTCATCTCTCAATGGGCATTTAGGTTGCTTCCGTGTCTTGGCTATTGTAAATAGTGCTGCTATGAGTATTGCAGTGCATGTATCTTTTTGAATTAAAGTTCCCTCTGGATATATGCCCAAGAGTGGGATTGCTGGATCATATGGTAGGTCTATTACTTTTTTGTGTATATTCTTTTAAAGGTAATCTATATGTTTACAAGTAAAGGTACACACATCAACACTAGGGAGGTGTGTAAGTGAAAAAGTAGAGAGCATGCACCGCAAATACAACATTCTCCTTCCTAGAGCAACAAAAACAGAGAACAACACACACACACACAAAAACTATGAGCTAGAAATAGATAAAAGCTGATGCATAAAACATAGTAATTAATAATGCTAATTTTATAACAGAAAACAAAAAGAGGGAGTTGTTAGGGCTGATCCGATGCGAGCACAGCAGACAGCGTAGAAGACAGCTGCTTTGCCTGTGCAGTAACATGGTGTAGTGGCCATAATACCGACTTCATGGTCAGATAGATCTGGATTTAGCTATGTGGCCTTGGGCAAAATAATTAGCTCTCTGGGCCCATTTCCAGCTTCAGAAGTGTGATGATCACCTGTAGTCCATAATCTAGTCCTGAGGATCATATAAGATAATGTTTATATGAGATTTTGCATATAGAATTCTGTTTTTCACTGCTTTGAATATCATAACATCTTCCACACTCCTTTTTAAAAAATCTAAATGATTAACCCAGCAACAAAAAATCAAGCAGGTAGAATAAAACTGCATGATTACACTCTCCCACAGTTGTGCAAAACTGCACATAAAATGCAGTTGGAAATCATATCCCAGGCTCCCATTTCCCAGCCAGACAACTGCACAGGCCCCCCACCATCATTCAATCAGCCTTACAATAAGTTGAGTCTTTCTTTTCTCAATTGATTTTTTTTTCAACCTCACTCATTAGCAATCAGGTGTGGTTCTCCTATAGTAGAAAATTATTAAGATAATGTCTCTCCTACACATAGAATAATTATCCCATATCTTTAATAAAAAATTAAATTACCTTCAATATACTCTGTTAACCAAAGCAGATGCAATTAAAATATATTGTAGAATGATGACTTTTTGAAACAAAAACCTTCTAACAGCTAACTCTGAGATATCCAGAAGAAACAGCTACCCACAAAAATAGAATACCCCATTTTAGCAGATGACTGCAGGTTTATTGTACATGTAGGGAAGTCCAACTGAAAACCAGGCGATTTGTGGACTTGTGTATCTAAGCCTTGAGTTAATCAGTTGTTTCTTTTCTTTTCTTTTTTTTTTTTTAACTTAGAAGCACTTTGGGTTTTGTTCAAGGGCCACACCCTCATTCATAATCTATTCCAATAATCTTATCTCACTGAAATGCATTACATCATTCCCTTGATACTGATTTTTCATGAATTTTTAATTTTCTCAACATAAACGTATTAAATCAGAAAGAAATGAACAAAAAGTCAAATAAGTACAAAAAAATCTCCATTGTCGTGGGTAACAAGAATTTATCAAAAGATTTCTTCTTTCTCTCACTTGTACGACTAGAAGAAACGCTGGGCAGGATCAGTGACACGTCCAGACCTTGGATTAAGCTGCATAAATTCTCCCAGATACCCTTGAAATAAGTATAAATGTGAGTGATTCTGGCAGGGGCCCCAAGAACACACCAGATAGATAACTTTTTCATAAATTCCCCAGATCTGTGGCAGTAACAACATTAATGTAGAAACAAGGGCAAAGAAAATATCATTTTTATGAAACTATTCATGGTACACGTTATAAACAAGGTCATGATAAACTGTACTTAATCAGAATTAAACATGGAGGTCTGGTTCAGGGTCAAAAACATCAGCATTCTGTAGAACACAATCTGTCGTTTTTGTGAATTTGTTAATTGCTAGGAATACACCCTTGAACTGCCCCTGATACGTACCTACTTAGGAATTAGAAGAAAATTTGAGTTAAGGGAATACTATAGAGATAAGATTTTTACTTGTATGACAGTTTATTTTTGTTTCATGAAAAATTATTGCCAAAGAACAAATATATATTGGTAAATACAGTTATGTTACTTTGGTTGCTCAATGAGTGAACATTTTTATTTTTTATTTATTTATTTATTTTTAAGATTTTTAAAACACATTTTAAAATGTTGAGTAATCATTGTCTTTTGAAAATGATATGAATTTTTAATAAAATAAATATAACTGAATCTCTATGGTGATTAATAAACTTTGGAATAATTTATATGAGCCCAGGGGCCTGTGAAGGACTAATAACAAAAACAGCATTATTAAGAAGATTAGTCATCAATGACATAAAAAAAAATACAACTGTTCATATCTAGCTTCCTCTCTGCCCTCAATCTTCTATTATTCTTTCCTAAATTTTCTTCTCGCTCCAAACTATATTGTTGGAGGCTCCTTATAAATTTAGCAAAGAAGAAAGCAATTTCTACAAGGTATCAAAAACCTCAGTTAAAATTATTAGAACTTTTTTCTTTTAATTATGTTTATACTCTCTTCTGCATGAAAGTAATGGCCAATCACGTTTTGTTTATTAACAAAATGGGAGAATTAAAACTCTAAACCACATACAATAAAACATATTTTAATAATACTTAAAAAGGGCTCAAATTGAAATGAAAAATGTTTTTAAATCATTAGCTATCCTAAGGCAAAAAAAAAACTTCAAATATCTCCTCTCATTTAAGTATTGCATACTGGAGTAAAAATTATTATCAACATTAATTCATTATGCTTTATAGATTTTCTCAATTATCTGTTGCAAATAACAATCGTATATATTTATTGCATATCTATGGGCTAGATACATACTTAATTTAATCCTCATAACAACCCTATAAGTATTAGGATTCTTTATTTAACAGATAAAGAAAGTAAGCTTAAGAGAAGTTAAGTTTCCGAAAGTCCCACGGCTCCTGGGTACCCGGAATCAGAACTCTGATCTAGCTGACTCATGCTTTTTCGGTTAAAAATCATTCTTTTCTCTGAGCCTTAACCAAATCCAGCTTCTAAGGAAAATATAGTGACAATTTTCTATAAACAGATGATGATGTTGTTGACAGTTTTGGCAAGATTTTCCTTTGAATGAAAGACTTCAGAATCATCTTTAAATTATCCTACATCTAATAAAGCAAAGTAGTAAGAACTACTACCCATATATCACATATTTTTTTTTTAAGTTTCATTGAGTTCCTTGGATTCTTTGAAGGAGATACTCTAAGTTTGTTGCATGATATGCAAATCTACTTAAGTTTCTGAGACAACTTGGCTTTAATGGGGCCAAAAGATTAAGTAAAAGCCCTTCTGTCCATCACTTAAAATATCATTTATAATGTTTCATGTATAATTATGTCCTAATTTCCGATAATGATAACAAACTAATGGTAGCTATTATAAATAGCAAATATGAAAAAAAGATTGAAATTAGACAAAATTTAATAAGTACATTTAAACTGAAATTATTGAGGAAGGAACTGTTTTATATAAGTAAATTTTATAAGTTTAGATTAGCTATTTTAAGTGATGCCAAGTGTTTTCAAAAGATCCTACTTACTGTTCCTTGGGAGCCACTTGTCATCTGACATCTGTCAGTTATAACTGTAAGAATGGAGCGTCCATATGCCTGTTCCTTCAGAAGTAACCAAGTGAGGCCCAGACACACATTTCCCACCCGGAGAGGGAGGCCGCTCTGGTCACTGCTGCTTTTCTCTGTCAGCAGGTGTTCCTTGTTGTTTGTTGTCCCTGCCCTTGCTCGCTTCTGCCCAGCACTGCCCCCTGCTTCTGATCTTCATCACATACTTTCTCTCTTTTCCTTTTTCTTTTGTCCTTCTTGGCTTTCATCCCACAAATGTAATATTTTGTGAACTTCCCCAGCTCACCATAGTAAATCTCTTTTCCAGTGATGAAATAAGTAATCCTCGTTTGAGTTTTCTGCCCTTTGCCGACATTTTCATTGTTTTAGGGATTTAGGGGAAGCGTCCTGCTCTCAAAGGTTTTTGTGATATCTTATTTGAGATCAAATCTATTCTGATATGATGAGTTTGAGTTGTAGCAACCTGGCTTACCTGGAACTACATTTCCTGGAATTTCCTTTCCTGCCTATTCCTGGTTAGCCTGGGCCACAGGAAGCATTTGCACAGGAAGCCAGAAGACTAACTTTAACCTTTTACACTAGAAGGTCAGTGCAGGGCCTCAGGCACTGTTTGTTGCCTTAACTGCTGGTTTGTGGGTTGGCAGGGGCAGCAACCAGGCTGAGAGCATTTGCAGCTCCCCTTAGATCTCCTGCTAAAGCATCTCTGAATCCTGGGCCAGGGGCATGGAAGGGCACTAGCTTCTCCTGCAGGACGCTCTGTTAATGGAAGTGGAATCTTGGAGTTCATGACAGGATCAGCCATGCACCTTCACTGTCCCAACTCGGGGATGTAGCAACTTCTCAGCCAGATGTCAAGAAACTCGATCACCTCCCATTTCCCTCCAGTCCATTACACTGATGACGTCATACTGATTGGTTTAAGTGAGCAGGAAATAGTGATGACGCCAGACACACAGATGAGACAACTGTGTGCCAGCAAGTGAGAAATAAATCCTACAGGAATTCAGTGAAATTTCTGGAAGTCAGTCTTCCAAAATGAATTACAAGTTGCCGTGTCTGGATCCCCCACCATTAAGAAAGACGCATAATGCCACTAGACCTCTTGGGATTTTGAAGGTAACATACATACTTGTCACTTGAAAGTGCCACTCCAACCCATTTACAGAGCAACTTGAAAAGCTGCCAGTTTTAGTGGGAGCCCAGAACAGAAGAAGGCTTTGCAGCAGGCCCAAGCTGCCATGTAAGTCACAGTGCCACTTGGACCATAAGGACCTACAGATCTGAAGGTGCTTAAAGCATCAGTGGTAGACAGGAATGTCGTATGGGGCTTTTGACAGTCCCCTATAGGTGAATTACAGCACATACCATTCAGATGTTAGGGGAAAAAAAGCTATGGCTTCTTCAGTAGAAAACTACTACTATTGTGCTTTAGAAAACCAGATTCTCACTTGCCTCTGAACCTTAATAGAGGCTGAACCCTTGAACATGGGCCACCAAGTTGCCATGTGACCTGAGTGCTTACCCTGGCTTTCCTGTCCTACTAAGCCATAAAGCTGGGCATGCACAGCAGCACTCCATCATTACATGAAAGCAGTGTACAAGATCTGACTTGATCAGGTCCTGAAAACACAAAGAAGGTACGTGAGTAAGTGGAAGAGACACTCATGACCCATATTTCTGCCACAGAGCCTCCTCCCTCTCCACCTTAAGGAGAGTTTCCTATGATTAGCTAACTGGGGAAGAAAGTATCGGGGCCTGGGTTGCAGATGGTTCTGTGTGATAGGCTGACTGGCAAGTGGGCAACCTCAACAGCTCCAATCTGAGGTCCTTTGAAAGACAGTGGGGAACAAAAATCCTCTCAGTGGGCAGAACTTTGAGCAATACAGCTGGTGGTTCATCTTACCTGGAAAAGGAGATGGCCAGAAATATGGACCTGTACCACCCCATCTGCAGCAGCTAAGGCTTGGGCTCAATGGTCAGGCAGCTGGAGAGAACATAACTGAAAAATTGGCAATATGGAAGCTTGGGGAAGAGATATATGTTTAGACCTCTCCGGATGTGCACAGGATGTGAAGATATGTATCTGTGTGCTCACCAACGAGAAAGTTCAGTGGAGGAGAATCTTAGTAAGTAGTGGATAAGATGACCCATCATGTGTACAATAGTCAGCCTCTTTCCCCAGTCATCCCTGCACTTGACCAATAAGCTCATGAAAAAGTATGAAGGCAACAAGGATGGAGGTACACATAGCTGCAGCAACGTGAATTTCCACTCAAGAATGCTGATCTGACTCCAGCCACTGCTGAGTGTTCAATTTGACAACAGCAGTCTCCAACATGGCATCATTCACTGGCAGGATGGAGAAGAGGGGAAATCAGCTAGCCACCCAGTGGCAGAATAATTGCCTCAAACCACTTCTGTCATGGAAAGCACAGTGCTTTGTTCTCACTGGAATAAACACTTACGCTGTGTATAAATTTACTTTCCTTTCCCACAATTCTTCTGCCATTACTATCATCTTTAAACATACAAAATACCTCATTCTTAGCATTGTTCTAACTGAGAAACTCATTTTACAACCTATGAAATGTACAGATGGGCTCATGCTCAGGGAATTCACTGGTTTTACCATCTTCCGTGTCATCCTAAAATGGTTGGCTGAACAAGTAGTGGAATGGACTTTTGATGACCTGATTATGGCACAATAGTGGGGGCAACATCCTGTAGGACTGCAATGGCCTCTGGAATGGAGTATATACCTTCACTCAGAGATGAGCGTATGACACCGTTTCTCCCCTAGCCAGGATCTGGGGCCCTGGGAATCAAGCAGTATACAAGGGAGTGGGGTTCTAATGATTACCACTAGTGACCCACTAACACAAGGTTTGCTTCCTGTCCTTGACTCTGAGCTGTTAGTCCAGAGGAAGTTGCCAAGGGAGGAGGCTTCTACCAGTGGGACTGGCAATGGTTCCATTAAACTGGAAAATGAGACTTTCACCAGGCCTCTTTATACTTCTTAAATCAAAGAATCAACAGGTAAGAGGGAAGATGACTGATCCTAAAATCCAGGGGAAAATGAGTTCCTCTTACACAATGAGGGGAGGGAGTAGTATGACTGGAATGTAGATCTCCTGAGAGGTCTCTTAGAGCTGCTAAGGAGATAAAGAAACAATGGTCTGATAAGAGCAGGACTGCTTAGGGCCAAGAACCTTTGGGAATAAACAGTCGTTAACATTATAGCTCAATATTTACGATACGTTATATCAAAGAGGAAATGTGATTCAGTTAGAAGAGGAATGAAAATCACCCAGAGTTAAAGGATTTTATATCTTTATTAGGGGAGAGTGTTAGCATATTACCAGTTGCATAAGGGATAGTTGTTTTATGTTAGCTGTCACTCAGATTCTCCTATTGTCTTTATTTGGAAGTTAAGTATGGCTCAAAGGGTTTATCTGTATACTGAGTTAACCAACATTAAACTATGGTGGATTTGTATTATGCCAGTTTAATTAAGCTGGAACATCAGCACTTAGAAGTTCCTTCCCTGCATAGTTAATGGTTGGCACGGGCCACCAGGAACACCTTGCACAAGATTTGGAAGGTGGAAATGAAAGAGCCAGCATGCTCCTCGAGAAGATGGTGCAGGGAACAACATCACCACTGCCTGCTGCATCTCACACGCATCACTGCTTATCTGCTGACTTCCACCATTGGCAGGAGGCAGCAGCTGGACCATCAACACTTTTAGCTCCTGCTAGATTTCTGATTCAGCTTCTCTCATTTCTGAGCCAAGTGCATGTTTAGGTCCCAGGAGAAGGTCTCCGGTTTCTCTTGCAAAATGGCCCCATCCTAGAAGTTGTAAGTTTGGAGGCCAGGACAGACTGACGGGCATTCCAGACCTTCCTTGTGGTTTCTGGCTTAGCTTCACAAGATCTGGCATCTCCTGGCTTTTCCCACTTTATGTCCATCCAACCTTCCCTGCTGCCTGCCATGTGAACTTCAGACTCCAGCACCAGACACAGAAACAGCAGCTCCCATAATTATTTTCTAAGATCAAATACCTACAATAAATCTTGTATTTGATGTGTTTAATTTCCTAGTGGTCCTACTTCTCTGATTGAAACTCCTGAGGATCAAAAGCCTGGTTACCAGCTAATCAGGGTGTTTCCTTTTATGCACAGCACCCTGAAAGCCTTTAGGAAAGACAGGAGAATATGGGAGACAAGGTCCTTGCTTTCAAAGATCTAACAATTAAAGACAAACTTTTCTCAACAATTCTGACAATAATCTCTTGCAGTAATTTTAATGCAGCTTTCTTAGTTGAAGGAGGTGAGTTGGCGGGTTGGATCTGCAAGTGACCCAAGAATACGCCTTGGAAATTACTTTTTTAAGAATCCTCACCACCGAGATTGCATTGTCATTATCTGCCTTTTCTCTTTAAAAATTAAGTGCAGAAAAATAAAGTCAGGCAGTTTTAGGAAGCTAGTAGTTCGATTTACAATAATGGAGCACTTTCATCCCATGATACACATTTTTTTTTCCCTCGGCATGGGTAGGTAGACAGGTTTATTTATTTCTAGACGAGGTACTGAGGATTGAACCTAGGGCCTCATGTATGCTAAGCATGTGCTCTACTGCTGGAGCTATACCCGCCCCGCCCCATGATACACCTTTAAGCCTAGTCCAGAAATGGAATACTGAAGAGTAATCAAAGATCAGTTGAAAATTAAACCTCAAGCTATGTTCAAGCTAATAAAGACAAGATGGCAAGAATTAGGCAGCAGCTCTACAGGACAGAGAGTATTTCAGTTAAAAAAAAAAAAAAAAGAATCTCTATGTCTGTGATGTCAGTCTTTATTTCCATATGTGGTTGGACCACACATCCCAGACTGTCTCATCACACACTACTGGATGTCATGGTGGTTATGTCTCATCCAGAGAAAACTGCATCAGAGGCCCTCTGTCTTATTTGATAGTTCTGCATGTCTTTTGGCTAACTGCCATCTTTATTTCTTAAAAGAAAAATCCAAGTGAATTCCTTGTGCAAGCTCATCACTTGGTGTGCATACCTGCTACACTTGAATTTAACTAAAATTTAGCATGTGTCCCCTTTAATATAACATCAGTCTACACCAAAATATTGAAGTAGAATCAACATCCCATTTCAAAATGTTCACCAAAAGCAAAGACTTAAAGGTTTCGGATGATTATAAAACCATCATGTCAGTGCAAAGTACCACAAGTTTTAGTTCTTGAAGGCAAAAGCAAAACTGATAAAGATTTACCCCTCATATTTTTATTTCTCTTCTTTCCAGGAATGAAAATTTATCCTCAACAGGTTTTATATTTCTGGTTATTACTTTCAAGGCTTATTTGAATAACTTGAAATTATCGAAAGATGCTGTTTCCATGTGTACTCAATCACAGTCACAGCTACTGACACTTCTGCCAAAAGGTTCTATATGTCAAAATTGTGGAATGGCTGGCAATTCACAGTGATACATGAATTATGTGCTGTTCCAGAGACCATTCTCCTCAGGAACATACATCACTATCAAGGAGGTTGTCCTAGTCTGTTCTGACTGCTAGAACAGAATACCACAGATTGACTGGCTTATAAACAACAGATTTATTTCTCATAGTTCTGGACTCTGGGCAGTCCAAGATTGAGTCACCAATAGATTCAGTGTCTGGTGAGGACTCCCCTCCTGGTTCATAGGCAGCTGTCCTTTTGCTATGTCCTCAAGGACAGAAGTGAGGGAAGGGAGCTCTCTGGGCTCTCTTCTAAGGGCCCATGTCCCACTCATGACGGCTCTACCCTAGTGACCTAATCACCTCCCAGGGGCCCCACCTCCCAATTCCATCACACTGAGGGTTAGGTTTCAACATGTGAATTTAGGGGGTACACAAACTAGGTAGACTAGAGAGAAGATGAATAAGGAGAGGAAGAAGAAAAGAAGGAGAAGACGGGTGCAGCTGGAGTTACATTGTGCTGAGGCCCAGGAAAGGAAAAGGAAAATCATAGATTTCAACTTACTGCTTGTTTCTCCTAACTGAAGGTCACGATCACATATCACAGTCCAGCTACCAAATAACACACTCCCACTAAGTATATAAACACTATATGAGTCTATTCCTGGAAATACTTGGAGGAATACACTCCCCAATCTCCCACACATTCAATTACTTTCTGATTGTTTATGAGAAGCTTTTTCCAAACCAAGAGTTCCCACATGTTCCCTGTAAGAATTCTCTCTGTTCAACAGGACCTTAAAAAGTATAGACTTCTCTCAATAAAGTCTTTAAGGAGATGGTTCTGCCTGTGTTCAGAATCCATGTGTTGTTATTATAACCATATAGCAAGTTTGAGTTTATAAATTACATGCATGTACAAAATCTTCTTTGTATTTTCAAGGATCCCTTAGTCAGAGTAGATTTATATTTTCCTTATTTCTAAATGCAATAACAAGCTAGCTATAGCTAAAAGTCACAATAGAAACACAGCCAGATCTTCTAATTCCTGTTCCAGTGTTCTTCCTGATACCATGTTGCTCTCATCAGGAGGATACTCTTAAACTATCTTCCATAAATGACAATCAAACTAAAGTTTTCAAGGGTACAAAACAGATACTGACCACAGTGTAAATCTGCAGCACTAAGAAAAATTTTACTATCTATTCAAATTCAGGATCTTTAAGTATTTTATAAGCAGTAAATTCAGAAGTCTCTTCTGAGACAGGAGTTTCATTTAATTCCTTTCTTATAGGGCAAAAAATAAGCCACATCTTAAAATTGTGTAATAAATTCCAGGAAATCAAATAGTAAAGAAATAAGCCCAATAATTCTTTACCTAGGAGAGACACTAGATCAAGGTTAATCAACAGACTGTCTGTGAGCTACTTATATCAGCATTCCCTGGGAGGTGTGTGAAAATGACCTGTTACTGGGTCCCAAGACAGAAATCTGTGGAATCAGCATAGGGCCTTGGAATCTGCATGTTGACACACTTCTTAGACTATCCATATGTACACTGCTGTTTGAGAATCACTTCACTGACCACGTTTCGCTCCCGTGAGACAAAAAAAGAAGCTATTAAAGTAATACCAAGGCTATGAGCGATTCAGAGACCTGTCCAGAGATACAGTCACTACTAGGATGCAATGTGAACTACTCATTCCTAAAATGAGGTCAATTAGAAACAAAGGAGTTAGTTTTTGCCACTGAATGAGTATGTTCGCATGATCACATGATTTAGTACCATCTTGTTTTATTCATCTATAAAAGGAAAATAACACTTGAGTGTTCACGAAATGCGAGGATTAACTCGGTGACAGTAATAAATGTGTTGATATATGCAACTAGAGGGTAATAAAAGAAAGGATTATGGGGGAAAGCTCATAAGCATCATTTCCCATCCCCAAGAATGCTGTTGCCTGTATTTCAATTAACAGCAGTTATTCAAACAGAGAAATAATAGCACTGACTCTCAAAACTGGCAGCAGTTAGAATAACTCAGCATATTTAATCATAAATAGGCCACACTGTCTACAAAACTCTTACTTTGACTGGGAACCCGGCAGTAGGAGCCGTCTCAACCTGCCTGGTTCTGCACATCTCTGTCCTGATGATTAGATAATTAGCGGGAACATTGCAACTGTGTGAGAACTACAGTTTCACCAGCTGATCTTAGCAGAGAAAACATATATTATTACCTCTCTTTCAATAGTGGCTATGATTAACCATAATAAAATATATGACTAGTAATTTCAACAGTACATGAATCCCTGAAATTATTTCTTGCTGCGACTAAAAGGATTTTAGATTAAGAGCTCTCAATTTAAACTTGTAATTTGAGTTTAAACTATTCATTATAAAAATCAAGCCAAAGCTGAGAGAAATTATCCAGGGTCTAGGGAAAACAGATCTCTCTTTCATGATCAAACTCTCTTTTTTCCCCCCTCAAGTGGAAAACCACGTGAGTCCCTACTTTTTCCCTTTTTACTTTCTACTTTCAGATCTAGGAAAACAAACACCTCTGCCTTGCCCCTGACAGTAATTTTAAAAGCAGCTGTGTTTTGTGAAATACATATTGAACAGTCAGAAAGAAGTCGAAAAATTCCTTTTGAAGAGAGCGAAGTTATTTTCTTTTTCTTTTTTTCTGTATGCCATTACATTAAATTGTGAAGAGTCAAATTATTCTTTTCAAAGTGTTTATGTTACCTGAACTCTCTGTAGGTTTTTTTTTGCTGGTTTTTTTTTTTTCACTGAACACTAAGGATCGAAGCTAGTTAACCCTTTCTCTAAAGAACAAGTCTTCTAGTTTCCTGTCCTCTCTAGAAGTCCAGCTGCTGCCACAAAAAGGAAACAACACCAGATTTCAGCTTTGGTTTTTGTCTTCTACTAACGTAACGTGTTGGCTTGCTACCCAAGAAATAGACATTGTTACTCTAGCTGTTTACGTGAGGAAAAACCGACATGTGCTATCTGAATCTCCAGCAACAAAAGTGCTGGGAAGTTTTTCGTGAGGAAAAACCGACATGTGCTATCTGAATCTCCAGCAACAAAAGTCACTCTACCTGCAAATCATCCTCTTCGAAAAGTGAGAGCACCTATCAGGGTACCCACAGGAATCTGCGGGGGAGAGAGCCCTTAGATTTTTAACCTGTATTCTTCTGCCGTGTTGCACTGTGGAACATACAGTAATGAATGTGTTTCGTGTAAACCAGCCTTACCTTCTTATTACATATATTTTGTGGTAACATCATAAGAATTTCTAGCAAAAAAAAAAAAAAAGTTGCGGTAGATATAAATGGAACCTGGCATCGACTCAAGTTTTTATAAAAGCACATAAACTACCTGGATAATCTGATGAATCAAGAAAATCCTGTTTGTTGGGTATTTCAAACAGGGGCTTTAACCCAAAAAGAGCACTGATATGCAGCTGCTTTTTGACAACAGCCATGAGTCACTGATAGAAAAGCATGAGAACACAGTCGGCAGGCTTAATTATATGTCATTACCCCAAATAATGGCCACATTTTAGGTATAAATTAAACCTTTAGTGGTGGAGACTTGCACCATTAGGGAATGTTAGTCAATCCAATGATTTTAAAAATCTGTAGACAAAACACTCCAGGTTCATTGTGTGTTTAGGAAGAGTTGTAAAGTTTCATTGTATTCACATTTTAAGACTTTGAGGAGTGGAAGGAGTAATTCTCCTTTCTTTTTTTCTTTTCTTTCTTTTTTTTTGAGACAGAGGAGTAGCTTTTTTAAAGGTAGGAGAGAATATTTTTTGAGAGCAAATAAGGCATATCACCAGAAATGACTCAGAGCCATGAGATCATAGCCTGGAAGGAGACCCCAGGAGCCATTTACTCCAACCTCCTAACTGCAGACAGGACTTCCTCCAAGCATTTTTCTAAAGATGCACCCAATTCACTCTCTGGTGTTAGGACCCCAGCTACTCACCTTGCCCCCAGGATTTCTGCTCTGATGCCACGGCCTGATGCACTTGTGAAGGGGAACTGGTCCAGCTCCAAGAAAGCCGATCCCAAACTTCTCTGCCCTTTCTTTCCCAGCGGAGTTGTCATGCGAGGGGGGAAGAAACCTGGTGCTGATGACTTGTAAAGCTATCGACAACTTTAGAGAGTTGTTGATTGTGCAAACACATCTGGTGCCAAAGCCTGTGAGGGACTGTGTACTCAATTCTCACCAGAAATCACAAATGGGTACTCTCATGAACCAGACTTGACCCCAGCAAACATCTTTAGTTTGGCCTACACTGGGATTTAATTTTAATTTTAATTTTTTTATCCAAATTTCAAATAAGAACTCAGATTTCCAGGTTTCAGGCTTCAGTTTCCTAAGCCAGCATTCCTTCAGGGCCTAAACCCTGATGCTGGGGGTTCTCCATCTGACTCTGTATGATGGGGCAGAAGGGCTCCAGTCAGCTGCAGTCGTGGACCCAGCCCCACGCAGAACACTGCCACTACTCAGCAAGCTCCAGTAATTTGTGAGTAATTTGTATGAAGACCAGTTTAAAGCATCTTGTCGATTTTTCTTTTTTTAAATCATTAACGTTTCTTGAAAAATAGATTTTTACAGTATCTCATAAATTCATTCCTGTTTTCTCGCAGTCCTTAGACATAGAAAGTCTTCATCTGATGTTCCATAACTTTCTTCCATAGACTTGGTATTTTCTGTCTCTTGATATGTGGAAAACAACTACCCGTTACCAAAATATTTCATTTTTTTGTTACGTCCAGAAAACTTGTACTGAGTCAGTTTCAAGGACACATCTTTTGAGACCTGCTAACCCCTTCCTGCTGGGAAAAGGGCCAATGAGGAACAGAAAGAATTCAGGAATATCAGGACTAACCCCCTCTCCTGTTCAACCACTGTCAGGCCTCTCCAGTCTGTCCCATCCCTCCCAGGTCTGGCATAAAAAGAGAAACCATATGGACAGAACTATAACTTCACCATCACTGAGACATGTTGAATGTCTTACTAAAGCTAAAATGAAACTGCTCTTCTCACCCCCAACTCCCACTTTTCTGTCATTGGGGAAAATATGGAACCTGGAGTCCTTAAGTCATTCTGTCTAAATGGGATACATCTGGACCCAGTATGGAATTCTTCATTATATTTATATTATTGTAATGTTGAAATTGGCTGGGAGAAAGGGACAGGGCAACAGAGTCCTCTGGTCTCTTTAGTCCTGTGAACCAGAGCTTTCTCCAGTGGAAACAGTGTTGTTATCTTAGCCTTTTCTCCCAGGACTATTTCTCACCTTTAATTATTCTAATTGGGCTTCTCCAGTCACCCTCAACTCTCACACCCTGTAACAGTGCTCCCAATGACTAGCATTAACTTCCTCTGCATGCATCTGAAAAGGTCTCTTCTCTTCTCTGTTCCAATTATATTAAAAAGAACTAACTGCTATTTTCTACAATGTAAGTTTTCATGTATTTTTAAGTTACATATATTCATTCCACTAGTCCTTTCTCTGGTACAATAATTGCAATTTATATCAGCATTTCTGACCAAATAGATTCTCTCATATTTGAACGTACCTATACTTGTTTTCTCTTTGTCTCATTCGACTTCTCTAAATCTCACTAAGGTGTTAGACCCTGAACTGTATAACAAGGGCCTCACCTACACTGCATACAGTCGTCCCTCTGTGTCTGTGAGGGGGTTGGTTCCAGGACTCCTGCAGTTACCAAAATCCGCAGATGTTCGAGTTCCTTATATACAAAGTCATACAATGAATACAGTCTGCCTTCCATATCTGTGGGTTTAACCAACTGCAAAAATGGACGGAAGAGCCAACTGTATGATAAAAAATTTATCTCATGGAAGGATTACCTCATGGTTTCTAACTGTTCTGTTTCCATTTATATTCCTGAACCATAATTCTTTTTTACCATTATGCTATATTGTTATCTCATGCTTGCTTTGTAACACACTATGGCTTTTGGGTTTTCATAAGACACAATTCCCCTCCTTCCATCTTGACAATGTAATATTAATTATTATGTCTCAATTAGTTGTACATCTGTATGTTGTCAGTTTGACTTATGTCCCCAATAATGCCTTTTATTAATGTTTGTGTGTGTAATTTCTGTGTTGTGATATAGTTGTTTACTTATAATTTTCATTCTTACCCCTACTTTTACATCCCATTAGATTGAGCTCCACAGGTGTGAAATCCATGTCATATTGATTTGGTATCTCCAGTCATAAGTACAATGCTTGGCAAGAGAAAATGCAGTATATATAATGCAACACAGATATTTATCAGTTGAATAAATGGTTCTATATCTTGTTGGGCTGGGACCTTCGAATTAGACAGAATTGCATCAGGCCTAAGATTGTGAAAAAAAAAAATCACTGACAAAGCAATTCTTTTAGAAAGCAGATATAGATAGAAAGGTAGTTAGATGTATTATGGTATAAATAGTGTACACTTTATAAGAACAAAAAAATCAAACACTAGATTTTGTTCCATCTACAATTAGGTTAGTCTAGCTCATTAGTTCTTGAGAATTGCTTTTATTTTAAGATACTATGTATGTCTCACATTTATTTACCTACAAAAAGAAAACCACAAATGTAATAAGAGGAAAAATTGAGAGCGAAAAGGAACAATTTTTTAAAGAAAAGGAAATCATGGTGATAAGAGGTTTCAATTCCATTAAGTGTTGGAAAGTGTTTTCATGAGATACCACACATGAGAAATGCATTTATAATTTTATATGGGGAGACAAAAACTGTTAGCATATCAAGCCCATAGTATTAGCAGACTAAAGCAATCTCCTGAACCAGGATTCTGCTTACACCACTTAAAACACTCTTCTAGCCTTCGCAGCTGATTGATAACTGTGCCTTGAAGACTCAATGGTAAATGTTCACTAGGCCCTTTTTTCCCCTATTTCTTTCATCAAGGAAAATAATTCAGTTTGTAGTGATAACGTGTGTTGTTGCACACTCATATCATTTGTTGCTTATTGCTTTGTTTTAAGTGATTGAAAATTAATAAAACTGTGCACTACAAGTTTAATCTGCTTTGCGAAAAAATAATATTATAAAGCAGATACTTCAAAAGCTGATTCTTTACATGGGTATTGACCTCATTGTTCCGCCAAATAGGGAAGCTTTTTGGAAATATTTAAATTGTGATTTTAGTTATAAAGTGTAAGATTTATTGCACAGTTTCCAGGAACACAGATGCGTATAGTAAAGTCAGCTTTTTTATCTCTAATATTTTATCACAGATTTAAAGGTCTTGGCAATTTCTAATAAATTCTGAAAGACTGACCTATTTTTAATGACAAGCCTGCAGAGAGTCCCACAAAATTGACTGGACTTCTAAAACTTACTTATTTTCACATGCTACAATTCTTTTAAATAGAAATACTTGCTTTTCTAGACTGGGACTGAAAAGCAATTCCAAACTGCACTTTTTTTTTTTTTAAGCTGTTTAATCAGGTGGAGACAATCTAAATCAGATGTAGGTTAAAGTACAAAATACACTAGGTGGCACTGGAAATAGACCATAGAAGAAGTTGTCTGCTCATAAAATGGTCCTTATACATCCAGGGACGTTAAATCAGCTTTAGAACAAAGGCAAGTAAAGTGATCACTCTTTTATGCTGAGGTTCTGTTTTATTAATTTCCAGATTTATGTAGCGACTGTTGGATATAAATGTCCAATGAAGCGAACAATAAAATAATAATGTTTGAATAAAGAACTAATTCTTAGTAGACACTTGGCACTTCACTGCGTCTCCCCAAATGTACCCTGATGCAATCTCCCATTCATAAGCATCAGGGTGTTAACTGCAAGCCATTAAAAACAATCTTATAGGATTCAGGCTGGGCAGTGAAGAGAGGACTTCCAAAGACTGGGTGCTGCTGTGACTCCAATGTTTGAGAAACACCTGCTAAAGATGAGATCAACTTAAATGTTTTTTAGGCTGTTTAGGTTGCACGGGGCAACTAAATGTACTTTGTTTTTTTTTAACTTAGGAATGACAATGTGTTAAAAGTGCCCTGGACTGAAGAGTTTACTTCTCATCTAAATCAGTTAAATATGACCTACTGGGGAAAGGGTGGGTGAGAATGAACAATTCAAAGGTACTTTAGATATACTCCAGAAATTTCATTTGAGGTCTTGCCCACTGCAAGCCTGGCTTTATAAAATATTCCTTCATATCTGCCAAACCTTAGAATAACCCTTGTAGAAACCTTAAATATGGTGCAGATAAACAGTGGCGGCCTTACATAATGAGGTGTCCTTGCCAAATGGGAGCAGAAGACAAGAAGCCTGCCTCCCACTAAGCAACATGTTCCAGGCCTCGCAAGCCTGAAACACCATCATTCATTCATCAGCTGGCTCCTGGCAGGAGTGAGTGCTCACGCTGGGCTAGGGAAGGGGAGCACTCGCAGGCTTCACAGCAAAGATGCAGCGATCTGTCATGTTGGCTTGTGTTCGTGTCTATTAACCTGTGCTCACCAGAAGGGCATGGACTCTGCCATCCTTTCCCTGCTTCTCCTACTGCATCACAGCTAATAGGTGCTTGATAAGTGCTTACTGAGTTGCTTTTTTATCTCCAGATGAGTTGATGGAAAAGTTATTTTTGTGAACAGGATGGAGTGAAAGTTACACAGAAATAGCCCTTTTCTTCTAGGAAGTGTCCATCCAATTCAGTTGATATATATCAAAAAGGACAAGGAACTAAGCAGTTGGACTGAAAATTAAAAGTATTAATAGCAAATGTATTTTTGTGGGTTGCTGAAAAGGCTAAGTGTTTAAGTGGAGAGACAGCAGGATGAATTAGAGAAATCATCAGCTTCTGTTAAGCACACTTCTCGAAGGCATTGAGGCCTCATAGGACAAAACACAGTTACTAATAATGCCGCATTTCCTAGCTCTATTCTTGAGATGTGTAACCTTGGGTAAATTATGTAATCCCTCTATGCCTTGATTCTTTCTGAAACTGAGATAAAATACCATCTATCTTGGAGGTTTGTTACAGACATTGAATTCATTTTGTAAAGTGTTTAGAACAGCACCTGACACTCATATGAAGCACTATAGTTAAATAAAGTAAAATAAATAAAACCCTAACCCCAGAAATAAAGCAGCAGATTATGAGACCAGGAAAAGGTGAGGGATGGAGTTGGTTCCACAAAAATAAGCAGTCCTTAGACCTTTTATAAAGTTTCTTCTTTCTCAAAAATGTAAGCTGTTTTGCACTGACATTGGCAGTATTCAATTACTGTTTTGATAGTCACGTTCAGTGTGTTGCATTTTATATTATCCTTTTTCATCTACTTTTCAAAAACAAGAATTATTTAGGAATGCAATAAAAGATTTTCAGGAAACAAAATTAGAAGAAAAAATGAGGAAAGTTGTCCATTAATCACCTTCCTTTTGGCCACCTTTTCTTCCTATTTAATTGAGCGCAAATTTGCTAGTAACTCCTTGAACTTTAGCCATTAAGATCTAATGGTTGTAACCTACAGCCCCTTTGAGGAGTCAGAGGCAAGTGGCACTTGTATACCTTTTTTTCTACTATTACATGTGTTGAACATCTATTATCAGTGAGATATTACTCAAGTAGCGTAGTTACTACTTCACAATTTAGAGAACGTGAGATCTGGGACATTTAAAGGCATTTGGTAAATCTCAGTTCTTGGGCTTTTGTACACAGCATTGAGAAGGAATTCAGGGTGCTGTTTCTGAAATATATTTGACCCTTCTATCACTAACCCACTCTAAAACATTTGTTTTTCCCTTTCTATCTTAGTTTCTATAGCCAAGCTTGAGAAGAACAAAGTCTATTTTTTCTTATGGAGATGCAATGAAATTAGATGAGATAATCCAAGTTAGGAATTAGGGAAGACATACTGTATAAACCCAAGAGATTATAATTTAAGAAATATTTTAGATGACTTAAAATGCTATCAAATTTAGGTAATGAAGTTCAACATGCAAATTCAATTTGACAACTACTTATAGAGCACTTATTGGGTGCAAAGCACAAGGTTGAGGACAATGAGAAAAGAGAGAGAGGAATAAAGTAAGTTCTCTGCCCTCAGAGAGCTCGTGGTCTGATGGAGGAAGGCAATATACAAGCATCTGACTGGAAGACAGGTTCAGCAAGTGCTACAACGGAGGCACAGCCGAGGGCCGGGAAGTGCAGAGGTGGCAGTTACTCAGCCCAGGTGAGAACGTTGGCGGCAGCACGAAGGATGAGGAAGTCCTGGACCTGGCCTTTACATACAGGATTAAAGTTCCTATTTGCATTATTTTCACATTATAATTCACATAGAAACAGAAGGGGTCAAGTGTCTACTATAGGATTAAGTAAAGGATGTGTCCTTGGTTTTGGAGTGAATCAGCCTGCTTCCTCCTACCAGCAGGTGCTATTCAAAGCAATCTGTCCTTGTAATAAGCTGTAATGGGAAAGAATCTGAAAAAAAATATATATATATACATATATATGTATATATATATATATATGTATATATATGCATAGCTGAATCGCTTTGCTTGTTCACCTGAAATTAACACTGTAAATCAATCACTCTTCAAAAAAACTGAAATTATTTTCAAAAAGAAAAAAGAAAAACAACCAAAAAAAGAGCAATCTGACTCCATCAGCTCTCTCACAGTTGATATTTAGATCTATCACGTTGACTGTTTTAACAGAAATCTCTGTTGAAGTGTTTTTCAGAGCTCTTTTATTTCTAGACCATAAAGTAACATTATTAGCCTCCATAGTTCCAAGTTAATGAAAATGTGAAACATTATACCCTCTCTCAGTGCAGCATTTTGTTTTGTTTTGCTTCCTTCCAGTTTCAGTGCAATGTTTCCCGTATGACTTGTTCTGTCTTTCATTTGAGTGAGTGAAACCTGGTCTGGAAGGTGGATAGCTCAACCCCTTGTAGCCTATTGACAGCTTGCTGCTCTGCTACACATCTGGACATAGCTTTCCTGGGCAAAAATCAGAAAATGGTATCTTATGGAGTTCTCACACTTCTTTCTCCCCCTCTGCATCAATCCAGGAGCCTCCTTTTTGTCTCCCTCTTGCAGTCTCATTTTCCATAGTCATGAAGACTCCTCCCAAGGGGCGCTCCCCTCCCCTCCCCACAGGTGAGCGTATTTTCATTTGTGGCTAGTACAAGCCACAATGCCTTTGAGAAACACTAAATGAAATCTCTGATTTGGGGTCAGTATGGGAGATATTGGTCGGTGAGTGCTTCCTGGCCTCCTTCCATCAACACTGCCAACATGCCACGAGGTATCCTTGGAAGCACATGTCACGTTCTCGTGGGTTTGCTTCCCTCCCTTTCTTTCTTGCAGCTTCTCTCTTCACAACATAGGGTTAACACGGTGTGATCTGCAGTCACTGAGGAGCCTGGCCTGCAGCTCAGGCAATAGCAGCTTGTTCATGGCCTAGAGCACCTTCCCTGCCTGCCCCCAACACCCATGTAAATCGGGTTTCCCACCAGGGCCCTCCTCCGCAGAAGACCCTACTATGACTTCTGTCAGCTTCTCTAAATGGAAAGACAGGAACCCAGGCCTCAAAGCCACATGTTGGCTGAGAAAAACAGGGAGAAACAACTCTTATAAGCAGGACTATTTCTCAACTGTTTCATAAATATTTTCCTGCCTTTCTTTATCCAATTCTCTAATAACGAAGAGGTGTGCATAAGAAACCCCCTGAGAGAAGGCACGCTGACGCTGGGTGTGCAGCTTGGGAGGGAAGATCATGATGGGACAAGTTGATTCCATGTAGTTTATAAGCCCGTAGCAGGACCACACTGGCTCAGGCCTGCTTGCCTCTGACATCCTGTGGTTGTTAATTTAGGAAAATATTACCGATCACAAGGGAACACCCTCCTTGTCTTCTACAGTAACCTCTGCCATCTTTCTTCTGGAAACCAGCAGTTTAAAAGGAAAAAAAAAATCATTGTTAGATACTGTAGCAAGGGAAATGTTTAACAGTGTCTGTGATTTGCCTAATGGATAATTTTCCTCTCTGCAATCCTGGTAAATGACAGTTCTGTGTGATCTGGTCTGTGTTGCTTTGAAAATACCTTATTCAGAAGGAAGCCAAGCAAAATGTTCAGCTTTTTCAGACTCCGGGGGAAAACTTCACCTGGCTTCTGACTGAAATGTAATTCATTTCCCATCCGTGTGTGGATTGGAGGGGGTTGCAGAGGAAGTGAGGCCAAGGGGTGTATTTGGCTCAGACCACGTGGCCCTGTGCACCTTTGTGCGTCTGTGGTAGCAGAAATTTTCACAGCCACGAAAATACCTCTGTATCCAAATAGCTACAGTCTAGTCTGTTTAAGAAAAACTCATGAATTTATAAGACAAAGATTTTCTTAAACTAGAACATGTATGAAACTCCCAAGGCCATTTGATTTCCAAGTTGCAAATTAACAGCAAACATCCCAAGGGAAAGCCAGCTGCTCAAATTGCTCGAGTCAGAAAGTCTCCGAAAGCAGTCTTCCTAAAACGAGATGTAATTTTTTCAGGATTGACAGCTTTATTCAGGGTGGAGATTTCAGCCCAGAAAGCCTATAATTCCTGAGCAGTGCTCCAGGCAGATCAACTTTCCTTTTATTGCTTTGTTTTGAACTTTTCTAAGGTGGTACTGCCAATGTTTTGAGCATCTCTTTGTTTCCATCAGAGTTTTATTCATCTTATTCTGGGTTAACCTGGGACAGCGCGGCTGAATTTCGGCTGTGCCATGCATCATCCACCAAACCAACAACTGCAGACTCGGAGAGACTGCTGGGCTTGCCTGTTTCCATGTGGCAGCCAGATTGCTAGCACCCTTGATGATTCATTTGTGCCGCTTTGCAGGATCCAGGGAGAGAAGTGCCCTGGTGAAGGCAGGGCAGGGAGTGCTTTCTTTAATCCCAGCTTTGTCAGAGCTCAGCTGCAGCCTTAGAAAGGCCATTAGAGTTTCTCATCAGTTTCTCGGTCAGCAAAATCAGAATCACCCTAGCATTATGATACTTAATTTTGTTTTCTTTTATGAAGTGCTTTGAAGATGAGAAGAGATGCATTTATTTTGCTTAGCAATTTAAATTAATGGGGTCAGAAATATGACACATTCTGTGTTCAGTAGCACTGCCTTCATTTTCTTGCTCCGCCTACCCCTCTGCTTACACGGTCAAGTTCATCCCACCTCCTCAGCGCTGACTAGCAACTTCAGCTGAATTTACTTTTGATATTTTCACTGGAACTTTTTATTATTGAAATAAATACGGTAGACTTTAAGAAGTTTGTTCTAGGCATCTGCCTCTAGGTAGATTCTTATTTCAATCGTTAGGGAGAGCTGATAGCTTGCTTAATAATTAATTCCCTCCAACTATTAGAAATCACATAAGAAAACTTAATTAAACAATTTTGAGAATCTGAGAATCAAAATAGCAAACCAAGCTTTTTATGTATTATTTAGAAGAGCCATTAAAATTCAGCTAACTCTTAGGATGTCTCATCTTTTACTAAGGATTGAGGTAATAGTATGTCTATGAAGTAAAGTATAAAAGTGCTTTTATTCCCAAAGGTCATTTAGATTCTGTTTTAGACACAATCATATATCATTTATATTGAAACACACTTGTGCTACATTTAGTTCAAAAAAAGTTTGTAAAAAGTGTGAGGAATGTATGGAATATGTGGAGTGAAAGTTGGATGTTTTATCTTCACATATTTTTATTAGTTCCTTAAGAGTCAGAACAAGGAATTTTAATTATAAAATGCACTAGAAAAAAACTATCACAAGTGGCCTCAAAAACAACTCTAAGAGATTATCCAAAAATAGAATTCCAAAGTGGGGTAGAAGAGTTTGATTTACATTAATTTTTTGGCCCGAGTCCTGCAATATTCTCAGAGCATTGGCTGATGTCATATTCATTTTTTACTGACTTTAAAACATTTGCAAATATATTTTCTTTATTTTTTGTAAAATGTATTTACTAAAATGTAGAGCCTAAATATCCGTTCAATTATTGTAAGTGAATATCCCAATGTGATGGTTAATTTTATATGTCACCTTGGCTAGGCTATGGTAGACTAGCCTAGATGTTGTGAAGGTACTTTTTTGATGTGATTAACATTTAGGTCAGTAGACTTGAAGTAAAGCAGACTATCTTTTTAATTTGGTGGTCCTCATCCAATCAGTTGAAGGCCTTAAGAGGAAAAGACTGGGATTCCCTAGGAAAGGAAGTGATGTCTTCAGACTGCCCTTGGATTCATGACAGCCACCTCAGTTCTCCCCTGGGTTCCTAGCCTGCCAGCTTACCCTGAAAATTTCAGACTTGCCAACCCAGACAGTGGCATAACCCAATTTCTTAAAATCAGTCTCTCTCTGCATGTACACAGCCTCTTGATAATGTTTTTTTCTGGTTTTTTTTTTTTTTTTTTTTTTTTTTTTTCTGGAAACTCCTGACTAATACACCTACCTTTTTTTATCATTGTTATTTTAGCTTGAATTTGTTCCCTGACCTTTACTTCACAAATTCCTCTACACACCTTCTTGGATGATGCTGACTGAATCCATCAGTAGTCAAGGAATGCAGGCACAGGAGAATGAGGGAAGAGCAAAACAAAGAGTTGAGGAAACGAAGTGGAACTCTGCTCATGCCCTGGCTTTGTTTATACAAGGGCATTCCATGCATTGCCATCCAAAAAGGAAAGGAAAAAGTGAATTTGACATACTCAGGCGGTGAGGTCTGTGCAATTAAGAACAAAATTGAACTGAATGCTGAGGAAAAAAAAACTACTGACATTCTTAGAATCGTGTGTTTTTTTAAATTTTGTTAGCCATAAATTCTATTAAAGTTACAATGTGATCCTGAATCACAACGTTATTTATTTCCTTATCAGAAAAAGCTAAATGAACTGTGGGCCTCCTTGCAAGAAGACTTATACGCCAGCAGTCTCCCTCAGCTGGCAGTGTCACTCTGTCAGCTTGACATGGGCTAATTCCCATTGCACTGACAATGCTTCTCTCTGGGTAATGGATGCAAAAAAAAAAAAAGAAAAAGAAAAGTTACACTAAGAAGTCTGTAAGTATCAGGATGCCAGAGGCTTACTGCTGACCTCAGTGAAAAACTGTCCAGAGAAACTATTCTTTCTGCATAGACATTCTTTTGTGGTTACTCTGAACAGTCACACTGAGAGACTTAATTTTACAGAAAGTCACACAGGACCAGGGATGAACTGGTGGCTGAAGATCAAAGATCTAAGAATGAACAGCTTTTACAGTCTCCAGGGCAGCCCAGAGAATATTGAACAAGCATTGTTTTGACATTGCAAAAGTTCCGTCCATTACCCGGTTGATTTGTACCTCATTCAGCAGGTCAGTTAAGGGTCAGCCATGCCATCCAAGTTGAATAACAAAGTTTGCCTAAGTGAACACCTTTACATCTGTACACACGTTTGTGTAAACCCAGCTCTGCTTCTTGGCATAAGAGGAGTCTGGTCTTGGCACAGAGAGAGGATCAATGATCTTGTTCCCAATGATCCTCAATTTTCGTGTTGAAAACATATTTTGAATACATAGAAAAGAGTCTTTAATTCACACTCCCAAATTTTCATTCAGGTTGCCATGTGTGAGTCCCCAGGAATGTCATAATGAAGGACTTGGCCCTTTGGAGAATCCAGAATGAAAACGTAATAAAGCCTACCTCACTCTGAGAGGAAAGGAGGAGATAGCAATTGGTATGTTTGAGTATTTATTATGTACCAGAGACTTTTATATTATCCGTTTATTCTCACAACTTTTTGTTGAGTTCTATCATTATCTGCATTCTATGGGTGACCAATTTGAATCCCAAAGAGTTTTAGTAATTTGCCAACCGCATGCAGTATGCAAGTTTACAAACATGCTGCTCTTTTCAGTAAATTTGAAAAGAAAAAGAGGATGAAATATATATTTTTTGCATCCTGCACTTACTAATAAATCATTTATATGTCATTTAGATATCATATTATGGCTCACAATAGACAATGTTGACTTCAATTGAGTATTTTTTTCTTCCAGCAAAAATAGAATCTATTCTTACATATTGTGAATAAAGTTGAAATGAGCATGACAGTTTTGGGTTTGGATAAAATATAACATATTTTTAAAAGGGTGCACATTTGTTCCAAATGTTTTCTGAGGACTGTCACCCAGCTAACTGATGCAGATGATGACAGGAGTATCGTTTGGAGGAAATGATTGATTAGCACGCTGTAGTCATATGCGTGTACGAACATTCCATCCATCAGATTCTGACCCACTGTTGGCAGTGTGAGAGATCTGAACTGTTTCTCCAGAAATGGAGATGTGGTTGCTTGCCTTGAATCAAATAACTTTTCACTCAGTTCTTTTGTGAACAATAAAAAATATTTCTTGAATAGGATTTATTTTTTCTATCCAACACTATGAGTCACTATGGGGATTGCCAATTGCCTTATTTCATAAACAATATTCATAACAATAATAATTACGATGATGGTAATAGTCATAGCTACTTAGCAAGGATCATGCAACTGGTTAAATGGCAGAAAGCAGATTCTAACTCAGTCTGTCATGCCAGAACCTAGGTTCCTGACCTCCAGCATATGACTCTTAAATTCATACTTTTTAAATTGAATAGGCAATTTGCAGAATTGGAAAGCATGGTTAGTAGTTAAGTTCGAAAGTGACATATATATGTTAAATGAGGGTGACAATGTCATTTATCACATTCCATCTATTAAAATAAGACACTCTTTTTCTTTCAGATGTTAATATCTCTGAAATCAGGATACATCTTAGCTTTCTGTCCTAGTTTAACTGACAATGTCTTTTTCTTTCATAGTAGTACGTAAAATAATGGTGACTTACAACTTACAGCATCTTAGATTTCATTAAATGTATAGTATATTAAAACCCAGTTATATGTATTTCACAAACTATAAGACTAATATGTTCAACATACTTAATCACTCAAAATTTTTATGATATATACAATAACGCATATTGTTAGGTACATTAATGTATATTACTAGGTATACTATCATATATGTACCCTCATAAAAATATCCTGTGATTTAAACAATGTTAACATGATTATTATCTGTATTTTACGAATGAGGAACCTGAGACTCAGAGAGGCCAAGTGATGGCCTGAGGTGTTACAATCAGTAATTCTTGTACTGGGTGGGAATCAAAACCAGTCTTGACAGCCAAGCTCAGAAGTGCCTTTCACAAGTGACCATTGTGTGTTTATAACCTAGTAGATTATTTTGGCCTTACAAATTTATAGACGTTTTTCAAGGAATTGACCGAGTCTATCTTTTAAGCTCCAAAGTCCACCACGCCATTGTTATACTCGCAAACAAAAGTACAATGGCCTCGGCCCAATTAGGGGCTATGCTGATAGCTGTTACCCAAAAGGAGATTTATAACTTTTGAAGAACAAACCAAAGGAAAAGGACTTTGAGTAAAGAAAGTATTTTAAAAGTCTTCTCATCATTCCTCGAGATCAATGGTATTGGTCACTACTTAACAGTGCTGACTATCTTCCTAAATTTGGTGACTGGATCTGGCTGCTGTAAGTAGAAAATTAGAAAAAGAAGTTGTGGAAGCTGATTGAGAGAAGCCTGGATTCTTACCTTGAGTTTGTGTCCAACTCAGTTTTGAACTTAATCAAAATAAGTTTCTTCATTTGTATTTATAAACATGGGACAAATTACATTTCCCTGCTTTCTCCCACCCAAAGAGTTTTGAAGGGGAATGAGATGACACATGGCTTTTATTTACTCAGGATATCACAAAAGAAATTGATTCCCAATTCTCTACACCTTTTCTAGAAAGAATCTAGTAATATTTTCCAAAGGCCAATTCAATGTAAAGATAAAATTCCTTACTTGCTCCAGGAAATACACACCCTAGATTGTCTTGGTATTATTGCACCATTTTTTCCCCTTGTGGTTTATCATTTCCCATCCACTAAAGCGTTCCTCTCTATTTTCTCAAAACCAAGTTCTGCCGACCAGTTTTGAAAGACCTGACAGTGTGTTCGAGGCTTGGTACAGCTTGAAAGCTAAATCTCAGTGAAACTCCTTAAGTTTAACAACAACTCAACACAAAGAGTCAAGCTGATATCAGAATGAAGAAGGGGACCCCGCCCAGGCCACTGTTCTGGCACAGCTACATACACTTACACCAGAAGTGGAGTCAATGACACAAACAGTTGTATCTGATTTCTTACCTTAATAAAGCCATTCTTACATACAACAAAAGAAACAGTATTTTCAGATGGTAAAGTGTTGTGGAAATGGATAAAGTGACAAAAATTCAGGCTATATGTTTGTAATATATATTTTAACCTATGGCATGGGCCCAAGTATGCCAAATAAAATTTTAGGCAGGATAAATTTAAGTATCAGAAATACATTTTAACCTCTTCAGTAAACTACAAAAGATAAAGATGTGCAATAAAAATTAAAATCTTGGATTTGGAAGTTTGACAACGTAGTACCCTTTCCCGAGTGCTCACTCTGGATAGCAGGAGAGCATGTTACACACACACGGCCTCATTTTGTCATCACGGGGGCCTGTTGTGCAGTTAAGGGAGCCAGGGCTCAGGATGGCTACACAGCTAACAAGCGGACAACAGACAAGTCAGTACTCAAGTTCAGGACACAACAAGTACACTCCCCCATCGCAAGTTCTGCCATTCTATCCCGGCTCCAATACTTACTCTTTTGACATGAGTGATTACTCAATTTTATCTTTCTTTTAAATACAGCTTAGTTTTGCAAACACAACACACTTTCTAGCAACCCAACATTTCCTCTTCACATGGCACTGTGCCTGGAGGACAAAACTGGGTCGTGCAACCTAGTTTATCCCACTAAAGAGAGGTAAGCTCCCCGGGACAGGGGTCATCATCCATTTGGTCCCTGATGTGTCTCCACGTCTAGAATGGTGCTGGGCACTTAGAAGGTGCTCAGGTTAGTTGCTTGATGTCTTTTATTGTCTTTGCCTTCACATTGGAAGCAAGATCTTTTGAGGACACAGGCTTTTCAGGGACATCTATAGGTTTGCTATATTTTCCCAAATAGCATGATGTGAACAGTCACCAGAGTATCTTTCTGAACAGTTTTCCATCTGCATAGGAATAAGGAAAGGTTAGTAAGTTACTTTAAATATTATTTTTCCCTTAAAGCCTTACACACGACCAATATTCAGGACCTCAAGTCTGCAGAAATGCTGGTGGAGGAAAAAGCATGTTTTTCTCTACTTAAAAATTAGGGAATGTTGAATGGAATGAAAGTTCTACATGAGTTAATCACAAAATTAACATCGCACCTTGGATTATACTTATACTTAACCGTCTTTCCAATAATCTTTCTATGATTATTTTTTGTATATTTATAAAGAATTCATCTCATATGTGATTGAGCTGTGTATTCATAATTATATTAGAGCAAAATCTCTAGAAGAAAACTTTGGGGTGTAATTGTTGGGATTCATATAAAGTAATTCTACATGCGACACCATTTCGCTGAAGGAGAAGCATTCCTATGACAGCCTCACATCTCGCCCTATTCCATTTTATTCCTTCATCAAATATTTACTAGGCACTTGCTACTAAAGGTGCCAGTTTTGAATCAGTCTGGCATTTACTAGTTTTAACCCAGTCTGGAGTTGTTTTTTTGTTTTTTTGGGTTTTTTTCATTACTAGATATATCCTCAGTGTTTCTAAAAGAGGCTGATTGTTGTTTTAGGACACGATTTATGTACAAGCAAAGCAACTTAATGTAAAATGCAAACTGTACCATATATTGCTGTCAATAATATTTCCATGGCCCATCTCTTTAGCAAATTAGGACTTTAACTGTTCCCAAGTGAGCTTTTAGTTATTTTGGGTTGGTGGAATTAAGCAATCACACATTTGAATAGTCTTGGTGTTCAGACAAGACACTCTTCGGTTTCACATTTTCCTATTTCCTTTGATCAGTCTGTCTTAATTCAGCCATTTTACCATTTGCCCATGCAGTTAATCAGACTGAATCTCATTAGTAAGTCCTTATTTCATTTTACTTATTTCCTGCATAGTTAATTGACTTTATTCTTTAGTACCATTTTAGATTTATAGAAAAATAGAGTAGCTAGTATGAAGTGTTACATATACCAACCCTGGGCACAGAGCTTTCCCTATTATTATCTTCATGCATTAGTGTGGTACATTTGTTACAATTAGCAAAACAATATTGATACATAATAACTAAAACCTTATTCCTCCTTGTTATTGGAACAAATTTTATCAATTGAACCCATTTTTTGCAGCCCTACTTATTGTGCCATTATGGAAAACGCCGAGAAAAAAATGGCGATAAAGACTGCTTTCTGCCACTTAGATTCTAGCACAGGAGATAAACATCACATAAATAAAAGTATCACTAACATTTATTAAGAGCCAGGCCCAGTTCCAAGCACTGTATGCATTGAATTCTCATACTAATCCTATTTGTAGATGCTTTTGTTATTCTGGTTTTTTTGATTAGGAAAATTGAGGCACAGAAAGGTTAAGCAACTTGCCCAAGGTCACACAGCTAGGAAGGAACTGAGCAATAATTTGAACTCAAGCCTCTAGAACACATGCTCTCAATCATTCCCCTGTGATGCCTTATGGAATAATAAGTCCTACAGATGAGAAATACCATGTTTAAGAGTATAAACCACAGTCATGGTGCTTTTTACTTAGCTCATATTTCGTAATGATTTTATTCATAACAACATGCTAAGGACTTATTATTATGGCAAAGTACTTGGAACCTCAGAAGCATCTAAATGTACAAAACTATTTTGGAAAACTGAACATTTGAATGGGTCAATTTTTATCTACATTTTGTTCTTGTTTGAACCCTTCAGGGGTTTCAATTGTTTGTTATTTTTAACCTCCGCCTACAGGGACCAATATTCAGAAAACAGCCAATACTGAATGTGTATTCATGACTCAAGATGCAATGAGACATTCAGAGACTCAAATGAAGTATGAATCTAACCATTTCCAATGCACTATATTTAAGGACACGGAGGGGAGGATGCCTGAAACCATACCTGCTGTCTGCAGTCACCTTCCCTGGAGATGTTGCTAGTGTTCTCTGCTCAGTGTGTAGCTGGAGTAGTCATTTCATTAGGTGTTTCCTAGACATGAAGAATCTTTCTTTGTCAGAGTAACTATGCAAAGATAAGTACAATTGAATGATTTTCTCTATATCTTAGAAGACAATAAAAATTCTTCCATGTTGCGTAAGCTTTCATGTTATTCGATTTCACCAAGGGAAGTGTTGGAATCCCTTTATTTTAGCCTTTAAAATCTTGACTAGACAAAACAATTTAAACCATATGTGAGAAACAAGCAAGATGATTTAACTGTTCATGTCTCTGCTTTCTCCAAACAGCAAAGCTAAGAAAATCATCTGGGAGAAAACAGTGGAACAGGCTTCACCCTGACCAATTCTGGAATAAGGTGTAGTATATTCTTAGATATATCAGTCTACAAAAGTACTTTCCTACATTGGTTATGTTAATTTACATATTGATTTTTTTTCACCACAATGGTAACTCAAAAGAAAACCTGTAAACGTATGAAAACTGGGTGCCAGTCACAGACTTGCATTGCTGTGATGTCAGGAATAGGCTTCCTAACTAGACTTTTAAAAGCAAATCTTTAAAACAACTTTACCACTTTTCTTCCTCATTCTTTACAGATGCCTGTTGTTATTGAACAATTTTCAGAAATTTTTAACTCTGAATAAATAAATATTTTATTGATCACTTAGCTGGTGCCAGGTACCAAGCAGACCTTTTCTCTTTAATCTCGTGGAGGGGAATAAAAAAACCTTATGTTATAGAGAAGGAAGCTGATGTTTAAAAAAGTAAAATAGCTTATCCTTTCCCATATATATACACACACACACACACACACACACACACACACACATACATACACGAACAGGATTTGAATTCATATCTTTTTTTTTTTTTAACAGAGGTACTGGGGATTGAATGCAGGACCTTGCACATGCTAAGCGTATGCTCTACCACTGAGCCATACCCACTCTCCTTTTTTCTTTTCTCTGATGGGGTTAAACTCAGATCTCCTAACATTCCATCCTCTCCTAACATTTCTGCTTGCCCCCAGAGGCCTCAGTTAATTTAGTATTAATTGATCTAGAGCAGGAAGAGATTCAAACTCATAGAAAACAAAAAAAGAGTTTCTGTGGAAAGCAAGGAATTCCTCATAGAAACATCTCAGTCCAAGGATGACTTTTAGCTTATCTCTAGTCTCACCTCTTCCTCGCCTTTGCTCTCATTGGCACCTGCACTGCCCTTCAGGGTTCCTCTCTCTGGCCAGGGCTGTGGAGGGGAACCATCCTGCTGATCCCCACCATGGGTCCAGGTATAGATGGCTGCCTTTGAAGACAAGCACAAAAGCCCTTTTCATCTAAAAGTATCATTGTTAAGCACTGTGGGGAAAATGAAACAAGATTTGAACCTTGGCGAGTTACAAAGTTTACAAACTTCTAACAAGGGTGACTCCTGTTTTTCACAGATTCACTTGAAATGGAAATTGGCTTTACTTAAGGTGGAGTTCCCTTATCACTTTCCTGCCTTTCAGAACGGGAGATGTTTTCTCTGTGGAATTCATGAGCAAATCAGGACTGATCATGTCACTAACGCAAGTTCATAGGCATCTTCTTGTTCCAGGTTGACAATTTATATCTTTAAGAACCTTCAACTGAATTATATTTGGAAGCCTCATGCCCAGTCCACTAATGATCCTCTATAGATATTTCCTCATAATTCCATAAAAGAAGAAAAAAGTTCAACAACAAACTGCAGAAAGTAACTTCACTTCTACTCAGCAGACAACAAACCTCCTGTGCATGCAGAGAATGGAATTTTCTTTTCCCCCATTTAAAACGATCTCCAATTTTCCCCTTGGAAGGCTGACGCTTGTTGAGCTAACAGGTTCATTTCTGAACACAAATGGGGGGGGGAGAGAAATGCAGGGAGAACTCCAAAATAAAATATATAAACCTTTTTGCCTAAAACAATAAAGTTCAGTTTAGTTGGTTTATGTTTACAAATTATGACTAGTTTAACTAGCAGGAAATTCAAGACCACATTGTTTTATCTATCATTATCTTTATAAAAGGTCAACCACAGATTATATCCTGACTTAACTGGTAGTTCTTTTTGGCCCCCTCATGGTAAGATACCCAGTACATCTATGAGAACCAACTGTTTGGGCAATAAATAACTGCCGTTCCCTTCGCTGGCTTAGTCCTCAGACGGCTCCCACATTGTCCATTTAATTATACTGTTGCCCTTCATCTTGTATCACGTTTCAAAGTCCCCCGGTATATAATAAAAGGAAACACTGAGAAGAGTGTAGAAAAGTATAGTAGGGCATGTGGGAGTGCAACATAGCCCTTAAAAGTTGAAGTAAATAATAATTGAAACAATAGACTTTCTTAAGGTATAAGCTATTTCTCCAGTTTGTCCACTGTAAAAATAGAAGGTAAGGTCAGATGATCAGTAATGTCCTACATGCTATAATTCTTCAATTTGATGGTAATTTGACTCAATTGATTTGAGGCTGAGTGCAAAAAAATAAAAAAACAAAAAAAAAAAACTACTGCCCTACTAGATCAGATTTAATGTTCGTTCAAACAAAATGTTGAAACAGTCATAATATTTTGGCTTTGAAAAGAAAAATATTCAGTAACTTGATTTGTCTGAGTTGGTTCTCTTTATTCCTTGCACTGCTCTCCTGTTGCTCATGTAGTCATAGGATCTAGGTTAGAGCTTTACTACCAGTTATGTCATTAAAATACCTATTAGAGTTTCATTAAATTGTCTATTAATTCCCTTCCATCTAGATACTGTTTTCATATTTAAAATCCTGCGTCAGATTAAGATGACTAATAGCTCACTAAGAACTTATGTTTTGTGGATGTCATTAGTAATGAAACATAATTTGGGGAATGATAATCAAAATAAAAATTAATGTCACTGTTACTCATCACACGCACAAAACAAACCTAAAGATTAGGTTGGTCAACATGTTGTATATAAATTGCTTTGTGTTGGAGAGTGTTTTGTTTTTTCAATCAATGGTCATCGTTAGAATAGTCAGTGTAAATACAAGGCCAAATGATATGAAGTAGAAAAGAGTAACCACTTCGGCCTTGTCTTCCATTCAGTTTCTTCCTACATGTTTGGTTTTAATTCCAGGGAAAGCAAATAACCACATGTGGTTCATCAGTCTGTGTTAGGCATTGGGCTTGTGGCTTTCACACAGTCTTTTTCATTATATGTAATTAAGCTTTATGAATTTTGATGAAAAATATTAATCATTGTCTTTAGAGGGATCAATGTTAATACTTTTGATCTCTTTAAACCACTTGATTACCATAAATCTGGTTTATTTTGATAGAAGTGAAAGTAAAAGGAAGAAGGAATAAAAGATAAACCAGGAAGAAGAGTCTTAGGCGCTAGAGCTCCCAGAGTCACAGGGTAAAGAAGGTAGAGACAAAGTGCCACCCAGTTCTGGGTCCAGCAGCCTGTGGCTGGGATGAGGATGGCCACAGAAAGACACAAAGTCAGTGGATGACAGCAATTCATTAAGCCACTCTCTATGAGACCTACAGAGCAGGTCAACAACGGGCCAATCAAAGCTTGCATCACTGTATCAATGGAGGTGCTGATTAATTCACGTGGCTCAGAGCTTTCCAGATCTCTCCCTGAAAATTGTATCTGCTCTTTAGTGCTAGCTGCCCAGGTATGTTACATTCCTGGAAGTCATGCCTCTTCAAAAGACCCCTCAATTAAATTGGAAGTCACTACTGAGATATATTCAAAAAGAATCACTTTTAGATATGAAGTCAACTGTCATTATTTGTCTTTTCAGTCTTAAGTGTAAGGTCGATTTTCTCTTTAAACCACTGATGCTATGATTCCTCCCTGTTTTTATCACACACCTGTAAAAAGTCCACTTCACTAAAGAGAAGACAAGAAACTTTAGTGTTGTTTGTAAACAACTTGGTCTTAATTTTTATGATTCATTTAAAAATACTATTATACGTCTTATAATTACTTCCTCTTATGACATCATTATTTTGCTACCAATACAAATTAATCTTAATGGGCTGTTAGCTTGGGCAGGTATTCCCAGCATACAAAGTTACCATTCTTGTGTTATCTAACATATATGATTGTTATACTTTTCAATATACTTAACTCTCAATTTGCAAACTATTAAAGGGTAAGTCATTTTATACTTCTGGTCCAGTCCGGTGTCACCCATGTTTCTGTGACCCGATGCCTCCTGTCTGGACTGGAACATATGAGAAGTCGCTCTTCACTTCCCACCCTGGTGCTGCATCACTAAGTGACTTCTGCCACCTTCTCTTCTCTCTTTATTTCTTCTGATTCTAAAAATCTTTCCCTCGAGAGATCAAAATGCTGAATGCTTGGGAGTATCTCTTTGTCTCCTTCACCTTTTCTATTTCTGTCAGCACAGTAATGACAAGGTGTCATTTCAGAAACACTCATTTTTCTTACTCAGATGGTTATTTTTTCCTACTCTGGAGGTGTGCATGATGGGCAAGGCCAACTTTATTGTTCATTGGTTCCAAGTGGCTGCTTTGAGATCAAATCACTGAAGAACAGCTGGAATGGGTGGATGCAAGATCGAAAGCTGCCTTTCATGCAAACTACCACATTTAAAAAATAATTATTTCGGTATTTCTAGCCCTTTTGTCATTGAAATAAAAGTGTTTTGAGAGTTCAGTAAAAAAAGGAGGGGGCATTTATACAATGGACTACTCAGAAACAATTGAAGGCATTTAGGAAAAAATTTAATAATGCAGGAGCATCTTTATGATATATTAAGCAAAACTGAAAGACTTATTAAATATGACCTCAACTAGGTAAAGAAAAAGATTCATACCAAAAAGTGACAGGATACGAATCTGTCATTGTTATCATCTTAGTATGATGGATAATTTGTTTTTCTGTTTCTTTAGGTATCTATGTATATTACCAGTCTTTTATAATGAACATGTATTCCTTTAATTATGAGAAAAAGAAAACTTTATTAAAGGAAAATTATCTATAAGCAATGAGAACTAATGACCATCATCATCATACCTACCATATTTTAAATACTTATCGAGTCATTCAACTTACCTTTATCATCATGAATCTTTATTACAAATATTGCAAAGGAAGAATCATTTCCATTTTACAGAAGGTAAAACTGAGATTCAGAGAGATTAAATAACTTTTTCAAGACAACACAGTAGGAAACCAGCAAAACTAAGATTCAAATACAAGTTTGTCCCTTTTCAAAGACCATTCGCTTTCTGTCATGTTATTGAAGGCAAGAATAATCCATGTAGTTTTTACTTCCATGTGTTGAAGAAATACAGAGAAAGAAAAATGGGAATCAGTTTAAAGATGAAAAAAGTTAGCATACACAGTTTGAAATTAAGCCAAAGTCTCAGGGGGCCAACATGCAATAAGAAACTTGATTCTAGGGGGAAAGGGTATAGCGCAGTGGTCAAGCACAGGTGTAGGATACATGAGGTCCTGGACTCAATCCCCAATTCCTCCATTAAAATAAATTAGTAAATACAAACCTAAATACCTCCCCTGCTTCAAAAAAAGAAAAAAAAAGAAAAGAGAGACTTGATTCTGGCAAATAATAATAGTAGTAGTAGTAATAGTAATAATAATAATAACAATAACATTCAATAAGACTTACTTTAGGTAAACCATCATGATTTATTATTAGATTACTTTTTTTAACTTTAAGAAAACAAAAAAAATTATTTTTAAAAACTCCTTGTTCCTCATGAACTGATTTAGCCTATCATTACAGATAGATGTATTTAGAAAGAGGTTTCCTCTGACAGCTCCAGAATCAGATTGTTTCTGGAAAAGCCAAGTCTGTTCCTTCAATTAAACAAAAATACTTTCAGGGACCTAGAGGAGAAACTTACTTGTCATTGATTTGTGATGTCCTGAGTAAATTTCAGCCTCAGGCTATTATTCTTTCTAAAGTAGTCTGGTCTTTATCAGTGGCTTGAGACTTCCCAGATATAAGGCACACCAGTTTTGCAAGTAACTGCACTTTCTTCTACCCTCTTATTTTAGTATTACTAAGGCAGTGTATGCATAATAATATTTTTTAAATATTAACTTACATTTTTTGTATATTAATTGGCATCTTTTAGGGCATAAGCTTGATGTTATGCAAAACAATTGGAAAATAGTGGCTGAAAAAGAGAGAGTTGCCAAAATTATTGAGCTTGTACACAAACAAGAATGAAATAAAGATAACACAAAAATTAATCTATTTTCAAAAAAGAAAAAAAGTAATCTGTTTTCTTAATGCCGACCGGATTCTGTATTCCAAACTGTTGGGTAAAAAGCAGGACTAAAAGTAGGAAACTTTGAGACTGATTTATTGGAGAGGCAATTGGTATTGCAGCACTAATCTCGCCAATAAGTATTCCATTTCTAGTCTTCAGAATAAAAGACATATTCATTCAGAATACTTATTCACTAAGTCAGTCAGTCACCACAGACTTACTGAAAGCCTTTTATGTCCTACAGAAGCAGTTTCAGACGTGCACAACCTATAGTGTTGCATGGAGCTCACCATCAGAAGGGTCCTGCACTTGTTTTAATGCTCTGCTGTTGTTGTCTTAAAATTCTTGAGAATTTTCGAACAAAGGATTCCATATCTTAATTTTGCCCTGGGCCCCCCACATTTTGTGCTAGGTACTGGGGAGATAGCAGGGAACAACGAAGACATAGCTCCCTTCCTCGCATCATTTATAGAGAGAATAAAAATATCATACAATTAATTAATAAAACGCTACTAGTTAACAAGATAGGAAAGTACAGAGTGAATATTGTGAGGCTTGATAGTGTTCAGAAGGTCTATTTTGCTGTTTAGAAAAAAAAATGAAACACAAAATCTAGTATCAAAATAGTGGGGGACATATACTTCCATGTTTTTTTCCCCATTGCTTCAGTCTTACCATGATGAGAGTTGAAATCCAGTAATTCTGTGGTTCATCCAGTAGTTAATATACTTAAGGCAAATCTAGGACATTTCAAGCCAGAGCCGTATCTGTGGCTTTTTCTGTCTTTGCCCCTGCAATTCCTATTCACAGTACTTGATCTTGTGGTCAAATAAGGTTGTAATCTGGGGTTGCAGTTTTGGTAATGTTCAAAAGATGAGTCAAGAAGGAGCACTAGCATTAACTTTGTCATGTGAAGTTAAAAAATACCTTGTCCTGCCACAGCTCAGGGGAAAGTCTGAGCAGATCTGCATTCAGCGTTTTCAGCAGTTAGATGTTTAATAGTGTTTTGGATCTTTCAGGTTGTTAAGGGAAAAGAGATACTCTCAACAGACATAGGCCATAATCATTTGCTGCAGGAATAAACCAGAAAGGAAGTACAGGAAATCTTCTCAAAATCCTTGGCCTCCTGGTGCCCTAGAACAGCACGGAAGGCACCGTATCCCACGGAGAGAAGGCTGCTGGGCGTGTTACTCAACTTTCTGTATCTCTGTCTAAAGCTGCTTTCCAATCGATTGCTGGCCCCTGATGACATTCTTTGTGTTTCAGTCCCACCCTGTTCTCTGTGAGGACTTACACTGGGATTCACCAGCAGAGAATGAATCCGATTAGAAAAGATTGACCAGGAAAGACAATCTCTATTTCCTCACTGTCTGGTGTGAGCACAGCTTCTAGAAGAAATCCCACCATAGGCCGCCTCACAGGCTGCTGACCATCACACAGATAGCTGCCCTTGACTCAAATTCCAATCTCTGCTTCAAGCTAGGGCTTTAGGGTCAGTTGACCAAATGTGACAATCTTTACACTGTGCTCAAAAGAAGCTTGGGTATGATAGCCCTCAGAACATCACTGAGACCTTAAAAAAAAAAGGGAGGGAGTGTTACTTGATTATCCTATGTGAGTTTTAGGGAGCGCAAAAACACTTGCATGTTTTCAAAGTTCTGTAGTAAAGTCCATCTCTCACTACTGTTGGTGTGTGAACAGATGAGCACATATATGAGTGTGTAAATGAGGAGCAGGGAGGTGGGGGAGGAGACTGGAGCACATGAATGCCATGAGAAGGAAAAATCAAAGTATTATTTCAAGTCTTCAAACTGCCATGACAGTTTTTATTTTTCCTACATACGTTTAAATCTTCTGATTTGCTGACTTGAGAATTAAGCTGTGTACATGATAACAAGAATTTCCACTTTTGAAAACAAAATGATTGGTCACAGAAAAGAAATCATACGGACCAATTCCAAAGCTCACCGATGAGCTGGCGGAACCATGAGGAGAGGGTTTCAGGTCACCTGAAGAAACGTTATGACCCAGCTGACATGGTGCTCATCTGGGACAGCGGTACACGATAAAGACAGATTGAATAAAGGGGACTTTCTAAGTGTTTCTCATTATTGAAAGTTTAAAGGCCAGAATGTCACTGGAATCTCCAGTCAGCTGTAGATTCTTGAGGTCTAATAACTCATACTTGAGATATTTAACTCCCCACAAACATTTCTTCATAGATAGTCCACAGCTTCTGAGTTCTGAACCCTCCACCGCATCAGCTACCTTTCAACCTGCTTTTCTCTCTGGTGAACTAACACCGCCTTAGACACTTAGCTTTCACTCCCCATGATTCAAAAACTGTAATCAGGGCAGGAGGAAGAAACATCTGCCTGATGTGATGACACACTTACTTGGCTCCTTTTCCAAACCAGCTTTTGAAACATGTATCCACATCCCAGTGTATCTGCAACATCAGTTTAAGGAGCATGACCAGGAAGTGGGATTAGGAGGGGAGAATCCTTGATTTTGAAAGTCAGAAAAGCCACAAGATAAAGGCAAGGTTTGGATCTATGCTTTGTTGAAAACAGTAAACCCATTGAGAATCAGAGGGATGGGAACCTAGAGGTTATCTATGGGGATCATCAGAAATTTGCTGTCTTGAAAGACAAAGCTACAGACTCACAGACACAGAGAACAGACTTATGGTTACCAAGGAGTAAAAGGGATGGGGGAAGGGATAAATTGGGAGTTTGAAATTGGCACCTCTTGGGGAATAATAGAAAAATTACATATCTTGATTGTGGTGGTGGTGTCATAGGTATATACATCTATCAAAATTCCTCAAATTCTACATCTGAAATATGTGTAGTTTACTGTACAGAAATTATAACACAATAAAGTTGTTCAAAAATGCTATGATAACTAAAATTTTTAAAAATCTAAATTATACCATTCATTGTACCTGACAAAAAAAAAAAATGCAAGCCATTGAGTATGTAGGCACAAAACAAAAGATTTAGGCTGAACTTTTTAAATGACAAAATTACTTAGCTTCTCTGAGCTTTGTTTTCTTTATATAAAATGTTTCTCAAAAATGTTTTAACTAGATTTCAAAAGTTCCTTTCAGCTCATAATTTTGTATCTCTCTACATACAAAACATAGCAATGTTTTAGTTCTAGTACAGGATTTACTTCCAAACAGGATTCATTGACAAAGTTTTGAGGAGCCAACTGCAGCTCCCTAGTTATCGTTGTGAACTTTTGTAGTTTCCTGTTGGAAATCCCAGTTTTACTCCCGGAAAAAGAGTCAATAAAATGTCTCATACTCTTTGGAGATACTGGGAAAAGTAAGTGAAACAAATACCGGAAATTGGTCATCTGAATTGCACAAGGCTCTCTGCTAAGACACGACTTCAACTACTGTATTTGCATGTCCTCAAGTGGCACCACATTTCTCGTCCTCCACCACCACATTCTGTGAATCATTTCCAAGGGGAGAGGCCAGCTATGTATTTAGCCATCAAATATTCTCAGCTTCTGGAGTAGAATTTTCACTAAAGAAGTGACAGAAATGTGAAGTGGTTTGTCCCACCAGTCTTCATAAAATCTGAAAAATAGAAATAAAGAAAGGACGTTTTTAATTCAATAGAAGAGAAAGGAAGTATCACTTACATACTTCTAAGCAAAAGTTAAGGATCTATTCTACTAATAGATTCATAACAGAACAGAAAGCTGAGGCGATATCTGACTCATGAAGGTCAGCAAGAACCTTTTTTTTCTTCCTTCTCAAACCACGTTGTTTGTAAAAAGCAGATTTTGTTATTTTTGAACTGTCCCCAGCCTTCGTTCTCTCCCCACCTCAGTTGGTGTTCATAACCTTCACTCTTAGTTCTCTCAGAGTCTGTCTTATTTCTTCCAAACAAGATCATCATCAAAGTCTAAAAGACAAACTTCCTGGATAACCACCTCAAACTTTAACCACACAGAGAGCATTTCCACCCGAACTATAACGTGACCAGTTAAACTGAAATATGGTGACAATTTTATTTAAATAAAAGTTCCTGAGTTTCATCCCAAGTGTCAACAAATCCAGTGTTGGGTTAGAGCAATATCCTGTCGTCAGATTCCGTCTCTGGTAGATAAACTATGACTCTTCAGCTTGTTCACGGGACAGCGGATTTAAACAGAGAGTTGACGGAGAAGAAAGGCAGCCTAAGTGGAAGAACACATTTTTTTTCTTTCAGTCTCATCTTCAGGATTTGGGGAAAACCATGTACCACCATCCGTTTTCTCTACTGCCTACTCATTCCCCACTACCAGACTTATTCCTGTGATACTAACTCCTTTGCTTCTCTCTAAAGTACACATGCAACCCTAGTACAGGGTATAGCATTGTGCAGGCGTAGAAAGCTGGTCCCCTACCTGAGTGTAGGGTGATGATTAAGAGCAGGCAAAATGCCTGCCTTCTGCACACACCCAGACACTGCCGAGACTTCTGGATGTCCTTCATTGACAGTTGCCTGGGTGGACCTGAATACACTTAAGAGCCGTTGTCAACTCATGGCAAGAGAAGCTACTGATTGTGAATCAGAAATTTTCTACTTGAGCTGGGAATAATCTTGTCAAGAGCCAAATTCTAGAAATTATTTGGAATATGGAGTGTTTCTTACATTTCTGGTTACACAAATTCTATAGTTTTGCATTATCAAGTCCTATAGGAGACTCAAGTGAACAGCTCTAAAGTCAAGCACACAGGATGAGAAGCACTTTTTGAGAGTTTGAGGAAATGTCAAAGTCGAGATTAACGTATCAGTGGTTCTGTCACCTACTATCAAATTAAGTTTTAAGGTCTGTGTTTTAGATGTTAATTTGTGTATTATAAATAGTTAAGTATACACTGACAATTACTTTATAGCTAGTAAAATTGACTTTATGTTTTAATAATCTGTATGTTAAATTTTTTAAAGCTAATATATTCTCATGATTCAAAATTCAATAGGCAAAGAAGATCAAAGTAAGATTTTTCCTTCCACACTTATACCCTTTCTACTCTGTTCTCCACCCATACACCCCCTTCTCCCACCAACAAATAGTGCTGTCCCATTCTTGCCTATCCTTTCCTAGGTCTTTGATGCAAATTCACTCATATATTATTTTCTTCTTTCTCTTTGAACAGATGGTGGCACCTTATATAAACTATTCTGTTTCTTCTTTTTTCCCTTAATATAGCTGAGAGCTTCTTTTATATAGGTTCATAGAGATCTTCCTCGTTATTTTTTATGGTTGCATACCATTATATTACAGGAAAATATAATGCATTTAATCAATTCTCTGGGTTCTTTTTATTGAGTATAGTCAGTTTATAATGTGTTAGTTTTTGGTATAAAGCAAAATGGTTCAGTTATACATATAGATATATTCCTTTTCATGTTCTTTTTCATTATAGGCTATTACAAAATATTAAATATAGCTCCCTGTGCTCTACAGTAAGACCTTGTTGTTTATCTAGCTTATCTATCAATCCTCTGTTTTGAATATTTAGATTATTTCCAATCTTTTGTTACCATATTGAATCATATGAAATGCTACAATTAATGACCTTGTATGAGTTATCACTTTGCGGATGTACAAGTCTCTTTGCAGGATGCACTCCTAGAAGTTGAATTGTTAGGGCAAGAAGTACATATGTTTCTAATTTTGATAGATTTCAGCAACTTATTCATCACTCAGCCTGACCAACTCTATCCTCTAAGTTGTTGATCTCTGTAAATGTTACATAAAAAAGTGCATCAGTATAATTTTATCTGCATTGTGACTGAGTTTGAGAATCTTTTCTTACACAAAGGAGGCATTTTTATTTCTTTTTCTGCTAATCATAGTAGGACTCTTTAGAGTGTCCACATTTTAGCATAGCTTTATCAGGATATACAGTGTTTAACATTAAGATTTACCTTTTGTTAGTTGAAGAAAGTCTCAAGAAATGGTTGTCTTCTCTGTCATGGCATGATTTCTATCACACATGATAGAATTAAGTTGATAAATGCATAGAAGCTTACATAATAAATTCCCCTAATCATAAATTCTATGATACTGTAAATATTTTTTAAATGACTCTCCCTAATTTTCTTTCTTTTACTAAATAATAATGCTTCATTTCCATTCCCACAGTGTATTTTCTTTATTTGCTAGAAATATTGCATACTATTGTCTAAATTGTCTACTTTATCTCAAAACTATCATGAATTGTGTTTTCTTCATTTCTGAGTATTCTTTAGCCCCAAATCGTAATAAACCTAAGAGATGCCCATGAATTTGGGGGCCCTGAAAGCAGATGGTCATCACTGCATGATTTAGATGAAAATAAGGGATTTGCAAATTTCAAAGGAGATTCTTCTGCCATTGTTGAGTGTCTAAGGACATTTTCAACTTTGCTGACTGGCAGTGAATTTGTGAAACTACTGAGAGAAAGCATAAGAGGGTATGGAGCTGAGGAGAAAGCGCAAAGGGAGCTGGAAGGAAAAAGCCAAAGGGGAGGAATGGACAGAAGACTTGAGGTGGTTTTTCCTCACTAATCCATGGCATGTTCATGGTAGTTCATTTCTGTGGTAGAATCAATGCTCCTATAAATTTAAACTTGCTGAAAGTTACTGAGTGTGTTGAACATTGCCATTCTAACTTTTACTTTAGTTCCAAGAGAAATCAATCAGTCTGCCTTGTTAACAAATTGATCGGTAAAGTTAGTCAAATTATAAGCAAATATTTGTTGAGGGCTTACTCTGGCCAACTTGGTTCTAGGCTATGGAGAGACAGCATTGAATAAGAAAGAGAAATTTCCTGCCCTCAAGAAGTTTACATTCTTGTGGTATCAGACAGATTAAAAAAGAATAAGAAAACAACAACAAAAAAAAATTAAGAATGTGAAAGGAATAGAGTCAAAAAAATACGGGGCTTAATAGTTAATAATTGATAAAGCAAAGCATTCTGTATTTACTCATGTTCCTGAGGTTTATTGAACTAATTTTCAAACAACTTTTCTATGTGCTCCAAATGAGTTCATTAGTTATGATGTTAGTAAAATAAATCACTCAATGGCCTACAAAGTGCAATCTACTACATTTTTGATCCTTCATGGTATGTTAACAATTTGTTAGAGTATTGGCCTAACATATCACTGTAATAATGTAACAAAAAATTTGCATAAAAATGTTTGATAAGAATCCTTCCTTAGTCAAAAAATAGATTAAATGATCTGATGATATATGTTTTGATTAGCTTGAACAATGATCCAAATTAGACTAATACAAGAAAATAAATATAAAATTGAAACTTCAAAAAGTACAAATACGAAATTTAAATAATTATGAGATGAGAGTGGAAAAGGGAGGAAGGCTTAGAAAAACTTTGAAGGGCATGAATTTGGCAATGGTCTAATTGTAAAATATGATTAATGAATATGACAGAATTTGGAGAACTTAGAAGTACAAACTGTTTACAGTCGTGGTCCAGGCAGAACTGCTGGCTAACTCTGTAACTGTTGAAGATTTCTCCACTGTTTTCTTACTTAATCTTCAGCCAAGTATCCATTTCCTTTTGCTCTTAAAGCCAGATTAATGACACTTTAATTTTTATATTATCTCTTTTCTCTCCTACCTGCAGTTTTAGAAGCAGGTTAATCTAGCCCACGAATTAAAATGCAAAGCAGGACAGGGAAAAACAGTAAAAAACCAAGCAAGAAGATTTGTGATGTGACGTCACATGCCCATGGTGTGTTCAGTATTGAAATATTCTTGCTCATCAATATGTTCATCTATTTATTCTCCTCCGTCTTGAAGGCAAGCACCACGAGAGGAGTGTCCTTTCCCATTTTGTTCAACACCTTATTCCCCAATATATTTCAGATTGCAGCAGATACAAAAAGTGCTCCTTAAATATTTGTTCAACCAACAAGTCCAAAAATACCCTTAAATTCTAACTTAGATTTGCTACAGCTTAAAATTATTCTTTCCTGTTTAAACTCCATTTGAAAAAAAAAAGCTGTTTATCATAATAAGAAAAATAATTTCCTAATATTTTGATAATGGACTGAAAACCCACTTTATAGAAATGGTTGGTTTCACTTTAGTGTTACTAACTCAACTTAAAAATTCTTGATAACCAAATCCTTTTTGAAGCTATTATTGTTAATAAGGGACAGAGGTCCTTATTTGTTTTATTATTTTTTTATCGTACTTTTTACTTGTTTCCACCCACCACATATTTTGAAAGGATTTGGAGCAGCTTTATGGATTCACTGGCATGTTTGTTCTTATTACAGTTATTAAATTCTCAAATTACGTAACCTGTTGCTAGGCACATAAAAGATCCTCAATACATCAATGAGATTAGACTGTTTACTCAGAAAAAAATTCTAGCTTGATAAATGAGATACATAGAAATAATAATTTAAAAAACAACTTTTAGAGTAGTTTTTTCTTATGGTGCTTATATTGACTTTGTACTTTCGGAACTCTCTCACATACATGTGTCACACTCATCAATTGGCGTCAACTCTCTGTGGGGTTCTGTCTTCCCTGTTGCTTAATCCTGGCTAACATCAGCACTGAAGGGAGTAAATTTATCCTTCTAAAATGTTGCATTATTTCTAAAGTCCTAAGAGAGATTACATTTTGTGAAGCACAGAATGTTCAAACAGGGAGTGCCTTGGTCATTTTGAGCTCATCAAATGTCTCATATCACGATTTGAGGTTACACTGTTTATAAAAAAACAAAAATAGACCTTAACTTCAGGAACTTCGATGAATTTCCTATTGTCAATATTGAGATTTTGCCTGGTCTCTGTTATGCTTAACAACTTACAAACAAATTATTATATTTATAATGATGCTACATGGAAATTGATGTGACTTTTAGTTACACAGACCAGTCAGTCTTTAACTGAAAATCTGCAAAAGTGATCATAATACAGAACATTATAGAGTGATAGTTGTAAAACAGAACGCTCATGTGGCAATCATAAAAAGGAACTGGGGACTTTTTCTATACAGAGCCTGCATTTTAAATATGTCGACAGTCAGCATATCTAAACAAATCATTTGTGTTCTGTCTCCTGTGTCTATTCAAAATGAGAAGGTCGAGGAAATTTGCCAAGGATTTTAAATAAGCCCTGCTGGTTAATGTCCCTATACCAGCACAAGCAAAAGCTCAAGAGACTCTATTTCTGGTAGGTAGAAAATGCTTTTTATATCCAAAAAGGTAAATTCTCTTACATAAATTATACATTTTCTTATTAAAATATTTGAGTTAAAAAAAAAAAAACCCTTAGAAAGTACAATATACAAGTGGTCATTTAAAAGACAAAAAGAATTTTGTGTGTGTGGGCTAAGACACTGTAAGTTACCAAGAGCTCCCAAAGTAAAACAAGAGCTTAAAAATATCCAACCACAGTGTACCATGCTCCATAGCTCTGCTCCAGAATGCAAACAAGAGGGCATCTCTGATAAAGATATCATGGCCTTACTGAATGCCAAGCACCAACATGCTAAATGCTGTATGAATATCATTTCATTTAAACATTGTAACAGCTGCCCAAGGGTCATTCCCACTTGATAGACTGAGAAACTAAGGCTCAAAGAGACCAACCATGTAGCCGGTAGGAGGTGAGATTTAAGATTTGAGCCTACTGCTCTCTGACTTCAGAGGAAGGTCTTATCGTCGCTATGCCCTGCCCCTTCCAGAGGTGATGTGGGATTAATTACTAGGCTACATTGTGTACACACATTTCTTACTGCACTTTTTGGCACTAAGTTATTATCATTATTTACCTCTTGATCTGTTACAGAATTAGAATTCCCTAAGGACAATTCTGCATCTTATTTGTCTCCATTGCCCCAGGACCATTCACAGCCTTATCCTTCTTGAAGCAAGAACTCAGTGACAGCTGAAATGAACTGAAAGGATCTGTTGATCTTGGATCCTGTGAGAGTGCTAAATCCAAAAGCAGATCCAGGTAACACTTTGCTAAATAACTTTATTTAACTTCCACATTACAGTCTTTAAAATTGAGCAAAATAATTAGCTACTCAAGAACAGCAAAATAATGAAAAATGAACACGTGAAAAATGTATGCATGCACACACACACCAAAAAACAAAAAAACAAAACAAAACAAAAACCCTGAGAGGAATCTTTTCCTTTTGATGACAATGGAATGTTTCTAGTTGGTTGCTAATTTCATATCATTATTTTCCCTAAAAGGTACAAAGTAAGTCTCCCAGGGGAGCAAGACAATATTTTGATAGATATGTAGCTATGTAGCCAAGTGTGCAAAGTTATACTTCATTACTAGTAAGCAGTTGCTCTCAAGTACAAACCATGAGAGAAACTGGCTATTAATCCGAGATGAACTTTGCCACTCCTGATTGTTCAAGCCAGAGGCCTCTTTCAAAGCAGTAATTTTCCTTTAAGGGGAGAACATCTAAAATTTAAACCAGAGTTTCCTAAGTGTGGCCCTTGTCATCACTTGACTTGCTTATTATATAGGGTGATCTTGGGTTTCTCCTCAGACATCATGAATGAGAATTTTCAGATGTCATGCTCCAAAATCTGTGTATTTGAAAAGCTCCCTCATGATTCCGAGTGATTCTGCACAGGAAAATTTGAGAACCACCAAGGTCTGACTGATCAACACCCCTCCTCCAACTAGTTCCTCTGTTCTTTGGGGTTGACGCTCTCCAATTGTCTGCAAAGGGTCTGAACTTTAACAATCTAAATGGAGTCTCAAGTTACAGTTCAAGGGGGAGGCTTTCAAATTACAGCAGGCTGCCGGTGTTTCTTTTGGAATGTTTGAATCCTTGCAACAAGTTAATTCCATCTCTAGATACTTGAGGGAAATTCTTACAGAATAACTTTTCAAAACTCTGTTTCTGGAACCTGGAAGAAACCCTACCAAATTCTGGTTTATCAGGCCCCTAAGACTACCTAGATTCTCAATCTTTGTTAGCTCCACACTGAAGCTATTTTCCTCTATCACCTAAGCATCCTGACATCATGAGATGGTTTCTTGCCCACAGATGTCTCATTTACAGATCCCTCTGGCCACCTTTCTGCCTTCACTACAATGTTTCTTTCCTGATGACCACTCCTCCCCCATAGGCAACCTGGAGCAGAGGCAACTCATTCCACCACATTCCACTTCCTACACAATCTAAAGATCACATCAGCCTTCCCCTCATCCTTTGAGATTTGTGTTATCTGGCCCATGAATAGATCCCTCTTGAAATGCCTCTGGACAAATAAGTGGCATCGTTCATATGAATCATTCATTTATTCATTCATTCAGTGAAGTTTATTGAATGATTAAGATGTGCCATGTCCAGGGGGTAAAAGATGAATGATAGACCAGTAAAGGAGATGAATTGTAAGTAAATGATTATTTTGAATGGTGACATTATTATCATAATATATTATATAATACATGGAAGGAATTATTGCATCCAACTAGCACCATAGAATTCAAAAATCGTACCTCCAGTTCAGATGTTTCTTCTGCCTTTCTGTGACAATTGCCGACTCGTGGAACATCTAAAACCAATGTTGTCAATATTTTCCCCTAGTCTCCTTCTCCGGGTTTCCATAGCCCTCAGCACCATCAGGCACACAGATCCCTAAAGTAGAAACCATAGTACAAGGATAGAAAACTTGAATGGTTACAGAGGAGAAATAGAGCCAATAGCGAGTGGATTAGGGCAGTGGTAAACAACTGGGGATGCTGGAAACTGTGGAAAATCACAGCCTTATTTCTAGGAGAATCGCTCCTTTGAACAAATTACTGCTTCGTTCCCAGCAATTACTGCAGCCCAGGAATACAGGTCCAGTGTTGTCACATCTTCCAATTTTTAATAAGAATCTGGGAATCCAGATTTTTGTGAGCAATTTCTTAATTTGTCTAACTTTATGCAGCCAATTAAGGATCACCAATGTGTGCGAAAAGCATTGGGTGAAAGGTTGTTAGGAGCAGTACAGACATAGCATGTTAAAGTTCTCCTCACAGAGTACTTATTAACTCCAAAAGGGAGACGACATCTTCACAATGGAGAAGTCTAGTGCAGACCACTTTGAGCAAGCGATCAAACTTCACACCACTGATAACAATAAGACAAACTGACTTATATACCCCTGCTCCAATTCAGTGAGAAGTCCTTACGCGCCAGTCCCAAAAGGTTTAACCTGAATCTAATCGTGAGGAAACAGGCAGGCAAATAAAAATTAAGGGAATTCTCCAAAACAATGGCCTGAACTCATCACAAATGCCACAAAATGTTACAAAAGACAAACAAAGGTGGTACTCTGTTTTACATTAAAGGAGACTCAAGAGACATGACAACTCAATGCAATATGTGATCATTAAACAGATGTTAGATTTAAAACATACACACACACAAAACATTGTGCAATTGGGCCATTTGAATATAGATAGAAGAGAAGTTAATATTATTGTATCATAAATAACTTCTTGAGTTTGATAATGATATGGAGATTTTTTTAGGAGAATATCTTTTTTCTTAAGACATAGATGCTTGAGTATTTAGGAGTGAGGTGACCTAATGGTTGAAATTTGCTTCCAGTTGACTCAGGAAAAAAAAGAAAGAAAAAGGAAAAAGCGGAAGAGAAGGAAAAAAAAGTGAAAAACAAATGTGGCAAAACTAACAATTGATGCATACAGTAATATGGTATATATGATACAGGAAATGGGGCACAAGAGGATGGCAGTGTTCCAGGTTCCAGGTGAGCCCCTGGGACGTGCCCCATCAAGAGAGGATCCTTAGCTTCATGCAGGAGAGGATTCAAAAGCCAACCACAGTTGAAAAAAAGTAGATTTATTCAGAGAGAAGCACACTCCACAGACAGAATGCAGGCCATTTCAAAAGGCAAGAGGAAGGCAGACAGGCCTAGGAGATACACATTCCATACATGGGAGAGCGGAGGCCTGAGCACAGGGCACACTAGGCCTAGTACTGAGTACTAGGAGAATGAGATCAGCCATGAGGTGTGGGGGTTGTTCGTTTTTATGGATTGGGTAACTTCATATGCTAAGTGGGAGGATTATTCCAACTACTTTGGGGTAGGGGCTGGGATTCCCAGAAATTGAGCCACTGGCCACTTTTAGACCTTTTATGGTTAGCCTCAGAACTGTCATGGCACCTGTGGACGTGCCATTTACCATGGTAATAAATTACAGTAAGCTTATTGGAAGCCAAGTCTCCGGCCATCTTGGGCTTCAAGGAGTTTAATTCTCCACCATCTTAGTGCTAATTGCTGTGCCATTCTTTGAATGGCTGTGCCCTGCCCCCTTCCCTCCTGTCATATACATATAGGCATTCTACTGTTCAACAATAGTCCCTGTATATATTTTTTTTTTCAAAATAAGAAGTATCTAGAATCACAAGAAAAAAAGAAAAACACTTTGTTGAATCACTGTCCCTCCTCCAAAAAAATTTCTCCAAATGTATAAACCTATGACTGAGGCAGATTTAGTCTCTAGACCAACACTAGTCTGAACTTGGTTTAGGAGGATCCCTTCCTCTTCCTCATTTAGCTTCCAGGCTCACACTCATGCTGGAACTTCTCAGTCACCAACTCACTGCTCCTAAATTTTCAATCCCTATTTCCCAGCCCCAGTCCACACCTTAAATTTCTAATTTGCTCTATAACCACAGCCCTTCTTCCTGCTCTCTCTCACCAATCCATGCTCTGTGCTCAAATCTTTTTCTAAAACACAATCTGCTTAATCATCTCTTGCTCTCTAGTGCTGGGAAGAAAGTCTAAAGATATTTTCATGCAAATAAAATGACCTTCACAGCTAGTCTCCAGACTTCATGTGTCCTCCCTTCTCTTTGCAATAATATTGTCTATACATGATTCAAAAATGCTTACTCAGACACACCACTTAATTGTTTTCTCTTGCTCAAGTGTGTCCCTCTGCTACAAGGATTTTCTTTCCCTTGTTAGTCTAGCAAATTCCCATTCAGCATTCAAAACCCCAATCAAAAGTCAGCGTCCACTAATGTCACCCTCCCCTCTGAAAGAATGAAGAGGTTCTTCCTGTGCTCCCGTCTCTGTGTCTGTAGTCCAGTCCCTGTTGTGCCTCTGTCTCCTCCTTCAAATTATTTGTTCCTTGAAAGCAGGAACCCAGGCTTAGAATGATGCCTCTTGCTTGGGAAACTTAAATAAGCATTTGATGAGTTCATTGTCTTTAAAACTACTTTCTTCTATCTGTTTCTATTTTAGCACTTTCTCTGAAAAAGCTCTTCTATTCAGAAAAGCTCCAAGATGGATACCCTGTGAGAGATAACTAAGCATTAGAATGTAATCAAAAACAAATTGACAAAGTGTTGGAGAGAATTACTCACTTCAAAAGCAAAATTAAGTTTCTGGGCCTATCTTAAAGAGACGAGGAGGAAATAAATCCCAGAGCCAAGGCCTTCAAAGCCTGACAGAAGAGCTTTGCTGCTGCGAGGTGTCAAAGGCTTAACTTTCTTCGCTTCCAAATGTCTGTGCTCTCAAGACCTTTTCTGTTTCTTGGGAAATTCTAAACATATTACTGTGGCCTTTTCAATGCAAGGGTCTGTTTCCTGTAACTCCCTGCCTCCTTTCAATTAAGATCAAATGGAATTTAACATTAAGCGGAGCCACAACTCTTTCTCAAGTTAATGTTAATTATAACTTTGATGGAGGCGTTGCAGCTTGTTCTCAGCCTATCTGATTTTATGAACAGACAAGGGCAAAGCTTCAAGGAGACTGAGCATTCTGCCTCTATTATTATCATGTATGCCTGTAATAATACATAGGAATTTTTTCCTTCCCAGAAAACCTTCATATAATTATTTCTTATATTGAAAACATTAATCTTCCCTAGAAGCTAACAATAAAATTGCCTTTTGCTATATTCTTTGGTTAATTTAAAAAACTCAAATGTTCTGTTTTGACATATTTAATGTGAAATTTGCTACCTTACAAATATGATATTCAAATAATTTACTATTATGTAAAAGGATGATAACAACCTCTGAACCAAAAAGTCCTGAAAATAATATGTGATATCTAAGTGAAGGCCATTGACAAATATCAGAGGTAGATACACATCATGTGAGTCAATATACATACTGTTGCCTTAAACCAGAGTTTGCAAAGAGGCGGGTGACTTACAGTTAAGGTGTGCCAGATAAAAAATTGACAAACAGATAAACAAATTCAAATTTAACTGGAAGTCCTGTATTTTTACTTGCTAGACCTGGCAATGCTAAATGTAAGCTGTCTTTATTTAGTAAATATACTGTTTTTTAAAATTCAGTTATCATTTCTTTTTCTTGATAGGAAGGTCTGGCAACACTGGGCTCACATTGCTGCATTGCATCAGCTGGATCTGCGTGTGCATCACCCATGCTATAGGTGATCGTTTGCTTTCTAGTTCAATGCGGTCACCACCTGGCCCATTCCTGATTCCTGGATCCTGCAGGCATGAGTTTTGGAACCTGGTCTGATCCACTTTCCTTTTTTTTTTTTTCTTTTTTTAAATGGAGGGACTGTTGTTTGAACCCAGGATCTTGTGCATGCTAAGCATGTGCCCTACCACTGAGCTATATCTACCCCCAATCCACTCTCCACTCTCTGTTTACAAATTACGTAGTTACACACACCTACCAGCTGTGGCATCTGCACCTTGACCGTGCCCAAATTCCAGATGAGAAGCAGGTAATTTTATTAGAATGGTGCATATTTGTACTGACTATCCATTGCTGTGTCTCATAATATATACCTTAAATATACAAGTTATTTTTTAGATTCTCTATAGTTCTTGCTTTCTTTTCAAGCCCTCCAGTCAGCTCAGCCTCAGCCCTAAGCATTTTAGGTGAGATTCCATGCCATAGAGGAAAAGTAGTGGATTTTAATTGAGAATAGTGAATATTTTTAGTCCTTGTTTAATACCTAAAATAATCATGTGACTTTGAAAGTTTATTTGATCTTTCAACATCTCAGTTTTCCTATTTGAAAAAATATAGAAGTTAGACAAAATGACTATTGCTTTAAGTCTGTATTGCTGTTAATAACTGACAACTCTATAAAGTTAGTTTATAGTCAAGACTTTCTGAAACTCTAAAATCAAAACATCAACTCCAGAGGCAAACAGCTAAGTAACTTTCCTGTATTACTGTAGAGTTTTATGACATTGGAAAACGTCTATTGTGAGACTTGCATAGCATCACTGCAGATTGCTAGGAGACAGTAAATGTTTTTACAAGCCTAAAGCCTTCACTTTTTCCTACTGCTATCTACTGCAAAAAAAATTTGCACAGTTACTGGTCCAAACATACTCCTTTTATTGACTCAGAGCAATAGATATAACTTTTAAAGATCTAAATTGAAGAAAAGCAAAAGCTGCTTATTATCATTTAATCCATTTAGCAGATCAATGAAAGGAAGGAGGGGAAGTTTAAACAAATTCCAACATGAAATGTCATTGGGGAGCTAACCCAAGCACAGCTCTGGTTGACAGATCTACTGAACACAGTGGGCTCTAAAAAGCAAGGAGGTGAAACTGTCTTCCAGATTGTAGAAACAAGACCACACCTGAATACACCCACTCTCTATGAAAGAATTAAACACCTACCTCATTATAAAAACTTCCCTTTATGCAAATGACCCAGGTTGCTTCAACCTTAAATGAACATAATTAACATTCTCTCAATAGATGCACGTATCTCTCCCCAGAGTTTTTTTCTAGGTTCCTGTAATCATAGATCATTGCTTCTCAAAACAGCCAACAACAATCCTACCCTTTTTCCTACAATTAACTTTCAGATTTAAATTATTCTGTTGTAGAAACTGAAGAATGAGCCAGACAAACTGGTTAGCCATGGGACCAGGAAAATTCTTCTAAAGTTGATTAAATTGCTGTCTTAAAAATATATACCTGGTAATAACATAGAATTAAAGTGAATCAAAGCAATTAAACTGAATGAAAGAGCATAATAGATGTGATCAAAATTCGCAAAAAAATTCAAGATTTTGCACTGACTCTATTCTGCCTATTATTAAGTTTAAAAAAAAAGTAGCAGAATACATAATATATCCCAGTTATTAGGTTCTTAAAATAGGCTATATGTGCAACATTAAATATTACTCATATCCTTACAAATCCACATAGATAAAAATTTAGTTATGATGCTGTTTTGAAACTAATAGGGGGAGTGGTAATACCTCAGTGGTAGAGCATATGCTTAGCATGCACAGGATCCTGGAGTCAATCCTTAGTACCTCTATTAAAAATGTAAAAAGAAAGAAACTAATAAAAGAAAATATTAATGTAAGTGTGCTACTGCAAATAATACAAAATTATTGAAAAATAAAAGAGTATTCTAAATCTTAATCTGCCTCATCTCTATTTAATGAGTGTTTGACCACTCAGTATAAAAAGCAAATAAAAAAATTTATCATCTCAATAGAATAAAGATGCCATCCATGTCAATGCACTGCCATTTCATGGCTGGTATACCAACAAGTCAGTAAATGTTCACAATACTTCATGTTGTATTTTTATATCTGGTAGTAGGCCCAGAAATGCCCTATAAAGATAGCAAGAATACTAATTAATAAAGGTTAGGAAAAAAAATGTTGGAACAGGTTAGAGCAATCCAAGTAACAGGATAATTTAACAGGAATGCTGAAAGTTCCATGCCTCTAATATGCCATGGAGGTACAGAGCCTCTGGCATGCAAAGGGCTGTACTTAAAAAAACAAAAAATGCCTTTGTAAGATGCTTAACAAAGAAGCTTTCTGACTCCTTTTTTTCCTGAAAAAATTAGAATAAAAATTGTGGTTATTTTTAAATTAAATATATACAATTATATATAGAGAGAGAGAGACAGAGATTTTAGAACAGTACTTGGCACAGAGTAAAAAATTAAAAAATACTACCAGTAACTATTACAGTTTTGGTTTGTGGGAGGACATGGCAAGAGGAAAAAGGCAGATGAGAAAATTATTTTTCCATGAAACTCTCTTTCATGAAAGCACAAAAAATGTTCTATGTTACATGGAAGTAATATTGTCTTTTGGACCACCTCACTGGCAAGTAGTTTAAGTTGGATGGAGAAAATGAGATAAGGCATTAAGAGGTGCAAGGGTGAATGCACAAACACAACCAGAAATATACAATGGCAGAAGTTTCAGTCTCTTTTCATTGGGGCTTTACAGACTCCATCTTCATACCCACATACACGTAATATTTTTTGTTAAATTTTCAATGTAAGAGTAAAAAAATTTTTAAATAGGTTTATTTAGTTTAGGGGCTTATTCTTTTGTGATTGTATACTTTTTAACATCTTTCAAGCCACACAATTACACATTTCAGATGTGTCTAAGAAGTAAAATATATAGCTTGTCCACTTTTCTTTATTATCTTCATGTAAGAAAATGAAGGATTTTATTCACGAGTGAAAACATTTACCATTGAGTCCCACTTTGTTTTAAATAGTGTGGAAAGCACTGAAAATTCAAAGATACAAGCAGAGTGCTTATCCTCAATTAAATCTCTTAATTTATAGAGTGCTAAATTATCTTTATGTATCAAAGAACAGTATAGAAGTTTCATCTTCAGCAACCAGAATGACATTCTTTATGTTGAATATTAGAGATGACTCAGAAGAAAAGGCAAAAAAAAATTTATTTAGAAAAAAAATGAAGTAAAACTATAGTGTACTACGAGACAAAAAATAGAAAAGATTTTTTAAAAAGAGAATTCAAGCTGACAGGTATGTTGAGAGTTAGGAATATAAAAGAGAAAAGAATTGCGGTTTTGATAATGATGTTTATTTAGAAATACATTTAAGAAGAAAAATAACAATCTCAGTTTTTTAACTTTGGAAAATAAATTATGAGAAACGTAAGATGAACTATCCAGAGAAGTCAGGAGATTAGAATCAGACCGAAGGATATGTTCTGAAATGGCATATTGAAGCTTCATTCTCACCCAGTAATTTCTGTTGAATGGTGGAATGAAATGAGATCATCTTGGTAATTAACAACAGTGGAGCAAGAGGAATAGGCATAGTTCCCATGTGAGTAACAAAATGCTAAGTGTGTGAATATAGTCATCAGTCTGTGATACCATAAGAAGATTGTAAAGTTTAAAACTAATAGAAGTTATACATTACAGGCACTGTTCTTATAGAAATGGCAAAAAAAAAGGCAAGTCAATTAAGTAACATTTAATTGCATGTATTTGTTTCCAGAGTTTCCACAGCAAAACACTGGTTAAATAAATTACATAAATACATTAGCATTTCGGAAGTGCAGTAGTCTCCCCTTATCTGTGGGGGATACCTTCCAAGACCCCCAGTGGATACCTGAAACTGAGGATAGTACCAAACACTACATACACTATGATTTTTCCTATACTTACATAGCTATGATAAAGTTTTATTTATAAATTAAGCACAGTAAGAGGTTAACAACAATAAATCATAATAAAATAGAATAATTGTAATAACATATTTTAACAAATTTATGTGAATGTGGCCATCCTTTCTCAAAATATCTTATTGAACCATACTCACCCTTCTTGTGATGATGAGAGATGATAAAATGCCAACCTGCTGAGATGAAGTGAGGGGAGAGATGTAGGCACTGTGTCGTAGCACTAGATGCACTGACCTCTGACAATATGTCAGGAGGATGATCAGCTCCAGGTGATCTTGGATCATTGAGCCTTGATGTCACTGGTTGGATGTTAGGAGCCGATGACATGAAGACTGGGGAATCCCGGGGAGGACAGAGCAGGAGGGCGAAAGACTTCATCAGGCCCCTCAGAACAATTGAAAAACCTATGGGTTGTTTATTTCTGGAATTTTCTATTTAATATTTTGGGACCGAGGCTGATCTAGGATCTCAAACTGAAACCAAGGAAAGTGAACCTGCAGATAAGGAAGAACTACTGTAAAAGTTGTTTCCCTGCAAGGGGATTGTATCACTTTAATTAGATCTTCATATTCTAGAGTCTGAGCCTAGAAATCAGAGAGGAATTTAAAATTAAGCCATAGAAGACTGGGTTAACTAACTCAAAAGAGACTGAGGTATAACTTCATGGCTAACGTGTTTGTGTGTTGTTTATATTTTGGAACCAGTAAACATGTGTGGCAGAGCTCTGTTCTTTTCACATAGACTGGACTCCATGGTAAATCAGTTTATGACTGGACGGTTGAGCACGAAGGAGGAATTGGTTATGGAGCCGAAATAGCTACTGGCACTAGCTTCCAAGAGTCTGAGGCCACCATCTACACCAAGTGAATAGGACGCCTGCCTTAACTCACTGGTCACATGCCAGTATCTGACTCACTGAGATTTTCTTTTCTGTTTTCCAGCTAAATATCTCTTCAGTTTTAGCTTTCCATACATTTCACAATTGATTATATTTGAGTTTACTAGACATTCCAGTGAAGAATGTTTTTGTTTGGGGTGTTTTCAATATCTTTAGCTAAAATTCAAACCAACTTTTTTTTTACTCCCATAGATAACCGCTCTTACTGAATAATTGTAGATTTTACCAGTTTAACTCTCAGAGGCCATCTTTTTTCCTAATTTCCAAGTGCTTGGAGTGGCATACGTTCTTTATTTTTGGCTGTGCAACAAGCTTTCAAATAGAATTTGATTGGGGAAAATAAAGTATACATTTTTACTTATTTAGTTAATAAAAATATGCTACATTCTACATACATTTTACACTCTACTCCACAAAATATCTTTGCATCCCTGAAATCAATGTACCTACATACTGGGAAGTAGTGAAAATGCAAATATTAATGACTAAAATTATATCCATTCATGAAGTAGATAGTGGTGCCATTCATAGCCTACAGAATTTCAGTTAAGGAACAGTTTGGGGGGAATGCAATTAATTTTATCTTGAACATGTTGTATTTTGCATTCCTTTCAGATGTCCAAGCATTTTCCTGGAGATAGTTCTGAGCCTAAAGGAGGGAATTCTTGATAGCAACATATGCTTCCCAAAGACCAAGCAAGGATAAAAAATTGTGCCTTTGTTATGACTATTTATCTGATCAATGATCACATGAGAATGTTTCGTCCTGAACATGCAGCAGAAACAAGATTTCACTGGATGGAAGAGTAAACGGGACATGTTTAAACAGAGAAGAAAAGAGATTTTTTTTTTCCAAAAAGTTTGGCTATGAAGGGGAGGAGAAAGAAAATCAGGTTGTTACTAGACAGAGGTTGAAGTGAGAAAGGTTGCTTTTTGTTTGTTTTGAGTTCTTTATAGGAGATACTTACAGGCTTAAATACTGAATGAAAGCCTAAAGAAAAGATGTTGAAGACGCTGCAGACAGTATCTTAAAATATTAACATTACAAATATTTGCACAGAGACTAGACAGATTGATGTCATTTTATGCATTACCCAAAGCTAAAACAAAACTATGTGATGTTATCCAAGAAGGGTGGTTTTCGAAAAAAAAAAAAAGACAGAACCAAATCAAACCAGAGCGGCAAGCATGATAAACTCAGGAGAGTCACACACGGGCTCCAGGTGTCATGGTTGGAGTTGTTTTATTGTGCCAGGAGGGGTCTCTGCACTATCCCCAGGTGCTTCTCTGGGGGCGTGGGGCTCGCTGAGTGCTCACGGAAAGTCAGGAGCAGAGCTCTGCACGTGCTGTGGGAGTGGACTGTGCTTCAGTTTGGTCTGTGTACCTAAATGATTCTCACCCACCTTGCGTAGCTATCCGAAGAAGCCTTTGATACTCAACACTGCTATATGTTATATATGCAGGTTGTTAGGAAAGTAAATCATAGGCATTCTCAACACAAGGAAAGAATTTTTTTCTATTTCTTTAATTTTGCATCTATATGAGATGATGGATATTCACTAAAATTATTGTGATTATTACTTACAATGTATGTTAAGTCAAATCACTATGCTGTACACCTTTAAACTTATACAGTGCTCTGTATCAATTATATCTTAATAAAACAGAAGAAAATAGAAAAGAAAGAAAGTTAAAGGGAATAAGTGACAAAAAAGAAAACAAAGAAGCCTTTGACTTTGACTTCATACTTTTGATTTTCTAAAGAACAGTTATCCATATTTAAAGTTTGGAATCCAGATATATGAAGATATTAAAGGCAGCAGAATTCAAGAACAGCTAAGTACAAGTTAGATTATAGTTTTGGAAAAAGAAACCATGCAAAACCTTTAAAAAGAAAGCATTAATAGAAGAGAGAGAGACAGTTAATAATGCATAAAAAACAGAAACGATCTTACTCAGCTTATAACATTTTTATATTTGAAAGCTCCCAAAAAGCTAAGGATAGTTCATCACAGGCAAAGCTGATAACTATAAATAAAAACTGAAAAAAATCTGCCTAGTCTCAAAGACAAGTACATATTCAGCTTGCTAAAGATAACAAAATTCTTTGACAGTGAAATGAAACCTTGGCAAGAACAGTTGCAGTTGGATGAAATGACCACACAAATTGCAAAATGAAACACCAAACAAAAGATGGCACTGAGAGTGTTAAAATGTAAGATTGAGTAGTGTTCATAATGGCTCAAGAGAGCAATCAGGTTTCAATACCTGAAACTGTTGTAAAATTAAAAATGATAAAGTTGGTAAAATTTTATATTCAATTTTTCAATTCCTTTTTCTTTAACCATACACTTTAGCCAATTTAACATATTCTGTATCAATATTTAGCTTTGGGAAACCCAAACAGTTATAAAAGCACATACTTCATTTATTTTGTGTTTAGGAAATACTGAGGATCAGAATAATCCTTGCAAGTAGAGCAGTGAACCATTTTACCTTTTCCTAAAAGTAGATCGTTTGTTTACACTGGATAACTTATGTGGAAAAATTATTCTTATTTCCTTATAGTATGGAGGTAGGAGTTTGGTTTTCTAAATCGACTCAAATTATAGAAGCCACAACGTTCTATGATAGTATAATTTTTTAAAAACAGTCAGAGTAATCTAGGTAAATTCTGCTTCTTACATATAATTCATATTGTATTCAGAGTTAATGGCTGTGGATGTGATTGCTGGTTTCAGTTGCAACACTTTATAAAAGGAACTGAAACATTCATAAACATTTTCCTCATTGTCTTTTCTTTTTCCTAAAGTAAAACTAAAAATTTATGAGAAAATTGTAACCTTTGCTTAAAACAAAACAGACAAACCTGAGAATTTTCTTAGGATACCATTGATTCATCCTTTTTTTAGCTTCACGGAACAATTTGACAGAAAGAGGATATTAATAATGCCTTAATTCCTATAGGGTACTTTTTGCTTATTGACTGATTGGAAAAGGCAAACATGATGCATGCTTCTTCTATAAGATTAGTTATGTTTCTTAGATAAGATTACCTATCAAGAAAAAGAAATGTTTAAAGAGCAAGTACAAATTTCTAAATGACTTGATACCTTCCTCTCATCAACTAAGATATCATGAGTATAGTAAAAATATTAAAATATTTTAACACAAAAATAATCTCTTAAATTATCTTACTTATCTCATAAAATTATCTATGACTATCCAGTTACAGTGTTGTTCGATTAGTAAATCTTTAACCATTACAAAATAATATTAATATCCATCCCAAATTTTCACTTTATTCAAATTAAAGAGAAATTAAAGAGTCACCAGACATTTGTACAAGTTTTCATACTATGTTTAGAGTCCAACCTAAATTTTTATGATAGAAAAAATTTCATATTATAAGGTATGGTTGAAACTTAATTGTATTTCCATAAGAATCAAAGAAGTTACTCAACAGAAGTAAGTTTTAAATATTTAATCCATAGTGAGATGTTAAAATTATGGTATTAAAATGTGTCTTGAATTTTCAAATTGACAGTGGAAAAATTTATCCCAGACAACAGTTACAGAATTTTATTGGGTTTTCAAGATCAGCATAACCAATTGCCTAAATCAAATGGCTATTTGATTAAAAGTAAGAGTGAGCATAATTTTCTCCCCAACCCAAGTCTTCTCTTTGTCATTTGCTAACAGCATGTCTACTTTGGAAGAAGATCTTTAATGGGGCCATTTGAACTTGATGTACTGTATCAGAATTATCTGAAACCTCCTCCCCATTATAAAATTTGGAATATATATTTGGAGTAACATTCTTCCTGTAAGTTAAAATTGTCAATAGGCATAAAGTATCATATTTTGTGATTTCATATATAAATTTCTCTGAATTATGTGTGTTCCAAAATTTTATTTTTAAGTAGATTTTTAAAATAATTGAACGTATTTTTTCCATACAAATGGTAAGAGCTTATTTTTAAGGAAGGAAAAAATAAGATAACAATACTGTTTCTGGGCATGTGGGTATAGCTCAGGGGTAGAGCACATGCTTAGCATGCATGAGGTCCAGGGTTCAATCACCATAAAAAAAAAATACTATTTCAGAAGTGTCAATAAAAAATAAGCAAAGGATTGGAAAGAAAAATATAATAATTTATTATGAACAGTGGTTCTGGAGGGAAAACACGTGTAACTAGAAAACAATTAAGAAGATGTTTGTAGAGGAGACAGTGTTACATTTCTAAGCACAGTAATAGTTAATTTCTGATTCTCCCTTTATGATCTTAAATTCAAAATAATTACTAGATACACACACACACACACGGAGCCCAAGAACATTAGCAAATACATCCTCCATTCTTAAACCTGTCTACTAAAAGACTCTAAAGCAATGATACCCCCAGAATTGCTTGAAGAACTGACTGATTCTGGGGCTGGTATGGGCAGAATTAAATTTGAGCCTTGACATCTTGTGGTGCCAGAAAGTAAAGAAGTGCTCAAGAAGTGATAGAGATATACAAGCAGGACACAGAAGCCAGCTTGAAGGGGAACCAGAGGCCAAATTTGGGACAACTTGATTATCAAATTAAGACTGTGACAAATGAATTTAACTGTATTACAAATGTAGGACATAATCTCTCTGAAGTAGATGCAGAAAAAGGAGCTGACCTAAGTAACTCTGGGAAACAATATTTTGACTGGAAACTGTAAGGCTAAAGACAAAAGAACTGAGCGTAAGTGTTGTACTCAGCTATGCCATGTGGAAGAAATGTGCACTAACATATCTGTGATCTGAGAGGTGCCAGTACCTGGTAAGTTAATATAGGAAAACACAAGCCTTTGTCAGCAACTAACTAAAATGACAGGTACTAGCTTTCCTAATATGACCCAACTCAACCCAGTGAATTCTCATTGTTCCCTGGAAAAACAACTCCAGAAATTACCTGATGATCTGATGTCCTGTGTTAGTCTTGGTCATTGGGCTGGCCTAACAAGCAGGATGTCTGCCAGGAAGAAGAGCTTCAGTTGCTTTTGAGGCCCATGCTTTGGAATCCCACATTTTGGTATCCTTAGAAAATCTAGCTGATTTATGTTTAAGTGCCTTCTCACCTTAATACACAGTGTCCTACCTTGAGTTGAGAAATCAGCCAGTTATCCCTAAGCAGCCTTAGATGTCAAAATCTATCATAATTCATCTTACAAACAAGTTAAACAAGTTGCAAAAGTTTGATTTCATCCTCACGACATGTATGCATAGTAACAAATTGTGAACTTGGCATGGCAAGGTAGAGCATAAAATGAAAAGAATTGGTCATCTAAAGTTCTCTCTGCAATGGGACTGGATCTCAAAGTAAAGAATTTTTAGAGCATGAATAAAAATGCTTAAGATTAACTCCTTGCTTTTCTTTCCTATTCTGCTCCTTCTTGTTCAAGATATTACTAAATCAGTGAAATGTTTTTGAACTCTTAACCTTGATTTCATAAACATTATTATCTCTAGCTTCCCATCTTCTCACTTTTCCCCTGGACTCAATTCAGAAGACAGAGAAAAGTGTCTTCATCTGTTGCTCAAACCACAGCAAGCCCAAGTCTTCATGGCATTTCTTATTTTTTTGCATTAAATCCAGGTGGTTTACCAGAAAATAAGTTATTTCCTCAAAATTACCTCTTAAACTGAATGAAGGTATCAAGTAGATTTAGTTTCTAGATTTGTTTTCAGAGAATACTGATATCGAAAAAAGTTGAAAATTATACATAACTTCAGAAATTATTGATTTATGTAAGAGTTTTATGTTTGGTAAGAGACTGTGACCCAAATATTTGGATTTAGAAAAACTTTTGTTGTTTTTGGAAAGTTTAAGAATCTAAGGAAACATCTGGAAGAATAAATAGGTAAGACTATTTTATAAAAGTAGATCTTGAAATAGTAGACTAAGTACTAAAAAGTCCTTCTGAATATTAAAATCTATTCTGAAATTAAAATAACTTTTATGATGCCGTTATAACATGAAACACAGTTCAATAAAATAGATTTGATGGAGCAGAACTGACTCTAGTATATGTAAATTATAATATAATATGGGAAGCATCACAAATCAATCAGAAACAGATGGACAAGTCAAAAAATTGTGCTGACCAAAAAATTCAGCGTCATAGAAAGTTGGGAAGAGACTGTTAGAGCCTTAAGAGACACAACAAAGTATAACATACAGACTTTGTTTGGTCTCAAATGCAAAGAAATCAGTTGTAAAAAGGCACCCCTGAGCTATTGGGAAGATCTGAATATGAACTGAGTACTAGTTGATATTAAGAAATTATTTTTTTTACCTGTGATAAAGGCATGGTAATTATATTTTGAAAAAGAGTGTATCTTTCTTGGGTGGAAAAACATACTAGATTATTTACAGTTGAAACAACCAGATATCTGGGATTTGTTTTAAAATATTTGAGATTAAAAAAGAAAAAAAGATTGAAAGAGAGAGAGATGAAATAAGAAAGACAAAATAATCATTGGTAAAGTATGGAAATTCATTATATTATTTTTGCTATTTTCATGTAGTTTTGAAAATTTCTATAACAAAACGTTTTTTAAAAAACACTGGAATCATTTCTTCAAATAAGTCTTACACTGAAACAAGATAAAAGGCAGAGTGTTTTGATGGAGGAAGAGAGAGAAGAGAGCTACAAACTTCTAGTTCTTCACCCTTTCCCAAGAGAGTCCCTGAAATGTCTCTGTGAAACATGGTGTGAAAACTGCGGCCTCTGGTTCAGCTCCCTCAGCTGACAGCAGAGGCTCTCTCCAGGCACCATAGTGTCGGTGCTGACTGTCCCCACCCCACAGCTGACCTTTTTATAAGAGTGTCCTCTGCACTCACCTCCCTGTGCAACCCCCTCCTCACCTGCCCAGGTAGCCAACTCCCTTATACACACTTACTTCACCCCTCCCTTTGCCCTTGGTGCCTGAGAACTTGGCAGATATGTTACTCATCTTTTGATTTTTTGTCTTTATATGCAGAATATTTTATCGTAGAACTAACCATAGTCTTCATCTTAATAAAGGATGGTTTCAAAAAAGACAATAGTGTAGAGGCAATTGGTCAACTAGTCAGAAAAAAGGTCAGTAGATGCGTTAACATATGTCCTACTCCAAAGATGCAGGAGTGGTAAAACATCAAATGTAAAGTAAAAATAAAGCCATTAAATGAGCAGCTGAAATAAAATTGAGGTTGAATATCAAATCTCTAGGTGGAAGATATGATTTTCTAATCTTGAAAGTAAAGACCAAAATTTTTAGTATACAGAGTCTAAGAAATTTCATCCCCAAAACATACAAATGTTTTAAAGGTTAAAATCACATAATAAGCTAGAAAAAGAGCCATAGCAAAAAAAGACAAGTGGTTAAACTTTTTATTATAAAAAAGCTCTTAAAAATACTGACTACAAATGAGCAAAAGGCAAAGCTCACAATAGTCTTTTCATATGAAAAAAGTATCATAGGCATATCTATATAAATATATAATTCTTGTAATCATTAATTAATAAAATGCAAGTTAAAAAAATTAGAATTTTCACCTGTCAAAACAATTAAGATGCCTCAACTATAATTCTCACTAGGTTCAAAAATGTCTTTAAAACATTGAAATCTTTGACTCTAATTCTTAGAATTTATCCTAAATAAACAAATTTCATTTAAAAAAATTAAGTTGTTTATTAAATGTTACTTATCATAGTAAAAAATTGAAAGCAAACTAAATGTTGAACAATGGAAGAATGATTAGATAAAAAATGGCTCAAATGCTCAATGACATTTAAAAAGATTCTGTTAATGCAAAACCATTCACACTTTAAAATTAAGCCTAAAAAAATATTGAAGGTTGTAGATATTTATATAAAAACTATCACTAATATTTTCAAACTAAAAGCCTACCTATTCGTATTTTCAAAAAAACCCAAAATCTCTACATTTAGTCATTCTTTCCTTTGGATGTTGAGATTAAATTATTTTTTTCTTCTTTCTTGTTTTTTCTTAACTTTTAAATGTCTTTCAAACTTTCTCTAAGAAATATTCACTACTTTTATAATTTTGTTAAATATTATTTGAAAGAGGTATGTGCTCTACTTGCAGTATAAACAACTAGAGTTGATTAGGAAAGACTGATAGAAGTTCAGCACTCCAAACTGGTCCCTGATCTTCATAGTGATATAGTGTGTCATATTGAAATTTATCTTGTCCTTTAATTACAAGTCTTTGTGTCAAGCAGCTAGCTAGGCAGAAAGTGAAAAGAAATTGCTGAGCACAGATGAAATAGAGGTCTCTGGCAGAGCTCTAGATCTTCCCTTAGCAAAGTTCTTGGAGATTATGAAAGATAATGCTTTTTGTTACATTAAACCAAGAATTGCCCTCATGATCAAGACATTTTCTATCATAAGCCAAACACAATGCCAATCATGTTAATAACCATATGCTGATTATGGAGCATAGTGAAACACTTGAGATATGTCATTTAGGGGAAAAAAGGGCATTCTGCTAACTAAAGTTTCCTCTTTTAATTTTAAAAACATGGCCAGGATATGAGTGCAAGTACTGTTGTATTATTTATCATAATGACATATTGAGAAAAAAACAAAATGCTCAGCAATAGAGGAATAATGAAATACAGCACTGAATGTTCATCCAGTGGAATGTTATGCAGCCATTGGAAATGAGGTGGGTCCATATATTTTGAAATGGATGTTTGTAAAGAACAAATAAAATAATTCACAAGCATGTGTGTATATGCGTATAATTTGGTTACTTTTAGGAAGTGGGTTGGAAGGAGCCTTCACTTTTTTATGTACTTCTGCCTTTGTTTGCATTTTTATGGTGAGAGGGTGTTGCTTTTATACTAAAGGAGAAGGAGAGGAAAAGAAGACGAGGAAGAAGAGGAGGAGGAGGAAGAATCAGGAGTAACAGCAGCAGAAGCAGCAGAACAAGGAAGGAAGGTGGAGAAAAGGAAGGAGAATTTGCAACTGCTGGATACAGAAGGATACAGAGCCATTCTCTAGAGTTGGTCTTGACCATCCAGAGAGAGTGTCACACAGGAGCATTGTCTTAGTGAAAACACTGTAGGCCAGGGTATGGTTCTAAACCTTTACAGTTCAAATGTCAGTTTACCAAGAGCTGATCTATTTATGGAATGGAGGCCTAATGTTTTCTGCAAATATGAGGCAGATGTAAAAACTAGGAAACCACTGCCTACATTCATAATTAGAAATAGAAGTAAATATTGGACCAGAGCCTCACAGCCTCTGACCAGCCTAGCCCCCTCTACAACAAAGCCACTTGGGAGAGTAGAGTGGGTGAGGATGCAGACATGGTTGCAGAACTGGACTGGGCCACTTACTGCCACTGATTTGGTCCAGTTACTTAGTGTCGGTTTACTTATCTGTAAAGTGAAGACAATAATTATCCCCCCAGTTTGTTGTGCAGAAAATGGTACACGAGTATAGTGAGCATCCTGAGGAGCATAGTAAAAGTAGGAAGAATCTGACGTGAATGGCTAGTTTCAACGTTATGTATCTATTTCCCTAACGGAGATACAGAGGACATAGAACCAGAGAATTGTATCTATAGCTGCAGTTGCGTTCATTAATTAGCAGTCAATAATTCTTAGGTATTGCTGTTATTACTATGCCAGGCAAAACGCTAGGCACTAAGAATACAGCAGAGAACAAGACAGGAAAAAAAAAAGGCTCCTGTTTCCATAGTGAGTATAATACACAGATGGTCCCTAACTTACGAAGGTGGGAGTTATGATTTTTTTACTTTATGATACACATTGGTTCAAATTTTGCATTATGATCTTTTCACAGGTTAACAATATGCATGTGGTGTGGTACTTTTTTGTGATGCTGGGCAGTGGCTTCTGTAGCTCCCAGTCAGCCTCTATCAGGACAGTAAACAAGCAAAAGAACCTTTCTATACCCACATAACTATTAGCGTATTTCACTTTCAGTACAGTATTCAATAAATTACATGAGATATTCAATACTTCATTATAAGATTGACTTTGTGCTAGATGATTTTGCCCAACTATAGGCTAATGTTAAGTGTTCTGAGCACATTTAAGGTAGGCTAGGCTGAGCTGTGATGTGCTGTGGGTTAAATGTATTAAATGCATTTTCGACTTACGGTGTTTCTAATTCACGGTGGCCTTATTCAGATGTAACCCGATCTTAAGCCGAGGAAGATGTGTATTAGGGAAGTCAAACACTAAACCATTCAGTCCATGTTGTAAAGAGAACAAGGTGCCATGGGAGTATAAAACAGGCAGCCCCAGGAAATCATAGAAAGGTCCCAGGAGGAAGAAAGATTTCAGCTGAGCATTGAAGGATGAAAAGGAATTAGCTAGATGAAACATGTGAAAAATTAATAAGTAGAAACCTCAATTACATACAGTCAGGAGACCAGAAGGCTCTCACACACTGCTCTGATAGCAGAGCCCAACAGGAAGAGGAAAGACTCCTCTTCTCTCCTGGCAACAACTCAGCCAATGAAAAGCCATGGACTTGGTTTTTGATCACCCTCCCAACTTCCTTTCCCCTCTAGAAAAGTATCCTCTTTCCCTTGCTGGGCAGGAGCCGGCGCCTGGCTCGCCAGGGTTACGGACCTTGAACTGCCATTCTCTGCTGATCTTGAGTAAATTCATTTCTTCTGGAGAAATAACTGGCAGTCTATTTATTCTAGGTCGACACACAGAAGGAGGAATGTGACTCAGGCAGAGGGAACAATGTGTGCAAGGACCACAAGTGGGAAGAAAATGAAAGCTTTGGAGGGACTAGGAAAGTCTGAAACGGCAGTGGTCAGAAGGCTATGAAGAGGGATGAGTCTGCAGAAGAGCACGTCCAGCTGATGTCATGTCTTCGAGGCAGACTGAAGGACTGCTGTCATCATTTCCACAAAGACAAAGGGCGTCATTAAAGATTGCTAAACTGGAAATTCATTCTATCTTCCTTCTCTATTCTTTTCCTTTCTGTGCTAATGGTACCCCTTCCAGCTGCTGCTTTATGGTGAGGACATGCTCTGACCTTTTTTCTTTACAGATTAATATTTGTTCATCAAATCCTCCGAGAAATGACTGACTGTGTATCCCTGTCTACTGTAGGGGCTGAAGTTATTGAAAGCGCTTCTAAAAAACCTTGTTTTCTTTTCATATTTCTAATGTTCTCCATTTTCTAGTCCTCATGGGGAGTGAGACACTAAGGTTTGTTTTTCAATGGCTTTGTGATTACACAAACTGTCCTATCATTGTTTTACTTATTACAGTTTTTATAGAAGTAGAAAACACAGTGGCAATATTTGAGACTAAGAATTTGGCTGTACTGGATTTTTTTCCCCCCAGCAGTACTACCTCTCCCTTTGTTCATTCCCCCTGAGAGAAGCTGTAACCATTAGTTAATGGCTCCCATCTATCAAGGACGTACCTGCATGTCCCATGCACTTCACTCACATTTCATTTAATTATCACAGCAACCTTGTAGGAATGAATCTATTTTTTTGTAGTTGGGGGACTGAGGCTCAGAGGTTATATATCTTGTTCAAGGTCACATCATGAATAAATGGCAGACACTTCCCCGGGGAGTCAGTTTCAGGTTACCTGTGATTCTGCCAGCTTCAAAGATTACTACAATCATAAATTAAAATTAAATTTAAATGTATTGCATAGACTTAAAAAATTCATTTTGAAATTATATACATTGAAAAGCGTGAGAATAAAGGTATTCTGCTCCTCAAACTATAGCCTACAAACAATTAACAATATGCAAAATCTGATCATTGATGAAAAATACACATTACTTGCTTTAAATGCAACTCAGTGATAAAAATAAAAGTTAAGTACACCACATCCAAACCATCAATAGAGCTTTGCCCTGACATATGGTTATATTTATGGTTTGAGGAGATACTAAAAATAACAAGAAAGGGCACAAGACTTGTTTAAAGCACCATCTTTAAAAATGTGTAGCATATAAGGATGAACACATGATGAAATCTTATTTAACGTGGCAAGAATTTTTTCAGGAGCCGTTTTCTTACAAATTTCTCATCAAATTTCACTTACATCATTCTTGCTTGACATATCATTTCACCACAGAATACATTTTTATTGATTATCCAAGTTTTGTGAACACTTTTAAGAGGCAACAGAGTTTATGTCCCACAAATATTGGAAATTCCCCAGAAGTCCTGGGATTTTTGGCAAAATCTTGAGACATTCATGTTTTAATTCTTGAAAACATTTGCAGCTTTAATGTAATGTGGCTTTTAAAAACAGTACCTGCTTTTAAAGATCATCTTGCACTTAGACATAAAAAAATATTTTTTTAATGAAAAACAAAATCCTGTCTAAATACCAAAACTGATCAGATTATCTTTGTCATCATAAACTATGGGCTTAGCTTTACGAGGGTAGATTGATTCACACCAAATTGATAGACTGATTTTTTTTGTTTTGTTTTAATAATTGATTTCCAAAGCTAAGGTGCTGCTGTAAGCGAAAAAAAAAACTTGTAAATTCCTCAGTTAACTAGCTAACCACACTTTGTTTCTGTTAGAACTACTCTTCTTTGTCTTACAAGGTTAGAGCACTTCTGTGTGAACATATTCCCACACTGACATTTTTTCTCTAATTTGGTGTTACTTGTTCTACATGATAGCTTCTTTAGCTCTCTTTTCTCCCACACATAATAGCTAATTATCATATAGAATCATCAGTTTAGAGGCAGAGCCCAGCAACAATGCTGACAGAAAAGACTGGTCACGTGCCAAATAGCACCCTGGTTCCCACATTTGCCATGTTTGGAGTTTTAGATAACCATCACTCATAGTGCTTACACTCATAATTATAAAGTGCTGCAAGTCCTCCAGACAAGTGAGGACTAGAGTAAAGATGAAAATTAAACACGTTTTTTGATGGTTTCCAATGATACTCTTTAATTACAAATGTTAAACATCTGCTAGGTTATTCCAGAATTACTACTGAAATGTTAAGTTCGCACTTGTTTGTTAAAAGGTAAATATTTAGGGGAGCAAGGTATAAGGTATACGTGACCAAAGAAAGCGATATCGCAAATTAAGAAACAAAAACCAACAACAGAACTGTTTTAAATGTGTGTAAGAGAAAGAAAGAAAGGAATTTGATGGAAATTTTGTATCACTGAAATCCTTTTAAACTTTAATTGTAGATTCAAGGTGGGAAAGCAATTTCATAATTGACACTTCAGCTATGAATGAAACCTGAGAGGAAAATAATGTGTATCTATTTCAAGCTATCACAAGTCAGAAAATTCTGGTAAGAGGTTAGACTGAAGAAACAAAGAATGTGAAAATGAAGAAGAAATAAGACTGAAAGTTCTAGACTGAAAAAAATAACTTCAGTCACATTAGATTTCATTGTATCTGCTGTCATTTTTATTTTTAAAATTATGAATTATGCAATTGTAAATTATAAGATATTTTAAGTGTACAGAAATAATATAACATGTAAATATCTTTTGTAGTTTTAATTTACATAGAATTATAGATAACTGAATGATGGTCATTCCAAATTACTTCCGTCTCACAGAAATTCGTAACTCATGAATGTAAAATGGTTCCCCCAAATATTTTTAAATTACCTGCCCAAGAAAAGGCATTGCCAAAGTTTGAGAAGTTTGGCCAAAATAAGGAAAATTGTCTCAGAACAAACATTTTCCTAATTCAGTTGTGTCTGTCTTTGAATATGTCTTTACATAGTGAGTAGCTTGAATGATTAGAAATTAATATGTTCGCAAATTATAAAGGTCAGTTTAATTACAGTTACTCGGAGTTGAGAAAAACTCGAACATGAGCTGTAATCACATCAAAGTCTTTCATACTTGGGGACTCTGAGTGGATTTGAGGCTTCAAGTAGTGTTTTAAGGAATCTCAATCTTTTACCCCTTATGTTCTGGAGTTCTCTGAGTTAACCTCAGTTGTAGTTATTTTCTCACTGTTTAGGTTTAAGGTTAGTTTAAATTTTTGCAGGGAAGGGTTTCTCATTTAGTTGTGTTCAGAATTAAACATACCTAAATATATGAAATACATAATGGTGACCCAAGTTTCTCGAAGCAGAAGGCAGCCTTAACAACTTCTCTCCATTTACTTTAAAAATAAAATAACCCTCGTGGTTTCTGCTACTGTAACAAAAACTCCCTTACTATCTAAACTAATTCTGACAAACAGTTTTGTAAAGAGTAGCTGGCTGATGAGACTTTCCAGCACCAATGCCCAACCACACTCCATTTCATTCCGTATTTCGTAGGGACAGATGGCTCATTGCATTAAATAAGACGTGGGCCCAGAGTTTGCTTTCTAAAGTGGATGCCTCTTGAGACAGTTTTTATATTCAACAGGAAAGTGTGTGGGCATTGAAATTACTGTACACGTCATAACCCAAATAAGCATTTGGTCGTTTGAGAGAAACATCCGGAGACCAGAAGAAATAATCCGACTTAAAATTTCAATACTTCTGAAGACCAGGAAACAAATGTAAATTTTTTTCCTCCAAATTAGCTTTCTTCTTTACACGATACTCTTCGTACTCTATTATCCTTGAAGCAGTGTTTCTATGGTGTTTGTTCCACGTCTGCTCTTGAGTTCTGAAAATTGCCAGCTGCAAATTCTGACATGCCAAGGGCTCAGCTATATTTGCCCAACCAAGAAAAGGTAAAAACAGAATCTCAGAGCCAGTAAAGATTATAAACATGTTTCTACACTGTTGGTGTGCTGTTTATAAAAAGAAGTCACTCTAAGACTTTCATAAGCCCCCAAACTTCATTATTTTGCTCTCCCTCCAAGTACAAAGCACAGATGTTTTGGCATATTGAAATTTGAAGATTGGAATTTTTAGGAGAGGCAATGTGTGGGCAGGGAACTAGCACCGTGGGCAGGTTGAGGTTCAGCAAGTTTCTCAAAATAAGGTAAAAGAACAGCCCATGGCCTGAAAGCTTCATAAAGACCCACAGGGGCTAGGATGCTAATACATTCAACCAAATTTAATCACAATATTTAAAGACATTAGACAATCCTGCCACTTTTAAAAACAGGCAACAGAAGTTGGTGTATAAATTCTCAAGTAAAATGATGGTAATGTAAAATATGTGATTATCTTAAAAAAGACTAGGGAATTTCACATGAAAGCAGAAGCTTCACTTAAAATAAGGGTTTCCCACTGTTTACAGAATAAGAAACAACGTTAGACTATAAAAGGACCTTGAAGTCTCTCTTTCCTGTTTCTAACATGACCATCCTCTCCCCCATCTCCAACCCAGCAGACTCAGGAACTGCACTGCCCAGTGCCATAGCCATTAGCCACATGCGACTTTTTAATTAAAATCAAAATAATTCTTTGCTTCAGACTCATGAGTCACGTTTCAAGTGCTCCAATAGCCACATGTGGCTAGTGGCTACCACAGCGAACAGACTAGAACATTTCCACTACAGAAAGTTTTACTACTTCCAGAAGATTCAAAAATTTCATTTTTTAAACATGAAATTTTGTGCAAAAAAATAAGTATCTAATAAATATTTGTGGAATGACAAAGCATAGTTTTCTCATAATTTTTAAACACGGCTCAATTTAATTTTTAGTTGTGGAAAGTAGGGAGCCAATTAAGACAAGCCACAGTGGAACATCATTTTTAAAACTTCTGGAAGGATTCCTATTCATGGGGCAGGGTTAAGTGTTAGAATCCCCACTACTTAACAACGTGCCTGATAAATGGTTGGTATCTGAAACTTTGCAGGAATTAGAATTTCTCTATGTTGGCAAATGGGAAGAGATGAGAGGTTTGATTTTCTACTTCATGTACTTTTGTAGTTTAAAACTGTAAGTTTCTAATATGTTTAAATATTTCTAAAAATAGTGGCAAGCTTTCAAGTTGGGAAATATTTAAGATGGACTATTTCTGAGAGATGTAACTTGGTTTCCCACCTACACACACGTACATCAGAAACCTACATTAAGTCATCAGTTTCTCTATTTCCCACAATAAATGCAAACACAGACATGCACAGAGGAAACTTTCCTCTCCCTTCAGATTCTCAGCCAGGCAAATAATACGTGAAGAAATGTTGACACTATCAATTATATTGACTTGTTAACTGATTACTAGATCATCTTTTGACTTGAGGCAAGTTTCAACTTTTGTTCACTGAAAAAAAAAAAAGCCACCAGTTATTTCTAAATTTGGAATATTTCTATGTTCCAGTAATCTACTAGTTTGCCTTGCGACAATAAACCTTTATGTAAACAATTTTAGTAAGCTAAAAAGCTTTCTTGAATTGTGACTTAAAAGTGTTCATACATTTTATATTTAAAATTGCAGCAATATTATCAATTGCCCAGAATTGTTCTGGTCTCTCTGAATTGTTCAATTCCTTGGGTGATGAAAATTTTTTAAATCTTATTTTCTGTGTTTTCACAATGTCTTGGAATAATAGGATTATATTTATTTCATTCTTTTGTCACAGAGCATAACCATACTCAAACTGACTCTTCTAATTCTTTTACATCTAAAAGGCTCTCTAGCTTTAAGACGTTCGCACCCCCATCTGTTTATGCTTACTTCTGTCAATGTAGAGATCTACTAAATTACTCGGTAGTACCTTTAGATTTTATCACACATCTCATTAATCTTAATTTCCAACTTTAACATTTTTATACTGTATCTTCTCCATTGAATAAATATCCAAAAATGTTGGTCAATGTTGCACGGAACTGAGCTAATAATAAATACTGTCCTTTTAAAGATTCTGGAGCCTTGTGAATCTTCTCTGCCCAAATCCCCAACCAACAGAAATGTCTTTGATCATCGTGAATAGATGCAATAAAAGTTGATGCAACAAAAGTTTTAAAAATCACACGGTTATGGAGGCTATCTTTATACTAAATTAAAACTTTATTGAATAAAGAACACTCTTCAGAACACATGATCTGATGGCCTAGGTCTGCATTACATGCAATGAAGCTGAACATGACAGTAGTTTAACATGGAATGTCAAACAAATTAGTATTTCTCACTGTACAAAATCGTTTATGTTGTTGACATGCAAGAAGAAAAGTATGACACTCTGCATTTTCACTAATCATCTGTGATGAGTTCTAAAAAGGCATCTGAAGAAACTGGTAGATTTCCTTCGGATATATTTCAAATAAATTAGTTACATGTGTACTACTGAAATCTCTTTCAACCTCTCTTGCATTCCATATAAAATCTTAGTGCAAATATCAAAGTTGCTGGTTACTCCAAAAGACTGTCAAACTTCAAATACAAGTTCTGAATTAATGTATATTAAGTTGAACAAAACCAAGAATACCAGTTACTGTAAAATTCATTTAGGCACACTTAATAGCCCACTCTAAGCATTTCTTCTAAGTCTCTCACATTAATTACTAAAGCCTGTTTACAGTACTAAAATTCTATCATTCAAGCATCAATGATTATATTTCAGAAAAAGAAAAATCATTCATTTCTGCAATAGCATTACTGCTATATTCTAAAAAAAAAAAAAAAGAAAAAAGGAAAAAAAAGAGAATCATAATTAATAAACCCAGTATCCATGATAGGATACCTGGGGAAAAAATATTTTAGGGAAAAAAAAATGTGCTTTACTTGCACAGCAGGAATTCTATAATGTAAACACCATATTGGCCCACACCACAAAATCCATGAGGAAGGTTCAAATTTGAACACCATGTGTGCATTATTTTCAAATCTGTGTTTGTGAATATATACTGCAACTGTTTGTACCAATACATGACAAATAAAACACACTCTTCCACACACATACACATACAAGTGATTGTTAAATATTGAGCATGGCTTTCTTCCCTGACTCTAACTCACAAAATGTTAAGTGACATCCCAACTGTTTTAAAAGGTTTAGGGAAATCACTAAATGAATGTGAATAGTAGTTGAGGAATGATGCAAGGTGATGGTAATAATATCTGCAAGTGGATGTAAAAAAGAATGTAAATGTGAATGGCCGAGATGTGCAAATGCATGGAAAGTCTTCTGTGGGCCTTGTCTGAACTTTTAAACTGATACCAAGAATAAAAAGTATAGTAGCACACGAGTCCATTGACACCTGGAGGGTCAGGCTGAAAAAGCTTACCTTCAAAGTGCAAATTTTAACAATGGAATGTTCTTGCAGGGACATAAGGACAATCCTCTGTCTTTTTCTTGAAAAAGAGAAATAAGATGTTCAGGAATTACTTTCTCCTGGCCAAAGTTATTTCAGTTTCTTGGTAAAACAAAAAAGTATCTAGCCAAAAACATCACCCACTCTTTCACATACACAGAACTATTCTTAGGGGGGTATGTGGGGAAAAGCCCTCACCTATGGATAGCCTAATGCATCTTTTATTTAGAACTTAGGTTCTCTGAATCAACTACATTAAATACCAACATGTACCTCCCTCAGCTCCCCCCTCTCCACCCACCTTCCTATCCCTAACACCCCCAAGGAACCAGGTATTCTAATGTATTTGTTTTCTAAGCCTCATGACAAGGCTGTTGAGTACCACCTCCACTGGAACTAAGCAAACACCTAAGGTGCACTTTCTATAGCACCTTTTTCTTCTCCACATTGAGTGGAATCTTGATGCTCTCAAGCCTGGATCTAGATCTCCAGGTCATCAGGCCGAGGTCGGCTGCTGGCGCGACTGCTGGCTCTGCTGGAAGGTCGCTGGTCCACAATGGCTAGAGGCTGTAGTTCGTGGCCAGTATCGAGTTTTTTGGCATTCTGGTTGTCATCAGGGAAATCAAAAGGCTGTGCGTGGGAGTTGGAGATGGTGCTTCCTGCCTGCCCCATTCGATTTTGTTCAGCACTGTAATTAGCCCAGTTTTGCTCACTCGCTTGTTTGTTGTAATTGCGGCAGGAAGAATTGTTTCTGTCTCCGGTAACCAGCTTGTACCCAGGAGGGGACATGGGTGAGAGGGGAGCTGTTGGTGAGGAGCAGCCATTGAAATAAGCATATTTTGGAGATCCACAGTCTTTGGAGGGGCTCAGTGGGCCAGTGGTAGCATGGTAAGGATCGCTCTTTCCCTTGACACGATCCTTAACACCCTTGAAGAAGACATAGAAGAGTTCGATGATGTTCAAGGCAAGAGACACCAAGGACACCACCAGCATGAAGATGATGAAGATGGTTTTCTCGGTGGGACGGGAGAGGAAGCAGTCCACCTGATGCGGGCAGGGATCTCTTTTGCAAGTGTAAACAGCACTCAGGCTGAATCCATAGATGTACCACTGGATCAGCAGGAAGGCCACCTCGAAGACAGACTTGAAGAGGATGCTGATGATGTAGGTTCGCAGCAAGCCCCCCCGCATTTTCACCTTGCCGTGCTCTTCAATGCCATACTTGAACTTCTTGATTTCAATCTGCTTCAAGTGCATGTCCACGTTGGCACCATCGGTTTGGGCAACTTTGAGTTCCTCCTCCTTCTTGTTCAGTTTCTCTTCCTTTCGCATCACGTAGAACACATGCGCCAGGTACAAGAGTGTGGGAACAGATACAAATATGATCTGCAGGACCCAGAAACGCACATGAGAGATTGGGAAGGATTTGTCATAGCAGACGTTTTCACAACCAGGCTGTTGAGTGTTACAGCGAAAGGCCGACTGCTCGTCACCCCAGGCTGACTCAACCGCTGTCCCCAGAAGCAGGATTCGGAAAATGAAAAGGACAGACAGCCACACCTTCCCTCCAGCGGTGGAATAGGCTTGAACCTTGTCAAGGAGTTTGCCTAAGGCACTCCAGTCACCCATGTTTTCTGGGCACCGCCTGAAAAGAAACAAAAAGATGACTAAATGATCGCAAACTACAAGTCATTAGTTCGACATATAGTTTCCTTCAGCCAACAGTCAAAATATTGCAAAAAGGTCTCACCTCTTTCTAGCACTCTTCAAAAATCAAAAAACAAAACAAACAAACAAACAGAAACACCACAAGTGCAAACTCTTCCACTTTCCCCTGAAAAGAGGTCTTAAATTTTCTTGAGACATGCTAAATCTTAGAAACAACAGAGCCCACATGCCAAATAAATTGCAATCTTAACCTTGCGAAGATGTATTACTTGCTCAACCACTGCCTTGCCATGTGACTTGAGAAGCTGCCTGTGCTAAGTGCCTCTGCTTATTTTAGCCATCTGACAAATGAGGACAGCTCTTGCCTGGTAGGCCTGTGTCTGCCTGCACGCCTGAGCAAAATGCTGATGCGAGGTCTTCAAAAAGCATGGGTACCTAAGAATCGAGGTAAGAACACCCGTACCCATGCACAGGCACGCTGCACGCAACCTGTTTTCAAACCTCAATCCCAGTACACGTAACACTTTATTCCTAATTGTACCCTGAAATAGTTCTCCTTGGTATTTCAAGTGTAATTTATGCATACTCTGTATTGTGGTCATTTATACTTCTGTTTCTTCTTAAGCAGTGACTTATGTGGTTCACAAGTCTGTCTTCTGCCTGGAGGAAAATATGGTACTGAAACACACCACTTTAACACAATGTATAACTAGATGCAGGAATCTACTTTCAAAAACAAAGGCTGAGGGCACATCACATTTCATGGAAGAGTATAGTTGGCTTCAATACTAATTATAGCCTGAGAAATACAAACATCACTTTAAGGGGTTATCTCTAGCAAAAAATGATTAACTTTTATCTTTTTATTTTATTTTTTTTAACATTTTTTATTGATTTATAATCATTTTACAATGTTGTGTCAAATTCCAGTGTTCAGCACAATTTTTCAGTTATTCATGGACATATGCACATTCGTCACATTTTTTTCTCTGTGAGTTATCAACTTTTATCTTTTGATTGCTGCCCACCTTCAATTTCCTTTACTGGGCTGTGGGCCCTCAGTTTACACACTCATTTAACTCCCTATCGATACCTAGATATCTTAAGCCTAGGACTTCCCCATTATTGGGGATAAGAAATAGCCTCAAGTCTGTAGAGATGACAAGAATCCCAAAAGTTATTTATCTAGCTCAGTTTATACTTCTAATTGCCAACAGTCCATTTAACTGATGAAAATTGAAGTCATAAGTGTATAGGCAATATTCAGCTATCAGTAGAGCCGGAAAAAACTTTTCAGTCCCAAGACTAAGGCTTCCCAATGCATGACGTTGGTCTTAAAACTATAGTAAATCTGGGTTAAAGCTAGAAATGTTTCCATATTTTGATAATATACAATCTTAGCAGGGGCTGAAATCTAGGAAGAAATAAGTAACATTAACATTACATGTGTTGGTCAGAGAGAATATAGTCTAATTTTCAGCAGAGAGTAATTGGAGGATTCAGAACAGGATGAAGTAGTCAAAGATTATTTGGTAAATTAAAAGCAAGCAAAGCAAAGACTTCCCAGGAGCTTGGTAATGAATTTTAAACAGTGTAACTACAAGTAGGATTACATAGGCTCCTTGGAAATAAGTTCATTGTCTGAATTTAAAGAACTTTTTCATCTGGTGTTGAACTGTGAGCCATCTTCTCCTAGTAGGAAGTAAATGAAATCCAGGAGAATTTTCTTCCCTTCCAAGCAGTATTACATTTCTGTCTAATGCCTGTACCTCCTGGCTACAGAGGCCAGAAAAAAATGAATTGGAACCCTGGCCTGGGATTTCCTGGATGGAACAAAGAAGAGATGGCTGTTCTATGAACTGAAACTGCACCAGCCATCAAAATTAGCAGTCAGTGGGTATCTGTGATCACAGCCCAGAGACAGGGCCAAAGACTGCAGGGGGTAAGAGTGGGAGGCAGGTGGGCAGGGAAATCACGCCTCCCAGGGGTCATAAAAAAGGGAGTGTCCCCTCTAGGAAAGGGTATTTTACATTGTGAAGTGACACATTAGACAGTGAAATTGATGTTATGGAAAGAGCAGTCAAACAAGGGCTTGTAGGGTTGACAAAGAGTTAAACAGCCAGGGGAAGCCTGAAGTGAGAGGGAGTAATTTAGCTTTGATGGATAGTTTGATGGTGAGAGAATGTGAAAGATGAAAAAAAAAAAACCCTACAATTTAGCAGAAAATACTACACTGGGAATGAAGTACAGTCCATGAGGGTCAAACAAACATAACAGAATTTTTGGAGTTATATCAGTAGATAGTTTTCTATGTGATGATGTGTAAATTGGCCCTAATTCTGTTCGTAGAGAATATAATATTTTGCCAGTGTCATCTGCTTTTGCTCAATACTCCAATTGTGGGGGGTGGGAGGGTGGATGAACAACAAAAACAAGCAAGTAAAAAATGATAAACTGCACACATCTCATCACATGCATGAAATGACTGAGCTTAAGAAAAACTTAACGTGTTTCAGGCACACAGAGAAGTTGTCAGTTTGGTCAGTGTTTCAATGTTAATCAAAGTAAAATATAATTATGTAGATGCTTGTGGCAATTAATTACTAAGTTTCTTTACATTCTATGAGAAAATAAAAACTGACTTTCTTGTAATACCGAGATTCCACAGAAATACCCTATAGTGCCACAGTATGTGAATTGGGTCACTGGGCAGTTCTCTGGGTATTAGTTCTTTATTAATATACCAGTGACTTAATTGCAAACGTGTCTTTTAAGCACCCACCCAACTGTCATTTGCATTAATGAGTTAGGCTCTTTCATCTGAATAAGATGAATAACCCAATTGGACACTCGGTATCCCTTAAACGTGTAGATACCTGGCATTAGCACTGTCATAGATCCCATCAGATAATGCTTAATGTGATGGCTTGTAATGATTGTGATTCTCAAGGAGAGGTAACAAAAACAGTTACTCTTTTTGGTTGCCATTCACTTTGTTGTGAACCAAAAGTTCTATTAACTGGTTGCCCCCTCACCCCCATTAATATTTTCATTTTTCTAAGTCATAGTTGAAAAGTTAATGCCTTTTTATAAGGAGAGGTCATAATTATATGTTTACAGGATCCCTCGCGTTGATTTACGAACTATGTACCTCATTCATGCTCACCAGTATGAGGCAGGTATATTTCTTGTGATACATGAGAAAATCATGGCAGTTCAGAATATATCCTATATATTCATGCCCTCACCTCTAGGTTCCCAACATAGAACTTTGTATGTAGATTAAGGCCCATGTTAAGGAGTTGTGCAAAGATCTTATTAGGAATAAATGCTTGACAGCAGCTGGACCGTACTTCTTGTGTCCTCTGTTGGATCACATTTTCCACTGCTCTTCATAGCCCTCTAGACTAGAGGCCAAAAACCACAGGCACCCCAAGTGTGACCTGTCCAAGGACCCTCTGGACCCTTTGCAGTGGTTCCTGAATAGCATCACAATCACTTGGCAGCATTTGTTAAAAACATACATTCCTGGCACTCACAAGTTTGGAAGAATACGATGGGGTGGGGATGGCTGGGAAATCACTTTTTTGTTGTCTTTTTTCTTTTTTTAAACAAATGAACCAGGTGATTCTAAAGTAAGGCTTCAGGCCAACAGGCAAACAATGGTTTCTTGACATTTTTGGTGCTCTCTCATTCAAAAGATTTAGAAGTGGGGACAAGTCAGGAGAGCAGAAAGGGACAGGGTGTCTAAAAAGGCAGACGGGAGGGGAGGTGTCAGTGTGAGGGGCAGAGGCTCTCTGGGCACCTGAGAACTGAGCTCACCCTCCACTGCACAGCACTCTGTCCTCCACCTCCATTTGCTGCTCCCCAAGAGCACAAGGACTCCAATACTTTTTATTCAAAATGAAAAGAAACCTCCCATTTTAAATTACTTCTGACTGCCCCTTTTCCAGAGCCTTACAGACAGATCACCAGGCCAAAGCTGCAGTCAAGTCACTGTGTCATTAATGTTCTAATAATTAGATGAATTATAGAATATTTTACTTCCCATTTGAAAGATTCTTCCAAGAAGAGACGCTGTAATGAGTTGAAAGTGGGGAATTAAAATAAAATAAAGGTAAGTAGGATTGTTTTGTGATAAAATTATTTAATGGATTTTTTTGAGGGGTGGGGAAGGGAAGTGCCATGTGTGTGTTTCTAATATCCTAAAGCCAAAAAACTGTAAGCTCCAAAACTGAACTGTAAATCCTCCTAATGTTTTTCTTTAATTTGTATAAGAACCCCTCTCCCTTGCAGTAAATGTCTTCGAGCGGGCCCCGTTGTGGCCATTCCTCTACAGTTACAACAGCCAGGTGCTCTTTTGGTCATTTTCATCCCCACTCATAATGAACACAACCTGCACTCAGTCCAACAGCAAATGCTCTAGGTTCCATCTTCCCCCCAAAACAGACTGCGAGTCTCACCGTCACCCCTGCTCTCGACCCAGTCTCGGCCGTCATCACCTCTTATCAGGTTTTACGTTAAGAGCCTAGTTACCCTGCGTGCCAATCTACTCTCCTCCAACAGTCAATCTGGGAAAAACTAAAACTCTGATCTGCCGTGATCAGCTCTGTTCCCTCCAGGGGCTCGCTCTGGTCTCACCTCATCAGCCAGCAGCATTCCAGACCTGACACTTGCTATTCCCCTTGCCCTGTTTGTTTTTTAATGGCCCTTAGTTCTACTTGACATATATTTACCTGTTTATGACTTTTCTGCTTCCGTGACGAACATTTATCACTATCTGCTTTCCTCAACTAGACTGCAAGCTCCATGAGGGGGTTTCTTTCGTCCACTGTTTTATCCCCAATGCTTAAAGGAGACATTGAATAACTATCTACTGAATGAATTAAATCAGAAAAGGCCCCAGGTCTCAGCAGTTTTGTTTACTCTCTCCTTGGGATTCTCTTAATTGTAGTTATACCCCAAACTTCCGAAGTTTCAAATTAATTGAAAAGGGATTTTCACAGTAAAAAAAAAAAAAAAAAATATCCTTCTCTCTCTACACAGTCAGCATCTCATTATACAGACTATTAAATTTTTAAGTGATAACTGCTCAAGAAGGGAACAGCATGCTTTAAATGATTCCTGAGCAGGCAATATGATTGAATTAAGAAAAGTCTCCTTAACAAATTCTTGAATTTACTAGACAAGGTTGTAGGGATTGGGGTTCTTGCAGAGCAGCATCAGGTATCATAAGATGTGTACTCAGTTTCACTATTGTGCTGTTCTATGGGTTAATATTTTAAAACAACAACAACAAAATCCTTGTGTTGTCCTGTTCCAATTCTGCAGTATTCTAATTCTGACTGTACTACACAGTTCACTTGTCTCTGAGAGTAAATAACACCATGGTGTCTTGCAATGGAAGAAATAGTCTGTGAAAACTTGTGTTTATTTCAAGAATGATAAATCTTGGGGGTAAGACTAGGGCTCTGAAGGTGAAAAGCAATAACTGATATCAATCTTGGTTAATATAATCTTTGTGTAGTTTGAGTATATGTAGGCAGTTAAGTGGTTTGAATCAGGTACCATGGAAAATGTATATTTCCTGTTCATTAGAAGACTGCTTCCGTGTACCTGGGTAGTCAGCCTAACTCTGTGGTGTATCAAACCTATTCCATGTAAACATTTTATTCTGTTTAAAATTCTGCCTCGTGGCTCCCTGATTAGCCTTAGATTCCCCTTAAAGAATGATACTGCTACATTTCAGCAGGTATTTGATGGGTGGCATTGATTTTGCAGAGGGGGGAAACACACTAACAAGCCTTTCTCTCCTCAGACTCTCACCCTTTTTCATCACATAGTCAACCTACATCAGCCTCCACAGAACAATGAGATAAGATGGGAGTTGAGGAGTGAGGGACTCCATCCAAAGAGAAGATGACGCCTACCAAACACACAATCCCCTCCTTGGTTGAACAGCTGCCACTCAACTCTGCTACTAACAGAAGTTTCTCATGGTCACTTTAGGGGTGCTCGAGGAAAGAGCCTACATCAGAGCTGCAGGCCAAAAGCCGAGTTCTTTGATTGTGGTGATGGACTTGAAAAATGTTATTCCTATCAGTTATTGGTGCTTCCCCCAAATCTCACCTCCGAGTTGACTTTTTAGTGAACGGCCCAGTGATGTTGTTGACATAAACCCATCTTCAGAGCCCTCACAAGTGTATTAAGACTAGTCTATTTTCCTTAGTGAGTACTGAGTAACTCATGCACGCAAGCTCTTAGTAAAAGCTCAGTAAAGTCTAGCTATTGCTCTTTAAATGGTCTTTAGATATATAGCCCACTTATTTTTTAATTTTGGCATCCTTTCTTTAGCAAAACAGCAAGTAAGAAATGACTAACAATTTCCTAATACTAAGTTTTCAAGATGTTCTTGTAATGAGTACAATAGTGCTCTTTTAGCAACCTCATAGAGATCTATGAGAAGGAGGAATTTACCTTTTATCAATTAATAGGGAGACAAGACCATGAAAGGGTCTGCTTGTCTCTGTGTTTCTCTTTGGAGGCATCTCCTCCAAATCATGAAAAAAAATCATATCCTATGGAATGTATCTGCTTCACAGAAATTGCTAAAAATCACTCCTTTTCCTCTATTACTGTGAATTTTAAACATCCAGTAAAACACATTTTTAAGAAATTATTTAGAAAGCTAGGAAAATCTGGACATGAAGTTTATAGAAAATATTAAGAAATTTTTGAGGAAATATATATATGTATGTACTGTATGTATATGTATATATAAATAAATGGCTCACCATGGTTTATGCTTTAATTTGGCAAAACACAGTGTGTATATACATACATAGCCAAATGGTGAATCCAGACAGCCAAAGTGGAGAATACGTGTAGTTATCCCAAGGCATGGGGTCGGGGGTGGGGGGGGCTCCTATGGAGAAACTCGGGGGATTTTTTTAACTTCACTTATCTATATTGAGTATTGACATCAATGGTAAACACTAGATAAGAACTTTTCTCCTCAAAGCTGCACTAATGTGTGAGAATACACTTCAACAATCTATTCAAACAACTGAGAATGCTGAAGGGAAGTCAGAGCAGGAAGGGTGGAGTAGAAGGTATTAATCACTGGTGACTTTCCTATCATTCCCTTCCCCCGGGTGTACAGAGAGAGAGGCTCTGAGGCTCATACTAAGCTACACCTCTGGGTATTGTCAGAGAAAGGAAGGAATGCGCTGTATCCTGAGTTTTTCATCCTTCTCTATGCAGGAATGGAAAACATCTAAGTAACAAAACAACTCTCAATATCTGAAAACACGCCCTTTTAGATGCTTGCTTGGAAGTGTGTTTCCCAGGGAGGGTCAGCAATGTGGGAATTACTCTGTAAAGGGTGAGGAATTGAGTGGACCTGGCAGCTGTGGTGATAAACTATAAAAGGTAGTAGAAAAATGTGGAATGTGTTTAAACCGTGAAGAGAGTAGGATCAAAGCACTATCACTGCATTTTCCAGGTGAAAGACAGGTGACAACTACACCCTGGCTCTGGGAACTACAGGGCACCACGTACACACTGCTAAGGACAGAACGCATTCCTGCCACTGGTAGAATTTCTGGCCAGTTTGGCCTACTTAGAAGAATTAATTACTTTTCCTCCAAAGTATTTTCTACCTAACTGGCTTATTTCATTCTTGGGGACGTGGTTAATTTAGTGAGATCTCTGTACTGTTACAGAATTTCAGCAAGCTATGTACAAAACTAAAAGTTAGGCTTCCAAAAATTTTTTTCACAATCTATTCTTCAAATTGCCTGAGGCACTCAAGACAGAGTTCAAGTGTGCCCAATTTTCAGAGGGTGAGATTAAGCATTTTCTCTACTAACTCGTTTGAGAAGCAAAAGAAACCCACTTTCAGTAAAGCCATGTCTGTTTTTCCAACAGTTTATACTTCTCCTCTTCCCACCCCCACTTTGTACTCCTGGAGAGAAACACAGGCACGCCCCAGGATGTGGACGACGTTGGTCCAGGAGAGCTTTTGATAAGGTTTATCAGAGATGCTCCGTGAACATTTGAATAGCGTGGGTGATCCGCTGCTAGGCACTAGATGGTTGAGTTTCTGAATTCAGTACTGATTTGGCTTTGGACGCATGTCTCATTAGTCATTAGCTCTTTATTCATTTCATTACGGGGCTTCCTCCGCGCCCCCTTCCCCACCCCTACATTCCTGGGACGTTTCGAGAACTTTCAGAAGAGTTACAAGTGCCAGTTAGTCACAGTAATTCCCAAGGTACGAAGGTTTCCTTATCAAGAGTTATACAGTAGGATTCAACAAGTTGGGGGTGGGGGGGGCACTGCGGTTAGGGAGGAGAGGGAAAGGAAATTAGATTGACACATTTAATTCAATTAACATTTGCTCTTCTTTTACCCTTTGGCACGCAGCCCCCCTCCCCGGCGCCGCTCTCCCCCTCCGGTTCCTTTCCAGTGGCGGGACTCGGACCTGCGCTCGGTTTGACTTGTAAGGATTTGGGGGAAACATCTCAACAAACCTTTACAAAACCGGGAGATTTGGGCAGCGTAGGAGCCCGGGCGAGCCGGGCGGATGCTAAGACGGCAGGAGGTGCCCCGCGCCCCCCGGGTCCCAGGCCCCCATCCTCCTTCCACAAAGCTTTCATTTTTATTTGCTTTTCAGCACTCTCCTTCAAACTGCAGGATCACACCAAGAATTTAAACTACTTAGTCTGTGGAGTTAGAACAGACAAAAAAAAAACCTTCCTTATCGGGTAAGAAAGTGCACGGTTGCATTTCAGGCTAACAGAATGTGTGTTACCCATAAGAGCATGTAAGAAATTGAACCCTTTCATATAACAAATCAGCGTTATCCTTGCCTACTGGCAGCACCCTAGTGGCTCAAACTCAAAAAAGTTGCCCCAGAGCTCTAAACTCTGTTACAGGTTCAGACAAGCGGAAGGTGGCGGCGGGGGGTGGGGGGAGGAGGGACGTGTTAGCTCTAAGGCGCTGTTTTCAGAGACTTCGTTTCATATTCTTTCTAGGAGCCCCGTCTTAGGAGAGCGTTTTGGAAATGCACCCTGGCATACACTCTTTTCTAAACGTCTGTCCTCCCTCTCAATGCTTTGAAAGTAACCACCACCCATTCAAGGGATTTCACCTTCTGAATTGCCAACGTGGTCGACTCAAAGGTGGCTCTCTTGAGGGTCTCAGATCTTTTCAGAGCGATTACTAACACAAAGTAATTCTTTACTGTTGCTTTAAGAACCTCAATATTACAACTCTGATTTTTATACCTTTTTGTATACTGGGGGAAATTCTAGGAAAGGACCACGTGGAAGCCAAGCAACCGCAAGGTCTCAACAAAGCACTTTGTTAAGTTTGCTTTGCAAGGATATAAAACATCAATCAAGATTTCCATATGAAAAAGCACAAAGCGTAGAATTCTATAGCAAGCACACTAGGCAAATCTGCACTTTGATTTCTGTGCTGTTGTCAGTCAAACTCCCAGCCTAGGCCCCTACCCCCCCAACCCAAAAAAAGTTACAAAGCACTTAAGACTATTACTGATTACCCCAAAAAGCAAAGTTATACTGCAAAATGAAGAACTAAATATCCAGTAAATTAGTTCTTTATTCTAATCAGAAGAGTCTGAATCTTATTTACCTGTTGCGTTATTAAAAGAAAACTTTCTAACAGTCAAAAAATAAATACCGTACGTTCAATTTCAACTTTAAAACTATAAACACTTTCATCATTCCATTTACAGTAGCACATCAAAGCTAACTCTAACACATTTAAAAATTTTAGAAAAGTTTTACTTGTAGAAAAAGAAACGAATAGGTAAAGTTCTTAAAACTTACTCTTTCTCTTAAAAGAAGTGAAGTAGGCACGCCAAGTTATTGAACTCCTTAGAGGATGAAGTAAAATGAAAAAGCAAGTTCAGGCACTCAGACCTGTCTATTTAAAGTTTAAAAGTCTGCTGCTGTTGGGTACTTTCCTCACTCCTTCCCCCTAATGAAAGAAAAGTGCTGATACCTCGTAAAAGCTTTTTTCTTACTTGGAGCACAGAGCTTTTAAAAGTTTCAAGCCACTGACTCAACAAGGAGGAGGGGCTAGGAGGAAGGGGAGGGGACGAGGAAAGGCGGGCGGGAGAGTGGAGAGGAGGCCGGCGAACGTGGACGGATGCGGGGAAGAGGCCAGGAGGAGAAGCCAGGTCCTCGATAAAGCTGTAGTTTAAATGTGCTGACGAGAGAAATGACATAGCATTAGAGACGTGAATGCCACCACTTGTAGTTACTCCTTACAGATAACAATTGCGGGTTTAGTTAGTGCTTTTTTCACCAAAAGTCCAGGGATAATAAAAAGTTGTATATTTTATAATACTACGTGATGGAAGAGAGTATAGCCTGGGCAAACTTGTTTCATATTGGCCAAGGTGTGTGAAGTTAAAGGTGGGTGTGAGTGAGTTATTTGATGAGCTAATTCCTTTCCTCTTAATTTAAGTAGGGACAGTTAACAAATGAAATGGTGGAGATGGGAGAAATTTCAGAAATGAACATTTTATAGGTATGTCCATGCCAAAAACCACCCTCCAACCCCTTGACTGCTTTGAGCTTTATTCTTTCCTGCAGTTTAGCAAAAACAATATTTATATTTATAACTGTATTAGTTATAATACATTTTGACTGGAATCTTGATATCTGACCTCTACTGGATCTCTGGGAAACTCATAATTTATATTATCTCAGACCTGTTCATGCCAACTCACTAAAAATGAAATCTCTTTTGTAGTGAAATGTCAGGATATTTTTTAAATGAAATACTTCTATGTTAAGTTGGCAGTAAGTGTGTCCCCAAACTGTCAACCTTCCTGGAGACCATCACCCTCTCTCTAAAACCCCCTGGAGAGTTTTTTGCCTGATGATAGCAGAGCTATGTGTAAAATTTTGTTTGCTTTTCCACCACTTCCATGGGCCTCCCTCTTAAGCACTCTGTATTAGGGTTTATAATAGCCTGAGTCATGTGGCCTCAGTCTTAAGAGTGGGTAGAACCTGTGAGGGCTCTCCAGATGCCAGACTAGAGGTCTGTGGGAGGACAAATCCCCATAAACTGGCTACAGTGATGCTTCTGAGGTTGGGCAGGGAACTCTCTTGGCCATTATTTTCTGGAAACAAAGCAAACTCATCCAGCCATAATATTCCTTACTCTTTTCTCACTAATACAAATATCAAGAAAAAAAGGAGGATGGCAAATATTTTCTGATAGATATCTTTCTCTAAATTTCATTTCATTGAAATGATTAATAAAACACCTTTTGAAATGTAGTTTTAAGACACAATATGGCTCTCTTATTTGCTGGCTATGCTATTTCTAAGGGGTACATTTTTCTTTATGTTAAAAAAAAAAGGGAAAAACAAAATAGAAATTGTAACCCGACTTTTAAGTCTTCAAGTTCAGCAATCCATAAATATTGTTTTGGTCTTTATAGTGTCCTTTCCTTCAAATGAACCTATTGTTTTATCCCAATTAAAAATTACTTCTTTTGATTCAGAACATATTCATGAAAATATGATTTATTCTTTTTATTTTAAGAAAATCTGTTTTCCCTCCTTTTAAAAAAAAAAGGAATGAAAGCATTTAACTTACACAGCTATTTGGTTTACTTTTGTAAAATTATTTATGAAGTACATTACTGAAAATCATCCATTTTATTTAAAAATTTCCTAAAATGCTAATTCAGAACTGGTAACATGAAAGAAAAGTTGCAATTGGCTATTCTATAACAGGGTTTTTTAAATGAAAAATTGTGCTTATTTCCAATTCTGTTTTGTTAGGTGTGTAAAAGGACATTGTTATCTAAGTATTCTGGTACCTTTCCTTTTCAGCCTATTGACTATGTGACCAATTGGAAAGAGAACTAAAGAACTTCTTTATACTAAATTAAGTTACCTATGGAAATCACTTGAACCATTTTCTAAGCCAAAGGGATTAGTCACAGCATTAGCCAGAAATTAAATAGTAAGTTCTCTTAACGTATGGAATGTACTATGCTCTTATTTCTAAAATGATTTTTACAAAATCATTCATAAAAGATGAAGACATTCTATGTGATTTCTTCTTTTGGGATAGTGGCACCAAGACTTGATCCTATGAGTAACAGTGCTCGAGCAGAGCTGGGCTCCTGTGAAAGGCTTCCCTGTTGGACCACTGACACAGTTCTCTCTCATGGACACCTCGAGGCTTCTCCCAACGTCCAGAAGCAGAAACTCCTGTTATACTTCACACTCTAGCAGTGCTGATGAGTGATATTTTGACCAATAATATATTCTTTACAAAGTATCCCACTGACCTTAGAAGTTCATCTCCATGGGAATATTTTGCAAAAATTGTGGGATAGATTTTTTTAAATGTGCTTTTCTCGTAGTCTCAAAAATGCTAATGCCGTTTCATTAACACAAACATGGACATTTCTGAACTGTATCTTCTCTGATTACCAGACCTTGTCTAAGCAGAAGAGATGGATACAGACTAATCTGCTCAGGAACACTGCTTTCTGAGGGATGAGGGATAGTCACTGAGCGTTCTGTCACCTGCAGAATTTCTTTAGGAGCCACCTCCTAAATGAGCCAGGCCTTAGGCTGTTTTATCCATGTTGCTCTGTGTATTGAGAAACACATACTGCTGGCACAGTGAAGAGTAGACTATTTCTCAGAATTGTGAGAAGTATTTCTTAATATGGAAACCAACTGCATTTTTTAATTTTTACCTTTGTTTCAAAATAGCAATTTCTGAAATTTTAAGAGATGAATGGATTGACTTGTAAGGATTTTGAGTGCTTACCTCACACAAACTCTGTTGGACTACTCCCACTTCAATAAGCAGCATAAATCTTAATAAGTAACTGGTGGTTGTAGACTGAGGATTAGTAAGGAGAATATTATAATGGTAGAGGAGTGAGTTACAAAAACCTGAACTATGGTACTAGGAGTAAGACAGGACAAAAAAGTAGAATTATCAGAACTTGATGACAGACTGAATGGGGAGGAAAAGAGAGAGGAGTGTGGAAACTAATTTTGGAGTTTTGGACTGGGAAAATGTTACTAACACAAAAAAGGAAGTCCAGAGGAGGAACTGATTTGCTGAAAAATATTTAATGATTTCAATTTGGAATACTTTGCTATGAAGAACTGAAACAGCTAGGTGAGGCTATCTGATGTGGAGTTCAGGTTAAAATTATTACAAGATTTGGGATTATACTCATAAAATTGATATTTGAAACCACAGGTACAGATGAGATTACTAAGAGATAGGATGTAAGCGGTGTGCCAAAAAGACAGCACACACAAAACGTCAGTGGATTTCCTCACTTAATGTAGGCAAAGGAAAAGAATGAAAAAAGAAGCAAGGTAGTATCTGGTAAAGGGAAGAGGGCTTATTTGTAACGAATATCATCAAGTACTTGGGGGAATCTTAACTGTCAAAAAAAAATTAGGACAGTTATTCCTTTAAAATGAAAGTGAATGCAGGCCATAAAGAAAAAGAAATGTTTTGAAGTGCAGAGTATGGGCATTAGAAAGCTAGGGTTTAAACGAAGGTAACTTCTCAAAGTAGATGAGGTTATCAGCTGGCTCTCAGGCTACAAGTTGATCAGAGTTGATGTTTGCATTACCTCTAGGGGACTCCAAAGGCAGCTGTAGAAGAATAAAAAGATTATCTAAGACTGAGAGGGTCTAGGATGATTTTGTTTTGGAGGAAGATAGCACTGTCTTATGGGTTTCCTTTCATTAACATCGGAATAATTCTTCCCAGTCACCAACTCTCCATTTTATCTAATATTTATTTGGACTGTAAGGAGAAAAAGTTAATGTGGACCTCAGAAGTACACAAATTCAGAAATACTCTACCCAAATTGTTAAAACCAGCCAGCGTATGTGCTCTTAAGGTGACTGTTGGTGAACTATATTCCCTTTGGATAGTGTAGATTTCCCAACATAATACTGACTTGTGCTAGAATACTTTTTCAATAGATACATTTCTGGGGTCTGACAGTTTACTTCGGAACTCCAGAGTATTCACTTAACTGAAATTTGTTTGCCATTTATTTACCATTCTGTCATCCTTAAGAGAGATTTAAGGAGGAGAGGTTGTCTCAATCCCGGTAAAATCTGAACTTATTCTGTAGCCCACACCTGTGTCCCAGTGACTCTTACTGTGAGGCTACACACAAAAAAGTATTTGTCAAGGGAAGAATTTTTTTGTTTTGTGTTGTTTAATCAGAAAGAATTCCAGCCAAAGATAAATATGTCTTTGGCTCCACCTTCTGTACAGAGTGAAAATCAGCATCAGAAGTCACTGGTAAATAATTTGTTTAATACTTTCACTTAAAATTTTTTCACCTTTTTTATTAAGCATATGAGTTTTTATGTTTACATTCATTCAGCAAATACTTATGTCTCAGGAGCTTTGCTAGTGAGGACTTTTTAGTTATGTAGCAAAAACATAAACAGCATCAGGTTGAACTTTATTCAGCTTCAGCCTTTGAGTTTCCTTTAACTGAATTCTGAAAAAGTAAGCAAGTAATGGTAGGAAAAATAAAACTAGTTTTTTTTTTTTTTTAAGAACCTATTATTTTTCTCTATGATTTGACAGGAGGTTGCTATTTTTAAGCATCCTGTTAATGGTGGGCCCACTTAAAAAAAACTGACCAGAAGTAAAGCTAGACGTTTTGGATCTGAAACTCTTGATTTTACACATACATTAGTTTTGATTATATAAGGAAAGACGGTATGGCATTTGTACAAATTGACAGTTGGCTGTTGGCTCTAACAGTTTAAGTCAGCTGAATGACATCTAATAAACAGGAAAATATTATATTTTAGGACAAATAAACAATGTTTTAGGCCAAATAAAATAAAAGTTAATTTAAAATCATTCAGTAATCTCATCAGCATAATCACTTGCCATTACTTTATGTTTGCCACTGTAGTAGATGCAGTGGAAATTTGGGGAAGATAGAAAACGTTTCGTAAGTGCAGGTGACTTCTTTATGTGCAAATGTTTGCAAACAATCCAGAACATGAACAAACATATATTTATAATAATAAATGTATGAACAGACATACTTGTTGAACTGATGCCAAAGAAAAAGATTTAGCATTACTTCAGAAGTTAGCTGAGATAAAAATTCCCAGATGAAATATTCATATGCTTGGTTATAGCACCACTTACCAAAGTCGTTAAAATGCCTTTCTGTTGTATGTCTAAGTCTGCTTGGTGCACAGGAAAAGGTACCTATGTACAGCTTTATACAGTACATCTCCTTTATAGACATCACCAGATATAATACAATTTTCTTTTAGGATAACATGAAACAACACAATTATCTCTAAGATGTCATGTATCATAGTAACTATAAATTTTATATGTGTTAAAAATAAGAATGACAAAATTAAAAAAAAAAAAACCCAAATGAATTCCAGTTTTCTGGAGCTCTAGTAGCAGAATTAAAATATTTGGAAGGTTTAGGTGACTTTTTCAATTCTTGGAGATTCATGTGGTCCCCTATAACAAAACACTAGATGCCAAGGTCAGCCCAAAATAAAGTCAGAATATTATCACCCAATTAAGTATAGATTAAGGATGTCTAAAACATCTGACCTACTCACTCCCTATGGAGGCTAGATTTTCCATCAAGTTCCACCTTTGGATTAAGACATTGGAATTTTTAAGAAGAGGAAAATGGAAATGAAAGTATATTCTTGGAAAGGGTAAAAGGAAAATTAACAAAAATTAGTTTACCATTGTGACTTACAAAGAAAGTTTTAAAGGCTGAGGATGTAAATTTTTAGGGGAATAAAGAGAAATAAATCAAGGGGTCTGATCTAAATTTGATCCAACTGACCTTAACTTCTTCGGGGCATGTATTAGTGGCCATCACAAAAGATCAAGGTTTGTTAAATTTACTCTCCCTTGACACTAGTACCGGCTTAAAATAAAGCAAGCCTTGGACCAAGTTTGGCTTCACATTTAGGTACTTATTTAATAAACACTTATTAGGAAGTAGGCCCTAAACATTTCATACAACTTATTTTATATTCTTTATGAAGTTCCAACTCTCTGTTCCTTTTAGTTGCTGAAACCACCATCTTTCATGAAAAGTTTTTTTAAAGCAGAAGTGACAATTATTCCAGAAACAGCACTCATTAGTAATAGAAAGTCTCAGCCACCAGATATCCTCCCAACCAGTGACTGGATACAGAACCATTTTGGGGTCAAGTAACTAGTTTCTTAAATTCTGTTCATGCTAAGTAAGGTCTCTAAATTATAGCCAATCTACATTAGTTGAATACCACTCACTTCACCAAGGAGAGTCTGTTTCTACCATTTATTATGCTAATTAATAAATCACTAATTTCATCAGTAAAAATCCATATCTGACATGCAGAATGCTAATTAGCAAATATCTGGTGTGTTTCAAAGACATGAGTATGGAAGGACTTGTAGTCCTCTCTGAGGAGGCCTTTTTGATGTACGTTTGCCATCCACCTCAAACCATGAATTATTGAAAGTATTCAGACTCTACATGTAACTGCAAACAATCAACACACACATTTATGGTACTGCATCTTTGCTGAAGTTTTTAAAAGTAAATTACAGACATCCTACAAAACAGGGAAACTATGTACTGCTTATACAGTGCAATTTAGTACACTGGAAAATGGAATTAGCTCCTGGATTCCTGGTGTTAAGAGATAGAAGCAAAAGCCATGAGTTGAAAGGAGATACCAGAAGAATTGGAGCATATTAAGAACACACAGGGATATTTCAACAATTTCACATTTGAATGGCCCCATCTAAAGAAGTTATGTATTTACCGCTAAAAATGGCATGATATTTTAAATGCTTTTAGTTTAAGGTTAATATGTGTTCTTAATGCTTCATAATGCTTTCTAAATACTTGCTTCATAAGTAACTAGAATCCTACATGATATGAAGTTCAGATTTACTCTTATTCAATGTACTTTCTTTATGTTTCACACTGACCCTCTCCAGCTCACCTTCCATCCCAACACCTCTGTCATTTTCCTGGCCCTGGGCCACTCATGTTGAAATACTGGTCGGCAGGTTGTTATCACCCGACTTCTGATCTTGCAAGCAGCAGAGACAGCTAGTGTTGAGTATTCTTTTGACAATCTTGTTTTAAAAAGTTCCCAGTCAAAATAGCAAACTTGATATGTTTGGAAGGTTCAGGTGACTTTTGTAATCTACTGGAGATTCATGCGGTATTGGGAGGGATTCATTTCAATACCGATTTCACTTCAATAATTTTAGCAGTTCTTTTATTTTCATTTCTTGAATAAAGTATAAACGGACTTTAAATATTAACATTCAAAATAGTAAAATGTGGAAAGTGAAAGTAATCAAATTATGATTATTATAGGTAATAGAAGGGTTTTTTTTTTAATTCCAAAGCTTTAATAGAGGCAATGTCTATAGTTCAGTGATGTGATTTCTCGTTTTATGGATTTCTATATGAAGAGTTTCAGTAACTTTCTTGACTTTTTATGAAACAGTTTACCCATTGGGGGAAAGGACTACAGAGCTGTGAATCACACTTTTGATTACACCTATCCATAAAAAAGACAGTACATTGTGTGTTTAGATTAAATTCTAAAATGTGGCTAGCTTTAGCAGACATTTTTACTCAATTGACCACTAATTCAGGTAGAACATAAAATCAAACTTTATTTAGACCTTAACTAGGTGATGGAAATTGCAATTTTAGATCCAGATTCAAGAAGTAGTTATGGAAAGCCTATTATTTCTTTAATATTTCTGTGGTTTTATGTACAGGCAATTCTGTTAAGTCAGATTCATTCCAAAGTGCTTCCAATATCCTTAAAAATGAAGACATGCCAAAGCCAGATTATATAGTGCTTGATATAGTTTAATATTTAAACAAACTAGTTAATAATTTAAATATAAATCTCTACAAAGATATATGACTTTGCTATTAGTATCATAAATTACAGGATCAATTAAAACAGCATAAAATTGACTAATAGTTTATCATGAGGCAGGATAAGCTGATAATGTTCAAAGGTTTTCAAACATACTCTTCAAATCATCAGGTTATCTCCTAACTCTATGCACATTATTTGGAAATGATATCAAAACTCCACATTTGAGGCCCTTTTTGAATAAGATGCCCAGGCCAAATGGCCCTCTGATAATGGCCTTTTTGTCCACTGTGTTCCCAGCCTCTGAGGAAGGATCTGGATTCTAGGCCAGAAATTGGTACTCCTTCTTTGCCACCTTCTTGCTAGTCACTTTTGCTTTGGATAATTCGCTCTATCTCTTTTCTTTCATACCAATTTTCTTTAATTGAAGTATAGTTGATTTACAATGTTATGTTAATTTATGGTGTATAGCATAGTGATTCACTTATACATATAATATATATGTATTTTTTCATATTGTTTTTCATTATAGGCCATTATAAATATTAAGTATATTTCCCTGTGCTATACCAACTTTTTGATGTATAACATACTTAGAGAAGAGGGAACATATCCTAAATGTGTAGTCTGAAGGAGTTTTGCAAGTCAAATATACCTGTTTAATCAGCAGTCATATCAAGAAATGGAAAATTACAGTAGCATCCCTATAGCTTCCCTTGAAGACTCCTCCTTTCATTAATACTTCCCCCATAAGGGTAATTGTTCTTCATTCATTCCTATTTTTACCCCCTCTATAAATTCAGTCTCAAAGAATGCACTTCTTTGTGTCTGGCTTCTTTCATGTTCATATTGCTGCAGACAATCACAGCTCATTCAATATTATTGATGTGTAATATCTCCTTGCATGAATATGTCACAGTGTATTTATCTTTTCTACTGTTAATAGGCTTTTGGGCAATTTTCAGTTTGGGGATTTTACAAATAAAAATCCTCTGGACATTCTAGTACAGGTCTTTTGAGTTGTCTGTCATTTTGTAGTTCTTTATTTATTCTATGAGTTGTTTGCCAGGTAAGTGTATTGTGAACAGCTTTTCTCCAAGTGCCTTTGTACTTGCTTAATGGTTTCTTTTGATTAAAAAATTTGTAGATGTAAGATAGTCTGAATTATCAGGTTTTTTTCTTTATAATTATCACTTTTTAGCATCTTTTAAAGAAATGTTGCCTACTCCAACCAAAATCAAGAATATATTCTCCCATATTTTCTTCTAAAAGTTTTACTGTTTTATCTTTCACATTTAGATCTGAAATACCTGTGAAATTGATTTTGTGTATGGTATAAAGTAGCAGTCAAAATACATTTTTATCAATATAGAAGTTCAGTTTATTCAGCACTATTTATTAAAAACATCCTTTTCCCACTGTACTACAGTATTATCTTAGTTGTAGAACAGGTGACCATATATGTCTGGGTCTGTTCCTGAACTCTGTATTTCATTCTTTTGGCCAATTTGTTTATCTTTGCACCAATAACATGTTTCTTTAATTTGTATACTATTATAATTGGTTTTGATATATGATAGTATAAGCACTCTGGCTTTTTTATTCTTCAGGTTTGTATTGGCTGTACATGGCTCTGCATTTCCATATGATTTTTAAAAATTATCTGCTCAGTTTTCACATACACACAAAATAAAAGATAAACACGAAAAAAAGAACTGTGGGGATTTTTATTGTGATGGCATTAGGATGGCTCTATAGATCCTTACTCTTTATTTTGCCTCTATTTTCAAAGATATTTTTACTGGATATAGAATCTGGGGTTGACAGTTTTTTTCTTTAAGCATTTTTGTGCAGAATGTTCCATTCTTTTCTGACCTCATAATTTATGAGAAGTGAGCTGTTTAATTGGATTATTATTGTCTTATATGCAAAATGTCATTTTTTCTTGCTGCTCTCAATATTTTCTCTTTATCTTTGGTTTTTAATAGTGCATCTATTGTAAATGAAAATTTCTTTCATCAAATTTGGGAAATTTTGGCTATTATATCTTCAATTAATTTTTTTTCTGTTACAGTCTCATTTTCACATCCTTTTTGAACTATTATGCATAAAGAACTATTTGTTACCACCTAACGGGTCTCTGAGGCTCTCTGTTCCATTTTTTTCCTCTTCATATTGGATAATTTCTCTTGATCTATCTTTAAATTCATTTGCTTTTTCCTTCTGTCATCTCCATTCCTCTAAGTCCAACCATTGGTCATTTTTTAAAAACGCATTATAATTTTTGGCCCTAGAATTTCCATTTGGTTTTTCTTTTACCATTTTTTATTTCCCTGCTGAGATTTCCTATCTTTTTTATTCCATTGTGAACATATTTTGTTTTACTTCGTTGAGGTAAGTTGAAAAAGCTACTTTAAAACCTCTTCCTATACCAACCAACACTTGTGTCATCCCAGAGTTGTTCTTCACTGATTCTCTTTTCTGTTGGCAATGTGTTCCTTTTATCTGGTTTCTCATGTGTCAGGCAATTTTAAATTATACCCTAGGAATTATAAATGTTAAGTTGTTGAGATTCCAGATTCTATTATTTTCCCCTGATGTGTGTTATTTCTTTTGTTTAGCAGGCAATTATCTTATTGGAATTTGTGTAGGATAAAATTATTTTAGAGCTGGACTAGAACAGCTCTATGTTTACCTTCAGGGACTTCTGGAAGTCTGGCACCTTATCTATCTTGGCCAAGAAAACTAATTAGTCAGCTAACTAATGACATATAATATTCTGTTTTAAGTTCAAATTTTCCCTGGAGGCACCCAAGACTGGCTTGTTTATTGATGAATTACACCTGGCATGACCAGTTAAACTTTGGGGTTTGGCTTTTATACCCAGAAGAGTATAAAAGAGCCTGCTGGAAACTTTTGGGCAGCTCTCCTGAAACCAAGACTTATCAGAGAAATCTTGGCAATTCAACTTTGGGATGAAATACAGATTCATTTTGTGAATGTGACAGACCATGAGGAGCTACACCTAGAGGCTTCAAGCACCCTCAGTGCTTGTTTTGTAGAACTCTTTTTCTCTTGTTGTACCATATCTCTTGCCTTTAATAAAAATCTTACGTGAGTACTGCTGTCCCTCAGTGTTCCTGGGGGATTGGTTCCAGGACCCCAAGCACATACCAAAATTCACTGACACTGAAGTACCTTATATAAAATGACATAGTATTTGTATATAACTTACATAACCCTCCCGAATATTTTAAATCATCTGTACCTTACTTCTAATACCTAATACAATGTAAATGCCATGCAAATAGTTGTAAATACAATGTAAATGTTATGCAAGTAGCTGCTGGTGCAAGACAAATTCAAGCTTTGCTATTTGGAACTTGCTGGAATTTCTTTTTTTTCCTAAATATTTTCCATCCACGGTTGATTCTGCAGATGTGGAGCCTGTAGATACAAACGGCTGACTGTTTGCTCTGTGGAGTTTTATAAATAAATCCTTTCAACTATTAATCTAAGCAAAATTGAACTGCAAACTCTGTTTCTTGAGTAGCAGCTTAGGCTCCTTTCAGATCGATTACTATCAGCCAAGATGTTTTCTATCTTCTTTCTACACATGTGTGGCTAATGGGTCAAAGATATGGGTGAGAAGGATTTGAGAACCCCCTTTATGATTCTTTTCCTTCTATACTTTACCTATTCTCTTCAATGGCCACAGTTTTCTGAGCTTGTTTTCTGGTTTACCAGGCCATTTTCCATCATGGCGCCACTGCCTCCAGCACCATTTGCACTTGGACTCAGGTTGAAAGTTGCAAAAAATGGAAATTCACTTTACGGAACTTCACTTTTCTAGACAAGTACACTGCTTCAGGGAGCTGCTATTTGTATTAGGTCCAGATTTGTTGTTGTTTTCTGTGGAGGATTGAGTCTGGTTGACCTCATTCCATCATTGTTCAAAGTGGAATTCCTCTCATAAAAGATGTTGTTGTTGGTTTTTGTGTGTGTTGTGGGGGGAGGGAACTATATTCAATATCCTGTAGTACATAAAAGTACAAAAAAAATTTTTTTTTAAACTTTTTAAAAGCTACATTTTAGTTTGTTTGGCACACAAAACCTATTACCAATCTTGAGCTAATGGAATGTTTAGAACCAGAGCATTTAAAGGAAAGGCTGTCTCATCTTTAAAATAATCACAAATCCCTTTTTTTTAAGATCAAGATTGGTCAAAAAAATTATTTTTACCAAAAAAAAATTTCTTTTTATTTTACCCCCTCCCCGTGAAGAAAAAGTTTCATCAATTGTCTGCTAATTATAACTAAGTGGTCTAATGATGTATTTGACTCTACTTTCTCACTACAGTCTTGGTATTTTTGAATGATGACAGGTAGGTGAAATCTAGAAAGAAAGATTGCTGTGCAATACATGAACATAATCCCTTCCTCCTTTTCACTTTGTTAATATGTTATCTCATTTAATCCTCAAACTAATTCAATGAGGTATTACAAATCTATTTAACAGATAATCAAACAGATGTTCTGGGAAGTTAAGTAACTTGCCCAAAGTCACAGTACTAAATGATAAAGCCTATTCTATTTGATTACTAAACCTGAGCTCTTGATTATATATACCACATGATTAACTTTTGCGAGTTAGTTGGTATTTCTACAATGTGTATGCTTAAGTATGCTTTTAGTATATTTTTAGTAAGTGATATTCCTGGCAGAGGGAAAAAGAGAATTATTAAAGGAACAGGCACCTACAAATGTTTACTCTATAATTTCTTGTGCATACTGGTATTAAATTGATCAGGAAATTAATAGTTTGGTATGAGGAATATAAACAAGTTTATTTTTAACCATAACTATTCAATTTTCTTTAGTATATTTAAAGTAATTATGTCCTATAGCTAGTACCTCTGGAAGTCTAAATATCATATTTCACAGTATTGTAGGAAAGACCTATAAAGCAGGGGTTGGCAAACTACCATCCACAGGCCAAATCCTGCCCACCATCTATTTTTGTAAATATATTTTTATTTTATTTTCTTGGAATGTAGTCATGATTATTTATGTATATATAGTCTATGGCTACTTTTGTGCTATAATGACAGAAGTAAGTAGTTGTAGCTGACACAGTATGGCCCCCAAACCTAAAATATTCACTCTCTGATCGAGAAAATTTGCCAACCCCCTACTCTTAAAGAATCTTTGAAATTCTCTAATGTTTCTTTCTCTCACACTCTCTACTTCCTTATCTTATTAGTAAGACACTTGATATCCAGAGAGGCCTAGTAAATAAGTATCTAAGACTAGAACCCAGGTCTCTTATTCCTCAATTTAGCATTTTGAATGAAGTCTTTTTCTTTTTTTTGTCTTTTTTTCTTTTTTCTAAGGTTCATGTTTATAGTAAAACCTGGATCTCTGAGTGGATTTTATCCCAGTCTTTCTCTAAATCATTTTCCATTGGATGAATTAGGTGTGTAAGCTAGAAAAACATTTCCTTCAAATTTGCAAACACAAAATCAAATCAAGAACAATCTGTTTTAAATAGCTACATTTTTTACCCAAATAACACATGACTTGGCAGTTAATCATTTAGAAAACCAATGTCAATGAGTAGAAACAATTTGTTCACTTTATACTTGTTTTTCTTAAGTTACCTGAGATTCATATTTACTGAAATGTTCAGGTGTATAATTGACCTGCCTAAAGGTGGTTGCTGGTCATCATGCTAATCCAAAGCTTTAAGACTGATAGTAAAATATTTCAGAAACTTAACATCCATGTATTGTAGAAAGACTACTGTTCTAGCAGGTATCTTTCTAATGTAGTATGTGTATGAATTTGCCCTTTATGTTTCTAAAGTGTAAAAGAAAATTCTTTTCTTAATATTGATTCCTCCTGAAAACCAAATTGGGATACAGACAGAAGACTTCAAGCCTACAGTTTCATTTGTGTATTTATTAAACCTTCCATCTGTAGGCCGATCATGATGATGGGACAGCAGCCCCTGCTTCACAATGAAAAGCATTTTTACCATTGAAATCTTGTCTAAATTTTATTCACAAAATATTTTACCTATGTCATACAAACCCCTCTAACTTTTTTGTAGGCTTTGAAATAGTGGTACCACATCTGCATTTGATATTTATTTAGTGAATTTATTTTAAATGCGGATGACTGGGCATCACTAGAGGTATACTGAATTGATATTTTGGGGTGGGAGCATTTAGGGACAAATATCTTTTAAAATATCTGCAAGTGATTCTGAAGCACAAGCAAAGTCCCTCTGGAAATGAGGAAACAGTTTTCATCTGACAATCTGGAAAACCAGGTTCTGATTCTGGCTGTCTTGTTAAATGGCAGTGTGGCCTTGGACAAGTCACTTAAGTAGCAAAAACAAAAACAGAAAACGAACAAAAAAAAAAAAAAAAGGAAAGAAGGGCTCCTACTGAAAGTTCCTGTCTTGTTCCATAGTTGTTCAGTTTCTTTAGTTTTCTCATCTCTAAAATGGGGATAATAATAGTATTCACATCAGAATTGTAAGAAATAAGTTCATGCAGAGAAAGTGTTTAATTTAGTGCCTGTTACATAATAAGAACTCACACCTCAATGTTCATAGCAACACTATTTACAATAGCCAAGACATGGAAGCAACCTAAATGTCCATTGACAGATAGCTGGATAAAGAAGTTGTCATGTATATACACGGTGAAATACTACTTAGCCATAAAAAATGCCATTTGCAGAAACATGGATGGACCTGGAGATCATCATACTATGTGAAATAAGCCAGAAAGAGAAAGAAAAATATCATATGATATCATTTACATGTGGAATCTAAAAAAATGACACAAATAAACTTATTTACAAACTAGAAATAGACTCATAGACATAGAAAACAAACTTATGGTTCCTGGGGGGAAAGGAGTAGGGAGGGATAAATTGGGAGTTTGGGATTTGCATATACTGACTACTATATATAAAAACAGATTAAAAGTTCCTACTGTATAGCACAGAGAACTATAGTCAGTATCTTGTAATAGCCTATAATGAAAAAGAATATGAAAAGGAATATATATATATATGTAAAACTGAGTCACTATGTTGTACACCAGAAATTAACACATTGTAAGTCGACTATAATTTAATATAAAATAATTTTTAAAAGAACTCAGTAGAAGTTAATTTATTAGATTTCATTACTATTAGTACTGATACCAAAATGATACAGAACTATAATTCAGTATAATAAACATGCTATTTCCCCTACAAAACCAAGAAAGGGCTGGCCTTATTCATTTGCTCATTCATTCATCCATTTATTACAATAAGTACTCATCACTGCCTGCTGGGACCCAGGTGCCGCACTGCACTGAGGATACAGTGTTGAATACTGTGGAGTCTCTGACCTCAAGAGACTTAGGTACCAGTGGAAGATAAAGGCCATAAAAACAACTCATTATTCCTATAGTTTTCCCTTTGAAGTGCATTCACTTCATGAAGAAAATAAACTGACAAAGCTATGGGGCACCTGTGGTACCTTGCTCTTCCCTAATGAAACACACAGCGTATTGCTCACACTCAACTACTCAGCAAGGGAGAGAAATGATGGCTCTTTTCAGCAATCTGCAGTGTCATATTGGTATCATAACAGAATTTGTATCAAAATTTATGTCCAAAGATGTAATAGTCAAGCATCAAACTGTTGCTTTTATAAAGAAGGCCACAAGTGTTTGATGAAAAGTCATTTCACACACTTCTACAAAGACAGTAATAATTTCCATTAGATAGTTTTATCTCTCTTCTTGAGTAGTGTGGTATATACACACTAGACAAGTTTGCATTTCTGGAGAATTGTTGCTCTGAGAGTAGTTTAGATAAAATGAGCTGAGAGAGTTCATTTAAGCTCCCCTCATTGCCTTTGACTTTTTGAAGAAGTTTTATAGTTTTTGTTGTAATTTTTAAAGACTTAATACATTTGGTGTTAATAGCTTTTCTCTTATTTAAAATGTCTTCTGCCCTTCAGAATTCCACTATTGCTTCCGATAAATTACTTGTAAAAGAGTATTATACATATTCCCTCATAAGAGGGAATTGGGAAGGAAGATGGAAAATGTTTAGATGATCATAAATATACACAGTATCAAAGTATACTTTAGTAGAAATAACACTAAGATTGTTAAAAAGAGTAAGTCAAGAGATGCCATGCTTATTGTTCTATAAACTGAAACTTGTATTTTCTACTAATTAAATAAGAGTATCAATTGAACATGCTTGCTTTTCTTACTAGATCTCCCTTTCTCAAGTTTGAATTTTAGAAATTTCCCGAGGGGGAAAAATAGATCTCACATATGTAAAAGCCAAGCAACAGATTTAGAAAATTGTAACACATATGGAAAATGAAAGTTGAAAAACTTTTTATAAAACAAATTCAGATTGCATAAAATATCATCATTAACCATAATAGATAAATAGGAAAAATATATTAAAAAACAAATCAAAATGGTTAACACATTAGAAATTATCACTCCTAGTTTAAGAAACATAAACTAAAATAAAATATAAACTAAAATAAAAATAGCACTTTCCCTATAAAATTAATAGAGATTTAACAATAGCAATATGAAACACTGATAAGGATGTGATGATACCCTCATTAAATGGTACTGTGTATATAAATTACAATTTCTTGAAAGTAGAAATAAAGCATCAATCTTTTTTCTTAATTGAAGTATAGTTGATTTATAATGTATTAGTTTCAGGCGTGCAGCAAAGTGATTCAGTTATATTCTTTTTCATTACAGGTTATTACGCAGGATACTGAATATAGCTCCCTGTGCTATACAGTAGATCCTTGTTTACCTATTTTATATATTGTAGTATGTATATGTTAATCCCAAACTCCTAATTCAGCCCTCTCCACCCCTTTCCCCATTGGTAATCGTAAGTTTGTTTTCTATGTCTGTGAGCCTATTTCCAGTTTGTAAATATAAGTTCATTTGTGTCATTTTTTTTTTTAGATTCCAAATGTAAGTGATATCATGTATTTGTCTTTGTCTGACTTACTGCCTTAGTATGATAATCTCTAAATCCATCATGTTGCTGCAAATGGCATTACTTCATTTTTTATGGCTGAGTAATACTCCTATGTGTATATATATATACACCACATCTTCATTATCCAGTCATCTGTTGATGAGCATTTAGGTTGCTTCCATGTCTTGGCTATTGTAAATAGTGCTGCTATGAATATTGGAGTGCATGTATCTTTTTGAATTAGAGTTTTTTTCAGATATATGCTCAGGAGTGGGATTGCTGGGTCATATGGTAACTCTGTTTTTAGCTTTTTAAGGAACCTCCATACTATTCTCCATAGTGGCTACACCAATTTACATTCCCACCTACAGTGTAGGAGGGTTCTCTCTGGTGGTCACTAGAAAATTGGGCTTATCTCTGACTGTAACCAATCTCTAATGAAAGGGAATGACTCTTCCACAGTAGTTCCTAGAAAAACCAGGACTGAGTCTCGCTGCCTGTGTGGAGTCTCTCATTCAGTCCTGAATGAGTAACTGCAGCCAGAAGGGAAGAGGTTGACTTTACCCAAATCTCTTGGGATAAGAGTGATTCTCTGAAGTGGGATGCTATCACCAAAAGAAGGGGAAATCAATACATATTTACTACAATTTCACCCTTTAATAACGTCCCTGTGAATCAGTGTCAAGAAATAATAGATGCAGATTTACATCAGTGTTTATTAAAGCTTTAGTGACAATGCTAAAAAATAGAAAACAAACAAAAACTTAAATAATCCTCTTCCCCAACAACAGGGAGATTGTAAATTATGGAATATAAAATGTTTTAGGGAGCCCTAAAATTAAAATTTCGAATGTTTTCTAGTGCTTATGAGGAAATGACATCTTATAATAGAAAGCCATAACAGCAGAATGTAAGATAACATATATAGTATGATCTCACCTCTGTAAAAAAATGTACAGAAAAAGCTTAGGAAAAAATCTATTAAATAATAATTAGCTCCAAGAACTGTTGGAATTCACTTATTCATAAAACAAATATTTTTGGAATGCTTATTTTATGGTAGAAATTTTTATTCTGAATACTATTGTCTATAATTTCCATATTTTTACATATTTTACAATAAGCAACTGAGAGGTGCATTACATTTAGATTGAAATTCTAATGACCTTACTTAAATCCTTATTATGTTCCAAATATCATTCTAAGGTGCTTTCAGGTACATCATCTCATTTCAGTGTGTCTCTTATGAAACCAGTTGTCATCTCTAGTTGCTCCACGGGAGTATTGTTCTTCTATAGAAGCCATAGATAAAATCTGCTGATGGACAAAGTGATTCATTTGTTCATTCATCCAACCACCTCTGAATTGTTGGAGGAATTAAAAAATAACCCTTAAAGAAATTTCCTAAAATTGGAAAGATAAGAAAGCTTTTAAACTGTCATAGGTCACTGTACCGGTTTTTGCAGTGATTAGAATATGTTAATTGTTCTTTGCTTTAAATAAGTGAAGAACTACATGAATGTCAGCAACAATGGCAGAACCATTGTGTGTGAAGAGGCTGTATTCATGTACAGTAGCATTCAGTTGCAATCATAAACATCATTTATTATGTAAATGGTTTTTCTGTAAAATTTTTGAATTGTAGTATCCTATTATTAATGTTTAAACATACTCTTAATGTTAAATACACTATGTATACATTTAATGTACTCATAGTTTATTTTCTACATATTTATTTATGAACAATTTTTCACTCCATCTGCTGGCTCAGGTGGAGAAAAACGATCTAAAGTTTTCTGTTCAGAGTATTCTTCTGCTGAGAGTTTGTGGCTGCCATCCTTTGAAACTTCAGATCATGATATTATTTGGGAAGGTGGTGCATGTAAACCTCCAAGGAGACTGCTGCGGCCAACTCTCACAAGAAATAGGTGTAGGGAGAGGTTTCCAGGTTGAAACCTCGGATGGGACTGTCAATAGTAATCGTGGAAGAACGTTTCCATAGGCTGTCACAAGGCAGGCAGCTGTGCTACAATGGCCTGGGGCAGGTTTTAGCAGGCTAGCGGAGAGGCGCTGCACACTTCTCTTTCCCCACCTAATGCAAAGCAAGAAGGGGGCATACGCTGCCTGTCTAAACTCAGAGCTTAGTGTGTCCGGATAACTTACTGCTCATTACATCTGCCATTTACTGAAGGCCAAACACCATTCTTAGTGATTCACACACAACAGTACACTTGCTCCTCACTAAACCCTATAAGATAGGTAATATTATACAGATGAAGGCACTTTATTCCCCCCTATAAATGAAGGAATCGAGGCTTTGAAAAGTTACAGGACCAAAGTTACTTGACAGAATTAGTAAATATCTGAGCTCAAATTCATGCTCTGATTCCAAGAGGTAGTTTCTAAACTGCTGAAGGCACACAGACAGGTTACACTCGATAGTGGCAGGTTTTCCTTTTTATTTAAAAAAATGCATACTTTTTACACTGCAATGGAATAAATAAATTTTTCAAGCTGACCTCATGTATTTCTAAAGTTCTATTATATTTTAAAAATATGTTTGTTTTCAGCAGTTGAAGGCATGGAGGATAGGCTGTTAAATATCCTACTCCAATTCCCAGTACCCCCTCCTTATATTGATGCCTGGAAGTGGGGAATTCTGACCTTCCAGCTGCATTTGCATTGCTTACCACTAGAGGGAGGAATCAGACCACGGAGAGGAGCAGCAGCAAGTCAGCAGAGGAACTCCTTGGTCACTTCACGCGTTGGCAGCTGCAAACTAGACTGAGCATGAAACTGGGAAGCCCTTTGTTAATAAAAACAGATGTCTTCTTGTTATCTGGAAGAGATGATTTCACAATCCCAGTAAAGAGAAGAGCCAAGTTGTGGAGCCTTGAAGTGAGAGAGGCTAACATGCCTAGTATCCTAGATTTGATCTTCAGCACTACTGGCATTTTAGACCAGATAATTGTTCCTGGGGGTTGTCCTGTACATTATAAGATGTTTAGCAGCATCCCTGGCCTCTACCTACTAGATACCAGTAGCACTCTCCCCTCAACTGTAACAATCCAAAGTGTCTGTAGACATTGCCAAATGTCCCCAGAGGCAAAGTTGCCCCTGGTTGAGAACCACTGTCTTAGAGATCCCAAATCTCCTGAAGACTTGAAGCCTCAAGGATAGATAAAATATCTCCTCTCCCTGGTGACCGGGGAATCTGGGGCTCTTCTTGGTCTGAGATTCCTCAATTTAAGGCTATGCATGGAAAATGAGATTAGTCCCAGTCTATAAATGAAGTGTGGACAAAGGATGACACATGTTATAACACCAAGCAAAATGGCTAAGGAAGCAAGAAGCAGCTTGAAGCTTTGCAGTTAGGGAGAAAAGAGTAAGAACTGAATCCAAAGGGGTGATAGAGATGATGTTAGGCAAGAAAGAGTTATCAGACTCAAGAAGCAAAGCCTTTCACAAGGGGAGAGCTCTCAATGAGATATCTGCACGGATGGGAAAGGGCTATTAAGTTCTTCACACCAATTTAAATGCCTGCTTCCAAACGTCCTCTTCCAATATTTTCTGTCTCACTTGCTAGTACTGTTCCCCTTACTCAGTCATGCTAGAAACCTTGGAGTCATCCTTTGCAGTCAGTCTCTTCAGGACGGAAGTGATTTAAATATGAGTTTTCTTACCTATTAGGGACATTCATGACTCACAGGACCTAGGTTACATTGAGGGATGCAGTGAACACAGCACATTCCAGCAGGCTGGCAACAACTGCCTTTCTTGCAAGCATACTGGCCACAAACCCAAAAGAAGTTTAATCAAGAGGGAAAAAAGCAATTATACAAGAGGACAAAATGAAACTGATACTACACAACCAGTGGAGCATATGAATGCAAAATCCCCACATGTTCTGTCATGTCATATAGAGGCTCTCTCATACTGCCAGGAGCTCTGTTTTTGTCAAAAGTGATATACGTGGGTCCTGGTCTTGACACCAACAACTCACTGGTTGGTTCTCCTGGTAGACTTAGGTCTACCCTCTGCTATATCCATTCAGTTTTATAGATACTCTTTGCAGAAAGGATAGTGTGTAGATTCATCCCACTCAGTGATGAACTCTGTTAAAAATATGGTTTCTTACACTAAATCACTAAAAAACGTAAGTCTGTCACATTCAAGGGCATCTGACTTGAACACAGTCAATATTGTTTATTGGAGTGGGTCACAGTAAGCAGGACTCAGCAAATGTTTCTTAATTGATTATATGAAGAAATGAATGAATGAATGCATGGCTACACTCAGAACTTAGAATATTGTAGTATTAACATTTTTCCTCAAACATGGAACTGCTTCTTCTTTGAGTACTTGCTTCTGCTCTGGGAAGTAAAGGAATTTTAATCAGAGGAAGGTGTTGGTACTTGCCTAGATTCCTTTTGTCAGCTGAAGCACCCATCCCACACAGGCTCTGAGTATTAATAACAAACCAAAGCTTCCCCTTTTTCTTTACTGAGAATTTCCCTAGGTCAAGAGGCAGCCAGAAGCTACCTCACTGCCTTGGAGGCTATACCTTCCCAAACTTGACCAGTGACTGACTGACGGGAATTCAAAGATCAGCCCCTTCACCTTAAGGCAAGTCAAATCTGTGGTGTAATTTCTATTCCAGAGCTTCTCCATGGGATCAGACTAAAGCTATTGCTCCTGAGACCGCATTTTGCTGAGCTTTATTTTTCCCCGCCTGTTCCTCTTCCTTCACCCCTCTTCTCCTGAGAACGCTCCTCCAATAAATCAACTGAACAGGAAACTCCTTCTCTGGCTCTTTTAGGGAGTGTGATCTAAGGCAATCACTGATTGCATGCTCAAAGCTACCAAGATTACATGTCAATATTGGTGTCGTTCCAAAACTTTTCAGATAAAAAGGAATGGCACAGCATCCCAATGGCACATAACTCTTCTCCAGTTGTTTTGAAGTCACCACTCTCATCTTATTTTAAACTTTTATTTAAACTCAGTGTTATCAGTTTAAGTCCTTGTGAGACAGGAGGGAAGGCGCAAGGCATAACCTTTAAAACCGTGACACAGCCACTGAGGGTACAACAAAAAATGGTTAGCATCTACTAGGCCCAAGATAGTGGAAGATCTGACTTCCAATAAACCTTGAGCCTCATCATCTGCTCACTGTAAAACATCAGCATGCGAAATTGCACATCCACAGGCACCATGACAGTTCTGAGGCTGATCGGGAAAAGCCAAAAAGTAGGTGGGGTGAGCCCAATTCCTGGAAATCCCTGCCCTTTCCCCAAAACAGCTGGACTAATTCTCCTACTTGTTAGCATATGAAATTACCCAGTCCATAAAAACAGACCACCCCCAACACATCGGCTGCCTCTTGCTCTCTGTCTATGGAACATGTATCTCCCTTAACAAATCTCTTTTCTCTTTACTATGGCTTGCTCTTGAATTCTTTCCCTCATGAGGCTGAGGACCCTCACTTGACTGGGTGCATCACTGGGACTCGCTTGAGACCTGGGGCATGATTGTCCTCTCACGCCCCATTTTCTTGCAATATCTGAGTGAAAGCAATGTAATGGTAAGACCTCAGGATTGCTGTTTGTAGAGGGTAGAATGTTACAGCTGGAAAGGACCTTAGGAATCATCTAGCTTAACTTATTTTACAAATGAGTTGATCATGGCCTAAAGACATATTTTCTCAGGGTGATAGTTACTGAGTGACAAAGCCAGTGCAGAACAGCTTTCCAATCTTCCATTTCAGTGCTTTCTCTTAGCCTGTTTGTTTCTTGTTAGTAACTGTGCCTACATGAGGGAATCTTTGTTTAAATAAATTTTAAGAACAGTGTGACTGCAGGATGATTACTATATAGGCCTTTATTTTTTAATCTTCTATAAAAATTACCTGAATTTTCTTGCTAGGTATAAGTAAGATAATAAGACAAGATCCCACCTTCAGGAAGTTCTGAAGGGGAGACAGTCAAACACTGGGGCTACTCAAGTGTTGTTAAGCAAATTTTGGAGTCAGAAAGAGGCCGTAATTAATCTCGTCTGGCAGAACCAAGGGAAAGGCTCCCAGAGGAGGTGATATTTGAGATGGTTCTTGAAGATTGAGTAGAATTTTGATAGGTAGAGAAGACAGAAGGACATTATAGTTAAAAACAACAGAATGAGCAACAACAGCACAGAGATTGGAAAGTTCAGGGCGTGGAAAGCCTTCCCATGTGGCCAATGTAGGTACTTCTTAAGAAGAGAGGCTAGGAGCTTGACTGTTTGGGTGAGATTGCTATGAAGGGCCTGGGATGGCATACACAATGTTTTGTCTCCTAATTATGATGCCTCTCCATTCCTTCCCCCAACTTTCACCTCCCTATTTTACCCTTCTTTAGCTCTTACAGGGTATGGCACCACGCTGAATACTTTGTAATATGCACTTAAATTAAATCAGAGAAGGGAAAAAGGAGAAGGGACCTGCAGCTGTCATCTTCATCTCCTTTTTTGGGCACTAATAAAAAGAAATAAATAAAGAGACTTTAGTGAGAGAAAGAAAACTGGGAAATAAAACTGTAGCTTCAACAAAAATTTAAACTGTTAATCCCTTAACTAATGAAGAAAAGAAACTAACACATTGGGCATGTACTACGACTATTAACTACTACAACTGCTAAATATGTGAGCACTTGAGAGTTGCCTAATGTGGCTCTGACAGATTATTCCATGAGACATATAACTGTAATTTTCTCAAGTGTAAAAATAAGAAACCTCAGATACAGGAATTGCCATGCAGCCAAGGTCAGAGCTACCTTGACAGGAACACTCTGTCTGAACAGTTCCATCTGTTCAACAGGCTTCCCAGGAAGCAGCATCTAAGAGTCAGGTCTAAGAGTCTCTTTTTAACAGAAAAATGGAGGGAAAAAAGAGGAAAAGAGGAAGGTAAGACAGAAAGAGTAACAGAGATAGAAAAGAGAAAAGCATTAAAAAGGAACAGTAAAGGTATGCTTTAAAAGCATTGGATTGATTATTATTCTCTCCACTAAAATACTTAAATATACAAATATTACATCTCTCAATACATAATGGAAAAAACTTCAAGGAAAACATTTGATAGTATAAAATATATATATATATATATACACACACACATATGTGTATATATACATTTTGACCTTTGGTTTATACGGGCTTAAATTATAAAGTAAAACTCAACAACAAGATGACCTTGAAAGGAATGATCACAACCTTTGCTAACAATGTAAATGCTTTTTAAGAATTCACCATCTAAAGTGCTGTAAAAATTTTCTCAATAAAATATCATCTACATTTCAAATCTATTAAAATTCTTTATTTTTCTGAAAGAAATATATTGAATTATTTTGAAATGCTCTCATCCATATGTATAATAATGATAAATAATTTATTTCCTGAAACATATTATGTTTTTCCCTGTGGATTAGCATTGCTAAGTTAGACGTGGCTCTGGAATGCAATGGGAAATATTAGATTTCAGACACTCAGAGGAAATTTTCTGCCCACACATGGTGGATAAACACATGTTATATTATTTACACATATTGTATTTCTTCTCTCTCTCACTTGGGAAAACAAAGTCTATAAATTGTCTTTATGCTGTTAGCAATGGAGTCTTTGTTTAGTGAACCTTACAGAGCATCAGGTATTTTTCTCCTTGGGTCCTTAAACTGAAACTTAATTGTCCTATGTCACATCTGTTCACATCAATCACACTACATTATTTTCTTTACTATGTGTTCTTCGAGGTAATGTGATTGATGTGACTAAATGTGATGGATCAAAAAAGGTCTATCCGGCACTACAAAAATTTCAGAATCTCAGGCCTGAAGGCCAAGGGATCTCTGTCTATGCATAATTTGGTATAGAGTTAAATTTAGGAGGGCAATACAGTTCACCAGATTAAGAATTTTTGACAGTGATTCTTGACAAACTACTTTCTGATGATGAAGAAAAAGCATGAATAATTTGCTAGGGCAGAGTTAAGGTGAGGGAGTCATGGCTCTGTTGTAAATCAGATAAATCTGGGGAGGAATACATGCGGAAAAGGATTTTCGATTGGAAGACTCAGTTTTGAATCCCAGCTCTTCTTGTTCCAGTTACATGACCTTGGAGAAATCACTTTAATTCTCAGAACCACAGTTTCTCATCTGTATCATCCACGTAGATTAGCGTGAGAATGACAGGAAAGAATATATCTAACAGGTTATGAATTACAAAGTGTTAAAACAAGATCCCACAGTTTTTGTTGTAAGCCTGCACCAGGTAGGAATCAGATTATTTTAAAAGACACAGAAAGAGTAATGGTTAAAATAACTAGATTTTGATACCCAGCAGCACCTCGAATTGCAAAAGGGAGTAAAGGTGTGGGTGAGGCAGAATGCCTCATGTCCAGACTCCTCATACCACTAACAGTTACTGCTCTGTTTTGATCATTCACATATCCAAGCAGTTGTCAAAAATCTGAGTGATCATTCTTGTTGAAAATATTCTCCTGTCAAATGATACATTCTCCACTTGTATTTCCACTAGAGTTTTACTGTCATTATAAACCTTAAACTGGGAATGCTGTACCAATATTATTAGAACTCTCAGAGTGGAATTGTGGTTTGGAATTTTCTCCTTCCTACTTTTCCTTCTGGCCCAAGACATCTATTCAGAGTCTATCAGTGACTTTGGGTTCCTCCTTGACTTGTTTTCAGAGGTGACCTGCTGTAAAATAACTTTTTTTTTTAAAGCTGTTATAAACAATAGATACACAGTCCTGAGAAGAATAAAGAGCTACCTCATTAATTAGAGGTTGGGGTGAGAAAATAAAGGTAGTGGCTGGAGAGTCAGATGTAGGGATGAGAGCCCTTGTGAGGAATCAAGATACTTGTGTTTGGTAAAGAAGGCCAGCTTTCTACTAAGGTCAAGGGTAGTTAAAATTGCCCTTTTGCAGATAATAACTAATATATATAAAATAGATAAACAACAAGTTTACACTGTATAGCACAGGGAACTATATTCAATATCTTGTAGTAACCTACGGTGAAAAAGAATATGAAAACGTATGTATGTCCCTATATGACTGAACTATTACACTGTACACCAGAAATTGACACAACATTGTAAACTGATTATACTTCAATAAAAATGTATTTTAAAAATGCCCTTCTGTATAAAATAGATAAACAAGTTCATACTGTATAGCACAGGGAACTATGTTCAATATCTTGTGGTAACTTACAGTGAGGGAGAATATGAAAACAAATATATGTTATGTTCATGTATGATGGAAGCATTATGCTGTACACCAGAAATTGACACAACATTGTAAACTGACTATAACTCAATTAAAAAAAATATATATATA